>NC_091768.1:48512035-51477035 GCF_029378745.1 Bos indicus
GGGATTTTCTAGGCAAGAGTACTGGAGTAGGGTGCCATTGCCTTCTCCTAAACAAACCTAAGAAGGGGATTTTAGAAATGTCCAATCTATAGCCAATGGGTCAGAAGCATAGGTGATAACCTGGATCTGTGGTTGGCATCCGAGGTGGTGGGGGAGCGGGGAGAAAGACGGTCTTATGTTAATAGAACTAAGCCCTTAACCTGTGGAGGCTGATGCTATCTCTGGATAGACAATGTCAAAGTTGAGTTGGATTGTAGGACAATGAGTTTGTGGTGTGGGGAACACCCTCCTCTACCCTCCACAAGCACAGCTGAATTGGATGTACAGCCTTTAGGAAACAAATAATGTTTCCTGAATTGATCACAATAAACTGTGGAAAATTCTGAAAGAGATAGGAATACCAGACCACCTGACCTGCCTCTTGAGAAATTTGTATGCAGGTCAGGAAGCAACAGTTAGAACTGGACATGGAACAACAGACTGGTTCCAAATAGGTAAAGGAGTGTTAAGGCTGTATATTGTTACCCTGTTTATTTAACTTCTATGCAGAGTACATCATGAGAAACGCTGGACTGGAAGAAACACAAGCTGGAATCAAGATTGCTGGGAGAAATATCAATAACCTCAGATATGCAGATGACACCACCCTTATGGCAGAAAGTGAAGAGGAACTAAAAAGCCTCTTGATGAAAGTGAAAGTGGAGAGTGAAAAAGTTGGCTTAAAGCTCAACATTCAGAAAACGAAGATCATGGCATCCGGTCCCATCACTTCATGGGAAATAGATGGGGAAACAGTGGAAACAGTGTCAGACTTTATTTTTTGGGGCTCCAAAATCACTGCAGATGGTGACTGTAGACATGAAATTAAAAGACACTTACTCCTTGGAAGGAAAGTTATGACCAACCTAGACAGCATATTCAAAAGCAGAGACATTACTTTGCCAACAAAGGTTCGTCTAGTCAAGGCTATGGTTTTTCCTGTGGTCATGTATGGATGTGAGAGTTGGACTGTGAAGAAGGCTGAGCGCCGAAGTTTGATGCTTTTGAACTGTGGTTTTGGAGAAGACTCTTGAGAGACTCTTGAGAGTCTCAGTCCATTCTGAAGGAGATCAGCCCTGGGATTTCTTTGGAAGGAATGATGCTAAAGCTGAAACTCCAGTCCTTTGGCCACCTCATGCGAAGAGTTGACTCACTGGAAAAGACTCTGATGCTGGGAGGGATTGGGGGCAAGAGGAGAAGGGGACGACAGAGGATGAGATGGCTGGATGGCATCACTGACTCAATGGACGTGCGTTTGAGTGAACTCCGGGAGTTGGTGATGGACAGGGAGGCCTGGCGTGCTGCGATTCATGGGGTCCCAAAGAGTCGGACACGACTGAGCGACTGATCTGATCTGATCTGATATGAGCCAAAAATAAACAATTATATGAGCCAATAACACTGATAAAGTTTGCATTTAAGCAAAATGAGAGAAAATGTTTATAAATAAAAATTTACAAGATTATCTTTGTAGAAGGTATTCATTGTTCCTGATGGATATGCAGTAAAAGTTTCTCAACTTCAGAACTACTCAGTGACAGCTCAGCATCACCCATGTCAATATTTTTTACTTTATGAATTCAATAGTCATAGAAATATATAGAGAGATATATGAAAGAAATAGCAATTCAGATGTATAACTATAAATAACAGTTACATAATGCCTAAAAAGTGTTAGGTACTATTCTAAGCACACTGCACATTTTAATCAATTTAAGCTTCATTAAAAAACCTATGAAGTAGCTCCTATTATCATACTTATTTTACGGGTGAAGAAACTAAGACATAATAAGAATGAATAAATTAGCCAACAAATTGAGAGAGCATGTAAAGATGAACTCCAGGTCTTTAACTCCTGGAGCTGGTATATGCGGTGTAATCTATGCCTTTTATAAAGTAGTATATTTTATATTCCCAAAGATATAGATTCATTTTACAATCTATACATTCTAAAATTTTGGCTGTTTCCTCCTTGATAATTTGAAAACCTGGGAATCTCAGGCCAATATTGGAAATTGTGTTTTGGAGGACAGTGGGATACAGTTAAGGAGACAGTGTTCTGCACCGGCTGGAGGTTTCTTCCTCGTCTTCTTGAGAAGAAAACTGTAAGGAATAACTGAGGACTGTGTGTGCCTTTCATTGATCTCCCTTAAGTCTTTGATACTGAAAACAAGAGTCAGTTATGGACTTTGAACTGAGATCTAAGTAGAGAAGTTTAGCTATAACATGAACAAAAGTGAACAACTGGGATACTCTCTCGGAAGGTGAGCTAGTAATTTCCAATGGGAATTTAAAAAGAACTTGCACTCTATCTTCTTTTATTTAAAGCCTTTAGGTCTTGTTAGTACTATATTTGAATGAACTATATGCACACTTCAGATCTCATGAAAAAGAATAAAATCATCTTCTTCTTATGGATAAATAAGAGAGACCACAATAGAAAATTGTTTGTGCCATGTCACCCTCTTGGAAAGAAACACCACAGATTAACTTTTCCAAAATAAAAATATTGTTAGAATTCCCCAACATTTAACTGATGTAGTGTTAACAATATCATATGACAAATTAACACACACAGTTATTCAGGCACACAATTTGCAGCCAGTTTATCCTTCACGTTATATCTGGACATTAGTGTCATCATTGTTTAGTTGCTCAACCATGTCCGACTCTTTGTGACCTTATGGACTGTGGCCCTCCAGGCTTCCTCTGTCTGTGGGATTTCCCAGGCAAGTATACTAGAATGGGTTGCCATTTCCTTTTCCAGGGGTCTTCCTGACCCAGGGATAGAACCCATGTCTCCTGCTTGGCAGGCAGATTCTTTCCCACTAAGTCACCTGGGAAGCCCATGAGTTACATAGCTTAAGGTTAACAATTGCAGTGGTAGACTTTATACATCTTTCTTGAAATTTTATTTTATTTTACTTCTTGCTGCTGCAGCAGTTTCTTTGCTCCCGCTTTTACATTTTCCAGGCTAAAAAATTTGATTTCACATTCTCTGATATAGACTTCAAAGTTCTGGGTTGCTATTTCTTTCTGTGATAGAATGTCCTCCTGAGATTTTACTGCACATCATCTTGGCCCTACCATAGAGGATTCTCTTTGGCAAATCTGAGAAGAGTGGAATCTCTTGCTATTAACGCATGTATAACAATGAGTGCCCTGAATCTGCCTCAGAGGAAATCTAGCCAGGCCCAGGCTTCACTCACTTTTAAAGCTTTAAGCCAGGAAAACTTCAAATTCAAAGTTGCTCCAAATTTAGTAAGAGCTATGTTAGTTTAAATTAAACAAACAAAAATCTCTTTGTATGGATATTCCTAATATTTGTTCTTGGAGTAAACCAGACAAGCTGAAAGTTCCATTTATGCCTGTTATTCAACTCTTAAACCATTTCTTTGGAGTTTCGTCATTAGCCAGTGTTGAGGAATCTCAGAACAATTTCATAAGTCATAAAGTGAAGTCCTATTAAATGTACTGCTACATTTACAAAAAAATAAGCTATTTACTTTATTTTTGAATTGGTTTCTGGACTAACTGAGATCCATATATGAGACAAATGCTTTCTGGGACAAGGTAAGTTTTTAAAAATAACCTCACCATATGTGATCTGCCAGTGTTATAGAATCGAAAAGCATGCTTTCTATGTGAAAGTGTTATTCTGACTTCAACTTAACTTTCATATTCTCATTTTACTTTTGTTCTGATTTTTCACCTACTAATCTTGTTAAAATTACATAATTTTACTGTTTAATATATTTTGAATACAACTTTAATTTTGTTTTCATTTTCCAAAATAGCAGGTTACATATCAGAAAGCAAATATAAAATAATGGATAAATCAATAAAAGAAAGAATGGAAATTCTGTTAAAAAGTGATGGATATTCTCACCTTTCAAACACCAAAATAAGTCAGAGTTAATTACTCTAGAGAAAAGACAATTGATCATCATAGATACTTGTTGGAAGTCTAGAGAAAGCATACTATCTGTCACTGACAAATAGTACAGTGCTACCCACTCCAGGCATAAAGGAAAGGTATTCTTTCCAAGTCTGTGTATTATGAACATGATCAAGATTTTTTATTAAATGAAAAATAAATTCCAACTCTAAATTCCAGTGCTAACTTTATTATATCATTTTATTCCAAAAATCCCAACCAAACAACCACAACCATGCTTACATTCTTTATTACTCAAATATAACACTAGAGCAATTTTCCAAATTCAATTAAATATTTTATTATAGTGAAATCAACATCCATATTGGAAGATTGGACAAACATCTGCTTAATAAACTAACCATGTTATAACAGGCATTTACTATTGGTAGTTATATTTTATGAGATATAATTTGACATCTGAATCTGCATAACCTTCTAGTAGAGATATTCTATCCTGAATTTTATCAAGGCAGTTGACTTATTTCCGGTGCCACCATGTATAAAAGAGCTTAAAAACAAAGTCCAAAGACATGTGTTCAAATTCAGATTCTACTAGATAGTACAGCTTAGTACTAGCTATTTAACCCCCTACATCAATCCCCTTATATATGAGCTAATAATAACTATTTTTCAGTGGACTGTAAGGTTTGAATAGTGTTGAAGTCATAGTAAGAGGTTTTTACTGCTATGAATTGTTTCCTTTAGTTGATTTAGTATTATCTTTTTAGGTAGGCAATGCTTTATTCTGGAAAGAATAGTTCTTAACATCACTAAGGAGAAATATAAATCCCTCTGCTATACACTTGCTAATGGAATTAGTAAGTTACTTAACCTTTATGAGACTCAGGTTCTTCATCTGTAAAGTGGAACTAGTCACCATCTTTACAGATCACTTGTTTTTTTTTTTTTTTTTTACATAATTATTTGATTATTTTCAGCATAATCATTATATAATCACTTTTTACATAAGCCTTTGATTATGATGATGATTAAATAAGATCAAATGCGTAAGGCATCTCAGCATAGCATACATGTCAGGTAAAGAACAATGTTTTTTCTCTTATTTTTGCTTTGAAGTTTATTCCCTCATTTCAGCACAAAATAGAAATATCTATTGCTTTAATCAATATTCACAATAACAAACAGTATTTTAGCCATTTGAAACTAATCTCAGAATTTCAATCTGCTTTGAAGATCATCACTATCTATATTACTTTCCTTTAAGACAATTACTTAAAAGCATTTGTCAGATTTTTTTATCAGAAAATTTATATCAAAGTGACTTCTCTGACTTTTTTATAAACTGACCATGTAACAGTAACAACTTCATTTAAAAATCAAAAACCAGGGGACTTCTCTGGCAGCTCAGGGGTTAAGACTCTGTGCTTCCACCTCAGGTGGCACAGGTTCAACCCCTGTTTGGGGAATTTTCAAATGCCATGCAATGTGGACAAGAACAAACAAACAAAAAACATACTTCAAACTCAAATGTAATAAAGAAATTAACTTAAATAATTTAGCAATTACCTGTTTCAAAATGCCTGCTGCCATTTCATGGCTACAGTCAAAGATGACATGGAATTCCTTGCCTCTTTTCATCTCTTTCAGTAAGGGTTTTGCATCCTTTGTATCAGCAGGTAGTTGACGGATCTTAAGTCGAAGATTGTATCTTGATGGAGCTTTGATGAGCTCCTGCAAGCGAATGAGACCTTTAATGAAAAAAAAAAAAAAAAAAGAATGTTAGAGAAAAATCACAGTGGATCACAGAAATCACAAAACACACTACAGTGATGATTTTCTTGACCATGTACATTTCATGACGTGGCCACTGAAATTCCTGCTTCAGAATTCCTAATTGCCAGTTGTTTTTGTTAATGCATCATGTGCTCAGTCATGTCTGACTCTTTGTGACCCTATGGACTCTGCAGACTCCTTTGTTCATGAGATTTCCCAGGCAAGAATACTGGAGTGGGTTGTCATTTCCTCCTCCAAAGGATCTTCCTGATCCAAGGATCAAACCTGCTTGTCCTGATGCTCCTGCATTGCAGATTCTTTACCCTCTGAGCCATCAGGGAAGCCCCATTTTTGTTAATATTACTTCTCAAAATCTTAGGGTATATCTTAAAGAATGAAAGACATACATGACTATTAGTTAAATGTAAACAATTTAAATACACAAAAGACTATAGAATAAAATGGTCTCTCTTTGTACCCTAATTCTACTCCCAGTGGGTTGTCATGGTTCATGGCTTAAAATATTATCTTCCATATATTTCTTATGTATTTGCATATATATATATAGAGAGAGAGGGCTTTATTTTACATTAATAGTTGTTTTGTGAGAATGTCTTACAGGTTATTATGTCAGTGACTACTGTTCTATTTTGTCTAATTAATTAAACACTGTTTTTTAGTAGATATACTTAATGCAGTTATTCTCTGTTATTAAAAACTTCGATGGCTTCTTTTTTATTTATTTATTTTTTTACAAGTAATGGTCTAGTAATTTGGTGTATATGTATAACTTTGTTTAGAAACAGGAATAAAAAGTATCTTATTATGACTTCCCTGGTGGCTCAGACAGTAAATCATCTGCATGTAATGCGGGAGACCCGGGTTCCATCCCTGGGTCGGGAAGATCCCCTGGAGAAGGAAATGGCACCCCACTCCAGTACTCTTGCCTGGAAAATCCCATGGATGCAGGAGCATGGTAGGCTACAGTTCATGGGGTCACAAAGAGTCAGACATGCCTGAGAGACTTCACTTTCTATTATGACAAAAATATACTGTATATTAAAATAATGTAAGAGATATAAAGAATAAAATCTAAATTTTGGAATTTTTTCATTCAGTTTTTAATTAAATAATACATCCTCTTAGATATACAATGCTATATACATGTTAACATGTTTCAACATAGTTAATAAAATTAATATGACTAATTTTAAGTATTTTCATCCTTAGGACATGAAAGATAAAAAATATATAAATTCATAAATATACCTAATAACTTTTGATTTTAAAGTATTATCCCATAAAATTTACTTTATTGTAAGTTAGTTTAGAATTTTGATATTTAAAATTCTGCAAATAATATTTGCATAAATTACACAATATAATTATCTTGTTTTACAAGTTTAAGTATTTGCTAACAATAGTAAAATAAATACTATATAATTAATTGACATCAAATGTACCCACTGAACATAATATAATTCAGTGTAGGGAATCATGTATGTAACGAGTACAGGTGTTAACACTGAATTGTACAAAGGTGAAAACGAATATTTGAGTTTATAACACGTGCTTAATTGTATTAGTGTTTATTAGTGGACTTATAAAATTCTCTAAAATGTGTATAAAAATGCTATGCATTTCTTTGCACATAAGGTTACTTCACAACTAAGTTATAATACAAATTTAAAGGATAGTAATATTGTTTTGGATTTCCCAGGTGGGATAGTGGTAAAGAATCCACTTGCCAGTGCAAGAGATGCAAGAGACACGAGTTTGATCCCTGGGTCAGGAAGATCCTCTGGAATAGAAAATGACAACCCACACCAGTATTCTTGCCTGGAAAATTCGATGGACAGAAGAGCCTGGTGGGCTACGGTCCATGGGGCAGAAAAGAATCAGACACAATTGAGCGACTGAGCACACACACACAGAGTAACATTGTTTAACAACTTTTTATAAATAGAATAGACTTGCTCTAAGGCAGTGACTTCCAAACTTTGGAATGAATGACAGTAATCTGTGAAGCTGAGTACAATCTAAATAACAAAGTCAGAATCTTCAGGGGATACAACTCATGCATGAGGATTTTTAATAATTGCTCCAGATGATTTTCTTGGTTATCAAAGAGTGTGGTCAATTTCCAAAGTTAGATCCAATTTTTGGTGTCTTTTGAGAGCCACCCTTTGAACCACTTTGGCAGAGCAATTTAATAGAATATAAGTATTTTATATTAACTAGTAGCATAAGACAATAAAATAATTTAAAAATGATTTCCAACTAGGCAGAATGAGTTAGAAAACTATAAATACAACTGAGTGTAGGAATAAGAGAGAGAAAGAAAAAAAATTCATTCCTCATGCATCAAATAAATGTTTATTGGATTACTTCTAAAATATTCTTAGTTCTACATTTCTATTATTCTCGTTATTTATATAAACACAGACAGATCTAATACCAACATTAGGTGAATAAAGAAAAGAAAGCTACCCTTCGCTAACTTATCTCACAAGATTTTGAGTGAGTCAAATGTAAATTTGGGATATTTAGTCTATCAGAGTAGGAATACCCTGAGAGTTGAGTGTGAATCTCAGTTCAAAAAATCTATATGTGAATCTTTATGCAAGATATCCGAGATTTGTTTTGCCTTCCTCTTCTCTACTAGAGGGTAAAACCATATAACCTATATCAATATATAAATTAATACATAAAACACCAAAGGGGAACTGGCTTATATTAGACTTTCAATAAGTAGTGGGTTTTTATTATTGTTATCTGGGCTAAGAAGGAAAGAATATAGTTATTTTTTAAATGTGCTGGTTACTAATCTATTCTTAGAAGTTATTTTGACACTGATATAGACTGAAAACCTAACAACATCAAAATATCAATCAAAATGTTGAGATAAACTCATTATCAAAGAAAAAGCAGCTATACAGTTAGAGATTAGCTCAACAGTTCTGAATTGAAAAAGCTCAACTGACTTGGAAGTAGAAATTTTCAGAAGTATTAAATCCACAAATAGCATCTGTAGGGCTCACCTTAAGTATAAATAGTGCCAACTATTTTCAAGTGTCTTGAGAACTCATGTGGCTAGGCCACTGAGCCACCAGGTACAATGAATGTTTACTTCTCTTCACACATATACATCCTTGCTAGCATGAATGTAACAGATTTCAGTTTGCCAGCTTCCCTGAAGAATAATATTCAAGAGATAATTTTTTTAAAAAAATAGCTGTTGCTAGTAGGACTTGCCATCTCCTTCTTAAATTCAAGAGAATTATTGTCTTCATTTATATATACAACATGTATTTACTGCATGTCTACTATGTGCAAGACATTGTTTCATGGATAAATATAATGATTAGATTAATAGTATTTATTCAGTCTTTAACCACATGACATACAGTTTGAGATACAGTTGAGATACAGAGATTTAACCACATGAGATACAATTCTATAATGCTTTTCACAATCAGTTTTTGGAATAAAAATGGTTCAACATTTTAATCAAAGAGAAGAAATCCAGAGAGTTGTCTGAATACTGAAAGAAGAATCGCGATTTTTAAATTTCGGCTTTCCATCATCTCCTGCATAGGTGCATAGAGATCTCTCTTGGCTTCTAAGATTTCATTACTCTGCCCAGTGCTATTGTTTCTCTTTTATCCATATCTCCATTCTAGATCCTCTGCCTTCCTTACTATTTGACATTTAGGTACAAACTCCTCTGTGAATTCTATTATTCAGAACACCTTGAAAGAATAAGAGAGTTGACAAAATGGGAGATGTATTCAAGACATCTGAAGAGTGGATTTTTACTCGGGAACTTAATATGAATTATTTGATGGCATCCCTCTAAGTTAATATACGTAGATGAGCTTTTTATTGAAAGGAAAAGGGGCTTAAACAATAGGAATGTCTTTTAATTAAAATACTGGTCATGTATTTTCTGCTGTGGATCCCTATTGATCTTCCTACCTCCACCAGCATTCCTATGCAACATATCACAGTCTAAAACTGCCAATTTCAGAAAGGATTACCTTAATCAATCCATCATACACAAGTCAATACTATTTTGTTGTAAAACAAGAGAGTTCCCTATTTAGGAAAAAAGTAAGCTCTTCAAAATAATTGGGATAGTTTATACGTGATAAGACAGCACAGTAATGCTCAAAATTCTCCAATCCAGGCTTCAACAGTACATGAACTGAAAAGTTCCAGATGCTCAAGCTGGATTTAGAAAAGGCAGAGGAAACAGGGATCAAATCGCCAACCTCTGCTGAATCATCGAAAAAGCAAGAGAGTTCCAGAAAAGCATCTACTTCTGCTTTATTGACTACACCAAAACCTTTGACTCTGTGGATCACAATAAACTGCGGAAAATTCTTAAGGAGAAGGGAATACCAGACCACCTTACCTGCCTCCTGAGAAATCTGTACGCAGGTCAGGAAGCAACAGTTAGTACTGGACATGGAAAAAACAGACTGGTTCCAAATAGAAAAAGGAGTACGTCAAGCCTGTATATTGTCACCCTGCTTATTTAACTTCTCTGCAGAGTACATCATGAGAAACGCTGGGCTGGATGAAGCACAAGTTGGAATCAAGATTGCTGGGAGAAATATCAATAACCTCAGATATGCAGATGATATCACCCTTATGGCAGAAAGTGAAGAAGAACTAAACAGCCTCTTGATGAAAGTGAAAGAAGAGAGTGGAAAAGCTGGCTTAAAACCCAGCATTCAGAAAACAAAGATCATCGCATCAGGTCCCATCACTTCATGGCAAATAGATGGGGAAACAATGGAAACAGTGAGAGACTTTATATTTCTGGGCTCCAAAATCACTGCAGATGGTGACTGCAGCCATGAAATTAAAAGACGCTTACTCCTTGGAAGGAAAGCTATGACCAATGTAGACAGCATACTAAAAAGCAGAGATATTATTTTGCCAACAAAGGTCCATCTAATCAAAGCTATGGTTTTTCCAGTAGTCATGCATAGATGTGAGAGATGGACCATAAAGAAAGCCGAGAACCAAAGAATTGATGCTTTTGAACAGTGGTGTTGGAGAAGACTCTTGAGAATCCTTTGGACTGCAAGGAGATCCAACCAGTCCATCCTAAAGGAAATCACTCCTGAATATTCATTGGAAGAACTGATGCTGAAGCTGAAGCTCCAGTACTTTGGCCACCTGATGTGAAGAACTGACTCCTTAGAAAAGACCCTGATGTTGGGAAAAATTGAAGGCAGGAGGAGAAGGGGACGACAGAGGATGAGACGGTTAGATGGCATCACCAACTCAATCAACATAAGTTTGAGTAAGCTCTGGGAGTTGGTGATGGACTGAGAATCCTGGCATGCTGCAATCCATAGGGTCGCAAAGAGCTGGACATGACTTGAGTGACTGAACTGAACTGATATGTGGTCCTGGCTTCCCGTGTGGCTCAGTGGTAAAGAACTGCCTGCCAAGCATGAGATGTGAGTTCAATCCCTGGATTGGAAGTATCCCTGGCAACCCACTCCAGTATTCCTTCCTGGGAAATCCCATGGACAGAGGAGGCTGGTGGGCTACAGTCCATGGGGTCACAAAGAGTCAGACAGGACTTATTGACTAAACAACAACATATGTGATCCTGGCCTAGGGTGCTCTGTTCAGAAGAGAAATAAAAGGGCCCAGCTACTAGATAAAATAAAAGGGCAAAATCTACTTTGTTTAAAATATGGTTAACACAAATAATTTCCAAACAACAGTTTTCATAAATGTAGTTTACTTTAACAAATTTGGCACCTGGTTCAGTTATTTTATGGGAGGGTAGAATTGCAACGCTTTAAAACAGTCTTTTAATTAAAATATCCCCTTTTCCCTAATGTAATTAGTTGATGTAATGATAATAAAATAGAAACAATTTGCACAGATGGGTTCCTGAAAATCTTCTAACAAAGAAGAGCACCACATTGCAATTATCCCTTTATTTTGGTAGATGAGTAACATTCTATCCCCTCTAATTCCTTCACTGAGAGTACATTTTTTAAAGCTTTTTCTACTTTCAGCTATTTCACAGTACTTAAAATCAAGGTTTATCTTAAGCTTACAGGGGACAGAGGTTTGAGATGCTCTTTTCAGAAGTTGCCATCAATTTAATTCTTAAGGAGAATCCAGAAGGAGCATTTATGCACACTCCAGCTGGCACTTGCTTCTAATGACATCAATCACATCCCTTCCCTGCAGGTCCAGCCTCCCTCAGCCCCAGGAAGGGAGTCCCAAGTTTCCGCCTGGACTGATGTATCCATTTCAGTAGCCACACAGACTAGAGCTTTGCCACCTGGCTTATTCATCACGCCTATTTATCATCTCAGTGAATGTGGTCTGTGTATAGGCCAGACTCCCCTCACCCAAAATGCACTGCATAGAAATGATTCATCTATGTTCAATCACCACTAATGTGTTTTTCAGTGGGGAAAAGACCATTTATGGAAAGGCCAAGTGTAACATTTCAGGGAGTTATTGTTATTGAATGTTTTGTGGGTGCTACAGACTGTTTAAAAAAAAAAAAACTAAATAGAATATGTAAACCAGATGTGGACCTTGTAACGTATGTTAATGTTGTAAGTATAAAAGAAGGAAGCCAATCATTGTAAGAAAATCATAAATGACTTTGACAGGAGAGGTAGATTGACACTGAAAAAAACACTGTCTCCAAATTTTTGTCAGCCCTTCCCTCCTTGGGAGTGAGGTGAATTTGTTCAGCTCAGAGACTCTAGAAAATAAGGAAAAGGGTGGTCTAGAAAAACAGGGGGGTCTTGAAAAGATGAGAGGAAACTTCAAGTGTGGTTTTCATCTTCTTAAAAAAGGGAGAGAGCACTATGGAAGCAAAATTAGAGCTCTGGTTTCCTGGAGGAAAAACCCTTAAATCCTAACACTAACTTTACAGGGGCTTCCTGGTAGCTCAGACAGTAAAGAATCTGTCTTCAATAAAGGAGATCTGGATTCAATTCCTGGGTCAGGAATAAGAACAAGTTCAGTCCCTGGGTTGGGAACATCCCCTGGAAAAGGGAATGGCTACCCACTCCAGTACTCTTTCCTGCAGAATTCCACGCACACAGGAGCCTGGTGGGGTCCATGGGGTCGCAAAGAGTCACACACGACTGAGGGACTAACACTTTCACTTCGCTTTCACTTTCAACCATACAGACAGCTATTTACTTCTCTCTTTTTGAAATTTTCTATATTTTTAAAGAATGACAGAGCTGATGTACAAGCATCTTGAACAGCTCAATACCAGAAAAACAAACAACCCGATCAAAAAGTGGCAGAAGATCTAAACAGACATTTCTCCAAAGGAGACATACAGATGGCTAATAAACACATGAAACTATGTTCAACATCATTCGTTATTAGAGAAATGCAAATCAAAATGACAATGAGGTATCACCTCACACCAGTCAAAATGGCCAGCATCAAAAAATCTACGAAGAATAAATGCTGAAGAGGGTATGGAGAAAAAGGAATCCTCTTGCACTGTTGGTAGGAATGTAAATTGATACAGCCATTATGAAGAACAATATGGAGATTCCTTAAAAAACTAGGAATAAAACTACCATTTGAGCCAGCAGTCTAACTACTGGGCATATACCCTGAGGAAAACATAACTGAAAAAGACACATGTACCCCAATGTTCATTGCAGCACTATTTACAACAGCCAGGACATGGAAGCAACCTAGATGTCCATCAACAATGACTAGATAAAGATGGTAGACATATACAATGGAATGTTACTCAGTCGTAAAAAGGAATGCATTTGAGTCAGTTCCAATAGGTGGATGAACCTAGAGCCTGTTACACAGAGTTAAGTAAGTCAGAAAGACAAAAACAAGTATCATATATGAATGCATATGTATGAAATCTAGAAAGATAGAACTAATGAGCCTATTTTCAGGGCAGCAGTGAAGATGCAAACATAGAGAACAGACTTGTGGACACAGTTGGGGAAGGAGAAGGAGGGACAAATTGGGAGAGTAGCACTGAAAAGTATAGTTTCAATGTAAAATCAATAGCCAGTGGGAATTTGGTGTATGACTCAGGATGCTCAAACCCATGCTCAGTGAAAATCCAGAAGGGTAGGATGGAGTGGGAAAATGGAAGAGAGGTTCAAGAGGGAGGGAATGTGTGTAAACCTATGGCTGATTCATGTTGATGTATGGCAGAAACCAACACAACATTATAAAGAAACTATTCTCCAATTTAAAAATAAATAAAATTTTAAAATATTAATTAAAAAGAGTGACACAGCCTTATAATTCAAGACTGAAAATATCTAAAAACACTTTTGCTTGATGTACTAGAAACCAACTGGTAAATGGTTTCAATTTACATTCCAGAGTCAATTGATTATCAGTGGCTACCTTGAGCAGTGTGTTGAGAAGGTGCATGAGACCACTTCTGTGATCAGGGACATGTATCAGGAAGGGATATGAACCTTAGTGGTGGGGTAGGCAGGCATGGTGGCATCATGCATCAGTCTTCCCTACATTACAATCTCTTTATTTATTAGTGTCATCAAATCCTATCCATGATATTGTTTTATGAATGGCAAAAACTTTCTATGCTTCAGAATGGAAAATAATACACAGCAGATCATACATTTTAGGCACCACACTCTCTACTGAAGCCAGGCCTCTTACGGTTCAACCCTGAACCAGGTATTCAAATGTGTAGAATCCAAATAGTAATTCTGATACTTACAGTCCCATAAACACATTTAAGAATTTTGTAAATACATTGCCAGAAGCAACTCATTAAAATGCTATATTGTTTCTCTACTGAAACCTCCAAATCCTGAAAACTCACTTTGACATATATAAGTGTGCACTTGTGTATAAGCACACACAGATATACATGCATACACACACGAAGTTCAATTCAGTTCAGTCACTTAGTTGTGCCAACTCTTTATGACCCCATGGACTGCAGCATGCCAGGCCTCCCTGCTCATCACCAACTCCCAGAGTTCACACAAACTCATGTCCATTGAATTGGTGATGTCATCCAACCGTCTCTTTCTCTGTCATCCCCTTCTTCTCCTGCCTTCAATCTTTCCCAGCATCAGGGTCTTTTCAAATGAGTCAGCTCATCGCATCAGGTGGCCAAAGTATTAGAGTTTCAGCTTCAACATCAGTCCTTCCAAAGAATATTCAGGACTGATCTCCTTTAGGATGGACTGTTTGGATCTCCCTGCAGTCCAAGGGACTCTCAAGAGTTTTCTCCAACACCACAGTTAAAAAGCATCAACTCTTCAGTACTCAGCTTTCTTTATAGTCCAAGTCTCACATCCATACATGACTACTTGAAAAACCATAGCCTTGACTAGCAAAAACAAGACTGTGAGCTGACTGTGGCTCAGATCATGAACTCCTTATTGCCAAATTCAGAATTAAATTGAAGAAAGTGGAGAAAACCACTAGACCATTCAGGTATGACCTAAATTAAATCCCTTATGATTATACAGTGGAAGTGAGAAATCGATTTAAGGGACTAGATCTGATAGAACAGAGTGCCTGATGAACTATGGACAGAGGTTCGTGACACTGTACAGGAGACAGGAATCAAGACAATCCCCAAGAAAAAGAAATGCAAAAAAGCAAAATGGCTGTCTGAGGAGGCCTTACAAATAGCTGTGAAAAGAAGGGAAGCAAAAAGCAATGGAGAAAAGGAAAGATATACCCATCTGAGTGCAGAGTTCCAAGGAACAGCAAGGAGAGATAAGAAAGCCTTCCTCAGTGCTGAATGCAAAGAAATAGAGGAAAACAACAGAATGGAAAAGACTAGAGATCTCTTCAAGAAAATTAGCAATACCAAGGTAACATTTCATGCAAAGATGGGATCAATAAAGGACAGAAATGGTAGGGACCTAATAGAAGCAGAAGATATCAAGAAAAGGTGGCAAGAATACACAGAAGAACTGTACAGAAACGATCTTCACAACTCAGATAATCACAATGGTGTGATCACTCACCTAGAGCCAGACATCCCGGAATGTGAAGTCAAGTGGGCCTTAGGAAGCATCACTATGAACAAAGCTAGTGGAGGTGATGGAATTCCAGTTGAGCTATTTCAAATCCTGAAAGATGATGTTGTGAAAGTGCTGCACTCAATATGCCAGCAAATTTGGGAAACTCAGCAGTGGCCACAGGACTGGAAAAGGTCAGTTTTCATCCCAATCCAAAAGAAAGGCAATGCCAAAGAATGCTAAAACTACCGCACAATTGCACTTATCTCACAAGTTAGTAAAGTAATGCTCAAAATTCTCCAAGCCAGGCCTTAGCAATATGTGAACTGTGAACTTCCAGATGTTCAAGCTGATTTTAGAAAAGGCAGAGGAACCAGCGATCAAACTTCCAACATCTGCTGGATCATCGAAAAAACAAGAGAGTTCCAGAAAAACATCTATTTCTGCTTTATTGACTATGCCAAAGCCTTTGACTGTGTGGATCACAATAAACTGTGGGAAATTCTGAAAGAGATGGGAATACCAGACCACCAGACCTGCCTCTTGAGAAACCAGTATGCAGGTCAGGAAGCAACAGTTAGAACTGGACATGGAACAACAGACTGGTTCCAAATAGGAAAGGAGTACATCAAGGCTGTATATTGTCACCCTGCTTATTTAACTTATATGCAGTGTACATCATGAGAAACGCTGGGCTGGAAGAAGCACAAGCAGGAATCAAGAATGCTGGGAGTAATATCAATAACCTCAGATATGCAGATGATACCACCCTTATGACAGAAAGTGAAGAAGAACTAAAGAGCCTCTTGATGAAAGTGAAAGAGGAGAGTGAAAAAGTTGGCTTAAAGCTCAACATTCAGAAAACGAAGATCATGGTATCTGGTCCCATCACTTCATGGGAAATAGATGGGGAAACAGTGGAAACAGTGGCTGACTTTATTTTTCTGGGCTCCAAAATCACTTCAGATCGTGATTGCAGCCATGAAATTAAAAGATGCTTACTCCTTGAAAGGAAAGTTATGACCAACCTAGACAGCATATTAAAAAGCAGAGACATTACTTTGTCAACAAAGGTCTGTCTAGTCAAGGCTGTGGTTTTTCCAGTGGTCATGTATGGGTGTGAAAGTTGGACTATGAAGAAAGCTGAGTGCCAAAGAATTGATGCTTTTGAAGTGTGGTGTTGGAGAAGACTCTTGAGAGTCCCTTGGACTGCAAGGAGATCCAACTAGTCCATCCTAAAGAAGATCAGTCCTGGGTGTTCATTGGAAGGACTTATGTTGAAGCTGAAACTCCAATACTTTGGTTCCCTGATGCAAAGAGCTGACTCCTTTGAAAAGACCCTGATGCTGGGAAAGATTGAGGGCAGGAGGAGAAGGGGATGACAGAGGATAAGATGGTTGGATGGCATCACTGACTCAATGGATATGGGTTTCGATGGTCTCCAGGAGTTGGTGATGGACAGGGAGACCTGGAATGCTGCAGTTCACGGGATCAAAAAGAGTAGGATACAACTGAGCAACTGAAGTGAACTCAACTGACTAGATGGACCTTTGCTGGCAAAGTAATGTCTCTGCTTTTTAATATGCTGTCTAGGTTGGTCATAACTTTTCTTCCAAGGAATAAGCGTCTTTTAATTTCATGGCTGCAGTTACCATCTGCAGTGGTTTTGGAGGGCCCCAAAACAAAGTCTGCCACTGTTTCCCCATCTATTTGCCATGAAAAGACCCTGATGCTGGGGAAGATTGAAGGTAGGAGGAGATGTGGACTACAGAGGATGAGATGGTTGAATGGCATCACCAACTCAATGGACATGAGTTTGAGTAAACTGTGGGACGTGGTGATGGACAGGGAGGCCTGGCATACTGCAGTCCATGGTGTTGCAAAGAGCCAGACATGACTGAGTGACTGAACTGAATTGTTTCCCTGGAAATCTAATTTGTCTCTGTCCTGATGTATCCTCCAAGGAGTATATGGCCATGATGTTTTTTTTCTTTATGTTCAGCTCCCATTTGTAAAGCTCATAACACAAAGGCTCATAAAACATTAATCTAGCAAAGCAGAGGCCCAGGAAGGCCTAAGTGGTAAATCACTAGCTAGAATACCCTGAATATCCTTTAGCAGATAGGCTTAAAGAAAGGTTGGAACCATTTCAAACACTTTTGAAACCCTTTCATAGGTTTAACATTTATTTATTTATTTGATTGCACTGGATCTTTGGTTGCGGCCTGTGAACTCCTAGTTGCAGCATGTGGGATTCAGTTCCTCAGCCAGGAATTGAATCCAGGCCCCCCTCATTGGTTGCATGAAGACTTAGCCACTGGACTACCAGGAAAGTCCCCCATAGGTCAATCTTATATGTGACATCATGATGCCAAATTTCTGAACTGTATTGTGGCATGGAAGTCTGCATCAGGCAGACATGGGTTGAATCTTACATCATTAACTTTCTACTGAATGACTGTGGACAAAGATATTTAAATTTTTTAAACATGCAATTTTTCATCTGTGAAAATGAGATTATAGGAATTATAATCATATTAAAAAATCAAATGAGCTAATGAACAGAGATCACTTATCACTGTGCCTGTAGCATGTTAACACTTCTCACTGGTTTCTGGTAACCACTTTCTTGGAGCTCAGAGATTCCTGCTATGTGTGTGCCTCAACAGGCCATCTTTGCACTCAAAACTGTGCCTGTTATCTTGTGAGTGGTGTCTATCAAAATCTCTTCATTTCAAGCATGTAAGGGAAGTTTGCTTCCTGCTAGGAACCTAATTAATACTCCATCTATATGCTGATGATTTCTAAATTTATATCTCTTACCATTTCCTTGAATTCTAGACTCCTAAATTCACTTTCTTATTTGACAACTGCATAATAAAAATATTAACATTACCCACAGAGAGGTCTGGCCTTTGCAATTAGCTTCTGGGTGGTAATCTCTAAGCCCCAAGAAGAGTATCTTTGTTTATCCAGAGGACTTGAGCCACACAGGATATATAACAATGTAATTAATTTATCTTAAGGCCTTTGGGTCATGAGGTATCAGCAAACCCCTAGAAAGGCTGGAGACCTACAGGTCAATCAAGCAGGTTGTTGGCCGTGTATACATGACCAAACCCCAATAAAAACTCTGGACATCAAGTGTGAGCTTTCTTGGTTGGCATGACTCCATGACTATTACCACTCATTGTTTCCTGGAAAAGTTAAGACTCCCTACAAAACTGTTGTTGGGAGAAGACAACTGGAACCTGAAGGTAGACCTTTTGTGGACTCTGCCCCATTTGCCTCTTCTCTTAGCTGATCTTATTCTGTATCCTTGTCATAAACTGTAATGGTGAGTATAACAGCTTTTGGTCATTCTGTGAGTTCTAGTGAATTATCAAACCTGAGGGTAATCTTGGGGACTCCTAAAACGGCACTTGGTATCAGAAGTGAAGATGATCTTGTAGACCCTCAAACTTTGAAACTGATGTTAAAGGTAAGGGTGTTCTTAGAGACTCCTGAAGGAAGCAAAATCTCTACCTTTATGTATACTGCTGCTACTGCTGCTAAGTCGCTTCAGTCGTGTCTGACTCTGTGTTACCCCAGAGACAGCAGCCCACCAGGCTCCCCTGTCCTTGAGATTCTCCAGGCAAGAACACTGGAGTGGGTTGCCATTTCCTCCTCCAATGCATGAAAGTGAAAAGTGAAAGTGAAGTCATTCAGTCGTGTCCGACTCCTAGCGACCCCATGGACTGCAGCCTACCAGGCTCCTCCGTCCATGGGATTCTCCAGGCAAGAGTACTGGAGTGGGTTGCCATTTTCCTTCTCCAAACTTGATGTATAGTAAATACTAAAAAACATTCCAAACTTGGTTCTTCATCTCTTCCATCTCTAAAACTGTTCGTCCTCCAATTGTCTCCACTTATGATGATGGCAACTCTTTATCATTCCAATTACATAGGACAAAAACCTTGATGTCATCCTAATCCTTTCTTTCTAGCACACCTCACATTCAATTTATTAGATATCTTATCAAGTTGACCATATAATATATATAAAAAGCTGTTAACTCTTACTATTTCTAATAGACTGAATTGAGCTATTGTCTATCAAATGGATTATTATAAAATAAATGGCAGTTCCCTTATATATTTATATATCTAGGTTTAGCCAGTAGCGATTCATACCCTATGATATGTATTTAATAAATCTTGTGACTGACATATGAATTTTAGTTAATATAGAACAATTTTAGTTAGCACAGCTGTGGATACTATGAGGGTAGGTAAGAGGAAATA
This sequence comes from Bos indicus, assembly GCF_029378745.1. NCBI lineage: Eukaryota > Metazoa > Chordata > Mammalia > Artiodactyla > Bovidae > Bos > Bos indicus. Next base: position 48,532,039 of record NC_091768.1, read on the forward strand.
CTCTCAGAGGCCACTGAAATTTGAAGTCCTAAGGCTTGACTCAATACATAAAGGATTCTAAAGCATGAGGCAAATGATATCAGTGGCTTGTGATCCTCCAGGCAAGTAAAGGGAAATATTATACCTCTACACAACCAGTTCATCTAGAGAAAATTGTTTCAATAAGAGTAGAGAAAGCACAATGTAATCCTACTTGAGTCTCAGAGCTATACACAGAAGTCTCAAGTTCAAAATGGGTGACACAATTATCAAGGGATAATGGGGACAAAGTGGACAGAGAATGCCAGAACCCCTACCATGGGCTTGAGGCTGGATCTAAGCTGTAAGACAAGCTCCATCACACCCACAGGGCTTCTACCTGGTAACAGCCTATCTTAGAAAATGGACTGAACTGAAGTGTTATATGTAGTGTATCACTGCTCCCTGGAAGGTAGGGGCTGCAGCCTATTACTCTTTTAGCTGATGCCAGAATATGTTTTTCCTATTTCTTCTTTTGCTGCTAGGAGAAAAAGCAATTATGTCATTATTAAAAGGCAAACAGTGCTTTTGACCACATCAAAACTAAAACCCTTTGGTCTCTAAAGCCTTTTGGTATAAGTTCAATATGTGCAAAGGTCAATTTTCTATTTGAAATGTTCCAGTTTGTGGAAGCCAATAGAATTAATGTTGCATTTTCATTCTTTCTTAGTGCTATTAGAATTTGCTTGCACCAGTTCATGAGAATATAAGCACCTTAGAGGCTGATTTCCAGCAACGGTAGCAAGTGCTGTGCTCACTAGCGGGTACAAGAGTCATGATAAGTGGCTTTGTCCTAGGCTCACCGAGCTCTAGATCTATCCTATCATTTAATTTTTCTTTGTCCTCTTCATATGCCTGCTGCATGTGGGTCTCTGCCTGGTGTAACGAGATAGGGCAGGTAAAAAGCTGGACAGTTTAATGAGAAGGCCGTTGTATTTGTCAGGAGTCTTTTGGTAATATATGCAGATCTAATTCACACTATACTGAGCAAAAATGAGACGTAACTGCCTCTATAACTGAAAATAAACTCTGGGCCTGGTTGGAGACAGGAATTCTTTCTTTATTGCTCAGTTTTCTCTTCCTCTATGTTACTTTTGTTACCACTTAATAAACATGACCAACAGAATATCACACTCAAGAAAGAGATCTGCCTCAAAAGTTCTATCCAAATCCTACGAAGGACTCTGTCTGGCCTGCACTGGGGTTATTTGGAGGGAGTAGGAGGGACAAAGGAAGGATGCACTATTGGGTTATGGGGAAAGAAAGCCAACCTCGTCTGAACCAGAGGCTAGGAAGATGTCCTCAAAGGGATTCTGACTGAACAACACAAATGAAGGCAACCCAGAAATGTCACAGCAGTGTTTTAGAAATTCTTTAAAAATGATGACTGCACTTTGGTTTGTGACCAGTTTGGTGTTATTTTGATTCAGTGGTTATTTATAATTAAAAGTCACTTTATAATTTTTTAATCAGACTGGGGCCCTTTTAATCTAAGGGGGGTAGTGGTGAGTGCATAGTAATTAGTCCAGGATAATAAGCATTACCCAGGATGTCCTGGGCAAACCAGGAGTTCTGAGCAGTCCTCCTCTTACTTCACAGCATCATTCATTCATCCTTCATCATGGATATTTGACTGCCTGCTGTCCTGACAATGTTACTGAGCCACCCCTAGAGAGACCAGCTCACCTCATTGTTCATTTCTGATGGCCACATTGCAGGTTCCTTTGTCTCAAGATGATCCTGCTTAGATGTGCACCATCCTTCTGTCTCTCTACCTGTTCTCTCAGCTTGTGATATCTCAACTTCAGCTCTCTAGACAGTGGCTGATTAGGTAGCCTGCTGTTTTTTCTAATTCCTACTTGTGTCAAGGTCAGTGAGGTTATAAAGCAGCAAATGGTCCTTCATAGTTCTTATTTTGGCTCTGTCCCAGGATGCTGCTGTTACTGATTTTATCCTGCCACTTTAAAGTTTTTATCCTGCCACATGACTTAAAGTTAACATGATGAAACAGCTTAAGAAACTTTATAAGGTGGGCCCGTGACTAACAATAATTACCTGAACTATTGTGTGCTGCTGGGAATGCCAAGTTGAATGTGACTCTGGAGAAGCTCAGGTTTTATCTTTTTGCCCCAGAAAAGTATATCACTAACCACCAATGTCTCCAGCAACTGTGTTCACTGAACATATATTTTATCTTATGAAAGACTGAAACATGAGAATATATCAGAAACATGGCAGCACTTTTTTTGTGCTTTGAATTGGCAGAAGTGAAATACCAAACCATATACAGTAGATATTTGCCATCTCAGAGATTATATGATAGTGTCTATCATCTATAGGATGATAGACATGCAAATCATTTTTCTACAATGAATTTTATATAATAATATGACTCTAAAGTATAATGGAAGTGGTGGGGATAGCCATTTGTCAGGTGCAAAACGATGGATTACTTGTAGGAAGAGGAAACTGCAAGTAGAAAATTTATGAAAGTATGGAAAGTGTTATGAGAGTATGGGCAGTTCAAAATCCATGAGTTATTTGGTAGCTGCTACTAGAAAACTGAATATGAGCTGTAACCTAGTGGGAGGTAAAGCCGGACCAGTAATAGACAAAAACCAGTTATGAAGGGCACCTTTTAAGAATGTACTTCCTAAGTAAAGAAACTTCACAGTTTCGAGTAGTAAAACAACAACAATTCAGGCTGGCTTAAGCAGAAATGGAGATTTTTTAGAAAAATTTAGGTAGTTTCATGAAACCCCCAGGTGAGGAATCAGTCATTCCTCAGAATCAGAAACAAGTAGAAGCAGGGTTATTAAGATATCATCTCTCACTTCTGTTATTTTTTGTGCGGGTCTGCTTCATTCTGATCTTTCCAATGAGACCAGCTTTCTCCTCTTCACAGTTCACACAGGAGACATGGCCACGCTTCAGATTTACTCCTGAGTTTACTTGTTATACATACAGCAGCTGGCAGAGACCAGCTAATCTCTCTTGGTTCCAATTCAAAATTCCTGGAGAGAGGATCTAATTGGCCCAGCTGTGTTAGCCCTTGATCTAATGAACTGTAGCCAGGGGCACTGACTTACCATAAAGATTGAATATTAGCCTTGACTCCACCTCTGAGGATGAGGAAGCTAGGGGAATCACTATGGAAACACTGAGTAAAGTAAGGCAAATTATATAAATAAAATTTGAGGTTAAAACATCACTTTGTCTACGCAAGGATGCAATTGTGTGTGATATACTAGGGAACACTGAAATAGTGAAAGATATTAGTGGAAAGGAAGTTGTTTTGTGTTTTGGCCTCTATTAGCATAAATGAGAGAATAGCAGGAGACATTTTTTTCTCTACACTCTCCCCTTTTCCTTGATTTTGGTAACATCTTGCCATGTATCTGTAAGCATTCTCTATTATCCACTTCTCTGGAGATAGAATTTCTTATAAAGAAGAATTGTCACTGAATTAAACCACATCCTTAACTGAGGCAATATATGTTGAAGTTTTGAAATTGACTTTAGCTCAAAAGACCTTTAGGTTGCTCTGAAACAAATGCCACGTTGCTAGCATAATGCACTCACATTAATCAAGATCATGAGAGTGAAATATAATCCAATCTATTAATTTATAATGAGAAATGTATTTGTCACAGGCATGGCAAAACTTGAATTGCATAACCCAAGCATTCTCAAATTACATGAAAAACCATACAGCAATCTGAAGTTTACTTAATATCACTTTGGGATCAGAACAAAGGTAATTAATTGGTCCAATGAATGTAATAATCATAGATAGCACAATTGCAGGTTTGTGTTTTATCTGTAAGAACTCTGAAGAGGTACTGCTGTCAGTCCCAATTTGCAGATGAGATGAAGACACTGAAATGTGGGTTATTATGTTCAAATCCCATGTCTAGTAAGTCAGAAAACCAAATTCCAACCCTGGAATCTCTCTCCAAAGTCAGTACTCAAACTTTACATCCAGAGTGCAAGATGTCTCATCTTCTTGGTAGTAAATCAACTAACAATCTATTTTCCATTAACATTTTTTAGGTGTGTCATCTGCATTTTCCTGTTTTTGTCTAAAGAATGCAAATGTCTAACTTATCTTCTCTCTGATGGCCATATTCTTTCTTCAGATGTATCAGGTACCTTCAGACAGGATATAATCAAATCTTGCTAACTAGGAGCCATTCTGACTTCTAAGGTGGCTTTGCAAATTTTCATTCTCATTCATTATGTTTTGATTTCATAGTTTTAATTCTTAAAGTGTGACTTAATTTCCAGGTATTTCCAAAGTACTTTACTTCCAATTTCAATGTGATAATGGTACCAAAGAATCCATCAAATTGTTCTGCAGGTTGAATTTTATTTGCCCATAATGAGTTTGATGAGTAAAACTATTCTATTTGCCATTTATTTGTTATACAAACATAAAATCTGCCTTGGTACTTAAGTATAAGTCTATTTTAAAATTTCTATACCAAAATATTTTTAGAATTTAAACTTTATATTTTCTTTCAGTTATTATCTTAAATGTATATTTTTGCCTCTGATTATCATTTGTCACTTCTATTATTTTTCAAATCCTTCCCACTTCCCATAAATCATCTAAGAACTTTTTGGTCTTAATAAGATGAAGGAGAACTTCATCTTAATAAGATGGGAGACTCTTCTATTTCTTTCTCAAATCACAAGCATATGCATGACACAGTCTCTTTTATATCTGTTAGTAAGCAGTAGTCCTAGACTGTCATTCTATGTGGAACTCCTAAATACAGAGTCTAGTTAGTACCCCCACACACACCAAAAACACACACACTTGGATATTTATACGGTGTTCTTTGTCCCTACTCTTTATCAGTACAATGTTATCTTGATATCACTACTGGTTGCTCCTTTATTTGTGTCTCTATGGCACATTGGGATTCATTCTAAACATAAAAAAGAAAATAAAAAATAAACTATACATTACTATTTTCATGCTTTCACAACTCAGAGGAGTTTTGATCATGATATTTGATAATGTTTATAATCACTTACTATTCACAAAATTAATGTTTTACTAATTCTTCACAAAAATTCCGAGAGGTACTTTTATCCTCTTACACATGAAAAAGAGGCACAGGGATTTGAGCCAGTTGAAAATGGCTTAACTGATAAATGACAGAGCTGGAATCTGTACTCAGTACAGCTATATTTTTCTCATGAGCAACTGTTCTTAAGAATAGTTGGTAAAATGAGCTCAGTTAGGTTGGGCTGTTCTGTTTCTTTTTGCCAAACCTGTCAAAATACATAGATAATGATTTGCCTTAAGAAGTATATTTAGCCATTTACATGAAAGATGGAATCAGTTTCTACCAAAAATTCCTACTCTACCAGAAATTCATGTATCAGACTTCCTGGGAAGAACACAGACTCTGCAGTTTATGTACTCAAATCTAAAATGTTCTTAGCATATGAAATATGAAAATGTGTTTGGACCTTTTGGGACAATTGAAGGAAACCTATGAACTTGAGATGTGACAGAAGAAATGGACATTAAGTAAGCACCTTGAAGTCAGAGGCAACCTGAAAACTGTTAACTTTTTATAAGAAGTAGGAGTGAGAATCACTGATTTGTCATACAATGTTCCTTAGGCACAGTTTTCATACTAATCAAAGATCAAAGTTAGTGACATGCCTGCATGCTAAGTCACTTCAGTCATGTCCAACTTTTTGCAACCCTATGAACTGTAGCCTGCCAGACTCCCCTGTCCATGGGAATTCTCCAGGCAAAAATACTGGAGTGGGTTGCCATGCCCTCCTCCAGGGGATCTTCCTGACCCAGGGACTGAATGCACATCATTTATATCCCATGCAGTGGAAGGTGGGTTCATTACCACTAGGGTCACCTAATATTAAATAATTAGAGCTGAGCCAAGCAATGATGACAGGAGTCTGGCAGAAGGAATTCACTATGTAACCTGGATGTGGTATCCTTCCACAGGTAGGCTCTGCTTTCATTCTATAAATCTGTTACAATTTTGAGGCAACTCTCAGCACATTTTTGTAGTTTCAAAAGAAAACCTGCAAGTGCAGATTCTACTGAAAAGTTATCAGGAAAGACAGTAGAGAGGTTTACATCACAAGACAGGCCACACTCCCCAAATCCCCATGTCTCTCTTCTTGGTTATGTAACACGGAGTCTCTTCCTCAGTACTTTTGGCTCTTACATTCATTCACTGTCTATTTCTCTCCTTCATCCCCAGGACAGACATAAACTCTATCCTAAGGCTCTCAATCATAAGAACCAGCTGACGTAGTAGAGCTTCATGAAGAGTGCCTTTTCCTCCCACTCACTCACTGTATGGAACTTGGAGGGAGACTACTGTCAGGCAAGGAGTCTCCCCCATTCTGCTGTATTGTAACTGATCAAAATCTTTTTCATGCCAGCCATTTAAAGAATTGGCTTTCTCAGACTTCAATTCATGATTCCTGGGAGAGCTGTGGGGAAAAAAACCCTAGACCAAGCCCTGAGCATTTGGAGTGGGAGCACTGACTCCAACACCCTAGACTACCAGAGAACTAACCCTAGGGGTATCAAATAGTGAGAACTCACACAAAGATAACCACTGGAATACAAGAGCTGGTATCACCCAAACATAGTCCCTGCTCAGGACATCATCAGTCCTCATCTAAACAACAAACAAAACAAAAATAAAAATCCAATCATCAGCAGATAGGATTACCACTTCACTCAGCCTTGCCCATCAGAGGAAAAACAAACAAACAAAATCTCATCACAAATCTCACCCTGAAAGAATCTTACACAAACCACTGGACCAACCTAAGGAGGACAGAAACAAAAAGGAAGTAAGAATTCAACCTTGAAGTCTTAGAAAAGAAGACTTCAAACACTTCAACCCCACATTCCTGGGGCTGCAAAGAGTCAGACACGACTGAGTGACTGAACTGAACTGAACTGAACTGAACATACAATTCAGTGCCCAAAAAACAAACAACCCAATCAAAAAGTGGGCAGAAGACCTAAACAGACATATCTCCAAAGAAGACATACAGATGGCTAACAAATACGTGAAAAGATGTTCAACATCACTCACTCATTTTTAGAGAAATGCAAATCAAAACCACAATGAGATATCACCTCACACTGGTCAGAATGGCCATCATCAAAAAGTCTACAAACCATAAATGCTGGAGAAGATGTGGAGAAAGGGAATGCTCTCACACTGTTGTTGGGAATTTGAATTGATACAGCCACTGTGGAAAATGATATGGAGATTCCTTAAAAATCTAGGAATAAAACCACCATTTGTCCCAGTAATCCCACTCTAGGCATATATCCTGAGCAAACCAGGGTTGAAAAGACACATGTATCCCATTGTTCATTGCAGAACTATTTACAATAGCTAGAACATGGAAGCAACCTAGATATCCATCGATGAATTAATGAATAAAGTACTGGTACATATACACAATGGAATATTACTCAGCCATAAAAAGGAAAGCATAGAGTCAGTTTTGATGATGTGGATGAACCTAGAGCCTATTAATACAGAATGAAGTGTGTCAGAAAGAGAAAAATATTGTTTTCTACCACACATATATGGAATCTAGATAAATGGTACTGATGAATTTATTTACAGGGCAGCAATGGAAAAACAGACATAGAGAATAGACTTATGGACATGGAGAGAGGGGAGGAGAGGGTGAGATGTATGGAAAAAGTAACATGGAAACTTACATTACAATATGTAAAACAGATAGCCGATGGGAATTTGCTGTTTGGCTCAGGAAACTCAAACCAGGGCTCTGTATCAACCTAGAGGGGTGGGATGGGGAGGGAGATGGGAGGGAGGTTTTAGGCAGGGGATACACGTATACCTATGGCTGATTCATGTTGAGGTTTGACAGAAAACAATAAAATCTGTAAAGCAATTATTCTTCAATAAAAAAATAAATAAAAAGAACCAGCTGACAGTGAAGGCCTGGAGGTCTAGCTGCCAAGTGGGTCATCAAAGGAATCACAAATCTGGTCTCTTCTGGGAGACTGCTATGCTTCCTGCTAGGGAAAATCACACTTCCTTCATATCAATATTATCGGCCACAGTTCTCCTCTCAACTCTGCATCATCAATTCTCTCTTCTCTACTGGCTTATTCTCTGTAGAATACAAGTTGATCATTATTTAACTTTAAGTAAATATTCTCTTGACACTAATTTCCTCACCAGGTATCATTTCATCCCTCTGCTTTCTTTTATAAGAAAGCTCCTAGAAAGGGCTAACTCATTAGAAAAGACCCTGATGCTGAGAAAGATTGAAGGCCGGAGAGGTAGGGAATGACAGAGGATGAGATGGTTGGATGGCATCACCGACTCAATGGATATGAGTTTGAGTAAATTCCGGGAGTTGGTGATGGACAGGGAGGTCTAGCGTGCTGCAGTCCATGGGGTCGCAAAGAGTCATACACAACTGAGCAACTGAACTGAACTGAACTGAAGAGCTGCCTATATTCACAGCCTCTGATTCCTCACCTCTGACTTTCATGCAAACTCACTCTAATCAGGTTTTTATTCCCACTACTCCATGGAAACTATCCTTGTCCAGGTTGCCAAGGATCTCCAGGTTGCTGAGGTCCCCAGTCAAGTTTCAGCCTGCATTTCACTTGATATATCAGCAACATCACTCCCTGCTTCCTTGATAGGATATCTTTACTGATTTCCAGGATATTCCATGGTCTTGGATTTCCTCTTGTCTTACAAACCATCTTTTGTCATCTTCTAATGTCTTTTTACTGATCTCAGTTTTATGGCTTTAATACTACTCTCAAATGAACAATCCAGTGAAGACCCTGCTGGACTCTTAGTCTTCTTTATCCCATTGCCTACATCATCACATATCTGGCCGTTAACAAACCCCCAGAACTTGACTTATCCATAGCCATACATACTGTCCCCTTCACAGTCTTCCCAGAGTTAGTTGATGGCAACACCCTTCTTCCAGTTCCTCTGTAGAATATGTCCTTTACCTGTAATGCTCTTCTCCTACTTATTTGGATGGCTTACTCTCATCTGCTTTGACAACACTATTTTTAAACTGTAGTCTTCTCTTTTTATACTTTCAGATTCCTCTTACATTGTCTTCCCCCCTCTGCTGTACTTATGACCTGCTAACTTACTCTATAATTGACATATTTATGATACTAATTACTTATTCTCTGTCTCATTCCACTAGAATACAAACTCCATGGAGGCAGGGAATTTTGTCTGATTACTTCTTGGATGTAACTTCGGTAATTAGAACATGTCTAGAACTTGGTGGATGTTCAAAAACATTCGTTGAATGAATGAATGATCTTTATTCTTGAGAAGCTTGCAGTCCGTTTGGGAAAATAAATTATATGTTGAAAAAAAGAATGTCTGCCAGGACCAGGCAGAATGTGCCAAGTGATAAGTGAGTAGGACCCAAAGTGCTAAGACATTGTCTTTTCTAAGGATTCAGAAGACTGGGCTCAATTTGAATAATTCATTCTGGAAGAAAATTGATCATAATCTCTGAAAGTGAAGATGGGAGTAAAACATTTTAGATGAGAGCAATTTAGGGCTTCAATGACACTGCATTTCTGAATTTAAAAGGAAGCTATTTGTTGCCAAGAAGAAATACAAAAAGAGTTCATTCCAACTGGAGGTCTCTTTCTTCTTTGTCTACAAAAGTGCAAAACAATGTCCCACTAATGGGCCTTTTGGTTAATGCATATGCAGTGGCTGTTACTAAGAGCTAGGGCTGGCTGCACAGAAGGAAAAAGAAGTCAGTCTGTAAGCCCCATTACAAATCAGATTTTTTTCAAGTCAGTCCATGGCAAAATAAAGAGGGAAGGGAATTAAATAGTTACCTTGAAACGAAAAAAAACTGAAGTGGGCCAAGGGAAAAGCTTTTAGTAAATGTGAAAAAAAATCATGCTGACATTGATGATGGGCCACTTAGAAGTGATTATTTCTAATGGAGCAAAGAAGGGCAGCGGGTGCTGTGAGGTGCAGGCTGGAGTCTCCTCAAAGAGACCCTTGGCTTCCCAACTGTCAATTTGTCTTAGGGCTGGAGCTGGCATTCCATTAATGCATCCTGCCCCTGCATCAGCTGTCCCTAAGCACATCCACTTAGGATATGAAACAATTTTGGGTACAGCTTCTCTTTGTCTACTGAGTATTTTTTTCAGGGGGCAGTTGAAGGCTAAACTGAAAGAAAAATGGATAAAATTTATCTGTGCCCAAAGTCTCCCCTCCTGTCTTTTCCCTCTCATTGATGACCCCTCCAGTGCTTCAGGAACCAAGGGGACTGTAGGCTTTTTCTTCTTCTTCTAGCTAAAGAGAGGAAGACATATTTCTGGTCATTTATACTGACATCCTTACTAACTGGTTTCTAACATGTTTCTCCTGGTGGGATTATTGGTATATTAAACCTTTTCTCCTCAGTTGTGATCTGAAAAATTCTGCCTTCCAAGGAAGGTTGAGGAGAATTTAAGTATCTGAATTCAGCTAAAAAAGGGGGCCCAACCTGCTTTCAGATTGCTTTGGTCAAAGGAAACAGTCTGGATCTCTCAGGAAGCCCTGTTGCAATTTTAACTGCAGGAGACTTACTTCCACAAGACTGAGGGATGTTAAACGGATTTTTTCTGGACTTGCTTGCTCTCACCTGAAGCCCTAAGGCATGGTCTCTGCTCAGACGTGATACTGAGGACCCCCTTGGCTGGCTATTTCCAGCTCTCTATACCATCTTCTTATGCAGGTGACAACACCCTTATGGCAGAAAGCAAAGAAGAACTAAAGAGCCTCTTAATGAAAGTGAAAGAGAGTGAAAAACTTGGCTTAAGACTCAGCATTCAGAAAACTAAGATCATGGCATCTGGTCCCATCACTTCATGGCAAATAGATGGGGAAACAGTGGAAACAGTGACAGACTTTATTTTCTTGGATCCCAAAATTACTGCATATGGTGACTGCAGCCATGAGATTAAAAGATGCTTGCTTCTTGGAGGAAAAGCTCTGACCAACCTGCTGCTGCTAAGTCGCTTCAGTCGTGTCCAACTCTGTGCGACACCATAGACAGCAGCCCACCAGGATCCCCCATCCCTGGGATTCTCCAGGCAAGAACACTGGAGTGCGTTTCTATTTCCTTCTCCAATGCATGAAAGTGAAAAGTGAAAGTGAAGTCACTCAGTCCTGTCCGACCCTCAGCGACCCCATGGACTGCAGCCTACCAGGCTCCTCCGTCCATGGGATTTTCCAGGCAAGAGTACTGGAGTAGGGTGCCATTGTCTTCCCCATGACCAAACTAGACGGCATATTAAAAAGCAGAGACATTACTTTGACAACAAAGGTCTGTCTAGTCAATGCTATGGTTTTTCCAGTACGGATGTGAGAGTTGGACTATAAAGAAAGATAAGCACCAAAGAATTGATGCTTTTTAACTGTGGTGTTGGAGAAGACTGTTGAGATTCCCTTGGACTGCAAGGAGATCCAACCAGTCCATCCTAAAGGAAATCAGTCCTGAATATTCATTGGAAGGACTGATGCTGAAGCTGAAACTCCCAATACTTTGGCCACCTAATGCGAAGAACTGACTCACTGGAAAAGACCCTGATGCTGGGAAAGATTGAAGGCAGGAGGAGAAGGGGACAACAGAAGATGAGATGGTTGGATGACATCACTGACTCAATGGACATGAGTTTGAGTAAACTCTGGGAGTTGGTGATGGACAGGGAGGCCTGGCATGCTGCAGTCCATGGGGTAGCAGAGTCGGACACAACTGAATGAATTGAACTGAACTGATACCATCTACCTCCCACATGGTATAAACTCCTTTTCTTCCCTTTCTCGGCCAACTAGTGTCAGCTGTAAGTGATATAGGGCTGGTGCTGTGGGTTTTATCTTTGACTATTTTAGCCTTGACTCTTGGCTGACACGTGGTCTGGTATCCTTGACCCTACCCTAAAGCATGGTGACTCCTGCCTTGTATATCGTAAATGTATTTGCTTGTTTGCTATAAACTTTAATTACCCAAAGTCATTATGGGGCGGATGTCCAGAGTGGTTTAGGAAGGAGACTCAGCTCTAACAATGTAGGAAAATAAAGGCAGAAGCTTGAATGTGGATTGTACGTGTATGTGGACTAGGGTCAGCTATGAAATCCAGGGCTAATTATCAGCTAGTAAACATCTCCAATTTGTACCAGCTGTTGGTTACTGCTTGACGAAATTGGTTGTTAGACATTTTTAATATCACCTCAACCTACTGTGGCCCAGAGGCAAAATGGTAAAATGGCAAAGCATGAATTTAGATCCAACCAGACGTGAGTATTAATTAATGTGTGACCTTGGGCAAGCTACATAATTTATTTACACCTTCTATGAGCCCTGTGATTTCCCTATGTTGCCTGAAAGGATTAGACAAGATGACAGAAATAAAATATGTATCACAGTTTCTGGCACAATTATTCTTTTACTTACTTGTTTGTTTATATTCCCAGACCTGACCTACTGTCGGGGGGAAATGAAAGTTGGGAAGAAGTTAGAAAGGAGCTTCTGGAAAGAGAATGATTCCAGCAATTATTTAGAATGTTTAGTCCCTTCTACAATTTCTCTAAAAATAAAAATGATTTTGAAGTATAGTTATTATTACCTCAAATAGCAAATACATAGGATCACATGGTTGATAATATTTATAGCATTGAACTCAAGTCTTAGTTTATCACATAAGTCTGTGTTTGCATTAAGGATATTGAACAGCATGGTGTATGGTATCTTGGCTCATAACTTTAAAAGAAAAAACACTAAAAAATAGTTTTAAAGGCAATGCTCATATATATTTCTCAGTGAAAATATATCTATATAGATACGAGATAATAAAGTCCACAATTTGTGATTTCTATTACTCTAAGAGAATACAAGAGTAGACATGGGAGAATCTGGATGGATGAATAGTTTATGTAATTCTTGGTCTAATTCAGATCTCAACTATGTCCTTTATTTTTATACCTCCAAAACCTGAAACAGTGACCGGCATTTAGTTGGTGATTAACAAATGTTTATATGACCAATGAATAGAGACACTGTTAGCCCAATTTTAATTTTCATGAGCTATGTATATGATTAGCTTCTCAGTTATAGACTTCTAAGCCATAACTAAAATTGAAGCCTATCTTTATTGCAAGTCTGCAATGTATTTATGTAATAATGTATTATTATTAATAGTAATAAAGATTAATTATATATATATAATAGTAATAATAATAGTTTTACATTAATGCAATATTGTGGGGAATGTATTCCAGGCCAGAATATTGGAGTGGGTAGCCTTTCCCTTCTCCAGGGGATCCTTCCAACCCAGGGATTGAACCCAGGTCTCCCACATTGCAGGCAGATTCTTTACCAGCTGAGCCACAAGGGAAGCTCCACTAAATGATGTGGGGGAATGTATTAGGAGAAGCCAGCAGGTCTTCATCAGGGGTGATGTTGCCCTCAGGGTGTGTGTATATGTGCATGTATAAAATTTGGCTGCCCAGGTCTTAGTTGCATCACATAGGATCTTCCATCTTTGTTGTGGCATACTGGATCTTTACTTTCAGCATATGAATTCTTAGTTGCAGCATATGGGATCTAATCTCCTGACCAGGGATTGAATCTGGGCCCTCCTGCATTGGCAGTGTGGAGTCTTAGCCACTGGACCACCAGAGAAGTCCCTAGAAATACTTTTGCTAATCGCAACTAGGGGGTGGGGAACTCTACTGACATCTAACAGGTAGAGGCCAGGGATGCTTCTAAACATTCTACCAGGTACAAGACAGCTCCCCACAACAAAGAATTATCTGGTCTCAATGTCAACAGTACCAAGGACAAGAAACTCTGGCCTCAGCAATGGATATTTGAGAATGGCACTTAGCACATCGCAGTGATGGGTAATTCCACCTTCTTCTTCTCATGCTGAATGCCTTCTGTCCTCATCCATAAGATGTGTATTCCAACCATTTAGGTAGATTTTCCATTATTTAACTTTACTTTGCCTGCCCTTCTATAATATGGCAGAGACTATTCATCTTAAGTTAAAAAAAAAAAAAAAATGACTGAGTGAGTTGTTACAGGGGCATTATGCATCCCTTTTATAGTGACAGTCCTGGTCACTATCTAATCTTTATCTGCTGTAAAACAGAGATACTATATATCATTTACTCATCTCTGCTTATCTCCTATTTTTGTTTGTCTGACAAAAGTTTCTTGGTCACATAAAACAAAATCATGATTTAATGTACACATTCTATAGCCTTGGTGAAAACTTTCAGTTCAGTTCAGTTCAGTCACTCAGTCGCGTCTGACTCTTTGCGAACCCATGAATCGCAGCACGCCAGGCCTCCCTGTCCATCACCAACTCCCAGAGTTTACCCAAACTCATGTCCATCGAGTCAGTGATGCCATCCAGACATCTCATCCTCTGTCGTCCCCTTCTCCTCCTGCCCCCAATCCCTCCCAGTCTCAGTCTTTTCCAATGAGTCAACTCTTCGCATGAGGTGGCCAAAGTATTGGAGTTTCAGCTTTAGCATCAGTCCTTCCAGTGAAAATTTTGGGTCCTCAAAAGTGTATACAGTACAACAGTTACAAAGATCATATTATTACTTCAGTTTAGTAATTTCTGGAGGTCTTAGTACTTCCCTGTCTGGAGAAAACTGTCTACATTGGAGCTTTGCCATGCAGAGATATTCAGAGTTAATTATGGACCCCAGATAGCTCAGTTGGTAAAGAATCTGCCTGCAATGCAGGAGACCCCAGTTCAGTTCCTGGGTCTGGAAGACCTCCTGGAGAAGGGATGGGCTACCCACTCCAGTATTCTTGGGCTTCCCTTGTGGCTCAGCTGGTAAAGAATCCGCCTGCAATGTGGGAGATCTGGGTTGGGAAGATCCCCTGGAGAAGGGAAAGGCTACCCTACCCACTCCAGTATTTTGGCCTGGAGAATTCCATGGACTGTATAGTCCATGGGGTCACAAAGAGTCAGACACGACTGAGTGACTTTCACTTATGAACCCCAGACTCCTATTTAGCTTCAGATGCCAAGTCCCTTCTCACATGCCAGTATGTACAGAAGTTTGTTTCTTTCATTGTCAGTCACCCCTCACTTGTGGTTCATTGATTTTTCCTTACTTGTGACTGTTGTGAGAAGGTAGGGAATTGTAATGAAGAACCTGAGTGCTGGGTTCAATACTTGGAATTCAGATCCCCAGTCTGACACTTAGTAGTATTTTACCTTAGAAAGTTTCTTAATGTCTTTATGACTCAGATTCCACACTTGAATTCATGGGAACAATAAAAGAGAGTTGTGAAAGTAGAAAATGAGGAATGTGTGCTAAGTACGCAGACCATAACACTCATGCAGCAAGTTCTCAATAGAAATTTTGTCATGATGATCAATATTGATATTTATCTCTCATGTGTCAGATCTTCCCTGTCTCCTCTGTGTTAATGGTGATGGAATAATTTCCCTTCCAAATGTCTCTGTTTCACTCCTTTCCATATATTCTTGGTTGAAGATTAGGAATTTTAAGATAGCACTGGCAGAGACAAAATGTAGCATGTTTAATTTCTCTCTGGCAAGAAATGTAATATATTTTGCTTACAAAGAATTTCAAAAGTCTTTCTCAATTTTCTATAGTGATATCTTTCACAAATCTTAAATGTAGGGGCAGAATATCTACAAAAACATTGTAGTTATTACAGAAAGCAGTTTGATATGTTATTCTTGTTTTGTTTTCTGTTTTCAATTTTTTTCTGGTATAACTAAGGTGAACTAAAGTACATACATATAAAGTATGAAATTTGATCAGTTTTGAATCAAGAAATCACAGCTACCATCAACATAAATATTTCCATCACCCATGAAGATTTCCTTATGCCCTTTTGTAACTATGTTTACTTTATACTTTTTCATATAAGGCCAGGAGGTAAGAACAAGAACAAGAGGTAAGAACAAGGAGGTAGATTTAAGCAAATCTTATTTTCTGAACTAGACATACAGAATTATAACTGAATTATGAAGAAAGTAACAAAAGCTTTTCCTTTGAAATCCAAGTGGGACATGGAGTTGTGTCACAATACAGATTCTTAGATCCCATGACTGTATAGTATTTACTCATTTGATCATTCAACAAATATACCTATAACCATCTACTAGGTTCTGTTCCATGTGAAGACACGGGGCTAAAGAAGATAAATTCCCTGGAAAGACTTATTGAGGAGAGAAGCAATAAACTAAAATCTTATGAGATGAGTAGGAAGTCCCACATTACTTTTTTTTAATGCAATTTGAAAAGAAGTGGCAACAACAGAAAAATACTGTTGAAAGCACTAAGTTGTGAGATGTCTTATCACAAAAAGAATTTGCAAATATCATTAATATGTAATAAGGCTTCCATAACAAAGCTGAATTTTTCATACTGGGCCCTAGTTTTAGGACAGACAGTGAAGAAGAAAAGCATGACCCATGTTTAAAATCAGTATATATTAATGCAATTTAAAAATACTGAATTATGCTCAAAATTCTTAGAGGGAAAATCAGACTAGTCAAGAGCAGTAAAGTTCAGGATGATTTATAGATAATGGTGCAAAAAAAAAATCAGCAATTTATCAAATCAGTTCTATAAAGAGAATTTTCAATAAAGCAAGTTCATAATTTCTTAAAGGACAACATAAAATTTACTTGCTTAGGGAATGTATATAGTATGCTACTGTGCTCCAGTTTTCTTTGAAAATAGTTTATATCTTAAAGTTAATAGATATTTAAAATGTTTAATAAACAAACCTTCAGAAAGACAAAATAGCCCCTCTAGTATTTATTGTTGAGCTTACTATGTGACACTTATTTTACTCATATTGTCTCATGTGAATTCAAAACAACTCAGTTATGTATCATGTCTTCCATTTAAGGGAGAAATTGATGATAGCCAGTTGACACACTTGCAGACAAAAACCTACAGCTTTATGATGACAAGCTGGATCCTAATCTAACAGTTACTGACAGAAAAGCTAATCTCCTGGAAGGGAGACCAGTAGTATATAACTTTAGAAGAGTGAACATCTGTCACAACTAAGTTTATAATTGAAGTGATGAATTAAGCTTCTACATAATAACAAATATAGTTTAAGAGGTAAATACCAAAATAGTTAATGGCCCTTACCTCTTTTCGGTAAGATTGTGGTGGTGGATTTTGACTCTTTTTCCTTTTTTGCATATAATCAAGTCTTTCTGCAGTCAATATGTCTTATGTTTTCTAGTAGTCAGGATAAACCAAATGATTTTGTGATTAAAAAGAAAATCAGCACCTGAATCTCAGCAGCTTCACAACATGCAAGTTTACTCCTATCTCCTACAACTTGTCTAACATGGATTGGTAGGGTGGCTCGGTACATTGCATTTGCTCTAGGACCTCTGTGTGGACATTGCTATCATCATCATTATGGCATGGGGAAGAAAATGTTACAAACTGATCATTAAAGCCTCCTGTAAGAAGTGATTCAGTATTCTTGCTCACATTTCACCACTTAAAGAAAATCACATGACTTTGCTTAGCTTCACAGTTTGTGAGAAAATGCAATTCTGATTTGTGCCTAAAACCAGAGCCAAGTACATTTGGTGAATAGTATTTAATAACTATAAAACTTAATAACTTTTAATGTTCTAAAATATATTACATAGTTTTTAAAAATCTACTTATTTAAAAATTAATTACACCAATTCTCCTGGAAAGTTTATTGACTATTAACCAACATTATGATGCTAAAACCAAGATTATTTCTAGTGTTGCTCCTGGGAAACTATTTACACCTCAAACCTGTCCAGTTATATTCAGTCATTTCAAGTTCCAGGGTTGGCTGTCTCCACAGGGTTACTTCTTAAATGGTTATTTGCTGAGGTCAGGGCATACTAGACTCTTCATGATCTTTTCTGACCTACTTGTTCTTATTCTTAGACATTCCTAGCTGACATACTCTCTGTTTCAAACACAGTAGACATGTCACCATGCTACAAATTCACCACACTCATTCACAGGTCTGTACCTTTGGAATTTCTTGTCCTACCTAACCTTCATATATCTTGAGACTCAATTTAAATGTCAACTATATTTACTATCTCTAACAAGCTGATCTCCTTGCTCTCACTTCCTGTTTTGTCATAATACTTTTTACGTGACATTTTTAGCACTTAACATACTGCCTTGTAATTTACTTTCAATACCAGATTTTAAATATTTGAAGAATAGGAAATGTTTTACTCACATTTGATTCTTCTTTGGCCAATAAAGGGCTTCATTAGAAATTAATTTATTTAATCAGTATGTATCATCAGTATAAAGTAAGTTTACAAAGAAAAAAATGACTTTAAAATAATAATTTCCTTCAACTATATCTTCAAATGAAGTATGATGTTATAGGAGCTAATGTAAAATGACTTCCCTCGATCTAACACTGAGAAGTGATGAAGAAGTTAGCCCAAATTAAAGAAGAATGGTGAAACTTAGCTGAACCACCACATGTACTGCTTTGAAATCTGAATCCATAAAGAGTCTATGTTAGTTGACTGTCTATCAACTAGGCCAATATATTTAAAAATCAATGTGGTATCATCAACAAATATATTTTAATATAACTCAAATTTGCCTAGATTTAAATTTAGAAATTCCAAGTATATTATCCAAAGCAATCTACAGATTTAAAGCAATCCCTACCAACATCCCAATGGCATTTTTTTCAGGACTAGAAAATTCCTCCTAACATTCATTTGGAATCTCAAGAGATCAAAAATGGCTAAAACAATATAAAAAAAAATAAACCTAAATTGGAGATCTCACACTTCCTAATTTCAAAAGGTATTACAAAGCTACATAAATCAAAACAATATGGTAGTAGCACAAAGACAGACAAACGAAATAGAATAGAAAGGCTAGAAATAAATTCTCACATATATAGTCAAATGATTTTCAACAAGGATTCCAAGACCATTCAGTAGAGAAAGGATTCTTCTAAACAATTAGTGTTAAGAAAATTGGATATCCACATGCAAAAGAAGAAAAGTGTATGGATCCTCACCTTATACAGCAGACAAAAACTAACTCAAAATGGAGAAAGATCTAAATTTAAGATGCAAAATTATAAAAACATAGGTAAAAAGCTCATAACATTTGGAGATTCGGCAATGATTTCTGGTATGTGATACAAAAGGCACATAAAACAAAAGCAAAAATAAATAAAACTACAAAATCAAAAACTTCTGTGTATCAAAGAATACAATAAACAGAGTTAAAAGTCAACCCATGAGTTGAGAGAAAATCTTTATAAATCATGTATCCAATGAGGGGGGTAATCTCCAGAATATATAAAGAACTCCTATAGCTCAATAACAAAATTTCAAACTATCTGATACAAAAATGGGCAACAAACTGAAATAGACATTTTTCCAAATAAAATATACAAAAAGCAAACAAGAATATGAAAAAAAAATGTACAACATAATTAACCATTCAGTTAAGTTCAGTCACTCAGTTGTGTCCAACTCTTTGTGACCCCATGGACTGAAACATGCAAGGCCTCCCTGACCAACACCAACTCCGGGAGTTTACTCAAATTCG
Organism: Bos indicus; assembly: GCF_029378745.1. Classification (NCBI taxonomy): domain Eukaryota; kingdom Metazoa; phylum Chordata; class Mammalia; order Artiodactyla; family Bovidae; genus Bos; species Bos indicus. Next base: position 48,551,721 of record NC_091768.1, read on the forward strand.
TGTCCATTGAGTTGGTGATGCTATCCAACCATTTCATCCTCTGTTGTCCCCTTCTCCTCCTGCCTTCAATCTTTCCCAGCATCAGGGTCTTTTCAAATGAATCAGTTCTTCACATCAGATGGCCAAAGTATTAGAGTTTCAACTTCAGCATCAGTCCTTCCAATGAATATTTAGGACTGATTTCCTTTAGGATGGACTGGTTGGATCTCCTTGCAGTCCAAGGGAATCTCAAGAGTCTTCTCCAACACCACAGTTCAAAAGCATCAATTCTTCGGTGCTCAGCTTTCTTTATAGTCCAACTCTCACATCCATACATGACTACTGGAAAAACCAGTTTTGACTAGACAGACCTTTGTTGGTAAAGTAACATCTCTGCTTTTTAATATGCTCTCTAGGTTTGTCATAACTTTTCTTCCAAGGAGCAAGCATCTTTTAATTTCTTGGCTGCAGTTACCATCTGCAGTAATTTTGGAGCCCAAAAAAATAAAGTCAGCTACTGTTTCCACTGTTTCCCCATCCATTTGCCATGAAGTGATGGGACTAGATGCCATGATCTTAGTTTTCTGAATGTTGAGCTTTAAGCCAACTTTTTCACTAGGGAAATGTAAATCAAAACCACAATGAGATATCAATAAAATATTAGCTCATACCCAGCAGGATGACTACCATCAAAAACAAAAACAGAAAATAATGTGTTGGTAAGGATGTAGAGAAATTGAAACCTGCATTCACTGTTGGAAGGAATGTAAAATGGTGTATTCTCTATGGAAAACAGTAGGGTGTTTCCTCAAAAAATTAAACACAGACTAATCACCTTTTGTTATTCAGTCTCTAACCATATAATCTATTAATTCAACTTCTGTATATATAACCAAAAGAAGGGGTCTTGAAGAGATATTTATAGACTCATGTTCATAGAACATGTTATTATTCACCATAGCCAAATGAAAGAAGTAACTAGAGTATCCATTGACAGAAGAATGAATAAACAAAATATAGAAACCACGAATGATGGAATATGGAATACTATTCAGCCTTAAAAAAGGAAACGCATTCTGCATACTGCAACATGAGTAAACCTCAAAGATACTATGCTAAGTGAAATATGCCACTCACAAAACTATAAAAAGTATATGATTCTACTTATATGTGGTATCCAGTGTAGTCAAATTCTTAGAAACAGAAAACATAATGTTGGCTGCCAGGGACTAAAGGGAGGGGATATGGGGTATTGTGACTTAATCAGTATAGAGTTTCAGTTTTGTAAGATGAAATTGTTTTGGAGATTGGTTTACAGCAATGTGAATATACATAATATTATTGAACTGTATTATTATAAATAGTTAAGATGGTAAACAGTATGTGTATTTTATCACAATTAAAAATTTTACAAGTTTTGACTACAATACTATGGTGTTACATATGTGTATTAAGAAAACTATAACTAAACATTGCACACATGTTTCAAGTCTGTCTCTAACAAACAACAGAGTTGCAAAAAATATTAGTTCTACAAAGTCTTGTAGAGCCTATCCTAATCTCCAAACCAGTGGCAATAAGTTACACAACAATAAACAGTATTGAGAAAAAATTAATATATACAACTATATAAATGATATCACATTCGGTCAATGCACATGTGAAATCTGTCCAATATAACTTAGATTTATTCCATTCTAACAACAACAACAAAAAACCCAGACTTTGAAGAATTATTGCTTTAACAGGCAGAGAAGATACCTGTGGTGGATTCATTTCGATGTGGGGCAAAACTAATACAATATTGTAAAGTTTAAAAATAAAAAAAGAAAAAAAAGAGAAAAAAAAAAAAGAAAAATATTTTGTGTATCTCTCTTACCAACAGCCTCTGTAAATACTCTCTGATCTTTATATAAGGTAAGGACATAAAGAATTCTTTGTCAAAAGTGTAAAAGCTAAGATCTGGACAGTGTGTGAAAGGCCTTATAGATCTGGCTTCTTTAGATTCATGGGATTAGATATAGTAGACAAAGACAAAGCCTGAAGAACTATGAATATAGGTTAATAACACTGCATAGGAGTCAGTGACCAAAACTATCCCCAAGCAAAAGAAATGCAAGGCAAAGTGGTTGTTTGAGGAGGCATTACAAATAGCTGAAAAAAGAAGAGAAGCAAAAGGCAAAGGAGAAAGGGAAAGAAATACCCAGCTGAATGCAGAGTTCCAGAGAAGAGCAAAGAGAGATTTTAAAAAAGCCTTATTAATATGAACAATGCAAGGAAATAGAGGAAGACAATAGAATGGGAAAGACTAGCAATCTCTTCAGGAAAATTAGATACCAAGGGAACATTTCTTGTAAGGATGAGCACAATCACAGAAATGGCAAGGACTTAACAGAAGCAGAAAAGATAAAGAAGTAGCAAGAATACTCAGAAGAACTATACGAAAAAGGAGTTAATAACCTGGATAATCATGATGGTGTGTTCCCTCACTTAGAGCCAGACATCCTGCAGTGTGAAATCAAGTGGGCCTTAGGAAGCATTATTACAAACAAAGCTAGCTGAGGTAATGGGATACAAGCTAAGCTATTTCAAATCCTAAAAGATGGTGCTGTGAGAGTGCTCCACCCAATATGCCAGCAAATTTGGAAAATTCAGCAGTGTCCATAGGACTGGAGAAGGTCAGTTTTCATTCCAATCTCAAAGAAAGGCAATGCCAAAGAATGTTCAAACTGCCATACAACTGCGTTCATTTCACGTGCTAGCAAGATAATGCTCAAAATCCTCCAAGATAGGCTTCAACAGTACATGAACTGAGAACTTCCAGATGTTCAAGCTGGATTTAGAAAAGGCAGAGGAACCAGGGATCAAATTGCCAACATTCACTGGATCACAGAAAAATAACAAGGAAGTTCCAATAAAACACCTACTTCTGCTTCTTTGACTATGCTAAAGCTTTTGACTGGTCTGGATTACAACAAATTGTGGAAAATTCTTAAAGAGATGGGAATACCGGACCACCTTACCCTCCACATGAGAAACCCATATATAGGTCAAGAAGCAACTGTTAAAACCATACATGGAAATATGGACTGGTTCAAAACTCTGAAAGAAGTATGTCATGGCTTTGTATTGTCACCCTGCTTATTCGACTTACATGCAGAGTACAATATGCAAAATGATGGGCTGAGTGATGCAGAAGTTGGAATCAGGAGTGCCGGAAGAAATAACAACCTCAGATATGCAGATGATATCACGCTAATGGCAGAAAGTGAAGAGGAACTAAAGAGCCTCTTGATGAGGGTGAAAGAGGAGAGTGAAAAAGCTGGCTTAAAACTCAACATTCAAAAACTGAAGATCATGGCACCAAGTCCCATCACTTTATGGCAAATAGATAGGAAATAAGTGGAAACAGTGACAGACTTCATTTTCCTGGGCTCCAAAATCACTTCAGCTGGTGACTGCATCCATGAAAGTAAAATATACTTGCACTTTGGAAGAAAAGCTACGACAAACCTAGACAGTGTATTCAAAAGCAAAGACATAACTTTGCCAACAAAGGTGCATATAGTCAAAGCTATGGTTTTTCCAGTTGTCATGTATGGATGTGAGAGCTGGACCATAAACAAGGCTGAGTGCCAAAGAATTTACCCTCTCAAATTCTATGAAGAAGATTCTTGAGAGTCCCTTGGACAGTAAAGACATCAAACCAGTCAATCCTAAAGGAAATCAACTCTGAATATTCACTGATGATAAAGCGGAAGCTCCAATACTTTGGCCACCTGATGGAAAGAGATGACTCATTGGAAAAGATACTGATGCTTGTAAAGATTGATGATAGGGGATGAAATGGTTGAATGAAATGAGTTTGAGCAAACTCTTGAGAGACAGTTAAGGAGAGGGAAGCATGGCATGCAGCCGTCCATGGTGTCAGAGAGTCAGACATGACTTAGTGACTGAACAACAACATATAAATACAAATATCTTTTCTATATACTTCTTTCTGTCCCCAACTTTATTGAAATATAATTGACATATAACTTGGTATGAGTTTAAGCCATACAACATGATGACTTCATACATGTACACATTGTAAAACGATGATCATATTAGGGTCATTAATACCTCCATTACCTCTCAAATTTACCATTTTTTCTTTATGGGGGGGGTGGGTGGTGAAAACATTTAAGGTCTAACTCTTTTAACAACTTTCAAAAATATAATACACCATTGTGAAGATTAGTCATGATACTATACATTAGATCTCCAGAACATATTTTTCTTATACCTGGAAGTTTGTACACTTTTGCCAATATCTCCCCATTTTCCCTATCCCTCAACCCCTGGTAATTATCACTCTATGTTTGTCTGACTTTGGCTTCTTTAGATTCCACATGTAAATGAGATCATATAATATCCGTCTTTCTTTGACTTATTTTACTTATTATAGGGGCCTCAGGGTCCATCCATATTGTTGGAAATGTTAGCATTTTCCTCTCTCTCAGGGCTGAATAGTATCCATGTGTATATTATTCATACATACATATAGCTCAGACAGTAAAACGTCTGCCTACAATGCAGGAAACTTGGGTTCAATCCTTGGGTCAGGAAGATCCCCTGGAGAAGGAAATGGCAACCCACTCCAATATTCTTGCCTGGAAAATCCCATGAACTGAGGAGCCTGGTAGGCTACAGTCCATGGGACATGACTGAGCGACTTCACTTTCACTTTCATACATCTTTTTATCCATTTATCCTTAGACAAACACTTAGGTTGTTTTCATTTCTTGGCTACTGTGAATAATGCTACAATGAACAGCAGATATTTCTTTGAGATAATGGTTTCATTTTGGGGGGTAGATACCCAGAAGTAGGATTGCTGTATTATACAGTATTTTTATTTCAAGTTCTTTGAGGAACCACTGTACTGTTTCTTATAGCAGCTGTGCCAATTTATATTTCCACCAACAGTGCACAAGCATCTCTCTTCTCCAGATCCTCACCAACACTTATTATTTATTGTCAACAGATGTGAGGTGATATCTCACTGTGATTTTGATTTTAATTTCCCTGATTGTTAGTGATGTTGAGCATCTTTTCATGTAACCCTTGGTTATTTATTTGTCTCCTGTTCAGGCCCTCTCATCATTTTTAATTGAATTGTTTGTTTTTTTTTTTGCTATTGAGCATCAGGTTACTTCTTAATATATAATAGGTGGTGTTTCCTTTAAAAACAGATAAAAAACAAATTTTACAGATTATGCTTAAACATTGATCTAGTTCCTTGGCTGAGTTTCCAATGACATCTGATTGTATTTATAAGAAAAATATTGCATCATTTCCTTCGGTCTCTCAATATGCCAATAAGAGCTCCTTGACCTTCAACCACCCTTTAGAAAAGGGAATTATAACTTTCATTTCTCATTGTGTTGGAGAAAGCAATGGCAACCCACTCCAGTACTCTTGCCTGGAAACTCTCATGGAGGGAGGAGCCTGGTAGGCTACAGTCCATGGGGTCGCGAAGAGTTGGACATGACTGAGCGACTTCACTTTCACTTTTCACTTTCGTGAACTGGAGAAGGAAATGGCAACCCACTCCAGTGTTCTTGCCTGGAGAATCCTAGGGACAGGGGAGCCTGGTGGGCTGCCGTCTATGGGGTCGCACAGAGTCGGACACGACTGAAGCGACTTAGCAGCAGCATTTCTCATTGTGTGGTTATAGGGTAATTAACAAGTTAGTATTAAGCTTTCAAGGGCTGACTTAAGTTTCTTTCTTTAATGCCAACACTGTTATTGCAATTGGATAAAAGCATAAAAAGTTCATTGTGAAAATGGAACAGGAGATTTTTAAAAACTGCTTAATTGACAAATCATACTCATCAGTCCTGCAAATATCACTTTATACAAAATCTTTTTAAAATTAAATTAAAAAGCAAAACTATTTGTAAATTTTCTGAAATAGATATTATAAAATATTTTATCTATCAGTGCTTGATTATTTGAAATCATATTAATTTACACTTGAAAATTTTTATCATATTTATGTTACAATATCCTTCCTCCATATTACAACTAATTCAAAGCTGTTTAAAATATTCCAAGGACAAACATATTTAGCAGAATTAAAACTACTCAATGTGGAAGTTCAGACAATGAATATATATTTTTAATAAGTGATTAATAATTTTTGTCAATATTAAATCACTACAAATCAGTCTAGTTTTATTTAAAATTTTAAAATTTGTTTTTATCTACAAAATTATGACTTTGTTATACTGAAAAATTTGACTTACTATCAATTATTTTTCAAAATATGATAATTTGCATAATATTCAAGATTAGATGGATCAATGTTTCTTATGCTGATCCCAGCAGGATCACTTGGGTACTTATTAGGAAAAAACTCTCAGGCCACAGCCCACACCTACTAAATCAAAAGCTGGGAGTAAAGCCAGCAAGTAGTGGTTTAGCACATTTCCCTAATGATTTTAATACACACTAAAGTTTGAGAATGACTAGACTAGGTTATGGTATAGGAAAAACTATCTCCCAAACCATAGCAATTTAACAGAACAAGATTTTATGTCACATAAAAGCAAGGTCTGCTATAGATCTAAATAATTTCCCAAGGCAGGTCTCTTTGATATTTTAGCTCAGTATTTTGAGATACTTCAAACAGTACAGGCAATTAAACGCTTCCACCCAGAAATGAGGAACACTCCTGCCCACTTTCCATCACCTAAAACAATCCATGTGGTCACACCTAAATCCAAGGATTAGGTGTGAGACTTCAATCTCTCTCTGTCTATAAGTAGAATTAGTCACATACTAATAAACATTAGTAATGCCTATCACAATTAGTTATGTGTCCTATTCCAATTGAAAGTCCTTGAGCACAACCCTAGAGTTACTGAGTAATAGCAGTTAGCCTAGAAATCTCTAGTTTTAACAGTAGCCCTGGAAATCCCATTACTTGATATCAATTAAATTTAAGAACCAGAGCTTTGGACTTTAATATCTGTTATACAATAAATTTTCTTTTATCAAAAGGAAGATGACTGAGTTTACAGAAATGCAAGAACTTGTGATGAGTAAAATAATACCTTTGGTTATTATATGAAGGCAAGGAAAGGTGTATATTAGTTTTGCATCATCATTAGCTTCCACTAACCAAAGCTCTATGTATGACAGGATAGATTTAGTACATTTTTAATGCATTTATACAAAAAATTCATTTCTCAAGGTTCGTTTTATATCACTGAAATACAAACAGAGTGGACACTATGCCACCTCCAAATTGGAATAATTCTAAAATAATGATGCACAATTAGCCTGTCTAGAACTGGGGTGTGAACTCTTTTTTGCTTTTCAAAATGTTTGATTCTAGAGAACTTTGCCCCCAAATACAGTTTATATACCTTATATTTAAAACAAGATAAACATTTACAGAATGTTGAATAGGAAACAAAAAACTATTTCAGAAGGCAGTCATGTTCACCTGATGTACAATGAATATCATTGTTTTAACCCATTCAGGATCTCAATTTTTAAAAAGTATTTCTGATACAGAACCAATTTATTTTAAATCAAGTATCTGATAAACGATCTATTACACCTTGCAGAAGTGAATATGTCAAACTTACATTTTTTTCTTCTTTCCCTGAAGTCTTATTACAATTATAAATGAATCCTATCACTATTTTAAGGGTTAGTGCTATGGACCATGGGCTTCCCAGGTGACTTAGTGGTAAAGAATCTGCCTGCCAATGCAGGAGATGCAAGATGTGGGTTCGATCCCTGGGTCAGGAAGATCCCCTGGAGAAGGAAATGGCAGCCCACTCCAGTAGTCTGGCCTGGAGAATCCCATGGACAGAGGAGCCTTCCAGGCTACAGTCCATGGAGTCTCAAAGAGACACAACTGAGCAAATGAGACCACAACACAGCTCTGGGCCATAACCACTACTAACTAACTCATATACAAATAAGCTTGTATGTGGGAAAGTCTCTACAATGAGTTATCTTTAAATAAATAACTTACCACTGCTAAGACATATGGAACATGTCATAATGGAACATATACATATGTAGCCATATATGTACATAAACACATATACACACATTAAAAAATGACAGATGTCATAAAAATCTCCTTCAGTTTTCAGTTTCTGAAAACATCCTTCTCTAAACTAAAATTAAAAAAACAAACACACACAAAAAAACCCTGCTTTATTTAAAATTCTTTATCTCTTCTCCCTTGGTTATTTTTTTACCTTCTTGCTTTTTACCTGAAACACTCTTTCTTCAGACACTCCCATGACATATTTCCTCAGCTCATTCAAGCCCAAGCTCAAATTTCACTTTCTAAATATGATCTCTTCTGACAATGCAGCTTAACATTGCAATACTCCCTACATGCCTCCACTGCTTTATTTCTCTCCATAACACATCACATTTGATCCTATATACAGACATATTTTGTTATTATCACTCTACACTAGAATGCAAACTCCACAAGACAAAGAAGTTTTGTCTGTTTTGTTCACTCTTGTGTCTCCAGTACCTAGAACAATAATGACACATAGTAAATGTTTGATAATTACTTGTGAACTAAATAAATAAATTATTTTTAAAAAATGAAGAAGTAAACAAATGATAAATTAAACATAAAATACATGGGTCATGTGAACATGTTGATAATTATACTACAAAATTGATGATGAACTATATTATCAACTAAACTCTTGCATCGTATGCACAAAGAATAGAATTATGAACTCATGTCAGGAAAAGTTAGGGATGGTTACTTTACAAATTTACTTTGTAAGAATATTTTAAGGTACACCTGGAGGTGGTGAATAGATCACTGAAAGAGAAGAGCATAACAAGCCGAGAGAACAATTTGTGCACAGCAAAGAGATTTGACAGAACAGAGGATGATTGTTAAGGGTGAACTACAATTATTCAGGGAGAGCTGCAGCATAAGTGTTGAGAAAGGAAAGACCAGGGAAAGGAAATCAGAGGCATGAGAGTGCCAACGAGAAAGCCTTGCATGCCATGCTGTGGATCTAGAACTCATCTTTCCCAGAAAAGAGGAACCACCAAACAGCTTTATGCCTGGGCATGACAGCACCACACTGTCCTTTTTAAAAAGGCCATTTTGTCTGCACCAGAGATATGAACTTGAATAGAGGACAGAACATAGTCTAGGTGATTTAGAATAAGGATATTAACTAAGACAGCTGGTTGGGATGGAGGAAGAGGTAAATTTGAGAAATGTGAGATAAAAATGAGAGGTATTAAGTGATCAGTTAGAAATGAGGCTTGAGAGGACAAACAAGAATCTAGAACGACCACTAGGAATCTTGCTAGATGAAGACAGAAAACCAGGAGGAAAAGCAAGTTTGGGAATAAAGGCAATACCTTTGTTTTTGTTATGCTGGGTGAGATATCCACAAAAAGATGACCAATGGGTGACTGGATCTATGAGTAGGGCACTTGCCAGAAGCTATCAGAGGTGTCCAGTGGTGAGTCTCTAGCATACAGGCAAAGAAAGACATGAGCCAGATGGAAGGCTTCAGGGAGAGCGAGGTAAACAAGTACAAAACAGGAACCTGGGAATAAAACCTTGAATGACATGAGCTTTTAAGGATCAGAGAAAGAAAAAAAGAGTTTAAGAGTATGAGAATGGGAATAAATAGCTGAAAAGAAGCAGATAACAAGGAGAGAATGATGGCACAGAGGCCAAACTAGGAGAATTTTACTCTTCCACTAAAGAAAGGAGCAGTCAAAATTGTCAAATACATCAGAAAGATAATTTAAGTGCTATCTTTCTCCTACACAGAATAGAGAGAGAGACAGATAAGACCAGAAAAAGGCTAGGAGAAAAGTAACTACCAAGATGCTCATGCCAATATGTTCCAGATTTAAATATAGAAAACTGGCAGTGTTTGGCTATCACCAGGAAATTATTCTTATTTTATGTTATTCTTTTGTTTATTTTCTAATACTGGCAAATATTAATGATCATTGTAGACACTGTAGACATACATGTGTATTTACTCCACTATTGGCAGAAATATGAAATGTATGATGGTTATGGATTAGAAATTGTATACTTGTCTTTTAGAGTTGGCAGTACTTGAAAGATTTTAAAACTCAGAGAAAGAATTAGTTCTATGAACATGTTTTAAAATACTACCATGTAACCAAAGTTTAATAATAATATTCCAAATAATTTCAAGGCTTGCTTAAATAAAGCCTATATGCTTTATATAAAGCTTAAACAAAGAACCTATGTTCATACAGAACCAACTTGATGGAAGCAGTAATATGCCATGCTATGTAATCACCTATATCCAAATAATTAGGTTTAACTCATAATTGCTAATTGTATTTCCACTTGAAACTAAAGAACTTGAAGGCTCTGCACTTAGAACATATAACATATAGTCAATCATCTTAGGTTCAAATTATCCCAGTCCTTGAAATAAAATTAAATTTATTTGGTTATATGTTTTATAACAGGCTTCCCTGGAATTGTTATATTATTCAAAAGTTAGTAACTTCTAAAAACATATTCTTCACATTAGCATCTATTGAATTATTTAATTTTATTTATTCTATTTAAACAAAGATAGCCCCCAAAATAAAATAATTTTTACTGTTAATTGACTTTGTGCATGCATGCTGAGTCATTTCAGTCATGTCCAACTCTTTGTTCTCCAGGCAAGAATATGGGAGTGGATTGCCATGTCCTTCTCCAGGGGATATTCCTGACCCAGGTATTGAACTGCTGTCTCCTGCCTCTCCTGCATTACAGGTGGATTTCCACCCAGTGCACCACCTGGGAAGCCCCATTAATTGACTTCACATTTTTCTTAAACTAACTCTAATCACACACAGGAGTATCTAGAACATAGTCTATAAATAAAGTTCATTTAGGTCAATAAAGTTAGTAAAGAAATCATTTCTGCTTTTGCTTAGGATAAAGGTCCTGACCTTTATTTCTATACTCATATCATAAAATTAATGACAGTTAAGTTTGTTAATGTTAACATCTTAAAAATTTACTGATTTTCCTCATTAATTAAAAAATTTACATTCTCTCTCCTAAATTATTTTCAGGTCTCTATGCGTCTTCATGACTGCCTACTCAGTAGCACAACTCTGAACTTTCTTGTACCATGACTCTGTTTTTCGTCAATTGTCTTCATTTCCTCCTATCACAAAGTAAAGTCCAAATGGAGAGCAGAGGAATGCCAATGGGAGCATTATATGCCCATACTAAACTTCTATTTTTCAAGATGGATTTCTGTCTCCAATATAACTGTATGATTCAAAGGTGCTTCAAGTTTAATGTGTTAAAAGTAAGACTTATTATACCTTTTCCCACATTTTTTTTTCTTATTTTCCTCTTTTAGGTAAATGTGCCATTGATGAGTAGTCCAGACCAGAAATGAAGTGGTCATTCTTACCATCTCTCTCTCCATTCCTTCTCTGTGTACTTACATACTAAGTCCTACAATTTGTATCTCCTAAATCTTCCCAGAATTCTATTTCAATAGCCTTCCATCAAAAACTCTTTAATTGAGACTTATCTTTTTTTCAGCTTGACTAATTCAGAAATTCTCTTGCTTCTGGTCTTATCCTATTCCCCATATTATCTGAATAGCCCTAAAGCATTCTCCACACTGTAATCAGAGAAACTACCAAAAGAAGTTCTGACTATGTCATTCCTGTTCTTAAAATAAAATAGTAACAACAAAATGAACCAAATAAAAACATAATAACTATCATTATGTCACAATATTTAATAAAGTGAGTTCTGCACTTCATAGCATTGGGTCAAAAATCCAGATCTACCATTTACTTGGGCTTCCTTGGTGGCTCAGTCTTTAAAGAACCTGCCTGCAATGTGGGTTCAAACCTGGGTTCAATCCCTGGGTTGGGAAGATCCCCTGGAGGAAGGCATGGCAACCCACTCCAGTATTCTTGCCTGGAGAATCCCCATGGGCAAAGGAGACTGGTGGGCTACAGTCCATGGGGTTGCAGAGTAGGACATGACTGAGCAAGTAAGCATAACACAGCACCATTTACTTGCTGTGAAACCTTGGGCAGATTAATCTCAACTTTCTACATCCAAATATCCTCATATTTTAAAATGTAGGACTGACGATAATTTCTTTTTCTTATAGTTAGGAATAAACAGAACACAGCACATGGCATTTTTTTTTTTTTTTTCCCATGGCTGCCCAGGTCTTTGGTTACCTCACAGACTTCTGTTTTTGCCCTGCGGCATGTGTGGGATTTTCATTCCCCGACCAGGGATCGAATCCATGTCCCCTGCATTGGAAGACAGATTTTCAACCCTGAACCATAAGGGAAGTCCTCAAGGCATTTCTACTGTTGACATTTTTAAGCTCCTGCTAGGCTACATGGGAGCTATAAAGCACTTTGCATACCTCACTAGTCATGACAACAATCCCTTGATGTATGCATCATCTTCAATTTACAAATGTTGTCAACTCATGTCTTTAAAATCAAGTAACTTGCTGAAAATCACACAACAGAACCAAGATTTCAATCCAAAGTCCAATCTATGGATATTTCTCTCTCTGTGTCCTTTTTGATTGCCTCCAAAAGGTACTGACTGAGTGTCCATCCCTGAGGCACTCGATGTGGTTTGAAAAGCAGGTTCACATCAGGCAGACATGACTGATACTGCTATAACATGCAAACTCCAAAGTACAGTAGCTAGGAAAAAGCTCTTCTTGATTTCTCCTACATTGGCCTTGTATACATTCTCCCTCATTCTTCCTCATCTTCCTTTTCCTGATGATCCATGTAATGAAGTGCCTGCAATTCCCTGACAAACCAGCTTCCCAGGCATTCTCACATTTACACGTTACGCCCTTAAGCCCCTTCTCTAGTTGACGCATTTCTTCTTGTGCTTTATGATAATTTCAAAATTATCTCACCTTCTCCAAAATCTCCTCTGCCTTTAAAACCTTTACAGGCAGCTTTAAAAACTTCCACTCCCCTAAATTCTTTTATGTCTATATTCATCTCCTAAAATGTCACAATATTATTTTCTTGTCTCTATCTGCACTTGTTACACTATAATAGTATCCTGCTCACATGCTCTGTCTCCCCCTCACTCAACTCTGAGCACATAGAGACAAAGTTTTACCTATAATCCTGTCTCTCATGCTGAACACAGCATCTGTACCTGGTATACAGAAGATGCTTTATAATGATTGTTCAAATAAGTAAACAAGTAAATATATTTTAACTGCTGTTAACATATAAGCACAATTCATTCCAGATTACTTATAAAATTTTTGAAATGATAGGGGAAATCAGATCTATATATCTGAAAATTATTGTTGAATCTACTTATTCGATGGCAAAGTATTAAAAAGCTGTCAAACTGAGTCGACCTTGGAGAGATGACTTAATCCGTTGGAGCTTCTTTGTCTAAACAATGGATATGATAATACCTTTTCATGCATTCATTCCTTAAATATTGATTCAAGTATTTCCATTAGCCAGGTAATACCTAGGTGCTAGTGATAGAATGGCGGGCAGCCTTAGATTCCAAGCTATTCAGATTTGTATTTGATCTAGTGGAAAATTCAGCCAAGAACAGTCATCTGTAATGTAATGATGTTCTCATGGGGGAGGGTCACAGGAGAACCACAATGCTATGGGAATGTATTGAGGGACACCTATTCCTGCTTGGGAGTTGGGGTCAGGACAGCCTTTCTTTGTGACATCTAAGTCAAATGGTGCAAATGAATGTGTGGGTGCAAATACACAAGTTCATGTGTGTGAGTGTTTGCTGGGAAGGAGGAGCAGGAGTCAGAATGAGAGAAACAGGCGGACAGGACAGTATTTTTCAAAAACCAAAAGAAATTTAATAGCTCAATTTAAAAGACATAAGTGAAGGGTTTAGATTCAAGTTTACACTCAAATGTTGGAGAGCTACAGGAACTAGATCACATCAGGTCTTGTAAGACTTTCAAAAAAGCTTTGACTTTATCCTTAGACCAAGAGAAACTATTAATAGGATAATGAGTCAGAATTGCATTTTTAAAAATTACTTTTTACTAGATTAGCAGGAACATCAGTTAGGAGGCTGTTAGTAATAATCCAGATGAAATACTTTGACTTAAGAATTAGTTAGAAAGCATGAAAGAAATGAACAGATTTAAGAGTTATCAGAGGTATAGAATTAAATAACCATTAGAGCTTGATTGTGGGGCTGAAGAAAGGTTGGAATCAAGGCAGATGCTCAGGTTTCTACCTTGGGCTACTGGTGGGCAGAAGAGCCAACTACCAGAGGAAGCAAGGATAGTGAGCTGATAACCTATATCCCTAGAATTGTGCTGTTTTTATAGAATTGCTCTGAGGATTAAGTGTCATAATTTATGTACAATAACAGCTACCTCAATGCCTAGTGCATCATAGCTGTTTTCTGTAGTCATTTCAACTTCCTTCTTCCCTTTTCCAAAGTTGTACCAGTAATTTAGTAACAAAACTGGGACTAGAATCCCAGGCTTCTGTTTACCAGTTCAGAGTTCTTTGTTAATGGACTGCTGATCTATAAACAAAGATGAAACACAGGAATTTTAAAGCAAATATTCACAACTTATCTTGGAATTGCTTACAAGCTGAGAGCCATCCAACTTATTTTTAGTTTATATTTAAAATGAATCATATGTTCCAAAATGACTGACAGAAACACAGCTTTGTTTCTGAAGCCAATTCTCTTCCATCATTTTGGACATCATTCAGAGCTATAACAGACTTTCAGGGTGTTTAAAAGCATTCATCCATGACAACAACAAATGCTAATTATCATAAAAAATAAACAGCTCCTGTTAACATCGTTCTAAGAATTTCTCCTACTCCAGCACTATATTTCATCTATCATCCCATCTGTTTTGGGGGTGGGAACAAAGACTGGATGAAAGTATAATTATCATGTATCAAACTGGACAACACAACAAAATAGAAATGAATACAAATGGGAGGAAGAGCACACATAATAAATCTGGAAAGGGAAAAAAGAAACATAAATAAAATACACATTTCATGCTGCAATGAACAGCAGATATATAAGTCCATAATGAAGTTTGTAATGTTTATCTCATTGGGTATAAGGTGTATGTTCTCCCATTTCAGTTCACAGTCCTAGCTGTCATCAGATTTTCTCCCACATGATCAAATAGTCATCTTGTTCACTTGGGATGTTTACAGATTTTCTCTGTTGAGTTCTATTGTTAAAATTCCACCTTGAGACTTCTAAACATACCAAAACAAACAAAATAAGCCTACTTCTATATATTTATTAACACAGTTCAAAGAGAATCTTCTATGTATCTTTGATTCAGCTCTAGTCTCTAAAAAAACAAAAAATCAAGAATAGCAAAGTTCTCAAAAGTCTGTTAAATTAAAGGGAAGAGCACACATAATACAGAGGCTACAGAGGCAATTATTTCACTACAAATAATACTAAAAACATGAATAATTTCATGTTCTGAATTAGAAACTAGAAATTCAAGAAGGGCCAGGAGTTTGTTTCTTTTACTGGCATATACTCACACCTGGTATTGTCCCTGGCATGTAGCAGATGTTTAATCAAAATTTGTTGGATTAAATATTGCATAAAATGAAGCATTAACATGCTTTTTTTCCCCTCAGATGATTTTTAAGGATACCTATTCTATGAATAATCCTATAATGACTCTTAGCATTCATATTGAAATAATCAAAGACTTTTGGAATATGTAAGTATTGATATCAACTTAAAGTGTTAGCTGTGGTAAAGTTTCTTTTAAATAGTAACTAAATTTTTTAATAAGTTTAATCTCCAGGTCAAGTTTCCATTAAAAGTCTATATATCTAATTAACTGACTATATATATCTGTTTAAATTTGTCTCAATGAAGTAAATATTTAGAATAACACTCAACCAAAGGATCAATTATATATGAAACACTGCTTTGCCAGACTATGATGTGACCTTGATTACAAATCTTATTATCCCTTTTTTCAATCACTCAAGAACCACATATATGAAATAAAAATGTCAAACCCATACGCATACACACAGAATAGTAAGGAAAGGTGGTATATCATAAATATTTCAGACATTTGCCAACCCTCTTTCTACTATGAGGGGCTTTAAGATAATAAATAAGTATAAAATATCACATCTAACATACATATATATGTATTATATATGTGTGTATAGACCATGTGTATGTGCATGTGCATATGAGGATATATAATATTTAGTCAGAATTCACCTGCATTATAACAGGAAGAAAAGGAGAAGTAAATCAACAATGGATTCACAATGAATTTATATTCGTATTTTGTATATCTCTATATATGACCATTCATAAACATAAGTGGAGCTTTCCAGGTGGCACTAGTGGTAAAGAGCCTGCCTAGTTTTGCCTGGCGAATCCCATGGATGGAGAAGCTTGGCAAACTACAGTCGATAGGGCTGCACAGAGTTGGACACGACTGAAGTGACTTAGCACACATGTAAACATAAGTGGACCAATTTGCAACTGAGCTAGCCCTGGAACATCATGTTATACATGCTCAGAGAAACCATTCACATAGAACCTGCCATTCATAATTTGACATGTATAACTTTATCAATGACAGAAAATAATGATTTAGAATAAAACAATGCAATAGATTTAGTAACTCTATTTTATGCTAAAAACCACATCAAAGGTACTTAGGTTATTTTAGGAATTTAAGTATTCTTTCTAAAGTTAAGTTTTAAATAAAAATTTTACTTTTTTAACTAACAAGTGCAAAATTACACTTGTGTGTGTGTGTGCACATGTGCTCTGTTGTGTCTGACTCTTTGTGACCCAGTGGACTGTAGCTGCCAGGATCCTCTGTCTACAGAATTTTCCAGGCAAGAATATTAGAATGGGTTTCCATCTCCTACTCCAGGGAATCTTCCTGACACAGGGATCACACCGCACCTCTTGTATCTTGTGTCTCCTGCTGTCTCCTGCACTGATGGGCAGATTCTTTACCACTGTGCCACCTGGGGAAAGCTCACAAAATTACACTATTAATGTATATTTAGACATACTCTTTCTTATCCCATTTAAAAAAAAAAAAAAACTTCAAATTATTTACATTGTTTCTCCAACCCTGTAACTCCCTGTAGACCAGTGATAAACATCTTAATGTGAAATTTCTTATCACTAGGTAATAAAATAGTATGCAGTTTCTTCACCAATATAACTTACAAGGAAATTATTACTTTATTTTACTTTTTACTTTCTTTGTATTTCTGAGACTTATTTTTATTTGACACTTCAAGATAACCATTCATGTAAAAATAACATGCATTACAACAGGAAAGCACAGACAACCTCTAGCCAGCAAATATTCATTTAAAGACACAAAAATAAATACTATGTAGTAAGCCCTTATGTATGCATATAAACAGTTCCCAAAACTCTAAGAATTTCAATGGGTATTTTAACATGCTATACAGATAGAAAGGTTATTATTTTTTATACACATTCTTTGCACATAAATAATTACAGAAAATGTTAAGGCAAAATTCTGAATTTCTTTATTTCTCTAGATTTCTTGATAAGCTTCAGTGACAGCTCATTATAAGGCTTCACTTTGGGAAAATACACTGAAACTGGTAGAAAAAAAATGTTTGAATAAATGTTTCAATGCGATATTTCATACTATCTCTATCCTTCATCCAACACTATAGTTCACAGTAATTAATCATTTCCACAACAAAAGTGCTTATTTTACACATACACAGGGAAAAAAGTGTATGATGTAGTTGTTCTTTATTTGGATATATGAAATTAGTGTTTGATTACAAATGTTTTTCTATCCCTTAATTTTAAAACAAAAAACAATAACACAAAACGAATCTCAAATGAGTTTCAGAAAATTATCTATATTTAAAGCATAGCCCCAAAGGCTACTGATTTTTTCTTACCAGTGCTGTCATCATAGACAACTGTGACAGTTTTCCACTTGAAGAACTGCACCAAGTCCAAAATGGCACGGCTGAGTGAAGAGAAGTCTGGGTAGAGACTGACATAGAAGGAATCTTTGTTGTCTGACACCTGGTGCTTCCAGCGGGTCTGGATGTGGGGAACCCCCAGAGCATTGCAGATAGACTGAACTGCATTTGCCGAAGAGCTGTGTGAAGGCCCGAAGATGGCAGCCACCCCAAGAGACAGCTGATCACAGGCTGCAGAGGAGACAGAAGTCTGTCAGTAATGAGAGGAGATGCCAGTGTGCCAACAGTACCACATTATCATTGTCCCAAAGGCATCATCCTGAAGGACGATCTGTTTGCCCTTAATATAACATCTACATCTAGCTGATTTTACATTTTGCCTAACTCCAAATATTCTCAGTCTGTTAGAAGGGAAATTCACCTACACACCTACAGCCTAATGTTCAAATATAATAACTCCACAAATAATGTCAAGGGAAGAGAAGGGGAAGGAGAAAGAGAGAGAATATTTTAGAATTTAAGGGGTGAATATTCATTTTGCAAAAATACTTCATATCCAGGGGATACTTCAGGGAAATACTTCAAATCAGGGGAATAACGTTCCTTCCCAAATTCTCTGGTCATCCTCTACAATTTCAAACTCTGAAACAGAATCCATGTATTTTTCATGGCCCATCTAAAAAGCTATGGATGGGCACATGGTTTAGTATCTGCAATATCTGATGATATAGGTCAAGCTGTGCATACAAATGCCCATACAAAACCTGACATGAGTCACAGAGGGTGAGTCCATAGGGATTAATCTCATTGAGTAGGAAGAACATCAAAGTATTTAATTAAATACAGAAATATCTAATCATCTTTATTTATTCGGCTTTTGGATACTGTAAGACTTTTATGATGTACTAAATTAGTTTTAAGTTTATATTTATGTGTAGAAAATTTTATTCACATAAATAATAATTATAGTAATTAAGAGACACATAAACAAATTAGAAGGTATTTAGACAGAAACAGCAAAACTGTGACAGGACTTTAAATTGTGTAAGGTATATTAAAGCAACTGGTAAGTCTGGGTCTAGAAAGTCAATAATTACTGGAAACATGAAACTCATCTTTAAATACATGAAGAATCTAATCTGTGAAAGAGGCTAAAATGTGTTTCTTTTGACTGGAAAAGGAGGAATTAGGGCAAATGTATAGAAGTGTCTCATGAATTCTGACACAACTTAAGAGAAGAAATGTTCAAATATGGAAGTCTGTTCCAAGAAGCAACAGTCTGTCTATCCCTGAAAATATATAAGGATGACTAAAATATATAACAGATGACTATTGTTACTGGAATTTAGGGATCAATTAGATTTTCAGTCTTAATTCTTTCAAAATAATTTGTCATTCTACTGTGCAAAATTTACTGATTTTTCCTTCAGAGATTTTGCCACATAAAATGCAATTTGATGGATGGATTCTTAAGCACAGAGATATTTAATAAATAAATTTTAGGAAAAAAAACACATTTGTTTAATCTTTTTTCAAAAATTCAATTCGATATAAATATATAGTTTTTGAACACATAGATTCTTACTTTTAAAGTAATAATCAGAATTCTGAATCAGTAGAAAGTTTGGAGCCTCAAGTTTTTCACTCACATAAATTTTAATTCACATACACTGAAAATAAAAGATCTTCCTTCTCTAGATTTTTGACAAGTCACAAATCAAGAAAAGTTAAAAACATTATTTTAGCTTATACAGAGCTTCTGAAGTGTGTTTCAAAGAAAAAATAGAGTTTTGGGGTATCAGAGGAGTCATTCAAAAGCAATATATGATTCAAATAATAATTCAAATTCTAATGCATCAGAGTTTATTGAGCAAAACAGTATTATCTATTAAAAATATAAGATCATTGATCAGTGAAAATTTAAACATTGAACATACATTCTTGGAAAAACAAATTTTAAAAAGTTTAACAATGTCCAAATGAATTGGTATTTTATAATAAATCATATCAGTATCACATATATTATTGAGGTCTCATAAGATTCAAAACTATATTAGATCTCTCCTTTTTATTAGTGGGCTTCTCTGGTAGCTCAGCTGGTAAAGAATCCGCCTGCAATGCAGGAGACCCCGGTTTAATTCCTGGGTTGGGCAGATCTGCTGAAGAAGGGATTGGCTACCCACTCCAGTATTCTTGGGCTTCCCTGGTGGCTGAGATGGTAAAGAATCTGCCTCCAATGTGTTGGGAAGATCCTCTGGAGAAGGGAATGGGCTACCCACTTCAGTATTTTGGGATGAGAATTCCAGACACGACTGAGCAACTTTCACTTCATATTATCTCTTTACATATTGCTGTGCCACCCAAGCAGTCATAGGTCAACAAGCAAGTGCTTCCCAAGACAAGATCCACACCATGACATCCACCATTTAAGTATCTCACAAAGAAAGTTATTCATACACTTATATGAGCTTTTTTCAGCTTCAGGCAAAAGTCACTTCAGGAATTAGATTCCCAATGGATTTTTAATGAGTGAAAAATCTGTAAATATTTTTTAATATTCTAAAAACCAAATGAGTTTACCACCTCATAGTTTTGCTAAGATATTCCCAAGGTAGTAAGATGTTTGTTATCAGAACATTCTAGTCTACTTTTTTTTTTATGTTGCTACTTTGAAGTCACCATTAGGAAATCTATTAATATTTTATTTATACTGTACTCATATTCCATATTCTTTGGTCTAAATTATTTCATTTGAGACAGAGCTTCTTCTTCCTAATAGAAATAATCATGAATGATGTCACTAATCAAATGCTCTTGTCTTGCAGCTAATGACTTATTTTGCAATTATGATGACACACGTCGTATTTCACAATAACCTTTACCCCCTTTTTCAGCCTTCAAAACCTTTCATCACCCTGACATGGTTCTGAAATGTGGAAACTTATTTTTATTCATAAAGATATGAATTCAAAGGGCAGGCAGAACATAGGCTTTGATAAACACTAGTTAGCTGGGGGAAAAGAAGGATACTTTCATCTTAAGAAATATTATATCTTATCAACTTCTATTAATATTAATGAATTTAGAAGAACTCTGTACTGAGTTAGAATTATAAGTAATTATGTACACTTCTATCAATGTAAGGTAGCTAATAAAACAGTATTAGCATTACAGAATAGCAAGTACTGTCTTTTTTTTGTGTGTGTGTAGCAAGTACTGTCTTAAAAATAAGAATTTAGAACAAACGCTAAGTCTACTCCTTTGAGAAAATCTACCTTATGGAATTTAATTTCATGAATGCTAACTATGCAAAAGAAAAGATCACCTACTTAGACAAAGTAAGCCAATGAAAACATCTCTCAAAACATATTTATTTCTAAACTGTTTGGTTAAAATAATGTCTTGACAGTAGTTTCTCTATTACTTTCTTTAATATATGTATTAAACTCATATCTCAGAAATTATATTTCTACTCATATTGAAAATACAGCTTTATAAAATAACAATATTCATAAGGTATTTTTATTATTTCTTCATGTAATCCAATTTTTATATCATTAGCCATTTATTCTCAGTTACAAAAAGAAATATCAAGTGGCTAAAAACTAGGCAACATAAATGAAAGATTGATCCAATTTTTCCAATTAAGTTTTAAAATTGGGCTGACATTTTTAAGTCACTTGGAACCATAGAACTTTCAAGACACTCAGTAAATTAAGACCACAGCAGTAAAGTAGAATTAACCCATAATGCAAATAAACATGTAAAATTGGATTGTAAACCTTGGTAAAATCCACTGATGGTATTTTTTTTTATTTTAGTAGGTTCTTAAAATAGGAATAGTTTAGTAGTAAAACAAAAGGATTAATGGGGGAAAAGAAAACAACTTCACTAACCCAGATGTAACTACATTTCATGTTATAAGCAAATTCTTTCAGCAGGTAATCATATCACTTTACCCTTCCTGAAAAAAAAATGTAAGTGCAGCTCAAAAAGAAATATTTGCATGAAAATATTTCTAGTGACTTATTAATTACTTTATAGATTAAGAAATCTCTTAAGAGTAGCTAAAAATTTGAATTTCAGAAAACACACTATTAAATATCTATCACTTACCTTTCTTGGATGCTTCAAAACTGTCATAGAGGTTTATCTTCTGGGTGTCATAGGTTAGGGTGGTGTTGGGCAACAAGGTTCTGTTTCTGTTGATTGTATTCACAGCAAATCTGAATGCAAGTTCCTCAGCTCCCATTGGGCCAGATTCCACATATTCAAAAATACCACCTGGCAAAGAAAGGAAAAATCACACAGTTCTTACAAGATGGAGAAAATCTTGGAAGGTATCTGTACTTATACGTATGTATTTGGGTACTTAATTTGTTTGAGTGTGTGAGAGTATATGTGATTTGTCTAAGAATGTGGAGTATGAATACTTCAAATATTCAAACGAAAATTTGAATTTATGCCCTTTAACGTAAATTCACACTGGCAAAATTTCTTTGATATTGATATCAAAATTTTATATGATTTGAATATGATTTTGCCTTTTTATTTAGTAGTTGCTTCTTTTAGGGCCTAGGTATATATAGGTCCTGCATTAAGTACTGAACTCTTAAAGATCTGCACACAGTTCCAAAATGATCAGTCCTCTATATTGATACAAAGCTATAAGGTTAGCATTGGGAAAACTGTATTAAATTTGTCTCTGTTAATTCAGACATCTGAATTCCTTAGCACAATTTTTAATAGTTTTAAGTTTAATAATAACTTACCATGTTAAAAACCCAAAATACTTATTTACTTGCAAATTGCAGCATTTTACTTGCAAGAAAAAGAACAAAGTAGCATTTTCTATGTGTTTTACTCTACATCCTGTTTCAGAAAAGACTTGACATTTTTGAAAGATAGCTCTCCCAAACCATGAAAATTCCTTAGGCAGTGAATAACACTGTAGCAAATAATTTTGGTCATAAAATGTGGAATATAATTTAACCATGTGTTCTTTCCATTTGGCACCTTCCACCAGCTGCGTCTCAGACCAGTCCCCTCAGCTGTGTCCCAGCCTTGATATCCTCTCTCTCTCTTCAGTTGTGAGTGACCTAACTGAGACCTTTGTCTCCAAGAGAATCTCTTCCTTGTTGGTTTGGTGAATGAAATGAAAGGGGGAGCACCTAATAGCTGACATCCTCCAACCTCTGTCTTTAGGAAACCAAAACATTAAAAATAATGAACATTTATTTTTCTCCCTTTCAAACTTCACACCATGTGCTCTCAGCACAGTCATTCACAAATAAACTCCCTTGAATAGGACATTTCCACAGCTTGCAATTCATCCCTCATCAAAAGTCTTTTGACACATGAATGTCAGGAGACATCAGCACACTACCTATTCTAAATGAGTAAGAAAGTCATGGTGTGGTAATAATTTCTCCAAATATGAGGATTAGGACTCAGAAGATACCGCAGTGATTGGACAAATTTATATTCAGGAAGAATTGGAAATATTTCATTTTACAGCATATTAGTTGGAAATATATCGCTTATTTTTTCAACTAATTTGATGGTATGGTTACAGAACAGCCAACTTACTTATTGTGAAATTATACTCTGAATATGTTTTAAATCATGGTGGGTTATGCTAAGCAGAAGGATAATAAGTATTTATTGACATCCAAATACTTAATGGGTGTCAAGAACAAAATTAGATGTCATGTATGTGGAGAACAGTGGTATGAGCATGGACTCCAGAGCCAAACTGTGTTTACATTCTGACTCTGCCACTTGTCATCCCAGGCATAGTGGGCAGTTGCTTAAATCTTCAGTCTGAGTTTCTTCATTTCTAAAAAAAGAGATGATGATAGAGCTAGTACATAGAATTGTTAATAGAGAGCAAATTGTGTCATAACAAAGCACTTAGAATCAGTGATGACCATAGAGCAAACACTACACAAATGTTTAAGATTTCACTGAGTTTTCAAAGCAATCCCAAGTAGTATAATTTTACAGAAAACAATCTTGTGACTAAAGATCATGCAGCTATCAAATGATAAAGGCAACATTAGAATCTGTTCATGCCTGACTTGAAAGCCCTTGCCTATTCCACTACAAATTAGTAATTTTCTTCAAAATTTCATTCAGGCAAAATACACAAAAATTCCTAATTCCTAAAACATGAGATAAGATGACTTCACTAAAAATATGCAGTTAGAAATGTAAGATCATATATATGGAACAGAAAAATAATTGAGTAATTGAAAAGTACTTAAGCTTAATTAGGAACACAGAATTGATTCCAGAAATGCAAACCTGAAGTCATTTCTTAACAGCAAAAAAAAAAAATGAAAAACTGAATCTTCTACTTTTCTCTGTTCAAATTTTAATTTGAATGTGGTATAAGTGCAAAATGGGGGAAATCCCCTGGAGGAGAGCATGGCAACCCACTCCAGTATTCTTGCCTGGAGAATCCCATGGACAGAGAGGAGCCTGGCAGGTTACAGTCCATAGCGTCGCACAAAGTCAGATATGACTTAAGCAACTTAGCATGCATAAATAGAAAATAAGGATACAGAAATGGTCAGCACATGATGATAGCAGGTTACAACTTTCCAATCCTTCACCACTCTTCAAAATAACAATCTACTTTGAAAATTATGTGTCAGAGTCTTCTAATATTGAGACTACACCAACTCTGTGGCCCAAAATTTTGCTCCAGGTTTTATGTCCAAGAAAAACTGTATATCTATGTTCATCAAAATAAGAAGAAATGTTGTATGACACCTCTTACATGTGGAATCTAAATAGAAATGATACAAATGAACTTACAAGACAAGAAACAGACACACAGACTTTAAGAACAAGCTTATGGTTGCCAGAGGGAAGGATGGTGGGAAGGGATAGTTAGGGAGTTTGGAATGGACAGGTACACACTGCTATATTTAGAGTGGATAATCAACAAGGACCTACTATAGAGCACATGGAACTCTGCCCAATGTTATGCAGCAATCTGGATGGGAGGGGAGTTTGGGGGCTAATGGATACCTGAATTGGAGAAGGCAATGGCACCCCACTCCAGTACTCTTGCCTGGAAAATCCCATGGACAGAGGAGCCTGGTAGGCTGCAGTCCATGGGGTTGCTGAGGGTCTGACACTACTGAGCAACTTCACTTTCACTTTTCACGTTCATGCATTGGAGAAGGAAATGGCAACCCACTCCAGTGTTCTTGCCTGGAGAATCCCAAGAATGGAGGAGCCTGGTGGGCTGCCGTCTATGGGATCGCACAGAGTCGGACATGACTGAAGTGACTTAGTAGTAGTAGTAGTAGGATACATGAATATGTATGACAGAGTCCTTTCATTGTTCACCTGACACTATCACAACATTGTTAATTGGCTGTACCTCAATATAAAACAAAAAGTTCAAACACCTTAAAAAAAAAAAAAGAAGAAGAAAGAAAAACATGTACAAGAATATTCATAGTAGGGCTTCCCTGGGTAGATCAGCTGGTAAAGAATCTGCCTGCAGTGCAGGAGACCCTGGTTTGATTCCTGGGTTGGGAAGATCCCCTAGAGAAGGGATAGGCTATATACTCCAGTATTTGGGGGCTTCCCTAGTGGCTCAGATGGTAATGAAGCCACCTGCAATGTGGGAGACCTGGGTTTGATCCCGGGGTTAGGAAGATCCCCTGGAGGAACGCATAGCAACCCACTACAGTATTCTTGCCTACAGAATCCCCATGGACAGAGGTACAAAACAATAAAAAACTGAAAGTTTAGGGGGAGAACACGATGGTGGAAAAAATAGGTGGATGTGGAGTACATCTCCCTTCATGGATACAACAGGAATACACCTTCAGACACAGAAGTGCATGCAGAACACCAGCTGAGAGTGGACAAGAGTACTTGACGAATGGAAAAGAATATATAGAACCACGCCATACTTGGTAAGATGAAGGCAGTAAGGGGAAAGCAGGAGTGTTAGTAGGACTGGACCTGTCTTCGGCAGATGAGGGAACTGAAGCAGGGGCCCAACCCCCAAGTCAGGGCAACTGTCTGAGTCAGAGGAGAAACATTTAAGGCTGAGAGTGAACAGCTGATCTGGAGCAGTCTAAATGGAATGAGAACAGACACTCCTTGCCACAGCCATACATACCGCAGGCAGGAATGTGGGTTTCCTGGAAGGGGCAGCAGCTGGGAACTGGAGTTTAGGGATTGTGGAGCAATCCCAGGGCGAGGGCTGCTGTTGACTGTAGAGAGATGGATTGAGGTGATGTGAGGGAGGAGATTGTGGTGGGAAACACCTGTAGAGCAAACCAGGTAGCCATGGAAGTAAGGCACTACTGCTGAGTCATGCAGCTATCACCATAGCCTCTCTCTTCACACACCAGCACCAGCAGCTGAACAATAGAGAGGCTGGCCCATCAAATGCCTTATGCACTGAACTACAGAGTAGGATCCCACCCAAGGTGCTCCTTTCAGTGACTGATGCGTGGAACTACGAGTAGGATCCCAACCAAGGTGCCCCCTTTAAATGCCTGTTGTGCCAAACAACAGAGAAGGACCCCAGGCAAGAGATCCCTCTAAGTGCCTGTATGGGCAGAGCCATGGAGAAAGACTGGCCAAAGAGGCCTTCTGATCGCCAGCTACAAGAGGCTCAAAAAAGGACTCTGATAGGGCCATAATTCCTGCTGCGGAGGCAGTCTGAGTCCTTGCACATTTGGTGCCACCAGGGTCCCTGCAAGCCAAGCAGCTGCACCATCTTCACACTCAACTCTCACTGGTCAGAGCTGCCACAGGCCAAAAAAAAAAAAAAGAAAAGTCTTGTGTTTATGCTCACAAGGTCGCTTCAGTCCTGTCTCTTTGCAACCCTGTAGACTGTGGCCTGCCAGGCTTCTCTGTCAGAGAGGGGGGTTCTCCAGGCAAGAATACTGGAGCCATACCCTTGGCCAAATATTGGCCAAAACTGGTTGCCATACCCTTCTAGAGCGCTATATTTCCTGCTGCCCTAGCCGCCAACCCCCCTGAATACCTAGTGCTGCCAGAACCCCTGTGACCCAAGCAGCTGCACCACCTCCACACCTGGCCCTCACAGGGGCAAACCCAAGCCCTCCAGGGAAGCCTCAGGAGCTAAAGCCCATGGACAACACACATGTACAGGTGGAAATAAAACCACACTTGAAACCCAGGGGCAGTGTGGCTAAGGAAAAAGACCTAAAACCTTTCCACCAGCTGTACAAGCTGCAGATTAAATCCACACGATCAACTAAGAAGACTGTGTCCATGGAATATATAAAAGGCCATTGAGAGTGCCCACAAAAGAAAACGCACTAGCTCTGATAGCTGTGGACATTGGAGGCAAGAACACATAGAGTAGGACCAGATTAGAATCTGAGCAGCCTCCACAGCAGGTCCAGAGATCAGCACAGTATTGGAGGGCATCCTAGGGAGGTAAGGTGAACTGTGATTCCTGGTATGGGAAAGGACTCTGACAGCAGTGATTCAAGAAAAACATTTATTATTCTTCTTTTTTGACTTGTTCTGTAGATTCTTTGGATTTTTTTTTCCTTTTTTACCCCTCTGTTGTAGTTGTCAATTTTATTGGCACTAAGAAATCCAATTAAACTTTTGAGCTTTTTTTTTTCTTCTTTTTCCTCAGACACATTTTTTTTTTTACTGTCATAAACCTCTACCTCTACATTGGGCTTTTGCAGTTCTGTGGAGTTTTCCTCTTTTTTTCATTTTCCTTTTTTTAATTTTTAATTTTTTAAGCCTATTATTATTTTTTCTACATTTATTCCTTTGTTTGCTTTTCCTTTCCCCTTACAGTTAATCTTTAATGTATATAAATCATCTTTATCTACCTCTATTTAACTTTGTATATATATTCTTTCTTTTCTTTCTCTCCTTTCCTCTTAACATATTGGTTAGTTTTAATTTCATTGCTTTATTCCCCACTTGGCACCTTGCTTTAGTTTTGTTATCCAGTTGTGCTTTACTTAGTTTTGTTCTGGTAGATATACTTTTTGCTTTTCTTTGTTTGTCAGGTGAATCTATTATACTTAATTTTTGTAGGACTATTTTGATTTTGATTATGGGTGTATATGTGTATATATGTATATATATATATATTCAGTCACAATTTCTACTGTTGTTATAAACCTCTGCCTTGACATTGGGCTTTTGCAGTTCTGTGGAGTTTTCCTCCCCCACCTTTTCTTTCTTCTTCCATTATTGCTCTTTTCTCTTTTATATAATTTTAATTTTTAATTTTTAAACCTACTGTATTTTTTCTACACTTATTCCTACTACACTTACACTTATTGGTTTGCTTTTCCTACTGTTCTTTTCCCCTTGCAGTTAATCTTTCTTGTATATAAATCTTCTTCATCTACCTCTCTTTAACTTTGCATATCTATTCTTTCTTTCCTTTCCTTTCAACATATTTGTTAGTTTTCTTTTCATTGCTTTACTCCCCACTTGGCACCTTGCTTTAGTTTTATTTTCTAGTTTGTGCTTAAGTTAGTTTTGTTCTTAACTGGTAAATATAATTTTTTATTTCCTTTGTTTGCCAGATCAATCTACTGTACTTTATATTTGTTGGACTGTTTTCACTTTGTTCATGGGTATATATGTATATGTGTATATTCCATTATTTTAATTATTATTTTCCTGATTTTGTAACTTCCATTTGTCTGGGGTTCATCTTTGGTTTCTTGTTTTCAGATATTTGCTTTACTCTCCCTTAATGCCATAACAAACCACTTGTGGAATCTTCGTTCCTGACCCCAGAGATCAAACCCTGAGCCTTTGGAGTGAGAGCACTGAATCCTAGACTATCAGAGAACTAACCCTAGGGAGTATCAAATAGTGAGAACTCACACCAAGAAACCACTTGAATATAAGACCCGGGATCACCCAACCACCAATAGCACCCTGTGCAGGACGCCTCATCTAAACAACAAACAAAACAAAAATACAAACTCAGTCATCAGCAGACAGGAGAACACCTCACTCAGCCTTGCCCATCAGAGGAAAAACAAACAAACAAAAACTCAGCATAATCTAACCCTATAGGAAGCTCACACAAACCACTAATCAAACTTATGAGGGCAGAAACCAAAAGGAAGAAAGAATTCAACCTTCTTCAAGGAAATAATTCAACTTTCCTTGAAGCCTGAGAAAAGGGGACTTCAAACACAACACTTAAAAAAAAAAGTCAGACAAATACAGTACAAATGAAGAAATAAACTAGAAACACATACGTCCAAATAAATGAAGAGGAAATAGGAAAATTACCTGAAAAAAAGAATTGAGAATAATGATAGTAAAGATAATCAAAAACCTTGAAAGCAAAATGGAGACAATGCAATAATCAACTAACAATGACCTAGAAGAATTAAAGAATAAGCATACAGAGTAAACAACACAATTACTGAAATTAAAAATACTCTAGAAGGAATCAATAGCAGAATATCTGAAGCAGAAAAACAAATCAGTGAGCTGGAAGATAAAATGGTGGAAATAACTTCTGAGAGCAGAATAAAGTAAAAAGAATGAAAAGAACTGAGGACAGGCTCAGAGACCTCTGGGACCATATTAAATGCACCAACATTCAAATTATAGCAGTTCCAGAAGAAGAAGAGAAAAAGAAAGGTATGAGAAAATTTTTGAAGAGATTATAGTTGAAAATTTCCCAACATGGAAAAGGAAATAGCCAATCAAATCCAAAAGGGACAAAGAGTCCCATACAGGATAAACCCGAGGAGAAACACACCAAGACATATACTAATCGAAGACTAAACACAAAGAAAAAGAATATTAAAAGCATCAAGGGAGAAGCAACAAGTAACATACAAGGGAAACCCCATACACTTAAAAGCTGATCTTTCAACAGAAACTCTGCAAGCCAGAAGGGAATGGCAGGACATATTTAAAGTACTGAAAGGGAAAAATCTAAAACCAAGATTACTGTACCCAGCAAGGATCTCATTAAAAATTGATGGAGAAATAAAAAATTTTAAGACAAGCAAAAGTTAAGAGAATTCAGTACCACCAAACCAGCTTTACAACAAATGTTAAAATGGACTTATAGAAAAAAGATCTATAAAATCAATACCAAACAATTAGAAAATGACAATATGAACATATATATCAATAATTACTTTCAATGTAAATGTACTATATGCTCCAACCAAAAGACACAGAGTGGTTGAATGGATACATAAACAAGACCCATATATATGCTGTCTACAAGAAACCCACATCAGACCTAAAGACACATATAGATTGAAATTGAGAGGATGGAAAAATATATTTCATGCAAATGGGAAGCAAAAGGAAGATGGAGTAGCAATCACATCAAACAAAACAGATCTTAAAATAAAGAAGTTTACAAGAGATAAGGAAGGACACTACATAATTATCAAGGGATCAATCCAAGAGGAAGACATAACCATTGTAAATATTTATGCACCCAACATAGGAGCACCTCAATACATAAGACAAACAGTAACAGACATAAAAGAAGAAATTGACAGTAACACAATAATAGTAGGAGACTTTAACACCTCACTCATGCCAATGGACAGTTTGTGAAAACAGAAACTTAATAAGGAAACACAAGTCTTAAAGGATATATTAGGAGAGATGGATCTCACTGATAACTTCAGGACGTTCCACTCAGATGGAGAAGAACATATGTTCTTCTCAAGTGCACATGAAACATTCTCCAGGATCGAGCACATCTTGGGTCACAAACCAAACCTCAGTAAATTTAAGAAAACTGAAATTGTATCAAGCATATTCTTCGACCACAACACTATGAGACTAGATATCAATTACAAGAAAAAAACTGTAAGAAACACAAACACATGAAAATAAAACAATGTGGTTCTAAATAACAAACAGGTTACTGAAGAAATCAAAAGGGATATCAAAAGATTTCTAGAAACAAATGACAAGGAAAACATGACAACTCAAAACCGATGGGATGCAGCCAAAGCAGTTTTAAGAGAAAATTTTATAGAAACTCAATCCTACCTCAAGAAACATGTTTCCCTTGTAGCTTGGTTGATAAAGAGTCCTTCTACAATGTAGGAGACCTGGGATCAATTCCTGGGTTGGGAAGATCCCCTGGAGAAGGAAATGGCAACCTATTCCAGTATTCTTGCCTGAAGAATCCCAGACTATAGCCTGCCAGTCTCCTCTGTCCATGGGATCACATGAGTCAGACATGACTTAGTGACTCAAGAAACACAACCTCAAGAAACAAGAAAAACATCAAATAGATCAATTAACTTTACAGCTAAAGTAACTGGAAAAAGAAGAAGAAGAAGAAAAAAAAAACTAATTAGTACAAGGTAAGAAATCATAAAGGTCTAAGCAGAAATAAAGGAAGGAAACAATAGTAAGATTAATAAAACTAAAAGCTGGTTCTTTGAGAAGATAAACAAAATTGACAGGCCTTGAGCCAGACTTATCAAGAAAAAAAGAGAGAAGAATCAAGTCAACAAAATTAGAAATGAAAAAGGAGAGGTTACAACAGACAATGCAGAAATACAAGATTATAAGAGAATATTATGCACAACCATATGGCAATAAAATAGATAACCTGGAAGAAATGGACAGATTCCTAGATAAGTTCAATCTTCCAAGACTGAACCAGGAAGAAATAGATATTATGAGCAACCCAATTACAAGCACTGAAATTGAAGCTCTGATCAAAAATCTCCCCAAAAACAAAAGCCCAGGACAAGATGGCTTCACAGGAGAATTCTATCAAACATTTAGAGAAGATATCATGCCTATTCTCCTAAAACTCTTTCAAAAAATTTCAGAGGAAGGAACACTTGCAAATTTATTCTGTGAGGTCACCATCACCCTGATACCAAAAGCAGACAAAGACAAAACAAAAAGAGAAAATTACAGGTCAGTATGACTGATGAACATAGTTGCAAAAATCCTCAACAAAATTTTAGCAAACAGAATTCAGCAAAACATCAAAAAGTTCATACACCATAATCAAGGTGGGTTTATTACAGGGATGCAAGGATTCTTCATTCGAAAACAGCTTGATGCTGGGAAAGATTGAAGGCAGGAGGAGAAGGGGATGACAGAGGATAAGATGTTTGGATGGCATCACCGACTCAACGGACTTGAGTTTGGGTAAACTTCAGCAGTTGGTGACAGACAGGGAGGCCTCACATGCTGCGGTCCATGGGGTAGCAAAGAGTCAGACACAATTGAGTGACTGAACTGACCTGAAGGATTCTTCAATCAATGTGATACACTGTAATAAACAAATTGAAAGATAAAAACCATGTGATAATCTCAATAGATGCAGAAAAAGCTTTTGACAAAATTCAGCACCTACTTATGATTAAAACTTTTCCAAAAAATGGTCATAGAGGGAACTTACCTCAACATAGTAAAGGCCATATATGACAAGCCTACAGCAAACATTATTCTCAATGGTGAAAAACTGAAAGTATTACCCTAAGATCAGGAATAAGACAAGGGTGTCCACTTTCACCACTATTATTCAACATAGTTCTGGAAGTCCTAGCTACAGCAACCAGATAAGAAAAGAAATAAAAGGAATCCAGATCAGAAATGAAGATGTACAGCTCTCACTGTTTGCAGATGACATAATACTGTACATAGAAAATCCTAAAGATGGTATCAGAAAAGTACTAGAGCTAATCAGTGAATTTAGCAAGGTTGGGGAGTATAAAATCAATACACAGAAATCACTTGCATTTCTATATACTAAACAATGAAAAATCAGAAAGAGAAATTAAGGAACCAATCCCATTCACCATTGCAACAAAAAGAATTAAATATCTAGGAATAAACTTACCTAAGGAGACAAAAGAACTGTACACATAAAATGATAAGACACTAATGAAAGAAATCAAAGATGACATAAACAGATAGATATTCCATGTTCCTAGGTATAAAGAATCAATATTGTGAAAATGACTATACTACCAAATGCAATCCACAGATTCAATGAGATCCCTATCAAATTACCAACGGTGTTTTTCACAGAACTAGAGCAAAAAATTTCACAATTTGTATGGAAACACAAAAGACCCCAAATAGCCAAAGCAGTCTTGAGAAAGAAGAATGGAGCTGGAGGAATAAAGCTTCCTGACTTCATATTATACTACAAAGCTACAGTCATCAAGACAGTATGGTACTGGCAGAAAAACAGAAATATAGACCAGTGGAACAAGATAGAAAGCCCAGAAATAAACCCATGCACCTTTGGGTACCTTATATTTTGCAAAGGAGGCAAGTATAGACAATGGGACAAAGACAGCCTCTTCAATAAATGGTGCTGGGAAAACTGGACAGCTACATGTAAAAGAATGAAATTAGAACTTTCCTAACCCCATACACAAAGATAAACTCAAAATGTATTAAATACCTAAATATAAGACCACAAACTACAAAACTCTTAGAGGAAAATATAGGCAGAACATTCAATGACATAAATCAAAGCAAAATCCTCTCTGACCCACCTCTAGAGTAATGAAAATTAAAAAAAAAAAAAAAAAAAAAGGAAGCAAGTGGGACCTGATTAAACTTAAAAGCTTTTGCACAGAAAAGGAAACTATAAACATGGTGAACATACAATCCTCAGAATAGGAGAAAATAATAGCAAATGAAACAACTGACAAAGGATTAATTTCCAAAATATACAAGAAGCTCATACAACTCAATTCCAGAAAAACAAACAACCCAATCAAAAAGTGGGAAAAAGACCTAAACAGACAGTTCTCCAAAGAAGACATACAGATGGCTAAGAAACACATGAAAAGATGCTCAACATTGCTCATTATTAGAGAAATGCAAATCAAAACTACAACGAGATATCACCTCACACAGGTCAAAATGGCCATCATCAAAAAGTCTACAAACAATAATGCTGGAAAGGGTGTGGAGAAAAGGGTTATACTCTTGCACTGTTGATGGGAATGTGAATTGATACAGCCACTATGGAAGACAGTATGGAGATTCCTTAAAAAACTAGGAATAAAACCACCATATGACCCAGCAATCCCACTCCTAGGAATATACCCCGAGAAAAACAAAACTGAAATAGACACATGTATCCCATTGTTCATTGCAGCACTATTTACAATAGCTAGAGCATGGAAGCAACCTACATGTCCATTGAGAGATGAATGGTTAAAGAAGGGGTGGTATATATATGCAATAGAATATTACTCAGCCATAAAAAGGAATGATTTGAGTAAGTTCTGATGAGGTAGATAAACCTAGAACCTATTATACAGAGTAACATAAGTCAGAAAGAGAAAGATAAATACTATATTGTAACACATATATACAGAATCTAGAAAAATGGTACTGAAGAATTTATCTACAAGGCAACAATGGAGAAACAGACAGAGAATAGACTTACGGACATGGGGAGAAGGGAAGAGATGGTGAGATGTATGGATAAATTAACATGAAAGCTTACATTACCATATGTTAAATAGATAGCCAATGGCAATTTGCTGTATGGATTAGATAACTCAAACAAGGGCTTTGTATCAACCTAGAGGGGTCGGATGGGAGGGAGATGGGAGAGAGGTTCCCCTCCCTTCCCCAAAAGGGAGGGGATATATGTATACCCATGGCTGATTCATGTTGAGGTTTGACAGAAAACAGCAAAATTCTGTAAAGCAATTATCCTTCAATAAAAAATAAATAAATTTTTTTAAAAGTTTAAACAGTAGAAAAAAATATGTATAAGAATATTCATAGCAGCATGGATAAATGCATCAGTGAACAACTACATTCAACACCAGGAGATGAATCTCATGATCAAAGTGCTGAAAGGAGTTATCAGGCACAAGAGAATATTGCTGTATGATTTAATTCTTTTAAAAGTTCAAAAAATGGTGGTGGGGGTTAGGTACAGGAAGAGGGTATGATGTGCTTCTGGGTGCTAGGGATATTCTGTTTCTTATCCTAGGTTCTTGGATATATATTATTAAGACTTAATGCTATGGTTTCTGTAGGTTGACATGCATAGATCATTGTTGAATAAAATTTTATGTTAAAAAGCAACTGCATAAAAGTGTGAAGACTCTTCTAAGTTTGATAACACAGGCAGTAAAAATAAGGGCAATATTGTTGACTATAACTTGAATATTTGAAAAAATTCATAATAAAACTAATAAAAATGATTAAAAGAAAATTAAGAAAATACATCAAAGTTTGTTAAACCAAATACAAACACAGCATATGCAAAAGGATTTGTATCTTCAATATAAAATAATAACAACTAAAAAATATAATTACACCAAAGGAAAAATTGGCAAGGAGTATGAATAGATAGTAAATATTACATACAAATATTCAATGAGTACACAATGTTCAAAATGTTCAAAAACAGAGAAAAAGAAAGGTTAAAGCAATGAGATGGAATTTTTACAGGTCAAAATTACTGAGGTATAATTAAAAAGTACAGTCAAAAGAAAGCTAAACTGTTACAAACTTTCTTGAAAACTATTTTTTAGTTTATCAAGCTTTAAAAATACCTACTTGAATCTGCTAATTCTATTAATAGGATACAACCTTAAGGAAAATGTGGGGGGTTTATCAGCGAAGAGTTGACTCATTGGAAAAGACTCTGATGCTGGGAGGGATTGGGGGCAGGAGGAGAAGGGAACAACAGAGGATGAGATGGCTGGATGGCATCACTGACTCGATGGACATGAGTCTGAGTGAACTCCGGGAGTTGGTGATGGACAGGGAGGCCTGGCGTGATGCGATTCATGGGGTCGCAAAGAGTCGGACACAACTGAGCGACTGATCTGATCTTATCTAGCAGCAAGAGTACTCATTTTGTTCATAAGAATAATATTAGAAGCATTCTAAGTATCCAATGGGACCAAATTGTTTTCATAAATATGGTACATATAATTAATAAAATACTATGCATTTGGCCATTTTACTCTATAGCAAGTATCTGATAACAAAAATGTTTTATAAGAATGGAGATTCCTTAAAACACTGGAAATAGAACTGCCTTATGACCTAGCAATCCCAGTGCTGGGCATACACACCAAGGAAACCAGAACTTAAAGAGACACATGTACCCCAATGTTCATCGCAGCACTGTTTATAATAGCCAGGACATGGAAGCAACCTAGATGTCCCTCAGCAGATGAATGGATAAGAAAGCTGTGGTACATATACACAAAGGAGTATTACTCAGCCATTAAAAATACATTTGAATCAGTTCTAATGAGGTGGATGAAACTGGAGTCTATTATACAGAGTGAAGTAAGCCAGAAAGAAAAACACCAATACAGTATACTGCTGCTGCTGCTAAGTCGCTTCAGTCGTGTCCAACTCTGTGCGACCCCACAGACAGAAGCCCATCAGGCTCCCCCATCCCTGGGATTCTCCAGGCAAGAACACTGGAGTGGGTTGCCATTTCCTTCTCCAATGCATGAAAGTGAAAAGTGAAAGGGAAGTCGCTCAGTCGTTTCCGACCCTCAGCGACCCCATAGACTGCAGCCCACCAGGCTCCTCCATCCACGGGATTTTCCAGGCAAAAGTACTGGAGTGGGGTGCCATTGCCTTCTCCATACAGTACACTAATGCATATATATGGAATTTAGAAAGATGGTAACAATAACCCTGTATATGAGACAGTAAAAGAGACACAGAGTCTTTTGGACTCTGTGGGAGAGCGCGAGGGTGGGATGATTTGGGAGAATGGCACTGAAACATGTATAATATCATATGTGAAACAAATCGTCAGTCCAGGTTCGATGCATGATACAGGATGCTCGGGGCTGGTGCACTGGGATGACCCAGAGGGATGGTATGGGGAGGGAGGTGGGAGGGGGGTTCAGGATGGGGAACACATGTACACCCATGGTGGATTAATGTTGATGTATGGCAAAACCAATACAATATTGTAAAGTAATTAGCCTCCAATTAAAATAAATAAATTTATATTAAAAAATTACAATTTGCACTTATATTTAACAGAGTATTAGTGTGGTTTATTTTAAACGATAGACACTTGATTAATTTTCGTCTTTGTGTACATTTTAAATAGTTAACAATAAACCTGTGTTAATCTTACAATTTTTAAAAAAAGTGGATAAAATACATTTAAAAATGAAGCTATAATATTAAATGGCAGCATAAAACATAACAATAACGAGAGATAGTATGAAATTTCAGGACATTTATGTATTTGTTATTTTTCTAATGAGAAAGACAATATATTTATGTGATGGGGGAAGAGCCAAAACAAAAAGAAAGTTAAAAGGCAGAGAAGAGAGGGAACTGATGAAGTAGGTAGCTCAGGAGCAAAAGAGGATCAAATTCAAAGTATGGGAAGTAGGCTAGGCCTTGGATAAAAGAAACCTTACTTACTCAAGCACAAGGCAATTCTCTGTAATCTGCTGATGCAGAGTTGAGCAACGAATTGAAAAATTAAATATTTTATTTATTTTCTTTATGAAGTAAAAAATAGAAGTTTACAAATTTGATTCTCTGTGGAAGAAATCAGTTATTTTTATTCTAAAAGTATATCTTTGATCTTAAAACTTGCTAACAAGAAATTGAAAGGTGAAATATTTTCTCCATCTGTTCCTAGACATACAAAAGGGCAATTTTTCACATGATCTGAACAGGGCCTTTTCTCTTACCATGCAAAATAATATCCACCTTGTGCTATGCACCAGCTATAAAAGATGCTTGGTCCTGGACTTATTCTTTTTATTATGAAGTATCAGAATTATAGGCAGCATTTCATAACCATGTGGTAATGAAGACAGAATTGCTACCCTAAGGAGTTCACAGAAAAGTATTTGGTGAATAAAATACATTCCACGGTAATAAAGAACATAGAAGAACTATAAGATCCTGAAGCAGCATCTTAGCAATCTGTAATTAAGTGCTTTCCACAGACTTGTACCAAGATTCACACAGTTTCATGAACCTAGAGACCACTATTTTATCACAATCAAATTCCCTATTCCTTTTTTCACTGTTTTCTTATACTTATGTTCGGTTTTCTGAAATTAAAAAAAAAAATCTAAGATAATCATTCTCGTGGTTTTGTTTTTGTTTGGTTTAATTATTTTGTTTGCTTGTATTAATTTAGGAAAGGCTGCTGCTGCTGCTGCTAAGTCACTTCAGTCATGTCCTACTCTGTGCGACCCCATAGATGGCAGCCCGCCAGGCTCCCCTGTCCCTGGGATTCTCCAGGCAAGAACACTGGAGTGGGTTGCCATTTCCTTCTCCAATGCATAAAAGTGAAAAGTGAAAGGGAAGTCGCTCAGTCGTGTCCGACTCTTAGCGACCCCATGGACTGCAGCCTACCAGGCTCCTCCATCCATGGGATTTTCCAGACAAGAGTACTGGAGTGTGTTGCCATTGCCTTCTCTGTTAGGAAAGGCTATCACATCTCAAATAACCTCAGCATCAAACAGTATGTGTGTTAGTCGTTCAGTTGTGTCCAACTTTTGTGACCCCATGGACAGTAGCCTGCCAGGCTCATCTGTCCATGGAATTTTCCAGGCAAGAATACTCAAGTGGGTTTCCATTCCCTTCTCAGAGGATCTTCCTGTCTCACGGATTGAACCTGGGTCTCCTGCATGGCAGGCGGACTCTTTACTGCTGAGCCACTAGGGAAACCACAATCACAGAAAACTAACCAAACTGGTCACATGGATCATGCTGTCGTCTAACTCAATGAAACTATGAGCCATGCTGTGTAGGGCCACCCAAGACGGATGGGTTGCGATGGAGAGTTCTGACAAAACATGGTCCACTGGAGAAGGGAATGGCAAACCACTTCAGTATTCTTTCCTTGAGAATTCCATGAACAGTATGAAAAGGCAAAAAGATAGGACACTGAAAGACGAACTCCCCAGATTGGTAGGTGCCCAATATGCTACTGGAGAAGAATGGAGAAATAATTCCAGAAAGAATGAATAGATAGAGCCAAAGTGAAAACAATGCCCAGTTGTGGATGTGACTGGTGATGGAAGTAAAATCCGATGCTGTAAGGAACAATATTGCATAGGAACCTGGAATGTTAGGTCCATGAATCAAGGTAAATTGGACGTGATCAAACAGGAGATGGCTAGAATGAACAGCAACATTTTAGGAATCAGTGAACTAAAATGGAATGAAATGGGTGAATTTAACTCTGATCACCATTATACCTACTACTGAGGGCAAGAATCCCTTAGAAGAAATTGAGTAACCCTCATAGTCAACAAAAGAATCCAAAATGCAGTATTTGGGTGCAATCTCAAAAACGACAGAATGATCTTCGTTTGTTTCCATGGCAAAACATTCAATGTCACAGTAATTCAAATCTATGCCCCAACCACTAATGCCACAGAAGCTGACATTGAAAGGTTCTATGATGACCTACAAGATCTTCTAGAATTAACACCAAAAAAAGATGTCCTTCCCATCATAGGGGACTGGAATGCAAAAGTAGGAAGTCAAGAGATACCTGGAGTAACAGGTAAGTTTGGACCTGGAGTACAAAATAAAGCAGGCAAAGACTAACAGAGTTTTCCCAATAGAACAACAGAGTTTTGCCAATTCCAACAACACAAGAGAAGACTCTACACATGGACAATCACCAAATGGTCAATAACAAAATCAGACTGATTATATTCTTTGCAGCCAAAGATGGAAAAGCTCTATCTAGTCAGCAAAAACAAGACTGGGAGCTGACTGTTCCTCAGATCATGAACTCCATACTGCCAAGTTCAATATAAATTTTTTAAAAAGTAGGTAAAACCACTAGACCATTCATATATGACCTAAATAAAATCCCATATGATTATACATTGAAGTGAGGAATAGATTCAAAAGATTAGATCTGATAGACAAGTGCCTAAAGAACTATGGAT
This sequence comes from Bos indicus, assembly GCF_029378745.1. NCBI lineage: Eukaryota > Metazoa > Chordata > Mammalia > Artiodactyla > Bovidae > Bos > Bos indicus. Next base: position 48,591,647 of record NC_091768.1, read on the forward strand.
AGAGGTTCATGACATTGAACAGCAGGCAGTGATCAAGACCATCCCCAAGAAAAAGAAATGCACAAAAGGCAAAACAGTTGTCTGAGAAGGTCTTATAAAAATAGTTGAGAAAAGAAGAGAAATAAAAGGCAAAGGAGAAAAGGAAAGATAAATATATTTGAATGCAGAATTCCAAAGAATAGCAAGGAGAGATAAGAAAGAATTCTTCAGTGATCAATGCAAAGAAATACAGGAAAACAATAGAATGGAAAAGACTAGTGATCACTTTAAGAAAATTAGAGATACCAAGGAAACATTTCATGCAAAGATAGGCACAATAAAGGAGAGAAACAGTATAGATCTAACAAAGTAGATGATATTAAGAAGAGGTGGCAAGAATACATAGAAGAACCATACAAAACATATCTTCATGACCCAGATAACCATGATGGTGTGATCTCTCACTTACAGCCAGACATCCTGGAATGTGAAGCCAAGTGGACCTTAGGCAGCATCATTACGAACAAAGCAAGTGGAGGTGATGGGATTCCAGTTGAACTATTTCAAATCCTAAACAATAATGCTGTGAAAGTACTGCACTCAATATGCCAGCAAATTTGGAAAACTCAGCAGTGGCCATAGGACTGGAGAAGGTCATTTTCACTCTAATTCCAAAGAAAAACAATGCCAAAGAATGTTCAAACTACCACGCAATTGCACTCTTCTCACAGGCTAGCAAAGTAATGCTCAAAATTCTCCAAGCTAAGCTTCTAAAGTGCATGAACTGAGAAGTTCCAGATGTTCAAGCTGGATTTAGAAAAGGCAGAGGAACGAGAGCTCAAATTTCAACATTCACTGGATCATAGAGAAAGCAAGAGAATTCCAGAAATACATCTACTTCTGCTTTATTGACTATGCCAAATCCTTTGACTGTGTGAATCACAAACTGTGGAAAATTCTTAAAATCATGGGAATACCAGACCACCTTACCTGTCTCAAACAATATGCCTGAGATTCTTTCTCCAAGCTTATACTAAAAGTTAATAGTTTTCATCATTTTATAAGTGGCCTGTTAGATAAAAAAAGAAACAGGATAGAGTAGAATAGGCTTCTTTTTCATGAGTAGTTGGAAAAGTTTTCCATAGCTGTCCCACTTTGTTTAGCAGATATAGAGGACCAAATGGTAAGGAATCCCTCATCTGCACAGAACTCACAATACAGCAACTTTCTCCATCACAGACTATGACTCACAAAAGAACATTACTCAAGACTTGAAACAAAATATTTATATTAGTCAACTGCTGAAGCTGATCCAAACTTTTTGTCATTTAGGTCAATTTTAACCACTACTGAGGATTGTATGACTCATAAACCTGTGATAAATGTGCCAGCCAACGTCACATCTAACTTCTATGACTGTTCAAAAGGATCCAATCTTAAAGTAGGTACAATCAGTGTCTTATACTCATTCACTTTAATAAAGGAATTGATGTTGTGAATGACACATCATTTGTTATCCTCTTAGAAGATATGCCAGTTTCTAGAATTTTTATTAAAAGAATGTTGGCCTCATCTAAGTCACAGAAGTAGCAGGTCCAAGAAGAGGGTGGTCTAAGGAAGAAAAACCCAGATTCCTGTTCAACAACTTTAGTAAGAATGGTCCTTAAGAGTCTTCTGTGGGTACTGGTTGAATTGATTCCTGAGTAGCTGCAGCTTAGGGAATCTGCCATGGGATGTGGCATTACTTCAAAGTTAGATGGATCCTGTCCTGCATGCCCCAGACCTCACCTATCCAAAGTTCCAGAGAGAATGATGAGCATCTGTATTACCACTGCACCAACTTCTCAACATCCAAAGTTTGGAAGACACAAAACCATCCCAGAGTCAAATGCAGTCACTAGAACAGCCTTCCCTCTGAGCCCCAGTGCCCTTTTGTCTGGGGCTGCAAAGTTAAATGCCTATACTGGAGAGACAATAAGAAGTGGTGCAGACTAAGGAATATATTCTCCATCAAAAAGGAAATTTAATTTTTAATGCCCTGCTCCCTAAACTCATCAGAATATGCCCAGTTCAGTTCAGTCGCTCAGTCATGTTTGACTCTTTGTGACCCCATGAATCGAAGCACACTAGGCCTCCCTGTCCATCACCAATTCCTGGAGTTTACTCAAACTCATGTCCATCGAGTCAGTGATGCCGTCCAGCCATCTCGTCCTCTGCTGTCACTTTCTCCTCCTGCTCCCAATCCCTCCCAGCATCAGGGTCTTTTCCAATGAGTCAACTCTTCGCATGAGGTGGCCAAAGTATCAAAGTTTCAGCTTTAGCATCAGTCCTTCCAATCAACACTCAGGACTGATCTCCTTTAGAATGGACTGGTTGGATCTCTTTGCAGTCCAAGGGACTCTCAAGAGTCTTCTCCAGCACTACAGTTCAAAAGCATCAATTCTTCAGCACTCAGCTTTCTTCACAGCCCAACACTCACATCCATACATGACCACAGGAAAAACCATAGCCTTGACTAGATGGACCTTTGTGGGCAAAGTAATGTCTCTGCTTTTGAATATGCTATCTAGGTTGGTCATAACTTTCTATCCAAGGAGTAAGCGTCTTTTAATTTCATGGCTTCAGTCATCATCTGCAGTGATTTTGGAGCCCCCAAAAATAAAGTCTGAAACTGTTTCCACTGTTTCCCCATCTATTTGCCATGAAGTGATGGGACCAAGATGCCATGATCTTAGTTTTCTGAATGTTGAGCTTTAGGCCAACTTGTTCACTCTCCTCTTTCACTTTCATCAAGAGGCTCTTTAGTTCCTCTTCACTTTCTGCCATAAGGGTGTTGTCATCTGCATATCTGAAGTTATTGATATTTCTCCCGGCAATCTTGATTCCAGCTTGTGCTTCTTCCAGCCCATCATTTCTCATGATGTACACTGCATATAAGTTAAATAAGCAGGGTGACAATATACAGCCTTGATGTACTCCTTTTCCTATTTGGAACCAGTCTGTTGTTCCATATCCAGTTCTAACTTGCTTCCTGACCTGCATACAGATTTCTCAAGAGGCAGGTCAGGTGGTCTCGTATTCCCATCTTTTGAAGAATTTTCCACAGTTTATTGTGATCCACACAAAGGCTTTGGCATAGTCAATAAAGCAGAAATAGATGTTTTTCTGGAACTCTCTTGCTTTTTCTATGATCCAGAGGATGTTGGCAATTTGATCTCTTGTTCCTCTGCCTTTTCTAAAACCAGCTTGAACATCTGGAAGTTCATGGTTCACATACTGCTGAAGTCTGGCTTGGAGAATTTTGAGAATTACTTTACTAGCATGTGAGATGAGTGCATTTGTGTGGTAGTTTGAGCATTCTTTGGAATTGCCTTTCTTTGGGATTGGAATGAAAACTGACCTTTTCCAGTCCTGTGGCCACTGCTGAGTTTTCCAAAATTTGCTGGCATATTGAGTGCAGCACTTTCACAGCATCATCTTTCAGGATTTGAAATAGCTCAACTGGAATTCCATCGCCTCCACTAGCTTTGTTCATAGTGATGCTTTCTAAGGCCCACTTGACTTCATATTCCAGAATGTCTGGCTCTAGGTCAGTGATCACATCATCGTGATTATCTGGGTCTTGAAGATCTTTTTTGTATAGTTTTTCTGTGTATTCTTGCCACCTCTTCTTAATATCTTCTGCTTCTGTTAGGTTCATACCATTTCTGTCCTTTATTGAGCCCATATTTGCATGAAATGTTCCCTTGAATTTTCTTGAAGAGATTTTCTTGAAGAGATCTCTAGTCTTTCCCATTCTGTTGTTTTCCTCTATTTCTTTGCATTGATCGCTGAGGAAGGCTTTCTTATCTCTTCTTGCTATTCTTTGGAACTCTGCATTCAGATGCTTATATCTTTCCTTTTCTCCTTTGCTTTTTGCTTCTCTTCTTTTCACAGCTATTTGTAAGGCCTCCTCAGACAGCCATTTTGCTTTTTTGCATTTCTTTTCCATGGGGATGATCTTGATCCCTGTCTCCTGTACAATGTCACACACCTCCATCCATAGTTCATCAGGCACTCTGTCTATCAGATCTAGTCCCTTAAATCTATTTCTCACTTCCACTGTATAGTCATAAGGGATTTGATTTAAGTCATACCTGAATAGTCTAGTGGTTTTCCCTACTTTCTTCAATTTAAGTCTGAATTTGGCAATAAGGAGTTCATGTTCTGAGCCACAGTCAGCTCCCAGTCTTGTTTTTGCTGATGTATAGAGCTTCTCCATCTTTGGCTGCAAAGAATATAATTTCTGATTTTGGTGTTGACCATCCGGTGATGTCCATGAATGCTTACTACGTACTAAAGTTGTACCATTATTTGTAAACGTAAAGGATATAGGAGTCTAAGAATGATACAATTGATAAATTATCTCATCTATCCATCCTCTGGATACTCAAATTGCTTCTAATACTACATATAGTGAAAGTGAAAGTAGAAGTTGCTCAGTTGTGTCTGACTCTTTTTGACCCCGTGGATTGTATCCTGCCAGGCACCTCCGTCCATGGAATTCTCCAGGCCAGAATACTGGAGTGAGTAGCCGTTCCCTTCTCCAGGGGATATTTCCAACCCAGGGATCAAACCTAGGCCTCCTACCCTGCAGGCAGATTCTTTACTATCTGACCCACCAGGGAAGCCCAATACTACACATAGGTCTCTAGGAATCGCAGACTTGCTGCCATCTAAAGCTTCTTTCTTCTCTTGGAGAGTTCTAGCACAAAATTCTCTCATTAATCCATCTGTTTTCCAGAAGCTTCTAACCATTTTTTTCTGATTCAAGAAATTTAAAGCCCAGCTTTCATGTGATCAGCTTTCAGAATTTGAAAATAGATACCAACTTCTTATTGTGTTTCCTTCTAGCCAGGTTAAAACTTAAATCTTTTAATTGTCTGTCATATGACTGTTATGATTGATTCATTTCTCTAGTTATTTTTTTCTGTAAACATACTCTGGTGTATCCACAGCTCAATGTAAGTCCATTTCTTAATCACATTCCTGTGAATTCAAGTAAAGCAAACTATAATGGGACTGCCAACTCCCTAAATTAATGTCTGTGTGTGCTCAGTCACTTCAGTCATGCCTGAGTCTTTGTGATCCTATGGACTGTAGCCTGCCAGGCTCCTCTGTCCATGGGATTCTCCATCAAGATTACTGGAGTGGGTTGCCATGCCCTCCTCCAGGGGCTCTCTCCACCCAGGAATCAAACCTGTGTCTCCTGCCTTATAGGCAGATTCTTTACCACTGAGACACCAGGGAAGCCCAAATTAATGTAGCATATATAAAAAAAGAGTGTTTTTTTTTTTTAAGATGCAATATCATACTGCTGATTCATCTTAAGTTTGCATTAAAAAGGTTGTTTTGGTGATGCATTATTTTTTTTTTTAATTTTCATGTGTCCCTGATTAACATCATCTACTTATAGCTGGTCTAATTCTCTAATTAGTATTATTTGAATGCTGATTCTATCAATGCTTTCTTAATATTAATTTATTTAGTTTCTAATGTGCCAAGACAAGTTATTAACACTACAGAGATATATGAAGTATGTTTCTTTTCCCTTTACCTTTAGGTCACGTTCAGTTTTGTTCTATGTCTAAGTCAGTGGTAAAAATGAGGAGTGGGAGGGAGAGTTAAAGAGGAAGACTCAGATCATAAACAAATGAATACTTTCACTGGAAACTCTGACTGTTGTTAAGCTAGCTAAGAATGATCTTCTTAATCATTCCAGCTAACAGTTGGTAGGTCTCTGGCACCTCTAAGAAACATCACTGTAAACCTTCTCATAGACTTTGCTTGACTCAGTCAGATACATGATGCCTTCCACGTTGTAATCCTGCCTCTCTACTGGATCCTCCACAGAGCTCTTCCCTGACTCTGGCTTTTTTCAGTAGTTTCTCCACACTGCAACAATAGCAGCATTTCTAAAAGACAATTTTAATCTTGCTATTTATTTTCTAAAATCTTTCAATAACCACTTTTTTAGCTCCATGTTAATTACTAACTTCTTCATAATCTATCTTCTATCTTTCATAAGACAAAAGAAATAAAGAAAAAATTAAAAACAAAAAAGGACCTAAAAAAACATAAAAGCCTTTGTACAACAAAGAAAATCAGTAACAAAACAAAAAGACAACCTACTGCATGGGAGAAAATATTCACAAATAATATGACTGATAAGAGGTTAACATCCAAAATATATAAACAGCTCATACAACTTAACATTTAAAAAAAATGAGGAATTCAATTAAAAATGGGCAGAAGGCCTCAATACACATTTTTCTAATAAAGGCAGATGGCCAGCAGGCACATGAAAGGATGCTCAACAACATTAATTATAAAGGAAATGCAAATCAAAACCACAATGAGGCTTCACCTCACACCTGTCAGAATGGCTGTCATCAAAAAGAATACAAATAACGAATGTTGGTGACGATGTGGAGAAAAGGACACCTTCACACACTGTTGGTAGGATTTTTAATCTGTGCAGGCACTATTGAAAACAGTATGGTGGTTCTTCAAAAAATGAAAAATAAGCCTGCCATATGATCCAGTAATTCCACTCCTGAGCATTTCAACAAAGAAAACAAAAGCACTAAATTTAAAAGGCACAGTCAGCATAAGGTTCATAGCAGCATTATTTAAAACAGGCAAGAAATGGAAGCAAACTAAATGTCCATTAATAGATTAATGAGTAAAGACAAGTAAAATAGATAGATAAATATGGTTTCCCAGGTGGCTCAGTGGTATGGAGCTTCAATCCCTGGGTAGGGAAGATCCTCTTGAAAAGGTTTTGGCAATCCACGCCAGAATTATTGCCTGGGAAACCCCATGGACAGTAGAGCCTGGTGGGCTATAGTCCATGGGTTTGCAAACGAGTCAGACATAACTTAGTGAATAAACAACAGCAACATACACACACAATCTCTCTCTGTAGACTCAGACATAGAGAACAGACTGACGGACACATCAAGGGCAGGAGAAAGTGGGACAAATTGAGAGAGTAGCCTGGAAACAAATACATTATCATATGCAAAACAGATAGCTGGTGGGAAGTTGCTACATAACACAGGGAACTCAACCTGGTGCTCTGTGACAACCTAGAGGGGTAGGATGTGGTGGGAGGTGGGAGGGAGTTTCAAGAGGGAGGGGACATATATATATCTGTTGCTGATTCATGTTGATGTATGGTTCTACTTTACTGACTATGCCAAAGCCTTTGACTGTGTGGATCACAACAAACTGGAAAATTCAAGAGATGGGAATACCAGATCATCTGACCTGCCTCTTGAGAAATCTGTATGCAAGTCAGTAAGCAACAAATAGAACTGGACATGGAATGACAGACTGGTTCCAAATAGGAAAAGGGGTATGTCAAAGGTGTATATTGTCACCCTGCTTATTTAGCTTATATGCAGTGTACATCATGAGAAACGCTGGGCTGGGTGAAGCACAAGCTGGAGTCAAGATTTCCAGGAGAAATATCAATAACCTCAGATATATAGATGACATCACCCTATGGCAGAAAGCAAAGAAGAACTAAAGAGCCTCATGATGAAAGTAAAAGAGGAGAGTGGAAAAGTTGGCTTAAAGCTCAACATTCAGAAAACGAAGATCATGGCATCTGGTCCCATCACTTCATGGGAAATAGATGGGGAAACAATGGAAACAGTGTCAGACTTTATTTTGGGGGGCTCCAAAATCACTACAGATGGTGACTGCAGCCATGAAATTAAAAGGTGCTTACTCCTTGGAAGAAAAGTTATGACCAACCTAGACAGCATATTCAAAAGCAGAGACATTACTTTGCCAACAAAGGTCTGTCTAGTCAAGGCTATGGTTTTTCCAGTGGTCATGTATGGATGTGAGAGTTGGACTATAAAGAAAGCTGAGTGCAGAAGAATTGATGCTTTTGAACTGTAGTGTTGGAGAAGACTCTTGAGAATCCCTTGGGCTGTAAGGAGATCCAACCAGTCCATCCTTAAGGAAATCAGTCCTGAGTGTTCATTGGAAGGACAGATGTTGAAGCTTAAACTCCCAATACTTTGGCCACCAGATGTGAAGAACTGACTCATTTGAAAAGACCCTGATGCTGGAAAAGATTGAAGGTGGGAGGAGAAGGGGATGACACAGATGACATGGATGACATCATTGACTCAATGGACATAAGTTTGAATAAACTCTGGGAGTTTGTGACGGCCTGGCATGCAGCAGTCCATGGGGTTGCAAAGAATCACTGACTGACATGACTGAGTGATTGAACTTAACTGAATGGTAGATACCAATACAACATTATCAAGCAATTATCCTCCAACTAAAAATAAATTAAATAATCTCTCTGTGTGTTTATATAAACACACAATGGAATATCACTTAGCCATAAAAAACAATAAAATTCTTCCATTTGCAACAACATGGGTGAATCTGGGTAATACTATGCTTAGTAAAATAATTCAGACAGAGAAAGACAAATACTCTATTTTATCAATAATACATAGAATCTAAAAAAAGAAAACAATGAATGCATATAACAAAACAGAAACAGACTCACAGGTATAGAAAACAAAATAGTGGTTATCAGTGGGAAGAGGGAAGGGAGGAGGAGCAAGACCGGTATATGGGATTCAGTTCAGTCCGACTCTTTGTGACCCCATGAACCGCAGCATGTCAGGCCTCCCTGTCCATCACCAACTCCCGGAGTTTACCCAAACTCATGTCCATTGAGTCGGTGATGCCATCTAACCATCTCATCCTCTGTCGTCTCCTTCTCCTCCAGCCCTCAATCTTTCCCAACATCAGGGTCTTTTCAAATGAGTCAGCTCTTCGCGTCAGGTGGCCAAAATATTGGAGTTTCAGCTTCAACATCAGTCCTTCCAATGAACACCCAGGACTGATTTCCTTTAGGATGGACTGTTTGGATAGGGACACAAACTAACATGTTAAATAAATAAGCAACAGGGATATACTGCAGAGCACAAAGATACATGGATATTATGTAGTAATAACCCTGAAAATAGTATAACCTATAAAAATGTTGAATAACTATGTTGTACATCTGACACTAATATAATATTGTAAATCAACTATACTTAAATTACAAAAGAAAGAAAGTTAAATCAGTATGAAACATGTTAAACCCATGCTACTCTGAAGGGTGAAAGCGTCTAATAGTCAACATTCATTAAGATTATATTTTATATCAGGCATCATGATAAATAATTTGCAAACATAAATAGAATGACATCAAGAAATGTAGCTGAATCACATTTTCTGTCTTCAGTGTATTACCCATTGCTCTAATATGTTATATTTTAATTCTGAATATAACTTTGATATTTAAGTCTTTCATATTGGTAAGCCTAAGAATTCCTTCTCTTTTATGATCCATTGCCTTACAAGGTATTTTACTTTTTTAGGCCAAATGACTTACTTTAATGCGTCTAATGTCCTCTACTTTAGCAAGACCTTGGAGCAGGTCCAGCATCTTAAGAATCTTGCCTAAGGTCAGTTGCATGGTCTGAAAGTGATGGATACTGGATTCAGTCACAGAAGACCTTAATCTAGGCTCCAGCTTTTAATCACTATGCTGTACTGCTTCCTGCTGGGTGAGATTGCCACTCTTTATCTTCAATTTCTGGTAGTTTTCACAACAGCTTTCCTTTTTCTGAATGATAAACACTTTTAGTTTTCTAAGACAGATTCTTAGAGTTTTTCACACCCATATGAAATATGACTATAACAGTCTGAAACTGATTTTGTGTGAAGTTGATAGATACCACCCAGGTTGCTTAAGTGTGTGTAATCAGAAGAACACATGCATACATGGACTTGAATGACTGACATGCCATGGAAAAATTAATAAGTAGGTCAAAGGTCCCGGAAAAGGACTGTGTGGAAAGCGTATGGTATAATGAATGAATTTTCCAAGAGGAGGAGCAGTGATTCATCTCTTCCCTCACACTGAGAGACACTCCTCACTTGTTTTTGACTCCCTTGAGCCATAAAGCAGTGGGTATTTCTAATTTAATTACAGGACTGGCTTCAGAATTTTGAGACATCTTTTATAGCGACAATAACATTGTGAATTGTACTGTTACTAGTGTAATTTCATCTAGGCATACAAGTTCACACCTTTGTCAATATTTCAGGTAAATAAAAAATATACAGACATGTGACCAGTGAAAATGTTTTCTTTAAAATGTCCTGTACTTTTCTGCAGTTTTAGTACTCTGCAGTTCTTTAACTATAGAAGCTATGAAAGTTAATCTTACATATCTGTTCCACATCTATCATAATCAATACAACTCAAATCGGTAGTGGTCATTTGGGGAAATGAAGCTGCTGATAAGAATAAAGAACATGAGTTAGATGGCTCATAAAAACTGAAATCACATTGAAGGAAATGACATTATAGTTCCTATGGACAGAGATTGGTTATGCTCAGGCATTAAATGTGCTTCCTTATTTTAAAAATAAATATGCTTTTAACTTTACAAACCTCCTACTGTTTCCAGCATAATTTTTGCTAGTGTATAGAAAATAGGTGTTGATTTTTTTTCCTTTCTACAAATGGATCCTTTAAATGGTAGGGAGGACCGCAGAGTTACACATTCAAATAATATTAATTTTAAAGTAGATGTACTACATACTGAGAGGAAAATTGGGAAATGGCTACTTAAATGTTAGCAATTTAGGACCGAGAAGGAATACACACTGATTGGGAAGGCAGATGCTGGAATAATATCGAGATATAAATAGAGCAGATCAAACTGAGATAACAGGGAAGGCAACCACGTGAATAATCGCCACATAAACAGTATGAATAACACCAATGATTTGAGGCCAAAGCACACACTTAATTATATTGATTTTTAAGAAATGGGTCAGCTAAAAGAAAAGGCAAAAGTGACTGAATGAGCAAACCCCATTCACTATCTAAACAAATGTTTGCTTCTCTGCAAAATGAAGGGCTGGGTGAAATGATCTTGAAGATCAGAGGTTCAGAAAACTTTCCTGATTCTAAGATTGCTTAAGAACTGCTCAGTAAATTGAGGAGCAATACTGATTCTGTCAGAAGTTAAGGACTGGTTACATGTTAGCCTCACTTTCATTTGCAAAAAAAAAAAATTGATTTGAGAAATTCTCCATCAAAATATTACTGAATCCAGTCAATAAAAATATAGATACAAGTATGTTTTGAGTTTACAAAGAGCATTTGAATGTTATAAGGCTAAGTTAGAGGTATTAAAATAAATTTCCTTAAGTTTTAATCTAGAAATAGTAATAAAATAATGGCTAGCAAATTATTTTAAAAACTCAGAAATCAATTTAATAATAATAGTATAACCCATGAAGCAGCCTAAATATGTAATTTGATATTACATGCAAAATAATTTACATTATTTATCTGGACTATAACATTAAGAAAATCCCTCCATTCTCCTTTACATATTTATTGTGCATAGTTTCCTAAAAAATCTTCTTTATGCTATTAGCTGGACTATCAACTGTTATGTATGAGCTGTGTATTTTTGCATTTATTATTTTATTTTAATTGAGAGGATTAACAAATAATAAAGAAAAGAATTGTTTACACATTTGGGGGCAAAGTTTCTTAAATCCTTAAAAATATTTTGTCTCTCTTTTAAAAGCTATAGTATTAATCTGATATAAAATCTTTGGAGATTATTAAAAATTTTAGGATTCATGTTACCATTAATAAAACCCCATCATCTCTGTTGTAAAGCCTACCTCTCCACAAACTCCCTCAGTTAGATTTATAGTCATAACCTTCTGTTCCTGTATATGGTTCAATGTGTATGGAACTCACTCATTTTTGACTCATTGGACTTAACTCTGTGCTAGGCATACATGTGCGTTTAATATATGTTTGAAGAATAAACCACTAATGTGAGGAGAGAATATGAGTATTACAAGTACTAATGCAATATGTATATCAATACAATATAAAAGAAAAATTAAAGAAATTGACCAAATGCACAATACTAATTTTCCTTTTGTCAGGCAACTACTGGAATAATGTGGATCAGACTGTGTCCCTTCCCCTGTGATTCTCTTAACATAACCTAGAAAGCCTCTCTTATTTGCTAAAGCCATTTATAAAGTAGTCTTATGAATTATTTTTTATAATTAGGACAGCCTGTGGAATAGAAGCTTGTATCTCTAAGGCTAATTGGAAATTATATAAAAATTATAACTTTTCAGAACTAATTTCAGTATTCAGTAACGGATTTAATTTCCTGACAAATTTAAAAACTGAAAGAATTCAAAGCAGATGTAGAAAGAAAATATTCCAGACAACTATACATCAAGGAAAATGTAAATATGTAAATAGAGTATTAAAGTTAGTAAGTTTCTTTTTCCAAAAATCTAACTTGAGAGATCACTGTGGAAGTTTTAATTGCAGATAATGTGACTAAGCTCATTGATAATGAGATCTAATATAGAAACAATGTTCACATATGTGGGTATGCATGCAAAACTGATACATGCCCACAAAGATGTATACAAAAGCAGGATCTGAAGAAAAGCCAACCAGCTACTTAACCTAGAGGCAAAATAGGGGAGAAAACATAGTGACCTGATACTGCCAAATAATGCCATATGTCACTGACAAAAATGTTTACACTGACTCTAAGTAAATATAGCCTAAACAATGTGCCTTATGGTCAAATAAAATGACCCAGCTGTAGATTATTCTGTTTTGGGTGTTCAGAATGGAGAGTCAGTCAAAACATAAACACACCGCCCATGGGATTTTCCAGGCAAGAGTACTGGAGTGGGGTGCCATTGCCTTCTCCCTAAACACACACACATAGACACACACAAACACACACACACGGGCAAAAAAATTTCACTGAAAACTGTTACAACTCCTAAACATATCCTGGTAAACGATCAAGTAAAGCTTTTTAAAAGTGTGTCTAAAATTCTTAAGTTAGTGGGAATAACTAGCCTATAAACTCAAGCAATTGCTATAGTTGAATCCTCAGCTTTTAGCTGAGTGCCTGTCACGTAGTTCATGCTCAATAAATAATTCCTTCACTAATGTAATTTTATTGACCTGCAGAATCAAGGAATAATCTTTGATCAGATACTTCTGTAGGGCAAATTTTATCAGCAGAAAGGCAAACTGCAAAGATATTTAAGAGTTAGACAAATTATACTAGAAATTATACATGTTCAAAGAACTTCATAGCAGTATCATTTTTAATAAGGAAATAAACTAAAAACAATCTAAATGTACATCACCAGCAGAGTGGTTCTATATAGTACTGTAAACCACCAATGGAATAGTGTGCAATCATTAAGATTCTTGGGTAGATGTACATTTACTGACATGGGAAAACATTCAGGATACATTGCTAATGAAATAGCAAGTACAAAATCAGCAAGTTTTTAAGAAGCAATATTATGTAATGGTTCAAAATAACATCTCTAGTGTCAGCCTGGAGAAGGCAATGGCACCCCACTCCAGTACTCTTGCCTGGAAAATCCCATGGACGGAGGAGCCTGGTAGGCTGCAGTCCTAAAGGTCGCTAAGAGTCAGACACTACTGATCGACTTCACTTTCACTTTTCACTTTCATGCATTGGAGAAGGAAATGGCAACCCACTCCAGTGTTCTTTCCTGGAGAATCCCAGGGATGGGGCAGCCTGGTGGGCTGCCGTCTATGGGGTCGCACAGAGTTGGACACGACTGAAGTGATGCAGCAGCAGCAGCAGCAACAGTGTCAGCCTGCTTGGATTCATAGCTCAGTTTAGCCCATTGGAAAAAAATGTTATCTTATTGGCTTTATCAAGTACATAGGATTTCAGAGAAAATTAAGTGAAAGGATAAATAAAAACTCTTACAACAATGATTCTCAATAAAACTTAGCTATGCTATCAATAAGTGTTAAGTGTTAGTCACTTTAGTCATGTCCGATTCTTTGTGGCCGAATAAACTATAGCCCACCAGGCTCCTCTATAAATGGAATTCTCCAGTCAAGAATACTGGAGTGGCTTGCCAGTCCATTCTCCAGGGGATCTTCCTGACCCAGGGATCGAACCCAGTCTCCTGCAGCTCCTGAATTGGGCAGGTGGGTTCTTTACCACTAGTGCCACCTGAGAACCCATCTAGATTTATATCTAAATATTTATCTACAGATCCCTATTTATTTCCAAGGCAAACCATTCAATGTCACAATAATCCAAGTCTATGCCCCAACCACTAATGCCAAAGAAGCTGAAGTTGAACGGTTCTATGATGACGTACAATACCTTCTAGAATTAACACCAAAAATAGATGTCCTTTCATTATAGGGGGCTAGAATGCAAAAGTAGGAAGTTAAGGGATACCTGAAATAACAGGCAAGTTTGGTTTTGGACTACAAAATGAATCAGGGCAAAGGCTAACAGAGTTTTGCTAAGAGAACACACTGTCATAGCAAACACCCTCTTCCAACAACACAAGAGATGACTCTACACATGGACAATCACCAGATGGTCAATACAGAAATCAATCGACTATATTCTTTGCAGTTGAAGATGGAAAAGCTCTACACAGTCAGCAGAAACAAAACTGGGATCTGACTGTGGCTCAAATCATCAACTCTTTACTGCGAAATTTAGATTTAAACTGAAGTAAGTAAGGGAAACCACTAGATCATTCAGGTATGACATAAATCAAATCCCTTATGATTATAAAATGGAAGTGACAAATAGATTCAAGGGATTAGATCTGGTAGATGGAGTGCCTCAAGAACTATGGACAGAGTTTCATAACACTGTACAGGAGATGGTAAGCAAAACTATTGCGATGAAAAAGAAATGCAAAAAGGCAAAATGGTTGTTTAGGAGGCCTTACAAACAGCTGAGAAACGAAGAGAAGCAAAAGGCAATGGAGAAAAGGAAAGATATACCCATTTGAATGAGAGTTCCAAAGAATAGCAAAGAGAGATAAGAAAGCCTTCCTCAGCGATCAATGCAAAGAAATAGAGGAAAACAACAGAATGGGAAAGACTAGAGATGTTTTTAAGAAAATTAGAGATACCGAGGGAACATTTCATCAAAGGATGGGCATGGTATGGACCTAACAGAAGCAGACAATATCAAGAAGGGGTGGCAAGAATACACAGAAGAACTAAAAAAAAAAAAAAAAAAAGGCGTAATGACCCAAATAACCACGATGGTGTGATCACTCAACTAGGGCCAGATGTTCTGGAGCATGAAGTCAAATGGGCTTTAGGAAGCATCACTACAAACAAAGCAAGTGGAGGTGATGGAATTCCAGTTGAGCTATTTCAAATCCTGAAAGATGATGCTGTTAAAGTGCTGCACTCAATATGTCAGCAAATTTGGAAAACTCAGTAGTGTCCACAGGACTGGTAAAGGTCAGTTTTCATTCCAATCCCAAAGAAAGGCAATGCCAAAGAATGTTCAAACTAACACAGAATTGTACTCATCTCACACGCTAGCAAAGTAATGTTCAAAATTCTCCAAGCCATGCTTCAACAGTATAGGAACTGAGAACTTCCAGATGTTCAAGCTGGATTTATGAAAGGCAGAGGAACCGGAGATCAAATTGCCAATATCTGTTGGATCATTGAAAAAGCAAGAGAGTTCCAAGAAAACATCTACTTTATTGACTATGCCAAAGCCTTTGCCTCCTAAGAAACATGTATGCAGGTCAAGAAGCTACAGATAGAATCAGATATGGAACAACAGACTGGTTTCAAATTGGGAAAGAAGTACCTCAAGGCTGTATATTGTCACCCTGTTTATTTAACGTATATGCAGAGTACATCATGTGAAATGCCAGGTTGGATTAAGCACAAGCTGGAATCAAGATTGCCAGGAGAAATATCAATAACCTCAGATATGCAGATGACACCACCTTTATGACAGAAAGCAAAGAGGAGCTAAAGAGCTTTTTGATGAAAGTGAAAGAGGAGAATGAAAAAGCTAACTTAAAACTCAGCATTCAAAAAACAAAGATCATGGCATCTGGTCCCATTATTTCATGGAAAATAGATGGGGAAACAATGGAAACAGTGACAGACTTTATTTTTGGGGGCTCCAAAGTCACTGTGGATGGTGACTGCAGCCATAAAATTATAAGGTGCATGATTCTGGGTAAAAAGCCATGATCATCCTAGACAGCATA
This sequence comes from Bos indicus, assembly GCF_029378745.1. NCBI lineage: Eukaryota > Metazoa > Chordata > Mammalia > Artiodactyla > Bovidae > Bos > Bos indicus. The sequence goes on from NC_091768.1 coordinate 48,607,823, forward strand.
TTAAAAAGCAGAGATAGGATGATGCTGAAGATGAAACTCCAATACTTTGGCCACCTGATGCGAAGAACTGACTCACTGGATAAGACCCTGATGCTGGAAAAGACTGAAGGCAGGAGGAGAAGGGAACGACAGAGGATGACATGATTGGATGACATCACTGACTCGACAGACATGAGTTTGAGCAAGCTGCAGGAGTTGGTGAGAGACAGGGAAGGCTGGCATGATGTAGTCCATGAGGTTGCAGAGTCAGACATGACTGAGTGACTAAACTGAACTGAACAGATAAATAAAGACAAAAATACATAGATATAAGCCTGGAAGGATATATACCAAAATATTCATGGAGAATATCTATGAATAATAGGAATATAGATAATGACTATTTCCCAGACTTCTTGAAATAAAAAGAATTTTTATATATCTGAGATACCTTTATAGAAGAAATGATTTTTGAGGATGGAGTAATTTAGGACATAAGATTATACAATTTTGGATTCTTAGGACTGGATAGAACCCAAGCTAAAGGGAGAACATTTCCAATCATAGGAAATTATCCAAATATAGATTTAGCAAACTTAGCCCTTCACTACAGAGATGAACCATTTTATCTCTACAGAACAATGACCTTGAAAACTGAGCCTGAAAATGCCCTGTTTTTAGAAAAATGATTCCGACCAGGCACTGGCAAAGCTGCACCCACTGCATCTGCCGGATTCCCTAGTGGCTCAGTGTAAAGAATTTCTCTGGCAATGCAGGAGACATGGGTTTAATGCCTGGGTCTGGAAGATCCCCTGGAGAAGGAAATGGCAACCCACTTCTGTATTCTTGCCTGGAAAATTCCATGGACAGAGAAGCCTGGTGGGCTACAGTTCAGGGGGTCACAAGAGTCAGACACAATTTAGCAACTAAACCGCCATCACCACCTGCATCCCTCAGAACAGCACTTTCCAATATGTTTTTGAGTAGTGACTCAGTTGAAATTTTGTCCCCAGCCTCAAATATGCTAAGCAAATTCAAATCAAAATTGTTCCTTTTTAATGAGAGGACAACTGTAAACTAAATGGGAAAAAATATATTTAAAAATCAGTGAAAAACAAATACAGGAAAAGTAACTTTAAAAAAGTCTTCTAGTTGTAGCCAAGATGATAATAGGAAAGATAACTGATAATTCTCCTGAGACTGGCTATCACAATGTAGTGAAGGTTTGTAAGGAGTCAAAAGAATGGGCAGAGGTTCTCATGTAAGGTAAGCTCTTTATCTGCCACTGAACCTAGAGTTTTCTTTGACTGTTCATTTTAGAAGAATGATAATGAGAGTAATATTCATTTTATTAATTTTTATCCCATGGCTCTTGGCTTCTTAGCCCAAAATTGACCAAGGACATATGGAAGTAATGTGGATTGTACCCTGAAGGACCTTTGCCAAGAATATCTTGAGGTTATCCCAACATTATTGGTTACTTTAAGGTAGCACTTTCCTGCAGGCTCTAGAATGCTTAAACTGCTATGTAAGTTGCTATAAAGGTTAACTTAATTGATTCCAAGAAAGACAAATACTTCCCTAGCCGGGCAGCAGCCATGTGAGAACAATACAAAGCAAACTCTCTATCTCTGGTAAGTTAAAGAATGACAGGTTTCAGCAACATTTTCAAACATTGTCATTTGCATAAAGCCACAGATCAGAAGAGTGACTTTTAGTACTTTACAATTCAAAAATCAACTCTCATTCACTGTTCCATTTATCATAACAGATGTTCTGATCAGCATTCCCAGGTCACCATGTACAGTGTACATGTTTATATAATTACAAGAGAAAAGAGGTTAAAACGTTGTGCCTCATTCAATACTGTCAAAATGAACCAATACAACAATTCACACAGGGGAACGGCAAGCGAGTAAATGCAAGCACTATAAATATACATAAGCCACAACCTAAACTGTTTCCCAGCCCAACATCCAAAAATGGATTCCTCCCCATAGACACATAAGAACCAATATATATATGCCTAGTATGCCTGGTATGACCTAGTTGAAGGTAGTCTAGAGGCAGAGATGGAATTTCCACTATGCTTGTAGGATGCTATGAATATGTATTTAGCTTTTGTCAGAGGACAACAAAATATCCCAAAGTCCTAATCTGAGTAAAAGTGCCGTTTATTTTTCTTCTCACATACCTGTTTCTGATGCATAAAAATGTGTCACAAAGTACACTTCAGAGGAAAGAGACAAGGTTATTTATGGGCAGACTCACAGAATGAAGATACAAAGAAAATGGTACAAATGTAAACAAAAAGGTGCCTGCATGCTAAGTCGCTTCAGTTGTGTCCAACTCTTTAGGACCCCATGCACTGTAGCCTACTAGGCTCCTCTGTCCATGGGGATTCTCCAGGCAAGAAGACTGGAGTGGGTTGCCATGCCCTCCTCCAGGGGATCTTCCTGACCAAGGGATCAGCATGCGTCTCTTACATCTCTTCATTGGTAGGTGGGTTCTTTACCACTAGCACCACCTGGGAAGCCCATAAACAAAGATACCCTTCCTCTAAAGCGAGGAAAGATTTTCTTGGGCTGTTAATTTACACTGCCTGCAGATAAATGCACCTACATTTCCCCTGGTGTCTGCTGTTTAAATTTAATTATTTATCTGCAGTACAAATATAGGAAACCTAATTATACTATATCACGCTTCTGTGAATTGACAGAAAAAATTAAAAAGCATCATAGTTATAGTAAGTGCCAAGCCGGGCAGTGGCTCAATCTGAGATGCTAGTTATGGACTTGGCAATTACATGTTCTCTGCCTCAGTTTACCAGGTTGTGAACTGAGGACTTTCCAGGACCTGAGTGATGTCAAGGCTGATGCTGTTCTTTTTATCTCCTTAATCCCAATGCCCAGCACAGTGCTTAGTTCAGAACAGATACTCAGTGACTATTTGTGGAGATGAGTGAATCATGTCATGAATCAATGAATAATAAAAGTACCCATGAAATCCTTGCCACCTAAATTACTCATGACAACATGTCATTAATTTGCATGACAAACAAAACTTTACAAATCCTGGTTCTGAGGTGAATGTGCATTTTCTGAAATGATATCTAGAAAGTAATATTACAACCTCACATCCTAAATCCCCTGCCAGTTTCCTCTGAATCATGTACCCGTCTGGAGGAAGCAAAGTTAATATAATGACTTAGCTGCGTCATCCACTGATAGCCCAGTAATACGGGTAAAGTTAGAGACCTCATCCATGATCAAATTTCCACTGGTGGTGACTTAATTAACCATTGACCCTGTACTGAACAGCATAAATCATAACTGTGGATTTCTGTCAGCCTGCTGCCTTTCCTGTTCATGCCACATCCACAAGAAAATTATTATCTTCCCCAAGAATAAGAAGTGAGCTCTCCTTTATAGAAAGAGGTTATGTATTTGAAATAATCCAATCATTATACTTCTACCCTATGAAATTATTATGCTAATGAGCTGCTCTACAAAATCATTTTCTATGACTTTTGTTCAAGCTTGGAGGAAAAGGTTAGGAGGAAATAATTCTGATTTAAACTTATACCAAAGTAATTATGGGAGGTATCTAGTCATCCTCTAGTTAGAGGACACCTAAATATCTGCACAACAGTGAAAATTTGAGTTAAAAGACTTTTTAATGTTTTACCCAACGTTTAGCAATTTAAGAACACTATATAAGCTATTTTTTTTCTTTTAGAATTTTCCCCAATATGGATAGCTATTGGAAGGAAAATGAAAGAGAGAAGGAATGGACGCACAGAGGGAGGGAGAGAGGGAAGAAAAGGAAGGGAAAATAATACAAGAACTAATGACTCCACAGCACTTGATAAAGGGTACACTGTTCTCATAATCAAGCATATATTTACTATGAGTGAGTAAAGTATTAATACCATTCCAGTTTTCAAATGAAAAATTAGAGTCTCATTCAGAGAAATTAAGTGACTTGCTCAAGATCACACAGGAGAAAGGTGATGGAGTTAGGACTCAAACTCAGGTCTTCTGTATAAAAATATCAAACCTTTCCATTGTATTTCAGCCACAACATATGCATTTTGCTCAGAGAGAATGCAAGATAGGAATTCATTCAAAAATGTAAATCATGACACCTTATCTCTGACAGAATGGTACACAGCCAGAAGGGAGAGGACAAATCAATGGGATTGTTTCATCCAGTAACTATACAAGATTCCAAAGATCATTAACAATGGTGAACTTCTCCCCTTTTACTACATATTATTCTTTTCATTTCTTCAAATTTGTAGGGTTAGCTTAAATATCATGGAGAAGGCAATGGCAACCCACTCCTGTACTCTTGCCTGGCAAATCCCATGGACAAAGGTGCCTGGTAGGCTGCAGTCCATGGGGTCGCTAGGAGTCGGACACAACTGAGCGACTTCACTTTCACTTTTCACTTTTATGCATTGGAGAAGGAAATGGCAACCCACTCCAGTGTTCTTGCCTGGAGAATCCCAGGGACGGGGGAGCCTAATGAGCTGCTGTCGATGGGGTCACAGAGAGTCGGACACAACTGAAGCGACTTAGCAGCACCAGCAGCAGCAGCTTAAACATCAAGGTTCAAGCCACACATTGTTTTGAAAACTTAGTATGCTTAATTACATGCTAAATTGCTTCAGTTGTGTCCAACTCTTTGTGACCTTGAGTTTGAGTTTGAGTAAGCTCTGGGAGCTGGTGATGGACAGGGAAGCCTGGAGTGCTGCAGTCCGTGGGGTGGCAAAGAGTCAGACAGGACTGAGCGACTGAACTGAACTGAACTTTGCTACCCTATGGACCATAGCCCACCAGGTTCCTCTGTCCATGAGATTCTCCTGGCAAGAATAATGGAGTTGGTTGTTGTGCCCTCCTCCAGGGGATCTTCCCAATCCAGTGATCAAATCTACATCTCTAAAGTCTATTGCACTGGCAGACAGGCTCTTTACCACTAGCACCACCTGGGAAATCTGCGCATAATTATATCAATACCTAAAAAAGGAAGCTATTCAATATTATTTTTAAATGTTATATATTATCATAAGGAAATTAAACTATCATATAGTGCTAAGTAAAGAGCAGGGAAAATGTTCATTATCAAATAGGTCATTACATATTTAAATAAATTATTGGCTTTTTAAACTATCATTATGTGGCTAATTAAGCAATTTTCTTATCTTCTAACAGCCCTTGAGATGGCATAGTTTATCATCCTCCTGTCTGAAACTTCCCTTTGGCCACTGACTAAAATGAATAAAATGAGCGTTAGAAAATTTGGAAAATCTCTATTCTTCTTAAAGGCAATATTTACATCTGCAGTGACTGCAGCCATGAAATTAAAAGACGCTCACTCCCTGGAAGAAAAGTTATGTCCAACCTAGATAGCATATTCAAAAGCAGAGACATTATTTTGCCAACAAAGGTTCGTCTAGTCAAGGCTATGGTTTTTCCAGTGGTCATATATGGATGTGAGAGTTGGACTGTGTAGAAGGCTGAGCGCCAAAGAATTGATGCTTTTGAACTGTGGTGTTGGAGAAGACTCTTGAGAGTCTCTTGGACTGCAAGGAGATCCAACCAGTCCATTCTGAAGGTGATCAGCCCTGGGATTTCTTTGGAAGGAATGATGCTAAAGCTGAAACTCCAGTACTTTGGCCAGCTCATGCGAAGAGCTGACTTATTGGAAAAGACTCTGATGCTGGAAGGGATTGGGGGCAGGAGGAGAAGGGGACGACAGAGGATGAGATGGCTGGATGGCATCACTGACTCGATGGACGTGAGTCTGGGTGAACTCTGGGAGTTGGTGATGGACAGGGAGGCCTGGCGTGCTGCGATTCATGGGGTCGCAAAGAGTCAGACACGACTGAGCGACTGAACTGAAATGAACTGAACTGAACTGAAACCTTAACAACACTTAAAATCTGTGTCATGTATCAATTATACATTGTCTTGCCTTGTTCTTTATTTCTGCCATAACTTTATGTATATTAAACTAAGTTCCCCTAGATAATGGGAACCTACTGTATAGCAGAGGGAACTCTACTCAGTTCTCTGTTGTGACCTGAATAGGAAGGATATCAAAAGTGAGGATGTGTATATACATATAGCTGATTCAATTTGCTGTACAATATTGTAAAGGAAATATACTCTAATAACACTTTTTTTAAAATAAAAAGCAACTGTACTCATATTAAAAAAAATAAACTAGGCTCAAGAAACATCATGGCTCTAGGAAAGCAACTGGGAGATGTCTGAAAAATTTTAATTGATTTACCATCAGTTACCAATACATCCGTTGGATTTTACTGCATTATCCACATGCATCTGGTGTCATATTATAATTACACATTACATATAACATTATTTTCACTTTAAAACACTTATATTTTAATTTTATGAATAGGGAGATTCTAAGACAAGTTTTCAAATGGTAGCAATTAACCTTTTAATGAGAAGCAGGGGCTTCAAGGGTTTATAAATTTTCTTGGGATAATTTGTAACTAACCTTTTCTACTAACAAAGATACATCCTTAAAAAGATTTCAATTCCAATTTTAGTACAATGCTACTATACCTTTTCAGGGCATTTAGTTATAGACAAGTTTTTTAAAGTTTACATAAGTGCTAAAAAACTAATTATTATACCTTATGTTTACATTTTATACAACATAGCATCCCTTGACAACTATAATCCACTCTGAAGAGAAACTACAATTGTAAAACTTTAAAAAATGCATGCACACAGTTTTTTTTTTTCTTATTCTTGGCAATTATAAAAGTAATTATGAACAAGATTGCTGGTCAGATGTGTGAAATTCCTGGTTGTTAAAGCCCCAGCTCATAGCCTCTGCTTTAATGAAATATGTCATACAATGCACAGTTCTCTAATATCATTTAACCTATAAATTGTGCTTCTGACCCTTTCATCACTCAAATAGAGAATACAAAGAATAGAATTCATTATAAATTCATGGAGCTTCTAAAACATGAAGAGATACTGGCTATAATTCATTCATGAGTTATTTTCAGTTTATGAAGGAAGGTCTTGCCAAAAGAGAGTAAAAGCAAAGCACATTAAAATATAAAATTATATGCAGATTTTGCTGAGCATGGTCTTTAAGTTTCTCCACAAATAGTTTCAGCCTTATTCCCACTCAACCCCCCAAATTAAACCACTCTTTCCTTCCTATTATATGCACATTGGTATCCCAATCAAAAATTCTGCTTGCCAAAATAATGTTTACGCTATTTTTCTGTCCCATGACAGTCAACAAGATCCTGTCTTATCTACAAACTTATGTTTCTAACCCTTTTCCTCAGATTTTTAATAAAATATCCACTTTGCTTCTAAGGTAGCTGTGATTAAGCCAGTTAAATCAACTAACTCTGTCTACTTTGGCTTGATGTGAACATATTGGAATTTATGAAATTCTGCTCTATTCAGTTGATAATGATGAGCTATATGTTGAATATCTGCACTGCACTCTTAGGTTCACATCCATTATTCTTCAGTTAAATGGTAACATCATTGAGATTGGGGGATTGTATTATTGATTTGACTTTGGTTAGCACAAATGGCACTCCACTCCAGTACTCTTGCCTGGAAAATCCCATGGACAAAGGTGCCTGGTAGGCTGCAGTCCATGGGGTCACTAAGAGTCGGACAGGACTGAGCAACTTCACTTTCACTTTTCACTTTCATGCATTGGAGAAGGAAATGGCAACCCACTCCAGTGTTCTTGCCTGGAGAATCCCAGGGACGGGGGAGCCTGGTGGGCTCCCGTCTCTGGGGTTGCACAGAGTCGGACATGACTGATGTGACTAAGCAGCAGCAGCAGCAGCAGCACAAAGGAAGTTAATATATTGAAATAATGCTCTAGACATCTATTATGCAAATGAATATAACAGTAGAATATATTCAACAAGAAGGAGATTGAGCATTTTTCATAGGAAATACGATAGCCATCTTATTCTGGAAGATAATTTCCTTTGAGTGGAGACTCAACCAATGTGATGTGAATCACTTAAAAATTCAAATTAGTAATAAATTCACATTACTGTTGGATATTCACTTTGGGAGACATGTGAAAGCAGGATTGTTCTTTCTATACTGATTCTGTATATAAGTAAACACTACTGGTTTACCTTTTTTGTTTTTTCTAGAGTTACATAATATTAATAAGGAAGAGTACAGAAACAATAGTATTCAGAGGTGCTTTACTCCAATCCTATTGCAGAGACCCAAAACCTTCTGTAAATCATCTAACGAATGGACCCCAAATATTCATGTTAAAATGTAGAGACACACTACTGTATTATCTCTAAGCTACCCTCCATCTCTAAAAAAGCCTAGCATTCATGATTCTGCCCCTCTGAAAATCAGTATAATTCAATTTTTTTAGATGAGAGAAAGAATGAAATAATTTCTGTTTATGAAGTATTAACTGATGTCTTAAGTCATTAGAAAAACTTAAGAAAAATTCTTATTCTACTCAGTTGTCACTAAAATGCTATAAGCTGCCTACATACAATAAAAGTGAGTTTAACAAGCTTCCACATTTAGTAATAGAAAATCTAAAAGATGAATTCACCCATAAAAAAATAAATATATGATGATCAGTTTCCCCAGGAGAGAGAAAACCAACTGATCAAAATGAGTGAATAATGGCTTCTGGTTTTAGAGTAAAGAAGTACAATTTGCTTTCTTGAGCAGAGAGGAAATAATTTTACATTAATGTTGACTACTGGTGGTGGGTATATCTGTCTCTGTTTAGTGAAACACATTGACAAGGTACTTTGTTTTTTTGTTTTGTTTTTTTTCCTTTTAAGAAAGATCTAGAAGCAAGATAATAATAATAGCTAACATTTAATGAAAGTTTTCTACCATACCACACCTTTCTACGTGCTTTGCTTTTATCAATTTGTCACAGCCTTGCAAACATCATATAAGAAGTTAAACCAGGACACAGAAAAATTAAAACTATTTCCCAGAGTCAGACAGCTAATGAAAAGCAGAGGAAGACCAGAACCAATGAGCTCTCAGTCCAGAGTTCACATCCTTAAACACCGAACTACGTCGCCACCAGGATGAGCAGAGACAAAGCTATTCTGCTTAAGAAGTAAGAAATCAGGGTTGGAGACAAGGACAAGGGAACCAGGAAAAAAGGTTGTAAAAAAGGGGCTTAGAACAATTAGGAAGCCAAATATAAGCCAAGTTGATATGACACAAACAGGACAGAATAAGTGAAAATGCAGGAGGACAGAAAGAGAACATTATCCACATAACTTAAAAATAGAGAGATGCAATATTCTATTCTGCAGTCCATGGGGTCACTGCAGTCCATGCAGTCCATGGGGTCGTAAAGAGTTGGATATGACTGAGAGACTGAACTGAACTGAATATTCTATTCAAATTTACTACATGTGTTTTACTCATTCAGTTTCAGTGAAAGTCACTCAGTCGTGTCTGACTCTTTGCGAGCCCATGGACTATACAGTCCATGGTATTTTCCAGGCCAGAATACTGGAGTGGATAGCCATTCCCTATACTCATTCAAGCACTCAGTAAATTCAGTTATACTTTCTGTCTTTATGTGGGTGGTATTTTGGGGTGATCAAAGAATGGAGACTTCTTTTTTTTTCATATTAGAGGAATGCAGTAGCAGCTGCAACACCTGAGAAAAATGGGAGAATTCAAAGGAATCAACTATAGCCAGAGATGACTGGGTAAAATGCCATCCCCACCCCTGCCAAAGAACCCTAAAGTTATTGGAAAAGACCAAGTGGCCCTGATGACATCTTTGTTACATTAATACTTAAATACTATCTCTTTAAAAGCTCTTTAACAAATCTTATACTGAAGATGGAAAAAATCTTTGCTATAATATGGATCTAAGGATAATGCCAGTGGAACAACAGATAGGGCAGGTGTGGAAACAGCGCAGGAAACTAAACTTGCTCTGAAACTTATCATGCTTTCTCACTTTTCTACCAAACAGATCCCATTGCCTCCATATTGTTTTAAAACTGAGAATGTTCTAAATCATTTCATTCAACAAACTAGTATTCAGGATCTACTTAATGCCAGGGACTAGAGCACTGTATAAACAGTCAAAAGAATCCCTGTACTCATACACTTTACCTTCCAATAGCCTGACATTCTAATTCAGTATTCACTACTAATAATCCTAAGTGATAGTGATTCAACCACTGTCTTTTTTATACATACACTAAAATCAACACAAGGTTTGATAGAGATTTGCTTAAAATCACCTGAAGACTTTTCAAGAAAGAGCCATCCACTTTAGTCATTGCATTTCAGAAACCACATGCATTTTTCTTAAGGAAAGCCCTCCTGAGACTTAAAAGAGCCTTAATCACTGTTCCCACCTCCCTTACAGTTAAAATATTGCCTCTATTTAAGGGTTTTTGTGAGTACTTTTATGGTGAGATGGCAGAAGGTGAATTGGGTATTATTAATTATCTCTTATCTTAACCTAGAATATCATCAAGCCCATCTCCCAGAGACACTGAATACTAAGTTCCACTCACTTACTTCTAAAAATATACTTTTGCTCTTCATTTCAACCGCATCACTTGATCCACCTCAATTATCCCTGTCATTTTTTTTTTTAATGGAAAGGACAATACCAACCATAGAGAGCTGTGGTAATCACACAGAGGAACATAAATCAGATGTCTAGCAATCCAGAACCTAGTTTAAAACAATAAAGCCTGATACTGCTTACAATAAATTAAGCCTCTCAAATGAAAAGGTGAATTTCCAGGAAATGGTAGTTGATAGAAATGAAAATAATGAAAAAGATACCCGACTCTCTCTCTCTGCAACACAATTATTTCTTCCTTCACTTATTTTGCCTGAGAGTGAACAGAAAAGACACAGACAAAAAGGAAAAAAATAATCAGTTTAAAAACAATGCTGTCTGGGTCAATTGGCCACTGATTTGAGAAGCTCTTGGTGGCATGATGACAGAAGGCCTTGTAAGAAGATAAATGTCTAAAATTAGTTAAAAGTTTGAAATTGTTTGCTATGTGAATCATGATGCAAGGACTTGAACAGATTCACAGACCTTGAGTGAAAGAAGAGTAGTGTTTCATATAATGTTTTCATATTCATGGATTTGGAGCTCCAGTGTGAAGGAAAAGAAGTTGTGAATTCCAGTTAGGCTGACCCCAGGGCAGAGGTAAAGAAAGGAATGCAAAACACAGAGGGAAGAAATTGGTAGACAGAAAATCAGAGATAACCAAAAGAATAGAAGGCCTCTATAACAGGCCAATCTTATTCAAATTCAAGAAATTAGAGATTCCAGATGACTTCTGGTATGTATACATGTGTATGAAAATACATATGCATACATACATATAAATATTTACATACATACGTACATAAATCTAAGTGTGTACTCTTGTTTTTATATCCAGGAAATTCCTGTTTGTACATTCAGGGATGCCATAAAGTCATGTTAGTTTGGTAACCAAATAGGCTGGCATCATCTGGATCAACAAACCATTTCCCTTAGGTCAAATCCAACCTGCCATCTGTTTTTGCAAGAATATAACATCAACTTTTGGCTTACATATTGTCTAAGGCTTTTTTATGCTACAAAGCAGAGTAAAATAGTTGCAACAGAGTTTATGGCTTTCAAATTCTAAATTTCAAATTCTAAAACCTGGCTCTTTATAGGAAAAGTCCCTTGCCCCAGATACCACCCTCCAAACCTCTTGCCTATTAGAGAACATTACTGAGTGTCAATCATTATTATTTTTTCCCTATATTTAAAGGCTATTTTCAGAGCAGTTCTAGGTTCATAGCAACATTGAAAGGAAGGTCCAGGTATACCCCCTATCCCCACACATGCATGCTGCTGCTGCTGCTGCTGCTGCTAAGTCGCTTCAGTCGTGTCTGACTCTGTGCGATCCCAGAGACGGCAGCCCACCAGGCTCCCCTGTCCCTGGGATTCTCCAGGCAAGAACACTGGAGTGGGTTGCCATTTCCTTCTCCAATGTATGAAAGTGAAAAGTGAAAGTGAAGTCACTCAGTCGTGTCCGACTCTAGCGACCTCGTGGACTGCAGCCCACCAGGCTCCTCTGTCTATGGGATTTTCCAGGCAAAAGTACTGGAGTGAGGTGCCATTTCCTTCTCCACCACACATGCATAGCCTCCTCTATTATCAACATCCCTCACCAGAGTGGTGTTTGTTTTGTTTTGTTTTTACAATTTATGAGCCTACATTGACACAGCATAATTTTTCAGAATCCATAGTTTACATTGGGGGTTCCCCAGTGGCTCAGCAGTAAAGAATTCGCCTGCAATGCAGGCAACCCAGGTTTGATCCCTGGGTTGGGAAGATCCCCTGCAGAAGGGAATGGTAATCCACTCCAGTATTATTGCCTGGAGAATTCCATGGACAGAGGAGCCTGGCAGGCTACAGTCCACAGGGTCGCAAAGAGTTGGACATGACTGAAGCGACTGAGCATGCACGCATAGTTTACATTGGAAATAATTTTTGGTGGTATACATTCTATGGGTTTGGACAAATTTATAATGACATGGATCCATCACTATTACATGATACAGAATATTTTTGCTGCCTTAAGTGTCCTCTATACTCCACTTATCTATCCCTGCTACCCTGCTAAGTCACTTCAGTCGTGTCCAACTCTGTGCAACCCCACAGACGGCAGCCCACCAGGCTCCCCCGTCCCTGGGATTCTCCAGGCAAGAACACAGGAGTGGGTTGCCATTTCCTTCTCCAATGCATGAAAATGAAAAGTGAAAGTGAAGTCACTCAGTCGTGTCCGACTCTTAGCGACGCCCTGGTCTGCAGCCCACCAGGCTCCTCCATCCATGAGATTTTCCAGGCAAGAGTACTGGAGTGGGGTACCATTGCCTTCTCCGCCCTGCTACCCTACCCCTCTCTATAACCCCTCACAATAAGTAATATTTTACACAGTTTCACCCTTTCCAGAATATCATGTAGTTGAAACGATACAGTACATAGCCTTTTCAGGTTGACTCTCATCATTTGGTTAATAGACATTTAAGTTTCCTCCATGTTATTTCATGGCTTGATAGATCTTTTTTTTTTCCTAACCCTGAATAATATTTTATCATCCAGATGTACCACAGTTTATTCATTCCACTATTAAAAGGACATCTTCATTGCTTCCAAGTTTTGACAATTATGAATAAAGCTGCTATAAGTATCTGTGGGCCAGCTTTTGTGTGGACACAAGGTCTCAGTTTCTTTAAGTAAATACCAAAGAATATGATTACTGGATCATGTGGTAAGACTATATATAGTTTTGAAAGAAACCACTAAATTGTCTTTCAAAATGGTTGCTCCATTCTGCATTTCCACTAGCATTGAATGAGAGTTATTATTGCTCCACATCCATATCAGCACTTGATGGTCTGGTGTTCTGGATTTTGTCCATTCTAATAGGAGGGTTATGGTATTGTACTGTTGTTTTAATTTGAATTTCCCTAATGTCAAGTTATGTGACAGATTTTTTTCATTCTTGTTATCTGTATGTTTTATTTGGTAAGGTGCCTCTTAAGGTCTCTGCTGCTGCTGCTGCTGCTGCTGCTGCTGCTGCTGCTAAGTCGCTTCAGTCATGTCCAAGTCTGTGCAACCCCAGAGATGGCAGCCCAACAGGCTCCCCTGTCCTTGGGATTCTACAGGCAAGAACACTGGAGTGGCCCTTCTTAAAATTTGGTTGCCTGCTTATTTTTAAGATATATTAGTTCTTTGTATGATTTGGAAAGCAGTTCTCTCTCAGATGTGTCTTTTGCAAATATTTTCTGTCTGTGGCTTATCTTCTCATTCTCTTGACTTTTCTTCCTTTTTTCCCTTTTGTTTCCTTGTTTTTAGCTCCCCATCATGTTCTCTAAAATAACTATTTCAAGCTTTTCCTGATTTTGAAAGTCTGTTGATGTTCAAACAATACTTTGTTTCTCTGCATCTTCACCTTCCTCTTTCTTTCACTTCTATCTTCCTCAAGCTTAACCACTCAAGTTTGCCCTGACTTAGCTTCCAGACATCATTATGTTGCCCAAATCTATTCTCATATGCTTCTTTGTCTACCAATATTTTCTATTTTCCCTTCAAAACAACATAAAAATGTTCCTGCCATTCTGTAACTCACCACCCTATTTTCCTTGACCCATGTTTATAAACTACAAATATTTCTTTAAACATAACCCATATGCCGCTGCCTATACTTTATTACCACCCACCTACACTGTAAATTTCTTCAATCTGGCTTTGCCTTGCTACTGCATTGAATTTTACTCAGAAGACACCTAGGACTAACTGATAAATCAATTTTATGTTTTCTTCCTCTTTAAGATCTCTTTGGTAGTGGATTTTGTTGTGTCTTAACTGAAATTCTTTTCTGAGACCTTCTAAAATTTCTACCAGTACCCAAATAAAATACATTGCTAACTTTTCCTCAAACATACGCTATACTTCCTAGCCTCAGGCCAATTTTCATAGTTCTGCTTTTTTTTTTAAATAAACAATGCTTGCATTGTAAGCACAAACTCTATCTACTTCAAGCTGTAATACAACAAATCAGTCAAATACACAATACCAGTATATAAGATCCAGAAGGACAAATATCTTTCTTATTTTCTGTTGTGTCACCAGTATCAGCTATATATTAAATAATAACTGAACAAAAAGTATTTAATATCTTAAAGAAAATTCAGAAATCACCTACTCCATCACTGTTTGAATTTCTCATGCTGTTATGAAATAAAAAGGTGGAACATCAAAGCTCATTCCAATGCTTGTTTCCATACTTTCATCTGCCTCTATTATTATTACTAAATTGTCATCTAATTGTTTTCTTCTCAAGGTATCTTTAAAAAAGTGCATGTGTGCTAATTTAATTCAGTCATGTCTGATTCTTTGCAATCCTATGGACTGTAGCCTGCCAGGCTTCTTTGTCCATGGGGATTCTCCACCCAAGAATACGGGAGTGGGTTGCAATGTCCTCCAGGGAATCTTCCCGAACCAGGGATCAAACCCATGTCTCTTATGTCTCCTGTATTGGCAGGTGGGTTCTTTGCCACTAGCACCACCTGGAAGTAACTTACTAAATTAAGAAAATCACCTATTATGATTATCAGAAATTATGAGCTAGTTAATGTATGTGCCCATGTAATTTTACTCTTACATATATGCAGTACCTCCCTGATATTTGGTTCATGTGATGAGAGTATATAGAAATATAGATATATTTTTCTTAGGAGAGGGCTGTATTCATTTTAGAGAAATACTTATATAGAGCATTCCATCTGTATTTTCTGTAATATTTTCCTATAGCATGAGAAAAAAGGTTTCCCAAATGTGATATTACACCTGCTGTAACATATGAAGCTGTCATCTATTCAAAGACTAAACCTTGCTCATTCGGAAGTAAAAAATGAAAAAAAGTCAACTTTAATATTACTTGGAGTCATCTCTTGGCAGCATATTCTATAATACCTAATTTTATGAGATCGTAGTGCCTCAAGTATGAGTTCCCACTCTTCCCACTAAAATCTGTTGACGGCTTTTCATATTTAAGACACTATCCTAGGATAGAAATGAGCTTTGTAGCTTGAAGAAGTTTATAGTGTTATAAGAAAGGAGTAATAATATTAAGCAACTGGACTTTACTTTTCATATGTAAAAATGGTGATAAAATTTCCTGTCCTGCTCACCTCATGGTATTCTTGGAAGTGTCAGATGAGTACTGAAAGCACTCTGTAAGATATGAATAAATATACAAACCTCAATTATTGTTGTTATGATGAGTATATTATAGCAAATTATCAAAGACCAAAATATGTTGAGCAATAAGGCCTGGGGCAGAAGAGAAGGAAAAATCAACACGAAGCAGAGAATTAGGAAGTTCCAATAAAGAGAGTTGCTTCCATTTCCATCTCTCCTCTGTCACCTAAGTCTAGACTTTGAAAATTGCCTATTAGTGGTCTACCATCCCCAGTATCCTACTTTAAGCTACTACACTACTGCCAGCCCAATTTCTCCCTAAGGTCTTCACAATACTTTTGTCAACACCTTCAAACATTTCTAGGATCCTGGAAGAAACGGTTTAAATTCCTTATTTATAAGCCTTTCAACCTTACCTCCAACTGCTCAGTTTTCCTAACTTTCCACTCCAACTAAACTCCTGTAGCAATAATTGTCTATATCATTAATTTAGTAATTTATTTTTATTTGTTCCAGCAAAGATTTAATGTGGCTCATTTGGTGATTAATCATGTAATATAATTCCTTGTGGCATCTGTTCTGCTGCTACATCAAACTGTTACTTACATTTTCTTTTCACTTATACTGTTTCCTTTTAAAATTTATAATTTGGTCTCCCAGTCTGACACTAATTGTCATTAAAAACTGATACCATGTCTTAATCTTCTCTTTATACCCACTATCCCAGGATCATGCATATGATTTTGCTTCAATTCTACAAATTTATTGATGGACAACGCTGCAAAGCAGGGTCATTCCTGCTAAAAAGAGATGGATGATACAGTTTTTGTCTATGAAACACAAAAAATATATGTATTACCAATTCTGCTCTGTGTGTTCTAGATTCCTTTTCAAGACTTTCAAGACTAAAGGACTTATTCCCTTGGTTGCTGGAAAGGTTGTCTACTAGCCTTCCCAGTAACTGTCTCTGCTGATGAGTCCTTCCCCCAAAGCACACCTCCTTAGAAAATCAACTTTCTGAAATCTACACAAATAAAAAATTTAGGGAGAAAGCTCTACCTCTAGGGCTAATAGATAAAATCTAAAAAAGGGGCCACATTGTAAGCTCTTCCATTCCCTTGCCACAAGACTGATATTCAGACTTCTAGGAAAGGTCTGCCTGGGGTATCCCAGCTTGGAGCTGGCTCATTGGAAGCCACAATCTGTGTTGACATCAGAGTTTCCTTGAGCATTGTGGGCCAGAGCTGGTACACAAGAAGTTACCTGCTGGGTGGCATAGTGTAGAGTCAACCCACAACCACTGGTGTGCTGGAGAAGTTCTCCAAAAATTGAGGGGGAAAAACTCACTGAAGGGCCAGCAGCGTTGGGTTCCTGCATGCCTATCCCCACATGCATGCTAAGAAGTGTCATATTAGAAACAGAAAGAAAAGATCTAAATAGACTTTTCTCCAAAGAAGACATACAGATGGTCCCCAGACACATGGAAAAGATACTTAACATCACTGATTGTTAGAGAAATGCAAATCAAAACTACAGTGAGTTATCACCTCACACCAATCACAACAGCCATCATCAAAAATATCTACAAACAATAAATGCTAGAGAGGATATGGAGAAAAGGGAAATATCCCATACTACTGTTGTAAATTTGTATATCCACTCTGGAAAACAGTAAGGATGTTCCTTTAAAAACTAAACATAGAGTTTCCATATGATGCCGCAATCTCATTCCTGGGTATATATCTGGAAAAGATGAAAACTCTAACTTGAAAAGATACATGCACCACAACAGTCACTGCAGCATCATTTAAAATAGCCAAGACATGGAAGCAACCTAAAAGTGCCCATCGACAGACAAATGGATAGAGAAGATGTGGTACATATTACTCGCCCATAAAAATGAATGAAATGATGCCATTTGCAACAATACAGATGGACTTAGAGAATATCATACTAAGTGAAATAAGTCAGAAAGACAAATATCATGATATGCCATATATGTAGACTCTAAAAAACAGTACAAATGAACATGTTTACAAAGCAGAAACAGGCTCACAGACATAGAACACAAATTTAGTTATTAAAGGGGAAGGAAGGAGGGATCAGTTAGGAGCATGGGATTAACAAATGTACACTGAAAGTGAAAGGAAAATGAAGTCGCTCAGTCTTTTCAGACTCTTTGCGACCCCATGGACTGTAGCCTACCAGGCTCCTCCCTCCATGGGATTCTCCAGGCAGAAGTACTGGAGTGGGTTGCTATTTCTTTCTCCAGGGGATCTTCCCGATCCAGGGATCGAACCTGGGTCTCCCCAATTCCAGGCAGATGCTTTAACCTTATAAAATAGATAAAACACTAAGGATTTACTATGTAGCATAGGAACTATATTCGATCTCTTGTAATCATTTGTAATGGAAAAAATTCAACATATATACATATAACCAATTCACTTTGCTGTACACCCAAAAATAACAGTATTGCAAATTAACTATATTTCAATTAAAAAAAAAATAGAGAAGCCCTTTCCTGTGCTCTAACTTACAGTAGTCCCCAGTGTACTCTATTGACAAAATCTAACACTGAGTTACTTGACAAAGGAGAAATGTTTACAGGGTCCAGCTTCAGTATCACAAAATGGGGAGATGAGGGAGATGGATTTGGAGCTGATACCCTCCAATGGCAACCCACTCCAGTACTCTTGCCTGGAAAATCCCATGGACGGAGGTGCCTGGTAGGCTGCATTCCATGGGGTAGCTAAGAATCAGACGTGACTGAGCGACTTCATCTTCACTTTTCACTTTCCTGCATTGGAAAAGGAAATGGCAACCCACTCCAGTACTCTTGCCTGGAGAATCCCAGGCAGGGGCAGGGAAGCCTGGTGGGCTGCCATCTATGGGGTCGCACAGAGTTGGACACGACTGAAGTGACTTAGCAGCAGCAGCAGCAGCAGCAGCAGCAGCAGCAGATGATAAGCTAATAACTAGTATAGTCTATCACAAGTTTACTTGATATGATAAGAAGAATTTGTTAGCCTGGTGGGTTAAGTCAATGAGGTCATAGAGTGACTGGATGATTAACACTTTCACTTTTTCATATGTTTCAAAGCCAAGGAAAAATCAGTCTACCTTTCTGAAGCACTAAAAATATTAACAAGTTACCATGGTCCAGGTTATTGTGACTATTCTCTTCAAATATGTAAACAAATTCAGTTAGTAAATAAACAATTCAGTTACCCACAAGATCCAAATCTGAAATCTCTGTCTCCAACATACCTTTCTCCTGAGTTCCAGACACATTTAATCTGCTATCTACCAAACACTTTTATTTGGATGTCTTATCAGTAGACATCCAAATAAAACTAACTAGAAATAACATCCAAATCTCAGTCAGACACTTGAAAATAAAAACCAAGCCTGAATATACTTTGTGCCAATTCCTGGAGTGTAAATGTTCCCAACATGGCCTCACAAATTTCTGACAAGTTAGCAGACATTAAAACAAGTCCTAATTATCTGTTTGGTGTCTCAGTGAATCTTCACTGTAATATTCAAACCAAAAGCCTTGGTTCCACCTACTATGTCTCCTCCCTCTTTACCACCCACTTCATTTTCTGCGTTATATCAGTTCTTTAGCTTTGTTTGTTTCTCCAACCTGTAACTGCCTTTGTTCCCACAGCTACCATCTTAACATCAGGACATTTTTGTTTCACTTGGCTAATTGGTATTCTTGCTTCCAGTCTCTCTTTTCCAAGGAGTATTTACTGTGGCAAGAATGATCTTTATTTTTTTAGTTGACATATAATGGACATGTAACATTATGTAAGTCTGAAGTGTACAATGCTGTTGCTTTAATTCCTTTATTTATTGCAATATGATTATAGCTGAAGTTTTAGCTAACACCTTTATCATGTCAGATAATCATAGTTTTCTTTTTTGTGGTAAGAAAATTTCAGATGTACTTTCTTGGCAACTTTGAAGTATATAATACAGTTGACTATAATCATCACACTGTATATTAGATCTCCATTAACGTCTTATTAATATTTATTAATACAAGCT
This sequence comes from Bos indicus, assembly GCF_029378745.1. Taxonomy (NCBI): domain Eukaryota; kingdom Metazoa; phylum Chordata; class Mammalia; order Artiodactyla; family Bovidae; genus Bos; species Bos indicus. The sequence continues at coordinate 48,627,626 of NC_091768.1, forward strand.
GCAAGTTTGTATCCTTTAACCCAAGGGTTCCCAACCTCCAGGATCTAATGCCTGATGATATGAGGTGGAGCTGATGTAATAATAATAGAAATAAAGTTCACAATAAATGTAATGGAATTGAATCATCCCCAAACCATCCCTCCACCCCCATCTGTGGAAATACTGTCTTCCATGTAACAGGTCCCTGGTGCCAAAATGTTGGGAACCGCTGTGGTTTAACCAGAATCTCCCTAATTCCCCATACTGTAGCTTCTGGTAACCACTATTCTACACTTTGTTTCTATGAATACAGGTTTTTTATATTCCACATTTATGTGGTATCACACAGTGCTTATCTTTCCCTCTTTGACTTTTCTGTCTTAGCAAAATACCCTCAAGTTCCATCCATGTTGCTGCAAACAGCAGGATTGGTCTTTCAATGCACATGAATCTGGTGGCTTCACTTATATTAAAAAAAAACAAAAAACAAAAAACAAAAAAACTCGTGTGGCTTTTGAAATGGAATATGATGATCTTTGGGCTTCCCTGGTGGCTCAGTCGGTACAGAATCTGCCTGCAATGCAGGAAACCTGGGTTCAATCCCTGAACCCAGGGAAGATCCCCTGGAGGAGGGCACGGCAACCCACTCCAGTACACTTGCCTGGAGAATACCTATGAACAGAGGAGCCTGGCAGGCTACATGCCATGGGATTGCAAAGAGTCAGATAATGACTGAGCGACAAAGCACACACACATGATGACTTTTATGACTCCCAGTCAGCTTTCTAACCTCATCTTGCCTTACACCCTAATCCTTTTCCGACTGTGTACCCCAAACAACCTCCTTTTCAGCCATGTAGAACTATTTACGGCTCCAAACATAACTGCTTTCCCTGACATTCAGGCTTTTACATACACAGCATTTTCTGCTTAGATTGTTTTTTAATTTATACTTTTTTCTACATATTTTTTTCTTATGAATGGCCTGATTAATTTTTTAATCAATTTTTTTGTTCATAATTTAACAAATTAGTAAATTCATCTACTAATTTTAAAGATGTACCTATTTACAATCTAATTACTCTTTTATTTTAGTGGAAGTTGCTCAGTTGTGTCCGACTCTTTGCGAACCCATAGATAGTAGTCCATGGAACTCTCCAGGCCAGAATACTGGAGTTGGTACCTGTTCTGTTCTCCAGGGGATCTTCTCAATCCAGGGATTAAACCCAGGTCTTCTGCACTGTATGTGGATTCTTTATCAGCTGAGACACCAGGGAAGCCCTTCTATTTTAAGTTGCATGCATATTTTACCCTAACAAAATAGTAAGTTAAGGAAATTTCTACTCTGTTCCACTAAACAAAAACTTGAGAATGCCTATGCACAGGTCTTCCTCCTAACAATACCCTTATACCTGTCTTATATTTTATTTATACCATTCTGTTAGCTGCCCCAAAGTTATTTTTAAAGCCATCAATTATTTACATTTGCCTATATGCTCACCAATTCTTTGCTCACCACTGCTTATGTCTCACATTTTTTCTACCCAGTTTCAATTTCTTCTTTCTGAAGTATACTCTTCAGTAGATCAGAGAGTGTCTTTGCAAAATAAAAATGTCTGCAGTCTTTGCCTAAAAATGTCTTTATTTTAGCCTCAATGTTCATTACTAATTTAGCAATTTTGAATTAGAATTCTAGTCTGACAATTATTTATTCTCAGCACTTTGAAGATGACATTCTCTTGTTTTCTAGCCTCCAATGTTGTTTTTAAAGTCTCTGCTGTCCAACTAATTCTAATTCATTTGTTCATTATGTCTAAAAATGGATTTATTTGTATGTAATCTGATCAGAACTCTGTGGATTTCAATCTGGGGATTCATATATTTCATTAACTCAAAATCCATCGGTCATTAGCTCCTTAATTATCTCCTCCCTATTCTATCAACTCCTTCTAGAAATCTTATTTCAGATAGATAGATTCTATCATTTCATTCTCCCATATTTTCTATCTCTTTTTCACTTGTGCCTCATTTAAGGAATTATCCTCAGATCTTTCTTCTTGAGCATGATTTTGTCTAATTTTCCCTATACCCATCTCCTATGTCTTTAAATTTTAACATCTATAATTTTCCTTTCCAGAAAGTGTGACTTCATTTTTTTCCACTTTGCCTGTTAACTTTTTGTTTTCTCTTCTTTTTAAAAAAATTATTACTAATAATTCTGTTTTCCTTTGAATCTCTTTGTTTTAAACATAATAATCCATCCATCAAATTCTAGAATTATCAACACTGACAATACAAAGGTAAATAGAGCACACAGAGTTTTGCCATTATTTTGCTTATCTCTGTATTTTATGGAGATAAGCCAGGAGAATATCAATAACCTCAGATACGCAGATGACACCACCCTTATTGCAGAAAGTGAAGAGGAACTCAAAAGCCTCTTGATGAAAGTGAAAGAGGAGAGTGAAAAAGTTGGCTTAAAGCTCAACATTCAGAAAACGAAGATCATGGCATCTGGTCCCATCACTTCATGGGAAATAGATGGGGAAACAGTGGAAACAGTATCAGACTTTATTTTGGGGGGGCTTCAAAATCACTGCAGATGGTGACTGCAGCCACGAAATTAAAAGACGCTCACTCCTTGGATAGAAAGTTATGACCAACCTAGATAGCATATTCAAAAGCAGAGACGTTACCTTGCCAACAAAGGTCCGTCTAGTCAAGGCTATGGTTTTTCCAGTGGTCGTGTATGGATGTGAGAGTTGGACAGTGAAGAAAGCTGAGCACTGAAGAATTGATGCTTTTGAACTGTGGTGTTGGAGAAGACTCTTGAGAGTCCCTTGGACTGCAAGGAGATCCAACCAGTCCATCCTAAAGGAGATCAGCTCTAGGTGTTCTTTGGAAGGAATGATGCTAAAGCTGAAACTCCAGTACTTTGGCCACCTCATGCGAAGAGTTGACTCATGGGAAAAGGCTCTGATGCTGAGAGGGATTGGGGGCAGGAGGAAAAGGGGATGACAGAGGATGAGATGGCTGGATGGCATCACCGACTCAATGGAGTGAGTCTCAGTGAACTCCGGGAGTTGGTGATGGACAGGGAGGCCTGGCATGCTGCAATTCATGGGGTCGCAAAGAGTCGGACACGACTGAGTGACTGAACTGAACTGATATTTTATGGCCCTTTTCAGATTGTCATTTTATCTCAAGTTCTCATGGATGCTGATGCTCCTATTTGTTATAATGTATGTCACTCAAAGAGGATGATTTTTATAGTGGTGGTGAGAAGAGTCACAGAGCTCATCACAAGAGGGGTTTTTTCCTCAGTGGGACGCTGTGTACAGCAACTGGGCTGGAAGTATTCCTTCAGAGTAGTTTTGCATCTGCATTTGATTCTACCAGATATCCAAAGGATTTTATCATGTAAGGTCAATTTTTTATGATATAATGTCCAGGTCAAAATTCCTGCACCATGAAGAGAGTGAAATTTGTATATCACGTCCTGTATGAAACAAGCTTTGAGCTTTGATTTCTTTTTTTAAAAAATGCTTTCTTTTTCCCATTTTGTTTTGTTTTCCATTCAGAGCCTTGGACAGAGCTATGTCTCCTACTTCTTTCTGTGATTGCACAGGTAGAGATTTTAGCTCCTAGTCTATGGAAGATTTAGCCCTTCCAGAGTTTAGCTTTATGAGGAGATCTCAGTTTTAAATTCATGAACTGACCTGATCAGTTGTTTCCTATTCCAGATTGTGAATTAAAACCCAAGTATCTGATTGTTAGGGCCTAGCATTAGCACTAATGACTTAAACCCCAACTCTAAAACCCTCACTGCATTATCACAGCAACTCACATTGTTATTGCTTTAGGTGTCTTTTTCCCCCCTTGATATTATTAGAAAAAAAAAAACAAATTTATCCTTTTTGCTTGAACGTTATTTATCATTTTCTGTCTACCACATGGATGGGGCCATTTACACTGTCTGCCTGGAGCACCCATTTCACTAGGTACTCAATACCAGACAGCACTGTGCATGTTCTACTGCAAGCAGGGCGTGTGTGAGTGCTCAGTTGTGTCTCTTTGTGACCCCATGGACTGTAGCCCACAAGACTCCTCTATCCATGGGATTCTCCAGGCAAGAATACTGGAGTGGGTTGCATTTCCTCCTCCAAAGCAATTTCCTGACTCAGGGATTGAACCCATATCTCCTGCGTCTCCTGCATTGGCAAGCAGATGCTTAACCCCTGAGCCACCTGGAGACTATCCTATGAGGATCTTATGTAATATTTACCTTATTATACTGTCTGTTTCCTTAATAGAATTGTGTCCTCTTTCATGAGTTGCATGAGATTAGGATACATACCTCATTCATCATTATGTGATAGCATAGTGCCTGGGACACAGTAGACAAAGTAGACACTATTTGTTGAATGATTAAATAATTGAGTATATAAATGCAGGAATTCATTTTATCACAGTGGATGAGGAGATTCACATTCTTAGACATTCAACATACATACATATATAAACACAAACAATTTTGACATTTTAAAATTAATTTTATTAAAAAAAACTGCATTTGAGTTTAAATAAACACAGAGCCCTGTAATCAACAAATTATTTTAAAATGTGATGGCAGTTATGAAATAAATTTCTGAAATTCCAAGATCTTACTAATTTATTAATGCTGATTATTTTTGAAAAAAACTCCATTTTTTTATATTATAATCATGCCTAAGGATTATCAGGATGTTACTATAAGCCTGTTAAATTAGTTATGTAGATGAGAAATAAGTAATTATAATGGAGGATCTCTCTACTTCACTTTTCAAGTGAAAAAGATCCTTATTAGAGCTTAGGAAAATGAAAAATGTTGGTTTACTGATCATACTCCTTTTTCATGTAGTAAGCTCCCCATCTATTGAAATTTGGGGCATGTAACTTATTATATAAAAATCAAGCCCCATGGTCTTGCATTTTTGCAACTTCTGACATATAAGTGCATGTGTTTCTAAATTGTTATTGCATTAAACATCTTTGAACACCCTGTTAAATGGTCCATAATGTCAATACCCTTTCTCTTTGTGTCTTCCAAGTAACATTGTTATAACTTTAAATGATTATGTTGATTTTGAATTTTTTGTGCTATCTTCTTTAAAACTATGGTAAAAATTTAAACAACAGTGCAGCATAGAAGCAGCTCAGAATAGCTTTGATGCTGATTCACTTGACAAAGAGGAATTATTCCTCTCTTTGACTTTGTCTGGATTGTGCTCCTCAAGCAGTTTCCTGTATCTGGATTTATTATGGCATGTTTTAAATGTTAGTTTTGCTACTGTCTCCTGATGTTAAGAAAATATTTTCTGATGTTGAGCAAAGCAGCAGACTTCATTAGTATCCTTATTAAAAAGAAAAAAAGTGCTGTGAAATTACATTAATGTAGACTGTTTTTATTTGAAAACTTGAGAAGTATGGGTTGCCTTATAGAAAAGTCTTCATCTAGAGAAAGATAAACAAATCCTACTAATGCCAAAAAATAGTTTGAATTATATTTGAGTAGATGGGAAAAACCACTGAGAGTTCAATTTATTTTCATATTGCATTTAAGTGCCCTGCTTTGCATCACCAAGTTCAATAAAGCAAAAATATATATTACAAACGAAGTAGAATTAAGATATTCCTCTACATTATAAATACAGATTTATGTCAAAATTCTACAATATTTTATATTTTTTTCTTTAAGAGAAAATTTGGAAAATACAACAGGCATTCAAAAAAGATCTATTTATCATTGCATTTATGCCTATAATAACATCAGCTGCAACTATCATGCCAATATTCAATGACAGATGGCATATGATATAAAGAAATCTAGTTATATACATCTACATCATATAAAAATCTGCCATATAAAAAGACTTTTGCTCATATTAAAACTACTTCTAATTTCCTGTGCCAGAGTAAGCAATTTATTAGGCAGCATGTTTGATGAGAGCAATTAAATTCTCATCTTTCTAGAATGGTAGCATCTTTCATGGATGAGACATACAACATCAAACAAAAGAACCAAATGAAATGAAAGGAGAAAAAAGTCCAGTTGCATACGTTTTCACTAAACTAGTTTTTTTTTTTTTTTTTTCCTGTCTCCAGCTGTCCAAATAAACAATGGTCTACTTTATGATAATAGTATTCTACATGGAAAACACACAAGTAAATTTCTAACAGAAAAAAATCGTAGGTTTTTTTCATTGCTATAGAGATCCTTGAAAACCATCTAGGAAGTCCACTTCATTTAGTACATCACAGTTCAGAAGAGGAAGCTGATGACAAGAGGGCAGATTGTTTGTGTAAGGGCATTTGACTTGCAAGGATCAGCAATGCACTCAGTTGATTGTAAATAATAGGTCACAAGAAGCATCTATGATGGTAATAAGGCAGAAAAGACCCTCATAGGAATCTAAGAAAAGATATTTTATTCATCCATTTTTAGAATCCAATGTAAATTATAACATTATTTGTGATTTTCTGTCTGACTTATTTCACTAAGCATAATACCCTCCAGATCCATCCATGTCACTGCCAATAGTAGAATTTGATTCTTTTTTATGCCTGGGTAATATTCCATTGTGTGTGTATATCCATACTACATCTTCTTTATCCATTAATCTGTTGATGGACACTTAGGTTGATTTCATATCTTGGCTATTATAAATAATAAGTCTATGAACATTGGGGTGCATATATCTTTTTTAATTAGCATTCTCATTTCTTTCCAGATATATACCCAGGAGTGGAACTGCTAGATCATAAGATAGTTCTATTTTTAGTTTTTGAGGAACCTCCATACTGTTTTGCACAATGACTGTACCAGTTTACATTCTAACACTGTACTAAGGCTCCCTTTTCTCCACATCCTTGTCAGGGTATATGAAAAAGCATCTACTACACATAACTGACATCTCCGACTCCCTTGATGTGTATATTCCACACACTTCTCAAACTGAAATGCATACTATTCTCTATATAATCTACCTTTCCCATTGTTATATCGATTTGTTCATGTCATTCCTTCTGTCTTAGTAATCCTTTAATACCCATCTCATCTCTTCTAGCTGAAATCCTGCTACATATTAAGGGTCCATTACATATTAAAGGACAATTTCTTTAAAAAGCCTATCCTATTCCCCTTAGCATTTTACTTCTATTTTTTATGCCCCTGTATTGTTTTATACTGCAGATATTTGCATGCTTTATTTATCAACTTTGATTTTAAGTTTCTTGAAGGTATACAGTATTTTTATCTTCTCTTTATTCTAAGCAGCACCTAATTCAATGCTGTATGTTTAGTGCTCAGAAAATTCCCACAGAATAAGTTAACTCAACCAGTCAACAAATATTTGTGACATGCCCAATATGTCCTGGGCAGTACTGTAAGCTCTTAAGATAAAGCAGAGAACAAAAAAACAAAGGCAAAGATCCCTGCTCTCTTGGAAGTTACATTCTGCTGAGGAAAAAAAATAAGTGTACAAGGAAAATATACAATATGTGAAAGGGTAGAGATTGTTATGAGGGAAAAGAAAACAGGGAAGAAAAATTTGCAGTGCTAGGAGCTAGCTGGTAATTTTAACAGATGATCAGGGAGCTGCTGACTGAGAAGGTGACAGTGGTACACAGACCTGGGAGAGGTCCCAAGAGGGAGCTATCCAACTGTCTGAAGAAAGAGCACCAGGGGAGAGGAAACAGCAAAGTGCAAACACCCACAGGCTGGAGCATGTCTGGCATGTCCAAAAATGAACAAGGAGGTCATGGAAGCTGAAGGAGGAAAGGAGAGAGGAGTCATTGCCGAGGGCAGAGAAGTCATGGAGGGGACTGATGCTAAGGTAGCGCCTTAGAGGTGGTTGTAGGGATTTTGTTTTTTTCCCAGCTGACTAGTACTCTGATTTTACTTACACTTTGGAAAAATTATTATGTTGTGTTCAGAAGAAACAGAATGGGGGCAAGAGTAGATACAGGGGGACTAGTAGGAGCCTCTTAAATCAGTTCAGTTCAGTTCAGTCACTCAGTTGCCCCCGAATCTTTGTGATCCCATGGACTGCAGCACGCCAGGCCTCCCTGTCCATCACCAACTCCGGGAGTTCACTCAAACTCATGTCCATTGAATCGGTGATACCATCCAACCATCTCATCCTCTGCTGTCCCCTTCTCCTGCCTTCAATCTTCCCCAGCATCAGGGTCTTTTCCAATGAGTCAGTTCTTCACATCAGGTGGCCAAAATATTGGAGTTTCAATTTCATTCCTTCCAATGAATATTCAGGACTGATCTCCTTTAGGATGGACTGGTTGGATCTCCTTGCAGCCCAAGGGACTCTCAAGAGTCTTCTCCAACACTACAGTTCAAAAGCATCAATTCTTCAGTGCTCAGCCTTCTTCCCAGTCCAACTCTCACATCCATACATGACCACAGGAAAAACCATGGCCTTGACTAGATGGACCTTTGTTGGCAAAGTAATGTCTCTGCTTTTGAATATGCTATCTAGGGTGGTCATAACTTTCCTTCCAAGGAGTAAGCGTCTTTTAATTTCATGGCTGCAGTCACCATCTGCAGTGATTTTGGAGCCCAGAAAAATAAAGTCTGACACTGTTTCCACTGTTTCCCCATCTATTTCCCATGAAGTGATGGGACCGGATGCCATGATCTTCATTTTCTGAATGTTGAACTTTAAGCCAACTTTTTCACTCTCCACTTTCACTTTCATCAAGAGGCTTTTTAGTTCCTCTTCACTTTCTGCCATAAGGGTGGTGTCATCTGCATATCTGAGGTTACTGATATTTCTCTCAGCAATCTTGATTCCAGCTTGTGTTTCTTCCAGTCCAGCGTTTCTCATGATGTACTCTGCATAGAAGTTAAATAAGCAGGGTAACAATATACAGCCTTAACACTCCTTTACCTATTTGGAACCAGTCTGTTGTTCCATATCCAGTTCTAACTGTTGTTTCCTGACCTGCATACAGATTTCTCAAGAGGCAGGTCAGGTGGTCTGGTATTCCCATCTCTTTCAGAATTGTCCATAGTTTATTGTGATCCACACAGTCAAAGGCTTTGGCATAGTCAATGAAGCAGAAATAGACGTTTTTCTGGAACTCTCTTGCTTTTTCCATGATCCAGCGGATGTTGGCAATTTGATCTCTGGTTCCTCTGCCTTTTCTAAAACCAGCTTGAACATCAGGAAGTTCATGGTTCACTATTGCTGAAGCCTGGCTTGGAGAATTTTGAGCATTACTTTACTAGTGTGTGAGATGAGTGCAATTGTGCGGTAGTTTGAGCATTCTTTGGAATTGCCTTTCTTTGGGATTGGAATGAAAACTGACCTTTCCCAGTCCTGTAGCCACTGTGGAGTTTTCCAAATTTGCTGGCATATTGAGTGCAGCACTTTCACAGCATCATCTTTCAGGATTTGGAATAGCTCAACTGGAATTCCATCACCTCCACTAGCTTTGTTCATAGTGATGCTTTCTAAGGCCCACTTGACTTCACATTCCAGGATGTCTGGCTCTAGGTCAGTGATCACACCACTGTGATTATCTGGGTCGTGAAGATCTTTTTTGTACAGTTCTTCTGTGTATTCTTGCCACCTCTTCTTGATATCTTCTGCTTCTGTTAGGTCCATACCCTTTCTGTCCTTTATTGAGCCCATCTTTGCATGAAATGTTCCCTTGGTATCTCTAATTTTCTTGAAGAGATCTCTAGCCTTTCCCATTCTGTTGTTTTCTTCTATTTCTTTGCATTGATCGCTGAGGAAGGCTTTCTTTTCTCTTCTTGCTATTCTTTGGAACTCTGCATTCAGATGCTTATATCTTTCCTTTTCTCCTTTGCTTTTCACTTCTCTTCTTTTCACAGCTATTTATAAGGCCTCCCCAGATAGCCATTTTGCTTTTATTGCAGTTCTTTTCCATGGGGATGGTCTTGATCCCTGACTCCTGTACAATGTCATGAACCTCATTCCATAGTTCATCAGGCACTCTATCAGATCCAGGCCCTTAAGTCTATTTCTCACATAGGAGGATAAAATCAGGAGTTCAGTTTGAAATGTCATGTAGAAAGTTGAGCATAAGAATCTATAATTTGGAGGAGAAATCCATAAATTGATATTTAAATTTTGGAGACATTAAATTTATAGTATTTAAAGTCACAGGTGTTAGATAAGATAACCTGAGAAAAGAGTGTAGAAAAAGAAGTGAAAGCTAAGGACTGGGAATACTGGTGCCTTCCAAAACATGAAGTTACTTCTTTCATTTAACACTCTGCATCCTATTAACATGAATCACAAGCTGGAATCAAATTTCTGGGAGAAATATCAACATCCTCAGATACGCAGATGATACCAGTCTAATGGTAGAAGGTGAAGAGGAACTAGGGAGCCTCTTGATGAAGGTGAAAAAATAGAGTGAAAAATCTGGTGTAAAATTCAACATTCAAAAAAATTAACATCATTTCATCTAGTCCCATCACTTCATAGCCAATAGCAGGGGAAAAAAGGAATACAGTGACAGATTCTATTTTCCTGAGCTCCAAAATCACTGAAGATGGTGACTGCAGCCAAAAAATAAAAAAGATGCTTGCTTCTTAGAGGGAAAGCAATGACAAACCTAGACAGTATATTAAAAAGCAGAGACATCACCTTAATGACAAAGGTCCATATATATAGTCAAAGCTATGGACTTTGTCGTCATGTACAGACAGCTCAGTCTAGCTGAGATTCCCCTGTAGCTCAGTTGGTAAAGAATTTGCCTGCAATGCAGGAGACCTGGGTTTGATTCCTGGGTTGGGAAGATCCCCTGGAGAAGGATATGGCAACCCACTCCAGTATTCTTGCCTGGAGAATCCCACAGACAGAGGAACCTGGAGGGCTATATAGGCCATGGGTCACAAGAGTCGGACATGACTTAGTGACTAAACAACTACTACTACAGATATGAGAGTGGGACCATAAAGAAGGCTGAGCACCGAAGAACTGATGCTTTTGAATTGTGGTGCTAGAGAAGACTCTTGAGAGTCCCTTTGACAGCAAGGAGATCAAACCAGTCAATCTTAAAGGAAATCAACCCTGAATATTCATTGAAAGGACTGATGCTGAAGCTGAAACTCCAATACTTTGGCCACCTGATGCAAAGAACCAACTCATTGGAAAAGACCCTGATGCTGGGAAAGATTGAAGGCAGGAGGAGAAGGGAAGAACAGAGGATGTGATGGTTGGAAGGCATCACCAATTAGATGGGCACGAGTTTAAGCAAACTCCAGGAGACAGTGCAGGACAGGGAAGCCTGGCATGCTTCTGTCCATTGGTTCACAAGGAGTTGGGCACAACTAAGTGACTGAACAATGAACAACAATCATGCTAGCTTCTATTAAGGTGCCCAATGACAGATGAGGAAAACAAAGCACATAGAATCTAGATGCCTGCAGTTTAACTCATTTTCTACACTGTAAATGGCAGGAATTGTCATTTGAACCTGTGTGATCTGGCTTCAAAATTGCTCTTACCCATTATTTTATTTTGTATCTCAATGAATATAATCCATATGTTGCCTGATATACAGTTATAGTCAGTAAATATTCACCGAATGTGAATGCGCTATATCAGTAACAATTTTGTTCCAAAACTAGAAATAACTCTTCATCAAGTAACTTTTAAGAAGTTTGGAAAAACATCCAAGAAGCCAAAGATGAATTTTCACGTGGGGAAGGTGGGAAGGCCAAGCAGGTAATTTAGCCCAGTTACAGGTAGAGTGGCCACAGCTGTTCTCTTTCTGCTCCCTGTTATCTCTAAGATTACCAAGCAAAATCCACCAGCTTCTGAAGCAGTCCAAACACAGAACCAGATACTTAACACCAATTTTCTTGTTCAAATGCCCCATATGCCAGACTCTGATTAGCTCTTTTGGCATCAGTGCACAAACCAATCCATGATGGTTTGGTTTCTAGCTTATCATGTTCTATAATAGAGCACAGACTCAAACAAAATGAAATACTACAGTGCCAAACCTATTCTGGCCGCTTCCCTGGTGGCTCAGAGGATAAAGCGTCTGCTTGCATTGTGGGAGACCTGGGTTCAATCCCTGGGTCAGGAAGATCCCCTGAAGAAGAAAATGGCAACCCACTCCAGTATTCTCGCCTGGAAAATACCATGGACGGAGAAGCTTGGTAGGCTACAGTTCATGGGGTCGCAAAGAGTCAGACAAGACTGAGCGACTTCACTTTGACTTTGACTTTCACTTTGAAACCTATTCTGATCCTCTCATTTTAGACAATAATGTAGAAAATGCATAGGCAGAGTTCAGATATAACTTGCTGTTGCGGGATGTTTCCTCAGTTCAGTTCAGTTCAGTCACTCAGTCGTGTCCAACTCTTTGCGACCCCATGAATCACAGCACGCCAGGCCTCCCTGTCCATCACCAACTCCAAGAGTTCACTCACACTCACGTCCATTGAGTCGGTGATGCCATCCAGCCATCTCATCCTCTGTCATTCCCTTTTCCTCCTGCCCCCAATCCCTCCCAGCATCAGAGTCTTTTCCAATGAGTCAACTCTTCGCATGAGGTGGCCAAAGTACTGGAGTTTCAGCTTTAGCATCATTCCTTTCAAAGAACATCTAGGACTGATCTCCTTCTCCAACAGCACAGTTCAAAAGCATCAATTCTTCAGCGCTCAGCTTTCTTCACAGTCCAACTCTCACATCCATACATGACCACTGGAAAAAAAAATAGCCTTGACCAGATGGACCTTTGTTAGCAAAGTAATGTCTCTGCTTTTGAATATGCTATCTAGGTTGGTCATAACTTTCCTTCCAAGGAATAAGCATCTTTTAATTTCATGGCTGCAATCACCATCTGCAGTGATTTTGGAGCTCCCCAAAATAAAGTCTGACACTGTTTCCACTGTTTGCCCATCTATTTCCCATGAAGTGATGGGACCAGATGCCGTTCCTAGCATATCTTCAATTAATACACAGGGCATTTATTTCAGTTCTCCCAAGTCCTCCAGCTTGTTTCTTCTAAATTAGGCATACTTTTATATAAGCCTGGGACTTCCCAGGTGGCAAACTGGTAAAGAATCTGCCTGCCAGTGGAGGAGATGCAGAGACGTGGGTGAGGTCCCTGGGTTGGAAAGATCCCCTAGAAGAGGAAATGGCAAGCCACTACAGTATTCTTGCTTGGAAAGTAGGACAGAAGAGTCTGTAGCCTGGTGGGCTACAGTCTATGGGGTCGCAAAGAGTCAGACATGACTAAGCACACAGGCAATGCCATAACAATGGACTTGTAAGTCAGTGAAACAGAATACAGAGTCCAGAAGTAGACCCACACATATCTGGTCTTTATATCTTATGTAAGCCAAGAAAAAACAAAAAGAGGGAAAGGAGACTATTTAATGTTGTGGAGAAATGAACCAGTGTATCCCTTGGCCCTAGTGAAATGCACTGTTGGATAAAAAACAGGTCCCAGTTTATCTTTTTAGGGAGTACCTGAGGTGAAGAGTAGGATTAAGAGGTGTCATTCATCCATACTACACGAACAAGTTGTCAGCTACAGCAAGTCAAGTTCATGATCAAGACTCAGACCTTTTGTAACTGTTCCCACTCTAGCTATATATCCCAGCCCACACACAGGAGCTTTCTGTCCATTCATCACATTAATGGTAGCTTTCCTATGGTCCTTCTCTCTCAAGGCTGCTTCATTACAAGCAAGAGATTAAATATATTACATTGACTTATCTCTTTCTAAGACAAAATGAGATCTAATTAACACTTTACTAACTTCATTATCATATAGCAGGAAACAAAGTTTAATAAATCATCCATTCTTCTAATCAGTTATATTGACCTATGTTTTTCATTCACAATACAGTTTGAGACAGACTTAGTCACATGTACCCTAAATAGCCAAGGCTCCTGTTTTGCTGAATGTTTTTATATAACATTTGGTTTTATTTTGTAATTTGAAACTTTATCTAGGTTTAGTTAAAGGCTCATCGAGTTATTATATATGTTCTAATTTGAGGTTCACTTGTGGATTATCATTTGGACTGCAAGATCAAACCAATCAATCCTCAGGGAAATCAGTCCTAAATATTCATTGGAAGGACTGATGCTGAAGCTGAAACTCCAATACTTTGGCCACCTGGTGCAAAGAACTGACCTCTTGGAAAAGACCCTGATGCTGGGAAAGATTGAAGGCAGGAGAAGGGGATGACAGAGGATGAGATGGTTGGATGGCATCACTGACTCAATGGACATAAGTTTGAGCAAGCTCCAGGAGTTGGTGATGGACAGGGAACCGTGGCATGCTGCAGTCCATGGGGTCACAAAGAGTCAGACATGACTGAGCAACTGAACTGAACTGTGGATTATTGTCTTATTTAAAAGGAAAATTATGCTTTCTGTGAATATGTGGATTACTTGAAATATTATTTGATTAATATTTATGATCTGGAGACTCTTTTCATAAAAAATGTTATGCTATTAAAAGCATACAATATCATGTTACTTGCTATCATTTATATGGATTTTTAATGACATATTGCTGACCTATACTAAATATATCAATTTAATTAAAGCTATTTCTTTACAGTGCAAAACAGCCAATTAAATAGCTTCCTTTAAGAACTCCTTGAGTCAGATGCAAAGTTACATTTAGCCTCATTTTTTGTTTACCCATATGTAACCAAGCAAACAAAATCTAATCAGCAACCTATTAGTTTGATTTTTAATGACACCTTTAAAACACCTATATTCTAATCCCAAACATCATTGTAAAGACATTTCTTAAGCAAGGCTGAAATTCTCATCATTTGATTCCAAAAACAAGCTGATTAGACTGCCAGATATAAAAACAGGATGTGTTCATTGTATATTTATAGAATGTAGTTTTTTTTCATATAGCAGAAGGAGATTTTTTTTTGCAATGACTCTTGTTTGTGACTCTCTAGTACTATACCTGCCCAACAAAACTCTTAGATAAAAGCCAAACTTAAAAACAAACAAGTAGCCAAAAATTTTAAGTTCAGGTACTCTAAATATGAGGGCTTCCCAGGTGGCTCAGAATAAAGAAGCTGTCTGCAATGTAGGAGCTGAGGAAGATGCGGGTTCAATCCCTGGGTGGGAGAGATCCACTGGTGGAGGGCATCGCAACCCTCTCCAGTATTCTTGCCAGGAGAATTCCATGCACAGAGGAGCCTGTGGGCTACAGTCCTTAGGATCGGGAAGAGTCAGACATGACTGAAGTGACATAGCACATGCTGTCTATTAGGCAGCAATCCTCCTCATTTGCACAGTAAAATAATATATAAATGCTATTTTTCTTAAATACCTTGTATTTCTCATGTCCTGGTAGGAAAATAGCAAAAGAGTTTAATTTAGCATTAGAAAGTGAAAGTGTTCGTCACTCAGTGGTGTCTGACTCTCTGGAGACCCCATGGACTATAGCCCACCAGGCTCCTCTGTCCATGGGATTCTCCAGGCAAGAATACTGGAGTGGGTTGCCATTGCATTCTCCAGGGGATATTCCTGACCCAGGGATCAAACCCAGGTCTCCTAAATTGCAGGCAGATTCTTTACCATCTGAGCTACCAGGGAAGTTAACATAAAAATTAATTTCTGTGCATTACATGACAGGTATTTGCCCAGTGTGTTTCACCCTGGAGATAAATATAAAAATCTTGATAAACATGTCAATTTCCTACACACAAATACCAGGGGTGAAGCATACTTACCCAAGCTAAATAATTCCTCTGGGCAAAAAAGAAGGCAAAAATGGTGATTAATTATAATTCATACTGATCCTAGTGGTATATCAGGTTTAGATGTCTTAACAATTATCACTGCATAAATATTACAAATGCTACCATGATTACAGCAATAACTGAAGATTTCCTACAGATTACAAGTTCCTTCAGGTTCACAAAATTTAGAGCAAGAAGCATGGTTTGAAGTACTCCCTAGAATTACTGATTCCCTTGTAAACCCTGCCAATGCCTACTGGCATTACCAGTACAAAGTGAGACGTTTTTGTGTTCCTTATCAGTGGTAACTGAGCACCTTGGAGAGCATGTGTGGATATTTGATATGCTCAACAAACCACCCGTGTTTATTATACTGTAATTTGCCCTACTAAAGCACAAATTTTAGATTCAAATACTCTGGTTGTTTAGCAGAATGACAACTGTTTATTAGTTAGCCTTTCCAGACAAATCTCTAGATTGAAAGCAGAGGAGGTGGAAACATAGAAATTCTGACATAGGTTACACAGAAAAGGAGCCTTTAATGCCAAGTGAGGCCATGAAATGAAAATGATAATGAAAGGACACACAGACTAGGCTACAGATGTTAATTTAAGACAATATAATGCAAAATGTGGCCAGCTGCAAAGCCCATAATCAATCGCTTGCTTTACTATGTGACGATTATAAAGCCAGAGCTTAATGGTTTTAATAAAAACAGAAACAAAATTACTGTGTCTTTGAGAAAGCCTCAGAAATATGTTCAATTAATGGAATTAAAGAACAGGATACTGTTTATATTTTTTACATGAAATCATGATTTGACTAAAAGCAAACCAACCAAAAGGAAGGAAAAAAAAAAAGCCACATACTGTTATGTTTCTTCTCAAATTACCAGCAAAATAAAGACCTATTTACTAACATGGAATGGTTACTTCCCAAATGCACCAAAATTCCTGAATGGAAAAAATATACAGCTTATGGGCTTATAGTATGATCATTTACATTTTATACTATTGTACACATTTATTTTCTTTTATTTAACTGAAACTTTTTTTAGATATTGTCTAATTTTTTCACTTGTATTTAATTAAAAGCATGGTTTGCTAACAAAATCTTAGAAAAGTATTACACACATATATACTGAATTAACCTAAGACTACCTAGTATAATATTGTGTTGTCACCATCTATAATGAAAGAATTTAATTGGTTGAGGCTTAGGGACAATTTCTTTCTGCTCTCTCATCTTTGAACATAATAAAAATATTATAACATATATTGCATATAAGAAATAATAAAATTATCTAAAATATGAATAAATTATGTGATAATATTAACTAATGACAGGTACAACATATTTGTCTTTGAAAAGTCAACTCTTCATATAACAGAGGTATTCATTTCAATCTTATTTCCCCCAGCATACAATAAAGAACAGCATTTTCAAGAAATTAATATAGGAACTGTTTGTAAAGATAAACATATCCTAAATGACATATCTGAAATCCTTTTGTTAGCTAATTTAGTAGCTGTTTTGAAAAATGATAGTATTTAATATGATTATCTGATGTACAATTACATCTTAGATTATAATTTTTTAATTTAAAGTTGGCATTCTAGATTCACCTTGTTCTCCACTAAAACATACAGTAAACCAGGTTTTATAGTGCGACACTAGCAGTGTGCTTTGTATTGTTTTTACAGAACTAAGCCCTGTACTGCCATGGAACTATGCAGTCCTAACATATGGTGATTAAGATTTAATAATGACAGTGAAACACTTCAAGTACACATTGCCTACTTTCCAATTCTTCACTCTTCTGTAATGTTTCTATCCAAAAATTTAGCATGGAACTCTTTACTAACATGTTTTCTTTTCCTTCTTAACAAAATAAAGAGGTAACACTTTTACATTAGAACTTATCAAAAATATACATATATTTTAACAGCTTATTCATACGACAGTTGCCCTGATTGGATTTAAAACACATCTTTGCTGTTATTAAATCTGCAGTTACTTTTTATTACCCCTTTATTTTTTTAATAAATGGTTTCCATAACATCTATTATTCTTCCTCAAAAATAATATTCCCTTTCAATTTATGTTCTATGATATAGTTTTATACATAATCTTAATAACAGGAATAATCAAAACCTAACTTTCACAGTACAAACTAAAAATTCCAGTGTATTACAGAGAAACAAACACAGCATGATGGGAACTGCCTGTAAGTTACACGATTTTCTTTAGAGGAAGAAACTAACTACAGAGTCCAGTAAGAGTTTAGCTTTATTGGCAAAATACTTTTATAACTTAAAGGACATTCTTCTAGAGCCAGCTTTTAAACTCTACCAAGTTAGGAGGCAGGACATTCCTTAGCTTTTGTTGTTTCCTAATTCTCAACTTAAATTTGATAAATGCTGTTTGTTTGTATTGAAATGTTATTTGAATCTTTGTCCTGTCCCACAAAGTTTAAAGTGATCTATAATAAATGAACACCCTGAAAAAAGATAAATAAATAAAATATAGAAGTCAGGCTTGGCAAAAATACCTCCACCACAAGGTTATCACACATTATGGCATAATGTGCCAGGAACAGTGCTAAGCTCTAGAGATTAGAAATAAATAAAACTAAGTCTGCAATTTACTCATGTGCGAGTGAAAAATGATAGAAATACTCTAAAAGGAAAAGAAATGGATCACGGAACAGAGTGAGTACTAGAGCTCATTCTCACCACAATTATCAAAGAGGAATATACATCTTCAGAATTATGGCTTCCTTCAATAGCTTTGTTTCCTTGAACTGTCTTTGTCGCCATCAAGTTTAAAACAGACACATGTTCTACAGAAGAGGATTAGAATAAATTTTGAGGTCTTCCTACTCTCTTCATGCCATAATCCTATAGTAGACAAGACTTCCACCACCATTACCAGAGCAGTACCACCACCACACATTAATCATCTAACTTAAATGATTCTAAAAGAAGAAACTGAGGTCAAGTAAAACGACACAGTTGCTACAGTAGAAAATAATACCGATTCTTTGTGAGAAACAACATCTTGCAATAAATTTTGAATTGCATTGAATAGAATCTTGACCTTCATTTATGCTTGAGTGACTCTAAAGGGAACACATATCTATAAGAGATTTTAATTACTAAGCAAAAAATAAAACAACTAACCTTGGCCTCCTCATATGGCATCTCCTATTCTACTATTTAATCATAAAATGAATTCAGCTTCAGTTCAATGTTAATGTTTAAAATGTTTATGCCACATTATATGATGAACATTTAAAGTAAAATATTGGCTACAACAAAACTATGGATATCAGAATGGTTTCTAACTCTTTATGGTAGAGGAGAGAATGCTGGTATGCAGCAGGGGAAGAAACATATATTTCCAGAGCTAAAAACAAGAAAAATAAAATCACTGAACAAACCATTTGCTATACTATCCAAGAAAAAAAAAAAAAGAGGACTCAAATTTTAAAAAAGTTAATAAGGAGACATTACAATTGATACGCCACAAATACAAAGGATTGTAAGAGACTAATACAAATAATCATGAAATTCTCCAGGCAAGAATATTGGAGTGGGTAGCCTTTCCCTTCTCCAGGGGATCTTCCCAACCCAGGGATCAAACCCAGGTCTCCTGCATTGCAGGCAAATTCTTTACCAGCTGAACCACCAGGGAAGTCCAATATAAACAATTATATGCCAACAAATTAGACAACCTAGGGAAACTGATAAATTCTTAGAAATATACAATTTATTAAGCCTGAATTGCAAGGAAATATAACACCTGAACATACCAGTTGTTAGTAAGGAGATTTAATCAGTAATCAAAACCTCCCAATGAAGAAAAGTCCAGAAATACATGGCTTTCCTGGTGAACTCTACCCAACATTTAAAGAAGAATGAATGCCAGTCTTCAGGCTCTTCCAAAAAATATAAGAGGTGCGAAATTCCTGAACTAATTTTACAAGGCCCGCAATACCCTTGTGCCAAAACCAGATAAGAAAAAATTCAGTTCAGTTCAGTTCAGTTGCTCAGTTGTGTCAGACTCTTTGCGACCCCATGAATTGCAGCATGCCAGGCCTCCCTGTCCATCACCAATTCCCGGAGTTCACCCAAACTCTTGTCCATCGAGTCATTAATGATATCCAGCCATCTCATCCTCTGTCGTCCCCTTCTCCTCCTGCCCCCAATCCCTCCCAGCATCAGAGTCTTTTCCAATGAGTCAACTCAGAGAGAAAATTACAAGTCACTATTCCTGATGAAAACAGATGCAAAAATCCTCAGCAGAATATAAGCAAACTAGTACAACTGTACATGAAAAGAATCATACAAAATGATCAAGTGGGATTTATTCCAGGGATGCAAGGACAGCTCAAAATATACAAACCACTGTGACACACCATGTTAGCAAAATGAAAGATAAAAATAATATAATTATCTCAATATATACAGAAAAAAACACTTGACAAAATTCAACATTTTTCATGATAAAAACTCTTAACACACTTGTTATAGAGGGAATGTATGTCAAATGATAAAGGGTATATATGCAAGCCCACAGCTAACATTAGACTCAACAGTGAAAAGCTGAAAGCATTTCCTCTGAGATCAGGAATAAGACAGGATAGTCTTGCCATTTTTATTCAATACAGTATTAGAAATCCTAGTTATAGTAATCAGACAAAAAATAAATAAATAAAATAAAATAAAAGGAAACCAAACCGGAAAGGAAGAAGTAAAACTTACTGTTCGCAGATGCCATGATGTTATATGCAGAAAATCTTAAAGATGCCACCAAAAAAAAACTTTTAGGACTAATAAACAAACACAGGAAAGCTTCAGGATACAAGATTAATATACAAACATCAGTTGCACTTGTATATACTAAGAACAAACTATGAGGAGGGGAAATTAAGAAAACAATCCTGTTTATAATTGCATCAAAAAGAATAAAATACTTAGAAATTAATCTAAGAGGTGAAAGATCTTTACACTGAAAAGTATAAGACATTCATAAAAAAAATATGAAGACAAATAAAATGGAAAGATATTCTATGCTTATGAATTGGAAGAATTGTTATTGTTGAAAGGTTGATATTTCAAAGCATTGGACAAACTCAATGCATCCCCATTAAAATTCCAAAGGCATTTTTCATGGAAATAGAAAATACAGTCCTAAAATATATATGGAACCATAAAAGACCTTGACTAGCCAAAGCAATTATAGGAAAGAAAAACAAAACTAGAGGCATTTCAGCCTCTTGATTTCTAACTATAATACAAAGCTTTACTAATCAAAACAGTATGATATGAGCATAAAAACTAATATATAGATTAATGCAATAGAATAGAGATCTCAATAATGAATCTACACATATTTAGTCAATTAATTTATAATAAAGGAGTCAATAACATACAAAGGGAAAAGGATAACCTCTTCAAAAAATGGTGCTGAGAAAACTGGATACACATGCAAAAGAATGAAATTGGACCCCTATTTTACACCACAAGGAAGAATCAACTCAAAACGGATAAAAGACTTTCAAAGTAAGACAGTAAGTGGCGGCAGAAAATAAGAAAAAGACAATAGCAGACTTTTAAGCATCCAAGTGTAACTTTCCGTCTTCATTTACTCTGACCTGTCCTTCCCTAATTCTCACATTGCTATTTACAGAACATCATAGTTTGTCTAGTATTTATTACATACCAGTAAGTGAATTTAAGTGATTTATACAGATCATCTCATTTATTCCTTATGCCTACTTTACGAGGTTGATATTATTACTCTAAGATTACCATTCAGAAAACAAATTTTGCAGAGGTGAAATAAGCTTTCTTAAACCACAACAGATTGTGGAAGTGAAAGTCTCAGATTCAAACTCAAATCTATGTGTTTCAAAGGACTCTGTTCTGAATCACTACACTATATTCAATGACTGAGGAAGAACATAATTAAGCAGTTTCTGCAAGTCTCAGGCATTGGATCCATTTGGCTACATTTTCCACTCCATCTGTATCACTACCTGTAACTGAAGTTTTATTGCTTCACAATAAAGTTCATGAAGATTATTCTGAATCAATAAGAAATGTTTGCCTCAAGCTCAGTATACTATTTATTTAAGAAGACAAGAAAGAAAGTAATTCAAAAAGATTTCCAACAAGGATATTTAAAATAAGTATACCCAGGCTTATGGGGTTAATCTTTGTTATCTAACAATTTACTCGTCTTTCTAGAATTATTCCTTCTGAATGGATATAGTTGAAGATTTACTCTAACACTTTTTAAAGATAAGCAGTGTTTTTTGTTTAAGTACAAAAATATTTGATGATTCTTTGGACAGAAATGTCAGCACACACAAGAATATGAAGAATTCACTGGAATATTCCACCTATTATTTGGGTAACAATATGGGATAGAGTAAGACAGTACTTATAAAGATTATATAATTGCAGACATGTATCACTATATCATCTATAAACACACTATGTGTGTATGTGTTTAGCTGTTCAGTTGTGTCCGATTCTTTGCGACACTTTGGACTATAGCCCGCCAGGCTCCTCTGTCCATGGGATTTTTCAAGCTAGAATACTGGAGTGGGTTGCCATTTCCTCCTCCAGGGGATCTTCCCAATCCAGGGATAGAACCTGCATCTCCTCTATCTCCTGCATTGCAAGCAGACAATAAACACACTAAATACATTTAAAAGCATTCAGCAATAATGTTAGGCTAATCAGATCTATACCATTTGTATTTTATGAATTTACTAAGGCTGTTACTTGCCATATATATTTCAAGGTAGCATCCATAAAATAAACTGTGATTGGAATGCAATTCCATTTGAATCATAAAGTTAAATATCTACTTAACTATTTGGAAAGCTTTATTTATAACACTAAGAGTGCAGCTTCTTAAAAATCATCTTATTATGAAGTTTTAAGCATTTTATTCAGTATTATTTTTCTCTTACTTTATGATTTAAATATCTTTTAAAATAATTTCCATCAATGCCAAAATGTATATTTTTAAAGGAAAAATTAAAACTATTTGAGAAGCTAAATTTGATGTGAGCTAGATCTATTACAAAAGGCTCAGAAACAAAAAAACTATGGATATTATGCAGAATGTATGTTCCTTTCACATTAGAGAAGCTTTTCCTTCACTGGAACATACTCATAGCTAGTAAGAGTTGTGAATAGCAGGGCTCTCAAAGCAAGGCCTTTTCCATGGAGGGCCCTTGTCTTTGTAATTACCTCCTACTCCAGCTCTGTAAGAGTCTGTTGAAAGACAGAATTCCAGGAAAATTGATTTTCATTTTGAGAAAGAGCATAGTTGATGTATGAGGAATTTCATTGCTATAGAATAATGTAGTTTTGTGCTACAATGTTTTCTATAGACTTTCATATGTGAATTCATGGGCTCGTTATCAGAGTAATAAACAAATCTTTAAAAGTAATTCTAAATAACTGAAAGCAATCTCCTAAACAAAAATGCCCTGAAGGAAAATTTTAACCTATTCTAAGAGTGATAGAAATGATCACAAGGTTATAAAAAGAAATTTTATGGTTGGCATTTGTATTGCACTCTAAAAGTTCCAAAAGATTAAAATTCTTAGGAGCATTATTTATACCTTCAAATTACCTTTATTAAGCATCTCCTTTAAAACATCTGCAATAATAAGACTTCTGTGTAATAAAGGTAACAGGTGGAGCCTTTGTCGTAGAGGATAGTCTAGTAAAGTACACAAACAGAAGAAGGAACTGTCATAAAAGCAGTCTGAGCTCAAACCAGGATTTATTGCTACAATCAGTATTTTTTAGTAAATAGTGAAAAGCAGTATCTATGTAGGAGTGGAACATAGGCCAGATGACCTAATGACATAAAAAAGGACAGGAGAAGTTGGTCAATAACAAGGAAAACTTTTCACATTTGGTTTAAACCTAGCCTTACATGTAAGTAAAACAGAAACTAACAAGTACAAATAATAGTGGGCTGTGTACCACAAAAGCATATTTTAGCAAATATACTTTTTTAAAGCTTTTGTTGAACATAGTAGCTATAAATAGCATAGAAGTATCACTATGCAACATATGTTTAAGAAACAGAGACTGCAAGTTAGGTACCTCTGGGATTCATAGTAACTCAAAGACACTTAATACCATTTAGTAAATTTATTTATTTCTTAATTTATAATCTAATGAGCTACTTTTCCCTCCAATATAGAAAAGGGAGACTAGCCACACTCATTTTAGAGGAGTATACTGCTTCTACTTTCTCCTACTCATGAGAAAGGTTTTCCTCAAAGAAACTTTACTTCTACATGTAGATAACCTTAGCATTAGTCTTTTCTGCCAAACTGAATATAGGATGAGTAGAAACATGCCTCACAATACAGTACTGAGAGCTAAAAAATCAAAAGAAAAATAACATAAAATAGTCTGAAAATAAAAAATTAACATATATATATGTATAGTTTTATTAATATGACAAAAAACGATAGAAACAAAAGTACTTCTTTTTGGTCTATTAAGATAGAGGATGTATATTCTGTAAAATTTGCCCAGATTCCTTTACAATTGCAAGAGAAGCATAAAAGTTTTTACCTGTAAGAGATAAAGTTTTTTTTTTTTAATTATGCTTCACAGTTAAATATTGAGTTGAAGTGATGTTCAATAAGTAGATATTATGAAAAGAATATATCATGTTCTTCCACAAAATATCTCTGGGTACCTTTTGAGCAGGTAGAATTGTAACTCTATTGAAGAAATTTTTTTTCCAAGTAGGTAGCTATCTCAAACACCAACTTTGTTTCTAAATTGTGATAAATGCAACAGAAGTGATGGGAGGAAGATCATTTGAAGTGTAAATAGTTTAAGTGTAAGAAATCTAAGCAGGTCTGAGTCCTACTTAGAAAATTCAGGAATTCTCTAAAGATGGCAGCATTATAATTGGACTTAAGATGATTCTGGAGAGTAAGATCATGAAAACAGAAGGTTATTTCACTAGCCCAAATGTGAGATTGATGAAGAAAATATATGTTATAAGGGGAAAACATAAAACAATTAAGCAATAAAAAACAATGCCACTGTTGAGATTTGATAGAAATGGAGAACACAATAGAGTCCCTGAAGTCTTCGGAGAAAGATAGTGAAAGGTTGTGTTTATGAATATTAATCTGGCATTTATTTTATAGGATGGATTGAAAATAACATTTTTGAGGTAAAAAATAATTTATAAGGTTATTAAAATATGCTAAAAGAGAAGGTAGAAATTTCAAGTAAGAATGTGAATGAACAAGAATCTAGGTATAAAGAATTTATAAAGTGATTCATCACTATTACCATCAATAATATCTAGGGTCCCTAGTACAGAGCATAGTGCAATATGCTCACTCAGAAAGTACAATGAAATATATGTTCCTAGGTAAACAATTTCTGCCCTTCAAGTTGACAATATACCAAAAATCATAGACATAGATGATTTTTTTTAGCACCCAAGCAAAAAGAGTCTCCCAAGGGAATTTTTTATGTAATACAGATAGATAGATAGATATACACACACACACATATATATACATACAAATTCACAGATTTGAAGAAAAAAAATTTTTTGTGCTATTTATTCTTATTGGTAAATAAAAGACTGATTTCAAAGTGGCAAATAAGAGCAGGGGATAAAAATAATCAGATGACTTTGATTATGTCACAGATAATTGAAAGGAGAAGGCAACGGCACCCCACTCCAGTACTCTTGCCTGGAAAATCCCGTGGGCGGAGGAGCCTGGTGGGCTGCAGTCCATGGGGTCTCCAGGAGTTGGACACGACTGAGCGACTTCGCTTTCACTTTTCACTTTGATGCATTGGAGAAGGAAATGGCAACCCACTCCAGTGTTCTTGCCTGGAGAATCCCAGGGACGGGGGAGCCTAGTGGGCTGCCATCTATGGGGTCGCAGAGAGTCGGACATGACTGAAGCGACTTAGCAGCAGCAGCATGTTAATATATTACCTTCTAATTTCTTCAAATAAAAATTACGTGGCACTAAAAAAGTTCTAAGGAACGTATGATTTACTTTTTAAATGTTTAGGAGAAAAAAATCATTCAAATGTGTAGGCAAATGGTATACCTGTTAAGGGGGAAGGAACATAGAGGTGGATGTTTTAATGTGAAAGCAAAGGAATATAGGAAAGGTGTTTGTAGCATTTGCTACAGTTCCAAATAGCATGTAATATTATGCCCTCAGAAGATATTTATTTTAATATATTTAAAGTTTAATTTAGTAATCATTCTGCCATCAGATGAAATTTAAAGACTTCAAAATATACACTGAATGATTATGATTTGTATTACATACAGTTACAAAAATTGGCGTGTTTTCATGTGACAGGACATTTGTGTTTTGATTTCTGACACAGTTAGGAACTGATTAAATCTGATCCCTTAAAGAAAGTAAAAGATAGATGTTTTAATATTGGCATAAAAGTCCTTTCAAGAGTTCCTTTCATTACATTTTATGCCTTCAATGTAATCATCTTTATTAAATGATTTTCTTATTATAGAAGGAGGTGCAAGATTGAATGTACGTCACCATTGTCATATTTGACAGATGAACTGAATATTCCAAAGGACTGATACACGAAAAGCATATTTTTTCAGAAAAAATATCCATGTAGAAATTCTTCAAAGTAGAAACATTAGAGAATTATGTCAGAAACATATTACACTGACTAGCAAAGTCTGAATCCAAGACTTTCTTCACAAAAACTGCAACATTTGTGTAAGAATTACCAGTACTTTCTGCCTTCTAGGATGGAGATTGGCAGAATTATATTGGGAACCAACTAATCTTTTGTAGTCAGAAGGACCATGCCAGGAGACCCTACTTTTTATTCAGATATTCATATACATCCTTTCGGGGAGGCCTGAACACTGTGGGCAAATCAAGTGCAGATACTCCAGACGGAGGTAAAAAGTGTTCTGTTTAGTAATGTAACTGGTGTGTCCTTCAGAATAATCCAGACTCTATAAACTCTGTTAGCTAGAGTCCTCCTAAATCTTAAAGTCCTAGATTTAGGTAGCTTCCTACATGAAATAATATATTATTGAGAGAATAGAAATCAGGAGGATACTGAGAATGGAGATGACAAAACTGCAGGAGGGAAAGGACAGTCCCAATACTTCCCTTCCTCTACAGAGTAAATGGAATTAACAATGTTGGGTAAAGTACAACATGGATCAGAAGGCTATTGTCCCAGGCATGTGTCACTTAAGGTTGAACAATCAAGAGTTTAGGAAATATTTTGGACCAGGATTTATCATGTTAGAACTATGGAGGTGTGGGCTGAGAAATCTTCCTGAAAATAACCTATCAGACGAAGAAGGTAATCCAGGGGATCAAGGTCATGGGGGTTAGACAGATCAAAGGTGCTGTCTTATCTCTTTCCAGTAGCTAGTAATAAATGTGGCAACAGTTTGGTCAAATCTCCAAGGCAAGCAGATGTCTGAAAAACATTTAGATTGAGGAAAAAATTGACTCCTGCCAGTGGGGAGGCCAGTTATTACAGAAGCTAGACAAAGAGGCACAGTTAGGGAATCTGAAGTCAACTTGGGGCTTTTGGCTCTTAAAAAAAACCACTCCAGTTCCAACTGATGCTACATTTAAGTATTCCACCTCATATTATCCTAGAGGTAATGCCCCAACCTTACCAAAGTCTGTGATTTTAGTTTAGTTTTGTTGTGAAGCAGTGGGAAAGACACATGCAAACTTGTCAAAGTGGCCAAGAAGGAGCCAGAGCCATTCTACCCTATGGCTAGCATCCATCAGAGGTTACCGTGACGGAGAGTTGTGCAAAACAGAAAGCATTCCATGGGGGTCACTGCAAGTGGAGGAGCATTGCTGTAATAGGTAAGAAAGACACTGAAATACCTACACCAAGGCTTCATGCGGGAGAGCACTAGAAACTTCTCCAAAGGAGCTCAGAATGACTCAAGGGGATACAATTTCTAGCAATTAGCCCAATGAGGGGCTCGGTTTTAATCATTTAGATATATAAAATAAATGTGTCTTATTTTGTATTCAGGCTGGAAGGGATCCA
This sequence comes from Bos indicus, assembly GCF_029378745.1. NCBI lineage: Eukaryota > Metazoa > Chordata > Mammalia > Artiodactyla > Bovidae > Bos > Bos indicus. The sequence continues at coordinate 48,655,484 of NC_091768.1, forward strand.
GGATATCTATGTTGAGCAAATAATGAAGTTTTTATGGTAATATTCATAAATAGTAGATTAAAATAGAAATATTGAATATTATATCTCCTGCACTGCAATTTTTATATTGTTAATTTTACGTTTTCCTTGTTAAAGCTTAAGCTTTTTGGCTTGTGATAAAAGGAAATGTTCTAACGGCTAAAATTTGCTAAAATCATACAGTCAAGAATAATAACTCTCCAAGTCAGCTGCATAGGATTGATGGGAAAGAGGGGTGCTTAGACAATGTAAGTAAAAATGCATTCTAAACTTTACAATTTATATAAGATAGTATGCGATACATTTTAAATTCTAAGATTTTTTTTAAAAACTTATTTAATACCTTTAGATTTGTTAATTTATAATTTATGAAACCTCTTTGAACTTTAGAAATTTCGATCTTCAGGCTTTCTTAACTTTATTTTTGGGTTTTTTTTTTTTTAAATTTTATTTTTAAACTTTACATAATGCAAAAGTTGCATGGAGGGGAAATTGTGCGAGAAAAACATTTTCAAAAAACACTAATTCTTCTGATAATGTTAAGTATTTAAGTACAACCTTGGAAAACATTCAACTGAGGTTTAATTGTTAAAACCAGTGCTCTACACATCACAGTACAGGACAGTGCAGGTTTCAACAAAGCTAAATTATCAAGATGTTTATTGGAAATATGTTCTTCCCTTCATTATAAAGAAAATTATCTTGTCAGTCAAAAACAAATTATTTTTCTCCTCTCAGAACATGTGTTTGAAGGTTTTTAAAGTCAACAATAATTTATTATTGATATTTTAAGCTACTTAATGGTACCAAAAAATACAGTTAATGATAGATGTCCTGCCTACTAGTGCACTGCCCTATCCTTCATACCTAAGATTCTATTATTCTATTCTATAGTGTTTAACAGTTGCATATAAGCAGATGGAAATTATGGATATGGCATTATTGGGGGAGGGAGGGGAAAGGACCAAGGATGAAAATCAACGCAAGATTTAAAGACCTAGTAGGAACAGTTGCCCTTAAAAATATTTTTGACTGGGGTGAAATGGTACCTCATAGTGGTTTTGATTTGCATTTCTCTGATAATGAGTCATGTTGAGCATCTTTTCATTGTTTGTTAGCCATCTGTATGTCTTCTTTGGAGAAATGTCTATTTAGTTCTTTGGCCCATTTTTTGATTGGGTCATTAATTTTTTTGGAGTTGAGCTGCAGGAGTTGCTTGTATATTTTTGAGATTAGTTGTTTGTCAGTTGCTTCATTTGCTATTATTTTCTCCCATTCTGAAGGCTGCCTTTTCACCTTGCTAATAGTTTCCTTTGTTGTGCTGGAGAGGGTGTGGAGAAAAGGGAACCCTCTTACACTGTTGGTGGGAATGCAAACTAGTACAGCCACTATGGAGAACAGTGTGGAGATTCCTTAAAAAACTGGAAATAGAACTGCCTTATGATCCAGCAATCCCACTGCTGGGCATACACACTGAGGAAACCAGAAGGGAAAGAGACACGTGTACCCCAATGTTCATCACAGCACTGTTTATAATAGCCAGGACATGGAAGCAACCTAGACGTCCATCAGCAAATGAATGGATAAGAAAGCTATGGTACATATACACAATGGAGTATTACTCAGCCATTAAAAAGAATACATTTGAATCAGTTCTAATGAGATGGACGAAACTGGAGCCTATTATACAGAGTGAAGTAAGCCAGAAAGAAAAACACCAATACAGTATACTACCACATATATGTGGAATTTAGAAAGATGATAACAATAACCCTGTGTACGAGACAGCAAAAGAGACACTGATGTATAGAACAGTCTTATGGACTCTGTGGGAGAGGGAGAGAGTGGGAAGATTTGGGAGAATGGCACTGAAACATGTATAATATCATGTATGAAACGAGTCGCCAGTCCAGGTTCAGTGCATGATACTGGATGCTTGGGGCTGGTGCACTGGGATGACCCAGAGGGATGGTATGGGGAGAGAGGAGGGAGGAGAGAGGAGGGTTCAGGATGGGGAACACATGTATACGTGTGGCGGATTCATTTCGATATTTGGTAAAATTAATACAATATTGTAAAGTTTAAAAATAAAATAAAATTAAAAAAAATTTTTTTTGGCCTTGAGACCTGGTAGGAGTAGCTACCCTTAAAGATATTCTTGGTGAATTTGCTAGGAGAGAGGATGCAGCCACAACTGTGGTAGTCCAGAAAGCTTTACTGCCCCTTTCTTATTTGTACTAGTTTTATTTTAAAATCATGATTACACGGAATAAAAAAATAAGCACAGAGACCAGAAACTGACATTTGGATTCAAATAAATAGGTAATTATCAATATGATACAGAAAGCATCATCTTCAAAACAAGATGGAAAATATCATTTATTAAGTGTACAGCACTCAACATTTTATCTATTTCATTTGATAAACAAAAAATCCAAAAGACAGATATGACAGTTCCCATTTAACAGATAAAAAAATGGGCTGAGAGAGGAAGCTTGCCCAAACCAAACAACTGCTAAGTACTTGAACTGTTTGATGTTCTTTCCATTATCTCAGAGATACTACCCTGGAGAATACAGCACTAAACACAAAATAAAAATCAGAATCATAGCTTCCTCAAATGTTTTCTTAGGAAATTATATCAGATCTAAATCATTTTAGTTTGTGGATACTTCTGAAACCTGTTTTGTAAGGAACACAAGACAATAGAACAGACACTCTCCCTTCCACACTGAGCTGGAAGATTAGAATAAAACAGGTACAAAGCTATGCTATGACTTTTTGCACTTCTTCCAGGCTAGTGGGGGTGATATCTACTAAATTCAAGGTAAGGTGAACCCCTGCTAGTGTAACTTAGTTCAAAAACAGTTAAGATAATTAATACAAGGAAAAATATATGCACAAACAATATTATCTTTAAAAAATTATGTTCTTCACCATTTATCATTATGTGTGTATTTAGTCAGTCAGTTGAGTCTCTTTGTGACCCCATGGACTGTAGCTTGCCAGGCTCCTCTGTTTAGGCAAGAATATTGGAAAGCGTAGCCATTCCCTTCTTTGGAGGATTTTCTCAACCCAGGGGCTACTGTGAAATACATCTCTCTGTTCTTTCATAAACAGATTTCTTCTAATAATATCCCCATGTGTATTCCACTCGAATTTCAAATTTTCTAATACCAAAGACCAAATTGTCTTCACTAAGGTCCTAATGATTACCAAGCTGCTAAATTCATGGACAGTTTTCAGTTCTCATCTTTCTTGACTGTACAGCAGCTTATGATATTGTTGACTGTATATTCCTTCATGAAACCCAACCCTGCAACGGTTTCCATAATACCACATTTCACCTTCTGCCTCCATCTTCTATGACAAAGTTTTACTAACTGCAACATACTCCTCAAAAGTAACCAACGCCACGGATTCTCAAGGCTTAGCCTTAGCGCCTCCATCTGTCCTGCTCACAAAGACAATCTAATCAACACTTGTAGCTTGGCAACTGTAGAGTTACCAAACCAGCATATTAAACTGTCTTAACACTGTTAGCATAACACACAGATACCTCAAATTCTAAATGTCAGAAACTAAATTGACCATCTTCTTCCAAAAGTCTGCCTACTTTCAACCCTCAACCAGTGCTAGTGACAATCTAGAAATCATCTTTGGTACCCCTTTCTACCAATTGCTCTTATCCAGTAAATCACCTTTCCATTTTGCCTCCGAAAATATACCTTGAATCTTTCAATTTATCCCAAGTTCTTCAACCACCGCCCAAATAATAATCTACCATCAATATGCACCTAGAATACTGATTGCCTCTTAATTGGTCCCCTCAGATCTATTCTTTCTCCCTTCAATATTTTTTACAAAATGTAACGAGGGTGATCATTTTGAAACTCAATGTGACCACGTCACTCTGTTGTTTAAACCATTCAGCAATGCATCTTCAAGCTTGGGATACAGGACAGGATTCTGGCACTGTGTTGATCATATTCTACATATCTGACTTACCCCACCCCTGATTTCCACCACTCCCTCCTCACTCTCATCATTTCATCTCTCTGGCTTACTCCTGGCTCCTCAAATGCCTCATACTCTGTCTCCTAGAGCAGTCACATCCTATCCTTTCTGCTGGATATTCTTTCCCCTTGCTTTCTTATATAGTTAATTCCTATCTTTCTTTTCATGCTCAGCCCAAGAAAGTTTTCTTCAAGAAAGGCATTCTAACCTCTAAGACTAAATCAGGTCCCTAGGTACCCACTCTTAACAGTGCAAAGCAATACTCTCTTATAACATTAAAATTGTAAAAACTAACACAATAGTGTAAATCAACTCAACTGCAATAAAAATTATAATTGAAATTAAATAGGCAAGCAGTTATTTAATTACTGTCATTCCTACAAGCCTAAAAACTTATTGACTTAAGGACTAGATCATCCTCATTACTGTACCCCAACACAATGCTTTACATATTTTGTTTACAACAAATTTATGTTGAAGAAATGAATTGGCAATAGTTAACATTCATCTTTATTCTTTTACTTCTAACCAACACACCAACATATCTTACTCTGGTGTTTGTTCTCTACCCACCCCCCAGTAAAATTATTTTACTTCCAAAAAATATTACCCATGACCTTTAGTTGTCAAATATGGAAGATATATATGAGCTTATAATACTGAATTCCCCACATCCTTTAGCACTTACAATTATTTTCTTATTCTTGAAACTATATTCTAACATAATGATCTTCTGTTTTCTCCAATTACTGTTCTTTCCTTCCTGGTCAGTCTCCTTGGCACATTGTTCATCTGCTTGTTCCCAGGGTTACAGCCCCAGCTCTCTTCCTCTGCGCACTCTCCTCAGGAATATACTACTTTTGTTAGTGTATTATAAATATTATGTCAAAATTTCACATTTTTACTACTATATCATACACATTTTAATGATGAAGACACTTAGATATTAAAAGATTAATTGAATTTCTAAGGTCACAGAGTAATTAAGGAATTGGGGATTTGAATCCAATCAGACTCATTCAAGAACAGATTTATTGCCTTCCTTCTGCATTATAATTCAAACCATTTAATTGATAATCCCTTTACCATGATGATTCTCAAATCTTTGTCTCCACCTCAAGTAACTCTAACTATTCTGATATCCACCTGCTAACTGAACACCTCCACTTAGTGTCACACAGCATTTTAAAAGCTGCTGCTGCTGCTGCTAAATCGCTTCAGTCGTGTCCGACTCTGTGCGACCCCATAGATGGCAGCCCACCAGGCTCCCCCGTCCCTGGGATTCTCCAGGCAAGAACACTGGAGTGGGTTGCCATTTCCTTCTCCAATGTGTGAAAGTGAAAAGTGAAAGAGAAGTCGCTCAGTCGTGTCTGACTCTTCACAACCCCATGGACTGCAGCCCACCAGGCTCCTCCGTCCATGGGATTTTCCAGGCAAGAGTACTGGAGTGGGGTGCCATTGCCTTCTCCGATTTTAAATGCTACATGACCCCAAAACTGAACTCTTACCTTCACTCAGTATTTTTTTCTAAATTTCTTGTAAGACATCAAGAAATCAATCAAAAATCAATTAAAATCTTGTAAAACATCAAGACTTGTGTGGGGGTCATCACCATGACCCCCACACAAGTCTCAAATACCCAAGTCCAAGTCCTCCCTCTCCCTCATCCCTACTGATACCAGTTTCACGCCCAAAGTTCAAGAGATTTTTCCATCTGTATACTCTTATACACATTCATTATTTTGCACTTACATCAGTGCTCTGATAGTCCATGTTTTCTTTATTATTCATCTGTACAATATTGCCTTCTCAACTGGTCTATCTAAACTTACTTACTGATTTTGCTTATATCCTTCTTACTGCTGTCCAAGTGAATGTTCAAGTACATTGATTTGACTGAGACATTTCTCTATTTTACAGCATTTAATGACTTACTGTCACTTTCAAAATAAGAGCTTAATTATTTAGCAAAAAGTACAAGGGTTAACATTTTTGTCTGCCTCTTGTGTATATATTTATCCTTCCCTCCTATTAGTTTGCTTGCATCCTAAGTTCCAGTCATACTAACCACTTAAAATTCCTCTGAAGTGCCATTCTTTCCTCATGATTTCCTTTGGACAGAACCCTTTTAATCTCAACACAAACTATTCATACTTTACAGCCAGCTGAGATGTTGCATCTTTCAAATGAGCTTTCCTTGATCTTCACCCTGGGCCTAGTTATCTCAAATACCCAACCCACAGTGTCTTTAGAATGCTTACATCCTTTGGCAAAAGAATACTCACACTTTAATGAAGCTGTATACGAACAATCTGTTTCCAGGTTGCTATCTTTGTTCTTTTCTCACTTAGTCCAGTGCCTGGCTCACAGCTGAAATATTCAGTGAATGATAAGTAAAAGCCTATATAACTAAAGTCCACATTTATTTCCTATTTCCTATACAATAGACATTATTATTTTCCAAGTTTACATTCTTCAGAATACTACATAATAGATATTTTTCAAAAATCCTTACCATTTTTATATAAAGAATAAAATAATGTATCCTTAAAACAGATTTTTCTTTTAAAAACCATTGCTGAACAACATCCAAATAGCCATTCGGTTTTCTTATCACAGAAATCCTATCTTCAAATTCCTAACACACTGATGATAAGAAATGAATAGAAATAATAAGCATTAGACTGCTAGTAATAACAACATGACTTGAAATGAATTTTTTAAAATAGTGAAATTTCATGGGGTATTTTTTTTCCATTTAAGACTTCTTTTTTCATTGTTTTGAGAAAAGAAACAATTTTACTGCTGCAAAGGGTATCAAGTTATCTTACCAAATTAGAGATGTCTGAATGATTTATGTTAGAATTAAATAAAGTCTCTTAAATCATTTGTCAATAATCACTGTGTTCAGTTTTAAGAATTTATCTGGTTGTTTAATTACCACTATTTTTTGTAATATCTAGTCTCTAATTATCTACAGTGTGTTTCCAAATGATAAACCAAGTTAAAAGATGGAACTAATATTGTTTAGATCATGAAAATATTATTCCTGCATGAGAAATAACATATGACCTGAATAATTATAGTCAGATGGAAATTTTTTAGTGACCCTAAAAACCTAAAAGACATTCTTACTACAAACAAGAGTAAGTACTGATATGCCCATAAATTCATTAAAAAGCAAAATCCAACTCACTAGCATGTAATATAAAATTATAAGCAAGAAATATTACTAAGGTAAAATCCACAGTGGACAAATAAATAAATGTGGAATATTGAAGGAATATATCCCAGTCTTTTGACACTTACCCAATGAGGGTGAGTCCTGCTACCCACAAACTATCTAAATATTGGGCTGTGAGGACTAACTCTGAAGTCACAATCTGTAACCAACTTTTCTAATAGTGTATCCAAAAAACTGACCTATTCCTTTGCTATGAAGCAACATCAAGTTGAAAAATCCTTCCAGAATTCTTGCTTTGTTCACAGGCTTTGTCCATTTTTCCTTTGAACTCCTGTTCTTAGACTCTCCCTCATCTCCCTGACTCCTGTCTCCTGCTCCCTCTTGCTTTCTCATGTGGTGTTTTGAGAGCATTCTCTGGTGGCTCAGTTGGTAAAGAATCTGCCTGCAATGCAGGGGACTCCAGTTTGATCCCTGGGTTGGGAAGATACCCTGGAGAAGGAAATGGCAACCTACTCCAGTATTCTTGCCTAGGAAATCTCATGGACAAAGGAGTGTGGCAGACTGCAGTTTATGGGGGTACAAGTCAGACACAACTTAGAGATTAAACCACCACACCACAGTGTTTTGTACCTGGTAACTAATGTGGTTACCATTAGGAAAAAAATGAAAAAGCTGGCTTAAAGCTCAACATTCAGAAAATGAAGATCATGGCATCTGGTCCCATCACTTCATGGGAAATAGATGGGGAAACAGTGGAAACAGTGGCTGACTTTATTTTTTTGGGCTCCAAAATCACTGCAGTTGGTGACTGCAGCCATTGTATTAAAAGATGCTTACTCCTTGGAAGGAAAGCTATGACCAACCTAGATAGCATATTAAAAAACAGAGACATTACTTTGCCAACAAAGGTCTGTCTAGTCAAGGCTGTAGTTTTTCCAGTGGTCATGTATGGATGTGAGAGTTGGACTGTGAAGAAAGCTGAGGGCCAAAGAATTGGTGCTTCTGAACTGTGGTGTTGGAGAAGACTCTTGAGAGTCCCTTGGACTGCAAGGAGATCCAACCAGTCCATTCTAAAGGAGATCAGTCCTGGGTGTTCATTGGAAGGACTGATGCTGAAGCTGAAACTCTAATACTTCGGCCACTTCATGAGAAAAGTTGACTCATTGGAAAAGACTCTGATGCTGGGAGGGATTGGGGGCAGGAGGAGAAGGGGACGACAGAGGATGAGATGGCTGAGTGGCATCACCGACTCAATGCATGTGAGTTTAGATAAACTCTGGGAGTTGGTGATGGATAGGGAGGCCTGGTGTGCTGCAATTTATGGGGTCCCAAAGAGTCAGACACGACTAAGTGACTGAACTGAACTGAACTGAACTAATGTGGTCCTTTAGTCACTAACCTTTGTTATAAACTGTGCTTTCTTCTCTATATCTATTCCCTCACTCAGTCCAGGACACTCCTGCAGAGTACCATATTAGTCCCACATTTCATATATTAATCAAGGTAGGCCATGTTGAGCTGTAGTAATAAATTTCAAGAAATCTGTGGCTTAAAACAAAATCTCTGGGCTCACTCTAAGTCTGCTGCAGGTCCAGAAGCTCTGTAAGGCAACATCAATCCAAACAATGATTCAGAGGTTTGGATGGGTCCATTTTGTGGTTCTACAATCTTAAGAAGAAGCTTATGATCACTGTGGCAGGAGAAAAAAATAACTCAGGAGTCTCACAACAGTTTTTAAATGCTCTGTCCTCAAAGAAACAAAGGTTACTCTCACAATCTAGTAGCTTGACAATTCACATAGTCCCATCTTATTCAAAACTAGATTACAAACGTGAAGACACATACACATTTGGTAACCAATACATATCTCATCCAGATAACTTAATACCTTTTTCCACTTCAAAATATAGTAGTAGTCCCAATTAAATTAGCTTTATACTCAAATTAAAAGAGAATTACCAAATTTAAGAAAAATGATGAACTTTAAATGACAAGTTTACTTCTGAAAAATCACATTTCTGATTTTTTTTTTATTAAATGAGAATGAGAGGCTTAAAGTTTAATAAAATTTTTCAAGGATGGCATAAACCAAGATTGTGTTGTTCACATAAATCCCTTTGTCTTCTATGAAATAACAGAAAAATGGAGTGGGTGATTATTCAGCAAAAATAACATGCATTATAGGTATTTTTAAAGTTTTAAAATGAGCAACAGAAGCTCAGAATTTCATCTGAACATCATAAATCACATCTCTCATTGTTCATATACATGTGTATGCGTGCATGTGTGCACATATACACACAAGCACAAACACACACTGAAACTACTGACTAGTGATGTCTCAGTCTAATGAAGGAGATTCTGAAGCACATAGGTAAATACCAGTTCAAATTAAGAAACTAGTGTGGTAATAAAAAAAAGTCTACTTTTTTGAGAGCCTTTTTTGTAGAGTCAGCTAAATCAAATAGATTATTTGGTGGAAAGAGGGAAAGAGATTCAAAAGAATCATAAATATGCATGGTTTACAAAGAAGCTGTATCTTCCTCATTGTTACTGAAATTATAAGGCAGTTAAGGATGTAGGTATTAAACAATAAATATTTGAACAGTATTACATGTCCAAAATTCTTGGGAGTAGTTGATTGCGAATATAGCTATAAATAAATCCCCATCCTTGAAATGCTTACAGTCAAATAAATATACCACATTCACTCTTAATCTCTAAATAATTGAAATATGTATGGTCAACACAAAGAACACTAAAATTTGAATAGCATGTTTCATTTGAATTCACATGATAATGTTCAAGTAGTACAACTACTTGGTATCATTATAATACCCTTGCTGCTGCTGCTGCTGCTGAGTCGCTTCAGTCGTGTCCGAATCTGTGCGACCCCATAGACGGCAGCCCACCAGGCTCCCCCGTCTCTGGGATTCTCCAGGCAAGAACACTGGAGTGGGTTGCCATTTCCTTCTCCAATGCATGAAAGTGAAAAGTGAAAGCGAAGCCTCTCAGTCATGTCCGACTCGCAGCGACCCCAGGGACTGCAGCCTAAGGGGCTCCTCTGTCCATGGGATTTTCCAGGCAAGAATACCCCAAATATAACCAAAAATATATGAAATATACACTTAAGAAATTGAAGTATCATTAGAGAAACAGATAAACTAACTACTTTAAAACAAAGTAGAATACATCGGTATTATCAGAGGTCCAAACCATGCTAAGTAAATGCAAAAAATCAAGTGGTTCCAATTTGAGCTATGAAATAAGGTAAACAAAAGAGGTCCTAAAAACACTGGTCCTTAAGGGAAAATGGGAGTTCAGTTCATGAGCAAGTGAGGCAAGGAGATGGACCTACTAAATAGTGAGTGAATCCTCAAGAGAATATAAAAGAATATTCAGTGAATTGATAAAATATAGAGTAGGGTAGTCATGCAAGGGATTTCAAGACCAAAAAGACAGGTGGCAGAAAAACTATTAAAGAGACTCTGGACTGGAATGTCAAAATTGGGTTCTATTTTGTACATAATTGAGTAATATGCAAAACTTTAGAAAGAAAATAAGCTAATTGATTTAAACCATACTGTATACAGTTTTACATTATTTACTCCAGTATAAAAGACAAATTGAAGAAGAGGCTTCAGGTAGTGAAACAACGATAGAAAATTGTTTCGAAAATAATGACACAACTAAGTGAAGAAGAAAATAAGGAATCAAATACAGCAAGTATTTTAGTAGCATGACTGATTAAAATGAACACATGTATACCTGTGGCGGATTCATTTCGATATATGGCAAAATCAATACATTATTGTTAACTTAAAAAAAAAAAAAAAATCTAATCAGTTATCCGGAGGAAGGAAGGAAAATGAACATGGTCCTTCTCTTGGAAACCAAAAGGAAGCTGGAAGCCGACAATCACTGAATGAGATAAAGGATACAGAAAGAACACAAATACTTTAAATATTAAGTATACGTTGATATTGACCATGGGGCTTCCCTGGTGGCTCAGGTAAAGAATCTGCCTGCAATGCAGGAAGCATGAGTTTGATCCCTGGGTTGGGAAGATTTCCTGAAGAAGGAAATGGCAACCCACGTCAGTATTCTTGCCTGGAAAATCCCATGAACAAGGAAGATGGGTGGACTACAGTCCATGTGGTCGCAAGAGTTGGACACGACTTAGTGACTATACCACCACCACCCACTGACCATATTTAGTATGTGATAAATTTGACATACAACAGAAGATTAACATTCACATCTGTAGTCAGAAGAGAAGTCAGCAATAGAGATTATAGATGCTAGTAAGCGGCATGTACCTAATATAATGGTTGAGGACATGATGTAGAAAATGTTACCTGGGCAAAGATATAAGATGATCCTGTTAGGTAGTTAGAATAGGAAAAATGAGTCCAGAATGGCGATGACTAAAAGCCAAAGAAGGGGAAAGCCCACAAAAATAGAACAAACGAAGGTCAGAGGACCAGAGGACCTCGGGTAAAACAAACAGCACTCCTGGCTAGCCCCATTTACACAGGGCAGGCCCACGGGGAGGAGAAAAAACATATAAAAAGAGGAGCCAAAATTGGGCCAGGGGCTTTCTCTTCATGTCTTTTGGGTTGGTCCGCCCTCACACATCAAGGATGTATTTTCCTTTTCTTTCTAAATAAAACTGAGCTGTAACATGAGGTTGTAACACTGATCCATCTGGGGAGATTACACGGGGCTGTAACGCTGGCCCATCTGTTGCTTCAAATTTTTGTTGCAATGAGACAGAACCAAGGAAATTACAAACTCCCGCAACAATACTATATCATGGAAAACTCATTTTTGAGGAGTAATCTAAAAAACTGGGAGTCAACCAAGGAAAGTAAGAATCAAAGAGAAAGAACAGAGGCAATAGAGAAAAGCTTCGAATCTGTAGTCTGTCCCTGAACTGTTTTCAATTTCCCAGTACTATACACAGTCCCATACCATCCCCAGGCATTAAAAATTTGAACCACACTGTTTCCAAAACATGCTATGCTTGTCCCCAACTCAGTGTTTCCTTGTACTATTTAAATAGCTTGGAATTCCCACCCACTAACCCTTTCAAATACCACTTACCCTGTGAAATTCCCCCGCTCTTTGTCCCACAATGTTTTACTCAGCAAACTTCATTAGAGCACACATCACCCTGTATGGTAATTGTTTTTGCGTCTGTTTCCCTCAAGTAAATGAGAACTCCAGGTGGGTCAAGGAGGGCCTTATTCAACTTCTAAAGTCAAGGCTTTGCACATAACAGGCATCTAAAGAACACTTATTGAATGCAGAAGGTTTAGTGGATTGTAATGCTATAGGATTTTCAGCAGTTAGAATTAGCACGGAGAATAGGAAGTTGCATTTGCTATTTAGAAGGAAGTGATGACCTTTGTAAGAATGATTTCACTGCAGTACTGTGGGTAGAAGCCAGATAATAAAGGATTAAGGAAGGAGTGGGTAGTAATTAGATAGAAAACCTACTGCTATAATTTGCTACTAAAGGGCAATTGAGAGATGAGAGAGTAACTTGACAGGGAAGAAGTGTTGAGGGATGGAGTTTTAAGGATAAGGAAATCTTGAGTACATTTTTAAGCTGAAAGTAGATATTTAAGAAATCAAATAATAGAAGTAACTGTGTGATGTAGAGAGGGATTAAGAGAGAGAGAAATCAGGGGTACAGGAACGTGTGTGCTTGATCGTTCAGTAATGTCCAACTGTTTGCGACCCCATGGACTGTAGCCCTCCAGCCTCCTCTGTCCATGGAATTTCTCCAGGCAAGAATACTGGAATGAATTGCTTTTTCCTCCTCCAGGGGATCTCCCAGACCCAGGGATCTAACCCGCGTCTCCTGTGTCCTGTGTCTCCTTCATTGGCCGGCGGATTCTTTACCACTGAGCTACCTACAGGCACAGGTATGTGCATGCTAAATCGCTTCAGTCGTGTCCAACTCTGTGCTACCCTATGGACATCAGCCTGCCAGGCTTCTCCGTCCATGGGATTCTCCAGGCAAGAATACTGGAGTGGGTTGCCATGCCCTCCTCCAGGGGATTTTCCTGACCCAGGGATTGAACCTGAGTCTTTTAAGTCTACCTGCCCTGGAAGCAGTTCTTTACCATTAGCAACACCTGGGAAGCCCAAGGGCACAGATAGCTGAAAGCAAATGGGAAACATTCCTCTTCTGAGATTAGAAGGGAAAGGAAAGGTAGTGTCCCTGTAGAAATCTTCTATTGTAGATGAGAAAAACTGAGAGATCTCTCTTCTTACTGTATGGTTTCTCTGATTAGGTGGTGAATTATTCTGCCATCTTCCATGAGTGTAGGAGTAAGGAATGAAATATGAAAAACTGGATATTGAATAAAGAAAGGTAGCATAACTATATAATTTAGTAACAAACAGAAAAATCCATTTTATTTGAACTGAGGCTAAATATTTAAAAGTCCCATAGTTAAGTAACTAATTAATAAACTTTAACATCCTTGTCATACGTAATAAATATGAGCCTGGTTAACAAAATACCTCAGTTAATAGAGAGTTATATAAACCATGAGCTAGCTTGATAATTTTGACAGGTATATTTTTCTTAAATTGCCCTTAGTACCAAAATTAGATGACTCCTAACTTTGACTCTATTACCTATTTGCAATAGAAAATACTTCAGGATCCTACTCTGCCTTGGAGTCAGGAGAATCATCTCTAATTTTCATGGTACTTGTAGTCTAAAAATATAAATCAAGAAATTTAAGGTCAGTAGAAATCTAGAAAAAATAATTAACAGTGTGTGTTTTGTTATATTATATACATATTTCTTACATTAGACTGCACTAACTCCAAAGTCAATTTTTCAAGTTTTTAAAACTGTCTCCTTTAGAAAAATGTGGCTTAAAATAGACTAAAACAATTTAAAAACACAATGCTTAACTCAAAAATTATTTAGAGATTCTACATTTTTTTCCAAACCCTAATGATACTGGAATTTTTCTTACTTTAATCCACTGTAAAGTACCACACATTCATTGTGTCATTTATCATCCTCAAAATATCACCCTGAAGCAGGTTCCTGAAACAGTACTGTGGATAAGAGGCTGAGGTTTGACATCAAACAATCCTATTTAAATACTCAATCCACCATTTACTAGTTAAGTGATCTTGGCGAGAGCTTTAAACTATCCACACCTGTTACCTCTTTTGTGCATTGGGGACACCACCACCAATCTCATAGGTTTGTAATGAAGATAAACAATTGGCTGCACATAAACCATTTAAAAAGGTGCCTGGCACAGAATAAGCTCTCAGTCAATGGCAGCTGGACTTTCCAGGTGGTGCTAATGATAAAGAACCCTTCTGCCAATGCAGGAGTCACAGGAGATGCAAGTTCGATCCCAGGACTGGGAAGATCTCCTGCAGCATGGCAACCCACTCCAGTATTCTTTTCTGGAGAATCCCATGGACTGAGGAGCCTGGCAGGATATGGTCCATAGGGTCTCAAAGAGTCGGATATAACTAAACAGACTTAGCAAGCACACAATGGCAGCTATTGTTATCAGTGATAGCCTTCTTCAGTTCAAGCATTTTCCTTCTGACATTTTTCCTTTCTTACTGAAACAAAGGTTTTTTTTGTTTGTTTGTTTTGTTTTGTTTTTATCATCAAATACTTCTGTTCTTTGGAAGGACTGATGCTAAAGCTGAAACTCCAATACTTTGGCCATCTCACGCGAAGAGTTGACTCATCGGTAAAGACTTTGATGCTGGGAAGGATTGGGGGCAGGAGGAGAAGGGGACGACAGAGGATGAGATGGCTGGATGGCATCACCAACTCTATGGACATGAGTTTGAGTGAACTCCAGGAGGTGGTGATAGACAGGAAGGCCTGGCGTGCTGCAGTTCATGGGGTTGCAAAGAGCCGGACATGACTGAGTGACTGAGCTGAAATGAACTGAACTGTGAAGGAAGAGTTGTTAATCTATTAAACAAATTTTAAAGTATTACCAATATATCACACAGTGTAATAGTAGTATTTCTGGACAAATCAACTCTATAAAGAAATATATCATATTAGATAAATATGCGAATGAAAATATGAAAACTAAATGCAGAGATTAAACTTTTCTTATTAAAATGCTTTATAGAGAACAGACTTTTGCATAACTTTCAAAAGTGTCATGTTTTTATGATTAACATTGGCAATTTGGAGTTATATCTGCTATATACATATTATTAAAAATAAAAATGTACTCAAGTGCATTCTGATAAAATATTAACATGAAATATTATAATCAATTACTAAAAACTTCAGTGTTTAATATTCCATTCATAGCATTGCTCCTATTTTCTCTCTTCTTCCTCACTAATTTATTTTTGTTTTCTTTGTTATATTAATACAGTGTTCCAGTGGTTGGTCAGATATTTATTACCCATATGAAAGACACTTTCCCAAAATTCTCCGTTTGTATTTACCTCGGTGGAAATAGCTGAGTGAAAATTAAATCAAATAATGCAGCCAAAATAATCAAGTATTTTGTGATGTTTATTTCCACATGCATGAAAATATAATTGAAAAAGTAACACTATTGAGGTAATTAATATTGAAACTTTTACAAAATACTATAATGCTGGATTGAATGAATATATACTCTAAATACTCTTAGCATGAAAAAGAATGTACTCAACAAAAAGAAAATCACATTAAGTTTTAGATGAAAATCTGCAGTTATGGATGTGACTTTCTCTTGACTAACCCTGAAGTCCAAATCCCTCCAGACATAGAAGTTACTCTAATATATTTATGTGTCTCATAATGCAAATAGGTCAAATTGACATTGAAAAGAGAAGCCAAGAACTACTGAGCCAGATGCTTTTTTGAAAATTAAGAGAGCCATGATATGCATACTGTTTGCCATAAGAGGATCCATAAGAGGATCTGTTCCACTAACCTTTCTTTTGTGTGTGTGTGTGTGTGTGTGTGTGTGTGTGTGTGTGTTCAGTTGTGTCTGACTCTTTGCGACCCTGTGGACTGTAGCTGGCCAGACTCCTTTGTCTATGGGATTCTCCAGGCAAGAATATTGGAGTGGGGTTGCCATTTGCTACTAGAGGGGATCTTCCCAACCCAGGGGTCAAACCCACATCTCTTGTATCTCCTTCATTGACAGAGGGATTCTTTACCACTGAGCCTCCTGGGAAGCTTCCTTGCTGCTGCTGCTGCTGCTGCTGCTGCTAAGTCGCTTCAGTCGTGTCCGACTCTGTGCGACCCCATAGACGGCAGCCCACCAGGCTCCCCCGTCCCTGGGATTCTCCAGGCAACAACACTGGAGTGGGTTGCCATTTCCTTCTCTAATGCATGAAAGTGAAAAGTGAAAGGGAAGTCGCTCAGTCATGTCTGACTCTTAGCGACCTCATGGACTGCAGCCCACCAAGCTCCTCCATCCATGGGATTTTCCAGGCAAGAGTACTGGAGTGGGGTGCCATTGCCTTCTCCGGGGAAGCTTCCTTAGGACCCTGTAATTACAGTAGAGTGGGGCTGGGAACTAGTTCTATTTACGACACAACACAGCACACCTCTGCAGAGCCCAGTTACTGTGTAAGAAGCTCATTTATTTTGAAGACTAAGAGGGCTTTTGCTTTGATTCATTAGCATAAAAGTTAAAGAGGTTACCACAACAGAAATAGTAAAATCCAAATTAGCAATTAATGAACAGTAAAAGCGGAGAAGGCAATGGCACCCCACTCCAGTACTCTTGCCTAGAGAATCCCATGGATGGAGGAGCCTAGTAGGCTGCAGTCCATGTGGTCGCTAAGAGTTGGACACAACTGAGCGACTTCACTTTCACTTTTCACTTTCATGCACTGGAGAAGGAAATGGCAACCCACTCCAGTGTTCTTGCCTGGAGAATCCCAGGGACGGGGGAGCCTGGTGGGCTGCCGTCTATGGGGTCACACAGAGTCGGACACGACTGAAGAGACTTAGCAGCAGCTGCAGAACAGTAAAAGACAACAAGCAGCACACTTTCAGTATTCAGTATTGAAATTTTTCTCAATAATGCTTCAACAATTAGTATTACAAGATGGTCAGGAATGAGTGTGGAAGTTCAGTTGCAACTCATTGTATTCTCTTGTCTTTTCTATTCAGTTATTTGATTACCCAGTTATATCATAGTGCTACCACATAATATCCTTTCACTTTGAGTGACTACATATAAATACAGTTGATTTGGGGAAAGATTCAATAGTTAAGCCTGCATATTAAATAACAAAGTGTATTCTCTCTATATCCAACTACAGATTTTTTTCAGCAATCGTGTGTCAAGAATGTATTCAGTTTGGGCATTTTCATGGCACTATAGTGGACACTGGGTTTCCCTGGTGGCTCAATCAGTAAAGAATCTGCTTGCAATGCAGGAGATTCAGGTTTGATCTCTGGGCTGGGAAGATCCCCTGAAGAAGGAAATGGCAATCCATTCCAGTATTCTTGCCTGGGAAATCCCATGGACAGAGGAGCCTGGAGGACTAAAGTCCATGGGGTTGCAAAGAGTCAGACATGACTGAGCAACTAAACCACCACCACCATAGTGGACACTGAAAGAACAATAAATAATTCAAAACCTTAATTAAGCTTACTATCTAGTGGAGCATGCAGAGTCTGATTAAGAAAGAACTGTGAAGCTATATTTATTTCCATGATAGTGATATATATATATATATGCTGCTAAGTCGCTTCAGTCGTGTCTGACTCTGTGCAACCCCATAGCAATTGCCCTCATGTCTACCCCTGTCTGGGTTAGCTGGCCTCTCAGACTTGCCCTACAAACTCTATTATATATATATATACATATATGTATATATATATTTGTGTGTATATATATATATACATGTGTGTATATATGTATACATATGTGTGTATATGTATATATATACATATGTGTACATATATATGTGTGTGTGTATATATATATATATATATATATAATAGAGTTTGTAGGGCAAGTCTGAGAGGCCAGCTAACCCAGACAGGGGTAGACATGAGGGCAATTAGGAGATTTGAATTGTTTTCATTCAAATACAGTGATGGAAATGTTCTGTCCACACAGTTCTCTTAATCCCACCTAACATCTCAACAACAACAAATTAGCATTTGTGAATAATTTAATTGGCTTTTTGCATGTGATGGAAAGAACAAAATCCTACCTTAGTTACCTCTAGCAACAACAACAGCAATAAAAATCTTGGATGTGTGTGGTGGGGAGGGGACGGCGGGGGGTGAACAGGTGTGAAATTCTAAGGACATGAGTACCAGGAATGAAAAGCCTTCAGGAGATTTGGCAGTCCTCTCCCTCAGTGTCTGTCTCTCAGGGGCCGTCTGATCTCCTTCACATGGGGTCTCTGCATAACTCTGTTCTTTGCCTTGTGACTTCTCCCTCATAATTTCAGCCATGGCTTTCCTGATTCAGCTCCTCCCACTAGCAGATTTCGTCTCTGCTCCATAGATATACACACCTCAGATTCTTAAGCCAGGTAAGGTGTAGAAGAATGGGTTAGCTGTCTGTTGGTCAGGAGCCCATCCAAACCTACCAGTTTGAGACAAGAAAATGGCCCAAACCATATGAGTCCATTGAGGCAGCTGTGCTGTCAGCAGGCAGATTGGAGGCAGGCATGAACTGAC
Source organism: Bos indicus (assembly GCF_029378745.1). Taxonomy (NCBI): domain Eukaryota; kingdom Metazoa; phylum Chordata; class Mammalia; order Artiodactyla; family Bovidae; genus Bos; species Bos indicus. The sequence continues at coordinate 48,674,377 of NC_091768.1, forward strand.
CTCTGAGATTTAGGGTATCTCCTGACAAGGTTTAAGGCACTTTCTGATTTTTTTCTGTTTTAGCCTTTCTTTGTATTACTTTGACTTTTAGAATCCTGTGGCTCCTTGCAGTTCTCTAAAATTTGATCTATGGCTGCAGAACCTAATTGCTTTAACTCAATTCCCAAATATCTTTGCCCTGCTGCCTTCCATGACACAAATTTTAACTTGTTCATACAAGAAAGAAAACTTTGTCCTTGGCCTTATTAGTTCTGTGCACAGACTAAGGCTTTGAGTTTAAACTCCCTATGGCCATTTCTACTATGATTCTCTAATCAAACTCTGATGGTGGTATTTTTTTCATTTCAGGATAATTCATGCATTCATTAAATATTTATTTAGTTTGTACTATGTGCCAGGAAATGTTGTAAATGCTGAGGTTATAGCCAGATACAAGCAAAATAATTTTTCAATCATTAGAAATTTTTAGAAAATAAAATATTCAAAATAATGACAAATTCTGCAACCAATATATAGTCCTTTGATTAACACATTTTGAATTGTCTATGATAAATTTCAACCTTTTAACTAAGAATTTTGGAAACATTTAGCCACTTCCTAATGATGAAGGATAATCATTATAAGCATCTATTGTTATATGATACCTATGGTACCCTGCATATAATTCAATTATAGTGCTTACAATATCATACATCAATTATTTTCTTTTTCTCTCTCCTTTCCAAAAACAGGAGCTCCTTGAAGACATCTTGTATTTCCCTTCAGTGCCTGACAGATAACTGACCTTGACTATTGAATGGGTGAGAATGAGCAGTTCACAAGGATAGCATTGAAGGTTTAAGTAATTTGATCATGTACATTTCCAATATGATTATAAGTGGAAGTTACAGAGTGTGCTTCTGTGCAGGACTGCCCAGACTTACCAGAGTCCAGTTGTTTGAACTCCAAACAGAGTGTTTTGAAAGTATTTCCTATTGATCATCTTGGAACACCAGTGAAAGAGTAAAAGGAAGCCTCAGGTGGCAGGAGAGGCTTTTTCATTAGAGGTTTTTAAAGTTCCTAGAGAAGTAAGCTTACAACAGAATGCTGAGCACATCACCTTTCCAATTCTCAGGTGTACAGACAGCAGGTTAGACACATCTGTGCCGGGCAGAGCATCTGATTAGTGCCGCATCATGTGCAATGAAGCATCCCAAAGGCCAACAAAGCTAAATGTACACACTGGACATTTCCCACCCATACGTAATGCCAAAAAGGAACAGGACCAAGTTTTGGATCGGAGGAGCCACTCTTTAAGAATTTCATGATTATCTTCTCTAACCCTTTTATTGTTTTCCCTCTAGACAATAAGGAGAAAATATGGGGATAAAAGGGGATTCCTAAGTTTTACTTCAAAAAAAACCCAGCCAAGGCATATGCAGAAGATGATGCTGCATGAGACACATAATATATTTCAAGAGAACAAAAAAAGTAAAGAACAGACATCCTCTGGGTGAAAGCTCAGGACTATCCTCTCAAAACCAGAAAGAAGAGAATGCTAAACTTCATTGCCTCAAACCTTCTACATCTAAATGGTTGATTAAATTTCTCTATAATTCAGATCATTCATTTGAAATATACCAGCTCAAATTTTTTCAACTGTCAAATGAGATGAACATACAATTTGTGCCATGCACTATGAATTTATTCCCACTTCCAAGCACTTCTCTTTTCTAAAACACAGTAAATAGTCTTTCTTTCCTCCCCTCCAGCCATGGCACTGAGAAAAAATTCCATATACCTCCTTTCCTCCCAAGTACTCCCCAGCACAACTGACCTGATGATAGACCAAACTAAAATTCACCCAATATTTTTCATTTATGATTCACTAATTACCTTAAGTCAGCTCTATGCTTGATGCTGAAGCTTTACATCAATCTTAACAACTCATAATCCTTTCCACAGTATCAGAAAGTTAGAGGCCACCACATAATCACATTTTGTCTATTACATTGGAACAATATGTTTGGCTTTTGTGACAAGACAGCATTCCAACAACCAAAAAAGAAGCAAAATAAAGATCAAAAGAATTACATCAGTAGGCATAACAATGATGCCTGGGTGAAAGTCAGCTCATATCTCATTGTTGAACTCTTCCTGGTGTAAATCTTATGAGAGCAAATGTTTTTCTCTGTCTTGTTCACATTTGTGTCCTCAGGGCCTAGAAGAATGCCATCATATGATGGGTGCACAACAAATTCTTATTTATCAAATGAATGAATGAACATAATGGGGATTCAGCCAGATTCAGATATAAGTATATCCAATGACTAACTGAAAATGATTTAGGCTTCTAGATTATGAATGTCCCACCCTGTCTTCTTACTCCCCTAAAATTTTGTGCACCCCAACCCTAATCTCTTCCCTCGTGGTTCAGCTGGTAAAGAATCCACCTGCAATGTGGGAGACCTGGGTTTTATCCTTGGGTTGTGAAGATCCCCTGGAGAAGGAAAAGCCTACCCACTCCAGTATTCTGGCCTGGAGAATTCCATGGACTGTATAGTCCATGGGGTCTCAAAGAGTTGGACATGACTGAGTGACGTTCATTTTCACAACTCTAATCTCTAGGTCTCCCATGCCTGTGGATAGTGATAAAAAGGAATAGCATAATAAATTATGCATAACTTAAAGTGGCATTCAAAGATGAACTAAGGCACACCTTATGGACTTAAAAAAGTGAACACAACCCATCATCTTATTCTCTACAACCAGGAATACCACCTAGAACACCCAGTTGTAGATACTATGGGAAGTTCTTCCAAATGGGAACAACACATTTAACAATCAGCTAGAAATTTACTGTTCACCAATCTCAAAAGGAAATTCTTATACTCTGATTACATTTCATTGTGAATGTTTCCTGGACAAGCTGCCAAGAAACATTATATTACCCCTAATGGGAACAGGGTAGGGAGAAATTTGAGATCACAGTGATTTAGCTACAGTTGTCTGTTCTCAAGAAAACTATAGTGTCATGGGTGAGCCTTAGGTGGGTGCTGACCTGAGGCTTCCCCAGGTCATTGGAGCAGGAACAGTATAGAGGTGAGACTAATAAAATTCCCAAGATCACAAAATACAACTCAATCCCAAATGGCTTCCAAAAGATTTAGATAACCCCTTCCTTTTAGAGGGAAGGAAATAAAATCCCAGAGAGGTAAGGAAACATACCCAAGGTTACTTGACTTAGTGGCAGATGGGGGTTCTCTCCAAACCATAAATGCTTAGAAAGGGAAACTGTACCCATAGCACATTTGCACGCACTGCATCTGTCTACTTTCACTGCACAGGCAGGCACATGCTATTCGCTTTTAACTAGAAAGGTAAAATTGGGCCAAATAATATTTAATTCCCCACTGTAACAGTAGATTTACATTCCATATTCAGACAGCTGGCATAATTGAAGACAGCTCGGAACCCCTGAGGATATCCAAACTGTCACAATTGGAGAAAAGATTGACATATCCTGCAGTGTAAGACCTACTCAATGACATTACAAAGCTGATTCAAAATATCATCTTTGTAGGATCCTCAATATCCAATCTATGAACAATAGACATAATTAAACATAAAAAGCTGTAAATTAAGCAGACTAAATGATGAAGCAAATCATTTCATTTTTGCACCTGTGAAGTACAGTATGCCATTGTCATTTTCCTCAAAGAAGACAGCACAGATACTCACATGGACAATTATCAAAAGAGTTCAGAGCAGTAGCAACTATAATGGACAATAGATTTCTTTCCAAAAAAAAAAAAAAAAAAAGACTAAAAAGATATCAATGAATGTAGTTTTCAAGTCACAGTGTGAATACACAGCTGCCGCCACAGATTCTATTTAATGTATTTCAATATGACTAATTAAAATTAAAAAAACTTAGGTCTCCTATTCTCAAGCTGGTAAAAGCAGAGAACACAGAAAAACAAGTTCAAGTTATCATTTTGTATGTCTCTGCAAGAGAGTTTTTGGCTTGCTTTGTGCTTGACAGCTACAGAAAATAGTCTGTACAAAGAAGCACCTTGCCTGGAGATGACTGTCCAAAAGGCAGTGTCTTCATGGTTAAGAGTATGGGTTCTGAAGACACAGACCTGGCTACAAATCTTACTTGGCCACCTCCTGAGTAGCCTCAGGCTAGGCTCCTCTGTCCATGGAATTCTCTAGGCAAGAATATTGGAGTGGATAGCCATTCCCTTCTCCAGATCTTCCCAACCCAGGGATCAAATCCAGGCCTCCTGCCTTGCAGGCAGATTCTTTACCCTCTAAGCCACCAGAAAAGCCCAAGTTATTTAACCCCTCCATATTTTATTTTCTCCATGAGTAAAATGAGGATATCTATAGTTCCTCCCCCACTGGATTGTTGTGAGAATGAAAAGCTACAGATTAAGTAAAGCACTTGAAACACTGATACTCAGTGACTACCCAGCAAGTGTTAGCTTCTATAACTGCAGTCTAAAATGTTGCATCTGGGATTTTAAATGAAACCAACAAGAGCAGGTATTTAAGAACCTATTCTCACTCTAGCCTTTTAAGGGAAGATTCATACGGCAATCAAGGCAGTTTCATCCATAAAGTGGCTCTCTAAACATTTAAATTGAAAAAAAAAAACTTACAGTATTAAAATCAGAAAAAAAGCAGATAAAAAATATATTTTAATGTGAGCTGGAAAGATACTGGTAAGGTCATTGAACATACATTGCAATCAGAGACACACAGTGTCACCTCAAGCCCGGATTGAGCTAAAAGAGCCAAGGGAAAGATCTGCCAAAGAGCCCACCATGAACTAGCATAAAACCACCTGCAAAATCCGTTCAAGCATCTGTCTCTGTGAAGTGCCAACCCTTCTCCTCCCACCCCACCAGGCTGGCCTCATCTACCAGAGAGCAATACTAGAGGCCCCCTTTTTTTTTCAGTTCAGTATTTCTCCATTTGATCAATCCAGGAGGCATTGCATGAAACCTCACACAGCAACTCATTTTCCTTCTTTGTCACAATTTATTCCAAACACCCTTGTCCCTCTAATTTTAGTACCTGCCAAAACCAAATCAGGCTGATCCATGTGTTCAAGTATTAGACTTTTATTTTATACTGGAGTACAGCTGATCAACAATGGTGTGACAATTTCAGGTGGACAGCAAAGGGACTCAGCTGTACATATACATGTATCCATTCTCTTTCACACTCCCCTGCAGTTTAATGTTCCCTAAATGAATCCTCAAAACTGTTATAAGAGAAACGAGAAACACATCATCCACTCAGTGGTCATTTGTCGTCTTATAAGGGTTCAAAGCAGGGAAGGGAGGGTGGATCACCAATGTGAGGGTGTTTCAGCTATAGCGGTTCTCTGAGGCAATGCAAAGGTAAAAAAGAAGCAGGAGAAATGATGACACCACTACAATATTTCGTATCTGTAACTAAGGATAATATTACCTACCTCCTGGGACTCTTATGAAGATTCAATAATTCAATAAGTGTAAAGTGCTTAGATTAGTTCCTGGCATATCCTAAGCATTCAGTAAATGTTAGTTATGATGAAATGATGATCATGATCAAGATGATGGTGATGGTGAAAGAAATTGCTAGTAGGCAATACATACCACAAACCAATGAGTGCAATTTGGAGAGGATGATTAGAATACTCAGCTCTCCCTCTGCTTTCAATAATTTCACATATTACAGGAGAAAATTGGAAATATCATAAAAGAGATGTTTATTTCCTAAGTAAGACATGAGCTAGAGATGCAAAAATTGATGAGAGTTAAAAACAGAAAAGCCACAAGATATGAAAAAGATGCCATGGAATTGTTAAGTTCAGCTCAGGAGATAACAAAATAATATCCCTGAATGATATTAATTAATATGCATGAAAGCAGGTGCAATGAGTCAGGCATTGTTCTAAATTCTTTAACATATATCACTTATTTAATCCACACAACAATCCTGTGCAAGGAGGCTATTATATTCTGAAGTAGGGCACAGAAAGATTAAATGATTTCCTCAAGGTTTCACAGCTGATAAGTGGTGAAATCAGGATTGTATACCTTTAGTTTGTCTCCAGTCTTTGCCCTTAATTGCTGTACTATAATCCTTCTCAATACATGAAGGAGAAGATCTTTTGAGAACTTTAACAATCAGTAGAAAAAAAAAAAACTATTGAGTCGAGATATGAAAAAATTCCTAAACAAAATACCAACATAAAACATCAACATTTCTTAAAGTATGATGTTAATCATTAGAGGTGATTATTATGTAACAGGTAAAGTAAGTAAATTTGGTTTAAGACAAATGTTTATCATGTTTTTTCCTGATTGTTATTTGAGGAAATTGCATTATTTTATATGATTGTTTTTAATGATGTGATGCTTATTCCATATAAGATTTTTCTCATGTTTATTATTATCACAATGTGATATCCTTCTTGTCCATAGGATAAGTGAATGGAAGCAATCTGTGCCTTTTGAGAGCCTACAATCCAGAACTGAATAACCATGAAAAGTATGTGCAATACATTTAAATAAGGTAGAGGCTTTGCTTGATTCAGCAGCATGAGAGAGATGGATGGGGCATCAGATACAGGAAAATGAGAAAGCTGGAGAAATTAATTCAGAAAAAAATATTGAGAATTAAAGGGTGGTATAGATAAACAAGAATTCTGATCTCATGAAAATAGGAAGGAAGAGGAAAAGGAGTAAAAACTGCAGATATGTAATCAGGCTAATGATAGAAAGGAACACAATATAAATTCTAAATAAATCTTTAGAGGTCTCTTTGAGAAACACTTCAAGGTTTCTTGCTTAAGAACTGAGTGATATGGTTATACTATCTTAAATTAAACCCTAATGAAAATCTTAGCCAAGTAAAAAATTGCTTTATGAAAGACTATTATACATATATTAGCTCTATATTTATGTAACAAACTCATGGTCTATTTTTCCATATCCTCCAAAATTGAGCCAAGTGTCGATGGAGTACAAAGATGCACACACACATTTTATATTGTTCAGTGTCATGTGTTCTCAGAAGGCTTCCATAATTCAGGTGTGCAGCTTCTGAGATGAAACAGAGCTCTTCTTAAGGTCTGTGTTTCTAAGTGGGGTACTTCTACCCCTAGCGCATTCAGCCTTGTGCTGTGACACATTATCTGCGGGATAAACATGGTTCACAGATCTGGTTAGGCACATTTCCTGGAAGGCTTGAGGAACACATTATTTTTATATTTCAACAAAAACCTCTGTATTATTAAGTAAAGTGGAAAATATACATAGAATTTTTAAAAGAAAACAGTAAACTTTCAAGGAATCTGTTCTTAAAGTAAGCCACTTTAGGCAACTCCAACTGAAAAAAAAAAATGCAAATGGCCTATAGGCCCTTAGAGACTCAAATGACAACATGCAGGAAGCACTGCTTGGCTTTGTTTTGTGAGATGATACATCAGAGTCTCTGTATACCTGGGAGGTAGGAAATCAGAGCAGCACTAACCTGCTTAGTCAGGAAAAAGGCCAGTCATCTGTGAATATCTCCCCAGCGACATAGCTAAAGATTCCAAGACAGAATACAGAAATTATAATCTAAATTAAGAAACAATTTGAAAGGTGTCCTACTTAAAAAATTCAAGAGGAGAGAAAATTCAAGTGGAAGGAAAAGCAAAGAAATAAATGTTAATTTAGCTTTGAACAAATTACCTAGAAAAACAGGAAACATCTGTGGGATCTACCATAGGGTGACCTTTTTTTTTTTTCCCTAAAAAAGAGCAAACAAACCCTCTATGAATTGATGTTGAAGCTGAAGCTCCAATACTTTGACCACCTGATGTGAAGAGATGATTCACTGGAAAAGATCCTGATGCTAGAAAAGACTGAGGGCAGGAGAAGAAGAGTGTGACAGAGGATGAGATGGTTGGATGGCATCATTGGCTCAACAGACATGAGTTTGAGCAAATTCTGAGAGATAGTAAAGGACAGGGAAGCCTGGCTTGTTGCAGTCCACGAAATCTCAGAGTCAGTCGGACATGACTTAGTGACTGAACAATGAACACTCTATATTTGGAGGCACTTTTTCATACTTACCCCTTGAGTGCAACTCAACAGGTTTGGAAGAAATGTGCAGGCTGTACAGTGAGAAAGCCAGGGTTTGAACTTCAGCTCCTCCACTGCCTTGGAAAGCCTGGAGCAAGATAACTTTTCTGAACCTATTTTGCCAATCAATGAGCAGCATGATAGCTATATCAAAGATCCAGTTTAAAGATTAAATTATTTGAAATGTATAAAAGCACAGAGCATGGTGTAGAGGAGGAGAGAAGAACTCAAAGAAGGCAAGTTGCTTTGGAAAAAAAATCCATAGCACATCGAAAGAGGGAAGTATATCACGGGTATGAATCCAAAATAAAATAATAACTGAGAGGAGATATTATAGAGCGAAGCACTTCAGTGGTGATTCATACAGGATCCTCAACAATGGTGCAGGTCTTACAGGGTGCAACAAATTGAGTTACACACACTTTACTTCCAAGGCAGGATAAAAGTGTTCCTTCCCCAGGGTGCAGTGCAAGCCTATTCAGTGGAACACAAACACGGAAGTTCAGTGAATCAAAAGGCAGAGCCCATCCTGCATTGTCATCAGTGATGACATGTAACAGGAAAGCTTTAAACTTCTGTTTAGAATACAAGATATCCTATTCAGAGAGTCTAAACTCTGTTAATTTTCTCCAGCATATTCTTCAAAAATAAAGACATTGCTATTGTCTTTCCCAGGTAATCTCATTTTTCTCCAAATTATTTTTTAAAATAAAAGAAAAGGGAAGAAAAGAAGAAGAGAAGGAGGGAGGTGAGAAAACTAAATTAGTTACAATACACCGAAAAGAGGTGAAAGCACTTAACCCAGTGTCAAGGCTGTTTTGACACTTTTCTATCAACACAACCTAGTGTGTTTATTTTAAGTAATTACAGCACTGTGTTCTTGACATATGCTTCACCAATGTCCCACTGAGATCACAGCACTTCTTCTGCTATATTATACTCTGCTTACTCAATCATTTTCTATCATTGAGTATTGTTTGGAACTCATCATGAAAAGCAGTATTTTCGCTAACTCCTTACTAAGAATTATTCTGTTTGGGTTACTCTTTTATTTAATTAACAATGCTTGTAGCATGGCTGAGGATCAGCCATTGTTTAATCATTTTACCAAAGATAGCCCACCTAATGCTTACAGCAACTCTAAAGACTAGAGATTATTATCAACAATTCTTGCCTGGGGAATCCCATGGACAGATGAGTCTGGTGGGCTACAGTCCATAGGGTCACAAAGAGTTGGACACGACTAATTGAGCACACATGCACGGGTGTGCACACATACACACACACAAACACACACGAGGAATCCTAGGCACAGAGAGTGGTATAATTCACCCAAAGCCACAAGTTAAGTGGTATAACTAGAGTATGAATCCAGACTCTGGAGTTCCTGACTTTAAACATCACCTAATGCTTCTTCTTGAATAGAATAACTGAGTTAATATATGCAAACACCATGGAATAAATAACACCTCGAATATGATAAGGGCTGAATAAATGTCAGTTACACTTTATTATTTTGATGGTGGTGTTGTTGAGATCATATTTAGATTATATTAGATGATCATTCTGGTAGGTTTTATTTGAAATGTTCCCATTGGCCAAAACTATTGCCATTCTTTTGAATATTGGTAGAAAAGTTTATGTTTTTCAGATTGTTAATTGGGAATAGTTCAGAACAGAAGAAAAGCCTCACTATATCAAGTTACATTGATACTTTGACTTTAGGTGGGTTTACTAAGTCTGTCACTCTGCCACAAAAGAAAATTAGATTAATCCAACAAGAAGCATTCCTCATGGAGTCACATTGATTTTTGCCTGCATTGGATGTTCTTCTTTGCACTTAGAGAATTGATTTATTCCAGGTGAGCAGAAAATCTATCATTTTTGGAGTTTGTTTTCTGTCTGCTTGTTTTTCAAATGGCTCTGAGCTTACCTATTTCTAAACATATATCCCATAAGGACAATCAGAAGATAATCCAATTCTCCATATAATACAATTTTTTCTTGTGTAGCTTAACTTCATTTATGGACAGTATCATCCCAGTGATTATTTGTATTTTCTTACCCTTCCTATAACAATGTGTTTTGAGTAAATCAGTAGTTACCTAAACATATGACAATCTGTAAATCAAACAGCCACTGATGATATTCTAAAAATAAAACAGGAGTATAGTTACTAATGCAGCATTCTTGATATCACTAAATTTTTATTTTACGTGAAGACATTAATGTTTCATAGTTTACTTAATTTTCTGCTTGAGTTTTAAGGTCATTTACACTCTTAATAGTTATTCTATAACAATGTAACTATTTTAAAAGCTTCAAATGCCTCATGATCCCAAACAGCTATTTGCAAGTAAGGTCTAAAAATGGCTGACTTGTAAATACTTTGAATTTATGCATAATACTTGAAATGTATAAACCATTATCTTTTGTGTACATTTGCTGACAGAAAGAAATGTGTTTTAAAGGAAGATGCTACTGCTTCTCTAGATTCTGTACATCAAACACAATCTTCGTGCTACGGTGACTGTTCTTTAGGTATGTTTGCTGCTGATATGGAAGCATTTATACAGATTATGTGCCTATAAAATCCAAAGAACTCTGAGTTGCCAGTAATATTTATTCAAACATGGATACAATGAACATTATAAATATGCAATTTATTTTAAGATAGCTATTTTCTGATTTCAACAATTATTCCAGCCTCGTTAACAGCATTTGGATTTCTCTTATGATTCTTTTATTCCTCAAATTTACAAGAAAAATCTCCCAAAGCTCATTACAAACTGTGATTACATCTACTTTTGAACTGGATTTCATCAAAGCTTAAAAAAACTAGATGAGAGGCTTGATTATTACAGTTTCCTTAGAAACATGGGAAACAGTAAAAACACCTTAGAATCGAAGACTTTTTGGCAAAGACTCTAACAGTCCATCTGCTGTGTTCAACTATTAAGATAATACAAACAGAACAGCTATATTTCAGATATCATTATGTATAATTAGATTTTGTTAATAAAGGGAAAGAATTTACATTGTCTTTATGATATGTAACTATACAATGAGTATATATTAGAAGACTATACAATGAATATATACTAGAAGAAAGCAAGAAAGAAGAAAGGGAGGGAGGGAGGGAGGGAGGAAGGAGAAAGGGAGAGAGCTATGAAGAAGACATAAAAGGAAATAAAAGGAAAAGGGAAGAAGAAATTAAAGCTTGAACTTCCTTCACTATCCAGTGTGGTCAACATGTATTATAATAGCCTCTGAGGGTCTCTGAGAAAATAGTTTGCTAAATTGTATTCTTTTCACCTACTGAGAGTGGACCAGTAAACTTCTAAGCTATATCACTTAAATTAAGTTAGCGACCCACTCCAGTATTCTTGCCTGGAGAATCCCCATGGACAGAGGAGCCTGGCAGGCTGGAGTCCATGGGGTTGCAAAAAGTCAGACACAGCTGAGCAACTAAGCACAGCACAGCATTCATTTGTTTGTTTAACAAACATTTACTACACAAAATCCTATGCCCCAACAACTGGTGTAGGAGCTGGGGTTTAACAGTGAAAAAGACATAATCCTTGACTTCAAGACTTGGATGTCACTGGGAAGACAGAAAAAGAACGAATTCTTTAATAAAGATCATATCCTTTCTGATAGGGACAGAATGAAAGGACAAAATAGGTGGTTAAATAGTTAATTGCACTAGGAGATTGTAAGTATAAAAACATGGGAGACTACTTTAAGTTAATGATTACTTGAGCAAGCAGGTTTGTTTAACCACAAAACCAAGCAGGCTTGCTTAGCAATAAAACCATGCAATAGAAGCACAAAATAGGCCCCCAAACAATAAAACAATGGTGGCATGAGACATATATCCTGCCCAGTGAGCTCAGTGAGTTAGTAACCCCCAAAACATGTTCTTTGGCCCCTAAGACATGTTCTTTGCACAATGCCCCCCAAACAATAAAACAACAGTAGAAAACAAGGCCTACAATCTGCCCAATGGTGTTACTAAGGGCAGATGGTTAATGACCCCCAAAACAGGCTCTGGGCATGCACGCACACACACACACACACACACAATTATTTATGGAAAGGCGACTTTTCAGAATGGAAGATCTTCATTGTACTGAAAATATTTTTCCAACATGCTATGATAGTCCTAGCCTGACCATATAGGTGATGACAAGGAGACTTCCCTGCCCAACCTGGGGGAGGAAATGATGATGGAAATGGGACGTCTACTCAAGGAAGACAAAGAAGATCTTCTCCTCCTTCCCTCTCTTTCTCCGATTATAAAAATGTAAACTACTAAGTACTCAGGGTAGTGCAATGCTTGGCTGCTGCTTATGAACCTTACAAGTGTTCTGTTCTAATAAATCACTTCTTATCTATCACTTTGCCTCTCTGTGAATTCCTTTCTGCATTGAGACATAAAGGGCTGTGGTGTCAGAGCACTTCAGAGCCCCCAAAAAGACACCAATTGGTTTCATTTCCTTTTGGCAACTCTTAACACATCCCTGTCTCCAAATACTACTTTCAATCAATATTCTTACTAGATCTTGATTCTGGTGTGGGTGGCAGTCACAGTACCCAGGATTTCTTCACCTACCAATCTCCTTCCCACTCCCTGCATTCACAACAGAGCATTATAACTTAATTTAGGTACATCGATTTTCTCTTGAAATTTGAATCCAAACACAGACACACAGGAACAGAAGAGTTTTGAAACTGAGGCAGAGCTGCTGCAGTTTCCACCTTTGCCCAAGGTTTGATTTCAATTCCTCATTCAATTCTGCAAACCAAAGATATCCCCCAAGAATCTCTTTTTCTTGCTTATGCTAGTCAGCTCTGTGTTGAAAACCTGGCTTATTAATGACTCTAATATATCACTGTAGAATATCAGGACAACTTACCTAATGCATTAGCTGAAAAAGACAGATGTTCTGAGTCTAATTCTTCATGGAATCCTTACTCAAGCAAAATTCCCAGATCAACATAATTATGTTTAATTTGGGACTCATAGAAACTTAAATTGAATTTTAAGTCAAAACTAAAATTAAGAACCTCAAGACAAGGTCATCTAGTCTCCCACTCACTGGTTTTGACAATCTCCATTACGTAACCATTCAGCTGCTCCTTGAATACACCCACTGATAGGGAATGCACACCACAAAAGGCAGTTAGTTTCCTTTTAGATGATTCCAGTTGTCAGAAAGGCCTGGCATTTACGCTGTCTCATAAATTTGTATCATAACTTTTCAAACATTAAATTCTTTGCCATTTCCTTAAAAAAAGCTCTTAATTTGACACTTGCACTATCAACAGACTTTCTTATACGCTCCAATACAAATTGTCAGAATAGACTCAAAATCCAATAAAATGGAGTTTAAAAAAGGGTGTACATATTCACAGACCACAATTTTGACCACAGAAAAATAGCCATGCTTGAATGAATATTAAAAGATCAGGTGAAAAAAATGCCAAGAATCTCTGACCTTTCATGACAAGCTGCCAAGAAAATAAATATTTCTTGGCAGGTAGACCAGATCCAAAGGCCAAATATCAATGGATGCACACTCATCCTCCAATCTTTAATATGACTCAATGAATCTTAGCATTGGCAGGAACTTTAAAGATCATGTAGCTAAAATTCTGTAATTTATTGCAAGGAAACTGAGGCATAGGAATTAACTACTATTTTCTAAATAAAGCTGCTGCCACTTTTTGAAATTCAAAGCTCTAAGAATTTCTTGTGTTTAAGATATGAGGAAAAACTTACAGCTAAGACATTATTATTTTTCATGCACAGACATGACTTAGGACATTGAGAATTTTTCTTTATGGGTTTCTCTGCAACTCATCCATCTAGAATGCAGAGTGTGAGACAAATCCTTACTGTATTTGGGAGATAACATTAGGGAAAAGAAGAGGATGACCACCAAAAACCTACTTAAAGAAATGGAGACTGTTTGTAACTTATTACTACCCCTCCTAATAAGCAAATGACTTTGTTGCTAAGACCCCAAAATTAAATTTAAATCCTATGGTAATTAATCTGAGATGATAAATTATAGTCATTGCAGAATTTCAATTTCCTCCTTAGTTATTTAAAAACTTTTAAATAAAAGGCTTCAAGTACTCAGATTATTTCCTTTCTTCCATTTTCATAATAGCTTTATTCATGTTCCAGAATTTGGAGTTGATTTGCAATAATTTGTATTTAATATATGTGCCTATCAGGGATGTATTTTTCTGTATAGAGCCTATTTCACCAAAGATTTATATATTTCTGTTATGTATGGTTGCTATTACAATTTAGTGTAATAAAAAAGTAAATAAAATAAAAGGTTATATTTACTCTCTAGAACACAAGTGAATTGCCCTTCAAAAACTCTCATTTTTAATTTCAAGAGTCTCTGTTAATAATTATCTAACCATTAGTATGAAGTGACAGTTCAATCTCTGCCTCTAAGTAATGATTATTTGTTGAATGACTCAATATTATTTAATTGACTTGCTAGATGATCCCTGAAACTCTTTTTTCTACATGTCCGATTTTTCATTTGTGCAATATTGTATCTAATACCTTTCAAAACATAATAACTCTACTTATCATTAAGGTAGCCATCCAGCATTCTCAATCACATGAAATTCATCTGGAATTAGAAGTTGATAAAAGAGACCTTCGGGCACCAGAAATAAATTTTATACAACATTCGTCAAGACACCCACATTTTAATCACAGAAAAAGTCTTAGATGTTTGCTCAGAGCTTGTTTGTTCTTGTCCTGTAGACATTTCTAATATATTCAAACTGATGGGAAATACTAAGTAAATGGGAGCTCCTCTGGTGGCTCAGAGATAAAGAATCTGCCTGCAATGCAGGAGACCCAGGTAAGATCCCTGGGTCGGGAAGATCCGCCAGAAAGAGGGCATGGCAACCCACTCTAGTATTCTTGCCTGGAGAATCCCACGGACAGAGGAGGCTGGCAGGCTGCAGTCCATAGGGTTGCACAGAGTCGGACACGACTGAAGTGACTAAGCAGCAGCAGCAGTAAGTAACTGAATAACATGAAGAAGGAGCACTGGCAGCAATTGTATTACCTTTGATAGGA
The DNA here is from genome assembly GCF_029378745.1 of Bos indicus. Lineage (NCBI taxonomy): Eukaryota > Metazoa > Chordata > Mammalia > Artiodactyla > Bovidae > Bos > Bos indicus. Next base: position 48,689,605 of record NC_091768.1, read on the forward strand.
AGGATGCACTATGGCAGTCTGGAATTATTTAGAGTAAACACGTGCATAAATGCATGCTTAGTCACATAGTCGTGTCTGACTCTTTTCGAGCCCATGGACTGTAACCTCTGTTCATGGGATTCTCCAGGCAAAAATCCTGGAGTGGGTAGCCATTTCCTTCTTCAGGGGGTCTCCCCAACCCAGGATTGAACCTGGGTCTCCTGCACTGCAGGCAGATTTTTTAACTGCTAAGCCAACAGGGAAACCCAGAGTAAACACAAGCAGGGCTAAATAAACAAAATGTACTGAGGATATCTATGGGTCACAGTAAATTACTATAATCAATAGTCTTAATTATAAGCCCAGACTGTCAAGAAAAATGTTAAGTGTGCTTAATGTATCATGTCTAAAAAGTCAAGAATATATTTGTGCCAAGTCATTTCAGTCACGTCTGACTCTTTGTGATGCTATGGACTGTGTGGCCTGCCAGGCTCCTCTGTCCATGGGATTTTCCAGGCAAAGAATACTGGAGTGGGTTGCCATGACATCCTCCAGGGGATCTCCCCAACCCAGGATTACTCATCACAAAATTTTCTATTATGACTGGTGAAAACTTTAAAATATTAAATTTTTTTTTAATTTTAATATTAAATGATTTTAATTACATGAAAAATTAAGCCAGGGAGATAGCATATCCTCTGCTGTTGTTTAGTTGCTAAGTTGTCTCTGACTCTTTTGCGATCCCATGGACTATAGCCCACCAGGCTCCTCTGTCCATGGGACTTCCCAGGCAAGAATACTGGGTTGCCATTTCTTTCTCTGGGGGAATCTTCCTGACCCAAGGTTCAAATCCCTGTCGCCTATGTTGCAGGTAGATTCTTTACCACTGAGACACCTGGTAAGCCCAGCATATTCTCTAGCATTGTCAAATAATATACAATGTCACAATAACAACACAGATCAGTGTAATTTTTACTCTATCTATTTGTACATCTGGGAGTCCAGTTCCTGTCACTAAGCTTAGATTAATCGATTCTGAATATAAAATATTTCCTGAATAATCTAGCTGAGCATCACAGCATCTTGAGAGAATCCTAGTTTTGCAAACAAAAGCCACTAGTATGTTTTTCAGTAAAAATACAAAACTGAAATTATTCTGTAAGCAAAGGATGCTAGGTTATAATGTGCTGTTATCAAGAGTCTTGTTGGTTTCAAATACTGTTGATCTTGTGCATATCTTCTTGTTTCTATGGTAATAAGTAGTTCCTTTTTTTCATTGCAGTAAGTCTAAACCCGAACATTTCACCTCTATTATATTTCAGAAAATACGAAGAAAACAATATTATGCAGATGGTTTCAGGAAAACCTTAGTGTGACAGGCATGTGCTTAAAATGACTGCTCATGGTAAGTATTCCCTCTAGCATTGCTGAAATGTTTTGTTCAATGGCAGTGGCATATGTAAAATAGTGCACTTGAAAATACGAGTCTTTAGTTCCTTCTCTAGCTGTATGACTGATGATTTGTGGAGGTCAGTCAATGACTCTAGGCATGTTTCTTCAATCAAACAGCAAACTAGAGACATAGTAAGTGTGTTTTAAAATAAGTTTATAGGACAATTTGAAATCCTCTCAAGCGATTCTACCTTGCCAAGATGATAACCCTCTCTCCAAGACACAAAGGCCCATCTGGCCACAAATTATGAAAAATAGATAAAGAAATCACTAAGAAGGCACTGCTTTCTGCCTCTGTCACTCCCTGAAATACTGTCTCCCTGATTTGCTTAAAAAACCAAACACCAAACAAAAAACACAACTACTCTTCATTTTGTGACATAAAAACAAGTCACAGAATGCCCATTAGTTTTTGTTTGCTGGTTTTTGAGGAAATAGCAATGGACTCACTCTAGCTAGAACCAATATTCATTAAGCAAAACAAAACTGTCTCTGTTGATTTGTCCCCCAAATGGAAATAAGAGATATTATAAATATCTTTTATAAATATATATATATATATATATATATATATATATATATATATATTATATAATATCTATTATAAATATCTTCGGAGAAGGCAATGGCACCCCACTCCAGTACTCTTGACATGGACGGAGGAGCCTGGAGTCCATGGGGTTGCTAGGAGTCGGACATGACTGAGCGACTTCACTTTCACCTTTCACTTTCATGCACTGGAGAAGGAAATGGTGACCCACTCCAGTGTTCTTGCCTGGAGAATCCCAGGGACCAGGGAGCCTGGTGGGCTGCCGTCTATGGGGTCACACAGAGTCGGACACGACTGAAGTGACCTAGCATAGCATAGCATAGCATAGCATTATAAATATCTTATTATAAATATCTATAAAGATATTATAAATTCCTTTTTAGTTCTTACTGAAAAGAATGTTCATATTTAACCTGAATTTCTTTGTTATTGTTGAGCTTCTAAATCATGTCTGACTCTTTGCAACCCGATGGACTGCAGTCCTCCAGGCTCCTCTGTCCATGGGGTTTCCCAGGCAAGAATAGTAGAGTGGGTTGCCATTTCCTTCTCCAGGGATCTTTCCAAACCAGGGATCCAACCTGCATCTCCTGCATTAGCAGGCAGATTCTTTACCACTGAGTCACCTATAGCAATTGGTCAAATGTGGGGAGCCAAAAGTGTTTGACAGGAATAAGCACATCTGTTTCAGAAGTACTGTAACTTCTCTGGCCTACTTGGATATTGTTTCAAGTTCTATCAGAATAATATACCAAATAAAACTCCAGGAACCTAAAAGAGATACCTCCATGTATTTTGATCCACTTCTACAACAGACTAACAGCATACCACTCATTTCCAAAGCCATGCATTTAGAATTTTATCTTTTTACTCTTCATTATGAAGATAAAATTCAATAATGCTGAACTCACTTACATTGTAGTAATGTGGCATTGATTAAAACTAAAATAAATTTTTGGCTTTTGAATTAAGAATCATTACCCATTGGAAGAATCTAGATGAATGTGTATGAGTGACTTTTCATGGAAGAAAAATTTTGATATTCATAATAATAATAATCTGATTATAATCCAGAGACTGATAAATATCTATCCAAAAGCATTAAAGACAATAAACCAGAGTAAAAGCATGTTTTATCTTAAAGCAAAATATAAATCAGAATAAATCTAATAATGAAAAAGATAATTATAAACAAAGGAATTGTAATTTCTATAAAAGTCTTCTCTAAGGTTTTTTTCTTATTCATTGGTGTGTTTCTTATCCCACTCCAACTATGCTGGATTCTGTACCTAGAGAAAATTGAATGTATAGAGCTCCTTCAGATAAAACCTTACATACAGAGTGAATTAGAAGATGGGCATACTAAAATGAAAAGGAGATGTGCCTGATGTGCCTAAAATCATTCTTGAAAATTGAATGTATTTTTTTCCCTAGTATAATAGCATTTTATCTAAGGCACTGCAAAAATCAGGTCATCTTTGATGCACAACCTGAATAGAGTGTTGAAGCAATGAACATCATTCCTGAACACCTTTCAGTATCGGAAAAAAAGTAGGGGGTTTAAAAGCCAGCTCACAAAAAACAATCTCGTTTACCCTTTCAAAATGTCAAGGAAACAAATGGGAAATGGAATTAATAAGAGGTTATTAGTATAACTTATCTTAGATGACCATGTTATAGTTTGTCCCTCAAACTATAGTAGTTTGTCCCTACTTCCATGCAACTAGGGAGAAATAAATCCATGAATGTAACTGGGGGAAAAATGTATTAAAATCCAACAGACTATATACTTTATCTCTGAAGTATGGCTTACTAATTGGTTTGATGTTTTGCTTAAATACTGAAGTATGTGTGACCAAAACATTTACACAATACTTTATTTAGGTGCTTACTTTCAGTAAAAGCAGTATTTTACAGTAACGAGATAGTCTGTCTTCATAAAATATGTCAGCATTATGAAAGAAAAGGGAAAAAATCATAGCAAGTCAGCTGTCCACCATAGCTCATCCATGTCATATGCCACTATAATACTACAATTGCTTTTTACATAGATGAGAACCCAACAACAATTGTACAATGTGGCCCTATTTATTTTATATATTAGAGTTAATTCAGTGGAGGAAAGATGGGATGTGAGCAAATATACTGAAAACTGAAATAATAACATTGGCAATTATTTGATCTCGACTTTAATTAAAAAATGATCAGCACTTTGTTATTCCCTAGGTTCCCCAAACAAAGCCATCTTGCAGTACAGTTGCCTGGCCCTTAGTTTCTTTACATTAAAAACAAAAAGTTACCCAACACACACAGGAAATGAATTACGCTTTAGTTCAAAAAGTGAATTTTCATTTTCATGTGGTACAACAAGGCAGTTATATTCCTTTAGTTGACAAGTATGATATTGCTACCATACTGATGTAATCTCAGTTTAAGCCCAATATTTCATGAAAGTTTCTCATTTCTAGCCAAGATTTAGAGATATCAACAGTAAACACATCATGCTTTTATGGAGGTTTTCGTTCTCCTCTGACACACCATTTTAGTGATACATTTGTTACATTAATAGAATTCTGTTTTTTTTTTTTTTTCTTTTACAACACTGGAGCAATACCTAGTTATTTTCAGAGAAATCATACTTTTTTGCTACTTGTAGAAAATGTGGGGTATTAGGCTACAAAATGAAACTACTTCACTTTTAGTCATAAGCAATATGTTAATGATGTAGCTCAGAACCCAGCAAAATAATGTCAAACTAATCTGCAATCTGCCCAGAAAAAATGAAATGTCAGCCAATTCTACCAAATGGCAAATCGTTTTGCTGTTCAAGTATATGGCTTATAAATCCACTGGTTTAGAGTAAGGGGTAAAAGGGAAAGAAAAATGAAAAGCCTTGAAAAAAAAAAAAAAAACAGCACTGTAATGGCAATCTTTTACTCTTCCTGATTATCTAAAATTTTGTTGGTCATGTTTTAATCGGCAAGTTTTGTTTTGTTTTCAGTGCTTTTAGAATGATTTAGTCACTCAAAGATTTAAGCTACCATTTTTCAGGGTCTGTAGAATAATATGCTTCAAAGGAATTTTTATAAACAGAGACCATCTCCCTTGAATATTATTAAGAATAGCCCTTATAAATAAAATCATTAAGTGGAATTTTGTATGTAAAGTCATCCATCTGTGTCAGTGTTCACAAGGATTTCCACAGATTGTATTGGGTGGGGATCTTTTAAAAGTAAGACCAGCATAAAATACAGATGCCTTTTACATATGGTTTAGATAATTTGAATTGACTTCACAATCACTCATCTTAGTACTGGCATGTAGAGTTAATATTTTTTGGTTAAAAAACTAAACACTGTATCTAGAAACAGCATCTTAAAAGTGATTCCTTCCTCAAACATGTGAACACTGCAAACTGCCTGAACTGAACTGTATTAAGGCATAAATTGAAAGCATTCGGTAGTGCCCTTGAATACCAGTGTCTAATCAACCAATATCAAAGAAATCTTATGTCAGTCATTAATAGCAGGAGATACAAAATTGTGAGGACATGTCTTTCAAAGCAAGTTATTTTCCTAAGACAAGAAGTACTGCTAAATAATTGTGTAAATTATATTTGAAAAAATTTAAACCTTGATTTATATCACAGCTTATGCTTCTGATTAGCTTACCACCATCAACTGTTTTTAGATAATCAGGAAAAGTGAATCTATTTGATCTGCATGCGGTCTTTTTATAAGAATTGCCTCTTGAATCTGTAAATTCTTTTCCTTAATGTCAATGAGTCAAGAAGGTATGAAAAGAAAGAGAAGCAATGATATAAGAATATAAAAAATATAAAAGCAGAACTTCTAACTAAGAAAGGACAAATGCAAAATAAACACAGAAATGCCACTGAACTATGAGAAATAAGTTCCAGTGGCAGAAACAACTTGAGAGTAACAGATTATGATTAACTGTGAGGGCAGATGTTTAATTTCCTTCATGATGGAAATAAGTGGTTCAACAGCTGTCATGTAGTAAAATCACTGAACTCTTACAGTTAGACACTCACACTCAAAACCAGAGCACAATTCACATTCTCTCTCCAGTACCGTACATGGATGCATGAATGGCCTAACAGCACTGTCGGCTGGCAAGTTGTGAGGTTTAAGATTTACTTCTTAAATCTCAGCTATTTAAGAAGCCCATATAAAGTCTTCAAACGGGTTTGCCTGTTCTCAACCATTTCGTGAACTAAAAATCCTTTCATATGCACTATGCTACCTTCCAGAGTAGAATAAAAGACATTCAAAAGGGAGGTTATAACAAGGTAAAAAAGTACCATCCTCTCCTTTTCCTAGACTTGACTGAAGCCTCCTGTTTAGACTCCAAGCTAAATAGTCTTCAATTTCTATTTCTCCTCTGATAAACTTCACATCAATGCTTCTTTTTGTTCTCACGATGAATTAGTCCCTACCCAGCAGTTTCTGCTTGGATACTTGTATTTGCTTCTTAATTGCTCTTCCTGGAGATTTTCTCACTCCCTATATCCAGGTAAACTTAATCCAACTCAGGCATCACTTGCAAGAGGACACTCAGGGAATAGGAAGTGCTCTGCCTTACAGAACAGACTAAAGCTGAAGTGCTTATCATAGCATTTAAAGCCTTTTACAATCTGACCTCAAATTAATAAATTAGTTTCCCAATGTGGTTATGGATGGTAAGTGTGCTAAATATCAAGGATGAGGAAAGATCTGTGTTGACAATTTCATGGAAAGGTTTGAGATAAGCTGGACCTAATTGTGGGAGAAGGCAATGGCACCCCACTCCAGTACTCTTGCCTGGCAAATCCCATGGACGGAGGAGCCTGGTGGGCTGCAGTCCATGGGGTCCCTAAGAGTCAGACACGACTGAGTGACTTCACTTTCACTTTCCATTTTTGTGCATTGGAGAAGGAAATGGCAACCCACTCCAGTGTTCTTGCCTGGAGAATCCCATGGATAGAGAAGCCTGGTAGGCTGCAGTCCGTGGGGTTGCACAGAGTCGGACACGACTGAAGCAACTTGGCAGCGGCGGTGGACCTAATTGTTCACTTTGTCTTAAATATTAATTTATTCAGTTTATCCACTCTTTAAAAAAAACTTTAATTTTTCTTTATACATTTATTTTGGGTGTGCTGAGTCTTCATTGCTGCATGTGGGCTTTCTCTAGTTGTGGTGAGGCGGGGACTATTCTCTAGTTGTGGGGAGCATGGACTACTCTCTAGTTGCAGGACTACTCTCTCTACTCTTCTCATTGTGGTAGGTCTTCTTGTTGTGGACCATGGGCTCTAAGGCGCATGGGCTCAGTAGTCGCAGTGCAAGGGCTTAGTTGCCCCTTGGCATGTGGAATCTTCCCCAACCAGGATCAAACCCATGTCCAGGGCATTGGCAGATGGAGTCTTAACTACTGGACCACCAGCGAAGTTCAACTTAACTCTCAAAATATCTTCTCTGTGTTTTTCCCATGCTTTCTTCCTTTCCTCATATTAACTCATTCCTCTATTACAGCTCTATGTAAATACACTGAGTAATATAATCTGAAAAACCTTAAAAATACAAAGATATAAGACAAAGCCCTGGGCTTCCCTGGTGGTCCAGTGACTAAAATTCTGTGCTTTCATTGCAGGGGATGCAGGTTCCATCAAGTTGGTTGGAGAACCAAGATCCTGCACACCCTAAGCTGTGGTTAAAAAAAAAGAAAAAGAAAAAATTCTCTCCTTCTTCACCTTCATCCTTTCTTCCTCATGTATAATCATATTTCCCCTTACATAGAGCTATATTCTAAAAACTCAAATATATTTTCATATTGGTTTCTTTCCAACAGTCCATACTCTCTTTTACATTTTCCCATTCAAAATATCTTGGGACTTGGAACTCTGATACTCCTTTGAAATTCGATCCTATTCTTTTTTTAAACTACAGTTACTGACTCTGAGTCTTCTCACTCTAATTCTTTAAACTACTAAAGTCTATTACCTCCCTTTACCTATCTCCTAAAAGCATTATATTAAGGTCACAAATAAAAATTGAATTAAAAAAATAACAATAATCTCTAGTCATCAGCATACTTCTATGCAGAAACTGATAAATATTTATTGGATGTTCAATATCTGCCAGGCACTGCACCTGGTGCCTGACTAAAAGATGACTAAGATAGTCTCTACTTTCTGAAAATTCACAGTATAAACTCCTCTCTGATAGGCATGTAAATGCAATAATGTATGATAGAAAATATACACGGTATGAAGTACATTCAGGGCATAAGAGAGTGGTCAATTCTATCAGAAGAGGTCAGAGAACATTTATTCAGAAGAGATGGTAATTAAGCTTGTTTTTGAAAAAGAAATAAGAATTCTTCAGAGTAGAAGAGAGAACATTCCCAAAGAGAGAAATTAATGAGGTACAAAATTGCAGTGGAGTGTTTGAGCTGTGATTAGGTTAGTATAGTTGGAAAGGTGAGTAAAAAAAAGTAATGAAATTAGAGAGACCAAAACATAGCAGGCACCCTGCCACAGAGGTGTGTGATTTGTCATCTGAGCAACTGAGAACCATTGCAGTATTTTTTAAGAGTTAAGTAAAATTATATTTGTGTTCTATAAAGATAATTCTGTTCTCTAATGGTGGGAATTTGAGGGCACAGGTAAAACTAGAGGCAAGGAAGACAAGTTGATGGGTTACTGCAATGTTCCAGCTGATCAGTTATGAGAACTGGAATCAATGAAAAGCAGAAGGAGAATATGAGGGCAGAGGGAGGTATACAGTTATGAGATGGTCAAGAAGTACATTTAATAGAAGAATCAGATTAATGTTTATGAGGAAATGTTGACTGCTACCTTTCTATTTCATGGTGGTGCCAAGAACCAAAACAGGACTTGGGAAGGAGAACAGACTGAATAGGGAGAGGCATGATTCATTCAGTGCTGGAATTTTTGACTTAGAGGGCTATTTAGAATGCAGTTTGGCTTATCTCTAATGCAGGAAAGAGATCAGAGCTATAAATATATATTTGGAAGTCTCCACTAAATCAGTAATATACCTCTATACTTATACACATGTGGGTGGGAGAGCTCAACCAAAGGAAGCTCTTTTATAATTATATGGTTTTACTTGAGTACTTTCACCACATAGGTTCTATTACAACTACTAGTTATTGTTCAATCTTGTCTGACTCTCTGCAACCCCATGGACTATAGCACACCAGGATTCCCTGTCATCACTGAGCTTCAGCATCAGTCCTTCCAATGAATAATCAAGGTTAATTTCCTTTAGGACTGACTGGTTTTATCTCCTCACAGTCCAAGGGACTCTCAAGAGTCTTCTCCAACACCACAGATTGAAATCATAAATACTTTGGTGCTCAGCCTTCTCTATGGTACAGGTCTCACATTCATACATGACTACTGGGAAAACCATAGCTTGACTATGCAGACCTTTGTCAGCAAAATGATGTCTATGCTGTTTAATACTCTGTCTAGTTTTGTCAAAGCCTTTCTTCCAAGGAACAAGGGTATTTTAGTTTCATGGCTGCAGTCACTATCCACAGTGATGGAAGATTCTTGAATCTATATGTTCCTTGTTTTCTTTCTTATTTATTCATCTAAACAATTCTGAGTGCCTGCAGGACTGGCAGTGGACTAAGAACTATATACATTTTCTTAAATGAATAAGGTATGGTCCCTTCCTTCCCAAGGTATACATATAAATAGAAGTCAATAATATGAATAAACAAAATACAATTTAGTAAAATGGCATACCTATGCATAATTCTATGGGACCACAGAGAGGTCATTAATTTTTACTAAAAGGAAATACTGGGCTTGACAGAGCTCTCAAACTATATTTCTAATGGGTTTATCAGATGTCCCAATTGAATTTCCTATGGCATTTCAAACTCAATGTATTTAAACTCAACATTTAACTGTGCAACTTTTGATGAGAGTCACCTAACCTCCCTTTCATTTTCCTACATGCAATTAGAGAGAAGAAATAAATGGTTACTTCCAGATGTAACACTCTAATTTCTCTGAACTTTTCTCATAAACCTGTAGCTTTTTGTACTCTTTGTTTAGGCTGACACCAACAGTCTTAGTGGCTCCTTCCTTTCCTTTGCTTTCCCGACATTGATAATGGGTCAGTTCCCTTCATCCTCTCTCCAAAAATATTATAGTATCCATATCTCTTTTGCGTCTCTACTACTACTACTACTAAGTCACTTCAGTCGTGTCTGACTCTGTGCGACCCCATAGATGGCAGCCCACCAGGCTCCCCTGTCTCTGGGATTCTCCAGGCAAGAACACTGGAGTGGGTTGCCATTTCCTTCTCCAATGCATCTTTACTATCCCTGTCAAATTCCATGCCCTTCAACCTCCCTGTAGGTTTCTGCATTAACCTCTTAACTACCCCTTTTAATTCCAGCTTTGCTCACCAAAAATCTCTTCTAAAGACTGTTTTTAGAATAACTTTTAAATGAGGAATTTTGTTCCTACATTGCAGGAAGATTCTTTACTGTTTGAACTACCAGGGAAGCCTTAGTGATCATGACTCAGCTCAAAACATCAGTTTCCCCTTTCTGCATTTGTCAGTCACATAAAGTCAAATCTGTATTTTTTTAAGGCTTTCTAGGATTTTCCAACAATTAGTTTTCCAACTTCATGTCACTTATATTTTCTTCATCATTTTTTTATACTTTTTCTGTTTTCACCAAACTGGATTTATGAATATACAAATATAGCCATAATTTCCTTGTAATTGCTGTGTTCTTCAATTATTTATCACTGATGGCTAAAACAGTGCCCATAATGACTTTTGACAAAATGACTTTTAAATTACTTGTTTTTTTTTTTAAACTGATTCATACATGCATACATCCTATGTTACTTTAGTCATATCTGACTCTTTGCGACCCTAAGAACTGTAGCCTGCCAGGCTCCTCTGTCCATGGAATTCTCCAGGCAAGAATACTGGAGTGAGTTGCCATGTCCTCCTCCAAGGGATCTTCCCAACCCAGGGATCAAATTCAAGTCTCTTATGTCTCCTGTGTTGGCAGGTGAGTTCTTTGCTACTAGCACCATCTGGGAAGCCCAATAATTCAAAGAAAATAGATAAACACAAAGTGTACATAAAAATCATATGAAATAATAGTCAACTTTTGTTGAACATCTTTCAGATAATTCTCCAGTTATAAACATATGTATATAATTTTACGCAGATAAATCATGCTATGTATGCTGCTGTTTGACTTGCCTTTTTTTATGCAACAACATGCTGCAGGCATCTTCCATTATTTATTTTAATTATATATTCCATTGTAGATAAGGTTCACATTCAGCCAGTGTCACACAGAGGATGGCAGCTGTCCGTTCTAAAAAGTCAGACATCTATTCTGAATTGTCAGTGTACACATTACACTGGTCATTGAATATTTTAATATCAATCTGATTATAGAAATGTATCATTATTTCTGTGGTCTTCCCTGGTGGCTCAGTGGTAAAGAATCTGCCTTCAGTGCAGGTGATGCAGATTTGATCCCTGGGTCAGGAAGAGCACCTGGCGAAGGGGATAGCAACTTACTCCAATATTGTTGCCCAGGAAATCCCACGGACAGAAGAGCCTGGTGGGCTGCAGTCCATGGGGTCACAAAGAATCGGATAGGACTTAGTGGCTAAACAACAACAACATTATTATTTCTTTGTCTTCTCTGGATAGGCAAATAAAGATAATATTTTAATTGACTTTTTAATTTAAAAAATGAGTTGCACTTATCCTTTGATATGCCACTTAATGCATTTTACTCCATTAAACCATTTTTAAAATCCCAAGCCAGAAATTATCTCCAGCCTCCTGAATTCCCATGGGACTTTGCCCAGTCCTTGTGTGTGGGGTTGCAGAGTCGGATATGACTGAAGCAACTTAGCAGCAGCAGCAGCTGCACTTATCACTTTCAACCTTGAATTCTAATTATTTTAGTCTTCTATCACTAATAGAATATAAGCTCCTTCAGGACAACAACTCTTTTAATGTATTCCACAGTACTTGGATCAATGACTTGCTCATCATAAGCATTCAAAACTTGTTGAATAAATGGTTGAAATAATTAATATCAAAAATATATCAACAAAGAACACTATATCACAAGGGCAATTCAGAATTCAGCATGTTGAAATTATTAGTGAATGCTCAAATAAATTATGTAAATTATACTAAATTATCTAGTAAGCAAATTACCAACTGTCAATGACTTTAGAAAGAAAAAGGAGAAAGTCCTATCCAACAACAATTTCTCATAAAGCAATTAAAAAAGCAATTAATGAATGGTGAGCCTTGGAGATTATAATGGAATTATTGGGTGGGAATGCCTTCGTTTAGCCATTGTTTTTCTAAACGTCAAAATTTTACAAAGTTAATTCGCTGATGGTGTTCTTCTGTAAGGAGGCTTAAAAAAAAAAAAAAAAAAAAAACAGGAGATAAATTGAATTGTGTGAACTTTGAGTTTTGCCATCCTCAGTAAACCCTAAGAGAACTGTGAAATTTATGGAGAAACAAGGTAAATGAATAATATAAGTTCAATTTAAAAAGGCATGGGGCTCCTAGGCACTCCACTTATTGTTGATGAGAAAGAAATCTAGCTTAACATTCCATCTGTACCATTAATCAGACCAAGTGAAATGCATGAATTTTGCCCTTAAGAGAAAATGTTCAGAGACTAAGCCATAGCATCACCCAACCTCATGCTTTAGCAAACTAACTATTCCCAATGCTAGCTGAGTAGTATAGAAAGTTCTTTCCATAGCTTAAATTTCATAACCAAAAAATGCCATGAATTAGAAACATCATCATAGAGTGAATATTCAGAATAGAGGAAAGAAAATGAGTTATGGTTTCTGGACATAACAGAATTAGGTAGTTTGGCATTTTGTTATCTACTTTGACTTTGAATCAAATTTTCAAATAAACCTCAATTTCTACATAAGCATACATAGGCATTACCTTAGCCTATGGAGAGCAAGATGGGACAATGTGGGACCTGAAATGTAGGCATGGAACCTTGGGCATGGGTATCAGTAGAGCCCAGAAGCTTTCTGAAAGAAAATGGGATGACCCAAAGCAAGATGCTTCTGTGAACATGAGATCCAGCTGGAGGCAGACCTGCCTGTCTTTTATAAAGGAAAATCTCTGAAGTAGTGAAGCAAGACCAGATTGTAAGAATGTATTTCTGAAAATCCAGCAGAGAGGTTTTAGTAAAGGATATTTTCATTCCAGGTGTAAGTTTTTTTCAGTCCTGATTGAATATTAAGACCCTCATACAGGCCAGCTTTACCCTACCAAGAGGCCTGAGTCAGCAATAGTTTAAGAACCACAGAAAATGGTTCTGTCCATGTCCTTTCTAGGATGCTTGCCATACTGTTGTTGGATCTGCTTTGGCTAAGGAATATAAGAAAATACAATAGAGATCCACAATTCCTTTTTTTAAAATTGGGGTATAGTTTCTTTATAATGTTGTGTTAGTTCCTGCTATACAAACACATGAATCAGCTATATGTGCACATATACCTCCTATCTCTTGGGTCTCCCTCCCTCCCCCCATCCCACTCCTCTAGGTCATCACAGAGCACCAAGCTCCCTGTGCTCTCTATAGCTCCCTATGCTATATAGCAGCTTTCCACCAGCTGATTTACTCATGGGAGTGCACACAGGTCAATACCAATCTCCCAGTTCTCACCCCTCTCCCTCCCATGTCCACATGTGTTAGAATTCGATATTTGCTTTCCTCTGACTTACTTCACTCTTCACGCAGATATCTACATCTGTACATCTACATCTACAGTCCATCTACATCTCTACAAATGACCCAATTTAATTCCTTTTTATCACTGAGAAATATTCACCTGAAATTAAAAAATCTAAAACAATCTCTAACAAAATACTTTCTTGGTAACTTTAGTAGCAAAATGAAGCTTGAAATGACACAAGACTCTTTATAACTTTTATTCATCGCACGAAGCATGAATATTGTAGAGATTCTACAGCAGAAATATCAAAAAATGTTTAAGAACCACTGTCCCAGAACCTAAAGCAGGTATTCCATAATACAAAGTATATGTAACTTACAAAATCTAAAATATTCTAATTTCAAAATCTATAGCCCCACAGGTTTCAAATGTAATTAGGTAATAGTGTCATAGTTAACATTTACTAGGTGTGAGCTAAGTGCTTCCTATGCACTCCCATATGCATTAGCTCATCTAATCTTCATCACAAGAACTCTATGATTATTCACATTTTACAGCTGAAGAAACTGAGGTAAAGGAGGGTTCAGGAAGGTGTGCAGAATGACCCATCACACTGAGTGGTACAACTGGGACACCAAATCAGTGATCTGATACCATAGCTCACATACCTCCAAACTCCATATCACCTCTCCATGTTCTGTTGGGAGACATTATCATTAAAACTGCTCTTTGGAAGAATTAACTACTTAAAGGATTCTAATAAAGTCTTGTTCTACAGGGAAAGTTTAAGCACATAATTACCCACCAGTCTTACTTGCTAAATTTTCCTTAGAAGAGAGTGGGTGAATGAGGAAAACAGCACCTCTTTTTCTATTATTTTCTACAGAATGTTACTGGACTGTGCCTCTAAAGAATGAGAAATCCTGTCCTTAAATGAACTCTTAAGATGGTCACCACTATTGGCATTTATTCCTAATAAAATCTGAAGAACACCAGAAATACCTCTGTGCACAGCCTGACATTACCCACAAAGTGTCGGAAACAAACAAGCAAGCCTGGCCTTCATCAAAATTACAAAATCAAAGTGGTTGACATGTTCTGAGAAAACATACCTATGATAATTGAAAATTGAGTAAAAATTGACTTTTTAGTCCATTTCCATTCCAAACTGCAGTTCTAACTCTATTGTCACTGTAATAGATCTGTCTTGATAAAAGATCGCTGAGACCACCCTCTTTTGCAGAGCTTTAGTGAATTCTTAAGCAGACACCATTTTGTAAGGACACTTCCTTTCTTTTCTTGTGAAGGAGGTAAAGTCTACGGACCTCTAAGCTAAAATCAGTCTATTGAGTTTGATCATAATACAGTAGTTTTCAGTGTGTGACTGTTTTACAGTTAACTGTTCTGAGAAGCTGAGCAGATTGTTTTTGCTTCAGATTAGAGAGTGAGGGACACACTTGGGCCACTCTGCCGTCCTTGATGTGTCAGATATCTGGTGTCTTTGATCTGTCCACTTGAAAAGAGTGGAGGCCACACTTTGCTGACCCCAATAGAAAGAGAGCCGAAAGCCTTTACTCTGGGACCGCCTGAGGCAACAGGACATAGGTCAGGTCTGTAACACCAGCAGGTACCCACTGGAACGTACTAATAGAAGCTGCCTTCTCTGAACCCTAGGAAAGGACTCAGCCTTCTACAGGGCCCACAGCCTAAGGAGGGTCACTCCTCCATTTACTCCCTGTAAACCATTAACTTGTGCTAAAATCCATGTGTAGGGATGAAAAATTGCAACACTTTACCTCTCTGCTCAGTACTTATCCTGTCTGGGTGTCATGAGAAGCTACAGGGAGCATTAAACTCTGAGTCTACGTCCCCCAAATTAAGCTCACCCACTTCCAGACAGTTCCCTATTTATATTGGTTCAACTGAATGATTCTTCAACTTTACGATGGTGCCAAAGTGATTCATGATCAGAGGAAACTGTACTTAAAATTTTTAAGCCTGATCTTTCCCCAGACTAGTGACATACAGTGTGATGCTCTCGCATGATGTTAGACAGAAGCAGGGACTTGAAGCTCCTGATCAGCCATGCAATCCTGAGGATAAACAATCGCTATACTTACATCCATTCTGCCCCCACACAACCATTCTGCTTTTCACCTTCAATACAGTATTCATAAATCACATGAGAGAGCCAACACTTTATTCTAAACTGGGCTTTGTGTTAGATGACTTTGCCCAGGTGTAGGCTAATAGTGTCCTTTTAAGGTAGGTGAGGCTAAGTTATGATGTTGGGTAGGTTAGGTATATTAAATGCATTTTGACTCATATTTTAAATTTACAATGGATTTATCTGAACATCAACCCATTGTAAGCTGAGAAAGGTCTGTAGAGAAGAATGATTTTCTATAGATAAATGTGTGGAATTAGAAAATTAGTACTAATAAATATATAAGCCATTATTTATTCTGCTACATGTAAGGTGAGAGAATGTAACAGAGCATCTCCCTTCATGTTTTTGGATTGCAGGTCAAGAAGCAACAGTTAGAACTGGACATAGAACAACAGACTGGTTCCAAATAGGGAAAGGAGTACATCAAGGCTGTATATTGTCACCCTGCTTATTTAACTTATATTCAGAGTACATCATGAGAAATGCTGGATTGGATGAAGTACAAGCTGGAATCAAGACTGCCAGGAGAAATATCAATAACCTCAGATATGCAGATGACACCACACTTATGGCAGAAAGTGAAGAACTAAGAGCCTCTTGATGAAAGTGAAAGAGGAGAGTGAAAAAGTTGGCTTAAAACTCAGCATTCAGAAAACTAAGATCATGGCATCTGGTCCCATAATTTCATGGCAAATAGTTGGGGAAACAATGGAAACAATGACAGACTTTATATTTTGGGGCTCCAAAATCACTGCAGATGGTGACTACAGCCATGAAATTAAAAGACACTTCCTCCTTGGAAGAAAAGTTATGACCAACCTAGACTATTAAAAAGCAGAGACATTGCTTTACCAACACAGGTCAGTCTAGTCAAAGCTTTGGTTTTTCCAGCAGTCATGTATGGATGTGAGAGTTGGACTGTAAAGAAAACTCAGTGCAGAAGAATTGATGCTTTTGAACTGTGGTGTTGGAGAGGACTTTTCAAAGTCCCTTGGACTGCAAGAAGATCCAACCAGTCCATCCTAAAGGAGATCAGTCCTGAATATTCATTGGAAGGACTGATCCTAAAGCTGAAACTACAATACTTTGGCCACCTGATGCAAAGAACTGATGCACTGGAAAAGATCCTGATGCTGGGAATGACTGAAAGCAGGAGGAGAAGGAGATGACAGAGGATGAGATGGTTGGATGGCATCACCGACTTGATGGACATGAGTTTGACCAAGCTCCAGGAGTTGGTTATGGACAGGGAAGCCTGGCATACTGCAGTCCACGGGGTCACAAAGAGTCGGACATGAGTGTGCAACTGAATTGAACTGAACTGAACAAGATTATCCAGCAAATGAGTTGAAACATGTTGATTTATGCATATTTTCTTTCTTGTTTAACAATAAGCAATTGTGCATAGTTTTATATATATATACCCTGATTACTAGAAATTCTAACTTAATATGACCACATAATTTGCTGTTTTTAAAAACCTGTCAATAAGTATCTGTTTGTAAAAGTATATAAATTTGTTGAACCAAAAATTAGAAGAGTGAACATTGAAGCAATCATCACCCTACTAAGAATAAAGATCAGAGTTAATAAAGCTCTCTTTTCTGAAATAAAGTCAGGGATAATGTTGGAAGGCAACAGGGACTGAGTCATATGCAGAGACTGGTCCACAAGAAGGTCTAAGAGAGGAGTCGGTCTATGCACACATCTAGGGAATCACTTCTACTCGCTGCTTTTACAGCCATCATCCCAGCTTCAACTTCTGGCTATGCACATTAACCTCCACAGTCTCAGTGCATCTTGCTGTACTTTATTTTACTCTATCACACTTTCTACTGCACTGGTGGTATTTGCTTTCCTCTCTTTTATTTATCATATTATATGGTCCTTAAATCAGTGCTGATGCTCAAGAAAAGAAAGTGGAAAACTGTATACCTGATTAATATGTGAATTTGATAGTCCTCCCAGACATAACAGAATTGGCAGCATGTAGTTACACACACTGGAGAAGGCAATGGAACCCACTCCAGTACTCTTGCCTGGAAAATCCCATGGATGGAGGAGCCTGGTAGGCTACAGTCCATGGCGTTGTGAAGAGTCAGACACGACTGAGCAACTTCACTTTTACTTTCATGCACTGGAGACGGAAATGGCAACCCACTCCAGTATTCTTGCCTGGAGAATCCCAGAGACAGAGGAGCCTGGTGGCTGCCGTCTATGGGGTCACACAGAGTAGAACACAACTGAATCAACTTAGCAGCAGCAGTTACACACACATATTATTTTCATAAAGTTGCTCACTCATGTCATATTTGAAATTCACAATACACATTTTGTATAAAGTGAGTGTAATAAAACAGGGAATCTTGACCCATCCTAAAGCATAAAGAAATCAAAACTGGAGAATGAAAGTATATGAATGATTTCAACAGCTTGCTCTTCTCTGAAATTCAGGAATTGGCACTTTAAAGGTATCAGACATTTAAAAAGCAAAAGGGTAATTATTAACTAAGCTCTCTGAATTAGCCCATGGGTCTAGCTGACACTAAAAGAGTTTTTTAAAAAACACATTATTTTCTGTTTTTACAGCAAGAAGAAAAGAACTGAGAATACTGACGGGTATTACCCATGTTTATCTCAACTACTGAATTAATGTGTTTATAAAATAGCATTCATATTTTCTCCATAGTTGGAATGGCTTTCTGTCCTGCTCAAGAATTTAAGGCTCAGATTTAATATTACTTTCTCCATAAAACCCCTCCTAATATTCTTAACTTGAAGATGTTGTTGATGGTTGAACTAAGAATCACAGTCCCAGGCCTTATCACTTATGCTATACTGCTTTTTGCAAGTTTTAATTGTATTTACATCTTAGTCCCAATCAATGGTCAGAGATCTTGCCTTATTCATCTTTGAATCCCCTTCTCTGACTTCCCTCAGCAAGTTCCTAGTATAGTTTGTATCACAGTAGATCTACAAAAAGTGCCTTGCTAATTGTGGCAAAGAAATAGGGACAACTTTTCTGGCTGCCAGACGTTAGTTTCTTTTTACTTGCACTCAAATAGAATTCTATCCTTAGATTTCTTCAAATAGTGATACAAACATAATATTTATAAAAATATTTGATTCATCCATTAAGAAAGAATTTGCCTGTTGCATACTATCAGATATGAAACCATGGGAGAGTGAAAAGAAATTAACACAGACCCAACTTAATCACTTAGCATTCTAACTGGAAGACTGCACATCATGGAAAACTGTTAGTTCATTAATTCAACAACATAGATATGCAGTTTATCATATGCCAGTTACTGTGAATAAAATTATTAGCAAAAATTGATGAAGTCTTAGAAGGTCACGGATCTTGCAGTCTAGATAGAAAAAAAACAGACAATGAAACAATTTGTTATGGTAATGGAAAAATAAAGGACAAATGTTAAGAGCTTCTGGAGAAGATCAGGGGAGAGTTCGGTGGTCAAGCAAAGATACACAGCTTTTCCGGTAAGCTGCCTGAGGTGACCCCTAAAAATGGTGCACTATTCACTTGACCCAGAAAACCCCACAAAATCATGCAAATCAAGAGGTTCAAATCTTCGTGTTCACTTTAAGAACACTCGTGAAACTGCCCAGGCCCTAAAGGGTATGCATATCCGAAAAGCCACCAAGTATCTGAAGGATGTCACTTTAAAGAAGCAACGTGTGCCATTCCGTCGTTACAATGGTGGAGCTGGTAGGTGTGTACACGCCAAACAGCGGGGCTGGACGCAGGGTCGGCGGCCCAAAAAAAGTGCTGAATTGTTACTACACCTGCTCAAAAATGCAGACAGTAACGCTGAACTTAAGGGCTTAGATGTAGATTCTCTGGTCATTGAGCACATCCAAGTGAACAAAGCCCCCAAGATGCGGCGCAGGACTTACAGAGCTCACAGTCGGATCAACCCCTACATGAGCTCTCCCTGCCACACTGAGATGATCCTTACTGAAAAAGAACAGATTGTTCCTAAACCAGAAGAGGAGGTTGCACAGAAGAAAAAGATATCCCAGAAGAAACTGAAGAAACAAAAACTTATGGCCCGGGAATAAATGCCGCAAAAAATAAATGCAAATAAAAGTAAAAGTGTTGTTTGTCTTAAAAAAAAAAAGAAAAGAAAGAAAAGATACACAAATGTTTTATTTAAGCTGTGTTTGGTAGATATTACTAATGTCTACCAGCATTCTCCTTCCTGGATATGTGAACAAATTAACACATCCAGAAAGAAGTACTTAAAAGCTTTTGCCTAATTTCTTATGCATTCTTTCTTTGTAGTCCTCCTACTGCAAAATCATGTGTTTAGATAGAAGTACTATAAGAATGCAAGCAACTAAAAGACAAAGACATCACATGAAGGACACGACAGCCCATGACAGTGACCTCTATCAACAGCAGGCTTGCATGACTCAGAAATAAAGACTTGTTATGCTAAGCCGCTTAGATTTGGTCTTTCCTTTTTTTAATGAATCATAATCTAGCTGATCCAGACTAATACAAAGCTATCTAAGATGAACAGTGATTAGGTAAATGAAAGTGGTGGGAAAGGGGAGAGAACCTGGTGCTCCAAGCGGGAAAATCAACTGGGACAAAGCCCTGACATTAGAGATGACAGGTGCTTTTAAGAAAGTGAGCAAAATTAACTTTATGGTTTAAATTGCTGCAAAAGATCCTAAGTAATTAGTTTTTAGGGAGTTTTTTTTCAAACTGGTCTTTTAGTCCTAAAATTCTGATAGCTCCTAAGGACATATGAGGTACATATCTAATCAACAGTGATACAACCAAGGGGAGACTTTCTCCATAATACCTTCAGAGTATTCATAAAAAAAATGCCCAACACAATCACTAAAATCTCATTAAATATAAAATATACTGTCTTACTTTAAATGTCTTACTTTACCTTTGATTTAAATAAACCAAAATTAAATAATGCATCTTTCAAAAAATTTTTTATTCTTTTTTTATATGTAGATTAAAACAAAGCCGAGCTCTTTTTATGTGGTTATTTCCTATCATCTCCCTGAAATGCATAATCCAGAAAAAAAGAAAGGGAAGTAGTAGTTATTTTATGTCACATGACAGCTTATTTCAGGAGAACTCTAATGTACTATTAGGAAAGCTAGAGAATTCCCTGGTGGTCCAGTGGTTGGGCCTCCATGCTTTCACTGCCAAGGGCCTGGGTATCCCAGCACAGTCAAAAACAAACAAACAAAAAGAAAAAGAAAACTAAACAACATTTATCCTCTGTATAATAACTGCTTTAAATTAAAAGTACCTTAGTTACTTTATTTCACTTATTCTTATCTTAAAACAATTCTACTCTACTCAATTTCTGATCAATATATTATTCATTTTTTTACCAAATTTTTAACTTGGTTACACTTCAATTTGAGCAATTGAGAATTAAAACTTCACTCATGGAAAACAGTTTTGTGCCGCCAATTAATGTAGTAAAAGATTTGGGAACAGAAATACAGTAAGTAATCAAAAAAACCCACAAAGGTTTACATGAAGACACTTGTAATGGTTCTATAAAATAATACTTCTGGAAACGCACAGAAAAAAAAATCTCATAACTGTTGATTGGCTAATAAAATTAATGATTTGTCTAGATAATTTTATTTTTAATAAATCCCAGTAAACTAGTTTGAAATTAAAACACAAAGCTTATTATAGTAAAACTGGATGGTGTTTTGTCTATACAAGTTTCCTTTTCTCATCCAGAATAGATGTGGCAACTCTAGCTACTAGAAATTGAACTTTTATCTTTGAAATGTAATTTTATGCTTTCATTTCTTTAGAGAAACTACAGAAATTGGGTATATATCTTTTAATCTAGAAGTTTTATTTTTCTGAAAAACCATATGAATTATGTGAAAAATGAAAAACTAGCATATCAAATATTACAGTTTTGCTGCTTTTATTTAAGCTTTCTTTCTAAATTTGAAATTTTTTTTGCTCGAAACTAAATTTCTTTGATGTAAAATATGGTATAGCAATGCATGGCACATCATACATACATTAATTAGTAATTATGAAAACTTTGACCATAACAACATATTTCCCATGAAAACAATCATAAAACAGCTTTGTATAAGATTTCAAGACATTGCTCTGCAGTGGTACTGTCATAATGTCATTTCTCATTGCACAGTATGTACACTGAGAATATCTGGGAGGTTGTGTTTTACCCTTAGTCTATGTGATCACTTGGTTGTTTGCATTTTTTAATTCTTATTTCGACTGTTCACTAGCAGATATACTTTCTCTCAAAGGAGTTGTAAACAAAATGCCAAATGAATCTGGATACCAGATAAATAAGATGCCTCTGATCTTTTTAGTACATCCAGTGAGATTTGAGAATTGAAGAAACATAAAATAACCAGTATTTCAATTGTACTGTCTTCCCTGAGTTCCTTTTCCTTCCTGTTCTTTTTTAAAATTTTGTATTTATTTACTTAGGGCTGTTCAGGGTCTTCTTTGTTGCATGGACTTCTCTCTCATTGCTGCAAGAAGGAGCTGCTGCTGCTGCTGCTAAGTCGCTTCAGTCGTGTCCAACTCTGTGAGACCCCATAGACGGCAGCCCACCAGGCTCCCCCGTCCATGGGATTTTCCAAGCAAGCGTACTGGAGTGGGGTGCCATTGCCTTCTCCAGCAAGAAGGAGCTACTCTCTAGTAATAGCAGTAGTATGAGGGCTTCTCATTGTGGTAACATCTCTTATTGTGGAGCACAGACTCTCAGGCATGTGGACTTCAGAAGTTGTGGCACCTGGGCTCAGTAGTTGTGGCTCCCAGGCTCTAGAATATAGGCTCAGCAGCTGTAGCACACGAGCTTTGTAGCCCTGTAGCATGTGGGATCTTCTGGACAAGTGATCAAACCCATGTCGCCTACACTGGCAGGTGCGTTTTTTACTACTGAGCCTACTACTACTACTAAAGCGTTTTTTACTACTGAGCCTACTACTTTACTACTAAAGAAGTCCCCCTCTTATTCTTATTTGGTTATATAACACCTATAACATTAAACATACATGTACTAGCAGTTTATTAATTGCTACTCCATCCTTTGTACATATTATTTCTGGTGCTTATGAGCTCATGTATTAATTTTGTGTATGAAACAATATAGAAACATTAAAAAATGCTTAATGTTAGAGAAAAAATTCTTTGCAAAACAGCAGTTATCCAATTAACTCTGAAAATTCAGAAAAAGTGTGAAAAATAGTGATACCTATTTAGGATTTGGTAGGATGAAAAAAATCTTTCTTCCATTTATAATAATATATTATAGAAAATAGTAACTTCAAAAATTCTCATTATTTTAGTATTCTAAACATGGTACTCATCATTAATAGTTTATTAATAACGTTGGACTTAAAAGACAGAATAACTTTGGAATCCTCATATGCTCCTTGACTTTTGAGGCAATTTATGTCTTTCAGTCATTGTTTTCAGATAGATATCTGCTGGGAGCCGGTGAGGCATTCCGCTCGTGACAAAGGTCATGAGGAAGGAGGCTCGGCATACGCAAAGGCGGGATCGAGCCTCAGGAGTCCGCCCGGATATTCTCGAGCATTTTCCCCCCAAAAAACCAGAGTCTGCCTACTTTATTGCTTTGTGCTCTCACCTCTGACTTTACTGGGGGCTGTCCCCTACCACCATCTCGCTCTCTCTGTCAAAGAGTTAACTTACAGCTCCAATTAATAAAGTTCCTGGGCAATTAGGAGTGTTTAAATCCAAACCCCTCAGATGGCTCTCTAACTCGCCTGACAAGTTTACCCGGACTCCTACAGCTATGCATACAATTGTTTACAGTCTCCCAGCCTCAAGAGGCACGGGAAGCTTAAGATATTCAAATAGCTTAGAGCCTCTCAGAGAGTTAGAAACTGTCAGAATAAACTAGTAAAGGATTTCATTGATGAGCCAATGCTTGTTGCCAAGTTTTCACATCCCCTGAATTGTATCCTTGAATGTGTATTAATTAATATAGTTGGTATGTAGAAAAAATAAGTAGTGGCCTTGGTGTTAGTAACTTTAGACCCTTAAGGTAATAAATTCTTTCCTTTGTTGTAAACCCATTACACATCCGCCCTATAGGAATGCAATTTTATCTTCGGAAGATGGCGCCAAACCTTAAAATAATTACTCTTAGAGAAAATAAGTCTTTGTTGATAAGTCCTTGTCAAGAGTCATAAAATGTTAGTAGGCCTTCTGGCCAGAAGATGATGTAAATCACCTAAACCATTTGTATACGATAAATTTGCAGGAAAGAAACCCTGGTTTTTTATAAGAATCAAAGACTGCTGACTTTGCATCCCCTATTATCCTCTATGTGTAACTTAGGGTATAAAAGCCCCTGTTAAAAATAAAGCTACGGGCCTTGCTCACCAATGCTTGGTCTCCCCATGTCATTCTTTCCTTTAACTTCCGGCTGAAGTCTCCATCTGGAGCGTGGATATCCTCTGCGACCACTTATTTGCCTGGACTTCTAAGACCCACTCGAGAAGGTGTCTAAGGTAGGGCACCTTCCGCTATTCGAGAGGGCGCCTGTGGCCTCTGTGGTCAGAGCTAACCTGGTGTCACGGGTTATATTGATTTTCCGCGTAAACCAAGCTACTCAGCCTCTTTTCTCCACTGAATTTTCCTACTGAGCTATCCTCATTCTATTACTCTTTATATCTCTAATTACCATTTGAATAGGTCGCCGACGCCGTCTCCCCTTCGAATACCCTGGATCAGCCGGGGCTGGTCCTCGGCAGATATCCTTTTCATATATTCTGCTGTAGAGAATACAGAGCTTATCTTGTATCACAAACCAAAATTCAATATCAATTCTAGCTGATTGCACTAAAAGAAAAACATAGGCAAGTCATCAAAACTGTTCCAGATGCACCTTACAGAAATAGGAATTTCTAAAATTCCTTAAGAGAAAGTCAAATACAAAGGTTCAGATAAACATTATGATTGGTTCCATTGTGAATCAAAAGAAGTTCAAAATTATACAAATATTTTGATAATTTTTACTCATATCTACTATTGCAACTCAAGTCACAGGGGTGGTTCATAATTTTTATATGATTTTATATCCTATCAATAACTCAATCAAAGAATGTGGGTTGCAGAAAAGAAATCATACTTTCCCTCAAGAATGAAACAGAGAAAGTATTTTGTATTCTGGAGCTTAATTAGATGAAGTTTCTTTACCAATACAACAAAATGACTAAAATGCGGTCTGAGATGGCATTTTGTTTCTGTTCTGGAGAGGGGCATACTTTTTATTTTTCATAATTTTATTTCTTTATTGGAGCATAATTGCTTAACAATATTATGTTAGTTTCTGCTATACAATTAAGTGAATCAGCTGTATGTATACATATATCCGCTCCCTCATAAACCTCCCTCCCTCTCCCCCCTATCCTACCTGTCCAGGTCAAGAGATGGAGTTTTGAATCTCCAACATACGTTAGCAGTGTAACCCAAGGAAGATTACATGAAATCTCAGTCTTCCTATATACATTTAAAAAGGAAATAGTAACATTCATAGCATGCAATGATTTTGTGGAATAAGTTGTAATAAAATTCTTAGAATGCTTCATATTAGCACCATTAGCCAAAAAAAAAAAAAACTTTCATTAACTTCACAATGTGCCAACTGCTCATTTTGGACTTGGAGTTTAGAGTATCAACTGTAGAATGATATCTCTTCTATCAAAATATTGCCCATCCACTGAGGCTGATTTAAGTCCCACCTGCTCCATGAATCTTTTTCCAACCTTTCCAGTCTCCATAAATCTGTCTCTACTTTTCATCTCAGCAGCACATCTCGTGTATGCTGTTATATCTCAAGGTGCACTGGGAAATGTTGTGGAGGATACTGAATAGCATGCTGATGAGATTATCCTTAGTTCAGAGGCAAGGCTTAGCCAATTAAAAACTCTCAAACATGGGTAAATGTCTAGAAATACATTTCCAAAGGGCATTAATAGTTTATATTTTAGCATGTTTTGCCAAATTTCCCTCCCAAAAAGTTGTAACAATTTCTACTGCCCTCAATAATGCAGTTTTTAATATGACTGTTTTTAAATCTTTCATTATAGAAAATAAGCTTTCCCATCCTGCAAGGGGATGCTCTGTTGGATTAATTAGATTCTAAATCAAAGAGTATTTTCTAAAGTGGGCTCCTATAGGAGATACTCAGGACATGCTCAAAATAAGCTTGGAAAATTGCTTGTCCAAATAATTTTTACTGGCTCCTTTATTGCAGGGCTTCTCTATTGCACGGCTTCTCAAACTCTTTAATATGCTGAAGTATATACTGTAAATCTCTAAAAGAGATATATATGGGGCCACATTTCCCAAACACATTTGGCCATAGAATATTTTCCTCATAGCATTTCAAGGAAATAACATTTCATAGAATACTTTGGGAAATGCTGTTCATTACTTACTCATATATCAGCCAATATTGCTATCTGTTCTTTGCAGAGAATTTATTGCCTTTCCAATGTGATGGGAAGCTACTTATTTTGCCTTACAATCTTTGTGCTCTGCATAACTACCATAACATATACTGCAAAAAAAGTGTGAAATATATCTTTGCTGATTAGCTGACAATATATTTAACAACAAAAAGATTATATACACTAAAAGTTCAAACAGAGTACATGGGAAAGTAATGCTCCTAAATAGTAAGTAGGACTCAAAGCCATTTCCATCTTTTTAACTAATCAAGATACTTTAGGCTTTCATCACACTCAAAAGTATCATTAAATGCTGGAGTACATAACAGTAACTATTTTCTCTAACAACAATTAAACAGTTGCTATAGTACTTTTTAAAAACTTTATTGCCAACATATTTATCTTAACAAGATGACACACTCCAATAAAAACTTTACCTTGCAATCTTAATAACTCAAAACAAAAAACACACATAATGGCTCTTTTTAAGATATTTAAAATTTATCTTTTTATGTGTAAAGAAGATTAGCTTTAGGTTGAAAAGGTTACAATTTAAAATAATCACATAATTATATAGAAGATAACAGACACCAGGAGTCAATTCCTAACTGTGAGAGTCTTACATGTACTATGACTATTGGAATCAATATTCGGAAGCATCACTATGAACAAAGTTAGTGGAGATGATGGAATTTCAGTTGAGCTATTTCAAATCCTAAAAGATGATGATGTTAAAGTGCTGTACTCAATATGCCAGCAAATTTGGAAAACTCAGTAATGGCCACAGTACTAGAAAAGGTCAGTTTTCATTCCAATCCCAAAGAAAGGCAATGCCAAAGAATGTTCAAACTACTGCATAATTCCACACATCTCACATGCTATCAAAATAATGCTCAAAATTCTTCAACAGTACTTGAACCAAGAATGTTCAGATGTTCAAGCTGGATTTAGAAAAGGCAGAGGAACCAGAGATCAAATTGCTAACATCCATTGGATCATCGAAAAAGCAAGAGAGTTCCGGAAAAACATCTATCTCTGCTTTATGGACTACGCCAAAGCCTTTGACTGTGTGGATCACAACAAACTATAGAAAGTTCCTAGAGATGGGAATACCAGACCACCTTACCTGTCTCCTGAGAAATCTGTATATAGATCAAGAAGCAACAGTTAGAACCAGACATGGAACAATGGACTGGTTCCAAATTGGGAAAGGAGTATGTCAAAGTTGTATATTGTCACCCTACTTATTTAACATATGCAGTGTAAACCATGTGAAATGCTGGGCTAGATGAAGCACAAGCTGGAATCAAGACTTCCAGGAGAACTATCAGTAACCTCAGATATGCAGATGATACCACCTTATGGCAGAAAGCAAAGAAGAACAGCCTCTTGATGAAAGTGAAAGTGGAGAGTGAAAAAGTTGGCTTAAAACTCAACATTCAAAAAACTAAGATCATGGCATCTGGTCCCATCACTTCATGGCAAACAGTTGGGAAAACAATGGAAACAGTGACAGACTTTCATTTTGGGGGCTCCAAAATCACTCCAGATGGTGGCTGTTCAGTTCAGTTCAGTCGCTCAGTCGTGTCTGACTCTTTGCAACCCCATGAACTGCAGCACGCCAGGCCTCCCTGTCTATCACCAACTCCTGGAGTTCACCCAAGCTCATCTCCATCGAGTCAGTGATGCCATCCAGCCATCTCATCCTCTGTCATCCCCTTCTCCTCCTGCCCACAATCCCTCCCAGCATCAGAGTCTTTTCCAATGAGTCAACTCTTCACATGAGGTGGCCAAGGTACTGGAGTTTCAGCTTTAGCATCATTCCTTCCAAAGAACACCCAAGACTGATCTCCTTTAGAATGGACTGGTTGGATCTCCTTGCAGTCCAAGGGACTCTCAAGAGTCTTCTCCAACACCAAGGTTCAAAAGTAGCCATGAAATTAAAAGACGCTTGCTCCTTGGAAGAAAAGTTATGACCAACCTATAAAGCATATTAAAAAGCAGAGATATTACTTTGCCAATGAAGGTCTGTCTAGTCAAAGCTCTGGTTTTCCCAATAGTCATGTATGGGTGTGAGAGTTGGACTATAAAGAAAGCTGAGAACCAAAGAATTGATGCTTTTGAACTGTGGTGTTGGAGAAGACTTTTGAGAGTCCCTTGGACTGCAAGGAGATCCAACCAGTCCATCCTAAAGGAAATCAGTCCTGGGAATATTCATCGGAAGGACTGATGCTGAAGCTGAAACTCCAATTCGGCCACCTGATGCGAAGAATTGACTCCTTGGAAAAGACCCTGATGCTGGAAAAGATTGAAGGTAGGAAGAAAAGGGGACAACAGAGGATGAGACGGTTGGATGGCATCACCAACTTGATGGACATGAGTTTGAGCAAGCTCCAGGAGTTGGTGATGGACAGAGAAGCCTGGCATGCTGCAGTCCAAGGGTTTGTAAAGAGCCAGACATGACTGAGCAACTGAACTGAACACATATCTTTTGGCTTCCCAGGTGGCTCAGTGGGTAAAGATTCCACCTGCCAATGCAGGAGACATAAAGGATGCCAGTTTGATTCCTGTGTCTGGAAGACCATCTGAAGTAGGAAATGGTAACCCACTCCAGCATTCTTGCCTGGAAAATTCCATGGACAGAGAAGTCTTGTAGCCTACAATCCATGAGGTTGCAAAGAGTCAGACATGACTGAGCACATCGTCATTTTTAAGGTATCTTTAGCCTGTTAATAAGATTCTTCATTAAGTAGCCAAATATTGCTTGAGGAACAGAAAGGCACTGGGTAAAATCACAACCAGTAACATGCAATACTTCAAAGGAAGCTAATAAGTATGACCTGATATCTGCTAGAAGGCAACACATTCTCAGTAATTAAAGTGGAGACTTAAAAGTCAAAATTGTATTTGCCCACTTGACTGTTTCTTGACTAAAATTCATCATGCTGCCCATTTTAAAGTACAATATATTGACAACTGGAAACCTTTTTTAGAATGCTTGGATTTAAAGATGAAGATAAATACCATATTTAATATTTCAATAAATATTAAAAAAGGTTAAAATTTTCTTTGAATTTATAACAGAGTTTATAACAGTAAGATACATAATTTTTAGACTATCTCCTATGAAGATCCCTTTTCATATACTGTAAGTAGTTCCTTTAACATTTAATCTCACTTCTCAGATGTGCAAACTGAGACTTACTCAAGGTAAGCAACTTTCTTAAAGTTTCACAGGTACCAAGTGATAAGTTCAGGTTTCAACTTTCAGTCTATCTCATTTTAAACCTGTTCTCTTTCCCCTGCAGCAGGCTGGCTCTTCATCGTATCTTCATATACTCCAACAAAATCTCCCATATAGTATTATAACATATCCTATAATAGATGCAGATTTGTTAAATAAAAAGCAAAAAATGATAAAAGTAGGTGCCTCATATATTTTCAGTAAGAAAGGACAGGGGATAAAATACATATTCCAGGAAAAAGCAATTGGCCTTTGCTTACATAGTGAGTTAAGAATCTGTCCAATTTGTTCCATAAAAAAGGTTAGCTTGGAACACAAGACTACATAAAATAATTATCAGAGTCAAAACATATCTTGTTCTTCTGCATGTGAATTTATCAAATATAGTAAAAAGATGTTATCACTGAAATATATACATATATATTTTAAGGGTTGAGAAGGCCAACTTGCTTAACATATGAGGAAATTCAGTTTTATATACTTGCCTTTTGCTGGGAAGGCAGCCAAATTTCTAACTGAATCTAAGAAAGTCTATATTTTATTATAGCTATATCCATATAAATGAACAGCATATAAAATATAGACAGCGTCCTTTCAGGTTATTTAAACTATAAGGGATCAGTGTACCATTAAGAAAACATTCCCTGTTTCATCTTTTTCAGGAACTAAAGATTTCAAGATGTCTTCAAAAAATATGTCATTTCAGAATTTCAATGTTTCTATGAATCTACCCAGAAAAGCTGAAAAACAAAACACTGAAAAAGCTATGTGACCACTGCCTTATGTGATTCTATACTGTGTATCCTTGTTAGAGACACAATTTATCATCATGATCTTGTTCCCCTGAAAAAGACCTATATTCTGTCACCACTTTCATTCTTTTTTAAGTGGTAGGATTGCTACTACAGCTGACTCAAACATAACTCTAATATGTCTCAGATTGGGATGTTACACTATTTCAATAAAATACAGCATGTTCTAATTTCGAGTATTAACCATTAAGAGAAAATTGCATTAGAGAATTTATAACCTTAACATTAAATGAGTTCCTTAAAAAAATAATACTCTATGTAAAGACTATATAACAAATGAAGGTATGTTAAGTCTGAATAGAATATAAAACAAAACTAGAATTAGCAAAGCAAGACACATAAAGTCATTGTTTACATTAATCACAGTCAAAATATTATGACAAAGAATTTGAAGCCAGAAGTTTTCCAAGTGTAACAGAATGTTGTCAAAACAAATAATTATTTGAAAACAAGGCTTTTAAAACATAGTGAATATTTATAGTATTTAGTTTTGAGGGGCATGATCACAAATACCACCTGTGTCTCACAAAGGTTTGCTGATTATGGCAAAATGAAAAAAATGGTGGTTTATTGAAAACAGTTATTACTGTGAAGAGAATGTAGTAAAACTGGATGTTTCGAAATATTTTCATTGTGTGAAATGTTTCACAGGATTCTGAACCAGTTAGTTAAGAATATGTAAATCTAAACACAGCTGTTCATTAGAAACATATCTGGAGCATTAGAGAAACAAAGCAATACCCGAGCATTTGTATTTTTAAAAAATTCCAAGATAATTCTGATATGAATCAGAAAAAACAACTGGACTCTATGATGAGCATTTCCTTTTATCTAGTTTGTTTCTGTTTAATATTCAGTGCTCCAATTTCATTTAGTTTATGTTTTCCAATTTCTCCATCAGTTTTAAAAATTCTTTTCAAGACTTTATTAAGTGTAGTAGAAAAGCTTTTATATCAGTTCAGTTCAGTCGCTCAGTCGTGACCGACTCTTTGCGACCCCATGAATCCCAGCACGCCAGGCCTCCCTGTCCATCACCAACTCCTGAAGTTCACTCAGACTCACGTCCATCGAGTCAGTGATGCCATCCAGCCATCTCATCCTCTGTCGTCCCCTCCTCCTCCTGCCCTCAATCCCTCCCATCATCAGAGTCTTTTCCAATGAGTCAAGTCTTCGCATGAGGTGACCAAAGGACTGGAGTTTCAGCTTTAGCATCATTCCTTCCAAAGAAATCCCAGGGCTGATCTCCTTCAGAATGGACTGGTTGGATCTCCTTGCAGTCCAAGGGACTCTCAAGAGTCTTCTCCAACACCACAGTTCAAAAGCATCATTTCTTCAGCGCTCAGCCTTCTTCACAGTCCAACTCTCACATCCATACATGACCACAGGAAAAACCATAGCCTTGACTAGACGGACCTTTGTTGGCAAAGTAATGTCTCTGCTTTTGAATATGCTATCTAGGTTGGTCATAACTTTCCTTCCAAGGAGTAAGCGTCTTTTAATTTCATGGCTGCAGTCACCATCTGCAGTGATACATATGTATAAATAGTATATATACACATATATGTATATATATAAATGGCATCACCAACTCAATGGACATGAGTTTAAGCAAGTTCCAGGAGTCGGTGATGGACAAGGAAGCCCGGCATGCTGCAGTCCATGGGGTCACAAAGAGTCAGATATGACTGAGCGATTGAACTGAACTGATATAAATAGTATGTATGATATATATATTTTAGAAATCTTATGAGTTTTTGCCTAAAAATTTTATGACATTTTGATTTCACTTGTTTGACTTTGTATGAATAGAATGCTAGATTTCTAATTTTAAAAGTAGATATTTTTAGAATTAGGTTTACTATAATTAAGGTTTACTGTATAGCACAGGAACTATAGTCAATATCTTGTAATAAACTATAATGGAAATAACTTCAAAAATAATATATGTATACTGTATTATATATATATATTATATATATGAATCATATATGCATGTATTATTTTTGCAAGATCAAACCAGTCATTCCTAAAGGAAATCAACTCTGAATATTCACTGGAAGGACTGATGCTGAAGCTGAAGCTCCAACACTTTGGCCACCCATTGTGAAGAACCAGCTCACTGGAAAAGACCCTGATGCTGGGAAACATTGAAGGCAGGAGGAGAAGGAGACAACAGAGGATGAGATGGCTGGATGGCATCATCAATTCAACAGATATGAGTTTCAGCAAACTCTGGGAGATGGTGGAGGACAGGGAAGCCTGGCATGCTGCAGTCCGTGGCGTCACAAAGAGTCAGACACGACTTAGCAACCGAACAAAATAACCGTAACTGAATCACCTTGCTGTGCACCTGAAATACTGCAGGTCAACTATACTTCAGTAAAATATATATATTAAGAAAAAAAGAATATGTAAATCTAATACTATGTGATTAGTTTACAAGCATAGTTGATTAACTTCAACTGAGATAGAAATTCATCAACTGGATTTCAATAAAAGCCTTGGTAAATTTTTGGCCAACAAATTTCTTTCTTCATTTGGATCTATATATCGTTGTGAGGAATCATTTTTCAGTTTTGAATTAGCCATTAAAACAAATACACTTTAGAACTAGACTTTCAATTTCTGTATTTCAAAGTATTAATTTTCTAAAAAGTAATGATTCATCTTCTAATGCATTATTTCACAAAAATGTTAGAATTCTTTCATTTCTATATTTTAGTCATAACAAAAAAAAGCTTATATCATGAATGAGAGTACTCTTTTTAAAAAATCTGTTTTTTCACCATTATCTTTTCTTTTATATTTCTACCTTGCAAATTTTATACCATACACAATGTAAGACAAGCATATATTACTCATAAATAAATGTAATTATACCCTTAAAGATATTTTATGTATGCCATGTGTTATATATGCAGTTTTTACAAATAGACATATTCAACAAAAATAATTTTAGGAACCACAGCTTTAGCAAATGACCCTTTTATTTTGTTTAAGTGTATTCATTATTTAGTTATTTATTTGGCTGCACCAGGTCATAGCTGCGGCATGTTAGATCTTTAATCTTCCTGGCAGCACATGGGATCTTTAGCTGCAGCATGTGGAATCTAGTTCCCTGACCAGGGATGGAATCTGGGCCTCCTGCCTTGGGAGCATAGAGCCTTAGCCACTGGACCACCAGGGAAACCCCACAAATGACTCTTTAAAGGCCCAACTTTTTATAGACTCCTTTTCTTGGGCAGTTACCCAGTTCCATTTTACTATTTAACCAATAGTGTTTACACCTCTCTGTTATATGTGTCCAAAATGTCAGGAATTATGATACTAACCCAATCATTGATCAGAGGTGGTTTCATTAAGAATTCACTACATTTTTCAATGAAACATTTTAAACGAATCTATAAGCTAATCATGAGTAAGATTACTTTAAAATATCTCAAGGTCATTTCACCGTATAACTATTCAGAAATAATAAGAAATGAGCACTGCCATTTTCTATTCCATTTTGCTAATTTCAAAGCAGAGAAATCTTGAGACAATAATTTGTTTTTTTATTTGTGTCTTTCTAACCATAAATTTAAATTATTAGAATGTATATATATTTTGTAAACTTCTTGGAAATCAAAAATGCTTATTAATAATACATTGAGCTATGCCACACATATACATTTTAAATAAACATTAAATAATGATTACATTAATATTTCTCTATATAAAGGGAATTTTACTGTACTTAATATTAACTTCACAAGTGCCGCTTGAACCAATTTGATCATAAGGTTTTACAGAATTGGAAAAGATCTTAAAGATCTTCCCCCAGAGCTTCCTTTAAACAACAGCAGAAACCAAATAACTCGATAGTTAAAGGTCAAGGAACCAGGTCATGTAAATCTTTATCCAGTACATCCCCCATTAAACTACATAAATGTACGCATGAGACTTACTGTGAATTAAATTGTAATGATATCTTACTTGAATAAATAATTTCTGATTATATGTAAACCATTGTTGCAAGGTAATTATAATCAGTATTCTTAGCCCCATAAGGTATTTACCCAGAGCCAGAGCAACTTTTCAAAGGCCAAGTAACTGGATGTTTATAAAAAGTCCTGCATATTTCCAATAATGTTTCCACTTAGTACATAAGCTGCTTTGAGAAGGTCATGACATCGTTTGCATTACTGTTGTTGTTGTTTAGTAGCTAAGTCGTGTTCCACTCTTTGCGATCCCATGGACGGTAGCCCACCAGGCTTCTCTGTCCATGGGATTTTCCAGGCAGGAATACTGGAACAGGTTGTCATTTCCTTCTCCAGATCTTCCTGACCCAGGGATTGGACCTGTGAACCCACGTCTCCTGCACTGGCATGCAGATGCTTTTACCACTGAGCCACCAGGCAAGCAGAATATTGCATTTTTTAGTCAATTATTTTATTTTATTTTATTTTTATGAATCCTACTCTACTGGGTAGTTTATGTTCATTGCCTGCCTGGAATTCACTATATTTTTTGTTAACACCAGCCCTATTTTATTGCTGTGGTTTAAAGATCTACTCTTCCCCATCTCTCAGATTATAACCTTACCTAACCAAACAAAAAGACTGTGAGCCAATAGGATACAAGGGCACTTATGCTGGGGAACAAAGAAGCTGGAGAAGACCTTCAGAGGATGATGAAATTGGAACTGCTGCAAACTATATTCCCACCCCCTGAATCCTGAGAATATTACAATCACACCCACTCAGGTGCAGTCTTTCAGGATAAACCTCCTTTTTTCCTTCCAGGCCAGAATCCTTTCTTTTTGCGGGTCAGGGGAGGGGGGTGGGCCATGAGGCGTGTAAGATCTTAGTTCCCTAATTGGGACTCAAACTCAAGTCTCCTGTATTGTACTAGACCACCAAGGAAGTCCCAGGGCAGAATCCTTGACTGCACTCTTTGTTAAACCTGAGAAAAAACTCGGTCATGCCAGGGGTTGCATATAGCACAATAAGACTAACATGTCATGACTGTTAGCCTTGTTCACCTTCTTCTTTATATGCACAACTCTGCTAGTTCCATATACAGCTAACCCATTATTCTCATTTCCTTAATGATATTATCATAATAGATGAAATGAGACATAATTTCAATTGTTACGGCAATATTCCATTTCCTTTCACATTACTTCATCAATAGATTAAATACAGTTTTACCTGTCAATTTTAGCTAAAATATTCCCTTGTGGCTCAACTGGTAAAGAATCAGCCTGCAATGCAGGAGACTTAGGTTCAGTCCCTGGATTGGGAAGATCCTTTTGGAGAAGAGAAAGGCTACCCACTCCAGTATTCTGGCCTGGAGAATTCCATGGACAGTATAGTCCATGGGGTCAAAAACAGTTGGACACAACTGTGACTTTCACTTTCAGTTCAGTTCAGTTCAGTCACTCAGTCGTGTCCGACTCTTTGCAACCCCATGAATCGCAGCATGCCAGGCCTCCCTGTCCATCACCAACTCCCAGAGTTCACTCAAACTCATGTCCATTGAGTTGGTGATGCCATCCAGCCATCTCATCCTCTGTCGTCCCCTTCTCCTCCTGCCCCCAATCCCTCCCAGCATCACAGTCTTTTCCAATGAATCAACTCTTTGCATGAGGTGGCCAAAGTATTGGAGTTTCAGCTTTAGCATCATTCCTTCCAAAGAACACCCAGGGCTGATCTCCTGTAGAATGGACTGGTTGGATCTCCTTGCAGTCCAAGGGACTCTCAAGAGTCTTCTCCAATACCAGAGTTCAAAAGCACCCATTCTTCAGTGCTCAGCTTTCTTCACAGTCCATCTCTCGCATCCATACATGACTGCTGGAAAAACCATAGCCTTGACTAGAGTTGGCAAAGTACTGTCTCTGCTTTTCAATATGCTATCTAGGGTGGTCATACTTTTCTTCCAAGGAGTAAGCGTCTTTCAATTTCATGGCTGCAGTCACCATCTGCAGTGATTTTGGAGCCCCCAAAAATAAAGTCTGACACTGTTTCCACTGTTTCCCCATCTATTTCCCATAAAGTGATGGGAACAGATGCCATGATCACACCAATATAAATAGGTACCATTCTGTATCACAGACTCAATGGACATGAGTTCAAGCAAACTCCAGGAGACAGTAAAGGATAGGGAAGCCTGGCATGTTGCAGTCTATGGGGTCACAGAGTCAAACACAATTTAACACCTGAACAATAACTATGTATACAGTTTTAGTTCTCATACCTGGAATTATTATTGAATGACTATTAAATCAATTATTATTGATTTTCACATAGTTTACAGTCTGTCTTTTCAAATATTAACAAGAGTCAATCTTGAATAAACTAATACATTTTTATTGTACATTTTATCAGTTTAAAAAGTTTGTGCATAGCCCATCTTAAGTAATTGTCCAGTTTGTAAACAATATAACTTGTATATACATGTTTTAATGTGGATATTAATTACGCTTTTAACATTTAAATAATCTTCACATTTCTTGAGTAACAATTTTGTGCCACAAAACCTTTAAGTATCTATAAGAACAGTGCTTCTCA
Organism: Bos indicus; assembly: GCF_029378745.1. Lineage (NCBI taxonomy): Eukaryota > Metazoa > Chordata > Mammalia > Artiodactyla > Bovidae > Bos > Bos indicus. Next base: position 48,726,600 of record NC_091768.1, read on the forward strand.
AACCTCTTTGCACATATGAATTAACTGGGGACCTTGTCAATTTAGATTCTGATTCAGTAAGTCTGGGTGGGAACCAGAGAATCAGTGTTTCCAGCAGCTTCAAGGAAACATCACTTCTCCTGGTCCAGGGAACACACTGAGGAGTAAGTTAGTAGGTAATGAAATTAATATTTTTAAATAATTTTATTTATTTATCTTTGCGTGTGCTGGGTCTTTGTTGCTGTTTGGGCTTTTCTCTAGTTGCAGCAAGTGGGGTCTACTCTCTGGTCGTGGTGCACAGGCCTCTCATTGCAGTGCTTCCTTCTCTTGTTGTGGAGTATGGGCTCGATGGCATAGGGGCTTCAGTTGTGTGGGGAATGGGCTCAGTCGCTCTGGAGTATATGGGATCTTCACGGAACAGGGATCAAACCTGAGTCTCCTGCATTGGCAGGCAGATTCTTTACCACTGAGCCATCAGGCCAGGGATTGAATCTGAGTCTCCTGAGTTGGCAGGTGGATTCTTCACCACCGAGCCATCAGGGAAGCCCTAAAACTAATATTGATTGTACTACTAAATAACTTTGCTCCCATGATTTTATTTGGAATTTAGAGTTGAACTAACTATTCCTTCCTCTTAACTGCAAGGGGCCTAGATATATGTACAAGTTTCTCCATGTATGAAATAATAATATATTATCATATGTTATATTCATGCATCAAATGGCTTGATAAATATGTTGAAAGTTCATTTTCAACATATATTTTTTCCCTGCACATGCACACATCCATAGATTATGAATTGCTGGGTAACATCGAAATGTCATTTTCTCTAGGCCAAGATAGGTAATCTACAGAAGATATCACAGGATTAAAGATGCAATCTTTGATACCCAAAGGAATCATATAAGTCAATATAGCAATGCCATAGCTAATTAAGTTTCTTTTACAAAGAGATAATATTTAATACAATTTTTGAAATTCAGCTAAAGTATGCCAGATAATAGAGAAACAACCCCAAACTTGTAAGTTCTGCGAATTAGTGGTGAGATAAGTCTTCCCTGCTCCTAAAAAGCAGGTCTGAAAAGAAAAGATTTAAGCAACTTCTCAGGATGTATACCTCTTTCACTTTTGGCTAAGTTCCAGATAACTGCAGGATTACTTTCTTTAAAATCATAGTTTGTCTATTATCAATATTCCTTTAAAACATTTAGATGTTTACTTTCCAAATAACCTAGGATTAAAATTCTCAGGTCTGCCTGAGCAATTCTAAAATAACTTTGCTGTTAAAGAAGCAAACCACTGTTACAAACTATGGTGTAAGTAGAATTATAAGCTATTATTGAAACATGTGAAAAAAGGTTGTAAAGCTAAATTTATTTTTGAAAAATCTTTTTCTTTCACCATCCCCCTCCTACCTCAAAACAGCCAAATAGTTGTCAAAACCTTCTAAATATTTGCTTACAAAGACTCAAAATAGCTTTGATGTTGTTCAGACATTAAGTCATATCCTACTCTTTGCCACCCCAAGCACAGAAGCACACCAGACTCCTCCTGTCCATGGGATTCTCTAGGCAAGAATATTGGAGTGGGTTGCCATTTCATTCTCCAGGGGAATTTTCCAACCCAGGGATAGAGCTCACATATCTTGTGTCTCCTGCATTGCAGGTAGATTTTTTACCACTGAACCACCAGGGAAGCCTAATGCTTCTAAGCACTAGGTCATGGGTATTGATTTTAAGAAATTATAAATAAAAAGACACGTTAATGTTATTGAAATAAGTTTACCTATTGCTTTTGTTGTTTAAGTCACTAAGTCATGTCCAACTCTTTGCAGCCCCATGGACTGTAGCCTGCCAGGCTCCTCTGTCTTTGGAATTCTCCAGGCAAGAATACTAAAGTGGGTTGCCATCTCCTTCCCTAGGGGATCTTCCAGTTGCAGGAATCAAACCAGCATTCCTGCTTGGCAGGCAGATTCTATACCACTGTGCCACCAGGGAAGCCCATAAGTTTACCTCTACCTCTTTAAAAATTGAGATAGTCATTTATTTAATAGGAATTAAGTGCATGGTTTTTCCTGTGGTCATGTATGGATGTAAGAGTTGGACTGTGAAAAAGACTGAGCACCAAAAAATTGATGCTTTTGAACTGTGGTGTTGGAGAAGACTCTTGAGAGTCCCTTGGACTGCAAGGAGATCCAACCAGTCCATTCTGAAGGAGATCAGCCCTGTGTGTTCTTTGGAAAGAATGATGCTAAAGCTGAAACTCCAGTACTTTGGCCACCTCATGTGAAGAGTTGACTCATTGGAAAAGACTCTGATGCTGGGAGGGATTGGGGGCAGGAGGAGAAGGGGACGACAGAGGATGAGATGGCTGGATGGCATCACTGACTCGATGGACGTGAGTCTGAGTGAACTCCAGGAGTTGGTGATGGACAGGGAGGCCTGGCGTGCTGCGATTCATGGAGTTGCAGAGTCGGACACGACTGAGCGACTTAACTGAACTGAACTGAAGTGCATATTTATAAATTAATAAAAAAGATTATGAGAGAAAATTTAGCCAGCTAATTATAAATAAATTATAGATTTGGAAGAGATTTGTGTTTCTAAACAACTAGCAAAGCATTGCAAATTTCAAATACTTCATGAATGGTTCCTTTTTGGAAACTTGGTTGAACAGAAAAGACAGGATAAAAAGATTGAAATGTAAACTATATTCTTTGCACTTTGCTGTACACACAGTAGTGACATTTCTACAGTTGACTCCTATAATTCATTCTAAGAGAGCAAAGCAATAGAGCAGAAAATACCAAATTGCAAATAATTCAAATATCATCTGGAATGCATGCATTGCTTTCTATTTGATTATAAGTACCCTTGATGTTTTGGAATTTACAGGCAAGACTTCAAACTAAATAGCAAAGCCAAGGTTAATATCTAATTCAGAAGCAGATGGAAAGTTTCCCAGATTCCTCTACCTGGATCATTTCCCCTCTGGGCCCATTCCCCCTAGACTGCAGATAAGGTAGTCAAAGCTTCTCTATAACTTCTTCCTAAGCTTTCAGTTCAAGGCAGAAAGATAACTGCACATTTTTATTTAAAAACTTATTTTCTCGTGGCTGAATTAGAAAGTCTTTCAACATCATTGACCTTCAACTTTTAACGGTTAATTCATTTATTACTTCAGTCCACTAGACACGTATAATGTTCCAGGACTAGAGAATTCATAATTCAGTGTTTAAAAAAAAAAATAGATTTGCATACACTGAAGGCTTTATCTTTAAGAGGCTTTAAGTCCTATGTGGCATTATGGTGGATATAAACAAGTAACAGCCACTGTGGTCAAGCTGGCTAGGTGCTTTGTATACATCATAAAATGCAGTCCTCATAGCTCTGACTGGGAGGTGTTACCAATTCCACTTTGTTGGTGAAGAAACTGAAGCTTGGGGAAATTAAATCATTAAGTCATACAGGAAGAAAATGTCAGAGATGGAATTCAAAAAAAGTATCTCTAAATCTTGATGCTCTTTTCAACATACCAAACTGATTACTAGAGAAGAAAAAGGATCTGTTAAGTGATAATAAATTATAATGGCTTCCAGGCCAAGAGTCTCTGCTACAAATGTACCTTTGGGATAAGCTATATCACAGTTATTTCATGGAATTAAGACATTTGCCCCTACTTACATAAACTTGGCTTCCGTGGTAGCTCAGTTGGTAAAGAATTTGCCTGCAGTGCAGGACACCTGGGTTCGATTCCTAGGTTGGGAAGATCCCCTGGAGAAGGAAATGGCAACCCACTCCAGTATTCTATCCTGAAAAATTCCATGGACGGAGGGCTACAGTCCATGGGGTCACAAGAGTCGGACACAACTTAGTTACTAAACCACCACCATCTAAAACTTAGGTTTTAATAATTTTGTTAGCATTTTAATAACTTATAAAAGAAATTCCTAAGAAAGAGGACTATTCAAGCTTATGAAATAAAAAAAGCTGACAATATTAAAAAGCCTCATGTTCTCTATACAAGCTCTGATATAAAGCTTTGCTTTATTCACATTTTTTTAAATGATGGTAGTCTCAAGAACTCCTTTCATTTAAATTTACCTAAGATTTTGTGTTTTCAGAAGTTGTGCTAATTGGAATTATACTCAGATACATTCAGTATTTTGTACCTACTGAACTTCAAGATCCTTAAATGCATCATCCTCATTCTGGGACGTCATAGTATCCAGTGTCATCTGACAAGTAATGTGAGAACTCAGTAAATATTTGTTAAGTTTAGCTTCCTCTTACATGCTTTAATTTTCTCTGATATGGTCTTCCATTTGAAAAGAAGATTAAATAGTGAAGCAAACTATGAAGTTTTAAGACAGGATGTTGTATCCGAAAAAAAAATTCATGTCAACATAACAACTTAATTGCCTAAATACTCCACTTCACTAGTTTCTTCGAAGGCAAATACAATGGCAAACAGGTAGAAAATTAACTATTGTCTTTCAGGTTTTTCTTATGTAGTATTTGGTGGTTCCAAAATAATGCATGCTATGTTAGTTATAAACCATGATAATAAAACTAACTCTTGTGGTCCCACCATTAAGTTAAATCCTGGGATGGTATCATTACCTTTCCTTTCCCCTAAACCCAGCCTTCTCACTAGGGGTATTATCTTGATTTTTGTATTTATCATTTTTCTTGCCACATTTTTGAATATCATTTCACACTTATTTGTGTGTTACTAAATACGCAGAGGTTAGTTTTGATGGTATTCAAGCATTGTGTGGCTCAGCTGGTAATGACTCTGCCTGCAGTGCGGCAGACCTGGGTTGGGAAGATCCCCTGGAGAAGGGAAAGGCTACCCACTCCAGTATTCTGGCCTGGAGAATTCCACTGACTGTATAGTCCATGGGATCGCAAAGAGTCGGACATGACTGAGCGACTTTCAATTTCACTTTCAAGCATTATAATAATGGGACTATACACTGTCCTTTACAACTTATATTTTTCATTTTACATAATGCCCAATAATTCTATTATTCATCTTTATTTTGCCTGCAGTCCATTCATATTTACACCCAGTGAACCATATTCCATTGTATAAATTAGCCATATCTTCATCTTTTTCAGCTTTAAAACATTTTTTAAACCTAATTTCTCAATCTTTGACATTTCAAAAGAAACTTGGCCTTAATTCTGATAGGAAAAATCTGATAAAGCTTTTATTAGGAAATATTTCTAATATATGAATAGAATAATATCATTAGTCTGTATAAGCATACATGAACAAATAGATATGTCTCTAAGACAATAAGTTATATCTCTAAAACCAACTAATCAAGAGCCTCTTTTGCTCTTTGGAGTTCCATAATTTATTAAAATAAAGACCTCTAAAGCAGTTGTCCACAACCTTTATGGCATCAGCAACCAGTTTCATGGAGGACAATTTTTCCACAGACCAGGAGGGGGCAGGGTGGTTTGAGGCTGATTCAAGAGTATTACATTTATTTGCACTTTATTTCTATTATTATTACATCAGCTCTACCACAGAAGTTCAAGTATTAGATTCCAGAGGTTGGGGACCCCTGTTCTAAAGCAGTTATTATGTGTAGTTTCAAAGAAGATATTTTTCAAACTAATTAATTATAAACATAAAGAATGTGAATTTCTGAATGAATTTTTAGGATCAGTGTATCATTTCAAGATCCCTAAAAAAGTCATATCAAATTCTCAAAGTCAGCCATGTTTAATTGGATATACTAAAGAGTTCATGGGAATGCAGTAGTCCCAGCTGCTTCCAAGGTCTGTAGAAAGTTGCATGGCTGTCTGTACTACTTTCCATACAGAATAGTCTGAAGAATTCAAGTGAATATCATTTTAATGATAATAAGGACATAGGTTTTCCACTAATGATTCCAACCTTACTTAGGTAAATCTTGAGTTAGTAAAGTGATTTATTTGGTATGAAAGCTTAAGATGCACTTTGTATCAGATTCATTTCTGCAAAATATTCCTCATGTCTTTACCCATAGCTCTTACAAAATATGCACATAGGTGTGCATTTTGAGACTTTAAAATGTATGAAACTCTTAGTAACATTTAAAATATATCAGGAGCTAATGTTATTGGCAGCTTCTTTCCAAATTAGAAATAAAAGCTCTATTGAGGTTTATCAATCACTAGTCTTTCCAGTCAAGAAATGAAAATGAAAACATTTGTAAGTGATAGTTTTAAATGCACTTTCATGGAACTTTCTTTTTGAAAGTATATATTTATCTAATGTACATAAAAATAAAAGTTGAAAATGTCAGTTCTAAAATCACATATTTCAGTTGAGTTCAGTCGCTCAGTCGTATCTGACTCTTTGTGACCCCATGAACTGCAGCACGCCAGGCCTCCCTGTACTGCAGCACGCCAGGCCTCCCCGTCCATCACCAACTCCTAGAATCCACTCAAACCCATGTCCATTGAGTCGGTGATGCTATCCAACCATCTCATCCTCTGTTGTGCCCTTCTCCTCCTGCCCTCAATCTTTCCCAGGATTAGGGTCTTTTCAAATGAGTCAGCTCTTCGTATCAGGTGGCCAAAGTATTGGAGCTTCAGCTTCAACATCAGTCCTTCCAATGAACACCCAGGACTGATCTCCTTTAGGATGGACTGGTTGGATCTCCTTGCAGTCCAAGGGGCTCTCAAGAGTCTTCTCCAAAATCACATATTTAGAAATATTAATATTTGAATTCTTTTTAAAATTACTTTAAATAAATATTGTTGGAATCATTCAGACATACAATAATACATATGAGAAGAATACGGATTTCGAATTTTCATATGAAAGTAAGATTAAAAAAAAAAAAAGAAACATTAAGCCCATTTTCTCTCAATTGGAAAGAAAAAAAAAAAAAATCCCACTCATTGAACTGAGTCCTAATTCCCAGGAAGAATGTTCCTAACTAGACAGCAGCCGCAGGAGAGTTCAGCCCATTGGGGATGGGATCGGCTGCCCCAGCTTTTACCTCAGTTTTCCCTCTTCATGGCTGTGTGACCAAGGAGAAGGCAATGAATTTCAGTACACACTATCATCCTCATCTGTAAAACGAAAATAATTATAATACATGTTTCATTGTACACTGCTGGCTCAGCTGGTAAAGAATCCACCTGCAATGCAGGAGACCTGGGTTTGATCCCTGGATTGGGAAGATCCCCTGGAAAAGGGAATGGTAACCCACTCCAATATTCTGGCCTGGAGAATTCCATGGACTATTCCATGGGGTTGCAAAGAGTGGCAGGACTGAGTGACTTTCCATTAATGAGTCAATATTTTAATGTTTTATTGAATGAAAATGCACATTAAATTGGTTAGTTTGGACAAAGGGCTATTACAATACTTAGCACATAGTGGGTACTCAAAAAAGGTTTGTATTTTGATTATTAACTTATACTGTGCTATTTCCAATAACAGGATATTGTATCCTAATTTAAAACCTTTAAGTGCTTTTTTAAATTTTATTTTTAACATAGTTTTTTTAAAAATTATCAAGGGAGTGATTACAGATTGCCACTCATTTTGCTCTATTTTTCAGACAAAAAATAAAGTCTTCTGCTTTTTAAGTTTTTCAAGTAGTCATACAGGAGACTGTGTAAATCTAATTTTCTTTAAGGTCTTATGTTAGAGAAGTGAGAGCTAACTGTCCTTCCCTCCCCTACTTCTCTCTTTAAATTAGTACATTAGCTACTATTAATACATTGGTTACTAATCCACTTGGGACTTTGTGAAGTTGGATCAACAAACTGTGGGGACTCACATGCATTTAGTAAGGAAATGTCTATGGAATATGAATGATATTGTTTTGGTACCATTATTTTGGTTTTCCATGTCTTCTACAATAAAGTCAATCACATTTTCAGTTTAGTGCTATTGCTAATAACTTCAGAAGTCACAGAGAACAGAAGCATTGAAGGAGAGAGAGTCAGCAGGCTAAGTCAAGGTTTGAAAACACTCTTCACTTTCTTATAAGGAAGGACAAAACAATAGCCAGCTGATTAATGTAGAAAAACTTCCATAAGTCAATGGAAAAGGACATCAGTTTAAGCAACATTTTCAAAGGCAGCAACAAATGAACTTCTCTTGGCATAAAATGTACCAGGTACTAGAAGACATCAAATCAGAATGGAAAACTCGTACAGAAAATAAAACATGAAAATGTATGCTAACTGAGTGATATGGGTAATAAAAACAATGCAGTCCTAAGCAATCTGAGATATCAAAGCCACCAAAGATTAAATAAACATAGTATTTTTAAACTTAATGCTAGAGCTGCACTTTATCGAATGAGGTTGGTCCCTAAAGCAAGCATATATATGCCTAGTATACCAACTTAAGAAAATACTGACTTAGCAAGTATGACATTTGAATTGCAAAAACTAATCATTTCTCGTTCCTCTCTGGAACTCACTATGATTGTGTCTAGAGACACATTTTTTTCATGCAAATTTCTGATGGTATAAGGGAAATATATAGCTTACAGAAGGGGTATCTTGGGCTATGAAACTAATAGGCAACTTCTTGCTAGATTTACCTTATTTTTTTATGCATGACCTCCTAAACTCCACAAAGGATTTAAGATAGTTTACAATGCAACATACAACAAAACATAGTACTTTTATATAATATCTGTCTAACTAAAGATTCAGTTGCTAAATCCAGGCTTTCAATTACTGGCACAGTGTATAAAAACAAAACTAGTATAATCCATTTTGTTATTCTTGTCCTGTGTATGACCAACACAAATAGAAATTTTCCTTTTAGTTTAAAGGCATTTCAAATGAAAAAAGTCTAAAAGAAAACTTTACTAAAAATTGTTATAATAGTAAAGTCTCAATTATGGAATAATGGATTTTTCTTACTTTTCTACAGTTTTCAGGTTTTCTACAGTGATATCTTAAATCACACACACATAAATATACACATATTGAAGTATAATTCACTCACCTGGTACATGATTCATATCCTTATAAGTGAGTAAAATACTTATGTAAAATAAATGATCCCTTTGCTAAACACAACCTTTTAAATGTATTTTATCTGTGTCTCAAGGAAGTGTATAAAAAACCATGCAATATTTTGAGTTGTTCCATGGATCAATGCAATAATTTAAATGGGACCAGATAAATAGGAAATTTAGAATTTATATCCCATTTTAAAACTTATACACACACACACACACACACACACATATACACACAACACACAATCCCTAATTTGTTCATCTCTGAAATAAAGAGAGTAGTATTTAGGCTTATCTGGTTCTCATTTTTTTTATAATTTATAGAAGTCTCTAGGTTAAACCATGATGTTACATACTGCTTTCTTCATGGCTTCCAGATATCCTCCATCCAGCATTTCTAGATAAGCCTATCTTCTCCTCCTCCCTTCCTCCTCCCACAGCCTACTGCTAGCCTAGAACTCTAGGATGGGAGAAAGTATAGAGTTTGACAGAAAGCAAGTCCTAAGCAAGGCCAAAATTTTACAAATTAAACACTGAGGAGAGTCAAAGTACATGGTTTCCTACAAGTCATGTAAAGAGAGGGAACACTTTATCATGAAACACAAATGCAACAAATTTAAACTGGGTAAATATATAAATTACTAAACACCCCCCTTTGCATCAAAAATCTCAGCAAAGTGTCCAAGAAAAAAAATGTCAAAATTAGAACAATATACTTTGTTGGGTCACCTTTCAAGAAAAACTAGTTGTAAAATGTATTATCCGTAAACAATAGCACTGATTTGATTTCCAGTTAATCATTTGAAGTTGGGATTTCTACCAAAAATGATGACTTAAATTATCTTCAAAACTTGATAAGATTTTTGGACAACAAAGAGCCTCCTTCCTTTTATTCCTCCCTCTTCCCCTCCCACTGATACCCACTGATAATACTGTGCCTGTTTTCTCACCTTCTACTGATCAATCTTCTTTGGACTAGATCGTACTTCTCCCCCAACCCCCTAATCTCCATTGAAATCGTTCTCATTAGAGTTGACAATTATCACTCTATACTTTTAAAAAGAATGGCAATACCTAATGAAGCTGACTTTCCTATAGATTTTGACATGTTTGATCACTCTTTTCCTTTTTAAAACTTGGTCTTCCCCAGATTCCAATAATGCTACAAGCTCCAGGCTTTCCCCTATGTTTTGACTCCTTCTCAGGGGCTTTTTCCTACACTTGCCCCTTGGATTTTGGGTTTTAATTTTCTTAGCACTTTTCTCTCCTATGTGTGTATGGTATCACCTAAAGCACACAAGGCCCTTCTGTGAGTTAGGCCTCACTTGTCAATTTGATTGTAAAGCCCATCAGAATATTGTCTAGACACAATGAAGTGTGGTCATTGAGTAAATAAACATGACATACGTTGTACTGAAGTATCTTTGCAGTAATTATGCAATCTAAAATTACAAGCAAGATAATTGGTATTAAATAGTTTGATAAAAATCATTGTCTACTATAATAATTTCAAATTTTATATTATATGCATAACATTAACTGATCTCTTAATTTTTAATTAACAGCAGAGTCTAGAAAAAAATAAAACAATAAAACTACTTCAGTTCTCAGGCTCGCAAGTTAGCTCTTTAAGTTATTTAAAAACAGATGTCTAGAAAAGTAGTACTATTTAATGGAATAAAAAAAATTCATTTCCAAATACATTTACGCAGAATCATATGCTAATGCTGAGATGCAGATTGATGTGTTTGAGATTTTTCCCCAAGTCTTCCTTTATTAAAATTGCTTTTTTATGATTCTGAATCTGTTTGGGCAGTTTTGTTTACCTTTAAATCTGTACTTACATGACTGTCAAGAGAATTGGTTCTTAAGCTGAGAAAACATTCCTTTTATTAACACTAAAAGGTAACTCAACATCATATTTATCTCAAGATATACAACAATCTCTAATTAAAAAAAAATAAAATAAAATGGTACTGATTCTTTAAAAAAAAAATTCTTTTTTTACTTATTTATTTATTTGGCTGCACCAGGTCTTAGCTGAGGCATGCAAGATCTTCCATCTTCATTGCAGCTGTGTTTTGCTATGCTCAGTCATGTCCGGCTCCTTGCAACCCCATGGACTGTAGCCCAGCAGGCTCTTCTATCTATGGGATTTCCCAGGCAAGAATACTGCAATGGTGACATGTGGGATCTAGTTTCCTGACCAGGGATCATACTCAGGTGTCCTACACTCGTAATGCACTCTTAGCCACTGGACAACCAGGGAAGTTCCAACAATCTCTTATTTTTTGATAAAAGAACACTCTAGAACAGTTGTCAGAGCCTGTAAAGTATTGATAACAAGAACTAGCATTTATCAAGCAAGCACCTCACCAAGCAGTGATCTAAACATCTGATATATCTTGTTTTACTCTACATTAAAACCTTGAAAGTTAGATACTATTTTACTCAATTTACAGATATTTTCAACCTGATTCAGTCATACAGTTGACATGATCCAAACCCTGGCTTTGGATACTAAAAACTATACTTCTTTACTAAAATATGCAGCATGAATCAATAACATGAAGAACCAATTACCTAAATGCCAATAAATATGAATAAAAGCATTTGAGGGACAACGATTTTCAAAAATACATTTTATTGTTTCAGAGATGTGTTTTTTTTTTTTTTTTCTATTTACTCTCTTACCATCAATCATACAGGATAAGGGTACTGTTAAGAAAAGCAAACTCTTATTTTTCTAGCATCTAGTTCACCCATCTAAATTCATTCAGAATTATGCAGAGGGAAGTTCATCAAGTATATTAAAATTCATCAAGATCAGGTTGAAAACCGATCACCAGAAGTGGTGGTTTTAGGTGTTAGTCGTGTCCAACTCTTGCAACCTGATAGACTGTAGCCTGCCAGGCTCCACTGTCCATGGGATTCTCCAGGTAAGAATACTGGAGTGGATTGGATTGCCATTTGCTTCTTCAGGGAATCTTCCCAACCCAGGAATAGAACCTGTCTCCTGCATTGCAAGCAGATTCTTTACCAACTGAGCTATGTATAATCATTTTTTTGCAAAGTTGCCTTAACCTAAAAGTCAGGTGTCTCTTCCAAAAAATGTAGTCCTTCACAAAAACAATGATGTTACCTAGAAAACTCAGATCACTCCAAATCTCAACAATACAAATAAAGACCACGAAAAAAAAATATTCCTATGAAAATCCCATATATTTTTGAGTCATAAATTCCAATTTATCATATATTCACAGAGCTACAATTAGTTAAGAATTTAGAATTCCTAGACTTATTCAATTTTTTAAAAATTCATCATGCAAAGATAATTGACTTTCTTGGGGGAAAAAAAAACCATAACTCTTTCTATGCATATAAAGCTAATTCATATTGACAGTTTGACAGAGGACAGAATTTACTTGAAGGCCTTTAATCCAAAGTTTACCATGACATAGATTATTTGCTAGGTAAAATTATTTCACTTCACAGGGTTCATTAAAATGTAGAATACTCAATCTGGTCCTTCCCTGATACTTAAAGGAAATACCAGTTCACTTTGTCCCTTCATTAATTAAGAAAGGAAATAAATATTCACTGAGCACAAACTAAATGCCAAGCACAGTTCCAACCCCAATGGATCTTAATATAGAGTATATGCTTATACTATGGCTGTAAATCTACAAGCATCAAAAAAATAGTTCAATTTGAAACCAAAAAGTTTTAGGACATATATGAGAAGAATTATCAAATACTGTGCATGAACAATACATTTCTGTAAAATTAATTGATTTTCTCCAGAAAGAAACCAAAAAAAAGAAAAAAGAAAAATAAGGGAGGAGACTTAAAGCAATCACAGAATCAAAGTACATTAAAATGTATGTAAATATCATTGCCACTTTTATAAACAATACAATCCTGTTTTATTTGCTACAAAATTAATTGAATATTCTAAAACAAATAGAGCCTTTATATTATGACAGCTATAAAATGTACTAACATATCAATAAAAACGCATGAAGTCTGCTAAAGAAAACAGAATATTTTACTTTTAGATTGACCAAGACATTTGCATTTGGTAAGTGAAAGAAAATAGTATTGCTATTTCAAATACCACCAAATTTTTCTAAAGCAAATTTTATCATCACGTATCAAAGTCTTTTGTAAACACATTCCATCTTTATAGTGCTTATTACAGTGTTTATTAATAAAAATGAGCTTATAAAAATAACTAACATTTAACATTTAAATTGGAACATTCAATTAGCATAACTTAGAACATTTTAGCCATAAATTTCTATTTATTTGAAAGTAAAATTTCATAACATTTTTAAAATGCAGAATATAAAGTTAACTTTCAATTACCTATGAATGTGAACATATGGAACTTTTAGATAAGGATAAATCTTTACTACTAAGTATGAAATTTTATGATATTAGGTACATAAAAAAGAATAAGCAATAATACACTCAGCATTCTTTTCAACTTCATACACCCATCTGGTGGGACAAAAATGTTATTACTCCATTTTAAAATGTGAAAACCTACAGTGTAAAACCTTTTATTTCAACAAAGCTCAATAAAATGTGAGTAGAATCAACCCCCATATTTATATATTTCTGATTCATTCGTTTACTCATTCATTTTACTTTGTTATTTACATTACATTAAGCCAACAAAATATTTATTGAGCATTTACTATATGCCTGGCACTATGGTAGGTGTTACAAGAAGATGGTTAAAAAGTTAAACATGATCTCTGACACCATGGAGCTTATAATCTAATGCACGAGGTGCAGACTGAATAAGCAAATGGAAAGGTGAATACAGACTCCCAAGTTGAGGCAAGGTGTATGAAGGAAGCAAAATGGGGGGGTATAAGGAGAAAGAACAGAGTGGGTAGCTTTCTTAAACTGGCTCACACAAGGAAGCAAATTATTGGAAAATAAAAAGTTGAGTGAATAAAAGAAAACACACTGAGAAGAAAGCAGCACAGATGAAAGCCTTGAGGAGGAAAGGAATTTGGTATACTTGAAAAGCAGGGAGTTAGCTGGATCAGTGAGTGAGAAGGGCAGAAGAGAGTGAATTAGCTCCATTTAGTACTCTTGCCTGGAAAATCCCATGGACGGAGGAGCCTGGTAGGCTGCAGGTCCATGGGGTCACTAAGAGTCGGGCACGACTGAGCAACTTCACTTTCACTTTTCACTCTCATGCATTGGAGAAGGAAATGGCAATCCACTCCAGTATTCTTGCCTGGAGAATCCCAGGGACAGAGGAGCCTAGTGGGCTGCCGTCTATGGGGTCACACAGAGTCAGACACGACTGAAGTGACTTAGCAGTAGCAGCAGCAGCCTCTTGAAAAATGTGTGGTTTTTACTTTAAAAACATTTTAACCTACTTGATCCCTTTTACCAAACATAAAACCAGGGGCCATCAGGTAACAAAGCTATTTCTTAAAACATGATTGAAGCTATTTCAAAGGTTTATTTGATCAATCTCTCTTTAAATTCTTACGTTATCAGCTAAACTAAGTTGGGAGGAAAAAAAATATATATATATATGCCCAAATTGTAAGTGATCTCCAAGCTCAGGATAAGTACAGATCTTTTTTTGAAATTGAAAGTGCACTCATCATTTGGGGACTAATGATAGTGAATGATCACTTAAAACTTAAAAAAAAAATTCCAAAAACACACACTTTTTCATTGATATTAAAAATGATAAATTATATTTCATGGGTGTTCAGTTTTTCTCCAAACTGTGTTACTTTAAAAGGCACAGATTTTGTTTTTCTTAGGCACTGAAAGGAAGCATTTTTCTAGATGCCAAGTTAATCCTTGTTGGCAAAATACATACCGTGTATAATGTTTGTGCAATTTGTAATTACAAACTGACACCCACTGACAATACAAAATAGCTTCTATCCCAGCAAGTAGCTACAAATATTAAAGACCATTGTCTGATCCCATAACGCATGTCATTAACTTTCATTATTACTAATGGGAGCTACGGGCACACTTCCAAAGTAAATCATAGACACTGTGTCACAACACTGTTCCCAAAATTGCTTTATTTTCAGGTTGAATATTTTTGGCCATGCAGACACTTCATTATTTTATTTTTCTACTTAGAAAAGTCCAGAAATACAAAATACGAACAAACATCTTTTCTTTCCCATCCTATTTTGCCTCTAAATCAGTATGTAATATAGAGGAGAGAATAAAATCAGTAAAAATATTTACTTAGAAAAATCTGATCAGAAAAAAATATGTTTTTGTAAAAAAAAAAAAACTCCCAGTATTTGCAAGTGAAATGTATATTCACTCTATTTGAGATATAAACTTCCTGACCCAGGAACCTGGGTCTCCTGAACAATAGGCAGATTCTTTACCATCTGAGCTACAGGGAAGTCCCAGACTGTTAAAACCTTTATAGTAAACTGGCAATGTGAATCAGAAGCCTTAAAACATCCCCAAACTTTTATTAAATAATCCCACATTAAGATATTTGTCATAAGAAAATAATCAGAGATGCATACATGCCCAAGACTCAAACACCTTGGGGAAGTCAATGAACTTTCCATAATGCATGGAAACCAATCCAGTATTACCTGCATCTTAAAGGCTGAATAATACAATTAATAAATGGGAATTCAGATAAATAGGTATATAGATAGGTAGATGTATAGGTGGTAGACAGCTACATGATAGATTATATAATACATAGTATATACAAATATATGAATATGTTTATATATTATAAACTACGTAATAGATAAATTAGGAGAAAGCCTGAAAGAAGGTAAATCAGAACATTAACAATTTCTGTGAAAGTGAATGTGTTAGTCACTCAGTGGTGTCTGACTCTTTGCAACCCCATGGACAGTACCCTGCTAGGCTGCTCTGTCCATGGGATTCTGTAGGCAAGAATACTGGAGTGGGTTGCCATTTCCTTCTCCAGGTCTTCCCAACCCAAGAATTGAACCCAGGTCTCCTGCTTTGTAGGCAGATTCTTTACTTTCTGAGCTACCAGGCAAGCCCAATCAGAATACTGACAATTACTAAATAAAGAAACAACAAGATAATTCTATTTTTATATATTTTATATATATTTATAAGGTATTAAATAATATAGAATATTATTTGTTTTAAAATGTATTAAGATGTATTGTTAACTATATAATTTGGTATATCAAATTCTCTATATTGAATACTACTTAGTCTTACAGACAGTATAATCTATAAAGGTAATAATTTTTAGTTTTTAAACCTCAGAGGTTCTAATACATATACTTTTAAAGAATATGTTGTGCACAAGCAAGGACCGAAATCCCCTCAACCTCCTGACTAGATGCCTGCTTGTCCCTATAGATTCACTTCGTCCATTTTTCCCTACGTACTTATTTATATTATTTTCATACTTTAGAAATTATAGCATATATGTTGATATAATCTAGTTGTAATCAAACAATATGAAGATAATAGATGCTTTAATTTCAGTCATGATGCCTCAGGTCTAAATGCTACTTTTGTCTAGTATTTTAGTTCTTGTCTATACCTTTACAAATTAGACCTCCTGTGCACATGTTGACCATTTTCTATAATTTCTTTTTGCATCCCGAACTTCACTTTAAGTCTCTTTTTCCCTAAATTACATTCATTAAAATTTCACTGCTGCTGCTGCAAAGTTGCTTCATTAGGTGATGATTAATAGGTCACAGTAGAAATGTCTCAATTTTTGTGGCCTGAAAATATTTTTGCTTTGCCCATGTTTCTGAAGAGAAATATTACAAAGTATATGATTCTCTGTTGAGAGTTACTATCTATTAGAATCTGATGATATCAGTTCGTAAACTTTTGGTTCCCATTGTTTCTATTCAGAAGTTATCAGTCAGTTGAATTTTTTTCATTTGTAGATAATCTTTATTCTCTGTCTGGTTGGTCCTAAGATTTTTCTGGTCTGTCCTTGATATTGTGGAATTTCACTATATGTCTAGGTATGAATTTCTGTTTTGTTGGATTTCTTGAATCTAAGGATTTGTGTCTTTAATATTTCCAGAAACTTCTTATCTATTACCTTTTTGCCTTTCTTCTATTTTCTATAATCTCACCTTCAAGCAGCCTGATGAAATGTATATTATACCTTTTTAACCAGTTTTCTATATCTGAAATTTTCTAACATCTGTACTATATTCTGGATAATTCTGCAGATAATTTAGTTTACTAATTCTCTTAGCTATGTCTAATCTACTATTGAAACTATCTATTGTACTTCTAAATACAAGTACACATATTTTATTCTAAGAAGTTCTCCAGAAGTTCTATTTAATTCTTTTTCAAATCTACCAGTTTATTTTTGATAGTCTTGTTTTACTAAACCATCAATCCTCACTTTTATTTCTATTAGTATAGTAAAAATGTTTGGTTTTATGAATATGATAATTATTAATATTATTTGAAATTCTGATTCTAGAATTTGTTTTCTCTGCTGTCTCCAGTGATACTCATCTTATCATATATGTTGTCTATTTTTTATCCAAAAGAACTGTCTGTCTTTAAAGGACAGTACTCTGGACTCCCTGGAGAAGTGCCTAATTCCAGGTCTGGGGAAGAGAAAGTACAAGCATAGCCTAGGACATGTTGTGCTATACAAATAGGAAAGTTAAAAAAAAAAAAAATGAGGGAAGGTCAAGAAGACAGAAGACAAAGCTTTGGACAAAGTGGCCTTCAAAAGAACAATAACTGTAATTTATTATAACTCATAGAATAAATTTTTAAAAATGAGTCCATAGTGATGCTCAAGATAGGAAAAAAAAAGGCGGAAGAAGAGAGATTTATTACTTGTCCTTATTGGAGGTGACTCTTTTGTCAATAATTTTCTCTAAGAACTGGCAACAGAAAAGAAAAAAAATCATTTACCTTTTAGGACAAATGGCAGTTCATTCTCAGTTGATAAACGAAAAGTCAGCATTACAGAAAAACATCAGCAAATGTTAAATATCAGCTAATTAATATCAACTCTCAAAGTAATTACTTCAGTTAGTATCATTTTAGGATGCTGAAACTAATAAGTAAAAAGTCCTTTGGAATCAAGGTATTCAATATGGGGCAAAGTACCATCCTAAGGATAATTTGCTAATGGCAAAGATGAAAACAATTACAAGAACATCTGGTAATCACCACCTCAAATAAGTGATCAATCTTAGTCTAAGGGCAATATTTTAACTTCTTGTACCTCCTAAAGAAATGCAATATGAAATACATAATAGAAGTAATTTTTTCCAGTAAAAGTTTTTTTACCTAATATGCATTTAGAACTTACTTTCAGTTAATACATGTATATATTATACATATGCATATATGTGTATAATATGTATATGTGAACTATGATAGAAGCCTATGAAAATAACAATGATAGAAATGATTTAGCATCATTCATGGAAATCTGAATATACACTAGGCATGAGATGATATTACAAAATTATTATTATCTTAGAAATAGTGAAGATAGCAGTGTTGTATGTAAGTATTTGGGAGAGATGTATGCTAAAATATTTATAGGTAAAGTGTTATAATATCTGTAACTTACATTCAAGTATTTCAATAATGAGACAGAAAATGGAAAAGTAGAAACAGAGAGAAAAAAGACAGATATAGAGAAAATTTGGCAAAATGCTGACAAATGTTGAATCTAAGTGGTAAGTATATGAGTAGTCCCAGTACTACTCTTTCAATATTTGTAAGTTCGAATTTTTTTTTAATAATTAAAACATTTTGGAATCATTGAACACATTAGACTACATAGAGCAGGTCTGTATCTGCTTCCTCCATGTGCCTGGGGAACAGTGTAGAACAACTTAACTGTAGTCTGAATTGATGATTTTCAGGCCACAGAGACTGTCAGTATAAATCCCAGCCCCAGAGGATTATTAAACTTTTCTCCTTTTCCCTGTTGTTTAGAAACAAGCTTTAAAATGATACATTACCATGTGTAAAACAGCTAGTGGGAAGCTGTTTTATAGCACAGGGAGCTCAGCTCCATGCTCTGGGATGACCTAGAGGGGAGGGGTGAGAGAGGGTGGGAGGCAGGCTCAAGAGGGAGGGGACATATGTATACATACAGCTGATTCAGTTTTTGTACACTAGAAACTAACACAGTGTTGGAAAACACTTATACTCCAATTAAAAAAAAAAAAAAAGACATGCACATTTCTTATTTGGACAGAGGTTTTTTGGAGTTGGTTTTCCTTTATTTCCTAAACTTTCCAAGAAAGTAGCCACTGAGGTTCACAGGTTTTGGGTGACATTTTCCATCCAATCCCAACATTACTAGTGTCCAGATTCTGTCCCCCTGACCTTCACACACGTGACAGCGAAGTGAGAGGGTCCCCGGAAGTGGCAGGCCTCTCTAGATGCCAACTTTCTTACTCTGTTTGATTTCTGAAGATTTCACTTACTTTTCCACAATCATGTTTTTGTTTTTGGGTTTACATACATACACACACACACACACACACACACACACACACACATTTATTTATTTATTTATTTGACTGCACCAAGTCTTAGCTGCATCGTGTGGGATCTTCGGTCTTCGTTGCGTATGCATGTACTTTAGTTGTGGCATGTGGGATCTTTCATTGCAGTATGTGAGCTTCCAGTTGTGGCATGTGGGATCTAGTTCTAAGACCAAGGACTGAACCCGGGTCCCCTGCATTGGGAGCGCAGTCTTAGCCACTGGACCACCAAGAATGTCCCTGGTTTTGTTTTTTAAGATGTGCATTTGGGGTATATGAATGTGTGGCTAATGTTTTCTTTCTATCAGTCAGTTCATCCTATTACTAGAAACGAAAGTGAAGATTAAAAAAAAACCTTTTATAAGAAGCACTTATCACAGTGCCTATATTAATGATGTTCTTGTTTTTGTTGTTTTTGTCATTGTCACCACTTTCCTAAGGGTGCCATGCTGTAGTTTTCCTATTCTCCTTGGTAGAAAAGTTACACTAGAGGCAGGCCAAATATCAATAAAAAGCAGTATACCTAGTGCCCTTAAAAATAAACTGTTAAAAATCAGTGTGACCATGATCTCCGTCAACCTTTATCTTATAGTAATCCTCTATTCAAGACAAACTGAATGCCAAAATTCATATGTTGAAGCCCTAATCCCAAACTTGATGCTATTTGATATTTTATATGGAGTCTTGGAAGGCAGTGGGTTTTAGATGAGGTTATGGGGGTGGACCCCATGATGGGATTGTTGCCCTCATAAGAGGCCCTACGCTAACCATCGCTCCCCTTCCCTGTTAGGACACAATGGAAAGGTAGATGCTTACAAGTGAGGAAGAGAGCTCTCACCAGGAACCAAACCTGCTAGCACCTTGGCCTCAGAGTCCAGAACTGTGAGAAATAAATGCCTGCTGTTTAAGTCACTCAATAAATGACATTTTGTTATGGCAGCCTGGGCTGACTGATATAAAACACATTTCTAAGGTAAGGTCTCATTCCTCTACAATGCCTTCCTGAACCACCACTGCCTCCTCTGAACCTCTGTAATAATTCTTGTCTGGAGCATACTCCTTCGTGGGTTCAGGTTCGTGGGAAGGTTAAAAGCACAGACTGTCTGGAGTTTGACTCTTACCAATATGAGTCTGTCCTATCATTTTGGAGATCTACATTAAGCTTTCTATGTCTCTTCTTTCTCATTTGCAAACTGGAATTATCAGTAGTTACACTTCACAGGACTCTTGATTATTTAATGAGAGATGACCCATAAGATGTTTAGCATAGCTCATAGCATGTTGTAAGTTCCAAACACATTACTATTTAATGCTTATTTTGTTAGTCATCTCTGCAAACATCCTTTTTTTTTTCCTTCCGTATAGAGCAAAATTTCCTTGTAAATGAAAACCATGCTGCTATTGTTGCTCTATATCTCTTCATGGAAATTGCATGTCGCTGAGCATACTGTTAACCAGATTGTCATATTTATATTCAAGTTTCAGTTATAGCAATGTAAGAATATCATCACCCTTTAAAGATTTTTCCTCTCGAGTAACTATAACACTGAAACTGAATCTTTCAGAGGAAAAAATACTATATTTTCAAAACTGACAAAATACACTTCCAATAGTATATTCACTTAGAGAACAAATGAATGTTCTCATCTTCATTTAGAGAACAAAAGCCCTAAGGAGGGTATTCCATAGTCCATAACACTGTCCTGATGGGTAGCTGGGTTTATCTGGAGTCTTCTAAAATCATACCACATATTTGGAAAATGAGAACTTTATGAAAGAGCACCACATGCCTGAAGACACATAGCCAGTCATTTGAAGAGCCTCTAAGAAGACTTCTTTGACTTCAACAATTTAATTACAAAAGAGAATAACTTAGTAAGTTTAGCAAGAAAATAAAACAATATGTTATCATAATAGGCAAAAATGGTGATTTCACAATTTTGGTTTCTACAGAAGTGTCTCAAAATACCACCAATATTTGGAACTGCAGCTGAATGGGGATATTCTGTAAGTAGGTTTATATTTAAAATCATATCCAGTGGTGGTAGTGTTCAAAATAGTAACAGTCATATAATTCTAATTAAAATACAGATACTCAACATTATTTTAGACAAATTTGTGCTAAGCAGATTTAAATTTAGCTTTCTAAAAACTAATCACCTCTTGAAATACTAGTTAGCTTCTCTTTTCTATAGCCTGCCAATTAGTTTTTCTTCTAACTCTCATTATAAAGGAACATTCAGCAATTATATTTACATATTTTCTATACATATAAAGAGCTACACATACAAGAGCTAAAGAGTCTCTTGATGAAAGTGAAAGAGGAAAAAAAGAAAGTGAAAGAGGAGAGTGAAAAAGTTGGCTTAAAAATCAGCATTCAGAAAACTAAGATCATGACATCAGGTCCCATCACTTCAAGGCAAATAGATGGGAAACAATGTAAACAGTGAGAGACTCTTCTGGGCTCCAAAATCACTGCAGATGGTGACTGCAGCCATGAAATTAAAAGATGGTTGCTCCTTAGAAGAAAAGCTATGACCAACCTGAACAGCATACTAAAAAGAAGAGACATTACTTTACTGACAAAGGTCCATCTAGTCAAAGCTATGGTTTTTCCAGTAGTCATGAATGAATGTGAGAGTTGTACTATAAGGAAAGCTGAAGGCTGAAGAATTGATGCTTTTGAACTGTGGTGTTGGAGAAGACTCTTGAGAGTTCCTTGGAATACAAGATCAAACCAGTCAATCCTAAAGGAAATCAGTCCTGAATATTCATTGGAAGGACTGACGAAGAAGCTGAAATCTAATACTTTGGCCACCTGATGCGAAGAACTGACTCCTTGGAAAAGACCCTAATGCTGGGAAAGATTGAAGGCAGAAGGAGAAGGGGATGACAGAGGATGAGGTGGTTGGATGGCAACACCTACATGATGGACATGAGTTTGAGCAAGCTCTAGGAGTTGGTGATGGACAGGGAAGCATCCTGGTGTGCTGCAGTCCATGGGGTTGCAAAGAGTTGGGCATGACCAAGTGACTGAACTGAACTGCACTGATCTCTTGTGAAAGAGAAAAGATAAATCCACCTATTATCAGGAACGTAATATTGAGAAAATCATTTTGAAAATTAAGCAGAAGGATTTTTAAAAGTTTGTATAAGTGTGAATATAAGAGCTTAATTCAAAATATTTAGACATTATTTGCTCTGATCATTTTATTTTAGATGAGGAAATACAAGCCAAGAGAAGAAAAAGTGGCTTCTAAGTTGCATATAATAAAACCAAAATTAGAATTCAGGTTCCCCCAAAACTAATAAGACATCCATCCATCAATAAATGTATTAACTGAAACAAGCACTAAAAGTAAAAATAATAATTTTCCCAACAATAATTCAGATTAAATTCATGCCAAATTCATCTCTACCAACTGAGTAAACACCTGCAACAAGTTGGCTATATTATAATAACAGGCACTGTTTTCTTCTATTGATAAAGATATTTTCCCACAGAATGAAATCAAAAGCTTTCTAAATATCGTGATCCATGACCTCTTTCACATCCTCTGCCCACATGGCCTGTCAAGAGATTACATAAATTTTGTGGGTCATAGACTATAGAAGTTATATGTCTACTACTGGAGAAGACTTTAAAGATTTTCATATGCATGCTTTACATTCCTCAACCAAAGTTAAGTCAGAATAATTTGGCTAAATACAGGGCAGGATGATTATTTATAAGGACAAAAGATATTATAAAAATATTACTAGGAGCAGTAACTAAGCCTAAAATATTTTAAGACTCATGTCTATTTAGAGCTCCCTTATATTTGGCTTTCAAATACAGTCTAAACAGAAAGATGAGAACTGATGCCTTCAAACTGTGGCACTGGAGAGGACTGCTGAGAGTCCCTTGGACAGTAAGGAGATCAAACCAGTCAATCTTGAGAGAAATCAACCCTGAATACTCATTGGAAGGACTGATGCTTAAGCTGAAACTTCAGTATTTTGGTCACCTGATGCTAACAGCTAACTCACTGGAAAAGTCCCTGATGCTGGGAAAGATTGGGGGCAGAAGGAGAAGAGAGCATCAGAGCATGAGATGGCTGGATGGCATCACCGATGCAATCTACAGGAACTTGGGCAAACTTCAGGAGATGGTGAGGGATAGGGAGTCCTAGCATGCTGCAGTCTATGGGGTCACAAAGAGGCAGACATGACTGAGCAACTGAACTGAACTGTACATTCCTTGGAATTAAAAGATCCAAATCAGACTTTCTTAAATAGTATTTTGCCTACTGTAGTTAAATGATAACATTTACCACTGTTAATGTGTCTTTTCCTATATAATTCTGAAAAAAATTTTGCCTAATTTTGCTTTTTCCCTACCAAAAGGCAAGCTCCATGAAAGCAAAGAGTTTTGTCTTTTTTTATTTAATGCTGTATTCCCAAGCACCTAGAGCACCAAATAGTATAGTTAGCATAAGAAATAGTTAAGTGAACAAATGAAAGATCCAAAACAGGAGGGGCTACTATGTGTAAGTTACATGACAGGTCACAGTGTGACTGTTACTATGTGTAAGTCACTTGTATTTTTCAGCAGTTTATGTTGTATAACTCATGTGATTTACTATGTATACCTCACAATGTATTTTTTCAGCAGTTTATGTTTTACATGTTGCTTATTATCAGATAGCTTTCTAATATTATAAAATAATGTGCTCTTATACAAGTAAAAAAATAATGACAATCCCCACTAACATGCATCATCCCATTTTATATTTATAATAATGCTATGCTCCAGGTAGGACTGACATTATTACCTCCAGTTTGTAAATGGAAAACTGAGGCTCAGGAGGAAGGGAGACAAGCACATTGTAAAGTCAGTCAGAAGCAGAGTCAGTCCTAGAATACTCAGTGTCTTTGACCTCTTGGACCAGAATTTATTTCCATGAAACACTCTGGTTCTTCCTGGCGTACTATAACCCAATTCTGGCAAGAAATATTAAGGGTGACTGCATTGTGAATGCTAAGTTGCTTCAGTCACGTCCAACTCTTTACGACCCTATGGGCTGCAATTCACCATGCTCCTCTGTACATGGTATTCTCCAGACAAGAATACTGGAATGGGTTGTCATGCTCTCTTCCAGGGGATCTTCCCAACCCTGGGATCAAACTTATGTCTCTTACGTCCCCTGCATTGGAAGGTGGGTTCTTTATCACTAGCACCCCCTGGGAAGCCCGAGCATAACTACATTACTACTGTAGTAAAAGGCTAAAGCATTACTGGTTAAATGTTCAATTACATTAAATTTACTAAGCATCTGGGGAAAAAATTACTTCGTCAGAACCTAAGACTGACTTTACAAAGTCAGAATAAGCAGTCATCTGTGCAGTTTGAACTTCCTCTCCAATTCACCCTCATCTATGAAACTGACTCTACAAATGAAAGGGAATTAAAGACAAACTCCATCTCCTCAAAAAAAAAAAGCCCTGGGTGCCTGATTTTGGAGTCTAATGTGCTACAATCAAATATCTAGACAGAATATTTAGAGACTTAATCTAATTCCACAGAACTACACCCTTCTCAGGATTTGGTGCTATTTTATACTTACAGTCATTGAGAGAGGAATCAGTAAATTAAAATATCTCACAACTACTACTAAAAATCATGTATGCAAGGATTATAAGTAGATTACCTACACATAAACTCTGGCTCCTATTTTTCTTGAGGGCTTCATATTTAGTAGACAAAGCTATATTTTGATTTACTACTAGCAAAACTTGGAAACAGAATTGATGAAATGGATTTTGGAAGTCCACTTGTAGATTCAATAAACAAAAGTACAAGCAAAGATCTAATAGATCATCAGGGTTCTTTCCTAATCTGTTTTTCTTTCACCACCCAAAGAGTTGGTCAATGTAACTCCAAGGATAAAAGTAGAATAAACACAAAAAGTATCTTCTGGGCAAACTACCTCATTCAAGTTTCTGGCTTAAATGCCTTAGTAACTTCCTCTTACTTGTAGCTTGGAGTAAAAACCTTTTAATTTGGTAGGCCTTCCACAATCTGCTGATTTACCTACCACACCTCAAAATTCCATTCCCATCATGCTAATCCAGTGGTAATACTTGCATGCCCCACAAAGAAGCCAGCCTCATAAATAAATATTCAGTCACTGCTGATCCATAGACTTCTTTCCTCCATACCCACTCAGGCTGAAAATTTCCTTGGTGACATCACTTTACCTTTTACCTCAAGGATATTTTTATTTATTTATTTATTTTAACATGAATTTTATCTGTTAATTTTTTTAGGGAAAAGGAGACTAAAAACACTAGGGCGTAGTTTTCCCCAAGCAACATCTCTCTCGGGGGAAACTTTGATACAAGAGTAAAGCTCATCAACATGCATAAGTTTTATTACCAAGAGCTTGATAGACTGAGTTCCAGATAATCATAAAAGTCTTAACTAGCAATCCATGTATTTCATATCATAATGCTTTACATACATATCACCAGCCCCACCCTCAAATAAAGTAAAGCTATTTTACTAAATACAAAGTAGCATAACAGTTGTCTGCTAAAGACATTTTTCTTTTTTACCAATCAGATAAATGGCAGCATAAATTGAAAATATAAAGCTCCTTTGGATCACATATTATAGTTCAAAAGAACTATAGCTTTTCTTATGCAGAAAAGGAGCTGTAACTGTGTTATTTTTCTAAAACAAATATTCATATTAAAGACTTTCTTTTTATATTCATGTTTTATCACCTAAGTATATTTCAACATAATTGGCCTTATCCCTATAAAACCTCTCTGACTGTTATAATCAAATCTACTAATATTTATGATGCAAATCCTTCTCTAAATTCCATAAGAATTACTTTTCAGAATTAATGACCGAAACAAAATGACTAATATACAAGGTTATTGCCATATTTCACATAAATATCACAGAGCAAATTCTCCCAAAATGCCACAAGTGTATTCTTCACTAAATGATTCAATATTTTAAAGATACACAAAGCTCCTACAAAAGGAAAGTACTTATGTTTGAAAGATTAAAGAAAAATTACCAGTCTTTCAAATTAGTTAACTATGCCTAAAAATTAATTAAGTTTAATGCAATGCAAAACAATACTAAACTAGCCTGAAGTTATGCATCTTCAATTACATCCCTATGCATTATAACCAACTTAATCTTAGGAAGATCATATAATTTCTAGGGACTTGAATGTTCTCATCTATAAAATGAAGAAACTGAATTATCTCATTGCTAAGGTACCTTCAAAATATATGTTTCTAAAACTATAACTAGTTTCCATAATTTAGAGTAAGATATAAGATTTAGTACATGGATATTTAGACCTATTCTTTTTGCTGAAGCAAATGATCTGTGTTTAGTCAAGGTTGTTGTCATCACCCTATGTAAAGTCAAGGTTATTTGATGCTATTTCGTTTTCCTGATACGAGATGTGTGTTTCAATTGAATTATGACATGCTTCTGCAGCCTGATTCCTGCAAGACAGCAACAGTCTGCTGTCTGTCAGCCACGCCAATAAAAGTGATAAATGTTCCCAGTGATTAAGTTATTTGTCAATAATAGAAGAAGCATTTTGAACTCATAAATTCTGCACCTATAATTTCATACTTGTCTAAAACTGTATAATCTATTTAAGCATTGAACTCTAACAGAAATAGTCAAGGAAAACCAGAAGTACTTGTTCTAGGTTAAAGAAATATACTTTACTTTAAACTTCTCTGTTGCCTGAGAAAATCCCAATATGGGAATTTTACTGCCCCTTTAAGACAGTTGCTTGAATGTTATCTTAACATTATCTAACCAGATATCATTAACTGATGTCAAAGACTTAAATACAAACTTCTCATGTCCTATACATTTATATATATATATATATATATATGTGTGTGTGTGTGTGTGTATTTGTGCGTGTGTGTACATACACACACATATATATGTACTTTAAATGTCATAGTAATATAGTGTAAAAATTAATTAGCATAAATAAAAAGCATAAAGTATTTAAAATTATTTTTAAAATCTGATGATTCCCAAGGAAATCTTTTCAGAAAATACAATGGAGGATAATATGCTAAAGTAGTAATATTCAAGCTGTAGTAGGTCTTCTGGGAAATATTCAATGCTCTCTTCAGCTTTTATTGAAAAACTAAACAAACCACAGGCAGCAGGACAGTTTTCCCTCTGGAAGCGGATGGTTATAGATGTATTAAGGAGTATAACATATGCTATTAAATATGATGGTGAATAATTCATATGTGCTATCAAAAGAGCCAAGCAACTGGGACTAATATCTACGCTGCTAAAATTCTCATTTTGCTCTTTGTTGCCTTTTGCAATCAGTAGGCTCATGGAATATCAGATGTAAATGATATAAGGTTGACTGCAAAGCTATAAAAAATAAACAAATTAAACTCAGGTTATAAGCCAATGCTGACACATTCTCCTTTACTTGAGAAAATCCTCAAAACACTCTTAAATAGCTGCCCAATATATCTTATTATAACCTAAGTAATGTGTTGGCAGAATGTCCATATTAATTTCTTATTTTAAATATTTCTTTGGTTGAAGAGAGAAGGAAAGTAAACCAACAAAAAATGATGCAAGGAAACAATAAAAGAAACAGTCATAGAAATCACATCAGTTCTGTAGGGTTTTTTTAAGGTGGTTATTTAAAGGTGACATTCTGCTTAAAAGGCATATCTAAATAAGCAAGAATGACACTTAGGAAAGCATCTCAGCTGGTATGGACTCCAGAGGTTCAGAAGTGGCATTTCTACACCTACTGCTAATTGTATTGCAGAAATAATCTTAAAGAAGTGACGGTTGCTTACTTAACAAATTTTCTTTGATAGAAGTTCCATAAGATGTTATGGAAAAATCTGAATGAACTTTTTGATCAACACAGTAAATATCACTGAAAGTTATGTCATTGCCTCTTGCCCAGCACAGCCTTTGTCACAATAAAAACTCTGAGGACAAGCCTCAGAAAGTAGAATTTCATAAAAAATTAAATGTTCATTCTGAACTCTGTAACAGTTTAAGATCTATTTAAAAAAATAAAATTTTAAAATTATGACTACTGCTTTTGAAAAATAATAAAAAAAACATAATATAAGAATTGCTGTAATATATTTGTAAACCTATTTTTCTTTAAACATCTGTATATGACACAGCTAATATACAAGAATTACATATTGGGTGTAAATAATTGTTTATTAAAACTACTAAATACAAAATTATTCTTGGTGTTGGTTGTACACTTTGTTAAAATAACAAGCAAAAACTTCTCTCATGAACATTAAAAACAGCTTTATACAAGTAATAAATAAAGAATAATTTTAAAGTCTTGCTTTCCCATCTTTTATCACTTTCCACTTGGTCCCTAAGTTATATTGAGTCAACCATCCCATTCATTACTTCCCTATTCCCACTCCAACTACATTAGTTCAGCCTTCTTATTTTTCATCTAGATTACTCTCACAGTCTAACACATCTCTCTCTGTTTCTGTATTTCAAGTGTACCTAAACCCCCATAACTTCACTTCAACACTAAAAACATACATAAGTCCATTGCTTTCAGAGTGATCTTCCTAAAATACAAATCAGATACCATTCCTTTGCTCAGAACCCTTCAAAGATTGTCCATAAATTTGGTGCTATAATTCACAGTCCTTAGTTTAAATCATAAAGCCATTCCTAATCTCATTCCTTCTTGTCTCTGTAAACTGATCTGTTCTGGCCTCACACACTCTCCTCTGATAGGCCCTGATGCTGCTGTGTCCTACCCTCAGACCTTTGCTCATATTGATTCCTCTGTATAAAAATGCCTTCCCCTTTGTTCCATTTACAATAATACACACCTTTAAACATCCAGCTGACACCATTTAATTTCGGAGACCTGAAGTGCCCAGGCTATTAGGATTTGCCCATTTGAACCCCAATTTACTCAGGGCAGCATATGTCAACCAAAGAAGTATCACTGACAACCCCTGCCTTGCTTGTTGATAAAATTGGGGAATCCATTGAGAAGACGGAGCACAATTCATTTTATTTGTTCAGTGCTGAGTTCAGGCGTGCCAATAGTACAATGGGTGCTCAATTATCTTTGTTACTTGAAGGTATCTAAGGAAGGAAGTTTAACTAGCTGAGGGGAATAAAAATATTAGTACTTTGGCCTCACAGGTGCACATAATAAAGACCTATATCTACACTCATTCACCTATTAAACTCCAAACCAAGCACTTCTAAATGGTGAAACGTTTTAGAAACACATTTTAGGTTAATTTGGCCACCTGTAACTGAAAGAAATAAAATTGTATTTACCTGAAAATATTGTATATTTAATACTCAAAAATAATTTGAAACAAATCTGTATGTACAAAAAGTACAAACTTTAATTGAATAGTAAATAATTTTTTTAATTTCTATAACTTGTAACCTGTCCATTTGTAAATAATCTGTAATTTGTAAAGTTGTAAATAAATTACAACAGCACTGTTTTATGAATGTTGCCTTCTTGGTAGCAATGCCTTCTAAGATTTAGTTTACCAATAGCTAGAGACTTATCTCTTTGTCTCCAAGGATAGACTCCAAGCTTCTACTTGTGGAATAAGAACTAATTAATTGCTAATTGACAATTATGACACTAATAATAGCAAAATAGCCTTATGCATTCATTCCCAGCATCAAAAACAGCTTACATACTCCCTTTCCTAAAATCAATAAGGTTTCAAAAATTATGCTATTAGTTTCTCAGCCCAACTAAAGACAGTTCTTGAAATATACAAGAATGATATATTTCCTCAGTTATGTTAAAGAAAATCAATGTGTCACTAAGTTTATTTTTTAATTTCATGAACTTTAGAGTCAAATAGAGCTATTTGGACATCAAATTATCTCAAGGTTAAAAACAGACTTGTCTTCTAATTTGAAAATACATTTTCATAGAGAATCATTTTATATTTGCCAATGGCCATTCCTGTTTGTCAACATACTGTTCATTCATGTGATTAATGGAAGGGGGGAAAACTATGTATTTCAATCTAAATACATATATGTGTGTGTGTGTGTGTGTGTGTGTGTGTGTGTGTGTGTGTGTATGACACACTCAGGATCAGGGAGTTATCTATGGACTGTGGGATTAAGAAAGGTTTAAGTTTTCTTTTTTTCTGCTTCCTTGTCTTTTCATTGTTTTCTATTCATAAAAAATATTCTATTTCTAAAAAGCAAGTTGTACTCCATAATCAGTTGGCCTTTGTAGAAGGTAGGAGAATGAGCTTTGTTTTATAATAAGAAAATGAGACTGGTTTTCCCCCTGGCAAAAGAGAAAGAGGACATTAGACAGGAAGACATGAAGATGAGGAAAGGGGAGCCCAATGGAATGCTATGAAGTTTGGAAAAAACAAAATTCCTGAGAGATAGATATTAATAGCTAAGGTTCCAATTTAAAGTCATTTGTAATGATGTAATATAGATCCTCCTTTCCTTCCTGTCCTAAAATCAGCTTACGTTTAATACTATTGAAAATAACTGGTTTAAATGGTTGGTTTGTGGACATTGATGAAGAAGCTTAGTTTCCCCTATGGGTTCATACTTTGTAGAAAAGAAACTTCCCTAGAATAAACAGAAATCCTTCTATGGGATGACCTGGAGAATAAAATCTTTTCTATACTCATCTTTATAAATTTGGCAAAACTACCTGGAGGGGATTGAACCTGCCTGGGGTATGGTCAGGAAGGATTCTCTGTTGATGCCTGTTGGATTCTCTGTTGATTCTCTTTTGATCTACAAGTTTAATAGATTTGGCAAATTCTACCTTTCTCTCTGTTGAATACAATATGACTTTTCCCCTCAAAATTGCAATATTTTGAAATAAAAAACTTTAGAATATACAATTCAAGGTACTGTCCACAGAAATAACCTGAAGGTCAAAAAACATTCAAAATGAAAAATGTTTGAGTTTCATTCACAAAGTGAAACATTTTTCAGTGTCTAAACATAAAAATTAAAAAGACATGTAAGTGTTGACAGTTGACATTTGTTGTGGATAAATGAATTTCATAACATATTTCATTAAATAGTTAATTTACATATTACTGTTAATTACTTATTACTTTAACAAGCAAGAAAAGAGTCAAAGTTAGCCAAAGATAAAATATGTTGAAGTTAGAATTAAAATAATTTTTTCAGTAAAAACTGGAAACTCAAAAATACTAGCATTATTTTTTCAACTAATTTTTGAAATCGTTATTTTGCAGAACCCAAACTTTTGGTCTTCTAATCTGTATGCAGACCTCTGTACAAACACATGTTAAATATCTATGATGAATATAAATAAATAAATATCCATGAAGATAAATGACTTACTTGGCTAATTTTTCAACTATGCCAAAGTCATATCAATCTTAAAATATAAAGAAAAAATTCTCACTCACCAAGAAGGGAATACTTATATGTTATAACCGTCCAGCAAATACCACTTAAGAGCACCTTTGAAACAGATATCCACAAGATGACTGCTAATAAAATTAGAACAAATGGTACAGACTACTAAGAAGTAAAGGTTACAGAAAAAATAAGGTCAAATGAATGAGATTAGTGACCACAACAACGAGTGAGAGGTTGGCTCTGTCTAGATATTCTCTCTCTAATTTTTGTGATTCAGATCAGATCAGTCACTCAGTCGTGTCCGACTCTTTGCGACCCCATGAATCGCAGCACGCCAGGCCTCCCTGTCCATCACCAACTCCCGGAGTTCACTCAGACTCACGTCCATCAAGTCAGTGATGCCATCCAGCCATCTCATCCTCTGTTGTCCACTTCTCCTCCTGCCCCCAATCCCTCCCAGCATCAGAGTCTTTTCCAATGAGTCAACTCTTCACATGAGGTGGCCAAAGGACTGGAGTTTCAGCTTTAGCATCATCCCTTCCAAAGAAATCCCAGGGCTGATCTCCTTCAGAATGGACTGGTTGGATCTCCTTGCAGTCCAAGGGACTCTCAAGAGTCTTCTCCAACACCACAGTTCAAAAGCATCAATTCTTCGGCACTCAGCCTTCTTCACAGTCCAACTCTCACATCCACACATGACCACTGGAAAAACCACAGCCTTGACTAGACGAATCTTTGCTGGGTAAGTTCAAATTTTTAAAACCAAAATAAAATGAGGACAAGATACTATCAGCTTTCTCATTCATGATTACACATGCTTTTAGTTTGCTGGTTGTTTACATGCCCTGTTGTATCTCATTTTTCTCAACAGAAAAAGTCTGCTGATTTTGTAGCAATGGACAGTATAATCTATTTCAATAAAAACACCAATATATGTTTGCAAATTAAGAGTATACTGCTTCAAGTAACATACAAAAGGCTAACCATGACCAAATTAGGTAAAGCAGGTAGAATGAGGCAAAATGTGTTACATTCATAAATATTGTACTCAGGCTTCAATTTTTAACACCACCTTTAAAACAGAAGTTATAAAAACACAATTTTTTTAAAAGATTATTCCTTTGCATATAATGTAATTTTTAAAATAAATCTCAACATGTTGACTTTATTTAAAATCATTTTAATTATTCTTCCAGTCATCTTGTGTTTTGTTCATAGAAAATACTGAACAAATAAAATATACTAAAATACACAGGATATAAAGATAAAACAGTCTCATTTAAATATTCTAGCTCTCTTCTCAATTAAATTCTGGTGATAGAATCAGAGTTTTGAATTCGTTGAAATTTTTAAGGACTCTAAACACCCACTCATGTAAAAATCTGGGTTAAAATACTACTTTCATTAACTTTTCCTGATTTTCAATGGACTTATTAATTATAAAATCCCATCCACATTATACAGCCCCATTTAAAATGTACTTTTTTAGTAAAGATTAGTTCATAGTCCATAATCTACCCAAACTCTATGATACAAAAATCAAAGATGCTCACTCAGCCATCTCAGCTTAAATTTCAAGCAGTGTCTGGCACAGACGGTAGGTATTTGATTTTAAACACATTCATATTTTTTAAAGCCACCTGTTATGCTATTTTCAGGCATGGCAAGCATGATACACTGATAGATTCTACAGCTATTATAATGCAATTGACAGTATAAAATGCAAATTATGGTCTAAACTGGTAAAGAGGGGAATCAATTAGTGCTTAATCTATTTGAAGTTCTTTCTGTGAGTCCCTAAGAATGGAAGACTCCTTCCCCCTGTTGCTCATTTAATATTAGCATTTCTATGTGGCAGATGGTGACCTTATCCCTGTGCTTCAGCTAAAAAGATTTTTATTAAGGCTAAACAAGTGTGAACGGTGCTAATTTCTTGCAGCAGGCCAATATGAATAAACCTCTAGAATGAGTGTAAATGCCCTGCCTCACCATATGGCTAGGGTTCACATACTGCCAATAGAATGGACTGAAAAGTAGCCAACATGCTTGAATCCTGCCCTGAGTCCGTGTTTCATCATTAGCCACCCAATCAAAGAACAGCTACAGAGGAAGGGAGATCATAATGGATGAGGAACATAATCTGAAGAATTGTTTGGTGGGCCAGGCTCTGAAGAAGGGCCAGCTGTGGGCAGATTCTGAAATATAAAACATTCACCTTTTAGTAACCCTCATCATTCATGATTCTCCCTCATCAATGCCAGCATTCTGGCAATGCTTTTCCCACTTCTTTCTCTATTATCCCCTGACTCTTCCCTTCTAATAATCCAGAGCCCAGTGGTGACTGGTATTAATCATTACTCTGAGCATACCACTATAAACTGTGCCCTCTAAGTGTGAGTTCCAAGCTCTCAAGGGTGTCTCAAACTTAAGAACTGCTATCACTTCCTTTAAAGAACATTTTCACAGACTCCTAGTCTTAATTTATTTTACAAGTTTACTTAAACACATACAAACATAAACCATGTGGAATCTTGGTAAACTTTTAGTCCATAGAGAGTTAAAAATTTTACAAAGTAACATTTTAAAACCTCTACAATTAGTAAATAGTAAATTTTAATTAATCACAGTTTGCTGCTTTGCTGTGATAAATTGCCGTATATTTGAATATGGAATGGTTTCTTCTAGGTTGATTACACTACTACACCTTGGGTGGGGATCTAAGATCTCAGCACTTTGTCTTCCTGGAACCACTGTAAAACAATTTACTCATACAGCCTTGACTTGACATCACTTGGTTTGAAAATAATGTGAATGAGATTCTGTATGTTTAACATCTGATCATCTCAGTGGTTAATCAGGTTAAGAGAGGGAATTATTTTTATAGATCATCAAAATAAACATTAAAAAATTAAACACTCTCAGGACTGTTTAAGAGCCACTACTCTAAAGTTTCACCTCTTCTTTCCTCTACCAAAGTATAATTACCATATAAATAAGATTAAATTTAGTGAACTCTTTCCATGTGCCATGCTCTTTATATGTCGTATCTCTGGCAACCCTCCCAACAGTCCTATAAGGAAGCTACTACAATCATTCACATTAAAGATTTAAAAAGTAAGGTTATACAATTAGGATACAAATC
The DNA here is from genome assembly GCF_029378745.1 of Bos indicus. Classification (NCBI taxonomy): domain Eukaryota; kingdom Metazoa; phylum Chordata; class Mammalia; order Artiodactyla; family Bovidae; genus Bos; species Bos indicus. The sequence continues at coordinate 48,761,666 of NC_091768.1, forward strand.
AAGTTTTAGTGGACCCCAGAGCCTTTTTCTTTAATTACTACAATATGCCTTCTACCAACTTGTTCTCAGCTAGTTGTCCAGCGGAAAGGTCCCTACCAGTTAACTCTTCTTAAAAAGCTGACTATCTCTTCTAAGATTTGCATTTCTCTACTTCTTACTGCCCTCAAAGTGAGTGAAGTCGCTCAGTCATGTCCAAGTCTTTGCGACCCCATGGATTGTAGCCCACCAGGCTCCTCAGTCCATAGGGTTTTCCAGGCATGAATACTGGAGTGGGTTGCCATTTCTTTCTCCAGGGGATTTTCCTGACCCAGGGATCAAACCCGGGTCTCCCGCATTGTAGGTAGACACTTTACCATCTGAGCTACCAGGGAAGCCCAAAATCCAAGTCAAAGTGAAGTCACTCAGTCATGTCCAACTCTTTGCAACCCCATGGACTATAGCCTACCAGGCTCTGAGGAGCCTCTCAGTCCATGGAATGGGTTGCCATTTCCTTCTCCAGGGGATCTTCCCAACCCAGGGATCGAACCCGGGTCTCCTGCACTGCAGGCAGACGTTTTACCGTCTGAGCTACCAGGGAAGCCCTCAAAATGAAAAAAAATAAAAGTAAAAATAACAAAAGATTGGTGTGGAGAGGAACAAATCATTCTGTAACAGAGTATATTTCAAATGGAAGATGAATGAAAATAATATAACTATATAGATAGCTACTTATTCTCTAAGAGTTCAATCTAACTTTACTAGAGAGCACATAATAGCTGAATCCATTGTAGTTATGTTCTAAATTAATTGTTAGGTATTCCAGGGGTTAGTTGTAATATTTGTTGGATGAAAGAAAAAGATAGCATGACCTTATATATTTTGATGATTTAAAGAAAGTTGAAATACTTCATTTATGACATATCTATTTTGTCCTTCTGCAAAATCTTCCATATTAGGCAGATCAAATACAGTACTGTCACAACTCCTTTCTATATATTTCACTCTGCATCTAAAAGTATCTATCCTTTATATTCTCCTCTAAGATTCAACTACTGTTGTACTCAATCTGTATAGACAACAAAATTATAGTCCATTTATTTAAGTATAATGGTTTTCATTCTCATATATCTTCTTCTCACAGTCCATTCATCCACATAAACATTGCCTTTTTTAGATTTAAATTCCAAGGCTGTATAAATTTTGTCAATAAGATATTTCATATCCACAAATAGTGCCATATATCAACAGAAGACTACTGAATACTTTCTGCAACTCTCTCCTTCCTTTTGCTGATAGAAAGAAAAGTGATAGGAAGAGAGGCCCTGAATTCTTCAAATAGTATAACACAAAATCTAACAGAAACATGGCAAAACAAACAAAGCAAAAACAGAAACAAACGTTTTCAAAGGCACTAAAGTGATGAAATAGCTATTTATACACGTCTTAAATGTGTTCCAACTTTTAAACTGATTAAAGGTTAGAGTCTACAACTTCCTTTTGTCTCAGCCAAAATAATTCCTTTTAACTACATCTAATACGTTTCACAAGCAATTTTAACATATCATTTTGATGGACTCAGGCAAATACAGTATATTTTTGATGTTAAAAAAATAACACATTTACTTATGTGTTTGCCCATTAAGTTGGCTTTTCTAAATTCACTAGACACAAGAGGATGATAAAATTCTAGTCAGTGAAGGAAAGCATCAACTCTCTAGGGCACAATACACCTTCCCTAAATGTGTGTCAACTTCAAACACATATAAGGCTTTAGATGTGTTATCAGTCATCAGAGACATCAGGCAAAGCAGATAAGAATGTCTTTCAAGAATTCTTTTTCTAAGGCCTCAAGGGAAGTCTCCTATAATTGATCAACACAAATGTTACATCTTCTGGTTATCTAGGAAGCACAAATGATTCATGTAATGAAGCACTCAAGTGTTTGCTTGCACAGGACTATGGGAAAAAGAAAAATCGGTCAGTTGCAAGAGTAGGAAAGAAATAACTGATATGAAGATTTATTTTTCAGGTTTCCCAAAATTTATAATTGTAGATACTGTGATAAATAGCATCATGTGAGCTTTTTAAAAACAGTTTTAAAGAAAGCTTTACTTTTAATTGCATTACCTGCAAAAGTTATCTAATTTCCAATTTGTACAATGCAATTTAGGCAGTGAAAGCACATAGTGAAGAAAACGTGCCACTCTTCAATTTTTCTCCTGTGGAATCTGAATTTATTTCACTAACTCAGAGGTAACAGTGATATGTGTAAAAGCTTAGTAGGAATATGAAATAGAGGGTAAGGGTCTTGGAACATGATTATCATAGAAATAAGATTTTTAGAACCATAATGCCTTCATAGTATATTATCATAAAAATTAACAGCAAAATGCAAAGCACAATATTCAAGCCAAATTTCTCATAATAAGTCAAATATTTTAATTGACCAGATAAATCTTTAGTACATTTATTATATTAAAAAAAAATAAGACTAACACTAGGTAAGAAATATGTACTAAAAGTTTCTCCATATTCTGGTCATCATGGTCCTCCTCAAATAGGCATCCCATTTAACACTCTGCATGGCTTAAGAAATAAAGCCCTTGCAGTTTGAAATCTTCATTTCCAGATGATTAGGACATTTCCTTTCTAATTGTAAATAAATTTTAAAGGTCCTAATCTCAATGTTTTTAAATTGTTTATTCAGTCAACTAGATTATTTTAAATGAACAGTCCAACAGTAACACTGAACTCAATTCCAAATAATCACAGATCTTTTGGGGGTGCACTGATGCAGCAAAGATGGTTTTGCTTCTTTTTCACTATGCCCTCATGTCAAACCCACTCTGCAACCACCTTTTCTGCAAACACCCCATTCAGGATTCATTAGTAGGACAACATAGGGGAGAGGAGTCATTGAAAGAACTGGACTATTAGCCATTTAGCTGATAAGTAAAAAAGAGTTCTGTGATGACCTAGAGGGGTGGAATGGTGGGGGGTGAAGAAATTCAAGAGGGAGGGGCTATATTTTTACATATATCAGATTCACATTGTTGTACGACAAAAGGAAACAAAACAATGCAAAGCAATTATATTCCAATAAAAACAAACAAACTAAAAAAGCTAGACAGCAAGGTTTGGTTGTTTTGTTTCAGTTGTCAAACAGTAGGAGTATATGTAGCCCAATATTCCTACAAAATTGTATATAAGTTTAATCTGTAATACGGAAAAACAAGGCAACATGAGAAAGGCAACATCTGCTGCTTACTTTTCTATGCCTTCCATTTAGTGATCGATCACATCTATTCCTCAAAGCTATGAATGTAAGTGCTTTCTTTCCTTTATGACAGAGCAGACAAATAAAATGTACTACAAACCTAAGGGCATTCAATAGGTTGGAAATACGGGCAGAAAAAAAAAAAAAAAAAGAATCACAACTAGTAACAGAACCAAATGATTTAGTTGTTATTTGTTTCTGAAACAAAAATACAAGCTATCTCAAAGATGGGAAGTAGAGTATATCAAAACCAGTCACTGAAATCTTTTTAGTTCAGTTCTAATTCCGGTTTTGTTTGCTGAAAGAAATGTATAGTGCCAGACAAACCAGAGTGCTATCTATGTTGCTCAAAAATAAAGAAGCATTCTAATTGTTTACCAAATCCATGTTGTGGGTAGGGAAACAGGAAGACAGAAAAACTGGGGTGCTACTTGTCTAAAAACCTGAAAATTCCTAAAAGAAGCAGTGAGTAAATGAAACCTCAAAGCTGGAATAAATTATTTAATCCATTTTTCTGAGGTAGTATATCAAATTCTTAATTAAACACAAGTTTTTTTTTTAATTAAAAATTTAATTGTTTTTTGTCTGCCTCAAACTCTTTTTTAAAAAGCTCTCTTTAATTATAGGACTGAAGTTTCAGAAATAAAACCAAGAAAGTCTGTTGTAAAAAATCATGCAGAAATGAAAGAACTTCCTTAAAATGGGCTGAATAAACACAAGATATGATCAATTAGAGGCAGTTTCAATTTTAGTTATTAAACCTCTTTCTCTTCCCTCCTCACATCTATTCTGAAATTTCTATTAAACTAAAAAATTGAAAATGAATACAATTTGTTGCTTTCCATTTTGAATATATAACATTTCTTATCCTGAAATGAATATCAATCTTTAAAATTAGCAATCAAAGAACTTTGAAAGCAGACAGTGCAACAAACTGCATAATGATTTAAAATCACTAGAAGGAAAAGCTGCCAATCAGCTAATTGTAATTATGTATTGTGCCTGCTCAAAAAGAACCTGAAATGGAAATTGTTTCTTATTCACACACTTAAAATAAATTTTGGTCTGCACAAACTTCATGAATTTTGAATAGACTTTAAGCCATACATTTTGTCAGTCAAGCTATAGGAGACTTTCCTGTTTTAAAGGAAAAAAACAAAATAAAACAAAAAACAGTAGCTTTATATTTCTGTAAATATGTTACGGATGCATTTATTTTAAATGCACGTATTCAGTATGGAAAATCTGTCATGTGTCTCTAAGGACTCTATACTGAATACTGAAGTCAAAATAAATAACCCTGGATATTTTGAAAACTACCAGAACAAAATCTTCAGTATCAATATTTCCAAACAGTATTGTATCTCTATAGCAAAAACAAATTAAAACAAAAAAATAAAGCACAAAGGAAAGGATGTCTTTGAAAAGGTAATTTTGGGTGCTAAAATTTCCAAAAGGAGAGCTATTCCTAAAGAGAAGACTTAGGAAAAATCTAGATTATAGTAAAAAAAAAAAAAAAAAAAAAGATATTAATAAAGAGCAATTACCATTGCTATATGGAAAACATATCCTGTAACTAATAATCTAGGATAAATAACAATAAATATGTTTACCAATATAAACCAAATATCTAAGTATCTTCAGAGAAAACTATATTTCAAATGTTGTATGATAATAGGGAAATATTCTTTATTGGAAAAAAAAATCTTTATAGACACTATGATTCTGTATGGATGTGAAAGTTGGACCATAAAGAAGGCTGAGTGCCGAAGAATTGATGCTTTTGAACTGTGATGTTGGAGAAGACTCTTGAGAATCCTTTCAATTGCAAGGAAATCAGACCAGTCAATCCTAAAGGAAACCAACCCTGAATATTCATTGGAAAGACTGTTGCTGAAGCTCCAATACTTTGGCCACCTGATGCAAAGAGCTGACTCATTGGAAAGACCCTGATGCTGGGAAAGATGGAGGGTGGGAGGAGAAGGGGACAACAGAGGACTAGATGGTTGGATGGCCTCACCAACTCAATGGACATGAGTTTGAGCAAGTTCCAGAAGATGAAGGACAGGAAAATCTGGCGTGCTGCAGTCCATGGTGTCACAAAGAGTTGGACACAACTGAGTAAGTGAACAACAACAAATGATTCATATGGAACACATAGCTAAACTTGAATGCTTACAATATTGGCCTCTTTTCTGCTCATGTATATATAAAATAAACTAAATTTGTATTATTAATGAAAAAGAAACATACTAAGTAAAAAGAATTTCTCTCAAATTAATACAAAACTAAATAAAGCAAACAAACAAAATATAACAAAACTAGAAACAAAGTCACAGGTACAGATAACAAACTAGTGGTTACCAGAGGGGAGAGGACTAGAAAAGGGCCAGAATAGGTGAAGAGGATTAAGAGGTTAAAAATTACTAGGTACAAAATAAAGAATTTACAAGGATGTTTATGTACACCACAGGGGATATAGCCAAAACTTGTATAATTTCATATTAAAAAAAATCAAATCACTGTTGTACACCTGAAACTAATATAACACTGTAAGTCAACTACATTGTTGCTGTTTAACTGCTAAAGTCTTGTCTGACTCTTTGCAAACCCATGAACTGTAGCCCACCAGGTTCTTCTGTCCATGGAATTCTCCAGGCAAGAATACTGGAGTGGGTAGCCATTCCCTTCTTAAGGGGATCTTCCCAGTCCAGGGATCCAATCCAGGTGTCCTTAACTGCATGTGGATTCTTTACCATCTGAGCCACCAGGGAAGCTATGAGTTAACTATACATCAATTAAAAAAAAAAAAAAAAAAACCCACAGATATGCTTATGCTTGAATTACATTAGCGACTTTAAAGTTTTAATGATCTTTAAGCTATCGAGTTAATAAATTAAGAACTAAATACTTTCAAGAAAGATATCACTTCTCAATAACTTTAAGACAGAAATCTCAATGCCAACTTCAATTTTAGAAAGAGACATAGAGACTTAAAATTCAAAACATCTCAGTTTCATATAAACTACTCTTTATACTATTTAAAGTCATTGTTGTGATTGGTATTTAGCTGTAAGATATGTTTACCACTATATATCTAAGTTGTTGTATGACAGTAATCAAAATAATTAGCTGAAAGAATCTAAAGGTCTATTTTAACATAGTTGTGTAAAAGTCATAGACATCAAATCATTATGAAATTATCAGGCTACTAGGGCCATAGTAAAATCAGGTGACCATTCACATTAAGTCATTAAGTTTTCATGCTTATTTTTATTTATTTATTTATTTGGCTGCATCAACTGCATTGAGTCTTAGTTGCAGTATGCAGGCTTTTTTTTTTTTTTTTTTTTTTTTTCAGTTGTGACATGAAGTCTCCTTAGCTGTAGAATGCAGAATCTTTAGTTGCAGCATGGGAATTCTTAGTTAAGGCACGTTAGATCTAGTTCCTTGACCAGGATCGAACCCAGATACGCTGAATTAGAAGAACCAAGTTTCAGCCAAGGGAACCACTGAGGTTTGAACTCTGGTTTGAGATTTGAACTCTGGACTGATGTCAAGTCCAGGCCTGTTTCCAGTGCACATGCAAACAGGACATGCTGGTTGTACGATAGAAGAAAGTGAAAATATGGGATTGATACAGCCATGTCTTTGTGCAATGAAAAGAAACCAGTTGCATCCTTGTACTTAGTTATTCTGTTGTGTCTGACTTTTTGCCACCCCATGGACTATAGCCTGCCAGGCTCCTCTGTCCATGGGGATTCTCCAGGCAAGGATACTGGAGTGGGTTGCCATGCCCTCCCTCCGTGGAACCTTTCCAACCCAGGGATTAAACCCAGCTCTCCCACATTGCAGGCAGATTCTTTACTATCTGAGCCACCAGGGAAGCCCTCGGCTATCACTTTGCATTATGATATAAAAAGAATACACCCAAAGATAGCATTTATATTTGAGTTTTGGTAGTCAAATTAATAATTTCTTCCCAAAAGCATACTGGTCTTGATAACATCATGGTTGTGCTATAGATCATGCAAACCACTAAATGTGTTCACCTCTATAAAATTCCTGATAGAAAAAGATGTTGAATATTGGCTATTGTCGTTTAATAAAAAAAGTTGAGAAGTTGTTGTTTTCTTCCTATTTTTCTTGTACAGTCTAGTATCACTGTGCAGGAGTGTAGTGAATATGGAATCTCCTCTTTCTCTGAAATTGATTACTAAATTCACAGACTGAGAACAGACTCACTGAGTTTGAAGACAATGACCTTCCTGAATGTCTTTTTTTTTTAATATGAATGTGGTTTTATTACTTTTTTTGGCTGTGTTAGGACCTCATTGCTGCAAGCAAGCTAATCTCTTGTTGTGCTGTGTGGGCTTCTCATTGCAATGGCTTCTCTTGTTGTGGCACGTGGGCTCAGTATTTGTGGCTCCCAGGCTCTTGAACACAGGCTCAACTGCACAGGCTTAGTTGCTCCAAGGCATGTGAGATCTTCCTGCACCAGACCTGCACATGGGATCCAACCCATGTCCCCTGCATTGACAGGCAGATTCTTTACCAGTGAGCCATCAGGGAAGTCCTTCTTGCAGGTCTTGAACCCATCTTTCTATTCCCCTACTCTTTCTCCCTCCTTAGGATACATAAGAAGAGCAGTTGGGAAGAAAGGAGGTTTTCATAATCAACATGATGAGAGGGCTTTTGAAAAAAGGGAGAATTCCCCTTTCAAAGCAAGTGCTTATATGTGTGAGGGCTATTTTAAACAGAATGACACCTAACAAAAGAAGGCTCCTCCAAGAAGTAAAATTGGTATTTTTCAGTTTAGTTCAGTCCAGTCACACAGTCCTGTCCGACTCTTTGTGACCCCATGGACTGAAGCATGCCAGGCCTCTCTGTCCATCGACAACTCCCAGACTTAACTCAAACTCATGTCCATTGAGTTGGTGATGCCATCCAACCATCTCACCCTCTGTCGTCCCCTTCTAATCCCACCTTCAATCTTTCCCAGCATCAGTTCAGTTCAGTTCAGTCACTCAGTCATGTCCAACTCTGCAACCCCATGGACTGCAACACACCAGGCCTCCCTGCCCATCACTAACACCCAGAGTTTACCCAAACTCATGTCCATTGAGTCAGTGATGCCATCCAACCATCTCATCCTCTGTCGTCCCTTTCTCCTCCTGCCCCCAATCCCTCCCAGCATCAGGGTCATTTCAAATGAGTCAGCTCTTCGCATCAGGTGGCCAAAGTATTGGAGTTTCAACTTCAACATCAGTCCTTCCAATGAACATTAAGGGCTGATCTATAGGATGGACTGGTTGGAGCTCCCTGCAGTCCAAGGAAGTCTTCTCCAACACCACAGTTCAAAAGCATCAATTCTTTAGTACTCAGCTTTCTTTATAGTACAACTCTCACATCCATACATGACTACTGGAAAAACCTAGCTTTGACTAGACAGACCTTTATTGGCAAAGTAAGGTCTCTGCTTTTTAATGCTGTCCAGGTTGCTCATAACTTTTATTCCAAGGAGCAAGCATCTTTTAATTTCATGGCTACAGTCACCATCTGCAGTGATTTTGAAGCCCCCAAAAATAAAGTCTGACACTGTTTCCACTGTTTCCCCATCTATTTGCCATGAAGTGATCAGACCAATTGCCATGATCTTAGCTCTCTGAATGAATTTTAAGCCAACTTCTTCACTCTCCTCTTTCACTTTTATCAAGAGGCTCTTTAGTTCTTCTTCACTTTCTGCCATAAGGGTGGTGTCATCTGCATATCTGAGGTTATTGATATTTCTCCTGGAAATCTTGATTCCAGCTTGTGCTTCACATTCAGCCCATGTTTCTCATGATGTACTCTGCATATAAGTTAAATAAGCAGGGTGACAATATACAGCCTTGATGTACTCCTTTCCCTATTTGAAACCAGTCTGTTTTTCCATGTCCAGTTCTAATTGTTGCTTCCTGACCTGCATACAAATTTCTCAAGAGGCAGGTCAGGTGGTCTTGTATTCCCATTTCTTGAAGAATTTCCCATAGTTTGTTGTGATCCACACAGTCAAAGGCTTTGGCACAGTCAATAAAGCAGAAGTAGATGTTTTTCTGGAACTCTCTTGCTTTTTCAATGATCCAACAGATGTTGGCAATTTGATCTCTGGTTCCTCTGCCTTTTCTAAATCCAGCTTGAACATCTACAAGTTCACAGTTCACATACTGTTGAAGCATGGCTTAGAGAATTTTGAGTATTACTTTGCAAGCGTGTGAGATAAGTGCAATTGTGTGGTAGTTTGAGCATTCTTTAGCATTGCCTTTCTTTGGGATTGGAATGAAAACAGACTTTTTTCAGTCCTGTGGTCACTGCTGAGTTTTCCAAATTTGCTGGCATATTGAGTGCAGCACTTTCACAGCATCATCTTTTAGGATTTGTAAGAGCTCAACTGGAATTCCATCACCTCCACTGGCTTTGTTCGTAGTAATGCTTCCTAAAGCCCACTTGACTTCGCATTCCAGGATGTCTGGCTGTAGGTGAGTGATCACACCATCGTGATTATCCGGGTCATGATCTTTTTTAGTCTGCTTGGACAACAAACTTCCTGATTGTTCCCATATATAACAGAGCAAGGAAAAGAGACATGGAAAGAGATGACAGAGCAAAGAGAGAGGGGCTAGAGTAAAGCAGTTCCTAATCCACCCACTGTCCTGCAGGCATGTAGGAGTGTCCCTCAGGTCAGGAGAAAAGAGCCGAATTCAAGTCATTTTGCTGATACTCTACTCAAGAGAGTTATCCACCAGTAAGGGGACCCTAGAAACAAGCTGCTGTACTGCTGAGACAGAGCTAACATGGGAAAGTGGAAGAAGTAAAGCCTCCCTTGCTAAGGGCCTGTCCAGTGGGAAGGCTCCCCTGAGCCTCTAAAGAACTTGAGTGTGGACCGGCCACACAGAGGGCATGAGCACCCAGCTAGTGTTAGCCCTAGAATCACTGATCATCGATCAAAAAACAAGAACAGCAGTGACCTAAGAACACATGTATACCTGTGGCGGATTCATTTTTATTTTTGGCAAAACTAATACAATTTTGTAAAGTTTAAAAATAAAATAAAATTTTAAAAAAAAGAGAGTATTCATCATTTTGCCTCTTGATCCTTTGAAGCCTGGAGGAGCCAGATCCTAAAGAGAAGTGTCTAGAAGCAAACTATACTCTCAGAAACTGTGCTACTCCAAGAAACCATGAGCCTCCTCAAGTGTGCAGCTGGAAGATGGCACAGGATAAAATGAAAGTGACTATTAAACTGGATGGACTTTAAGGAATTAAAATGACTGGAAAGTTGTAGAATCTATTCAAGCTATTAGTAAAGGATGGAAAGTGAACACAATACTGAATGGTTAAAACAAGAGCATTCTAGGTTTTATATCCCACCATGTACTGAATTCAGAGATGCTGAACCTGCTTTTATAAATGTGTAACTAATTGGTTTTTATTATATCAGTTCTTCACCAGTAATAACAGAAATTATGTTTGGACAGTCTATTAAGCTAAATGGGCCTAGTGAATTTACATCTTCTAGAAAGAAAAAAAAAATAAGTGATATTGTCTATTTTAAGTAATTTCCTTGGCTGGCTTGGGTCTTGCATTAAGGAGTGTGAGGAAGATAGTTGTCCTGTCTTGCATGCCAGTAACAGTTTTCCCTTTTTTTCATTTTCACATTATTTCAATCTTATAAAAATGATAAATAGCATCCCATGTGTTAAAATAGGGTAGGTCATGGATCAAGAAATCTGAAATCTTAAGTTCCAATAGTCTTGACTAAACCTCATTTTCTCCAGTATGGGATTACAACCATAGAATGTGCTAGTTGGTGGGTGTTCAGAGAACAGATGGTAAACTTCTCACTCATGGTAAGATCTACTTTTCAACACTTCTGAAACTGGGCTATCCAAATTCTATTTAAATATTTCCAGTTATTGCCTTCCAATGGCATCACTGTGACTGGAGCAGTCCTCTGGCATACTCACTCCTCACCCCATGGTCTGCATTTCACTGTTGTTCAACTAAAGGAATGTAAGTGATTTGTGTAGGGAGGGGGAGGTAGAGAGAAGGAGCAAGTGAGGAAAGTTGGGTTTATTATATACAGCACCTTAGTACATATGAAGGTTTCCTCTCCATGAACTTGAAAGAGCATATTACAGTTTGCTGGATTATTATGGTTCAAAGACATCTCCTTGAACCTATCTGCAAAAGGTCTCCACCTTGTCCATTTCCCGTTTCATTACATTGGCAACAGGAAGGGCAGTTATACAGAGAAACATGTCCTATTACCTGTTCAAAAAGGAATGGGTTTTCACACTTGTTTCCAAAGCAAACTAAAAACCACAAGAGGTATCCATCCACCATTTAAAATATTTTTTTGTCTAGAACATTTTCAACAATTTTTAAAATTAATTTTTTTAATTTATTTATGGCTCTGCTTGGTATTCATTGCTGCACGGTCTTCTCCCTAGTTGAGGTGAGCGGGGGCTACTCTACTGCAATGCTCTGGCTTATTATTGTGGTGGCCTCTCTCATAGTGGAGCATGGGCTCTGGGGCACACAGGCTTTGGTAGTTGCAACACATGGGCTCAGTAGTTGCAGCTTCTGGGCTCTAGGACATGGGCTCAGTAGTTATGGCACATGTGGGATCGTCCTGGATCAGGGATCCAACCCATGTCTCCTGCATTGTTAGGCAGATTCTTTACCACTGAACCACCAGAGAAGCACAACATTTTTAAATATATATATATATATATATATATATATATATATATATATGCCAAAATCTGCCTAGAATTTCCATTGTAGTTCACATGAATAGCAACTGAAATTCTTGGTCCAAGTAAAGCATACTATAAAAAGGTATGGAGTAAAAAGACTATAAAAAGTTATCTGGAATTAGAACTCAGAGTTGTATCTGATCTAGTCCTCCAGTATAAACAGATTTTTAAAATTGAATGTATTCATGTAAAGTTAAGCTTTAGTAGAGGAAGAGAAAGTGAAACTGAACTAAAGGAAGGAATGTAGAAAAAATGAGAAAGGATTATGGGAGCAGCACATACTGGGGACCATATAAGAAATAATAATCTAGATTACTTTTCACTACAGAGGGTTCCTATGTATATTCAGTATGTAAACTAATAGCCTGATGTTTATATGTTTACATTTTACTTTGTTGCTGAACTTGAATGATACATAAAGGAACAGAGAGTTAGACATTTTTAATAATTTTTACATTTATTTGTTTTTATTTATATTTTTATTTGGCTGCACCAAGTCTTAGTTGCAGCACTCGAAATCATCCGTCTTCCTTGCTGCATGTGGGATCTAGTTCCCTATCAGGGACTGATCCTGGGCCCCTGCATTTGGGAGTGCGGAGTCTTAGCCACTGGACCACCAGGGAAGTCTCAGGAGATAGACATTTTTAAATGTTATCATTCAGGGTAAAAATGTTTCTTTGGCAGTGTCCTTCCTGCCATCCAGAGGAATTCCCCTGCCCCTTTCCCACTATACCAGGTAAGGTCAATATTAGGTAATGGGAGTGAGAACCCTGACTTTGTCAACTAGTAAAATAAGGATGAAAGACTCTAGCTTGCCCAACTCTACATATGAATCATTGTGCATTTTACCAGGCTCTTCAGAGGCACTGAAAACCTTGTCTCTGATCCAAACCTTGAAAGCTTTTTATCTTTTATAAAATTTTTGATTATGTTAATAAAACACAATCCATAATTGGCCCATCTATGCTATTTTAGCATCTGGCAGTTTTACAAACTTGACTAAAAATACATGTGTAAAGCCCACTGCTGTATAATTAAATGAAAGTTTGGCTTTATTCAAACATGTAAATGAATTCTTGGCTTCTTCTCTTATACACTTTTAAATTATTTATATGTATTCCCCATCCATAGCATTTTCTCTGGTCCAGAAACAATTCAATTTTAACAAATTTCCAATTTGTTTAAAATTTTACAGTAAAAAATGACTTTATACAATAAAAGCACATTTCTATTGCTGGAAAAGGGTACAAAATACATCTCGTGATATGCAACTTGCCAGATCAGAAGTGAATGAACAGACATTTCATTTTCTTGCATTATCTAACACAAGTAGTGTGTATGTATAGTATAGCAAGTGCTCAGATCAAATCTCAAAAGAAAGGAAATTATTTTTATACGTTATATAAAAGCAACTAATGCTTTTAAAAGCACCTTTACATTTCATCCATCTTTTAAATTCTAATCAGTTAATAAGTAAATCTTTCCAATTGCATAGTCAACAGCAAGTAGCCAACAGTGAACATTTCTAGATTTCACCTTCATCATCTGCAAGGGTTTTCTTCTAAACATTCTGAAAGCACACTCACTCTTTCAGAGTTTTTGCAGTTGCCTAAAATAGTTTATGCCTCCTTTGTTCTCCATAAAGTTTGACATCTTGAGTTATATTTTCAAAAATGTACAAATGAAAGATGATATACATGGCATGATAAGTTGAGCTGATGATGCGGATTTTATTTTTTAAATATTAATATTTCAAAGTAACCAACAAAGATGTTTCTACTAACTCTAAATGGTTTTATTTATGCAGAAACTTCTACTAATTGTGAAGTCAATGGATGCTACAACCTGCAGCACACAAAGAACTTCCTATTAAATTTTGGTTATTTTTAGGGTTGTTCAACTCACTGAAATGCTACTAATAATAATAGCATGCTGATATTAATCAAGTTATAAAAATATAGTACAAATTGCACATTAGCTGTTTTCCTTTTATGCAAAAGTAAATAAAATAGAAGCATAATAATCAATATTGTATTAAATCTGATACATTTATGAAGTACAACTGTGCTTCTCTGAGGTAAACAGAATACATTTAATAACAGGTCAATTTAATTTCAGTGAATAGATGAAGTTTGAAGAGCTTTCAAGGTGATGAAACCATGACCCAGAAAGACATAATTTGACAAATTAAGAACACTGGCAATGACAGAAGCAAATATTTTGGAAACAACTGAATAAGTGTGAACCATAACAACAGAGAGTGTCAATGACAACAACATTGATTGGAGGCCAAGATTTAAATAAAACCTGTCTTTGATTTATAGTTGTTGTTCTTATTTTTGAGTTCATTTGGGAAGATGATCTGACCTCATGCTTTTAGATATCGTCTCCCTCTAGTCAAAACAGCACTCAGCCTCCATAAGACTTGAATTAATCTCACCTTATTCTCCAAATTGAGGACAATTTTCTTGCTGAGAAACGTTGCTAAATACTTGACCTGACTGGAATCTTAATATGTCTGAATTTCTTTGATTTAAATAACCCAAGTATCTGGCTTGATATTCCTCAGTTATAGGAGGGATATTTTTCTTATCCCAAAGGTTTTAGGACAGTTTCCTCTGTGGTGGTCTGAGTGATCCTGGGCCTCCTATCTCAATTGTACTAGTAGCTAATCAGAAGTGGAGAGCCCTGAATCCCACTGCAGAACTACTAGGTCAGATTCTCTAAATCTGAAGTTTGAAAATATACTTTTACAATAAGTTCTCCAAGAAAATCCAAGATCCATTGTTCTCAGACATCAACTCCTTGACCATTATGCATTTCAGGACAATAAAAATGCTATAGGTAATGAAACAGTGGAGAAAGAATTTAAGAGTCTTGCTATCAAAATTGGCTTACAAAAAGCTAATGATCTAACATCCCTACATATCCCATCTCTGCCAGGTGTCCACCCTTTAAAAGACCTATGCTGTTCTACCTTGAAGAAGTCACCAAAAACTATTTTTTCCAAAAGGGTGTGGTAAAAATTTTTAATACAGTTCGATGCAATTGCCTTTAACTACAGGCAAGGTTTATATCTATTTCACTGACACTATCTCCTGCCTAAGAAAAAAAAAAAACACAAAAAAATGTCTGAAATCTGGAGCACTATATTGCATCGTTTTCTTCATCGGGCTTCATGCATCCATCCCTGTACTGCATATGACCTACTAACCTCCACCACTGCTAAGGACACTCACCTTCTCTCTAGGCTGACCTGATCTTGTGTAGGATATCTCTTCTTCCTGATAGTCTGCTTTCTGCCTGCTGTCTTCCTTGCCAGCTTCCAAACTGGTGCTGGTGCTCTGTCCATGCGTGCTCCTTTGCTAATCCTATCCACAGACACCTCACCTAAGTGGATTCCCAGTAAAAAAAAAAAAAAAAAATAGAAACACCCTCACAAAAAAATGAGCGGGTAATATAATAATCTTGTGAAACATTGTGTACCATCTAGCTTACCTCCTCTGAGAGATGTACTCTACACATTAATGCTTTGAAGGAGATGAGAATTCTTACATCAAGGAAAAGTCATAATCCAATTCAGTATCCCAGATGAGCCTTTTTTTGGACTAACACAGCCATATTCAGTGGGATTACTGCTCCTCAGAACCAACCTTAGAAAATACTGTTCTCTGCATATGTTGGAGTCTCTTTGCCTTGTGCCTATAACCTGACTCCATCTGTACGGTGAGGGCTAGAATCCTAAAGTCCTTGAATGGAGGCAAATTCATGGAGGTACCTATAAGAACCTTCCTATCTTATGTGTATGTGAAGTGGTTCCCTGAGAAAGAGATATGGAATTTTAAACCATTATCTCAAAAATTATTTTAAGAACTACTCCAAAAGGCCAGGTATATATTTCCAGTGGAAATTGAGTTTTCTAGTTTGATATAAAGATAAGCAATGTCAACATGAAATACAATTTACATTCTTCTAATTTCATTCTGATTCCAACCATTATAACTGGCATCAAGACAGTCTACAGTTCTTAATTAGGAAAACCAAATGACTTTTTTCCATCACATATTTTTTTTAATTTGCATTTATTCATTTGTACTGGGTCTTAATTGCAGCATGTAGGATCTTCAATCTTTGCTGTGGCATGCAGGATCTTTAGTTGTGGCAAGTGGGATCTAGTTCCCCAGCCAGGGAATGAACCTGGGTCCCATGCATTGGCAGCACAAAAGTCTTTACCACCAGGGAAGTTCTACAAATTTCTTTAAAGAGATAGCTTCTTTTAACCATCTTTAAAGACAAATTTCTTTTAACCATCACAGACATAAAAAGGTATTTATCAAGTAATACTGTGATCAACAAATACCAAACAAAAATATTCAGAAATAGATTATGGCTTCTTTTTCTAAAATTCATACACTTTATGTGACTTCTGTGGAGAAGGCAATGGCACCCCACTCCAGTACTCTTGCCTGGAAAATCCCATGGATGGAGGAGCCTGGTAGGCTGCAGTCCATGGGGTCGCTAAGAGTCAGACACGACTGAGTGACTTCACTTTCACTTTTCACTTTCATGCACTGGAGAAGGAAATGGCAACCCACTCCAGTGTTCTTGCCTGGAGAATCCCAGGGACAGGGAAGCCTAGTGGGCTGCCGTCTATGGGTTCACACAGAGTCGGACACGACTGAAGAGACTTAGCATGTGACTTCTTACAGATTGTGGAGACTTTGTCTCTAAAACATTGCTTTTAAAATGTCATTATTTAAGTTATTAAATTATGTTAAAAGAATAGTCATTGAAAGGATTTGTCATATTGCTCTACTTCATTCAAATTTCAAACAAAATATTTTGATAGCTATTTTCCCAAAAAGATAAATGTCTGAAATATTTAAAACACCCAACTGCTAATCTATGGTGTTTTAGGGCATCAATAAAAAAGAAGGTATTTGCTTATTTTAACACAATAATCTTCAACATTATTCAACTCTTCAACTCTTGCTTATGTAAGAGAGTCCTTTCCTTAGTTAACCCAGGTGTTCCAAGTTGCTAGACATCTTCTTCCCCCTAGGACCCACTTATCAGTTCTCCCGGCCCATCCTCACCTTTCACTGACCATGTCCCCCATGGTTGTGGGAATCACTGTGGGATGTATGCTGGGCTGTTAAATCAGGGACAAATGTTAACTATCCCCTTGGGCAGAAGCCCAGTCCAATCCCTGACCCTGCTCCTCTGCACTAACCCCTTGCTTCTCCATTCTGCACTCACCTGGGCTATACTAGCTAACTTCCTCATAACAAATTCCTTAAAAACACAGAAAGGTGGATGCACCTAATTGCAGAGCAGGAACAAAGATGCAGATGTAGAGAACAGACTTGTGGACACAGTGAGGAAAGGAGGGGGTGGGATGAATTCAGAGAGTAGCATTGCCATATATACACTACCATATGTAAAACAGATAGTGCAGAGTTGCTGTATAACACAGGGAGCTCAACCCAGCATTCTGTGATGACACAGAAGAGAGGGATGGGGGAATTGTGGGAGGGAGGCTCATGAAGGAGTGGTTATAGATAGTTACAACTGATTCGCATTGCTGTATGGCAGAAACCCATACAACACTGTAAAGCGATTATCCTCTAATTAAAAAAAAAAAAAAAAAAAACTCTGGCAAGGGCCTGACTTTAATTCCCCAGAGCACAGCCAAAAAGTACACCAGAGTGTAGAATGAGACATTTCTCTAGTCTTTGGGAAATTTCAAATCATAAACAGAGACTGAAATTGGACTGTAGATATTAATGTCCCCAAGCTCTATAGGCTCAGACTCCAACCATTTCCTCAGTCCCAGCTGTCCCAATGATGCACAGACAGGCTAGCCATTCCTCATGTCCCATCCAGTCCCCATTCAAGTCACAAGCCCTTCATCATGACTTTCTTTACCGAAATTCTGGTTTCCTATTCATGGAGAGTTCTGGAAGAGAAAGTCTTTTTTATTTCTTAACAGGAAAAATAATTTCTTAAAGAGATTGTCTTTAATCCATTGTATATTCTTGCCTCCTTTGTCAAAGATAAGGTGTCTATATGTGCATGGATTTATCTCTGGGCTTTCTATTTTGTTCCATTGATCAATATTTCTGTCTTTGTGCCAGTACCATACTGTCTTGATAACTGTGGCTTTGTAATAGAGCCTGAAGTCAGGTAGGTTGATTCCTCCAGTTCCATTCTTCTTTCTCAAGATAGCTTTGGCTATTCGAGGTTTTTTTTATTTCCATACAAATTGTGAAATTATTTGTTCTAGCTCTGTGAAGAATACCGTTGGTAGCTTGATAGGGATTGCATTGAATCTATAAATTGCTTTTTCTCTTTAACAAGTGGTGCTGGGAAAACTGGTCAACCACTTGTAAAAGAATGAAACTAGAACACTTTCTAACACCATGCACAAAAATAAACTCAAAATGGATTAAAGATCTCAACATAAGACCAGAAACTATAAAACTCCTAGAGGAGAACATAGGCAAAACACTCTCCGACATACATCACGGCAGGATCCTCTATGACCCACCTCCCAGAATATTGGAAATAAAAGCAAAAATAAACAAATGGGACCTAATTAAACGTAAAAGCTTCTGCACAACAAAGGAAACTATTAGCAAGGTGAAAAGGCAGCCTTCAGAATGGGAGAAAATAATAGCAAATGAAGCAACTGACAAACAACTAATCTCAAAAATATACAAGCAACTCCTACAGCTCAACTCCAGAAAAATAAATGACCCAATCAAAAAATGGGCCAAAGAACTAAATAGACATTTCTCCAAAGAAGACATACAGATGGCTAACAAACACATGAAAAGATGCTCAACATCACTCATTATCAGAGAAATGCAAATCAAAACCACTATGAGGTACCATTTCACACCAGTCAGAATGGCTGCGATCCAAAACTCTACAAATAATAAATGTTGGAGAGGGTGTGGAGAAAAGGGAACCCTCTTATTCCGTTGGTGGGAATGCAAACTAGTACAGCCACTATGGAGAACAGTGTGGAGATTCCTTAAAAAACTGGAAATAGAACTGCCTTATGATCCAGCAATCCCACTGCTGGGCATACACACTGAGGAAACCAGAAGGGAAAGAGACATGTGTACCCCAATGTTCATCACAGCACTGTTTATAATAGCCAGGACATGGAAACAACCTAGATGCCCATCAGCAGATGAATGGATAAGAAAGCAGTGGTACATATACACAATGGAGTATTACTCAGTCATTAAAAAGAATACATTTGAATCAGTTCTAATGAGATGGATGAAACTGGAGCCTATTATACAGAGTGAAGTAAGCCAGAAAGAAAAACACCAATACAGTATACTAACGCATATATATGGAATTTAGAAAGATGGTAACAATAACCCTGTGTACGACAGCAAAAGAGACACTGATGTATAGATCAGTCTTATGGACTCTGTGGGAGAGGGAGAGGGTGGGGAGATTTGGGAGAATGGCATTGAAACATGTATAATATCATGTATGAAACGAGTCGCCAGTCCAGGTTCGATGCACGATACTGGATGCTTGGGGCTGGTGCACTGGGACGACCCAGAGGGAGGGTATGGGGAGGGAGGAGGGAGGAGGGTTCAAGACGGGGAACACAGGTATACCTGTGGCAGATTCATTTCGATATTGGGCAAAACTAATACAATATTGTAAAGTTTAAAAATAAAATAAAATTTAAAAAAAAAAAGAAAGATTATTTCTAATATGCACCTCTACCTACAATTAAAAAAAAATTCTAATATCCATTTGTTCCTACAATTTACACAATAAAGCAGAGAAAATTTATTGCTCAAGATCTTGAATATCTCTATTTCAGAAGAGCATTTTGACTACTTTTGCCAAAAGAAAAAGCCCAGTGACCTTCTATTCTAAAAACAAAGGGGCATTTTGCCCTCTTAGGTGAATTCAACCTTCTCCTGAGAAATAGAAAATATGCTGTCAACTTCAGAACAACAATTTCTCATGATTCTCTCCAACCAGCCATCAATAAAAAAAAAAATTACTTGGATGCAGTTTCAGATAAAGCACGTTGTCATATCAGAAAAAAGACATTAAATGATGGGCATTGGGATGACTTAGTAGCAATATATGGTCCTACAAAAATTATACATAACTTCTATACAATGCTAGGCACAAATAATTCTAACTGAACAATATATTAACATTAAACATCCCCAAATATATATTATTCGTATGTCAAGTTTACCTAAGTGAAATTAGGCATAGAAAGGTTACAAGGTTACAAGATTCCCCACTATCACACAGTTAGGAAGTCAGAACTGAGATTCAAAACCAAACAGACTTGAGAAGCAATTTTCAGCCTCTTGAGAATAGCTAGAAATGTCAGGAAACAGAATACTCTAATATGTTGGTTCTGTAGAAAAAGTATTAGAATTTCAAAAGATTTGAGCTTTAGTACTTGCCAAACTAAGTTTTAACTCAGTCCTTTTTTTTTAAGCCCAATTTAACCCAAACTGGTATTATCCCAGTAACCCCTAATGCTAAGTAGTGTTTGGCAGCTGATAACTATTAAGATCATTTTCTTCAGCACTGTGGTCAGTAGAAAAATGACCTCCCAGAGATGTCCATGTTTTAATCCCTGCAACCTGTGAACACATAATGTTTCATTGCAAAAGGGACTTTGTAGACATGATCAACAGTGTGGACCAGGAGATATGGAATATTATCATGGTCCCCCTGGTGGGCCCATCTAATGACACAGATCCTTAAAAGTTGAGAACTTTACAAGGTTGCATCAGAAAAATGCAATGTGAAGACCTGATCAGCCATTATTGGCTTTGAAGATGGAGGAGGAGACTATGAGACCAGGAATGTGGCAGCATCTAGAATCTGGGAACAGCCACCAGCTGACAGCTTGCAAGTAAGCAGGATACCCCCACAACCACACGAAACAGAATGCTGCCAACAACCGGCATAAGCAGGGGAAGCATTCACCCCTAAAACTTTGAAAAGAAATTCAGTCCTGTTGAAACCTTCATTTTCATCTGGTGAGACCCATAGCAGACTTCTGACCTACAGAACTGTAAGTTAATATACCATGTCAGTAACAGAAAACTAATATAAGCACCCAGAGACAACATGTGTGAGTCCACATGGCTTCATCTCCAGGATTTAGTAACTGAAAAAATTCACTACCTTTTGCCCTAATTAAAGAATATTTTTTTAAAAAGCTGTCATTTCATCTCTACACTGTGTTATCCAGTTATATTTCCATGCGGTATCATCCTGTTAAATGTCTACAGTAATCCATAGAGTGGGCACCCACACACACTGTTACTAAAAGTACTGCTGTTAAGAACAGTTATATGTTGCCTGTAACTCTCATCATAAAATAAGTACCTACATAAATTGAATTACAGGAGTCAATTTGTTGTGAAATCAAAATTTTTAAAAACTTGACTTTTCTTGGAAGGAAAAAAAAAACCCAAAAAACTGACTTGTCAGAAATGTCCTTTTGCTTTCTCTCAGGCTCCTAAGAACACAAAATTTGATCTTTGAGAACCCATATTTAATACTTTGAGGTATCCTTCCAGAGAATATGAAGGAATTGAATGGTGAAAATTGAAGATTCTCTACATGGAGATAACCCCCTACAGTTCAAAGATTAAATGCTAATTTCTCCAGGATGGTGTTGTATTTAAATAGAGGTATTTACCTCTCTATTTAGATGAATTGGGCCAAAGCGTTAATCTGCTGTTATCATTTTTATTACATCAAAAAAGTAATCCAACTGCAAAGGAATATTCTAGTTTATTTGCAGCAGTTCCTGTCAGTATTAAGAATGCTTGTTGCTACAAATTTGATTTTAAACCGGTGTTACCTTATGAATATAATGTTTATTTGGGGATTTATTCTTCTACTCAAAAAGAAAACTTTCAGTTGAGGGCTTACACCTATTCTCTACATTAATATTACCAGAATGTTCTATATAAGCTCTTAGATCTACAAAATGGTTGCTCTAGAGGAATGCTTCTCCTTCTCTGGGCATGTGTCCATGTACAAACAGACCTGAAAGGCCCCAGGGAGAGCACAGTGACACTCTGCTTTGGGCATACAAAGCTGGAGGGAAGTTAGGAAAGGCTTCACAGAGGAAGTGATATTTTAACTATGGTTTTGAAATTGTTACAGCAGCACATCTAGAAAACTGAGAGAGAGAGAGAAGGAAGTGGCAGAAGAAAAAGTAGGGGCAGAATCTGGAGGATGGCAGGAGAGGATAAGAGCAGGCAGTCTGTGATCTCCACACTTCAAAGCAGAACACCCCGCTAAAGTTCAAGAATACAACAGGCAGTCATCAAGGATGCCCTGCAGGAAGCCTCTATATTTGGGGACTTGCTCATTGACCACCAGAAATGGTCCAATATAGTTGAAATTCATAGTTCAATTCACCTGAAATTTCCTGTAAAGTTCCCTTTTTGCATATTTAAGAGCCATCTGTAGGAGTAATCATCAGTATTATGCCCAAATAAGCTATGCCTTTCAAAAAAATGTTTAGTCTCTTTATGAATAGAACTATAATATGAATTTCACTGACAAAGATTAGGAAAGTTATTTCAGTAAGAATATATCATGATGGATTTTCTTAACATGTGTAGTAAATGTATTTGTGACTTCTAAATGGAAGACTAAATGGTTTCTTCCACATCAACAGAAATGATAATATATGGCTGTTACTCTTTTTCCTCTTTGGACTGAGTCTCACATGCTTTTAAAATGACAACATTTAAAGGTTCAATTCAATTTAGGTGATCATCAGAAATGTCAGCTGCCTTTCAAAGGACCCTTGAAGTCTGCCAAATTGGGCTAGAAATCATGCATGGATAGTTTTCATTACATGTGAGCTGACAGTTTCTGCTTCTGGTCAAGAAAAATCCATTCCTGCAAAGAAGGTTTATTGGGTGGCTTAGCCCGTGTCCAGGAAGAGCACAGAGGCTCTATTATCAGGGCTCCAACTTTAGAAAAAATAAAAAATGAGAATTGTGACACTTTGTACTTCTGTATTTTTTAAAAATTAGGGTTTGTAATTGCAAAAAAGATTCAGTTTACATTTTTTAACCAATATCAACCATATTCTAGCTTTTCGTGAGTAGTTCTCATAGGGAATTGACAAAGACCTACCCCTACCTTTTGTTTAAAGGCTGCCACCACCAGGCTCAACCTAGTTACAGAGCAGAAGTGAGCCAGATTTTACCAAATGATCACCACAGTGGTAGGCATAGAATACAAAGGTCCCGACCCTGATGGAGCTCTGTACCCACACTGCCAAGACCCAGGCCTGTCAGCACTCAGTGAGTGTCAATTACATCAGAGCCTCTCAACTGATGCACAGGGAAGGGGTGCCCTGAAGGAGGCAGGGGCACTGTTAGGCCTGGGCCAGCTATCTCAATCTACCAGCATCCTCATCTTTCCATTTATCCCACTCAGGCATAGGTAATCTGATCATTTTCTGTGTGTTAAAATGGAGAAATATCAGAAACACTGAATTAAATGAATGAAGAGCCCTATCAAGGAACTATCTAGCAAACCAGGCTAAAATGAGACTGATTCACAACTTTTCACAAACATAATTTGATAGGATACGTCAGCTGCATAATCAAAATATGAACAACATTTATTTTAATGTTAAGATTTTTCGGTGGCTCAGCTGGTAAAGAATTTGCCTGTAATGCAGGAATCCTGGGTTCGATCCCTGCGTTGGGAAGATCCCCTAGAGAAGGGAAAGGCTACCCACTCCAATACTCTGTCCTGGAGAACTACATGGATTGTATAGTCCACAGTTTTGCAGAATTGGACACGACTGAGTGACTTTCACTTTCACTTTTCACTTCACTAAGATTTTTCTGGAATTTTTCTTAAAAAAATTAAATGTCCTCCCAGAAGGGAAAAATGATAGAGTATAGAACAAAAATAATTAAATCTGATCACTTCAGTAATAATCCTTTATATTTAAATAACAGACATCTATATTTTAATTTTTAAAAATATACAGTGTGTTTTTATGGAATACTTATTTTTCATGAAAGGCTTTTAAATGCTGGTTTAAGTGTTTTTGCTTTTTTTTTTTTTTTTGCCTTTCAAAATAAATTAATTTCAAGTTCTATCAGTTTCATCATTTAAATAAATGTGCTACAGAAAGGTTTGATGGTTTAAACTTATTGTAAAACACCTTGCTCTCACATTGGGTGTTCTTCACCTTTGCTTTCATTCAGAGTAGTAGCCACAGGATTCTGTGACATCCCAGAAGTTGCTATTTAATCAAGCGAGGAAATTATAATAAATTCTAATTCCAGGTCAGCCTTGTCAAATAGGATAAAACATTCAAAGGAATAACCTTTCATGAAGCACAAAAACCTTAAATGTTAATGTACTTAAAATGCCTCATTCAACAAAAAGGATGAAAGAACCCATTGGAGCATTTAGCAAGTAACTCTAACTAAAATTTGGTTATGTTCAAGAGACCAAAGAGTCTATTCAGAGACCAAAATGAGCATTTATTTCTAGAAATTGAAAGGCAAAATGTTAATTAAGATAGGATTGGCTATGAAAAAAATTAAATATTCTGCAAGAGTAAAATATGGATAGACTATGTTAGCTAATAAAGATTATACACAGATTTGTATATACTGTAGATATAATCTTACATGTATATAGAAACCTCAGAGGATCTAAGTGCCATACTGTTAAGTTATATTTGATACCATCCTACAGGAATTTCCAAAAGCAATTTCTCTATTAAATATGCATTACAGATATCAAGATTTGTTTGTAATCAATAAATGACTCCAAGAAGTACAAATTGATTAACATGTGCTGATGTCTCATCAAGTTTCCCATATACTATTACAATTAACTAGTTTATAATAGTGGTGACATTAAAATTAGGTACACAAGGTAAAAAACAGATATACACACAGAATATAGTCATAAATTTCTGTGCATGGCTTAAATACTGACGATTACATATCTGCAGTTTAATGTTGTTGTTGTTCAGTCACTAAGTTGTGTCCTATTCTTTGTGACCCTATGGATTGCAGCACGCCAGCCTCCTCTGTACTCCATATACATGTACTCATATCTCCCAGAGTATGCTCAAACTCATGTCCATTGAGTTAGTGATACCATCCTACCATCTCATCCTCTACGCCCCCTTCTCCTCTTGCCCTCAATCTTTCCCAGCATCAGGATCTTTTCCAATGAGTCGCCTCTTTGCATCAGCTGGCCAAAGTATTGGAAATTCAGCTTCAGCATCAGTCCTTCCAATGAATATAAGGGTTGATTTCCTTTAATATTGACTGGTTCAATTTTTTTGCAGTCTAAAGGAGTCTCAAGAGTATTCTCCAGCACCACAATTTGAAACCATCAATTCTTTGGCATCCAGCCTTCTTTACAATCCAACTCTCACATTCATACACCTTAATAAGCATGTCATTTTACTCACTCATATACTTTGCTTCTCCTAAGCATACATACATAAACAAAATACCAAAGTGTTCCCTTTAGAATTGTTTAGCAGTTAGCTAATCCAACAAATAAGCTAAGCCAAAAGCCACATTTTTATCATAGCTTGCTTCAGTTAGATGATTAAGTTCACTATGTTTTGGGTATCCCCCAAATAATCCAGCAATAATCCTCTAAACTCTGAGCTTGTTCTCTAACATTGTGTTTGTTATATTTGTATCTATGAAGTTCATTTTCTTTCTTATCTGATTCAAAGCCCAAAAAATTTAAAAGCTTTTAAGATTTAGATATAAATATATACATAACTGAAAATAAAGTCTCATACAATAACGCAAAACCCAAGATCTATAAAATAAGAACGACACTAGGTAACTTTTTTGTATTTTTTTGTAATCTGTCGCCAGTCGTGTCTGACTCTTTGTGACCTCATGGACTGTATAGTCCATGGAACTCTCCAGGCCAGAATACTGGAGTGGGTAGCCTTTCCCTTCTCTAGGGGACCTTCCCAACCCAGGGATTGAGCCCAGGTCCCCCATATTGCAGGTGGATTATTTACCAATTGAGCCACAAGAGAAGCCCAAGAATACTGGAGTAGGTAGCCTATCCCTTCTCCAGCGGATCTTCCCAATCCAGGGGTCGAACCGAGGTCTCCTGCATTGCAGGTGGATTCTTTACCAACTGAGCTACGAGGGATTCTTCTTTCAGTTCAGTCGCTCAGTTGTGTCCAACTCTTTGTGACCCCATGAACTGCAGTACTCCATGCTTCCCTGTCCATCACCAACTCCCAGAGCTTGCTCAAACTCAAGTTCATTGAGTTGGTAATGCCATTCAACCATCTCATCCTCTGTCATCCCCTTCTCTTCCTACCTTCAATCTTTCCCAGCATCAGGGTCTTTTCAAATGAGTTAGTTCTTTGCGTCAGGTGGCCAAAGTATTGGAGCTTCAGCTTCAGCATCAGTCCTTCCAATGAATATTCAGGACTGATCTCCTTTAGGATTGACTGGTTTGATCTCTTTGCTGTCCAAGGGACTCTCAAGAGTCTTCTCCAACATCACAGTTCAAAAGCATCAATTCTTTGGTGCCCAGCCTTCTTTATGGTCCAACTCTTACATCTATACATGACTACTGGAAAAATCATAGCTTTGACTATATGGACCTTTGTCAGTAATGTCTCTGTTTTTTAATATGCTGTCTAGGTTGGTCATAGATTTTCTTTAAGCTCAATTTTTTTCCAAATTAAGGTTGTATTCACACACAAATGCATGTATTTCACATACCAAATACACATTTGAAGTTGAATTATTATTTGCAATCTCTCAACAAAATTTTGAACATTTACTATGTGCCAAATACTGATCTAGACACAGTGGATACAATGCTTATTTAAAATAACTGACTTGACTAAACTTAACTCTTCTGCTTATTGGAATTTGATATTCTGAACAACTCTAACTAAGGAGCCTGTATCTCCACTCCCCACACAGCTCCAGTATTAAGTAGCTTCTTGGACAAATAATATTCAGCCTACGCAAGTTTGAGTATAAATATTTCCATGGGCAATATCCTTCCT
Organism: Bos indicus; assembly: GCF_029378745.1. Lineage (NCBI taxonomy): Eukaryota > Metazoa > Chordata > Mammalia > Artiodactyla > Bovidae > Bos > Bos indicus. The sequence goes on from NC_091768.1 coordinate 48,788,811, forward strand.
CAAATTGAAAATATATCAGTATCTAATTCTGGATTCTACTAAAGCATTTCTGGGTTCTAGGCATTCATGACAGTCTTTTCTATCAGTTCAGGCCATATACAATCAAAAATCATGATGTTAATGGAGATTTCCTTTATTATCTTGTCAAATGCACATGCCCCCTTAAGCATCCCTCTTTTCCTTTTTAAAAATATGCAACTATTCCTGCCAATATTCAACAAAAGTATCTAAAGCCCCCAAGACCTACCCTATATTAGAAGTATCTTGTATTCCAGATCAAGTTCATGAATCAAACATACCAAATTATCTCCTCTTTCAAATAATGGGAGTGTTTCTTAAGGGTGTGTTCTGTGTCAGGCCCCACACTAACACCCCTTTGGGATATCCTCTCTGATAAATGGCAGCCAGCTCATCTGATAAGCTGAGCTAATGTGTTAGTGGGTCCTACTGGGATAATAGACCACTTTCACAGTAGTATGTTACATGCTAATAAAAGCTTCCTGAAGATAATACCTTAATCCAGAGAGATTATTACAGTGGTTGAAACTTCAGGTACCAGGGTAAGCCTGCATTTAAAAATCATTTCAGATCCAGAACGGGTTTTCAAGACAGTCCAGTCAAACTCCATTTACAGAAACCCAAAAGTGTTACATGACCTCTTTAAAATCGTATATCTGGTTCCTTGAAACAATCAACATTTAGGTTTCAGTTGTCTTGTGCCCCAGGCTTTAAAGTTTCCATTTCTTAATCCAGGATAAACTACCAGCTATTTAATCAATTATATACTGAGCATATCCTGTGCTTATTGGAATTGCAATTCTGATTTTGTTGAATCACATCCAAAATCAGAAATAGTATAGTACAAGCAGATCACACAAACATAAATTATCCTATTAAGTTATAAATAGCATAATTTCTTTCCTACTAAACCCTTAATATATATACAGGGGACTGCAAGATTAATGTGGGCTTCTCAGGTTTATATGAAGCTTTCAAATCAAACTATTACCTACCTGTATTATCCAGGCAGGTGGATGACTAAACAAGAATTCAGAAAAATTATTGAGCCCTCAATTTATAAGAATTCCACAAATGTCTATATTCCACTGAAATTAACTTGGGAAGTATAAATTTAACCACAGTTCAGTTCAGTTCAGTTGCTCAGTCACGTTTGACTCTTTGTGACCCCATGGACTGCAGCCCCCAGGCTTCTCTGTTCATGCGGATTCTCCAGGCAAGAATACTGGTGTGGGTTGCCATGCTCCCCTCCAGTGGGTGTTCACAACCCCGGGATGGAACCCACACTACATCTTCTGCATTAGGCAGTTAGGTTATTTACCACTAGTGCCACCTGGGAAGCGCCCTAAGAGAGTATAACTAAGCTTAAAACAAACCATTTAATTATTCAGACATCCTTGAACATCCAGTGAGTCCAGTAATTGCAATTTGCAGAAATAATTTTAATTTTAAAATATCAATGCCAATTATCACTGATACCTGCTCATTGATGAACTGACATACCTAGGGCTGCTCCTCCTCCATTTATTAGCTTTCTGTTAGCTTTTTGGACAGCTTCTTTCCTCATTCTGTTTTTATATAGAAGAGGTTCCATGGTTAGAGCTATATCCTAACCTTGGAGTGAATCCTGGACCTCTAATCATATGGAACTGACCACAAATTTAAAATAGCCATAATATTTTTAACTTAAGAAATAAAACCAAAAACTAATGGCTATAAACACCTTGTGGTAACATGGGGAAATGTGTATAATCTTATGTGAAAAAGCTGAATATAAAATTGCTTATAAAAAATAAATGCATTAAAAAATTGGAAGAAAATAAACTAATTTACTAATAATTATGTTAAGGGGTAAAGTTATAGATGAAGTTTTTTTTTCTTTTTTTTGTTTCTATTTTCCAAACTTTCTGTGATACCAATATTTAATTTCTATAATGAAAATGTTTAATCAGAAAAGTATACTAAATTATTAATATATTATTAAAACCAAAATTTCCTTTAGGTTACCTTAAAGTGATCCTTAGGTTACCAATGCATTTTTTTTTTCAAACTTAAACTTTTTATTTTTCATTGGGGTATAAACGATTAACAATGTTGTGGTAGTTTCAGGTGAACAGCAAAGGGACTCAGCCATACATATACATGTACCTATTCTACCCCACACCCTTCCGTCCAGGCTGGCACGTAGCACTGAGTAGAGTTTCATGTGCTACACAATAGGTCTTTATTGGTTATCCAGTTTGAATACAGCAGTGTGTACATTTTGTACAGAGCATTTTCATTCTGACTTAGCAGTGTCACCATATTATTTTAAGAACAGAGCAATTGTTCACTCTTGTTCACAAGCAGGGAATGAGTTCACACTTTAAAAACATATCTTCTAATTGAAAAAGCTAAAAATAGTTCTGATGACTGTGTGTTGTTGATCTGATTTTGAATTCTAAGGTAGAATAACACTGAATGTCAAAAAAATGTAGATTAATGTCTAAAAATCTTCAGAGCTCACCAAATTTATATCTCCTTGGCTATCATCAAATTCCTCCTTGGCTATCATCAAAAAGACTACAAAGAACAAATGTTGGTGAGGATGTGGAGAAAAGTGAACCCTTGTACACTGTTGGTGGGAATGTAAATTGGTACAGCCACTGTTTTTTTAAGAAACTATGGAGATATTTCAAAAAACTAAAAATAGAACTACCATTAAAACCAGAAATTCCACTCCTGGGTATTAATTAGAAAAGAAAATGAACCACGAATTCAAAAAGATACATACCACCCAGTGCTCATAGCAGCATTATTTACAATTGCCAATCCACAAACATACACAGTGGAATACTACACAGACATAAAAAGAATGAAGTTTTGGCTTTCCCAACAACATGGATGGACTTAGAGGGAGAGGGTAAATAAGTCAGACAGAGAAAAACAAATATTGTATGACATCACTCATATGCGGAATCCAAAAATTAAAACTAGTGAATATAACATAAAAGGAACAGACTCACAAATACAGAAAACAAACAAGTAGTACCAGTAGGAAGAGAGAGGCAGGGAGGGCCAAGTTATGGGTAGAGGATTAAGAGGTACAAACTATTATGTATAAAATAAATAAGCTACAAAGATATACAGTGCAACAGGGAATATAGCCAATATTTGGTAATGCTTATAAATGAAATATAATCTTTAATTGTGAATCACTATGCTGTACATGTGAAACATATAACATTTGTACATAAACTATGAAAAGTGAAAGTGTTAGTCACTCAGTTGTGCCCGACTCTTTGCAACCCCATGGACTGTAGCCTGCCAGACTCCTCTATCCATGGGATTTCCCAACCAAGAATACTGGATTGGGTTGCTATCTCCTTCCCCAAAGGATCTGCCCATTTGCAGGCAGATTCTTTACCATCTGAGACACCAGGGAAGACACATCAACTACACTTTAGTTGAAAAAAATTCAAATTCATCCTCTTTACGAAATACTAAAGCTGATGCTACTGTAATCCTTCCAAGCCCTGCCTCAGTAGAGCTCATGGAAGAAAAAAAAAAAAAATACTAGTGGTTTCTCCACAGAGAAATGTATTAAAACTTCTCTAGCACTACGACATATAGAGCAGAATTCAGTAAAACCTAATGTTTGTACAGCAAATTCCCAGTGGCTATCTATTTGACATATGGTAAGGTAAATATTTCAATGTTGTATGATGCAGGGAGCTCAGCTTGGTGCTCTGAAACAACCTAGAGGGGTGGAATGGGGTGAAAGCGGGAGGGAAGTTCAAGAGGGAGAGGACATATGTATATCTGTGGCTGATTCATGGTGATGTATGGCAGAAACCAACACAACATGGTAAAGCAATTATCCTCCAATTTGATTGGGTTTAGTTTTAGAAATTCTCAGTATCAGGCACATTACACTGAGCATTTTCATGGCCATGCCCACTGCCGTTAGCTGGTTAGTCTCCTGTGTTGAAATGCGGACATTTAAACAGAAGGCATCATTCAGCACCAGTGGTTTGTCTAGGACAGCTACACTAGCTTTCCAGGCCTCCCCCTGCCGGGAAGAGCTAGCATGTGAGGAGCTAGCATGCATGGCCATACTTATGTGACAGCTAGAGGTTGGACACTGGCAACTCTCACTGGTATCTCATGAATTTATATTGGATCTCACAAACTCCTTTAAAAATGCTCCCTCCCATAAATCATAGGCTATTACACTGTCATTAAAATCTATGATTATAAACAAATAGCTTTTGGTATCCTGGACTTTTAAAATTCTGCAGTGTTTTTCTGTCTTGAAGGAAAGTCAAAGGAACAAATCTATTTTATGTAAAATCAGATGCTTTAAATCTGCAGTTGGTAATGCTATCAATCTGAGAAGACATGAAGGAGGAGGAGAAGGGGCAGGGGGAGGAGGCAGCAGTGAAATATGTCTGCTTGCTTCAGTCTGCAATAGGAATAACTCAATTTTGCCCCCTCATACAAAGGTGAGTTCAGCTTCTCCTTGACTTACTTTATTGTTTCAGGTAATGATGATTTGGTGTTGAGTATCTCCTAATAATGTCCCATTTTAGATCTTATGCTTTGTTCAAACAATTGGGACTCCTCTAAGCCTGTTAGTGGGAAGTAAGTTGATGTTTTAAAGATTTCTCAGTTGTATATTTTCAAAGAAACATGTCAATGAAGGAAAATTCAATGCAATAAAATTAACATATATGTGCTAAAGGGGTGCAGATAAATCAAAGTATAGACATAGAGCACATGGACTGGAAGGTTACACATTTAATAACATAACCTTTTGGGGGCATTCCCAGTATGTATTTCTGATGAAAAAGATTACATTTGTATTGCTCTAGTGACTGGAAAATCACAAACAAATTAGACATTTTGAATGCATCACAACTAATAAGACTGTGGAAACCTTTCCTTATTAAACTAGGTTAACATTATCAATTTAAAGCATATTTCTGACAGTTCAAATACATTTTTTGGCCATGTAACAGGTTTGCAAATCTTAAATGGTTTCACATCTCTCTAAACCATAATAAGAGCATAACATGAATATTTAAGCAGCTTAGCTTTGATTTAAATATATTTGCTCAGGATATGCTGGCAGCAACCCAAAATGTAATGTAATACCCTCAAAGCTGGCAGTTCCAAACTCATTTAAGAAAGCAGATAATATGGGTTGGCAGCATTAAAGCAAATAAAGTCAATTAATTTTTTTTCTGAATTTGTTTTTTTCTAGCTTGAAATTGCCAGGGATGGATAAATCTGAAGATGAATAAAAAAAAAAAAACTGCTGAGAAGGGACCAAAAACAAAAAAAGGATTAAAAAAAATCTAAAGCTCCTATTTCTTATTCTGATCTTAATAGCAGGTTACAGTTGAATAATAACATTGTCTATTGGAGATCACTGAAATGTAGAGAGGGAAATAGATTTTGAAAACTTTAATATGTAGAAAGTTGGTACATCAGATCACAAGCAGGATCCTAAACAGAGAGGGTTTTTTAGCACTATGTTATAGAACACTGCATTGTTATAGTAACTGAAAGATGCAAACTTACTGCAAAAATAAAACTGTCATCTTTTATTTTCATTAATCATATAGTTTGAAGTGCAATCTCTCGTTGAAGCTGAGGCTATTAAGCGGTGAGATTTCTACTGACCACACTCAAACAGTATTCTCAGTGTTTCACCACGTTCTTCAGCCCATTTTGTTTTACTATGGGACTATAACACCATTTTTCAGAAATGGGAAAGCTATAAAGAAGCACATTGAAATGGAATCCTAACCTGCTTTCCAATAAAAAAACAGTTTGCATTATTTAGTTTCTGCTTGAAGGCACTTCAATTTTTGATGCTTAGATGACTCAACTTAGGTGTTGAGCAAACGTATCTTTCATACTATCATTGCCACCTTTTTAGGAAAAAAAAAATATATCAGAGAGTAAAGCTATCTTGGAGGAACTTAAAAGCTGTGTCTTATTTGATATTTGAGAACAATAGTTCTTAATTCTGGCTACACTTTGGAGAATTTAAAAAAAAAAAAAAAAAAAATCCCCAAACTCTAGTTTGCACTGAAATCCCAAATCAATTAAATAACAATGCCTCTGGGTGAGCCCTCAGGCATTGGAAGTGTTTCAAAGTTCCCCAGGTGATTATATGGCCAGGCTTAGAACCATAGAAACTATGGTTCTAAGAATAACTTAGAAATTATTCTTAAAGCATTAAAAAGGTTTCTACTATTGCTAAATGGAGGTTTCTAATCTTTAATTAAACCAGGGCATCATACCACACTGATTATCAATACTATAGCCACATTTTTGAAGAAAGCGTTTTAACATATGGAAACCCGTATGCTATGCTTGTATATCCATATGCTCTGCTTCTATGTATATTTTTCAAAATACCATTTTATCCTTTGTGTCATTTTCTTAAGAAACATGTCCTCCATTTTGATTAATAGGAGGGTATTTATTACTATGGACTTCCCAGATGGCTCAGTGGTAAAGAATCCACCTGTTAATCCAGGAGATGCAGGAGACTCAAGTTCGATCCCTGGGTTGGGAAGATTTTCTTGAGCAAAAAATGGCAACCCATTCCAAGAATTTGCCTGGATAATTCCATGGACAGAGAAGTCTGGTGGGCTACAGTCCATAGGGTCGCAAAAGGGTTGGATGTGACTTAGCAACTAAACAACAATTTATTTTTATATGCATAATGGTTCAAAATTAATAAAAATATTATTTCAAGCTATAATTCATAGTAAAGTACTGGATAGTAGTTTGAATATTAGTGAATACTTTGTCTTATACTTTAATAGGTAATATTGGATATCATGAGTACCTCCATAGGAAGGAAGAACTAACCTAATAAGCAGTGAAAAATAAAATTTCTAATATTTACTAAAAGAGTAATAAAAATAAAATTGATGTTTGCAGGGCAAATCCTCTGGTCAGTCACATTAAATATATTATTTTTTTCTCTTTTTAAAAAAATTCCTGAGAGGTATGTAGCACTCATCATCAGAGTCAAATAATGTGATTTCAGAAAAATTAATAATTTATCCAGACTCATCCAATAATTAAGTTAAAATATGGAATGCATTAGACTCAATGGACATGAGTTTGAGCAAATTCCAGGGGACAGTGAAGGACAGGGAAGCCTGGGGTGCTGCAATCCATGGGATCACAGAGTTGGATGTGACTTAGCAACTGAACAATGGAGTACAAATCCAGATTTTATTCTGTACTTTTTTCCAACCATTCCATGCAATCTTTAAGAAAGGCAGTTTTGTTTGGCTAACTACAAAACAACTGAAACACATATCTCAAAAGAAATGACTAATTCATTAACTGCGTGATACAATCAAGAGCTGCTGCTGCTGCTGCTGCTAAGTCACTTCAGTCGTGTCCAACTCTGTGCGACCCCATAGTCGGCAGCCCACCAGGCTCCCCTGTCCCTGGGATTCTCTAGGCAAGAACACTGGAGTGGGTTGCCATTTTCTTCTCCAACGCATGAAAGTGAAAAGTGAAAGTGAAGTTGCTCAGTCATGTCTGACTCTTAGCGACCCCATGGACTGCAGCCCACTAGGCTCCTCTCAAGAGCTGCTAGCAGCTATCAAAGAAATAGGAATGAAACTCATTCTACCACTGTCTTCAAATATATCATCACACAAATAATAAGTGATGACAAGAATATATAAAGGGCAATTAGAGAAGTATAAACCAAGAAGTACTATTGCAGAGCAGACAGAGAAGAATTTTTCTGCATCAGGAATTAAGGAAGCAATGAAAGATGACTGAGCTCAGCCATGAAGGTTAAGCAGAATTTCCATAGGACAAGTGTGTGAAAAAATTGCACAGTGATTAATCTACAAAGGGAGATGGTTTATAATGGTTTAGAGACTGGTAAGAAGTAGAGAAATCTAGCTGAAGTATAGAATACACAAAAAGATGGAGTGGGAAAGGAGACAGATATTGTCATGGGATCAAAACCAAAATCCTAAAAGCCATTTTAAAGATTATCAAGTAGTATATCCTCTCTTTTTATACTGAGAAAACTTCAGCCCAGTGACACTGAATGCTTCATCAAACATCACACCAGTAATAAGTAGCAGTGCATGCATGCTCAGTTACTAGGTCATGTTCAACTCTTTGAGATCCCATGGACTGTAGCTTGCTGGGTTCCTCTGTCCATGGAATTTTCCAAGCAAGAATACTGGAGTGTGTTGCCATTATTTCTCCAGGGGATCTTCCTAATCCAGGGATCAAACTCGCATCTCCTGCATCAGCAGGAAGATTCTTTAATGCTGAGCCAAGTGGGAAGCCCCATAAATATTATTACATTAACCCAAATGAAACTAAACTCCAAGCCATTACATATCTTACCTGAGTTCCAGAATGGCTTTCAATAGACTCAGAAACATTATGGAGTCTATTAGTAAATGTACTGAACAGCGAATTTACCAGAGCAATTTATAAAGAACAGAGTGAAAGTCATGATAATTGTAATTTCCCTAGACTTTTGTCCAAACTAGAAAATGTTCTCATTTTTCAGCTCTTTTCCAAAGTTTTACCTGTGTATTAGTAGTCTCCATGCTTCAAGAAAATCATGTTTGGATTTCCCTGGTGCCACACAGTAGGTAAGAATCTACCTGCCAAGGCATGGGACAGGGGTTCAATCCCTGGTCCAGAAATATTCCACATGTTGCTGAGCAACTAACCCAGGGCACCACAACTACTATCCCTGCACTCTAGAGCACCCGAGCCGCGACTACTGAAGCCCGCTCACCTAGAGCCTGTTGCACAGCAAGAGAAGCCACCACAGAGAGAAGCCTGCACTCCACAACAAAGAGTCAGCTCTGCTCCCGCAACCAGAGAAGCCAGGGCAAGCAACAAAGACCCGTGCAGCCAAAAATAAAATACATAATTTTACAAAGAAAATCACGTTCACAGTCTTCCTATCAGATAGTTCTTTTCCACATTTTGAAATATTTATTAAAGGCATCTGAAATATGGAAAGAATTATTTGATTAACGAATATGTTCAAAGTGGTAGAACTATCACTGACATTTTAAATAAATTTTCAAACAAAAATACTAAAAGCCTCTCAGTTTATATAATTCAACTTAAAACAGCCATTATTTTCATTGATTAATTATATTTTGCAGAAAATTTATTAGATATTTTTATTCATTCAAAAACATTCATTAAAGTAATTCATCTTAAATCTAAATATACATTATAATAAGTGTTAATAACATAATTTTTTAAATTTCCTCACTTTGGCATTGTTGATATACTAAACATCCAAGTAAAACGACAGTAATTCAACTTCCTGAGGACCTCAAAATACTCAAATGTGAGGTATGTTGACAAAATATTTGTATATGTAATAAACCTTTTTTGGCATAAGCATTGAAGCAAAAATGAAGAAATTCTGAATGTTATATATAAATCATATGAAAGTGAAAGTGTGAGTCACTCAGTCGTGTCGACTCTTGGGACCCCGTGGACTATAACCTGCGAGGCTCCTCTAACCATAGAATTCTCCAAGCAAAAATACTAGAGTAGGTTGCCATTTGCTAGTGCAGGGAATCTTCCTGATCCAGGAATCAAACCCGTGTTTTGATTAGGTCTCCTGGATTGTCAGGCAGGTTCTTTATAAATCATTTACATACACACAAACATTCAGCACATAATTTCAAAATTCTTAAGTAAATTTTCACCATATTGTTAGGAAGTACATCTTTGCAGGACTGAATACAAATTCATAATGTAGGACTAGATAGAATATGTCAACCTTTTCATAATCATAACAGAATTAAAACTCCCTCAATCTGTTCAATCAAATTGATCTTCCTTCAATGTCAGAATATCTGTATTCTATGCATTTACCACAGGTAGCTCAGATGGTAAAGCGTCTGCCTGCAATGCGGGAGACCTGGGTTCGATCCCCGGGTCGGGAAGATCCCCTGGAGAAGGAAATGGCAATCCACTCCCATACTCTTGCCTGGAAAATTCCATGGATGGAGGAGCCTGGTAGGCTACAGTCCATGGGAGTACAAAGGGTCGGACACAATTAAGCAACTTCACTGACTGACTGACTGAAGCATTTACCCCAAAAATTTACCCCTAAACTGATCATTATCCAAGCTTTATAAACAGTGCTGCTAAGATAGCTGGTATGTCAAAAGGCTGAGCTAGCCACCCCAAACTGATATTTTCAGATAATTAATATTGCTTTCACAAAATCCCAGCCACACTGCTTTTTAATATTAAATCCTTGAATTATTACAGTGAAAAATCTAAAAATAACCAAAAGTGTTCCCAATAAAGCCACTAAGGCCACTGTCCATTCTGTTATTACTATTTCTTATAAAAAACCCTTTTAAAAAGATGTCTTCATTTATCAGATTATAGTATTACTGCTAAGTGTTTCTTGTTGCCCTGCCTTCCAGGATGCCTAGAGCTAAATTATGTTTTATGTTGATTTCAATTATAAAGTAATACTCTAAAAAATTAAATATATAGAGTAACATTAAATAAAAAGTAAACATCATTTTATACTCTTACAAACAAGGAATGCACTCATTACCACTTCATTGGGTAAATAATTGTATTTTGTTTTTGTTATTGGCATTTATTTGATTACTAATGAGATTTAAAATATTATAGTAAACCAATGTCATTTTTATTTCTTATTAAGAGAATTTATATTTCATAGTACATGAGTTCTCTTTCAGGTCCTTTGTCAATTTTTCTAATTAATACTTAAAGATTTCCCTTATGAGTTTATGAAGCACTATACTAATGATGATATTTAATGTATTTCTTTCAAGTATTTGCTCTGTTTCCTTATATTTTAACAGGCATTCAAATATCTGATAAACAGTTATTTAATAAGTAAGCCTCCATTTTTCTCACCAAATAAATGATGCAACTTTCTTATGTATTAGTTTTTCTTCTAAAACTAAGATGTTTTGATTTATTGTTCAGTTGTTATGATATAGCATTAAAATAAAGGTTTAATGGCCAAAATATGTGAACATGGATGATTGGAACAATTATTTATTTTACTTTCTAGGCAAATTTTAATATTTACTTTCATACTTAAAAAGTTATTATAAAAAAGGTAATTTAGGAATTCAAAAAAGTAAACTCATATTAAAATATCCTATTGTTGCTTTTGGTGTTGTTCAGTCACTGAGTTGTGTCCTACTCTTTGAAAACCCACGGACTATAGCACACTGAGCCTCCCCATCCTGCACCATCTCCCAAAGTTTGCTCAAAGTCATTTCCATTGAGTCACTAAACCATCCAACCATATCATCCTTTGTCAGCCCCTTCTCTTCCTGCCCTCAATCTTTCCCACATCAGGGTCTTTACTGATGAGTTGGCTCTCTGTATCAGGTGGCCAAAGTACTGGAGCTTTAGCACCAGTCCTTCCAATGAATATTCAGGGCTTATTTCATTTAGGATTGGTTGATTTAATCTCCTTTCAGTCCAAGGGATTCTCAAGACTGACTCAAACACCACAGTTTGAAAGCATCGATTCTTTGCTGCTCAGCCTTCTTTATGGTTCAACTCTTACATTGATACATGACTACTGGAAAAACCATAGCTTTGACTAGATGGACATTTATTGGCAAAGTAATGCCTCTGCTCCTTAATATGCTACCTTGGTTGGCCATAACTTTTCTTCCAAGGAGCAAGTATCTTTTAATATCATGGCTGCAGTCACCATCTGCAGTGATTTTGGAGCTCAGAAAAATAAAGTCTCTCACTGTTTCCATTGTTTCCCCATCTACTTGCCATGATGTAATGGGACCAGATGCCATGATCTTAGTTTTCTGAAAGTTGAGTTTTAAGCCAACTTTTTCACTCTCACCTTTCACTTTCATCAAGAGGCTCTTTAGTTCTTCTTCACTTTCTGCCATAAGGGTGGTGTCATCTGCATATCTGAGGTTATTGATATTTCTCCCTGCAATCTTGTCCAGCTTGTAATTCATACAGCCCAGCATTTCACATGATATACTCTGCATATAAGTTAAATAAACAGAATGACAAAATACAGTCTTGAGGTACTCCTTTCCCAATTTGGAACCAGTCTATTGTTCCATGTCCGGTTCTAAATGTTGCTTCTTGACCTGCATACAGATTTCTCAAGAGGCAGGTAAGGTGGCCTGGTATTCACATTTTAAGAATTTTCCACAGTTTGTTGTGATCCACACAGTCAAAAGCTTTAATGTAGTCAAGAAAGCAAAAATAGATGTTTTTTCTGGAACTCTTTTGCTTTTTTGACGATCCAACAGATGTGGGCAATTCGATCTCTGGTTCTTCTGCCTTTTCTATATCCACCTTTAGCATCTGCATGTTTACAGTTCATGTACTGTTGAAGCCTGGCTTGGAGAATTTAGAGCATTACTTTGCTAGCATGTGAGATGAGTGCAATTGTGTGGTATTTTGAACATTCTTTGACATTGCCTTTCTTTGGGATTGGAATGAAAACTGGCCTTTTGTCGTCCTGTAGCCACTGCTGAGTTTTCCAGATTTGCTGGCATACCGAGTGTAGCACTTTCACAGCATCATCTTTTAGGATTTGAACTAGCTCAACTGGAATTCCATCACATCCACTAGCTTTGTTCGTAGTGATGCTTCCTAAGGTCCACTTAACTTCACATTCCAGGATGTCTAGCTCTAGGTGAGTGATCACACCATTGTGGTTATCTGGGTCATGAAGATTTTTTTGTATAGTTCTTCTGTGTATTCTTGCCACCTCTTCTTAATATGTTCTGCTTCTGTTAGGTCCATACCATTTCTGTCCGTTATTGTGCTCATCTTTGCATGTAATGTTCCCTTGGTATCTCCAATTTTCTTGAAGAGATCTCTAGTCTTTCCCATTCTATTGTTTTCCTCTATTTCTTGGCATTGATCACTGAGGAAGGCTTTACGTCTCCTTGCTATTCTTTGGAATTCTGCATTCAAATGGGTATATCTTGCCTTTTCTCCTTTGCCTTTAGCTTCTCTTCTTTTCTCAGCTATTTGTAAGGCCTCCTCAGACAATCATTTTGCCTTTTTGTATTTCTTTTTCTTGGGGATGGTCTTGAACACTGCCTCCTGTACAATGTCACGAACCTCTGTCCACAGTTCTTCTGGCACTCTATCAGATCTAATCCCTTGAATCTATCTATCATTTCCACTGTATAATCGTATGGGATCTGATTTAGGTCATACCTGAATGGTCTAGTGGTTTTCCCTACTTTCTTCAATTTCAGTCTGAACTTAGCAATATGGAGTTCATGATCTGAGCCACAGTCAGCTCCCGGTCTTATTTTTGCAGACTGTTAGAGCTTCTCCATCTTTGGCTGCAAAGAATACAGTCAATCTATTTCAGTGTTGACCATCTGGTGATGTCCATGTGTAGAGTCTTCTCTTGCATTGTTGGAAGAGGGTGTTTGCTATGACCAGTGTGTTCTCTTGGTGAAACTCTGTTAGTCTTTGTCCTGCTTCATTTTGTACACAAAGGCCAAATTGCCTGTTACCCCAGGTATCTCTTCACTTCCTACATTTGCATTGCAGTCCCCTATAATGAAGAGGACATCTTTTTTGGGTGTTAGTTCTAGAAGGTGTTGTAGGTCTTCATGCTGCTGCTAAGTTACTTCAGTCATGTCCGACTCTGTGCGACCCCATAGACAGCAGCCCACCAGGCTCCCCCATCCCTGGGACTCTCCAGGCAAGAACACTGGAGTGGGTTGCCATTTCCTTCAGAGAACCATTCAATTTCAGCTTCTTCAGCACTGCTGTTCGGGGGATAGGCTTGGATTACCATGATATTGAATGCTTTGCCTTGGAAATGAACAGAGATCATTCTGTCATTTTTGAGATTGCATGCAAACACTGCATTTTGGACTTTTTTGTTGACTATGAGGTCTACTCCATTTCTTCTAAGGGATTCTTGCCCACAGTAGTAGATATAATGGTCAACTGAATTAAATTCGCCCATTCCAATCCATTTTAGTTCACTGATCTCTAAAATGTCGATGTTCGCTCTTGCCATCTCCCATTTGACAACTTCCAATTTACCTTGATTCGTGAACCTAACATTCCAGATTCCTATGCAATATTGTTCTTACAGCACCAGACTTTACTTCCATCACCAGTCACATCCACATCTTGGCACTGTTTTCGCTTTGGCTTCATCTCTTCATTCTTTCTGGAGTTATTTCTCCACTCTTCTCCAGTAGCATATTGCATATCTTGAGGCTATCACCACATTAAAGCATCGACCACAAATAATTATTCAGAATAATGAAGACAGTCAATACTCACAATCTTTTATTTCTATAAACTGACCTACTCTTTCAGTCTTTTTCTCTCATATATCATGCACCTGAGTAAGAACTGTGTATTTTATAACTGGAAAGGACTTTGAATCATTTATTCACAGTATCATTTTTCTGATTAGGATTTTGAAATGTTGCAGTTGAATTAGTCACTCTGGTAGAATAATAATCAGAATGAGAACCCACAGTTTCTCTAGACTCAGTACTCTTCCCAATCTACCATTAGCCCTTTGAATTCTACAAAAACAAACAAACAAGCAAACCATTTCCTGTGTTAAATTTCCAACTGAATAATTTAAATTGCTGCTTTATATGTAATTTCTCTAACTGCTGACATTATATGAATTATGGTTAACATCATTAATATAAAAATGACACATTTCTCAAGAAATAAGTATGATTCTTTACATATCAAGAATAATATTTATTCTGAACATAGTAAAAAAAAATATATTAATGTGTCAATAAACTACCCTAACCTAGGAGATCTCTTTCAGGTTCAGTTGAATCCTGATTGCCAATGTCATGTATATGATATGCAATTACTTATCCAAATCTGACATTGTATTTATATTTCAATTCTTTTAACTCTTGTTGTCACTGCAAGAGAGTAATTTCTCTTTGATAGCAGTGGATTAAAACATATCTGACTTGTTTTCTATTGTAATATCAACAATTAGAATAGTACACGGTACACAGTAGGTGCTAAGTATTCACTAGATAAATTGTTAAAACTTTCAGCTTTATTTTCCTCCTTGAGTATAAAAAGCATAATCTAATACATAATTTTAATCATAATTATACTGATTATAATTATACTGATTTTAATCATAATCATTTATCTTAAAAATCATTAATTTCTCTATTTTGTTTGAACCTTACGAAATTTATTTTCATATGTCAAAAATGGCCAAATATTAGTAATTACACATGGGTCAGTCAAATATAAACATGCAAAGGAAAGTTGGTTAAAATTTTTGGTACCCTTGATGTAAGCAAATATGCACTTATTTGTCAGGTATTCACAGGAATTAAGTATAAGTGAAAATCAAACAATTTCAAATCTAGTTTTTTAGTTGGTTGCTTGCTTTTGCCTTTAGAGTGTGTGTTTGTGTTAGAGAGAAAGAGAAAAAAAAAAGAGGTTTGATTATCTCCATAAATAAGAAAGTTACATATTTAAGTCTTCCAAAGCTTTAAGAAGCTTAAGTAAACTTTAATTCTTAGAATATACAACTTTAAAATAATTAATGAGATGTAAGCACTTGGATGCAAATATTTTCACAGTATACTTCCCACTCTGCACTGTACCTTGGTAATCTATTAACCCTAGCTCTCCTTTTCTGATTATTTGGACCATTTCATGAGGAACCTGAGAAGTCAGACCATACTATGAGCCAGGGATGTCCTCAGGCTCTGCTGAGACTATGAAGAGCTTTCAGCCTTAACTTCTAGCTGAAGTCCAAGCTATTGAGTCTTACATCTCTTTGTTTAAGTGAGTACACAACTGTATGTCTGGGGGAAGAGAGAAATTATGTCTGCTCCCTTCTCTCAGGATATCTCTGTAACTTCCTGATAATCTTTCTGTAGCTATCTGCAGAGCCTGTTTCTTCCCCTGCCCATCTCAGACTTCAAACTGGCTCATAAAACAGAAAAAATCAGGTTTAAAAAAGTAAATACATCTTGGAAGTGTTTCTCTACTATATAAACTTTATACCCAGCCATATGATTATACAGATAAAGAAAATGATGCTCAGAAATGAATTTATTCCCCAAAGATTACTTTACTGCCTACTAACTTCTGGTTAGTACAATTTGGGGGAAAGGACTGGTCCATGCAGTTCTGATTAATTAAACATCATGGATATTTAACTCCTTATTTATAAATCACTTACTAAACAGTGCTTCAAATCTCAGGCTTAGATGTTCATACAAAACACAGTTATCAGTTTATTTTGGTGCTGATATATGAAAAACTTAATACTTAATATAAAAAATATATTTGACTAATGAGCTATCATAAAGTATAAAATATTCACATTTTGGAAATAGAGAACAATGTCCAAACTCTTGTTAAGGAATTTGAGGATGAGCTATGTAAGACAAAATAACCACAACATATTGCACACCAGGTAAACTAAATCTAAACCATGCCTCTTGATGACCACAAATTCAATAAGCCAATGCTTGATCAGGCTCCCTAAAATAATAGAAGCCTAAAGTATAGTATATACAGCCATGCTCACATCATGGTCACATTATATACTTTGTGCCAGATTACTGGGTTCACTTCTAAGAAGTCCATTTTTAAATGGGACATTGAAAAAACATTTAAAGGCAAAAGATAGGATGATAAGAGGTCTGGGAACTATGCTATCAAATGGTTTAATTAAAAAATCTTAAGTAATTAAAGAGAAATGATATTTAAACAGCTGTTCACATGCAACTGGGATTAGTCTTATTTGGTCAGATGTCAGTCTGGGGATTTAGGGAATTTTGTAAAAATATGAATTGCCAATAAATAATGGGCTCTAAAAAATAAGTAATGTCCCATCCATAGATGTGTACAAGATGACCTCAGATGAAAATCTATCTGTGAAAGGTTTCCTAGAGAAGGTATCAGAACTGAACTACATGGCAGGAAAGTTTCTTCTAATTTTTACATGCAATCTATAGATTTCTAGAAATCTGTGAAACTTACATTTCTACATATGTTTTAAAAGATCCAAATATGTTAGGTAATCAACAAACCTAAACAAGTAAGATATATGACTACAGCTCCCAAATTATCTATTTATACTATTACTAATCAGAACTCCCAAGAGACCTGTTGTCACTTGAATATCTCCTCAAGAATATCAAGAGAGTAAATACAGATCTCTTGGTAAACCTTTGTTTTGAAATGGATGTTACCTAAAGAGCAAAAAATTGGACTCTTGAAGAATTACTGGGTCAGATTAATTCAAATATATTTACCTGGGAAGAGATAAAATTTATAACTAATAGTTTTCCACTGGAAATTTGTGTAAAGGGGCACAACTTCTTTGGAGGACATTTGAAAAGCTTTTTTAGAGAATTTACCTCCAAGTCTCTAAGCTTCTGACTCTCCTTTGGCCCTCTTCTACAGCAGTGAGAAATCACTGCTTCAGGAAGCTACTCTTATTGAACATAATGTGTTAGATCACTCAGATGTACTGAGGAGAGAATGAAGGTAGCAAACCACTGTGGCATATGTATAAAGTATTTTCCATGTGTAGTGTGTCTGGCCAAGAGCAAAGAAACTAGGTGACTGAAGTGACTCTATAACTCTAGTAAGACATGGGTGGCATTTCCATAAATTCCCCACAAAAATACTAATATTGTCATGTGTGTAGAGTGTTTTTAAGTGTTTTGACATTTAATCTAGTTGTCCTTCAAGGTTCAGGACTTTTAAGGACAATTTTTAAAATACATGGTTAGTTTAAATGAAATTATTCTCCCTCATTGGAAAAGATATTGATGCTGGGAGGGATTGGGGGCAGGAGGAGAAGGGGACAACAGAGGATGAGATGGTTGGATGGCATCACCAACTCGATGGACATGAGTTTGGGTAAACTCCAGGAGTTGGTGATGGACAGGGAGGCCTGGCGTGCTGTGATTCATGGGGTCACAGGGTTGGACATGACTGAGTGACTGAACTGAACTGAACTGATTCTCCCAAAGAGATAATGAGAAAAATGATCTGTAAAAAAATAAATAAGTAAATAAAGTTAACCTTTCTGGGAGCGAGGGGAGTGATCTATCATCTGTTTTCCTTTCCCAGTGCTGATTCAGAAATATGCCTTACCAACAAGGAGCTTGATTACCGAATGTGATTAAGCTCTTTTACAAGTCAGACCATCTTATGCTTTTAAAACCATAAGCTTCTTAGTGTACAAAACAAAGATATCACCAATGATGAGGACAAACATCAGTGCCACTTTATATCTGTTATTATCATAACACTGTATAATTTTATTCTATGTAAAGAGAATTGTATTCTTTGTAATGAAGTATAATAATGAACTGCTGTTGCTGCTAAGTCGCTTCAGTCGTGTCCAACTCTGTGCAACCCCATAGACGGCAGCCCACCAGGCTCCCCCGTCCCTGGGATTCTCCAGGCAAGAACACTGGAGTGGGTTGCCATTTCCTTCTCCAATGCATGAAAGTGAAAAGTGAAAGTGAAGTTGCTCAGTCGTGTCTGACTCTTAGCGACCCCATGGACTGCAACCCACCAGGCTCCTCCATCCATGGGATTTTCCAGGCAAGAGTACTGGAGTAGGGTGCCATTGCCTTCTCCGTAATAATGAACTGAATATATCAAAAAGATGAGAATTTCAAAAAAGTCCTATGAATAACTACTAAACCCACAACCTTGTGCTATAAAGAGCATGCTTCTAAATTTGCAAAGCTTATCATTCATTTGAATTTGGTTCAGCAAAAATACATTCTACCTAATTACACACAGATCATTGGGTTTAGTACTACCGAAGACGCCAGCACCATAGAATCTCTTAGGACAGATTATCCAAAATAAAGATTCTACTCAGCAAAGCCAAAAGAAACAAGCTGAGTGCTAAGTGGAAAGATGTCACAAAGAAGAGACTAGTATTAAAATGTGAGCAAGGAGATTATAGTCGGAGGCCAGGTTAAATGACACAGAGGAAGTGGTAAAGTATGAGATGTGCCCGTGGAATGAAAATAATACCAAGATCTTACAAATGTAAAACTGTGTTTATATATGTTATTCACTAAGTCTTTACAAGTCCAGAAATTTAAAGAAAGCAAATACTTCTGCCTCATTCAGAGACAGAAAAATCACACCGCAATAGTTTCTATGTGTGTTGTTACAGGAAAAATCCCACAAGCCTTGAACTCTGGAGAGGTTTATCACAGCTACATTAGTGAATGATTCAGCTAGAGATGGAAAAAGTGGCTATGACCTGACTGCCAGAAAATTACAAGAATTTGTTGTAGAATTAGTCAGTCAGCACTCATGTGGTCCCAAGGCCCACATCAACTAAAATTTTTGGCCCGTTACAAAAGAGAAAACAGACACAGGAGAATAACTAGTGCTTTGGAAAGATGAAAGGAAATTGGTAAAAAGATCAAAGGAACAATGGATTCTAAAGTGGTGGCAAGTGCCCTTCTGATATGGCTGTCCCTGGAGTACAAGCTGAACATTTAAGCAGATGAACCAGAATGAATAAGATGTAGAGGGCATATGAGAAGGACAGAAGGACTCGGGGGAGGAGATAAACAAGAAGTTCATTATGGGGGTGGAAGAGGGAGAAGAAAATGGAAAAGAAGATGGGATAAGATGTAGTGTTCACAGAGAGTATGTTCTGGAAAATATATTTTCATGTAATAATAGAAAATATAATCACAATGATAGGCAGGTCAAACGGGCTAAAACTGAATAGAGACAAATGCCACTAGGTTGTAGTAGGTGAAAACAATGCAATATTAATACCAGGTTAGTCAAGGGTCATCATTTGAGTATTGTCTCCAAATAAAATGGCAAGAGAAAGACAATGAAGAAGACTAAACCAAATTTTAAAGTTATGGAGAGGAGAGCAAAAGAGTAGAGATCAAGGATTATGCTGAGCTTGCTTCCTAGTTCCAAGATTTTTAGGGACTTGATGGAATGGTACCCTGCACTAGAAGGAATTCCAGGGATGCTGTCACATTTGGGGTAATATAAAAAGCAGAAGAAGAAACGTCTGAGAAGTTCAAGTCTCAGGATTAGTGTGTTCCCAACAGGATGAGAAGTGCATACAGCAAAGTAGAGGCAACTGATACATAGCAGATAGGGTGAAGGGATCCTGAGGGCTTACTGCGGGGTAAGAAAACAACAGAACATTGAAGAAAAAAGTTCCATCCACGAGGGCCAATGCTCAAGGTTTGAGCATTGACATGAGGAGTGGTGAGTTAACTGACAAGAGTTAATGAAGATTTTAGTAGCATCGATCATGTGGGTCAAGTTGGCACCTTTCTTTGGAATCTGAAAAAGCAGAGATTTTCAATAAGAAAGAAGGACCAAAATTCCCAAACTGGAAATTCTTAGTGAGCAAAGCATGTGGTTCCATAAGAAAACACAATTAAGATAAACTTCATATAAAAATGGAAGGGATTTTGTAAATTTGGATCATTATCACCTTTTCCATACAGTAGGAAACCTTCTCACAGGCAGGTCTGTGGGGAGTTTTGGAATCTCAGAAGGCACCGTTAAAAAAAAAAAAAAAAAAAAAAAAACCCACACAGAATACACATCTAACCACAACTGCAGAAAAGAGAACTTTCCTGAAAAAAGCTCTAACCTAACAACCTAACTAACGCACAGCCTGGCCCCCGCACAGCCTGGCTCACAGAACAAAGGACTGAGCTAATACCAAAGGAGAGCTAGCCTTCTGGGTTCCGAGCCCTCCCCGCTCAGAGGCAGAGAGGCAGGCTTGCTAAAGCCAGAGCCAGAAGGCAAGGGGCTGCTACAATCTCAGCCCCAAAGACAGCAGCATCTTCCAGCAAACTGTGAGCAGGCTCCCAGCTGCTAACCATGTCTTCCTGAGAACCTGGATGGTTGACATCCCTAGGAGGGTCTCAGCCTAAGATCAGCTCTCCAGAGACACACTGCATACCTGAGACGGTGCTCTCCCTGTATACTCAGGAAACCGAGTGGCTGTGACAAGGGAGGTGATTAAGATGCATGGCACACCTGGGACAATGAACTCGCCAAGCACCTGGTCACCTAGCTGCTCAGACCTGGGAAGGGCAAAAAATGCATGCCCAAACCACAGAGACTAAACCAGAACTGTGTCTCCTGTGGAGGTATGGGTCAGCAGTGGACTGCTGCAGGGGCTCTGGGTGCAGCAGACCTGGGTATGGCATAAGCCTTCTTGGAGGAGGTCGCCATTAACCCCACAATAGAACCACCAGAACTTACACAGGACTGGGGGAACAGACTCTTGGAGTGCACAAACAAAACCTCGTGTGCACCAGGACCCAGGAGAAAGGAGAGGTGAACCCACAAGAAACTGACCCTACATGCCTATGAGTGTCCAGGAGTCTCGGGCAGAGGCATGGGTCAGCAGTGGGCTGCTTCAGGGTTGGAGGCACTCAGTGCAGCAGTCCCTGCATGGGACCTTTTGAAAGAGGTCATCATTATCTTCATTACCTCCACCACAGTTTGGTCTCAGGTCAAACAACAGGGAGGGAACACAGCCCCACCCATCAACAGAAAATTGGATTAAAGATTTACTGAACATGGCCCTGAACATGGAACAACAGACTGGTTCCAAATAGGAAAAAGAGTACGTCAAGGTTGTGTATTGTCACCCTGCTTATATAATTTATATGCAGGGTACATCATCAGAAACAATGGGCTGGAGCAAGGACAAGCTGGAATCAAGACTGCCAGAACAAATATCAATAACCTCAGATATGGAGATGATACCACCCTTACGGCAGAAAGTGAAGAACTAAAGAGCCTCTTGATGAAAGTGAAAGAGGAAAGTGAAAAAGTTGGCTTAAAGCTCAACATTCAGAAAACGAAGATCATGGCATCTGGTCCCATCACTTCCTGGGAAATAGATGGGGAAAGAGTGGAAACAGTGGCTGAGTTTATTTTTCTGGGCTCCAAAATCACTGCAGATGGTGATTGCAGCCATGAAATTAAAAGATGCTTATCCTTGGAAGGAAAGTTATAACCAATCTAGACAGCATATTAAAAAGCAGAGACATTACTTTGTCAACAAAGGTCAGTCTCGTCAAGGCTATGGTTTTTCCAGAGGTCATGTATGGATGTGAGAGTTGGACTGTGAAGAAAGCTGTGTGCCGAAGAATTGATGCTTTTGAACTGTGGTGTTGGAGAAGACTCTTGAGAGTCCCTTGGACTGCAAGGAGATCCAACCAGTCCATCCTAAAGGAGATCAGTCCTGAATACGCATTGGAAGGACTGATGCTGAAGCTGAAACTCAAATACTTTGGCCACCTGATGCAAAAGGCTGACTTATTTGAAAAGACCCTGATGCTGGGAAAGATTGAGGGCAGGAAGAGGAGAGGATGACAGAGGATGAGATGGTTGGATGGCATCACTGACTCAATGGACATGGGTTTACTTGGACTCGGGGAGTTGGTGATGGACAGGGAGGCCTGGTGTGCTGCAGTTCATGAGGTCGCAAAGAGTCAGATATGACTGAGCGACTGAACTGAACTGAACTGAACATGGCCCAGCCCATCAAAACAAGACCAGTTTCCCCCTCAGTCAGTTTCTCCTATCAGGAAACTTCCATAAGCTTCTTATCCCTATCCCTCAGAGGGCAGACAGAATGAAAACCACAGTCACAGTAAACTAAGCAAACTGATCACATGGACCACAGCCTTGTCCAGCTCAATGAAACTATGAGCCCTGCCATGTAGGGCCACCCAAGAAGGACAGGTCGTGGCAGAGAGTTCTGACAAAATGTGGTCCACTGGAGAAGGAAATGGCAAACCACTTCAGTATTCTTGCCTTGAGAACCACATGAACAGGATGAAAAGGCAAAAAGGTATGACACTGAAAAATGAACTCCCCAGGTCAGTAGGTGCCCAATATGCTACTGGAGAAGAGTGGAGAAATACTTCCAGAAAGAATGAAAAGACAGAGCCAAAGCAAAAACAACACCCAGTTGTGGATGTGACAGATGATGGAAGTAAAGTTCAATGCTGTAAAGGGCAATACTGCATAAGGCCCAGGAACGTTAGGTCCATGAATCAAGGTAAATTGGAAGTGGTCAAACAGGAGATGGCAAGAGTGAATATCTGCATTTTAGGAATCAGTGAACTACAATGGATGGGAATGGGCGAATTTAATTCAGTTGACCATTATATCTACTACTGTGGGCAAGAATCCCTTAGAAGAAATAGAGTAGACCTCATAGTCAACAAAACAGTCTAAATTGCAGTTCTTGCGTGAAATCTCAAAAATGACAGAATGATCTCTGTTCATTTCCAAGGCAAAGCATTCAGTATTACAGTTTTCCAAGTCTATGCCTCAACCAGTAATGCTAAAGAAGCTGGAATTGAACGGTTCTATGAAGCCCTACAAGACCTTCTACAACTAAAAAAGATCTCCTCATTATAGGGAACTGGAATGTAAAAGTAGGAAGTTAAGAGCTACCTGGAGTAACAGGCAAATTTGGCCTTGCAGTACAAAACAAAGCAGGTCAAAAGGCTAACAGATTTTGCCAAAGAAACACACTGGTCTTAGTAAACACCCTCTTCCAACAACACAAGAGAAGCCTCTACACATGGACATCATCAGATGGTCAATACCAAAATAGATTGATTATATTCTTTGCAGCCAAAGATGGAGAAGCTCTATACAGTCTGCAAAAACAAGACTGGGAGCTGACTGTGGCTCAGATCATGAACTCCATATTGCCAAGTTCAGACTGAAACTGAAGAAAGTAGGGAAAACTACTAGACCATTCAGGTATGACCTAAATCAAATTCCATACGATTATACAGTGGAAGTGACAAATAGATTCAAGGGATTAGATCTTATAGACAGAGTGCCTGAAGAGCTATGGACTGAGGTTCATGACATTGTATAAGAGGCAGTGATCAAGACCATCCCCAAGAAAAAGAAATACAAAAAGTTAAAATGGTTGTCTGAGGAGGCCTTACAAATAGCTAAGAAAATACAAGCTAAAGGCAAAGGAGAAAAAGCAAGATATACCCATTTGAATGCAGAGTTTGAAAGAATAGCAAGGAGAGATAAAGCCTTCCTCAGTGTCAATACAAAGAAATAGAGGGAAAAAAAATAGAATGTGAAAGACTAGAGATCTCTTCAAGAAAATTAGAGATACAAAGGGAAAATTTCATGCAAAGATGGGCTCAATAGAGGACAGAAATGATATGGACCTAACAGAAGCAGAAGATATTAAGAAGAGATGGCAAGAATACACAGAACTATACAAAAAAGATCTTCATGACCCAGATAACCATGGTGGTGTGATCACTCACCTAGAGCCAGAAGAACTATACAAAAAAGAACTTCATGACCCAGAAAACCATGGTGGTGTGATCACTCACCTAGAGCCAGAAGAACTATACAAAAAAGATCTTCATGACCTAGATAACCACAGTGGTGTGATCACTCACCTAGAGCCAGACATTCTGGATTGTGAAATCAAGTGGGCCTTAGGAAGCATCACTACGAACAAAGCTAGTGGAGGTGATGGAATTCCAGTTGAGCTATTTCAAATCCTAAAAGATGATGCTTTGAAAGTGTTGCACTCAGTATGCCAGCAAATTTGGAAAACTCAGCAGTGGCCACAGGACTGGAAAAGGTCAGTTTTCATTCCAATCCCAAAGATAGGCAATGCCAAAGAATGATCGAACTACCACACAATTGCACTCATCTCACATGCTAGCAAAGTAATGCTCTAAATTCTCCAAGCCAGGCTTAAAAGTATAAGAACTGTAAACTTGCATATGCTCAAGCTAGATTTAGAAAAGGCAGAGGAACCAGAGATCCTATTGCCCATATCCACTGAATCATTGAAAAAGAAAGAGTTCCAGAAAAACATCTACTTCTGCTTTACTGACTATGTCAAAGCCTTTGACTGTGTGGATCACAACAAAATACGGAAAATTCTTAAAGAGATGTGAATATCAGACCACCTGACCTGCCTCTTGCGAAATCTGTATGCAGGTCAAGAAACAACAGTTACAACTGGACATGTAACAACTAACTGGTTCCAAACAGGGAAAGGAGTACATCGAAGCTATATTTTGTCACCCTATCTATTTAACTTATATGCATAGTACTTCATGAGAAATGCTGGGCTGGATGAAGCACAAGCTGGAATCAAGATTGTCGGGAGAAATATCAATAACCTCAGATACACAGATGACAACACCCTTATTGCAGAAAGCCAAGAAGAACTAAAGAGCCTCTTGATGAAAGCAAAAGAGAATGAAAAAGTTGGCTTACAACTCAACATTCAGAAAACTAAGATCATGGCATCTAGTCCCATCACTTCATGGCAAATATTTGGGGAAGCAGTGGAAACAGTGAGTGGAGCCTTATTTTCTTGGGCTCCAACATCACTGCAGATGGTGATTGCAGCCATGAAATTAAAAGATGCTTGCTCCTTGGAAGAAAAGTTATGACCAATCTAGACAGCATATTAAAAAGTAGAGACATTACTTTGCCAACAAAGGTCCATCTCGTCAAGGCTATCGTTTTTCCAGTAGTCCTGTATAGATGTGAGAGTTGGGACTATAAAGAAAGCTCAGCACTGAAGAATTGATGCTTTTGAACTGTGGTGTTGGAGAAGACTCTTGAGAGTCCCTTGGACTGCAAGGAGATCCAACCAGTCCATCTAAAGGATATCAATCCTGGGTGTTCATTGGAAGGACTGATGTTGAAGCTGAAACCCCAATACTTTGGCCACCTGATGCGAAGAGCTGACTCATTTGAAAAGACCCTGATGCTCAGAAAGACTGAAGGCAGAAGGAGAAGGGGACAACAGAGGATGAGATGGTTGAAGACATCAACAACATGATGGACTTGAGTTTGAGTAGGCTCCGGGAATTGGTGATGGACACAGAAGCCAGGTGTGCTGCAGTCTATGGGGTCACAAAGAGTCAGACATGACTGAGTGACTGAACTGAACTGAACCACCCTTAAAAGAAAATTAAAACCCTAAAGACACCAGAGGCTAGTACAAAACAATGTTTTCTTTTCTAGTTCAGAAACCTTAACACATATTACAAATAACCCATAATATTCTATAATCATAACCTTGGTCAAACTGCCAAGGTTTCATTTGAGATGAAACATTTTTACTCAATTGAATACATTATTTAGTATAAATGTAAAATATTTGTAAAAATTATAAAAGTAATAACTATATGAATAAAACAAGTAAAACTTTCATCTGGAGGACCTTATCTCAGAACATAAAATATGTTCTTCCATGAGGTGGAAATAAAGTAATTCAAACATGATATTATACATGTTTCAATGCTATTCTCCCAAATCTCCCCACCCTCTCCCTCTCCCACAGAGTCCATAAGACTGATCTATACATCGGTGTCTCTTTTGCAGTCTTGTACACAGGGTTATTGTTACCAGTCCAGGTTTGATGCACGGTACTGGATGCTTGGGGCTGGTGCACTGGGACGACCCAGAGGGAGGGTAGGAGAGGGAGGAGGGAGGAGGGTTCAGGATGGGGAACGCGGGTATACCTGTGGCGGATTCATTTCGATATTTGGCAAAACTAATACAATATTGTAAAGTTTAAAAATAAAATAAAATTTTAAAAAATGATTAATTTATTAAAAAAATAATAAAGTAATTCAAGAATGAATACATTTTCAGCCTGAGATACTAAAAATTGTCATCCTGAGTGATGTAAGTTTGACAGAGAAAGACAAATATCATACAAAATCACTTACATGTGTAATGTAAAAAAGAGATACAAATAAACTTACGTACAAAGCAGAATATTACAGATGTGGAAAACAAACTTATGGCTACTAAGGGGTAGTAGGGGCGAGATAAATTGGGGGAGATAAATTGAGACTGACATATACATACTACTATATACAAATTAGATCAGAAGCACCTACTATATAGCAAATGGAGCTCTACTCAATATTCTGTAATGGCCTATATGGGAAAAGAACATAAAAAAGAGTGGGTATATGTATATGCATAATTGATTTACTTTGTTGTACATCTGAAATGAACACAACCTTGTAAATCAATTACACTCCAATAAAAATTAAAAAAAAAAGGAAAACACAATTTAAAAAAATATATAATGAATACATTTTCAGACTGAGATATTCCAAATTACACTTGATAAAGTATAAATCATTCCTGACAGCAATCACATTTCTAGAGCAAGTAATCAAGAAAGAGGGAAAACTATTATCTGTCTTCAGTTTGGAATTTTCCAAGAATATGCACATATTCAAACAATTCATCCTATTAAAATGTCAGGAATAATTTTCATTGACATATAATAAATAATAATCACTTTTAAAGTGGTTGTCAAAAATATTTTCCATGTTTCCAAAATTTACTTGCCCATTTTAGCTTTGTTTTCATCTCAGAAGATAAAGCTGAACAACATTAAATTCCTTTATTAAAACTCAGAAACATACATTCCCTCATTTGTCTTGAGGAATAATCATAATACAACCACATAAATTGTTTTGACAGTTAATATAATCTGCTTTTTTCCATCAATCATTGGATATTTTTAGAACTTTTCTATATGATAGTATTTCCCTATGTAAATTGGAATTCAATTATTTCATTTTTGTGATAGTATTTTCCATATATAGAGACATTTTTCCTCCTTTCATTTTCTGTCAAGTGAGCTGTTTGATTCTTAAACACACACACACACACACACACACACTACTGATGCTATTCACTTTTTCACCCCACAAAGAAAGTTACTGGCTCTTATTCCTTATTCCTTAAGTGCACTCAACTGTGCCTTTTCTTGAAGGCCTATTTCCAACTTTAGATATTAAGACATGGGACTAATAAATCTCAACCTTATCACTCTGTGATGCATCCTATTACATCAAAAAGAGTGATGAAAATGAAACAGTATAATGCAAAATTGAAAGTATTCATGTCCAATTCAATTATAAACATTCAGTTCAGATCAGTTCAGTAGCTCAGTCGTGTCCAACTCTTTGCAATAAGAAAATAAAACTGGAAAGTATCTTGTGTAGTTTGCTAGTTCATTCATGACCTGCTAATACCAGGCATGGTAAATATTCTTAATATCAGAAATCTTGAAAAATAGTCAACAGAAAAGGTAAAAAGTATCATTCTCAGGCCAAATCTATCTATTATCTGGTTTTGCAAATAAAGTTTTATTGAAACTCAGCTGTGTCTATTCATTTATGACTTTCACATACAAAGGTAGAGTTGAGTACTTGCTACAGAAATTGTATGTCCTAAAAAGTTTAAAATATTCACTATCTGGCCCTTTTCAGAAACAGTCTGCCAACCCTAGTTTTAGGTTCAAAAGAGTTCTCCTTTAATTGTCCTTTCAGCACTCTTTTTGTCTTATACTTCCTTCTAAGTCTAATGGTACTATATAGAAAATATAAGTTTCTGGTATGTCTTTCAAGAAATCTGGCAGTGTGTCAAGCAACTATCAAGCTTCAAGACAGATCGATGGTTAAACCAGGCTCCATGCCATCCTTGTTTGTCATCCAGCAGACCCTGGAATCTTAACCAATGTTGCTTTCCTCTTTAAAATTATCCTCACCCACTCTTACCTCTTGAAGTCACCCTTCTCCCAAGAATTAGAAAAACTCTTCTCTGCTCATCCTTGTCTTGCATCTCCTAAGAGACAAGTATTGCCATCCTTTTACTA
This sequence comes from Bos indicus, assembly GCF_029378745.1. Taxonomy (NCBI): domain Eukaryota; kingdom Metazoa; phylum Chordata; class Mammalia; order Artiodactyla; family Bovidae; genus Bos; species Bos indicus. The sequence goes on from NC_091768.1 coordinate 48,817,588, forward strand.
TAAGAAGTTTCCCAAATCACTTTTGTGCACTCAGTAGTTTCGGCAACAAAATGAGGCCATAGAGACTTCTTAATTCATAAAGCTTTCCCAGGTCTTATACCCAATCAGGCACAATTATTGGTGACTCATTGTTGTAGGAGGTAAATCACTTCCTCAAGTTGGTAACACCATGTGGCACAGGCATTTCCAGTGTTAAAATGAAACAGAAACAAATTGCCAAACAAACCAAAATGATCTTGTTCTCTCACTATAAAAACAACCTGGAGACCTTCTAGAAATACAGAAAACTATGGCCACTTATTTTTCTTTTCCCTAATTTTCCAGTATAGAAATAGAATCTGATTCACCAGCCTAAGGAACTGCCAGGGTCAATTCCCTCAAAAGCAGAAATCCTGTAGAGACAGGAGACAGACACTAGACTACACAGAAAGTGTCACTTGGTGAGAAGCGCTATGTGGGGAGAGTGCTTTTGGAAAGGGCTGAGTTTAGAGGCATATAAAGGTATTAGGCCTGAAATATAGAAGACAACTGCAAGTCCTGCAGCCTAACACTCTCCCCACTGTGAATCTTTGGTAAAATTGAAAAACCAAACCAAAACACAGAATTTCTTATAGAATCTGGCAAAGAAGATGAATCTTTAGGTCTGAGTCTGATGACCCCTGGGTCTTAAAGTTCTTTGGAGATTTGGGGGTTGGAGGGAGGTTGGGATAGACAACAGAAGTAACACATTATAAGTCTATGAAAACAGCTTTGAGCTGTTCTAGGCTCTCATACAGAAATATGGGTAAATGTGTCAATATGTCCTATTGCAGAGAAGGGCCCCCATTTGGAATCCGATCATCGATTTCAATTTCTTAAACTGAAAAGAATTAGGAAATAGAGTTGTTAGACAGCCTGCATGGGTTCCAGTTTTATTAAACAGGTAGAAAGATGTACAGCTTTCAGTTCCTCAGTCCAGTTACTTCCAACTGGGCATAATAATCTTCCTCAAATGATTTTCCTTCAGAGTTGACCAGTCTTAGAACTGGCTGATTAACCAGATCGACTGTGCAAGCATTTGTCCTAGGGTTCTTGTGGCTTCAAACCACTGGGTAAAGAAATAGAGATTCGAGTGTCTCAGCAGGATTATTTTAATTACTGATTAACTTAATGCACTGAGCCAAATTGCAACTTTGTTCATTTCTTCATAAAATCTAGTTTTTCCCTCCAGTTTCTGTTGACATCAGTTGACCCCTGTCAAATAAGATTTGCTCCATGCTGTGTCTTGTACATAATTCTGTTGAATTTCTCTGTATCTAATTTCACCTTTATTATTTACTATTGTTTTATAGAGTCTTTTTCAAGGACTTTTCCATTAAAAGGTAATTTTTATTTGTTATTCCATCATTTTTCCTGCAATTGTATATGGATGATTATATATATATATATATATATATATATATAAATCCAATGTATTTCTTGGAAGCTGTTTTTTCCACTGGCATTGACTAACATTTGTTCATTCCATAGCATTTTCATAATCTCATTGAAATGTTCATTTTTTCAATAAAAACATTATTGCCATAATTGTAGTTTTTAATCCCAGAGTCTCACTAATTATCATGAACAAAATGAATGATAATTCATTTATCAAGAATCTTTTTTACTCAGGACTCTTCTAAATCTTCAAGAATCTTCTTTACTCAAGACTCCACCTAAAGCAGAATATTGCTTTTCATTACAAATTGCCTTTAACTCAAGGTAACTAGGTATAACCATTTAACCCAAAATTTTGAGCCAAATTCCCATCTTAACATAATCTCATAATAGATATAACTACATAATATAAGTTACATTGCAGAAATTTTTTTCTTCTTTTTGTTATTTAAACTATTGTATGTTATATTTCCATTTTAAAATAAATGCATATTCACCTGTATAATAATTTCAACAAGGAAATTTGAAAAGAAGAGTAATATCTATTACAGTCAGTAGAGCATAATGGGAAAAGCCCAAGTCTTTGGAAATCAGAAAATCATGTATTCAAATGTCTATTTGCATGAATTTAAGTAATATGGCTTTAAAATTTAGTTTCTTGATCTAAAATATGAGATTAAGGATAATTTTTATAGGGTTGCTGTGAGGATTAAATGAAATACATATATAATGGAGCCTGTCAACATTAAGTGGCTGCCAGAACTATGGCTTCCTTCTAAGGCTAGAAGTCCCAAGATGTTCCCACTGCATAAAGATGTTACTTTGCTCTATGGGTATCCAGTGAAACCATCACTGCTTTCTAGAACAAAATTAACTGGGTAAGGGATTGGTAGCCAAACTATAAACAAATATAAGTGAGCCCATCTCTGAGATAGGTTCCATGGAGCAATGAACAGTAGTAATAATGCATATGATATAAACATAAGAACCCAATGAGACCCACTTTCAGGAAGTAAACACACTCAGTACAACTGACAAGTGGTTACCAAGCTCCAGCTGTATGCTGAAAGTAACAAAGCTTAAGATACAATTTTTGTTTAAGATATAAATGGCCTATTTTATATCGCAGGCTTAGATGTTCTGAGACAAAACTGGGACTCAAGGCAAATGAAGCCAGGATGACAGATATGTCAAACCTCATTAGTTCTATCATCAACCTCAAGAGTCACTGTTATTTTCACAAAAATCAATAAAACTACTAAAGTGTATACCTTCTTGTAATCATAGACGTGCCCTCTTTAAGCAATTGAATCTTTTCCCAAGGATTCAATTTCTATCTGTGTGGTGACAACTCTCAAAGTGCCCTTATTTGTGACTTTATTTTAAGGCATAATTTATTCTATCAGTTTACTGAGAAAAACACTAATAACATATAACATGTCACTTTTAAATGTTACTTTATATATATTTACTGGAAAGCAGTGATGTCATATACCTATAAATCACAAATATGGACTCCCTGTAAGAGTGTGCCAGGGACAAAAAAAGATTCTGATCACATGTTTGTGGATGGTGATCTCACAAAGCAGCTGCATTATTTTGGTCTTTCCAGAGGACCCTGTATTGGAAAGATCTATGTTCCATCCAGGAGTTCCTAACAAATATTTATTTATAAGTGCAATAATGGACCTAATCACAGGATATATCAGCCTTTGTAATCTCAAATCTCTCAAATAAAACTTATCTAAAGAATTAAAGCAATTTTATTAATGGCCAGTGTCACTTCAGAACAAATTGTTCTGACCAACTATGTCATTCTGTGAAAAACGAAAACCTTTCAGTTGGCTAAGGTCAATACAACAGCAAATGAGTGCCTTCCCTTGCACTAGCCACATCCCCATCAACCTTGAAAGCTCATTTTGTGTCCCTCTTCTTCCATGATACCTTCCTAATCACTTCAATCCACAAGGGCCAGTAATTTATTAGAATTACAATAATCCTTACTGCCTCTATAACAAATTTGGTACTTAATCAAAGCCAGGTAAACTTTCACATGATGGATAAATGGAGACATGGAAGTGATCAAACAAACCAAGGTCTTACAGCTGTTTGTGTCAAAATCAGAAAACTACTAGAGTTTATGGGGTTTCATGCCAAGTTTTTCCCCACTACTTTATATGTTCTCTGCCCACGGCTCTGAATTTTATTTCCTTTTCAGAATGTTTTTGTCCCTCACAATGAAAACACAAGCTATTTAAAGAAGGATGGAACTTGGGAGGTGAGCTGGAAAGGAAATAAAGGGGAAAGTTTCAGGCACGTTGCTAACTTCTTTACTTCTACTATTTATTCTACTCAATACATTATTCCTATAAACATCTTTCCTTATTTTACAGATAAGAATTTGAGACTTAGAAAGATAATGTTAGTTGGCCAAACCTACTCAGATGGCAAGATGGAGAGTTTAGACACTTTGGGAAAATGGGAAATCATTGGGCTGGGCTTTTCCTTATTCTCTCACATATTAAGAATGTGTACCCATTTATTCATAGCAATCTCACATTCCTAAGAAATGTCCTATGAAATTACAATTTCCTGAAGGCATAATAACAGAAATAACAGAGAAATGGAGTAGGAAAATTTTAATCACAATATTTACTGTATAGCAACAGAGAATATTAAAAGGGGCTTTGAAATCAATAGAAATGGAACAATCTTTTTTTGCCCTTATTGGCATGGGTTTCGGCAGTTGTGAAGTACATCAGATGCTCATCACATTATGTTTCTATTATGCAGCTAGACCATTATCAATAAAAGGAAAAACAACCTATTTGCTAAGACTTCCATTAACTAAATAGGTCTCAAGAAGGAATGCAAAGTGACATTTTTGCTAATGCCTTTCCTTACGTGAGAATGGAATCAAGCTGAAGATTTTTCTGAGAATGGAAATAAGCCAGTAAATGTGGTCTGTTTACTCCCTACCAGCATTAAGAGACAGTAGAGTGATACTTATCTCCTTCAGTCCTATGTAAGTTTGGGAGATTTCTTTGCTAACTATTGGCTACAATAATGACACTGAGTTTATTTTTTAAATTTTGTTCAAAAATATATATGTTCATATAGGTAGCTAAATCTGAAGTATTTAATTGTATAATTACATGCGATATATAGTACAATTATAAACTATATGAGAAACTATACACTATACAACTATAAACTACAGAGAAACTACTAAACTTTAAAACTACAATAACCCATTTATAATCTCAATTTAGAAAAAACTCGGAATATAATTTTAAATAATCTGGGACTATTTTTACTTTAAATTACTACTGATTTTTACTCCCTGCCAAAGGTCTCTAATTATTAAAGAACAAGAAAAACTAAATCTTAAATCAGGTTATTTAGTTCTAGGAAACGATTATACATGATGAACCAAGAAGAATCTGAAAATCTGCAGAAGATACCAATTCTCCAAATTACATACTCTTCATGTAGACTAGTACTTGCTCCCACATAAAAATCTTGCTCCAGTAAGAGCTAGGATAACATAAATCATAGGCTCTAAATATGGAAGAAACCTAATTATTCACCACACCCCCACTCTATTCAAGCTTTGCCACAGAACTTTTTCTCACAAGGCAAATGCTAAAAGCCTCTGTACATAGCCTTGCAGCTGAAAAAAAAAAGTAACAATGTCACTAAGAGTTCAGTACAGAGAAAAAAAGCCATCATCATTTCAGCCAAGCTTTCTGTTTGTGAAATGTTCTGACACTCAAAAAATACTGTAGGAAAATAAGATATAACAGCCTTCAAAAACACAGCTTGAAAATAATTATCTGATAAAAATGAATAAATATTAATAATTAGAAAAATTTGTTCATATACATTTAAGTATTATATAAAAACATCAACTTGTTCAAATGTTTTACTTCTGAAGAATTCTGCATAGAATCTATTAACAAATCTTATTTGAAAAGAACCAAGCAAGATCATACTTACAAAGAACCTTAAGTTGAATCCTGAAAAGGATAAATAATAAATCCTAACATTAAAAAAATCAAGTGCAACACATTTTAATATTTCTATATGAAAAAAATATTTCTATATGAAATAAGATTGACAATAAACAAATTGGGAGCCAACTCTAATCATCCATGTGAACAAAAATAATGAGTACCTAACTGTGACTAAGCCAGATCCAGGAGGCTCTGAGAATCAAGTCTTCAAGGCTTGGAAAAGGTTTAGCCTTGAGAGTACGGATAGGAAAAAAAATAAAAAGTCAAGCCCAATATTCTGAGTCCGAGTAACTGGAGAATGTCACTGGCATTAATAAGAATAACGGGGATTCTTGGAAGAAGAAAATGAATTTGGTTTGGACACGTGACTTCTGAGGTTCCAGAGGAAATTACGATGGCGTGAAAAGCAGACAGGACTAGAGACAGAGATTCAGAAACCACGCATGTAAAGGAAATTGTTTGAACCATTGGTACAGAGGCGATGGAAAAGGGAGACAGTAGAAAGAGAGGCCCAGAAGGCCCCAGCATGCTGGGGAGAAATGAGCACAAGGAGAAACTGGGTGAGCAGCTTATTTGGCGTAGGGGTGGCTGGACCAGTGCTACACCCTGATTTAAAACTTCTGTTTTCAGCCCTCCTCTGCTGCAAAAATAAATAAATAAATAAAAATCACTTGTGTACCTTCAGAATGAAATTAATTGGAAACTGTCCAGTTCTTGGCACAGTTCAAGCAGGATAGGTAAAGACAAGAATCCTGAAGGGAACGATCCCTGCTCTGAACAGTAGGAAGTATCAGCATCAGACAAAGCCCAGAGTGGTCCTACGGTGCACAACAGCTATTGGGGCGATAAGCACAAGGCATCATTCCTGCTGCTGAGTCACACTATATTTATTCAAAGAGAAAAAGAATAGGAAAGTACATTCATGGATCTGGATGAAAGCACTCAACAATCTGATCTAGAAACTGTTACACAGGAAAAAAAAAATGCACTGATGAAAAAGAAGAAACAATTTTAACTCTAAGAGCTGGGACTATGTGATCTATTATTTTCTTTGAAAATGCAAGCTCAGTTTGAACCTAAGTCTCTCTGGACAGAATTTTCTTTTCTCCTCAGATTCCTCCTCAGGAGCTAAAATAGATTTGCCAAGTACTCAGGGTCCTCACAGGGTAGTTGCAGAGAAATAAGCAAAATATTGTTTATGTCCTGTGGTTTCTGTTTTCCCTTCAGTGATCACAATGACCAGCTGGGGAAAGAACTATGCCCTCTGTGGTGATGCCTTCAGACTGACACATTGGACAGACCCTCGAGAAAAAAGGACAGCTCTCCACAAGGATCAAGCATGTGATAAATTGAATAATTGCAGCGAGGTTAGGAAAATCCCCTTCACCTGGGAAAGGCTTTATCTCATTCCAGAAAGTGGCAGGGAAAGAATACATTTTAAATCTCCACATCCAGAAGGTGATGGTCAAACCACTAGGCAAAATTCAACAGAGCTGTAACATTTTACCCAAGGTTCAAAAATGTCTCAGAAAGAAAAATATATAAATGACTCATTTTTTTCTTGTCTCTTCTCATTAAAAAATCAAATTAGTGGCGGGGGGTGGGGGGTGGAGTCTACACGTTAGCGCTTCCATTTACAGAATCAGCCACCTACAAGGTACTTGATGTTTGAACTATCTGTCCGCTGATACCCAAATTCCTTCCAGCTCTAGATTCTATTATTTTGAGTTTGTCTGAGAAAAGGGAAACTTCTCTGAGAATCCAAGTCTAGGGAGGTGCCCAGGGCTATTATAGGATGTCCCCCACAAATGATCCCAGGACATGTATTGTGTGGCAGACTCTCTGAGTTCTTGGAGCTTCTGCTGAAGCCTCTAGAATTCTGTGGCCAGTGGCCTATCTCACCCACTTGAATAAGGAGCAAGCATAGAAAATTAGCTTTGTGCTGTTTGCCTGCCAGTGTCTAAAAGAAACCCCACAGACAGATGTTATTCCATATTTAAGGGTGATCTATAAAACACCTACACACCGCTGTATCAGTGGGCCACAGTAAAATGTGGGGCCACGGAGCTTCTGTGATTGGTCATGCACTGTTTCTTCCAGCATAGTAAAGAGGGACTTGTAATCTCTAGTCACAATTTTAAGATCTATTCCTGGCCTGCACGACTCATAAAGTGTTCCTTAAGCTTCTCCAGGGAGTAATTTACATAGGCAATTGGTAATCATTAACTGGGCGACTGCAAATACAGGCAATAGAGGATAAATGAATGTAGAGCTTTCTCTTTTAATCACACAGCTCACCTCTAGATTCAGAGCGAAAAAGTTCTCATCCCCAAGGACCCCCTGCTCTGTTGTAGAATTCTAAACAGAAAGCTGTATATCTTGTTCTTCAGCATACCAAAACCAGTTAAAACAGTTAGGGAAAAAAAAAAAAAAACCTTAGATATGTACTTTCTGATGAAGAGAAAAATGAAGCTAAGTTTCACACACATAGAAACACAGAAGAAACAAAAATATAAATTTCTATTCTCAGGCATAATAAACATTTATTACATCCCTACTGCATGCAAGTCACTGGGCTAAGCACACTTTATACGTTGTCTCTTTTAATCTACATAACCATCCTACAAGGTAGCTGCTAATATTATCCTCATTTTAGAGATGAGGCAGTTGAAGCTAAAGAGGTTAAGCAATTTTCTCAGGGTCACACAGCTAGAAAAACAGCAAGCAGGGACAGTCTTTATTCTTCTAGTCTTTTTAAACCTCAAGAAGTTAAATGATTCAATCTTGTCAGAAGACAAACTGGTTAAGAATTAGAAGCAACATGTACCTCCCAAGAATTTTCTAGATGCCAGGTACTTCACTGGACACTTCACATACTTTTTTCATGTGGCCCATATAACAGCACCCAGAATAGTTATTATTGCCTCCAATTTACAGAAAATATCACTGGGGATTCTGCCAGCCCCATGATCCATCACAGCCTCTGTCTCAGGTCACCTCACCCTGTAAGCAAAGACTCTCAGCTCTCAACTTGGAGTCCGTTGAGAGTCTGTGCCCCTGGCTCACTGTGTCATACAGTTTTCTCTCTCCTCCTCCACCACATCCTTAAAATAATAGAGTCTGGAAAGCGGGGTGTCTTTTTTTCCCCCTCTGTTTCATATATTCTTCTCTGGCTCATCAAAGACTTAATAGTGGAGAAATTTCTCTCCTCCTTTTGTTGGGAAGAAAAAGATACTTAGAAGATCTCGTCTCAAGAAAATAGCCCAGGTTGTGTGATTATAATTGCGTTCTCTAATCCTACTCTTGAATGACAGAAACTGAATATTCTCATGGTCTTTTCTTAACAAATTCTAATCATCACCCACTCCTATCACCCCAAGCAGATGGATCTCGTCATAGACTAGGATGAGTTTCGTTCCCAAAAAGGCAAAAGAGAAGTGCACAGTTATTTTTAAATCTCACCCTCAATACATAGGTACCAATCTCCTCACCAATATTATCAGAATATGGAACTGAAGCTTTTCATCTTTGTGTTACTGCATTACATTAGGTGTTGAATTAATGTTTACAGAGTGAATTTTTGTTAAGTGTTATCTGGGCACGAAATGTTGACACTGACACCACAATACAAATTAGTTTATCAGAACAATTAAAGAAAGGCCCAAGGGATTAGGACACCAGGATATAAACTCTAAGAGAATGAGGACCTTATCTTTCTAGTAAGCACCTAGGACAGGGACAATAGAGCAGGATCCCCATAAACATTAGCTGAATGAATGCTTCATAAAGCAACTCTTCCTAGAGGAAGCAGAAGAGAAAAATCTTAAAATGTTGGAAAAATAGGCCTGATTCAATTATAGGTAAGGAGCCCCAGGAGGAGGCTCTGGGAAAGTGGGGAGAATTATGAGAGTACAGTGTGTCTGGAGACAAGCAGGACAGGATCAAATGAGAAAAATTAAAATTACGTGGACACAAGATTCTTAATTGTGAATGAGAGTTTTAATTCCTTAACAGTTGCTCAAGATGAACAATTAGCTTCCTGTATGTGGAAAGTAGATGAGAATGGAGATCCTGATTTTGATAAGGAATTGTATTTTGTTGAGAGTATGAACATGGTGCAGTTACAGGGCTCCTAGTACCAGCTGTCCACATTTGAGAAAACATACATGGGATACACGTAATGGGCAGTGCTGGCATGCGCAGGAAGCCTTACGCCCCTCACCCTGATTGAGTGTTGGAAATTGCTCCTCTTTATAAGGAATATTATATCAAGAGCTATCAGGTATCCATTGCAGGCCAAGTAACAAAGCAATGACATGTGTTCTCATTTTTCAAATGGCCAAACTGATGCTACTGACAAGCTCTACCCTGGAAAATAATAACACAAGCTTGTTTAGGTCACATACACAAACACTCCAAGTGCACACACATAAGGCAAAACTCTCCTTATAATAAAAGGAAGTTTATTATCTTTGTCTCCCTTTTTATAGACCTGAGATCTTTTTATGGCTTCTGACCAAGAACTTTTCCAGGTTGCCACTGAGAGGAAAGATGTTAATTATCTACTTAACACTTCCTTTTTAGACTCTCAGTAGTATCCACTCTTCATTTCTCTGCCAAGGTAATTCTTGGTCTATTATCAGAGCTCTGAGGTCCTTATGCCACCATTCTGACTTGAAGCTGTGAACTAACCTGGTCAAGATATAAGGGAAGAAGGACGTGCATACATAGTTAGGATGGGTAACACATCTCTCTTTAAAGTGTTAATGAAATATTCAGGAGTAAGCAGGATATCATTTTACCTGATCTTATATGAATTCTCTCCTTAACCTGCGCTACTGCCATCTTCTTAACATGCTACTCACAAAACCAAGATTCCTGTGGGGCTTAAATTAGAAGTAACAGGCAAATAACTACTTTTAAAGCATTTCAACTAGAAAAGATCTGATTCTGTCCATACGTGTCATTCCCACTAGTTGCTGTTGGGGTCAACAAGATCAGCCTGACTTTTACTGTTCCCAACATGACTTAAAACAAAATGAAAACACACAGAGAAATTAGTATTTTAGATGCAAACTGAGCTTTGAATATATACATTTAATTTTTGGTAAGTAAGAAGTCACCTGATTTTCCACAAGGTTATTCTTGGAATTTCAATGTAGCAAATTTTAATGAGAAACCTAAGAATTTGAGAGGAGAAAGAAGAATCATAAAGTAAATTTGAGAGAATGACTTTGTGATGTGTTGGAAGAACACAAGACTGGGAAGTAGGAGACGCAGTCCAATGCAGACTAACTCCAGTCAGTGACTAACATTCCCATTCCTTATGAGCAGAAATGATGAATGTATTGGAAGTAATGATTTTTACATTACCCTCTATTTTTAAATTCTATGGTTTTATGGATTCTCATTATATTTGCTTTTTTGTAAAAAAAAAAAAAAAAAAACACTAACACATGGATTTTTATTCCTGCTTGATTCTTTATAAAAGTGGAAGTTTTGCTTGATCATGTTAACAATTTTCTTTTGTAAGTACAAGAAGCTCTTCAATTTCAATGTACTTTCTTGTATCTTATCAAAGTCACCATAAGCCTTTAAAAATCAAGAAATCAATAAAAAGTGATACTATCAGCCTACCAATATTTTAAAAATTATTTTCCAAATGTTAATTTTTTTTGTAGTGACCCAAGCTTTAAGCTTTTTCTTTTGTGTTGACAATCGACTGACAAAAGGCATTCTCAGCTTTGCTCTTCTTATTCAATGCTGTAAAAATAGTGCATCGGAAGTGAAATGCATTTTCCTCACTTCAATATGGAGGGAAACATAAAGCTGCCTGTTAACAAATGAAAACCGTATGAAAGTATTTTCAAGGCGTAACTACCAACAGAGTTAACAACAAGGTAATCACCAGGCTTAAGAGAACCCTTGATTTTTTTTTTAACATTAGTGATTCATATTCAGAAATTATTATTGTGTGTAGTTTTGGTTCACACAAAAGAAAATCACTGACTTTTTAAAAATTATTTATTTTCTTTTTTTAATTTTTATTTATTTATTTATTTGGTTGTGCCAAGTCTTGGTCTCAGCATATGGGAATTTTTAGTTGTGGCATATGAACTCTTTAGTTACAGCATTTGGGACCCAGTTCCCTGACCACGGACTGAAACCTGGCCCCCTCCATTGAGATTTGGGAGTCTTAGCCACTAGACCACCAGGTAAGTCCCAACATTTTTGTTTATAGATGATAAAATACAGACTGAGTATCACTTCCAACAGAAGTACTAATTCCTAATGAGCTAATTAAAGAAAACTGAATCATGGCAGAATGTATTGAGTGAAAGATGTCTCTAAAATCACATCCTAGGTAGATAACCCTAAGGCAGGAGTCCTCAACCTCTGGGCCACAGACCAGTACCTCCTGTCAGATCAGCAGCAGCATTAGATTAGAAATAAAGTGCACAGTAAATGGAATGCACTTTAATCATCCCGAAACCATCCCTGCCCACTTCCTCAGTCCTTGGAAAAGTTGTCCTCCATGAAACCAGTCCCTGGAGCTGAAAAGGTTGGGCACCACTGCCCTAAAGGTTAAAAATACTATATATTTGCCTCTACATCCTATTAGATTATCCCAGAAATTGTACAACAGATTAAAGACAATAAATATTTTTTTTAATTACAAACTGTTGGCATTCATTGAATGAATGAATGAACGACAGATGAACTGACTGGCTGATAGACTAAAGACAACCTACTAATAGACTGATCAATTAACTTTAAATGAATCATTTAATTTTACAAAACATTTCAGGTCTATATTTCCTCACAGAATTCAAAGACAGAAAATACTACTGTAACTCAAACCTGGTCATTTATTTGCAATCAGTGTGTAAAAATACTTGGGAGCTCAGGTACATTCTTTTCCAGGGGAAAAAAAAAAATATTGAATAGTGCTGGTTCAAAGTTATTCACTCAGCAAATATTGACAGACTGCCTACTAGGATAAGAGCACTAGGGTATGGAATCATAGATGGAAAGCTTAGAGTCTGCCTACAAGTTTGTTTTCTAGCTACTCAGATAATCATACATAATTATATGTGTTCACATACAAAAAAAGAGCAGACAAATAAGTGACTTCCAAAATAGAGAGTTATTTAGGAGTGCAATGAGATCTCAAAAAGATGAGTGAAGGTGGTATTTCATCTTGAATATGCAGGGATTTCAAAAAAAGCTCAATGAGCAAGAAGAAGAAGGATCAAGAGGCTGACATTCAGTCAGTATGCTTCAGTTTGAATATGGAAGTTGTTAAAATGTTGAGATAATTGCATGCTAGGTGGTAATTGGGAATATTTTCATTTCTCCATTTTTATTTTCTCACGTATAGAATGACACATAATTTTACAAAAATGCATTAAGTATGCTCATGTTGCTTCTTTCATTTTTCCTCATTTCCTTTTTTGTCTGATTCCTCCCTTTGGTCTTCCCATTCACATCCATATTTCCCACATATATCCATGCCTTTTCTTTTCCAGGGATCTATCTCAACAATCAGTAGTTCTTCTCTGGAGTCATATAATCTCATACAGAGCTATACCTAACAAGGCGTGGGCACACATATACACACAGACTCATTCAGAATACTCACACAGACATAACATGCATACACATATTTACACACGTATTTTATATCTATGTTTTTACTTATTGTTTTCTTGTTCAACAATATCTTTTAGAAAATCCTCTAAATCATCTGCTATAGTCCCACTTTGTTTTCTTAATATAGATAAAATGTTACATGGCATGAATATATAATTTATTCAATGATTCTCTTAATAGAAACTTACTGTATTTCCTTTTTTTTTTTTTTTGCTAAAACAAACAACACTTAAATAAAGAACCACTTACTTATGTCTTTGCACATAGTGCTTTTATGTATATGGGATAAGATCTTAGGAGTACTGCTTGTGTGTATATATTTAATTTTAACAGATTGCTTTCCAAAAAGGCTGTAATGCTTCTCATTTCCACCAGCAATGTATGAAAATACCCTTTCCCCCACAGCCCAGCCAACACTATATGCAAAAGCTCTATTCTATTTCTGCCAGGCTGATGAGTGTGAAGAGATAGATCGCTTATTTTCAAATTGCCTTTCCCTGACTGAGAGTAAACGTGAACATCTTTTCATATGCATATTGGCCAAATGCCCTGAAAAATGAAGAAGTTTAGTTTTTCTTCTTTTTAGGGATACCCCATAGGGCTTTTTAAAGTATACCTAAAAACAAGTTTATCTAGCATACCCATGTGAGTAAAATGGGATTCTCTCTAGATATTCAAAACTAAGCCAGACTGGAAAAGATACTCAGCTGTGCTCCCCAGAGTCATTGAGGAATTCTCTAGTTCCAACCTGAAGTATCTAAGAGCAGCGGTCCCCAATCTTTTTGGCACCTGGGATCAGTTTCGTGGAAAACAAATTTTCCACAGACCAGAGTGGATGGGTGGTTTCAGGGTGATTCAAGCACATTATACATATTGTGCATTTTATTTCTATTACTATTATACCACCTCCACCTCAGATCATCAGGCATTAGATCCCAGAGGCTAGAGACCCCTACTAAGAGGGTTCAACATGGCCAAGGGTTTGTCTTGGGGTTTGTGGACTGAGTAAGGCACAAAGACTTAAGTCCATTGGTGGAGTTAGCTGGGCAGTCAGCACTGCCTTCAGACTTTTTATATTTAGCATGTGCTGTAGTACACAACAGAGAAGGCAATGGCACCCCACTCCAGTACTTTTGCCTAGAAAATCCCATGGACGGAGGAGCCTGGTAGGCTGCAGTCCATGGGGTCTCTAGAGTCGGACACGACTGAGCGACTTCACTTTCACTTTTCACTTTCATGCATTGGAGAAGGAAATGGCAACCCACTCCAGTGTTCTTGCCTGGAGAATCCCAGGGACAGGGGAGCCTGGTGGGCTGCCGCCTATGGGGTCATACAGAGTCAGACACAACTAAAGCAATGCAGCAGCAGCAGCAGCAGCAGTAGTACACAAGCCCATCTGCTCTCTGGCAGGACACATCCCATGTGGTAATAAAACCAAGAGACACTGAGGTACTACGGCAGCATGACGGTTCATATGAATTCCCATAAGAGCCATATGAAAAACAATTCAAGGAAAATACAGAAAGACTCCATTATGAGTTCTAAGAGGTTTTCCTGGTCATGTTCTAATGTTGAAGAATTCAGGGAGAAATATATACCTGACATTAAAATCATGTCCTGTGATTTTCAATGGTAAAGAAATATTTGTGAGCACTATATTGAATTTATATTCAAAAGCACCTCTGTTATTTTTTTCCTTTTGTCTTTTTACTCAGGAGTAAGGGTGGAGTAAATATGGAAGGCTGAGGTTATTTCTTTCCAAGAATATACTCAATGAAATTTTAAATGAAGCGTTTCTCTAAAAAGACTGAAAAAGAAAGGAGGACTTCATCAGGTAGGTCATAAAAGTGCTAAACATGGAGAAGTCAGAGCCATAATGATGCTCCAAATTAGCTTCCCCGAGGAGGGGATTCTGGCCATAACCTTTGTTAAGTGCTGTAATGTGTAGTAAGTAAAATGCATTATTCATGTAATACTTGAACATACTCTGGGAATTTCTGAAGGACTCCAGGAGGAAAATACGGTTTGTCTTTCAGGTGATGAGAAGAATCTGGATCCTGATTTCAAGCAAATAATACAATTCAAGAGCAGCTTGCATTGATTTCATAATCTTTAGACTCTCCCTTCCCTCCCCAGTAAAAGCAGAGGAAATATAATTTAATCAGCTGGGTAAGAGCCTGTGCTGATTATCTGAGCCCTCTCCTGAATTCTCAAAGGTGGGACTGCCATTCCTAATGCAGGATTTGCATTCAGCCTGCCTTTGCTAAGTACACAACTGCTGTTATTTGTGTATGCGAATTATTTCTTCTATAACAAGGCTGGAATTACATTCGGGAATTTAACTCAAATTAAGTATTCATAACAGGAGCAACTTCTTTTAATGTCATATAAAGCACCATTGATACTTAAAACATAGACTGTCACAAAGTATCCTGCCTCTCCCTGCATACCTTAGGTTCTAACCCCATCATTAAATTTTCTGTCAAAATATTTTCTAAGTTATTACCAATGGAATGAAGGGAATTCAGGTGAGAGTCGATGCTTATTTCTTAAAAATTCTGTTTTTTTAAAAAAGAATATTCAGCATATATTTACTCCCTTTTCTTTGGAAACTTGGTGGCACAAACGGCCCAAGGATGCTTTCAAAAAGAACGAGAATGTATTTAGGACACATTACTTGTATTTGTGTGCTTACATGCTAAGTCGCTTCAGTTGTGTCCAACTTTTTCAGACCCTAGGGACTGTAGCCCACCTCCAGCCGGTTCCTCTGTTCATGGGATTCTTCAGGCAAGAATACTGGTGGATTGCCATGCCCTCTTCCAGGGGATTTCCCCAACCCAGGGATGGAATCCATGTCTCTCATATCTCTTTACCACTAGGCAGGTTCTTTACCACTAGTGCCACCTGGCAAGCCCTACTTGTACTTAAGTGTTACTTACTGAAGTTGGCTACTCAGTAATCAGAAAATATACCCAGGATGATATTAATAACTTCAAATATTACTCAGCAAGGTAGTGGTCTTTAAACTTTCAGAACTCATGCCTGGAGCCTCAGTTTCTTATCTCTAAAATGGAGTTGATGCCTATGGTAAACTAAATTATGACAAAGGAGGCAAGAATATACAATGGAGAAAGGACAGTCTTTTCAATAAGTGGGGCTGGGAGAACTGGACAGTTGCATGTAAAAGAATGAAATTAGAACACTCCCAAAGACCATGTGCATGCGTTCATGCTAAGTCATGTATGACTCTGTGCTACCCTATGGACTGTGGCCTGCCAGGCTCTCCTCTGTCCAGGGGGATTCTCCAGGCAAGAATACTGGCGTGGATTGCCATCTACATGAAAATAAACCCAAGATGGATTAAAGACCTAAATGTAAGGCCAGATACTATAAAACTCTTAGAGGAAAACATAGGCAGAACACTCTCTGACATAAATCAAAGCAAGATCTGTTTTGATTCACTTCCTAGAGTAATGAAAATAAAAACAAAAATAAACAAGTGATACCTAATTAAACTTAAAAGTGTTTGCACAGCAAAGGAAACCATAAACAAAAAGACAACCCACAGAACAGGAGAAAATATTTGGAAATGAAGCAACTGACAAGGAGTTAATCCCCCAAATTTTCAAATTTTTTGAGGCTCAATATGAAAAAAACAAGTCAAAAAATGGGTGGAATATCTAAACAGACATTTCTCCAAAGAATACATACAGATGGCCAAAAAGGACAAGAAAAGATGCTCAACATCACTGATTATTAGAGAAATGCAAATCAAAATACAATGAGGTGTCCACCTCACACCAGTCAGAATGGCCACTATCAAAAAAATCTAAAAAAATAAATGCTGGAGAGGACGTAGAGAAAAGGGAACTTCCTTCTCTGTTGGTGGGAATGTAAATTGGTACAGCCACTATGGAGAAGAGTATAAAGGCTCCTTAAAAATCTTAAAATGGAGCTACCATATTATCTAGCAATCCCATTCCTGGGCATATATCTGGAGAAAACCATAATTCAAAATGATCATGCACCCCAATGTTCACTGCAGCACTATTTACAATAGCCAGGCCATGGAAGCAACCTAAAGGTCCATCAACAGAGGAATGGATAAAGAAGACATGGTACATATATACAATGGACTCAGCCATAAGAAGAACAAAATAATGCCATTTACCACAACGTTCATGGACACAGAGACTGTCATACTGAGTAAAGTAAGTCAGACAAAGAAGGACAAGTATTGTATCGTATCACTTGTATGTGGAATCTAAAAATGTGGTACAGGGGAACTTACCTACAAAACAGAAACAGAGTCATACATACAGAAAACAATCTTACGGTTACCAGGGAGAAAAAGAGGGAAGGATAAATTGGAAGATTGGAATTATATTCACACTATTACATATAAAATAGATAAGTAAAAGGAACCTACTGAATAACAACAAACTCTACTCAATACTCTGCAGTGACCGGTATGGGAAAAAAGTGGATACATGTATATGCACAACTCGTTCACTTAGCTGTACAGCAGAAAATAACACATTGTAAATCTACTCAAATGAAAATTTAAAAAATAAGTACAATAAAATGGGGGTCTTGGACCCGCTGTGAGGCTTAAATGAGATAACATATGAAAAGTACCTCTTCTGTGTCTGACATGTAGCAGACATTAAATAAATAATAACCATCATCATTATTTTTAATTTCACCATTATTATCTTAACAAGGGTCCACACTCTAGAAATTAGAGTAACTCATGTTCTTCTATGCATTTTCTCTCCATAAGAAGTAAAGCAGAGCTGGGAAAGGCTGCTTGAGAGTTATTGCAGAAGAGTGATGGTTCTTCATGCTGAAGGAAATAGTCTCATTACAGCATGTGTTGCCTGCTCTAGGTCCAACAGTGGGCTTGGAGAATCCATATCTCGATCACAGAACCGCAAAATTCAACTAAATTCTACCAACATCTACTGAAATGAAAGAATCAGAAGATTTACTGTCAGAAGTCTAAACCAGCTTCAAACTCCTCATTATTTGGACCATTTGGGAAAAGCTATTTAACCTTTCTCAGCGTGTTTCCTCATCTGTAAAAGGAGACTAAGAGTCCCTACTTTTTAGGCTTATGATAGGAATTAAATAAATATGGTGTGTGCAAGTGTACACAAAATGCAAACCATTAAACAAGTGCATTTATTTGTGCAAACTGCAGTGAGACATGTCCCAGGTTCAACCACACTATTCCATGGTCCCTCTAAGTCCAAACCTACCTGTCACACCTGTGTATTGATTCAGAACTTATAAAATGTGTTCATGGTACCTGTATGATCTCTAATTATCTCAGAACTTAAGCCATCCTTCTATGTTACTGGTGAGCCTAAATACCCTCCCCACCACCCCAGCCCCATCGCACAGGCATGTATGAGATTTTGGTAATTTAGTAGAGCCATTAACTAGACAAAGAGTGAAAGAGATATACAGAATAGAATAGGATGTCTATCAGAAAAAGGAAATGGAAGTGAGTCCTGTAAAGTCGGGAGGGTGATGGGAAAAGATCCTATACTACTATAAAGAATAGATCATGTGATAGAACAAAGAAACAGAATGAGTAAAACCAGTTTGCTGCCTAGGCTGAGGAAGAAGAAAAAAGATCAGGCATCAGAGCTGTCCACAGGGAAGGAACGAGTCAGAGTAAGGTAAGTCAGAGGAAAAACAACGTAAGTTGTATGAGAGGATTTCTTCTTTCTAGCTTAGGTAACTAACTGAGACTCCTCTCTGCTCTTAAAGGCTAAAGAAGTCTTATAGACATGAGCACATTATAAATGGCACAGTCAAGATTTTTCAGTAAAGATTTGAAACTTCCTTGGCATGTCAGGGTGACCCTGTTACTGGAGTTCTCAAATGAATAAGAGAAAATGGAAAATAACCTGAGTTTGGGGGCTCATTCTCTTCTAGATTTCATAACTGTTATTTTGCAGATGCTGTTTAGCGTAGCTATTTCTCATTCAATTGATATTGAAAAAAAGCAAGAGAGTTCCAGAAAAACATCTGCTTTATTGACTATGCAAAAGCCTCTGACTGTGTGGATCGCAACAAACTGGAAAATTCTTAAAGAGATGGGAATACCAGGCTACCTTAGCTGCCTCCTGAGAAATCTGTATGCAGGTCAAGAAGCAATAGTTAAAACCAGACATGGAACAACAGACTGGTTCCAAATAGGGAAAGGAGTACATCAAGGCTGTATATTGTCATCCTGCTTATTTGACTTATATGCAGAGTATGTCATGTGAAATGCTGGGTTGGACGAAGCACAAGCTGGAATCAAGATTGCCAGGAGAAATATCAATAACCTCAGATATGCAGATGACACCACCCTTTTGGCAGAAAGTGAATAAGAACTAAACAGCCTCTTGATGAAAGTGAAAGAGGAGAGTGAAAAAGTCAGTTTAAAACTCAACATTCAGAAAACTAAGATCATGGCATCTGGTCCCATCACTTCATGGCAAGTAGATGGGGAAACAATGGAAACAGTGACAGACTTTATTTTGGGGGACTCCAAAATCACTGCAGATAGTGACTGCAGCCATGAAATTAAAAGACACTTGCTCCTTGGAAGAAAACCTATGACCAACCTAGACAGCATATTAAAAAGCAAAGATATTACTCTGCCAACAAAGGTCCGTCTAGTCAAAGCTATGGTTTTCCCAGTAGTCATGTATGGATGAGAGTTGGACTATAAAGAAAGCTGAGTGCTGAAGAATTGATGCTTTTGAACTGTGGTGTTGGAGAAGACTCTTGAGAGTCCCTTGGACAGCAAGGAGATCAAACCTGTCAGTCCTAAAGGAAATCAACCCTGAATATTCATTGGAAGGACTGATGCTGAAGCTGAAACTCCAACACTTCGGCCACCTGATGTGAAGAACTGACTCAACAGAAAAGACCCTGATTCTGGGAAAGATTGAAGGTAGGAAGAGAAGGGAACAACAGAGGATGAGATGATTGGATGGCATCACTGACTCAATGGACATGAGTTTAAGCAAGCTCTGGGAGTTGATGATGGACAGGAAAGCCTGGCATGCTGCAGTCTATGGGGTCGCAAAGAGTCAGACACAACTGAGCGACTGAACTGAACTGATATTGAGGACATGGCCATTTCCATTATGAGAATTTGAAGAAAGAGGAACAAACAGTTATTGATGAAAGGGGATTAGCAGAAGGAACAAAGGAATCTCCTCCCCCTCCTTCCCTCATTCCCCTGACCATCATCCTCAAAGAAAGCCCCAACTGACTCCATCATGCCCCTGTGGAAAGACCACAGGGACAGCTGCCTTTCTGGCTAACCCACATGACATGAAACTACAAGAAAGGAAAAGAAACACAACAGACAAGCATTTGCACTGCTTTTAGTCTCAAACTTCCATAGAGTAATATTTTGATTCATGGAAACTTGAATCTACAATTTTACAAACATCAGTGGAAAACCTATCTTTATCCTACCCTCCATATGTAGTCTGGTACCAGTCCCTAACAGGGCTGTTAAACTCTGCACAGACCACTTTATAAAAATAGGCCCTTTTATCTGCTGCCAGAGAGTAACAAAAGAACTCTTGTGTGTCTGTGGAGATTCTAGGGTTATGTTAGAATGGATAATAGAAAGACAAATACTTGCTAAAATATTGTCTGTTACTCCCAGAATCGCTATAGCAATACCCAAGCCAAGCAGCTGAGAAAAGCCTTAACACGCTATGCAATTCAAATGCAGCCCATCACTGCTGCTATAATTACAGGTGCCTCCCTTCCTCCTCTCAGATCTGTGGATAAAAGCCTAGGGCTGAATTTGTATCTCAGCTGCACAGAAGCTGAAACTAGTAGTCAATAAACACAGAGAACTCTGCATTTGACAGACAGGCTCTTGTAGGACAGAGCTAACCTATTGTTCAACTGTTCTTCCACACTCACATTATCGGGATGACAAAAAGGGAAGGGATGTTTTTGGATGCTCCCCAAATCCAAGGACTTTATTTCATTTAAGCCCCACAAAAATCACATGAGGTGTTATTACTCTTATTTCTATATTTTAAATAAGAAAAATGAGACTCAAAGATTAAGTTATTTCCTTAGGTTACACACCTTTCTAAGTAGTAGAATTGGCCCTGGAATTCCAGTCTTTCCAACCACATTGTCCATGGGAAAAACACATGCCTTTTGCAGATCAGTGTGGAATCAGGTTCCTGTCAATAGTAGGTTATTAGCGATGGGTTTCCCTGGTGACTCAGTGGTAAAGAATCCACCTGCAATGTAGGAGAAGTGGGTTCGATTCATGGGTTGGGAAGGTTCCCTGGAGAAGGAAAAGGCCAACCCCTCCAGGATTCTTGCCTGGAAAATCCCATGGACAGAGGAGCCTGGCAGGCTATAAAGTCCATGGGGTTTCAAGAGTTAGACGTGACTTAGGGACTAAACCACCATCACCACAGCAATGGGCCATTGTTCTTATAACTTGTAAACTCCTCCCAAAGGCTAATACATAACAATTTTTAAATTAGAACTCTGCACCTCCACGCTTTTAGGGGAAGGTGGAATGATCAAGATTTAAAATTCACTGAAGCTGTATCTGTGTGCAGACAGATAAGAATATTGAACTTATGGGCAACCTAAAAGATTAAAAAGAGTACATCAGGGTAACTAGAGAAGCAATATTTGGGAAGACACAGAGAGGCAATGCTTAGAATCTCTAGAATCTCTGCCTTATTAAAATATTTGTGCCAAGGTTATAAAGGTTCTATTAAAGGAAATGGACAGTGTCCACTAGCCATGTGAAAATTCACCTTCTTACACAGTGTAAGCTGTTTTCAGATTTTAGCTGTACTAACATTGAAACCACTTCTTTCTCTCTGAGCAGGCCAAAGGGATCTCCTTTCAGTGCTATAGGCTCCTCTCAAATAGAGAACCCAGGATACTTACTTCCAACGTCCCACTCTGTAGATCATACCATTAATCTATCTCAAAGGCTCCAGCCACACATTTTTATATACCATTTACTAGAAATTTATGAAGCCTTAACATGTCCAGTTTTTTAAAATATGATCTGAAATACATAGAAAAAAAAATAATCGACAATTTAAAAGTATACCCTTTAAAGAAAAACCTGGGTAAACCGAGCAACAAACCCTGAGGAATTACCCATTTCAGAATGTTAATTGCTATGTGGAAGTGACTTTTGAAGTTCAATTTAATTTCCTGAAAACCCCAAACAACTCTATTTCCCTACAGAAAATAATTAAGCATCGGGGATGATAACATGATTAGAAAGTAAAACACCTGGAATTTGCTTAGCGAATCAAAATGCAAAGAGAGGACTGCTGTGAAACTGCGGCTGCTCCTCTCCTGCCCAACCTCATCACCACTGCTGAAGAGCCATTATCATCAGAAGGTGGTGGGGGTGGGGGAGGGAGGCCTGCCACTGTAGAGAAATACTCCACTATTTATTCACCTCTCTAAAGGTCTACTGGGTCCTGGCTGATCATCTGGCCCCGCTTGTTCCTGAAGGGCAGCCCACTGGCCTGAAAAAAGCTCCATAGAACTCTGGGGTAGGGGCGGGGGATCATCCTTGTGAGAGTAAGATGCAGAAGCATTTGATCTAAATGAGCCTGAACCAATTACAGAAATCAATAGTCTGTGTTGCAAAATCAATTAAATGATTGACCAACTGATTGATTATATTAACACTTAGGTTCTTATACAGCAGATACTTCACTAAGCACTATATGTGTGTTATCTCTTTTAATCCCAAGAATGACTTTATAGGTGAATACTATTATCATGCCCATTTTGTAAGGAGCTAAAACTTAGGAAGATTCAACAGCATATTCTAATCACACAACTCAAAAACAGCAGAGCCAGGTTCAAACTAAGATATGCTTAGTTCAAGCCCAAATTCATGACCCTATAATAGAGCTGGTTGATAAATGACAGACATCTATACAGTGGAAACTCAGACACTTAAAAATTGGATACAAAAAATACTTGAAGATAGAAAAATGTTCACAATAAAGTGTTGTGAAAATAAATTAATAAAACATGTACAGTAAAGAGTCAAGGAGATAAATCTCAGAATGACATTTATGGTGAAATAATGGGTGGTCTTTAATCCTTTATATATATAATATATATATATTTCTATTTTTCTACAATAACTATGCATCACTTTTATACTCAATCCAAATATTTTCATTTTAAAAGGCGAGCAAATAGAAGCAAAATTACAATAGTGGTTTTAGGTGAATGGCACAATTATGAGAGATCGTTTTCACTTTTCCATATTTTCCCAAATGTACCACAAAGCATTACTCCATAACTATACACACACACACACAGTTAAAAATTCTAAAGAGCTGAGCTGCTTTCTAAAATGTATAATTGGACGCCTGTGACAGAGACTATCAGTGGTTCTTCAATGTTCATTCTCCATGTCTTCTACAGGAATAGACCCTGAGATTTTCAACTGGGCACATTTCCTGTAATGTGGCTTCAATCCCCAGCCTCCTGTGCACACAGATGTAGCCATGTGCCTAAGTTCCTGTCCATAAGTTACGAGATCAAATGGAGTGTGCAACATCCAGGACGTGTCCATACTGCTTTTGGGAAGGTGCACAAGATGGCTAGACTATGAGAAAGGCCACACCAGATGCCAGATATAGATGCCAGAAGAGACAGCTGGAAGTAACATAGACCCCAGCAGGCTGCAGATGGCATGGCAGATCCACCATGCCATCCCTGACTTGGATGTGAGAGCCAAGAGAATATCTCTCATTTAGTTTTGTCTTTCTAGAAGGTAGGGTGAAGTTTATGTTACTGAATCTACATTCTAACTAATATAGTACTGAAACACTTAATCTACACTAGTTCTCTCTCTCCCTCTCTCTCTCTCTCTATACACACACACACACACAAATGTGTATGTGTAAGTGTCATGCATATATGTGTGAGTATATACATGTGTGTATATGTATATATATATATATGTGTGTGTGTGTGTATATACATATATATATATATATATATATATATATATGTGAAAAACATTAATGGCATCACTATGATTTGAGACAGGAGGCCCAGACCAGCTGAAGACTTCTGATGGAGCAGTGGAGAGAAGGAACACATACAACACAGCCACTCTAATAGCTAAGCTAATATCAAGAATGGAATGTCCAAGTAAATGCCTTGAGTGAGTGAATGAAGTCACTCAGTCATGTCCGACTCTTTTTGACCCCATGGACGGTAGACAACCAGGCTCCTCCATCCATGGGATTCTCCAGGCAAGAAAACTGGAGTGGGTTGCCACTGCCTTCTCGAGGGGATCTTCCCAACCCAGGGATCAAACCCAGGTTTCCCGCATTGCAGGGAGACGCTTTAGTCCCTGAGCCACCAGGGAAGCCACAGTAAATGCCTTAGTAAATCACAAGTCTTAATGAAAGATGCAAACAACAGGTTTTAGAAATCTTTCCCTGCAGATGTAGTCAGATTCCTCTCTTCATGTTAGATTATGTATTTACATGTTACTGTGTGCATTTGTCACATCGCTTTGCAATTTTCTTTTAGGTGGCTACCTATACCTGTAGAATATGAGATCTACATAGACTTTTTTTTTTTTTTTGGACGTGTCCATGGCATGCAGGATCTTAGCTTCCTGATAAGGGACTGAACCAATGCCCTCTGCAGTGCAAGCACAGAGTCTTAACCACTGGACCGCCAAAGAAGTCCTGATGCAGAGACTTTGAACTTCTTAGTGTCCTAAAGCCAATGGCATAAGGTAAGCAGTGAAATGTTTGCTAAATGAATGATTCAAAGAATGAATGAATGAAAAAATAACAAATAGGATTACTGGTTGCTTGTACAAGTACAGAATTAAATATCAAGGTATTTATTACAAATAGGCAATAGATTACATGATATATATTAAAGTACAAACTCTAAATATTAGCAAAAAAAAAATCTCCAAGCGTATACATTTTGGTAAGTTATATCAAACTAAATGTGAATTTCTTTGTGTGTGTGTGCTCAGTCATGTCTGAGTCCTTGCAACCCTATGGACTGTAGCCCACCAGGTTCATCTGTCCATGGAATTTCCCAAAGAATACTGGAGTGATTCCCATTTCCTACCTAGAGGATGTTCCCAACTCAGGGATCAAACTTGCATCTCTTGCATCTTCTGCATTGGCAGGTGAGCTTTTTACCACTGTGCCACATGGGAAGTCCCGAATTTCCTAAAGTCAATACAGTGGATTCTTCAAAATTAACAAGGTAAGGAGATAAAATATTGAAACACAGCCTATAGTACAGAGTTTTAAAAATATAGATCTTGCTGCCTATAAGAAAAAAAAAAAAAGTATCATTAGGAACCTCCACATAATGTATTTTGTAATAACTATATTTGGGGGAAATTTTCGTATTTTGAAGCTTCAGTTATATCTCGCTTTTCATTATTGTATTATGTCAATAATTGAAGAACTGGATTAGATACCAATGCTGAATAAATATTTGTTGAATATCTGAATCAAAAATAGAAGCAAAATTGAAAGAGTTGATAGGAAGCTTTTGGCTTCCTCCTTACAATTACAGTATAAAGCATTACTTTATTTTCTGATAAGTTTAGCTTTATCTCTTTCTTGAACAATAGCACCAAAAGAGAGAGATTACTTATACTAAATACAGCTTTTTCTTACTAATATGTAGAGAATTTTTTGTATTCAAGTTCAGTGCCCTTATAACATACACAGTACAAGAGAACAATAAACAAATTTCAGCGTTAAAATTCTATCCACACTTCACTTAGAAAATATGGTACTTTGAAATCTTAGCTAAGATTCTATCCTTGTTTATATTCAAAATGCTAATGCAGTTTGGCGACCTGCTAGGCAATAAAAGATGTACAAAATTCAAAGAACTTTGAGCAGTTCACTTCCCTTACCACTTTCTTGTGGCTATAAAGTTTAGTTAAGTCAGAAACCCCTATTTAAAGCCAATAAATGAGTATCCTTGAATAAATATAAATGTATTATTATCTACCATATGCATTTTTTCATATCCTGTGTGTGTATGTATATATATATATATTTATACTCCACAAATGGAAAGATTAAAGACAGAATAATTCTAGACTTATAATTGTATAAATATACATATGAAAACCTATTCTATCTCTGTTTTGTAAATAATTTCATTTATATCATTTTTTTCAGATTCCACATAAGTGATATCATATGACATTTATTTACAAAACAGAAATAGACTCACAGACATAGAAAATAAACTTATAGTTACCAAAGGGAAGCAATGGATAAATTAGAAGTTTTGGTTTAACAAATGCACACTACTGTATATAAAATAAACAAGGACCTATTGTATAACACAGGGAACAATATAATAACTCATAAAGGAAAATAATCTGAAAAATAAAATACATATACAAATGTAAAACTGAATCACTTTGCTGTACACCTGAAACTAACACAGCATTGTAAACCAACTATACTTAAATTTAAAAAAAAATTAGATAACAACAACAAAAAAATCTGTGAAATTCATACCATATAAAAGGGTTTTTCATTCTTCTTCCAGAGAACTACACACCACCAAATACAAGTTTTTGAAATTACATGTTTCCATTAATTAAAATAATTGACAATATTTAAACATATAGTGACAAACACAGCGAAGTCCAAATAAAAACTTCTGAGGAATACTAAAGTTAACTCAATGAGCTTCCCCAATTCATATCCTAAAATTATCATTAGCATTTAATTATGATGATTTCAATACTTTAAAATCTCTAACCAATTTATAATTGTGCTACTATTAATGGTACCATCAATAAGGTATCTCCTATACATAATTCTGTATAAAGTCTCCCATATTGCAATTTAAATTATTGGAATATACGTAATAAACTTGTGTCTTACCTAATTGGTAATTAATATGAAAAGCTCTTAGTTACCAATAATTTGGACAGATACAAATATTATCAGTTTTAATACTAAAGAAATGTATATAATTGACAATGTCCACCTGAAACAAATATACAAGCACTCTGGTTTCATTCCAAAAGCAGTGTACAGATTTCAGCTCTTGGCACCATGACCTAGCAATGACACAGACAGTATAGTCACAGCAATGGGAAGGTGGGGTAAGGGTGGATGTAGTTTAGTCCAAGAGATTTCTAATGAACACCATCTAGGCTAGGCTCTATTTTCTGCCCAGATTCTGGGCCATTTCCATGTACTCATTCATGGCAACTAAGTTAGGGTCTTCTTAACTAGAACAGATGCCTGCTACAATGTTTTTCTGATAGATTTTGTGAAAACAAAATTTTAAAAGGATCTGTTAGGGATGACTTTAGTAGGAGGTTGAGGGGGAAAGGTCCCACAACTATTCATCATCTTAGACATTATTTGTAAAACAACACCTGCTTAAGATCCCTTTGGGCTGTGGGGTTGGTTATGTGAATGTGAATATTCTAAATGCTTACGTTTTAAAGGATCAGTCAGCCCATCCGTGGTGTGCTGAGAGCCCAACACTGTGTGTTCTGCAAGGAATGATAAAATATCCAAGCCGCACCCTTATCTACAGAATTCACTCACTGTTTTTCACAGCCTAGTCATGATTATTGATTACCAATCCAGAAAGTTAATGTACCCACCCACTATAAACAGAGGAATTATAAATTTTAAGGTTAAAATCTCTTTAGGATTATCTAGCTCAGTGATTGATTTTCTACCTGCCTGGGAGTTTTATTTTGTGTGTGTGTGTTGTTTTTTTAGTGTATCCCTTAAGAGTTTTCTTTAAAAATATATTTTTAAAAGTGAAAGCACAACTATCCAGTTGTGAAACTATGCGGTTGTGAAAAATGAAACATTTTAAATCACAGTATCTCCAGGTTTGGGAATCAAGAGTTTAAATTATTAAATGTTTAAAATTATTATTATTATTATTAAATTATTAAATGTAAAACAAGATTTGGGAATCATTTATCTGATCAAATCGCCTTGCCAATGCTTGAATTTATTGTGCAGAATCCCCATCTAAGATAGACCCTTTGGAGGAGACAAAACGATCCAGATTTTTAAAAGGACAGCTGATGCATGGAACAGCAAGAGGAAGAGAAATGCATCTTAGAGAACAAGCTGAGGATGAGTGATTGAAACATCAGCCCTAGTCTCCAGGCAGGCTCCCTAACAGATCAACACAGAACCCTCAGGGAAAGGTTACAGAATAGAATAGTGCTCAGTCCTTCACCCACCAGAAGCAGGAACTCAACTGCAACTTCACATACTCCAACATCATTTCCACTACCATGCAGATGTGCTTCCAGAAAACACACAAACAAGACTTAAGACATTTTTCAACCTGCATTCAGTCCATTATTCCTTTAGGTTATCATAAAATTTTGAGATTGCCCCTCCTTTATTCCACTCCTGTCAGCTGAGAATCACTGCTCCAAATGGATCAAGTACAGTCACTTGTGTATCTACAAAACATGAATAATAGCTAAAAGTTCTTTATAGGCAGATGGATAGAAGGAAAAAAAAATTAAGTATACATAAAAGCAGGCACAGCTTTTCAGAAAATGTTTTGAAACTTAAACGAGAAAAAATACACAGCTGTGGAAAAGTGAACTAATCTTAAACCACTGGATTTAACATAATTTCTTTGCTTATTACAATATTTTGGCTTTTAAGTGAAAGAAAGTGAAAGTTGCTCAGTCGTGTCTGACTCTTTGGACCCCATGGACTATGCAGTCCATGGAATTCTGTAGACCAGAATGCTGGAGTGGGTAGCCTTTCCCTTCTCCAGGGGATCTTCCCAACCCAGGGATCGAACCCAGGTCTCCCACACTGCAGGTGGATTCTTTACCAGCTGACCCATTTTTGCTTTTAGTGGTAATTTATTTCCTACTTTTATTGTGGACATTGGATAATGCCAATTAAATGCCTGATATACAAAAATGAAAAAAGAAACTGTGGACTTTCTCTTCTATCTAACTACCAACATAGTAGAAAGTTGGTTCTAAAAGTCAATAAACCTTTTAAACATGTTTATGATCACTTCAGGTGCAATGCAAGGAAGTCTTAGAAAAGACAGACTATCACAAACATTTTATGCACAGTTTAAGAAGTTGAATGAAATGCACATGAGTAATGACAAATTTGACTTTGCTCTACCCATACACAGTAAATGAATGACTACACCCTCAGTCCCCAAAGTCCTTTTCTACCAATAAGCCCAGGGTTCTATGCATCTTTCTGTTAATTCCAATATTATCCTTGGAAGTTAGATGGAAACCAAGTACCCATTCTACAGAAATATAAATCAAGGCCTAGTGAGATTTAATTATTTTTCACTAGATGACAAAGTAAAAAGTAAAATTCATAATTCAAATAGGTCTGGGGTCCTGAGTTCATGTAGAATTAGAAAATATCACTACAATGAACGCATTCTACTAAAATTGCTTTCAATTTTAATTTAATTTTAAATTCTGATAAATAATTTTATATTGTATAAAATGATACAATGATTACACACACACACACACACACACACACACACACACACATATATAATTTCAGTAAAGGAAATCTCTTAAAATTAGAAACACTATGAATGCCTTGGAGACAATATACTATATTCCTCAAAGATGCTAATGGTACTTTTAAGGTGGCTTCCAATGCATCTCCCTTAGATTAAGGAAACTTTTCTCTGCTTAATCATTTGATATGGCCATGTGTTTAAAAAAATACCCCTTTATTTCATTTCAGAATTTCACTTAAGAAGTACTCGTGATCCCAGGCAAAGAATTTTTTCAGAACTTCAATGATCAAGGACAAGGGTGGGTTCTTTGCTTTCATTTCAATAACACAGAGAAAAGAGATCCACTTCTTCTTCATAAAATGTAAGCTGCAGACTGAGAAACCACTTGACTGCGTGTTGCAGACCAAGTCAAGCCCATCCTTTCACTTCAATTGCTTTCTAGGGGTAACAAATAGGAGTACAAACCCTGTAACCTAAATATTAAAGCTCTGAAAAAGCAAGGCCTTATCTATCCTGTGACAGGGCCAGTCTATTCCTTGTCCCAAAGCTCACCTTCTTAACTTCTGCCTAAACTATTTTCTTGTTCTGAGTCTTCTGCCAATGAAACATTTCCCTCTCTTCTTCCCTATCACACTTTTTTTTTTCCTTTAACAGGTCTCAGCCAGCATCTTATCCCGCCTTTAAAAATACAAACCTATAGAAATCTCCTTTAAACAACTATTGTATATATTTTCTGTATCACTCAAATGACACTTTAATATGTATATGTCTTTTCTCTTTAATGGGATTACAAAATCTTTGAGGTCAGAATCTGGATCTTAGACTTCTATTGATATTTGCCTGGTACGTCATATGTACTCAATTATTATTTGCTAAATAAATGGTGTGGTGAAAGTTCTGGACAAGGAAGAAGATGACTTCGACTTTGGCAGGTATGGGAGAAGGGGATGGAAGGAGCTACAGAAAGAGATAAAGAAAATGGATAACTCATGGGATACTGTTCTTTGAAACAAAAGGTAGAAGAAACAAAGCAGGCAAAAGTCTTGGGGAAGTGACAGGAACCAGTAACTCTTCCTAAAACTAATACAAAGCAAAGAGAGTCAGAGGCTACCCTAGAAAAATAGCATAATTCACTAAAAAACATTACTTATCCGGCAGTCAGGATATTCACATTTTGATCTAAAATCTGACATTAACTAGCTGTGACCAGAACAAGCGATTTCATTGCCTTTGGCAACTCACGTCTAAACCTTAGATACCAGATCTGATCTCTAAAGACCCCTTTGGCTCAGATATTATACGATTCTATAGTTTTCCTTCATCTTGAGAGAGTTTTCATTTCATTTCTTCTGGACAAAGGGGGGGCCTGAATGTACTAAAAGGTATAATAAACAGTACAGAATTATTTGTTGCTAAAAAGATAAGCGGGATATAAAAGACAACATAAAATAAACCAAATGCCTATGGTGACACTGAAGCAGAACTTTTCTTTAACATCTGCTTTGCTTATTTGATCACTTTAGCTGAGCAATATTTCCATTGTAATAGGTCGAGGACTCAAGAGTGAGGCAGAGCTGTAGACAGAAATGGGAATTAGAGACAACACCTTCCAAACACTTGCTTTAGCTCAATGATGGTAAAGTGTCTTGTTGATTTAAAAGGGTGTGAAAAGCATTTAAAGATCCTTTTCACTGGGAGGAGATATGCCAATATAAGAATATCACTGACATCTTATTTAAAACCATCGCATATGCTCAAAGATTTGGACTAATACAAGCAAAACGATTAATTTACAAATCACCGAGATGTCTGGCATTAATCTAAAAATGACTGTGTATCAGATAGTATTTGACTTCCCTCTTTTTTCAGCCTCCCCTTCAAATCAGTGCTAATCACTCAGCACTCCCTTAGGCACCTGGAATTCTCTTTTGTATCGGAGTATCTCTGCCACAGACAGAATCGATTGATCTAATAAACTCATCCTAACTTTACAGTCTAGGGACCATGTGCTCTCCCGTCCAGAATATACTTATCTTAAAACAAGGCCATGGGAGAGGGCAAATGCTAAACCAAAAAGACTGATAGATAGAATTACATGTATCAGTGAGGAAAATATCTGAACCCCACAACCTCCTAGATCCTTTTAGATCTTTACACATAACTCTGCTGTCCAAGTAACCTGTCTCTATTAAAAGAATGTTTAGTTTTAATTAAGAAAATGAAGGGCTCAAATCAATAAATAGGGAAATGCTATATTTGAATGTTGTGGTAAATGGAGAAGAGCCTCAAAGCCCAAATAGAAAATAAAAATGGAAAACGAAAAATCCTGCAGAAAAAATTTAAGGGTCTTCTCTAACCTCCCACTCAGTTTTACCGTATTAGTTTTATCTGATAAGCTAATTGTCACTTTGAAAATACAGCAATATGAAATGTTTGGCTCTAAAGGTGTGAGGCAGAAGACAAATAAGCCAGTAATCCAGGGATGAATGAGTGGGAATGTGGAGTAGGCAGGAGGGTGAAAACTGGTGACTTTGAGGCCACCTCCCATCTAGCTGAGTGCTTTTGATTTGGTCAACTTGGAATTTTTTAAACAATTTTCTAAAAATATGTACAATCTAAATTGGGGAGATTTTTAAGTAAAAACTTGGGTTTCAGGTTTTTCTGGAATAA
This sequence comes from Bos indicus, assembly GCF_029378745.1. NCBI lineage: Eukaryota > Metazoa > Chordata > Mammalia > Artiodactyla > Bovidae > Bos > Bos indicus. The sequence goes on from NC_091768.1 coordinate 48,849,921, forward strand.
TCAAAGGAACAGGCAACTTTGGGAAGACAATTTCACAAGGCAAGAAGCAGTTGGAAGGGACAATCTCATAAGAGACTGAGGCTTGACTTTCACCATGGTACTGTCACTAAACGTGTTCTCAGTGTAAACCAAAGAACTGTCCTTTTCAGGGGCAGAAGGAACCTGAATGCACTAAAGTATGGTAACCTGAACAGAGAAGTTTCATTAAGAAAAACAAGGGAAGAATTAAAAAGACAGCATAAGACCAAGGTCAAGTATCCAGGACTCCACTGAAACTGCAGAAGAACATTTTTTAAAATTATTTTTGCAGTTTCTCTAGTACAAATAAGTTCTGTTTAAAGAAAAAAAAAAGTTTAAAGAAAACTCAAATTTGCTTTTTTCAGTTAGTGAAATGAAAGGATTCATCATCACTTACCCTCAACACCCTGGATCCTCTCAAAGAATTTTAAATGTCTTTTACTTTTGAAATAAAAAACACATATAGTTCCATTTATAAAGTGAGCTCTTAAAGGTATTTCCTTATTAAAACTTGGTCCTAAACCTAGGTTCACAGTACATGGTGAAGGTCTGAAGAAAGCTTATTTAACCTACATTAAATCTTGAAAATGCATTAATGAGTCTTTTAAAGGTATAATTTTAACTCCACAATCTTCAACTATAAAGACTATATAGAGCTAATCTGCCTTGCCCTTTCGATTAAACTTGTTAAGGGCGTTCTATTTAGTCAGCACCCAGAATGGGCCATTAAAATTCTTGTTCGGTAAGAGTTGTGTTCAGTGCTCTGTTGTTTTAAATTCCATTAAATCCAAATGGTCTTTATCACCCCATGACCACCCCTGACTTCAATCAGCCAATTTAATTACCTTACAAAATTGTCAGCAGAAGCAGCAAGGAAAAACAGGAAGCCTTATGACGTTATCAGACTGAAATCTTCCTCTTCAGTGTTTAATCTAGACCAGTCAATAAGGATGATGAGCACCTACTTCCTTCCCTTTCAAGGGCTTTTGACCTTACCTTTCATGCTAAGATTTAGGGTTTAAGTTTCATTTCAAGCAATTCTAGTACCTTGAGAACTGGATTACAAATTGAAAACCCATTTAGAAGATAAAGCTTCACCACCCAAATGCAAAACAATCAACAATTCCATTTCAATATTTCAGACCATCCTACAGAGGAAAACCGAGGATCTTTCAGAAACCCCAGGTATTATGGATGCAGTAGATTAATGATTTAATGCAGATTAATGATGTAGTGACGTAAGGATAGTACAGTTCAAAGACAGTAAACTACTTTCTATTCTGATATGTCAAAATGGACATCGATAATTTCCAAGGAATAAACGAAACTGGAGCTAAAATAACACAGTAAAATCCTAAGAACAGAAGGAAAATAAATTTCTCTCACTTGACTTTCTACCACAAAAGAATAAGGCATCTTCTTTATCAGAAATTTTCATAATTAAAAGAAAAGCAGAGATTATGTCATCATTATCATAGGCAACCCTTTATTTAAAGGTGAATAGACTTGAAAAGGCCCTGATAATCAATGATGCATCCCATGCTTGGTCTATATTACGCTCCTCCTTTGTGTGGGAGCATTAACTTCCCTGTGCTGAGTAAATGTTGAAACAGTGTCATTTGAGAATTCAGGGAATGAACACACTGCAATGACACTTAAAAAGCAAAAGGTGGTCTTTCTGGAGAAATGCCTACTGACATACAAACCCCTGCATAAAGACAACCTCACAACGCCAGAAAACGTGTTGAGTTCCACGTGTCTGGGTGGAGAAGGGGTGCTATTTCTAGAGGACGGAAGGATCATTTTTCAAAGTCATTTTCTGAAATGAGTGTGCCTCCGTTGATGGATCACATCAGAGCTATTCTTTGAAGCTTTAAGAATAAGTGGGAACTTATGTCAAAAACAGGTTTTTTTTTTTTTTTTTCTTTTTAGTGCGGCAGTAGTGTTGGCGATTCTTGGAAAGATTCCCCTCCCCTGCTTTCCAGAGCTCAGCTGAGCAGGTGTTCGGGCTTTATCTGTTTCACTCAGTAGCCGCTGTTACTCCCCCATCCCCGCCTCCCAAGAGCGTTTTCCAGCTTCCAGATGTAAGGCCACTCCTCCCTCCCGCCCACCTCACCTCCCAAAGGAAGAAAAATCTCTTTCAAAGAACTTGTAGAGAGTGGCAGCTTCCAAGCCCAGCCAATTCGCTTACATTCCTCTATGATGTAGTACATCTGCTGCTAATTATTATATCTGGGAGCACATGAACTAGCCACTAAGTAGGGGGGTTTCCATAGGAATCCATTCCGTTCCCTCTCACCCTGTGGGCTTTATAACCTGGGCTGTCCCTGAGCTGGCGGCCTTCACCTTCGGCCTGGGCACAAGGAAGACGCTACGCGTGTGCGTGGACGCAGGGCCAGCGCACAGTGTGCCAAGAAGTCCGAGCGCGTCCTGGGAAGACCTCAGCTGGGAAAGCCTTTTAAGAAAGCCGCCCTACTAATACGCCAAAGAGAAAAGCTAGGTCGACATCTGAAGGGAATTAGTGGCCTACCACAAACCAGCTCAGCTCTTCCTAGAAAAGTCTTGGAGAAGCTGCCCACGAGTTTGGGAGAAAGTTTGGGTTCACGTTTTCGTTCTTGGCATTCGAAATGCCATTTCAGATAAGGAATGTGATCAACTCGACCTCAAAGATCCTAAACAAGTGATGGTTTGGGGACTGATTCCTTAAAGAGGATACCAAAGCTCCCTTCCCCCCACACTCCGGACGGGACTGCTAGCCCTGCGCGGAGCCCAATCCCGAGCTGGCTTCTACTCCTCCCCTTGAGCAGAGGTCGAGCGGACCCGGAAGAGAGGGTGGCGAAAGTAACAAAAGAAACCTTCAAGTACCTCCGAGCCACTGTCATTTCGGGAGAACGAGGCAGTGGGGCCCACGCCCCCGGGGACGGAAGGATGCCGCCTGCGCCCCTCCAACCGCCGGCTGGGCCGGGCCGCAGCTGCGGGGAGACAAAGGTGCCTCGTTTACATCGCCCGCCCCCGCCGCCGGCTGCGGGGCCGAAGCGCACCAGAGAGGGCCCGCGGGGGCGTGGCAGTTCCGCGCATGGAAACGCCGACCCCAGAACGTTAGACCTAACCTGGAGCGGGGAAACTAACCCTCTAACTGTCCAAGCTCCACCGTGTGCACGCGCCCGCTGGGTGGTCGCCCAGGAGAAGGCAGGCGGGGCCAAACCAAGATCTTGGGAGGGGAATCCGCCACGACCCACCCGAGGCGCAACGCCGGCCCGCCCACGGGCGAGGAGCTGACCCTAGGCTGATCCTCAGGTTGCTCCCCCATCGCTCCGGGCTGCCCGAAAGCTTCGGGAAAGCTCCCTGGAGTCGGCGCTCGGGAGACGGTCTCCCAGAGGTGTTTGCAAAGCATCTTCGGAGAAGCAGGCCCGGGTGTGCAGCCCTAGGTCAGGCGAGGGGGAGGGGACGCCGGGATACAGGCGCTGGCGCACGCGACTGCAGGAAGTTTTCCTGGGAACCAAAGAGGAGTCATTGTGCCAGAGTGGTGGACGTGCCTCCCGAGAGTGCATTTGTCGGCGCGCGAGCGAGTGTGTTTGTGAGAAAGACAGAGAGCGAGCGAGCGAGAGAGAGACTGATCATCCATCCAGAAGATGGGCGGGGGTAGCGAGGGACTTGGCAAGTAACACAGTACCCTAAGCTGCTCCCCTATCCACACCCGTTGGTAGGAGGATGCAGGGTCAAGTCACCGTCATAGTGGGAACGGGGAAAACCGGGAAAGGACTGCTTAAAGCCCACGAAGGTGGTTTTCCACCACCTACGGGAAAGGGGTCTGAGGATGGGGCGGTAGCTGAACTGGGCCCGCGGTTGCCATAGTGCCGCTGCAGAGGCGCCGAGCGGCTGGCAGAGGCCACACCAGGGTCGGAGGGGGAAGGGGCTGGAGGCCACCTTCTCACCCGCGCCCCAGAGGCAGCTGCTCCACTAGCGAGTCCCTTCCCTTCCAAGGCTCCGGGCCAGTGGTGAGCCTCTGGTTCACCTTTTCAGCTGAAGTTGAAAATAACATTTCTCAAGAGTGGCTCATACGCACGCAACCAACCTCCACTTCATTCAGAACATGTTTTTCCCAGAAGAAAATAAAACTCCCGCCATTGCATCAAAATATCTCCATCAGGGAAATGTTCCAATGGTTATAATGTACACAATCCTTCACCACTCAACTCGAGTCACAAACCAGAGAAAATGGATCTCCGCGTGGAAGATGTTTGAAGTTAATGGAGAAAATAACAGGTTATCTAGAAACTGGTCAGTTGGTTTAAGGTAGCAAGGCACAGGTGTGAAGGTGTTTTCCTACTCCCCTATTTCTTACGGACATTCTTAGTAAGCACTGGTCTAGGAAAATGTATTTTTGTGTGTGTGTCAGCTCTTTTGGAAAGCTGCTACACAGTCTGCTACAGTCGCCAAGATTTTTAATATGAAGATATGAAATGATCAGCGAATGTAACAATCTAATGATTCAGCAAATATTATGCTGCAAGACCAGAGCAGCAATAATTAAATCTTTAGAGTATTGGTGGTCGTTTTCCAGCTCCCAGCTTTCTTCTTTCCCCACCTCTTAGTCCTCAAACACACTAAGACACTCATTCACAAACACAGTTCAGAAGACACCTCAGTATTCCAAATAAGTAGGTTGTACTACTCAAAATATTTGGCAAAACTACCAAACTGTGGCATTTACAATGCTTGAAGCAGAGCAACAGAACACACGTTTCCAATGATACAGGGACCCATTTAATTTCATCCAAAGAAACAAGCATTCCTGTGGACTCTTGTTGCTAAGAGCAACGTGCTTAAGTACCATCTAAAGGCATGCAGAAAGCAGGAAAACTACAACAGTAGGAATCCACTTATTGTCTTTTCTCATTATCAGTCCTGTGGGCTCCAGGTGTGTCTATGTATTGGTGGGGGAGGGAAAGAAGGGTTCCCTTTCTCAGTATGTGAAAGCATTCCTACCCAGGTTCCACAAAGCCCCAGATAGATGATAAATTTTATCCTTATAGAAAAAGCGTATAAGAAACAGACAAGAGAGAAGATGCTGCTGACATAATGGGAAATGCAGGCAATCACTCTTTGATTTAAATTTGAGTGACTTAATGTATCTGCTTTTATCTCAAAGACACATACTCAGGATTATATGGTTTCCTGCACTCTTTGGTCTAAATCCACTTGAAGTGTCAGAGGAGGTGCCCACAGTGGGAGCCTTTACCCTGTTAGCTTTCTCTTCTCTGGCTCTTATCTACTTAAGGAAACTTTTCCTGACTAGTTCTACTGAAACTCCATTGGCCAGTGGAGAGAGGCTGAGTGTTGCCCACGCTTCATTTCCTCCAAGTAAATCTTCTGGCCAACCTTTCCACTGGAGTCTCATGTTTAGATTTTACTTTGAGCCCTGAAGAAACCTGATTCCTTAAGAAAAACAATGGATTCCCCTAATATATAATTGCCATTTTAGCTTTTTCTTTTTTGTTTAAATCATGCTACAAGTGAAATAAAGGTGCAGACTTAGGCTCCCATACACAGATTCCCTCGGCCTTTATCATCACTGTTTATCATGTATTAGTCCGGAAGGCACAGCGAGCAAGATGTGAGAAGACTCACAACTTAAAAACAGACAGAAACCCTTCCTTATGACGCTATTTCACTCAAACAGCAGCCTCCCTGTGTTAAGTACCTTCAACCTTACAACAGTATTTTTTAAAGCTCCGCGTATCCATAAAGGCACCAGGCATTGAGAAAATGGAGAGATTAACCGAAAAGGCTGTCTCTGATGACAAATCAAAAAGATTAGCGCCCTTCACTTGCGGACCTGTCCAGGTCCCACGCGGAAGCGGACAGGCGCCAACTTGCCAAAGAGTTACCAGATATTAACTCATCAGCTGGGGCAATCCGAGAGGCGTGTAGCCCCAGTGCTCACGTTCTTGGGGAAGGAACTGCGAGCCAAGCCCGGAGGCTCCCGGGGAGACAAGCGGGAACAGCGGCGGTGGCCGTACCCCCAGCGTCATTACCGACTCTGACACTCGCTACCATAGGGAGGTAACGCAGCGACCACTACCACACACTGACACTCGCCGCATCCTCCCGCGGCTATTTTTTTTTTTTTTTAATAAAAAGGGGGGAAATAAATGAAATGAAAAGCACAAGTGGGTCCTTTCAAACCTCGGAAAGCCTCGGAGCAGGGAACAGGTCGAAATGCACCGAGCCCACCCGCCTAGCAGAGCCAACACGCCTGTTTACATCCGGCTGCCTCTGAGCCGGCAATGGAGAGGGATGGGGAATCTTACCAAATCTTAATACATGTGTGGTTCCTTGAGAATATCCAATCCACAGTAAACAGAGCAGGAGTTTAATGGTGCGCCTGAAGACTGGATTACTTAGAACCGGGGAAATAATCTTCATGGTGTTTCTGTGTCCACACGCGCAGCACCCACTTCCCCGATCTAGCGTTAGGCTCCCGGTTTGGGTAGGAATGAGGATGCGTCGAGTGGTGGCCGCAGACACGATCACGGCATGGTCACAGAGAGGAAGGAGTCTCCGCTTCCCAAACCCATTAGCAATCGCTGCATGTTCTTCACTCACTGCGCCAAGGAGCAACCTTCCACTGCAAGGGATGGTGGGACATCCATGTTAGTCGGGGAGCATCCGGGAGAAAGCCAGCACGCACACCCACAATGTCCGGCCGCGCGAGCCTGGGGAAGCAGAGGAGGAGGAAAATCAATAGGAAATCCAGCCTTGGAAACCGCCGAGGCGCCGGGAGCGATCCACGGTCCCAACACAAAAGGCGCTTTGCTCGCAAAGGTTTCGCCAGGCCCTATTCCACTGCACTGCTGCACAGCTTCTGACGTGAAGCCAAGATTAAGTGAGAAAAATTGAGATAGCTGCTTGCCTCTTAAGGCTTCCTGCCAGTGAGCTTCCCAATATCTATTATGCAACCAGTCTGGTCGCCCACCTTGAGTTGCAAGGAGGAAGTTGGATTTATTTACGTGGGGAAAAACAAGTGCTTTTATTTCCAGTAAAAGTCTTTACTAAGATAGTGACTGAGCTATGCAAGTGGACTTCCTACATCAACTGATGAATTTTAATAAATGACAACCTAAGTCAAAGTCACTTTGCCTAGGAGTCGTGAATAAAGAAGTGGTCTAAAACAGAGAAATTTACTGCAAATGTAACTTGTTTTTAGGCTGAACAAGGGTCTTTTTATACTTTTAGAATTTTGCCTAGGCATTAATATAGATTGAAATACTATTGGAGAGGTAAAGATAGTCTTTAAAAACTTGAGTGAGACATTCTTTGATTACTACGCAGTAATAAAAATACATTTCTGCAAGTGGACTTTTAGGGAGGAAATGTTAAAATAAAATGAAGGAATCATATTTCCCCACCCATTTTTTACCTTATCTTAAAATAATTGTGAATATATTAAAATACAATGATATTTGAAAAGGTGCAGCAAACTCCAAAGGCTTCAATAATTTATGCCCAAATTTCCTCTCACTTTGATTTTCTGAATATCTTTTTCTTGAAGACATGAAATACAGAATTGTAGCTTAAGTGGCATTGAGTGTCATGGTTTTGTCTAAAAATGTCTTATTTTTTAGTGTTCTGATCAGAATAATCAGAGTCCCCAGACAGTGACTGTTGTCTTGGCTTTCACAATTTATTCAAGGAAAAAAGTACATAATTATATTTTCTTTTGTATTTTAGCTGTCCTCTATGATGCATATAGGTAAAATATCCAACCATAATAGTTACATTAGTAAGTGAAAATAAATTGGACAGTGATAAATATATTACTATATATTAATATTTTTAAGTGGTAGGAAGCCCAAAAGGCAAATTGCTGAAACTGTATCTTAAAAGTAATATCTTTTTCATAACCAACTAAGAGGACATGTTAACCCTTATGAAAAAGTTATCAGATCATATCATATTTGAAGAATACTTAATTTTTAAATGAGTGATATGAGAAGTATTTCTTCTAGATAGCAAGATTTCTTAAATCTATTTTAAATCTATTTTTCTTAAGATAGTATAAAATGCTGATCTGAAAATAAACCTACATTCTGCAAAGGCATTAGGTGGGCATTGATTTTTTTTTTTTTAATGGAGGCATATCTGCAGTGTCAAAAATAAATATCATGAATGGCTAGTTCTGCAGTGTAGCAGGCAATTCAATCAAATAATCTGACTATTTGAGCACTTTAAAGGGAACACCTTGTGCTAAAACCAAGGGTATCTAGCGACTCCTTCAGTCCATGTTTAAAATATCTCTTGTAAAGCATGTACAGCCTAACATACCCTGTCTTGTATTTGCTGTCTCATTTATTCCATTCTATTTGTCCTTTTTATTTTTGATCCTAGGAGAGATAATAATGATTGCCAGGGCAAAAATAAATATTCTTATTTTTTATGTCAATATAATTGATATCTTCTACCTAAAAATAGTACGTTTTGATGTGGCTAATCAAAATACTGCAGTTTTGCAGTATAGTTAGCATTTAATGGAACTTGCGAGAACAAAATGTACCATAACTCCTTGTTCATATATTCTGTTAACATAATGGCATTTGATATTACAGTTGTAACTTTTCTACTTAAAACTAGCATCCGAAACTATTTAGGTTTTGTGAGATTATTTATTGGGTGTCTAGCTGTACTGAAAGATCAAGCTTCCAGATTCATGAAGTTCTTACATAGTAAATTAGGCAGTAAAAAGTCTATCACAAAATTTTCTTACCATTAATTGGTCCCCAAAGAACCAGTTTTGCACATATGCTAAATTAGGTTCATTTACATCCATCAGCTAATCTGAAAGATTTCAACACCACAGACAGCAACTCCACCTGTCCAATTGAACTTCTGCAAGACAAGAGACGACCTTTCTTCAGTACCGCGGACAGCGCTCCAGACGTGGGTTTCTTTTGGAGCAGTACAGTGAAAGTAGTACATTGAATGGGTAATGTACCATTGGAAGCGACAGAGTGCGTATTTCCACTATACAGATACTGGGAGTTTGAATTATTACATTGTTCACATTGTCAAGAAGACTATTTTGTCAACTGTGTTGTGTGTATATTTCAGTGTGACTTAATGGGGATTGCTTAGCATACCCAGGATGTGCCAATAGCCATCCCTTTCCAAAGCATACTACTACAAAAGCCATTCATTTACATTAACTGTGAGTCCCCTCATGAGCACTAAACTACTTGTTTCTCGGTACAGAAAGTTGCCTGAAAGACCACCAAAATTCAGAACACTGAATAATTCTGTCAGTGTTCAGTGGCTAAAGACATTTCTAAAATGTATAATTAGTTATCGCTTTAGAATTTGTCACCTTCAGATTTCCATCCGTTACAGGGTCTAATTGTCATTCTTTCTCATTAAACTTCACTCGCTTCCGGGGCAAAAACAACAACAACAATAAAACCCCTAAAATTACCTCCCCAATATTAGAACAAAATGATTTGATGGTGTAGAAGATGCGGTATGGCAATTCTGAAGTTATTACAAGTTTCTCCACAATACTGATACCATGCATCATAATTTTGGGTCTATATGAAGGATTGATAGAGTCATTATATACTATTTACTGATCATATTTAACTCTTCTTTTAAATTTGTAATTTGCTCCTCAAAAGAAAAAAAAAAACCCTAGTGGTGTCAGACAATCATATATATTTAGTAATTCTGAGGTTCATACACCTTATTCCATGGTTTTGATTGCTTTTTCTCTCATTTTAACCATATGGCAACCTTTACTTCCAGGAGCCAAAGCTCTGTAGGTTCCAAGGTCAAAGCAGTGATGACAAACTGCAAATGCACACACATATATACACACACACACAGAGCAGCTGTGTCTAAAAGTAAGCCTAAAAAAGAAAAGAAAAAAGAAACCACACAGATAGAAGGCTGACATGAAAGATATCAAGCCCATGATAAATTAGCAAAGAACAAAATGCATTCCATGTTCACCCAGAGCTTGTTCCAATAACAACAATAAAAAGCCATTAGCTTCATCTTTTACTCTATTTTTATATTTACTGACACTAATGACCTCTTATTCTTGGGCACTATTACTTGAGAAGCAATTTTAGTTTTCTATTCTCCCAGTGAAAATGAATCTTATTCTAGTTAGCTGCCACCTGCTGGGGCATGTACAAATGTGTAATAATCCTTACAGCACAAGGTTTTAAAAGACAATGCCTCTACCTTTTGCAAGAAATAGCAAATACATATCCCAGGATAACTTGAATTTCAAAGGTGTTTTTCAAAGGTTCTTTCATGTTGTATCTATATTTCATTTTTCACATGGAATTTTTTCTAAGAATTCCACTTGACTTGTCACTGAAGTCCTGCTGATATGTGACATTTGAAAACCCTCATCTTATAGTAACACCTGACCTATTCTTCCATGCATGTGGCCTGTTGTATTGCAGCTAAGCTAAAATAAACAGCCTGTTCATCCATGGCATTAGAGGTGCCAGAGAATAATGTCAGAGCTGATATCAGTTAAAACCACACTGTTGCATATTTGCACTTCACCCTTCCTATGAGTGCTATGCTATGCAATCCCTTGTGATTCTGAACACATTTCAGCTGTTACACCAACATTCTGCTGCATTGATGATTAATGATATTTAGAGCTTAATTAATTTTTAGATGAGAAAAGAAGTGTATCTTAATTAAGAAATTGAATTGGAATAGATTCACATGATCTGAAACCTTTTTTAAAAAATTTCAGAACTGTGTAATCTTTAATGCGTTTAAATAGAAGAAAACAGGTAAGATTTCTAGCATCATTTATTTGTCTAACACCTTCCCTCTGTGTGTTTCATTTTGTTTGTTTAATAAATTCCTAGGGCCACTGGAAGCTGCTTTGGTTCTTACAGGAATGATTTATATAAAAAGTTACAAGGTAATGAACTTATACAAATCAAGATTGAAATATCAGTGCCTATCTTCAGCAGCTAAACTACAAACTAAGATTCAAATGAATCATGATCTGTTGTGAAATTAAAATAACCATCAATCCATAAGGTAATTTCTGCTGACATGATACTTACAGCATGAAGATGAAGAAATGAGAGAAGATAATCTGTGCGTTACCATCAGGATAGTAGTAGTTAAGTTTTCTAACCTCTCCTAGTCCCTAAATTGGAAATCATTTTCTAAGGTGCCTCAGCTAGGTCCCCTGGTTTAGTAAAGAACTCTTTGAAGGTAAAAATATCAGAGAATGAGAGTCATTAAAAGTTCTTGACGTTTATGATCCACCCTGATAACACCACTCCCCTCACCCTAATGGGACACTCTCCGAGTTTTTTTCAGAGGCTTTTAGTACTGGCACCGGTTAAAATCAATGTCTGTACTTCCTCAGCACCGAACTAAGGAGCAGGGTTAATAGATGAATGGGCGGATGGAAGGGAGGCTGGGGAGTTGGTCAGACCCGCAGGCGGACACACAGCTTCTTGCCATCTGTCTCTCTTCGCCTCGCGTGAGTCCCAGTAGCTGAGGCCACTTCCTGACACGTCCACTTATTAAATTATTTTATGGGGAGAACGCGAGCGCCTGCAGCCAACCGAGCCAGTTGCATCCTTGACGGGAATTGGCTGAGGCGAGCGGGACAAAGCCACTCGCAGCTAGTCGGTCCAGCGGGTGCCCCGAGAGCACCGGGCTCCACCGCGCCTTCTTCCTCTCCAGGCGGAAAATGCCCCTCGCCCACCCCAGGTCTCTCCTGTCCTCGTGGGAGCAGACGTCTCCGGAGGCAGCCCGGAGCGGAGCCCACCCGAGGGAAGCCCTTACCTTTCGCTGGGGGTGAGGTGGGCGGGGAGGGGGAGGGGTGGTCCTCGGGGAGGAGCAGCCGGAGGAGGTCGGGCGGGAAGTCCCCGGTTCCCGGACAGAGTAGCGCAGCCGCGGGCGCCGAGCGCGAGTGACGGCGGCGGCGGAGACGAAGACCTCGGAGCCGCGGCAGCGGCGGAGACAGACACGCCTCCTGGCGGGGGTTCCTCGCCTCTTGCTTTAAAGGCGCCGCGCTCTATTCCCCGCGGTCCCTACACGCTCCGGGCCGCCGCGGCCACCAGGGCGCAGCGCTCGCCCCTGGACCGTAGGAGCTAAGGTGAGAAAATTCTGGGCGCGCACACACACTTGAACATAATGAACTCCCCGGCCTGGACTTCCCCCACCATATACGCCTGCCTACTCAGATGGGGCGACTGGAAACGTGATGCTTGGTTAGGGAGTGATGCAAATCGCCAAGGGATTTGCCTGGCCCTGGGTGGTAGACAACAGGTAGAAGGAGCTCGCGCGCGTTTTGTTCTGGGTGGTGGCTTTTATACCTCTCCGAAACCATAGCAACGGATCTACTCTGCTGCCAGGATTTGGGGAGCAAGCTGGTAGTCTCCAAAGTGGCCCTCTTAGTCCAACTTTTGTCATTTCCCTATGAGAAAAACCTTGACCTGCGCTTCACCCCCACCTCCACCTCAAGTGCACCCTACCAATGGGCTTCCCCCGGGTAACCCGTACGGGTACCTGCCGTCACGGCGCCCATCTCCCTGCCTCCATCTCCAAAAACAGAGACAATCCCAAGAGTCAGGGGCTGGGGGCAGAAGAGTCAGCGGACAGTCTCTGAGCCCGTCTGGAGCCTCAGTGGCAGACGCCTACTTTCCTCCCAGATCCCTGACCTCCCAATCCAAATCGCAGAAGGAAGTTGGGCTCGAGATCTGGTGGGCGCCGAACCGTTGGTCTCAGACGCAAAGTCTGGCGAAAGAAGCCAAGGGGAGCCTTCCAGGCCTGGCGGCCGCCGGTCTAAAACCTCCAGTAGACTTCTTAAATAGGCCCGAGTTGGGGAGGGGGTGCCTAAATTTCCGAGACTTCTCGAAGCCCGGCGTCCAGGGACGGGCAGCCGGCGGCGAGCAAACGCGGCTCCCCCTGCTTCTGAGTAGAAACGATTAGCTTCTGCAAACAATCCCCGATTTCCACTCCTCTGGGTCGGAAAAGTCAACATCTATTCAATACCGTCGCTATTTTATCCTCGGCCCTACAATATTAACTAGAGCAGAGACTTCGCAAGTTGCCCCGAGAGAAACTTGGCAAGCAGCCGGGATTCGCTGGGAAGTTTAAGTTGAGGATGAGCGGCAGCAGGCCTGGCGCGCTGAGCCGGGAGACAGTTTTCAAACTGGCTGTGTAAGGAGAGGGCCTGGTGAGAACCCGTGGAGCTGCCCTCATCCCTGGGGACACTCCAGTCTCTGATTCCTAAGCTCCGGAAGTAGAGAGACCCTGCACCCCCAAGGGACTGGCTGTCTGAGCTGGAGACAAGCCTGTGTCCTTTTGTTGCTTCCTTTCTTGCAGTCCTGGTAGAGTTAAGTCCTTGCCTGTCGGCTCCTGACGCGGCCTTGTGTCCCTCCACACCCTGGGGTTAGCGCCTGATTCAGACTAGCCCTGAAGCTCTCAAAAACTTAATCCCGACAAACGCTATCCGGTTCTCAAGCAAAACCACCAGTCTACTCGGTGGGTCACCACTCCAGGCCCTCCTGTTTCCTGCATGCCTATTGCCCACGCCCAGGCAGGGAACCCTCGGGTTTTAAAGAAGTTAAGGAGAGATGAGTTAGTGGCAATGTAGCGTCCAGTTAGTCATTTAAAGATCCCTAGGGTGAAAGGCAGGCTCCCGTAATTAAGTCAACAGCGGCCTTGTTGTACGGAGTAAATAAATAGTCAATGACTCCATTGTGCCTCCTGGAGCGGGCAGCACAGACGCGTGACCGGCTCTGGGCGCCTGGGCTCCAGCTGCTGTGACCTGCAGCCTAATGGGCCCTCGAGGTACAGCCAAGTTCGGGCCAGGCCCAGTAAAATATCCCATTCAATCCCACTGCCTCACAGGAGTAATGAAGACAACTTGTCTACTGGCCAAAGACACTTTCCTTGTCATCACAGGACTGGCCTCCCCACTTCCAGGGGAGGGAGGAGTGAAACACTGGACACAGAGTAGATTCTGCAGCAAATCCCTGGGCGGAAGGATCCAGCCTTGCTTTGTTGTGACTCTGAGAATGCAGAGTAGGGAGTGAGCCTCATCTGACTGTGATAAGCATAGGCTCTGGCATGCAGTAGGTGCTGAATGAAAGAATAATGGATTCCTGGGCTCAGGCTCCCACTTCCACCTTGTTGTCCCCAAGACCACATTGTTTCTGGGGAAGGAGAGGTGGCATCAGACAACGTCCTCTAAGTGCTATGTGTGTTCTTAGAAAGTAGTTGTAAATTTCTTTTCCAACCTGGTCGTGAATTTCTTTTCCAGAGCAAACAGGACACACTCATAAAGACAGAAATAACAGGCACTGGAAAGGGAATGAGGGGCAAGGGGAGAGAGCTGTGAGAAAAGTGAAACAAATCAAAATTATGCAAGTTGTGACAAATTCATTTTCTAAATAAAATGTTATCTGGATTCTAATGAGAAAAGCGGACTCACAGGGGAACTTTAGCCTATACACACCCATTTAAACCTTCAAAATAAATTCTCCAAAACTGTAAAATCTTTTCCATAATCTATGTCAGGATTTATGAAGTTAAACTTTAAGATATCAGATCCCAAGTCTCTCTGAAGAAAGTCATTCCCAGTCATCCTGAAGCCCTGATCTCCCGTCTTTGAGAAGGTAGCTGAGTCCCTCAGCTTGAATTGAATGAAGGAAACGCTTCTCCATCTTCCTTCTCAAAATGCTCTTAGCACATTAGCATGTCTGGGATTTTGACTCCTGAGGACTCAGCAGAGATCACTGAATTTCCAAGCTTACTACCAGGTTTTGTTTCTTTGTGTTGATCTGGTTTGTTTGAATTACATGTATTCATTCAATTGGAAGAAACTGTTTGAATAATCTAGTTCAGTGCCTTCATTTTACAAGCAATAATAAACCAAAGTGAGAAAAGAGGAGTGAACAACTGGGATGTGGCAGGACTAAGACTGCCTCCTAATTGTGGCAGGGCAACATCAGCCTGTCTTCTGCCATCCACCTTCAAAACTTAGAATCATATGAAGTTAGGACTGTAAGGAACTTCAAGGACTTCTACTCCATTTCAGGGTAGCAGATCTTGGTATGCGGAAAAAAATGTACACTTGGGCACGTAGCCTCGAAATCTTGCATGCAATATAAGAGATGCACATAGCACCTGAAGCCCACTGAAGGCTTATGAGTCCCTCAACCCCAGGCTAAGAAGCACCAACCTAGTCCAACAACATAATTTTTCAGATGATGAAATCTAAACAAACATACTTACTCAGAGTCACATTGTGGGTTAAGGATCGTTCTACATCTGGATACCTAGAGTCCAGAGTAAGAGTTCCAAGGGGAACAGTGGAAATGTTTGGGATTTGGAGATGAACACAGCAATGTAGAGATGAGAAGTGATACAGAATCCCTGGAAGCCCCAGGCTTCTTGCAAAGACGCTATAAAAAGGGAGAAAAGGCAAATGGGAGTGAAGCCTAATGATCTCCAAGGCATAGTATGGTGCTAAGGTTGTGGTGAGTGTGTGGGGTTGTTCTGGATGCCTGTTTTAACTTCTGCGTATGAAAGTGTGGGTCAGAGAAGGTCATTATTGCCAGACCTCTGAACTCTCAAGGCTTTTGCCTGCTATTTTTTTCTGGAGAAGATACCCCTTCACCCCCCAGAAAGGAAAAGGTGGAAGAACGATCTAAATACCTCCTCCAATGCACTTTTCCATCTCACTAGGCATGTAAAACATACAACTGATCCTCTTAATTCTGGATGTGACCATATCCAGACTCAACACACCAATGAGACTCCAAGTCACCTGCAATGACTCATTCTTCTACTTTTATAGTCAGTTTATTACTTCATGTGTAAATCTATTTCCATTTAGCATCTTCTACACATAATGCATTCCAACTTTCTCAGTGTCAAAATTTGCTCACTTAGTCATTTCACTTCTGCCTGGACTACTGAAATAGTACCAAGACCAAAGTATTCCTCAAGTACTCTACTTAGATGACTATAAATCTGTGAGAATTCCAAGGATTCTCATGCACCCTTCCTACCAATTTAAGTTTTAGGTTCTTGAGGTTACTTTGTACTGTCTCCCCTCATCTTCCTCACTATCATTGTCCCCTCACCTCTCCAATCTCTAACTGGCCAAGTCCTTCTTCAACTCCTAGCTAATTTACTTATTTATTAATTATCTTAGCATGTACTTGTATATGTTTTAAGGAAATAAAGACAAAACAATGAGGAAAAATGTAGGCAATATACTTTGCAAGATATTTCTAAAGGCACACAGTCACTTCTATTAGCAAGACCATGACATTCTTGCTCCTTCTTTTGTAGAAAGCACTGTTATAAAAGTTGGAATATATTGGCACACAACTGGCATCTAGTAGAGAGGCTTTGTACTAGAAAATATTTCTTATTAGACTCCCCATCCCACCTGCAACTAAGGAGGGAAGAAACTCTGAAGATCCTTAGGCATACGGACAGGTAGAGAGGGGGTCCCACTCTGGGTGAGACAAGGCACGCAGGGACATGCTTCTTCAAAAAACAGCATCTTAATTGGTCATATCACGAAGGAACTGCCAACACAAATCCTCAGGACTATTCCCCACCTACCATTAATCTCTCCTGTTTCTTGGAAGCTTAATAAAAAGTTTCAGAGGGGAAAAACAGCTATTTATATAAGTCCTGTGCACATATGCGTACATGCTAAGTTGCTTCCGACGTGTCTGACTGTTTGTGACCCTACGGACTACAGCCCACCCGGCTCCTCTGTCCATGGGATTCTCCAGGCAAGAATACTGGAGTGGGTTGCCATACCCTCCTCCCAGGGATTTTCCTGACCCAGGGATCGAACCCACTTCTCTTACCTCTCCTGCGCTGGCAGGAAAGTTCTCTACCACTAGTGCCACCTGGGAAGCCCATATAAGTCCTACCCTATTCCAAAATGTTTCACATAAAATATCACATATGGACTCTGTAAACAATCTTGTCAAAAGTATAATTACTATTTTAAGGATACTAAAACTAAAATATAGAAAGGTATGTGACTTGCCTATGGACAAACAAATAGCGAAGGCAAGACTGGGATTCACAACATTGTAGTTTATTGTTCTTGCTGGTACAAGAAAAGAGGCAGCCAGAACAAAGCAGTATCTGCCCAGCTCACTCTTATCCTGAGGGTTTCAGATGTTGTTACTAAGCTGTGAGGGGTAAAGCCCAGCAGCTTAGGCTGGGAATATGGAGGGCTGGAGAATACGCAGCAACTCAGATTGAGCAGATCTGCTTCCTCAGCAACCCCCTGAGTGAAGGATTCATCCGGAGCCAGAAACCAGAAGCAGCTGCCTCTCAGAGGGGAAGCCAGCTTAAAAGCAAGCAGAGGGCATTTCTCAGCCTTTGTTAGAGTCCAAGAAAAAAAAAAAAACAGAATTTGATCTGATCCCTTAAGAGTGTTCTCAACAGAAACTAAAGGCTATCCTTTGCCAAGAGAGTAGTTCTTGCAATTAGTGAGAACTAAAAATAAAGACACCCCAATCCAGTACTCTTGCCTGGAAAATCCCATGGGTGGAGGAGCCTGGTAGGCTGCAGTCCATGGGGTCCCTAAGGGTTGGACACGACTGAGCGACCTCACTTTCACTTTTCACTTTCATGCATTGGAGAAGGAAATGGCAACCCACTCCAGTGTTCTTGCCTGGAGAATCCCAGGGATGGGGGAGCCTGGTGGGCTGCCGTCTGTGGGGTCACACAGAGTCGGACACGACTGAAGTGACTTAGTAGTAGTAGTAATAGTAGTAGTAGTAGTAGTAATAACCATTTGTCCTTAATGATAATACCTTCTTAGCTGTTCCCTCTATGAAAGAAACTATACCTTCCAGAGCTTATACTAACTTTCTGACTGTAAAGCAGTCCAGCACTCTCCAAGAACTTTGTGTTCTTGGCTTGTTCCAATGCTAGGATACTGTTCACTTGTATGTTGGCTTGTATTCAAGCAAACTTTGTAAACTAGGTTCAGAATGTTGAATAGGGCTTTATATTTAATTTTCATTCTGCAGTGAAACATTCTGATTAATTCAGTTCATCACAAAAGAAGTTGTTAGATACATAATTATTGTCTCCATAACGGGCCCTGTCTAGAGAGGTCATCCAGGCTGTAGAAAGCTGTTGTAGAGGAACTGACCAGGATTCCAATAGATTTTTCCTCTTCTACTTTAAAGTAGTAATGCTAATTAGCAGCTTTTGAATCTCTTATTGCAGGTGAGCCCAGCTTCAAGGGCTAACATTCATTAAGAATATGGACACTGCTGACCTCCTACCTTTCACATTCCTTCCAACCCAAGGGTCACACAGACTGTTGGTTTGAGTTGTTGGGATTGTTTGGACATGCACTGTAGGAGAGAACACAACAGAGGTAATAGAATTCGGTTTTTAGGATCTGTAAACTATATTGTTTTTAGTTCTGTAAATTAAGCTTAAAATGGAAAGAAAATAAATAGCCTAGAGGCTAGAATCAAAATGTAGGTCCAAACTCTGTATACAAATGGAAAGTGTGGAAAACAAACTTATTTTGCAATCTGTTGTACCAACAACTTTTAATATATTAAGATAACTGTCTTGATCTGCTTCCAAATCAGTGTCCCTTTGTAAATATACATGAAATTTGACTACAAAGAGATGAACAGCAATGCATCACTTAACTGTATCAATATTTTATTGATACAGTTGATCATGTAAGAATCAGAAGCAGATTTAGTCTTCTCTGTGGACTGTAGGGACTAAGAGTCTGTTGACCGTATTTCTACTTCACAAACAGAGCTATCCAACCAAGACTTGCTTACAAACTGGAAATGTGCTCAAACACACTGTCCCTGATATTCTGTTTGCTATTCTAGGCTGACAAATTGCTAACTTTCTACAGTACTATATATATATATACATACTGTAATTAGGAAAACAGAAGAAGAGACTCTGTGATATGGAAACATTTCTGATGATAGCTGATAATTAAAATTGCTATTTTGGGGGATAAAACAGAAGAAATGTAGTAATTTCTATAATATTTTCCACTATTCACTAATTTTAAATTAAGACATAGATTTCATGTTTATATGTACTTTACTAGGGACTTCAGAGTCAAGGTCCAAGTGTCAGAAACCAGAATTGTTGGAAAATGGTCTCAGCCATAAGGGAAGAGGATCTAGAATTCGCAAATATTTTTCATTTATTTCTCCTCATTCTATACTTATAACAACCATTAAAAAGAGTTACCACTTCCCAGGTGGCTCAGTTCAGTTCAGTTACTCAGTCATGTCTGACTCTCTGTGACCCCCTGGACTGCAGTAGGCCAAGCTTCCCTGTCCATCACCAACTCCTGGAGCTTGCTCAAACTCATGTCCATCAAATTGGTGATGCCATCCAACCATCTCATCCTCTGTCATCCCCTTCTCCTCCCACCTTCAATCTTTCCCAACATCAGGGTCTTTTCCAATAAGTCAGTTCTTCCATCAGGTGGCCAAAGTTTTGGAGCTTCAGCTTCAGCATCAGTCCTTCCAATGAATATTCAGGACTGATTTCCTTTAGGACTGACTGGTTTGATCTCCTTGCAGTCCAAGGGACTCTCATGATCTGATTCTTACATGATCCCAGGTAGCTCAGTGGTAAAGAATTCTCCTGCCAATGCAGGAGGTGCAGGAGACATGGGTTGGATCCCTGGCTGGGTTGGGAAGATCCCCTGGAGAAGGAAATGGCAACCCACTCAGGTATTCTTGACTGAAAAATCCCATGGTCAGAGGAGCCTGGTGGGCTATAGTCCATGGGGTTGCAAAGAGTCCAACGTGATTGAGCAGGCACAAGAACAATCACAGGATATATTTTCCTCATTTATAGAAACAAGAAGCAAAAGTTTTAGAACAATTGTATGCATAGCAAAAACAACACTGAACTGAGTTCCACCAGCTGAACCTCTATTTAAATATAATGTCTTTGTAAATCAGTTAATTCCTATATGCTTCTGTCTACTTATTTGTAAACTCTGGAGGAGAGATTTATTAATATTTTGAAATCTGTGAGGAGATGAAAAATTTAAAAACCTGATGGTTTCTTGACAGACCCAGGATCACATCATAGTCACTGGTGAAATGAGAGCAGTACCCAGGCCTCCAGAGTTTGACCATTATCCAGATGATGAAATGTTTCTGAAATCAAAAACTGAGCTGCAAAAAAATATAGTTCTTCGTGTTTATCTTTCATTCAAAATCATCAGAAACATTCAGAACTCATAATCTAACTTGAAAACAAATATTTCTGTAAAAAGAGATAAATTTTGTTCATTTAGCAAAAATCACTAAAAACACTAATCTAATAATCTGTGTCTAAAGTTAATGTGTACAGGAAGTGGTACCATAAAATTTTTTATGACTATCACCCTGATTAAACTCATTTAGCATTTGGACCCAAGTAATAAACATTTCTAGAGAAAATCATAGAACTGGGATATATGGGTTGAATAAGTTCAGTTCAGTTCAGTTGCTCAGTCATGTCCGACTCTTTGCAACCCCATGAATCACAGCATGCCAGGCCTCCTTGTCCATCACCAGCTCCCAGATTCACTCAAACTCATGTCCTTTGAGTTCGGTGATTCCATCCAGCCATCTCATCCTCTGTCGTCCCCTTCTCCTCCTGCCCCCAATCCTTCCCAGCATCAGAGTTTTTTCCAATGAGTCAACTCTTTGCATGAGGTGGCCAAAGTATTGGAGTTTCAGCGTTAGCATCAGTCCTTCCAATGAACACCCAGGACTGATCTCCTTCAGAATGGACTGGTTGGATCTCCTTGCAGTCCAAGGGATTCTCAAGAGTCTTCTCCAACACCACAGTTCAAAAGCATCAATTCTTCGGCGCTCAGCTTTCTTCACAGTTCAACTCTCACATCCATACATGACCACTGGAAAAACCCTAGCCTTGACTAGACGGACCTTTGTTGGCAAAGTAATGTCTCTGCTTTTGAATATGCTATCTAGGTTGGTCATAACTTTCCTTCCAAGGAGTAAGCATCTTTTAATTTCATGGCTGCAATCACCATCTGCAGTGATTTTAGAGCCCAGAAAAATAAAATCTGACACTATTTCACCTGTTTCCCCATCTATTTCCCATGAAGTGATGGGACCAGATGCCATGATCTTAGTTTTCTGAATATTAAGCTTTAAGCCAACTTTTTCACTCTCCTCTTTCATTTTCAAGAGGCTTTTTAGCTCCTCTTCACTTTCTGGCATAAGGGTGGTGTCATCTGCATTTCTGAGGTCATTGATATTTCTCCCGGCAATCTTGATTCCAGCTTGTGCTTCTTCTAGCCCAGTGTTTCTCATGAGGTACTCTGCATATAAGTTAAATAAGCAGGGTGACAATATACAGCCTGACATACCCCTTTTCCTATTTGGAACCATTCTGTTGTTCCATGTCCAGTTCTAACTGGGTTAAATAGTATCTCCCTAAAATTCATATTTACCTAGACCTATGTATGTGACCTTATTTAGAAAAAGTCTTTGTATATGCAATTAAGTTGAGATTTACTGAAGAAGTCTTATTATCCCACAAGTATTTTGAAAAATATAAATAATTTAATTGTAAAAATTATAATTTCTAACATCTAAAGCACCACATTATATAGTATACTATGGATCACATATTTTTTGTGTCCATGCATAATTACTAGCTAAAATATTACAAAATTATTCCCCAGACTTATAAACTTTAAAACTGATTTTTTTCTTCTGAGATAGAATTTAATAATCAGATACAAGGAATGATCACTGCAGATGGTCAAGTTTCATAAGTAAGCCTCTGTTTTGCTAGTAACTGGACAATTCTAGAAGATAGTGATTCCATCTGACTGTGCTCAGAAGAGCCCGGGCTTTTAATGCATACATCAGCAGTGCATCGACCCCTTTGCTGTCACTTAAACAAAATTATTGGAACAGCTCTTACATTCTAATTATTTCTCCTTTTCCCCAAGATTACTCATTTATCACTGTGTAACCCTGGCAGGAGTTCCATATTCAAGTTTCCCCTATAAAATCTGATGGCAAACTTACAGTATTACTTTTTTTTGTCCTTGTACTGGTTTTTAGATTGAAGAAGGTTTAAAAAAATTTTTTTTGTTGTTAAATATTGCTTTGGCCAAAAAGTTCATTCACTTTTTTCCATTCCATCTTATGGGAAAATCCAAACTTTTTGCCCAACCCACTATATGTTATATGGAGACACTCCAATAGGTGTTTTGCATATTTATCTCACTAACTCTTCCTAAAGCAATCCTGCAAAGAAGTTATAGCGACTGGCATTGAAGGGTATTCAGTTCCTCAGTCTACTCATGTTTGTTGAGCATGGTTTTGCTTACTTTTGAAGTTCAGACTCTTTCACTCTACTCCCTAGGAGTGACTTTAATAAGAAAGAAGTACCATTTTGAAAATGAAAGATACTAGGTCAAAAGGAGGCCTTCTCCTGGCCAAGTGTATATTTTGATAATATGCTTGGTTTCACATCAGTACCATCAGTGCATCTTCAAAATAGTGTTGCCCTATTTTCTATAAAAGTAGTTTTTTTTTCCAGAAGGACAACTCTGAAACATTTTGAAACTAAACTAATTTTCAAGGCTTTATCTCACATATTGTTGAAATGTCTTATTTATATGTCAGTTTTCTTACAGTGTTTCATGCAGAAAACAAATAAAACAATTGCTGATTCTTGTATTTTCCTGGTTGACATAGCTTTTAAACAGAAAAGAATCCTAACTTTCAACTCCACTGACCCTATGAAAACTCTTCAAGTTCAAAACTTGATTTTAAGTTTGACACTTTCTATTGCCTGCAATAGAATAGGTGAGGGAAATCTAAGATTAAACTGTCAAGTGTGGAAAAGAAAGATATCATTGATAGAAAAAGGAGATGTGTACCCTCAATTCACTTCTCTGCAAAATGAGATATTCTTAAAGATTGATGAGCATTGAAGAAAAAAAAAACTAAGACTGTGGTGAAAGTCCTCCTGTATATTTAACATGTTGATTAATTTATATGCATCTAGCTATTCCTTCAGAGAAGGTGATGGCACCCCACTCCAGTACCCTTGCCTGGAAAATCCCAGGGATGGAGAAGCCTGGTGGGCTGCAGTCCATGGGATCGCAAAGAGTCAGACATGACTGAGCGACTTCACTTTCACTTTTCACTTTCATGCATTAGAGAAGGAAATGGCAACCCACTCTAGTGTTCTTGCCTGGAGAATCCCAGGGACGGGGGAGCCTGGCGGGCTGCCGTCTATGGGGTCGCACAGAGTCGGACACGACTGGAGCGACTTAGCAACAGCAATTCCTTAATGTAGAATTGGAACACATGATCTCAATATAAAACAAAATAACTGAAATCTGAAACTTTCCAGAAAAAAATAAAGCTATATTTACAGAAGAATGCATAGTGTTTCCTAATTAAAAAAAACAAAAAAGAAAGGGATATTTCATAGTATGGGTGCTTGTTACAAGCACATAACAAATTTCTGCATCTACTTCTCAACCTTCTCTGTCTCTCTTAAGAGTACACAGACATACAGTGATTTTTCTGTTTGTCAAAGAAATTACTACAATTTCTAAAGCTGCCCATTGAGTGGTTCTGAACCATAGCCAAAAGCTATTTCAAAATGAGGACAGATTTCTTTTCTCCCTGGGGACAGACAGCATGCTGCTTCCTCAGCCCTGCATTTGAAGCCTTTTCTCCCCCAGATCTTGTTTAATTCTAGGTGTAAAAAGACATTTCTTCCACTATTAAAATGCTGAGCGCAATCAAGTTGGGAGTATGTCCATTTTTCATTCATTTCATGTTAAATTAAATCATCTGTAGTTCTATAACAATGAATTCAGCCATACACTTAAAGAGAAAAAAAAAAAAAAAGATTTCAACTACTCCTTTGGAAAAGAAACAACTACCAAACTGTTCTCAGATATGGGTCAAGAACAGATTATTGTGAGTATACTCAAATGTAATTATGACATACATTCATAAAATCCTGGCACTGTCTCCACTTTCATCAAAGAGGGAGCAAAGAGGTTGCTTTAGACATCAGTGGTTAAAGCCATCTCCTTTACCTGACCCGTCACTGTGCTTTCTTAAGTCCGCCTTCCCCCTCCATCGTATTTCCATCTGTTAAACAATACATTTTGTTACCATTGCAGTATTTCCCCAATATAGCGCCTTTTCATATATCCATAGAGCTTAAACAACCTGCAGATGAATTCTCACAACATTCCTTCAGACTTCCCATGTGGATTCAAACACAATATGCAATTATGTCATTTATATCAGTACAGGGAAACTAAGAAAAAGTTAATGTTCCAGTGCTTTTAACGGAGTTCTTTCTGCATCACACCATTTTATTTCTCTGTGAGGAAAAAAAGAGTACAATTACAGATGGTGATAAAAGAACTGAACCAAATAGGCCCGGATCATGTTAATGATATTGAGTCAAGCCTTGGCTCTCAGAAATATCCCTGATTTGCTACATGAAGCTACCAGCTTTCTTCCTCACTGTTTGGACTTTCTCCTGTTTAACTTCCAGGATGGGAGGGGGAGAGAGAGAAGGGAAAGTAATACATTTTGCATGTAAATCATTTGTTTTATAAAGAGAAACAGTGTTAATTTATAAGTTTTAAAAATTTCTAACAATCCCATTTTGAAAAGAAAATAAGAAAAACATATTTTAATAACTTACCTTACCTAATATATTAGTTTTTTGGTGTACACATACGTGTGTGTGTTTATGAATTTTTTCTATTAGAGTCACATGCCATTGCATATTTCTCTCCCCAGGGTCAAGATTCCAGTTTGCTACTTAGAAGAGGCTTGAGTTTTGCCAAGGGCAAATGCATAAATATTTCTATAGCATTACTGCTATTCCCTGCCTGTCAACTGCCAAGGGCTCTGGCAAAGATAAGACTTCACACAAGGGAAGGCCAACCAAACTGGTGGGTTTAGCAGAAGCCAGGGACCTACCCAAGGACAGCTGTCAACGAGATACCAAGCTATACAGTAGAAAGGAACATGGATCTAAGATGGGAGACAAATGAGTAAAAAGAAGAAGGCTGACAGAACTCAAGTTCTGAGGACCAAGATCTTAGTAGCAGAGATGGAGACTCTGGCACTTCAAGAGAGAACACCTGGGGCTATATCTAGGCATAAAGAGACTCACAGTCAAAAGGAGGAATCCAGACAATTATAGATGGTACCCTCTTCAGCAGAAAAAAAAGAATTATGAAAAGACGTGGAGGAGTGGTGATGCTTTTGAAATGTGTATAAATATCAAATCACAATAATGTGTCCCAGGAATGAACAGAATGCTGTAGGTGCATTATATTTCAGAAACAAACTTGTAGAAAATGAGAGTAGATTTGTGAGGCAGGGGGGAAAGGGAAGGGGAACTGGATGAAGGTAGTCAAAAGGTCCAAACTTCCAGTTATAAGATAAATAAATACTAAGGATGTAATGTACAACATGATAAATATAATTAACACTACTGTATATTATATGTGAAAGTTGTTGAGGGAATAAATCCTAAGGGTTTTCATTACAAGGAAAAATGGTTTTTTTTTCTATTTCTGTAAATTTATATCTATTTGAGATGATGAAGGTTCACTAAACTTATTGTGGTAATCATTTCATGATTTTGTGGATACTGTAATGGTGGAAATGTGTCATGACATGTTTGTCAAAGCCCATAGAATATACAAAACCAGGAGTAAAGCCCAATGCAAGCATGAACTTTGGACGATTATGATGTGTCAATGCAGGTTTATCAGTTGTAACAAATGTGTCACTCTGATGAGGGAGGTTGATGGTGAGGGTAGCTGTGTGTGTGTAGAGAGTCAGGGAGTATATAGGACCTCTGTAGTTTCTGCTCAATTTTCCCATTAACCTAAAATTGCTCTAAAAAATAAAATCTCTTACAAAAATATTCAGAAGAGAACCAGCAGCAAGGCTGCTTCAGCATTGACCCAGAACACCAGGCAAAAAAGAGTCCCGAGCATGCCTTGCTCTCCAGGGCCAGGCTCAACTTTAGGGACAAAGGGACATGATTGAACCTAGAGCTGTATGACACTGCAGACTGAATTGTGTCCTCCCAAAGTTCGTATTTTGAAACTGTAACCTCTATATACCTATTGTGATGTCATTTGCAGATTGCACTTAAAAAAACAATTATTTGGCTGCAAAAGGTCTCAGTTTCAGCAGGCAGGATCTTTAGTTGTGGCATATGTGATCTAGTTCCCTGACCAGGGATCGAACCTAGGCCCCTTGCATCGGGAGTGCAGAGTCTTAGCCACTGGATCACCAGGAAAGTCCCCCTGAAGACTAGACTTTTTAGGAGATAATTATCAGAGAAGGCAATGGCACTCCACTCCAGTACTCTTGCCTGGAAAATCCCATGGATGGAGGAGCCTGGTAGGCTGCAGTCCACGGGGTCGCAAAGAGTCGGACAGACTGAGCGACTTCACTTTCACTTTTCACTTTCCTGCATTGGAGAAGGAAATGGCAACCCACTCCAGTGTTCTTGCCTGGAGAATCCCAGGGATTGGGGAACCTGGTGGGCTGCCGTCTATGGGGTCACACAGAGTCGGACACGACTGAAGTGACTTAGCAGCAGGATGTTTGGATGAGGTCATGAGAGTTCTCATGATAGGATTCATGTCCTTATAAGGAGACACAGAGCTAACCCTCTCTTTCTCTCTCATGTGAGGACACGGTGAAGTGGCTGTTTGAAAGTCAGGAAGAGTTTTCACCAAAACCCAACTATACTGGCACAGTGACCTCAGACTCCCAGCATCCAAAACAATGAGAAAATAAATCATTGTTAAAGTCATCCAATATATGGTATTTTGTTATGGCAACTTTAGCCAACAAAAACATTCAGGTCCCACTTCTCCTGAACCAACGTTTCTAAAGACCAATATAAACGGGGAGGGGGATAGGGAAACATAATCACTGCTTCTGTTTAATCAGGTATGTTTATCCAATAGGCATAGCTATCCAGACAGAGAGCACATGAAGGAAAGGGAAGGGCTTTCTCTGAGAGGCAGCTGAAATGAGGGTGGGGGATTTGATTCTGTGGTTAAGTTAGGATTTTCCTTCTTGGTAGGAAGTCCCACTACTTACAAGGTTATGACCAACTTTCTATTAAAAGTAAGAATTAGGGGAGAAGGAAGGGTGGGAAATCAGGTAGGAAAATGCCCTGCTGGCAGGTGCCTCCTGGATGCCCTCCAGGTAGATCTCCTGGTGTAGTGCTTCCCTTGCTTGGGACTAAATGCACTGACAAGCTCAGTATAAATGGATGAATATGCTGTGTTGCGCTTAGTCACTCAGTCGTGTCTGACTCTGCAACCCCAGGGACTGTAGCCCACTAGGCCCCACTAGGTCCGTGGGGATTTTCCAGGCAAGAATACTGGAGTGGGTTGCCATGCCCTCCTCCAGGGGATCTTCCCAACCCAGGGATTGAACCTAGATCTCCCACATTGCAGGCGGATTCTTTACCATCTGAGCCACAAGAGAAGCCCAAGAATACTAGAGGGGGTAGTCTTTCCCTTCTCCAGGGGATCTTCCCAACCCAGGAATCCAACCCAGGTCTCCCGCATTGCAGGGGATTCTTTACGAGCTGAGCCACAAGGGAAGCCCATAAATGGATAGTTATCTCTACCTTAAAAGAAAAGGTTTTGCAAGGTGAAAAGACAGCCTTCAGAATGGGAGAAAATAATAGCAAATGAAGCAACTGACAAACAACTAATCTCAAAAATATACAAGCAACTCCTACAGCTCAACTCCAGAAAAATAAATGACCCAATCAAAAAATAGGCCAAAGAACTAAATAGACATTTCTCCAAAGAAGACATACAGATGGCTAACAAACACATGAAAAGATGCTCAACATCACTCATTATCAGAGAAATGCAAATCAAAACCACTATGAGGTACCATTTCACACCAGTCAGAATGGCTGCGATCCAAAAGTCTACAAGTAACAAATGCTGGAGAGGGTGTGGAGAAAAGGGAACCCTCTTACACTGTTGGTGGGAATGCAAACTAGTACAGCCACTATGGAGAACAGTGTGGAGATTCCTTAAAAAACTGGAAACAGAACTGCCTTATGATCCAGCAATCCCACTGCTGGGCATACACACTGAGGAAACCAGAAGGGAAAGAGACACGTGTACCCCAATGTTCATCGCAGCACTGTTTATAATAGCCAGGACATGGAAGCAACCTAGATGTCCATCAGCAGATGAATGGATAAGAAAGCAGTGGTACATATACACAATGGAGTATTACTCAGCCATTAAAAAGAATACATTTGAATCCGTTCTAATGAGGTGGTTGAAACTGGAGCCTATTATACAGAGTGAAGTAAGCCAGAAGGAAAAACACCAATACAGTATACTAACGCATATATATGGAATTTAGAAAGAGGGTAACAAAAACCCTGTGCACGAGACAGCAAAAGAGACACTGATGTATAGAACAGTCTTATGGACTCTGTGGGAGAGGGAGAGGGTGGGAAGATTTGGGAGAATGGCATTGAAACGTATAATATCATGTATGAAACGAGTCGCCAGTCCAGGTTCGATGCACGATACTGGATGCTTGGGGCTAGTGCACTGGGACGACCCAGAGGGATGGTATGGGGAGGGAGGAGGGTTCAGGATGGGGAACACATGTATACCTGTGGTGGATTCATTTTGATATTTGACAAAACTAATACAATTATGTAAAGTTTAAAAATAAAAAAAAATAAAAAAATAAAAATTGAAAAAAAAAAAGAAAAGTTTTGTTGCTTGGTCCTCCATTATAACACTAAGCAGAGTAGTATTTTAATGTTTTAACATAGAAACAAAAAAAGTATTTATATGGATATGAAGATAAATGTGTATTTTTTTTTTCATTAAGAGAAAAATACCATTCTGGTCACAGGGAGTCAAATTTGGGGTGAGTAGTCTGGGTAGAAATAAGCATCTTCTTTTGAGTGGGGGTTGGGGAGGTGGTGCTTGAAAATTTGGCTATTTGGGGCTGTTATTCCCTCACTACCACTTCAGGGCTTCTGTGTGCCCTGCTCACCCTTCTGGGGAGACTGATACTGGTTGGTTTAACAATTGAAGCCCGTGATGGCAGTAGTAGTCACCTGAACCCTCGAGCTTTGGTTTAAAAGACACACATATACACGCAGGGGTTTGGAGATATGTTTGCTGGTCAGCTTGAGTATGTTACCGATAAGAGGGTATAGGGGTTATTTATTGGTGGGATTAGCATATCACTGAAGCAGGTCATTTGACATATTAAAAAATTTTTTAAGCCAAACATAAGTTTAGATTATAATCATATTTGTAGGGTTTCTAAAGTGTTTGTTTCTCAGAATGGCTTGTTTGCTTCAGTTGTCTCTTTCCCATCTCTGGTCTTGGAAGAAATGGGAACAGTATTGGAGTCAAAACACTTGTAATTTTGTATTCTGCTATCTATTCCCTGAGTGTGAGATATTCACTTCCGTTGTTAAGATTCCTGAGGAGTTTTTTTTTTTTTTTCTTTGATAATAAAATGAAACCCCACCTCGTCCCTACATTTCCCCAACTGTTTCTGGCTGTCTTTGTGTTGGTTGCAGCAGGCAGACTATGGTTTTCTCAGACAGTTTCTAATTATCATGTACAATATGTTCAGAGTTAGGTAACTCCTCACTGTAAACAAACTGTGTTCACTGTCCAGAGCAGCTCTAATAAGTCAAATAAATTCAATTTGTATATGGCTAATTTTGACCAAACTCTTCAGTCCTTGCAAGCTTCCAAGCCTTTCTATTTTTGCTTCATAGCTGCTGCTAAGTCACTTCAGTCGTGTCCGACTCTGTGCGACCCCATAGACGGCAGACCACCAGGCTCCCCCATCCCTGGAATTCTCCAGGCAAGAACACTGGAGTGGGTTGCCATTTCCTTCTCCAATGCATGAAAGTGAAAAGTGAAAGTGAAGTCGCTGAGTTGTGTCCGACTCTAGCGACCGCATGGACTGCAGCCTGCCAGGCTCCTCCATCCATGGGATTTTCCAGGCAAGAGTACTGGAGTCGGGTGCCATTGCCTTCTCCGGCTTCATAGTTAGATGCATTTAAATCTTTTACTAGGCACAGAAGAAACTGCTGAAGGCAAGAAAACATATTTAGATGTCTACAGTCCAACTTGCTTTGTGAATAAGTACTATGTTACTTTGAATGAATACCAAGTCGTGTCTGACTCTTTGCAACCCATGGGCTGCAGCACCCCACACTTCCTGTCCTTCACTATCTACTGGAGCTTGTCAAACTCATGTCCATTGAGTCAGTGATGCCATCCAACCATCTTATCCTCTGTTGCCCCCTTCTCCTCTTGCCCTCTGTTTTTCCCAGCAGCAGGGTCTTTTCCAGTGAGTTGGCTCTTTGCCTTAGGTGGCCAAATTATTGGAGCTTTAGCATCAGTCCTTCCAATAAATATTCAGGGTTGATTTCCTTTAGGATTGACTGTTTGATCTCCTTGCTGTCCAAGGAACTGTCAAGAGTCTTCTCCAGCATCACAGTTCAAAGGCATCAATTCTTGACTGGAGAACAACAAAAGTATAAAAGATGTGAAAAATCTTTAAGATTATAAAAGGAATTAATGTGGTGAGTGTACCCACAAATCTTCTTGGCCCTTCTTTGTTAGGTGAAAAGGCAACGGAAATAGAGGAAATATAGATAAATATGATGCATTTTTGGTTTTTAAAAACCCCATCATTAAAATCATCTCAAACAAGAGTTGCCCTTTGGCTTTTCCATTCTTGTATTTGCTGAATAGTTCCACACTCATCGGAGCCATTTCCCATGTACTCTGACTCTTACTTCTAGAATAATACATCCTCATTTTCAACTTATATTCAAAGGCATCCTAGTGTTCTTTTTTTTCCTCTTCCTTCAAGGGACAATTACTAGAATCTGGTGAAGTGCCCCATAACAGCACACTGAAGCTTAGTGAAGGGTCAAAGATAAAGGTTTCCCCAGCCCTTCTTGGCTCAATGGTCAGAGAGTGAAGGTGGGGGTAGGCTCAAGGTCCTACCTCTGTGAATCTACCCGTATATACAAAGTAACATAATAACCCCTGTGCTTTTGCTAGTTGCAGTAAGAAAATTAAGCGCTAAAAATTTATTTTTTTTTTGGATGTGATGGTGAAGATGACAATAATAGAAGCTAAAAATTTACTCTTCAATTAGAGTAGGACCTCAAAATTTTCATAGCCATTAAAAGATGAAAATCTGAGAACACTCTAGCAGAGAAGGGAAGGTGGGCAAAATAACATGTATGGGCAAAGGCAGAAGTTAGAAATTATATTGGTTCCTGTGTGTGTGTGTGTGTGTAAGTCACTCAGTCATGTCTGACTCTTTGCATCCCCATGGATTGTAGCCTGCGAGGCTCCTCTGTCTGTGGAATTCTCCAGGCAAGAATACTGGAGTGGGTTGGCATTCCCTTCTCCAGGGGATCTTCCCAACCCAGGATCAAGCCCAGGTCTTCTGCACTGCAGGCAGATTCTCTACCTGAGAACAGAATTAGCCTAATCTGTGGATATCATGTTACTAAAGTGCCCACCCACAGCTATTTGACTGCCATATCCTCCCAGTCCCAGATTGGCTGACATTCTGCCCTCCCAAAATACCCTGTTGTAGAGATAGTAGTCCTCCCCAGGACTTCTATCCTGGGGATAGAATTAGAATGACTTCTAGTACTAGGGTCATGTGTTGAGGGCCTACTAAGTGCTATAGACATTTTCTCATTTAATACTCAGAGCAAACTTCAGAAATGTCCTTACTCTGACTTTTTTATTCAGGACATAGATTTAGAACTGGTAAATAATTTGATTAAGGTCAGAAAACCAGAAGGGATAAAAGATGAAATTTTACCCCATGCTTGTAGAACTATAATCCATGTAGCCAGAAGTCTGTGGTGCTGTACTGGGATTATAACCAGGAGAGGAAATGGCAACCCACTCCAGTATTCTTGCATGGGAAACTCCATGGACAAAGAAGCCTGGTGGGCCACAGTCCATAGGGGCCACAAAAAAGTCGGACATGACTTAGCAATTAAACAACAGCGCAGCAATGTGGTGCTGTGTTGGGATTATAACTGGGAAGAAATTTGACACATGATTTTATATTAAAATAAGCATGTATGACTATTTAATATAACATAATGTCAATTTTATAAGCACTTTAAGACATGGGACTTCAAAGAAACTTTTGGGTGTATTAAGTTTATTAGTCCACCATGGGCTCTGTCCCAGTCCTCTTTCAGTTTCATTCTCTTGTATCATTGGATTGAAAAGTGGAGAGTACACTCCTTCCATGCAACTTCTTAGATAACAGAGTTTCAGCTTTTCTAAAGTATTTTGAGGACAAGTGGAAAAAAGCATGACAAATTAAAATGCAAAAGCTTAGACACAGAAGAATAATTAAAAATATAGAATCCTTTGTGTTTGGGTTGACATCAACTCCGTGATCTCACTTCATTCCTGTTTCATTGGGCACCAGACAAGACAACCAGGCCAGCCAGCCTCATGTGGAGTTGAGTCACCACTGTGCTTAGGTTTGGAGGCTTTCTTGGGTTCCCCCCACAACCCCCTTCTTACCCTATTTTTTTTTAATGTTTATTTACTTATTCGGCTGCATTGGGTCTTAGTTGTGTCATTTGGGATCTGTTGTTGCAGCGTACAGACTCTCTAAGCTGTGGCACACGGGCTCCAGAGCATGCCACCTCAGTAGTTGTACCATGGGCTTAGTTGCTCCATAGCACATGGGATCCTATTTCCCCAACCAGGGATCAAACCCGTGTCCGCTGCATTGCAAGGTGGATCCTTGACCACTGGACAGTGAGGGAAGTCCTGCCTTCCCCCATTTCAAGGAAGAGCCCCACATCTGGCCCTGGCTCCACTCCACCTCAGCTCTGAGGAACCACCTCATGATCCAGTTTCATATATCCCTCCCACTACACAACAACTCTATGGAGGACTTCGCCATCTGAAAGCCAGGAACACGTGCTTGCAGATTCTGCCCCCAAGACTCCCTCTAGCACGTGACTCACCCCTTTTCACTTTCTTCATTCCTTTGAACCATAACTACTACTAGTTATTATTACCACATAATCCCCACTATTAGTTGAAGATGAGCTCACATTCCAGCCTACAGGAGCACAAGAAGCTCATCTCCTGAGCATTCCAATGGTTTTGATGTCTCCTGACATCACCCAATCAGAGTCATTATCTCATGACACTCCCCATCAGGCTATCACTACCTGGCAGGAGTGTTTTACCCAGGTAGGAAAATTTGGCAACTATAGCTGAGAAATCACAGGGTTGTATCCTAGGTTTCTATAATCCCAAATCAAGGAAAAGCCTATTATATACAACAGACAGTTTTTTAAATGGAGACAAGATCTGGGAACATGTGTCTGAGCCACAGGTCTCCAGAGGCACAGTCTCCTTTACCTCGTTTTCTGTTCTATCTACTGGGCTCCCATCAAAATGTCCAGTCACTGAAACAGATCCCAAGGCAGTTTACAGGAAGTGGTGAATGAACAGTGAGCCCAAACCTCCCTCCCCAAATTACAACGAATTCACTCAAATGAATCTCCTGTTGGTGAAGTACCTGCAAGAGCCCCCAGGGCAGGCAGACGGATTCTGCTCTATTTCCATCACTACCTTGCACACTAGTAAGGCCAGCAGCAAAAGTCATGGAACCACACGGCCTAATGCCATTCACCTGCTGTCCTTTTTACCTTTTGAAAAAGGCTTCGTTCTCATCAGTAAAACAGTGAAAGCAGTCTTTCAATAGCATATATTTTTAAAACTATAGTGGAAAGTATCCAAATATAGAAGTTTTCTATCCTGCTTTCCCCCATTTTTGCTTTGCAGCAAATTCTATAATGAAAAA
Source organism: Bos indicus (assembly GCF_029378745.1). Classification (NCBI taxonomy): domain Eukaryota; kingdom Metazoa; phylum Chordata; class Mammalia; order Artiodactyla; family Bovidae; genus Bos; species Bos indicus. The sequence goes on from NC_091768.1 coordinate 48,883,937, forward strand.
CCAGAAAGAAATAACTCTTTATTGTCCTCATGCCTTTCCAAACGAATTTGCAAATTTTCTGGTCTGTCCTTCCATCAAAAAATTTCTAGTTTGGAAAGCCTGCAAGATATGACACAAATTCACCCCATTCTGCCTCCACACGTGACCAATCACAAAAGCATAAAGCTCTTTCATTTTTCAAATGAACATGACTTTGGTGGAGAAGTCCTTTATTTTGATACAAATCTCATTTTGCAAGAAAACATGAATAGTCAATATTTCCTGATGTATCATGCTGTTCATCTACAATAACCAATTTATTCAGAGATTTATTACCTTACCCCAGCCCACTGCTTAGCACTGACAAAGCTGATAAGAAATTCACTGTATTTATGAAACTACAATCCTTTTGGTTAAATGAAAAAGGTACACATAAAGATGTGCAATAACTATGTTTTCACATAACTAGAGATAGATTCAGTGTGTTGAAACTGGCAGAGCCACCTTAAGGAGTCAAGTGTTGCTAAACCCGGCTGAGGGTCTCCTGGGTTCCCACTTAGGAGAGCTTCTATTAAGCAGAAACTGTATTATAAAAATGCCAGCTCCTTCATATCTCTGACAAGTATGTGTCAGTGTTAAGATTCCATTAAATGCAAATTTGATCTTTTATAAAATCATGTTTAAAGCTAATATCACAGAGCATCAATTAGACTTCTGTATGCTTTGAGGAGGCTGAAAACTGCATTTATTTTGAAGGTACCTTGTGATAGGTATAAAACAGAAATTTAATCAAGTTTAACTAATTACAAGTCAAATTCCATTCCCAATATGTAAATAAAGTCATCCCCCTGTTGTTTACGTATTTGGTTCATTTTTCCTTTGAAGAATTCTGGCCCCTGAAATCAATAGTAACTGATTTATTCTTCAGTCATGCTTTATTTACCAGGCATGAGAAATGAGGTTTTTGGAAAAAGGGAGGATTGTCTATCTTTTAAGCTATACTTTCAAACCTTAAAAATTTTAATTATGATAACATAATCTTACAAATATACTTTATACATTTCAATTACTCAAAGAACCTACATTATTCAATTAGATTTGGACCCTCTCCTTCACTCTGCAAAGTCTGTAAAACAAATATTTTCACTAAACAGAGGGGGAAAAAAAAACGAAAGCTCAGAGAAGTTAAATGACTTTCAAAGTTACTTAACTTGTAAGTAGAAGACACAATATAAGCATCTTCAGACTCCACAAAAAGTGTTCTTTTCATCAATAATGTCTTTTGAAAATATACTTAGCTCTCTGCTTTATAAAATAGAAGTTTCTCAAAATATTTTTAAAATTTTCTTGATGAATCAAAATTTTTTATGAACAACCAACAAACTGAACCATGCAGCAATATATTGCTATTTTTGGCTCTTGGAAGTAAGAAAGATTGCTTTCCCCAACACTGTATAATTCCAGAATGCTGTGCTGTTCTAATTGGTGAGCTTTAGTCTTAAATTGGCACTAAGAATCCCTAGAGGGTTACTGAGTCATGCAGAACCTAACTTGCCCTACACTAAGTGTCCTCAGAATACTGTAGTGTTTGAATGGGTGTTTCTCTCCCTCTCCTCATTGTTATGTGGGGACGCTATCATCATTGATCACATGTCAGTAAATTATCCCACTACCATTTTTAATCTCCAAAGGTAAATATCATCGTCTTCTGCTATTCCTATTTTTCTCTGTCTCCTGCAGTCTTGCTAAGACTTAAGTTATTACATTTGACATCCACTGTGAGTGGATAGTTCTTCAGTTTGATGAACTAAATGGTTACATTGCATTTCCTAGTGTCTCTTTGTTAAGCACTTATTTACTTGGTTGTGTCAGGTCTTAGCTGCAGCACACGGGATGTTTTACTTGTGGTATGTGTGATCTTCAGTTGTGGTATGTGGGATCTAGTTTCCTAACCATGGATGGAACCCGTGCCCCCTACACCGGGAATCTGGAGTCTTAGCCGCTGGACCACCAGGGAAGTCCTTCCCATTGTCTTTTTCTTTGTTTTGGTGACTCTTTTCAGCAATTTTTATCACTGTTCACACTTAGAATATACGCACACACACACACCACACACACAAATAAGTGGGAATGCTGCTGTTGTAAATTTAGAACAAATTATTCCAAACATTTAACACTTACATTTCTTTTGAATTGGGCTTCCTTTGGTGGCTCAGATGGTAAAGAATCTGCCTGTAATGCAGGAAACCCAGGTTCAATCCCTGGGTCAGGAAGATCCCCTGGAAAAGGGAATGGCTGGCTATACTACAGTATTCTAGCCTGGAGAATTGCATGGACAGAGAAGCCTGGTGGGTTTATGGGGTCACAGAGTCAGACATGACCAAGCGTCCAACACTTTCACTTTTTTCTTTTGAATTAATAAAATGAAATAAAGTGATAACTCTCAGTAGTAGATGAAGTAACCCAAGAATATTTTATATCCATTTGGTTCCTGAGTGAAGACTGGAGAACATCCCTAGTGGAATAATGGGATCATGGAATGTTATGGAGCAGAGAGCCTTACAGACCACCTGAATTAGGCCCTGAAGTACTCAACCTCTTTTTTGGAATTCACATATAAGTCTCACAAGTGTGAACTATTTCCAATTATTTCCAGCACATAAGCCACAAATCTATCCTCTTTCTGTCCTACTCAAAATTAGCACATAGGAATGAAAATTATTGTGAATGTAATATTCAAGGCATAGCCACCCTAAAATCACATGTTAATCCTTGGCAAATCTGACATGTTCTATACCCCTTTTTTTGTTCAGTCACTAAGTTATGTCCGATTCTTTGCGACCCCATGGACTGCAGCATGCCAGGCCTCCCTGTCCTTCACCATCTCCTGGAGTTCACCCAAGTTCACATCCATTTAATCAGTGATGTTATCCAATTGGTGATGCTCATAACCTCATCCAGACCTAATTACCTCCCAAGGGCCCCATCTCAATACCATTACATTAGTGGTTAGAGCTTCAGTATATAAATTTTGAGGGAACAACCATTCAGTCCCTAACAAGACCAAAGTGTTAGGTTCTGTGATCAGGCAGAAGTAGATTTTATCATCATCTAATAATTAGCATAATTACAGTATCTTTTAAATATATACATATATATATATTCAAAAACACTACTTCTAATTCAATAGAATGTGCCTTGCCTTTCCTTGAAAGTGAAAGTGTTAGTTGCTCAGTAGTGTCAGACTCTTTAGCCCGCCAGGCTTTTCTGTCCATGGAATTCTCCAGACAAGATACTGGAGTGGGTTGCCATTCCCTTCCCCAGGGGATCTTCCCAACCCAGGGACTGAATCCAGGTCTCCTGCATTGCAGACAGATTCTTTACCAGCTGAGTCACCTTATAGGTGATTTAATTTCATTAGGTTATCTGAAAACAAACTGCTTGTCAGATACATTAATAGCATCTACCATCTATTTCTCACACAGTTCACTTACCTGAGTGATAAAACTGTATTCCACATATTCTTTGGGGGTGAAAAAAAGTCACATTCTACTCTTCGCTTGTTCCTGAATCACTCCTCTATGCTTTGTTACCCTTTATCGGTGATGATGCAGATTATACATGCATATATTACACCATAAAACAAGATGCGCTTACTTGAAACCATTTTGGCATCAAAGCAATGGTTTAATGTTGCTCAGTTATCTGCTTTTTGACATAAGATAGAACAATCCTGTAAATGAGCCTGGCCCCCATTTAAAGTGCAGGAAACCAATATACCAGTAGAAAACAACCAGGACAAATCAACAAATTTTGTATTGCCAAAAAGGAGCGTGTGATTTATCTTGAACAAAGATCATGAAGGCAAAAAAAAAAAAAATCCACCAAATCGAGAGTCACAGACTGTAATGGTTGTTTGAATTTGCCCTCACCTAGCAAAGGGAAAAAAAACCTTTAGACATGCTAATAAACATTTTCTCCAAAAGTGAAAACCAAATTTTATAAAGATAGTTGAAGATGAATGATTAAATGATTTTTGTAAATCCTGTAAATCATTTTTAGCAACCTTTGTCTCTCAGTGCACATTAGGAAATTCAGAATGCATTTAGTATAAATAGATTTAAATGTAGAATGATTGCAAGTCCTAACTGTGCAGCTGAAATATTTAAAGCTTCCCAGTCTCTATATGTCAAGCACTTTGAACTTATAACCATCAACAAATAACCATTGTCTTTCATCTGTGGGAAAAGAAGGAAAAGAACAACAAAAAAAAAAATCTAGACTGTTCAGTTTCTTAAAGATATGAATCTGTTTTAGAAAGAGTTGAGGGTAATTGAAGATGTTAAGTAAATGGTAAGAAAACATGAGTATCAAACTGTTTTGTTCTAAAGTTTAGTAGAATAGATTTTGTTCTTTATTAGTTTATATTAACTTGTGCTAATCTGATTACAAAAAAACAAGGTAAACCCTAACCACCTCTGCATAGAAGCCTGAGAAATTTAGTTATATTTTCATAAAGTAATTGAAGCATATTGACCAAAAGGACATGTTAGAAAATATTCCTGGGGCTTCCCTGGTGGCTCAGTGGTAAAGAATCCGCCTGCCAATGAAGGAGACATGAGTTCGATCCCTGGTCTGGGAAGATGCCACAGGGCACAGAGCAACTAAACCCTGTGCACCACAACTGTTGAACCTGAACACTAGAGGCTGGGAGCAGCAATTGCTGAAACCCCAGCATGCTAGAACCCATGCTCTGCAACAGAAGAGGTCTCCTCAATGAGAAGCCCACGCACCTCAACTAGAGAGTAGTCCTTGCTCGCCACAACTAGAGAAAAGCCCATGCAGCAATAAAGACCCAGCAGAGCCAAAAGTAAATAAATAAAAATAAAAACAAAAATGTTCCTTTATTAAAAACTTTGAATTTCAAATTCCAAACTTAATGAAAAAACTCAATACCTTAAGAAGATTATTCTTATATGTATATATAATATATGTAATACTCTAATAATATTAGGTATTTTAAAGGTATGAATTCTGTAATTTTCAAATATATTCAGTTCAGTTCAGTCTCTCAGTCATGTCTGACCCTTTGTGACCCCATGAACCGCAGTACGTGACATTGTACAGGAGACAGGGATCAAGACCATCCCCATGGAAAAGAAATGCAAAAAAGCAAAATAGCTGTCTAGGGAGGCCTTACCAATAGCTGTGAAAAGAAGAGAAGCGAAAAGCAAAGGAGAAAAGGAAAGATATAAGCACCTGAATGCAGAGTTCCAAAGAACAGCAAGGAGAGATAAGAAAGCCTTCCTAAACGATCAATGCAAAGAAATAGAGGAAAACAACAGAATGGGAAAGACTAGAGATCTCTTCAAGAAAAATAGAGACACCAAGGGAACATTTCATGCAAAGATGGGCTCAATTCAGGACAGAAATGGTAGGGACCTAACAGAAGCAGAAGATGTTAAGAAGAGGTGGCAAGAATACACAGAAGAACTGTACAAAAAAGATCTTCAAGACCAAGATAATCATGAAGGTGTGATCACCCACCTAGAGCCAGACATCCTGGAATGTGAAGTCAAGTGGGCCTTAGGAAGCATCACTATGAACAAAACTAGTGGAGGTGATGGAATTCCAGCTGAGCTATTTCAAATCCTGAAAGATGATGCTGTGAAAGTGCTGCACTCAATATGCCAGCAAATTTGGGAAACTCAGCAGTGGCCACAGGACTGGAAAAGGTCAGTTTTCATTCCAATCCCAAAGAAAGGCAATGCCAAAGAATGCTCAAACTACCGCAAAATTGCACTCATCTCACACGCTAGTAAAGTAATGCTCAAAATTCTCCAAGCCAGACTTCAGCAATACATGAACTGTGAAGCTCCAGATGTTCAAGCTGGTCTTAGGAAAGACAGAGGAACCAGAGATCAAATTGCCAACATCTGCTGGATCATGGGAAAAGCAAGAGAGTTCCAGAAAAACATCTATTTCTGCTTTATTGACTATGCCAAAGCCTATGACTGTGTGGATCACAATAAACTGTGGAATATTCTGAAAGAGATGGGCATACCAGACCACCTGATCTGCCCCTTGAGAAACCTCTATGCAGGTCAGGAAGCAACAGTTAGAACCGGACATGGAACAACAGACTGGTTCCAAATAGGAAAAGGAGTATGTCCAGGCTGTATATTGTCACCCTGCTTATTTAACTTATATGCAGAGTACATCATGAAAAACGCTGGGCTGGAGGAAGCACAAGCTGGAATCAAGATTGCCGGGAGAAATATCAATGACCTCATATATGCAGATGACACCACCCTTATGGCAGAAAGTGAAGAGGAACTCAAAAGCCTCTTGATGAAAGTGAAAGAGGAGAGTGAAAAAGTTGGCTTAAAGCTCAACATTCAGAAAATGAAGATCATGGCATCCGGTCCCATCACTTCATGGGAAATAGATGGGGAAACAGTGGAAACAGTGTCAGAATTTGTTTTTTTAGGCTCCAAATCACTGCAGATGGTGACTGCAGCCATGAAATTAAATGACGCTTACTCCTTGGAAGGAAAATTATGACTAACCTAGATAGCATACTGAAAAGCAGAGACATTACTTTGCTAACAAAGGTCCGTCTAGTCAAGGCTATGGCTTTTCCAGTGGTCATGTATGGATGTGGGAGTTGAATTATGAAGAAAGCTGAGCGCTGAAGAATTGATGCTTTTGAGCTGTGGTGTTGGAGAAGACTCTTGAGAGTCCCTTGGACTGCAAGGAGATCCAACCAGTCCATTCTAAAGGAGATCAGTCCTGGGTGTTCATTGGAAGGACTGATGCTGAAGCTGCAACTCCAATACCTTGGCCACCTGATGCCAAGAGCTGACTCATTTGAAAAGACTCTGATGCTGGGAGGGATTGAGGGCAGGAGGAGAAGGGGACGGCAGAGGATGAGATTGCTGGATGGCATCACCAACTCTATGGACATGAGTTTGGGTAAACTGCGGGAGTTGGTGATGGACAGGGAGGCCTGCCGTGCTGTGATTCATGGGGTCGCAAAGAGTCGGACACGACTGAGAGACGGAACGGAACTGATCTGAACTCAACCACAGCAAGTGAGGCCTCCCTGTCCATCACCAACTCCCGGAGTCCACCCAAACCCATGTCCATTGAGTCGCTAATGCCATCCAACCATCTCATTTCTGTTGTCCCCTTCTCCTCCTGCCCTCAATCTTTCCCAGCATCAGGGTCTTTTCAAATGAGTCAGCTCTTGGCATCAGGTGGCCAAGGTATTGGAGTTTCAGCTTTAGCATCTGTCCTTCCAATGAACACCCAGGACTGATCTCCTTTAGGATGGACTGGTTGGATCTCCTTGCAGTCCAAGGGACTCTCAAGAGTCTTCTCCAACACCACAGCTCAAAAGCATCAATTCTTCAGCGCTCAGCTTTCTTCACAGTCCAACTCTCACATCCGTACATGATCACAGGAAAAACCGTAGCCTTAACTAGTCGGATCTTTGTTGGCAAAGTAATGTCTTTGCTTTTTAATATACTGTCTAGGTCGGTCATAACTTTCCTTCCAAGGAGTAAGCGTCTTTTAATTTCATGGCTGCAGTCACCATCTGCAGTGATTTTAAAGCCCCCCAAAATAAAGTCAGCCACTGTTTCCACTGTTTACCCATCTATTTGCTGTGAAGTGATGGGATCAGATGCCATAATATTAGTTTTCTGAATGTTGAGCTTTAAGCCAACTTTTTCACTCTCCTCTTTCAGTTTCATCAAGAGGCTCTTTAGTTCTTCTTCACTTTCTGCCATAAGGGTGGTGTCATCTGCATATATGAGGTTACTGATATTTCCCCCAGCAATTGATTCCAGCTTGTGCTTCCTCCAGCCCAGTGTTTCTCATGATGTACTCTGAATATAAGTTAAATAAGCAGGGTGACAATATACAACCTGGACATATTCCTTTTCCTATTTGGAACCAGTCTGTTGTTCCATGTCCTGTTCTAACCGTTGCTTCCTGACCTGCATAAAGGTTTCTCAAGGGGCAGATCAGGTGGTCTGGTATGCCCATCTCTTTCAGAATATTCCACAGTTTATTGTGATCCACACAGTCAAAGGCTTTGGCATAGTCAATAAAGCAGAAATAGATGTTTTTCTGGAACTCTCTTGCTTTTTCCATGATCCAGCGGATGTTGGCAATTTGATCTCTGGTTCCTCTGTCTTTCCTAAGACCAGCTTGAACATCTGGAAGTTCATGGTTCACATATTGCTGAGCCTGGCTTGGAGAATTTTGAGCATTACTTTACTAGCCTGTGAGATGAGTGCAATTGTGCGGTAGTTTGAGCATTCTTTGGCATTGCCTTTCTTTGGGATTGGAATGAAAACTGACCTTTTCCAGTCCTGTGGCCACTGCTGAGTTTCCCAAATTTGCTGGCATATTGAGCGCAGCACTTCCATAGCATTATCTTTCAGGATTTGAAATAGCTCAGCTGGAATTCCATCACCTCCACTAGCTTTGTTCGTAGTGATGCTTCCTAAGGCCCACTTGACTTCACATTCCAGGATGTCTGGCTCTAGGTGAGTGATCACACCATCGTGATTATCTTGGTCATGAAGATAATTTTTGTATAGTTCTTCTGTGTATTCTTGCTACTTCCTCTTAATTTCTTCTTCTGTGGGGTCCCTACCATTTCTGTCCTTTATTTAGCCTATGTTTGCATGAAATTTCCCTTGGTATCTCTAATTTATATACTAAACAAAACTCAAATATCAATTAAGCCCATATTGAGTCTAATTTTAATCATATCATATATATTATTCTTTTAATTTCAAAAGTTATTAATGTTTTATTTCTAAAATATTTAAGAAACTTTCATTTCAGAGGAGTTCAAAGATCACTCAACTCCAAGATTTAATCTATTCCTTTAATAGGAGGATATTTCTAAGCAAAACAGTTTACGAACTTAGCCCCTGCCACTTGTCTAAGTCTAAAATTAATTCATATTTTAGAAATGGTGTCACTGTGGTTTTATTTCCAAGAGTATAAACTCTAAGAGGGTATTTTTGTCTATTTTGCTCAATACTGTATTTCTCACATCTTGAATAATGTTGAGCACATGATGAGTACTACAAGTTTTGGTGAATGTTGAATAAATATATTGCATTCTGAGAACTACTCCTGGAGAAAGTCTGTTACTCTTTTCTTTGGGAGACAAAGGTCTGCAGGAAGGAAGATATGCAATTTGACTTTTTCATGTGGTCTGGACTTGTCTCAGTCTCAAAGTTAGTATTTTCTCAAATAATTACCTGCTGTTATTTTCAGGAATAAGATTTTAGTATACAATGTTGCTTTTAATCGTGTTGAATTGCAGGATCTTTTAGAATGCATAAAGTCACTTGGGTATACTTCAAGAAATAGCTCCTTGCTAAGCTTCCTCCTCAAGGAAGTTAACTGGCTAAGTGCAAATGTTCCAATTTATTCAGTGTAACCAGGAGACTGATGTGAGCTGTAAATTTTTTAAATGTTCCAATGATTAGCATTTCAAAAAGACATATTACTAAATCCCTTTTTTAATTCCTTATACTCAATTTACTTTGAGAACATTTCTCAAACATTAGTAGAAATAAATGTTTCTAAAGATAAAGACAATCACAAAGATTAGAAAAAGTCACTTTTTAAAAATAAAGGCAAATCACAAAGATTAGAAAAAGTCACTTTTTTAAAGCATATCCATTGACAGAAGTTAATAAGTAAAATACTTTTTGAAGTTCATCTCCTTCAAGGCAACATATTTCAGAGCTCATATAAGAGAGATCATATTGAACATTTTGCTATCTATTATCCAGAAATAATTTATCATTTTTTACTTCCTAGAAACTATAGAGATACTGTATACACTCTTCAGCCTGTCTTGTAGTCCTGGATCTCTGTTATACGGAACCTAAAGTATGTGTCAGGAATATGTTTGCACTGCTTCCTATTAATCTGTTTAAAATTTTATTTTTACTTGTGCTTAAAATAAATACATTCTCTTGTTAAAACTACAAATATTAATAAAACATGTGAGGTAGAAATTGAAAATACCCAAGCCTCAAAATTAGTAACTATAATGTAGTCATAATACTTTTGCCAAAAGCCTGTCTAGTCAAAGCTATGGTTTTCCACTGGTCATGTGTGGATGTGAGAGTTGGACTATAAAAGAAAGCTGAGTGCCGAAGAATTGATGCTTTTGAACTGTGGTGTTGGAGAAGACTCTTGAGAGTCCCTTGGACTGCAAGGAGATCCAACCAGTCCATCCTAAAGGAGATCAGTCCTTTTATTTTTTTGAAAAAAATCTATTTTATCCAGAACTTTCCCCTAACTGATTAATATGGAAATATGCAAAGAAATCTCTTAACATTTAAAGTATCTACTACTACTAAGTCCCGTCAGTCGTGTCCGACTCTGTGCGACCCCATAGACGGCAGCCCACCAGGTTCCCCAATCCCTGGGATTCTCCAGGCAAGAACACTGGAGTGGGTTGCCATTTCCTTCTCCAATGCAGGAAAGTGAAAAGTGAAAGTCAAGTCGCTCAGTCGTGTCCGACTCTTAGCCACCTCATGGACTGCAGCCTTCCAGGCTCCTCCATCCATGGGATTTTCCAAGCAAGAGTACTGGAGTGGGGTGCCGTTGCCTTCTCCCCTCAATTAAGAGAATATTACCTTTTTTCATTCCTATTTGTGTTTTGCTTTCCTTTTTTTCCCTTCATTGAAGTATCTACTAGCTTAACTTTTTCAACCAGATTTTTTTTTCAAGCTAGCTCTCTGATTTATTTATACCACTGCTTCCTTTTCTTCTAATACTTTTATTTTAACATTACTTTTCCCTGTATTTTTTGAGTATATTTTTATTTTCCTAATTTCTTGAGTTTGATATTTAAGTAATTCATCTTTTTAATTTTGTATTTAATAAGTTAAATGTTTAATGCTGGTATTTTTCTCTGAGTACATTCTTAGCCATATCCTTTAACTTTTGATTTATAATATAGTATCTTTATTTCTTAGAAATCCTACAACCATTTTGTTTTTGATTCTGTCTTTCAGCATGTTTTGATATTTTCTTTGATCTAAGAATTGAATTGTGAATCTGACAGAGATTATTTTAGGAGGAGGAGAAAGGTTTAGTTGTATATATGTGGGTTTTTTTTTTTATGTTTTCAGTTTTTCTTGATTTCTTTTTCTTTCTTTTTTTTTTTTTAACTATAACCTGTTTTATGGCTCTTGGTCAAAAATGTGTTTGTTTTTTACTGATTTTACTTCTTAAAATCTTCAGGTTTTATATTTATGGTCATTATGAGATTCTTTTAAAAATTTTAATAGGTACATTTACAGTTAATAGTAAATGAATTTAATATTAAAATTTATTCAAATACTCTTTGTTCTTTTTCTGATAAAAAATAAGCTGAAATCACTACTTATCATTCATAGAATAAACTGAAATCAGTACTTGGCATTAATGCTTTGATTCTATCAATGTAATTAAATCCATTCACCCAATCCAACTGAACCCCAACAATGCATCAAGCATGGAAATGATTTTATGAATGAGAAAACTGTGGGCAATTACAAAAACAGACAGAGGGCCACACACAAAGTCTAGTGAGAGAACACAGTAGGGAGAAATTAATCCTGGGAGAACGATGAATGAAGGCAGTAGGAAATCATTGCCTTTCCTAACAGGGTCTCCAATATACATTTTTCAACATGTCAGCCCATGACAGAAATTTAAAAAGATAGGATTGTCATTATATATATATAGTCTTAAAATACCATGAAGTCTGTGCTGTAGATGTCATGGTTTGGATCATAAACCCAAAGTCGGAAATATTTCATTACACATCTTCCAATGCAAATTTTCTGGCAAGATTTGCTAATCTGTTTTTCAGATAATAGCAACCCCCTATCCTGCTTCAACCCACACAATTGAAAAAGATATGTCTTAAGGGAATTTATATTTGAAAGCATGAATCTCTGAGGCCATACTAAAAGCTAGTGAGGAAAAAAACAAAGCCCATCAGAAAGGGAAAATAGGTTTTATAAGACAAAATGGGACATTTTTCTTATTATTAAAACATACCATGGAACTCTAGGGATTGTGGTGCTCAGGTGCAGAATAATGAGCCTTGATTTGGCAATGGAAAATTCCATGAAGGGTCCAATAATATGTTATGCTTCATTAATATAAGAATTTTTACATTTATCCTGTGATTTTCACCCTTCATTATCCCAAAATGCTTTATTAACTGAAGCCACGATGAAGAAAATCTCACCACCACCTTGGGAGAAGTTCCTGTGGTATGTTTTTAAATTAAAATATCAAAAAACAGTTTTGTTTAAGATAGGGAGAACAAAATGATACCTAAATAGAAGTTTCAGAAATATCTTTAAGCCAGTAAATATTAGCACCAATCACATTTTAAGTGTAGATTTGTAGAGTCATTTATTTGCACTGAGAGTAAGGACAAAGGACTGGCCTGAGATGATGGTTTGAGTTTACTTGGACACAGACCCTTTTGTCTGGCAATACCCTTGAGTGACGATCTCTGAAAAACCAGATATAAAACTGCTACATGACACTTATACAATCTCTGTATGAGCACAGTGATACAGAGTGATGAACAACTCTTCAGTCTGCCCATTCCCCTGCCCCTGAGAAGTATGATTTAATTCTCACCAGCCCCCTTCTCTTCTCATAAAGTTCTTTCTGATGCTGCTAATAGAAGAAATGTGGATAGCTAACAGAGAAACAGCAGAGTCCTTGGCCTTGCCCTGGGTGTGCTAATAAAGAGGAGATCTCTCACCTCTAGCAGAAACACAGACTCCATGAACTAAGGTTGGGGTTCCCTATTTTGTTCCGAGCAGAGTCATGGAGTCACACCATTGCTCTTGGTTAGACTTCACTCAAGAACACATGGGCTATTTCCCAAGGTGTCCTCCCCAGGACAGAAGAAGCAGCAGCATCCACAACAGGCTGTCAGGGAAGCTGATGGCTGGTGGTCGGCAGTGGCTGGGGAAAGTGGCCAGAAGGAATGGACTGAGTTTCCTAGCCCTGAGAGTGTCTCTGTGATCACATCACCTCTCCAGGCTTCTGCTTTGAAGTAGCAAAATAGATGTTGAAAAATAAAAGTGTTAGTTGCTCAGTCGTGTCCGACTCTTTGAGAGTCCATAGATTATACCCCACGAGGTTCCCCTGTCCATGGAATTCTCCAGGCAAATGTTGGGAATTCCCTGGTGGTCCAATGGTTAGGACTCCATGCTTTTACGGCCAAGGGCCCAGGTTCAATCCCTGGTTGAGGAACTGAGATCCTGTAAGTTGTGAGGGATGGCTGAAAAGATAAATAAAAATTAATAAAGAAAGCAAATGTAAATTTTATTCATCAAGGGGGAAAAAAAGCAGATCATATTTGATCTCTAAAAGCCCTCTACTGCCACAGAACTCTAATTTATCTAGACCCTGGGTGGACTCTGTCTAGTGTGGTTTCTTACATACTTTTCCTCAGAACCAAAAACTGTTCCCTGTGTTGACTTTTTTAATTGTGTAGAAGTATGATCTCTCAAGCTTATGAGCTGGGTGACCTTGAGCAAACTGCCTAATCCCTTCTTATCTAAAGTCCCTACCTGTGTACTTCAAAGCTTTACAAGGAAAGTCTTCTGAATAGTACTTCACATATAGAACCTACTTTACATAAACTGTTATTATTACTGGCTGGATTGTATATACAAGGTGTAATCAGATACATACTTCTGAAAATACAAAGGAACAAACTATAAAAATAATTACAAATCAAGCTAACCAACCAGCAATGCTTTACAAATTTACATATTTAAAAGCAAGATGCCTGGCATTTTATTATAACCATTTCCCTTAATATAATGGGAGCATTTTTTTCCTATCATTAATATTTTAACAATGGCTTTATTACAGTCTTTCCTATGAGGATCTATTGTGATATAGTTAAATGCCTCTATTTAAGAAACAGACTGTTTCAAATCTACTATTTGAAAAATGCTGGGATAAATGCCCTTGATTACAAATATTGGGTGAAACAATTGATGCTTATTTCCTCAAGATATATCCTATGAATGAGATTTTTTGGTCAACAGGAATTATCTTCCTCAGGGCTCTTTATATGTAGCTCCCAATTGCTTTCCCAAAGGGCTGCACTAATTTGGAGTGTGAGGGTCCTTATCAAACTACACCCTATTCAGCAATGAATATTACCTTTATGTAATCTTTGTCAATTTGATAAAGTGAAAGTGAAGTTGCTCAGTCCTGTCCGACTCTGCGACCCCATGGACTGTAGCCTACCGGGCTCCTCCGTCCATGGGATTTTCCACGCAAAAAAGTACTGGAATGAGTTGCCATTTCCTTCTCCAGAGGGTCTTCCTGACCCAGGGATCAAATCAAGGTCTACCTGCACTGCAGGCAGACGCTTTACCCTCTGAGCCACTAGAGAAGCTTATATAAAACTAGAGACTTCCCTGGTGGCTCAGAGGGTAAAGCGTCTGCCAACAATACGGGAGACCTGGGTTCAATCCCTGGGTCGGGAAGATCTCCTGGGGAAGAAAATGGCAACTCACTCCAGTATTCTTGCCTCGAAAATCCCTTGGACAGAGGAACCTGGTAGGCTACAGTCCATGGGGTCGCATATATAAAACGAATATAAAACTAATATGTTAATTTAAATGTTTGCTTACAGTGAGATTAAATTTTGTTTTCTCATAGCTAATACATTTTATATTTCTTCTTTAAATTATCTGTTCCTGTTTTTTGACTATCTTTTTACTATTTATTTTAGTGTTTATGTTTTAATATGATTTGCTTTATTATATAACCTTTGGTCATATTTAGACAAAGTTTTCCTCACAATCTCTATTCATCTCTTATTTCTGTTTCTAGTGATATTTTAGTCATTTAATGGTTATTTATTGAGCACCAACTGTGTCCTGATCTCTGCTCCCCGTTCTGGGAAAACTAGACAATATTTGCTGGGAAGCAAATAAAATAGAGAAGCCCTTGATCTCATAAAACTTTTACGGTCTAGTTAGGACAGATATTAATGGAGAAAATAAGTAAGTAAATAATGTAATAAGAGTGATGTTCAAATGATATGGATCATTTTCACCTGCCAGAATATCACAATATAAGAAAGAGCCTTCCTTTTCTTCCCCAAAGAGGATTCAGTTCTAGCTGCACTTGGAAGCACCAGCATATTAAATACCCACACCTGCCCAACCTTCCTACCCCATGAATTGGTCCTGGGTGTTATTGATATTTTTTTTAAGCTTGCCAGGCAAGTCTGATGTGAATTCAGTGGATGTGTTTGTGAAATCTGTGTTGAGAATAAAGGGTTGAAAAGGAATTTACTAGTGCCTTCCTGATCTCTCAGCTTGACTACAAAGAGACCAAGACCTGGCTTTCATGTTACAGCTAAAGACACCAATCTAGCTCACCTTGGGACAATGCTGAGAAACACAAGTCTCCTCATTCCTGAGTGAAATCCAGATGACTTGGAAATCAGGCCTCAAATCATCCATGAATAGTTAAAGGGAAAGACTCTGGGAGTATGATGAACCACATACCCAAAGATAACACTAAGAGACACACCAGCAGTGTTGAGGGAAGGCCGAACAGCAAGGAGAGATATAGTTGCAGCACAGAGGCTGTACCAGGACAGGAGTTAATTATAGCATGATAACTAGAAATCTAATTATTATTGGCTAAAAACCATATTTCTTGCTCAGGGTAAATATCCTGCAAGAGCTGGTAAGGAGTTCTACTTCATAGTCACACTTAGGATTTTAGGCTAACACATGAATTTAAACACAAAGAAATAAGAGAAAATGAAAATCAAAGTACCCTCTCTTTCCAATCTGGGCTGATGCCAATAAGATTACTGCTTTTTGCTCTACATTCTTTAAAAGAATGGTAAGTAGCCTCCATATTTATTATTATTATTAACAATCAGATTATATCTCAAGGAAAAACCAGGTTTATTATTTCCTATCCAAAGCTGAATTCCATAAGGAAAAATAAATCTGAGTTCATCAGTTTTTAACATATGTTGTCCCTGATCATCAAGGATATGGTTTAAAATTTTACCCGCTGAATTAGCAACGTCTCACATCTGGATGGATGTAAGGGTGGCTGGAATTAAAGAAGATAGAGACACAAAGCCATTTACTGCTCATAACATAGTTCCTGACAATTATGGATAATGAAGTAGCATGGAGTATATTCTACTTTTCTAAGCTGCTACTGTGTAGTGTAGTTTGTGGAAAAGACAAGACCCCACAAAGTCAAGAAATAAAGAGTGTCACTCCCCCAAAAGAAAACATTAGGTAAGACTAAAGAATGAAAAAAATACCAAAGAATGTATTTTTTAAAATATAATCATCACCTGATCTATGCTGACTCAGGTGGATGGTGCAGTATAAGGCATTAGTTCAGCTGATTGAATGCCATGTTCCTGAAAAATTAGTCAACAGTATGACCCAACAAAACCTCTTCTCCAAATCCATGTGACTATCCACCTCTTGGAAATAAGATGGGGTGCTATGAAAGAGGATGGGTGGATTACTTCACATACTTCCCCGTTACCAGGAAAGGAAGTCAGAGTATGGGTCTCTTTTAACTTCAAAAACAACACTGCAGGGATAAAACAGCAGTTCTTCCTCGACTTCCACTGTGTTCTTGAAATACTCTCATGTGAAAAACTTACTGCTGAGGAATTAAAGACTCTGTAGGAATGAGTTTAGGGAATTGATGACATGAGGGGACCTGTGAAAGCCCTATAAATATTTTTGGCCTGTGTGTGCTCAGTTGTGTCTGATTCTTTGCAACCCCATGGTCTGTAGCCCTCCAGGCTCTTTTGTCCATGGAATTCTCCAGGCAAAAGTACTGGAGCGGGTTGCCATTTCCTACTCTAGAGGGTCTTTCTGACCCAGGGATAGAACCCCGGGTCTCCTGCATTGGCAGGCAGATCTTTTACCACTGGGCCACCAGGGAAGTCCTCTCTGACACTTTTTAACTGCTTCCTACCTAACAGGGAAGGCTTAGGGTTGTTTGTCTCATCTTCTTATATCTGTTTTAAGGCAACACTGAAAAATCCTCTCCCATGCATTGCTGATTACCATTGTTTTATCTACCTCTGTGTTATAGAGCTGAAAAAATAAAACTTCCCTTCCTATAATGTGGTGTTAGGTGCTTCCACAAGTGACGAACTAGTCAACCTGTGTTTTTTATCTTCTGCTTTGACTAGGAAATAAACATATAAGAAGAAATAAAAGAAAAAAATATATGGTCTGCTATCGATTGAATTGTGCCCCCAAGCTGAGGTTCTTTCTCTCTCAATCTCTCTTCATTTGTCAGATGAGGACAGGACAAGAAGATGACTGTCTGCAAGCCAGGAAGCAAAAGCCTTCACTAGGAATCAAGACAGCACCTTGATCTTGGACTTGCCAGTCTCCAGAAATACGAGAAATGAAGTTTGGTTGCTTAAGCAACCCAGTCTATGTTGTTTTTAGATAACAACTGAAGAAGATGTTACTGTCCCAGAATGATGATTATCTTTCACAAATCTGTGGACAATTCTGCCTTGTCTCTAAGGGTTATCATTTTTTTTCTTCTTATTCAGAACCTGGGACACTACACTGCGATAGTGAGGAGAAGCAACAGGTCTACGCTCCTCTCTGGTTTCTTCCATGAACTTCCCCTGGGGCTTATTTTGTCTCCTAAATCTCACCCAATTTTCTGCCACAAAATTGCTTCAAAATCCACATCTCCTAAAACTGAAATTCTCCACGTTGAGGAGGCACTTTTTGAACCCAATTCTCAAGGGAAAGAAACTTGTATGAGAACAAACTAAATTAAATTTCAACTCAAAAATCTGTTGTGGTATTTTTTTTTTTGTATTATACATAAGGTACTGAACATTAATAAAGTAAAATTTAATTTAATAAAATTTTCCTCAAAGGAAACCATTTGATCTTTCCCTAAATTTAAGTAGACTTCAAAATTATGACTGATTCCTTTTCTTTTTTTGACTGATTCCTTCTTAATGCTTGTTATGTTTGAGAGGGTGAGGGTGTAAAATGATCTCACATTTTGATTTTAGAAGAAAAATTATTATTTTGTGTAGAAAGCTCTATAGCCTAAATGTCCAGGGCTTTCTCAAACACAATTCAATGACCATTGTAAAGATATGGTCTCCTTTGGGTCTGGATCTGATAGCTGGCCCTAGGGAGAAATGGACTGTTTTAGGATAGCCACATGTGGTTCTAAGCTATGCTGCTACACTAACCTTGGTGCCTTAATACTTCCTCTTCAAAGGAGTATTGGGGTCTCAAAGGACTTCAGTGTTGTCCTCATGTTTCATGGGTTCCCTGGGCTATAATATCCAACCTGAACCTGTAACAGAATTCCCAGGGAAGCTTAGAGAAAGTCTGAAGCTTAAGTTGGAGGCTCACAAAATTAATATGCATTTATTAAAGATGTGCTGTGTTTCCCTCCCAGTTTTTCTTCTATTTTCTGTTTGCAGGTAAATGCTCAGTTTACCAATTTATAGGTTCATTTTTCTTCAAAGGCAAATACTTTAGCAAAATGATTTTGGTACTCTTCCTCTTCTAATAAAATAAAGCAACATAATTTAAAACTTCTAATCCACTTGCAAGACTCTCAGAAAATACTCAGCTTATAAATCATCATTATTGCTAATTATTTCAAACTTTAAGGACTACCATTATGTTTGCTTCTGTGTCTTTCTTTATGTTTGTTTTCCATGTGTTTAAAGTGCTAATGACATTCATTGCTTTTCAGATTTATCAGATTAGCACTACCATAACAGTTTATGGTGTTAGATTTTACAAGATTCACTTAATATAATTTTAATTATCACTGAAAAATGGCTTCTAGTCATAAAAGTGCTTTAAAAATTATAAGCTAAACCCACGCTAAATTAAAAGTCAAGGCTTGTGCTGTTAATAATAATTTTATAAAAGGAGAACATCACATGGCACAGTAGCTTAAAATTGAAATATTCACATTTTAAAAAACAAAGTACGTTTAGAAATATAAAACTGCCAAATAAAATGGGTTCTTTGTGATAATGCTTTATGGTATTGTACAAATTGTTACTGGTGTGACAATCACAGGTTATTAGCAATGTGTGTTATTTTAAGAAGCAAGATTTAGATTGGAATCTTGGCATTTAATCCCTAAATTGTGCTTCCAAAATATTATAACGTGATAGTGAAAACAGTGCAAGAATCAATTCTATGCTAAGCATTATGAGGACTGTACTTGCATACACAATATACCTAATTTTGAATCACCTACAAATAGAAACTCAATAAAAGCTTTAGATATTGACTCTGAGGAAACAATATTGCCAAAGATCTCTAGAGATTTTGCAAATTTTAAAAATTTTAGAAGCTCCATTTAAGAGGATATTATAAACAAAGTATCAACACTTTATTCCAATCAAAACCACTATCTAAAAAGGATATTTATTATTTCACATAACTGCTTCATCTTCCCCAAACTTGCTCTAGGATTACCTCTCTAATTTTCCTTAAATTTCTCCCCCTACCTCTAATTAGGATATTCTCCATTTTTCAATAACCTCCTACTTCCCACCTCAATTTGCACTAGGTCTTATATTAATTTCAATACTTTGTTCAAGTCTAAGAGTCATAAACAAAACAAAACAAAACCTTCAAGATTACCTATACTTCTTGTCTAGGGTTAGACAAGCGTTGAATCCTAAAAGGTTGCACAATGATGGCAGGGAATAAGAACATTAGTAACTCAAAGCATGAGACTGTGGATCCAGAGGAAGATATCAGATTTGTAAATGAGTTGATCAAGGGGAAAAAACAGATAGAACCAGACCAGTCAAAAGTTCTAGACCATACCTGAATTTCAAGACATCCTTTGAAGCTGGGTGTCAGGCAACAGCATAAGAGCAGGGAGACAAGTGGCCAGTATTTGAAAATCTGGAAAGAGATACTAGAAAACTATCTTAGAGAAGTTTATTTAGCAACAGAAAATTCTTTCTCTGGAGGGGTAGGGAAGAGATGGGTAGCTGGGAGGGATGGATACATCCACATAAGCCCAGGGGAAGCTTGATTATTGGAAACTCGAGGGTGATCGAAGCAAGGTCCAATGCTGTGAAGAGCAATACTGCATAGGAACCTGGAATGTTAGGTCCATGAATCAAGGCAAATTAGAAGTGGGTAAACAGGAGATGGCAAGAGTGAACATCAACATTCTAGGAATCAGTGAACTAAGATGGACTGGAATGGGTGAATTTAACTCAGATGACCATTATATCTACTACTGTGGGCAGGAATCCCTTAGAAGAAATGGAGTAGCTATCATAGTCATCAAAAGAGTCCGAAATGCAGTACTTGGATGCAATCTAAAAAACGACAGAATAATCTCTGTTCGTTTCCAAGGCAAACCACTCAATATCACAGTAATCCAAGTCTATGCCTTGACCAGTAACGCTAAAGGAGCTGAAGTTCAACAGCTCTATGAAGACCAACAGGACATTTTAGAACTAATACCCCCAAAAGATGTCCTTTTCATTATAGGGGACTGGAATGCAAAAGTAGAAAGTCAAGAAATACCTGGAGTAACAGGCAAACTTGGGCCTAGAGTACAGAATGAAGCAGGGCATAGGCTAATAGTTTTGCCAACAGAATGCACTGGCCATAGCAAACACCCTCTTCCAACAACACAAGAGAAGACTCTACACATGGACATCACCAGATGGTCAACACCAAAATCAGATTGATTATATTCTTTGCAGCCAAAGATGGAGAAGCTCTATACAGTCAACAAAAACAAGACCAGGAGCTGACTGTGGTTCAGATCATGAACTCCTTATTGCCAAATTCAGACTTAAATTGAAGAAAGTAGGGAAAACTACTAGACCATTCAGGTATGACGTAAATCAAGTCCCTTACAATTATACAGTGGAAGTGAGAAATAGATTTAAGGGACTAGATCTGATAGAGTGCCTGATGAACTATGAAGGGAGGTTTGTGACATTGTACAGGAGACAGGAATCAAGACCATCCTCAAGAAAAAGAAATGCAATAAAGCAAAATGGCTGTCTGAGGAGGCCTTACAAATAGCTAAGAAAAGAAGAGAAGCCAAAAGCAAAGGAGAAAAGGAAAGATATACGCATTTGAATGCAGAGTTCCAAAGAATAGAAGGAGAGATAAGAAAGCCTTCCTCAGTGATCAATGCAAAGAAATGGAGGAAAACAATAGAATAGGAAAGACTAGAGATCTCTTCAAGAATATTAGAAATACCAAGGGATCATTTCATGCAAACATGGGCTCAATAGAGGACAGAAATGGTAGGGACCTAACAGAAGCAGAAGATGTTAAGAAGAGGTGGCAAGAATACACAGAAGAACTATACAAAAAAAGATCTTCATGACCCAAATAATCACAGTGGTGTGATCACTTACCTAGAGCCAGACATCCTGGAATGTGAAGTCAAGTGGGCCTTAGGAAGCATCACTACGAACAAAGCTAGTGGAGGTGATGGAATTCCAGTTGAGCTATTTCAAATCCTAAAAGATGGTACTGTGTAAGTGCTGCACTCAATATGTCAGCAAATTTGGAAAACTCAGCAGTGGCCACAGGACTGGAAAAGGTCAGTTTTCATTCCAATCCCAAAGAAAGGCAATGCCAAAGAATGCTCAAACTACAGCAAAATTGCATTCACAAGCTAGTAAGGTAAAGCTCAAAATTCTCCAAGCCAGGCTTCAGCAGTACATGAACTGTGAACTTCCAGATGTTCAAGCTGGTTTTAGAAAAGGCAGAGGAACCAGAGATCAAATTGCCAACATCCGCTGGATCATTGAAAAAGCAAGAGAGTTCCAGAAAAACATCTATTTCTGCCTTATTGACTATGCCAAAGCCTTTGACTGTGTGGATCACAATAAACTGTGGAAAATTCTGAAAGAGATGGGAATACCAGACCACCTGACCTGTCTCTTGAGAAACCTATATGCAGGTCAGGAAGCAACAGTTAGAACTGGGCATGGAACAACAGATTGGTTCCAAATAGGAAAAGGAGTATGTCCAGGCTGTATATTGCCACCCTGCTTATTTAAGTTATATGCAGAATACATCATGAGAAACGCTGGACTGGAGGAAGCACAAGCTGGAATCAAGACTGCTGGGAGAAATATCAATAACCTCATATATGCAGATGACACAACCCTTATGGCAGAAAGTGAAGAAGAACTAAAAAGCCTCTTGATGAAAGTGAAAGAGGAGAGTGAAAAAGTTGGCTTAAAGCTCAACATTCAGAAAACTAAGATCATGGCATCCAGTCAATCACTTCATGGCAAATAGATGGGGAAGCAGTGGAAATAGTGGCTGACTTTATTTTTGGTGGCTTCAAAATCACTGAAGATGGTGACTGCAGCCATGAAATTAAAAGATGCTTACTCCTTGGAAGGAAAGTTATGACCACCCTAGATAGCATATTCAAAAGCAGAGACATTACTTTGCCAACAAAGGTCTGTCTAGTCAAGGCTCTGGTTTTTCCAGTGATCATGTATGCATGTGAGAGTTGGACTGTGAAGAAAGTTGAGTGCTGAAGAATTGATGCTTTTGAGCTGTGGTGTTGGAGAAGACTCTTGAGAGTCCCTTGGACTGCAAGGAGATCCAACCAGTCCATCCGAAAGGAAATCAGTCTTGGGTGTTCATTGGAAGGACTGATGTTGAAGCTGAAACTCCAAAATTTTGGCCACCTGATGTGAAGAGCTGACTTATTTGAAAAGACCATGATGCTGGGAAAGATTGAGGGCAGGAGGAGAAGGGCACGACAGAGGATGAGATGGTTAGATGGCTTTACCGACTCAATGGACATGGGTTTGGGTAAACTCCGGGAGTTGGGGATGGACAGGGAGGCCTGGCGTGCTGTAGTTCATGGGGTTGCAAAGAGTCAGACATGACTGAGCGATTGAACTGAACTGAACTGAGGCATCAGAATTTACCTCCTGATTTACAAAACAGGAATTCAAGAAATGGGTACAGTGCTGAGGCCAGAGTGGAGGCAAACACCCTAGGAACTAGAGTGGACTAAGGTCTTGAGCAGGAGTAATCCTACACTGGGATTAGGGAGCTCCAGTCATAAACAGGAGAAAAGTTTTCCTTAACTCAGTAAAAAACTAACTCCCTAGGAAAAATCAGGACAGAAAAACAAAAATTCCCCAGCCATTTCAGGTGACCCTTGTCATTTCAGCATTGGAAACATGAAGTCTTACTCACTGGACTGCCAGGGATGTTGCCTTCCGTGTCATTTCTGAAATCCGTGTGTGGATCCTTTAGTGGTGGATAGAACACTTTCACAATAACTGGGTTTCCATTTGTGAGGCTGAAGCCTAGAAGATCACTGCCCTCCTTCCTCATGGAGCTTTCCACTTGCCCCATCTTTCCTTCTGAACTCCTGCAGTAATTATTATTTCCCTCATTAATTTAACATTTAGAATATGCTACCAGTGTATGACTTTAAAAATATATTCGTGTTCATGAACTCCCTTTCCTCTGAAGTCTGAGACAATATTTTAAATCTCTTTACCCTTTATTTCCCAGGAGGCTGGCACACTGGGTATTGATAACAGTTTGCAGATGATGATGAGTTTATAAAACTGGATAAGGAGAGTTGGCAAAGACACTGATTCTGAAAATTCAAAACGTCCAAAACGTCCGACAACTCTGAGGCAAAGGAGTAAGTTTATTTACCTTGAAAACCGGATATTGCTCCAGTGAGCTTCCAAATATCAGATAAACAGCTGTTCAGATTAACCAGATAAACTTTAAATCATTGCCAAGAGAATCTCACAGTTCTCAATATGATGAGAGAGGGAGGGAGGGCGGGAGGAGGGGGTAAGAAAAAGAAAGTGTGCAGTATGATTAACTTAAAATTGTTTAAATGAGTAGAGTTTTTATAATCATCTTTCAAATACTTATAGAAAAAGTGATTAAATGCATTGAAAAGAGAACATTTTAAGAGGCTTTAAAAGTGTATGATTAAGATGAAATGAATGGAAAGAAGAAAAAGGAAATGAGGCTCAAAATCAGGAAAGATTTTGGTAGCAGAGCCATTATCCTGGAGTACATAGAAGCAGAGAGCAGGATTAAAGATACTGTGAACAGACAAACTTCTCATTGCCCCAGAGAACAGACTAGATTTCTGAGTCAATCTTTTCCCATCCGACTAGCGAGATACTTTGTGAACTAATTGGTACTATTGTGGTTCTGAAAACACTTGCTCTCATCTTGCTTGTAAGAGTGTCTGCATTTATGAAAGAATTGATGGTTTTCTATCTCAGGATCATATCTTCGTTTCTTTTCTGCTGGTAGTGGCTCATACACTTAGAGTCATTCAACAAGCAAACATGCATACAGACAAACACTTACACAGCAGGAAAATGAGTAATCTGTGTTCCATGTAGCTTTGAGATATGGACTGAAGAGATACCTTATTTGCAACTTCTTGAATACTGACATGACTTACCTATGATCTTGTTGACACTAAATGGAAAGATAGTCACCAGCCCCATAGTTGTCTCACCCGCTGGCCTCAGTGATTGACATATCTGTGCTTGTGGGAATGGAAGCTCCACCCACCTCAATTCCCAATTGAGGAGGGGCAGATGCATGACAATGGCAAGTTACTAAGGGGAAAAGGGAACAAGAGACACACTTGTAAAATACACTCAAGTGTGACATAGGCATATAATCTAGACTGCAAGCAGCAGTGAAGGTAGATCTTAAAATGTAAATTCATAGACTATTATACTGGAAGGAACCTTGGCGCTCTCCCAGAACACCCTAACTTGCCCTCCTTGTATGAAGAATTTGAGGCCCCGTGAAGGTAAATGAATTGCCTAGGGTCATATGCCTACTTAGCAATGGTGGGTCAAGTAGCATTACAGATTTGTGGAGCCAAGGCTCAGAGTGATGCAGTCTTAAGGGCAGTTTGCTAACCAATCCCTGCAAAAAATTTCATGTAAAAACAAGGGTAAGACTTTATGCATGAATAATGGAAGTGTGCGTTAGCTGCCAATAACTTTTTAAAATTCCTTTCAGTTATATAGATGCTGGTAGTGACATCTTCTGGAGAAGGCAATGGCACCCCACTCCAGTACTCTTGTCTGGAAAATCCCATGGACGGAGGAGCCTGGTAGGCTGCAGTCCATGGGGTCACTGAGGGTTGGACACGACTGAGCGACTTCACTTTCACTTTTCACTTTCCTGCATTGGAGAAGGAAATGGCAACCCACTCCAGTGTTCTTGCCTGGAGAATCCCAGGGACGGGGGAGCCTGGTGGGCTGCCGTCTATGGGGTCACAGAGAGTCGGACATGACTGAAGTGACTTGGCAGTAGCAGTGACATCTTCAAAAAGGGGAGAGTATCACATAACAGCTCATAAACTGAGTAAAAGCACTATTGTCTTCACTCAAATCTCTTACCTAACAATAGTTGCCCTAACAATTGAACTCAGCAGCTTTGATCTACATAGAAGAAACCCTGGCAAAAGCACTGTGCTTCCAGTTTAAAAAATCACCTGCCTCCACTTCATTCTGTTAGTCTCCTAAGCACACTTTTATTCATTCATTCATTCACCCTCTCATTCAATGAACATGGTGTTCCAGACACCATCCCAGGTTACAGGAATAAGGAAGGTAACAAAATAGAAAAATTCTTTTCATCACTGGATTTAAATTTTGGTGGATACAATAAAGCAGAGTAGACAAAATATCACATGGTTTTATGAGGATGCACACTTATTGCTTAAACTATCTCTTATAAATGGAAAGAGAGGTTCTCTTAAATGATCTTCTACTGTCTTTTAGAACCTTATTGTTTTCCATCTGTCAGATTAATTGCTAGATATTAGAAATATAATCTTAACTGAGATTTTAAACATCTCTGATATTACAAACTCCCATCCAAAGAGCGAAACCATAATATCCAAGTATGGTGCTTTTCCTCTTTTTTCACTGGGGAGTCCCATTTCCATTTTCTATAAAGAATCACCATTCCTGCCTCTCATCTCAGAATAATACATTTTTTTAGGGAAATGTGTAAAACAATTCATTCAGTAATCTAGGAACTAGTCAGTCCTTACCAAGTTCAAGGTGAGTTTAGTTCCCTTCTATCCTCCTTGCCTTGCTCTCTTTCTCATGTTCCTCCCTCCAGCACTTGTGTGACACCTAGGGCTCTGTAAATGAAGGACTTACTTTGATGGGGACAAGAAGACACCTTCCTCTCGACCCCTTCCCTGGAACCCAGCAGATGGAAAATGTACCAGTTTTGTTTTCTGAAGCTGATCAATATAGATCCATACCCTGAATGTAACTTAGATCAGGTAAATGTGAAAATAAATGAGAAAATAAAATACTATAATCTCAAATACTCCATTCCTTGCCATTTGGGTATAAGTGGTCTGGTGGACAAAAGATTGAACACAGAAGAAACTAAGATAAAAATGTGTGATACAATCAGTAAATAGGTTGCTTCACATTTATTAGCGTTGTTATTCTAAAATACAATTACTAGAATTTTCTGTGCCCTCCAATTCTACTCTGAAACTTGATTTCCTGAAAAATATTAATATTAAATCACTGTGAAGTGGCATATTATTCATAGGAAATGTAGTTGCCAACTAAACACCTTATCAATATTCAAGTTTAATTTTTTTTTAATTTCATGTTTTTATTTATTGCTCCTGAGAAATACTTGTGTGCTTCTGAAACCATAGAAGAATGTAGGGGCCTGTGCTTTTCTTAATCAACAAATATTTACGTGGTAAATAGAATGCCTTTGGCCAAGAACTTGCATGTTGACTTGCATGCTGATGAAAATTTAAATAGCTGATTAAACTCCTCCAACACAGGATTTATAATGGATGCCACTATCATTTTGCAAAGTAATTTAATGCATATTTAGTACAATTTTATGTGCTATCTTTTCAGAAGGAGACCCAGCTGTGATTCTGCAAGTGTAAGAAAGAGAGCAGTTGATATAAGGGCAGCAGTTTGTTGAGATTTGTGTGAAGGTCTTCTGATCCTTGCTTCACTAGAAAGACATAACTGTAGATTTGGAAAAACTTCAAGATGTTGCTACTAGATATTGTATGCATTTTGAGTACAGCAGACAAACAAATGTAATATTCAGTACTCAAGGACTTAAAAAATCTATTTGGAAGTTTCTACCGCTAATTCTTCCTTGGTAGCTCAGACGGTAAAGCATCTGCCTACAATGCGGAAGAGCCGGGTTCAATCCCTGGGTCGGGAAAATCCTCTGGAGAAGGAAATGGCAACCCACTCCAGTACTCTTGCCTGGAAAATCCCGTGGACGGAGGAGCGTGGTAGGCTACAGTCCACGGGGTCGCGAAGAGCTGGACACGACTGAGCGACGTCACTCACTCACTCACCGCTAATTAGATAAACACATCTAAAGGAGGACACACACCTATGGCATAGCCCTAGACTAGGGAGGAGCAAGTGAGCCTACAACTCAAGACTGTTGCCTGGAAGAGTCACACCTTATAATGTGCACATGTGTGCGTGCATGGCCCCGTGAAGACTAACTAGCATCACTGTTTTACCGCTGTGTGAATGAACCATAACACTAAGGTCCATCTTAATTAAGTCAAACAAAAATTCTTCTCCTAATTTCCAAAGATTTTACTTTCATCAGAAATTATCCCTGAACTCTCTTAATTCTCTATATTAACAATAATTGACTTGATTTTAATAATAATTTGCTAAAATTATTATAATTTCTCACTTTATGTTCTCCTAAGGTAGTAGAAGGTTCAGATCAGTTTTTGCCTGGAAACCATAGAAATCACATACTTCACAGAGAGAGAAAAGGAAGATAGAGAGAAACCAAAATAAAGGATGGAAAATATATTTTCAGATGAGAGTTAAAATGAACCTAACTAATGTTGTCCTATAATTTATTTCAAGCTGTCTGAAGTCTGCACCAGGGATGTATTCTCAATTTTTGTGGCCTTTTATGAGGAGAAAAGGCTTACTCAGTGTATCATATTTTGCATGTTTTCTTTCTGTTGCTTTTAATGAAAATGTTATCAAATTGTTGCAGTGCATTCTGGCATCACTGACTCATGGTGTTTGGCCTGTGTGTGCATGCCTGAAGCAGCCTTCTAGTAAGCACCTGAAATCTGTTAGCACCAATTCCCCACCCAAGCAGCATAATAAATACGTCAGTCCTCTCAACCTCATTTAGGTTGACGTGTTTAGACTATTAACTAAAAATATGCCATTTCTTTGCTCTTTTTAAATGAAATCCAAGATTAGCTGTAGAAATGGAAAATAATTGGCAAAAACTGGTCTAGAAAATAATACTGTTTAACAAAATAATATTTGAGAAACATTAATACTTGGTAATAAAAGGAGTGTAATAAAGGTGCCATGTGCTATCTCTGTCATTCCTTCAATCTGATGCTCTGTAGGGAAAGACAGAGTTGGGAGGAAGGAGAACCTCACACATTCACTTTTTAAAATGGGAGAATGAGCTATAAAGAGAACGAAGATATATATATGAATATATTTTTAAGTTGGGTTTATATTACTATAAGAAAATGCACTCAAGCCTTGGGAACTTCCACAAGAGTTAGTGAGTTTAGTAATCTGGATATCTAGGAATCAATCCTTTCAGTCTAGTGCTTGAAACCAAAAGGTAACCAGAGGGAGCCAAGGGAAAGGTCTAGAGCTTCAATTTATCAAATCTTAGCTAAACTCTCAGAGGAACTCCAACATTATAACTTTGGAGTCTATACTTAATAACCACTGTTCACTTTTTCAGTGTTTGTGTACTTGTTTCTGCTTTTTAAACAGGAGCCAAGAGGGAAGAAAAACATTCTTTCAATAGCCCTCTAACTGAGTTCAGTTTTACTGGAATGAAGAGAAGGAGCAGGGGAGAGCAAAGAGGAGGGACAGACCTAAATAACTTTCCTTCCAGAGAAATCAGGAAATTGAGGCAGAATCTGGAGAGTGTTGCTCAAAGTACATCAACTTTAGAGACTGATGTAGCGATTTCCACCACTGAGATCAAAGAGTGGTTAAAGACTCTTAAAAGCACTGAGGTAAGAAACTGAGGTCATTGTTTTTCATCTCTGAATTATGTTTTCACAGATTAAATAATATGCACTCTTGAAATGTGGGCTTCTCCAGTGGCTCAGCAGTAAAGCATCTGCCTGCAATGCAGAAGACCTAGGTGATGCGGGTTCACTCCCTGGGTAGGAAAGATCCCCTGGAGAAGGAAATGGCAACCCACTCCAGTATTCTTGCTTGGAAAATCTCATGGACAGAGGAGCCTGGTGGGCTGCAGTCCCCGGGGTTGCAAAGAGTCAGACACAACTGAGCACACATGCACATATCTTGAAATGTATATACTATGGAAATGTCAGATACAGGCGAATTCAGAACTCAGAATAACATTAAATTGTTTAGCAGTCCATATTTGCAATTTTGCATTACAAGCTTCACTGCTCCATTTCACCAACCAACTTCAACCCACAGCTTAGCAAGTATCTCTTGAAGCTCTACTATTCATCTAGCTTTGAACCATGAATACAGGCGATAGATAAAAAAATAAAAAATACACAACTGTGAAACATGGTCTACACCCAAGAGAAATCGACAGTTTTAGTTGACGTCTATATCCAGAGTTTCCCTGCTGATTACAAGAAAGTTTGTTCCCTGTTCTAAGTGGACATGAAATAGAGCTTTATCAAAGGGATTTTTATGAAGAGTACAATTCAGCAGCAGGCTGAACCAATTGAATTGACTTTTTTAGTTTTGAATTCATGTTAATAAAAAGACTTTTTATAGTTATTAAGAATTAGAGTAATAGATTGTTTTGTGCCCTCTTGAGCCACAGACTCAGACAATGAGTTTTCTACTCTAAATTGAGTGAGTCCTACAATCAACATTATATCTCTGCTGTTATCCCTATACCTGTCTTTTGTTTTGTTTTTTGACAAGCAACTGTGATTGAATAAGGCAGTTAGCTGGTGTGTGAATACTACTGCTGGAAATGCTACATAGACACAAGGGAGGATTATCAAACTAGAATTGTGATGTAAGTTTTAGAACAGCTTGAGGAATATTCAAGACAAAGGTCAAAGAAACAGGCAGTGAAAATCAACATGCATTTAGGGATTGGAGGAAACCTAACTTACTAAGGGCACTACATAATTATTGCAGCTGGGGAGGACACATCAACAAACGTGCCACCAAGAGTAGCTGGAAGAATGTATGGTTGGAGGTGTATCAGGACATCAGGGATTTGAAAAGAAGAGTAATTACTAATGTGAGCTTCCAGGAGCAAGACTCAGCAGACCTTTACTATAGCATCCGCATAGAGAAAGGATATAATTTAAGTTCCCACCACTAGGGCCTGACTGCATTTTCTGAGCAAGTTTATAACTAGGCATTCCCAGTGGTTGGAGAAGGAAATGGCAGCCCACTCCAGTATGTTTGCATGGGGAATCCCATGGATAGAAGAGCCTGGTGGGCTACATTCCATGGGGTCACAGAGTCAGACATGACTGAGCAACTACTGCTACTACTACTATGCTATGCTATGCTAAGTCGCTTCAGTTGTGTCTGACTCTGTGCGACCCCATAGACGGCGGCCCACCAGGCTCCCCCATCCCTGGGATTCTCTAGGCAAGAACACTGGAGTGGGTTGCTGTTTCCTTCTCCAACGCATGAAAGTGAAAAGTGAAAGTGAAGTTGCTCAGTCGTGTCTGACTCTTAGAGACCCCATGGACTGCAGCCTTCCAGGCTCCTCCATCCATGGGATTTTCCAGCCAAGAGTACTGGAGTGCGGTGCCATTGCCTTCTCCAATGCTCGATGGTAAAAAGCTTTTCAACATGTATTCTGCATACATGTAGATCCACATCTTAACACAGAACACATTTTAAAGGATGACATAGAGATTAAATGTTCCTATCTTTTTTCCTTTTCATGCTGTTAGATAGGAACATTTAATCTCTATGTCATCCTTTAAAATGTGTTCTGTGTTAAGAAGTGGATCTACATATATTCTGCTTTATTGACTATGCCAAAACTTCTGACTGTGTGGATCACAAAAAATGTGGAAAATTCTTAGATGGGAGTATCAGACCATCTGACCTACCTCTTGAGAAATCTGTAAGCAGGTCAAGAAACAACAGCTAGAACTGGACATGGAACAACAGCCTGGTTCCAAATAGGAAAAGGAGTATGTCCAGGCTGTATACTGTCACTCTTCTTATTTAACTTATATGCAGAGTATATCATGAGAAATGCCAGGCTGGGTGAAGCACAGCTGGAATCAAGATTACTGGGAAAAATATCAATAACCTTAGATATGCAGATGACACCACCCTTATGGCAGAAAGCAAAGAACTAAAGAGACTCTTGATGAAAGTGAAAGAGGATTGAAAAAGTTGGCTTAAAGCTCAACATTCGGAAAGAAAAAAAAAAAAAAAAAAAACTCAACATTCAGAAAACTAAGATCATGGCATCCGGTCCCATCACTTCATGGCAAATAGATGGGGAAATAATGGAAACAGTGAGACTTTATTTTCTTGGGCTCCAAAATCACTGCAGATGGTGACTGAAGCCATGAAATTAAAAGACACTCCTTGGAAGAAAAGTTATGACCAACCTAGACAGCATATTAAAAAACAGAGACATTACTTTGACAACAAAGGCCCATCTATTCAAAGCTATGGTTTTTCCAGTGGTCATGCATGGATGTGAGAGTTGGACTATAAAGAAAGCCGAGTGCCGAAGAATTGATGCCTTTGAACTGTGGTGTTGGAAAAGACTCTTGCAGGTCCCATGGACTGCAAGGATATCCAACCAGTCAATCCTAAAGGAAATCAGTTCTAAATATTCACTGGAAGGACTGATGCTGAAGCTGAAACTCCAATACTTTGGCCACCTTATATGAAGAACTGACTCCTTGGAAAAGACCCTGATGCTGGGAAAATTGAAGGTGGGAGGAGAACAGGACAACAGAGGTTGAGATGGTTGGATGGCATCACAGATATGAGTTTGAGTAAGCTCCAGGAGTTGGTGATGGACAGGGAAGCCTGGCCTGCTGCAGTCCATGAGGTCATAAAGAGTTGAATGCGACTGAACAACTGAACTGAACTGAGAGATTAAATAATTATAAACATTAATTTTAATTAATAAGATAACTTTTATTGCTCCTTTTACACTATTGCGTAAATAAATATGGTAAAATGTTTTATTATTTTTTAATTGGCTTCAACTTTATGATTCAGTTATTTGAAGAAGCTCTGGTTTTTTAAGTCCGGTTTATGAGTACTTGATTTTATTTGCTATTGTAGTTGAAAAGATATCCCCAAAGTATACACAGTTTGATAAAAGTGTATCACTAGCTATGTTTACAAAATCATAAAACTCACTGCCACCCACCAATTACATAAATTTTTTTGCCAAATTCAGATAGCAAAATGTCCATCTTCCCTGATGGTAATCAGATGCTCTTACATACAAATTGGAAGGTATTTCCCCTTATTTTTTAAAAACAAAGTAGTTCAAAATTCACTGAATAACTTTATTTGGAAGATTTTAAAAACAGGTTAAGAAATTCAGTTTTCCTGTTTTGTAAGTACGTAGAGTTTATTAATACAAGAGTGTTTATAGGTGACACATTACTTTCAGTAATAAAATCACACGGCAGTGGAAACATTTGCAAATATTCATTTTTGAAGGACTCTCATTGTAGTGAGTTTTTTTTAATACGTAGCATTTTCTTTCTCATTTATTGTTTAAATGTCATCTTTACCTTTGAGAGGGACAGATTTGGTGGGTTTTTTTGATAGCTCCTAGACAGCATACGGTTGAAAGCCATTTCCCTCACAAAAATATTTAGCAAATTTAAAATATTTATCTTTTCATGAAATAAAAATATATAGCTTTTACACTTCAACAACTGTTGTAAAGATTTTGCTACAAGATTAATGGCAAACTTCTGTGGGTAATAGATTTTTCCACTTCTCACTGCAAAGTATTTAAAAATTATAAAATTTCCAGCTCTTGCTTTTATTAAAATAATCACCTTGGTGGCAGTAAACAGCAAATAGACTTTTGTCACGAGATGGTAAAATCAAATGAGTGAGGGCAGCCCTGTCAACACCTCCACCTTGAGAAACTTCCATTTCTCCTTCAGGAGGCCTCAAGGGCCTGGGTTACTGGCTGAGATGTCAAGGGTGTGGGATCCAGTGTTAATTCACATATGGATTATTAGAAAAGCTTTATTTTTGTTTGAAAAGTAATAAAGAAAGGCTCTACTTACTTTTTGTCTGCTCTGCTGACTGTCCTTGCACACTCCAGGGAGCATAGGCAGTATGAAGACCACGTGGCACTTGTCCGGATTTTTCTAGAAAATGGCGAGCAGAGGAACTGTAGAAGTACAGATTTGGGACTTGAACCCAGGTATTATAAGCTTCAGACTCACTTTTAACCATCTTACCCACAAGCCTTTACAGTGGGTGTGAGAATGATTGGCTCTTGCGTTGCCTGCTAAGTCATTTCAGTCATGTCTGACTCTTTGAGATCCTATGGACTGTAGCCTGCAAGGCTCCTCTGTCCATAGGATTCTCCAGACAAGAATACTAGAGTGGGTTGCCATGCCCTCCTACAGGAGATCTTCCCAACCCAGGGCTCAAACTCACATCTCTTACCTGTCCTGCATCGGCAGAGCAGTTCTTTACCACTAACACCACCTCACTTGCCCAGATGAGTGTATGACAAGATGAAGTTAGAAAAGACCCACCTCCTGAGAACCCAGATGTCAAAGAGGAAAGTGGGCTGCTTGTTTCTGCCCCTGGACCACAGAGACCTTACTATTCGTATAAGGACCAAGGAGAATACCAAACATTGACCAGAATATCATGTTCTTCCGTGAGGTGTATGAAGGAGTGAATGGTTTCCACGGACACTCTCCCAAGTTGAAAGAATAAAGGGTAAAACCTTCCCTGTGATCTGAGCTTCCCAATCACCTCTTGACAGTCAGGATAATTTCCTTCAACCCCTTTGAGCCTCTGTGTCCTTCCTCTGTAACACAGAGATTAGAATTCCTGCTGCCAGGATTCAGTTCAGTTCAGTTCAGTCACTCAGTCCTGTCTGACTCTTTGCAACCCCATGGACTACAGTACACCAGGCTTCCCTGTCCATCACCATCTTCCGGAACCTCGCATCAGTGATGCCAGTGTATTTAATGAAATGTAAAATATTAAAACCATGGGGTTGGATCTGTTGAAAAGGAATGGAGAGGACCTTCACTATCCTCAGTGGTTCCAGACACAGAAAACATCCAGTGCCTGAGGCTGACTGGTGGGTGAATCGAGGAAGAGAATCCTTTCTAACTAAGGCAATTTCAAAAAATTGGTCTTCAGTTCACAGCTTGGGTGGGTACAAGTGATCCACCCACTCCCAGCTGTGCACAGAGAAAACCTAGTCCTGGATTGGGTGGCACCTGGGCTGCCTAGAAAGTTTGAGAAACAGTTCTATTTCTGGGCATCTCAAAACTCCCCAAGCACTCCTCCACAACATGCAATTTACTCAATGCTTTCCCTGGACAGCCTGCCTTCTCTTTATTGTATTACATGTTATAAAGCCTTTGGAAATGCAAAGAATTCTCATTAGCACAACTTTTTGTTTTCCCAAAACATGACTTCCTCAAGCTGTGGAAACCTCACAGCAAGGAATGAAAAAATAAAAGAAGATATCCTTGTCTAAAAATGCTTTATTTTTGTCCCATAAACCCCTGAACTTTATTCTGATAGAATTGCTTATGAAAGCTTCTTTCAATCCAGTATTGGGTATAAATGAAAGAGGAAATGAATAGCATAATTCATAATGAGATATTTCATAGGTCCTTTGCTAAAAGTCAGAACTCTGCTATGCCTTTATTGAAAGCTCCCAAATAACGCATCTTATTATAATTTTGGTGTTGTGTATGTTATATATCTGAAAGGCAGATATTATGTAATGGATCTGAAAATAAATTTCAGATGCAATTATGAACCAATTTTCTTTCTTCTAAAACTACTACCCTGAGTTTCTTCTTCTCTTTACCATTGTACTTCTAGAATGAGAAGTCCATCTCAATCTGACATAGCCTGCAGCCTGCCTTCCTCTGTCATCACCAGACTGGAGCTGCTGTCTAGGAGATCATCAACTGAAACTTTATCTATTTTAAAGTCACGGAACTGTTGACATTAACATCCTCTCCTAGAAATCCTCCCCTCCACTGATATCAAGCTCGTTTCTTCATTCCTCTCAACCCTTTGCCTGTTCCTCTCCGTCAGCTCCCAGCCTTAGATGATCCATCCACAAGGGCTTTGTTATGTTGTGATTCACTTTGTAAATGCTCCCCTGGTTTGGCCTTCTTTATTTCTAACCAGCAGTCCTTGTAGACTATGACTACCATGTAGGGTAGACGTAGTCCTTTTAACTCTAACCTCGTCCTTCTGACTTATCTGTCAGCTTTGAGGCTGTACTTTATTTTAATTCTTTAAACTTTTTCAATTGTCTACCCCAAATACAGGCTAAATCACAGCATTCACCCCCTTAGAAAACCTGGTGGCTTCCCACTCCTTTCACGACACTGTGTACATTCCCTGGCAATGAAGGCTCCCTCAAGGTCTGATTCCAGCCCTGCTTGCAGCCTCATTTCCCAGCCATTCCTGTGAGAATTCCTCTCTCCAGGGATGGCAGATGTCTTATTGTTCTCTGAGGGCACTCTGCAGTTTTCATATCTCTGTTCCGTAGAATGCTCTACCTGAAGAAGGAGATTTCAGTTAAGTCCAATACAGATGGCCCCACCTCTGAGAAACCTTCCAAAATGCCCAGTGAAATTCCACCTCTTCTCCCTTTGGCCCTCCCCTCCTGCTACACACACAGCATCGAGTCTGTCCTTGATAAAGCATTAGGTGACTGCAGCTTGTGTTAATTGTCTACATGCATGTTTCACAAAGAGATTTTAAAATGGAAAATTCACAATAAATATCTACTACAGGATATTAGATTGTCCTGACTTGCTATAGATGAGGGAGAAGAGTGGATAATTTTTTAACTTATATAAAATTCTAAAATAAAGGGCAAAAATATTGTAATGAACACTAAGGCACTAATGTACTAAATGTAGATTACGTGTACACTAATGTACTAAACACTCATCCAGAAATAAACAATAAATGTTGACATTTTATGTTATTTACCACAGAGTTTATTTTTAATTTAACAAAATATTTCTGATACAGTGCAGTCCCTTTAGTATTCAATCTATAGTTTCATTTTCTCCTCTCTCTCACTGGAAGTAACTTCTCATGAAATCACTCTGTATCCAATTCACCTGAGTTTTTCATTTTTAATACTATTTATATGCTCAGTAATACATAAGCGATGTTAGTATTGTTTTATGCATCTTAAAAGCTTAAATAAATGGTAAAACCATGTAACTTGCTTTTTCTACTCAATATTATACTTTAAAAATTTGCCCATACTGGTACATATGAATCTAGTTCATTCATCTGAATTACTATGTACCTCATTTGATAAATATACCATGATTCATTCATTCTCCTATTAATTGATATTAAATATTTATTTCCCCATCTTTTTGGTGAGGAAATAGTCATGCAATGAGCATACTTGTATCTGTCTCCTCTGCTCATTTTCAAGTGTTTTTATAGAGTATATGTTTAGACACAGAATTATTGGGTATTGTTTGTTCATTTTCATTTCCAAGTTTGATAGATATTGCCAACTTAATGGAGAAGGCAATGGCACCCCACTCCAGTACTCTTGCCTGGAAAATCCCATGGACGGAGGAGCCTGGTGGGCTACAGTCCATGGGGTCGTGAAGAGTCGGACACGACTGAGCGACTTGACTTTCACTTTTCACTTTCATGCATTGGAGAAGGAAATGGCAACCCACTCCAGTGTTCTTGCCTGGAGAATCCCAGGGACGGGGGAGCCTGGTGGGCTGCCGTCTATGGGGTCGCACAGAATCGGACACAACTGGAGCGACTTAGCAGCAGCAGCAGCAGCAGCAGCCAACTTAATCCCCAAAATGGTGGTTAAAGATGGAGGCACGTTAATGAAATGTGAATGTAACTGAAAAAGAAAGACTTACTTATGTCATCCATGATGTTCAGAGCTAACTAAAACACTAGGAAGTAGAGGAATATATAAATTTCAGGAATTGGCCATTCACTCATTGCCAGCCAATAATCAAGTAGGCCTAATTTATGAAGACAACAGTGTCAGCAGTTTCTGTGATCTTTTTTTTTAACATTTTTATTTTATATCGGAGTATAGTTAATAATGTTGTGTTAGTTTCAGGTGTACAGCAGAGTTATTGTTATGCATATACATGTATCTATTCTTTTTCAGTGTGATCTTTTCTAGTATACAAACGTTGCCATTCTTTAGCAAATATGAATCTTGACGAAAATCTCGAGTAAGCAAAAACTAAAGCACTTCTCTTTTTCCTTTAAGTCAACAAACTTTGACTAATATCTCTATTCTTCTTTTGCATCCCCAATTCCCTGAGATATGCAGAGTTTCCAGGAACTTACATAACATCCCTGGTGTCTCAGATGGTAAAGAATCCACCTGCAATGAGGGGGACCCTGGTTCGATCCCTGGGTTGGGAAGATCCCCTGGAGGAGGGAATGGCAGGCCACTCCAGTATTCTTGCCTGGAGAATCCCCATGGACAGAGGAGCCTGGGTGGG
Source organism: Bos indicus (assembly GCF_029378745.1). Taxonomy (NCBI): domain Eukaryota; kingdom Metazoa; phylum Chordata; class Mammalia; order Artiodactyla; family Bovidae; genus Bos; species Bos indicus. Next base: position 48,921,770 of record NC_091768.1, read on the forward strand.
CTACAGTCTATGGGGTCACGACATGACTGAGGGACTAAACACAGCACGTGACATTAGGGATTTCACAGTCCTCTGCAGTGACTGCTTCTGCCTATGACTGAAAATGGGCATGCAGCCCATTCAGATATGGCAGCTTTGCTTCTCATTAGTCACATGTGGAGTGCAGAAATCTTTGTTGAAGCAATGAGTACCTGTATGTAGGGTCCTGAGGACTCAGTAAACAGTAGGCAGGCTTTTGAGGTGTTTGCCCCTCTGCAGGCCACTCTTGGGCTCTAATCTTGAGACTTTCCCACTTTTGTCCTTGTCTCGAGTCTTCTGGAATCCAACACCTCTCTCTCTCTCTCACACTCACACTCACACTCTCTCACTCACACTCTCACTCACACATACACACAAACACACATACACAATCTTTCTCCCTTCTCATTATCTTCAAAGATAAGATAATGAATCTCTTCTTTCCATTCTAAAATATTTAAAACATTCCCATGGTTTATGATAACAAAGAACTTCTTTTGCCCTATGCTCTGTGGGATTTTATAAAATTGCAACTTAAGTCCTAGATATTTCAGGGTCAATTACTATTTTTTGTTGATTAACACAAGAGGTAATTAGGGATACCAATTATCCAGAAGTATTACTTTAATTAAGTGAAGTAATTATTTTCTATAGGACTTGGAAGAAACATGAGTAACCACAACTTAAACTATTGAGCAGTTTGGAGAGGACAGTTTTGGAATTACCAATTCTCAATTCTCATTTCTTCCTGTGCATGCTCAATCACTCAGCCGCGTCCAGCTCTTTGTGACCCTATGGACTGTAGCCCACCAGGCTTCTTTGTCCGTGGAATTGTACAAGTGAGAATACTGGAGAAGGTTGCTATTTCCTCCTCGAGGAGATCTTCCTGACCCAGGAATCAAACTCGTGTCTCCTGTGTCTCCTGCATTGGCAGGTGGACTCTTTACCACTGTGCCACCTGGGAAGCTTTCATTTCTTCCCAGTTTTTCTCAAATACTTTGGGCACAGAGTATTCAAGCACAGTGAGTCCAGTGCTGGGCCATTACCATCTGACACCAGCTGGCAATGCTCTACCAATTATAAAGAAATAAAAATGACTGGGGCTTAGAGCTTTTTGTGTGAAAAGGTGTTTTCAAACCACTAAACTGCTCCATTATTTAGTTCTATTTTATTAATGAACAGTTGGGGAAAGCCAAGGAAATCAGAAGAAGCCCATTAGGTGATTAGATTCCCAGCCCAAGTCACCTCCAGGTCTCCACATTTTCTTAGAGCTCAGGGTGCACACCTTGAACAGACTGTCAAGACCTAGACTGTCCAGTGTGAACCCTGCTGTAGCTTCTGCTGACCATACTCTGCAATGTTCTTATTGACCCAGATCCCAGGTTTGGGAGTATAGAGATTGAGTCAAGACAAAAAATAAGTATAAAGGCCAAAAGCTTTGGTGAGGCCATCTGATTGAAAGTGAAAACCTGAGTTTCGCATACAAATTAGGACCTCTGGTGTTAAGTCATCACTAACAATGAATATGCATGTGGATGGTCATACTCTAGTCACAACCTCCATACCTGAGCCAAATTCTATATATCAAAGGGCAATGGCAGGTGATCTTACTAGCTGACTCTATTATTTAACTTATATGCAGAGTACATCATGAGAAACGCTGGGCTGGAAGAAGCACAAGCTGGAATCAAGATTGTCGGGAGAAATATCAATAACTTCAGATATGCAGATGATACCACCCTTATGGCAGAAAGTGAAGAGGAACTCAAAAGCCTCTTGATGAAAGTGAAAGTGGAAAGTGAAAAAGTTGGCTTAAAGCTCAACATTCAGAAAACAAAGATCATGGCATCCGGTCCCCTCACCTCATGGGAAATAGATGGGAAAACAGTGGAAACAGTGTCAGACTTTATTTTTCTGGGCTCCAAAATCACTACAGAGGGTGACTGCAGCCATGAAATTAAAGATGCTTACTCCTTGGAAGGAAAGTTATGTCCAACCTAGATAGCATCTTAAAAAGCAGAGATATTACTTTGCCAACAAAGGTCCATCTAGTCAAGGCTATGGTTTTTCCTGTGGTCATGTATGGATGTGAGAGTTGCACTGTGAAGGAGGCTGAGCACTGAAGAATTGATGCTTTTGAACTGTGGTGTTGTAGAAGACTCTTGAGAGTCCCTTGGACTGCAAGGAGATCCAACCAGTCCATTCTGAAGATCAGCCCTGGGATTTCTTTGGAAGGAATGATGCTAAAGCTGAAACTCCAGTCCTTTGGCCACCTCATGCGAAGAGTTGACTCACTGGAAAAGCCTCTGATGCTGGGAGGGATTGAGGGCAGGAGGAGAAGGGGACGACAGAGGATGAGATGGTTGAATGGTATCACTGACTCGATGGACGTGAGTCTGAGTGAACTCTGGGAGTTGGTGATGGACAGGGAGGCCTGGCGTGCTGCGATTCATGGGGTCGCAAAGAATCGGACATGACTGAGCGACTGAACTGAACTGAACTGAAGTTTCACTGCTTTATCTCATACTAAGTCTAAGCAACCAAAGATGTAGGTGCATTTTTCAGCAGCTCTGTTTACAGGCCATTAAAAATACTCTTGGTGGGGTAGGGAGTCAGTAGAATTTGAGGAAGAATATAACCCTGAAGGAATTATAACCCAGAAATTTGCCTCAGCTCTCTTGCCAAGGCAGTGGCTTGGGTAACCATAAACATATGGAAGTAAACAAATCAGTATATCCTCTGTTGGTGAGGAATTCTGGAGAAAAACCCAATAATAGGTATTTAACTAAGGGAAGATCTCATAGAATTTACGCTACGAGAGTTATTTCTCAGCATATGGTGTTTAATCAGGAGTGGAACTTTAAAAGCCTTTTGTTCAGCAGAATGACTTGAGGTTACTGGAATGAAGGAAATCAAGATACTAGCCTTTTATTTTTTCTAAGATGACCATTCAAGTAGAGAGATATCACTGAATTATGCTAAATATGACAGGAAAACATTCCTGTGAACAGAAGAGACAATGAAGCCAGTACATGACTTCTTTAGCATTTGACAAAAATGTACCTCAGTTGCCCTTAAATACATTGAAGATAGGAAAAGGGGCCAAGAGAACTGGGATTAGTGTTCAGTTTTCTGCTCAGTATTCAGCTAAGGCAAAGGAAAAGAGAGCCACTACTGCTTCTCACTCCATGGGATGGAATAAATAACACTACGAGGCCAGAGTTAAGGTGTGGCCAGGTGCTCAAAGGGAAATCCACAGAACTAGAAAATTCCTGGAAAGCTGGTAATAACTGACATCTGCAAGTCAACTTCTTATCCACTGGAAAGAAATCCCAGGACTGTACCTATGTATATAAGAAAGAAGAGTGGGGCTAGGATTTAAAGCAGCCCACAGAATAATATGCAGAATAAGGACAGAAATGTTAGAAACTGGCAACTAAATAGAGTGAAGAAAAGTCAAGCATTGAGGCAGAGTGGAAGATAGAGTGTCTGTATAAAAACATGTCTTAACACCTGTGCACACTGTTTAAAGTGGAAAAACCATTAAGATCACTGGGAGACTGATGGGGATAAAGAGTTAGGATATCTAATTCTATAGGGAGGAGAAACTGTCGAAGAGGAATAAACTTGAATGAATAAATGAACACCAAGTACCAGATAAGAAAGACATTAGAAATAAAAAAAAAAAATGCTGGAGAGGGTGTGGAGAAAAGGGAACTCTCTAACACTGTTGGTGGGAATGCAAACTAGTACAGCCACTATGGAGAACAGTGTGGAGATTCCTTAAAAAACTGGAAATAGAACTGCCTTATGATCCAGCAATCCCACTGCTGGGCATACACACTGAGGAAACCAGAAGGGAAAGAGACACGTGTACCCCAATGTTCATCGCAGCACTGTTTGTAATAGCCAGGACATGGAAGCAACCTAGATGCCCATCAGCAGATGAATGGATAAGAAAGCTGTGGTACATATACACAATGGAGTATTACTCAGCAATTAAAAAGAATACATTTGAATCAGTTTTAATGAGATGGATGAAACTAGAACCTATTATACAGAGTGAAGTAAGCCAGAAAGAAAAACACCAATACAGTATACTAACGCATATATATGGAATTTAGAAAGATGGTAACAATAACCCTGTGTACGAGACAGCAAAAGAGACACTGGTGTATAGATCAGTCTTATGGACTCTGTGGGAGAGGGAGAGGGTGGGGAGATTTGGGAGAATAGCATTGAAACACGTATAATATCATGTATGAAATGAGTCACCAGTCCAGGTTCAATGCACGATACTGGATGCTTGGGGCTGGTGCACTGGGATGACCCAGAGGGAGGGTGTGTGGAGGGAGGAGGGAGGAGGGTTCAGGATGGGGAACACAGGTATACCTGTGGCAGATTCATTTCGATATTTGGCAAAACTAATACAATATTGTAAAGTTTAAAAATAAAATAAAATTTAAAAAAAAGAAATAAAAAAAAGTAGCAACATTTTTAAACAATTTATGAGCAAAAAAGTAAAAACTGTAATGGAAATTAGACAATACTTGGAAAAGAATGACGATAAACTTACAACATAGCAAAACGATGGAATGCAGGCTGAATGTTCCTGAAAGTCTGACCTATTGCTTTAACTGCTTAGAGAAAAAAAGGTAGAATAAAATTTGTTGTGTTAAGAACTATATTTATAAAGCTGGAAAAAATCAGTAGACTAAATTTGAACCATGTGTATAGAATGAATCTAAATTATATTTTTGAAAAATCTAAGGAAGTTGACAAATTTATAAGATTTATTAAGAAAAAACAAACTATTAACAATGATAAAAGAGTCATAACTACAGAAAGTAAAAAAATTAAATATAAAAGAATACTATTAGTGACTTCCTGTTAAAAAATGTGAAACTCTAGACAAAGTTTTCTGAAAAAAACAACTTACTAAAATGAATCTAAATGAAAGAGTAAAACTAACCATTCAATAAGTCATTAAAAATCTATCAACTTTAATGCAGTTTGTGTTTATTTTACATATGGTATTAGAGAATTTTCTAATCTCTTTCTTTTATATGTGGTTGTCCAGTTTTCCCAGAACAGGCTGTGTTTTTCTATTGTATATTTTTGCCTCCTTTGTTGCAGATTAATTGGCCAAAACTGTGTAGGTTTATTTCTGAGCTTTCTATCCTGTTCTGTTGATCTATATGTTTGTTTTTTTACTAGTACCATACTATTTTGATTACTATAACTTGGTAATTATTCTGAAAGCAAGAATTTTCCAGCTTTGTTTTTTTTTCTCAAGATTGCTTTGGCTAGTCATGGTCTTCTGTGTTTCCAAACAAATTAAAAACAAAAAATTGTTCTAGTTCTGTGAAGAATGCCATTGGTAATTTATTAGGAATTACATTGAATCTATAGATTGCTTGGGTAGGAGTCATTTTAACAATATTGATTCTTCTAGTCCAAGAACATTGCATATCTTTTCAGCTGTTGGCGTTATCTTCAGTTTCTTTCATTAGTGTCATAGTTTTTGGACTACAAGTTTTTTGTCTCCTTACATAGGTTTATTCCTAGGTACTATATAGGAATAATACTATATTCTTGATGTGATGATAAATGGGATTGTTTCCTTACTTCTGTTTCTGATCTTTTGCTGTTATAGTCAATTGATTTTTGACAATTGTCTCTACCATTCAAAAGGGAAATAATAGTCTTTTCAATAAATGGTGGTTGTTTAACTGGATATTAAACATGTTACAAAATGACTTTGGATCCCACACCATATTATATAGTCCATACCATATACAAAAGTTAACTTAAAATAACCTTGTTTTCCAGAGCTTTATTGACCTAAAGAGTTAATTTCTTTTATATTTTTTAAAGAAAATATTAAAAATAAACTGTCTCAGGAAAAAACTCAAAATAGATCAGATAGCTAAATATAGAGCTTGAAGAAACTCTTAGAAAATTTGGTATAAATCTTTGTAAATTTTGGATTATCAATATTTCCTATGATTTGATAGGCCTATCAAATTTTCAATCCTACTTCATTCATTGCATTCTAATTTCTCTTTGGATTCATTCATTAAATTTATTCATTTACTCAACAGATATTTTGAAATGGAAGATCCAAAAAGTCTTGAAAAACATGAAGAGTATACAATATAAATGTAAGTGAAATAAATTATCAGTCTTGATAGATTCAAGTAGAAAAGAACAAAAGCACAGAGAAGGAATGGTGAGAAAGAAAAAAAATCCATGGTTATTTTATAGTTGGTTTAATAAAAACGTAACAGAGAAGAATAAACCTGACTCCATATTGGATCTATTCCTGTAGCTCTAACCTTTGTGCTCTATTACCTGTGCTTACTCATGTTGGCTTTGCACTCTGTAAAAATGCAAATATTCTGTAAAAGAATATTACCTATATACATGACAATTCATTCTCAAGGCTCTGACCTTTAAAGGGATAACACTTTTGCATTCATATAAAAAGTTACAGAACAGAAAATAGCATTTGTCCTGTTGGAGATTTATAGGACCATTGTGATCAGACCTACATAGACAGCTACAAGAACGAAGGATTATTGCAGCAAGAAGTTTGCAATAACCAGCCATACCTCTCCCCCTGTTAGTACAAGGGAAGCTTGGAATCTAACCCAGGCAAGGTGGTTCTTTGGGACACTAGCTTATCATGTTTTCAGTCTGATGGCTTTCTGAATAAAGTTGCATTTTATTTCTGCAATACCTCATCTCTCTATTTATTGACCTGTTATACAGCAAGTTTGGATTAACAAAAAGAGTGGTAGAGGCCTAAGTTCTAGTCTCAGCTCTGCCTCTGGCTTGGACCAGAACTTTAAACAACTGTATTAGTTTCATTGGCCCCTTGGTGACCACATAGAACTTTTATAGATCCTTCCAGATTTCAAACCAGTAAAAGACAGACAGGGGCAGGGGATGAGACAAAGAAGATAATTGAGGAGTGCTTCTCTGGAAAAAAATATTATTGTATTCATGAAGTCCTTCGCTTTGACATCATTACTATGGACTTAAAGAATTTCAGAATCTCAAATAGTGCCATGACTTCCTGTGGGGGAGGGACGCACTTTCAAAAGGCAATTATGAAAAATCTAGAGAAAGCTAGGCTGTTTTCTGTGAAAACAGTAAGTGACTGTTTAAGACAAAATTCTTTTTTAAGGGACTGAAGTGATACAAATGAAACCTAACTAGACAATCATGAATATGATCTTTTTTCCTCCAGCAAAATGATAGCTCTCTGAAGACTTAAGAACTTAGGAAATTATTGAAAATTGAGTTTAAACAGAAAGTTTCACCAGTTTGTTCTTCTGTACTGACATCTCATTCAATTACACTCTTAATTTAACTGTTATTGAGACAGTCGTAATGCTAGCAAGTTGACAATTTAGTAGGGGTAACAAGGGGAATTCATTTTGGCCTTTAACTGCTCCCTCAAGGTTTCCATCTGAAGGTCACATCTCATTGTAACTGAAACTACGGTTGTGTAAAAATTACCATAAGAGGAACCATTGCAGGATTCTCTGTTTCTCTTTTTCTTTGAAAAGTTGGTTAAGGTGGCATTGGCAATGAGTGGGAAACACAATAAAGTCAATTTTTACTTAATTACTATCATTATAAGCTTTAAATGAGAAACATGAGATTATGTTGAAATTAAGGCTGTGTACACTGTTGTCTGAGGTCTTGCCAACTTCAGAGGAGAGGGGCTTCTAACAGGCTGGGGAAGTGAGTTTTCTCCAACTGTATGAGTATAAAAGGGTTACAAGGTCTTCAAAGATCCATTATGCTAATGGAACCTGTGCTTGAATAAGATGTAAACTGTATGTACATTACAACTTGAACATTTCTGGCTTTATTCACATGATTTGGAGTTTTGGAAAAAACTGAAGCGACTGAATAGGAAAAAGAAAGCCCAGATCAAGGACACTGAATAGGAAATGGAATGTATAAAGGGAAAGCAATTGAAGTTATTTTTGCTTGTTGCCTTTGCTATTTGTGTCAAATGCAGAAAATCTTTGATGGGCATCAAGTTGCTTTCTTCCAATGTTTTCTTTAAGAAGTTTCATGGTTTTGGGTCTTATGTTTGAGTCTTTACTTTATTTTGAGTTAATCTGTGCATTGTGCATGGTGTAAGAGAGTGGTCCAGTTTCATTCTTTTGCATGTGTTGTCCACTTTTCCCAATATTAGTTTTAGAAAAGACTATCATTTTCTCATTGCATATTCTTGGCTTTCTTGGTTCCTTTGTCAAAATTAATTGAGCATCTACTGATGGGTTTATTTCTGGGCTCTCTGTTCTGTTCAGTTGATCTACATGTCTATTTTTGTGCCAATGCAATACTATTTTGATTACTATGTCCTTGTAATATGGTTTGAAATCAAGAAGTGTGATGCCTCCAGCTTTGCTCTTAAGTCTGCTTTGGCTATGATGGGTCTTTTGTGATTCTATACAGAATTTAGAATTATTTTCTATTTCTGTGGAAGAAATGCCATTTAAATTTTTGTAGGGTTTTGCATTGAACATTACATATAAGTTTAATATTTCTTAGAGTTCTACATTTAACAATATTAACATGTGAATCAGCAATAATAAAACGCTGAATGTATGTATCACTATGGTATCTATAAAAAATTTTCCATATATAATCTATTATTTCATCTTCACAAGAAACTTGTGAGATATTATAATGCTAACTTAGTGGCCCATTAATTAGCTATCTCAATTATTCAGAGTATGATCAAGCATCTAGAGAGAAGCAAAAAACAAAACATTTTAATCAACTCAAATCAGTAATCTATTCTACTATTACGAGTGCCCCTCAATTTTACTCTGAACCTACCTATTTTCACTTTCAGTTCAGTCGCTCAGTCGTGTCCGACTCTTTGCAACCCCATGAATCGCAGCACGCCAGGCCTCCCTGTCCATCACCAATTCCCGGAGTTCACTGAGACTCACGTCCATTGAGTCGGTGATGCCATCCAGCCATCTCATCCTCTGTCGTCCCATTCTCCTCCTGCCCCCAACCCCTCCCAGCATCAGGGTCTTTTCCAATGAGTCAACTCTTTGCATGAGGTGGCCAAAGTACTGAAGTTTCAGCTTTAGCATCAGTCCTTCCATTGAACACCCAGGACTGATCTCCTCACTTTAGGCATCTCTAAGAAAAGTGGGCACATGATTAGAAAACAACTAGTAAAGGTATTCAGTAAAGGAACAACATGGTGTTATGATGTATATGATTTTTAAGAATAGTAGTAAGTGATGTCTAATATTTGAAATACAGACACATTATTTTTACTTTAAAGCAAACTTATAACTACAAAATGGGATCATTTAAAGGAGGCATAAATGCCTCTGAGTTATTTTATCAAGTATAATGTATTAATTCTAGGTATTCCTATTTATTGACTGGGCTTCCCTGGTAGCTCGGCTGGTAAAGAATCCACTTGCAATGCAGGAGACCACGGTTTGATTTCTGGGTCAGGAAGATCCCCTGCAGAAGTGATAGGCTACCCACTCCAGTATTCTTGGGCTTCCATGGTGGCTCAGATGGTAAGGAATCTACCTGCAATGTGGGAGACCTGAATTTGATCCCTGGATTGGGAAGATCCCCTGGAGAGTGCTGTTCAAAGTACTTTATATTTACATTAGGATGTAATGCTCACCATAGTACTATGACATGGGAACTGTTAGTATCTGTATTTTACAGATGAGAAAACTGAGACACAGAGAATTTAAGTAAACTGTCCACGGTCTTACAGCTAAGCTTGGATTCCTATCTAAGTGGTTGAACTCCAGAGCATATGCTTTAAACAGCTCTATTCTATTTCATCGGAGAAGGCAATGGCACCCCACTCCAGTAATCTTGCTTGGAAAATCCCATGGATGGAGGAGCCTGTTAGGCTGCAATCCATGGGGTCGCTAAGAGTCAGACACAACTGAGCGACTTCACTTTCACTTTTCACTTTCATGCATTGGAGAAGGAAATGGCAGCCCACTCCAGTGTTCTTGCCTGGAGAATCCCAGGGACGGGGGAGCCTGGTGGGCTGCCATCTATGGGGTCCAAAAGAGTCGGACACGACTGAAGTGACTTAGCATAGCATAGCATAGCATTCTAATTCATACAATGACCCTATACAACCAAAGAACAAATCTACTATATACAACATACATGTTTTTAGAAAACAGGGAAATGGTTATGTTTTCAAGAAACATTTTCTACAAAAATATTTTCACATTTATAGTTTGTTTTTTTACATTTATACATTTGTTATTTAAGAAAAAAATCATTCTTCAATAATACTTGGGGTTTTGTTTAGTTGGTTGGTTGTACAGTACTTAAAATTTTTGGCTACCTATAGCCTAAATGTCTCACTGGAAAGTTAAATAACTAGAAAGATTCAAGTGAAAACTATCTCTGACTATTTTATTTGAGTAAAGAAAGGGGAATGGAAGAAAATAATAGGCATTTCAGATGAATTTGAATTGACTGTCTTCTATATGCTGAGGGCTTCCCTGGTGGCTCAGACAGTGAAGAATCTGCACACAGCATGGGAGACCCAGGTTCAATCCCCAGGTTGGGAAGATCCCCTGGAGAAGGGAACGGCAACCCACTCCAGTATTCTTGCCTGGAGAATCCTATGGATGGAGGAGCCTTAAGAGCTACAGTCCGTGGGGTCACAAAGAGCTGGACACGACTGAGCAACTAACACAATACCCCAAGTTTTACACATCAGGTGGCAGAGGGGAGAGTTTCCCCAAACTCATGGAGAAGCTGGAGGTGTGCAGGTTCTGCTAAGTATAGAAGTCCCACCTTAGTCCCATCTAGTGCCTGGAGATGCAACTGGACTTCAGGAGTAAATGGCTACAGGAAGGTGACTACACAGTCCGGTTGGCCTAGAGAGGCCCCCTTATCAGCCAGTTAGGTCAGTATGGCCCTTGTTCACTCTCAAAATGTATTGATTTGGATCATGAATTTGGTGTAGCTAGAAAGGTTGAATGCTAGGCACCAAGTGCCCAGGCAAGTCAGGTATCTTTGGCAACAGGAACAGAAGAGAGGCCTTGGACCAGAAACATTTCAGTGACAACCACTGCAGATTACAGACCAGGAGCCTTCAGAGTCTATGAGACCTCCAACCTTTAAACTGGGGAGCTAGAAGAATGTGGGCTTCTCCATCATCTAGTAGAATGGGATTGGAGGAATCATTTTCATTTTTTTTTAATTTATTTATTTTTTAATTTAATTTTATTTTTAAAACTTTACATAATTGTATTAGTTTTGCCAAATATCAAAATGAATCTGCCACAGGTATACATGTGTTCCCCATCCTGAACCCTCCTAACATAATGTGAGATTTCTACACTCTACACTTGAGACCAGGGGTGGCTTCATAGGCACGCATTAGAGATCCATGGTCAAAAAGGTTTTGTGCTTGGTTTAAAGCTTTGTTGTTGCCATACTGAAATTCCTGGTTTATGAACAAGGGACCCAACATTTTGATTTTGTACCAGGCCTTGCAAACTAGTCCTGTTTGTGAATTTGCAGAGTTAAACTCATACCTACTACATATTACTTTGGAGACTTTTTACATCTCCATTCCACCTAACTTGAACTTTAATAGCAAACCGTCAGTAAATCTTAGGACTGAGTTAAAACTGCACACCAAGTAAAATCTCACACCAAAGATAATTTTTCTTTTGTTTCACAATTCAATAATCTTGTTATCAAATTAAATATTAGACCACAAAACCTTCCAGGCAAAGTGGCTTAAAAAAAATCCTCATGGAGATGTATATTTTAAAGCCAAGTAATAATTGAATCCCTGCAGACTAAACAATATCACTTAGCAGCCTGCACAATGTGAAAGACTAAAAGCTTTTAATTAGACTTTTACTCAATAGGGGAGGAAAAAATAATTTAAAAGACTCAGGGCTAAAGCTGAATTGTTAGTTTTAACTTTGAACACAATGAAGAAACAATTTGACTAAATTAGTTTAGCTGTGCATTCATTAGCCTTTAATAGAAATGTGAATGCAAACTGACTCCAGGTTATTGTACTTAGAGCAGTCTTTTAATTAGTGATTGGCAAAATGTTTATCTAGTTTGTTGTTGGAATGTTGAACCATTTACACAACAGGACTGTTGTAAACCTTTATGTAATCTTAATTGGATCTTTCAGGAGAACAAGATTTCATGTACATAAAATCACAAACTGTAGCGATAAAGTTAGCTAATTTATATCAAAGTTGGTACTTAAAGAGAAGAAGTTGTGCTATTTGGCTCAATGAGGTGGAGAAATGGTTAACATCTATTTAAACTTAGTTAAATGTGATGCTCAGTTGAATTTGGCCAAACCTTGGTTATCATTGACTTTGAAGTTAGACAGACCTGGTTTCCAGGTGGTAAATGAGTTACTGATCCTATGGTACTGGGCACATTAGTTAGCCTCTCTGAGCCTCAGTTGCCTTATCTGTAAACTGGGTATTATATCATGGATTTCAAGTAGTCATTGTGAGCATCAAATATTCAAATGTTACAAAATTCAAAATGTACAAAGCACATACAGAGAAGAGTAATCTTCCATTCGCTGTGAATAACGTGGCATTATGTGCGTTGTTCAACAGGTTGCTAACATGTCATAATAATAATATTGCATGATTATATAATAATAATTTATCCCAGAGTTCATTCTATTTCAATATACATAAAACTGTTTCATCTTCTTTAATGGCTACCTGGATATACAGTAATTAAAATAAGTAGTGTCTTATTATTAGAAAATTAGCTCATATCCACCCTCTTGAAGCAGTATCACTGAAGAAAATATCCTTAGGCATAGATTATTTTGACCTGTATGAGTATAGCCTGAGGATGAATTTCAAAGAAGCAATATCAGTGGTGAAAGAATATATGTATTTTTTTTCACTTGGATAGACAGTACAAATTGCTTTCCACAGAACTGTCCCAATTTATATTTTTAACAATAACTGTAAGTCCTTGTTTCTTTGCACTCTCATCTAGAGCATATCCATTTTTTAAAAAAATCTCTGCCAATCCTACATATGAACATTTTCTCCTTATAGTAAATTTAGGCCCTTTTATATATTTAAGATTAATTCTCATGTATCCATCTATATACTGTTTCTTCATGGTCTTGTCTCACATTTACTGATTAATGGTCTTTTTCTAAAATTTATTTTTTAGGAAAATTATATGTACTCAGAAATTCCACTCTTTGTCTATTGTATTTATTTTAATCCATTTAATCTCCTCATATTTCTTTTATTTTATATAAAGTCATATATACTTTCTTTTTTGGTTTAAGTGTTTTATATTATCTGTAACAGACTCTCTTCAAGAATTTTTTAAAAATCTTTCATGGTTCTTCTAGTGTATTTCTACTTTCACTTTTTATATTTAAATCTGTGAAAAATTTTAAGCTGGTCATTTAGCTGCTCCAGCCTAATCTGTTCACCATCAGAATACAATATGATTTTGATTATATGCTAAAATCATTTATTAATAAGTTGTACCTTTTTCTAGCCTCTATTTAGTCTTACTGGTCTATTTGCCTTGCCAACTGTTTTAAATTCTATAGTGTTTATGCTATTTCAATATCTGTAACATAACCAGTTCACTGTTATTCTCTTATCTGACTAAAAATCAGAATCATATTTTGCATTCTAAAAAGACAATTGTTAGTATTTTATTAAAATTAAATGTTTCCCATATTAAGTTAGAGAAAGTAATACTCTCATGATTTTGCCTTTCCATACAAGAACCAAAATACCTTTTCTTTTCTCATTTATAATTTTGGTATCTTATTAACACCTGAGAGCTTTCTTTGTCTATGTCTTTTATATTTCTTATAAGTTTGTTACTAAATATTACATTTTTTCTGTAATTAAATCTTTTTCTCAATTATATTTTCAAATTGGTTTTTGTGTAACTACAAAAAAATACTATTACTTATTGTTATTATTTTTCTACAAAAACAATCCTCAGCAATATTGTTGGTTTTCTTACTTGTTGAAAACTATTTTGATTCTTTGGATTTTTCAGGTATGATATCAATACACTATTTATTGAGAAAAGGAATTATTTTACCTTTTGCTTTTCAGTTTTATATCTCTCATTTCTTTCTCTTACCTATTCATTGAGCTTGAAAACTTCAGACTAAGTTAGATAATAATGATGAGAGGGGTCAGTAATAGACATATTAATTATTTCACTGGTTTGGAGGTTGAGATAAATTTATTTTATCAAGTTAAGAAACCATCTACCCAATCTTACTGTATTTTTAAAGATTAAATAAATATTGATTTTTTCAAACACATTTTTATTATCTTTATAAATAATTATATGCTTTATTTCACTGGAATTATTCATTTAGTGAATTTTATTGAATAATTCTTATATTACAATATTAACATAATAGAAATGTTGGTCAAGACCCTAAGTGAGAGACAGCAACTCACTAAATGTGTGGTAAGATGGAACACTCAGAAGAACTTGCAAAAATTTAGTGGCCTGCAGCTAGCTATAATAGAAAGACATTGGCCTCCTCCTCTTCATTGTTTACAATGAAGCAATGGCTATAGCCAGTGCAATAATGCAAAAAAGGGGAAAAAAGGAACTGAAGAGATGGAAAGAGGTAAAAATATGTAAAAACCATTCATACTATAAAACAACAATAATGGTTGTGCACACTGAAAGTCCTTAAGGATCTACCAAAAATTATCGGTATTATAATTCACAAGCAAAATAGCAAGTTCACGGGATACAAGGGGACTATAAAAAAATTGACTGCATTTGTATTTGTTGATAATGAAAAACTAGAACTTGAACTTTTAATTTTTACTATTTTCATTATATTTAAACATGAAGTAATTAGAGAAATTTTAATAAAAATACTAATTCATGCCATATCTGTACACTATAAACAGTAAAACATTTTGGACAAAACTTAATGATCTAAACTGATATAAATATATGCCAAATTTATGAATCAGAAAAACATACTGCCTCCATCTCATCTTCTGTCGTCCCCTTCTCCTCCTGCCCCCAATCCCTCCCAGCATCAGGGTCTTTTCCAATGAGTCAACTCTTTGCATGAGGTGGCCAAAGTATTGGAGTTTCAGCTTCAGCATCAGTCCTTCCAATGAACACCCAGGACTGATCTCCTTTAGAATGGACTGGTTGGATCTCCTTGCAGTCCAAGGGACTCTCAAGAGTCTTCTCCAACACCACGGTTCAAAAGCATCAATTCTTCGGCGCTCAGCTTTCTTCACAGTCCAACTCTCACATCCATACATGACCACAGGAAAAACCATAGCCTTGACTAGATGGACCTTTATTGGCAAGGTAACATCTCTGCTTTTGAATATGCTATCTAGGTTGGTCATAACTTTCCTTACAAGGAGTAAGCATCTTTTAATTTAATGGCTGTAATCACCATCTGCAGTGATTTTGGAGCCCCCCAAAATAAAGTCTGACACTGTTTCCACTGTTTCCCCATCTATTTCCCATGAAGTGATGGGACAAGATGGCATGATCTTAGTTTTCTGAATGTTGAGCTTTAAGCCAACGTTTTCACTCTCCTCTTTCATCAAGAGGCTCTTTAGTTCTTCTGCATTTTCTGCCATAAGGGTGGTGTCATCTGCATATATGAGGTTATTGATACTTCTCCCAGCAATCTTGATTCCAGCTTGTGCTTATTCCAGCCCAGCGTTTCTCATGATGTACTCTGCATATAAGTTAAATAAGCAGGGTGACAATATACAGCCTTGACGTACTCCTTTTCCTATTTGGAACCAGTCTGTTGTTCCATGTCCAGTTCTAACTGTTGCTTCCTGACGTGCATATAGGTTTCTCAAGAGGCAGGTCAGGTAGTCTAGTATTCCCTTCTCTTTCAGAATTTTCCACAGTTTATTGTGATCCACACAGTCAAAGCAGGAGGAGAAGGGGACAGCAGAGGATGAGATGGCTGGATGGCATCACCAACTCGATGGACATGAGTCTGAGTGAACTCCGGGAGTTGGTGATGCACAGGGAGGCCTGGCGTGCTGCGATTCATGGGGTCACAAAGAGTCAGACACGACTGAGTGACTGAACTGAACTGAAGATGTAATTTCTACACATATTGGTCTATACATTCAACACAATCTCAGTTAGAATGTCAGAAAGCTTTCTTGTAGAAATCAACAAGTTGATTCTAAAATGGCATTGAAAAGAACGGACCTATAATAGGCAGAGGAACATTCTTTTCAAAGTTAACTCTGGTAGCCAAGAAATGAATGGACTGAAGAGTGACGGGTCTATACACAAAGAGAACTGTAAGTTCAAAGTTGAGGACTTATTTTAGAAGTAGAGTAATTAAGAAGGTATGATACTGGCATAAGAACAAACATACAGAATAATAGAATAGAATATATACTACAGAAATAAACTCATTAATGTAACACCAAATGATTTCGAATAAAGGGGTCAAGGTAATTTAACATGGGAGTGGATACTCTGTAACCAATGCTGTAAATATTTTTACATTTTACATTTTTTAAAGTTCTAAAAGAAAAAGTCTTTGTTCTCGCATAGGCAAATATTTCTTAGGTCAAAAAAGAAAAACTGATAATGGGATTGTATCAAAATTTAAAACTTTCTTTTCAAAAGTCATTATTAAATATATATTGTGTATATGACTAAAGATTTGTAGTCATGTTAATAACTCTTACAATTTGTGAAATAATAAATATGTATGCATGCATGTGTGTGTGTGTGTATATATATATATATATATATAATACATATATCTTGGTCTCTGCCCCCCGTTTCTGTTCATGTATGATCTTTGAGCCCAGTTTCTGACATTGAGCTTCTAAATTATTTGAAATTTGTAGGTTATCGGGTCAACTTTTGTTCCAACGAGGTGACTCTTGGTGAGCTTCTGGATGGGGGTTTTAGAAAGAACCAAGACATGATTAGAAGCTTGGAACTTTCAACTCTGAACCCCATTCTCTGGAGAAGGGAGAGGGGTTGGAAATTTAATTAATAATTGATCATGTCCATGTGATGAAGTCACCATTAAAAATTCCAAAAGTACAGAGTGGGTGAACATACCCTTGTGCCAGGAGAATAGCACACCCCAACTACAAAGAGACTGAAGCTCCTACATTTAAGACCCATCCAGATCTCCACCTATGTATCTCTTCATCTGGCTATCCATTTGTATCCTTTGCTACAAATAAACAATAGTAAGTAATCTGCTTACCTGGGTTCTGTGAGCCACTCTAGCAAATTACTAACAGTAAGAAGAGGATCATGGGAACTTCTGATTTGTAGCCAAGTGAGACAAAAGTTGCAGGTAACCTGGAACCCACTGATTGTGATTGGTATCTGAAGTGGGGAGCAGTCTTGTGAGATTGAGCCCTTAAAATGAGGGGTATTCATTAACTATAATTAGTGTCAGAATTGAGTTGAATTGTTAGGAAACTCAGCTGTTGTCACAGAACTGGTCAGTGTGGGGGAAAATCCACACATATCACAAGTATTCCCAGTGGTGAGTAAAGAAAATAAGTGTTTCCTATATAACTTGATAGGAAAGCAACCTAGTAGAAGGTAAATAAAGGGCCAAAAAGCAAAATAAAGATGCTTAACATCATTCTAAGGAGATGAAAAATAAAGCTATAATGAAATTCAACACACACTCACCAAGATGGACAAAATTAAAAAGACTTTTGCTACCAAGTTTTGAAGAGGAACTCATATATTGTTACTTGGAATGCAAAATGATACAGCCACTTTAGAAAAGCTGGGGCAGTTTCTCATAAAACTAAACATGCCATAAAACACAAAAATTCCATCTCTAGGCACTTATTCAAGAGAAATTAAACATATGTTCATAAATATCTTGTTCCAGAATAGTCACACAACTTTATTTGTAATAGCCACAATGTGGGAATAAACTAAATGTCCATCAGTAAGTAAATGGGTAAGCATATAGGGCCATACAATGGATTCAGCAAGAAAAAGAAACTAGTTACTGATACATGCAACAACATAATTTAATCTCCAAAGGCAGGATGCTGAGCAAAATAGCCAGATATAAAAGAATACTATATGATCCCATTTATATGAAAGTGTCAACACAAGAAATTTAGTATATAGTGGCAGAAATTATAGTGGTTGCTAGGGACCAGAGAAGAAGGTGAGGACAGACAGGATAGGGGCATAAGGAACCCTTTCAAGATGATGGAAATTTTCTATATCTTGATTGTGGTGATGGCTATATTTGTCAAAATTCATGGAATGCTACACTTATAATGGATCTTTTTTCACAAAAATTATACATCAATTAAATTGCTATTTTGAAAAGCAAAAGCTTTAGTTAGATATATTCCTAAGTATTTTATTCTTTTTGTTGCATTGGTGAATGGAATTGTTTCCTTACACTGATGTATTTTGGACTCTGTGGGAGAGGGAGAGGGTGGGTTGATTTGGGAGAATGGCATTGAAACATGAATAATATCATATATGAAACGAGTCGCCAGTCCAGGTTTGATGCACGATACTGGATGCTTGGGGCTGGTGCACTGGGACGACCCAGAGGGATGGTATGGGGACAGAGGAGGGAGGAGGGTTCAGGATGGGAAACACGTGTATACCTGTGGCGGATTCATTTTGATATATGGCAAAACCAATACAATATTGTAAAGATAAAAAATTAAATTAAATTTAAAAAAAAGACCCGACACAGCCAAATGAATGATAAAAATAAATAAATATTTTTAAAAATAAAATAAAATCTGAAAAAAAAATGAAAAGCAAAAGCTGATTTTTGTTTTTTATACTGGTGGTAAGTCTGCATGTGAGTGATGGATTTTATATGAGCTGCTTGGTTTGCAGTGAGAGATTTTATAGAGCAGATTCTAAGAGAAAATAGATTCTGGACTTTGGATTTGGAAGGCTGAGTGCAGAGTACTTCAACTGATCCAGAATTAAGCTCACTGACTTCCTCTCCCCACACATAATTGTAGAGTTGGACAAAAGAGCTCCAAGCTTTCAGCATAAGACAGAGGAAGTTGTTCTGAGGCATCCTATAACAGGGATCTCGAAAGGCTGCCTGATTTCTGTATGGAGACTGAGATGGTTAATTTTGTGTGATCAGCTTGACTAGGCTAAGAAATGTCCAGATAGCTGGCAAAACATAATTTCTGTAAGAGTGTTTCCAGAAGAGGTTAGCATTTGAATCTGTAGACTGAGTCCAGTGTGGGTGGGCATTATTCAATCTGTTGAGGGCCTGACTAGAACAAAAAGACACAGGAACAGTGAATTTGCTTGAATTGAGCTGGAACACCCATCTTTTTCCGCCCTCAGACATTGGTGGTCCTGGTTCTTAGGGCCTTGAAGTTGCTTTGAATTTGCCCTGAAACAACAACACTGGCTTTCCAAGACCTCCAACCTGCAGAGGGTAGATGGTGGAACTTCTCAACCCCCGGAATGTTAAGAGCTAGTCTTTCATTATCAATTTCTTTAGATCCATATCTCTACATATCCTGTTGGTGCTATTTCTCTAGAGAAGACTGACTAATATCGAAATATAGGAAAGAAATTGAGCTTTTCAATTCAAAGAAGCCAGTTTATTCCTGTGGGAAAATTGTGCTGTACATTTTATCCTTTGCATATGTATGCACGTGTATCTATTTCTCTGTTTAATTTCACCTTTTTATTGTTTTGTCATGTTATCTTTTTAGTGTATCCCTTAATTTTATTTATTTACTTTTTGCTTAGCCAAGACTATGGCTGGCAACACTGTTGAGTGTAGTTCTCTGCTATATCAATTACTATGATTCTGTGTCCAGATATATAAAAAGACACTGAATGTTATGGCTCTAAGTTATCCTCATGAAAGAAAATGTTAGTTGCTCAGTCCTGTCTGAATCTTTGGAACCCTATGGACTGTAGCCCTCCAGGCTCCTCTGGAGGGATTCTCCAGGCAAGAATACTGGAGTGGGTAGCCATTCCCTTTTCCAGGGGATCTTCCTGACCCAGGGATCAAACCTGGGTCTCCTGCATTGCAAGCAGATTTTTTACCATCTGAGCCACCAGGGAAGTTCTCCCCATAGTAATTGATAAATTACCCAGTTGAAAATAGAATATCTCAGGTTATGTCATTATAAAAAGTGAAAGTGAAGTCACTCAGTCGTGTCCGACTCTTTGAGACCCCACGGACTGTAGCCTACCAGGCTCCTCTGTCCGTGGGATTTTCCAGGCAATAGTACTGAAGTGGATTGCCATTTCCTTCTCCAGGGGATCTTCCCGACCCAGGGATCAAACCCGGGTCTCCCTCATTGTAGACAGACGCTTTACCACCTGAGCCACCAGGGAAGTCAAAGTTATTACTAGGCTTCTACTTCTATAACACAAGAAACAGAGGCTTGGACTTCTTTTCCTTGTTTTCCTCAGCTTATTTCTTATGCATCACTTGTAAACAAAGAGTGTGTATTATTTCAACAAGGAAAGATCTAGGCTCAGGGACTTCCCTGGTGGTCTAGTGGTAAAGAATCTACTTTGCAATACAGGGGACATGGGTTCAGTCCCTAGTTGGGGAACTAAGATCCCACATGATGAGGAGCAACTAAGCTCATGTACCACAACTACAGAAGCCTGTTCACTCTGGAGCCTGCATGCCACAACTAGAGAGTCCGTGAGCTGCAATGAAAGATCCCACATGATGCAATGAAGACCCGATTCAGCCAAATAAGTAAATATTCAACAACAAAAAGATCTAGGCTCAAATCCTATCTTTGTCAGTGTCCCTGACCTTTGAGTGACAACTCTTCAATTAATTTCTTAACTTCCTCCTTTATTAGGTAGGAATAGTAGTATCATGGGAGAGAGACTGGGCAAATCAGTAAGGTTTCATGGTGTTAATCACATTTAAACTTACTTTAATCAAGGTAGGTCATCAACAGATGGAAGAAAGAATGCAACATCTGAAGTAGAACACTGCCTTTAGTGAAGGAACAGAGACAAGACATTATAGCATGTACTTGACAACTACTCCAGTTTGCATACGGAATGGCAAAACTATTGGAGGGATGTGAAGATAAGACGTCAAGAGGGCCTTGAATGACAAGACACAGAATTTGTATAATTTCTAATGGGGATAAAGAAGTTCTTGACAAGAGAGTGACTGATCAGAATTATATTTTAAGGAGAATATTCTGGTGCTGAAAAGAATAATTGGAGTTTGAGAAAACAGTTATCAAAATTCAAGAGAATGGTAAATAGGAGTTTATAAAAAGTAGGACATCAAGTCAGTTGTAAGATACATCATTATTTTATGTGCTATTGTGAATTAACAAATCATGGCTAATTAACACAATCCTAATACTATCAATTGTATGCCACATTCTACTTTCAGAGATGTTAACATTTGAACAAATATGGATGTTAGAATTGATTAAATATAGTATAATGACTATAATGAAGAGGAAAAGATTAAAAGTTTTGACAGAATATGATAACTGAATAACTGAAAGTAGAGTGGAAAAAGAAGGAATCAAGTATGGAGCTGAGATTTTGGGGTTTAATTCTTAATGCCAGTATCAAAAAATGGAAATGATTTCATTATGGTGCCACCGGAACTTCTGGGGTATTGTCAATCAAAGAATTGGATATGTGGACTAGAACTGGAAAATGGTTGATATTTGACAGTGATATTTGAAAATCAGTACTTAGAGATGATCATTGAAGTCATGTGAAGATGTGAGCTCACTAAAGAACAGAGGATGCAGAAAGAAAAGAATAGGATTAAAGACACACTATGACCCAGAGGGATGGTACAGGGAGGGAGGTGGGAGGGGGGTTCAGGATGGGGAACACGTGTACACCCGTGGCAGATTCATGTTGATGTATGGCAAAACCAATACAATATTGTAAAGTAATTAGCCTCCAATTAAAATAAATAAATTTTTTAAAGAAGACACACTATTGGAGAAGGAAAAATGAACAAAGAAAATAGGTCAAAGGAATAGAAAAAGAGCCATGCTAGGGTAGAGAACACAGATCAGGGAAGAAGAGAGCTTTCAGAAGAATGCGTTGGTTGTTAGTGTTTGTTAGTGGCTACAGATGACACCACCCTTATGGCAGAAAGTGAAGAGGAACACAAAAGCCTCTTGATAAAAGTGAAAGAGGAGAGTGAAAAAGTTGGCTTAAAGCTCAACATTCAGAAAACGAAGATCATGGCATCCGGTCCCACCACTTCATGGGAAATAGATGGGGAAACAGTGGAAACAGTGTCAGACTTTATTTTTTGGGGCTCCAAAATCACTGCAGATGGTGACTGCAGCCATGAAATTAAAAGATGCCTCCTCCTTAGAAGGAGGGTTATGACCAACCTAGATAGCATATTCAAAAGCAGAGACACTACTCTGCCAACAAAGGTTCGTCTAGTCAAGGCTATGGTTTTTCCTGTGGTCATGTATGGATGTGAGAGTTGGACTGTGAAGAAGGCTGAGCGCCAAAGAATTGATGCTTTTGAACTGTGGTGTTGGAGAAGACTCTTGAGAGTCCCTTGGACTGCAAGGAGATCCAACCAGTCCATTCTGAAGGAGATCAGCCCTGGGATTTCTTTGGAAGGAATGATACTAAAGCTGAAACTCCAGTCCTTTGGCCACCTCATGCGAAGAGTTGACTTATTGGAAAAGACTCTGATGCTGGGAGGGATTGGAGGCAGAAGGAGAAGGGGATGACAGAGGATGAGATGGCTGGATGGCATCACTGACTCTATGGATATGAGTCTGAGTGAACTCCGGGAGTTGGTGATGGACAGGGAGGCCTGGTGTGCTGCGGTTCATGGGGTTGCAAAGAGTTGGACATGACTGAGCGACTGATCTGATCTGATCTGATCTGACAGAGCATGAAGGAAGCCAACTACTGGAGGAAAAAGAATGGTTTTGTCTCAACCAAAGTTAATTAAGTGAAGTTAAAATTTTACACCCTGAAAAATATTCTCAAAGAAACATGCCAAACAGATTTTATGTTCCTGTCTTTTTTGAGAAATTTCCAGCATTTAAGAGGGACATATTTTGTTTTAAAAGCTACTGCATAGGTGTTTAGAATCTGCCCCACATTTTTAAAAGCTAATGCATGCACTTTAGCAGTAATCTTAAGTGAATCTGAAATATAGCTGTCATAATAACTTCTCTAGTTCCCAGTGCCGCAGATGGTCATTAGAATTTTCAAAGAGAAAAAAAATATATGTAGCATCCAGAAATATAAAAACAAAGAGCAAAACATTTCTCCAAGTGAATAAATAAATATTAATATGAATCATACTATAAGTACTTCCTAACAGGGGATAAAGATGTCTGGTGTGCATTCTTCTAGAGCCAGGAATTCTACCTGCTGACATCATCTCAAAGACAGCATATTTTTACTGGGAGAAAGCACCTTATCCTATGCCAAGCTTCTCTCTCACCCCTAAAACAAGCTGCTTATGTCACATGAAGAAAAACTGGGATTTTCTAGGTCCTCGTGTGTGCATTGATCTCTCTACTTCCATTCCATTTTTTTCCCCCGGTTCTATTGTGTTCTTCAGTAAGAAGAATAACATAGCCTCCCAATTAATCTATTGCTGGATATTATGAAATGGCAATCGACTCCAGTATTCTTGCCTGGAGAATCCCATGGACAGAGGAGCCTGGCAGGCTACAGTCCACGGGGTTGCAAGAGTCAGACATGACTTAGCAACTAAACCACCACCACCATGGCTTCTGAGGAAATGTTATCGCTAAACCCATTTTTAAGACTATGCCTGGGGAAAAAAAAAGGGGCTAGGGAGAAGCAAACCATTTTCTTCAGCAACCCCCACTCTGAACATTTCTATACTGGCAAAACTGTAGTAAAATGAGCATCATGGAAAGCCCTGATGTAGAAAATGCAGGCTCAAAAAGTAGGGATGGAAAGTAACATTTGTTAAGCATTTTACTACAAGCCAAATCATCTGCTAGATGCTCTAGTGATATTTTAAATTTTTATTCTCAAAACTGCATTGTGAGATATGTATTATTGGTCCCATTTTACAGGTTCTGATACTGAAGACACAAGAGGTTATGTGTACCATCTGACAAATCAGGACTCAAATTCAGGTCTGACTCCAAAATGAATGACTTTTCCCCAACACAGTTTTGCCTGCCTGAATATGAGAAGATGTGAAAACCAAGACCTAACACTATGTTTGGAGCAAGGTGACTGTGTACATGAGGGCTCAGTCCTCTTTTTTGTCATCAGCTTAAAGAGACATCATCTTCCCACTACATGTTCCTGTGTCAGTGCTCACCTGTCACAGAGAGGCAGCGAAATTATCCACCCTAGATCTAAACCCAGTCCACTCTTAAATACTATATAAAATGCTGCTTCTATAAACTAGATAAATGTAGTGTGTTATTACCTATTTCTACCTGCATATAAACAATACCCTAAAAGTCTTTTCAAAAGCTCTTTTTAATGGGATAAATGTATTCCACCAGACAATTTTTCTAACTAGAAAGCCCCTCCTTTTTCTATTCTAATTTGTTATGTACTACCTTTTGACAAAGAACTAGGAATACAGCTGTTGTGATTTAGTTGCTAAGTCCTGTCCGACTCTTTGTGACCCCATGGATTGCAGCCCACCAGGTTCCTCTGTCCATGGGATTTCCCAGGTAAGAACACTGGAGAGGGTTGCCATTTCCTTTTCCAGGGAATCTTCCCAACCCAGGGACTCAACCTACGTCTCCTACATTGGGAGGTGGATTCTTTACCACTGAGCCACCAGGGAAGCCAATAAATGCAACTGGTAGGCATTTGAGACACAGAAATACAGCTGCTATATCTCAAATGCCCACTCAAATCAATGGTGTTAGGAAGTGGGACCCTAACGTACACATAACAATATCCACCTTCTAATATTGTTATGAATATTAGGGATCATTTATTTATTCAAAAATATTTGTTGAGCACCTGTATGTGAAGAAACTCCTGGTTATGTAACTCACCCAGCACTATGCATGGCACATACTTGGCACATACTTGGGGCTGAATACATAAGGACATAGGCCTCATCCCATAGGATCACAGAGAATAGAGAAGCAACTCTGACTAAAGGGACAGCTCCTGACTTCTGAGAGGTGGCCCTTTTCTTTTGTCCTCTGGCAGCACAGTGATTGCTGAAGAACAGGTAGTATTTCATCAGTGGCTGCTGAGTCCTGCTTCCTTTCCTACAGCTACATACCTGGCTAACCACTGCTATATAAACGGGCCAAAGATGACCCTTGTACATTGGCTTCTCTGTTGTTTACTTCTTCACAGCAGGCTAGGACTGTTAAATGCCAAAGCCTGCCAAACTCAAATTCTGACACATGCAGTGGCTTTAAACATAGCCCAAGGAGGCATATTTTTAGCCACATAGAGTCTGCCTGCTTTGCCCACCCGGTGGAACTGCATCCAACATGTGTTAATCATAGATAAGCCAAATCAAATATGAAAAAACAACAACAAAAAAACATGTGTAAGAAACTAGACAGTTGCAATTCAATGGATATAGAGTTTCACTTAGAATCTAGAGATTTGCCATCCAAAGCTGTGCCTGTGGTTAAGAACACTGTATCGTGCCCTTAAAGATTTGTTAAGAGGGTAGATCTTAAGGGTTCTTACCAAATGTTAAATACAAGAAACTAGTCATAAGGAAAGAAATGTGTTTTTTCCTAAAGCACAATGATACCTCACATACACATACACACACACACACACACACAATCTCTAATAAAGGACCATCAGTGAAATTTAAGCTTAAGACTAAAGGAAATAAATTGAAAGGATTGGTACTTATTTTACAACCTTATATACAAAGTTAATTCTACCTTATTAATATGTTAATTGTGGGCACTTGAGATACAGTAGCTGTATTCTACACTTCCTAGTCAAAAGTTAATATATAGCATTTTAGAATAGAAAAAGAAGGGGGATTTCCAGCAAGAAAAAGTATGTGGTAGGGCATATTTAATCCATTAAAACTACAATTTGAAAAAGTTTTAGGGTATTATTTACATGCAAATGGAAATAGCTGATAATAAACTATATTAATCCAGCTTTTAGAAGCAGTGTTTAATATAGTATTTTAAAATGTGGACTGGTTTAAATTCCAGTGGCCACTTAGTAGCTGTGTAGCTGGACAAGTTACTTATCTTCTTGAGGCCTCAGTGTTTTGATCTGTAAAATAGAGAGAATAACATTTAGGATGGCCCATATGGCACTGCTGATATTCCACAGCTTTTTACCTATAAAGATGGCAATTTCATGTGGTTTAAGTTAATAACAAACTCTAATATGTATGCTGAGGGGATTATAGAAATAATATGTGAAGAGCATCCTACCCACTTCCTGGAGTATATTCAAGCCTCAGTAATGTTTTCTCATATTCCTCTCAATTCTCCATGGATGCTGCTGACCTTTACATATAATCTGTTCTCAATTTTCTGTGTTCGTGAAGATAGCCTTGGGATGGGAAACCAAATACGGCAAGTGATAATCATACACTCTAAAGAGCTGAATTGGACCTCAAATAAATTGCTCCATCGTGCTATTTTTTCAGATGAGGAATCTGAACTTAGTCACTCACAGAGAATCCCCATCACCATTCTATGTTAGGATCATATTTTTTCTGCAATTTTTCTAATACAGCCAGTCCATCAGGATATCACAGAATGCCTCTCAACTCAAATTTTAAATGCCAAACATCTAAAAGGGTCTCTTCATGATCATTTTAAACTTTAAAATGGGATTTAACATCAGTGGCAATTTAGACTGACATGAATATACTAAACATTACAAACTGTAGTCATTTTGATCATCAAGAACATTTATTAAAACACTTATAGAAGAAAATCCTTAAAATTGACCCAAAAATACTGGAGTAGTTTACCATGCCCTCCTCCATGGGATCCTCCCAACCCAGGGATCGAACCCAGGTTCCCCGTATTGCAGGTGGATTCTTTACCATCTGAGCCACTAGGGAAGCCCAAAATATTAAATTAGCTCTAATTAAACAATGTGGATTTAATATAGCTTCCATGCTACTTCCTCTGAATTTCTTCCCCATATGTCAACTAACTATTCATGTATCTTTAAGGCCTCTGAGGTTTACTTATTTCACTCAGACGTTAACACTACAACAGAATAGTTACAGGATTTTAAAAAGAATAAGCTACCTTAATTTTAGGTGTGCTGTTGGCTTACATACCGTCACAGTATATATATATATATATATATATATATATATATATATATATATATATATATGCTATATCCAAAATAAGAATATCAGCTGCTGGAAATAGCAGAGTGTCATGACCATTTCAGTTAGGAAGTGTAGTGATTTGTTAGCTTGATTAAGACTCTAGGCTTTGATTCAGAAAAGTGTTGAATAGAGTTCAGTCACATCTAGATTCCAAGCTGGCAAAAAGCAAACATGTTAATAAATGGTCACAAATGGCTGATGGTCTTGGAAAAGTCTGGGAAGAAAAGAAGAAGATATTTTCTAGTTATGAAATGTAAGCATATCATAATCAATTTTCCTTGCTTTTACACTGTCCATGACATTATTATATTACCTATGGAATCCAAATTGCAAGGCAATCTTTTTTTTTCTGTGTTGTACTACTGTGCCAAGTGGGCCAACCACTCAGAAATATAAAACCTCAACTACAGCCCATCTTCAATAAAGAGGAAACAATTGGCTAGGTTTGCATTTGGTATAGTAGTGTTGCTATCCATAGACAAGTGGAAAAGTAAAATGGATGGAACATATTAAGAGGAAGAAAATAGAAAAGAAAAAATGGCCTGGAAGATGACTCAAGTTAACAAGCCACCAAAGAGTCAGAATCACAGAACCTCTTTGTCATTTGTTTTCTCAAAGTGTAGTCAAAGGTTGCTTCTCAGTTAAGACCCTAAAGCAATCCTGGCAGTATTTTTCTCTGTACCAACTATGCTGTGCTCACTCCCTAACCTTGCTGGATATTAGCTCTTTCTTTTTTTCTTCCTGATTACATCTACAAGAATGATGTAAAAACAATTGTATTGTGAATTTTGCTTTTCATACCCCAATCAAGCAAATGTAAAAGTGGCATATGGCACAAAAGCAAGCTGCAGATGGCTCAACAGCAGCCATGCACATCTGGCACATGGCTGTTGGATTTTGTATTTGCCAACTTGCCAGATGACTCTTTCTGGGAAGAAGCCCAATAAGAGAAATTCACTCATCTTCCTTCTACAGACTCAATGCTTCAGCCACTCTTCTCACCCTCATCAGTACAACCCCAAACAATCATGGATTCTCAACCCTTCTAAAAGAAAAAAAGAAAAAAAAAATTATGGAGCAGTATGATGGGAAAGAGTACCCAAGTTTTCTGATTTTACAACCTCTGTAACTGTTTCAGTGCTTTATCTTTGGGAGCTAGTTAGATAGCCTATAAAATGGAAGAACATGTGGTGCAATGATTATGCGGTAGTAAGAATACATTGATAGAAATTCAGGAATACCAGTCTCCCTCCAGAAGTTTTCCTACTAGATATTAGAATCAAGCTGCCAAGATATTTTAAAATTTACCCAATTTGACACCAGGGGTCCAACTGAAATATAATGTGAAGAAATCACTCTTTGTTACCATAAATTATGCTATATGGTAACTTGTATGTTCTAGGGAAAGAATGCATAATCTTTTTATGTATGAACAATCTGTAATTTCTCACATAATATACAGAGAGATTTAAGTTGGCATCACTACAGAATTATACAACCTTCCCTCAAGCTCAGTTCCCTCCCAATACAATACTTCACGTGTACCTAAATTCTACTCCTCACCCAGGTCCCAGAATAGATACACCACCTACATTAACATGCTGCTGTCTGCACTCAGCGCTCTCAACTCGCCTGATCTTTGGAATTTCCCCACTTACGTTACCACA
Source organism: Bos indicus (assembly GCF_029378745.1). Lineage (NCBI taxonomy): Eukaryota > Metazoa > Chordata > Mammalia > Artiodactyla > Bovidae > Bos > Bos indicus. The sequence goes on from NC_091768.1 coordinate 48,950,819, forward strand.
GACATGACTAAATCAAGGACTATATTATTAAGTGCTATAACCTGAGCATCTAGCACATCTGTGTACTAGAGCACATGTGCTAAGTCGCTTCAGTCATGTGTGACTCTTTGCAACCCCATGGACTATAGCCCGCCAGGCTCTTATGTCCATGGGATTCTCCGGGTAAGAATACTGGAATGGGTTGCCATGCCCTCCTCCAGGGGTCTTCCTCACCCAGGGATCAGACTCATGTCTCTTATATCTCCTGCATTGGCAGGCAGGTTCTTTACCACTAGCACCACTTTGGAAGCCCCCAGTATGCAGCACATGGTACTGACCAAGTAAATCTGTGTTGAATGAGAAGGAATGATATCTCTGGTTTAGAGACCAGCTTCTCAGATTTAGGGGTAAATCTAATCCTGGAGATGCAACCAGAGTAACTTTTAGTTGGGTGCATAAATTTTGACGAGAAGGTATTACTGGACCTTAGGAAGATGTGAGAGTGGATCTTGCATCGCAGTGAATAGGACTCTGAAAGGATGGGTCACAAAGCCTCTGGGTACAAAGTGAATGCAATGATGATTCCATTTTAGGTTCATATTTGGGCTCTTCTGGTCTACAGAATAATGCTTTTTTTCCATCATTATATATCTTTACTAGAGCACATAAGTATTTCTTCAGGATGATATTTTTGGATTTGGGACCTTGGGACCAGAATATGTAGGTTAAATTCACTTTGGGGAGGTCAGAGAAAAGTCTGAAACTGAATGCAAGTATCTTGTTAGTAGCAGAAATCCTTCTGGCATTAGGAGTTAACTCAGGCCTATGCCTGTAGCTTGAATGCTGATCTTCTGTGTACCTGAGGAACCAAGAGAGACCATGGCACCTGGTCTCTCCTGTGGCCCAGGAGAAAGGTGTTGATGGTTTAGAAGAAGGAGGCTAAGGCACTGGGTCCCTTAGGAGAAATCAACAGGGAAACACTTTTAATGCTCCTAAATTTGCAACCTTCTTATATAGTAGGTTATTGAAAGCACTAAACTAATGAAGGGCATATATTAAAACCACAATGGTATTTCAGTTTTTACCCTCCAAAAATATGGTTAAAGGCTTATTTAAAGATAATGCAGAGTTTGAATTGCTTTTGAGGTGATCAAGAGCAACTTAATTAGGCAGCTGGGTATAAACCATCCAAACACCTCATCACAGGTTTCAGGGCCTTGGCCATCTGCCCTCCCAGCCTCCCCAGCCCCTTCTCATCCCAGAAGTATCCTTGTTCCCTGTGGTCTAGATGCTTCAATATTGATTCTAAATCTCTAAAACTCAAATGCACCAAACACTTTCTCATCTATTTGCTTTTATTTCTACCATTTCCTCCACTTGGAATTTTTTCCTAAAATATCTTCCTGTGACGTCTTCATCTCCTCATGCAGTCTCTGTTCAAACATCATCTGCTGAGAAAGGCCTTCCCTGAACACACTCTCTATAGAACAGTCTTCCCCACCCCACCGACCTTTGGTTCCTTCTCCTGATTATTCTTCATAGTACTTATCATTCAGCCAAATTATCTTCTCTGTTGATATATTTTTTTGCTTATCATAATATTCTATACTAGAATAGAATTCCTCAAGGACAGAGAGTCAATAAACATCTGTTGAATAAATAAATGCATGAATAAACAAAATAAATCAAGCAGAACCTGTAGTTAGACTGATGCTGAACTTGAAACTATTGATAGAGGTTTCCATATCAGACAACTGCCAGCTCTTGTTATAGGATGGATGCCAAAGCTTGATGTGGGACCAAGTTAAAATAATTAGAATCAAAATAATAACTATTAATAAATATCAATTCACATATATAGAACATTGACCAGATACTGTGTTAAGCACTTTATATGCATTAACATTTAATTTGTAAATAACCCCATGAGATAGGTAACATGTTTATCTCTATTTTACAGGTAAAGAAACTGATCATTACAATGGCTAAGCTACTTGTTGAAGAACTTTTGGAAAGTAAAGGGCACAGAGATAGAGATAGAGTCTATAGATGTATTATTTAAAGTGGAAGAACAATGCTGCATCACATTGCTATATACATGCATCCCCTTTGCTTTTCTGGCAATTATTCCACTAAAGTATTTATGTAATTATCTCACAGGTGTTTTTTTTTTTTTTTTTTTTTGCTTCCTTATCATTCCTTCTTTCCCTCATGTCACAAAGGACATGAAATATAGAATAAATCTTATTTGAACTCTCTACTTCTATCCTGGATTGTCATGACCTTGCTGACCCATGAGGGTTCCACAAGTCTCTCCTTACGGGTCCCTAAGTTCTTGCAACATGGACATTTCCTTTACTGTTTATTTTGGTTGTGTCTTGGTAATCATTCTTTCCTTGCCCATTACTCATATCTTCTGTTCTCTGCCACTGACTACTGAATTTCATAGGACATTCTAAGGAAATCTATAATCTCTTAAGGGCATAAAATTAGATTGTTCACACAATTTAGAAATTCCGATTTACTAGTGAATTTGCCTTCCATTTTAAGGACTCTAAGATTTCCGTCAGAGTTAGAGCAGTTCAAATAGAAAGAATTTCCCAGGTAACTTCCAAGATTCTAATGTTCTGTTTTCATTCCTATACCTGGCATAAGCACAGACATTTAAATACCTAAATTCTATAGGAGATAAGCACGTTGTGATTAAAGATTTGGAACTAACAGCTTCTTCTTTTCAGTGTATCCACAAAAACAACAGAATGATGAGCAAAGAAATAACTGGCACACCAATTATCTAAGCAGAGATAGGGATTATACTTAGTGGTAAGGGCAGCAATCTCAGATATGCAGATGATACCACTTTAATGGCAGAAAGTGAAGAACTTGATGAAGGTGAATGAGAGCACGAAAAAGCTGGCTTAAAATACAACATTCAAAAAATGAAGATCATGGCATCCAGTCCCATCACCTCATGGTATATAGATGAGGAAAAAGTGGAAGCAGTGACAGATTTTATTTTCCTGGGCTCTGAGATCACTGTGGATGGTAACTGTAACCATGAAATTAAAAGATGCTTGTACCTTGGAAGAATAATTATGACAAACCTCGACAGCATATTAAAAAGCAAAGACATTACTTTGCTGACAAAGGTCCATATAGTCAAAGCTATGGTTTTCCAGTTTTCCGGTTATATATAGATGTGAGAGTTGAATCATAAGGAAGGTCAAGTGCCAAAGAATTGATGTCTTTGAATTGTGGTGCCAGAGAAGACTTTTGAGAATTCCTTAGACTGCAAGGAGATCCAACCAGTCAATTCTAAAGGAAATCAACCCTAAATATTCTTTGGAAGGACTGCTGCTAAGGCTAAAGAGCCAATATTTTGACCACCTGATGCAAAAAGACAACTCATTGGAAAAGGACTTGATGCTGCGAAAGATCAAAGGCAAAATGATAAGAGGGTGGCAGAGGATGAGATGGTTCTATAGCATCACTGACTCAATGGAAATGAATCTGAGCAAACTCTGGGAGATAGTGAAAGACAGGGAAGCCTGGTGTGCTGTAGTCCATGAGGTTGTGAGGAGTCAGACATAACTTAGTTGGACAACAAAAAGAGCAACATTGGAAAACTGAGCTGAGATTGGTCAAAATTAGGCTAAGTTCCTAGGAATTATAAATCCTGGCCTTAAACAGGGTACCATGGGATATAGTTTTGCTTTAAAGGTTTACTTTCCAGTGCAGTTTTCTTTGTATGGCTATCATATCTTAATTTATACAACAAAAATATATTATTTATTAGGCAATACAGTTGAGACTCAGCTCAATGTTAGTGAGCTGGTTTAGCAATTGGACAATCAACATGATAGAAATTCAAGTAAATACTAGTTCCTGTCTATGTATTTTTTCTTATAATAGATAACTCTAAATGTGGGCCTGTCCTTTAATTTTTTATACTTTCACATGGTTCCTTTCACTTATGTTTTCACATATGACTGATTAAATATAAAATGATGTGAAAATCAAAGTTAAATAATCATCAAAGGAAAAACAAAAACAGTCCACATCAATAGGATTTTGAAAGGAGAGGGTTTAGTGGTAATTGAGACAAGTATTTGAGAACTGCTTTTGCAATCAATACCTCTGGAGAAACATCTATGTTCTAATCAGATTGTATCTTAATAGGAAATGCCATACACGAAATACCCATGTGTAAGAAGGTCTAAGGTCATGGCTCTGGAATTAATCCCATACTAAATCCACACATCAAACTCCATGAACTTTAACTGAAGTTGAGAAAGACAATTTCAGGACCCAGCTGTAGGTGGATAATTTACGAGGTAGTGTGAAATAAAGAACTCTCTATACCTGAGCAATACAAAGGGCTAAATTTACTGTCGTCAATTACTTCTATACAACAGCAGGGTCAGCCTCTGCCCCCAATTACTCATGTGCAGAAACAGAGCTGGTAGCAAGGAAATCAACAGATCCTCAGAGGTTGTAAAAGAGGCCTGGAAGTGGATTGAGCAGGTAACACTGGTCTCTTCACCCTCTGCCTGGGCACGAGGCAAGAAAGCTGTGTGACCCTAAGAAACTCACAATAAGACTTCCTGAAATTCTCATTCTTAAAGAATGCCTTTGGTTTGATTCTCCTTATGGTATGTGTAAGGATACAAATGAAGGAGGAGCTGGAGCTTAAATGGAGTATATCACGTCTCGTTTTTTCTCCACCATTGACTAAAGCAGGCCAGGAGTGCTCTCTAGATACCAAAAAGCTACTGAATGAAAATATTTTATGCAGAGGAAAAATATTTCACACCTCTGTAGGATTTAGCCTCTGCCTACACATGGTACATACCAATTCTATCAAAATGAGTAAGGCAAAACACAGCTGCAGACCTACCAAAGATCAGGTCCAGTCTTCTCTCCATCCCCACGACTTATTTCCTATCTGCATGTTAGGCGTATGGGCCTGGACAAGGAGATATTGGTCACATTTTCTAATCTCTAGGTCAGTTATTTCCAACAGTGCTCCAATATCTAGGGTACCACCTACCCCTTTATTCAACAAGAGAATCTCTGAACTTATTCAGTTCAGTTCAGTCGTTCAGTCGTGTCCACCTCTTTGCAACCCCATGAATCGCAGCATGCCAGGCCTCCCTGTCCATCACCAACTCCCGGAGTTCACTCAAACTCACGTCCATCGAGTCAGTGATACCATCCAGCCATCTCATCCTCTGTCGTCCTCTTTTCCTCCTGCCCCAAATCCCTCCCAGCATCAGAGTCTTTTCCAATGAGTCAACTCTTTGCATGAGGTGGCCAAAGTAATGGAGTTTCAGCTTTAGCATCATTCCTTCCAAAGAAATCCCAGGGCTTATCTCCTTGAGAATGCACTGGTTGGATCTCCTTGCAGTCCAAGGGACTCTCAAGAGTCTTCTCCAACACCACAGTTCAAAAGCATCAATTTTTCAGCGCTCAGCTTTCTTCACAGTCCAACTCTCCAACATCCATACATGACCACTGGAAAAACCATATCCCTGACCAGACAGACCTTTGTTGAGTTATATAAATGGGATACTAGGCAAGCTTTTTGGGCTTCTCTGGTAGCTGAACTGGTAAATAATCCACCTGCAATGCAGGAGACACCAGTTCAATTCTTGGGTCGGGAAGATCCCTTGGAAAAGGGATAGGCTACCCACTCCAGTATTCCTGGACTTCCCTGAGGGCTCAGATAGTAAAGAATCTGCCTGCAATGCTGGAGACCTGGGTTCAATCCCTGGGTTGGGAAGAAAGAGATGAACACAATGCAGCTCTAAGGAGACCATGAGGCCAGATTGTAAGGAAGTACAGCTTTTAGTAAGTGGAATTACACACTGAACTTGAATGGAAGCACTCTTTGAGAGGGACTTGTTTCTATCTGCCTCTGCAGAACCCTCTCCATTCACTCCCATTTAAGATGGAGTTGAGGAAGTTAAGGAGGAAGATGGAGTAATAATACCTTTTAATGAGGAAGACATGGGACTAGAGTGGTGTTAAGGCAGGAGACACATATGGGGTACTTCCACCAGTGGGAGATGAAGTCCCTTTTTTGGTCTTTCCCAAATTTCTCTTCCTGTTTTTAGAGTAGAAAATAAAGGCAAAACCATATATGTATCTAGTGGAAGGAGATACCCTTTTTCTACTTTTAGTCTGGTCCCTTTACAGAATGAAGGTAAAAATGTTCTTGAGGCTCACTTGTAGTTTAGACCAGCTTTACTGGAGTAAAAGATAAGATAAAGGTTGGAGTTCAATGCTCTAGCTAGTGATCATGTTTATACACATTGCTTGGTGTCTTCTGAGGATATATTGCAAGGATGGCACAGCTATGATAAATTCAAGATTTAGATTGAAGTTTCATGACCCGAGAGATCTTCCTTTAGAAGAAACATGAATAATAGAGTGGTTTAAGGGGCAGAGATCAGGTGTTTACAGAAATGAGTTACACCCTTTTAAAATGCTCACAATGGGTAGAGTTCTCTCCAGAGGACTAACTTGAAAGAATAGTCACCAAGCAGGCATAAATTTTCTGGAAAGATAGATATCTGAATACTTTTTCTTGTCTTCAGCAATTTCTTCTGCACCCAGTGAGAGATTTAAATTCATCTGGCTATACAGCAAAGATAAAAAGGCCTGGAAATCTCCAAGGACTGAAGAGTATAGTCAACATCTACTATATCCAAAGTTGAGGGTGGGCTTTGGCGACGCTAATGCAGGAACAGTGGGACCTGGCCAGTATCACCTGTCTTAGTCTGCTCAGCTGTCATAACAAAATACCATAGACTAGGAGATTTAAACAATAGAAAATATTTCTCACTGTTATGGAGGCTGGAAGTTAAGATTAATATGCCAGCAAGGTTGGGTGTAAGTGAGAGTTTGCATCCTGGCTTGCAGACAGCCACCTTATTATGATGTCCTCACATGGCAGAGATGGGAAGCCAGGGGAGAGAGAAAGCAAGACAGAGAGAGATTGCTCTCTGGTGTCTCTTTTTATAAGAAGACTAATCCCATCATGAGGACTCCACCCTCATGAAAATGAAAGTGAAGTTGCTCAGTCCTGTCCGACTCTTTGCGATCCTGTGGACTGTAATCTACCAGGCTTCTCTGTCCATGAGATTTTCCAGGCAACAGTACTGGAGTGGGTTGCCATTTCCTTCTCCAGGGGATCTTCCTGACCCAGGGATCGAACCCAGTTCTCCTGCATTGCAGGCAGACGCTTTATCTTCTGAGCCACCAGGAAGCCTCTTATAACCTCATCTAAAAACCTAATAATTTCCCAAAGACCTCATCTCCAAATGCCATCACATTGGGAGTTAGGGCTTCAGTTATGTGAATCTGAGAGAGACAATTCAGTCCACAACATAGAGTTTCTAAATACTTAAACGCTATTGTTCTGTATCTATAAACATACAAAATACCAAAATTATCATGATGAAGCACTAAGAAGGAAGAGGATTAAGAAGCCCTCAAGAACAGGACTAAACCTTTAAGAGATGCAGCGTGATTTAGTGAAATAAATATGGGCACTTGGAACCCAACAGATTTGTCCTGAAATTGTACTCCAGCACTTGCTATCTCTGTGACAGGAGAGCTCTGGACAAGAGTAATACTAATTCCTTCCTAACAGAAGTGCTGTGAAGATTAGTGAAATAATGTAAAAAACATCTTATACCACAGCTGATACTTAGTAACTACTCATAAATATTAATATATCCTTTTGCCTTTTATCATTGGGGATGTTTTGAGCACAAATAATAGTAGCTTTGTTGGTAAACACAATTGTCTCCTAAAATTAAGAAGTCTGGAAGTACAAAGATCTAATCCTGACACAGTAGCTCAATAATGCCCTCGAGGACTGTTTAAATTTTTTCTCCATCATCTTTTTGTGTATTGTTTTTATTGTTTTATCAAATAAGAACATCATCAATTGATCATCAAAAGAATCATGTACATGCTTGTACACAGATGGCTTGTTATACAGCCCCAAGCATCATACCTACATTCCATACAGGAAGGAAAAGTTCCGAAGTACCTATTTATCAGCAAAGCAAAGGTTTCTCAGCTGCTTTTCAGCGAATTCCCTCTTAACGCTCCACTGGCCAGGTCAACCAGTTATCCTACCTGGAAGGGAAGCTGGAAAAGAGTATGTGGCTGTCCAACTTCTATACTGCACATAGTAGGAGAGAATAAAATTAGGTTATTCACCCATGGCAGTAAGAATTCTAAGACAGTCCCCCAGACTCTCAGCCTCCCGTGTGGACATACCTCTCAGTTACACAATCAAACTCTAGTGTAAGTACTGCTATGAAGGGATTTTTGCAGATGTGATTAAGGACCCAAATCAGCTGACTTAAAGGAAGATAATCTGGATGGTTTTAACTTGATCATATAGCCCTTAAATACCAGGTCTAAATGTCAGAAACTGAGAAGTCAAGGAGAGATCAAGGCAATTTTCTTGGCTGGATGATGGAGGAGGACACTAGGCAAGGAAGGAGGTAACCTCAGGAGATTAGAGCAACCCCAGCTGACAGGTGAGGAAATGGGGAGTTCAGGCTATCGCCTCAAGGAACTGAGTTCTGTCAAGAGTTGAGCTGGGGCCACTCTTCGTTGTGGTACACAGCTTCTCATCGCAGGGGCTTCTCTCATTGCCCAGCACAGGCTCTAGATGCATGGGCTTCAGTCGTTGCAATACGGGGGCTCAGTAGTTGTGGCCTGTGGATGTTAGGGCATGTAGGCATCAGTAGTTGCTGCACAGAGGCTCAGTAGTTGTAGCGCATGGGCTTAGTTGCTCCAAGGCACGTGGAATCTTCCCAGACCAGGGATTGAACCTGTGTTCCCTGCGTTGGTGGATTCTTACCCAATGAGCCACCAGGGAAGCCCTCAGCTGATGTCTTGATTTCAGCCTGTGAGACCCTGATCACAGCTACCCTGAGCCAGAATGCTAACCTACAGACATCTGAGCTAATAAATGGATATTATTGCAAAGCCACTGAGTTTCTGGTAATTTGTTACACAGTATTAGAAAACAAATACACCATCCAGCACTGCCCACCACATCCTTGATTTTACTATTAAAGTATTCTTATAAAATGTATAGCAAGTCATATTTACATAGAGTAATTTAGGAAAATAGTGCATAGTGAGGAGGTGAGAAATACTTTGATTTCTACTGAATCAAGTGGAAATGATTAATTTCTGTAGAATCAGATGATCTATTGAAGTCAGCATAATGAAAAGAGGCAGAAGCAAAGAGAGCTTTGACTGAAGTCTCTAGACAGGAATAATTGGAGCTTTAAACTTAAAGTTCCAGGAAAACTAGATAATTAGTAAATTAAATTTTCTTAAAACAAGGAAGTTTTAAAACTTAATCCAAAGAATAACAAAATTAGCATTATTTTATAAAGCAATGACACTATCACTTGTTCCAAAGTTAAAGAAACTTGGACATTGAACTAAGATATGAAATTGTTTGTATTTGATTTTACTAAAATGGTAAAAAAAGGCCTACTCTATGTATCTTAAGAGGCACTACCATGAATTAAATTTACTTAGATTCTGAATAAAATAGTTTCAAAAGTCACAACTGATTACCCAACAAATACACATTTAATCTAAATACATAAGGGTTTCCCTTGTGGCTCAGCTGGTAAAGAATCTGCTTGCAATGCGGGAGACCTGGGTTCAATCCCTGAGTTGGGAAGATCCCCTGGAGAAGGAAAAGGCTACCCACTCCAGTATTCTGGCCTGGAGAATTCCATGGACTGTATAGTCCATGGGGTGGCAAAGAGTCAGACATGACTGGGCAAATTTCACTTTAACTTTTCACTAAATGCATATAACATCACTTTCCCAATATTCAGTTTATGTGAATTAAAATATTGAGTGAAACGCCACCAAGATAAACTTGTAGTATCCATATCTATGTCAGATAAGGATAGATATGGGAGCCATGGGAGCCTCTGACACTTATTCAGAAATGGAGAATTACTTGATTTGAAAGGGTCAACCAGAATCCTGAACCCATACTACCTGGGATAGGTGAAAACTTACCAAACCTTCCCCTTCGCTGGAAAAAAGAAAATTAGCCAGAAGCACCCATGATCCAAACCCTGGCATCTTACGGAAGACATGGTCATTTGTCAGACTGACATCAGGATACTTTAAGGAATGTGAACCCTAAATATCATTCAGCACATTAGGATTCTGGAAGAGAAAAGTAAAAATCACCCTGTCACTTGGTGGAACTGAAGGCTAGAAAAATTAAACTTCCTCTTGATTAATGTGAGTACCTTCAGCTTCTGCTCCGTCACCTACTTGGATGGAATCTGGGTTTACGTCGTGGGCAGGAAGAAGCAGTTAAAGCAAGCATCAAGGCAAAAACAGAACCAGCTTTTAAAGAAAGATTGCTTTAACTCTTCAAAGAACCTCCCCTTTCACATACATCATGTCTCTTCTGGTGGCTGGCTCAGATCAACGAGTATAATTAGACTGAATCTCTGGTGGCAGGGCAGGTGGCAGCTGAATGGCCAGAAAATTACACACTTTGCTTCTAGGCTGCCAGAAGCTCCCGTTTTCCTGTTTCTGATTTTGTTCTTAAAAAGAAAAAAAAAAAAAAAACTTTTTTCAAAGAACAAATTTAAAGAGAGCTACATTCACAATCATTATAAAATAGCTAATTTCATGGGAAGACAGTCCATAAACATAAAATCTTCTTGAAAATGATCAGTAAGTTAATAAAAAGCAATATTAATACTAATCAGACAGGGTAAGGATAAAAGGAGCAATAGCAATTATACACAACTACTTTAAGTTCATATAAAAATCTAACTGAACTTATTCCTTGTAGAGGCTGAAGGTAAGATCTTGATCCTTATACTCTTAAATAAGCTTGTTTATTTTCATCTTAGAGTTCTACAAGAAATAGCTAAAATTATGAATCCTTTCCACACGACAAATGTATATGCACATATGGTATAGTATCAGGACCTATAAGTTCGACAAATATTTTCAATTAGAAATTGAATGGTTTCAAACCTTTTCAATTAGAATTCTATTCATGATAGATAGAAGAGTAGAAAATGGCAACCCACTCCAGTATTCTTACCTGGAAATTCCACGGACAGAAGAACCTGGCAGGTATACTCCATGAGGTCGCAAAGAGTCAGACACAACTGAGCGACTGAGCATGCACACACAATGGATTAACATATTTTAAAAATCAAAAAGCATGAGAAAGATTTTTGAATATGACAGAACAACACTTTCTTTTAAGTTAAGAACATCTCAAACTAGACAAATGTCCAAATATGACATTTTCTCAGAAGTGACTACGTTCTCAGAAGTAGTATCTAAGATTGATAAAGGTGTGCTAAGAGATAAATTAAGGAAGGACTTCTTTCAAAGTAAGCTTTAATCTTAAAAGGAGACTTACAGAGGCCAGCAAATTACTTAAGAAAAGGAATAGTGGGAAAAGTGTTAGACAAGGCTTTACTAGAAGGAGCAAGAAAAAGGAGGGGATGGTTATTTGGCTGGAGGCAAGGGAAAGGACAGAGCATATATAAAGATATACAAAAGGACACTGAAAGAATGCTCTGAAACCAGGAAAGGAATCTTCTGCAAAGAGCAACAGATGGACATGTGAAAACTATAAAGGGTGAAGATCCTATTCAAAGTGATGTCAAAAGAAAAAAGCAAAGGAGTTAGAAGAAATAAAGTTGATGGGAAAGAATGTTTATTATGTGACTAAAGAAACACAAGGCAAGAAATTAAAAATAAATGACAAAGTTTAGAAATAACAAAAAGAAATGAGTGTCAGAGGTCTGATGGATTAATCAGATGGATTAATGATGGATTAATAGCTAGAATGACAATTTTTACAGCTAAAGTCATTATACTGTTTGACTTATATTTGCAAGTCTGTAGTCCAAACATGACCCAGGAGTTGTGGGGCAAGAGGTGGAGAGAAACTTTCCTGGTTTTTCTCACTTGGTTGGAAGGCTTACCTTTCAACAGGACACTTGTGGAGATTTCTAGAATATCTGCTTTGCGTAGATAGTCCCTATATCTATTATATATCCTTTGGTGTCTAAATTCATTCCCAAACAAGAATCCATGACCACACCAAGGGAAGGATTCTTGGCCTCTCTGAACCTCTTTACTTCTGTATCTAACTGGCTGTCTCTGGTTGGAATCAGCTTCAGTGATCTATGATTTCTCCCAACTCCATGTCTCCAGCTCTGTCTCTCTCTCAATTTCTAGCTCTATTCTTACAACTGCTTCCATTTGCCTATAGGAAGAGGTCAAGATCCTTCATCAGCATGGAAAAGATCCTTTAGAATCACCTGTTGATCTCTCTTCTCTCATCACCTTTATCTCCTGTTGTGCATCCCACTTAATGGCCAAACTCAACTCCCCCAAACACATGAGCAGTGTGCTCCATCAGTCTTACTGTCAGACAGGAAAATTCTACTTGCTTTTTACAAACCTCAAATATGACTTCTCAGAAGCCTTTGCCCTCCTTCCATGATAGCTGAAAATCCACCTCTTCCATGATACTCTGAGTGCCAAGACAAATATGATGACATGCTCACATCTGCTTCTAATACAGTGCCTGGTATATCTCATAAATTAGTAAAATGCTGCAGCTCACATTGCTGCTTTAACCTCTAGTTTTCCTTAAGTACATTATTTTACCCAATGTACAAAGTACACTTAGGCCTCCAGAATGTTAGAATATAATATTAATAGGAAAGGATATTTGCCAGGTGCTTAGAAGTAGACATGAGACAGATTGGAAGCACATATAAGGAGATCCAACCAGTCTATTCTCAAGGAGATCAGCCCTGGGATTTCTTTGGAGGGAATGATGCTGAAGCTGAAACTCCAGTACTTTGGCCACCTCATGCGAAGAGCTGACTCATTGGAAAAGACTCTGATGCTGGGAGGATTGGGGGCAGGAGGAGAAGGGGACGACGGAGGATGAGATGGCTGGATGGCATCACTGACTCGATGGACATGAGTCTGAGTGAACTCCGGGAGTTTGTGATGGACAGGGAGGCCTGGCGTGCTGCGATTCATGGGGTCGCAAAGAGTCGGACATGACTGAGTGACTGAACTGAACTGATATTATTTTCAGAGCAAAAATAAAAATAATAACCTTGATATAGCATGGTATGCATTTAAAAAATACAAATCTGTATGTGATCAAATGGATGGTTATCAAAGTCATCTAAGAACACAGAGGAAAAGAAGGGTAGTTGGGACTTTCCCCCAATAATTAAACTAAGAAAGCAAATACAGAAGATATAAAAACAGTCTTTGGCCAACAGACAGTAAAGAATCTGCCTGCAATGCAGGAGACCTGGGTTTGATCCCTGGGTCAGGAAGATCCTCTGGAGAGGGGAATGGCAATCCACTCCAGTATTCTTGCTTGGAGAATCCCATAGACAGAGAAGCCTGGAGGGCTACAGTTTGTAGGGTGGCAAAAGGTTGGATACGACTGAGGGACTGACACTTCCTTACTTACTCATCTGGCCAGCAAGAATTGAGCATAACCTAATCAACATTATCGATATAACTGAGCTTAGAAAATGCCATTCAAGGTTAAGACAGCTATAAGAGCACAAAAAGATTGTCACAGAGGTAAACATCCACAATGATAATACAAACACTTACCAAGAGACAAAAATACCTTTCCAGGCAGGCATAAACATAGATCTGATCTGGATAGAGTATTTCTGTTATATAGTTGGACACTATTAGCTTCCAAAGATGGTTGCTGTTACACATCAAGCCCATTTAACTCATACCCCTTGCTCTAATTATACCATCACTAATCCCAAGTTGTTTGTCTATAGAGAGAGAGGGGCTAGTCAGGCCCAGAGATATACCCGATTTTTTGAATAGTTATATACTCATTTTAAAGTAATATAGCTGTATTTTTGCTTTATATACTGGTCTTTTGTGAGGTCTGTTTACATGATTCAACATGCCAGCTTCTCAGCACTTTGGAATACAGATATGAGACTGGATTTCTAACTTTACAAGGCTGAGTGCCAGATTCACTAGTCATATCTAAGACACGCCCTTTACAATCACATGCTTTCTCCCAACACAAATTACCCCATAAAAAAGAGGGGAAAATTGAACAACTGGTAGCAGTCTTAAGAAAACAACCTCCCAGAAAATGGCAGTAATTGGGATGTACTATGTGCTTAGTCTCTCAGTTGTGTCCAACTCTCTGTGACCCGATGGACTGTAGCTCTCCAGGCTCCTCTGTCCATGGGGATTCTCCAGGCAAGAATACTGGAATGGGTTGCCATGTCCTCCAGGGGATCTTCCCAACCCAGGAATTGAACCCAGGTCTCCTATACTGCAGGTGGATTCTTTACCATCTGAGCCACTAGGGAAGCCCAATAATTAGAATAAGTTAAAGCAAAAAACCTTTAGACAATGGTCAAAATATCCATCTAAAATAAAGCACAAGAATGAGGGAATAAACTATACCTCTAGATCCTGAAGTATGATTTCAAGGGAGAAAAAGAAACAAAGTCAATGAGGAACACCAGAAGGATAAGTAAAGAGATTATACACTTAGAACTGGTAATAAGGACATGATTTTAATGGGCCAGAAACTAGACTGCTGAGAATCTAAGAGAAGGCAAGAGAAAGAAAAGGCGATATACAAATCTTGTAATTCACAAGGAAAAGGAACGCAGTAAGATTCAGATCAGATCAGTCGCTCAGTCATGTCCGACTCTTTGCGACCCCATGAATCGTAGCACGCCAGGCCTCCCTGTCCATCACCAACTCCTGGAATTCACTCAGACTCATGTCCATTGAGTCAGTGATGCCATCCAGCCATCTCATCCTCTGTCATCCCCTTTTCCTCCTGCCCCCAATCCCTCCCAGCATCATAGTCTTTTCCAATGAGTCAGCTCTTCGCATGAGGTGGCCAAAGTACTGGAGTTTCAGCTTTAGTATCATTCCTTCCAAAGAAATCCCAGGGCTGATCTCCTTCAGAATAGACTGGTTGGATCTCCTTGCAGTCCAAGGGACTCTCAAGAGTCTTCTCCAACACCACAGTTCAAAAGCATCAATTCTTTGGTGCTCAGCCTTGTTCACAGTCCAACTCTCACATCCATACATGACCATAGCCTTGACTAGACGAACCTTTGTTGGCAAAGTAATGTCTCTGCTTTTGAATATGCTATCTAGGGTGGTCATAACTTTCCTTCCAAGGAGTAAGCGTCTTTTAATTTCATGGCTGCAGTCACCATCTGTAGTGATTTTGGAGCCCAGAAAAATAAAGTCTGACACTGTTTCCACTGTTTCCCCATCTATTTCCCATGAAGTGATGGGACCTGATGACATGATCTTCGTTTTCTGAATGTTGAGCTTTAAGCCAACTTTTTCACTCTCCTCTTTCACTTTCATCAAGAGGCTTTTGAGTTCCTCTTCACTTTCTGCCATAAGGGTGGTGTCATCTGCATATCTGAGGTTATTGATATTTCTCCCGGCAATCTTGATTCCAGCTGGTGTTTCTTCCAGTCCAGCATTTCTCATGATGTACTCTGCCTATAAGTTAAATAAATAGGGTGACAATATACAGCCTTGACGTCCATATAAATCCAAGAGCCTATATAAATCTGGGATTTTGCTCTCAGATCAACAGCAAACCATTTTGGTCATGTGGCTGCAGGCATAACAGTCAGTAGATTTCAGAAAGGCAGTAGACCAAAAAAGAAGATGGTGGTCAATGCTAAGTATATAACATAAGAACTAAAGTAGCTTTGACATCCTGGCTTCTCGTACCAAACCAACCCCATGAGGAAAAGATAAAAGTTTAGATGACAATAGAGAGGATGCTACATCCATTGTGAATAGCAACATCAGGTTCCTGCTACCTTTCTGAAACAAAATCAAGACTGTTGTGGCCTGTTTTGAGCTCAAGTACAGATTTTGCCACCAATTTATGGGCAATTCAAGGGAGATTCTCAAACCAAATTTTAAAAAGTTAAGAAGCATTTTTTTTTTTTTGTACTGCAAATACTTGTGGATTCCTCTTATGTAGAGGGATAACATTTACTGCTTTTGAAATGAAAATTTGAAGAGTAAGAGGATCAGTAACACAGTTGGCCAAGATAATCTAAGCTACTGATGTTGATCAGGATTTATCTAGTCTTTAGTGCTTAGAATGCTTTATATGATCATTTAAATATAGAACTGGGATAAACCCAAGCAGTTATTTGTTCTCTGAAATGGTCTCCTAAGGCAAGTAGTTCAAGTTCAGTGATTTAACACTTCTAAAGTTAAAGTGAAAATTATTTCCAGGGCTATTGAGAAAGTAATCCTTCATTCGCCCAGGACCAGGCTGCCAAATGGGTCTTTTCCATCTTTTATTTCTTCATGTACAGTAAAATTCTGAGACCTTTCAGCTCTTATGGGATTAGACAAACATGAACAGCAAGTTTTCTAAAGGTTTATGAAACTCCCCTTAAAGCAAGGCTCTATGTTGTGACACATTTCAGCAGTTCGAGCAAAGCTCAAGCTTTGGAGCAAATTGTGTGATGTTGAACAGGGTCAGTGTTTTTATTTAGTTCTGCAGGAAGCTAAAGCAATGAGAAGAGAATGAAACACACTACAAATTTAAATTATAATTATCTAAATTTTTGCAAATTTTGATAAATTGCTCACCCAATATTAAAAGTATGTATAAAAAATTGGAAACAATATTCCCAAGCATATTTTATCTACTTAACCATTTTTTTCCTGCAGATCATGGACCACTTTTAGACTTTCATGGCTCACTCTCTAGTAAAAACCACAAACACACATACACATAGACATACAAAGATACATATATAGAAACTGACACAATTCTTGATAATACAATGAATTATCCAGACAAATATAAGTCATAGATCTGCATGCAGAACTCTGTCTTTCATATTACCCAGCTTTTACCTAGATTTTTTAAATTGAAGTATAAGTGACTTACAATATTATATTAGTTTCAGGTGTATAACACAGTGATTTGATATTTTTGTACATTACAGAACGATCACACAAATAAGTCTAGTTACCATGTCCCCATACAAAGTTTTTACAATATTATTGGATATATTTCCTATGATTTCACCTCTTTAATCTTAGATATTAATATTTCCTAGCACTTGCCTCTCTGGAATTTAATGCTCGGCATGTAGCTCAGCCCCATGGTACTCCCAGAAGATAATGAATCCTTTCTCCAGGGGATTTTCTGAGAGTCGTCGTGCCTCTTCACTTTAGTCTTCTCTCACCCAAACTAGGGCTTCCCTGATTGTTCAGGTGGTAAAGAATCCACCTGCAATGCACGAGACCCCAGTTTGATTCCTGGATCGGGAAGATCCCCTGGAGAAGGGATAGACTACCCACTCCAGTATTGTTGGGCTTCCCTGTGGCTCAGCTGGTAAAGAATCTGGCCACAATACAGGAGACCTGGGTTTGATCCCTGGCTTGGGAAGATCCTCCAGAGAAGAGAAAGGCTGCCCACTCCAGTATTCTGGCCTGGAGAATTCCATGGACAATATAGTCATGGGGTCACAAAGAGTTGGACAGGACTTTCACTTTCACCCAAATGAATATGTGTCAGTTCCTTACTTCAGTTTATCTATACCCAGCATGGAACCCAAGGTCCTTATCCACTCAGATCTCTCTCTTTTTAATCAAAGTTCAAATTAGCATTTTTTGAAAGTCGTGTCACTTTTTCAAATGAACTTCTAGTAAGCCATGTCTCTCCTGTGCTATGCATGGGCAGCAGATCAAAATCACAGAATGTTAAAGGCAGAAGGTATCTCAAGAACTGCCCAGTCCATACTACTTTTTCAACACATGAAGAAACTGAGATTTGTTGAGTGATCACCCAAAGTTTTCAGCAAGTTCATAAGAGAATCAGACAGACATCCTGTGCTTGCTCCCTTGTACTCTAACATCTTCTGCTGCCACGTGTGTAGTTTCAGGTCTCTAATCTTCAGAACTTTGCTCTTGTAAAACTGGCACTCTATACTCATTAAACAATTTCTTAATTTGCCCTCTCTCCAGCCCCTGGTAACCCCCATTCTGTTTCATTTTCATGACTTTGACCATTCTAGACACCTCATAAGAAAGCCATTTTCAGTGATCAATGCAAATAAATAGAGGAAAACAACAGAATGGGAAAGACTAGAGATCTCTTCAAGAAAATCAGAGATAGCAAAGGAACATTTCATGCAAAGATAGGCTCAATAAAGAACAGAAATGGTATGGACCTAACAGAAGCAGAAGATATTAAGAAGAGATGGCAAGAATACATAGAACTGTACAAAAAAGATCTTCATGACCCAGATAATCACGATGGTGTGATCACTGACCTAGAGCCAGACATCCTGGAATGTGAAGTCAAGTGGGCCTTAGAAAGCATCACTACAAACAAAGCTAGTGGAGGTGATAGAATTCCAGTTAAGCTATTTCAAATCCTGAAAGATGATGCTGTGAAAGTGCTGCACTCAATATGCCAGCAAATTTGGGAAACTCAGCAGTGGCCATAGGACTGGGAAAGGTCAGTTTTCATTCCAATCCCAAAGAAAGGCAATGCCAAAGAATGCTCAAACTACCGCACAATTGCACTCATCTCACACGCTAGTAAAGTCATGCTCAAAATTCTCCAAGCCAGGCTTCAGCAATATGTGAACCATGAACTTCCTGATGTTCAAGCTGGTTTTAGAAAAGGCAGAGGAACCGGAGATCAAATTGCCAACATCTGCTGGATCATGGAAAAAGCAAGAGTGTTCCAGAAAAACATCTATTTCTGCTTTATTGACTATGCCAAAGCCTTTGACTGTGTGGATCACAATAAACTGTGGAAAATTCTGAAAGAGATGGGAATACCAGACCATCTGATCTTCCTCTTGAGAAATTTGTATGCAGGTCAGGAAGCAACAGCTAGAACTGGACATGGGACAACAGACTGGTTCCAAATAGGAAAAGGAGTACGTCAAGGCTGTATATTGTCACCCTGTTTATTTAACTTATATGCAGAGTACATCATGAGAAACGCTGGACTGGAAGAAACACAAGCCAGAATCAAGATTGCTGGGAGAAATATCAATAACCTCAGATATGCAGATGACATCACCCTTATGGCAGAAAGTGAAGAGGAACTAAAAGGCCTCTTGATGAAAGTGAAAGTGGACAGTGAAAAAGTTGGCTTAAAGCTCAACATTCAGAAAATGAAGATCATGGCATCCAGTCCCACCACTTCATGGGAAATAGATGGGGAAACAGTGTCAGACTTTATTTTTCTGGGCTCCAAAATCACTACAGATGGTGACTGCGGCCATGAAATTAAAAGATGCTTACTCCTTGGAAGGAAAGTTATGACCACCCTAGATAGCATATTCAAAAGCAGAGACATTACTTTGCCAACAAATGTTCGTCTAGTCAAAGCTATGGTTTTTCCTGTGGTCATGTATGGATGTGAGAGTTGGACTGTGAACAAGGCTGAGCACTAAAGAATTGATGCTTTTGAACTGTGGTGTTGGAGAAGACTCTTGAGAGTCCCTTGGACTGCAAGGAGATCCAACCAGTCTATTCTGAGGGAGATCAGCCCTGGGATTTCTTTGGAAGGAATGATGCTAAAGCTGAAACTCCAGTCCTTTGGCCACCTCATGCAAAGAGTTGACTCATTGGAAAAGACTCTGATGCTGGGAGGGATTGGGGGCAAGAGGAGAAGGGGACGACAGAGCATGAAATTGCTGGATGGCATCACTGACTTGATGGACGTTGAGTCTGAGTGAACTCCGGGAGTTGGTGATGGACAGGGAGGTCTGGCGTGCTGCGATTCATGGGGTCGCAAAGAGTCGGACACGACTGAGTGACTGATCTGATCTGAGACACCTCATATAAGTGGAACCAGACAGTATTTGTCCTTTGGGGACTGCCTATTTCACCTAGAGTAATGTCCTCAAAGTTCATCCATGGTGTAATATGTATCAGAATGCCCTTCCTTTTTAAGGTTGAATAATATTCAATTGTATGGACATCTTACACTTTGTTTATCCATTCATCTGCTGATGAATACTGGGTTGCTTCCACCTCTGGCTATTGTGAATAATGCTGTTATGAATATGGGTGTGCTCAAATGAAAAAATTTAAACTGTTTTTCTTAGCATCTATAAATGATAACTATATTAAAGTTAGCAAAACTAGAAGCCAATAAATCAAACATTATGCTCTTGGCAATAGACTAATAAAAGTTTCCATATAAAGTAAAAATAGTCAATTTAACAACCAAGTTCAAAATGAAAAAGCCTGTACTTGCCAAATATATAATTAGAAGAAACTCTTAGAAAAAGAAAATAATATGCTTTAGTTTTACATATATTATATATGTAAAGTCTCTAAATTTTACTAAATTCATTGAATAATTAAAAGCTGAAAGCAGATATAAAGCCATCGCTTTAAAATTATTCAGTGTAATAAAAGAAGATATTTCCTTACTGATGACTACAACTAAACTCCTTCAAAATAATTATCCTTTGTTATTAAGAAAATACCTTGGGATACATTCTGCAGGGTTTTTGGACAACAGCAGCTAAAGACTGTTTTTAAAACTATACACACAGAATAAGAGAAATGACTTAAACATATGGCTAGTTCTGTAGCTAACTTACCAGATGGTTAATACTAAGCTTGAAAAACTGAAATGGAATTTCTTAACATCTTAATACACCACGTGATCTTACTTACCTGTTTAATGACAGTTATACCTTTCTATGATGTAGATTGTTTACATCTTGGCTGTATGAGACAAGATTATAAAGAATACTTGTTAAATATAAAAAAAGGAAATGAAATAACCATAACAATTTACCTCAGGAATAGTAACACTGATTTACTCATACAGTCTTTAAAAAAAAGTATAGTAAAACTGATCACCTTATTAGCAGTTCGACTAAATCACGTTCCTCACATTCAACACATATAAATCTTACTCTAATTCAAGAAGTCTCTGACATTAGTTTTAAGTGTTCTATTTCTTTCAAACCCAAGTATATGATAGAATTCTATGCCTCTAAAAATAATACAGTGTTTACAAGGACAACCCCCTCCCCAAGCCATGTTCCTGGGTTACTAGAAACACACCTGGTTGGATTGGAATATGGCCTTAGAGAGGAAATGTTTAAATCTTAACTACCTAATAGTCTGTGTATTTTGATTTTTTCATGCATTGAGTCTGAAAGTATCCATTGTTTCTGATTATTTACACATGGAACTGACTAGAGTTGTACAAAAATTTGTTTAGGGAAATAAATATCTAATAGTTATAGAAAGGATTACCCACTGACATAAAGTAGCAAAGAAATTCAATTTGGTAGGAGAAAAAATAAAAATAATTAAATACATACAGTTGATTCTTACTATTTACAGTAGTTATATTCTGTAAGGGACCACACAGAAGCGTGGTGGCTGCAACAGACCGCACAGAATATTCTTGCCTTGAGAACCCCATGAACAGTATGAAAAGGTAAAATGATAGGATATACTGAAAGAGGAACTCCCCAGGTCAGTAGGTGCCCAATATGCTACTGGAGATCAGTGGAGAAATAACTCCAGAAAGAATGAAGGGATGCAGCCAAAGCAAAAACAATACCCAGTTGTGGATGTGACTGGTGATAGAAGCAAGGTCCAATACTGTAAAGAGCAATATTGCACAGGAACCTGGAATGAATCAAGGCAAATTGGAAGTGGTCAAACAGCAGATGGCAAGAGTGAACGTCGACAGTCTAGGAATCAGAGAACTAAAATGGACAGGAATGGGTGAATTTAAATCATATGACCATTATATCTACTACTGTGGGCAGGAATCCCTTAGAAGAAATGGATTAGCCATCATGGTCAACAAAAGACTCTGAAATGCAGTACTTGGATGCAACTCAAAAACGACAGAATGATCTCTGCTCGTTTCCAAGGCAAACCATTCAATATCATGGTAATCCAAGCCTATGCCCCAACCGGTAACGCTGAAGAAGCTGAAGTTGAACAGTTCTATGAAGACCTACGAGACCTTTTAGAATTAACACCCAAAAAAGATGTCCTTTTCATTATAGGGGACTGGAATGCAAAAGTAAGAAGTCAGGAAACACCTAGAGTAACAGGCAAATTTGGCCTTGGAGTACATAATGAAGCAGGGAAAGGGCTAATAGAGTTTTGCTAAGAGAACACACTGGTCATAGCAAACACCTTCTTCCAACAACACGAGAAGACTCTACACATGGACATCACCAGATGGTCAACACCAAAATCACATTGATTATATTCTTTGCAGCCAAAGATGGAGAAGCTCCATACAGTCAGAAAAAAAAACAAGACCAGGAGCTGACTGTGGCTCAGATCATGAACTCCTTATTGCCAAATCCAGACTTAAATTGAAGAAAGAGGGAAAACCACTAGACCATTCAGGTATGACCTAAATCAAATCCCTTATGATTATACAGTGGAAGTGAGAAATAGATTTAAGGGACTGTATCTGATAGACAGAGTGCCTGATGAACTATGGAATGAGGTTCGTGACATTGTACAGGAGACAGGGATCAAGACCATCCCCAAAAAAAGATATGCAAAAAAGCAAAATGGCTGTCTGAGGGGGCCTTACAAATAGCTGTGAAAAGAAGAGAAGTGAAAAGCAAAGGAGAAAAGGAAAGATATAAGCATCTGAATGCAGAGTTCCAAAGAATACCAAGGAGAGATAAGAAAGCCTTCCTTAGCGATCAATGCAAAGATACAGAGGAAAACAACAGAATGGGAAAGACTAGAGATCTCTTCAAGAAAAATAGAGATACCAAGGGAACATTTCATGCAAACATGGGCTCGATAAGGGACAGAAATGGTATGGACCTAAAAGAAGCAGAAGATATTAAAATGAGGTGGCAAGAATACACAGAAGAACTGTACAAAAAACTATCTTTACAACCCAGATAATCACGATGGAGTGATCACTGACCTAGAGCCAGACATCCTGGAATGTGAAGTCAAGTGGGCCTTAGAAAGCATCACTACAAACAAAGCTAGTGGAGGTGATGGAATTCCAGTTGAGCTATTTCAAATCCTGAAAGATGATGCTGTGAAAGTGCTGCACTCAATATGCCAGCAAATTTGGGAAACTCAGCAGTGGCCACAGGACTGGAAAAGGTCAGTTTTCATTCCAATCCCAAAGAAAGGCAATGCCAAAGAATGCTCAAACTACCGCACAATTGCACTCATCTCACACGCTAGTAAAGTCATGCTCAAAATTCTCCAAGCCAGGCTTCAGCAATATGTGAACCATGAACTTCCTGATGTTCAAGCTGGTTTTAGAAAAGGCAGAGGAACCAGAGGTCAAATTGCCAACATCTGCTGGATCATGGAAAAAGCAAGAGAGTTCCAGAAAAACATCTATTTCTGCTTTATTGACTATGCCAAAGCCTTTGATTGTATGGATCACAATAAACTGTGGAATATTCTGAAAGAGATGGGAGTACCAGACCACCTGACCTGACTCTTGGGAAAGCTATATCCAGGTCAGGAAGCAACAGTTAGAACTGGACATGGAACAACAGACTTTCCAAATAGGAAAAGGAGTACGTCAAAGCTATATATTGTCACCCTGCTTATTTAACTTTATGCAGCGTACATCATGAGAAGCAATGAACTGGAGGAAGCACAAGCTGGAATCAAGATTGCCGGGAGAAATATCAATCACTTCAGATATGTATGTGACACCACCCTTATGGAAGAAAGTGAAGAGGAACTAAAAGGCCTCTTGATGAAAGTGAAAGAGGAGAGTGAAAAAGCTGGCTTAAACCTCAACATTCAGAAAACTAAGATCATGGCATCTGGTCCCATCACTTCATGGGAAATAGATGTGAAACAGCGGAAACAGTGGCTGACTTTATTTTGGGGGGCTCCAAAATCACTGCAGATGGTGACTGCAGCCATGAAATTAAAAGACACTTACTCCTTGGAAGGAAAGTTATGACCAACCTAGATAGCATATTAAAAAGCAGAGACATTGCCAACAAAGGTATGTCTAGTCAAGGCTGTGATATTGCCAGTGGTCATGTATGGATGTGAGAGTTGGACTGTGAAGAAAGCACAGCGCCAAAGAATTGATGCTTTTCAACTGTGGGGTTGGAGACTCTTGAGAGTCCCTTGGACTGCAAGGAGATCCAACCAGTCCATCCTAAAGGAGATCCGTCCTGGGTGTTCATTGAAGGATTGATGCTGAGACTGAAACTCCAATACTTTGGCCACCTGATGCAGAGTTGACTCATTGAAAAAGACCCTGATGCTGGGAGGGATTGGAGGCAGGAGGAGAAGGGGACAACAGAGGATGAGATGGCTGGATGGCATCACCAACTTGATGGACATGAGTTTGGGTAAACTCTGGGAGTTGGTGATAGACAGGGAGGCCTGGCGTGCTGCAGTTCATGGAGTCACAAAGAGTTGGACATGACTGAACGATTGAACTGAACTGATGTTCTATAAGGTTGCTGGGCTTCTCTGATGGCTCAGTGGGTAAAGAATCTGTCTGCAATGCAAAGTTATGGGAGACAATGGTTTGATCCCTGAGTCAGGAAGATTTTGTGAAGGGGAAAATGGAAACCCACTCCAGTATTCTTATCTGGACATGACAGAGCGCAGCACAGCAACAACTAAGTTGCTACCAACACTGAACTATCTCTCCAGGGAGAAATACAAGGTTAGCCTCCTGTGAGCCTCAGATCACAAAATCTTTGTCAACCCAAACACCACTTTTAGAGGTTAATTTGCCAATGTCCTTGTTAAATCAGCAAGCATCATCCATATTGAAAACCTGCTCTTCCACATAACCCTTTCTCTGTAACACTTTAGAGATACTTTTAAATTCTTTGGCAGCATCCTGATCTACAGAACCTGCCTCACCTTCAGGTTTAATGTTTCTCACACCATATCACCTTTTGAAATGTGTGAGCCAGCCAGCACTAGCCAAGAAAGGTTTAACATTTTCCTGACCCTGAGTAATGTGACCATAAACCCCTTTGGCTTTCAGCCTTTCAGCCTCTCAGCCTCATGACAGTGCTGCTGCTGCTGCTAAGTCACTTCATTCGTGTCCGACTCTGTGCGACCCCATAGACTGCAGCCCACCAGGCTCCCCCGTCTCTGGGATTCTCCAGGCAAGAACACTGGAGTGGGTTGCCATTTCCTTCTCCAATGCATGAAAGTGAAGAGTGAAATGGAAGTTGCTCAGTTGTGTCTGACTCCCAGCGACCCCATGGACTGCAGCCTACCAGGCTCCTCCGTCTGTGGGATTTTTCTAGGCAAGAGTACTGGAGTGGGGTGCCATTGCCTTCTCCACATGACAATGCTACCCACTGCATTTTGAAAATCAGTTCTCATCTCACAAATCCACCAAACGAGCCACTTCTCCCATAATTTAATCACAAACCCCAGATGTGACCTTAGCACTGGAGCAGCTTCACTTATGGACTGGAGACATTTCCTCTGTTTACACCACTCCCAGACTGAGATCACCATGGTCCAGCTACAGCCCCCAGGTTAAGTGTGGTCCTGAGGCATTTAATCACTGTGGCCTTTATAATCTCCCTTACAGTAGAAAAGACTATTTCATGTTCTTTTCTCACTCCATGTACACATAAACCAGAAATTGAAAGAAATAATTTTTTTAAAGTTTAGAGGAGCTGGTTTTTCAAATCTTTTCAACTGTATCATGGTAAAACATGTAATAAAAACTTCACATACTTAACTTGTATAATTTTATAGTTTTTGAAACATGGATAAACCCATAAAACCATCACTACAATCAAAATAATGAGTATAGGGACTTCCCTGGCAGTCTGGTGGTTAAGACTTTGTGCCTCCAATGCAAGGTGGCACAGGTTCAATTCCTGGCCAGGGAATTAAGATCCCACAGGCTGCTCACTGCAGCCAAAAAATAAATAATAATGATAGTTTCCTTGTACTCTTATAATCTTTCCCTTCTATCCATCGTAGTCTCTCTCCCCATGCAACACTGATCTTTTTGTTTCTATAAATTAAAATGCATTTTCTATAATTATATATAAATGAAATCATCCAGTAT
The DNA here is from genome assembly GCF_029378745.1 of Bos indicus. Classification (NCBI taxonomy): domain Eukaryota; kingdom Metazoa; phylum Chordata; class Mammalia; order Artiodactyla; family Bovidae; genus Bos; species Bos indicus. The sequence continues at coordinate 48,976,965 of NC_091768.1, forward strand.
GATATTTCTGGCCTGACATTTTTCACTCAGCACAATTATTTTTGAGATTCATCCATGTGGCAGTATATTTCAGTCATTCGTTTCTTTTTATTATTGACTGATATTCCATTGTGTGGATGTATCAAGATTGCTGTTCACTGATCTGTTGATGGACGTTTGTGTCCACTTTGGGGCCATGAGCATTCAAATACAAGTTGTACGTGGACATTGTTGGGAAACAATGCTCAGTGAAAACTTTCACTTGTCTGTGAGCTAAGAACATTGGTATTTGTATTAAGAGATAATCAAGTAGCACTACTGGGGATATACCCTGAGAAAAGGATAACTGAAAAAGACACATGTACCTCAGTGTTCATTGCAGCACTATTTACAATACCTAGGACATGGAAGCAGCCGAGATGTCCACCAGCAGATGAATGGATAAAGAAGCTGTGGTGTATGTGTGTGTGTGTGTGTGTATACATACACACACTGGAATATTACTCAGTCATAAAAAGGAATGCATTTGAGTCCATTCTAATGAAATGGATGAATATTTTGGCCACCTGATGCAAAGAACTGACTCATTTGAAAAGACCCTATGCTGAGAAAGACTGAAGGTAGGAGGAGAAGGGGATGACAGAGGATGAGATGGTTGGATGGCATCACCAACTCAATGGACATGAATTTGAGTAAACTCTGGGAGTTGGTGATGGACAGGGAAGCCTGGCGTGCTGCAGTCCATGGAGTCACAAAGAGTCAGAAACGACTGAGTGACTAAACTGAATTGAGAGCCTATTATAGAGAGTGAAGCAAGTCAGAAAGAGAAAAACAAATATCATATATTAATGCATATATAGAGAATCTAGAAAGATGGTGCTGATGAACCTATTTGCAGGGCAGCAGTGGAGACACAGACATAGAGAACAGACTGTGGACCTGAGGGGAAGGAGAGGGCGGGACAAACGGAGACAGCAGCATGGAAACACATACACCACCATATGTAAAACAGGCAGCCAGTGGGGATGTGCTGTATTACTCAGGGTGCTCCAACAGGTACTTTGTGACAACCTAGAGGGGTGGAAGGTGGTTGGAGGGAGGAGAAGGGCCAAGATGGAGGCGATGTATGTATACCTATGGTTGATTCATATTGATGTATGGCAGAAACCCACACAATATTGCAAAACAACTGTCCTTCAATTAAAAATAAATTTTTAAAAATGGAGACAACAAGAGAGATGTGAAGTCTTCTCTTTCCCTGCGTGTATGCGTTCCCAGTGGCCTCAGTCATGTCTGACTCTTTGCAACCCTATGGACTGTAACCTGCCAGGCTCCTCTGTCCATGGGATTCTCCAGGCAAGAATATTGGAGTGGGCTGCCATTTCCTTCTCCAGGGGATCTTCCTAACCCAGAGATCGAACTCGTGTCTGCTGCATCTCCTGCATTGCAGCAGATTCTTTATCCACTGAGACACCTGAAAAGCCCCTTCTCTCTCCCTAAAGACATCATTCATTTCCATTCCAAACGATAATGACCCTAGAGACCTTCCCTCCCCTCCTTAGAGAGGCTTCACTTACATTCTATATACTCCGGAGCAAAGCTTGCTTTCTCTTTCTGTCTCTGGAATAGAAAAAGGGGTATATTTGCCACCTGTTCTCTATACAATCTGAAATACATAATTTTAGAATCTCTCTCCTATGGTGCAAATTCCTTCCCATGCATAGGACTATTAGGCCTTTATTGTATTAGCCTGTGGATTACTGAAACTTGAAGAAATGGCACTAAGATGCTCCTTGAGTAAATAATTGATATGTCTTTGACCCAGGAAGATAAAGACAAAAAAACTTTAACTGACATATGCTTTCATTTCTCTTGGATAAATACTTAAGGGTGGAATTACTAGATCATATGGCAGGTGGATATTGCACTTTTAAAGAAGCTTCCCAACTGCTTCATAAATTGGATATACCACCTTATATTCTCATAAGCAATATATGAGGACTCCCATTTCTTCTCATTCTCCCCAACACTGGATAACCATTCTAGAAGATGCACAGTTTCATCTCATTGTAGTTTTAATTTGCATTTCCCTAATGATTAATGACATGAAGCATATTTTCATGTATTTATTTGCTATCTGTAAATCTTCTATGGTGATATGTCTGTTCAAATTTTTGGCCCAGTTTATAAATTTTTTCAGGCTTCCCTGGTGACTCAGATGGTAAAGAATCCACCTGCAATGTGGAAGAACTGGGTTCGATCTCTGGGTTGGGAAGATCCCCTGGAGGAGAGCATGGTAAACCATTCCAGTATTCTTGCCTGGAAAATTCCATGGACAGAGGATCCTGGCAGGCTACAGTCCATGGGGTTGCAAGGAGTAAGACACAACAGAACGACTATGCACACACATAAATTAATTCTCTCGTTCAGTATTATAAATGCTCTCTGTTCAAAGTCATAAGCAAAATACACTTTTATTAATACAATATTCCAAGTGCAGAGAAAATGCTAAGAAAATGCTGAAAATAAAAAGACTTGCCTTTACCTTTAGTCTATATTAAACGTTTGCATCACTTTTTCAATTATTTAACTTTTCAAGATATCTTTTTGCAATTCTGTAAAATAAAAACTTTCATGATTCATTTTTTATTAAAGATCAGAAATCTGCAAACACATAGCGATTGTTAGTAAAGATTTTGAAAATTTATCTTTTCTTAAGTTAATTTAAATAAGGTGACCTATCCCTTGTTGACCAATGGATTTCACACTGCCTCTTGTGAACAGAGCCAATGAGGTGAAAGTACACATTTCTTCCCCTTTTATTTGTATTTCTAAATGACTTATGAGTAGGTAAATATATCCTGGGGAAGAAAACAACATTATCATCAAAGCATATATTACTTATTTTTCAATGATCTTTTCCACACTTTCTAGGGTTTCTTTAAAAGTAGGATTACCATTAAAACTAATTAAAAAGTGTTATTCAATAGATCTTTCACTTTTTTTTTTTTACTATGAATTAGTAACAAGGAATCAGTTTATATCAGAATCCTTTCCATTTTCCAACTCTATTTAAAGTGGTATTAAATTCATTTTAAAACTTTTAAAAGTAGTAGACTAAGAGTTCTTTCAATCAACACTTTGTGACATAAATTAAGGTATATCTGCCTACCCTTCAGAACAATGCAATGCTTATTAGGAAGTGCTAGCTGGGAGCCACTTCACTGGACACATTTAATTTACACTTGGCCTACTTCTCCTCACAAACCACCCCTAATTGAAGTCAGGTATAATTATATAAAGTTTGAATTATTTTTTTTGCATGCACCAGTTCATCATTTCAGATATACTTAAGCTTTCCATTTGTCTTCCATTATTTTTCTAAAATGTTAGTTCTTTGAAGAAAATGATGTAGTAGCTCACCAAGTTAAATTGAATAATCCTTTTCATTCTGAGGACTATGTAAATGTAATCCATATGACTTTATTATTTATTTCCCTTATTAACTGGATGGTGTTGATTTGTCTTTACTTAAATCCTAACACTACCTAAAACTCTTCTCAAAGTTATAAAAGAGTTCTTAAATATAGGACTCTTTCTGACTAAATTTTAAAAAAATAATGACTTTGAATGATAGTTGGTGAAACAATTAGCATTTTTTCTGGTTTCTTTTAGGTGGAGGCATAATATAATTTTATTTTTCAAGATATTAATACTTTTACAATTTCCTTGTTTACCTTATCTCTATATAGTGTCATTTGAGTTGGGTAGCAGCTACGCAGAAACTATCACATAACCTTAAATAGAGTATACTAATTTGTGGCACAAATTCATCACCCAGCATGTTTTAAAATGACCAGCTGTTAAAACATTAGTTGTTTGTTTAGTTGCTAAGTCATGGCCAACTCTTTTGCAATGTCATGGACTATAGCCTGCTAATCTCCTCTGTCCATGGGATTTCCCAGGCAAGAATACTGGAGTGGGTTGCCATTTCCTTCCCTCAAACATTAATAGATAATTCTTTAATACATTCACTTAAAGATAAAGTATTCAGACTCCAACATAAAAAACCCCAAACTTCCTTCAATGGGTTAGATCTAAATATATTTTGTTAAAAAGCAATCATAGAACTGACTTTATTTTTTTTTATTGGAGTATAGTTGCTTTACAATGTTGTGTTAGTTTCTGCTGTACAGAGAAATAAAATAGAATCAGAAGGAAAAAAGCAAAGCAATCATGAAACTGATCAGGAATTCCAACTGTGACCAATATGAAAATATAGAGACTGAATCTGAAAGAACTGAAACCAGTAAAAACAGATATCAGGCAATGAAAAAAAGTGATGGAGTTAGGAAACAAAAGACATAAACCTTACTACTGCTCAAACTACTGTCTTCACAATATTTCTAGGCTGTGACCTAGAAAGGGGAACCCAGACAGAGTCTGGAAGAGTCTATTATTAAGGAGATGGAGTTGAGAGTTCATGGAGACCAAAGCAGCTAGAATTCACAGCACAGAGAACCAGAGATGAGAGAGCTATGAAGAAAAAGAACTCCAGAGTTCTGAAGAGGATTCCTCTCAACTATTCAAAGTACTGATGAGTTCATGTAGGCTAAGCTGAGCGCTGAAGAATTGATGCTTTTGAACTGTGGTGTTGGAGAAGACTCTTGAGAGTCTCTTGGACTGCAAGGAGATCCAACCAGTCCATTCTGAAGGAGATCAGCCCTGGGATTTCTTTGGAAGGAATGATGCTAAAGCTGAAACTCCAGTACTTCGGCCACCTCATGCGAAGAGTTGACTCATTGGAAAAGACTCTGATGCTGGGAGGGATTGGGGGCAGGAGGAGAAGGGGACAACAGAGGATAAGATGTCTGGATGGCATCACTGACTCGATGGACGTGAGTCTCAGTGAACTCTGGGAGTTGGTGATGGACAGGGAGGCCTGGTGTGCTGCGATTCATGGGGTCGCAAAGAGTCAGACACGACTGAGTGACTGAACTGAACTGAAGAAACTACCTGAATCTAGAGAAGAAATTATCTGAAAACAACAAACAGACAAAGCCTTAAATAAATGACTGTTCCCACAAGTCAAGTTGGGATACTTGGTAATTCACAGGATATTTGGTAGATTTACTTGAAGGATATTACCTCCTTAAAGCAAATAATTAGCCCTAGATGAAACAGTGTTTGACCTCACATAACAAATCTTAAAACTAAACCAGAAAAATCAAAGTGTTCTCAAATAACTTAACCTCATTTTTGAACAAAGCTCAAGAATATTCATATTAGTAATAATAGAAAAAATATTTAGTATAGGTAATATTACAAGGTCTATTATGCAATAAAAAGTTATGTATATACAAAAGCATGGGAAAAAATGAGAAAAAAAACCTAATAAACTCAACCCAGAACTGACACAGATGTTAGAATTACTGACAAGAACACTAACAGAATTATCAAAACTTTATTCCACATGATAAAAAGCTACATAAAGATTTAGCATTTCAAACAGAGACACAAAAGATACAAAAAATACAAATTAAATTCTAGAGATAAAAACTTTAATATATGACATGTAAAAAAATGCACAGGATGAGAGTAACAACAGACTAAACTTTTCAAAGAAAAATTTAAATAAATAGCAATACAAATTATTGAAAATGAAAAAGAAATCATAAAAAGACTCAAAAACAAATGAGAGAATTAGTGATCTGTGGTACAACTTCAACTGACCTAACATCTCTGTAATTCAATTGTCCAACCATTAATAGAGAGAAAGGGCAAAAAGTTATTTGAGAAAATACTGGAGAAAAACTTCCCAAAATGTATTAAATGTATAAACCTACACATTCAGAACATCTATAATGTTCAAGTACATAAGAGACAAAGGAAAACTACAGAGAGTCACATCATAATCAAACTTTAGAAGAGCACCAAATAAATAAATTAGGGATCAATAGAAGGCAGAGCACCAAAGAATTGTGCTTTCAAACTGTGGTGCTGGAGGACTCTTGAGAGTCCCTTGGACAGCAAGGAGATCAAACCAGTCAGTCTTAAAGAAAATCAACCCTGAATATTCATTGAAAGGACATATGCTGAAGCTGAAGCTCCAATACTTTGGCCAATTGATGCAAACAGCTGACTCATCAGAAAAGACCCTAATGCTGGGAAAGATTGAGGGCAGGAGGAGAAGAGGGCGAAAGAAGATGAGATGATTGGATGGCATGACCTATTCAATGGACATGAACCTAGGGGAACTCTGGGAGATGGTGAGGGACAGGGAAGCCTGGCTTGCTGCAGTCCATGGGGTTGCAAAGAGTTGGACACAACTTGGCAACTGAATAACAACAGAAATATTTCTTTAAAAAACTATCAATTTTTTAAAGTAAATAATGTATCCACACAACCATAGGTCAAGAAGAAATCAAAAGGAAAATTATAAATATTTGAAGTGAGTGAAAATGAAAATATATAAAACCTGTGAGATGAAGCTAAAGCAGTACTAGGTTAAGAAATTTATACAATGAAGTATCTTTATTAGAATAAATGAAAAAGTTCAAATAAATCTCAGTTCTGTCTTAAAAAACTAAAAAAGCACAGTAAGCTCAACCTAAAGTAAGCAGAAGAAAAGATATAATAAAGTAAAAGTGAAAAGTGAAGTTGCCCAGTAGTGTCTGACTCTTTGGGACTCCATGGACTGTAGCTTACCAGGCTCCTCTGTCCATGGGGTTTTCCAGGCAAAAGTACTGGAGTGGGGTGCCATTGGGGATCTTCCCGACCCAGAGATTGAACCTAGGTCTTCCGCATTGTAGGCAGATGCTTTAGCTGCTGGGCCACCTGGGAAGTCCTAAAATATAATAAAAATTAAAGCAAAAAAAAAAAAATCAATGAAATGGAAAACAGAAAAACAATAATAGAGAAAAATCAATAAAACCAAGAGAAAGTTCTTTGAGAAATAGATTTAATCAAGTCCCTAGCAATAATGATCATTTAAAAAGGCCATAGATTTCTAATATTAGTAATGAGAGATATGTATCACTACATATTCTCTGGATATTAAGCAGACTATAAAGGGATATAGTGAACAATTTTATGTTAATAAATTTGACAATTTTGATAAAATGGACCAATTCTTTGAAATATACAAACTACCAACAATCTATAATAGGACTTGAATATCCCTAAATCTATTAGAGAAATTGAATTTGCAGTTAAAAACATTCTTACAGAGAAAATTCCAATTCCTAATGACTTCATTGGTGATTATTTTCAGAAAACCTAAGGGAATATTTTCCAACTCATACTATAAAGCCAACATTGACCTAAAAGCAAAACAAAATATTATCTGAAAGTACAAGAGAAAAATACCCTTCCTGAATATAGACACAGTGTTATTTACAAAATTTTAGCAAACGAAACCCAAAACATAAAAAAGGAATAATACATTTTGATCAAGTGGGATGTAAACCAGAATGCAAGGTTTGTTTAACATCTGAAAATCAATAAATATAAAACATCATAATAGAAAACTAAAAAAGAAAAATATCATATGATCATAATCCCTATTAATACAGAACAACTTATTCAACAAAATTCAACCATCATTCAACATTTTTTAAAAGCCTCCAACAAGCTAGGAATAGAAGGGAAGTTCTTCAACACTGATAAATAGCATCTACAAATAATCCTACATGTAGCATCATTCTTACTGGTGAAAAACTATATGCTTTCTCCTCTCTCAAGAAAAAGAAAAAAATTGTATTCAGGTTTGAAAAAGGTAAAGTTTCCTTTATTCACAGATGACAGCATCATTCATGTAAAAAAAATCCTACAGAATCTAGAAAAATGGGAACTAATAAGTGAGTTTATCCAGGTTGGAAGATACAAAATAAATATGGAAAATATAGTGTATTTATATAAGCAGTGAACAATCAAAACTTGAAACTGGAAGAGATATAAGAAAATTACTGCTTTTTCCCTCAGAAAATTTAGGAGCTTCTTTCTGGAGCATACATTTTGCTCAAAATAATAACTATTTTAATAATTTAACTAAAGAGACATATTTTGGAAAAAATTTTAAAATTGAAAAGCAATACTGTAGTAACAAAAATGTGAAATAATTAGGGATGAACCTAACAAAAGATGTGCATGGGTTATACACTGAAAGCAAAAACACACTGCTGTGAGAAACTGAAGATCGAAATAAACAGAATGATAAATTATATTGATGAATTATGAAACCCAATATTGCTGAGATATCAATTTTCTATAAATTGACATGTAGATTTGATGTCATTTCAATTTAAATCTCCAGACACTTGGTTTTAGAAATTGACAAACTAATTTTAAATGGACAGAGGTAACAAGCACTTATAATAAGCAAAACAACTTTGGTAATGAAAACCTAGAGGACTAATACTATCTAATTTCAAGACTTACTTTAAAGCTGTAATAATCAGAACAGTGTGATTTGGTATACAGATAGAGAAATAGATGAATAGAACAGAATGAAATAGAATAGAATAGAGTGCTATCATAGAACCACAAATGTTAAAAAAAAAAAAAAAAAGACAGCTAATCTTGAATAAACATTCAAAGATAAGTGAAAGTGAAAGTGAGTCGCTCAGGTATATAAGACTCTTTGTGACCCCATGGACTATAGACCACCAGGCTCCTCTGTCCATAGCATTCTCTAGGCAAGAATACTGGAGTGGGTTGCCTCTTCCTCCTCCAGGGGATCTTTCTGTCCCAGGGATCAAACCCTGATCTCTCCCATTGCAGGCAGATTCTTTACCATATGAGCCATCAGGAAAGTCATTATATATAATGATTTTTACAAATGGTGCTAGAACAACTGGATATTCATATGAAAAAAAATTAACATTGATCCACATCTTTCACTGTACACAGAAGTTAGCTTAAAATGAATCATAGGCCTAAATGTAATACATTAAACCATAAACCTCTAGAATGAAATATAACATAAAAAAATATTTTTTCTTCGATTGGGCAGAGACTTCTTAGATAAATTAACAGCATGATCCTGAAAAGAAACACTGATAAACTGGACTTCCTCAAAATTAAAAACTTCTATTCCTTGAGAGACACTGAAATAAAAATATAAAAACAAATCACATATCAAGAGAAAAATACTTAAAAATCATAAATCTAATAAGGGACTTGGCTTCCCTGGTAGCTCAGCTGGTAAAGTATCTGCCTGCAATGCAGGAGACCCCAGTTGCATTCCTGGGCCTGGAAGATCCCCTGGAGAAGGGACAGGCTACCCACTCCAATATTCTTGGGCTTCCCTGGTGGCTCAGATGGTAAAGAATCTGCCTGCAATGTGGGAGGCCTGGGTTCGACCCCTAAATTGGGACGATCACCTGGAAAGGGCATGGCAACCCACTGCAGTATTCTTGCCTGGAGAATCCCCATGGACAGAGGAAAATGGTGGAGGCTACAGACCATGGGGTCACAAACAGTCAGACACAACTGAACGACTAAGCACAAACCCAATAATGGATTTGTATTTACAATATATAAATACCTCTCAAAATGTAACAAACAATCCAATTTTTTAAAATGGGTTGAAAATTTGAACAGAGATTTTTACCAAAGATAATAATCGAAGATAATATATCAACAGCTGATAAATATATGAAAATATGATCAACATGATTAATCGTTATGAAAATATAAACTGAAATGACAGAGAGATGCTACTTAATATTTATTAGATACAGTGGAAGTAAGAAATTGATTGAAGGGACTAGATCTGATACACAGAGTGCCTGACGAACTATGGACAGAGGTTTGTGACATTGTACAGAAGACAGGGATCAAGACCATCCCCATGGAAAAGAAATGCAAAAAAAGCAAAACAGCTGTCTGAAGGGGCCTTACAAACAGCTGTGAAAAGAAGAGAAGTGAAAAGCAAAGGAGAAAAGAAAAGATATACCCATTTGAATGCAGAGTTCCAAAGAATAGCAAGGAGAGGTAAGAAAGCCTTCCTCAGTGATCAGTGCAAAGAAATACAGGAAAACAAGAGAATGGGAAACACTAGAGATCTCTTCAAGAAAATTAGAGAAATCAAGGGAACACTTCATGCAAAGATGGGCTCAATAAAGGATAGGAAATGGTATGGACCTAACAGAAGCTGAAGATATTAAGAAGAGGTGGCAAGAATACACAGGAGAACTGTACAAAAAAGATCTTCATGACCCAGATAATCACGATGGTTTGATCACTGACCTAGAGCCAGACATCCTGGAATGTGAGTCAAGTGAGCCTTAGGAAGCATCACTACGAACAAAGCTAGTGGAGGTGATAGAATTCCAGTTAAGCTATTTCAAATCCTGAAAGATGATGCTGTGAAAGTGCTGCACTCAATATGCCAGCAAATTTAGAAAACTCAGCAGTGGCCACAGGACTGGGAAAGGTCAGTTTTCATTCCAATCCCAAAGAAAGGCAATGCCAAAGAATGCTCAAAACACTGCACAATTGCACTCATCTCACATGTTAGCAAAGTAATGTTCAAAATTCTCCAAGCCAGCCTTCAACAGTACATGAACTGTTAACTTCCTGATGTTCAAGAAGATTTTAGAAAAGGCAGAGGAACCAGAGATCAAATTGCCAACATCTGTTGGATCATCGAAAAAGCAAGAGAGTTTCAGAAAAAAAATCTCTTCCTGCTTTATTGACTATGCCAAAGCCTTTGACTGTGTGGATCACAATAAACTGGAAAATTCAACAAGAGATGGGAATACCAGACCACCTGACCTGCCTCTTGAGAAATCTGTATGCAGGTCAGGAAGCAACAGTCAGAACTGGACATGGAACAACAGACTGGTTCCAAATAGGAAAAGGAGTACGTCAAGGCTGTATATTGTCACCCTGCTTGTTTAACTTATATGCAGCACATCATGAGAAATGCTGGGCTGGAGGAAGCACAAACTGGAATCAAGATAGTCGGGAGAAATATCAATAACCTCACATATGCAGATGACACCACCCTTATGGCAGAAAGTGACGAACTAAAGAGCCTCTTGATGAAAATCAAAGAGGAGAGTGAAAAAGTTGGCTTAAAGCTCAAAATTCAAAAAACTAAGATCATGGCATCCGGTCCCATCCCTTCATGGCAAATAGATGGGGAAACAGTGGCTGACTTTATTTTTCTGGGCCCCAAAATCACTGCAGATGGTGACTGTAGCCATGAAATGAAAAGACGCTTACTCCTTGGAAGGAAAGTTATGACCAACCTAGACAGTATATTAAAAAGCAGAGATGTTACTTTGCCGACAAAGGTGGCTATAGTTTTTCCAGTAGTCATGTATGGATGTGAGAGTTGGACTGTGAAGAAAGCTGAGCACCAAAGAATTGATGTTTTCGAACTGTGGTGTTGGAGAAGACTCTTGCAGGTCCCTTGGACTGTACGGAGATCCAACCAGTCCATCCTAAAGGAGATCAGTGCTGAGTGTTCATTGGAAGGACTGATGTTGAAGCTGAAACTCGAATACTTTGGCCACCTCATATGAAGAGCTAACTCATTTGAAAAGACCCTGATGCTGGGAAAGACTGAAGGCAGGAAGAGAAGGGGACAACAGTGGATGAGACGGTTGGATGGCATCACCGACCCAATGGACACGAGTTTGGGTAAACCACAGGATTTGGTGATGGACGGGGAGGTGGCATTCTGTGGTCCATGGGGTTGCAAAGAGTCAGACACGACTGAGCAACTGAACTGAAAAAAACTGAAAATTAAATATACCACACCAAGTATGATAAGTACACTGCTGGTGAAATGTAAAATGGCACAACCTCTTTGAAAAACAACTTGGCAGCTTATTAAGAACTTAAAAATATACCTATACTGTGATCCAGCTATTTCACTAATAAGTATTTACCTAAAAAAAATGAAAACCCATGTCCATACAAAAGCTTGAACATGAACAGTCATAATGGCACTTTTTTTTTTTGCAATAGTTCACAACTAGTAACCACCCAAGTGTCTATCAGTAAGTAAAGGTATAAACAAAGTGGTGTGGGCACACACTGGATTACTTACAGCAATAAAAATGAATTAGCATTTGATGCACAGAACATGATGGACGAAAAATAATTATGCTGAGTAAAAGGACCTGTGCTCACTGTCCAGTTCCTTTTGAGTGAAAGCTAGAAAATTAAAACTGATCTATGGTGATAGAAAGCAAGAAAGAAGTTGTCTGGGGATAGAGGGGAAGGGGCAGGATTATAAAGGAACTAAAGGAAGCTTTGGGGGGTGATAAACGCATATATTGAAACTGTACCTATTTGATGCATGCACTTTATGGTGTTCCAATTTTACATTAATAAATTGTTCTAACATTTAAAAAAATAAACAGACAAAAGTCAGGTAGAGACAGGAAATGATCAGGTCTCCTTAGCATGAAAGTGAAAGTGAAAGCGAAATGGGCTTGGGTCCAACTCTTTGCAACCTTATGGACTATACAGTCCATGGAACTCTCTAGGCCAGAACACTGGAGTAGGTAGCTGTTCCTTTCTCCAGGGGATCTTCCCAACCCAGGGATTGAACCCAGGTCTCCTGCATTGCAGGCAGATTCTTTACTGTTTAAGCCACCAGAGAAGCTCAATGAGAGATATGGCAAACACTGAGTATTATTTAGGCAAATATTAAAGTTCGTTTGCAAAGCTCTGAAGTGATCTAAGGAGTCTCTGTAAATGATGAGAACTGGGGGAGCTGAAGAGGCAAAGGCAAGAATACTGGAGTCAGTTGCCATTTCCTTCTCCAGGGGATCTTCCTGACCCAGGAATAGAACCCCTGTCTTTTATGTCTCCTGCATTTGCAGAAGGGTTCTCCACCACTAGCTGCCAACACAAATCAGCCATAATTACACATATCCTCTCCCTCTTGAGCCTCCCTTTCTTCCCCTGATCCTACCCCTCTAGGTCATCACAGAGTGCTAGGCTGGGTACCCTGTGTTATACAGCAACTTCTCACCACCTGTTTTACACATGATAGTGTATATATGTCAATGATACTTTTTCTATTCATCCCATTCTCTCATTCTCCCTCTGTGTCCACAAGTTCATTTTCTAGATCTTTGTCTCCATTCCTTGACCCCAGCCTTTTTTAGTTAAGTGTATGAATATACTTGATGATTCAGGAAGTTGTTTCAGGTTGGATTTACTGTCAATAGAAACAAAAGAAATTTTAACTGATATAGTGCCTTTTTTTTAATCTTATTCTATGGGGTGAATTCTCAATCATTCAAAATTACAGCAATTACATGGAAAATTGAGATTTGACAAAACCATTAAAACCCTACTTGGTCTCCCAAGACCTTGCCTTCATCTATGCTTCACTCTCAGAAACCACAGGGAAACAAAGGGACTGTATTTTCTCTGCATCCCATGAGCTGGTAGTATCTATTGATAATAAAGTATCACTGCTTTTTTCCTAACTAGGTTTAATTAGGGCTGACAGGTTTAGCCAATAAAAATACAAAGATTGTATGGGATGTGTTTGTACTAAAATATTATTTGTTGTTTATCTGCAATTCAAACTTAACTGGGTGCTGTGTATTTTATCTGGCACCTCTAAGTGAGATAAATAATCTCAGATTTCTATCTCTGACATCCTATATCCTGGAACCATTTCTGTTAACAAACAGAAATCATTTTAGGCATTTCAAGCAGAATGAGATTAAACAGAGAATTCTATACTTAAAACTACACTAGAAGGAAGGAAAATAAAGGTCATGGAAATTTCCTTCTACATCTCATGTGTACTACTAGTGCTCACTCAGAAACTGCCAGAAAGCAGTTCCACTGGTCATAGCTATCTAAAGGCTAGGCAAACCACATGTCTGATAAAGGGTTAATGTCCAAATATACAAAGAACATATATGACTCAGTAGCCAAAAAATAAATGAGTAAAGGATGCTGAATAGATGTTTTGGGTTTTTTTTTTTTTCCAAAGAAGAGAAACAAATGGTCCAAAGGTACATGAAAATTGCTTACTATCACTAACCATTGGGGAAATACAAGTCAAAGCCACATGAACAATCACCTCACACCATTAGGATGTCTATTATCAAGACGATGAGATAAATGCTAGTGAGGATGTGGAGAAAAGGGAGATCTTGTACATAGCTGGTAGAAATGTAAACTGGTATAGTCATTATGGAAAACAGTATGGAGAAAGTTCCTCAAAAAGTTTAAAACAGAACTACCATATGATCTAGCAATCCCACTTCTGGGTACCTACCTAAAGGAAATGGAGCCAGGACCTTGAAGAGATATATGTGCTCCTATGTTCCTTGGAGCACATAGCCAAGGAATGGAAACAACCGAAGTCTGTTGACAGATGAATGGATAAAGAAAAAACGGTGAATATAAACTATGAAATATCATTTAGCCTTAAAAAATAAGAAAATCCTGCCATTTACAACAACGTGGATGAACACGGAGGACATTATGCTAAGTAAGTCAGAGAAAGAAAAAGAAAGTACTAAATGATCTCACTTATATGTGCAATCTACAAAATGAAAGAAGTTGAACTCAGAAACAGAGTAGAAAAGTGGTTGTCAGGGGCTGGCAGATTGGGGTAATAAGAAGTTGGTAGGAGAAAACAAGATGGCAGAGGAGTAGGTGAACGTGGAATACATCTCTCTCCACAGATACATCAGGAATACAGCTTCAGACACAGAAGTGCATGCAGAACACCAGCTGAGAGTGGACAGGATTACCTGACGAGTGGGAAAGAGTATATAGAACCAAGCAAAACTCTGTAGGATGAAGGAACTAGGGGGAAAAACAGGAGTGTTAGTAGGACTGGACCTGCCCTCGGTGGATACGGGAACTGAAGCAGGAGTCCAATCCCCACATCAGGGCAATTGTCTGAGTCAGAGCAGAAACATTTAAGGTTAAGAGTGAAACAGCTGATATGGGGTGGTCTAAATGGAATGAGAACAGACAGTCCTTGCTGTAGCCATACATACCCCGGACAGGAACACTGTTCTCTTGGAAGGGGCAGCAGCTGGGAGCTGGAGTTAAGGGATTGTGGAGCAATCCCAGGACAAGGGCTGCTGTTGACTGAGGAGAGACGGATTGAGAGAATGTGAGGGAGGAGATTATGGTGGGAAATGCAGGTGGAGGAAAGCCACGCAGCCATGGAAGCAAGGCAATACTGCTGAGTCACACGTAGCAGGTGGGGCCATCACCATAGCCTCTCTCTCCCCACATGCCAGCATCAGCAGCAGAACAATAGAGAGGCTGGCCCATCAAATGCCTGATGCACTGAACTACAGAGTAGGACCCCACCCAGGGTGCCCCTTTAAGTGGCTGATGCTCTGATCCACAGGGAAGGACCCCAGTCAGGGGGTCCCCTCTATGTGCCTGACCCACTGAACAATGGAGAATGACCCCAGGCAAGGGAGCCCTCTAAGTGCCTGAATGGGCGGAGCAACTGAGAAAGACTAGCCAAAGAGGCCATCTGATTGCCAGCTATAAGACACTTGAAAAAAGACTCTGATAGGGCCATAACTCCTGTGGTGGAGGCAGTCTGTGTCTCTGCACAGTTGGTGCCACCAGGGTCCCCACAAGTCAAGCAGCTGCACTACCTTCATGCTCAACTCTCACTGGGGCAGAGCTGCCACAGGAAAAAAAAGGCTTGCGTTTATGTGCACAGGGTCGCTTCGGTTGTGTCCGACTCTTTGTGACCCTGTGGACTGTGGCCTGCCAGGCTTCTCTGTTAGAGAGTGGGTTCTCCAGGGAAAAATACTGGAGCATATTGGCCAAGACTGGTTGCCATATCTTTTTAGAGCACTGTATTTCCTACTACCCTGGCCACCAACCCCCCTGAGTACCTGGTGCTGCCAGAACCCCTGTGACCCAAGCAGCTGCACCACCTCCACACCTGGCCCTCACAGGGGCAAACCCAAGCCCTCCAGGGAAGCCTCAGGAGCTAAAGCCCATGGACAACACACATGTAGAGGTGGAAATAAAACCACAGTTGAAACCCAGGGGCAGTGTGGCTAAGGACAAAAACCTAAAACCTTCCCACCAGCTGTACAAGCTGCAGATTAAATCCACACAATCAACTAAGCAGACTCTGTGCCTATGGAATATATAAAAGGCCATTGAGAGCTCCCACAACAGAAAACACACCAGCTCTGATAGCTGTGGACATTGGAGGCAAGAATACACAGGAGTAGGACCAGATTAGAATCTGAGCAGCCTCCACAGCAGGTCCAGAGATCAGCACAGTATTGGAGGGCATCCTAGGGAGGTAAGGTGAACTGTGATTCCCAGCACAGGAAAGGACTCTGACAGCCGAGACTCAAGAAAAATATTTATTATTCTTTTTTTTTTGACATGTTCTGTAGATTCTTTCGGACTTTCTCCCCACCCCTCTCCCCATTGTAGTTGTCAATTTTATTGGCACTAAGAAATCCAATTAAGCTTTTGAGTTTTTTTTTTTCCTCAGTCACATTTTTTATTGTTGTCATAAACTTCTGCTTCTACTATGGCTTTTGCAGTTCTGTGGAGTTTTCCTCTTCTTTTTTTCTTTTCTTTTTTTTTAATTTTAATTTTTTAAACCTATTATTATTTTTTCCACATTTATTCCTTTGTTTGCTTTTCCTACTGTTCTTTTTCCCTTGCAGTTAATCTTTATTGTCTATAAATCCTCTTTATCTACCTCTATCTTTGCATATCTATTCTTTCTTTCTTTTTTTTCTCTCATCTCAAAATATTTGTTATATTTATTTTCATTGCTTTATTCCTCAATTGGCAACTTGCTTTAGTTTTGTTTTCCAGTTTGTGCTTTAATTAGTTTTGTTCTGGTAGATATAATTTCTGGTTTCCTTTCTTCGCCAGGTCAATCTACTGTACTTTATTTTTGTTGGACTGTTTTGACTTTGCTTATGGGTGTATATATATATGTGTATATTCAGTCACATTTTCTATTGTTATAAACCTCTGCCTCTACATTGGGATTTGCAGTTCTGTGGAGTTTCCCTACCACCCCCCACCTCCCCGCTGTTTCTTTCCTCTTCTGTTTTCTTATCTTTTCTCCTTTTTATGATTTTAATTTTTAATTTTTTAAACCTATTGTATTTTATTCCTTTGTTTGCCTTTCCTACTGTTCTTTTCCCCTTGCAGTTAATCTTTAATGTATGTAAATCTTCTTCATCTACTCCTATTTAACTTTGCATATCTATTCTTTCTTTCCTTTCCTCTCAACATATTTGTTAGTTTAGTTTCCATTGCTTTATTCCCCACTTGGCACCTTGTTTTAGTTTTATTTTCCAGTTTGTGCTTAAGTTAGTTTTGTTCTTAACTGGTAGATATAATTTCTGGTTTCCTTTCTTCGCCAGATCAATCTACTGTACTTGTTTTTTGTTGGACTGTTTTCACTTTTCCCATGGGTGTATATGTATATGTGTACATTTCATTATTTTAATTATTATTTGCCTCATTTTGTAACTGCCATTTGTCTGGGGTTCATCTTCAGTTTCTCACTTTTGGATATTTGTTTTAATCTCACTTAATGCCATAACAAACCACTTGTGGAATCTTCATTCCTTACCAGAGATCAAGCCCCAAGCCTTGGAGTGGGAACACTGACTACCAGAGAACTAACGCTAGGGAGTATCAGATAGTGAGAACTCACACAAAGGAAACTACTTGAATACAAGACCCAGCATCACCCAACCACGAGTAGCACCCTGCGCATGACACCTCATCTAAACAACAAGCAAAACAAAAACACAAGCCCAGTCATTAGTAGACAGGAGTACCACCTCACTCAGCCTTGCCCATCAGAGGAAAAACAAACAAACAAACAAAAACTCAGCACAAATCTCACCCTATACGAAGCTCACACAAACCACTGGACCAACCTTAGGAGGGCAAAAAACAAAAGGAAGAAAGAATTCAACCTTCATCAAGGAAAGAATTCAACTTTCCTTGAAGCCTGGGAAAAGGAGATCTCAAACAAAATAACTTCAAAAAAAAAAAAAAAAGAAAGAAAAGGCAGAGAAATACTGCACAAATGAAGGAACAAACTAGAAACACAGAACTCCAAATAAATGAAAAAGAAATAGGAAAATTACCTGAAAAAGAATTTAGAATAAAGATAGTAAAGATGATCAAAAACCTTGAGAACAAAACGGAGAAAATGCAAGAATCAATTAACAAAGACCTAGAAGAGTTGAAGAAAACATATAGAGACAAACAGCACAATCACTGAAATTAAAAATACTCTAGAAGGAATCAATAGAGCTTCCCTGGTGGCTCAGATGGTAAAGCGTCTACCTAAAATGTGGGAGACCGGGGTTCAATCCCTGGGTCGGGAAGATCTCCTGGAGAAGGAAATGGCAACCCACTCCAGTACTCTTGTCTGGAAAATCCCATGGATGGAGGAACCTGGTAGGCTACAGTCCATGGGGTCACAAAGAGTTGGACATGACTGAGTGACTTCACTTCACTTCGGAAGGAATCAATAGCAGAATATCTGAATCAGAAGCACAAATTACTGAGCTGGAAGATGAAAGGGTGGACATAAATTCTGAAGAGCAAAATAAAGTATAAAGAATGAAAAGAACTGAAGACAGTCTCAGAGACTTCTAGGACCATATCAAACACCCCAACATTTGAATTAATTATAGGGGTCCCAGAAGAAGAAAAGAAAAAGAAAGGGTGTGAAAAAATTTTTGAAGAGATTTTTTTTTTCGTTTTCTTTTTTTTTTTATTTTATTTTATTTTTAAACTTTACATAATTGTATTAGTTTTGCCAAATATCAAAATGAATCCATCACAGGTATACATGTGCTCCCCATCCTGAACCTTCCTCCCTCCTCCCTCCCCATACCATACCTCTGGGTCGTCCCAGTGCACTAGCCCCAAGCATCCAGTATCGTGCATTGAACCTGGACTGGCATCTCGTTTCATACATGATACTTTACATGTTTTAATGCCATTCTCCCAAATCTTCCCACCCTCTCCCTCTCCCACAGAGTCCATAAGACTGTTCCATACATCAGCGTCACTTTTGCTATCTCGTACACAGGGTTATTGTTATCATCTTTCTAAATTCCATATATATGCGTTAGTATACTGTATTGGTGTTTTTCCTTCTGGCTTACTTCACTCTGTATAATAGGCTCCAGTTTCATCCACCTCATTAGAACTGGAGAGAGGGTGTGGAGGAAAGGGAACCCTCTTACACTGTTGGTGGGAATGCAAACTAGTACAGCCACTATGGAGAACAGTGTGGAGTTTCCTTAAAAAACTGGAAATAGAACTGCCTTATGATCCAGCAATCCCACTGCTGGGCATACACACTGAGGAAACCAGAAGGGAAAGAGACACGTGTACCCCAATGTTCATCGCAGCACTGTTTATAATAGCCAGGACATGGAAGCAACCTAGATGTCCATCAGCAGATGAATGGATAAGAAAGCAGTGGTACATATACACAATGGAGTATTACTCAGCCATTAAAAAGAATTCATTTGAAGAGATTATAGTTGAAAATTTCCCCAACATGGAAAAGGAAATAGTCAACCAGGTTCAAGGGGCACAAAGTGTCTCAAACAGGATAAAACCAAGGAAAAACACACCAAGACACATACTAATTAAACTAACAAAGACTAACACAAAGGAAATTAAAACTAAAATTAAATTAAATTTTAATTAATTAAATTTAATTTAAAATTTTAATTTAAAATTTAATTAAATTAAAAATTAAACTAACACAAAGAAATCATATTAAAAGCAGCAAGGGAGAAGCAACAAGTAACATACAAGGGAAACCCCATGTGCTTAACAGCTAATCTTTCAGCAGAAACTCTGCAGACCAGAATGGAATGGCAGGATATCTTTAAAGTACTGAAAGGGAAAAATCTACAACCAAGATTAATGCACGCGACAAAGATCTCATTCAAACTTGTAGCAAAATAAAACTTTTCAGACAAGCAAAAGTTAAGAGAATTCAGTACCACCAAACCAACTTTACAACAAATGTTAAAATGGACTTAAATAGTCAAAAATACAACAGAAGAAAAAAGATCTACAAAATCAATCCCAAACAATTAGAAAATGGCAATAGAAACATATATATCAATAATTACTTTAAATGTAAATGGATTTAATGCTCCAACCAAAAGAAACAGACTGGCTGAATGGATACAAAAACAAGACTCATATATATTGCTGTCTACAAGAAACCGACTTCAGAGCTCAAAACACATACAGACTGAAAGTGAGAGGATGGAAAAATATATTCCATGCAAAGGGGAAGCAAAAGAAAGCTGGAGAAAGAATCCTCATATCAGACAAAATTGATCTTAAAATAAAGAAGGTTACAAGAGATAAGGAAGGACACTACATTATGGTCAAGGGATCAATCCAAGAGGAAGATACAACAATTGTAAATATCAAAGCACCCAACATCAGTTCAGTTCAGTTCAGTTCAGTCGCTCAGTCGTGTCCAACTCTTTGTGAACCCATGAATCGCAGCACACCAGGCCTCCCTGTCCATCACCAACTCCCAGAGTTCACTCAGACTCACATCCATCGAGTCAGTGATGCCATCCAGCCACCCCATCCTCTGTCGTCCCCTTCTCCTCCTGCCCCCAATCCCTCCCAGCATCAGAGTCTTTTCCAATGAGTCAACTCTTTGCATGAGGTGGCCAAAGTACTGGAGTTTAAGCATTATTCAGCTTTAGCATTATTCCTTCCAAAGAAATCCCAGGGATGATCTCCTTCAGAATGGACTGGTTGGATCTCCTTGCAGTCCAAGGGACTCTCAAGGGTCTTCTCCAACACCACAGTTCAAAAGCATCAATTCTTTGGCGCTCAGCCTTGTTCACAGTCCAACTCTCACATCCATACATGACCACAGGAAAAACCATAGCCTTGACTAGATGGACCTTTGTTGGCAAAGTAATGCCTCTCTTTTGAATATGCTATCTAGGTTGGTCATAACTTTCCTTCCAAGGAGTAAGCGTCTTTTAATTTCATGGCTGCAGTCACCATCTGCAGTGATTTTGGAGCCCAGAAAAATAAAGTCTGACACTGTTTCCACTGTTTCCCCATCTATTTCCCATGAAGTGATGGGACTGGATGCCATGATCTTCATTTTCTGAATGTTGAGCTTTAAGCCAACTTTTTCACTCTCCACTTTCACTTTCATTAAGAGGCTTTTTAGGTCCTCTTCACTTTCTGCCATAAGGGTAGTGTCATCTGCATATATGAGGTTATTGATATTTCTCCCGGCAATCTTCATTCCAACTTGTGCTTCTTCCAGCCCAGCGTTTCTCATGATGTACTCTGCATATAAGTTAAATAAGCAGGGTGACAATATACAGCCTTGACATACCCCTTTTCCTATTTGGAACCAGTCTGTTATTCCATGTTCAGTTCTAACTGTTGCTTCCTGACCTGCATACAGATTTCTCAAGAGGCAGGTCAGGTGGTCTGGTACTCCCATCTCTTTCAGAATTTTCCAGTTTATTGTGATCCACACAGTCAAAGGCTTTGACATAGTCAATAAAGCAGAAATAGATGTTTTTCTGGAACTCTCTTGCTTTTTCGATGATCCATCAGATGCTGGCAATTTGATCTCTGGTTCCTCTGCCTTTTCTAAAACCAGCTTGAACATCAGGAAGTTCACGGTTCACCTATTGCTGAAGCCTGGCTTGGAGAATTTTGAGCATTACTTTACTAGCATGTGAGACGAGTGTAATTTTGTGGTAGTTTGAGCATTCTTTGGCATTGCCTTTCTTTGGGATTGGAATGAAAACTGACCTTTTCCAGTCATGTGGCCACTGCTGAGTTTTCCAAATTTGCTGGCATATTGAGTGTAGCACTTTCACAGCATTATCTTTCAGGATTTGAAATAGCTCAACTGGAATTCCATCACCTCCACTAGCTTTGTTCGTAGTGATGCTTTCTAAGGCCCACTTGACTTCACATTCCAGGATGTCTGGCTCTAGGTCAGTGATCACATCATTGTGGTTATCTGGGTCGTGAAAATCTTTTTTGTACAGTTCTTCTGTGTATTCTTGCCACCTCTTCTTAATATCTTCTGCTTCTGTTAGGTCCATACCATTTCTGTCCTTTATCGAGCCCATCTTTGCATGAAATGTTCCTTTGGTATCTCTAATTTTCTTGAAGAGATCTCTAGTCTTTTCCATTCTGTTGTTTTCCTCTATTTCTTTGCATTGATCACTGAGGAAGGCTTTCTTATCTCTTCTTGCTATTCTTTGGAACTCTGCATTCAGATGCTTATATCTTTCCTTTTCTCCTTTGCTTTTCACTTCTCTTCTTTTCACAGCTATGTGTAAGGCCTCCCCAGACAGCCATTTTGCTTTTTTGCATTTCTTTTCCATGGGGATGGTCTTGATCCCTGTCTCCTGTACAATGTCACAAACCTCAGTCCATAGTTC
The DNA here is from genome assembly GCF_029378745.1 of Bos indicus. Taxonomy (NCBI): domain Eukaryota; kingdom Metazoa; phylum Chordata; class Mammalia; order Artiodactyla; family Bovidae; genus Bos; species Bos indicus. Next base: position 48,999,398 of record NC_091768.1, read on the forward strand.
ATCAGGCACTCTATCTATCAGATCTAGGCCCTTAAATCTATTTCTCACTTCCACTGTATAATCATAAGGGATTTGATTTAGGTCATACCTGAATGGTCTAGTGGTTTTCCTTACTTTCTTCAATTTAATTCTGAATTTGGTAATAAGGAGTTCATGATCTGAGCCACAGTCAATTCCCGGTCTTGTTTTTGTTGACTGTATGGAGCTTCTCCATCTTTGGCTGCAAAGAATATAATCAATCTGATTTTGGTGTTGACCATCTGATGATGTCCATGTGTAGAGTCTTCTCTTGTGTTGTTGGAAGAGGGTGTTTGCTATGACCAGTACGCTCTCTTGGCAAAACTATATTCGTCTTTGCCCTGCTTCATTCCGTATACCAAGACCAAATTTGCCTGTTACTCCAGGTGTTTCTTGACTTCCTACTTTTGCATTCCAGTCCCTTGTAATGAAAAGGACATCTTTTTTGGGTGTTAGTTCTAAAAGGTCTTGTAGGTCTTCATAGAACCATTCAACTTCAGCTTCTTCAGCATTACTGGTTGGAGCATAGACTTGGATTACTGTGATATTGAATGGTTTGCCTTGGAAATGAACAGAGATCATTCTGTCATTTTTGAGATTGCATCCAAGTACTGCATTACAGATTCTTTTGTTGACCATGATGGCTACTCCATTTCTTCTGAGGGATTCCTGTCCACAGTAGTAGACATAATGGTCATCTGAATTAAATTCACCCATTCCAGTTCATTTGAGTTCGCTGATTCCTAGAATGTCGACATTCACTCTTGCCATCTCTTGTTTGACCACTTCCAATTTGCCTTGATTCATGGACCTGACATTTCAGGTTCCTATGCAATATTGCTCTTTAAAGCATCAAACCTTGCTTCTATCACCAGTAACATCCACAGCTGTGTATTGCTTTTGCTTTGGCTCCATCCCTTCATTCTTTCTGGAGTTATTTCTCCACTGATCTCCAATAGCATATTGGGCACCTACTGACCTGGGGAGTTCTTCTTTCAGTATCCTATCATTTTGCCTTTTCATACTGTTCATGGGGTTCTCAAGGCAAGAATACTGAAGTGGTTTGCCATTCCCTACTCCAGTGGACCACATTCTGTCAGATCTCTCCGCCATGACCTGCCCGTCTTGGGTTGCCCCATGGGCATGTGTTAATTTCATTGAGTTAGACAATGATGTGGTCCTAGTGTGATTAGATTGACTAGTTTTCTGCGAGTATGGTTTCAGTGTGTCTGCCCTCTGATGCCCTCTTGCAACACCTACCGTCTTACTTGGGTTTCTCTTACCTTGGGCGTGGGGTATCTCTTCAGGGCTGCTCCAGCAAAGTGCAGCCGCTGCTCCTTACCTTGGACGAGGGGTATCTCCTCACCGCCGCCCTTCCTGACCTTCAACGTGGGATAGCTCCTCTAGGCCCTCCTGCGTGCATGAAACCACTGCTCCTTGGACGTGGGGTTGGTCCTCCAGGCCGCCGCCCCTGGCCTTGGGCATGGGGTTGCTCTTCTGGGCCACCACCCTTGGCCTTGGGTGTGGGGTAGCTCCTCCTGGCCGCCGCCCCTGGTCTCTGGCATGGGGGCATGGGGTAGTTCCTTCTGGCTGCCGCCCCTGACCTCGGACTTGGGTAGCTCCTCTCGGCCGCAGCCCCTGACCTCAGATGTGGGGTAACTCCTCTTGGCTGCCACCCTTCGAGCATGGGGTCCTCCCAGCTTCTTCCCCTGACCTCGGACGTAGGGTAGCTCCTCTCAGCCACCCTTAAGTGTGCCAGTCGCAGCTGCCCACACTTAACATAGGAGTACCCAACATGGGAGTACCTCAATACATAAGACAAACACGAACAGACATAAAAGGAGAAATTGACAGTAACACAATGATAGTAGGAGACTTTAAGACCCATTCACACCAATGGACAGATCATCAAAACAGAAAATTAATAAAGAAACACAAGTCTTAAATGATATATTAGGTGAGATGGATCTCATTGATATCTTCAGGACATTCCATCCAAATGCAGAATAATACACCTTCTTCTCATGTGCACATGGAACATTCTCCAGGATAGACCAGATCTTGGGTCACGAATCAAACCTCAGTAAATTTAAGAAAATTGAAATCATATCAAGCATCTTTTCTGACCAATGCTGAGACTAGATATCAATTACAAGAAAAAAACTGTAAGAAACACAAACACTTGGAGATTAAACAATGCTTCTAAATAACCAACAGGTTACTGAAGAAATCAAAAAGTAAATCAAAAGATTTCTAGAAACAAACTACAGTGAAAAGATGACTACTCAAAACCTATGGGATGCAGCAAAAGCAGTTCTAAGAGGGAAATTTATAGCAATACAATCCTACCTCAAGAAACAAGAAAAACATGAAATAGACAACCTAACTTTACACCTAAAGCAACTGGAAAAAGAAGAACCACAACAACAAAAATAGAACCAAAATTAGTAGAAGGAAAGAAATCATAAAGATCTGAGCAGAAATAAATGAAAAATAAATGAAACAAACAATAGTTAAGATTAATAAAACTAAAAGCTGGTTCTTTGATAATTTAAACATAATTAACAAACCCTTAGCCAGACTCATCAAGAAAGAAAGAGAGAAGAATCAAATTAACAAAATCAGAAATGAAAAAGGAGAGGTTACAACAGACAATGCAGAAATACAAAGCATTATAAGAGACTATTATGAACAACTATATGGCAATGAAATGGATAACCTCAAAGAAATGGACAGATTCTTAGAAAAGTTCAATCTTCCAAGACTGAGCCAGGAAGAAATAGAAATTATGAGCAACCCAATTACAAGCACTGACATTGAAGCTGTGATCAAACATCTCCCAAAAAACAAAAACCCAGGACCAGATAGCTCCACAGGAGAATTCTATCAAACATTTAGAAAAGAGCTAATGCCTATCCTAAAACTCTTTCAGAAAATTTCAGAGGAAGGAATACTTCCAAACTCATTCTATGAGGTCACCATCACCCTGATACCAAAACCAGACAAAGACAACACACAAGAAAGAAAACTACAGGCCAATATCTCTGATCAACATAGATGCAAAAATCCTCAACAAAATTTTAGCAAACAGAATTTAGCAATACATCAAAAAGCTCATACACCATGATCAAGTTGAGTTTATTCCAGGTATGCAAGGATTCTTAAATATACAGAAATCAATCAATGTGATACACCATATTAACAAATTGAAAGATAAAAACCATATGATCATCTCAATGCTGCTGCTGCTGCTGCTGCTAAGTCACTTCAGTCATGTCCGACTCTGTGTGACCCCATAGACGGCAGCCCACCAAGCTCCTCTGTCCCTGGGATTCTCCAGGCAAGAATACTGGAGTGGTTTGCCATTTCCTTCTCCAATGCATGAAAGTGAAAGTGAAAGTGAAGTCATGTCCGACTGTTCGCGACCCCATGGACTGCACCCTACCAGGCTCCTCTGTCCATGGGATTTTCTAGGCAAGGGTACTGGAGTAGGGTGCCATTGCCTTCTCCGAATCATCTCAATAGACGCAGAAAAAGTCTTTGACAAAATTCAGCACCCATTTATGATTAAAACGCTTCAAAAAATGGGCATAGAAAGAACTTACCTCAACATAGTAACGGCCATATGTGATAAGCCTACAGTAAACATTATTCTCAGTGGTGAAAAACTGAAAGCATTCTCCCTAAGATCAGGAACAAGACAAAGGTGTCCATTTTCACCACTATTATTCAACATAGTTCTGGAAGTCCTAGCTACAGCAATCAGAGAAGAAAAAGAAATAAAATAATCCCGATCAGAAAAGAAGTAAAGCTCTCACTGTTTGCAGATGACATGACATGTACATAGAAAACCCTAAAGTTTGTATCAGAAAATTACTAGAGCTAATCAGTGGATTTAGCAAAGTTGTAAGATATAAAATCAATACACTGAAATGACTTGCATATCTATATACTAACAAGAAAAATGAAAAAGAGAAATTAAGGAATCAATCCCATTCAGCATCGCAACAAAAAGAACTAAATATCTAGGAATAAACTTACCTAAGGAGACAAAAGAACTGTACACAGAAAATTATAAGACACTAATGAAAGAAATCAAAGATGACATAAACAGATGGAGAGATATTCCATGTACCTGGGTAGGAAGAATCAATATTGTGAATATGACTATGTTACCAAATGCAATCTACAGATTCAGTGCAACACCTATCAAATTACCAAAGGCATTTTTTTTCACAGAAAAATTTTACAATTCATATGGAAACACAAAAGACCCTGAAAAGCCAAAGCAGTCTTGAGAAAGAAGAATGGAGCTAGAGGAATCAACCTTTCTGACTTCATATTATACTACAAAGCTACAGTCATCAAGACAGTATGATACTGGCACAAAAACAGATATATAGACCAGTGGAACAAGATAGAAAGCCCAGAAATAAACCCATGCACATATGGGTACCTTATTTTGGCAAAAGAGGCAAGAATATACAATGGGGTAAAGACAGCCTCTTCAACAAATGGTGCTGGGAAAACTGGACAGCTACATGTAAAAGAATGAAATTAGAACACTTCCTAACACAATCAGTTCATTTCAGTCACTCAGTCATGTCTGACTCTTTGTGACCCCAAGGACTGCAGCACTCCAGGCCTCCCTGTCCATCACCAACTCCTGGAGTCCACCCAAACCCACGTCAACTGAGTTGGTGATGCCATCCAACCATCACATCCTCTGTCGTCCCCCTCTCCTCCTGCCTTCAATCTTTCCCAGCATCAGGGTGTTTTCCAAGGAGTCAGTTTTTCACATCAGGTGGCCAAAGTATTAGAGTTTCAGCTTCAACATCAGTCCTTCCAATGAACACTCAGCACTGATCTCCTTTAGGATGGACTGGTTGGATCTCCTTGCAGTTCAGGGGACTCTCAAGAGTCTTCTCCAACACCACAGTTCAAAAGCATCAATTCTTCAGTGCTCAGCATTCTTTATAGTTCAACTCTCACATGCATACATGACTACTGGAAAAAACATACCCTTGACTATATGGACCTTTGTTGGCAAAGTAATGTCTCTGCTTTTAAATATGCTGTTTAGGTTGGTCATAACTTTCCTTCCAAGGAGTAAGCATCTTTTAATTTCATGGTAGTAGTCACCATCTGCAGTGATTTTGGAGCCCCCAAAAATAAAGTCAGCCACTGTTTCCTCATCTATTTGCCATGAAGTGATAGGACCGGATGCCATGATCTTAGTTTTCTGAATGTTGAGCTTTAAGCCAACTTTTTCACTCTCCTCTTTCACTTTCATCAAGAGGCTATTTAGTTCTTCTTCACTTTCTGCCATAAGGGTGGTGTCATCTGCATATCTGAGGTTATTGATATTTCTCCTGACAATCTTGATTCCAGCTTGTGCTTCATCCAGGCCAATATTTCTCATGATGTACTCTGCATATAAGTTAAACAAGCAGGGTGACAATATACAGCCTTGATGTACTCCTTTTCCTATTTGGAACCAGTCTGTTGTTCCATGTCCAGTTCTGACTGTTGCTTCCTGACCTGCATACAGATTTCTCACGGGGTTGGTCAGGTGGTCTGGTATTCCCATCTCTTGAATTTTCCACAGTTTACTGTGATCCACACAGTCAAAGGCTTTGGCATAGTCAATTAAGCAGAAATAGATGTTTTGTTTTGTTTTTCTGGAACTCTCTTCCTTTTTCAATGATCCAGCAGATGTTGGCAACTTGATCTCTGGTTCCTCTGTTTTTTCTAAAACCCGCTGGAACATCTGAAAGTTCACAGTTCATGTACTGTTTAAGTCTGGCTTGGATTACTTTGCTAGTGTGTGGGATGAGTGCAATTATGCAGTAGTTTGAGCATTCTTTGGCATTGCCTTTCTTTGGGATTGGAATGAAAACTGACCTTTTCTAGTCCTGTGGCCACTGCTGAGTTTTCCAAATTTGCTGACATATTGAGTGTAGCACTTTCACAGCATCATCTTTCAGGATTTGAAATAGCTCAACTGGAATTCCATCACGTCCACTAGCTTTGTTCATAGTAATGCTTCCTAAGGCCCACTTGACTTCACATTCCAGGATGTCTGGCTCTAGGTGAGTGATCACACCATCATGGTATCTGAGTCATGAAGATCTTTTTGTACAGTTCTTCTGTGTATTCTTGCCACCTCTTAATATCTTCTGCTTCTGTTAGGTCCATACCATTTCCCATCCTTTACTGAGCCCATCTTTGCATGAAATGTGCCCTTGGTATCTCTATTTTTCTTGAAGAGATCTCTAGTCTTTCCCATTTCATTGTTTTCCTCTATTTCTCTGCATTGATTGCTGAGGAAGGCGTTCTTATCTCTCCTTGCTATTCTTTGGAACTCTGCATTTAAATGGGTATATTTTTCCTTTTCTCCTTTGATTTTAGCTTCTCTTCTTTTCACAGCTATTTGTAAGGCCTCCTCAGAGAACCATTTTGCTTTTTTTGTATTTCTTTTTCTTGTGGATGGTCTTGACCCTGTGTCCTGTACAATGTCATGAACCTCTGTCCATAGTTCATCAAGCACTCTATCAGATCTAGGCCCTTAAATCTATTTCTCACTTCCACTGTATAATCATAGGAGATTTGATTTAGGTCATACCTGAATGATCTAGTGGTTTTCCCTACTTTCTTCAATCTCAGTCTGAATTTGGCAATAAGGAGTTCTTGATCTGAGCCACAGTCAGCTCCTGGTTTTGTTTTTGCTAACTGTATAGAGCTTCTCCATCTTTGGCTGCAAAGAATATAATCAATCTGATTTCAGTGTTGGCCATCTGGTGATGTCCATGTGTAGAGTCTTCTCTTGTGTTGTTGGAAGAGGGTGTTTGCTATGACCAGTACGCTCTCTTGGCAAAATTCTATTAGCCTTTGCCCTGCTTCATTCTATACTCCAAGGCCAAATTTGCCTGTTACTCCAGGTGTTTCTTGACTTCCAACTTTTACATTCCAGCCCCCAATAATGAAAAGGACATCTTTTTTGGGTGTTAGTTCTAAAAGGTCTTGTAGGTCCTCATAGAACCATTCAACTTCAGCTTCTTCAGCATCACTAGTCAGGGCATAGACTTGGAATACTGTGATATTGAATGGTTTGTCTTGGAAATGAACAGAGATCATTCTGTCGTTTTTGAGATTGCATCCAAGTACTGCATTTAGGATTCTTTTTTTTTCCTTATGATGGTTACTACATTTCTTCTAAGGTATTCTTGTCCAAAGTAGTAGACATAATGGTCATTTCAGTTAAATTCACCCGTTCCAGTCCATTTTAGTTCGCTGATTCATAAAATGTTGACGTTCACTCTTGCCATCTCCTGTTTGACCACTTCCAGTTTGCCTTGATTCATGGACCTAACATCCCAGGTTCCTATGCAATATTGCTCTTTACAGCATCAGACCTTGCTTCTATCACCAGTCACATCCACAGCTGGGTGTTGTTTTTGCTTTGGCTCTGTCTCTTCATTCTTTCTAGAGTTATTTCTTCACTGATCTCCAGTAGCATATTGGGCACCTACCGACCTGGGGAGCTCATCTTTCAGTGTGTTATCCTCTTGCCTTTTCATACTGTTCATGGGGTTCTCAAGGCAAGAATACTGAAGTGGTTTGCCATTCCCTTCTGCAGTGGACCACATTCTGTCAGAACTCTCCACCATGACCCATCCATCTTGGTCGGCCCTACCTGGCATGGCTTAGTTTCATTGAGTTAGACGAGGCTGTGGTCCATGTGATTAGATTGTTTAGGTTTCCGTGATTGTGGTTTCAGTCTGTCTGCCCTCTGGTGTCTCTCTCAGTGCCTACCATCTTACTCGGGTTTCTCTTGCCTTGGACATGGGATATCTCTTCAAGGCTGCTCCAGCAACTCCTTACCTTGGATGTGGGATATCTCCTCTTGGCTGCTCACCACTCCAGAGCCACGCAGCCATACAACAATGATAAGCACCATACACAATGATAAACTTAAAATGGATTAAAGACCTAAATATAAGACCAGAAACTATAAAACTCTCAGAGGAAAGCATAGGCAGAACACTCAATGACATGAATCAAAGCAAGATCCTCTATGACCCACCTCCTAGAGTAACAGAAATAAAAACAAAAGGAAACAAGTGAGACCTGATTAAACTTAAAAGCTTTTGCACAGCAAAGAAAACTATAAGCAAGGTGAAAAGAAAACCCTCAGCATGGAAGAAAATAATAACAAATGAAACAACTGACAACGGATTAATTTCCAAAATATACAAGCAGCTCATACAACCCAATACCAGAAAAACACACAACCCAATCAAAAAGTGGGGAAAAGACCTAAACAGACATTTCTCCAAAGAAGACATACAGATTGCTAACAAACACATGAAAAGATGCTCAACATCACTCACTCTTAGAGAAATGCAAGTCAAAACTACAATGAGCTAGCAATTCACACTGGTCAGAATGGCCATCATCCAAAAGTCTACAAACAATAAACACTGGAGAGGGTGTTGAGAAAGGGGAACACTCATGCACTGTTGATGGGAATGTAAATTGATACAGTTACTATGGAAGATGGTACGGAGATTCCTTTAAAAACTAGTAATAAAACCATCATATGACCCAGCAATCCCACTTCTAGGCATATACCCTGAGGAAACCAAAACTGAAAGAGACACATGTATCCCATTGCTCATTGCAGCACTATTTACAATAGCTAGTACATGGAAGCAACCTAGATGTCCATCAACAGATGAATGGATGAGGAAGATGTGGTACATATACACAATGGAATATTCTTAAGCCATAAAAAGGAACACATTTGAGTCAATTCTTAGATGGGTGAACCTAGAACCTACTATACAGAGTGAAGTGAGTCAGAAAGAGAAAGATAAATACCGTATTCTAACACATATATATGGAATCTAGAAAAACAGTGTTGAAGAATTTATTTATAGGGCAGCAATGGAAAGACAGACATAGAGAATAGACTTATGGACATGGGGAGAGGGGAGGAGAGGGTGAGATGTATGGAAAGAGTAACATGGAAACTTACCTCATCATATGTAAAATAGATAGCCAACGGGAATTTGCCATATGGCTCAGGAAACTCAAACAGGGGCTCTGTATCAACCTAGAGGGGTGGGATGGGGAAGGAGACGGGAGGGAGGTTCAAAATGGAAGGGATGTATGTAAACTTATGGCTGATTCATGTTGAGGTTTGACAGAAAACAGCAAAATTATGTAAAGCAATTATCCTTCAATAAAAAATAAATTAATTAAAAAAGAAAAAAAAGAAGTTGGTAAAAGGTTACAAGGTTTTAATTATAAAATGAATAAGGTCTGAAGATCTGATTTATAACATAGTGACAATAGTTGATAATACTGTATTGTGTAAATTTCCTAAGAAGGAATACAAGTGTTTTCACCAAAGAAAAGTAAATATGTGAAGTGGTTGATGACAACACATACATATATCAAACCAACACTTTAAATATATTATAATTCTGTTTGTAAATTATATTTCAATTAATCTGGGGAAGAGTAGATACTGTGTGTATCACTTTATATGAATTCCAAAAGCAAACAAAGATGATCTAAGGTGTCAGAAGTTGGAAGAGTGGTCACCTCAGAGATGAGAGAGTGAGACTGATTGACATGTAACAGGAAGGATTTTTCTTGGGTGTTAAAAATATTCTGTGTCTTTAACAGGGTGTTGATTACATAAATAAATACACATATAAGTAAATATTCATCAAGCCATAAACTTAATATTAATGCACCTTATAGGATATATGTTATATCTCAACTGAAAGTTTTCTCAAAAGTCATATTTACTGAAGCACACATATCTATTTATTACTATTAGCAGAAGAACAATATTCTCTACTTTCCTTACAACTTTCAAATTTTATCAAGTGACTTTCATTGATAAAAACTGGAATCATACCAACAAAAGAATTAGGGGAGTTTATTTCCCAGGATTCTGGGCCCACAAAACAGGGAACAGTGTAAAATGAAGTAAGAATAAACACTAAATATCCCTCTCAATACACTTATCTTGTGAGAATTTAATTAAAAACAAAGAATAAAAAGAATCCTAGAATATTGCGCTACAGATGATATTTTAAAAATATTCCTTTTGGAATATCCTAAGATTCATAATTAAAATCCAACAGGTGTGTGTATATTTTAACCAGGATAGCAATATGAGGGAAACACAGTTATCTAGGAAGTACAGTATTAAAAATAAGTCCCTATACAATTGCATGATTAAAATCTAAATGTTCTTAGAATGTAGGAATGACAGTTTTAATTAGACTATACCTTAAGAGAACAAAACACAAGCACTGATTCTCTAACAAAAGAATTTCTACTGAAATGATAGAAAATGCAACAAAATAAAAATAGCACATTTCAACTTTCTTAACATAATACATGATATAAAAATATGAATACCTGATCTATGTTTTCATTTTCTTTGTTGCATTTACTTTACTTAAAAACGTAATCTTTAAACGTACCATGTCTAGCTTCAAGCTTAATCCAAGTTTATGATTTTTTTTAACTAGCATGTTTTACTACAGAGAGAAATATTTTGCATATTGTAAAGTATGTTGTCATTTGTGGTGGACTTTTCTATTTTTTTCAAATTAAAAACCTGTGATTATACCTGCCATAAATCAATAGCTCAATGTTTTATCCTACCACATTATAACTATAAAACCCATGTTATTATTGAGACTAGTAAGTTATAAAGCATACAAAGAACAATAAAAGTATTTTTAAAGATTTGTTGCCTACTGCTCTACTAATTTTCATCTTTAATACTATCCCCATTGCTACAGTCTGTCACATGCTCTCGTCCATCCTTCTGTAGCTGCCCAGACAACGTCATCTGACAAGCAAAGCCCATACAACTGTTTTTTTTTTTTTTTTTGAAAGCCTCTCACTGTAACTTAGCTTAGCATAAATGTGACAGGTCTCCTTATGAGGAGGAACATAGGGCCACCCACTAAAGAAAGATCATTTATCCCACTCTGCCTATCATTTTATCTTTTCCCACCACTACTGTGTGGGAACCCTGGGTTCATTTGAATGTCATGTTCTCACGTATCTCAGCATGGTCCTGAGGAGAAAAGCACAGTCTCTCTAATCTAAAGTGTTCTCCCTACCTTCCTCAAATAGCATATTTTGCTACTCACTGATCATTTCCTTCTGATTTATGGTATACCACTGTGCTGCATGTGTCATCCAATAAACTATTCATGAGAACATTTGCAGCAGGATTACTAGGGAAAAAAAAAAAAAAGACGACTGGAAAATTACATTTACCAACATCAAGGTTTTCTCTCTTGCCATATTCTTTTTAAAATAACGTTATTATTTCAATAGTCATTTGACATTTTCCATACATCGTTGAAGATTTTCATCTGAGTTAGATAAGAATATTTTCAAACATCCAAAATTCAGCATATCTCTGACCCACCATAACTTCTGTAATTTTTCAGTGAAAACTTTTTCTTCTTCCATTGCTTCATGGACTTTGACACTCTTCTCCCAATTCTGTTTCTTTAGTGATCTCTGAACTCGTTTTATGTAATGTTTTCAATGCTTTCCCTCTTCTTTGGTGCATTGATATAAGTCTGACCACGGTTCTCTTACAACAGTCAATATGCTTTACTTGGATATGTTTTCGTATATGTAAGTTGCATCTACTCTCTTGTTTGTTTCTGGTTTTCCTTTCTTAGCCGTTTCACCATCTCTTAATTATATTCTTTAACTATTTATGTTTTATTTTTCACCCTCATTTTTTTTCTATCTATGCATACAGAAGGCCCCATGATACAAGGGAAAAGCACTGGAGAGGCAAGAGATTTGGAGTGAATTCTTGCATATTAATTCTCTCTGGCTTTAGGAAAACCACTGCCCCTCCATGGGCCTCTCTTTCCTTCTCTGTAAATAAGAAAACTCATTGGGGTTGCTGTGTGAGGTTATAGCCCATGCTAGAAATTTTATAGTTCTAAGAATCAGTAACGGTATCTGTGCCTATATGGCCACATCTATATCTAGCCATCTTGTTCTCCGTTTTCTGTTTTTACATAAGACTAGAACCAAACTTTTCTCTGAGTTTCCAGTCCTAAATTCTGCAATATTATTTTTCTTCTCCTTTTTACTTTAACTTCTACTTTATTTGTTGTCTATTTCTTCTTGTTTTTGGTCTGAACTCCAGAGAAATCAGATTCCAAAATCTGTAAATGTTCTGCTCTATAAGTCTCAAATCTGGCAACATTTGTTAAGCTGCTTAGTTCGTGAACACATGAGCACACATACACACTCACATACACACACTTTGCCACTTCTGAAATCATACTGGTCTAAGTTCAAACCCTAGCTGTACACGTCTCTTGCTAAGCCATAGTTTCCTCAAATGTGAAAAGAATATAATATCCTTACCTTGTTGTCGTCATTGTTTAGTCACTCAATTAGGTCCAATTTTTTACCACCCCATCGACTATAGCCTGCCGGACCCCTCTGTCCATGTGATTCCCTAGGTAACAATACTGGAGTGGGTTGTCATTTCCCTTTCCAAAACATACCTTAGAGCTCTGTTATGAGAATTACATAGAATACTGGTTAAACAGGGTAGTGTTCCACACAGTGCCAGTACTTAGTAAGTTTTAAGCTATTCTTCTTCTCCACCTTCTGTTTTAATATTATTTCACATGCAAAATGTAACTCAGCTCCTTTAGACAAGTCAACTTCCTTTGTCATCCACACCAGGACAGAGGACCTCCACACCTCCACAAGAACCTGCACTCCTCCTGGCACCTCCTGGTGCCACACCATGACTCCAGCGGAAAGATGGGAGTCCTTCAGATCTCTGGATCTATTTTTAATAATACATAGAAGAGTTCTTTATTTGGAGATTTTCTGACAATGATAAAAGGATTTGTTGGCAATGACTAAATTGACTCTGTAAAGAAACTACATAAAGTGTATTCTAAGGTGTGAGCATCAGTTCCAGGTCACCTCCTCTTCCCTGAGGAACTGGCACGTCACTTGGCCAGTGTGATCAAAGTGGCATTTGCCTGGAACCTCTTCTGGATTTTGTCACATGCAGATTCCCCCCTCTGCCCCATAGGAACTCCTTTGTCTTCTCATAATGAAATCAATGAATCTAACTATATCCTTACCCTTATTTTTTACCTTGTCTTCTGTTTTAATGGAAGACATGGCCTGCCAATCCTTTGCTTGTGCTCCAGATCCTACTTCCATTTCCCTTCTCAAAGGCTTTTCCTCTGCAGTCATCTCTTTCTCTCCTGCATTATTGATTCCTTCTTCTTGACCATGCCATTCCCATCTGCCATTGATATGTTCTAGGACATACTTTCCTTAAAACATAAACTTTCTCCTTAATCCTATAGCTAACGTAGCTAATATTCTATCTCCGACCCCCACTTCACAGCAGAACTGCTAAAAAATCTGCTCTCCTTTTTATTCCCTCAATTTTGATTCATTCTTCAATCATTCTGGTTTCCTTCACAGTGGAATCAAAACTGTTCTTTATATGGCAACCAATAAACCATCATCTGGTCAAATCCAAGCCCATCTCTCTGGTCTTCTCTTCCTTAGCCTCTTAGTAGAATTCACAGAACACTCCCTTTTTTATTAAAATACTTTTCCCTTTACCTCCATGTTGTCACACATTTTGATTTTCCTTTTATTCTATCTTCTATCTCCTTTGCTGCTTCATCCTTCTTCCAAACATCTAAATATTGGAGAATCTTAAGGCTCAGTCCCGAGAGGTTTGTTCTTAATCTTTCTGTATTTAGCCTCACCATCTGTAATCTATTCCAGCTCCACAGATAGAATTGATGCTTTTGAACTGACTTCCAAAATTTTATCTCTGGCACCACGCTCTTCTCATAGACATCCTGTATTTCTAGTTAGATATACAACAGGAATCTCATACTTGACATGTTCCAGACCAATCTTTTAACATAACCCCCTCTCCTAATCTTTCCCATCTCAGTAAATGGCACCAACCCCTTTCCTGTTACACAGGCTAAACATATAGTCTTACGTTGGATGCCTTTCCTCCCCTCTCCCAATTTAGTCTACTTAAGACCTGCCTATTATTTCCACCTGTAAATTAGATCTCAAAATACCCATTTTTCTTTGCCTCAGATGCCCCTTTACCCAGTTAAACCATCATCTTTTCATGTTACCTGGGCAGAGAACTTGGAGCAAAGGAGAATTAAAGCATAATGCTAACATATTTACATGGCAAGGAATTTCCCCATTTTTCAGCCCTGTCTTTTCAAGAAGGAGTTTCAAAGGGAAGGAGAGGCATATTGTGTATACTTACTTCATTAGAAGAATTGGGGTGAAGAAGAAAAGGGTTTACAAGTACAAAGAGCACATGGATGAAACAGATATTACTTTTTGGGGAGGTCCTTAGGCACCCCACTCCAGTATTCTTGCCTGGAAAATCCCACGGATGGAGGAGCCTGGTAGGCTGCAGTCCATGGGGTTGCGAAGAGTCGGACACAACTCAGCGACTTCACTTTCACTTTTCACTTTCATGCATTGGAGAAGGAAATGGCAACCCACTCCAGTGTTCTTGCCTGGAGAATCCCAGGGACGGGGGAGCCTGGTGGGCTGCCCGTCTATGGGGTCGCACAGAGTCAGACATGACTTGACGCGACTTAGCAGCAGCAGTTAGTACTGACTGGGATTCCCTCATGGAACAGTGGTAAAGAATCTGCTTGCAATGCAGGAGATGCATGTTTGATCCCTTGTCAGAAAGATTCCCCTGGAGGAGGAAATGGTAACCCATTCCAGTATCCTTGCCTGGGAAATCCCATGGACAGAGGAGCCTGGTGGGCTACAGTCCATGAGGTCATGAAAGAATTGGACAGAACTTAGCAACTAAACAAAAAAAAAAAACAGTACTGACTAGTAGAAAAGCATAATAGTAATAGCTTAAATATTAAATTAGAAATAAATCCATGTTTTGAATGTGTAAATTCAAAATGATTCCAAAATGCATCAGCTCTGTCATTCTAAACTGAATATATTAAATAGGCAACTTTTCCTAAAAGCTCAAAATATTTGTGTTTTTAATATGCTGTGGCCATAAAGGAGATTTCATAGAAAATATATCTTCATGTGTGAGGTTAGAACTTAAAATAATTCTTATTTATTCTTCTTGTATCTCCATATCCTCACTTCTCATACAACTGAGAAAACAGTCATGCAGACATTGCTAAGTAATTCCTTCCTGCTCTAATGTAATAAATTAGTGACACTTATATGTATAAATTAACACTGACTCAGTTTTTCTTATGGGATCTAGAAATACCTCTTTCCATTTGAGTTACCTTCCAGTTCTCTGGTCTCTTCACTCTGGAGAACAGGAGTTGCTAATTTTTTTATTTGCGTGTTTATATAGCTCTATGCTACCTTTCTGGAGAAGGCAATGGCAACCCACTCCAGTACTCTTGCCTGGAAAATACCATGGATGGAGGAGCTTGGTAGGCTGTAGTCCATTGGGTCGCTAAGAGTCGGACACGACTGAGCGACTTCACTTTCACTTTTCACTTTCATGCGTTGGAGAAGGAAATGGCAACCCACTCCAGTGTTCTTGCCTGGAGAATCCCAGGGACAGGGGAGCCTGGTGGGCTGCCGTCTATGGGGTCGCACAGAGTCGGACACGCCTGAAGCGACTTAGCAGCAGCAGCATTAGCACGCTACCTTTCTGAAGCCTAGAAGAGGACAGATGATGAAATGCAATGGTGGAAGGACTGCTACACTCCGACTCTGTGTTCTGTTTCTATTTACCTCAGTGACTGGCTTTCCCTGCTCTCTAAAGAAAACAAGAGTTGCTGCTGTGGTCTTTCAAATATCTTAAGAGAGCTAAAATCTTACTTTGGCTTCTCTCATTGCCATTTTTATTCTTTTGGCTTCTTCTAAACAACCATTTTTCTCTTGTCCTCCTCTTCCCAAGATGACACTCTTGTCCTCAGCTATTCCTTTAAATCTCTCTCTGCCAATCAGAATAGCAATGCCACCCTACTCTATAGTATGTTCTCACTCTCATTTTGTTAATACAGTGTGTTTAATTGACTCTCCCAAGACATCCTTTGAATTCTCCTCTTGATCTACTGCCATTCTGACCATAGTTTTCAATTCTATTTCTTCCCTATTTCTACTTCTAGCAAAGTCACAGTGTCTCTCAGCCACAACTTTTCTGACCTTTACATTTTTGTGTAGCATTCTTTTTTCTTAACTTATTCAGAGGAATCACTAAAATCACTTCAGGGTCCTGGCTTCTCTTCCCTCATGCATTCTCCAAAGTCTGATCCATTTTTTCTTTCCCCACCAATTTGAAGCTTACAGAAAATCCATTAATAACAAGGATTTTAATTATCTCAAACATGCCTCTTGTGTTCAATCCAACTGAGTTTCTAATCAGTGTTCCCTGGTTGAACAACTCGGCTCAACCCCCTGTGGCAAATCTTCGCTGCAATTCTTCCCTCCAAGGCATTGCCAGCAGCATCCTTTTAGAGCCTCAACAACATCTTACAAGCTTACTCTAAAACTCCTTCTGAAACTGGTCCTTATCTTTAAAAAAAAATCTAAGCCAACAAGGTGAGCTTGTTTTCCTTTTTCTCTCCTTCTTTTGTTTCTCTTTCCACACCAGCTCAGTTTCTCACACTACCACTCCTCACTTTGAAATTCCCCATTTGCAGGACACAGGCTTGGCTGAGCTGAGGACCTCCGTTGACAGCACAGCACAAGCAAGCGCCTCCTGGTGGGCACCCGCTGTACCTTTCCCCCTCCACAAGGACCACAGTAGCCTGAGCAAATGGCTCAACTGTTGCTTTCCCCTGACTCCTCCAACACCTGAACTAGTGATACCTGAGCTCTTAGCTGTAGACCGAAACTGGAAGCAGTGAAAATTGCTTTACGAGTTTGGGGACCTTTCCTCCTGATATTTTCTGTAAATTAAATGTGCTTTGCTTTCTTCTTTATTCTTTCTTTACCCCTCATCCCAGGGGCAGTCTCGCTGCCTCATCAGAAATACAAGCCTCTCTCACAGGTATAAGAGGGTCCACAAACTAACCTTAATATGAAGTCTATTTGAACTGTATTTCCTCAAGTATTTATAATTACTTCTAACCTGGAAATTACAGCGATCTGCTGTGATCTCGTCTAGCAGGGTGCCACAATCAAAGAAACATAGGCAAACAAATAAAAGTAAGTAAAAGTTATTTCAAATCTGTATTTATCCCTTAAGAAAGCCCAAAAGGCATAGTGAACCAGCCTTAAAAATCCTTTCTAGCCATCATTGCTACTCTCAATATTCTCTACACAGGCAAAGATGCTCTCAAAAATTCAACCTATATTTTCCTTCTCTCCATATTTTCTCTCTAATGTTAATGGTTAAAAATCACTCTTCCTTTTGTTCATGAATGCAGCTCCCCTGGTCTGCACACTGCTTTCCAATTTCCCTCCCTTCACCCTCAGGCCATCACTCCATCCACCAATCTTCTCCAGAACATTCCAAAGTGCAGAGGAAAGAGGTGCAGTGAATCTGCTTCTCTCACAAGAATCAGCACATCAGCCAAACTCTGCCATACTCTGTACAAGAAAGGAATTGGAAATTGACCCATCCTTTAAATTATCCCTCCTTTAAAGTCGGCACTGGAGTGAGAAAAATTATGACTGTGCTGAATATCTTATTTTCTTTTTATAAAGTTCAAGTCCATAGTACTTGACTATCTCCTGCACAAAAAAGCATATATCCCAAGAAAAAGACGGTTCAAAAGAATACATGCACCCCAATGCATTCACTGCAGCACTATAATAGCCAAGATATGGAAGCAACGTAAATGTTCAATAACAGATAAATGGATAAAGAAGATATAGCACATACATATAAGGGACTATTACTCAGCCATTTAAAGAAATGAAATAATGATAGTTGCAGCAAAATGAATGGACTTGGATATTACCATATAAAGTGAGGAAAGTCAGAGAAAGACAAATATATGATATCGCTTATATGGGGGATCTAAAAAAAGGAATGATACAAATGAACTTACTTGCAAAATAGAAACATACTCACAGACTTGGAGAATGAACTAATGGTTACTAGGTGAGGAGAGTGAGAGGAAGGGGTTGATTGGGAGTTTAAGACTGACATGCACACACTGATATGTTTAAAATAGATAATTAGCAAAGACCTTCTGTATAGCACAGGGAACACTGTTCAATATTCTGTAATAAATGGGAAAAGAATTTGAAAAAGGATACATGTATATAAACTGAATCACTTTGTTGTACACGTGAAATTAACATAATATTGTTACCTAATTATGCTTCAATATAAAATAAAAACATTTATAAAAAGGAGTAACAAATTATGAATCAAATTATCATTGTGGGCAACTGGAGCTATTTCCTTCTGGAACTCAGAGAGACTGTAAAGAAGATACCCTCAGAGTTACCTCATTCCAGGATGAGGAAGACGGGGTATTTAAACAGCAGTTTCTATCAGACATCGATTGGGAGTTTTTTTATGGAGGGAGGAGATGTTAATTCTATGATAGTGTTCCTCTAGAACAGACAGAGAAGGATCAGTTGATCAGAGTAAACACTCAGTCAAAGAGCCACAAATCCTACTAGTTTGAAGATTTTGCAGGGTGCGTGGAAGTAGTGATCATCAAAGGGCTATGAGTATGACACCTGTGGTATCTTGCTATATTCTGTCCCTTGCACCATTCAGATTCTCTCATACATCATGAAGGTCACTCCATCATATCACTGGTTCACAATTTCTTTTGTAAAATGACTTTAGGAATATGAGCAGTTCCCACTGCTCCAGTTGATTCTGAGACCATAATTGATATGCCCTATGTACTTTATCATTCTTGCTACCTTTTTCTTCCTTTTCATCCAGCACTTCAGTTTCTCTAGGTTGCTTGCCTGGTAGGGCAGCCCAGACTCTTATCCCTGAGGGGTCTGAGTCCTGATTCTCATAACCGTGTCAGAATGTGACTGCTGCAGTGTATAATCAAAGTTATCAGGCATGGGAGACATCTCACTGAATCCCCTGGGTTTCAGACATGCTCTTTCTTTTCCTCATTAGCTACCAGCAACTCTATCCCCTCTTGATAATCAGGGTATGCTATCCTGCCAGTATGGTAATTTCTTTCTTTGCCTGCTTGTCAGGCTCCAGTACTTCGGCCACCTGATGCAAACAGCTGACTTATTGGGAAAGACCCTGATGCTGGGAAAGATTGAAGGCAGGAAGAGAAGGGGACGACAGAGGACGAGATGGTTGGATGGTATCACCGACTCAATGGACAGGAGTTTGAGCAAACGCCAGGAGATGGTAAAGGACACAGAAGCCAGGTGTGTTGCAGTCCATGGGGTTGCAAAGTGTTGGATGCAACTGGGCGACTGAACAACAACTACTACTGCTGTGAGAAGCGCAGAATTACCAGATGGTAGTCCTGGCTAAGACTGAATGGAACACTCACCACGTCTGTTTTCAGAGGACTTACTTCCCATTCTGGAAACCAAGACCTCTAATCCAGCAGAGTTTAAAGTTGTGGAGAGAGGAATCACAAATTCCGCAATCCAACTGATGGGCCACTCTGACTTACATCCCTCAGTTCTTTTTCTGTCAGGGACACAGAGTCATACAATGGCAAGAAAGTCAAAGTACATAATACCTCTTGAAAGCAGCACCCCGCCTCCTCAAAGCTTCATCCCCAGCTGGCTTTATAGCCATGCCTTTAAAAACCAAAGAACAGCATTCCATTAGGCCAGCATCTTCTGGGTGATGCATTAATAGTAGAACTAATGGGTCCCTAGGTCATATATTCATTGTTGAACCTCTAACCCTGTAAGTGCTTCCCTTGATCCAAGCAATGTCATGTGGGATTCCATTATGATAAATCAGACATTTTGTGGGCCCTTTGATTGTGGTTGCTGGAAAGGCAAAAGGTCACATTTATTGTCAATCTCAAAGCAAGCTGGCATGCACAGAAATGATAAAAGCCAAAGGGATACAAGTGGGACATTGACATTATCTGCAAATTCCCTGAATCTGTCTCATGTATCAACTGGACCAAATAATAATATCTCATAGGATTTCTATGGGAACTTACTTTTGAAGCAGTATAGAGATGTATGCTATAAATATTCAGGTTTTTTTTTTTTTGAGAAAATCTACAAATATCATTACTCCAACCTCCAGAAAATGAGAACCTATTTTGAGTTTTCTTTTGCATTATATTTCATACTTACCCACCTGTGGTTAATAAATCTAAGATATAAAAATTAGGCAACTAAAAATAAAAGTGATATATGTTTAACTTATATATGAAAAACAAAGATTTCCATTTCCAAAAGGGTTGTTGCTACTAATAATGTATACAAAAGAAATTAAGAATAATTAATCTTCTAAAATAAAATCTGAAATTAAATATTTGGGTAGTTGATGGAGGGGAAGGTCATTTGCTTGATTATCTCAAAAAATATAATCAGTGAATGGTACCCTTATTTCAAAGATTTAAGAAGAGTAATCACTGAAGTAGGTTTTTCAGTATTATTTCAAAACTTATTACATTCCTTTAAATGTATCAATGGTATTTTGTTTCTATGAGGATCAACTAAAACTATTTTATACTCAGTAAGTACATATCCATTTTTGTGAGAATCTAGTTTCTGCTAAGCTGCATTAATTTTTGTGGACTTTATAAGGAAAAATGATGGCATAGCCTTCAGAACATGAGGCCATATTGTAAAATGCAAGAGCCAAGTCTAATAAAAAAAAAAGTTTACTAGAAAAGAAAAGGCATGAGGCTGAGACTGTAAGAAGAATGGAAGTTTAATCGCTCAGAGAGAGCATTTTTGTACAAAGAAGTTGTTTTTAAGAGAAAGAGCAGATCTGACCTAGTTGGTCCAAATAGTAATGTTGATGAGTGAGATAACCTTGGAGAGATAGAACAAGTTTTCTCAGAGGAATGAAAGTGTCAACTGTCAGACCTGGTAATCAATTAAATCTTTAAAAACTACTGTTATATTTAAAGAGAGACAGATGCCATTTGCAGAAATTTTGTTTTTCCTTTTTCATTTGTTATTATGGCTAAATGTAGTTGCCTTATATATACATATCTTATTACAAATAAATATCAACATGAACTTTTCTGAGACCACGGTGAAATCCGTTTGCACATTCCTGAGGCTGCTCAGTTATTCACACATAACTAAGGAATATCTAATATCTCTTCTCACCCACTGCCAATAACATATGAGTGAGCACAAAATCTTAGCTACAGCTGAGAAATCTAGTTAGAGTTGTCTCAAACCTCAAAGTAATAAGAAAAATAATGGGCAAAGTTATACTCAGTAGAAAGACACGGTGAGATCCCTCCCATCCTTTCACAAAAGGCAAACATGAAAAGAAAAAATTCATTAATGACAACAAACACCTGTCTCAAGGCTTCAGGCTGGACAAATCAGGACTGATATCTATACCAACATCCAAAATTAATGTTCTCTTTTGTTCACATGGAGAACCCTAGACATGATTAAAGGTCTGTCTCTGACCACATCTCCTCTTGTATTCTTTCCACAAACACAGAAATGCTTTCCTTCTCATCAACCTGAGAGATAGCTGTACCACATTCTCAAACCCACACTCAGGAAAAATGTATACAATATTATAAAGCAGATTGACTTCATGTATTTTACCACCTGTGACATAAACTGGTACATATGTATATATGTATATATATTCATATACACATATATATTTATAATATATACATTTTATATATGCAGTAAGTTTTATTCTTAACTTCTTGATGAGTTAAGCTTTTCTTCTATTAGCATAGAAGTATCTCCATGAAATATTTAAAGCTGATGTTCTAGAGGAAATAATATTTTTGGCAATCCCGGGGAGTGAGGAGTTTATTTTTTCCATTATAATGCACAACTGCAGAGAAATTTGTTTTCTTTACATCTTTACACTTGGATGACATTTTGGATATTATTTTTCAGGCTACCTTAATAGAAATGTGCATTTCAAGGTATTTAACCATGAGTGCCATTCCCCCAAAACAAGGATATATGCAAAAAGGAAAAAATGAAATGTTTAAGAAGAAAGTTACATGATTACCAGGACAGAAATTATTTTTAATCACAAGGTAACGATTTGAATCAAAATTCAAGCCCTTGGCATTAAAATTTATAGTAGCATAGTTTTCTGTCAAATTTCAGTTCAGTTCAGTTCAGTCGCTCATTCGTGTCCGACTCTTTGCGACCCCATGAATCGCAGCACGCCAGGCCTCCCTGTCCATCACCAACTCCGAGTTCACTCAGACTCATGTCCATAGAGTCAGTGATGTCATCCAGCCATCTCATCCTCTGTCGTCCCCTTCTCCTCCTGCCCCCAATCCCTCCCAGCATCAGAGTTTTTTCCAATGAGTCAACTCTTTGCAGGAGGTGGCCAAAGTACTGGAGTCTCAGCTTTAGCATCATTCCTTCCAAAGAAATCCCAGGGCTGATCTCCTTTAGAATGGACTGGTTGGATTTCCTTGCAGTCCAAGGGACTCTCAAGAGTCTTCTCCAACACCACGGTTCAAAAGCATCAATTCTTTGGCACTCAGCTTTCTTCACAGTCCAACTCTCACATCCGTACATGACCACTGGAAAAACCATAGCCTTGACTAGACGGAGCTTTGTTGGCAAAGTAATGTCTCTGCTTTTGAATATGTTATCTAGGTTGGTCATAACTTTCAAATTTAAATATGTATAAATTAGATTAAATTCTGTCAAAATGGAAAACTAGATCAAATATTTTGTCAAAAATGGATGTTCAATTTTTTTAACTGACTACATTACATTATACAAATGAAACACTTTTGTTCTATTCAAAGGAGAATACAAGAGTTAAAAGACAGAGTTCCTGATTATTGCAGTATTTATAGTATTATATTAATATATTTATTCTATTATGCTTTTTTGCTTGACAATTTTATTTAGATTTAATTTATATTAGTGCTGAGATATTCAACTAATCTGATCACCATATCAAAATTCTAAAATATTAAATAAAAAAAAGATTTAAGACAAAGTTGAATTTCCATATTTGCCTCAAATACTTGGATTTTCAAAGACAGCAAATTTTAATGCAAGGGAAATTCTGTGAACTGAAGATGTCACCTTTATGTAATACCGCTATTAAACGCCTACTACAACCATTTTATAAATTTACAACAGTCTGTCTTAGAACACTTTTATATACTTAAGATGTTTAACAAAAAATTGTGATTCTAATCCAAATTCAAATATATAAAGCTCTCCTAGTAAGTAAACATAATAAGCAAATGTATTTGAATTCAACAGTATGAGTGTGCTCTGAATATTCTGAAATCTCCTCAAATGACTCTACAAAAACATGAAAAATGATAGAGAAAAGGATGGGAAAGGAAATAATATTTACTGAAGGCCTTTCTCTGTGTCTTTTTTGTTTTCAGCATATTACGTAGATCATCCTCAATAGCAATTGACTTCCCTTCTGTACTCTGAATCAAGGGTCGGCAAATTTTTTTCTGTGAAGAGCTAGATAGTATTTTAGACTCTACCTATCTCTGTCACAACTACTAACTGTCAACATAGCATGAAAGTAGCCATGGACTGTACATAACTGAAGTCCCTTGTTCCAATAAAACTTTATTTGTTTAGGCTGAAATTGGAGTTTTATAAAAATTTTTATGTCAAAAATATCCTTCTTGTAACTATTTTTGAACTGTTTTCAAAGGCAAAAGTTATTCTTAGCTTGTGAGTTATACAAACAGGTGTCAGACTGGATTTGACCTACAGACTGGAGTTTGCTAATCTCTGCTCTAAATTTACCCCAGTGTGACCTGTACTTTAACAAACTAAAGTAGTGGTATTTTAAAAAATTAAATTAAACTGATGGTTTAATGAAAGATCCACTTACTTTTATTCAGTTTTATGCCTCTATGGATTCCATTTACTTATGTGTTTATTTTTTAGCATCCAAACAATCCCATAAATTTAAGTAGAAATTTATGGCTAAAATCAAGGTGATTATTCCAATGTTAAATTTTTAAATTTCATTAATTTGAAAGTGAAGTCTGATGGATACATGTATATGGATGGCTGAGTCCCTTTGCTGTTCACCTGGAGCTATCACAATATTGTTAATCGGTTATATCCCAATACAAAAAAAAAGTTCAAAAGAAAAAAAAATGAAATCTAAAAGTTAATGCCTATGCTTTGTAATGAATGCTGTGTTACCTTTTAAAACATAAAACTGTAAAAGATACTCAGTATAACAGTTAAAAACTGTATTTCATAGTATATAGTAAAGTACATTCATTTAGATAAATTGTGAAAACAACTATGAATTCAAATCATATAAGCTAAGATTCAGATCAAGGAGATGGACTAGGAGGACACAGAACTCATTTCTCATCAAGAACACATCAAAAATACATCTACATGTGAAGCAACTCTCACTGAACACTAACCGAAAACTGGTTGAAAGACTCGGTACGACCAAGACTGTGAAAAAGATCCACATGGACTTGGGTAGGAGCGGAAGAGGAGTGATCAGGTCAGGACCTGTGCCCCTGGGAATGGACTCAGAGGAAATAGTATACATGGGTGGAGGTCCTCCCTGGGAGGATCTTTGTGACCCCATGGATGCAGCACACCAGGCTTCCCCGCCCTCCACTATCTCCTAGAGTTTGCTCAAGTTCATGTCCATTAAGTGACAGGCATCTGTTAGAAGTGCTCAACCCTTTCAGTCTTGGTGGGGCCATATGACTAGTTCCTCCTCCCCCAAAGGAACATGAACAGAGGGAACTGGAAGTCGTTCTGTTCTAAGAGTAAGAAGAAGCAAGTGTTCATTCTTTCTACTCTCTTTCCTTTTCCACCAGCTGGTAATTCAAAGAAATTTAAGGACTTCTATTATGGGGAGATTTAAGGTGGAAATAGCCTGAATCCTTCATTCAATGGACAGACAAAAGCCACCAGGAAAACAACCTTCTATGTTTCTAAGCCAATGAAATTTGAAGTTTAGTTGTGATGACAGCCAGCATCAGTCTAATAAGGATAATGTCTCAAGGGTTTTGTTGTTCAGTTACTCAGTCATGTCCAACTCTTTGCAACCCCATGGACTGCAACACACCAGGCTTCTGTGTCCTTCACCATCTCCTGGAGTTTGCTCAAACTAATGTCCATTGAGTCGGTGGTACCATCCAACCATCTCATCCTCTGTCGCCCCCTTCTCCTGCCTTCAATCTTTCCCTGCATCAGGGTCTTTTCCAGTGATTTAGCTCTTCACATCAGGTGGCCAAAATATTGGAGGTTCAGCTTCAGCATCAGTCCTTCCAATTCGTACTATTCAGGGTTGATTTCCTTTAGGATTGATTGGTTTGATCTTCTGAGTATAATGTCTCAAGGGTAACATATCCAAAGTAGAACTTTCCATCTCCAGGACATTCCTTGCCCACTCTTGGCCATCTCTATAAATGTAGCACCAACCACTCAGCTTCTTGGGACTAACACCTTGGTGTCATAAGCCCAACATCTACTTCTGAAACATAGATTATGACAATCCCCTACCTAAAACCATTCAAAATGTTGTCTGTGAACTTAGACAAAAAGTCCAAATTTCTTATTATAAGCCCTCCAGGATCTTTAACCTCACTTATCTGCCACACATACTCTCAGTACTTGTGTTCCAGCCAAAGTGACTTCTTTCAGCTCCTCAAATGCACTGAATTCTTTGCTACCACAAGAAATCTGAGCTTGGGTTACTGTCATCCTGGAATGCTCTGCCCACCCTACTTGACTTGGTTAATTCTGACCTTTGCTCAAATGTGTCTTCCTCAGAAGACACACTTCCTCTTTCCAACATTACTGTCTAACTTAGATCTCCCTTTTTTCCCTTCCCATAACACTGTATTTTCTTCACAAACTTGTTATATTTAAAATTATACAAACATTTTTCTTTCTAATGATTCAATGTCTATCTCACCTACTGGGCTGAGATTCCCACAGGGGTGGCAGGTTGACATGGGCTGTATCTGAGGTTCCATTATTAAAAATGTTTTTTTTATGTTTCTTTTTATTTCATCCCATCAAAATGTATTTATTTTATGCACTTGGTAAATTAGTAAAATAGTACAGGCATGCAATTTTTTTGAACTGTGGTGTTGGAGAAGACTCTTGAGAGTCCCTTGGACTGCAAGGAGATCCAACCAGTCCATTCTGAAGGAAATCAGCCCTGGGATTCCTTTGGAAGGAATGATGCTAAAGCTGGAATTCCAGTACTTTGGCCACCTCATGCGAAGAGTTGATTCATTGGAAAAGACTCTGATGCTGGGAGGGATTGGGGGCAGGAGGAGAAGGGGACGACAGAGGATGAGATGGCTGGATGGCATCACTGACTTGATGGACGTGAGTCTGAGTGAACTCTTGGAGTTGGTGATGGACAGGGAGGCCTGGCGTGCTGTGATTCATGGGGTCGCAAAGAGTTGGACAGGACTGAGCGACTGAACTGAACTGATGCATATGCTAATTGTTGCTTCTAAAAATATTTTTCTAATAAAGCTATTCAATCAAACATTAAAAACATTGCAGTAGACCATAAATTCCACAAGAGGAGGGATTATGTCTGTCTCTGTCCCCTTCAAATGGCCTTGCACGTGATTACACTCTATAAATACTATTAATAGATAAGTGAATAATAAGCATCTACAGTTTACTGTCTTTAATAATTAGTTGGAATTATTATATGTATGCTAAAGTAACTAAATCTGTATTTGTAAAAACAAATTGTTCTAGGCTTGCTTTAATAAACAGACAAAAATCAATTCATAAATAATAGCATGCATTTACATATGAACAATGTTCTAAAGTCTTCTAAAATTATGTTGTCTCTTTCATAAAGGTTAAATACCTCCCATCATCTTCTTTAAGCTATTCATCTGTTCAGTTAAAATTTTCTTCAATGTAATATGAAAGGAAATGTCAGTCTTGGCAAATGATCGCCAATTCCAAATTAAATAGACTCTGAATTAATGAGGTTTTATGGTATTTTCAAAACAACAAAATTCACTCACCATGCTCAAGGTCACTGCTTCCATTTTTAAATGATAAATTTAACTTTTATGTCAGTAGTGATTCTCAAGCCCTATGGTGCATTCGTATCTTGCAATCATGTCTTGGGAAACATTAAAATAATTATTGCTATTAAACTTCATGTCTTCAGTATAAACAACACTATACTTTTACAGCTTTTTTAAATCACATAGCTTCTTTACTATTTCTTAGACATATTAAAAATATAAAAATTTTTATATTTTTAATGTAATCTTTTCTATATAATATAGTTTATTGTTTATAGCATTTCCAATTATCTGCCCTAATTTTTCCCCCCTTTGTCTAGTTCCTTTTAAGCTGAAAGAACTCACTTTCTTCCTACTGGTAAGTTATCAAAATGAAGTGACAGAAAGTTTAGCAGGGCCTTGATCTCTGATATATACCCAGTCTGTTTTTCTACAGTCAAAGCTGGAAGAATAAGTTAAGAATTCAATCAGTAGTGAATGACAAACACTAACCTCAACACACAGTTAACAGTAGTATTTCCTCTCATTCATTTATTCATTCAATAGTCGTTATTTATGAAACCCCCTTATAGGTCAAGTGTTATAGATTGACGAACAAAACAGACTTACACTCTGTCTTCATGGAGTTCACTGTTCAGCAAGTGATCAGTGTTATACCATGAAAAGATACGTGAATATATTCTTGCAAATTGTGATAAATGTTAAAAATCAAAAGAACAGATATTCTAATTGCAGTCTACTCACAAACTGGTGATCTGATAAACAAAATAACTACAATATTGAAAAGAACATTTTTTAAAAATCCCACCCTGTGTACTGGCAAATAGATGAGCATTAGCCAAGATTTTTCTGGTTAGAATTCACACACTGCTGTGATGATTCACTCTTGCTGCTGTAATCACATCATACCTTGCTTTTCCCATGAGCTTTTATCTCAGTATTCTTGAATCTTTCATGGTTACTCTGTATAAAAAAGTTATGAAGAGCAAGGTGGGACGTGAAAGAAGAAGTCAAACTCAATTTTTAAAATATATATGTAAAATAATAAAATGTCTACATGGTAAACATTAAGGAACATTGAGATAAAGGCAAGGAAAATTTAAATATCTCAGCAAAATAGAATGTTGGGTATAATAGTGATAAAAAATGATGAAAATAAATGATAATTTTTGTCTCCAGGTGATGAGTACATTGGAGATAATTATATAATACTGTGTTCTCTATTTTTGTGTATATTTTAAAGTTTCTATAATATAAAGATTTTTTCTAACTTTAAGAAGTAAATGGATTTAGATGTAGTGGAAGATTTTATTTAGTAATGTATGGTTTGTAGAAAAACTAAAATACATAGATAAGCACAATTAAAACTGAAATTACAATGTCATTGTGATAAACACCATTCCAAATCTTTTTCAAAGTATGTGCATGTATAAAAAAGTGGTGGTTTGTACTTGAAGAAATATAATTTATCCGTAGCAATAGGAACTAAGTGCTGGACAAAAGTGATGAGCTGATTTTACAGTTGTGACAACTTGAAAAAACCTCTGGACCCAGCTACTGTGGATTTGCCTTGAAAACAGGGCTATGAGTGAACATTAAAAGGATCGGAAGTTTGTGAGCAGAACCAACCTTCCTGTTGAGAATTTCTGGCTGAAGAAAAGAACACTGAATAAAGACTGTTCCTCCCTCACACCCAGAGGATCCTTGGGCTGAGCAGGGATGTGCACCCATGGAGGGAGCGGTGAAAGAGCAGGAGGCTTGGCCCCAACCCTATCATTTCATGCTGACAAACCACAGGGGCAACACCTGCTTCCTGCCTTGTTGGAAACCTGGTAAAGCAACCAGCATTCAATGCAGAGTGGCTTAATTCTGACTCTTGCAACATGGCTAGTAATAGCAGGATGGGTCGTTTCAACTTAAGAAATCATCCCTAGGTGTTCTTGGAAATATCAGTGAAGAAGGAACCAAAGTGAAAAAAAAAACATTTTATTACTATTTGTAAGAAGATGTTCCACGGTCATAACATAGATGTTGGGTATTACTTATTGAAAACCATTATTTTCTCCCTAAATAATTAAGGAGAGAACCACAGCTAACTATGTATTAACATAAATATGACCATTTGTACATTTTCTTTGCTTTATTCCACTTACTAAATTGTGAACATGTCAATAAACAAACCATAATATTATCTTGCTTGCAAGTATTCCATGACAGTACTAAACTTCAGTTTGCTGTTTACCCTCTGTATCTAAATGTTTAGCTTGTTTCCCAATTTTTACTATTATAAAAAATGACCCATTGAGTATTTTTATAGTTAAATCTTTGTACTTATCCTTGTTTTCCTAGGATGAATTTCAAGCAGTGAAATTTCTGAGTCAATACAGTATTGCAAATGGGCAAACAAAATGAAGCACTTCCTTGATGGCTCAGTGGGTGAAAAATTCACTTGCTATGCAGGAGACACAGGAGATGTGGGTTTGATCCCTGGGTTGGGCAAAAAACAAAATGAAGGGTGTCCCAGGTGGCTCAGTGGTAAACAGTTTGTCTGCCAAGCAGTAGACCCAGATTCGATCCCTGGGTTGGGAAGATCCCCTAGAGGAGGAAGCGGCAACCCACTCCAGTATTCTTGCCTGGAAAATCCCATGGACAGAGGAGCTTGATGGGCTACAGTCCAAGGGTCACAGAGTCAGGCAGGACTTAGCAACTAAACAACAACAAAACAAAATGAACTGCCCTGAACAGAGCTCAGTATATGAAAGTATTAAATATATGATAAAGTAGACATCATGGATTAAAATAGAGTGGAATTATTTTATGATAAATACTACTAGGCTAATTGCTTAGCTATTCACTAGATTTATTTTTCATACCCCTCTTTGTTCTTAAACAGTTTAAGATGGTTTACTAAGGCATGTATCATACAGCAAGATAAGACGAATTGTAGACGGGAAAACAAAGTAAGGAAGAAACAAAGAAAATGAAAGAATGCATGTTTTTTTAATGCATGTCTTAAAATACTATATATTTATTACACATAAACCACAAACCTAGCATCAAATGAGGAGACAGAAAGTAGTTGTAGTTATTTAATTGACATAGATAATGAAATAAAGACAACCTAGTTGATAGGAAGAAGTACAAATACTTGTCCATAAACCCTGCAGGAAAATCCCCCTGGGCTTTCTTGGAAGACAAGGTATAAATGAAATGGACAACACCCTCACAGTGCATAGCAATGCATTTCATCAGGCTGTTTACTGCAACATCCTTCAACATAAGTTAATGGCATTGTGCCAAAGTGAGAATCAATACAAACTCCACAGGGGAAGGTGAGCAATAAAATGCAGTCCACACAGACAGCAACCTATTGTACTGATTCCATCCAAGACAGGGTATATAAAGGATGATAAAGAGCATATTTTTTAACTCAATCCCTCTTAAATACAGTTTCTTTCAACCAAAGCTTTGATAGATAGTGAGCATTAGGGAGTTAATACTTCCTGAAACGTGCTGTGAGCATAGCCATGTTAAACATGGTGAACAGACCAATGAATCCCCTTACAAGGACATACACCTTCGTGTAAGTCCATTTCATCTCTCTGAAGTAAGCAGAGCAAGTAGCTTTAAACAGTTTAAATGGAATAACTAGTCAGTTAATACGGAGAAGGCAATGGCAACCCACTCCAGTACTCTTGCCTGGAAAATCTCATGGGTGGAGAAGCCTGGTAGGCTGCAGTCCATGGGGTCGCGAAGAGTCGGACACGACTGAGCGACTTCACTTTCACTTTTCACTCTCACGCATTGGAGAAGGAAATGGAAACCCACTCCAGTGTTCTTGCCTGGAGAATCCCAGGGACGGGGGAGCCTGGTGGGCTGCCCGTCTACGGGGTCGCACAGAGTCGGACACGACTGAAGCGACTTAGCAGCAGCAGCAGCAGCAGTCAGTTAATGGGTCCATAATCTTTCATGGTTGTAACCAAACCTTGATGTCAAGATATATTTAATATTCCTGGCTAGACTGTAAGCTCTGAGGATAGGAACCATAGCTATCTCACTCGTTGTTGTTGGGGCTGTTTAGTCTCTAAGTCATGTCTGACTCTTTGTGACCCCATGGACTGTGGTCCACAAAGCTCTTCTGTCCATGGGATTTCCCATGAAACAATACTAGAGTGGGTTGTCATTTCCTTCTCCAGGGGATCTTCCTTACTCAGGCATGGATCAAACCCAGGATCATCTCCTGCATTGGCAGGCAGGTTCTTTACTGCTAAGTCACCAGGGAAGCCCATCTCACTTGTACAAAACTCAACTATCATAGGCATTTACAACCCACCACTACCACCTTCTTATATCTCACATGGAATATTGACCAATAACTTCAGGTTTGTCATTTATAAGCCAAAGAACCGCACACATTTTGGAGAGATTGTTCAGTAAGTTAACAGTATTTGGGAGGGATTAAAAGAGCTTCTGTTTTGAAAAGGGATACACTAAAACTTGGGACCTCAAATCACTTGATTTTACTTGTGTTGATAAACATGTAAGCAAGAAGTAAAGGCTAAAATGAAGAGAGGTTTTTGACCATGTTAATATCAGAAATTCTTTCCCAGTTGCTTCATTTAGCTTAAAACTTTAATCACATTCTGTGTTCTGCAAAGTTTGAAGCAGGGGACTTTGGTTTATAAACTGGAAAATATAAATCTTCCAGGTAGTAATTTCCAGAAGTATTATAATCCTTAAACAAACAAATCCCTAATTGATGGTGATGTGGATAGCGGTGCAGCTCCTATTCCACAGCTTTCTTTCTTAGGATACACTCTGCCTCTTGAGTTGAGGGTGAGGGAGAAATGAAAGAAACATATGAGCTTTCTTTTCTTCATTCTTAATCCTTGTTTACTTCATATATGTTTTGCTGGAATGTAGGCTACTTTGTAATAACATTTTGTTCTGTAAGACACTTGGATCATACATCATATGTAGTCCATAGTTTTAAATGAATTGTTATGAAGTTTTTAATTATCCAATAGCATGTTTTTCCTAAATAAAATGACAAAAATAACTCTCCCTGAGATTCCAAGCTCTTTCATTCATGAGTTACCAAGAGTCCAGAGAAATGTATGGTGATATCATGATGAATTCTGAGCTTAGAATACTGGCTCTATGAAAATGTTTTCTTTGTATTTTTGTTTTTGCCCTGGTTCAGTTCACTTCAGTTCAGTCACTCAGTCGTGTCCGACTCTTTGCGACCCCATGAATCACAGCACGCCAGGCCTCCCTGTCCATCACCAACTCCCGGAGTTCACTCAGACTCACGTCCATTGAGTCAGTGATGCCATCCAGCCATCTCATCCTCTGTCGTCCCCTTCTCCTCCTGCCCCCAATCCCTCCCAGCATCAGAGTCTTTTCCAATGAGTCAACTCTTCCCATGAGGTGGCCAAAGTACTGGAGTTTCAGCTTTAGCATCATTCCTTCCAAAGAAATCCCAGGGCTGATCTCCTTCAGAATGGACTGGTTGGATCTCTCCTTGCAGTCTAAGGGACTCTCAAGAGTCTTCTCCAAAACCACAGTTCAAAAGCATCAATTCTTTGGCACTCAGCCTTCTTCACAGTCCAACTCTCACATCCATACATGACCACAGGAAAAACCATAGCCTTGATTTGATGGACCTTTGTTGGCAAAGTAATGTCTCTGCTTTTCAATATGCTATCTAGGTTGGTCATAACTTTCCTTCCAAGGAGTAAGCGTCTTTTAATTTCATGGCTGCAGTCACCATCTGCAGTGATTTTGGAGCCCCCCAAAATAAAGTCTGACAGTGTTTCCACTGTTTCCCCACCTATTTCCCATGAAGTGATGGGACCAGATGCCATGATCTTCGTTTTCTGAATGTTGAGCTTTTTCAACTCAACATTGAAGCCAACTTTTTCACTCTCCACTTTCACTTTCATCAAGAGGCTTTTTAGAACATGTAAAAATAAGTTATCTTATAATACAGTGGTGAACCATGCATAGGAGTGGAAGTCTTACTTTTTGCTAATATTACTTTACATAATATACATAGAAAACCAAAAATTTAAATTAAATATTTAAATAATTTAAAATCTATCCTCAATCTCAGTATTAGGAGAAATACAAATTTCTATAATGATGGTTGAACTTTACAAAGCTTGCACTTAATCTAGGAAACCAAACTAAACTCAACTAATATTTCATTTGCCTATAACCTCAATAATCAAGAAAAATTAATTTTTCTTGAAGATAGACAAAATGAAATTCAGTATTGAAACACAGTTTGCACAAATACTTGAAATGAAAAAACAGTAGAGCTGCCCTACGCTAAGTAAAACAGAGAGCAGGGTAGCACATATGTGCAATTATCTGGAAGCCCCAATCAACACTACCCATCTCTGGAACATTGATGACTTGCTGAACCATCTGTGCAGAGAATTCTAAAGTAGCAGGGGAGAGGGGATGTTGTGATGGAGCAGAAATTGAGAGGGAATAGGGAGAATTAATGGTCTAAGAATTTTTAAGGGACAGGCAGGGTCCCTGGGAGATGGCTAGAGAGAAAGAAAGAGAACTGAGTCAACAGACACAATTTGATCCACTAAGTAAAGAAGCATCTGAATGCTTACAACATGCCAGACAATGGTCCAGGCATTAATGACATCAATTTCAAATACTTGAAACAAAATCTTCAAAGACATAGGATGCGGTAGTTCTTGCCAAAGTATTATGTAACTGAAGCATAATAAGAAACATGAGTACCAAGAAATGTAGAGCAAATGGAAAGAGTCAACATGAGCAAATGAGTAGGACCAATATCTGCCAGGCTTGACCATCTCGACTAGAACACATCATCAGTTGAAGGATGCTAAAGCACCTGGGGTCCCTTTGTTTTATTTTCTCTCTTGATGGATAAATATGTTTCTTACCAGCTTGTATATTCGAATATGACTTATATTTCATAATTTAAAGAGTCAGTTTTAAGCAACAATTCTTTTTTTTTTTTCTGGTAGCATACATGGAACATATGTGGTCTCCTCAACTTCAACACACACTCCTGATATTCTTCTTATTTGAACTTATTTGCAACTTGGAGCAAGATTTATAATTGCAAAAACCCTAAGCATAACAGTGACTAAAATTTTATTTGCTTGACAAAATTATTAATATTGTAGATATAAAATCATTACAGATCTATAGATCTAAGATCAAAGCTTACTTTGAAACATATAATATTTCAAGGCTCCAGGGCCATACATGTTCTTACTGCATCAGCTGCTTTCTTTTGACCCAACTCTATTTGAAAAACTGCTGTGGTGTCTTCTCTCCTTATCTGAATTAAGGATCACATTTATCCTCTGGCCTTGTCCTCACTGAGAATCACTTAAAGGCAGGGTGCCCTTCTTCTGTCAGCTGCTCACTGCTCTTCACTCATTGAATAACAAGACTCAGAGAAAACCTTAGTCTGCTCTACCCCTATTCATCTAAGGGGAAACTTTTTAGAAAAATACCAGATGCTGTGTGTAATTTTATAAATGGCAACCCAGTTAAAAAAATAAAAGCTAAATGATTATTACTACCAACATCCAAAAGATACATTTTAACATCTTAAGCACAATAGAAGTTCAATAAATATTTGCCAAATCAGTGAGCAAATTAATGATAAAGAAAATCATCCTATCTTTATACTCATTATGGAGGTGAATTATACATCTAGTCAAGGCTATGGTTTTTCCAGTAGTCATGTATGGATGTGAGAGTTGGACTGTGAAGAAAGCTGAGTGCCGAAGAATTGATGCTTTTGAACTGTGGTGTTGGAGAAGACTCTTGAGAGTCCCTTGGACTGCAAGGAGATCCAACCAGCCCGTTCTGAAGGAGATCAGCCCTGGGATTTCTTTGGAAGGAATGATGCTAAAGCTGAAACTCCAGTACTTTGGCCACTTCATTCGAAGAGTTGATTCATTGGAAAAGACTCTGATGCTGGGAGGGATTGGGGGCAGGAGGAGAAGGGGACAACAGAGGATGAGATGGCTGGATGGCATCACTGACTCGATGGATGTGTGTGAGTGAACTCCGGGAGTTGGTGATGGACAGGGAGGCCTGGCGTGCTGTGATTCATGGGGTTGCAAAGAGTCGGACATGACTGAGTGACTGAACTGAACTGAACTGAATGATATGATATTCCATTTACTTGTTCTATATAATATTCTCAAAGATTTTGATCTTACTGCTCTCTTTTCTAATCTATGAAACACTATATTCTACAACTTACATATATAAAAGTTTTAATTAGGGGTGGCACATGTGTTGACCAGAATCTTTTCTTCTCAATAAAAACTATTTTTGACCCAGAAGATAATAGAGCCAAGACTACCTCATCTATTTGGTCAGTGATGACTGACCTCAAATGTCTTAAATTAGGTCAGAGCACAGGAGACCATACTGACTGAATGAAACAAGTCATTAGGCTATTTCAACTTCTAACTTCTTCAGATCTTTCTAGATGATTATAAAAACATAATTTTTTAAAAAAAAGAAAAAATAAGTGGAACACTTTTTGTACCCTCATACAGACATGACATTTAGACCTCCAAAGTTCATAATTTCCACAAAAGTTAAATGACTATTGCCAGTCACCCAGAGCTGTCATAGATTATAAAGCAATTAAGACCTTTTTAAGAGTTCATAATGACTATTTTTTCTTAAAGCACTATGGCAAGCAACAAATGACATTCAGCTGCATTTAAGTCATTTTAATGGTTTGATTGGATCACATTTATCATTAAGGCGAAAAACTCAGAAGGCACATTTTTCATAATCGCTTTGTACAAAGTACTGCTGCACATGCATTACTTAACAGACTCTTTTCAG
The DNA here is from genome assembly GCF_029378745.1 of Bos indicus. NCBI lineage: Eukaryota > Metazoa > Chordata > Mammalia > Artiodactyla > Bovidae > Bos > Bos indicus. Next base: position 49,035,463 of record NC_091768.1, read on the forward strand.
TTCCTGAATACAAGAGCATAAAGGTAGTCTGGAAAATTCAGCTTTACCTCTATTAACTTGAGTTGGTGCATTAATACTAGACTGTATCCTCTGCATTTTATGGGCACTCTTTCTGCTGCCATAGGGCCTTCATGTCCACATATTTTTTATGCATGAGAAGATATAAACAGCTATGATCAGAAGGAAGTGTTTTTGAAAGCAAGCTATAATCATAGCTAAGTCTTTTAAATGATACGACAGACAAGTGTAATGAGAAAATCTGTGTACTGCCTGGAGTGACAGGTGCTGATAAAGTCAAGTTCTGGTTATCAGGAGAGGACAGAAAGAAGCTCAGTGCTTAAGAAAAGTGAATGGAAATGTGCTGCCTGAAGGCTCTGAAGTAGACACTGAGGTCTGGATGACAGCTTCCATTCTCACTTACTGCTTACAAAAGACTGATGGCAAGTAGTAGACAAAGGAATAAAGATAGCCCCGATCCTACATACACACACACAGCATCTTTCAGCAGTTTACTTGGGAATATTAAAATTATTGTTTTTATATCCTAAACCCAGATAGAGTTCTAAAGAGTAATCAAGAATCTAACCAAAATGGCATTAACCCACAGGATTTAAAAGCATGGAATAATGAAAGCTAAAAATACATTTAAGAAGATAGGTTTGAAATTTAAACTAGTCTCTCATGATATTCAATATATAATTGATCTGATGCATGCACTTAACTGTATGGATATAAAATAGCATTCAGTGACATTTTATTTTTACTAAACTTAGGCAACCACACTTTTTTGGAAAGCCATCCATGAGTCATTGTATGAAATCATTCCTCTTTGGTAGCACGAATATATAGGCCTTTAACCAGTCAAAAATTAAGCTATCTCCTATCATTTTTGAAATAGAGTAGATTGATGGATGGTGTATGCATGCTCAGTCATGTCTGACTCTTTGTGACCCATGGACTGCAGCCTGCCAGGCTCGCAGTCCATGGAATTTCCCAGACAAGGATACTGGAGTGAGTCACCATTTCCTCCTCCAGAGGATCTTCCCTGAGTCTCCTGTGTCTCCTGAACTGGCAGGAGGATTCTTTACTGCTGCATCACCCAGGAAGCCTAGATTGAAGGACAGAGTCAGATAATTATGGTTTACTGGGTTTGAATGTGTCAACTTGCAGGTATATCATCCCTTTTTTCAGTCATGGTGTCAAGTGTCATTATCATCATTGTCATCATCCTCAAAAATGATAGAATGTTTGTACTAGAAGGAATATTAGAGATAAAGCTGCCAAACTGCTTAATTTTCAAGAAACTAAGGTCTAAAGAAGCTAAACAATACTGGCAACCTGGCAAAACAGAAGGAACTCAAGCATCACCACACTTGCCAATACTTTGTAAGCCAATATTTAAGCCAATACTTTGCTACTAATTCTGTGCTACTCTGGATGTCTGCTTCTATTATACTGTATCTCACTGAATGTAAGGCACTATCAAGTATATGGCACACAATTATTTTATATGCCATTTTAAGAACAGATATAGGACATTAAACTATGCTATGCCATCAACTATATGCCACATTTTCACTTCAAAGGTGTTATTTATGAAAAAATGGGAATCTTAGAATTACTGAAATATGCTATCACATACTAAACATGAAGGAAAGGATCACTTCTTGGTTCAATAAAATTCATAATTAGATACTAATTGAAGATTATCTAATTCATACAACAACTTTAATTCTATAAGCAATTGGGATCCAGAAGAACAAGTGACTTTCCTTAATCACACAGAGATCTGATACAAATATTAAGACAAACACAAATTTGGTCCAGCAGTGATGGCAGCTTACATAACTTGAGTCTTGTCTCAAATAGCAGGTCACTATGTGACTGTGGGTGAGTCATACGGCTCTCTCTCTGGATTACTGGTTTAAGACAAGACATCTGCAATAAGAAGGCAGCGCCTAGTGATTTGTGTGATTCTTTCCAGACTTAATGGTCTTTAATTATTCATGTATGCAATAGTATATTCTACACACACTAAATCATGGTTCTTATTAATAACTTGCAAGAGAAATGCAAAAATTTACTGACATCTTTTCTGTACCTTATACAGAACTCAGTAAAGTGAAAGTGAAAGTCAGTCGTGTCTGACTCTTTTCGACCCCAAGGACTTCTCCAGTCCATGAAATTCTCCAGGCCAGAATACTGGAGTGGGTAGCTTTTCCCTTCTCCAGGGGATCTTCCCAACCCAGGGATCAAAGCCAGGTCTCCTACATTGCCATTGCAGGTGGATTCTTTACCAGCTGAGCCACAAGGGAAGCCCACAGAATTCAGTAAAGAATCTATAAAACAAAAATTCAAAATGTTTATAAAGGATCTGATTCTCGTCATGTCTACTATAATTACCACTTTCCACTCTTCCATTTCATGAAAAAGGTTATTGAAACTTCAGATATATATTGGACATCAGTATCTTTGTGATCAAAATTTGTAGGTTGTAGCAGACTTGAATGTTCCTCTTCACATCTAGATCCAACATATTAGGATTTGTTAGACATAACAAACCCTGAGCATTCACCATTCATTACATCTGCAGAACTGCCTACTGCCCTTCCACTCTCCCGAGACTGAAGGTTGAGACTTGACACAGCTCTGGACCCTGTTATGACCAGATTTCCTGATATTCTTACTCACAGTGATCATCTAGGCAGTCAAATGGGGGAGACACTCCCAGAGGACTGAGGGACCAGCACAGAAACCAGATTGAAGTTGATGTCCTGAAGGGGATGCTTTGGTATCCCATCCAAATCAATTTAGGACCAACTGAGACACTTACTTCTACAGCTGCCAGAAGTGCTCATCAACAATGGTTCACAGCTGAGTCTCACTATAAGTAAGCATTGAAAAGTGTTAACTGCTCAGTTGTGTCCAACTGTTTGTGACCACATAGACTGTAGCCCTCCAGGCTCCTCTGTCCATGTGATTTTCCAGGCAAGAATACTGAAGTGGAAAGCCATTTCCTTCTCCAGGGCATCTTCTGGACCCAGGGATAGAACCCAGGTCTCCCACATTGCAGGCAGATTCTTTACCATCTGAGCCATCAGGAAAGCATTACCCTCAACCAAAGAGAGTGTCTTCACCCAACCTTATGCCCTCACTGGGGGCAACCTATATTCAGTGATTAAGCAGTGTGGGGATACAAAAGCCCAGCACCCTTGACTCAAGGTAGGACAACTCTGAGCGTCCATGACAGTCCCAGAGATCCCCATGGGGCCCACTGAGTGTTGCAACTTCATGATAGTTCAGCTCCTCCCTTGCCCAACCCATCTGTCCTCTCTCCCTCACAAGTGTTTTCTCCAAAAGCACTCCCAATACATCACTTGCATGCAAATCTCTGTCCCAGAGTCCGATTCCCAGGGAAACCTACATAAGAAAGGAACTGTGGCCTTCTGCCCATTCTACCTCCCCCCAAAAGTGTTGGGGAGCAAGATTTAATTTATATAAATTAGATAACCTTATACTGAATAATCTCTTTGTTGCATCAATAATTATAAGTATTTTTGAAAGGCTTAGTCAGTGTGCACATTTTTACATTAAATCCACTCAATAGAATGTTTTACACTGTGGGTTTTAGACCTGCAGTTGTTTTGTTACTGCCCTCATATATTTTTCTAAACCAATTGCTGGATACTATTCTAATATAGAGAAATCTATCAATACATTCATATTCTATTCATATAAGTGTTTTTAGACTAGGTTTTATATAATGAAGGCTTCCCTGGTGGCTCAGACGGTAAAGCGTCTGTCTGCAATGAGGGAGACCTGGGTTCGATTCCTGGGTTGGGAAGATCCCCTGGAGAAGGAAATGGCAATCCACTCCAGCATTCTTGCCTGGAAAATCCCATGGACGGAGGAGCCTGATAGGCTACAGTCCATGGGGTCACAAAGAGTCGGACACGACTGAGTGACTTCACTTCACTTATATAATGAATATAATTTCTACATGATAGAAAAAATAATTACACAGAAGAATATAAAATAAGTAACATCTCCCTTTACCCTTTTTTCTGAAGTCTAGGTCCCAAAAATGACCACTTTATATTGTGTGTGTTTTGGTTTTTGGGGAGACTGCCATCACAACTCTACATAATGTAACTGAGCTTCTTTTTTATAGTTTATAAATATAATGTCTGATACTTTTTATTAAAGATGAATTTATACTATATTCTATAATTCCTGCCACTTCTACACTTTGTTTCATTATATTATTATATGTAGTTCTTCTAATGGTTTCTCTTTTAAGTTTAAATAGCACACTGAATACTCAAATTTTTGATTCACACTGTGAGGTATTGTTCATTACCTTCCCACTATTTATGATAGTAGTAAGTCGTGTGACTGGACCTAAGGTGAAATAATTATAATTCTTTTCCCTTAAAAGACAAGCAACTGGCATCTTATTGTTCTGAATTCTCTTTCAACTTTTTCCCGAATTTCACTTTTCTTAGATATAATTGCCTACCTTTATTTATTGTATCCTGTTCCATCTTTATTGTATTCATTTTATTGTTATGATCATTTTACTGAAGTACTTACTCCCTGAGAATGATACTTTACAGGTAGAGTATATGAACAGCAAGTGTTCCAAGTACTATTGTGTTCAAATTATTTTTTTATTTCTCTGATAATTTAGCTGGATATAAATTTCTGGGTTTAAAATACACTCTTCTATACTTAAAATGGATAACCAACAAAGACTTATTGTATAGCACAGGGAACTCTGCTTGTATGTGGCAGCCTGGCTGGGAAGGGAGTTTGAGGGAGAAAGGTTACATGTATATGTAGGGCTTGAGCACCTTTGCTGTCCACCTGAAGTTGTTAATCAGCAGTACTCTAGCATAAAAAAAATTTTTAAGAACCCTCAAAACTTTGAAAAAATTGTTCCATGATCTTCTGCTTTCCATTGATGCCAGAGTAGTTCTCATCCCTTTCAAGTGACCTCCTTTTTTTCTCCAAAAGGCTTTAGAATTTTCTTTGTCCTATGGGTTATAAATTTCACCAGATTGTATCTAGGTGTGGTTTGGAGGTTTTCCTCAGTTTTGTTTTGTTTTGTTTTTTATTAAACACACTTGGAATTTAATGGACTTTTTCCATTTAAAAACTATCTATTTCTTCAGACCTGCACTGATGTTTTGTTTTTTGTTTCATGGCTCATTAATATCCTCTCCTCCCTCAACTTTATTTCCTATTTTTAAACTTCACATTAGAAGAATATCATATCAGTTAAAATATTCATTGATGTATTTTAGCTTTTCTAATATTTTGTTCAACTTTTTATTGCCTAGCTCTGTGTTCTCAAGTTTATCTTCCAAATAATAGGCTTAGTTTTCACACAAGTCTATTTTACTCTTCAGTAATCCAATGAATGGTTTTTATTTAAGTAAACAATTTTAAGTTTTTTCTTGTTCTCTGTTTCTTTTCCATTAAAGCTTATTCTTGATTCATGGGCAAACATTCTTCTGAGGTTAATAATTAGATTTATATATATAATTTATATATATATTTTTTTTTTAACTGAAATATCTTTCTAAGAGGGATTTTGGGTCTTTATGGTGGATACTGTGGTGTGCTACCCTGATTCCTATCCAGGAAGATCCTGTTACCCTAACTGTGAGCATATTCCACTGTCAGCCCCATCAGCTGCAGAGAGTCCCCTGGGCGATACCTCTTCCCTGGATTTCTGACATCTAATGGGGGCTTGACATGGCCTAACCTGGGACAACTGTGAACTGCCACTTCAGTCCAGAGCTTCCCTTATGATTGGCTGAGGTTCTTATTAAGTCGACATCACAGTTCAATTTCTGCCTATGCCATGAGAAAGAAGGAAATCGTGGAATTTATTCAGCCATGAGAAAGAAGAAAATCTTGCCACATGAAACCACATGGATGGGGCTTGAGAACATTATGCTAAGTGAGATAAGTCAGACAAAGAAAAACAAATACTGTTTGATATCATTTATACATGGAATCTAAAAAAGCTGAACTTATAGAGACAGAGATAGCATGGTGGTTGCCAGAAACTGGGATTGGGGAGAACTTGTCTAAGACTACAAACTCACAACTAATAGATAAATTAGTTCTGGATACCCAATGCACAGTGTAGTGATTATATATAGCCAATAATACTGTATCCTTCACACTGCTAAGAGCATAGGTCATAATTATTCTCATCACAAAAAAAAGAAATAATTATGGGATGCAATAGAGGTGTCAGCTAATGCTTTGGTGGTAATCAGACTGCAGTGTATAAGTGTATCAAATCAATACTTTATATCTCCTAAACTTACAAAATGTTATGTCAATTATCTCACTTTAAAAAAGAATGAATGTATCACTTCTGTTTCTTAAATGGCAAAAGGATTCAGAAAAGAGATGAGATGTTATAGATGCCAGAACAGATGATATTGACTTTGTCTCTAATGCATTCTGAAAAAGGTGGATAATAGCAGATCTCATGTTTTGTATATTACAGCAACATTAAATGAAAGTAACAGTTTCACTTTCACCCTCAATACTTTATGCCACCAAGAAAATCGCTCAGCCGAGAGTGGTTTTGAAATAAGTATTATTGACTGACAAAACCAGAAGAAATTTAAAATATTTTAAACCATCGCCTCATTTCCATTTTCAAAAATGAGAGAGAGCTCATTGAGCTCCTCTGAAGTCAAAGCAGCTTGAAAAGTATGTGATAATTTGAGGGCAGGCCAACAACCTGATCCAAAACATTTCAAATGCCTAGAATAGATGTAAAATGCATCTCGACACTATAAAGACATGGTTAATCCTACTCACACAGAGTGGGAAATGCGAGATCAAATTTACTATAAATTGATTATCTTCCTTCTTTCCCTGAATTCAAGTTTTCTAAATTTCAAGCTATGAGTAATGACAAAGAAATGAACTAAATCCTATGTTTTCTGAATCTAACCATCTGCTATTCAAAATTATGTTTAGAAAAGGACACAGAGGGACAAAGCAATCAAAATCTCTTTTACTGTAAACATTCTTTAAATTAAAGAAAGAAAAATTCCTTACATAGCAAGAATCTCACATGAAAATAAACCTTGAAAATTAAGTCATGAAAATTTTTGACCTTGAAAAACAAAGCATTGAGACATTTTTAATAAAAATGGTATATCAGTTTCAGATTTGAATCCAGGGCTTTTAAAATATAAGGTACTTAAAATTGTTTATAGTGTTATTTTGGTTTGTTTTAACAAGACTGATTCCATATATGTAGCTTTTTTTTAGAATCAACAATAGAGTAGTAAAAATTTGATACTTCTAGTCTTTAAAATACATACACACAGAACAACTTCACAGCAATTTACAGATAAAAGTAAAATTTTAAATGCATTATTTCTAGTACTTATCTCTTGTGAATATGGCAAATTTTCTGGGTATTCCCATAATTATGTAGTGGTGTTTTCTATGTCTAGCTTAATTAGTTCTTATTTTTTCATATTAATGAAATAAATCACAATCATAGATAAACCAAAATAGAATACTACCCTCCCCTCAGCAAGAAACCAAAACCTTTTGTTGGAAAATAATTCTGTCCTTTAGTATCAAGAGGCAGAATGTGAAATGGCTAAGAATGTGTGCTTAGAATCAGACCCCCTGGGATGGATTCCAAGCCTCTCTATGCATGATTCTATAATTTTGAGCAGATTTCCAAACCTTTCTAAGCCCTAGTATCCTCATTGGGATTCTGATTCATGTTGGGCTCTTCTGGTGGCTCAGTGGTAAAGAATCTGCCTGCCAATGCAGGAGATACAGGTTTGATCCCTGGGTCAGGAAGATCCCCTGGAGAAGGGAATGGCAACCCACTCCAGTATTCTTGCCTGGAGAATTCCATGGACAGAGAAGCCTGGCATGCTACTGTCCATGGGGTCACACAGAGTTGGACACGACTGAAGCGACTGAGCACACACACATGCATATATATATATATATATATATACACACACACACACATAAATTATATATATACACATATTATATATATAATCTATATACACACAATTATTATTCTCAGAGGAATTTTTACCTTGTAAATCAAAACTAAGCTTTAATGAAAAAGGAACAATCAGGGAACAAGAACAAATTTTAAAAATATGCTTACTTTAAAAATAATTCAGTGGATGACTGGAGAGAAGCTGAGAGTTGTAAGAATAAGTATAAAATGTTAAAAATCAAACAAATTCAGAGTTTAGAAGAAGCAATAGTCTGGTTTCATGCTAAAGTACCTGTTTCCGTAAGAAGCTGGGAAACTGAGAAGCCTAAACAGTGAAATCAAAGCAAGGCAAGAACGTCTGTAACAACTTCAGGGCAGTTACTTTATCATTCCTGTTAGTCCCCTTGCTTGAAAGATGAAACCAAGGAGTTTCAACAATAGAAAGAGATAAGAGTACCCGTGCATAATTTTTCTCCATCTTTCTACCCTGATTTCACTTGGAAGTAGGAAATGTTAAATGATAATGAGAAACTAAAAGCTAATTTGAAGACTCCCCTCAACATAAATATGTAATGAGCAATGGGCCAAACCTATGATGTCCCATCAGTGGCTGTTTCAAAGAACAGAACCTGAGGGTTGAAGTGACAGCTTCCTACATAATGAGGCAGCAGTTCAGGGAGAAGGGCTGCAGGGATTTTAGGCCAATGCACCCAGCTGCCAAACAATGGCAGAGGTGCCCTCACCAGCTGACCCGCCAGCACTTCTGCTCCTAAGAAAAGCAGCTTCGGAATTAATGCCTCTAGCACCTATGCAAAAGACAGTGAGAATGAGTGGTATTAAAAAGCAAAGACATTGCATTGAGTTTCTTGTCTCTTTCAACTCTTGTTCCCTGTATATGTTTATATTTATCAGCTTCATGTAGCAGTGATTATTTTAATCATATTCATTTCAGAAGATTTTTAAAAAATATTTTATCTGTATCTGCTTTAATACATTTCTATCTTTCTGCCTGTAAGCCCCAGTCTGCACTGCACCACCAAGTATCTTCTCTACCTTGTATCAGTTTCTTCAATTTGCAGAAACGAGCCTGAAGACAGTAATGAGCCTAAAGAGGGCATGCCTTGCCAACATCATATGATTTTAGTGACAGCTCATAAGACTTGGAACTGAGAGAGACATGCACTACCCCTCATTTTAGGTAAGGACTCTGAAGCCAAAAAAAGATTTAAAGAGAAAAAAAGTGTCCAAGGTCACATGGCTGCTTCTGCACCACACCTTGCCCTGTGTTAGGGCTGGGCTATGCCGGCCTCTGCTCCACCACTGAGGCAGCAGCTGCCACAGCTCCAGGCCCCAGGCCCAACCCAGGATTCTGACTTTTCCCACTCTTCCATATTCATGTAAAGTGCCGTGCCATGGGACATATGATCTAGCTTCTAAGAGGCAAACCCAGAAGTGCAGAAGATGACAATAAGGAGCTGCCAGATTCCTGTCCCTTCCTCCCTCTCTGAGACTGTTCTGAAGTGCAGTGGGCTCCACAGCTCGTCTCATCCACAACTCGCTGTGGTTTTTCACTGTCATGCAAGTTTGGTAATGAACCACCCCGCACTGACTGATTCTCCTCCCTTGCCTCTCCTTCCATTTTGCCTCACTACTGCCCCGCTTCCTAGAATGATGTTACGGCAAAATATTTCACTCTGGGCTCTGTTTTCTGGAGAGTCGTGGCTAAATATTTTGAGTCACTCCTCTGGGAGAGGTACTCCACAAACCGGAACACATATGTGTGCTGCTTTCCCTGAGTTTACCACAAAAAGTATACCACGAACTAAGGGCTATATTTCAATACATGAGTGGTCCTAGTTTATACCTGCAATAAAATAAAAATATTTAACATCGCTCTACTAATCTTTGTTCTTTTATAATTTCCAGATTTGCATTCCAAAGTGTACTTGAAAGTCTTTTTCTCCCAGTTATTTTACTCTACCAAGCTCTTCATGGGCTTCCCAGGTGATGCTAGTGGTAAAGAACCCCCCTGCCAATGCAGGGGATGCAGGTTTGATCCCTGGGTCAGGAAGATCCCCTCCAGAAGGAAATGGCAACCTACTCCAGTATTCTTGCCTGGCCAATTCCGTGCACAGAGAAGTACAGTCCATGGGGCTGCCAAGAGTCGGACTCTACTGTGTGACTGAGTACACAGTGGTGAAGAATCCACCTGCCAATGCAGGAGACATAGGTTCAATTCCTGGGTGAGGAAGATCCTCTGGAGGAGAAAATGGCAATCCACTCCAGTATTCTTGCCTGAAGAATCCCATGAACATGGGAGCCTGTCTGGTTACAGTCCATAGTGTTTCAAGGAGTTGGACATGACTGAAGCAACTTAGCACTAGCACAAGCTTTTCATAAGCTTTCATTTGAAAGCGTATTGTTTAAGCTTGAAATATTTCCACAACTTACCAAAGTTTTGATGGTACAGATTTAAAAAAAATTTTCCCCCTAAGTCAAAGTTTTAAAAGGGAGGAGTGTTGTTCTTAAAAATGCAGAGCATGAGTACGTACAAGAATAGAAGGCTTAATATTTTACCAATTCCTCCTCTATCTAGAGTAGACATGTAAGACACACATTTTCTGGAGGATACAATATAAAAAAAAGAGATAGTTGTTAAAATACTGTTCCATCACCTCTAGATTACTGACTGGAGAAAAGGTTACACCATCAAAAGAAGAAAATTAATGCATTAGCAGGGAAGACTGAAAGGATATCAGATTATAAATACCTAACTTACAGGAAGTATAGGTTTTGGTAGTTTCCATTGAATCAGTTGATTCAACTGAAGCTTTCAGATATATTTATAATTAAGCTCGATGATAGTGATATATTGGAGATGAATTATGTTTTCATTAATAGGATGTTCAAAGGATGTGGAGAGGCTATACTAGGTCCTAAAGATCCTGAATATTGTAGATATGCGGTCCAACTTGAGGACATTCAAACAATGGCATCTTGTCATAGGCCATTGGAGAAGGCAATGGCACCCCACTCCAGTACTCTTGCCCGGAAAATCCCATGGACAGAGGAGCCTGGTGGGCTGCAGTCCATGGGGTCGCTAAGAGTCGGACACAACTGAGCGACCTCACTTTCACTTTCACTTTCATGCATTGGAGAAGGAAATGGCAACCCACTCCAGCATTCTTGCCTGGAGAATCCCAGGGATGGAGGAGCCTGATGGGCTGCCATCTATGGGGTAGGACAGAGTCGGACATGACTGAAGCGACTTAGAAGCAGCAGCAGCAGCATAGGCCATTACAACCAAACAAAGTCAAAGAAGAATTCACAACAGTATAGGCTCTCAAAAAGGAAAATATTAGACTCCCTTGCCTTTAAAAATAAACTTTCTTTTGGATATTTTAAGGTTGTTTTCCCTGAGATACAGTGAAAGCTAAAGAGTGCTTGCTTTCATTAAGCAGGTTCCAACATAACACCACTCAGAGACTATCAACTGAAATCTCAGCACAGGGGTGGCAGTGTCTTACCAACAACAAATAATAGACCAAAGACTGAGTGAGCAGATGTCTACCACTTTAGGGAAGTAGCTACACATCCATCTTGTTTTCCTCTGTGGAAAGCTGGGTGGATTATAGTGTATGCTCTTCTTTTCAGCTTTTAACACACTGGCCTTTGAGAAAGTCATCAAATCCCTGAGAACATGAATTTCCCTTCTGTCAAGGCAGCCTTCATTTAAACGAGGCAGTGATAGTAGAAATTTATAAAACTCCTCTAAATGTGATGGCGGCTTCCTTGGCTGAATTGAGTACACAAGCCCTCACACATCTTTTTCAGAATATCAGGTACCCCTGATCTATACAATTGGTGAATAGGGATCATAATAAAAAAGCACTTCGAAAAGTATGCTTTTTGAACAAAATGTGTTTGGTATATTAAAAATGTGTTTGAAAGGGTAGGGAAGAAAGAAGCAACTTTGAAATCAGTGGTCCACTTGCTTCAGTAAAGAAAACCTTATCTTTAGGAGCTAATGATCAGGAGCAAAAAAGAAGGGAGGAGGGAGGCGCCAAGAAGGGTAGGTGCCTTAGCTAGAATAAAAATAAAAATAGCCACTGACAGAAGCTGGGAAAGATATAACTGTTGCTGATTGGAAGGTGAGCATCACAGGGAGACAGGAGAGAAAAAGAGAGAAAAGGAATAGCATATTTTCTATTTTTATCTGAAACAGGCAACATCAAGCAGTTGTCCTTCTAAGGAATATGCTATAAACTAGCTTCCTAGACTGTGAGCTCCTGGAGAACAAGGTCTGTGTCTTCTTTATATCTTTTAGCCCCAACAGGCACATAATATGTGACACATAGAAGGTGTGCAATAGATGTTTACTGGATGAATAAATGACCAGGCAGCTCTTTAGTAAGAAGGAAGCACAGCCAAGCAGGATACAGAAACACAGGAAGTTAGCTCATGGAAGATGTTATCCATCCGTGACCGCCACACACAAAGGAGCAGAGAAAAATACAGCATGAGAGACCCCCTGTCTTTTATCTTCTGTCTCTACCATTCGAGTTTTATGAGGTTCCTGAAGGAAGCCACCCTGGGCAAAGAAGTTGACAGTATCTTTTTATATTTTAATCACTGCTGACACCTAACATCCTTTCTTGAAATATAACATTCTCTTCTGAAATGGTACTGTTGAGGCTAGGGCATCCCCTAGTCACCCCCTGTCTCACCTTCTTTGCCAATTTGCTCTACCAACAGCTCAGTTTTACTTCTATATCACAGACATGCATATTCAGAATCACATTTACTTTATTTACTTGTGAAGTTCACACATTCATGGCACCCATTTGATTGTGGAATAGCTTGAGAATATATTCTAGTCACATTTTATGTTTATAATTAAGAAAAATATTGGCTCAAATACCGATCTGTAGAAGTAACTCGTCTTCTTCTACCACCAAATGTATTCCATGGCTATTTGTTTGGGAGGTTTTAATGTCCCCAAACACCAATTCAGAACAGAACATAGGATAAGTCATTACTTAAAGCACAGCTACACTTTAAATTGAGTGTTTAAGTGACTTTGTGAATTTGTTTTTTCTAGGTGACATTCACTTTGTTTATTGTTTGACACACCCATGTGTGATTCTCCTGAATACTAACATTAAAAAAAAACACTGCTGAATTCCTGGGACACTCCCCATGATGTCTCTTTATAGCAAGTGCGTCTGTCCCAGGAGCATATGCCACTGAGGACATGCAGGGCATCCAGACCCAAGTTCTCCTTAATGGGTGATTCTCACGAACTAGCTGACACCTTGGTTTGACACACAATCCTGTCAATCCTAGTTTTCTGACCTTGGCTATTCTCTTGCTTACGGCTTCATCTCTCCATCTTCAGCATTTTGGCAAATGCTCCCAGAAACAAAGCCCCTTTGTTTATACCCACTAGAACTCTAGACGCATATACCACCCCAGGTGGTAGTTTTCCTCTGGTTTGTCCCCAGCTTAGAGAAAGAATTCGTACAATAGTTTGGGCTACAATAGAATATATCATGCAAACCATACATTATTATACGTGCTGATACATTATGTTTAACATAGACTTTCTCAGCATGACAAATTATCAGATACATGAAGCTCATCTTTTCAACTCTCACCTTTTGCCAGTTTTAGCAACTAAACATTGTAGCCATAAAAATAAACACACCCACCTGTGACCACGCCTAGCCGGACTTACTGTCATTCAAGGATTGGCAGACCTTACCTCAATCCAATGACCTCACAGCCCAACTCATTGGGTCACATTCCCTCTCCTGAGCCTCACTTTCCTTGAAAGTTCCCTTTTGCTTCATTTTGACCATTTTTGTCTCATTATTCTACTGACATCTGCTTATCCTCTCAAGGAGAGACTTTCCCACCAAAACTAATACACACTAAGTTGCTAATACTAGTAAAGCTTATTACAAAATCAAGCTTCAAGTAGCTTCATTCTAGCAATGAGCAACTGTTCACTAGTGGTCAAATCTCAGTCATCAGCAGCAAAATTAAGAGGAGATATTCCAGGGAAGAAATCCTTCTCACAGGAACCTACATATCTCTTCTACACAAAATGGACTGACCTCTTAACCTCAGTCCTCAGCCTTCCAAAGTGTAAATGAGCAACGTGACTAAACTCTAAGCATCCACTGAAGACATTAATTAAATGACAGCCTCTCCTATCACTGCCAATAATTAGATTTCCTATCAGGTTCTATTGTTTCCTATTAACCAAATGTCAAGGTCTCTAATTTAATAAAATTGATATATCATCATGTCAGGATGTTCCTGATAAATTCTACAGTGTTCTTCATTCAGTAAAATATCTTTCTTGATCTCTAGAGTCAATGACTTCATAAAGGAAAACCTGAGATTTAATTGAGCAAAATTTAGCAAATTCCATTGCTAAGAGCTTTATTTATGTGCTGCTAAATGATCAGACATTGATATCAAACTAGAAGTTCTCGTGTCAGAGATGACCTCCACACCACAGGCCAGAAAATATCTCTCAAGATTAAAATAGTAAACTTTCTCCATTAAGGCATAAAAAAGAAAATTTTATTATTGAGTGACTTAAATAGCAAAATCTATGTTTAGCAAGAGTGCAGAATGTCCCAGTCTCAAAAGTAATTATCCTGAAAGTAATGGTGAATGAAATTGAGTTTAAAATTCAATCTTAAAATTGAAAGGCATTATCAATTCTAAATCTGAGATAAAAAGAAAAGCAGAATTTGCTAGTTTTCACATCATGCCCTTGTGTGATGATTTTAAGCCTCTGTGTTTGCTTTTCCCTTCAATTGGGAAGAACCCACTCTCCTTGACCCCTTGGCCAAGGCTCTTTCAAGACTCTTGTTCAAATGAAACCTCCTCAAATAAATCTTTCCAAATATGGTAGGGCATTAATGATGGAAAAATCAGACATTACATGCTTCATGATATGGATGTGATACATTAGGAAATATTCATCTCTGCCTATAAAATATAATTGCAAAAAAGTAGAAACTCCATCTAATCAAGCTCCTCAATCTAACAATAAGTTTATTGGAAACATATGAACAGAAAAACCAGCTAAATGACACCCCAAAGAAGCAATTAACCAAAGGCAGAATATGGGACAGAATAAAAGATACAAAGATACATCATAACCAAATGCAATAGGTTGATCTTATTTTGCTCCTAATTCCAACAAAATAACTCTAAAAAGATATTTTTGAGATAATTAGGAAAATTTGAGTATGTACTGGGTATTGGATGATATTAAGAAATGATCATTAATTAGTTAGATATTATAATTATGTGGCTCTTGTATTAAAATATTCTTTTCAGTCAGAGATTCATGTTAGGTGAAATGACATGGAATTTGCTTTAAAATACCTAAGCAAAAAAAAATGAGTAGATTATAGTTGAAATAAGATTGGAAAAATTATGGAAATCATTGAGGCTGGTGATAGGTACCTGAGGGTTCACCGAACAACATTCTCTACTTTCTGTATCTTTGAAAATTTCCATAATAAAATGTTTTAAAGTGCTGAATATATACAGTGTGGAGTAAAATCACAGAACTCTGTGTATATGAAGGTGAACAAAAGCTCCAGAGGAGCTTACAGTCTCAAGCAGGAAAAACAATATTAAGAAATTTAATTTTACGAATAGTTAATAAATTAGAATTTGTTAGTGCTCCAGAAGAAAAATACAAAGTGTCGTGAGAATGAGCCTCTGTGCTTTCAACACTCAGCTCAACCACCATACCAACTCTCAGAGTTCTTATGTCCTAAGACATTCAATTTCTCTCTCCTTTGTCCCTTAAGTATCATACACAGTTTTATTCATAACATCTATTATAATTTACTGTACATATTTGACTCATGTCTGCCTAACCCATGCCCACCTCCCCTTGCCTTCAAGTTTATAAGGGCTTTAATGATGGGGAACACTATTTAATCCAGTTCTGGGTTAACTGGGCCTGTGTGGACATTACCTGGTCCCAGTACAACCAACTTCTCACCTAATGGTTGGGCTGTACACTGGTAATCATTGCTCAGATACATTACTGGAGCAAAGTTTTGAAATTGTTTGATAAGGACACAGACTTCTGATGGGCAGGCCCTCTACCTGCCACTACACTAAAGCCACATCAGGCCAAATGCCAGGACCCAGATGGACAGAAGGACTTTAGTCTGACCTCTGAACCTCAACTTCCTGACTTCACAGCTCATGTCCCCTCACTTCTGTTCACCCTAAATTGGGGTTTGAGTTTTTTTTCTGTCCTTTGGAAAACCTCTCATTGAAGGTAGAAGAACCTAGATTCAGAGCAGAATGAAGCCAGAACTCTCCAAGAAAACCAAGTATCTTCTCTCTCTCAAGTGTGTGTTGTGCTAAGTCACTTCAGTCATGTCTGACTCTTTGCAACTCCATGGACTGTAGCCCACTAGACTCCTCTGTCCTTGGGATTTTCCAGGCAAGGATATCAGATTGCATTGCCACTTCCTGTAACAGAGGATCTTCCCAACCCAGGAATCAAACCCAAGTCTCTTAGGTCTCCGGCATTGGCAGGCAGGCTCTTTACCACTAGCAGCAGCTGGGAAGCCCGCTACACACCCTAATGTAATCATGGAAGAGATTATATTACCTAGTACATCCATTACCATTGCCATATTCTATTTTTAGAAGCAAGTCAAAGGTCTCATCTACACTCAAGGGCCAGACAGAAACATGGTAGTCATCCTAGGGTCTGTCTGCTACATGTATGAACAACATTTGCACTATAATATTACTATACATTAATTTGCTTTTGAAATTTCAGAATCAACTTACAAAGAATAGCTATTAATATTCATTATAAAGTTCATAACAGGAGAGATGAAAAATATTAAAAGATATGTTCTAAAGTGGTTAAATGAATAAATGGAGAATATGTTATTGAAAGTCATAAAGGTGACCACTGGAAAAATTAAAAATAAGACATAATTTAAAAAAAAATAGGAGGAAAGTGAATAGTTTCCTGGTAGCTTTTTAAAAATTTTTTGAATTTTATTTATTGTATTATTTATTTTTGGCTGTGCTGGGTCTTTGTTGCTGCACAGGCTTTCCTCTAGTTGTGGTAAGTGTGGGCTACCCTTTGTTGCATTGCTGGCTTCTCATTGTGGTGGCTTCTCTTGCAAAGCACGGGCTCTAGGGCACATGGCGTTCAACAGTTGCAGCTTCCAGGCTCTAGAGCACAGGCTCAAGAGTTGTGGCGATTGGGCTTAATTGCTCCACTGCATGTGGGATCTTCCCAAATCAGGGACTGAACCTGTCTCTTGCATTGGCAGGCAAATTTTTTACCACTGAGCCACCAGGAAAACCCTGATATTTGTTTTTTGACTTATGTTTTCCCTTCATCTTTTATAAAGGAAATCAATACTTTCTAGTAGTCAAACTAGAAATCAACCTACAAGTATATTGTTTAAATGGTAATCACTGAAAGAAGTAAAAAACAAAAACCACTGATGCTTGCTTGTGTGGCACAGACCAGTGGTGGAAACAGGCAAGAAAGGAGACTCATTGTTGTTTTAGACTCCTGTGTATTATTTGATTCTTTTTTTTTTTTTTTACCCATCGCATTATTTTCTAGAAGTGCTTCCCTGGTGGCTCAGACGGTAAAGCGTCTGCCTGCAATGAGGGAGAACTGGGTTCGATTCCTGGGTCAGGAAGATCTGGAGAAGGACATGGCAATCCACTCCAGCACTCTTGCCTGGAAGATCCCATGGACGGAGGAGCCTGATAGGCTACAGTCCATGGGGTCGCAAAGAGTCAGACACGACTGAGCGACTTCACTTTCTTTCACCTTTATTTTCATATTATTTTTAAACTTGCTTTAAACATAAGACATTTTAGGAATTGGGTGACAATAACACTGATGTTGAAGTTGAAACCAAGGCAGAGCCTTGGTCTTCTGATTCTAAAGCCATTCCCCATTCCCATACAACACAATGCTCAAATACATTTAAACAAAAGGCAAGAATTCTGGGTTCCAGTTCTGGATTTGCCATAATTTGTTTGGGGCAAGTCATTCACTGAACTTTAGTTTCCTCATGTATAAGCTGCATAATCATGTGTACATTAGTGATTTTTAACTTTTTTTTTAAGCAGCAAAATGTACCGTTCAAGTGAAATATTGGAGTCTCAGATTTGACAAAAGCTTGAAATGAAAGGGAAAAAAATAAAACCTGAGCTTCTTTGACTAAAAAGGGCAGAATGAACACTTCAGGCTTCAACAGCCCAGGCAGACTCTTTCAGAGTCTAGAAATTTCTGCAGTCCAAGTATGTGAAAACCATCAAAATTAGGTTCTAATTGAGAGGCTGGTTGGGTGGGGAGGCAGAGAGTTCACATTTCCAACAAACTTCCAGGTGGTGCTAATGTCGCTGGCCTTTTCATAAGTCACTAGATGCTCTCAAGCCCCTTTCTAATGCCTTGATGGATTTTATCTTATCTTCATTTCCTACTTAACATCCATCTTTATGAGCCCACTGACAACAGAGATCAATCTCAAAGAGCATCACTAGCTCTCGATTTACTAGTGAAGTTTTCTAGTGAAGGAGCAGGACCATCTGAATCTGCAGTGAGGTACCAGAGCACAGTGACAGAGGACATAATCTCTGGGTGTTACAATTTCAGGTCTTAATTGTCCCACTTACTGGTTAGGTGACCTTGGCAAGTAACTTCACCTCTTTGACTATTAGGTTTCTCATCTGCAAAATGGAGATAAAAGTAGCTGTCTTCAAGGCTGTTGGGAGGATTATAAATGGTATTTATCTTTAAGAGCCTTAGCATGATGCCTTGAATGCCATGAAAAATGTGAAAATGTGAGTCACTCAGTCGTGCCTGACTCTTCGCGATCCCATGGACTGCAGCCCACTAGGCTCCTTTGTATATGGGATTTTCCAGGCAAGGATTCTGGAGTGGTTTGTCATTTTCTTCTCCGAGGGATCTTCCCCACCCAGGGATCAAACCTAAGTCTCCTGCCCTGCAAGCAGATTCTTTACAGACTCAGCTACCAGGGAAGTCAATGGGCAATCAATAAATGTTAGCCATTAAAGGGGCATAGGGGATATTTTAAAGAATTGCTTGCAAAGCCTTAAATCTAGTATCAAAGTACCTGTGCATAAAGAATTCTAACCTGTGGTTGGTAGACTCACAGCAAAGGTACGATGTACAGGGCAAAAGCACATGAAGGGTTCAGTAGCAGAAATAAACTGCTATTTTCACCAGGGCCCTGCTGACTATTTACAGCCTATCAGGACAACAGTGTCATGATTTCATTACAGCTACCCAGTGTATCACCAGAAAGTATTGTTCACATAATGTGTCTCTGTAAGAACAAGTTATAAACAAAATACAGACAAGAACAGATCTTTCCTGTCAAAACTAACTAAAATCTGCTCTGAAACTGATTCCACCTCCTTAGCTTTTCTGTCATTTTTTCCTGATAAAATCTCTACTGTTATAAGAATATATATATATATACACACACACACACATATATATATATCTTACAATTATCCTCAAAACCAAGAATTAACATTCTTTCTATCATATCAAAAATATTCCCTCTAATATTTTCCCCCAGCTCACAACAGACAAGTTATCAAAATAAATTTTTGTGAAGATTCTACACCACAGAATTCTAGATTTAAAGAGAGGAGGTCATACTACATTACTGGGAAACTTACTCAAGAATGCTCTGGCTCTTTCTGATTTTCTCTGAAGTGGCACTCCCTATGACAATATAATCCATTGTGTGGGATAGCCTAGGAATTCAGTGATTTGGGGCTGAAGCATCATGCTAAACTTTGGCAGAGTATTGTGCAAAGATCCAGCCTCAGTCAAAATGCAATTCCAGAAAGCTTAACCATGAATAGACAGCTAATTTAGAAAATAATTGAAAACTTAATCTGTCAGTAGAATATGAAAGAATAAATGCTAAAGCTTCATCAAATGATTACTGACTAGAGGCTGCACATATTTTCAAAAATAAAACAATTTATTAGAAGCACAGACATTGCAGAAGGGCAACTACACAAGGCAAAAAAGGAATTTCTTGAGTCTTAGTGAGTCTCCTGGGGGCTTCCTTGAGAGCTCAGTTGTAAGGAATCCGCCTGCCAATGCAGGAGACACGAGAGACGCAGGTTCAATCCCTGGATCAGGAAGAACCCCTGGAGTAGGAAACGGCAGCGCACTCTAGTATTCTTGCCTGGGAAATCCTACGGACAGATGAGCCTGGTGGGTTACATCCATGGGGTTGCAAAAGGGTCGAACATGACTTAGGGACTAAACAACAACAACAAAGTGAGTCTCCCAGACAATACTAAAGAAAAGAAAGTGAAAGTGAAGTCTCTCAGTCGTGTCCAACTCTTTGCGACCCCGTGGACAGTAGCCCACCGTGGAGATAAAGCTCACCTGCATGTTCCAATATGATATATTTTGTTTTCTCAAATTAAAGAAGCAACATTGTCATTTTTATAACCTCTAGATTAAAAGGCAAGTGAATTGACTTATTCCCCAATTTTACCTCTAATGGGTTGTATGACCTTGGGCAAGTCATTCAATTTCTCTGAACTTTGACTTTTTATTGAATGAATGGATCGATCATTTCAATTATAATTTTATTACAAATACATGTTTATTTTATTAAAATATATAGAAAACTATATAAACTTCTAATTTTTCTACATTTGTTCTGTGTTTATCATTGAAACCTTCTCGATACTCATTGTTTACTTTGTTCCAACCTTTCAGAAACTTAAGAGTAACAAATATCAAATGGTTAAAATAAATTGTATTTGAGAAGGAGGGGTGTATATGTGAGAAAAAGAGACAACGAGTTCACACCTAAAAGAATACATATGTGTTTAAGATAAATGAATATCCCTTTCTGAAACAAACCTAGGTTTTAGTTTTATTTGACTTGTGTATATACACTATTGCCTCCTGGAGAAGTTCAGCTTCAGAAAGAATCTGCACAGTGTGTGTTACAGTCTCTCAGGCATTTAGGGAGTTATGAGGCATCATGCCCATTAGAACTGTTTCTTCCCCATAGAATTACTCTTCCTTCTTTTCCATGACAGTTCTTCATATTATTTCCCAAAAGGCACAGAGTCTTATATCTGGTAGCACTCAATAAATGCTTGCCGAATAAAATTGAATGCTAGCCGATGTGAAAATAGAACAAAAGAAGTGGTGTCTCCTTCTGAACTTCTTTCTCCTGGGTCTATAAGTGCCTTTCTCTTACTTTGAGGTCTCAGTGTCCATCCCACCAAGGAAGTCTGCCCTTTCTCTAGTTCTCTAGTTCTCTGTAAAGCTCCTGCAGCTCAGCCACCTGCTTCCTGATGGAGTTAACCAGCATGCACCTCCCACACCAGATGGCTCCCCTCCTTTGCCTTTGCTTGGCAAAAATTTACAAACATATTTCTACGTGTCCACACCGGGACATGCATGGACACATTCAAGGGTCAAGAATCTGTATAAGCATCAGCAGAAGCAGCTCAAAGAGCCCCCAGTGAACTTGAAAGATTTGTGTTGTTGCACTATTTTGCATTCTTTTCTTGTTTACACTGTTTTGTGTGTGTGTGGTATACAAACACTTTGTTTTAGAAGTTTTCTTTCCCCCATCTATCATCAGAATTCCTCACAAATTTTTCAAGTTTCACACAACAAGGCCATATCAGAGAACTGAAAATTATTTCTTTAGTCTCAGTTTCCTATCTGACCTCACAATTTTGTATACCCTGATTATCAATCCCAACACCACGAGGATCATGAGAGGAAGACTGGAGTACTTCTTTAGTGCAGCTAGAATTAGAGGGTTGGGAGAGGAAAGTGCGTGGAGGAGGCAGACTTTAGAAGCTGTTTGGAAACCAAACTGGCAGATCACATGTACAGGCTGAAAATTCAGTTTTCAATCCACATTTCAGAGCAGCCTATCATGGCTCTCCTTCTTCTTGACTTAAATAGTTCAAAAGTGAACCCAGTTGTCAAAATGGGACTAGAGATACTATGGAGATGAAAGTTTTTTGTTTCCTCCTGGTCCACCTGTTATGGAGCTGAAGGAAGGAATCAAATTTCACTTCTACCTCAGTTCCTCCTCTTACACTGTACCAACTAATATAAAAAGTAAGAACATAGTGACCTTAGAAAAAAACCAGAAACAAGAATTTAATTCTCAAACTCTTTTACAACTACCTCCCTTCACTAAAAATCAGTGAGCTATCTGAGCTATATAGCTCAGTTGGTTAGTTCCATGGTCTCAAAATACAGGCAAGGACCAGCAAACCCTTAAGGTATACCAGATAAACTACAGTGGGGTCATGTCATTTATGATATTGCTGAGCCTAAGCTTATAACTGTAAATGAATAATTTCTCTCTAAATTTTAGAAGAAGACTTTTGCTGATAACATTTTAAAACTGTCAATTTGCCCCTTGTATCCAGTGAAATTCTTTGGCTGGTCTGTTTGGTTGGGACGTTCGTTATAGTAGAAGTCAAAACTTGATTTGAAAGGTCCTGGGCTTCCCAGGTGGAGCTACTGGTAAAGAACTCACCTGCTCATGCGGGAGACTCAAGAGACGTGGTTCGATACCTAGGTTAGGAAGATCCCCGGGAGGAAGAAATGGTAACCCACTCCACTAAGCTTGCCTAGGAAATCTCATAGACAGAGGAGCCTGGCGGGCTACAGTACATGGGGTGGAAAAGAGTCAGACACAACTGGGCGCACAAACATGCACACATACATATGGCTGATTCTAGACATTATCAGGGCCATTGCATATATATTCCAACTTCCTCTGTCCGTCTTCACCACTGTTCAGTAGTGTGTGTAGTGTAGTGTAGTCGCTCAGTCGTGTCCGACTCTTTGCGACCCTGTGGACTACATAGCCCACTAGGCTCCTCTGTCCATGGGATTCTCCAGGCAAGAATACTGGAGTGGGTTGCCATTTCCTTCTCCAGGGGATCTTCCCGACCTAGGGATCGAACCTGGGCCTCCCGCATCACAGGCAGATGCTTTACCCTCTGAGCCACCAGGGAAGCCCTATATATTTACTTGCACGTCTCCCAACTTCACAAAATCATCCTCCACCCACCTGGAGAAAGAAATGAGAAAAATCAATAAAAGCTGATGTCCTTGAGTAATTTCCACTCCCAATTTCTTCTTGAAAAAGCAATCAAGGCAAAAACTTTATTAGTTTCACAGCCAATGGGAGGGAGAAAAATCCATCATTTTCTTAAACATTTTCCTTTAGTTGAAGGAAATCCTTCCATTAAGAGCTGTCAACACGGAGCCACACAGTGTCGTTAAGCCACACAGAGGGTTAAAACAAAAGCACAGTGCAGGTTCCTAATATCTACAGCTGCTTCACCCCTGCCCTCCCACTGTTGCTGTCTGTCTCCATTCCTCTTCATTGGAACCAGTCTAGCATAATGCTTTTCCTGTGGACCAAAGGTTCTGAAGCCAAAAGCCATCATTTTGAAAAAAAAAAAAAGAGAGAGAGAGAAAGTAATGAACATAAACATCACTTCTCAATCACTTTGCTTGCTTCCAAAAGCATTGGTGCATTCATTTTTATTACTTTCCTAACGACACTTTCCCTAAATTGCTCTCAAGAAATAGCTGAGGAAAGAAGTTGGGGAAGGAGAGAGAGAGAAATAAGAGACCAAAGTTAAGGGCTGGCATTCTGAGTGGGCGCTGTGTGTAGCTGTCTACCTCCTGTTCAGAAAGGCTTCCCACCTCACCAATTTCCTTACCCGACCAACTTTCTAAGGTTGAAAATGCCATCATTAGACTTAGAAAAGAGTTTGAATTAAAATGCTAGCTCCTACTAAACTACAATTGCAAATTCTGAGAAACCTTAAGTGATGTATGAGATCATTTTTAAGACTACAGCATGATAGCAGTAATGGATAACAAACATGAGAAACCTGAGAACGAATTTAGACAAAAGACAGAAATTATTTCCCAAAATGATACAGAAAAATTATTGTTCAACATGATACAGATAAACTGCAAGTGACTAACTTTGAAGTCAGCGTTAATTATGTTTTCAGTAACAAGAAAGAGAATCACAGGTTCTTGCGGTAGATTCACATTATTTGCCTTCTCTCTCATAGAACAGTGGTGAAATGTGCAGACTCTGGCATCAGAATACCTTTTTTGAAGCCTGGCTCTGCCACTTAAAATTTATGTAACTTTGTACATATTGCCTTACAGTCTCAACCTCCCCATCTGTGAAATGGGTATAATAATAGTGGCTCTGCATGTAAAGGTTAATGACATGTTACAAATAAAATGTTTCATTCAGTGTCTGCTACATTAGGGGAAAAACCTAAGTGTTTTCCATCATCATCATCATCATCATTATATAGGAAAAACATGAAGAACATGGACTCTGTGTAAGAAAATTAGATAGTAAAATGGTTAATTTGAAAATAATTCCCATTTTATGCAAATATTCCTTATAATTAAGTTCAGTGTCATACTACAGTTTGCTCATCTTAAATGATAATAGTTATCATTTGTTGAGGAACTACTAAGTACAAAGCACTGTGTTATTTACTATATGCATTCAGATTTAATCTAAAACTTGGTACCTCCTACAAAGTTTCAGTTACACTTGATGATTAGCTCTGGATAACATAAGGCCTACAATTAACAACACAATATCACATACTTAAAATTTTGCTAAGAACATAGATATTATGCTAAGTGATCTTCCCACAAAAGAAAAAATATTTCAAAAATAAATAGCAGGGGCAGGAGATAATTTTGGGGAGTGATGGGTAAGTTTATGGCCTTGATTATAGTGATAGCTTCATGGTCCAAACTCGTGACATATTAAACAGTAAATATGTACAGCTTTTTGTATGTCAACCATAACTAAACAAAGTGGTTTCAATAAAAAAAAAAAGACACAGTACCCTGGAGAAGAGCCAATTTTTCCCAAATAAGCAGATTAAATTTTAAAATTTCTTTTCATACAGCAATTTATCTTCTAAATTTTTTTCTAGGGGAAAAGTATCATGCACAGAAATTTATATGCAACATTTAGAGCAGCATCACCCATAACTGTCAAAACAGTGGGAAGAAAACCTGGATGCCTAAAAATATAGAATTGGGTAAATACAAAATGTTCACCCTTTTGACAAAATAAGATTAAATTGTTTCAAAAAGAAATATTTAATACCCTGGGAAATTATCCAAAAAATGTAAGTAAAAAGAGCATTTTACAAAACATTATTTATAGTATATTTTCACCTGTATAAATATTAGTACAAAGCATCTAGCACAGAGCATAGATCAAATGATACTTGTAAAACACATGTAAATCCAGAGAACAAAGACAGTAGGTTGTGTAATGTTGTCAATGGTTATGTAGAGGTAGAGAGATTACAAGTGATCCTTGATTTCTGCTTTATATTTTTCTGATTTCTCTGAATTTTATATAATAAACAGATATTATTATTATAATTTAAAACAACAACAACAAAACCTCATTCTGACTGTCTCAGAAAGTAACCAATAACTAAGAAGCTCAGCAAAGGAGAAGTATGTATAGGAGACAAGAATGAAACCCTATAGGACAGGTAAGCGAGGGCTTTAAAGACTGAGTGTAGGAAGAACCTGGACAAATTTTCTTAGCAGACACGGGGAACTGCAGCTGCTGTTGTTATAGGCAGCAGGTAAGAACCAGAACGTAGGTGTTAAAATTCCAATCCACCTCGATATTCATTAGTGTAAGACCCCATGTGACCAATTCTTTTTAGAGTTTAGAACCAAAAGGAACAGCCATCTTCTCTAAAAGAAGCCATTTAGATGTACCATCTTTCGGTCGGAGTCCACATGCAGAAAATGAATATTATTGTAGTAACTAATTTATGGGCTTTGAATGCATGTGTGCTCAGTTGTGTCTGACTCTTTGCAACCACATGGACTGTACCCCACAAGGCTCCCCTGTCCATGGAATTTTCCAGGCAAGAATACTGGAGTGGTTTGCCATTTCCTTCTCCAGGGAATCTTTCTGACCCAGGGATCAAACCTGAGTCTCCTACATTGCCTGCTTATTGAAGATTAAGTGAGACACTACACATGTGACAGAAATCACTCATTAATATTAGTTGCTTTTATAATTACTATCAGATTTCCAGTAGTCATGTATGGATGTGAGAGTTGGACTATAAAGAAAGCTGAGTGCCGAAGAATTGATGCTTTTGAACTGTGATGTTGGAGAAGACTCTTGAGAGTCCCTTGGACTGCAAGGAGATCCAACCAGTCCATCCTAAAGGAAATCAGTCCTGAATATTCATTGGAACGACTGATGCTGAAGCTGAAACTCCAATACTTTGTTCACCTGATGCGAAGAACTGACTCATTGGAAAAGATCCTGATGCTGGGAAAGAAAGAAGACAGGAGGAGAAGGGGACAATAGAGGATAAGACGGTTGGATGGCACCACCAACTCAATGGACATGAGTTTGAGTAAACTCTGGGAGTTGATGATGGACAGGAGGCCTGGCGTGCTGCAGTCCATGGGGTCGCAAAGAGTCGGACATGACTGAGCGAGTGAACTGAACTGAATTGAATGAAGCATATACATATCACTGTCTTTCCCTATTTGCCTAAGTATCTGGGGAGTCCTGAGTAAAATTTAACTTTCAAGTGTACTAACTAAATTACCCCTCATGAACAGACTATTTTCTATCTTTGCTTTTACAAAATTTTGCTTTTTTATTTTGTTTCAGTTGGTCAGTTCAGTCATTTTGTTTAGATAGTATTAAATATTTAATATTTTTCACAAAGTTACACAAATTACCTTCTATAGGAAGTAACCTTTTGGTTTTAATCTCTTCATTCTACTCCTCTTTCTAACTAACAGCTTATCTCATCTCCTTCATACTTCATACTTAAGAAGCTTCATACTCAAGCTTCTCTTAAGGATTTTCTAACTCACTGATCAATTTCCTTTCTCCTCAAACTTCTCTAATCTGATTTTAATCTGTTGTGGCAAAATCACACCACTGAAGTGCCACCTTCTAAGGTCTGCAATGGCATCTGAATAACTAAATTTACTGGATATTTTCACGGCTCCCACTCCAGTATTTTTGCCTAGAGAATCCCATGGACAGAGGAGCCTGGCGGGCTACAGTCCATGGGGTCGCAAAAAGTGGACACGACTGAGAGACTAATACTTTATCTGACACTCAACAGTGCTTGTCACTATTCCTTTCTCTTTGATTTGCTTCCACGACACCCCTCACTTAATTCTTCTTCAAAAACCTCTGGCCCTTCCTTCTCTTTCTTAACTCACTGGTTCCCTCTCCCCACACTGGCCACTACAGTCAATATCTTCACATGCCAGGCTTAATCCCTCTCTTTGCTCTCTATAGTTACATATTTGTTGATCTTCCTGGTGATTTCACCTTACTCATGCTATAATCCATCTGATGATTCTCAAATTATCTCCAGCTCTAGGCCCAAATAACCAGAGCCCACCAGCTTTCTCCACTTAGATGTCTCAAAGGACATTTATGTTGTCATCTCAAATCCAAAATCATAGTTTTCCCCCCTAATTGTTTGAATGGCTTTATAAACCCCAACAGCAACAACAAAAATAATTCCCTTTCTCTAACCCCACATACAGTTTATTAATTGGTCTCACATGAGCTTCCCTCATGGCTCAGATGGTAAAAGCATCTGCTTGTAATGCAGGAGACCCGGGTTCAATCCCTGGGTAGGGAAGATCCTCTGGAGAAGGAAATGGCAACCCACTCCAGTTCTCTTGCCTAGAAAATTCCATGGATGGAGAGACTTTGGGCTACAGTTCATGGGGTCGCAAAGAGTCAGACACGACTTAGCAATTCCACTTTCACTTACATAAGTTACTAATACTTTTCTCTTCTGCCCTGCAACCAACCTGGCCCAAACTATCACCTCACTTGTGTAATACCCTTCAACCAACTTTGTTCAAACTATCACCTCACTCATGTAATATCCTCTTAATCATCCCCCCCAGGTCTGTTTTACCCACCACAAGACCATTCTCCATGTTATCTGACAAGAGTATTAAGTTTAGATCATAACCAAATGTCTGTTGTTGTTGTTGTTTTTTATTTGGAGGAAAATTGCTTTACAGTGTTGTGTTGGTTTCTGCCTTACAACAATACAAGCCAGCCATAATTATACATAAATCCCCTCCCTCTTGAACTTCCCTCCGTTCTCCCATCCCACTTCTCTAGGCTATCACAGAGTGCCAGGCTAGGCTCCCTGTGTTACATAACAACTTCTTATCAGCTATGAATTTTACATTTGGTAGTGTATATATGTCGATATCACTTCCTCCATTCATCCCACTCTCTCCTTCCGCCATTGTGTCCAACAAGTCCATTCTCTATATCTGCATCTCCATTCCATCCTTGCAAATAGGTTCCTTAGTACTATTTTTCTATATTCCATATATATGTATTAATATATGATATTTGTCTCTTTCTGAAGTAAGCTAGGTTCATCCTAGCTTACTTAACCTAACAAGCTCTAGGTTCATCCACTTCACTAGAACTGACTCAAATTCATTCTTTTTATTGTTGAATAATATTCCATTGTGCATATGTTCCACAACTTCTTTATCCAGTCATCTGTTGATGGACATCTAGGTTGGTTCCATGTCCTAGCTACTGTAAATAGTGCTGCAGTGAACATTGGAGTGCATGTATCTTTTTTGATTATGGTTTTTCTCAGGAAACCATATTCCCAGTATTTCTCAGGAAACTATTCCCAGTAGTGGGATTGCAGGGTCATATGTCTCTACTGTTTTCAGTCCTTCGTTCTTGGGGTAAAACACAAAGGTTTGATCTGACCTCTGAGACCTCGAATGACCTGGCCTCTCCTTTCATACTGCTGTCCCTCTTATCCTCTGCTTCAGTTTCACGGGTCTCCACCCAGTTGCCTGAATATAACACCAGTTTCTCCCTCACCTTGAGCTTTTGAATAAGCTAGTCCTTCTGCCTAGAATACTATTTCATTCTCCCCCCTTATTTTGTATGTACTTCTTACCCTTTTATCTAATGTTACTTCCACAGGAACCCTTCCCTGGGTCAGATCATCTAATCCATGATCTTGTAGCACCAAGTTTATTCCCTTCATAGCCTGGTGATTGCAATTACATAATTATTTGCAATTGTTTGAATAGGTCCTTGCCCACTAGTTAAGTAGTTAGTTCAGTCCCTCAGTCATGTCCAACTCTTTGCAGCCCCATGGACTGCAGTTTCTTGCTCACTACTATGTCATAAATCTTATGAAGTCAAAGTCAATTTCTGTTTTGCTCGCCAGGGTTATTTCAGAATCTAGCAGAATCTGGGGTGTCCAGTACATATTAATTGAATGAACACACAGTATATTTCACTTACCCACTTCTCCCCATACCTACTGCCTCTCCCAAGTCAGATATGCATCATCACTTTCCTAGGTTACTATAATACTCCTTAACTGGAATCCCCACCTCCCAGTCTCTCCCCCTTTTAGCACACTATATGATTCACTGCCAAATGAATCTTCCAGATGTAGAGCCCTGATCATTTCATTCCCAGCTCAGGAACCTTGAGTGGTTTCCCACTGCCCACAGAATAAATCCACATTCCTGATGGCCTCCAACCAACCTTTCCAATCTTATTTTCCCACTAATCTTCACAGGCCCTGTGCCCTGGTTAAACTTCACTGTGTGTGATCTGAGACTTTTTGTGATTTTCCTGCTGCACATGGGATCCTTATTTTTTTTTTTTCACAGTTTCTTTCACCTAGAATATTTTAATGATGCCCCTACCATCTCTACATATTCAAATATGTGAAATTTTCCTAATTTAGCCAAAGCCTAATTCCTCCAAAAAGCTTTCTTTGATTTCTTCTATCTAGAAATAATCTCTCTTGCTTTTGAATTCCCATCGTTTCTTTCCTATATCTCTTGAATCAAGACTATCGTTTTCTAGCATTTATTAGAGCTATATATTAATACTATGTGAAGCTCCACATCACTGCAAATTCTTTGGAGGCAACACTCAATCAGTGCCTCATGAATTGGAGGAGCTACACAAATATTCACTGAATTTTAGGCTTGGGTAAGTATATGAATTATTCTAGTAAGATGCTCATTAAAGATTATTTCATAATTAGAAAGGGAAAAAACTCATCTACATTACCATTCCTTTGAGGAAACAAGTTGATTTTCATTGACCCAGTAGGTAATTTTCTTTGTTCACTTGCTTAATTTATTCTAATCACTAAAGTGGCAAAAAAAATGATACAGGAGAAAATTACACTTTTAACCTTTTCCTCCTTTTTTGATGATAACTTCAGGAAATGTCTGCTCGAGATCTTTTTGATAGAATATAATTATTATCTATAGTCTTTATCTGTTTCTTGCTAATTCCATTTGGGTGCTCCAGCAGACAACTGAAATTCTTAGTTTTTCTTTTTGCCTGAACTGCTGCTTTCAGCCAGCTTAGACAGCTCATACTGTGTTCAGATCAGTCGCTCACTCATGTCCAACTCTTTGTGACCCTATGAACCACAGCACGCCAGGCCTCCCTGTCCATCACTAACTCCCAGAGTCTACCCAAACCCACATCCACTGAGTCAGTGATGCCATCCAACCATCTCATCCTCTGTCGTCCCCTTCACCTCCTGCCCTCAATCTTTCCCAGCATCAGGGTCTTTTCAAATGAGTCAGCTCTTCACATCAGGTGGCCAAAGTATTGGAGTTTCAGCTTCAGCATCAGTCCTACCAATGAACACCCAGGACTGATCTCCTTTAGGATGGACTGGTTGGATCTTCTTGCAGTCCTAGGGACTCTCAAGAGTCTTTTCCAACACCACAGTTCAAAAGCATCAATTCTTCGGCGCTCAGCCTTCTTCACAGTCCAACTCTCACATCCATACATGACCACTGGAAAAACCAGAGCCTTGACTAGATGGACCTTTGTTGGCAAAGTAATGTCTCTGCTTTTCAATATGCTGTCTAGGTTGGTCATAACTTTCCTTCCAAGGAATGAGCGTCTTTTAATTTCATGGCTGCAGTCACCATCTGCAGTGATTTTGGAGCCCAGAAAAATAAAGTCTGACACTGTTTCCACTGTTTCCCCATCTATTTCCCATGAAGTGATGGGACCGGATGCCATGATCTTCGTTTTCTGAACCTTGAGCTTTAAACCAACTTTTTCACTCTCCTCTTTCACTTTCATCAAGAGGCCCTTTAGTTCTTCTTCACTTTCTGCCATAAGCGTGGTGTCATCTGCATATCTGAGGTTATTGATATTTCTCCCAGCAGTCTTGATTCCAGTTTGTGCTTCCCCCAGCCCAGCGTTTCTTATGATGTGCTCTGCATATAAGTTAAACAAGCAGGGTGACAATATACAGCCTTGACGTACTCCTTTTCCTATTTGGAACCAGTCTGTTGTTCCATGTCCAGTTCTAACTGTTGCTTCCTGACCTACATACAGGTTTCTCAAGAGGCAGATCAGATGGTCTGGTATTCCCATCTCTTTCAGAATTTTCCACAGTTTATTATGATCCACACAGCATATGGTGTACCCAAGCCATTTATCTCAATGGGTTCCTGCTTCATCTTCTGAAGTAAGGAGGCAAACCAGGGAGAGAAAGTGCCTTTCCTGACAAATCTAAAGGTAGAAAGAGGAAATTAACCCATCAGCATTGCAGTGTGGACTGTTGTCACAACTTTATCCTCAAAAATTTAGAACCAAGTGAATTTTAGGAACATGAATTCAGACTAAGAGATCTCATAACAATGTCTTTAAACTTGCTTTGTACATTTAGGGTGATTATACAAATATAAGGCATTGTTAATACTAACCAGGTGTGATCCAAAAGATTGATATAAACGTAACATTTAATTGTGCATGAAGCCATTGCATATTTGAGAACCTAAAGTTTTTAGACAAGAAATGACTCCATTCTTACCTTTCAGGCTGAGTGACCTAATGCAAAGGATATTACGGTGAAGTCAGGAAATGTGTGTTCTGGTTCCATCTGCCCCTTGCTTATCATGAGTCCTTGGAAAAAGTGCAAAAACTCTCTGAGCTGCAGATTTATTTTTCCTGAAATGAAATGAGTATCTATTCTACCTGTCTTTCTGGATATTTTTTGAGAATCAAAAGAAAACAAATGAAATAATAATTATGAAAGCATGGTGTAAACTGAAAACACATGATTTTAGTGACATATTTTCAGCCTAATGAATTAATATATGACATGAAATTCAAATCATTTCCAAAAATATTTACCATTAACCAAATTTTAACTTTGCCCACCTTTATAAAGGGTGATGAGAGCATGCCTTCATACCTAATTGAGTGTAGTCTATCCTTATTTCTTCAAATAATCTGTTCTTTTTTAAGTAACACCATCACCTTGAGATTTTTCTCACAAAGCCTATTCCCTCAAAGCTGAAATCAGTCCTCTTCTTCTCTTCATCTTTTCCAAATTTCCAAAATCTGATTTAAAATGCTGATCTTAGCAGTAGACAGACTGAGACGATGGATATTGATTTATGTTTTACCTCATTACCCCACAGGTCTTCCTTCAAGCTATATTCCAATACCAGTTCACTTACCCTAGCATCATTCATTCAATCATATTTGTTGAGCATGTAATATATGGAAGGCAGTAGAGAATGCAGCACTGTAGAGAATACAAATCTGTGTTTGGTTCTAGCTTGTCTTTCCAAGAGTTTACACTTCCGATAGAGGAGGCAACATGCAACAGGTAATACTGTCAGAGAATGCTTTGGTGTCAACAAAAAACAGAATATTTTTTAATTTGTGGAAGCTTTATTATGAGAAAGTAACTTAGACATTCAGATTGTCCCAGAAAGTTGACTTGAAACAATATTTTTACTTCTCTCAGGGCCAGTTGTGTATTTAAATGCTATAAGTCCTAGGCTAGCAGCATTTGCTAACTTTCTTCACATGTTTAAGTCACAATCTTCTTTACCAGGACCAGGGGACCTCCTGAATCTAATCAAATCCCTCCCACACTGTGTTGCTGATTAATTTTTAGGTAGACATTTTAGGAGACAATGATGTTTTTAATATGCACAACACTACTGACACCAAATAAAAACATAACTCAATGTGGCATTTTTATGTGAAATAGAATGTTAGAAATCTTCTAATTCAAGCTCTTATTTTACAGAATTGTAAAACTGAAGCCCTTCAAAATTCAGAAACTAGTCTGAGGTTCCATAAGTAACTAGTAACTAATGTGTGACTGTCTCTCCTCCCAGGCCAGGGTCTGATCTACATTTCAAAAGAATATTTTGCACAGCCAGAACCATAAACAAAATGAAAAGGCCACCTACTGAATGGTAGAAAATATTTGCAAGTCTTATATCCCAAAAGGAATTAATATCCAAAGTGTATAAGAGTATAAAACGTATTAGCAAAAAAAAAAAAAAAAAACAATAAAAAATGGACAGAAGATTTGAATAACATGTATCCAAAGAAGACATACAGAGGGCCAACAGGTACATGAAAAGATGCTCATCATCACTAGCCACCAGGGACACTAACACCACAATAATGTATCATCCCACACCTGTTAGAATGGCTATTATCAAAAAGGCAAGAAGTACCCAGTGAAAGGGAGGATGTGGAGGAAAAGGAACCCTTGTGCACTGTTGGTGAGAATGTGAATTGATGAAGCCACTAAGGAGAACTGTATGGAGCGTCCTCAAAAAATTAAAAATAGAATTATCATGTAATATAGCAATTCCACTTCTAGTATTATCCAAAAAAATGAGAACCGTAACTCAAAAAGATATATGCACCCCCATGTTCACTGTAGCATTATTTAAAATAACCAAGATATGGAAACAAGCTAACTGCTCATTGATGGATGAATGGATCAAGAAGATGTGATTATATAGGCTATTATCCAGTTAAAAAAAGAAGGAAATCTTACCATTTGCAACAACACAGACAGAACCTGAGGAGATTATGCTAAGAGAAGTCAGTCAGACACAGAAAGACAAATACCATATGATCTCATTTATATTTGGAATCTAAACAAAAATATCAAGCTCATAGATACAGAAAACAGATTGGTGGTTGCTGGAAGTGGGTGCTAGGAGTTGGGCAGAATGAGAGAAGAGGATCAAAAGGTACTAATTTGCAATTACAAAATAAATACATCATGGGGATATAATGTACAGCATGGTGACTAGTATAATTGATAATACTGTATTAAAAACTTGAAAGTTGTTAAAGTAAATCTTAAAAGTTCTCATCAGAAGAAAAAGTTGTAATTATATATGGTGATGGATAATATCACACTTGTGGTCATCATTTTGCAATATGTATAAATATCAAATTATTGTGTTGTAGGTAGTACATCAATTATACCTCAATTTAAAATTTCTTAAAAAAAAAAGAACACCAGACACTTTTTGCAGAGCTGAACCTCTAATTTGGAATTGAATGTGGTTAAAGAATTAAAGGCATGCTTGTAGCTTAAAATAAATTTCTTTTTCATTTAAAAATTTTAAAAAAGACTTTGTCTTTCAGAGATGAAGATGCAGAAAGAGAAAATAAATCCCATGAAAGGATGGAAAGGAGCTCTGTGCTCCATGATCCTAGCTATTTAAAGTTTCTCTTCCCTCAACACTGCCTCTGCCAATCACTGTGAAGGGCAGTGTGGTCCTAGAACAGACACGGTATTCCCATTCCTGAGACCAACACTCTGGTTCCACCTCCATTTAATTAATTCTGATCATAAATACGTTGCCCTTTTCTGTGAAATTAGAAACCAAGTCCAGTTCAGTTCTGTTCAGTTGCTCAGTCATGTCCAACTCTTTGCAACCCCAGGAACAGCAGCATACCAGGCCTCCTTGTCCATCACCAACTCCCGGAGTCCGTCCAAACCCATGTCCATTGAGTCGGTGATGCCATTCAACCATCTCATCCTCCATCATCCCTTTCTTTTCCTAGCCTCAATCTTTCCCAGCATCAGGGTCTTTCCAAATGAATCAGCTCTTCGCATCAGGTGGCCAAAGTATTGGAGTTTCAGCTTCAGCATCAGTCCTACCAATGAACACCCAGGACTGATCTCCTTTAGGATGGGACTGGTTGGATCTCCTTGCAGTCCAAGGGACTCTCAAGAGTCTTCTCCAATACCACAGTTCAAAAGCATCAATTTTTCTGTGCTCAGCTTTCTTTATAGTCCATCTCTCACATCCATACATGACCACTGGAAAAACCATAGTCTTGACTAGACAGACCTTTGTTGGCAAAGTAATGTCTCTGTTTTTTAATATGCTGTCTAGGTTGGTCATAACTTTCCTTCCAAAGAATGAGCATCTTTTAATTTCATGGCTGCAATCACCATCTACAGTGATTTTGGAGCCCAGAAAAATAAAGTCTGACACTGTTTCCACTGTTTCTCCATCTATTTGCCTTGAAGTGATGGGACCGGATGCCATGATCTTTGTTTTCTGAATGTTGAGCTTTAAGCCAACTTTTTCACTTCCCTCTTTCACTTTCATCAAGAGGCTTTTTAGTTCCTCTTCACTTTCTGCCATAAGGATGTTGTCATCTGCATATCTGAGGTTATTGATATGTCTCCCGGCAATCTTGATTCCAACTTGTGCTTCCTCCAGCCCAGCATTTCTCATAATGTGCTCTGCATAGAAGTTAAACAAGCAGGGTGACAATATACAGCCTTGACATACTCCTTTTCCTATTTGGAACCAGTCTGTTGTTCCATGTCCAGTTCTAACTGTTGCTTCCTGACCTGCATACAGGTTTCTCAAGAGGCAAATCAGGTGGTCTGGTATTTCCATCTCTTTTCAGAATTTTCCACAGAAGAAGTTTTAAGACTAGAGTCCCTAAACCTCTGTGATATTTTTCTTCCCTTGCCACCTTAACCCTACCCACAAATGTAAACTTCAGTAATATTAGATGTGCTTTAGGTCACTCACTGGCTCTAGAATGGAATGCTAACGGGCTAGGCAGATGACGCTTTCACAGTGTGTTCACTCACACTGTGAGTGGACTCACACAATCCCTTCCCTTTGTCAGGCAAGTGTATGCTCCTCAGTTCTGTCTCATCACAACAAAGATTTGGAGTGACGGACATTAAAGCCCTCAGCGTGTCACAGCTCACAGGTCTTGGACAGACTGTGTTATAGCTCTTAGACAAATCAGTGTTACAGCTCCGTGTTACAGCTCTATTTTATTTAGAAGCTAGCAGGAAAACCCATCCTCAAGGCGTTGAGGGCATGTCGACCCAAAGATGCGAAGAGAAGAGCGCCCCAGCGCGGGACAGAGAGAGAGACTCCTGGCCCTTTGGGTCCTCTTTTTATGTGTCTTTTCCTTCCCCCTGGGCCTGCCCTATGTAAATTGGGCTAGCCAGGAGTGCTGTTTGTTCTACCTGAGGTCCTCACTCGGGTTCTCGGACCTTCCTTTGTTCTATTCTCGCAGGCTTTTCCCTTCCTTGTCTTTTAGCCACCACCATTCTGGACTCTTGTTTCCTATTCTAACTACCTAACACCTTGATCCTGAGGTAGAAGAGGCAAGTACTGCTAGTGAAGAAACCACACAGAGAAAGCATGTGCAGAGGGTACTTCTAGAATCTTCCAACCCCCAATCAAATACATCTCCAAATTATTCCCAGAAAAAAATAAAAGAACTTTTCAGATAAAATTTCAAGTATCTCTAAGTTTTTGTTCCTCACTTCTTTTGCAATTCAATTTTCTTTATGTCAAAATTTACATTGCTCTGCATCTTGTCCAGAAAGACCCATAGATTGTTAGCTCAGGAGGGCTAGTAGCATGAATTGAATCTCCATGCCAAACACAACAATTGGGCATAGAAGGCACTTAATTGTTTTTTTAATACATCAATTAACAGCTTCAAACAAGCAGATAATTGCCATTATTTCCAAATGACGCGTGATAGTTGAGAGAAATCATCTGCTTTTTAATTCAATGTATATATATGATGATAAAGACTTCCCTGGTGGCTCAGACAGTAAAGCATCTGCCTACAATGCAGGAGACCCGGGTTCAATCCCTGGGTTGGGAAGATCTCCTGGAGAAGGAAATGGCAACCCACTCCAGTATTCTTGCCTGGAAAATCCCATGGACAGAGGAGCCTGGTAGGCTACAGTCCACGGAGTCGCAAAGAGTTGGATACGACTGAGTGACTTCGCTTCATTTACATGATGATAATAAGCCTGATATATTAAGAAAATACTGACTCACCCAGAAATAACAGTGATATCACTATGCTCACAAAACAAACATAGGATTCCCAAATTCTCCTTTTGTCTGGATCCCAACTAACCATCCAGTTCACTATGTCTGTGTTAGATACTACATTAAATAATCATAGCTTCTCATTGAAGATAGAATATCCCAACACAAACCCTTTAAAAGCTATTTTTGCTGAATAAATAAGCTGGTTGGTTACAAAAGTTATTCATGTGGATAATTTAGGAGACTATGAGGTCAGGAGAAAATAAATTTCATTTTACATACTCTAAAACCTTTTACATTAACATCTTTGATCAAATGAATGGATTTCTTTATCATGAAATGAATTTAGGATCTACTACTTCAAAGACATCATTTTCTTATTTCCTTGATATTTTAATCCCTGCATTAAATTTGTCATAATCATTCAGACTTTCTTTGCATTTTCATTTTTCAGTCATATGTGAACATTATTTGCTTGAAAAATTTGCTCTCACTTGACTCCTAACACTTCCCTCAAAATTCATCATAGATGAAAAGTTCTAAAGTAATACTGAGTTTTTCATTTTTAGCAATATGTAGAATGACTTCATTCTTGCCTTGAAGGAGCTTTTTTTGAAGTTACTAAAAGATATGCAATAGAAGAAACAGAAGGGAATTAAAATCTAACTGTGAAAGTGTCTGTAAATGAACACAAAAATAAGATGAGAGATCCAGAAGACCTCAGACCTTTTCAACTGCAGAGCTGCATCCATTTTAACCAATGGATTGGTATGTCCAAAAGTGGGTGAATATTCTATGGAGAATATTCTATGGCTGTAATGAAAGAATATAGTGCTCTGAACATAGATTAATTGGTGAATTTTAGAGAATTGGTGAGAGACTTTATTTTGGGGGGCTCAAAAATCACTGCAAATGGTGACTGCAGCCGTGAAATTAAAAGACACTTGCTCCTTGGAAGAAAAGCTATGATCAGTCTAGACAGCATATTAAAAAGCAGAGACATTACTTTGCCAACAAAGGTCTGTCTAGTCAAAGCTATGGTTTTTCCAGCAGTCATGTGTGGATGTGAGAGTTGGGCTATAAAGAAGCTGAGTGCAGAAGAATTGATGCTTTTGAACTGTGGTGTTGGAGAAGACTCTTGAAAGTCCCTTGGACTGCAATGAGGTCCAACCAGTCCATCCTAAAGGAAATCAGTCCTAGTATTCATTGGAAGGACTGATAATGAAGCTGAAACTCCAGTACTTTGGCCACATGATACAAAGAGCTGACTCATTGAAAAAGACCCTGATACTGGGAAAGATTGAAGGTGGGAGGAGAAGGGGACAACAGAGGATGAGATGGTTGGATGGCATCACCGACTAGATGGACATGAGTCTGAGTAAGCTCCAGGAGTTGGTAATGGACAGGGAAGGCTGGCATGCTGCAGTCCGTGGGGTCACAAAGAGTCAACCACGACTGAGCGACTGAACTGAGAGCATTGGACTTATTATTTGGACACTGGGTCATTCTTTGCACCCCACTAATTCCACATTAATCTCAATGTTAAATAAATCATTTAACATATCTAATTATCATATTCTGATTGTGCTATAAGGATTATAAAAACATGTCACTTTTCTACAAGTGTGAGGGGATGTTAATTATCTACAATATGTCTCAAGTAGTCTGAGGACAGCACTATGGAGAACTACACAAAACTGAAGGGATTTCTAAAGAGAAACAGATTTATGGAGGGGAAAAAATGAGAAAATGTATATACTGGCTGAATTACAAGTTTTAAAAGATGATCAAGGTATTTAGCCAATAATTTCTGTCATTTCAATGCATTTGATATCAAAAAAATCACAGACTCATTACGAAATGTTATATGGTAGACAGACGGTGTTCTCTTGACAATATAGCAAAAGTTCATGAATGGAAGGCTAAGTGTTAATTGTGTTGGCGGGATGCTAAAAAAAAATATGGACACTTCCTATTTAAGGCAAACATTTCAAGAACAGACCAGATTGCTCAGTTCTGATTTTTCAGCAAAGAGGAAGAGCAGTGGGTGCTTTCATTTTTCTTTTGAGGAAGGGCATTAGTCAGAGGGCTCTCATCATTTCCTATTTGCACAGGATTCTGAATTATCATCTGGCCTGAACTCTTAGATGCCACTGATTTCACAACAATTTACTATGATCACATTGTGAGTAATTGGCAATATCTTGATTTATATACTGTAAACTGAAAAATGGACATGGCACATGACAAAGCATCTAGAATTATGTCATCCATTTCCTTGAGGCAAAATCAGTAACAATGACATGATAAAGATATTGTACTTTAAAGATCTTACAAAGAAGATATTTAATCCGCCTCCAATATTTGCATTATGGAAAATATTCATGATTCATCTAATATTTACATAGTAGCTTTCTCTAAGGAAAGTGTTTTCATGACATGATTATTCTCAGAACAGTTAAAAGCAAGTGTTTGAGGTTTTTTTTTAAACAGAGAAGTTGCATTGTATTTAACAGCATTGCTAGCACTAGAAACCCAGGTTGCTTATCTCTTAGGCAGTATTCTATGCCACACTTCATTCATTCCTTCTTCAACCAATGGATGAATAAGTCTTATGTGTCAAATACAGTGCTTGATACCATGAAAAGAGTACACAGGTTTGGAGCCCAAGTGTTCTGCTTTTGAAAATGAACTTCAGTTCAGTTCAGTCACTCAGTCATGTCCGACTCTTTGCAACCCCATGAACCTCAGCACGCCAGGCCTCCCTGTCCATCACCAACTCCCAGAGTTTACCCAAACCCATGTCCATTGAGTTGGTGATGCCATCCAACCATCTCATCCTCCATTGTCCCTTTCTCCTCCTTCCCCCAATCCCTCCCAGTATGAGGGTCTTTTCAAATGAGTCAGCTCTTCACATCAGGTAGCCAAAGTATTGGAGTTTCAGCTTCAACACTAGTCCTTCCAGTGAATATTCAGGACTGATTTCCTTTAGGATGGACTGGCTGTATCTCCTTGCATTCCAAAGGACTATCAGGAGTTTTCTCCAACACCACAGTTCAAAAGCATCAATTCTTCAGCACTCAGCTTTCTTTATAGTCTAACTCTCCATATATCCATACATCCATACATGACCACTGGAAAAACCATAGCCTTGACTAGACAGACCTTTGTTGACAAAGTAATGTCTCTGCTTTTCAATATGCTGTCTAGGTTGGTCACAACTTTCCTTCCAAGGAGTAAGTGTCTTTTAATTTCATGGCTGCAATCACCATCTGCAGTGATTTTGGAGCCCAGAAAAATAAAGTCAGTTGCTGCTTCCACTGTTTCCCCATCTATTTGCCATGAAGTGATGGGACCAGATGCCATGATCTTAATTTTCTGAATGTTGAGCTTTAAGCCAACTTTTTCACTCTCCTCTTTCACCTTCATCAAGAGTTGTTACTAAATGCATGACAATGAGCAAATTGATGAGCT
Source organism: Bos indicus (assembly GCF_029378745.1). Lineage (NCBI taxonomy): Eukaryota > Metazoa > Chordata > Mammalia > Artiodactyla > Bovidae > Bos > Bos indicus. Next base: position 49,076,274 of record NC_091768.1, read on the forward strand.
CTTTGAAACTTTCTTTCATGTATGATGTGGGTATCTACTTGACTCCGTTGCTTTGAAATGGGATGCTGTAAGTTAAGTGTCTAGTATATTATAGATGCTCAATAAATGCAAAGGAGGAAAAAAGAAATAAGAGAAGTAGTGAGACTAAGAAGAAAACAGAATCAAATGGAAAAGGGAGGATAGAACTATTCATTTTTAGCTTCAACTCCTTCACTTTAACCACAATCATTGATTGTTATTCTCTTTCATATCTTCCCAAATTCAAACCACAACCACAATGGAAGTTCTGGGCATCAGGAACAAAGCTGACTGTTTACCTTACACTGGCAAAGAGCCAATGGCAATATTTCTGCAAAACATGTCTTTAAAATATTGTCTGCCCCTGGCTTCCTTTCTGCCTCTTTCTGCTGATCCCCCTCTTTCTCCTGATTCCCATTCTTCTTTCCTCATGGTTTTGTTTCCTTTCAATCCTCATCTTCTTCACTCTCTCCTCTGCAAAAATATAGTTTTTCCTGAAAGTTTTATCCTGTGAATTTATTTCATCTTTCTGTATATTCTCCTTCCCCATGATCTCATCCACTCTCATAACTTCAGCAATTCAAACCTCTCCTCCTGAGCCCAATGTTACCATGTGCTCCAAATCGCATTTTCAACTCTGCTTGACATCTCAGCTAAAGTGCCCGCATTGGTCTATAACTACACAGGACAGCTTTCAATTGCCCTCCAGATCACCATCCATCCTGCTGTGTGCCCTGGAGGCTGACCCAAATGGAAGACATTAACAGCTCTGTTGACCTTTGGCTTCCATTCATGCTTGGTCAAGATGGGAGATCTCAAGAGAAAGCAGAAGTAGGGAGGAGAATAAGGTCAGGATATTTTCCCTAAAATTACTCTGAACTGGCTGCCTCTTTCTCCCAAAGGCTTTCTGCTTTGCAGAGTTTTCTCCTGGTCCTGATAAAGCTTCTGTCTCATACCACTTCAGACCTAGCAATGGTGATGGTTCGTGCTTTAACAAGGCCCAAAGAACTGTGTTATCTATCCTTTATGGTTCCCCCCACATAACTAGTCATACCTTTGAAAACTACTTTTATTAAATTCTCCTCCGTGATCCAAATTGAATGTGTCATTTGTTTCCTATCTGGACCCTAGGTAACACTTCTTACATTCTTACTAAATCTCCAATCCTCTCTCAATAATCTAGGTGCTAGAGTACTGCAATAATATAATACTTCTCAACCTCTCACCTCTTATCTTTCCCCGCCATCATATCTGCCAGACCACATTTCTTATACCATGGCACCAAACCTACTCTTCTTTTCCTCAGACTCTTTCAGTGGCTCCACATTTCCAGTTAAATGAAGTCTGGGATATTTCACCTAATATTTCAACTAATATTTAGGCCCTTCTGCAGTAAGGCCACCCTGTCTAACTTCATCTTCCACCACTTGTCCAAGTGAACTTAGATCTAGATGCATTCAACAATTACAAAATAGTGAGTATTCAAATATTCACTATTTCAAAACGTAAGAACACTTCCCCACTAGCAAAGCTCTGCTCATGCTCTTCTTTCTCCAATCCCTTTGCTCCCCACCAAACAAAAGCCTACCCTTTCATGTCCATCTTAAATGTCACCCTTTTCATGAATTTCGGTTACATGAACTAGTTTCTGCTCTTCAATTCCATATAAACTATTGGTATTTTTCTTATTTGTTCTTAATTATAATTATTTGTGTTCTATTAATACCTTGAATTCCAGGGCCTCTTGAACACAAAGTGTATATCTTAACCCATTTTTCATATTTGACCTACACATAGTGGTCTGTTAAATAATTGTTAATCAAAATGGAAAATAAAAATTGTCATATCATATTATCATACATTATATGTATATTTTATATATATATTATTATTATTTAGTCACTAAGTCATGTCTGACTCTTTAGCAGCCCCAAAGACTGCAGCCTGCCAGGCTCCTTGGTGCATGGGATTTCCCAGCAAGAATACTGGAGTGGGTTGCCATTTCCTTTTCCAGGGCATCTTCCTGACCTACAGATTGAACCCACATCTCATGTATTGGCAGATAGATTCTTTACCACTGAGCCACCAGGGAAACCCTATATATATATATATGTATATATACACACACATACAGCCAAAAGTTATGAAAAATACACCAGTTCTCGTTCTTGATATGACATATACCTCCTTGGCAGTTGTATAATTGCGTTATTCTTTATCTCTCTATTTATAGTTTTTATAGTTTTGCGCCTACACATAGTTAAAAGAAAAAGAGTAATTTCCTCACCAATTCTATTATTGCACTCACAACAGGCAATCAGATGGGACTCTGCTGTACTAGATTTTTGTCCCATGTATCCTGTAGGAAGCTACAGTGAAAGCATGGTCACAAAGACTAAGCTAAATGTCAAAAATCCAAAAATGCTAACTTTTATAACAGAAGATGAAAGGGTAATATCTCCTGGCCTATTTGCTACCCCATGTATACTAGTCCATTGATGCTCAGAATCAGGGCAGAGCAAGAATAGAACTTCCAAATTCCCAACAAGACAGGAGAAAGTTGCAACTTTAGTACAGCTCAACTTTAGTACAACTCTCTTATTTCCATATTAGCTGTCTTGTCCAAAGTCAGGCTGTTTGCGGCCAGTCGGCCACCAAAACAAAATACTACAGGGTCTTTGCTTGTACGTTTATTGGCCCATATTCACCAATTCATTCAATTACTCATTGAATACAAATTTATGGAGGCCTACAATGTGCTGGCCACAGAGAATCAACAAATAACAAAGAAAAAAGTAATAAAAATTATAAAGAAATGTTTCAGGGAACTTACAAGCTGATTGGAAAGGAACAGATTTCATCTCTTTCCTTTTAAAAAAGATGTCTAGGAGAAGACCTTTTTGCTCTCACCCCAAAACATTAAGGCACATATATGATATAAACATTCTTAGCAGTTAATTTTTTATATTTCAATATAGAATTCTATTATATGACACATATTTATAACATATATCATGTAATGTACTTGATATACATCATTATACAAAATGGAAAAAAATGGTGAGTTCTTTGGGCAGTTAAAATTTTAACTATTGGGTGGCGAATACTTTGCTATTTCACCATCCTGAAGCATCCCTGTGGAGCCATTGGGATCTCAAGAGCAGGATTTGAAACCTCCCCTACTTTTCCAATGTGCCTCTTTGACATCCTCTCGAGTGGGGATAGGGGATTCTTCTTCATCACTAGAGGAAGTCTTCACTAACACTTCAGTGGTTTTTGACTTGTTTTTTAAACCAAAATACAGAAGTGGATAAAGATCTTGAATAAAGAACCTCACAGTCAAATTCTACTGAGTCTATGTGAATAAGGAGTCAAACAATCCAGAAGAATGTGAATTCCAGAACCAATGGTTAATTGTTTGATCTAGTTCTTAGAGGGTTAGGTGCCACATCAAATTAAAAACTGCATGGTTCTTGTTCTCCAGGAAACTAAAGATCTATTTTGGCCTTTGTTTTAAAAGAGAATCCATGAGACTTCCCTTGGCTAAGACTCTGTGTTCCCAACGCAGGCAGGTGGGGTTCGATCTCTAGTCAGGGAACTAGATCCTTTATGCTGCAACTGAAGATCCCACATACCCCAACAAATATCAAAGATCCCAGGTGCTGCAACTAAGACACAGTGCAGTCAAATAAATAAATATTAAAACAACAACAACAGAATCCTCAAGTGGACCAGCGTTCATTTAGTTTTCTGTTTTACACGGAAGCAATACTCAGCTTCCCTTTGCGGGGTGGACATTGTGAATGACCTGAATGAATGCTGGGAGCAATGACTCCTTCTGTTTCAGTTGAATGATGTTTAGTGACTTTCTAGCTGTCTGACTACCAGACCTAAAACAGTGAAAGATCCTGTTTGTGCCTACTTTCTGAAAATAGCTTCCCCAAACCCTCAGTTTTGATCTAACACAGAGAGTAGTAGAGTAGTCATTCCTGTCTGAAGTTACATTGTAACCGAAAGTAGAGGTCAGTTCCACCTGAAAAACTGAAGAAGTCTGAAAAGAGTAAAAGAAAACATGTGCAAATAGATAATAGCAACATATACAATGAGAACATGGAGGAAATATTTTTAACTAATAATTCTGAGTAATATAAAATGAATAAAGAAACAATATTTCTAAATATTATATGAAAAGAGAATTTTTAAAAAGAGAAAATGTCTACTATGAGAATAAAGAAATAAAAGTAAAATAAAAGCAGTGAAATAACACCCAGCACATTGACTGAAAAATGCCAACCAAAGCAGGGGGTGCAAAAGTGTGGTTGACATTTTACATCTAGCATGTGAGCTTTCCTAAATTTTTCTTTCCTATATTTTTTCTCATCAAACCTTTATAGTCAAGGACCAAGACTACATCATGCTGTGAAAATGAGAGAGGAGAAAAGATTTAATGACCAGAAGCTAATAATAATAACTACATGGAATGAAAAGGAATTTGGACAAAGCAAACTGTTATATGACAAAATCATCTTCTAAAGGTATAAGTTAATCTTTTTCATCATTTTATTGGAACAAAGGACAAATTGAAACATAAGCATTAGCTACTAACCTTCTGTCATAAAGATCTGATCTGTCTCTGTAATTGCTTTAAGAACAGCTTATTTCAAAGAGAGTAAGAGGAATATAATATCACAAACCACAAAAATCAAAGTAACTTATTTGTTAAGCAGGTATGCTAACAAAAGAAGTTGGAAAGACTCCTCTAAACACTAAAATCAGTGGGGTGGCCTTCTGAGCCTTTATCCAAAGAAAACAAAAACACTCATTCGAAAAGATATATGAACTCCTATGTTCACTGCAGCATTATTTACAAGAGCCACAATATGGGAGCAATTGTGTCTATCAACAGATGAATGGATAAAGAAAATGTGAGATGGATAAATACATAGAGGTTGAGAGGGAAAAAAATTTTTAATGAATAGTCATAAAAAATGAATGAAATCTTTTGGACATAGAGAGTATTATGTTAAGTGAAATAAGACAGAGAAAGATAAATAGCATATGATCTCTCCTATGTGTAGAATCTAAAAAACAAGACAGAAACAGGCTCTCAGATACAAAGAATAAACAGGCAGTGGCCAGAGAGGAGTGGATGGAGGGTTAGGTGAAACTGGTGAAGAGGACTGAGAGATACAAACTTCCAGTTATAAAATAAGTAAGTCATGGGGATGTAATACATAGCATAAGTGAAAGTGAGAGCAAGAGTGGACTATACACTCCATGGAATTCTCCAGGTCAGAATACTGGAGTGGGTAAGCCTATCCCTTCTCCAGCGGATCTTCTCAACTCAGGAACCGAACCAGGGTCTCCTGCATTGCAGGCAGATTCTTTACCAACTGAGCTATCAGGGAAGCCAGCATAAGAAGTATAGTTCATAATAATACTGTAATAATTTTGTATACTGACAGATGGTTACTAGATTTATCATGGTGATCATTTCATAATATATTTACATGTCTAATCACTATATGGCACACCCAAAACTAACATAATATTGCACATTAACTATACTTCAGTAAAAAGTCAACTCAAATGAAATCAAATCAAATCAGTGGAATGGCCTGCTACTAATGTTCATTCCTTACTTTTTACAATAGCCTGCAGTCATATTATGGAAATCATATGTCAGAAGAGCTGGCTGGCCCTTCACTGAAACCTCTGTCTCTGACATCAAGTGTCAGAATACAGGTGTATAAGTTGAATTGTATCTTCCCCACAAAATTCATATGTTGAACTCCTAACCCCCAGTATCTTAGAATGTGAATTTATTAGGAAATAGGGCCATTGGCGATATAATTAGATAAGATGAAATCATACAGGATTAGGTAATCCTTCTACAGAGAGGAAATTTGGATACAGACGTGCACACAGGGAGAACACCATGTGACAATTAGAGTTATGCTGTCCCAAACCATGGCAACTTCCAGAAGCTAGGAGAGAGGTCTGGTACAGGTCCATCGCTGGAGCCCCCAGAAGGGAATGCAACCCTGTAAACACCTTGATCTTGGATGTCTAACCTCCAGAACTGTGAGACAATAAGTTTCTTCCATTTATAACACTGAATTTGTGGCTTGTTGTTGTTGTTCAGTAACTAAGTTGTGTCCAACTTTTTGCAATCCCATGGACTACAGTACACCAGGCTTCCCTGTCCTTCACCATGTCCCGCAGTTTGCTCAAACTCATGTCCATTGAGTTGGTGATGCTATCCAACCATTTCATCACTGTCATTTCCTTCTCCTCCTGCTTTCAATCTTTCCCAGCATCAGGCTTTTTCTAATGAGTTGGCTCTTCCCATCAGGTGGCCAAAGTACTTGAGCTTCAGCATCAGTCCTTCCAAAGAGTATTCAGGGTTCATTGCCTGTAGGATTGACTAGCTTAAATTCCTTGCTGTCCAAGGGACTCTCAAGAGTATTCTCCAGCACCACAGTTTGAAAGCATCACTTCTTCAGTGCTCAGCCTTCTTTATGGTCCAATTCTCACATCAATACATATCTACTGGAAAAATCATAGCTTTGACTATACAGACCTTTGTCAGCAAAGTGATGTCTCTGCTTTATAATACACTGTCTAGGTTTGCCATAGCTTTTCTTTCAAGGAACAAGCGCCTTTTAATTTCATGGCTACAGTCACTGTCCACAGTGATTTTGGAGCTTCAGAAAATAAAATTTGCCACTGTTTCCATTTTTTCCCCATGTATTTTACATGAAGTGATAGAACCAGATGCCATGATCTTAGTTTTCTGAATGTTCAGTTTTAAACCAGCTTTTTCAGTCTCCTCTTTTACCTTCATCGATTTATAACACTCAATTTGTGGTACTAGAAACTAATGAAACTGGGCTATAAATACTCTATTAGATTAATTAATTCCTATAAGTTGTTTCCCTCATGGGCTTCTCTCATAGCTGAGTTGGTAAAGAATTCGCCTGCATTGTGGGAGACCTGGGTTTGATCCCTGGGTTGGGAAGATCCCCTGCAGAAGGGAAAGACTACTGACTCCAGTATCCTGGCCTGGAAAATTCCATGGACTGTATAGTCCATGGGATCACAAAGAGTCGGACACAACTGAACAACCTTCACTTTCACTTTCAGTCTCACTCCCATGGTAGAGAAGTCATGAGAACTGGTCAAGTTTGTTGTTAAAGATAATCTGTCTCTACTTTAAATCAGAACCTATGGGTGAAAAATTGTTCAATTATCAAACCACTTATGGTGAAACTGAATTGCTGAATTAGAATATTAATGGGAGATATAGATTTAGAAAAGTCTTGATACACCCTAAAATCATAGAAAAAGGAAAATTCAAGTTGCTTTAATCCTTAACTACTCTACAGGTACATGCATTTTTTTTTCTCCCCAAAAGAGTCATCGCTGTATCATGAAGTTTTAGAATTACAGAACTAAATAAAAGGCCCAATAGATTCTACAGTGCTTTTTCACATCCCTGGCTTTAGAAGTATGATTTAAAAATTACACACATGAAGCCCTAAAATAATGCTTCCTGAATAAAATAGTAGAAGCAAAATAAATGGATGTGCATTCTCAATGTGATAGACACTGGGCATACAGAATCAAGTCTGTCTTGTTTCATGGTTAATTTGAAATTATAAACCTAGAACCATGTGAGACCATCATTATTGTCCAGATAGATTATAGCAGATGAAATCTATTAATACATATTTACTGTAAATTTCATTAATTAAAAAGATCCTGATATGCTGCTATATTAACAGTTCTTTAGTAAATATCATCTCTTCAAATATGAAGACTGGTGGCATTACAAAAGGGAGAAAAAGAACCCCATGAATTACATGTATAAAATGTGTTGCCCTAAGGACAATACTTAGAAAATAAAGATGATAAATAGGGTATGATGTGTTGTTGCTATTCTTCAGTCAACAGCAACAATCACACATCAGGATATGATTGTATTTTATACTAAAATTTTTTACTAACTCTTGGCTTTAATTTCATAGATTGTTTACTTCTTTATTTCAGTCATATTTATTGATGTACAATTTACACATATAACAAACTTCATACTTTATAGTGTTCAGTTCTGTAGGCAGTTCTGGTAACTGCATAGAATTATATAACCCTCACAGAACCAACAAACAGGTTCATCACTCCATAAAATTCCTGCTATAGATTGAATGTTTGGATCCTTCCAAAACTTGTACATTGCTACCAACTTGATGGTATTAAGAGATAGGGTATTTGGGAGGTCTTAGGTAATGAAGGTGTGTTTTTCATTAACAAAATTAGTGCCCTTATAAAACAGAACCCACAGAACTCTCCAACCACTACCACCATGGAGAACACAGCAAAGACACTGAATCTGCTAGTACCTTGATGTTCAACTTTCCAGCTTTTAGAACTATGAAAAATACATTTCTTTCATTTTTAAGCCACCCAGTCTATGGCATTTTTGCTATGGCAGTCCAAACATATTAAGACTCTCCTTCTACACCCATTATTATCTGACAACCACTGATCTGTTGCCTGTCTCACACTTTTGCCTTTTCCAGAACATCATACACATGGAATCATTCAGTGTTGTTGTCATTCAGTCGCTCAGTCAGGTCCAACTCTTTGCTACCCCATGGACTGCAGCATGCCAGATTTTCCTTTCACTGTCTCCCAGAGGCTCCTTTTACCCAACACATTAGTATTTTTGAGAGTCAGCTACGTCATTGCCTGTATCAGTAGTCCATTTCATTTTATGGCTTAGTATTCTACTTTATGGATGTCCCACAGTTGATATATACATTTATCAGCTGCTAGATATTTTGGTGGGCTTCCCTCATGGCTCAGATGATAAAGAATCTGTCTGAAATGCGGGAGACCTGCGTTTGATCCCTAGGTTGAGAAGATCCCCTGGAGAAGGCATGGCAACCCACTCCAGGAGAATCCTCACGGACAGAGGAGCCTGGTTGGCTACAGTCCATGGGGTTGCAAAGAGTCAGACACAACTGAGTGACCAAGCACAGCACAGGCATTTTGGTTGTTACTAGTTTAGGAGCTATTACAAATAAACCTGCTATAAACATTAGTGTATAATTTTTTTTAATTTCTTTTAGGAAGAGTATTAATGCCAGACCTTATTTTAAGTGCTATGTTAAACCTCATAAAAAACTGGAGAACTATTTTCTACAGTAGCTATATTATTTTATGTTCATATCAGTAATGCCTAAAGACTGATGCTGAAGCTCCAATACTTTGGCCAGCTGATGCAAAGATCCAACTCATTGGAAAAGACCCTGATGCCGGGAAAGAGTGAAGGCAAAAGAAGAAGAGGGAGGCAGAGGATGAGATGATTAGACAGCATCGCTGACTCAATGGTATGAATTTGAGCAAACTCTGAGAAACAGTGAAGAACATGGAAGCTGCTGTGCTGCAATCCCTGGGAAGACGAAGAGTTGGACATGACTTTGCAACAGAACAACAACAATGCCTAAGAGTTCCAGTTGCTCCACATCCTTGCTAGTACTTGGTAATAGCAGTTTTATTTTTGTATTTTAAGCATTTTAACAAGTGTATGGTGTTATCTCTTTGTGGATTTAATTTGCATTTTTGTCAAGAAAAATGCTTATTTGCCATCCATCTTCTTGGTAAAGTGTATATTCAAATCTTTTACTCACTTTTAAATTAATTTTTTTTTTAAATTTATGATTATGTTATGAGATTTCTTTCTATATTCTGGATACTGTTGTTCAGGTGCCCAGTCATGTCTGATTCTTTGTGACCTCACGGACTGCAGCACACCAGGCCTCTCTGTCCCTCACAATCTCCCAAAGGTTGCCCAAGTTCACATCCATTGCACCAGTGATGCCATCCAGCCATCTCATCCTCTGATGCCCTCTTCTCCTTCTACCCTCAATCTTTCCCAGCATCAGGGAGTTTTCCAATGAGTTGGCTTTTTCCATCAGATGACCAAAATACTGGAACTTCAGCATCAGTCCTTTCAATGAATATTCAGGGTTGATTTCCCTTAAGATTGACTGATTTGATCTCCTTGCAGTCTAAGGGACTCTCAGGAGTCTTCTCCAGCATCACGGTTCAAAGACATCAATTCTTTGGCTCTCTGCCTTCTTTACAGTCTACCTCTCACAACCATACATGACCATTGGGAAGATCATAGCCTTGACTATATGGACTTTTGTTGGCAGAGTAATGTCTCCTCTTTTCAATACACTGTCTAGGTTTGTCATAGCTTTCCTGCCAAGAAGCAATCATCTTCTGATTCTGGATACTAGTTCTTCATAAAAGATGTAGGGATTTGAAAATATTTTTACTCATTCAGTGACTTATCTTTTGATTTTTCTAAACTGTGCCTTATGGAAAATATAAGTTTTTAATCTTGATGAAATCAAATTTTTCTTCTATTCATCAAGATTTGGATATCATTTCTAAGAAAATTTTGCTGAACTTGAAATCACAAAGATTTTCTCCCATGTTTATTTCTAGAAGTTTTATAGTTTTAGGTTTTACATTGTGGTCTATGATCTACTTTGAGTTAATTTTTAAATGGATGCAAGGTATGAATCAAGATTCTTTTTTGTTTCACATTGATATTCAATTGTTCCAGCACCATCTGCTGAAAAACAATCCTGGATTTCCAGCTTCAGTTCCAACATGCAAAGAGCTTGGAAGTCATCACTCCCATCCTTACAAGAAAAATACCGAACAAACTGAAAATCTATGACTTTTCTTGGACCCAACAGAGAAATGAGATTGCAGGGCAAACTGCCACCCCCTGAACCTGGAGAGACAAGTGAATGTAAAGAATCGCAGCTTAATCTTTTAATCTAAGAGTAGAAGCCACTAAGCATTCCCAGGTGGCCAAGTAGTGAAGCATCTTCCCAAGTAGTGAAGAATCTGCCTGCCAGTGCAGGAGACAGAAGAAATGCAGGTTTGATCCCTATATTGAGAGGATCGCCTGGAGTAAGAAGTGGCAACCTATTCCAGTATTTTTGTCTGGGAAACCCCAGGAACAGAGGAGCCTGGTGGGCTGCAGTCCATGGGGTCACAAAAAGTTGGGCACGACTGAGTACACACACACACACACACACACACACACACACACACAAAGCCACTAAATAGTGGGAGCACATAAAGATAATTTAGACATTATTAGAAGTTGAGTGTGGATTAGTATCAAAGTAAGAAACTCCTCAGAGTCACAGTTTTAGGAGGGCTCCCAACCACAGTGGGATTAACCTTCAGAAATCCCACCAAATTCAAGTAAGAACAGAGCACTAGGACTAGAGAACTTTGCTGAACATAGTACCTCTTCATCTTTACATCTTCTGAGATATTTTTTTGCATTTCTCAAACTTGGGGTTGTATTATCTACTTTTGGACTCATACCTGTTTCTTACAATTAAGATGCCAAATAATTACAATGTTAACTACACTTATTTGGTTTATAACTACAGGTGAAACATCTATCACAAGTACAATTATTAATAAAATACTTGTGAGGCATATAAAGATAAATGGAAATATAAGCTATCATAGCCATTAGAATTTATCAAACAGTAAGCCATCTTTTAAAAAGCAAAGTCAAGTCACTCAGTCGTGTCCAACTCTTTGCAACCCCGTGGACTGTAGCCTACCAGGCTTCTCCATCCATGGGATTTTCCAGGCAAGAATACTGGAGTGTGTTGCCATTTCCTTCTCCAGGGGATCTTCCCGACCCAGGGATCAAACCTGGGTCTCCTGCATTGCAGGCAGACGCTTTACCCTCTGAGCTACCAGGAAGCATCTTTTAAAGGAATATATTATTAAAATGTAATTGAAAATAATAACCTGCTAATAATAAATTCAAAAGGCTTTTTAAATTTGGTTGTTTCTGAAATGTTTTGTACAAAGGAAAAGTAGAAATCAGTACATCCAGTAATGTAAAGACCAGATTGGATAAATGCAAGAGCACATAAAAACTAATAACAAATGAAAAGCTGAATCACATTCACTGATAAGAACATCTTTCAATAATGTGGCTTGAAAACTTGGAAGGAACTAGAAAAGGAATGATACCACAATGCTACAAGGCCAGTAAGAATAACATATAAATATGCATGAGGAGTAGCTTGATTGATGGAAGAAATGTCTGCATTTTTCCAAATAGAAAAAGGAGCTAGGCAGAAATGACTTAAGTGCTTCCTTATTGTAGAATTTAAGAATAAGATCAAGAAACACTGCAAAGAAGAATGGATGGAGTAAAAATGAGCAGTGTGAAGTGGAGAAAATAAGCATGCAGGCACTGATAAACCCAGATCACACATACAGAAATAAGGGGGGAAATTTAAGCAGAAATAAAAGATTTGGAAAAGGTCACACAGATATGGGATATACCAAAAATAAAAATTAACAGAGGCAATGTGTTTCAAATATTGAAGCACAGACATAAATGTCAGCCACATGCCAAGAAAATAAAAGAGATTTAAACAATAAAATCTCACTTGAAACTACAGAGAAGACTGCAAACAGCTAAACAGAACACCTAAAGGTCATGAAAGTATATAATCAAAAACGCATTTGAGTCAGTTCTGATGAGGTGGATGAACCTAGAACCTATTATACAGAATGAAGTGAGTCAGAAAGAGAAAGATAAATATTGTATTCTGACACATATATAGGGAATCTAGAAGAATGGTACTGAAGAACTTATCTACAGGGCAGCAATGGAGAAACAGGCATAGAGAACAGACTTATGGACATGGGGAGAGGGGAGAAGAGGGTGAAATGTATTGAAAAACTAACATGGAAACTTACATTACCATGTGTAAAATAGACAGCCAAGGGGAATTTGCTGTGTGGCTCAGAAAACTCAGACCGGGGCTCTGTATCAAACTAGAGGGGTAGGATAGGGAGGGAGATGGGAGGGAGGTTCAAAAGGGAGGGGATATAAGTATACCTATGGCTGATTCATGTTGAGGTATGACAGAAAACAACAAAATTCTGTAATTATCATTCAATAAAAAAATAAATAAATAAAAGGATTAACCCACAATAGGTTACCACAATAACTAGTGTAAACTTGTTTTTTATAAAACATGATTGTTGTCTCATTTCTTTCATGAATTTGAAAGATGAAAAACACTAAAGAAAAGCCAATGATCTGGAGTGTAATTATTTTTTAAATGATTGCAGTAAATAAACTATGCAAAAAAATACAGGAAAAAGTATATTTACGTTTATCTAGTGCTTACTATCAGAGAAGGTAATGGCACCCCACTTCAGTACTCTTGCCTGGAAAATCCCATGGATGGAGGAGCCTGGTAGGCTGCAGTCCATGGGGTCGCTCAGAGTCAGACACGACTGAGCGACTTCACTTTCACTTTTAACTTTCATGCATTGGAGAAGGAAATGGCAACCCACTCCAGTGTTCTTGCCTGGAGAATCCCAGGCACAGGGGAGCCTGGTGGGCTGCCGTCTATGGGGTCATACAGAGTCAGACACGACTGAAGCGACTTAGCAGCAGCAGCAGCAGTGCTTACTATATACATAAGCTGTGTCACTTGAACTTCACAGTAATACTTTAAAGTCAGTATTAGTATTCACACTTTATAGTTAAACTAAACTCAAAGAATTTAAGAAATCAACTGTAGGAATATATCTCTAAGCCAAGCAAAAGGACTCAGATATAGGTCTCTGAATGTAACGTTCATCCTTTCCCACTTTTTATGTTGCTCCTCTAATACAACTAAATCTAATGATGAACAAAATAGAAAAAACGTACAGTGTAGATTCTAGGAATCTGTAGTAGAACTAAGGAATTCACTGCAAAATTCATTCGACTTGGTTTGGTGTTTGAAAATTTTCAAAATAAAATGTTACCATCTGGGGTTAACGAGATACCTAGAAGTTTAAAAGATCCAACTAGAAAGGAAACTCTTAGACATTATGTTGCTTACAAAGAATACCAAAAGGCTTAAAGGCCCATGGGCACCTTCACTGGGGTACCAAAAAGACATTAACATCTCTTTTGGATAAGATATTTATAGCTCTATAAGGCTCCCATGGAAATAGAGACATGTTTCCTGGAAGGAGACCACAACTTAAACCATTTAAATCCATGAACACATGATGCTAAGGACATCCTCTTAATACTTCAGAAATCAGAGACAGAGGCTCTGGAATAATGGGACTGAGAACAGATATACTTTGATACTGAAAATAGTAATAATAACAAGAGCAGCTTCACACCTACACTGTGTATGCTGTGTTACAGCCACTGTTCTAAATACATAATAAGTAATAACTCATTTAAACTTCTTAAAAACCCAATAAAGTACTGATACTAGCAGTTTTATCTGGAGGAGGGCATGGCAACCCACTCCAGTATTCTTGCCTAGAGAACTCCATGGACAGAGGAGCTTAGCAGGCTATGGTCCATTGGGTCACAAAGAGTCAGACATGACTGAAGTGACTTGGCACACATGCAACAGTTTGATTCCAGAGGACATGCTCTCAGTCATGTACTCTTTCTGAGGTTAACTGCAATCTCTTTGGAATCCCTGGATATCTGGGAAATAGCAGAAAATATTGAAAGTGATAACAGTCAAAGTCAGGAGATGGGGAAAGGGTTAATGGTGAAGTGGGATTGAAAATAAACAGAACTATTGATACATGACTTCAGTTGTGTGCTTACCAGTACATTTCTTATAACAGTATAAGAAAGGAAAATAAGATATCAGCAAGATGTTTTCAATCAAATAAGTAGGGAGAAAGAGGATATGAAGTCAATAAGAAAAGAAGTGAAAAAAAAAGGAAGAAAAGAAATGCTTACACACTGGAAGAAATAAAAGTTGAGCAAGAAGAGCGGAAGATGATAAACAGTGAAGAACTCTGAAAAGTTTTATTTTTAAAAAGGAGAATATTTCCAAGTCAACAGTAATAACATTTTAAATAGAAAAGTATCTGAGGATAGAGTACGGAGTGAGTCTGTTAGTGCAAATGTAAGGCATATCCAAATCATTATGCATTGCTATGCAAATGTATTTCCTTTAAAATGTTTCCAGTTGCATTATTTCATTTCATTACTATGTTTTGCTACCCGGCATCCAAATACTTTCTTATGGAGGAAAATCCCTCATTGTACCTTATGAGGGAAGTCTCCTCCTCTGATTCCCAGGAACTTCACGCCTTCAGAGAGAGTGAATGTATATAATCTATGGTTAGCCAACTGGTGCTCCCACTGAGGACTGGAAGTCTTGTGGGTGTGATGCACACTCCAGTGACTGGAGTCTAATGCAGAAACTCAGATTAGAGCCATGTCAGCTCCAGTCATCAGGCAGAATATAGAAGTCTCCAGCAGGAAACCCAGACTGCTCTGACACATGACCTCGGCTGCACTGCCTGCTACAAATGCCTTGTTGATTGCTATTCCTAGGCTAATCCATTAGTGTTTTTGTCAATTCATTTTCAGCTAAAATAGTCAGATTTCGTTTTGTTGCTTGAAACTAGAAAACTTCATGAACAACAACAACAGGAACAACAAAAATGGTCCCCTGGAGGAGGCTGCAGCAACAAGGGCAAGATATGGAAGGCCACACAGCAAGAGAGGAATTGTGAGTGTCAAGACCTACTGGTGACCCTTCTTCCAGCGGTACTGAACAGATTAAAGAGAATGACTAGTTAATATCCCTAAATGTTTGCCTTAAGAAACAAACTAATACATAGATATTAGGTCAATAGGAATTAGACCTTCTCTGAATAGAATAAAGGATTTCTTAAATCTTGAAACTTTAGGGTTGAGGTGGCCAAAAGCTGCACTAAGCTCTGGATGAGTGACTTATTCAATCATGTCCACTGAAATTTAGAGCTTCTTCAGGTTTCTTTCACATAAAAGTTACAGTAGCAGTGAAGAAAGAATAGTACCCTATAAACTGTGATGGAGTAAATAAAAGGCTTTAGGAGACACAAAGCATTCTGAACCCCAACTTTCATTCTCACCTCTGTGAACTATCAGTCCCTCACTGTCTGTGAGACTATTCCTCCTTACCTGGGGAGTTACCTTTGCATGTTCAAATCCTGCCCCTTCTGGCTCCTTCTGCTTCAATCCCAGTGTGCCTGGAAGGTCAGATGCATCACTGTCTGATTCACTGTGCTGCCTTGAGCAGCTGCGAAGGATTATAATTGATTGCTCAGCCGATAATTAGAAACTCGGAATCACTGGTAGACTAACAAAAATGAACGTGCTGAACAGTCCTCACTGACTTCCATTAGGAAATCCTGTTGGCTCTACATTCAAAATAACTTCATGATATGACACTTCTGATCATCTCAGAATACAACACTGAGATGACGAGATGATGGTAGCTCATCACAGTCTGAGGCTCCATCATCTCCCATCAGGATTACTGCAAAAGCCTCCTAACAAGTTTCTTGAATGCTACCCTTGCCTCCTCCACCTTCATCCCTATAGAGCAGGAGTGCTAAATCTCTGGGGTGTAATGACAGATGATCTCAGGTGGAGATGATGTAATAATAGAAATAAAGTGCACAATGAGTGTAATGCTCGTGAAGCATCCTGAAACCATCCCATCTCCCCCTCCCACCCTGGTCTCTAGAAAAATTGTCTTCCATGAAACTGGTCCCTGGTGCCAAAAAGGTTGAGGACCACTGCTATAGATTATTCCTGGCTCAGCGGCCAGATGGATCTTTAAGAAATTGAAGTTATGCAGTGTCCCTTTCTTCAAAACCTTGCCAAGGCCCTCCACTCACCAGAGGAAATCCAAAACCTTTATACTGGCCCATAAAGCTCTACATGACACAGCCCCAGCTGGCCCTCTGAACCTTTCTCCTACCATCCTCCTCCTCACCCACTGCTTTGTCCACACTGGCCTCTACTGGTCCCTGAACTTGCCCAACACACCTTGGGGCATTTTTCCATTTACTGCTCCTTCAACCTAGAACACTCTGCCCCCGAAGGCTGTGTGGTTGGTTCCTCACCTCTTTCAAGTTTTTCTCACCTTCTCAAGGAAACATATCCTAAACATCCTGTTTAACTCTGCAACCCGATCTTTTCATCCTATCTGGCAATCTCTGTCTCTCTCGACTTCCTCTACTTTTTCCCCCATTGGCTCTCATCCTCTTCTAACACAATATGAAATAATTTATATGTTTACCATTGATCTTCAGTCTTCTTGTGGTAAAAGATAAGTCTTCATGTGTCAGGCTTCCTGTGCTGGTTTTTGGCTCACCTAATTTGCCCTCAAATTCCTTCTGAGCCCTTCCTCCACTCAGCTCTGTATCTAAGAGATGGTGACCTCTACAGGCTGCACTCCCAGACACCCAGCCAGTCTGGAGCAAAGGGAACCAGGAAACATGAAATTGGTTAGTAAAGTAGATATTATATCTTTCACCAACCCCCAATCCCGCCCCACCACCCCCACTATACCATGGCCAGAATCCTGATGTTTTTAGAAAGATCTTTAACATCAGTTCCCTAAGATTCTATTAACTGCAGTGAAGATGTGCAGTTTATTAAATAGGAACCTGAAGGTTTTAAAGAGTTAATGTCACTTTAAAATGAGCTGAACATAATCAGGTCAAATCTTTAGGGAAAGAAATGAGGTTTTGTTTAATTTGCTCAGGTATTTGTTTTGCTCTGTACAGTTTCCCTCAAAATTTTAAAACTATCACATTCATTTGAAGAGGCATATAAGTTGAAAATTATTACAGAACACTTCTAAAGCTAATTTGTCTTCTCTTGATTATTTTCCATAAATATTCCCTGATGGCTCCTTCTGTCTTTTATGTTTTTTGGAGTAGTTTTGAAGTGTCTGAGAGATAGTCGTGGTGAGCTAGCTGCATGCGAGCGTTCCAAAGTCTGTTTCCATATTTCCACCCGACAGTAGGCTATTTGTTCTTGGATATGTCCCGAGGCAATCTTGACACAGAAATGCAAAGTAATCACAGTTATCCAGAAGCTTTGATTAAAACTTACAGTGATGGCTTTGGCAGCAGAAATATTCTTATACACCAAGGTGTCATAAAGCTTGATTTTTAGACTGTGATTAGATAATGAATCCACATAATCCTGCAAAAGCACTTTTAAATTTATTGCAAAGGAAGCCATTTATTTAGCCCAGTTCTGACCTAGCCATTTTATAAATATTATCTTTTTTAATTTTTACAATCCAGCTAAGGCTATATTATCATTCCCACTTTACAGGTGAAAAACTGAACTCATATAGCTATATGTGGCTATATGTGAGTCTTATAGCTATATGTGACAGCAGTGAGATCTCCGTACAGCTCTCCCTGATTCCAAATTCTCAGATTTCCACTACTCTGTCACCTTGGTGTTTTTTTTTAATAAAAGGTAGAATGGAAAGAAATAGGGTTATATAAATATCTACAAAAATTTTATGATCCCCAAATAATACTAGCTCATTTCAGGAAGATCTCAGGAGAATGATGTGTAAAAATTCTAGCTCTGCTACCTAAGTTCTCTTGCTCCTAAGTTCTCTTGACCTAATTTCTCTTGGTCCATTTCTTCTGAAAAAAGAGAATAATAAATCTTTTCTATGATTGTTCTAAGGGCTAGCAAATTCTGGCCCATCAGCCAAATCTAGCTCATCTCCTGTTTTTGTACAGGCTGTAAGCTATCTCTAGTATATCCTGCAAGGGATATAACGTAGGTTTCTCTACGCAAACCAGCAGATACAGTGGGAAAGGGAGCCAACTGGAAGTAAACTGCTTGTTGTCTTTTGTGATGGTGGCACCTATATATAATATGTATAACAATAATTTCATTATTTCTAAATTGGTAAAGAAAAGACTAAGCAGATACATGGATGATGAGTTATTGAAGAATCCAGGTTGAATACACAGTGAAAATTTTCTCTACTACTATTAAATAATAATAATAGATAAACTTTTCATGATTTAATATGTACCAGTCACTGGGAAAAGTATATGTAAGGGTCCTTTAAACTCTTACCATCAACTATTACGGCTGACAAAATTTAGAGAGGCTTAGTTTGTCTGATGTTCGGCAAATGGCAGAGTTTGCAATTAAAGCTCACGGTTTTGGGGGGTGGTTCAATTTTTTGGCTGTGCCATGTGGGATCCTAGTCCCCCAACTAGGGATTGAACCCAGACCCCCTGTATTTGAAGCACTGAGTTCTAGCCACTGGACGGCCAGGGAAGTCCCTTAAAGCCCATGTTTTTAACCAAAATTCTCCTAAGCAGTGTGGAGCATCATAGTATACTGCTGAAATATAATGTTGCTTCACTCCATGTCCTCTACCCTCTTGCAAGGGCACAACATCTTAGGAAAATAATTTTAATTGTTCAGAATGCCATAGCACAGAACATTAAACAGAGCAATACTTAAAATCAGCTATATAAAGTTGTGAAATATCCATTATGGATCATTTGTTCTGCAGCAGTAAGAATCATCAACTTTTTTCAACATAACATTTTGGAGGGAGATCTTATCTCTACCATAAAACCCCCTAATAAATTCCCCCCTCCCGGTAGCCACATCTTTGTGTAGTCTGCTCCCACACTGACTCTCAGTATGCCCACATGCCTTTCTTTGGCCAGTAAGACACAGCAAATATAACACAAGCAGAGGGTTAATAAGTGCTAAAATGTTGGTGCATGTTCTTGGAAGACTCCCATCAAATTATCCTGCTGGAGAAACTACATGGAAGAGAACTAAGCAACCTCGGCCAAGAGCCCCAGACATGCAAGTGATATACTGTGGACCATCCAGCCACAAGTGAAACCCCAGATGACTGCAGACACAGGAATGACTCCAGACAGGATCAGCAGAAGAATCGCTAGCTGAACCTAGCCAAAACTAAAGAAGCATCAGTGTATAAATGGTTGTTATTTTAATCCAATAATTTGTGGGCAGTCTGTTACTAACAGTAGCTAATTGATGTGATACAGTGTCATTTTTCTACACACATATAAGCATACACGTGCACATGTGTGTGCACACATACACACACAGACACAGGCTATCCTCCTGTCACCATACTTCCACATATTACCTCTGTTCTTGACAATGGGAAAGTAAATGTTATAAAATGTCTGGGTCATATTTCTCTACATTGTGTGAACCATTGATATTTCTGCCTTTTAATTGCACTTTTATTGATCTTATGAATTCTTCATAGATGTGTTTACAATAGTATAAAACTAGCAAATATGATGTTTACTAAAATACAAACTATTATGCCATTGAAATACACACACACACACACCTATATATATATATATATATTTAGACCCTACCTTTTTTTAGTGATAAAAAGATTAAAGACTCCAGCAAGTTGGGAAAGAGTTTAAGAGTAAATTGAGGAATAGTTTAAGGAACATTGGCTCATGTCAATTTCATGACAAGATATAAAGTATGGACATCTGTTTATGGGACCCACAAAAATATTCTCCATACCTACATTACCCATAGATGATAGATATAGCATTAGGATATTAAATATTGTGATTCAGGGCTTTGTCCCAAGTAAAAATACAAATCCTTGAGAAGGGGAACATCACTAGCCTCCTCATTCATTAACAATTTAGTATAATGATATTTCTCCTTAAGTAGGGATTTACCAGGATATTAGAAAGAATATAAAGAATCTAAGAACCCAAAGGTGGTTGACTAACAAGAGAAAAGGGTGTGGGAGACACTCACTGCATTTCAAATACATTTCATACTCTCGAGATCTAGAATGGAATCAGCCTGGCTAGATATGCTTTCAGGGAGGTAGGGAGGTACCAGTCACATGAGTCACCAACTCAAGAGAGGACCAGGTTTTATAGACACAGGATTTTAAAGACATACAGATGTCATTTACCTTAGGAGTCCCCAATTCCCCAACTTTCCACATAACGCTGCAGTCTATGTCCCCATACCTCCTAGGAACCTGTACAACTGAGAAAGGGAGAATCACAGGTTTTTGTGAAATAAGAGAAAAAATTCTAGCTCTGCTACCTAAGTTCTCTTGCTCCTAAGTTCTCTTGACCTAATTTCTCTTGGTCCATTTCTTCTGAAAAAAGAGAATAATAAATCTTTTCTATGATTGTTCTAAGGGTTAGCAAATTCTGGCCCATCAGCCAAATCTAGCTCATCTCCTGTTTTTGTACAGGCTGTAAGCTATCTCTAGTATATCCTGTAAGGGATATAACCAGCAATGTGAAATTATTTTCTTCTGATCCCTACTAAAAATTTAACCTAATAATTCATACCAAAATTTAAAGATGATAAAGATTTAACAAATATTGCTTTTAATAAACTCTGAAAAATACAAAATAGTGTTTTTGTTAACTACTATGAAGGAAAGATAGTACTTAGTACTTAGATGATGCTCATGGAAAACTTTTATATTAATAAATTTATTTAAACATTTTTATCCATTATTAACAGCTTAATTAGTTATCTCATTTGCTTATATACAGCCAGCAAAATCCCCCCAAATTCGGAGAATACTGGGTAAATTAATACAGACAAGAAAACCAATTTGCAAGATGGAATTATTCAAACTGGCTGGCTTTACTGCTCTAATTACATAATAATAGCTCTGTTCCTGTCTGTTTTGACTTGTTTGTGTGGACCTTGTCTTAAACTATAAAGTGGAGGATATGAGGCTACAGAAAGCAGAAGAGGGAATATTCTAAGAGAAACAGAGGAATCCTGGGAGCAGATGGGCAGATTAGAGAAAGAACAGCAGAGCCGTGGCAGTAGCTGCACCTGTCAAAATTTGGCTGGAAAGTATGCTCCCAGTTGATCTGATTTTAGAGTAACAGGATGGGTCCGTGAAATACTTATCCTGACACTTTAAAATTGTGGATTTTATGGTTTGCTGCTGCTCCTGCTGGGCTGCCTGTTCTATTCAGCTATGCTGAATCCACATATCTGGAAACGGCACCTCTTGTCAGAGGTAGAATGGCTTCCAAAAAGGCCAGTTGAGCCAAAAGAGACCCAAGATTGACACAAGGTATTATAAAGCCTGGAATGTAATAAAGAGTCAAATATTGGAGAAAATATTGCAGCTTTCTAGTAATCAGTGAAGTTGATAAATCATACCAAAATTTATTACCTGGCTCTGAATAAATAAAATAAAAGAATAAAACTTGGTTTCAATGGGCTCTAAAAGTCCCTTAATGTTTGAATCTTTAATTAATTCAATTTATTTGAATCTTTTATGAATAAAGACTAAGATTGTATAATAGATACTGTGGCCCCCATCCTGGTAGAGCTCTGAGATGTGGACTGTGTGAAAGTGAGCAAGAAAGAGGGGACCTGCTGCTGCTGCTAAGTCGCTTCAGTCATGTCCGACTCTGTGGGATGAGCCTAAATAGAGACTACAGTTCTGGACTCCTTCCCTTCCCACCATGTAGCCTCACCCTCTGCTCGGTCCTTAATCTGCTATCACCTGGCTTAAACCACCTACCAATCCTCTGAAATACTCTCTCAAGAATGCCCCTAGTTACTGATACCACAACTCACTTTTTAGTAACAATCTGGTGGACTCAGTACCCTGATAGAAACTCTAACCAAAAAAGAGGGGGGGGGGAAATGAAGAAAAAGTATGGATCGAACGTCTTTTTAAAATCTTAAATTTATCTATGAGTTGAAAAGAAAGTAGGAAATACTGGAGGGAGAAAACCAAAGTGATAAAACTTGGCTTTCACCTTGTGAATATTTGCCAAATTGTGATACATTTTCTGCTCGGTTTCTATGACTTTGAAATTAGAGAATATAGACAGAAGAAAAAAACTCAGGGTCTCCTAACTTGGAGAATGTCAAAAGATCTTCCACCATAAAACTGGACCTCAAATGGCTATAATCTCAGGGGAAAGGTGAGAGTGAGCTTGAAACAATTCTATCCAACCACCTACCCCTCAGAGAGTGACTGCAAAGAGAGTTGCCTTGGTTCTGAGCAAAAGGTTAACACCCTTGAGAACTTTTAACCATAATCCAGGCCTCACATGGGTTTTACTTAAATGCATACTGCTCATTTAATCTGAAAAACCTCAAGATGAGAATTTCAAGTGTTTCTGGACTAGAACTAGCAGAAGAAAATACAACTCTTCTTTGTATGAACATGCATTTATCCTGGGTCTCAAATTATTCCTATAGATTAAACTCCAAGAAATACTATCAGCCAAAATCAGAAAACACAGGAATAAATTGCCACAGGAAAAACATAGGACATATCAAACAAGTACACAGTTCAGATGTTGAAATTATCATATAGAATATAAAATAAGTATGTTTATTATGCTTTCAAAAATAATGAAGGAACAGTAAAGTAAATAAAGAACAACAGAGTATAAAATGGCCAGTCATATTCGAAAAATAATCAAAAAATTTCTGCAAATGAAAAATGATTGAAAGTTGAAACTCAATAAATGGATTTAATAGATGAGTTTAATTGGACGGTACAATACATCTGAAAACTGCAGCACAGAAAGACAAAGATACTTAAAAAGAAATTTTTTTTAATGTAGAAACATAGAAGAGAAAATAAGAAAGTCTAACATTTCTCCTGTCTTAATTTATATCAAGCAAGATGAATAAAAAAGATACCAATTCCCTAGTGAAATGACTGTAAATCTGCAAAAAAATTAGACAATCTTAAAACAGAAGGAAGAGATAGGCTGAATTTTAAAGAAAATACAATTATACTGATAGCAGACTTTTCAATGGCACCAATACAAGCCAGAAGCAAGTGGAATGCTTTCAACATATTGAGAAAAAAATGCAAACATCAGTCTAGAATCCTAAATCAAGTAAAAATATCTTACCAAAGAAAAGGACAGATAAGCCACTATTATATAATGAAAACATGAGGGTTTGCTTATCTATAGAAACTTACTATAGTTAAACATAAATGATACACATTAGCCAATAGGAAATTGATTCTTAGATCAGAAAAAAAAAAATGATCTGAGTAACAAGAATAAATAAGATTGAGAAGCAAGAGAAAATAAAGAAGAGAGACACACTGGTAAGTATTTGGATAAATCTAAATATATATAAATATATAGATTTCCTGGTGGCTCAGACAGTAAAACATCTGCCTGCAATGCAGGACCCTGGTTTGATCCCCGGGACGGGAAGATCCCCTGGAGAAGGAAAGGCAACCCACTCCAGTACTCTTGCCTAGAAAATTCCATGGATGGAGGAGCCTAGTGGGCTACAGTCCATGGAGTCGCAAAGAGTCGGACACGACTGAGAGACTTCACTTTACTTTACTTAAAATATATACTGACTGAATTAAACAATAATAATGTTTAACAATAATAATCAAACAATAATAATGTTAGCAGCAGCAGCAGTGGGATAAAAAGATAAACTAAAATAGATGACAATAATAAAATAAAATTAGGAAAGAAGTAACTGAATTTAAGGATTTTAAGGCCTTTTTTTTTTTTTTTTTTGAGGGGGAGCGTAAAACTGATTAAATTTAGACTTGAAAAATATGCATGCTAAATTTTCTGGGATAATCATTTTAAAGTAATAAACTAATCCAAAAAAAAGCAAGAATCAAGAAAAAATACAGAATAAGCAAGGTAATAAAAAAATACGGCTGTAGAAATAAAATCAAATACTTTAATAATTGCAATAAATATAAATGAAAAAATGTTCCACTTAAGACAAATATCATGACTAATTTATTGGATGTCTATCTTGGCTCTCTTAAAGAACATCTAAGATACAAAAAAAGAAAAAAGATACAGAATTCAGATATATTGAAAGACAAATGATGGAAAAAGATAGATCACTCAAACACTAACCAAAATAAATTGGTGTCCCTCTCTTATTATAACACAAAATAGATTTAAACTCAAAAAAAATTTTTTTAAGATAAAAGGTCACTACTTAGTAAGATTCAGAAACACATAAAAATTCAGAAAATATATTAAAACATATAAATATATAATTATAAAACTTTATATATTTAAAATATATAAAAATCCTGAAAAAACAGAGACATTGTCTTTACATATAATGAGAAAAAATCAAGGCAATTACAGGAAAAATTAAGCAGACAAGTAAGTCTAAATAAGTCTAGTAGAGATACTGAAAACTTTAATTCATGTAATTAATAAGCTTTATATACATAAACATAATAAATAACTAGATTCATCATTTGCAGAATACATATTAATTTCAAGCTCACAGAGAACAATTACAAAATTTATCAAATAAATGTAATGCTAGTCTCAATAAATTTCAAAGAGCTGGGATTATAACCATTACATTTTCTGTAAAATCTGTGAAATCTTCAATATGTACCTCTAAATTATAAAGACTTTTTTCACCATAACTACATCACTATTTTGTATTTTAAAAATTAATTAAAATCTTAAACTATCCAGGAGAGATCAAGCATCCAACTGCCTCATATTTTCCATATATGTAAAATTATTTATACTTATAATTCCTTTATGTGACTCAAGAGCCACAGAAGTTTAGTACATTGTGATAAATTGATACAGCTCTGAAGTCTTTTTTAATCTGAGATAGCTCTTCCGTATTTTGCAATTTATTAATTGAAGAAAATGGGTTGGCTGTCTAGCAGAGTGCCCCACATTCCGAATAATTCTGATTGCATTTTTGTTGTATCATTAACATGATCCGCTGGCTTCCAGGGCTTCCCTGGTAGCTCAGAGGTTAAAACGTCTGCCTGCAATGTGGGAGGCCTGGGTTCGATCCCTGGCTCGGGAAGTTCGATCCCTGGCTCGGGAAGATCCCCTGGAGAAGGAAAAGGCAACCCACTCCAGTATTCTTGCCTGGAGAATCCCATGGACGGAGGAGCCTGGTAGACTGCAGTCCATGAGGTCGCAAAGAGTCGGATACGACTGAGCTAATTCACTTTCACTTTCTGGCTTCCATGTTTGCTGTAACTGGGTAATTGGATCTAAAAACAATAAGAACCAAGTGTTTATTCCCCCAGGACTACCTCGTAAGTTGTGCTTTATTCTTCACTCAAAGGATGTATAATATTGGTTTGTCCCTCTTATTGTAATGTAAGCAGTTGATGAATATCAGTGCTTAAATCCACTAATTGATTAAAAATTGGTAAATTGCCTGACTAGTGTCTAAACATCTTATTCACCTTTCATGTCTGAATGTAATACACTCCTCTTTAAGGGCACTCTTCCCTCACTTTTCCCATCAGTCTCTACTTCCATATAGACGATATCATACTCTTTACCTCGCATTGCTGTTACTTGTTAAAATGAGTATCTGCCCGGAAAATATGGAAGTCTAATGTGGTGGGGAACCACATCTGCTTATTTACTATCAAATCCTCAAATCCTTGCATAATATCTGACATACAGTCAATATATAAAAAGTGAAGAAAGAGAGAAAGAAAGGGAAAGGAAGGGAGGAATCAGAGGAGAGAAAAAGGGAGAAAGACATTTCAAAAGGTTGGTGATTGGAATGGATCGCAAAACATGACCACTGACAAAAGACTACATTCGTGCATGAACATAATAGAAGCAGAAAACGGGAGCAGATACAAGGTTACCTGGATTTATTCTTCTTGCTAGAATTAGGCCATTTAACAAGCATGTCTCAGCAACTTTCAGACATAGATTGATGGATTTAAAGTTCTAAGTTCCCTCAGAAGAGATAAGAATAGTACAGAAAATAATGCATTATTCTCGGAAAGCTGAGATACTAAGAAATACTCTGGAAGACCTATAGTGATTGAACTGAAAAAACAAAAACCAAACGATAATGGGCAGAAATGTCAGAAATGTTTTGCCTAATGTCCTTCCCACACTCCCCACTATGCTGGCTTCCTTTTTGATAAGTATTTTCAGCTTGGAGAAAAAAATAAAAAACTTCTCTCTTCTCCTATCCCTGCCTTATACCCTGAAATAGAGATATTTGCACTCGTTCTGAGAATGGAATGTAACTAGGAGTGACTAGTAGCTTGTGTTCCTGTAGGTAAGAAGCTAACTCTATTGTACCTGGGTATCATGTTTTATTGGAAATGTGAACAAACAATGGATAAGAAAAACAAATAAAATAACCCTCCTTATTTATATAGAAGGAAGTAAAATGTCATGTTTCCATAATAATTATCTTTGTTGATAAAAAACTTGGCCCTTATGATCCTTTAAAATTCAGATGTCCAGGAAGATTTTCTGAATCCTTAGGATGGACAGAGGTCCCACCTCACCATTCTGACTGCACTTTGGGTATATCATCAACAAACTCTATTAAACTGAAATTTTCTGACAATCTCATTTCACCTACTCCTTTAGGGCAGGGGTAAAGTTGCTTTCATCATTATATTCCTGTACTGTAGCACATGCATGCATAACATATGTGTTATGGATTTTTTGAACAGTGGCAACAAGATGGTCCCATGTAAAATGACACATATGCTTCCCTTCATGTAATTATCACCTAAAGTAGTCCTCCAACACAGTGAGAGACACTATTCAATCTGCTGTTACAGTAAAAGAATAAACCCAGCAATCTTAACAAGAAAATTTTCCTTATGCAAGTTTCATCTCCACTGAAATTAAACTTCAACTGATGCCACTGATATGTAATGCTGATGCCTCATGCCAGGTAGAGTTCTCGATACAGAAAAACAGTGGATATGATGGTTCATGTTCATATTTGAATACAGATATCCTCTCTGAGTGCTGAGCTTTTATATACTCCTCCCTTCCTTTCTTGGCAAGGTTATCTCATCTCCTCAAAACACTTTCAAACATTGAAGTTAATAATGTAATATGACGTAATATAATGCCCTCAAGCAATCCCACAGTGTCTGAAAGACAGGTTTATAACACAATAAAAGAGTCCCTGCAATAACTTCAGGACTCTATATCAAATATAATCCATTTGTCCTATGTATCTGTTTCTCAGATTTCATGAGAAACAGACTTTCAACATCACTGTAAAAATAACCCTGTTCTCATTGAGAATATTTTGCAGTGGAAAATAAATAATGTTTTCCTGTGAACTGATTTTGGGGGGTTGCTTTTAAATGAACAACTGGGAGGGCTGGAATGTGGGGATGTGTTTGTTTGTTTTTAATGGATTCTAAGTATTTGAGATTTTACACAAGTTAAAACAAATGAAATAACTCATTCATATATTGAAGTAGAAGTATGGGATACAAACTAGGGAAGATATGACTAATGTGTCTTGGTCAAATCGAAGCATATTAAGAAAATATAAGAAAATATATATCATTTCTTTTATCCCATTCTACTGACATTTCTCAATGAAATAGAATTTGTTTATGTGTGGATCCCAACCAGGTCCAGTTTTTGTTGTTGTTGTTGTTTGTTTTTGCTTAACATTTTAGAAAGCGGTACAGCTTTGACAGAATACTCTTTTTATCCTAGGAGGAAAGGTCTCAAGTGTAACCTTGTCAAGACTTTTTCTTTAGTCACAATTTTAAGAGCCCAGCAAAATTTGCACCCTTTCCCTACAGAGGTTGCCTATGTGGGCTAATTACAAAACTGAACCCCAAATCTAGTATCATGAAGTCTGATTTTTGAGACTCTAATGATTATTACTGGGAGTTTATTGCAAGTCTGGAAAAATCAACAACTTTATCATTTCAACTCTTTTGGGAGAGGCTCAGGCAAAGGAGAAAAGGAAAGATATACCCATTTGAGTACGGAGATCCAAAGAATAGCAAGCAAAGATAAGAAAGCCTTCCTCAGCGATCAATGCAAAGAAATAGAGGAAAACAACAGAATGGGAAAGACTAGAGATCTCTTCAAGAAAATTAGAGATACCAAGGGAATATTTCATGCAAAGATGGGCTCGATAAAGGACAGAAGTGTTATGGACCTAACAGAAGCAGAAGATATTAAGAGGTGGCAAGAATACACAAAAAATCTATATGAAAAAGATCTTCATGACCCAGATAACTATGATGGTGATCATCCACCCAGAGCAAGAAATCCTGGAATGCAAAGTCAACTGGGTCTTAGGAAGCATCACTATGAACAAAGATAGTGAAGATGACGGATCCAGTTGAGCTATTTCAAATCCTGAAAGATGATGCTGTGAAAGTGCTGCACTCAATATGCCAGCAAATTTGAAAAACTCAGCAGTGGCCACAGGACTGGAAAAGATCAGTTTTCATTCCAGTCCCAAAGAAAGGCAATGCCAAAGAATGCTCAAACTACCACACAATTGCACTCATCTCACACGCTAGCAAAGTAATGCTCAAAATTCTCCAAGCCAGAGTTCAGCAATATGTGAACCGTGAACTTCCAGGTGCTCAGCTGGTTTTAGAAAAGGCAGAGGAAGCAGAGATCAAATTGCTAACATCCACTGGATGATTGAAAAAGCAAGAGAGCTCCAGAAAAACATCTATTTCTGCTTCATTGACTATGCCAAAGCCTTTGACTGTGTGGATCACAACAAACTATGAAAAAGTCTTAAAGAGATGGGAATACCAGACCACCAGACCTGCCTCCTGAGAAATCTGTATACAGGTCAAGAAGTAACAGTTAGAACTGGACATGGAACAACAGACTGGTTCCAAATAGGGAAAGGAGTACATCAAGTCTGTATATTGTCACTGTGCTTATTTAACTTATATGCAGAGTACATCATGAGAAATGCGGGGCTGGATGAAGCACAAGCTGGAATCAATATTGCTAGGAGGAATATCAATAACCTCAGATACTCAGATGATACTACCCTTATGGCAGAAAGCAAAGAAGAACTAAAGAGCCTCTTGATGAAAGTGAAAGAGGAGACTGAAACAGTTGGCTTAAAACTCAGCTTTCAGAAAACCAAGATCATGGCATCCGGTCCCATCACTTCATGGCAAATAGATGGGGAAACAATGGAAACAGTGAGAGCCTTTATTTTGGGGGGCTCCAAAATCACTGCAGATGGTGACTGTAGCCATGAAATTAAAAGATGCTTACTCCTTAGAAGAAAAGTTAAGACCAATTTAGACAGCATATTAAAAAGCAGAGACATTACTTTAGCAACAAAGGTCCATCTCCCAAAGCTATGGTTTTCCCAGTAGTCATGCATGGATGTGAGAGTTGAACTATAAAGAAAGCTGAGCCCCAAAGAATTGATGCTTTTGAACTGTGGTGTTGGAGAAAACTCTTGAGAGTCCCTTAGATTGCAAGATCAAGCCAGTCAATCCTAAAGGACATCAGTCCTGGGTGTTCACTGGAAGGACTGATGTTGAAGCTGAAACTCCAATACTTTGGCCACCTGATGTGAAGAACTGACTCATTTGAAAAGACCCTGATGCTGGGAAAGATTGAAGGCAGGAGAAGAAGGGGACAACAGAGGATGAGATGGTTGGATGGCATCACCGATTAGATGGACATGAGTTTGAGCAAGCTCGAGGAGTTGGTGATGAACAGGGAGGCCTGGCGTGGTGCATTCCATGGGGTTGATCGAGTCAGACACGACTGAGCAACTGAAGTGAACTGAAGTCAGGCACTGTCCTAGGTGAGCATGGTGTCTAAAATGTGGAATGTTATCCCTGCCCTCAAGTAGCATAGAGTGAGACTTGGCATGGCTTTGAGTAGTTTATGAGCATTAAAGGAAGGAGTATACTTCAGGGCAGTTGTGCACATGGGGTTAAAAGGTATAGACACTGAATCCTAGACAGGGTCCAGATACTAAGTTGCTTATTTTCAAAGGAGTTTCTGCTTCTTTTTTTTTTTTAATGTGGACCATTTTTTAAATTGTTATTGGATTAGTTATAATATTGCTTCTGTTTTATGTTTCAGAAGCCGGTAGGATTTTAGTTCCCTGACCAGAGATTGAACTTGCACCCCATGCACCGGAAGGCAAACTCTTAACCACCAGACCACCAGGGACATCCCAGTTTAGCTTCTTAAAGCCTCAGTTTCCTTAACTATAAAATGGAGCTAGTGATGCTTACCTCATGGGGCTATTTGAGAGATCAAATTGGATAACGTATACAAGATGCTTAGCACCGTGACTGGCATGTGAAAAATAAAATAAGAGTTAACATAATGCCAAGAAACAATAACTAATTAGTGTGTGCAGAAAGAATAAAGTATTTTTACACTCTTTGACTTTCTTCCCAATGAAAACCTTTTATTTTCTGTAATATCCACAGGTAAGAATTTTTGGCTTGACTGTCATACTCACTTTCTGTAGATGGTAATCCTGGATTTTTCTTCTCTAATTTGTACTATACTTTGATCCTTTTTCAAAGGAGGTCTATTTGAGGTTGACTCTTTGGATTTTCTCTGTACAGCATACTTACAAACTACAGAAATGAATTTAGGCTTGTTAGGTATGAGCTGAAGGAGTACTGAGGGATCCTGGATAGGATGAATCTACTTTTCTTAGTATCACGTAAGTTTCATGGATTCTACTGTCAAGTGGGGCATAAATAATTTGTGAATCCAGTCTCACTAGGTCTAGATTATACTGAGTGCCCCTGTTGGGACAAGATTAATGCTTGGTTGCTTCAAGTAGGTTTCTTTTTTTTAATGCTATTACACTTCCTATAATGCCTTTTGCTAACAGTTACAGTTTCCATAACATGTAGCACTGTTAATTTTACTATTTTGTCTGTATTTTTAATAATGGCATTTAATTCATTTTTAATAGACCCAATTTGACCAGCTTCTATCACATGAGAATAAACACTGCAGCAAAATGACAGTGAACGTGTTATATTAAAAATTTCATGTGGCCTTTTGCATGTCCTCTGGTCTTTGTGCTTTTAAAGCTAGAGGGGTAAATGCTAAAATTACTGCATGAATTAAAACTTTGCCACATCAATTTCATCGTGGTACTAATAGGTTGGCAGGATAGGTTTCAGATTATGGTGATACAAAATGCTTAATTTCTGAGCAAAACAATAAAATTCAAAAACATAACATTCCTTTGCGAGGAGGAGTTGCTCTTGAATGAGTTCAATTAACAAAAAATGCCAACTGATTACTCCAAGAACACTGAAAATTAGACATCGCCAGAAGGAACGTGTAAAAGGCTTTCTGATGGCTTGGATTAGAGACAACTGTTCCCACAAAGTCTATCAGAGATAAATGAAATAAATGGAAGGAAGACGCAGACGCGGTCTTTGTTCCAATAACTGCTGAATGTCATATTGGAATTCTCAACACAAAACCCAATGGCTGGCAAGATCATCTGTATGCAAATGCAGAGTGAGTGACCCCTCCCAGCTCAGCAGCTATTTTGAGATAATCGAAATCTATACTATATAGGAAAGTAGTTTCTCTCCAGAACTATGTTGCCTTTTCAAGAAACCTGAAAAATTCTATGGGAGCCCTTAATCCTAAAATGTTACTTTTATAGTTTAATAGATACATACCATTCTTTTAACTGTCCAGCATTTGAAACCCCTTCCTATAACTAGTAAAAGGCAACTCTTCATCTTTCTCTGAAAATCCTAGCAGGTGAGAGACTGCCTCTGTCTGCCACAGACAGGTAGGACAGGTGATCCAGCCTTGGTCAATCTGATGATTCTGCCTGAATTGTGAGCAAGTGAAAGAAAGAAACAGGGACAGGTTGGAATTCATTCCAAGAGGTGTCTCCCAGTGCCAGTAGCAGCATCCGCTGTCTGGGGTGGTGGCCAGGGGAGGCGTGGTAGTCAGCAGAGTTCAGGGGGAATGTCCTCACCAGGCTATTTCTGCAGCATGACCTTGGCCTTGGTTCCTCCTGCTTGAACCTGCATTCCTGCAATTTACATGGTCTCTAGGCATCTCAGCAAACAAGTGAGCTTTCTGATAGCTTGCCAGCAGCTCTCTCTTTGCTGAAGTTAAAGAGAATCAGCTTCCGATGCTTACGACAAAGAACACTAACTGATAAAAAGAGGGTTTACTTATTGTTAAGTGCTGTCAGCGCTGCTCCAGTAGTTTTGTTCTAAGTATGAACAAAACTTTACCCAGTCTTTCATGTGACTATTTGTATAATAAATAGCCTCATAATTCAAAGTCACCAGTTTAAAATATCACTTTAGAGATAGATTAGTCAGAATTATTCAAAATTAATATTGTGGTTGTGTTATATGTCATATAGTAGGCATAACAGAAGATTAGCTACTAAAAATCATGGAAACGAATACTTTCAGCTCTTAAAGCTTTGTTTATAGAGACTAAACAGAAAAATTCACAAATGTCCAACTGTATGTAAGTAAAAATGTCACTTGAGAAACCCATCACTAGCAAAAAACTTTAGGAGGCAGCATAGTATAATTATTAAGACTAGGGACCTGGATTTCAAGTCCTTTTTAAAAAAATATTTATTTGAGTTTTCCAGGGCTTTGTTGGATCTTTGGTTGTACCATGCAGGATCTAGTTCCCTGGCCAGGGATCAAACCTAGACCCTCTGCGTTGGGAGCAGAGTCTCAGCCACTGGACCAACACGGAAGCCCCTGGGTTTTAATTCTAATTTCCACTTTCTAGTCATGTGATTTTAAGTGTTCTACATCACACCCTTCTTCTTTATGCAATGTGTGTTCTGATACCACTGAGTTCACAGGACTAACATGAGAGTTAATCTCAGAATCTGGGAGCGCAGTACTAACACATAAGAAGAGCTTACAAATGATGGAGGCCTATATGTCAGTAAGTCTATTATCTGATGATACATTTGTCCCCACTTATATGTGTGGCCCCAAAGCACCACTCATCACCACAAGCCTCTCCTGTATTCCCCCATGTAGATTTGTTGGAATTTATGTTGGAAAGGTTAACACAGATCGGATTATCGTTCTCTCCCCTGGTCTTTCAGGGATTTCACCAAAAGACCCAGTCATTCCCCCTAGGTATCAGACCCTGGAATCTCCCAGTGGCAGTGGTGCTGTCGGCATGGTTGTTTTCCGGCCTCTGTCACATTAAATGAAAGGAAAAGCAAAACACAAAACCTCAACTCTGCCTTGAAAACAGTATCAGGAAGTTTATTACAAGATGCAACACCCTCATCATTTAGACAAGGAGAGAAGCAACAGAGAAGCACCACTGGATTCCCCCGGCTTCTTCCGGACGATGTTTTCCTCCTATTCCTCCTCCATTGCTGCATTGCCCAGCCCTACCCCCATTCCTCACCTTAGACCTGGAATTGACTGAAGACAGAAGCATCCTGAAGGTTCAAATTATTGACTTGAAAGTAGGGTTGACAGTCCAAAGCTGCCCATTGCTAAAGGGCTGACCCACTGCATGCTGGCCCATCCAGCCTTCATTCCCTTCCCTGAACAAGCCACCAAATTCCTGCTGTAGGACCTCCGTGTCAGCTTTCCTGCAGCACAAACCACCTTCAACCCTCACATCATTTCCTAGTTATGTCCTGAGTCAGTTCTCAGCTTAGATGTCACCATCACCCAAGGACTCTCAATCCCATCACTCTGCTTTATTTTCTACAAAGCTGCTTTCTGGAAAAAATTTGGCATGTTTGCTTCTCTCTCCCCCAGGTACCAGTGAAATTAAGCTCAATGCAAGCAAGAACCAATCCAGCTCTGTAGATGTTCCCAGTGCCTTAAGCCACATTTGACACGTTGAAGTTATGCAGTAAATACCAGTTACCTGCCTGCCTGACTGAAGCAATGGATGCTTGGTCTGCTTTGGAAACCCAAAAAGATAATGGTCTCTCCCATCTACACCTCATTCCTCTTTCTGAAAGTTCCTCTCATTTCTTGAGTAGGTGCCAGAAAGAAAGAAAAAAAAATGGCTCCACAGTTGCCAGCAATTTCTGGTTTGGCTAATAAAAGGGGCTTACAAGTGAGTGTATACAGGGAGCCCAGCCTGGCACTCTGTGATGACATACAGGGGTGGGATGGGAGAGGAAGGGAAGCTCAAGATGGAGAAAATTATATATATATATATATATATATATATATATATATATATATATATATATAATTATATATTATTAAATATAAAATTATATATATATATATATATATAATTATGGCTGATTCACATTGTTGTACAGAAAAACCAACACAACATTGTAAAGCCATTATCCTCCAATAAAAAAAAAAAAAGTGTATAGAGTCTGCCATTTTTCCAAACATCAGCCTGGACTTTCTTTTGCCAACAGGGTCTTCTGTGCTCCTCTCTGGACTAAGAAACCAGCCATCCAGTGCTGTCCCCCTAGATCAGACCATCAGCAGACACCCTCGTGTGGTAACACCACACCCAAGGTCAGGACAAAACATTTCCTTAGTGCACATCAAGGTATCAGAAGTACCTGAGGACAATTTCACGGCAGGTTTCCAGCTCCCCACACCAGAGGGTGAGGAGGCAGCTCATTAACCAAATTTGAATGTAAGTGCGAAATGCCATATTTTCACAGGAGGAAGTAGATGTGTTTTCTGCAAAGAATTCCAGTCTAATTTCTTACTCAGTCTTTTAATTCCTAAATGCAGGGGGGAGAAACAACTAAATAATAAGCCTGTTAGAATACACACAGAAGAAGCTCTGTTTAACCCTAAGCTATTTAACATCTCAGTGGTTTTGTAAGCACCAGAGTCTTATTAAATCTTATGTGTGTCTGTGTGTGGGTAAGGCACGGGGTGGCCCAGGAATGATCGCTGCCACCCTGACGGTCACACTGAATAAGCTGTGGAAAGACGGAAATGAGGAGGCGAGCAACAGTGACATCTAGTGTGGGGAAGCAATGCCAGTATGTCACTACAAACTCCAGGTCTTCCCCTAGCAAAAGGGAAGACCTAACAGAAGCAGGTGGCAAATTAGGGTCGGAAGAATAATGCTGAGGGCAAATATGCAACCCGAATGCAGATATAATGGACGACTATAGAAAAAGAGGGATCTTCCCTGGTGGCTCAGACGGTAAAGAATCTGCCTGCAATGCAGGAGACCTGGGTTCGATCCCTGGGTCAGGAAGATCCCCTAGAGAAGGAAATGGCTACCCACTGAAGCATCCTTGCCTAGAGAATTCCATGGACAGAGGAGCCTGGTGGGCTACAGTCCATGGAGTCTCAAAGAGTTGGATACGACTGAATGACTGTAACATACACACATAGAAAAAAATCTACTCACGTAACATTGCCACCAAATTCTCTCCCCAACTCTACATTGTTAGGCATTTTCTCATCCCACAAAGTCCCTAAGGTGATCTAATCTCCCATCTCTGCTTCCCCCCACCCATCCCAAACCCTCCCACTTGTGACCCCTGGAGCCATCCAGCCCCCTCATCCTCAGGCTCTTCTTGCAACACTCCACCTCTTGTTAAAAATCTCTGTTTGGAGAACACCTGCTCTGAATCCCTGTTAAGGAAACGCTCTTTTATTTATCTTACCCTGTGCTCCTCCCCAGCAACTTTCACTTCCCCTCACTCATCTCTTCCTGACTCTTAACAAAAATCCTTGCTCCTTTGAGCTCCTGCTAACCAGATATATCACTCTATCCCCACACTGGTTGCAATCATCTGCCAAAGCCCTACTCATGCACAATCATTTATTGACTATTTTAACTCTTAGCTCACAACTTTCCCTCAACCACACACTTATCATCATTTTCAGTGTCACCACTTACTTCATCTTCCATCAGTCCCCTCCTACATTTGCTGCCCTCCTACCCAGCCCAGGTACTCAAGATCCAATATTTATTCCCTGCCTTGCAAATACTCTCAATTCCCTTACTCCTTTCTCCCTCCATTAAACTGATGGATAAGCTGGCTTATCTATGCCTACAGATAAGCAGCTGAACATTCCTCAAGAAAAATTACTCAACCCAGCTGACCGGTTTCACTTTAAATTCATGACCACAGACAGGTGGGTGCTCACTAATGCCTGACAGTCCTACCATGTTTCTCTCAAGGAGTATTACTTCTAATTCACCAAGAACTATTTCATACATACTTCATCCTCCCTCTAGTATGAGGGCTTCGCCTCATTACTCTTTGAAAATAAGAAAGTCAATGATCTGCTTCATCTTCTCAGCATGTGCACCATTTTTCCTTCTTGCTTCCTATCAAGTCCTGGTCCCTCCTTGTGTGATCAGGTTCCCACCCTCCAGCTGGTGGATGTCACTGCTTTAGTCAATTCCTCCCTGTTCTATGTTAGCATTTCCCCTCTGTACGAAAGCAGTGCTATCTTTATACAAATATGCTGCAGTATCATGGATCTAAAAAAAAACCCAAAAAACAAAAAACACCAAAACTCTCTCAATCCCAAAATATTCTGTTACCTCCTTCATAGCTGAATTCCTCTAAAGAAGCACTACCTGTGCTGCCTCCACTCTCTCACTTCCCTTTCACTCTTCAACCCACTTCAGTCTGGTTTCTGCCCCCACCATTCTGGTGAACACCTCTTTTTCCCAAAGCTCTCAGGAGCATTCATCAGAGGTGACAATTCCATCCCCCCACTGAGCACGGGACTCTATACTCTTTGAGTTTTCTTCTACCTCCCTGGTCACTCCTTCTCAATCTCCTCTTGAGATTTCCTCTCCCCCAAACTCAACCTATAAATGTTGGTGATTCTCCACACTCTGTCCTGGCTCAAGTTTCTTTCCCACCTTATGGGATCTTGTGTATTTTGACTTAAAATACTATTCATGTGTGCTGCCCTGCAAATAGGTTCATCATGAACCCAGGTCTCTCGTATTGCAGGCAGACTCTTTCTTATCTGAGCCACAACGGAAGGCCACCATCTTTTGACATTCCATATATAAGCACTAATGTACGATATTTGTTTTTCTCTCTCTGACTTACTCCACACTGTATATAGGCTCTCGGTTCATATATGTCATTAGAACTGACTTGTGGACACAGTGAGGGGAGGAAAGGGTGGGATGAATTGAGAGAGTAGCATTGAAACCTACACATTATCATGGGAATTTGCTGTATGATGCAAGGAGCTCAAACCCAGTGCTCTGTGACAACCTAGAAGGGTGGGATGGGGTGGGAGGTTGAAGGGAGGTTCAAGGTTGGGGTGGGGGACGTGTGTGTGTGTTAGTCTCTCAGTCGTGTCCAACTCTTTGTTATCCCATGGACTGTAGCCCACCAGGTTCCTCTGTCCATGGGATTCTCTAGGCAAGAATACTGGAATGGTTTACCATTTCCTTCTCCTGGGTATCTTCCCCACCCAGGGACTGAAGCTGAGTCTCCTGCATCGCAGGCAGATTCTTTACCATCTGAGCCACCAGGGAATCCGGGACATCTGCATATCTATGGCTAATTCATGTTGATATATGGCAGAAACCAACACAACATTGTAAAGCAATTATCCTCTGATTAAAAATAAATTTTAAAAAAGAAAAAAAAATACTATTCATATGTTTTTCTCCTGGAAACTTAGGTTTCCAGCATGAATCTTTACTGAGAACCCCATGCTCATATATCCAGCTGCTTTTTAATATTTGTCATATCCATTTAATACTTGGATATTTCACAGAAATCTCAATCTTAATGTATCTAAAGCTAAACATTTATCCTCTCAGTGTCGCCCCTCCTTCTTTCTTTCTGATCGCAATAAACAGCAATAATACACAACCCATCATTCTTCCTTTCCTTCCCTCCCCATATCTAAGTATTAATAGCAATGTCTGTATGCTTTTATGGAGAAGGAAATGGCAACCTACTCCAGTGTTCTTGCCTGGAGAATCCCAGGGATAGGGGAGTCTGGTGGGCTGCCGTCTACGGGGTCACACAGAGTTGGACACGACTGAAGCGACTTAGCAGGTGTGCTTTTATCCTTAGTGTATACCTTGAGTTACACCACTTCTTCCATTTTTATTGCAATCACCCTATTAATGGCCACCATTATCTCTCAGGAGGTTTCTGCAAAAGCCTCCAAAATTAGTCAAGATAGGTAACGCTGTTGCTGCAATCAATCATGACATCTGAGTGACGGAGAAGAGAAAAGAACTAGAAATAATCGGTATACAGCACTAATGACTAAAGACTGGTTCCAAATAGGAAAAGGAGTACGTCAAGGCTGTATATTGTCACCCTGTTTATTTAACTTATATGCAGAGTACATCATGAGAAACGCTGGACTGGAAGAAACACAAGCTGGAATCAAGATTGCCAGGAGAAATATCAATAACCTCAGATATGCAGATGATACCACCTTTATGGCAGAAAGTGAAGAGGAACTAAAAAGCCTCTTGATGAAGGTGAAAGTGGAGAGTGAAAAAGTTGGCTTAAAGCTCAACATTCAGAAAACAAAGATCATGGCATCCGGTTCCATCACTTCATGGGAAATAGATGGGGAAACAGTGGAAACAGTGTCAGACTATTTTTCTGGGCTCCAAAATCACTGCAGATGGTGACTGCAGCCATGAAATTAAAAGACGCTTACTCCTTGGAAGGAAAGTTATGACCAACCTAGATAGCATATTCAAAAGCAGAGACATTACTTTGC
This sequence comes from Bos indicus, assembly GCF_029378745.1. Classification (NCBI taxonomy): domain Eukaryota; kingdom Metazoa; phylum Chordata; class Mammalia; order Artiodactyla; family Bovidae; genus Bos; species Bos indicus. The sequence continues at coordinate 49,115,684 of NC_091768.1, forward strand.
CAACAAAGGTTCGTCTAGTCAAGGCTATGGTTTTTCCTGTGGTCATGTACAGATGTGAGAGTTGGACTGTGAAGAAGGCTGAGCGCCGAAGAATTGATGCTTTTGAACTGTGGTGTTGGAGAAGACTCTCGAGAGTCCCTTGGACTGCAAGGAGATCCAACCAGTCCATTCTGAAGGAGATCAGCCCTGGGATTTCTTTGGAAGGAATGATGCTAAAGCTGAAACTCCAATACTTTGGCCACCTCCTGCAAAAAGTTGACTCATTGGAAAAGACTCTGATGCTGGGAGGGATTGGGGGCAAGAGGAGAAGGGGACGCCAGAGGATGAGATGGCTGGATGGCATCACTGACTCGATGGACATGAGTCTCAGTGAACTCCGGGAGTTGGTGATGGACAGGGAGGCCTGGCGTGCTGCGATTCATGGGGTCGTAAAGAGTAGGACGTGACTGAGCGACTGATCTGATCTGACTAATAACTACCACTCTCTGCCCCTCCTGTAATCAAATATTCTATTCATCATCTTTCGCACAGACCCTGGGCTTATCCATCATGCTATGGAAGCTACTCAGCATTGCACCTGGCCCCAGTATCAAGCTCAGTGTTTAGCATTTCCTGGTGATGTATAATAAGCTCGAAACACTAAAAAGTTTAAAAATGAACTGTCTTCACTATATATTCCCTGCATACAGTAGTGGAACAGGAACAGAGTAAGTGCAATAAACACTCTCATTCAGAGAGCAAAAGAATGGGAAAACACAAAGTAGTCAATATTCCACAGTAATTGTGAAATCCCACCTGGGGCTGGAGAATGTTCTTTGATGAGGCCCAGATTCTTGTCCTGGAGAAGAATTTCACATTCTCCACCCTCCCCTCTTTCCTTTACTAAAATTTTAGCTGGATTGAAATAAGCAACTCTATTGATTACTGCTGTATATAGAACACCAAGCTCAGTGCCAGAATTATGTATAGTAGTAGGTGCTAGTAAATAGTTGTTAAATGAATAATTAAATGAACCTTACCTAAGTTTCGATGATGATTCTGCTTTCAGCTGCACATTCTACTCTCTTAATTTTCACTTTTTTCTTATTTTTTTCTTGGTAAAAATGCTGTGCTCCCAGTCTAAGTGGCTTCCAATTCTAGTTTTCTATTTCCTTCTCTGTATATCCTTACTTTCCTCTCTCAAGTACTTTTTGAGTCCTGACAAGGTACTGAATTCTAACTAATATTCTTCATTTGTTTTCCTAAAACATTATCTTAGCCTTCTCTCTTTTTCTGATGCCAAACTCTATGACTTTATTTAGTTAAAAATGACACACCAAGAAACAGCAACTGAAGAGCCAAACTGCATAAAATAGCCAATCTTCGAAACAAGGTCTCGCCCACTGCAGAGTCCTCAGTGTTGATCACTGGGTCCTGTGGAGCCCAGAGGCCACTGGGTAAGGACTAGCACATATCCCCGTGGTCCCGATTCCACTGTGTCCTGAGAGTGGCACATTTCAGATGTTCCTCCCCAGGGCGTGCGTGCGTGCTAAGTCGCTCAGTCGTGTCCGACTCTTTGCGACCCTATGGACGGTAGCCCATCAGGCTTCTCTGTCCGTGGGATTCTCTAAGCAATAATACTGGAGTGGGTTGCCATGGCCTTCTGCAGGACATCTTCCCAACTCAGGGATGGAAATCGTGTTGCTTAGGTCTGCCTGCATTAATAGGCGGGTTCTTTACCACTAGCGCCACCTGCAGGGCTGGTACAAACTAGAGCAGTGGTTTTCAATCTTAGCCGCACAATAGAATGAGTTGCAGTTTTTGAAACTCAGCCCAGTAGGTGAGTCTTAGGGGAAAGGAGCGGGGAACCGAAGAATCAGTAATGTATATAACTCCGCATGTTACCCCAATGTGTAGCCAAAACTGAGAACCACTTTTCCAGAGTGAGCTTTCTCTCTTTCTCCTTCTTTCCTCCATAGCTCTGAACCCTAACACTGATTGCTCAACCTATGGATCCACCATCATTGCAAACAGCAAATCAACAAGTATTGAATTCCCTAAGTACTCACATCTGTGACTAATTTTACTTCCTCCTCACTCTTTTTCCCCCCCTCCCAGCTGTATTTCTCCATCTCTATTCATGGCACTAAATTCTTGATTTTAACAATTGCACTTTAATTTCCTTTTAAATCTGTTTCCATGTCGTCTCTCCTCAATTGCAAAACTTTACTTAAAATTTCAACTAAATCTTCTACATTTTCTCATTCAGCACGTGTGCTGATTTTCTCTAGCTTTCATTTCTTCTCATCCACCTGTCTTTGTTTTGTATTAATCATAAAAGGAGTATATACAGATTTTTAGTGACTCAACATATCCCTGTTATGTACTCTCATCTCTACTGACTCTTGCTTTTTTAATGCAATTGCTGATCATAACATCTTCCTAAAAGTGACATTCTATAAGAAGGATACATTGTTACTTACTGTCTCAATGTCCAAAAAAAGTAATAAAAATGTAAATCACTATTTCGTGTTTTGGTACCAGCCTAGTGGTTAACAAATAGAGTGTATTTGAAAAGAGCAAATGTTTGAAGATCCATAATTTTAACATACACACATCAACACAAAAATATATGAAGAATGAAAACACCCTTCAACATTCCATCATCTTTCTTTAACATATCAAAAGGCTGTGCAAACGTGTGTGTAGAATAGCAAACTCTAGCTGCCTCTGAAGCTGGAGATGGAAGATGGTACTGCTGGCCAGATGCATTTAAACTTCCTCTGTAGATTCTACCACAGTCTAAGTGGGACAGAGCAAGTCATTGAAAACTGACTGCAGAAGTGTTTTTAGTGCAGAGTATAGTTGGGTCAGATCACAGGTACATGCAGTGGCTGAGTTCAACCACACCCGCCTGGAGACAAGAGATTAACAGTAGAAACCATCATGATCAGACAAAGACCATTCACTGATCTGCTTAGCAAATTCCTGTTGATTTCTTAAACCTCCACAGGCACAGGGAATACTACTGGAATTAAGAAAATCAAGGACAAGAGAAAGGTAAATATGCTAAAAAGTGGTACTACAATTCAAAAACTGAAATGCGTACTGAGTGGAAACATGACAGGAAGGAGTGCTTGAGTAAGTCTCCAGATCTACTGGGAATCAGGAGCTAGAGATCACAGAATTAAACTAAATATGCAGAAAAATGTTGCAACAAATAATTGACAAATACAAAGTTAGTAGGCCTTTTTGACGAGTAATGAACTTCCTTCTCACCAAAAGAAGCCTGGTCATACCTGAGAGAATGCTGGAAATTTCTTCAACTAGTGGTAAAGACAATCAAGATACCTTATTGAGTACCCCTTCCCTATTCTTCTCTCTGCAGTCCTGGATAAAGCTAGATAAAGATACTAGACAAATAAAATGAGAACTAGCATATAGAAGAGAAAGATATGACAAACTTAGCTTAATACACAGACTTGGAAAGTTTCAAAGGAGAATCACTACTAGCAAAACCAATGAAGTCAAATGGAACAATTTCACTCGCAAAATTTTTCCAAATATACTATCCTAAAACAACATGAAGAACCTCATGATTGAGACCTGTGGCTGCCATACTAACTTGTACAAACATTAGACATTTTCAATCATTTTGTAATAAACTATATAATATAGCAATCCAACCAGCCAATAGACTCCTTTCATCTCAGTACCGACATCACTATTCTAATCATTTTCCTACATGATCTCCTCAGGCTATTTCCCATTGAACTGATTTCTACTCTGGGATCCCTATGTTATAGGCCTCCCCAAAGCTTCTTATTATTTTACAGACTGCATCTCTAATAATGTCTTTGATTATGTTTTAAATACCTTACTCTATAGTATTGCATTGGTTATGTCAGCAGCATGTGATCAGAAAGCCAGATCCCATAATACTGAGGAAGAATGGGTTAACAATTTTTCAGCTGCACTTCTTGCTGGTGAATATGCCACAGATGAATATTTTCAAAATGAACATGAGCAGTTTTAGATGAGTGCTCCTTAAATGTCACTGTGTATTAGTCATGCAAGGATCATTAAGGGGCATGAGAGGAGGTAGACATGCACATTTCATCCGAGACATAGATTCTAGCTGTAGACCGGAACTGTCAAAGTTGCCAGGTTAGACTCTGCTGCTAATGATTATTAATGCAACTGAAGCATTAAATGGTTCATTTTTCTCCATGTACAACAATATTTCCAAAGTATACAGAAAAGAAGAACATTTTCTGCATGAGTCCTTGGGGATGGCAAAGAAGACAAGGTAAATGAACCACTAAAAATTCCAAAATAAATTGATAAATAGGAAATTATCTTCTATTATAATTTAACAATATGTTACTATGCTTATTTATAGGTAGAAAACATATTTGTGCAATGAACCACCTTAGTGGTTCCTTAGTTCTTTAGGAAAACATACATGACTGAGTGTCTTGAATGCTTCTCCTCCTCCTCCTAAGTCGCTTCAGTCGTGTTCGACTCTGTGCAACCCCATAGACGGCAGCCCACCAGGCTCCCCCATCCCTGGGATTCTCCAGGCAAGAACACTGGAGTGGGTTGCGATTTCCTTCTCCAATGCATGAAAGTGGAAAGTGAAAGTGAAGTCGCTCAGTGGTGTCTGACTGTTAGCGACCCCACGGACTGCAGCCTACCAGGCTCCTCTGTCCATGGGATTTTCCAGGCAAGAGTACTGGAGTGGGGTGCCATTGCCTTCTCCGTCTTGAATGCTTAAATGCCAGTAAATCTATATGTCTCCTTCCTTTTTGATACATCAGATATCAGTCTCTTATAAGTATATAAGTATATATAACTAAACTTCAGTTGATACCTGTGCTTCTTAGATATTTATATGATAAATAGGAAATGCTTCACAATCTCTTTTCAAAACACACTTGGTGACCTATCATTTGGATTTTATTGGGATGTCAATTGTTTGACTCTTGAGGCTGATCAAAGAAGAGATCCTTTGAAACTTGCCAGATTGCCTCTGACAGCACGTGTAGACCAAAGGCATTTTTATGTAGGAAGGTAGGGTAGGTCTGCACCAATAATCTGAGTCAAGTCCTAGAAGCCTTTCTAAGAAATAATATCTCTTCTCAGAAGGGAACCCTCCTACACTATTGGTGAGAATGTAAACTGGTGCAGCCACTGTGGAAAGCAGTATGGAAGTTCCTTAAAAAACTAAAAAATATAACTACCATCAGTTCAGTTCAGTTCAGTTGCTCAGTCATGTCTGACTCTTTGTGACCCCATGAATCGCAGCATGCCAGGCCTCCCTGTCCATCACCATCTCTCAGAGTTCACTCAAACTCACGTCCATCGAGTCGGGGATGCCATCCAGCAATCTCATCCTCTGTCTTCCCCTTTCCCTTCTGCCTCTAATCCCTCCCAGCATCAGAGTCTTTTCCAATGAGTCAACTCTTCGCATGAAGTGCCCAAAGTACTGGAGTTTCAGCTTTAGCATCATTCCTTCCAAAGAAATCCCAGGGCTGATCTCCTTCAGAATGGACTGGTTGGTTCTCCTTGCAGTCCAAGGGACTCTCAAGAGTCTTCTCCAACACCACAGTTCAAAAGCATCAATTATTTGGCGCTCAGCCTTCTTCACAGTCCAACTCTCACATCTGTACGTGACCACAGGAAAAACCATAGCCTTGACTAGACGAACCTTTGTTGGCAAAATAATGTCTCTGCTTTTGATTATGCTATCTAGGTTGGTCATAACTTTCCTTCCAAGGAGTAAGTGTCTTTTAATTTCATGGCTGCAGTCACCATCTGTAGTGATTTTGGAGCCCAGAAAAATAAAGTCTGACACTGTTTCTCCATCTATTTCCCATGAAGTGATGGGACCAGATGCCATGATCTTCATTTTCTGAATGTTGAGCTTTAAGCCCACTTTTTCACTCTCCTCTTTCACTTTCATCAAGAGGCTTTTTAGTTCCTCTTCACTTTCTGCCATAAAGGTGGTATCATCTGCATATCTGAGGTAATTGATATTTCTCCCAGGAATCTTGATTGCAGCTTGTGCTTCTTCCAGCCCAGTGTTTCTCATGATGTACTCTGCATAGAAGTTAAATAAGCAGGGTGACAATATACAGTCTTGACATCCTCCTTTTCCTATTTGGAACCAGTCTGTTGTTCCATGTCCAGTTCTAACTGTTGCTTCCTGACCTGCATATAGGTTTCTCAAGAGGCAGATCAGGTGGTCTGGTATCCCCATCTATTTCAGAATTTTCCACAGTTTATTGTGATCCACACAGTCAAAAGCTTTGGCATAGTCAATAAAGCAGAAATAGATGTTTTTCTGGAACGCTCTTGCTTTTTCCATGATCAGGATGGAAATTTGATCTCTGGTTCCTTTGCCTTTTCTAAATCCAGCTTGAACATCTGGAAGTTCACAATTCACATACTGCTGAAGCCTGGCTTGGAGAATTTTGAGCATTACTTTGCTAGCATGTGAGATGAGTGCAATTGTGCAGTAGTTTGAGCATTCTTTGGCATTGCCTTTCTTTGGAATGGGAATGAACACGGACCTTTTCCAGTCCTGTGGCCACTGCTGAGTTTTCCAAATTTGCTGGCATATTGAGTGCAGCACTTTCACAGCATCATCTTTCAGGATTTGAAATAGCTCAGCTGGAATTCCATCACCTCCACCAAATTTGTTTGTAGTGATGTTTTCTAAGGCCCACTTGACTTCACATTCCAGGATGTCTGGCTCTAGGTGAGTGATAACACCATCGTGATTATCTTGGTCGTGAAGATCTTTTTTGTACAGTTCTTCTGTGTATTCTTGCCACCTCTTCTTAATATCTTCTGCTTCTGTTAGGTCCATTCCACTTCTGTATTTTATTGTGCCATTTTTGTATGAAATGTTCTTTTGGTATCTCTAATTTTCTTGAAGAGATCTCTAGTCTTTTCCATTCTGTTGTTTTCCTCTATTTCTTTGCATTGATCGCTGAGGAAGGCTTTCTTATCTCTGCTTGCTATTCTTCGGAAATCTGCATTCAGATGCTTATATCTTTCCTTTTCTCCTTTGCTTTTCACTTCTCTTCTTTTCACAGCTATTTATAAGGCCTCCCCAGACAGCCATTTTGCTTTTTTGCATTTCTTTTCCATCGGGATGGTCTTGATCCCTGTCTCCTGTACAATGTCATGAACCTCAGTCCATAATTCATCAGGCACTCTATCTATCAGATCTAGGCCCTTAAATCTATCTCTCACTTCCACTGTATAATCATAAGGGATTTGCTTTAGGTCATACCTGAATGGTCTAGTGGTTTTCCTGACTTGCTTCATTTTATGTCTGAATTTGGCAATAAGGAGCTCATGATCTGAGCCACAGTCAGCTCCCGGTCTTGTTTTTGCTGACTGTATAGAGCTTCTCCATCTTTGGCTGCAAAGAATATAATCAATCTGATTTTTGTGTTGACCATCTGGTGATGTCCATGTGTAGAGTCTTCTTTTGTGTTGTTGGAAGAGGGTGTTTGCTATGACCAGTGCATTTTCTTGGCAAAACTCTATTAGGCTTTGCCCTGCTTCATTCCGTATTCCAAGGCCAAATTTGCCTGTTACTCCAGGTGTTTTTTGACGTCCTGCTTTTGCATTCCATTCCCCTATAATGAAAAGGACATCTTTTCTGGGTGTTAGTTCTAAAAAGTCTTGTAGGTCTTCATAGAACCATTCAACTTCAGCTTCTTCAGCATTACTGGTTGGGGAACAGACTTGGATTACTGTGATATTGAATGGTTTTCCTTGGAAATGAACAGAGATCATTCTGTCATTTTTGAGATTGCATCCAAGTACTGCATTTCAGACTCTTTTGTTGACCATGATGGCTACTCCATTTATTCTGAGGGATTCCTGCCTGCAGTAGTAGATATAATGGTCATCTCAGTTAAATTTACCCATTCCAGTCCATTTTAGTTCGCTGATTCCTAGAATGTCGACATTCACTCTTGCCATCTCCTGTTTGACTATTTCCAGTTTGCCTTGATTCATGGACCTAACATTCCAGGTTCCTATGCAATATTGCTGTTTACAGCCTCAGACCTTGCTTCTATCACCAGTCACATCCACAGCTGGGTATTGTTTTTGCTTTGGCTACATCCCTTCATTCTTTCTGGAGTTATTTCTCCACTGATCTCCAGTAGCATATTGGACACCTACTGACCTGGGGAGTTCCTCTTTCAGTATCCTATCATTTTGCTTTTTCATACTGTTCATGGGGTTCTCAAGCACAAGTGTGGGCGGCTGTGACGGAACACAGGCACAGCTAAGAGGAGCTACCCCACTTCCAAGGTCAGGAGCAGAAGCTGGGAGGACCCCAGGCCAGAGGGGCGGCAGCCAAGAGGAGCTACCCCACGTCAGAGGTGAGGGGTGCCAGCCGAGAGTGACAGGCTGCAACAGCACAGGAGCAGCCGAGAGGAGCTATGCCCCTCCAGAGGCCAGGGGCGGAGGCCTGGAGGAGCTACCCCATGTCCAAGGAGCGGTGGCTGCATGGGCACAGGAGGGCCTAGAGGAGCTACTCCACATTCAAGGTCAGGAGGGGCGGTGGTGAGGGGATACCCCTCATCCAAGGTAAGGAGCAGAGGATGTGCTTTGCTGGAGCAGCCGTGAAGAGATACCCCACATCCAAGGTAAGAGAAACCCAAGTAAGATGGTAGGTGTTGCAAGAGGGCATCAGAGGGCAGACACACTGAAACCATAATCACAGAAAACTAGTCAATTTAATCACACTAGGACCACAGCATTGTCTAACTCAATAACTACCATATGATCCTGCAATCCCATTCCTGGGCATATATCTGGAGAAAAACATGGTCTGAAAGGACACATGTACACCAATATTCATTGTAGCACTGTTTACAATAGCCAAGACATGGAAGCAACCTAAGTGTCTATCGACAGGTGAATCCATAAGGATGTAGTACATATATACAATAGAATATTACTCAGCCATTAAAAATAATGAAATAGTGCCATTTGAAGCAAGTTGGATGGACCTAGAGATTGTCATACTGAGTGAAATACGACAAAGAGAAATATCATATGATATGGCTTATATGCTTAAAAAGCAGAGATATTACTTTGCTGACAAAGGTCCATCTAGTCAAAGTTATGGTTTTTCCAGTAGTCATGTATGGATGTGAGAGTTGGACTATAAAGAAAGCTGAGTGCCGAAGAACTGATGCTTTTGAACTGTGGTGTTGGAGAAGACTCTTGAGAGTCCTTTGGATAGCAAGGAGATCCAACCAGTCCTGTTTATTCATTGGGAGGACTGATGTTGAAGCTGAAACTCCAATACTTTGGCTACTTGATGTGAAGAACTGACTCATTGGAAAAGACCCTGATGCTGGGAAAGATTGAAGGTGGGAGAAGGGGACGACAGAGGATGAGATGGTTAGATGGCATCACCAACTCGATAGACATGAGTTTGAGCAAGCTCCAGGCGTTGGTGATGGACAGGGAAGGCTGGCATGCTGCAGTCCATGTGGTCGCAAAGAGATGGACGTGACTGAGAGACCAAACTGAACTGATGGCTTATATGCAGAATCTTAAAAAAATAATAATATAAATGAACTTATTTACAAAACAGACTCACAGACTTAAAGAACAAACTTATTACCTGCAGGGAGGGATAGTTAGAGAGTTTGGCAATGACATGTACACACTGCTATATTTAAAATAAATAACCAATAAGGACAAAAATAAATAAATATATATACATTTAAAAATGGTACCTCTTCTCAATACCAGGTCTCACATAATCATTTCCCTTGACTGAGTAAATCATTTACCTTCAGTTTCTCCATCCATAAAGTGAGAAGCAAACACCTCATGGGATGACAAGTCTGCTTCAGGCTTTTAATAAGGTTCTTTAAAGAAAGTTAATACAATTTACTTATAATTACAGTATAGCAATTTGAATTTAAAGAATATTTTTCTCCTGAGTGATTCCAGTTACCGAGCACTCTTTGTCAATGTAGTAAATTATTCTAACTAGGTAGACGTAGCTGGCAAAGTGTGAAAAGTTACTATCGGCATCTTCATTCTGCATTTAAAAAAGCTCTCATGATAAAATTGCAGAGTCTTTTATCTGGTTGAAATATGAGTAAGACAGCAAATAAACGTGATTTTAAGCCTCATTGTTAAACAATGAGTTCTTAAATTGAGCAGAAATCCCTATGCAAGAAAGAGAATTCAGTGGTGTCTATTGTTATTACTATTATGCTTTGAGAATCCAAAGTTTTATATTAAAAGCTATAATTAGATTTCTAAATATTAAATCATTTCATAAACAAAACTTCCTTTTATCTCAGTAGAATAAAAATGATTTTCATTTCCTGACAAAAATATGATTTCTCCGAGAGAGGTCATTCTTGTCTATCTAACTCTATTTATCTCTCTCCTGTGCATAATCAAGAAAAAGTCTCCCAAGGCAACTCAAATGATTCAATAAAGCAGCCTTACATATCACAACCTCATTAACTGAGCTTAAGGTAGAAGTAGCAGGACATACACCCATCTAAAACATACTTAGGCCAAACAGGAGGAGGGAAACTATTAATATAACTTCCCTATTACTTCAGACAATTTTCACTAAACAGTATGCTCCATTCCCATTCGTATTATTCTAAGTCTTGTATTAGAAGTATAATTGTGAACATAATCATTGATTAGGATGCTAGGGATCAAGAAAATTAAATGATAGGTCCAGGAATCTTAACAAATCAAAAAGACACACACACACACATAGGCTTGGGACCAGTCCCTCACTTGGTACCCTGGGCTTGCAAAGAACTGTAAACATGGTTTCCCAGCATCCTTGCCTCAGTCAATTCACCCTCCATACTCCTTGCATCATCAGGATGAAGCATAAATATCTTAGTAGCACCCATACAGCCCTTCTGACTTTGTCCTCATTCTCTTTATATCTTCAGATTCATTTCTTGCTACTCCTCCATGTACATTTAATGCTCTTTCACATCTTTTCCTGACATAGTATACACATACAAATGTACATATATGGTCACAGCACAAAGACTTTTCTATGTCTTCACACACTTATCTTTCACTACCCAGAACTCATTTTCATCCTTTAAAAATCCCTGTGAGGACCTTTCACCCAGGAAGTTTTTCCTGGCACCAAATCCCACTCTATATTCCTCTAGTACTCTGTTTACTGCTGTCATAGTGCTTTCTATAGTCTGCCTTTTCTCTATTTTCTCTATAAACTGTATGCAGCTCAAGAATAAGGGCTTTTTATTCCCATGGCCTTGGAGCCTAACACAGAGACTGAGACATACTGAGTGTTTGGATCTGTACTCTTTTAGTGCTAACAACCTGGTGAAATAGCTAAGACATGCATGTATGATGCAGTTAAACACAACATAAGGCATGTCAAACTGAAATATGGAATCTGGTGCTGATTGATATAGGGAGACTTTTTAGAGAAATAAGAATTTAGACAGAGTTTTCATGAACAAAGAAATGGAGGTGAATAAAACAATATGATAACCAGGAAGCCAAAAGGGAAGTCTAACAGCAGGGGAATGAAAAGAAAGAGACCCAAATCCAAGCAACAGTAAAATATAATAATGTATTAATATTACGCAGTTAAAAATCTGTTAAGACAATAGATCTCTTATTAAGTGTTCTTTCCAAAATAAAATAAAAGGCCCAATGTCACTTTTATAAACTAGTGTTGGAAATGTTAAAGTTGTATAGGCTTTCTAAAAGGCAATTTTTCACCAGGAATGCCTTAAAATATACCTATCAACATTGTCACCACTCTCATGACAATATTCTTTTCCCTACCTACTGATACAATAATTCCATCTCTAGCAACTTTCTTAAAGAAACGATTAAGAATATGTGAAAAGATATGTATGAAGCTGTTAATTAGAGTATACTGAAAATTAAGCAAAAAAGGAAACTAATAGTTTCCCATTAATAAAGGACTCCTTAAATAAAACATCACATTCTATGTAATGAAATATATAGCAATTATCCAGTTGACACTTGACTATCCATGTTATGTTGTTATCATGTGATAGTAATAATAGTATTAAAAGAAAATGCTAGAATATTAAAGGTATTGACTTAAAAAGACTCTAAGTTTATAAAAAGCATTTACATTGTTATTTTATTTAAAAGATACTGACAGGAAAACAACTGAAAATATAAGAACATGTCAACAATGAAGGAGTTATAGAACTTTTTATTTCTTTGCATTTTGTGTATTTTCTAAAAGAATAGTCTATTTCTAGTAATAGTAAATTCATCTCAATTGACATAAAATCTTTACTGCTCTAAGAAATGAAGGAGAAAGGATATGTTAGGATAGGAAGATTATTTGGGGGATTGCTGAGGTTATTTTAGAATTATAGAATGATTGATAGAATCCAATGCGATCAAATATGAAAGAAGTTTGAGAACTGAGAAGCATAGTGATTGAATTTCTTGAAGCCTCTTCTCAGGAATGCATAGAGAGTTTATGTCAAAACATTGCACTGATATAATAAAGCTAGAATATTATGAGTGAAGCAATGTTATAGTGATTTTCACTGCAGGACATATCAGAGCTTTTAATATGCTGGATTTTGCTGAGGAACTTTCAGTTCAGTTCAGTTCAGTCACTCAGTTGTGTCTGACTCTTTGTGACCCCACGGACTGTTAGCACACCAGTCTTCCCTGTCCATCACCAACTCCCAGAGCTTGCTCAAACTCACGTCCATCGAGTTGGTGATGCCCTCCAACCATCTCATCCTCTGTCATCCCCTTCTCCTCCTGCCTTCAATCTTTCCCAGCATCAGGGTCTTTTCCAATGAGTTAGTTCTTTGCATCAGGTGGCCAAAGTATTGGAGATTCAGCTTCAGCATCAGTCCTTCCAATGAAGAACACTAAAAGGGCACTATAATATGCATTGTTTCCCAAGCATATTTGGCTGTTTCTTCACAGAATATCTAATAGGACTTATGTTTCACAGAACACAGTTGGGTAACATGTTCTCTTTAAAAAATACAACGTAATGTTCATTTTGAAGTGATTACAAACACCTGGAAATACAGAACTGGCACAATCAATGTTAGAGTCATCACCACAAGTCAGATTTCCTCAACCTGGCCTTATTGATAGCCGAGGGCATACAATTCTTTGCTGTGGGGGGTAGACCAGTGCACTGTAGCATGTTGACAGTACTCACTAGTGAGCCCTAGTGATGCCAGTAGCAACCACCATCTCCCCCCACCCAGCTATAACAACCAAAAATGTCTGTAGATATTGTCAGATGTCCGCACCAGTGGTAAAGAAGACTGATTTGAGAAATTAGGCTAGGCAGCTTTGACTGAGGTCAGAATTCCCAGGCTCAGTTCTTCAGTATTTTTAAATATAAGCTGCCTTAACATTTGCAAAATGTCTGTCTGCTCCAGCAAATGCAGAATGTCATCGTGTTACTTTTCTAACACACTATGTCAAAAAGAACCATCTGTTAAAATGCTACATTGCGCATCTTCATCATTTTATCTATGTAACATTTTGATGAATTCTTAATTTTAAAAAGTTATGAATTTTACAAACAAATGAAAATATCCTCTTTTCTATATGTTAACTCTATAGGTGTGTTATTGGGCAAATCAGTTACTTAGAGGCTTGGTTTCCTCATAAACACACACACACACACACACACACACAAATGGTGGGTAGGCCATTGGCCAACATGATTTCTAGAATCCCTTCCAAAGATAAAAATCAATAAAAGCTGACTTTTATTTTTCATTTTGATATAAAACATTTTACGCATTAAACTTAAGTTCTGGTTGTCACAATACTTTTAATTGGGGAAATGCTACATTCAGACATTGGAGTGAATTATATTCAAAAGAAGCCAGGATGATAACCTTCTTTATACTTTGGAAACCCAATGTGCAGCTGGGGAAATAAGCTATGAGTTCATCAAAAACAATAATACAAACATTTAACATAAGGAATCAGAAGAGAAATTTAACTTCAGAAACAGATTTTTCAATTATGAGCAATACTATGATAATATTAAAATTAGAATCATTGATGAAATAATTTTCTAGGATAAAAGCTGAAAGAAATTGAACAAGATGTCCAAAGAGAAGCCAAACTCAGTTTTAGGGAAGAATTTTTTCTTCAAAATACAGATCATTCTCTAGACTATTTTAATTCCTTCAGTGTAGAAAAATCTTGAAAACTTGTTGATTGTTTATAAAAAGCTATTATAATGATATTAGAACCAGAGTAGATGTATCACCCCCCCCAAATATATTAAAATAGCAATCTCACTAACATAAATACAATAATCCAAAGCAAAATGTTAGTAAATCATATCCTGTAATTAATCAAAGAAAGTATCTGACATAATTAAGTGGGATTCAATACATCTATTAATTCATTCAACAAATGTTTATTAAGCATTTATAATACAATCATAATTCTCAATGTTTGGAGTATATCATCATAAAACAAAGGTATTTGTTTCATGGAAATTACTTCATGCAGGGGATTCCTAAAGGAAATCAACCCTGATGGAAGGACTGTTGCTGAAGCTGAAGCTCCAATATTTGGCCATCTGATGTGAAGAGCAACTCATTTGAAAAAGCCCCTGATGCTGGAAAAGATTGAAGGCAAAAGAAGAAGGGGGTGGCAGAGGATGAGATGGTTAGATAGCATCACTGACTGAATGGATATAAATTTGAGAAAACTCAGAGAGACAATGAAGGACAGGGGAGCCTGGCATGCTACAGTCCATGTCACAAAGAGTTGGATATGACTTAGCAACTGAGCAACAGCAACACACTGGTATCATTAACAGGTACATTGCACAGTACGTTAGTGACAAATGAGATAGGAAAAGAAAAATTAGAGTTGGATAAAGGGATTAGGGTGATGAGAACAGGAGTGGATTGCCATTTTAAATAAAATGTTCAGGAAGAGACCTCCACTGAGTTGATAGCATTTGAGCAAAATCATAAAGAAGACCTGGGAGTTAGCTTTATGGATACTCTGTGGAATAGCATTCTAGGCAGGGGATACAGCCAGAGCAAAGGCCCTACGGCCAGATTATGCTTGGGAGGCTCAAGGAACAACAGAGGCCAGTGGAGTGGGAGGAGACTGAAGTATGGGAGGAGTTGGAGACTGGGCTCGGAGAAATAACAGGGCCAGATTCTCTAGGGTTCCAGGCTAAAGGCTTTAGCTTTTACCCCAAGTGAAATGGGGAGACTTGAGGGACTATAGCAGAGCAATAACATAGATGATCTACATTGTAAAAGAATCTCTCTGACTGTTGTACTAAGAGTAGACTGTAGTGGGAAAGGATGGGATCAGGGAATACAGGAGATCATTGTGTATTCTGGGCAAGTGAGTGGCTTACATCAGTGTGGTACCTGGCTTGGTGGTAAGAAGTGGTTGGAGTCTGGATATATTTTGAAAATACAACCGTCAGACATAGCTGATGTATTGGAGAGAGAGGAGGTGACAGTGACTGCGTGGTTTTTGTCCTCAACACCTGGAAAGATGAAGCTACTATCAAGTGCAATTGGGAAGGCTATAAACTGAGCAAATTTGAAGGGGAAGATCAAAAAATGTTCTGAACATGTTGCACACAAGAGGAATTTAGATGTCTAAGAGGAGACAAGTAGGCAGCTGGAGAAACATGTTTAGAACTTGAGAAAGAGTCAAAACTAGAGATACAAGGTTATAAATCTTCAGCATTGTTTCTTAGTTGCTCAGTCATGTCCAACTCTTTTGTGACCCTGGGGACTGTAGCCCGCCAGCCTCCTCTGTCCACGGGAATTCCCAGGCAGGAATACTGGAGTGGGTGGTCATTTTGGAGCTTGAGAAAGAATCAAAACTGGAGACATAAATTTATAAATCTTCAGCATATTTATAGTATTTAAAGCCATGAGACTACATAGGTTCAAGAGTAGAAAGCAATAAATCAGATTTATTTGTAGCACTTAAACATTAAGAGATTAGAAGAAACCAACAAAGGAAACTGAGAGGGAGAGAAAAAAAAATAGTAAGCAAGCCAGAAGTGAATGATGTTCTAGTAATAGTATTCAAGCTCTGTAAAGTAAGTATGGGTCAGTTCAGTGAAGTAAGAACATAGAGATTCTATTAATATAATTATTAATTACATTACACATAAATGTTATTATATTAATTATATAATTAATTATATTACTATAATTATATTAACAGAATTATTTTGATGTAACTAATGAAATATAATAAGTCAAAGAAGAAAAATTATATCATCATCTTAATGGATCTACCAGAATGCTAACTGATAGAACTGAAGGCTATTTTAAAAGGTATGTGATCAACTAATAGCCAATATAGGGCTTCCCTGGTAGCTCAGATGGTAAAGAACCTGCCTGCAATGCAGGAGATCCAGGTTTGATCCCTGGGTCAGGAAGATCCCCTGGAGAAGGGAATGACTACCCACTCCAGTATTTCTTACCTGGAGAATCTCATGGACAGAGGAACCTTGCAGGCTAAAAGTCCATGGGGTCACTCTCAACTGAAATGGTAGTAATTCTCATTGAATCCAGGAAGAAAAACAGCATGCCTACAAGTAACACCATAAATTTTTTTGTATTTTTTTTTTGAAAATTCTCATGAAGGAAGTAAGAAATGTCTCCATAAGAAAAAAAGGAAATAATGAGTTATATGTATGTGAATGTAGGATACAATATGATTACCTATTTAAACCTTCTGAAAAATCAACTCTAAAATTTTGTAATAAGAGAACTAGTGAGATTAGTCACCAAGTAAATATGAAAAAATTACTTTTTACTATAAAAAAAACAGTAAAAATTATGAAGTAAAGATCCCATTTTCAATAAGTTCAAAAAGATAAAAGATCTAGAAGTAACAGTCAATATGATTTTAAAAACATGGCTACTGAAAGTGTCAGTTATAAAGCATGTAACTTTAGCCAAAAGGATGCAAGAACACTAACCTGTGTTATACAAGATATCAAGCATAATAGCCTGCATTACTCCTTTCCAGCATCTTTATTAGACCCATAACTGGAGTCACTTGCCTTCTCAGCTTTTCCTTAGGCTATCTATGGAACCAATTTTATTTCTCATCGGTGACAATTTTGCTATCTCCAGCCCAGACAGTAGTCATTTCTCTGATCAAACTAGAAGTTCATAATTGTCATCATTATTTCCCACCTGGAATATACTGCCTTATGACTAGAACCATGCCTTTCAAAACTGCAAAGTTTCTTGTCTCTTAGCTCCTTTCTATTTAGTATATATTTATTATTCAAGAGAGAATAGGAAAAAGAAACTTTTGTGCTAAGTCACTTCAGTCATGTCCAACTCTTTGCGACCCTATGGACTGTAGCCAGCCAGTTCCTCAGTTCATGGGACTCTTCAGGCAAGAATAATAGAGTGGTTGCCATGCCCTCCTCCAGGGGATCTTCCTGACCCAGGGATCAGACCCGCATCTCTTAACATCTCTTGCATTGGCAGTCAGGTTCTTTATCACTAGCGCCACCTGAAGGCCACTGAAACGCTATGGCCACTGAAACGCTATGGGAATTTTAACTTTGGTACAATAAAATACAAAATAGCTCCCAAAGAACTTTACATGATAATAGGTCAGATTTAGAAGAATGAGCCATAGAGAGCATCAGAACCTTTCTCTCAGACCCAAACAGGTATTTGAACCTCTAAAAATATTTCCAAAAATTGTGATTGAGGCGAGTCAGAATGCTTGACCTAGCAGGATGCTTGTTTACACACACACACACACACACACACAAAAGCTCAAAAAATAAAAAACAAAAACCACATCTCCTGTGTATCCTGCATTGGCAGGCAGACTGTTTCCCATCACCTGGAAAGCCCTAGGTCATGAAGATAGTTAGCAGCAAAGCTCAAACTTGAACCCAGGCCTCCTGACAACAAATCCACTACATCTGTATAGCCCTGGACCAACCAGTTCCCTTCTCTACAGACTCAGTTCTCATCACTATACTATATAACTACTAATTCCTAGCCCTTCTGGGTCTAAATTCTTTGTGTTTTATAGAAGTTAAAAAAGAAGATGTTCAAAGTAACTGAAAAAATATATTATAAATGAAGATTTATATCCTATGTCTGATCAGTGAAAATCTTTTATTGAACTTTTATAATCTCATACACATCCCTTCTTAATTTTTGACACCACCAGCCAAATCTTGGTCCTCTAATTTCAATTTTATGTTGCCAAAACCTAGCTAGTTTTACTGCTAGACTACTTGTGTGATATAGATGGTACCACAAACAATACTTGTCTACTCAAGCACTTTTTATTATTTCCTCACATTTTCTAAATCTCATCTCTTCTGTTTGGTGTTCAGGTTCTCTCTGATTTATTCTCATCTCATTTATTTAATCTTACTTTCCAACTTGAGTGCCTTTACTTGTGAGACCAGTGTCTTTGCCAACCAAAGATGTCAAAGTTCAGTCCCACTTTCGTGTCTTCAGTCACACTGTTCCCTCACCTGGAATTATTTCCTGACATTCCACATATTTCAGCGCTATGTCTCCTGAAAGACTGCTCACTTTCTGCTATCACCTCAAAACCTTTTACTGCTTCAAAACTACTAATACCTCTTTGGCCAGCTTCTCCTCAAAAAGCCTCAAAATGCCCAGAGAACTCATGGTCTCCTCTTAAAGGTCTTAATTATATTTAGTACAAAGTAGATATTTTTCCATTTACAACCACAGAGAATTGCTCACACCCACCTATGTTCAAAAGTAAAGAAAGATCTAGTTTGTGTTCAGTGTACTACTTGAACTCTTGGTACTGATACTTGAGACTCTTGATACTTGAACTCTCAGTAAAACAAACATTCAGTATATTACTAACTGTGCCCTCAAATTATTTTATATAAATCCTATTATCAATATTTTATATTGTTCTGGATGAACTACCTCAGCTTTCATTGAGAAATGTCTCCTCAAGCACAGATCTTAAAGGAAAACTAACCAAGTTGATTAACCAAATTTCTCATATATTGCTAGAATCTAATATATATATCTAATATAAAACATCACTTTAGTAAAAAATCACAAGACATATTGAGGCAATATAAAATTTATACATAAAATGTTAAAAAGTAGAGATTCTTAAGTTCTTTAATATTACTACATTATGAGCAAGATGTAATATTCAAAATATTCTAATAGGTGAGTTATGAAATATACCTTATAGTTTCTGGAAAAACTTAACTTTATACTTCCCTGAAGACTTAGATCTGAGTTAACTTACTTGGAAAAAAAGAGTCAGTTGAATTTAATGAATATTCTTGCCTGAATAATTTTCTGCTGACTGTTGTAACCATGGGTCTTTTTAATTTTTTAAGTAGGGAGAAGATAATCATGCTACATGTGAAACAAACCAAGAAGACTATAAATCTATTAAAAATGTAGCTAATAGTTAAAATAATAAGAATACTAATTACTGTGATGTATGACAGTTGGAGGGAAGAAGGATATGGTCCTTCTGAAAAAAGCACTGGCTTTGGATGTATAAGACCCAAGTTATAGGACAGATCCTAACAACATAATAGTAGAGTGAACATGTATGTGAACTTTTATGAATAATCAGTTTTCACGTCTGCAAATTTATCCCTGTAAGTCCTTCCATCGTCTGACATGGTAAGAAGTTAAATGGATTACATGTAATAATGTATATACTATAAAGTACTATACAATTTTCAACAATTTTTCTTGCTTATTTATGATTATAAAAGTTTGTCAGATAAAATAAGAAATGCAAGCTTTATTTAAAATTAAACATTTTCAAATTACTAATAATTTTTATCATACACTTATAATTACTTTTCACTGTATGACTTTCTAGTTTTTCTTCTATGCATATATATATATATATATGTGTATATGTATATAAGTCTTTTAAAATTTTGCATTATGCTATGCTTATTGCTTTAAAAGTTGGTTTCCTCATGTAAAAACTAGTACACAAATTTAAATCATCTTTAGGTGTACATGACAATGAAGATACATAAATGTGGGGGAAAAGAGTTTTCCACAATCAAAACCAGTGTTGGGAGACTTGGGTTAAGCAGAAAAAAAAAAAAGATACATCTGTATGTATGGCTGAGTCCCTTTGCAGTTCACTTGAAGCTTTCACAACATTGTTAATTGGCTATACCCCAATACAAAATTAAATGTTCAAAAAAAAATGTACTTTCTATAAAACTCATTGGCATAAAATTATCCAAAATTTTCTTTCAAAAACCATTTAGTAAATTTAAAAAGCAAAGATAAAAAGTGAGTAGTAAAGAGACAACTTGGCATTGAAAATCTCTCTGGGAACCCCTGAATGTATAACACAAAGGACCCTCAAGATTAGAGTCTCCCTGATTTTTCACTGAGGGCTACCCTGAACATCCTCTAATTGGGAGCCCTATATTTTCACAAACGAAGAAGCTTACACCTCAGACTTCACCCTGGAAGCAGATGGAGGAAGAGAATGTGGGTGTGAGCTGCGGTGCACTGACCAGATACCCTCTTCAGTCCAGAGGCATCATGTCCCGGCTGCTGGGGTTGTCACTGATGCTGCAGAGCTGCAGAGCTCCCTGCTCGCTTGGAATGCCTTTGGCTGGGAGGGTGGGAACTGCCTCAACCAGAGGCAGCTCCCAGCCTTTGACTCATTGATGCAGGTACCAAGGGTTGGCCTGTTGCCTCAAATGGGAACAAGTCTGAAGGGCCTTTCTCACTTTCCTATAGAGTATCACCACAGAGATTTCCCCATGAACCAACTTTTCCCCAATATACCCAATCTCAGCATCTGTTTGCAGAGCACCAATAACAATTCCTTCTCCAGGAGGGGGGTGGGGGGAAAAAAAAACCCTGAAAAAGACTGTTACAGAAAGGGAAAAATGAAGATTTATAGCAAGAAATAGAAAGTCAGGATCCAGGGCCACTTTAAATAAAATACCATTAGGAGACAGTACTTTGCCAGTTACTAAAGACTTTCACATATATTCTCATTTGTTCCTTACAATAGCCTGGTGAGATATGTTTTATTACCTCCATTTTATAATTTAAGCATCTGAGAAAAGTAGACTGAACAGTATGATTTATGGAGAAATAGTCCTACTGAATGATCCCTCTTTTAACCCATTGACTCTGAAACGCTAAGATTTATCAGATAGATACCTAAAGAAGAGTTAAAGAGATGTCTATTAATTTCTTTAAAGTAAATTGTGTTGCTTTCACCACAGTTTCTGAGATGTAGTTTGAATGGGAACTCGGAGGAGATGAAATGGTGGTGGAAGAGATAGGGATAAAGGTAATCTTAAAGGATAATCATCTCTTCCCCAATCCTCACACCTCATAAACTGGCACATCCTACATCTTCAATCTCAGCCTCTCACTACTCCCCATCTCATGGCTCATCCTTTAGCCAAGTTAAACTCTGTTCCTCAAGCAGATCCTATTCCTCCACTTTTTACACAGGACTTTGGTGTTGTCTGCCTGGACTGCATGTCATAGCCCTTTGTGCTTAGGAAACTTCTATTCATCCTTCAAGATACATTTTGAGTTCTCTGGAGTACTCACTTTTTCCTATATTGCCCAGATGCAGTTGATCTCTAATTTCACTACTCCATTTTCTTTCTTCTATGTCCCTGTTCCATGTTCATGCTCTGTTATGGCCCTGAAAGCATGGTCTTTTAATTATCTGTTTATATGTCTAATTCAACCATTAGACTCTGAGGGGGCAGAATTGCATCTAATTCATCTTTTGATTTCCCAGGGCTTTGTTCATTTTCTGGTAGGTCAGTTCAGTTCAGTTCATTTCAGGTGCTCAGTCATGTCTGACTCTTTGAAACCCCATGGACTGCAGCACGCCAGTCTTCCCTGTCCATCACCAACTCCTGGAGCTTACTCAAACTCATGTCCATTGAGTTGGTGATGCCATCCAACCATCTCATCCTCTGTCGTCCCCTTCTCCTCCCACCTTCAATCTTTCCAAGTAACAGGGTCTTTTCAAATAAGTCAGTTCCTTGCATCAAGTGGCCAAAGAATTGGAGTTTCAGTTTCAGCATCAGATCAGATCAGTCACTCAGTCATGTCCAACTCTTTGCAACCCCATGAATCGCAGCACGCCAGGCCTCCCTGTCCATCACCAACTCCCAGAGTTCACTCAGACTCACGTCCATCGAGTCAGTGATGCCATCCAGCCATCTCATCCTGGGTCGTCCCCTTCTCCTCTTGCCCCCAATCCCTCCCAGCATCAGAGTCTTTTCCAATGAGTCACCCTCCTCTTCACAGGAGGTGGCCAAAGGACTGGAGTTTCAGCTTTAGCATCATTCCTTCCAAAGAAATCCCAGGGCTGATCTCCTTCAGAATGGACCGGTTGGATCTCCTTGCAGTCCAAGGGACTCTCAAGAGTCTTCTTCAACACCACAATTCAAAAGCATCAATTCTTCAGCGCTCAGCCTTCTTCACAGTCCAACTCTCACATCCATACATGACCACAGAAAAAACCATAGTCTTGACTAGACGAACCTTTGTTGGCAAAGTAATGTCTCTGCTTTTGAATATGCTATCTAGGTTGGTCATAACTTTCCTTCCAAGGAGTAAGTGTCTTTTAATTTCATGGCTACAGTCACCATCTGCAGTGATTTTGGAGCCCAGAAAAATAAAGCCTGACACTGTTTCCACTGTTTCCCCATCTATTTCCCATGAAGTGATGGGACTGGATGCCATAAGTCCTTCCAATGAACACCCAGGACTGATCTCTTTTAGGATGGACTGGTTGTATCTCCTTGCAGTCCACGGGACTCTCAAGAGTCTTCCCCAACACTGAAGTTCAAAAGCATCAATTTTTTGGTGCTCAGCTTTCTTTATGGTCCAGCTGTCATATCCATACATGACCACTGGAAAAATCATAGCTTTAACTAGACAGACTTTTGTTGGCAAAGTAATGTCTCTGCTTTTTAATATGCTGTCTAGGTTGGTCATAGCTTTTCTTGCAAGGAGCAAGTGTCTTTTAATTTAATGGCTGCAGTCACCGTCTGCAGTGATTTTGGAGCCCAAAAATATAAAGTCTGTTACTGTTTCCATTGTTTCCCCATCTATTTGCATGAACTGATGGGACCAGATGCCACAATCTTAGTTTTCTGAATGTTGAGTTTAAGCCAACTTTTTCACTCTCCTCTTTCACTTTCATCAAGAGGCTCTTTAGTTCTTCTTCTCTTTCTGCCATAAGGGTGGTGTCATCTGTGTATCTGAGGTTATTGATATATCTCCCAGCAATCTTAATTCCAGCTTGTGCTTCATCCAGCCCAGCATTTCTCATGATGTACTCTGCATATAAGTTAAATAACCAGGGTGACAATATACAGCCTTGATGTACTCCTTTCCCTATTTGGAACCAGTCTGTTGTTCCAAGTCCAGTTCTAACTGTTACTTCTTGACCTGCATACAGATTTCTGAAGAGGCAGGTCTGGTGGTCTGGTATTCTCATCTATTCAAGACTTTTCCACAGTTTGTTGTGATCCACACAGTCAAAGGCTTTTGCATAGTCAATAAAGCAGAAATAGATGTTTTTCTGGAACTCTCTTGCTTTTTCAAGGATCCAAAGGATGTTGGCAATTTGATCTCTGATTCCTCTGCCTTTTCTAAATTCAACTTGAACATCTGGAAGTCCACAGTTCATGTACTGTTGAAACCTGTCTTGGAGAATTTTGAGCATTACTTTCCTAGCATGTGAGATGAGTGCAACTGTGTGGTAGTTTGAGCATTCTTTGGCATTACCTTTCTTTGGAATTGGAATGAAAACTGACCTTTTCTGGTCCTGTGGCCATTGCTGAGTTTTCCAAATTCGCTGGCATATAGAGTGCAGCACTTTCACAGCATCATCTTTTAGGATTTGAAATAGCTCAACTGGAATTCTGTGGGTTCTCAATAAATGTTTACAGAACATATGAATGAATAGGGAATGGATGGGGTAAAAAGCCACAGAAGAGTTGCATGAAGGCAGTTTAAAGCATTAAAATGGGTTTTGAAATGTAAATAGGAATGTTAGAGTAATTTAGAAATTTTTATCATGTGATTTATATTATCACATTTTACTTTATCAACTAAGAGTTTTGAAGTTGCATGTGGAAAACCATAATGCATCTAAATTTCATAAAGTAGATAGGAGAAGGAAAGGAGGATATGGAATGCCAAGACAGATAACAGCTGAAGGTACTTTTGTCAACAGGACTACAGAAACTCCATCTTATATGTTGTTGTTGCTCAGTCACTCAGTCGTGTGTGACTCTCTGTGACCCCATGGGCTGCAGCACTCCGGGAGTCCCTGTCCTTCACCAGCTTGTATACCCATAGCCCAACAATAGCAGTGGCTGGTTTATCAGAAACTACTTCATGTAAGAATGATTGTTTTTAGAAGTTTATCAAAAATTTGACTATTTATGATTACAAAAAGGTTAGAAAAATACAATACTAAAATCTACCTCAGAGGGAAAAAAATAGTTGTGCTCAAAGGAAAGAAAAACTAAATAGAACCTTTAGAAAAGATTTATAATGATTTCCTCTTGCATTAAAGGCAGAAGGAAAAAAATTACCATTAACTCTAAACACATAAAAGTATGCTTTTCATACCTTTGAAAGCATTTAAAGTGTTTTTATACTGCTAGATTCTATAGACAAAAAAATAGTTTAATGTATAAATGTATTGCAATTCCCTGAAATATTGAATTGCATATGCAGTGTTTTTCTAATCTGCAAATCAACTTGTCCAGAAAAATACCAGGGAAATTCAACAATTGATAGTTACAATTTTCTCCTGAATATTGTGTTAAGTGTTGCTTGGATAATACTTTATGAATATTTTAGTAATAAAATTATTACTTGTTCTTCATATTGAAAACATGAAAGTTAAGTAAAATATCCATTTACTGCTATCAATTAATGATTTCTAAGTAAAACAATTTGAAGTTCTAAAATTAAATTATAGAAGGAATGTGTTCAATAATTAAAGAAACATTTGAAAATTAACTATTAATCTGATTCTCTTGAGCATAGCACTAACTCATTTCTATAATCTAAGATTTGTCCCTTTGTTTTTAATCACAATTTGCCAAGTACAACTTAAGACTGCCATACAAGCCAATCCA
This sequence comes from Bos indicus, assembly GCF_029378745.1. Classification (NCBI taxonomy): domain Eukaryota; kingdom Metazoa; phylum Chordata; class Mammalia; order Artiodactyla; family Bovidae; genus Bos; species Bos indicus. Next base: position 49,140,891 of record NC_091768.1, read on the forward strand.
AAACAAATTTTCTGCACAACACTGCATAATGATTGAGGCATGCCAAACAGTTATTGACCTTGGAAATGGTGAGTTGTATGAAATATGTACCTGTAACACTCAGTCTTTACTAGTGTTAGTAAAACCCATAAAACCCTAACCCTGGACCCCACTAAATCTGAGGAGCTTTGTATGAGTTTGCCCCAAAAATGCTATGGTTCTTAAGTTAAAAATCACAGTAACTCATGAAAATTGAAGATCATTAGTGAATCAAGTACTACTCTCTTGAGTGTGTAAAACACAATTTATGTCTTATTAGGACATTATTCTAAAATACAGTTGACCCTTGAACAACATGAGTTTGAACTACTTGGGTCCATGCAGATTGTCTTTAATAGTGAATACTACAGTGCTACACCATCCACAATTGGTTGAATCCAAGGATGGGGAACTGAATATACAGAGGGCTGACTATAAATTATACATGGATTCTAATTGCAGGAGGGTGGGTGCCCCTAACCACAGCACTGTTCAGTGTTCAAATGTAGCTCCAGAATTGCTTGAACAAGTTAATATTAAGCCATTTACATTTGAACTATGTAATCTTGTCAAGTCCATCTTATTTACTTCGTGGAAATACTAAGGAACCTTATTACTTTTGTAGTATCTCAACATTTATGGTCAAATTGTAAATGTGGTACTGAATCTGCTCCATTTGTTCTCCCCTCCACCCTTCACCAGACATGTCTTCCATCCTTCTCCACCTGTGTGCTCTTCCTGTGTGCTCAGGAAGCTGACCTCTATGCCTTGCCTTCTGGATTCTGCTTGGGTTTGGCCAGTGAGAAGCACCAACAGGCTATCGGAGGGTGGAAGGAAAGAGAGATGCGGGTATTTATTTCCCTGGTCCCCCTTCTGCTAAGAACCTATTAGCAGCAGCTACGTTTTTCTGTCTAAGCCCACAGCTCCTGCTGATCCCCTTCTCTTTCAGTTATAGTTCTCCTAGGATTTTGATAATCACTCCTCTTCACATGGATCCCTGTGGTGGTTAGCATTGCTGAGTTAGCTTAATTCTGCCCACACGTTACAAACAGTCTGTTCATTAACTGCGCCTAATTACTAGAGTGGAGTGTGCCATTTATTTCCTGCCAGGACCCTAAGTGATGAAAGTAATAAAGAAGAACATGTATTATTTTAGAAAAAATAAATATTTTCTTCCCTGCTCTCTTCCTGCTAAGCTGATTTACCACTTTAGATACTATTAATTAGGGGAAACCAGTTCTTTTGAGAAGAAACTGTATTTCTCAAACATAGGGGACCATGAATTATCTTTCTATAGTACCCACCAAGCATCACAGTGCCTTGATTCCTAAAGATAAGTATAGTGATATGTATCTATTAAGCAATTAGCAAATGGTCAGTAGTTTTGAACATTGAAATCTAACCTAGGTAATTTCTATAAATGATTACTTTATGATCCCATCTAACAGTAATGTTACCTAGGACAAAATTAATCATTTGGCAAAAAAAAAAAAAAAATCATGTCAATCAAAGAAGAAAGAGTACAGAGTAGCTTCAAACTCAAAAACTTGTGAAATTTCCAGGACCACCTTTGGAAATTATCAGTGAAATTGAATAAAGCGGGTGGATAGGAAAGAGATCATAGTTTGTAATCAAATACAAGTCTAGTAACTGTATATATTTCCTAATGGACAGAATTTAGCTTTTACTTAAGGTGTGAAATAACTTTATACGTGTTTTTAAGAAAATTTCTTAAGAAGCAGGTGGATCTATTTAATTATATAAAACAGAGGCTTTCCATCTCCTGAATTTTCCTTATCATTACAAAATTACACATGGCCATCTTATAATATTTCAGAAATTACTATAGATAAATAGGGAGAAAAAATAATACATGAATATGACAAATAGGGTTATTTCATAGCAGATTCAAATAAACATTGAAATGTTTTTCTTATTCATCATTCTTATCAAGTAGGTTATAAAAAGTTATTTGCACAGCCTAAAAATAGAAAATTTGTAGAAACTGAATCTTGCAGAAATTTATTAAACTTTTCATTATGTAAATCGAAGAAGCAGAGCACCCACAGCTTTGACAAATGAAGATTAAGTACCCTATTTGTTTTGGTTAGTTCAGTCTCTTTCACAAGTCACAGTTCTACAAGTGAGAAGGGTCCCATTCCAGGCGGAAAGACAGACATTTTTAAGCCCAGAACAAGCCAATCTGCCCATCGAAACAACCTTGCCTCACAGAGGAGGATCAAAGAGACAAAGGGATCAGTAAATCTAGGCTATGAGGACTTGTGTTACTTCAGGCACATTTGAGGAAGTCAGGGACATAAATCTTCTGAGACTACAGAAATAGTTCATAACCTTCTCTATGCATAACTAGAAATTATATTTAATTACTTTATGATAAAATACTCAAGGCTCAGCACCTTAGAAATGTGATGCTCTAGTTTACAAGTATTGTGCCATGGAAAATAAATACAACAGAAAAAAAACTTCAGAATGACTAACAATGTTCATTTAGGAGTCACTAAAAAGTAGTTTTCCCTATTAAGTGAAATCTACCTCATCATACAAAAAATCAGTAATTTCTTACATAAAAAGCCATCATAGTTCTCAAAATCCTATAATATGAATTTTAAAGGTAGATAATTATATTACTAAAGTTTATGAATATTCATGTAGAGAAACATTTCAAATAGCAAATGGGAATAGCATTAATTCTAAAAGAAAGTTTGCTTAAAACCTTGTAATTACAATGTATTGTTCACTTTTTCTCAATCTATAATCCTGGAAAGCAAAGTTCTTGGTTGTTTTCTTTTAGAGGTTTAAGTCAATAAAATTGTTTTATGGTGACCTTTTAAAGTAATATTTATTTTTGATACAGTAATCTTTTTAAATTTAAAATACAGAAAAATGTAAAGAAGGAAAAATCACTATAATAAGTCAAGTAAACACAGCCCCTCTTTACATTCCAGTACTGACTATGCCACTTGATTCCTGTCTTATTTTTTAACAACATATCATCGGGATTTTCTTGTGAGATGTATCATAATTTAGCTATTATAAGTAACATCTTAATTTGAATATGTTTTTAATTAAAGTTTTGACTTCATCTTGAGAATCTCCTTAGGAATGAGTTGTAATAATGACAGATTGATATAGATGGTGGTTAATGTTCTCAAAAGAAACACCCTTTGTTGCTTAAAAATATTTTTTTCTGTGGTTTTATATGTTAAAATTCATAGAAAAAGAAAAGTATACTCAAAATACAGAACAGCCACCATAAGAACAAAGTTTACAGGGTAATTAGTAGCTAAAAATCACTTTTATTTAAAATTCACTTCTGTATTTTGTGTATTGGCTACCCTTCACAGTGGGCTACCCTGGTGGCTCAAATGGTAAAAATCTGCCTGCTATGCAGAAGACCTGGGTTCGATCTTTGGGTTGGGAAGATCCCCTGGAGGAGGGCATGGCAATCCACTCCCGTATTCTTGCCTGGAGAATCCCCACGGACAGAAGAGCTTGGTAGGCTATAGTCCATGGGGTTACAGAGTCAGACATAACTGGGTGATTAAGCACAGAGACCCTTGACAAAGAAAAACCACACTGGAAGGAGTTAAACAGGCAAGGAAGATTTTATTCAAGACTAATGCAATATGGATAAGAGGTTGCATTCAATGTCCCTGGACCAAAGTTAGGAGAGTTTTTAAGTGCTGGGGTGAGCTAGTGGAAAAGTACTGAAGGACATTGAGGTGAGGCGGTCAATAAGATTAGGCCATCTGTGTCTGCCAGTTGGTACTTATAGAAGTTAGGCTCCTACCTCCCATAGAGACTAAAATCTAGGGAACCATATTTTTTTTAATAATTTCATTTTAGAGGAATGACACCAGGTCCTTGAGAAAGAGAGTCCTGAATTGTAGATTTCCATCTCAAGGAGGCAGAGAAAGAATTCACAATTACAAGTTTTCTAATATAAGTGCTCTAGGAAAAGGAAGGTCAGGAGCCTGGAGTCAGGAAGAAGTCTGTGTAAAATTATGTCAAACTGAGGGGAAACTTAAGACCATCTTGGTCACTATCATCCATGAGGACACTGCCCTATTGTACTGATGGCTGGTTTTATGGACATGAAAACCTAAGAAAAATTATCTATCTTAAGTAATATCACTTCCTATTAGTTTTTTCTTAATGACCACATAATAAGAAAGGATACTCAATAGCTGTTTCTGACTGAATCCTTCTAATGATGTATAAATGCACACAAGTACCAAGCACTCAACCCATTTTTCCTGGTGATCTCAAAAATCTTAGCTACATGGGATAAAATTCCCACAGACCATCACTAGCCTATGATGTGAATGAGAAATAAACCTTTAATGCAGTAAGTTCTAAATATTTGTGGGGATTTCATTACTCAGTAATTACCTCTCCTAGCGCCCAACTAATTCAGCCTTGAAAAATCAGTAGGAATTCAAAAGGTGAACGAGAGAAGAATAAACCTGCTAAACTTCAAGGCAAACTTTCAAGTAAAATTTTCAACTACAAGGACCATAGTTTATCTCTAAATTTAATTCTTTAACCTAATAATATTCAAAATCTCAAACAAAATGCCTATTTTCAACAGGTGGTAACTAGCCATATTGTAGAGAGTAGATTGCTCTCATGGGCATACCATTCTAGTTAGTTGCTTTTCAGTCAGTAAGCTGTGTCCAACTCTTTGCAACCCCATGGACTGTAACATGCCAGGTTCCTCTGTACCCCACTATCTCCTGGAGTTTTCTCAGATTCATGTCCATTGAGTGGGTGATGCTATCGAATCATCTCATCCTCTGTCACCCACTTCTCCTACTGCCTTCAATCTTTCTCAGCATTAGGGTCTTTGTCAATGACCTAGCTCTTTGCATCAGGTGGCCAAATTGTTAGAGCTTCAGCTTCAGCATCAGTCCTTCCAATGAACAGTCAGGGCTGATTTCCTTTTGGATTGACTGGTTTTGTCTCCTTGAAGAACAAGGGACTCTCAAAGAGTCTTCTTCAGCACACATTTGAAAAGCATCAATTCTAGTTTAAAGCATCAACCATTCTAATCAAAGAAACATAATAACTGCTGGACTGGGACTTCCTTGACAGTCAAGTGGTTAAGATTTCATGCTCCCAATGCAGGAGACACAGGTTGGATCCCTGGTTGGGGAAGATCCCACATGCTGTGGGCATGGCCAAAATAATAATAAGTTTTTAAATATCCCCAAAAATATTGTATAGAGGAATAAATGTTGAGAAAGGGGAGATAACATTCAATTTATGTGTAGAGCCAGTATGTAAGTATATTACTTGAAATTCCTCTAATTATTTAAGGACTCATTTATGTGAGTAAATTAAAAAAAAAAAATAGGCTGATTAGTGGCAATCAAAGAACAATCAAATTTTAATACTGCTTGAGTTTTCTATGAAAGTGTGGATAAATTCTCCTGAAGTTTTTTGAAAAAATTAGGAACTCTGTCCAAACACCTATTCCTGTAACAGACAATTCTCTCAGAAAATGCCCATCTAACCACACTTTACCAAATAACTCACCCTTTTCCCAAAATTTGACTTTAGCTCTACGTAAAATTTATGTAATTATCGGCAGAATTCAGCATTAGTAGAGTAAAAACACACTACAAAAAAATTGGGTAGTAGCGTACAGACCTAGCCTTTCAGAAAGCTATTCTTTTGTAAATCCCTTTAATGGTTTTTGATATCTTTTTCAAAGCCTACTTTGATTTATTATTACAACATGGCTTGTAAGAATTAAACCTTACCTTTTTTTTAAACTACAGTTTTTAATGATCTGGGAATGGTTATCTGAGATGTCCAAAACCATGGTAACCCCATGTGAAGTATTCATTATACCTCAAACTCAGGTACCCTCATCATCTTCTCCCCAAAAGCATTTATTTGGCTACATCCCCATTTTAAAAATGGCAATGCCAATATTCCTGTAATAATCATAGCTATATAAAAATGAAATAGTTACATGGATATAAAACTTAAGAGAACTCACATAAATGATTTTTAAAAGCAAAAATGGTTTTATCATCCTTCTAGTTATCCTGCCTTTCAACCTCAGGTACTCTGCTATTACCTTCTATGGGAAGGCCAAACTCCAAGGCCTGCTCATTCTGTAGCCATTATGTCCTCTCCCCTGTGCAATCCATATTACTACCAGAGTTATCTCTCTTTTAAAAAAATACTAATTGAAAGCACAGTAAGATATAACTCTGCTGCTGTTCCTGCTGCTGCTAAGTCTCGTCAGTCGTGTCCGACTCTGTGCAATCCCATAGATGGCAGCCCACCAGGCTCCCCCGTCCCTGGGATTCTCCAGGGAAGAACACTGGAGTGGATTGCCATTTCCTTCTCCAATGCATGAAAGTGAAAAGTGAAAGTGAAGTCGCTCAGTCGTGTCCGACTCTTAGTGACCCCATGGACTGCAGCCCACCAGGCTCCTCCGTCCATGGGATTTTCCAGGCAAGAGTATTGGAGTGGGGTGCCACTGCCTTCTCCGAAGATATAACTCTAGACTCCTAGAAAGACTAAAAATGAAAAAGATATACCAAGTATGTCAATGTTGTTGAGAAGCCAAAACTGTACAAAAGCTAGTGGGAGTGTAAATCGATGCAGTGTGCTTAGAAGTCAGTTTGTAGTGTGTGGGTTTTCCTGGCGGTTCAGATGCTAAAGAATCCACCTGTAATGCTGGAGACCTAGGTTTGATCCCTGGGTCAGGAAGATTCCCCTGGAGAAGGGAATGGCTATCCACTCCAGTATTCCTGCCTAGAGAGTTCCATGGACAGTGGGCTACAGTACATGGGGTTGCAGCGAGTCAGACACAACTGAGCGACTAACACACACACAGACTTGTAGTGTGTACTACAGCTCAGTTGGTGCACACCCAGCCAATTCACACCTAAGGATATTCTGTAAGTGGCAGGGAATGTGTTCACAATGTAACTTTCTTTGTTCTCTGAGAAAAGAATTAACAGTAGAAGTAGCAGTCTTAACTAGACTACCAAAAGGATATATGCATGTACTTTTTATTTCTTTAACATAGTCATGCCTGTAATACAATTAATAAAATATTATGGTTAGATTCAACTATAATAAACTGTATTAAATATGCAACAAATTATATACATTCAATTTAATGTAACAACAAGGGTATTAGCCAGTAACTGTCTTTTAGTGCCCTTCTGTACTTCCTGCTGGCTTTTTTCAGTTGTTCAGGCCATTATGACCACATTGCTTTTCGTTGGTGTTGGGTTTTTCTTTCCTGCCTGCAATTCAACTATTTACCAGTTGTTTTGTACAGTTTCCTTTTACACCAACATAATTTATTTGTACATTACGGTACACTATATAGTTAAAGTGGCTCTTTATTTTTGTTGGAAATTTTAAAAATAATTTCAAAAGTAATGCCATATTCAGACAAAAACTAATAAAGTAAATGTTATACTGTAAGCAAAACTTTTATTTCTATTTTGAATAGATTAAAAGCTTGCTTGTTTGCAAATAAGAATCAGTATTTGTCATCATTTTGATTGTTGTAGCTCTATTACTTTATTCATGTGACTATAAAAATTATTCTTATGAAAATCTTTTAGCATTTAGACTTAGCTCTAATCCTCATAAAATAAAGTGAAACAATATACAGAAGATTGCCACCCCAGAGGCAGATGTCTATCAATAATCTATTTGTCTTTTTTCATTTTTAACGTGAAGCACAAAGCACCTTTCATAGCTGGACTAATTTTCATTTTCACTGTCATAATATAGTCATTAGTTCAAACTACTTGTATTGAGAGTCAGTTGAACCAGGGGGTGATGGAAAAGAACACAAGTTGAACAGTGTTACATGTTACATATCAATTCCCCTAATTGTGACAGGAAATCAAATAACATATGCTTTATTGTGGGGGGATAATCCAGGATAATTTTTTTTGTCAACACATCTACTTCAAAAAATGGATTTCAGTTATAGTGTTTTATCTGACTGCTTTTGTTTGCAATGAATCATTTTGAAAGTGTCATGACATTTTGCTCTGTCAGACAATCAATCTGTACTTTTCCTTAATACTCATTGCAACTCAGTGATCATGTCATGGCTAATAAAGGATATTGTAACAAAAAGCATGGGCTATGGGAAGATTGTGTAACTGCATGTTGGAGCTCAGAGCCTGGTTCAGCAGGCTTCTCTCAGGCCACCTTTGTGCGCCTGGAATGGTGCTGAGGCTGCTGCTGAGTCGCTTCAGTCATGTCCGACTCTGTGCGACCCCATAGACGGCAGCCCATCAGGCTCTGCTGTCCCTGGGATTCTCCCGGCAAGAACCTTGGAGTGGGTTGCCATTTCCTTCTCCAATGCATGAAAGTGAAAAGTGAAAGTGAAGTCGCTCAGTCCTGTCCGACTCTTAGCGATCCCATGGACTGCAGCCTACCAGGCTCCTCTGTCCATGGGATTTTCCAGGCAAGAGTACTGGAGTGGGGTGCCATTGCCCTCAATGAAAGAGAAGAACCAATAGTTTCTGTTCTTTAAGAACTGACCACCTAGGTAAAGAATAATGACGAATTACAAAGCAATGAAATGTTCTCTAAGAATTACTTGCTGCAGGACCCCACAGCAAAGAGTGACTAGCCTGGGAGATTTGAGAACTCACTGGAAAATCTATGTGGTGATTCCTACCGGATTCTCAAGCTTCCTTGGGCTAGATCCTGAGAGAGGAATGAAGATTCCAGGCAGAAGAAAGACAGATTAGACCCTCAAAATGGACTCGCCAGGGAAGAAGAACGTTATCTTGTTCTAACACCAGGAATCCCACAAAAGACAAGACTCTCTCAGTTTGTAAATCAAATTATGGCCCCAGGGCACTCCAGTAATTCTTCGTTTATTTGGATTGGACAATTCTGAAGGAATTCATCTCATGCCAGAAAACTTAATGTATTATTAAAGCCATTAAGGCAAGGCATTTAAGCCGAACAATTGCAAAGTGTGTCTGTCGATGCACTTTGAAAGCAGCTAAAGGGCCTTTTTCTCTGGGTTTAATAATCCAATTAAAGTCTACAGAGTTAGACCCTATGGAAGGAAAAAGTACTTTATTCTTTTTGTTGCAATTTTTTTTTTCTTTTGCTCCATACTGATATTTCAAGTCCATTTACGTTGAAGGTAGTATGGTCTTAAGTCTCTTCAGCTGCTTGGCCTAAAAGTGAGATGAGGGTGAAAGAGTTGGGGTAGGGGCAGGAAGCTTTTTCCAGTATCATTTCATTTTTTTTGTTTAGGATGGATTATTTCTTTTTAAAACAAAGTAGTATATTTTACTAAGAGTGAGTTGTCAGTAATCTTCCATGGTTTGGGTTCAGATTAGGATATCATAGAATCCTTAGTGTATCATGGCTGATGACATCTCCCCCAGTGAGATTTCAGTGATGACTACAATATGTTTGGCATGTGACATTGTATAGAATTAGTATAATAAAGGACCAGGTTATTTACCCAATATGGTATACTCAGAACACTTCTTTGTTGTTCTTAAATCTAAAGGTGTTTTTAAAAACAGAAATCAGAATGTTCATGATGATAAATTTTTAATACAGTTTTTAACATATGTTCACAAAGAAAATATCCCATTATCTAACACATTATCTCCTCTTCCTGCGAATCCTTATGTAGGAGATACACGTGGGGTTGCACAAGCCAGTACACCAGATACCACCCGTGGTACCATTTTCTTGACTGGAAGTGGAAACACTCTCACCTGCATCCCATAACCAGCCGCAACAATATCTCATATCACTGTGTCCCCTATTTTGTCTCACTGCTCTTCTTTCTGTCTCTCAAACACACTGAGTAATTCCTACCTCAGGACGCTAGTACTGCTGTTTTCCTCTACATAGAATAACCTAATAATCTTTCATTAGGGGTGTGTGTGTGTGTGTGTGTGTGCATGTGAGGCAGCTCCTCCTGGAACTTATTTGCCATATGGGGCAAAGTCAACAGCCCCAGGAAAGGTCTCAGCCAACAACCAACATCAATTGCCAGATATGAGAGCAAGCCTCCAGATGATCGTGCTTCCCAGCCTTTGAGCCACTCTAGCTGATTCCAATTTGAGCAGAGCTAAACTATCTCTGCCAACCCATGCCCCAATTGTGAGCAAAATATATGCTGCAATCATACTGCTGCTGCTGCTGCTGCTAAGTCACTGCAGTTGTGTCTGACTCTGTGCGACCCCATAGACAGCAGCCCACCAGGCTCCTCCATCCCTGGGATTCTCCAGGCAAGAACACTGGAGTGGGTGGCCATTTCCTTCTCCAATGCAGGAAAGTGAAAAGTGAAAGTGAAGTCGCTCAGTTGTGCCTTACTCTTAGGGACCCCATGGACTGCAGCGCACCAGGCTCCTCCGTCCATGGGATTTTCCAGGCAAGAGTACTGGAGTGGCGTGCCATTGCCTTCTCCGCAATCATATTAGGCCACAAAATTTTGAAGGCATAGTAACTAGAACAGATTTTTGGTAACACACACTGTATAGAATATATGTATACACACATATATATGTATGTACTACATACCACAATATGCAAGACACACACAGTTATGAGGACGTGTATATAAAATAATTAAACTGCACAAGAAGTACTTGATTGTTTTCATGCTTTCATAAACAATGCTGTTTTTTTCCCATCAATATTCATATATTCACACATTTTCCCTCTCCAGAGTTCTGTATTTTTTCCTGTGGCTCTATGCTTCCATTTATGATCATTTCCTTTGCTTAAAGAATACCCTTTAGTGTTCTCTAGCTTGAGTTTGCTGGTGACAACTTTTGTCACTTTTTGTTGAAAATGTCTTAATTTTGCTTATTTTTTGAAGGATATTTCATTGAGTAGAGAATTCTAGATTGGAAATTATTTTCTCTTGGTACTTTGAAGAGACCATTCCATTGTCAGTCTAATTATTGCTCTGTTGAAGATATTAGGTCTTTTTTCTCTAACTGGTTACAATATTGCCTCTTTGGTTTTTCAGCAGTTTGATTACATCATCTCTAAGTACAGTTGTCATTGTATTCATCCAGCTTAGGGCTGATTGCGGCTTTCTAAATGTACTTTGGAGAAGGCAATGGCACCCCACTCCAGTACTCTTGCCTGGAAAATCCCATGGACGGAGGAGCCTGGTAGGCTGCAGTCCATGGGGTCGAGAAGAGTCGGACACGACTGAGAGACTTCACTTTCACTTTTCACTTTCATGCATTGGAGAAGGAAATGGCAACCCACTCCAGTGTTCTTGCCTGGAGAATCCCAGGGACGGGGGAGCCTGGTGGGTGGCCATCTATGGGGTCACACAGAGTCGGACACGACTGAAGTGACTTAGCAGCAGCAAATGTACTTTAAATCTTTTTTAGAAGTTATCTGTTTGAGTGTAATTTTTGTCAAATCCTGTCCCTCTCTGCTCAATCTGGGACTAAAATTACATATGTTGAAATTTTCCACCATGTTTCATATAACATATGTGTTCTATGTTTTCCATCCTTTCACCTTTCTGTGCTTCAGTCTAAATATTTCCTTCTTATTTATCTTCCAGTTAATCAGTTCTCTCTTCTGCTGTGAGTAATCTGATATTAAACCATTCTTTGAATTCTTAATTTCAGTTATTGCCTTTTCAGACAAAAATTTCTAGAAATTCTACCAATTATTTTTCTTATAATTTCTACTTCTCTATAAGTTAAAAATACTTGTATTTTTAACTTATAAAACATATTAATCATATTACTGTAAATTCCAAGTTTGATAATATCATAATTTCAATATTTGAACCTTCTATAGGTATGAAGTGGAGAGTGAAAAAGTTGGCTTAAAGCTCAACTTTCAGAAAACGAAGATCATGGCATCCGGTCCCATCACTTCATGAGAAATAGATGGGGAAACAGTGGAAACAGTGTCAGACTTTATTTTTCTGGGCTCCAAAATCACTGCAGATGGTGATTGCAGCCATGAAATTAAAAGATGCTTACTTCTTGGAAGGAAAGTTATGACCAACCTAGATAGCATATTGAAAAGCAGAGACATTACTTTGCCAACAAAGGTTCATCTAGTCAAGGCTATGGTTTTTCCTGTGGTCATGTATGGATGTGAGAGTTGGACTGTGAAGAAGGCTGAGTGCCGAAGAATTGATGCTTTTGAACTGTGGTGTTGGAGAAGACTCTTGAGAGTCCCTTGGACTGCAAGGAGATCCAACCAGTCCATTCTGAAGGAGATCAGCCCAGGGATTTCTTTGGAAGGAATGACGCTGAAGCTCAAACTCCAGTACTTTGGCCACCTCATGCGAAGAATTGACTCATTGGAAAAGACTCTGATGCTGGGAGGGATTGAGGGCAGGAGGAGAAGGGGACGCCAGAGGATGAGATGGCTGGATGGCATCACTGACTCGATGGACGTGAGTCTCAGTGAACTCTGGGAGTTGGTGATGGACAGGGAGGCCTGGCCTGCTGGGATTCATGGGGTCACAAGGAGTTGGACACGATTGAGTGACTGATCTGATCTGATACAAGGTATGTACAATACATATACAATACTATACAAGGACTTTTTTCTCTTGGCTTTCATTCAGTTCTTATCTTTCTATACATCTAGTTACTTTAGACTGAATGCTAAATATTGTGAAATCTCTGAATAATGTTATCTTTCATCAGAGAAGATATACAATTGTTGGGCACACAACTAGGCTAGTAAAAGATCACCATAATGTAATCAGGCATTGAGCTAATTTAAGACAGGGCCTCCATTATTTGGGGGGTTGTTTATTACAGCATACCCTTTCTACTAGGTATCAGCACTTTGGGTTTCCAACTAAAAACTTCCATCTAAGAGATGCTTAGCAGGGCCTCTCTACTTCAGAGAGGTCCAAACACTAGCAATACCCAGAAACTGCTAAAATCTCAGCTCAATTTATCCTCTAAGCCGCGGTTTTAACTTCAGTTTCTCAGCTGCCACTTATGAATCAGCAAATGCCTCAAGGGGAAAACCAATGCCAAATACTGGACTCAGTTCTAGGTATTTCCTTATACATCTTCACTATCTTGCTATCTCTCTAATGCCATTAAATATACTGCTTTTACTTATTCCAGCTTTATAATTATTCCCAGTGGGAGGGGTGGTAGAAAACAAATTAATCTGTCACTACTGAAAATTGATCTCTAGGTGGTTTCTTTTTAAACATTAGATGACTGCAAAAATATTACTTTGTTCAGAGAGGACTTATTTCACCATGGATTAATGAAATCATTCCAATTCCCATTTCTTTACTTTCCTTCATATTATCTTTATTTCCTTTATAACATTTTTCACAATCTGAAATTGTCCTTCTATTCATTTACTTATTAATTATTTTTAAATGATATATTTTTCCCAACTAGAACACAAATTCCCTAATAACAGGAAAATGAGTTTATTACTCTCTTCCAGTGCCCAGCACTGTGCCTAAAACACTGAATAAATATTATTTGAATGAGTAAATAAATGAATAAATTGCTCATAATCAGCCAGGAGATTCAAAAGTTGCTTTCTACAGAGTTAATTAAATAAAAACTAAAATGTCATAGGTAACAGACTTTTATTGATAGATGCAGTAAATGTTTTACCTATTTTTTTAAATTAACTCAAAGAATAAAAAGGTTACTCAGACTGGGGTTGATAAAATTAAGAGAAATTATATCTGGATTACCTGGATTCTGTGACAAAATTCTGTTACATGGTTGATATCAACAATGTCAACCATGTAACATTTATATTTACTACTCTCCCAGATGGTACAAGAGGTAAAGAATCTGCTGCCAGTGCAGGACATACAAGAGATGCAGGTTCAATCCCTAGGTAGGGAAGATCCACTGGAGAAGGAAATGGCAACCCACTCCAGTATTCTTGCCTGGAGAATTCCTTAGAGGAGCCTAGCAGGCTACAGTCCATGGGGTCATAAAGAGTCAGACACGACTGACCATGTACATGCCACACACAATCATTTACTTAGTAGCTATTACACTCTGTGCTAACAACATCCTTTCTCTGCAAACCATGAGAAGCCACGGGAGCATTTGAAAACCAGCACCCTACCACATTGCTTCTTAAATCACTAGGTATTGTGGCCACCATTATTCTCTCTCCAGCGTACTCTGCAATTAAAACTACTAACACAATTGCAAAATAATTTTCTTCTTCAACATTTCTTTTCTGCATCTTCCTACTTCATAGCTCTGAGTGTTTTTTAGGGAATCCACTTTTAAAATTTCTTTTGAAAAATCTCTCTTACTCTCAGAGCTGTTGTGTGTGTGAGCATACATATGCATGTATGTATGTGAGGAGTGAGGAGAGAGATAGAGGGAACAAAATGGCAAGGACTCTGAAATATACTGTTAATGAATTCACTCTAAATAAGCTGGATATTCAATTTTCCTGAATCTCTGAACCATACTCAAGAGGACAAGGACATTTAAATCAAAGTTTGTTTTTACCTCTTGTAATATTCAGGGAGAAAAATGTCTTGTAGCTAACCTGAAACTTTGTGTGAAAAACATGAAGAGCCAGTTCTTGGAGTCTGCTTGCAAGATCTACATCAGGGTAGGTTGTGATAGCTGTGACAAGGCACTGCGAGTTTGTGCCAGCTCAGTACCTCAGTGGACCTCTTCTTCATACCAGAGGGAAGGTGAGCTTTAGACTTACCACAGCCACAATAATTCTTTCTAGGTACTAACCAGAGATAGGCCTTCCAGAATGAGGGTGTTTTACCTACTTTTCTGGAAGACTTAGTTCTTTTCTATTCCATCTAGATGAATAATAAAAAGGAAAGATGCTGGAACCAACCTAACATATACTGATTACTATAGGAAGACTGATGGAGGAAGTAAAAGACAAAAAACAACTCACCCTTCATTCCTACTGTTTTAGTCACAAAATTCAGCTTCAAGCCTATTAAAGGTAAAGCTTGAGCCAGTGCTTGAACATAGGCCAGAAATCAAAATTTTAGAGTACAGGTCATCAACTGGTAGCCTGTGGACTGAATTGATTCACATGTATGTTGTTTTTGGCTGGCGAAGTATTCTTAAAAAATCGAATGTAATACCTAAAGGATTGGAAACATGTCCTTCACTCTGCCAAATCTCCCATACTGCCTAGTATTTTATACCAAGCATGAGTCACTCAATCATGATGCATGCCTGGCCTCTATAGGCATTTCAGATTGCAATTTCAATTTTAGAATGTATATATTCAGGTTTCTAAAATAAATGAAATTATCTTTTAAAAATGAAATGTACTAATTAGTTATAGATATTGAATAATGTTGATTATAATTTTTATTCCAAAGGAAATATTTAATATATTCAATCACTTAGATGCAGGAAGAGGTGAAATGCACAATCTAGAATTAAAAGATGGAATATGGGTTCAATTTTGTTTTATTTTGTTGGATTGCCTAAAGTCTCCCAAAATCATAAAAGTAATATATCATTATAATTTTCACTCTAATTTGGTTTTATAATTTATCTGTACAATAGGAATAACAAATAAGCATAAGATCTCAGTGGCATATAATAAGAAACATATGTGCTCAAAAGTCTATGGGTTGGCTAACTGATTCTGCTGATTTCAGTTGGGCCCAGTGGGATTCAACCATGTGTCTGTTGGCAGGTCAAATGGAAACAGGCTGGTCTAAAATAATCTTAGTTAAGACAACCAGTCTCTCACATGCCAGCAGATTAACCTCTGGTAGCAGAGTCCCCAAAGACAGAAGAGAACAGCAGAAGCCTTCTTGAGGTCTAGGTTTAAGAGCTAAATATTATCATATCATGAAATTGGCTAGAGTAAGCCACATGGCCAGCCCAGATACAGGGGGTGGAAAAATAGACCCCATCTTTCAATGTAAAGTCATATCGCAAAAGGCACATTAGGGAGGAGTGGAAAACTAAGGCCATTTAAAAAAAATCAATCTACCAAGGTAGTACTTTCTGTATCTCTTTTTCCAATATACCGTAAGATCCTTAAAAATATATAATGCCCTCAACCCATTTCTTGGGAAAATTTTCACATTTAATAGCACAGGATTTTAATGTTGCCATGGAGTCAAGAATTCCTGTTTTAAGAATATGTTTGAGATTTATAACTTCAAACCTCACATAAAAACTAAAGAGGTTAAGAAAAAACAAAATAATTTAGTGGCAGAAATAAGTATTTCCTCAGCTACCATTCTGATTTTCTTTAAACCTTGCTGGTTGTGTGTGTGGATGTTTGTGTATGTGTATGTGTGTATGTGTGCTTGTGTGTGTGTGTGTGTAGGTTATCTTCCATATGGAATACAGTAATAATTCCTAAAAATTCTGCTTCCAATCTGGAAACCCCTCCAATACATCTTGCTCACAGCTGCCAAAATGACCCTTAAAATGATATCTGATTACACAACTCCACTTCAAACCCTTCAATGATTCTTATTCCCTCAGGATAAAGTCCCAAACCTTGGTTCAACGTCATACGTGAGCTCACACCTCACATCACCCAGAATCATCTGATTTCTTCCCATATCTAATCTCATTTCTCGCCACCTCCACACACTTCTGTTTCAACTGCACCTCAACATTCTAACGTGCTTTTTGTATCAAATCTTTGAGCCTTTGTGATGTTATTCTCAGTTGCTGCCTATGAATGTTTTTTTACTTTAAACTTTTTTTGTATTAGGGTATAGCTGATTGGACTTCCCTGGTGGCTCAGTGATAACAGATCCACTTGCAAAGCAGGATATGTACGTAGGTGCAGGTTGAGTCTCTGAATCGGGAATATTCCCTGGAGAAGAAAGTGGCAATCTACTCCAGTATTCTTGCCTGGGAAATCCACGGACAGAGGAGCCTGGTGGGCTGCAGTCCCTGGGGTCACAAAGAGTCAGACATGACTGAGCAACTGGACGTGCATAGCCAATGAACAATGTTGTGATAGTTTCAGGTGGACAGTGAAGGGACTCAGTCATACACACACATGTATCCATTCTCCCCTAACCCCCCCTCCCATCCAGGTTGCCACATAGCATTGAGAAGAATTCCATGTACCTTACAGTAGGTCTTTGCTGGTCACTTTAAATATAGCAGTGTATACATGCTACCTATGAAATTGGTGAAAACTTTAAAAATGGCTAAGATGCAGGGAAATAGGTATTTTACACCTGTGGATAAAAGTCTAAATTATTGCCAACTTTTTGGAAAACAATTTGGCAATATCCAAATCTTTATTTTAAAATATATTTCTGTTTTAGAGGGAAGAGCACATTAAACTTTGATCTTCCTCCTTCAATTTCTATTCTAAAACTATTAGAATAAGAATGAGAACAGTAAAGTGAAATTCAACTGAAATTTACTGGTAAGAAACATTGTTAAATAAATGAGATCCTAAGTATTATAATTAATAAGTTTCATACAGCCATAAAGCCCAGAAATACACATTTTTAACCGCTGAAAATGTCTTACTCCTAAAAGGGAAGGAGATTTTTTTCAGTATCTCTCCCAAGTATCAGAACATATATTAAAAGAAAGCTAAAACCTTATAACCTATATGAGCAAGAAATGACCCTAAAAAGCCAAGCTATTACTAGAAATGGCCTTTGAGCCATCCTGTGCCTCCCTGGGCTCTCATTAAAGTTTTTTTTTTTTTTATAAGATCCACAGTGAAGGTCAGTCTGCTGTACTGAGTAAATGGAATGTGAATGCCCCTTCCCATTTGGTTGTGAGAGGGACTTGGACCAATCCCCAAAATGAAACAAGTTCAAAGGTTTCGAGAGTGGAAATAATGTTGCTAGCATCTTAGTGAGGTTTGCAGTTTGCTGCTGAGTCCCTTCTGATGAGTCAGGTGGAAAGCCTGAGCTGGAAAAGGTTGAGTGATAGGCAGATGATGGACTAATATGACCAGAGTGTTCACAGAGATGGTGAGACATCTTCTGACCCTCTGGCTCGGTAACTACAAATCTGTGTGTCATCAGATAAATGGAGAGAGAAGGAGCCTTTTGAAACTGACCTCACATAACCCCATTCACCCCCACTCTACGACATAAACTATTCAACCAATCCTTAAAACTTGTCTCTTCAATGAGAACTTTGGATGACAAACTAATAAAAAAAAAAAAAACTATTTTAAAGCAAGGTTTATGGAATGTACACACTCCAAAGTTTGTTCAGATCGATTAGAAGCAAATTGTAAACCTACAGTTGACATTGATATTTTTTCTATACTTACATGGTTTACACAGCACTTTTCATAAATACAAACAATTTGCTTCAGCATATAGTCTCTGAAGTATGGGCATTTGAGGAAGGCACTTACTGATAAATAATTCATTTTTTTTTTTTACTATTAGCCAGTGTGTTCTATAGGACCAAAAAATAGATCTTAATAGCTTAGGAACTAAATGTAGGGAGATATTTCTTAAACTAGAACCTAACTTAAGATACGCCCATACAAGAAGCCATATACTAATTTTATGGCAAAGCATTAGTAGTGGTATTATAAAGAGATATCAAAAGAAGAGAAAAAAAAACTTCTTTCTACTCTCAGAGGAAAATTGATCAGGATATATAGACACAAGCCTATAACAGGATTAATGTTCAAAATCACTAAATGGTGTTTGGGAGGGAAAAAAAACCTAAAACTATTTCTTTTATAGATATTCTATTACCATTTCTGTTTTTCAAGATCAAATAGATTTTCCATTACCAATGCAATTTGAATCCAATTCAGCCACTCAGTCATGTCCGACTCTTTGTGACCCCATGGACTGCAGCACACCAGCCTTCCCTGTCCATCAATATATTCTGGAGCTTACTCAAATTCATGTTCATCGAGTCAGTGATGCCATCCAACCGTCTCATCCTTTGTCATTCCCTTCTCCTCCTGCCTTCAATCTTTCCCAGCATCGGGGTCTTTTCCAAAGACTCAGTTCTTTGCATCAGGTGGCCAAATTACTGGAGTTTCAGCTTCAGCATCAATTCTTCCAATGAGTATTCAGGACGGATTTACTTTATGATGGACTGGTTGGATCTCCTTACAGTCCAAGGGACTCTCATTAGTCTTCTCCAACACCACAGTTCAAAAGCATCAATTCTTCGACACTCAGCTTTCTTTATAGTCCAACTCTCACATCCATACATGACTACTAGAAAAGTCATAGCTTTGACTAGATGGACCTTTGTTGACAAAGTAATGTCTCTGTTTTCAATATGCTGTCTAGGTTGGTCACAACTTTTCTACCAAGAGCAAGCATCTTTTAATTTCATAGATCCAGTCACCACCTGCAGTGATTTTGGAGCACCCAAAAATAAAGTCTCTCACTGTTTCCATTGTTTCCCCATCTATTTGTCATGAAGTGATGGGACCACATGCCATGATCTTAGTGTTCTGAATGTTGAGTTATCAGCTAACTTTTTCACTCTCCTCTTTCACATTCATCAAGAGGCTCTTCAGTTCTTCACTTTCTGCCGTAAGGGTGGTGTCATCTGCATATCTGAGGTTATTGATATTTCTCCCGGCAATCTTGACTCCAGCTTGTGCTTCATCCAGGCCAGCATTTCTCATGATGTACTCTGCATATAAATTAAATAACCAGGATGACAATATACAGCCTTGATGTAGTCCTTTCCCAATTTGGAACCAGTCTGTTGTTTCATGTCTGGTTCTAACAGTTGCTTCTTGACCTGCATACAGATTTCTCAGGAGGCAGGCTAGGTACTCTGGTAGTCCTATCTCTTTAAGAATTTTCCAGTTTGTTGTAATCCACACAGTCAAGGCTTTGGCATAGTCAATAAAGCAGAATTATCCTAAAAGATGATGCTGTGAAAGTGCTGTACTCAATATGTCAGCAAATTTGGAAAATCAGCAGTGGCCACAGGACTGGAAAAGGTCAGTTTTCATTCCAATCCCAAAGAAAGGCAATGCCAAAGAATGCTCAAACTACCGCACAATTGCACTCATCTCACACACTAGTAAACTAATGCTCAAAATACTCCAAGCCAGGCTTCAGCAATATGTGAACCGTGAACTTCCTGATGTTCAAGCTGGATTTAGAAAAGGCAGAGGAACCAGAGATCAAATTGTCAATATCTGCTGGATCATCAAAAAAGCAAGAGAGTTCCAGAAAAACATCTACTTCTGGTTATTGACTATGCCAAAGCCTTTGACTGTGTGGATCACAATAAACTGTGGAAAATTCTGAAAGAGATGGGAATACCAGACCACCTGACCTGCCTCTTGAGAAATTTGTATGTAGGTCAGGAAGCAACAGTTAGGACTGGACATGGAACAACAGACTGGTTCCAAATAGGAAAAGGAGTACATCAAGGCTGTATATTGTCATCTGGATTGCTGGGAGAAATATCAATAATCTCAGAGATGCAGATGACACCACCCTTATGGCAGAAAGTGAAGAGGAACTAAAGAGCTTCTTGATGAAAGTGAAAGAGGAGAGTGAAAAAGTTGGCTTAAAGCTCAACATTCAGAAAACTAAGATTATGGCATCTGGTCCCATCATTTCATGGCAAATAGATGAGGAAACAGTGGAAACAGTGGCTGACTTTAGTTTGTTGGGCTCCAAAATCACTGCAGATAGTGACTGCAGCCATGAAATTAAAAGACACTTACTCCTTGGAAGGAAAGTTATGACCAACCTAGACAGCATATTAAAAAGCAAAGATATTACTTTGACAACAAAGGTCTCTCTAGTCAAGGCTATGGTTTTTCCAGTGGTCATCTATGGATGTGAGAGTTGGACTGTGAAGAAAGCTGAGTGCCAAAGAATTGATGCTTTTGAACTGTTGGTGTTGGAGAACTCTTGAGAGTCCCTTGGACTTCAAGGAGATCCAACCAGTCCATCCTAAAGGAGATCAGTCCTGGGTGTTCATTGGAAGGACTGATGTTGAAGCTGAAACTCGAATACTTTGGCCACCTGATGCAAAGAGCTGACTTATTTGAAAAGAACCTGATGCCGGGAAAGATTGAGAGCAGGAGGAGAAGGGGATGACAGAGGATGACATGGTTGGATGGCATCACTGACTCAATGGACATGAGTTTGGGTAACCTCTGGGAGTTGGTGATGGACAGGGAGGCCTGGCGTGCTGCGATTCATGGGGTCACAAAGAGTCAGACACGACTGAGCGACTGAACTGAACTGACTGAACTGAGATGTTTTTCTGGAAGTCTCTTGATTTTTCTATCATCCATCAGATGTTGGCAATTCGATCTCTGGTTCTTCTTCCTTTTCTAAATCCAGCTGGAACATCTGGAAGTTCTCAGTTCACATACTGGTAAAGCTTGGCTTGGCGAATTTTGAGCATTACTTTGCTAGCGTGTGGGATGAGTGCAATTGTGTGGTAGTTTGAACATTCTTTGGCATTGCCTTTCTTTGGGATTGGAATGAAAACTGACCTTTTCCAGTCCTGTGACTACTGATGAGTTTTCCAAAGTTGGTGGCATATTGAGTGCAGCACTTTCACAGCATCATCTTTTAGTATTGGAAATAGTTTTACTGGAATTCTATCACCTCTGCTAGCTTTGTTTGTAGTGATGCTACCTAAGGTCCACTTGACTTCACATTCCAGGATGCCTGGCTCTAGGTGAGTGATCACACCATCGTGGTTATCTGGGTCATGAAAATCTTTTTTGTATAGTTCTTCTATGTATTCTTGGCACCTCTTCTTAATATCTTCTGCTTCTGTTAGGTCCATTACGTTTCTGTCCTTTATGTGCCCATCTATGCATGAAATATTCCCTTGGTATTTCTAATTTTCTTGAAGATATCTCAAGTCTCCCTATTCTATTGTTTTCCTCTATTTCTTTGCATTGATCACTGAGAAAGGCTTTCTTATCTCTCCTTGCTATTTTTTGGAACTCTGCATTCAAATGGGTATATCTTTCCTTTTCTCTTTTGCCTTTTGCTTCTCTTTTCACAGCTATTTGTAAGGCCTCTTCAGACAACCCTTTTGCCTTTTTGCATTTCTCTTTCTTGGGGATGATCTTAATCACTGCCTCCTGTACAATGTCATGAACCTCCATCCATAGTTCTTCAGGCACTCTGTCCATCAGATCTAATCCATTGAATCTGTTTGTCACTTCCTCTGTATACCATAAGGGATTTGATTTAGGTCATACATGAATGGTCTATTGGTTTTCCCTACTTTCTTCAATTTAATTCTGAATTTGGCAATAAGGAGTTCATGATCTGAGCCACAGTCAGCTCCCAGTCTTGTTTTTGCTGACTATATATAGCTTCTCCATCTGGTGGAGTAGAAGGACGTGTGCTCATCTTCCCCTGTAAGAACTCCTAAATTACAACTCGCTGCTGAACAACCATTGACAGGAGAATGTTGGATCCCACCAAAAAAAGATACCCCACATCCAAGGGCAAAGGAGAAGCCCCAGCAAAATGGTAGAAGGGGTGAAATCATGTTTAGAATCAAATCACATACCTGCCAGAGATGCTCAGCGGGCTCAAACAGTGCAATTTAGGAGTCATTTAATTGTTTAACCTGGAATATAATCTATTATGTATTTAACTGGAGTTGGAAACAACCATCCCCAAGCTGTAACAATACTCCAAAAGAGCTGGTCAATGAATATGGAGCCCAGCTCACTAAATCTGCCTGCAGGACTGTTTTTTCCATTTCTGAGTTAGGGTTATATCTTAATCTCCTGTACGAAAAACACATCATTTAAAAATTAAAGAGGAAAAAAGCTAGAAAAATAATTTTTCCTTCATGTGATAAGTTTGCTGTTTTCAATATTTTAATACAAAGGGACTCTCCTATTACCCATTAGGGAAGAAGAATTCTACGATGATCCCCAAGACTCCCTTTGAGGGCACAGGACCTGCAAACTTGATAGGATATCACACCTATAACTACGTTGGGTTATATGGAAAAGGTGAAAGGATTTTGCACAAGTAATTAGGGTCCCTAATCAGGTTAAATTCATTAAAAGGGAGATTATCCTAGGTGAGGTTCACCTAATCCAACATACCTGTTATTTTAAAAAAGAGAGTCTAGAGATCTGAGACAGGAGAAGTCAAGAGAATTCTCCTTCTGGCCTTGGAGAAACAAATAGTCATATGTGAATTGCATTTGAACGTACAGTCTGGGCACGGAGCTCTTCAGTCCTATGGCTGCAAGTCATTGCATTCTGCCAGCAACCTGAATGAGCTTGGAAGAGGACTCCAAAACATAGATGAGATTACAGACCCAGCTGATATTTTGATTTTAATTGAGTGAGACCCTAAACAGAGCCAATTCATACCTTGACTCCTAACTTACAGAAACTGTAAAATAATAATGAATATTGTCTTAAGCTATTAAATATGTAATTCATTGTACAGCAATGAAAACTAATACACCCAGTAAGTTGTTGGTTGAGTTCTAAGGTATATTCTTGAGTGGAAATGACATTAGAAGTCTAAATTTTCATCCAATTAGTTACGTAAATAATTTCCTGGTTAGATAAATTACTTTCCTGATTACAGAAATTAACTTCTTTTCTCCTTGACTATCTCCTTTATAATACATGGAAGAACTACGTGTAGCTTTAAGGAACAGTTCCCATAGTCCATCCATTTCCTTCGCTTATACAAGTGGCTGGAATCAACATGAGCAGAGAGGAGTATGATAGCACAAACCGGTCCACTTTCCAATACACAGGACTACATGGTGCTTAGCTAGAGTTAACTGGTCCAAAAGTAGGTTTGAGATTTAAATATCCAGTTTTGCTTATTAAGATGTATATCACTGACTGGGATTGAAATAATGGATGTGGACACATTTTAGACAGCCAATTCTAAATAGAAAGTAATTTACAAATTCATGTAACTTTGTGATGGGAGTCTGAAGATCTAGGTGTACAGTCTATCTCTGCCACTAACTCATTGTGTCATCTTAGGCAAGGCCTGAATCTCTATACATAATTTTTACAGTATATTATTAGAAAAAATTATTTAAAGCTCTTCTAGTGCAAATATTCTAAGATTGTGTTAGTTCATACTACATGTTTCAGTAGGTCTGAGCCTGCACTAGTTCAGATGACTGTTTTGGTCTACCCACTAGAAATACTGGTTTTACCTTTCTTTTCTCTAAATGAAGAGTTTCCCTCATAGCTCAGTCAGTAAAGAATCTGCCTGCAATACAGGAGACCTGGGTTCAATTCCTGGGTCAGGAAGATCCCCTGGAGAAGGAAATGGCAACCCACTCCAGTATTCTTGCCTGGAGAATCCCATGGACAGAGGAGCCTGGTGTGCTACAGTCCATGGGGTAGCAAGAGTTGGACATGACTAAGTGACTAAACCACCAAATGAAGAGTAGCACTGATGAAAACAACCCATAGCAGTGCCATTATAACCTCTTTGGCATCTACCCAACTAGCGCCTGAGGAAGAAAATATGAGTGGCTAAGGAGGAGAGGAATATAAAGGCACCAACAGGAGATTAAATAGGGATAAGAAAGCAAAGGCTACAGAGACAAGAATTATACATGTAAAGGTAATGACTAAAAACTTCCACAAGCTCATTTCCTTCCAGAGAAGGAATTCCAGAGATGAAATTATTCAAGAGACCCATATAGAGAGGACTTTATGTAGATTCCAATATCTAAGAAACCTATGAACAGGCCTCTAGCTTACCTACAACATAATTTAGGACATCCCTATAAAAAATATAGGATATACAGAATTTTAAAGGAACCTCAGATTTCTTACAAGATTCTCCCCTTATTAGAGAAAAATTAGTCTCTAAGAGACACCCTAAAATGATAATATCACTAAGATCCTAGAAGACAGTCAATGTTTAATAACGTTTTTGCATTATCTAGAACATAACTGCATAAAAATGCTTTTTAAAGTCCTACTGCAGATGATGTGCTATTTAATAAGATCTTTAAATAATACCACCAAGGAAAGAACAATTCAAACATCTGTCCCTTTGAAACATGAGTGAGCACATCTTCACAAGTCTTAAAATAAGTTGACCGAGAATGCCTTGGGCAATATAGGATAACTATGCTGTCCTCTAAAGAAATCTAACTCCTATTTCCAGTTTTTTAAGGAGTTTACACACTGTTCTCCATAGCACTGCCATATGACCCAGCAATCCCACTGCTGGGCATACACACCTAGGAAACCATAATTGAAACAGACACGTGTACCCCAATGTTCATCACAGCACTGTTTACAATAGCCAGGATATGGAAGCAACCTAGATGCCCATTGGCAGACAAATGGATAAGAAAGCTGTGGTACATATGCACAGCGGAATATTACTCAGCCATTAAAAAATGCATTTGAATCAGTTCTAATGAGATGGATGAAACTGGAGCCTATTATGCAGAGTGAAGTAAGTCAGAAAGAGAAACACCAATACAGTATACTAACACATATATATGGAATTTAGAAATATGCTAATGATGACCCTATAAGCGAGACAATAAGAGATATAGATGTAAAGAACAGTCTTTTGGACTCTGTGGGAGAAGGCAAGGGTGGGATGATTTGAGAGGGTTGCGTTTAAACATGTGTATTATCATATGTGAAGCAGATCGCTGGTCCAGGTTTGATGCATGAGACAGGGTGCTCAGGGCTGGTACACTGGAATGACCCTGGGGAATGGGATGGGGAGGAAGATGGGAGGGGGGTTCTGGATGGGGAACACATGAGCGCCCATGGCTGATTCATGTTGATGTATGGCAAAAACCACCACAATATTGTAAAGTAATTAGTCTCCAATTAAAATAAATAAATTAATTTAAATTTAAAAATTAAATTAAAAAGAAAAGAAATATAATTCCTAAGATCCCTGACACCTCAGAGTGTGTCAATCAAAAGCAAACTACCTGGAATTTTCAACAGCATCAATTTTAAATGATCTGATAACTAAAAGGGAAATAAACATATTCTTATTAACAAGTATTTCAATATAAAGTCCATGGAAGATATAATTCATACCATCTATGTCTGTAGGGTTCTTGAACAGAGAAAGAGGGGGTGGTATTGTCTAAATCATAGATACTAACAATATTGTTTGTTAAGAACTAAAACAAGAATTTTGAACTTCATAGTACCAATAAAATTTACAGTTCAATAGAGAGAAAGCTGTTATTTCCCCCAGATTTCAGCCTAGCTTTCTATAGTAGATAAAAGTAAATGCTATACTGAGAAACTCTTTTGTGGAAGAAGGTGCTAAATCTCCAATTACATCTCAAAAAGAAAAAAAAAGTCAGTAGTTACTCATCATAAAAAATGACATATATTTTGAGATCAAGAATCAGCCACCTGCCTGGGACATAGAGTGAGAGAAAGATTTTTAAAAATCTATCTTAGAGTCTGTGATATCATAAGTTTGATAAGAAAAATGACAGAGAAGATTAATACATAGCATAGCTGCACGGTCAGAGCTAAAATTAATGGCCTTCTGAGTTCTTTTCCGAATCTCTCATGAGTGTCCAAAATAGTCCTTTTGAAATCTACAAAGTTTCACATTGCATTCTGGGGTCATGAGGCAAAAAATCAATTATGAGACAGTTTTGCAAGCCATTTTTAATTTTATACAGTAAAAATCACAAGTATGTATGTACACAGATATATGTGTACATGCATATGTGTATGTAAACATAAATTTTTTTTTTACAAAATTCTTACCTTTCATACCCTACTCTTTTAATCCTCATGGCCTTAAGCTTTGACTATTGTGACAACTCATAATTTGGAGTTCTATCTGTGAAATATTTCCTTCTCAGATATAGACAACAAAATCCAAATGACAAAGAAAGACAAACTGCAGGCAAGCTAGAGGATAGAAAAACTATTTTGAAAGCAAAATTTAAAGAGACCTACAGATACCAAAAAGGGAAAGAAAAATGATTATTATAAACATTGGGCAGGTGTAAAAAGATGATATGTGCTCATAAAGAGTCTGTATTCTGAGAAAAATGCAGAGGAATTTTGAGGAGTGAATGGCAAAGATTAGCTATTTCTGATATACACTTTCTTGCCAGTTAGATAGCCATCTTTAAATGAATAGAATAATTAATGAGTCACAGCACATTAAAAATTGAAAGTTTAAAAATTTAAAAAAGTTGAAGCTTATTTTAAGTCCAAAGAAATAGTTTTCTGATTTATCACAGAGTCCACTTTATCCCTACACAAGGGTAGGCATACTTGTGTTGGAAAAAAGTGCAAAATAAGCATGTTTGTTCTTTTGATACTCAAATAAATACTGCATTTATTTACTGCAGTGACTTGGAAAAAATGGAAAATTCTACTTCAGAAAAATTCAGTGGGAAGGATAAGGTTAGGAGTAAAGTGTATAGCATGGGCTTCCCAGGTAGGGCAGTGGTAAAGAATATGCCTGACAATGCAGGAGATGCCAGAGCCACAGGTTCAATCCCTGGGTCATTCACATAGACCCAGGTGCCCATCCCCAAGGTGAATGAGGCAGAGAAGACCTCTGGGTTTGGTTGTAGCTTCATCATAACCAGCCATGAGATTACTAGGTCCTTACCTGTGCCTGTCAGCAGACATCATCTACCTCATTCCCACAGGCTAGTTCTTGTCTGCCTTTTAAACTGGGGTGTGATGAGGTAAAGGCACTTCCCCAAGGTCTCACAAGATCTCAAGTGGCAGAGTGAAGACCTGTAAGGATATTTGGCCTGAACCACCATGCCCCCAGACTGCACAGGAATCAAGAGTGCAGGTATTAGGAAAGTGCTAGTCACTCAGTCATGTCTGACTCTTTCATCCATGGGCTTCTCCAGGCAAGAATACTGGAGTGGGTTGCCATTCCCTTCTCCAGGGGATCTTCCTGACCCAGGGATTGAACCCAGGTCTCCTGAATCGCAGGCACATTCTTCACTGTCTGAGCCACAATGCTGTTGGCAGGTATTAGGAGCAGCACACTAATGGAAGTAAGGATGGCTGCCAAGTCTGGGAGGGAAAGAAAACAACTTCAACATCAGAATTGTAGCATCCTTCAGAGCACTGATGGGCTTTCCTAGTGGCTCAATGGTAAAGAATTCGCCTGCAATGCAAAAGCCACAGGAGACGTGGGTTCCATTCCTGGGTCGGGAAGATCCCCTGGAGAAAGAAATGGCAACCCACTCCAGTGTTCTTACCTGGAGAATCCCACGGACAGACGAACCAGGCAGCCTACAGTCCATGTGGTCACAAGAGTCAGATATGACTTAGCAACTAAGCCACCACCACCATCAGAGCTCTGAAGAGGATCCAGAGTTAATGCTCTTAGTTAAAAAAAAAAAAAGAAAGAAAGAAGTATGTTACATTGTGTTAGTTTCCATACTGTGGCTGTAACAAATTACCACCACCTTGGCAATTTAAATCAACACAAATGAATTTTCTTACCTTTCCAGAAGTCAGAATTCAAAATGAGTCTCACCAGCTTAAAATCCAGGTAGTAGAGCTGTGTTCCTTTTGGAGAACCTTGGAGAGAATCCATTTTATTCCTTGGCTCGAAGCCCCCTTCCATCTCCAAAGCCAGCCAGGGCCATACTGCTGACCAACTCCTGACCCAACTCCTCTGACTCGTGCTTCCTCTTATGATTATACTGAGCCCACCTGGATAATTCAGACTGATCTCCTTATCCTAAAGTGAAGTGAAGTGAAGTGAATTGAAGTCGCTCAGTCATGTCTGACTCTTTGCGACCCCAAGAACTGTAGCCTACCAGGCTCCTCCCTCCATGGGATTCTCCAGGCAAGAGTACTAGAGTGGGTTGCCATAAAGTCAACCTTAATTCCACTGGCAACCATAACATACTCATTATGCTTCCAGGGATTAGAATGTGCACAGTTTTGAGGGGCCATTATTTTGCTACCTCGTATCTTTTTAGGAAAAAGTTTCATGAATAGTGTTAAAATGAAGCAGCTTTAGGTTTTTTAATGATCTCAAAAATCTATATATGATTCCTTGATGTTGCTGGGGGAAATAAAGGCATTTCTCTTCTTGAAAATTAGTTTATTCTGAAAAAGAAAAGCTATGTTGTATACAACAGTACTTACACATTTAGGAGCTTGGATAAATTATATAAATCATTGTAAACAATACTATGTGACTGTAATAAATTTTTAAAACTTCACATTTTCCTGCTGCTTCAGCATCCCCACAAACAGGCTGTGAGCAGCTCATGCAAGGGACCAAGTGAACTATTGTGTGGGCTGGTCCTGCCCCATCTTCCCCTTCGTGCCGTCTCCTGACTGTGGCCTGCGACATTCAAACAGACCCACGAAATCTCCTCATGCCTTTTTATCTGTGTGCTCCATCTCCACCCACAATAAAGGCACTTGCCCCCGAGTTCTCAGTCTCTCCCGACTCCCCATCTCCCTGGCTAAGCCTGCTCCCTTGACCTCTCCCCGTGTAGCCCCTGTACATGGGGGCCTACCTCTTCCAGAACCTGTGAATATAACAAATCCTTTACTTTCATATGCCTCTCCACATGTAATTCCAGAAATGGATTTGCTGGAATGATCCTTAAAGATCTCATAGGTGAACTTAATTGCCCATTTACAGCACAGTCTAACTATGAAATGCTTATAACGTCCATAGTAATCATTCAAAGAAAAAACTTTATAAATAACTGGCACTAATGTTGTATCTTTCTACATAACTTTATCTCTCTGTCACATCAGACATATTCATCTAGTTGAGAAGTTGTCATCTATATAACCCTTAGCCCCTCATCATCACTCTAGAACTTTCCTTCTAACATCCCCAAACCCTTACTAGACCCCCAAAAGCCAACATTTTCCACGTATCAGTGCATGCGTGCTCAGTCACTGTCAAGTCTGATTCTTTGTGACCCCACAGACAGCAGCCCACCAGGCTCCTCTGTCCATGGGATTTCCCAGCAAGAATATTCAAGTAGGTTGCCATTCCTTCCTCCAGGGGATCTTCCTGACCCAGGGAGCCAATCCATGTCTCCTACACTGCAGACAATCTTTACCGCTGAGCCACTGGGGAAGCCTTCACATATCAGTAAAGGAGATCAACTATTTTAAGTGCACAACTGTTCTATAGTTCTATATTTAGTTAATTGGCCATCTGCCCTTATAGCCATCTGCTGAAAAACCAAATGGCACCAAAGATAAAAGAAGAATTGACTAGTATAGTTGAAAATCATAGCATTTTAAAAGCATGATACTCTATTAAAGATAATAGTTGAAAATATTTTAAAACATGTAATAATGTCTTCCAAATTTGTATTTTTCTAGCTAAAAACATTGTTGGTTAAAGAGGTGGAAGATGACTGATTCCAGAACACACTGAAAGAAAAGATCCAATGAGAGAATTTAGTACATGGTGTGTGTGGGTGTGGGTGTGCGTGTTCCAGTTACAGCAAATTTACCCAACCACTAAGTTATGCAGCAAATCACAATTTGTCAGGTGTGGAGGTGTGGTGCTGAGTGGCTTACAGTCATTAGTTTTGGTTCAATGCTTGTAGCTTGAGGAACAAAGGCGTTACATTCTATGCACATTTAAAAAGCAATTTCATAAGCTTAAATGCCAACAGTTTCTCATAAATGTTGCTATAATTATTTTAAATCACCTAATAATATTCCAGGGTAAAAAGGACTTAACTGTGTTAAACCCAAATCCATTTCACAGAAATCATCAGCATGGCCCAGAGCTTGGACATTTTTTCTTTTTTTTTTTTTTCTGAATCAAGATGTCTGTCCTAGTTCAATTATTATTATAGTTTCCAAGAAGCCATCGCTAGGCAGGCATAAAAAAGTGATTCAATTGATTTAAAGAATACTGACTAATGTGGAAGATTAATAGACTAGGGAGATGCACAAAAGGCTTCTTTTCTGGGCTGAAAATCTCCAACCTGATCTTTATCTACCAGCATGGGAAAATCATAAGAGATTATTTTACATTCAAATCAGTTACCATTTCATTGTTAGCCTGTCTACTGCTTCCTTCAGGAATCCTGTTTTCACGAAATGAAAATAATGAGAAAATATGATCTATGCAAATATGAAGAAAGTCAAAATAATGATCTACTAAAGGCTTCTCTCATAAAAGCATCAGAACTTCTGAATAAGCAAATGTATTTTTCTTTCCAAAGAATCAAGTTTTTTGTTGGTTTATATTTTATTCTTTATGAAGTATTCTTATTACCTGGGTCTATGTGACAGGAAATGAAATATACTTGGATAGATTTTTTGTTCTGTGCATCAGTATCTTACCTACAATGATTCTCTGTACTTCACATAACCAGTCATACTCATAGGTACTGGACATGATACTTGGATTTGTGGGGTTTAGGAGGCCAAAGAACAAATCAATTAAACACCCAGCCTAAGCTCACTGGGTCAAGGTGTATTAGGTAAGCAAAATGAAATCACTTTTTCATAGCTAAGTAATGATTGAATACTATTCCCTTAAAAATTCTTAAAATTTTACGATATATTTGAAATTTTTCATGACAAAATGTTGGAGAAAAATAAGCACATTCATAGAGTTAACCTAATAGTATTTCCTAATTCTAAACTTTGGAATCTCTGAAAGTAGACTCCTCAAACTTCTGATCCCTAAGTTCTAGCCACTTCTGCTTAATTAATCAAAGTCCCAGATTCTGCCTGGTAGCATCTATCATGCTACTACCCAAAACCTGTATAAAGCACACATGTGGAGCTGAATGGATAGGGTCTCTTCCTGCCTTCAGGAAAATATCCTTGCAATTGACTTCCTATTTTCTGAAACTAGGCCACCTAACCTTCCTGTGTTCAAGTGACCCCTAGTCATCAGTACAGAGGTCACCTACGCTTTCATTGCTCAGTGCCAGCATCCTCTGGAAGTCCTTTTGTGTAATCATCTAGACGTGCTTTTGGTTTTTGGTGTGCCTTTCCTCTTCAGCTTGCCACCCATACGCTGTGAAGTCTTTACAGCATCAACCTCCAAGCTTTTCCCAATTCAGTCCTTTTTTTAGAAGTAGCACCAGTTTCAAGATCCACTCCAATGTGGCTGTTGATTATGAGGACTTGTTCAACGCATTGCTGTATGTAGAATTGAGATAGTCGTATCATCTATTTTAAGTGGTTACAGTCCATAGCTTCAAAATGGTTGCACCACTTGGGGGAAAGGAAGGTCTTCCTTCCACGAGGAAGACAAGCCAACTGGACTATTTATTAAACATTCAACCAGTATTTACTGAGCCAACAATCTACCATGATGGTCTGTTAAAAAAATTACAAATAAAAAATTAAGTTTCTCCTCACAAGCTTATGATGATTTCCAATGAATTCCAATATAAATATTTATTTTAAAGTTTAATTTTTAATTGTTCCTATTTTTATTTTTATCCAACTACCATTCACAAAGCTTTAAAAGTCTAATAGTACTACAAGCCTTACAATAAAAATTTTCAGTATACCAACTCAGTATATCCCCCTCTTAAAATTTCCAATAAAAAAAAGAAACCTCTGTCAACTCTCTTAGCTGATTATTCTGTAATTTAAGAATATATTGTTTCTTTTAGTGAACAATTGCTTTCATAATGCTTACGACATGCCAAGAGCTTTCCAAGTACTTTACTATACTAACTCATTGAGTCCTTGTAGTAAACTATAAGGCAGTTATTCCTACTTTCTAGCTAGGAAATTGAGGCAGAGAAAGGTCAAGTAACTTTGGTCCAAGGTCACATAGCCAGTAAGTCATGGAGTCAGGATCCTAACCTAAGCAAATCTGGTTCAAGTCAACAATTATAATCACAGCAATGCTTATATCTTTCTAAGTGGTAATCTGAAATTGATCAATGCAAAGAAATAGAGGAAAACAACAGAATGGGAAAGACAAAAGATCTCTTCAAGAAAATCAGAGATACCAAAGGAACATTTCATGCAAAGATGGGCTCGATAAAGGACAGAAATGGTATGGACCTAACAGAAGCAGAAGATATTAAAAAGAGGTGGCAAGAATACACAGAAGAACTGTACAAAAAAGATCTTCATGACCCAGATAATCATGATGGTGTGATCACTGACCTAGAGCCAGACATCCTGGAATGTGAAGTCAAGTGGGCCTTAGAAAGCATCACTATGAACAAAGCTAGTGGAGGTGATGGAATTCCAGTGGAGCTATTTCAAATCCTGAAAGATGATGCTGTGAAAGTGCTGCACTCAATATGCCAGCAAATTTGGAAAACTCAGCAGTGGCCACAGGACTGGAAAAGGTCAGTTTTCATTCCAATCCCAAAGAAAGGCAATGCCAAAGAATGCTCAAACTACCACATAATTGCACTCATCTCACACGCTAGTAAAGTCATGCTCAAAATTCTCCAAGCCAGGCTTCAGCAATATGTGAACCGTGAACTTCCTGATGTTCGAGCTGGTTTTACAAAAGGCAGAGGAACCAGAGATCAAATCGCCAACATCCGCTGGATCATGGTAAAAGCAAGAGAGTTCCGGACAAACATCTATTTCTGCTTTATTGACTATGCCAAAGCCTTTGACTGTGTGGATCACAATAAACTGTGGAACATTCTGAAAGAGATGGGAATACCAAACCACCTGATCTACCTCTTGAGAAATCTGTATGCAGGTCAGGAAGCAACAGTTAGAACTGGACATGGAACAACAGACTGGTTCCAAATAGGAAAAGGAGTACATCAAGGCTGTATATTGTCACCCTGCTCATTTAACTTATATGCAGAGTAAATCATGAGAAACACTGGGCTGGAAGAAACACAAGCTGGAATCAAGATTGCCGAGAGAAATATCAATAACCTCAGATATGCAGATGACACCACCCTTATGGCAGAAAGTGAAGAGGAACTAAAAAGCCTCTTGATGAAAGTGAAAGTAGAGAGTGAAAAAGTTGGCTTAAAGCTCAACATTCAGAAAATGAAGATCATGGCATCTGGTCCCATCACTTCATGGGAAATAGATGGGGAAACAGTGGAAACAGTGTCAGACTTTATTTTTCTGGGCTCCAAAATCACTGCAGATGGTGACTGCAGCCATGAAATTAAGATGCTTACTCCTTGGAAGGAAAGTTATGACCAACCTAGATAGCATATTCAAAAGCATAGACATTACTTTGCCAACAAAGGTTCGTCTAGTCAAGACTATGGTTTTTCCAGTGGTCATGTATGGATGTGAGAGTTGGACTGTGAAGAAGGCTGAGCACTGAAGAATTGATGCTTTTGAACTGTGGTTTTGGAGAAGACTCTTGAGAGTCCCTTGGACTGCAAGGAGATCCAACCAGTCCATTCTGAAAGAGATGAGCCCTGGGATTTCTTTGGAAGGAATGATGCTAAAGCTGAAACTCCAGTACTTTGGCCACTTCATGCAAAGAGTTGATTCATTGGAAAAGACTCTGATGCTGGGAGGGATTGAGGGCAGGAGGAGAAGGGGACGACAGAGGATGAGATGGCTGGATGGCATCACTGACTCGATGGACGTGAGTCTGAGTGAACTCCGGGAGTTGGTGATGGACAGACAGGGAGGCCTGGCGTGCTGTGATTCATGGGGTTGCAAAGGGTTGGACATGACTGAGCGACTGAACTGAACTGAATCTGAAACTACTATTTATTAATTTTTAAATTATTTATAATATCGATATTTTGTGATGAAAAATCAGGATAATATCCACAGAAAATGCACAGACAAAGCATAAACCACACACTCACACACATGTACATCCCCTCCCCATTCTCCCAATACACGTATCATGCTTTTGTTAAATTGCCATCTTGTTTACAGTACTATAACAGCTGATTCATAAGTGCACATTGATTATATCTTTCTTGTATAGATTTTTGTTTGTAAGATTTTATTTTTAAGAAAATTCTTAGATCTTGGATATCACACCTTGAACTATTTGATCTGTTTTGTTGGTCATTTGAAGTAGATCTTATCCCTGTGATCTTAATTGATTTAAGTTGACCCTGTTTCCCAAATGAAACAGTTTTCAGAAGATTGCCTAACTGGACATGAAGAAGACGTTAACCTCCCAGGCTCTCCTAGACTGTAGTTGGCACATATGACTCCAGTAAAGAATATAGACTTAAATGAAGGACTATATCCATTGCTGTATTTATGTGCATATTTCCTCCCTCTTATCGGTAGATATTTTATTGCTGAACTTACAGAATTGAAATGATGCACATTCCCCTGACTAATGCTGACCAGGCACCTAGAAAACTCTAGAATTTCCACAATTTAGTTTGAAGAATACTCCCACTCCCACCTCCAATCCCATGTAGAGAAGCCTTAAGATGCTAGGAAAGAGTGCTACTTTTATTTTTACAAAAATAGAAAAGGCACATCAAAATAATTTCATAGCTCTTATTTAAGCTTTGAAAGTCACAGAAACGCATAAGAAGAGAATTGACAGAGTGGGCATCAGATGTTTAATTCAAAACTTGATGATGACACACAGGAAATATAACACTATTAAAATTAGAGGTACATTGACAATTAAATGTATAGTATTGCTGAAAGTATTTCCAAATTTGTTGAAAGTTAACTTATTTTAAATATATATCATTTGAACTGGGTTTAACGTGTTTTGACAAATGAATAAATATATCTTTGAATACAAATTAATAATTATAAAACAAACCTACAAATTTTTTGAAAAAATTCTTTGTAACAAAGTTTCCCATAGTTATGTTATTTCCTTAAAAATTTACATTTCAACTAATGTGAAAATGAACTTTCATCTAGACTGCTTCCTAATAAACAGAAATCCTGAATAAGTGAAGTCTATAGTCACAGTACTCAATTAAACGAACTGCAAGATGTTAAAATAAAATGCTTTAACAGCCTCACATATCAGCTATTCAGTCACTCTCCTTTTGAAACCACCTTTCAATTTTCAGCTTGAAAGCAAAACATAAAGTCAGTCTTATATATCGATAAGAAAGAAGTTTGAAATTACAATATATTTTCATAACTTCATAGAAGTTATCAGAACTACAAATCCAAACACTTTATTTATAGAAAATTTTTTCTAGACCCTGTTATTGTAATTTCCTCACCCACTGTGGAAAAGTTCAGTAGAATTTCATCTTGTTTTCAATACCCAGTCTTCCCTTGGTGCAAGCTTTGAAAATATTAACATTTTTCCCCAGTATCAGCTCAACACAGCAAGAGAAAATAGACCATATAACATAATTCATTCTGTCAGGAAGAAATCCATCAAGTCATCCTAGACAGTAGAGACTCAGAAATAGGCCATAAGTAATGGATCAGGCTTGCCGCTGCTGCTGCTGCTAAGTCACTTCAGTCGTGCCTGACTCTATGCGACCTCATAGACTGCAGCCCACCAGGCTCCCCCGTCCCCAGGATTCTCCAGGCAAGAACACTGGAGTGGGTTGCCATTTCCTTCTCCAATGCGTGTAAGTGAAGTCGTTCAGTTGTGTCTGACCCTTAGCGATCCCATGGACTGCAGCCTACCAGGCTCCTCCACCCATGGGATTTTCCAGGCAAGAGTACTGGAGTGGGTTGCCATTGCCTTCTCTGGATCAGGCTTAGGAACTTACAAATAATGTTCAAATCACAGTAAACAAAGAAAATTGACATGAAAAAAAAGGCAGCCATCTGACAGGTATGCATCAATACATGCATTCTGCATCCTTTGTACAGACTAGAACTTGTAGATACAGAGCAGAGAGGGTAAATTTAACACATTCATCAAAAAGAGGAAAAAAATTTGGAAGATTTGATTCAATATGTGTTTAGCAACTAAATAAATAATTTTAAAGTTTAGTTATCAGCTCTGGTTTCCTCACTACTATCTAATCCTGATTCCTAAAACTAAATATATTATTAAGTTCCATAGGTTTTACTGGCAGATGCAGCCCTATGCCAGTCCTGTATCTAACCAGGCATATGCAGGTAATATATCTTGTGAGGCTGGTACACATGATGGAGACACAATTCCAAGTTCAGATCCAGTGACCCAACAACAGCCGTGAGACTTCCAGTCACCCTGTTGCCTCATCCTGCCCTACTCTCAGGTTCAGTTTTGTTTCTAGATAACACATACGGGATCTAGGACATGCATCTGAATGAGGTTGCTCTTCTGAAATGTTCCCTACATACCTGTGGGTAGGACTCCTATGGTCCTACGTTGCCAAGTTCTAGCTTGGCAATAAATCAAAGAAGCAACAGCTCAAATAACCATTCTTAAGAATTTGAAACAATTACCCTGGATATTTGTATATATTTGTTTAAAAAGAGGAATTGTAAATAACTTACCAAAAAAATCCATTTATCTCTCTCAGTAATTGAGAAAATAGAACCCAAAAGATGCATATGGAAGACTTCATCAATGTGAGTAACATAGCAAATAACCTAATGAACAAATATACATTTACATTTAAATCTTTTTTGAAGTTTTTATTTATTTTTTTTTTTCTGGATGAATTTTTTTTAATTTTATTTTATTTTTAAACTTTACATAATTGTATTAGTTTTGCCAAATATCAAAATGAATCCGCCACAGGTATACATGTGTTCCCCATCCTGAACCCTCCTCCCTCCTCCCTCCCCATACCATCCCTCTGGGTCGTCCCAGTGCACTAGTCCCAAGCATCCAGTATCGTGCATCGAACCTGGACTGGCAACTCATTTCTTACATGATATTTTACATGTTTCAATGTCATTCTCCCAAATCTTCCCACCCTCTCCCTCTCCCACAGAGTCCATAAGACTGTTCTATACATCAGTGTCTCTTTTGCTGTCTCGTACACTGGGTTATTGTTACCACTATTTGCAGATGACATGATCCTCTACATAGAAAACCCTAAAGATTCCACCAGAAAATTACTAGAAATAATCAATGACTATAGTAAAGTTGCAGGATATAAAATCAACACACAGAAATCCCTTGCATTCCTATACACTAATAATGAGAAAACTGAAAGAGAAATTAAGGAAACAATTCCATTCACCATTGCAACGGAAAGAACAAAATACTTAGGGATATATCTACCTAAAGAAACTAAAGACCTATATATAGAAAACTATAAAACACTGATGAAAGAAATCAAAGAGGACACTAATAGATTGAGAAATATACCATGTTCATGGATTGGAAGAATCAATATAGTGAAAATGAGTATACTACCCAAAGCAATTTATAGATTCAATGCAATCCCTATCAAGCTACCAACAGTATTCTTCACAGAGCTAGAACAAATAATTTCACAATTTGTATGGAAATACAAAAAACCTCGAATAGCCAAAGCGATCTTGAGAAAGAAGAATGGAACTGGAGGAATCAACCTACCTGACTTTAGGCTCTACTACAAAGCCACAGTTATCAAGACAATATGTTACTGGCACAAAGACAGACATATAGATCAATGGAATAAAATAGAAAGCCCAGAGATAAATCCACGCACATATAGACACCTTATCTTTGACAAAGGAGGCAAGAATATACAATGGATTAAAGACAATCTCTTTAACAAGTGGTGCTGGGAAATCTGGTCAACCACTTGTAAAAGAATGAAACTAGAACACTTTCTAACACCATACATTTACATTTAAATTTTAACCAAGTTGTACAAAGTAGACAGGAAACATTTACAAAAACTGACCATATTCTGGTCACGTATGGACATATATGATATAGGTAGCACTGAAAATAAGTCAGGAACCTAGCAATATATAAGAATAGTGCCTCAGTACCAAGTAGGGTTATCCTGGGAATACAAGGCTAACTCAACATTCAAAAATCAGTCAACATAATCCATCATATTTATAGACAAAGGAGATAAAGCAATCTGATCATTTCAACTGATACCAAAATATTCAACATCCATTCCTGACCTTAATACATTATAATAGAAGGGCACTTACTGAGCCTGAAGAAGGCACCTGCAAAAAAACTTTACCATCAGACTTAACGGTGGGACACTGAATGCTTTCTCACTAAGACTAGGAACAAGTTTTGAATGACTTCTTCCATTCTTCCATCCTTGCTAGAACAAGGGCCTGGGAACGGGGAATTTCCAAAATTTTTCTGGTATCCAAATGTCTATTTTGCTCTTATACTTCACCATTTGATTTGCTGAGTTATATTTCAGCAACTTTAGGAGAAATATCCACCTCTATATATCATTTTATGCAATCCTCTTCTCCTTTTAGAGTCCCATCTTTAAGCATTTTCTCATTTTCCCATCCAGGAAAGATATCTTCATCCAAGGATTCTCCTGCTCCCTTTGTAATTCTTTGATATCCAGGATGGCCCAGGATATGTAACAGTTACTTTTGCAATTCCTTCTCCCTGGTCTGTTCAAATCTCAGACTTTATCTTTCTTACCTTTTCGTAACAGCATCCAAATTAATCACTTGTGTAAAGTTGGTAATCAATTAATATTTCTCTAACAGACTAGAAAATTTCTGCTAAACATTAGAAAAGAGCCAATGAAACACTGCACCTCACCTGTCATCTAAAAGCTCTAACACCTGTTCATGTCATTCATTTAGAATACCTCTTAGTGCACTTTCCACTGGCATAGTTGTTAAAATTCAAATGAGGCATTAATTAACTGCCACTCAGTTCCTTTTTACAAGCATCTAGTGCTTTGGTGGCTTCATATAACCACAGAACTATAAAAGCTAAGTAAAGCTAATAGAACATATTTGAAAATAGGAAAATATACTTAGCAGCATTTCTTTTCCAACTTAAAAAGTAAAATCCTAGTTCTCCTACAAAAGGAAATATGAAACTCATGCTTTCCGAATGTTGCACTATTAGAAGCCAAAACAAAATTATAGAAGTGTACAGATAGATAATATAATTTTTTTTCTCCATTCATGTCACAGATGGTAAGGTAGAAAACTCTGAGAAGTTTATCAGAAATGGAACTGGATCTTTCAAAAGCTAGAAAAAAAGAGATCATTTATTTATGAGGAACTTCAGATTAAAACCTCAGTGTCTTTTGCCAAACACTTTTTTTAATCACTATTCTGAAGCACAGAAAAAAATGAAAAAACATGCATAAAAATATCAAGTCTTTCCCCAATAACATGACATTTCCAAATATAGTGATATCCATGCTCATTAACAGCAAAGATTCATTTTATTTACATTTGATATTGGAATCCTTCTGGCATGTAGCTGGTATGTGTGTTTAAAATCAGTTAGATATATAAAATAACTACATGGTCCATGCATTTAGCATTACATCTTTTATATACCCTTTTGACAAGATTAGACTATAATAGTTTCTTGTTAACACAGATCAAATTATTTTCTGGAAGAGGAAAAATCCCAGGAGATATAGTACTTACCACAGTTTGTGGCACAAGGTAGTCATTCAATAAGAATTTGTTGAAAGGAGGGAGGGAGGGAAAGAGGGAGGAAAGAGAAAGAAAGAGAGAGAAAGGAAGGGAAGAGTCAGATAAATGTCTTTCTAGTCATATACAAAATAGATGCTTTGCAGTTATAATCGTAAATAAAAATGAGTCATTAAAAATGAAAGCAACTATTTACAGTGAAGGCAAATTCTTCACTGAAGGCATAAATTAATTACTGCAATTTTATTTCAGATTCCTCTAAATGATTTCTTTCCAATCTCAAATCTCCATGCATTTAATTAAGACTTTTTCCCCCAGGTTTTAGACTTCCTTCCTTAATCATAGTATTTTCCTGGGTTTCCTTATAGGTAGCTCTGGAACTTCAAACTTTTAAATTCATTGCTTGCTTATCAGTTCAGTTCAGTCACTCAGTCGTGTCTGACTCTTTGCAACCCCATGAATCGCAGCACACCAGGCCTCCCTGTCCATCACCAACTCCCGGAATCCACTCAAACTCATGTCCATCAAGTCAGTGATGCCATCCAGCCATCTCACCCTCTGTCATCCCCTTCTCCTCCTGCCCCCAATCCCTCCCAGCATCAGAGTCTTTTCCAATTAGTCAACTCTTCGCATGAGGTGGCCAAAGTATTGGAGTTTCAACTTCAGCATCAGTCCTTCCAATGAACACCCAGGACTGATATCTTTTAGAATGGACTGGTTGGATCTCCTTTCAGTCCAAGGGACTCTCAAGAGTCTTCTCCAACACCACACTTCAAAAGCATCAATTCTTCGGCACTCAGCTTTCTTCACAGTCCAACTCTCACATCCATACATGACCACTGGAAAAACCATAGCCTTAACTAGACGGACCTTTGTTGGCAAAGTAATGTCTCTGCTTTTGAATATGCTATCTAGGTTGGTCATAACTTTCCTTCCAAGGAGTAAGCGTCTCATGGCTGCAATCACCATCTGCAGTGATTTTGGAGCCCCCAGAAATAAAGTCTGACACTGTTTCCACTGTTTCCTCATCTATTTGCCAGGAAGTGATGGGACCAGATGCCATGATCTTAGTTTTCTGAATGTTGAGCTTTAAGCCAACTTTTTCACTCTCCTCTTTCACTTTCAATAAGAGGCTTTTTAGCTCCTCTTCACTTTCTGCCATAAGGGTGGTGTCATCTGTATATCTGAGGTTATTGATATTTCTCCCGGCAATCTTGATTCCAGCTTGTGCTTCTTCCAGTCCAGCGTTTCTCATGATGTATTCTTGCTTATCACTCCTATACAAATAACTGGTATTTGTTGAGAAGACCTATCTTCTAATATCAAACTACTATATTTGATTAAGATTTTAAAGTTCCATTTGACTCAGCCACATTGCCTCAAGCTTTTAGGGCAATCAGGAATAAATTTATGCAAACTTTGATGTTACCAGAATTTAAAGGGAAACTGTAATATAGGCAAAGGGTTTAGAGAGACATGAGGATATTCTGTCTACAGATTCAAGAAGTCATTCTTAGACAGGGAAGTTTGGTCCTGTTCAGAGAGGTTTATCTCTGTCATCTTCTTCCTATAGTTCTGAGGTTGCAAGTTCAGTTAGCTGCTCTCCAAGCTACATGCAATTTCCAAATCATCTTCTTTAAAGGAAAGAGAATGAACTGACCAGCCTAAGTGTCTATTAGCTGCAGCAATAGCAATCGTATTAGCTCTCATTGTAAAGGACTGAATTTCCTTTCTGGTGCACATTATCCTCTTGTAAGCTTGAGGATATCTAAGTTTTGCTCTGGGGCTAGTCACTCTTCACTGGCCAACCAAATTTCAGAACAGTAGAAAAAAGAAACCCCTGAAGGACAGAGAAGTAACACCCAGCCTTTCTTGACAATCAACCATTTCCTGCTAGTACTGTGCAGTGTTTTGTGGTTTGTTTGTTTGTTTTTGGGTGGAGGGTTAGTGAATGGAAGCAAGTATTTGCTTTATATGTGAAAACTCGGGAAAGTTTATCTCCCACACATCCTTCTTTGAGGTTGTACTTCTAACAACGACAACAACAAAAAGAACTGTTCAGGAAGTGGTGAATCCACTTGAGGAAGAAGTAAAG
Source organism: Bos indicus (assembly GCF_029378745.1). Taxonomy (NCBI): domain Eukaryota; kingdom Metazoa; phylum Chordata; class Mammalia; order Artiodactyla; family Bovidae; genus Bos; species Bos indicus. The sequence goes on from NC_091768.1 coordinate 49,183,324, forward strand.
GGAAATTCCAGGATAATCTAAGTGTGTGAGAACAAGTCATGTATATTGTAACCAAAAGACCCCAAGAAAGACAGATTTCTTAGAAAAAGAGGGTTACTTCATGCAACAGGCGTTAAGATTGCAAGGCTGTAAAACTCAAGGATATGGCAAAGACTCTTTTTTTTTTTTTAATTGACAGTAAAAAAAAAGAAAGATGTATAGATTTCAGGGTGGAGAAGGATGAAAGGGTGTACAAGAAGATAAAACATGATATAATATTACACAGTTATTTGAAAAGTGAAAAATAACAGTCTATTTGACTTGGTGGCTAGAAACATTCTAGTTTAAGGAAGGCAGAAGTCATCATTTGGGATTCGTAACCAAAATTTGTAACCCTTAGAAATCTTTGTTACTAAAAATATAAACATTGTCTGTTGGATTTTTGCTTTCATTCATTCATTGGCTTTATTCTAGGCACCAATCTAGAAAGTAATTAAAATTTAGTTTTTAAAAACCTTCAGAGATAGCATAGAAGATTAATTTTTATTGTAGAACTGAATTAAATGTGATCTTGCAACAGTAGCTATGTCTCAGAAACAGTAGGAGATGAATACGATGGGGAGGGAAGGTAAAGAGAAATCATAAGGGCCTAATGGTGTCACATTATACAAATGGAAGTCTGCAGTGATTAACTCGGAGGATCAATAAATGGAAGCAAAAATATACTATTTAAAACTCCAATAAACAATCAAATTTAGAGTAGGAGAAAGAAGGAAAGGTAGAATTTGGTGAGTTAAATCCTCATCATGCACTGTTGGGAGTCTATATCTACTGTCTTGATAGAGTTGATTATTAGCAGAAGAAACAGAAGCATGTTATTTAGAGGGATAATTAGAAATTTTTTAAGTTCTTCCAAAAGGGCTGCTGAATTTTTCATTGATTTTTATTTAATTTATAAAATTATCTGAGATTGACATTGTTTTCAATACTAATCACATATCTATGAAGAAGATATATATATATATATATATATATATATATATATATATATATATATACTGATTCAGATACTTTTGCATTCTTTCATAGAGTTTTAAAATCTTCTCTATGAAGACCTTGTGGCTGAGGGCCTTTGGGGAGCCAGCACTGTGCTAAAGCTAAATAAAACCTACTAACTGCTTTTACCACTTCCCGCCTGGTTGGAAGATCTCCTGGCTAACTGGCCAGCCAAATCGAGGTAACAAGTATAATTTAGAGTAGAAATGAGAATATCTGTTCAACTTCTGTTTTGTTTATTGCATTACTTGAGTTTCATTAAATTAGAGTCATGGTCTACACTTTGCCCTCAGATTCTGCTCTACCCAGAAGAGGACCTGGGTCCAGGCCTGAATTTATTCTGTTATTTATGATGAAGTCTCTCTAGATAAGATAACTGGGGAAGGAAGTCCTGAGTAAAATAAATTATCCTAAAGGAAGAGAAGGAATCAGGACCTGGGGGAGAAGCAGAGGAGGAGAGGGGCTGGAATCCAGCCCTTAGGATGCAGTGGTCCCCACAGCTCCAGAAGAAAGGCTGGACATTAGGTCTGGTAATATTTCCCACTCTTTCTCCTCTTTTTATATCCCCAGGGCACACCCCCCCTCACTTTTCCTCACTGGCTTCTACAGCCCTGTTCTATTTTAAGAAACACTGCACCAGAAACCTCAACCAAAGATTAAAGCCCAAATTGGATCAAATGACTAATAAACAGAAGAAAAGATATTCAACCTTTTTAATATCTTGAGATGTTGCCTAAGGGTTTTTTTTAACAAGGGTTTTTAACAAGTGAAGAAGGTTGTCAGAATCATTTCAAAGTGAGGGCACATAAACTCAAAACAAAATTGTAATTCAATATATCATTCTGAGGTCTCAAGATGTAAATGCACACTTAAGAACTATTTAAATACCTTAAAAAGAAGATATTGAACACACACAGACACACACATGCACACACAGCTCTTTCAGCCCTTGAAAAACAGAAAAACTAAAAACCATATTTTATTAACGAAACCCAAGTTTCACAAACCTAACATCTCTGAGCACACAGCTGCTCAGTGCTCTAAACGCCCTGACCCAGCTGCATGACTAACATGGAAGTTAGACGACAAAAGTTAGCCAGCTCTTTGCGACCCCATGGACTGTAGCCCTCCAGACTCCTCTATTCACGGGATTCTCCAGGCAAGAATACTGGAGTGCTTAGCCATTCCCTTCTCCAGGGGGTCTTCCTGACTCAGGGATCAAGCCTATCCTGGCCCTAAAGAGATGGCAGCCCTGTACTTTCCAAAGAAGCAGCATCCCTTCCCCCATTTTGGGCCACACCTGTATGTCTAATGGCAGTCTCTATTCAGGATCTTGTTCTGGAAGCATTTTCCACTCTAAACTCAGTGTTCTAAATGAATTGAAAGACTGAAAATAGCTCAAGTGGTCTAAGAGCTGTAGGCTGTGCATGCCCATCACAGAGTAAACTGAAGTTCAGCTTAAGGACTAAGGTCACCCTGACTCTGAGACCTTAAAACCCTGATGCTCTATGTTCCACTCCAAACATCCCGTTCAGAGGAGCTGACCTTTTGTAGCACTTAAGGATATGCAGAATGACTAATGCTGTGGTATTTAACTATTTTTTTTTTAATTTTAAGTAGTTAAATATATTGAGTAGTTTAGAATGTATCCTTATGTAGTTTTTTCAGTGAAATGATCTCTGGAGGGCAAACCATGATATACTTATAAAGCAAATGTAATATTTATCATGAACTTTTTTTATCCTTTCATTATAAAGCATCTTGAGCCTCTGGCCACTGAATAGACCTTAAAAAAGTAAGTATTTGAACATTTTGTAACATTAGAATTAAAAGCATGTAGAGTAATGCCAGACAGGAGGGAAAAAGTAATCAGGTAAGTGAATAAAAGCGAGAAATGAGAGGAGCTGAAGAGCTATTCAAGAGGTTTTCAAAAGATCGAATCAATAGCTGACAACTTACATAAAGTCATAAAAGGAATAAACAGTTTAGAAGGAAACCAATACTTTTAACTTGAGCAACCTTCTGTATGGCAATACCACAGTTAATATCTGTTCAGAAACATAATTTGGGGTGATGTGTAAAGGAAAAAGATAATGTAGTTTTGTGTAATTTGAAGTATCTGTGAGCTATTTAGATAGAAATATCTAGCAAGTAGTTAGATATACATCTATAATTCAGGAACAATTGGTTTATATAAATTTGCTTTAAGTTTGAAGTAAAATTTGTAAACCATGAATTCACTCATTGTAAATGTATAGTTCAGTGATTTCTAGTAAATTTTGCAGTCGTGCAATCACTGTGACATTCCACTTTTACAACACTCCCGCCTCTAGTCCCATGCAGACACAGATCTACACTGTGTCTGTGTAGTTTTAGAAATTTCAGCTTCTTTCCCATTGCATAATTTTGTTGCATGTGTCAGGAAAAAGAAGTTTTCCTCTGCCCTTCTAAATTATTTTCATTGTGCTAGTAATAGATTAACAGGAGAAAATCACACAGAAGTTTGATAGCATGGATACATGGGAGAGACACAGGAAAACAGAAAATTATCAAAATGACTGAAGCCTTCACTTCAAACACCATCTTAACCTGACAACAAAGACAAAAAAGGATGTTGGAGGTAGTAGTTTGGGACTTCAAAGTGAAGGAAGGCAACTCACATGGAGCTGAAAAAGCAAATGTTTGGTAAATGTTTCCTGGACCATGCAGAGACAATGGGACACAGAGAAGAATTTTAAAGACTTTTCTAAGTTCCTCCCTGTCTACTTTACCTAGTTCTTACCAGTGGTTATCCATGGTGATAGCTTCCTTCCCGGAAGAGGTCCTTTATCTACATTCTTTTAGACAGTTAGGGGGAAAGGTCAAAGTTTCTTCCTAAGTCTTTTGGACCTTGACTTGTTTCAACATGAAATAATCCACATTCCAAAGAGACATTTGGGGATAGCAAATTTTGTTTCCTGAACATGTATTAGTAGTTCATTCCTTTTCATTGCTGACTAGTATTTCACTCAATGGATACAGATTTTGTTTATCCATTCACATGTGGATGGACATCTATTCTACTTCATCTTTACTCTGGTATTCAGGCTGATGGATTTGTCCCTTTATGGAGCAGTTGCCTTTTGTAATGTTGAGGGGAAAAGAAAATGTAACAAAACAAAAGCTATTTTTTAAAGCTTCTGCCTGAAAGTAACACATACCAGTTCCAGTCATATATCTTTGGTCATTCTAGTCACATGAATAAGCCTGACTTTAAAGAATGAAAGAGTGTAATTCTCCTGTAGGGAGGGGAGGGAAAACAAATATTGGTAAAGCTGAAGTTTATATTCTACCACACTCAGAGAGACAATAAATGACCAGAACTGGACAAGGATAAAATGTTGTGGAATGCTAGAAGTCATTTACTTATAAATACATTTTACTGAACACTGACTGTGTATCAATGATAAGGTGTCTCTCATCATCCAGCAACATAGCCTGGGCTTGTTCTTATGACTATGACAGGGGACCAATAGGACCAGTAGACACAATCAAGACCTATGCTTGAAATTTACATAATCTCACCACATTCTCCAGCCAAAGCAAGACATAGCACTCTACTTTAAAGAGACCAAATAGACTCCACTTCTTGGTGTGAGGATCTATAAAGTCACCCTGAAAAGGGCCAGATATAGAGAAGAGGCAAGCATTTTTACAACCAAGTTACCACATACCAAAATGCCAATTATCACAGTAACCCAGAGTAACACTGTTTCTACATCCGTATTGAAAACTTCCATTGGAAATGAATCGTTGAGGATAAACACAGGATGGAGATGATTGTTGACTGCAATTTAAAGGTACAACTTGGTCAGGTCTCAAGACGTTCATGTTGTTCTCTGTCAGGATGGGGTCTGTACTTCCTGGGGGTTCCATTGGCTTGCCCTTCCCCATGGCTTCACTGCGCATTAGTCTCATCCTTTGAAAACAAGGTGGAGAGAGGTGCTCTCTCCATCTCACTGCACTTCAGGCTTGTGGTGAGAGTGGCAGAAAGGCAGCTTCAAATCTCTGAAGCAGCTTTGAGGCCCTGTACCCATCACTTGAAGAGTAGCTCAAGTTCACAGCTGAATGGTTCTATGGTATGATCCTGCAGGGTCTTTCTCTGTCCTCTTTCTCTGTTTCCTTTAGCCCCAGGTGGCAATGTGTCTGCAGTTATCTTCTCATCTCTATTCCTGCCTTTTGTTGGGGTGGTTGATTAAATCCTTGGGTCACACCCACTCTAATCTCCTGTCCAACCTATCACACCCTTAGTGTTCTCTTCTGAAAAATTTTCTCATTTTTCATAATATGGACAAGTTGAGAATCTTCAACTCTTTAAGTATCTAATTCCTTTTATTTAGCCATTTCATCTTTAGTTCATTTTTCTCCTCTCACAACTTTAAGTAGTCAAGAGGAACCAAGCTGTTTCTTCAACATTTATTTTTAGAAATCTCCTTTGCTAAATATTTAATTTCGTCAATTGCAAGTTCTACCTTCCACAAAACTCTAAAACATGAATATGATTCAGCTAGGTTCTTTGCCAGTTTACAATGAGGATTGCCTTCCCTGCAGTTTCCAATGACATGTCCCTCATTTTTGTTCCAGATTTCATCAGATTGGGCTTTGACTGTCCATATTTCTACAAACATTCTGTTCATGGTTACTTAGATATTCTCTAAGAAGATGAAAACTCTCTCTATGGCTTTCCTCTTTTCTTTCAGAGCTCTCACTAGAATCATCTTTTAAAATCTGCCCATGGCAATTCAGGCTTTTCTTAGCATGCACCTCAAAATTCCTCCAGCTTTTACCCATTACCAGTTCCAAAGTCACATCCATATTTTTATAGCAGCACTCCCACTTTTAGGAACTAATTTCCATCTTAGACCACTCAGGCTGCTATAATAGAGTGCCATAGACTGAGGGGCTTATAAACAACAGGAATTTATTTCTCACACTCTGGAGGCTGCAAGCCTGAGATCATGGATCGATTCTGATGAGAACCCTCCTTTAGGTCATAGACTGGAATTTCTCATTGTATGAAAGCTCTGAGGTCTCTTTCATAAAAGTATTAATTCCATTCATATGGGCTCCACATTCATAACCTAATCATCTTCCAAAGGCCTCACCACCTAATATCATCATACTGTGGGGTTAGGATTTCAACATATAAATTTGAAGGTGGCTGCTGCTGCTGCTAAGTTACTTCAGTCGTGTCCAACTTTGTGTGACCCCAGAGACAGCAGCCCACCAGGCTCCCCCGTCCCTGGGATTCTCCAGGCAAGAACACTGGAGTGGGTTGCCATTTCCTTCTCCAAAGCATGAAAGTGAAAAGTGAAAGTGAAGTCGCTCAGTCGTGTCTGACCCCTAGCAACCCCATGTACGCCAAGAGCCTATCAGGCTCCCCCGGGAGGGGACAAAAACATTCAGTCCGTAACAGCACTCAATTGTTTTCCCCATCTGTAGTAATAGAGAAATTTCTGTATTTTATGAGATTCTGTAATGATCAGTATGGAAATTATGATCAAAATTCCCTATGCAAGAGAGCTGAAAGTATGTTTTTCCAGTGTAGTATAGGAGCAGTTCTGCTATAAAATGTAATGTGCATGTTCAGTTGTGTCCAACTCTTTCAACCTCATGGACTGTAGCCTGCCAGTCTCCTCTGCCCATGGAATTTTCCAAGCAAGAACACTAGAGTGGGGTGCCATTTCCTCCTCCAAGAGATCTTCCCAACCCAGAGATCAAATCCACATCTCTTGAGTCTTCTGCACTGGCAAGTGGACTTGCAGATTTGTATGGAATTGCTTCAACTTCAAAATATACCAGAATATAGTCTGACTGTATGGTGATACTGAGGTACATGATTCCTGGAACATATCATGTGCAGGATTTTAGCAGATTGGTTTGAGGACTAAATAGTCTAAGGGCTAATTTCTCATAGGAAAATTTATCTTCCATTTATTTCTTCTCCAATATCCAGAAGAAGTTGTCAATTTGTAACACTCTGAGATAAATAGACTAAAATAGAGGATTATCCTAAATATCTGGAATTAGAATGAAGAAGTGACAATTTGAATGCTAATAGCATTGAGTCCAATAATTACAATATAAATGAAACATCATTTTAAAACTCATCACTTGCTGGGTGAAATACTCTTAAGAGTAGTTTTCTACACTGTTAATCTTTGAAACTGTCTATGTAGGGGAGCAAACTTTGCCACCCCAAAATGTGTTTCTTGGATATAAGGATTAGGGCTTCCCTGGAAGCTCAGCTGGTAAAGAATCTGCCTGCAATGCAGGAGACCCTGGTTCAATTCCTTGGTCAGAAAGATCTGCTGGAGAAGGGATAGGCTATCCACTCCAGTATTCTTGGGCTTCCCTGGTGGCTTAGCTTGTAAAGAATTTGCCTGCAATGTGGGACACCTGGATTCAATCCCTGGGTTGGGAAGATCCCTGGAGAAGGGACTGGTTATCCACCCCAGTATTCTAGTCTGGAGAATTCCATGGACTGTATAGTCCATGGGGTCTCAACGAGTTGGACACAACTAAGCAATTTTCACTTAGTTACAAGAGGCTGATTATTTTTAAGAAACAAAAAACTCAGGAAGTCTTCTTTTTACCTCCCCCTTAGCTGCCTAAAGATTCAGAAAAAGGCTCTGTTTCAGGAATAGAGCTATCACCAGATATAGCTGCAAAGAATATGGACAAGGTGTGGTGGAAGAAGGGCTGCTCCAGTGGCTCAGTGGTAAAGAATCCACCTGCAATGCAGGAGATGCAGGAGACAGGAGTTTGATTCCTGGGTCAGGAAGATCCCCTAAAGGAGGAAATGGCAAACCACTCTAATATTCTTGCCTGAAAAATCCCATGGACAGAGGAGCCTGGCAGACTACAGTCCATGGGGTCATAAAGAGTCGGATATGACTGAGCGACTGAGCAAGCACATTCGTGGTGGGAGAAATGCAGATCAACATCCACTCTGTGTCCCATTGTTTCTGCAGGGTGCAGCAAATATTACTTCACTAAACATTTGATTTCCATCTCCATGTCAGTTGCCTTTCTCCCCAATGAAATCCCAAGTCACCATCCCCAACATCTTCCTTTGTCTCTAGCTGAAGATGGTTTCTGAGGTTAAATTTCCACCATTTCGGTGAGTTACTCAGTTTTCCTGGGTCTCTCCCATGCACACATGTAATTACACTTCTGTTTGATTCTCTTCTATTAATTGGTCTCATGTCAACTTAATTCTTAGAGCAGGCAGAAGAACCTAGAAGGATAGAGAATTGTCTTCCTCCCTGACAATTGCCTTTCTCCTTGACAATTGCCTTTCTCCTTGACAATTGCACCATATGGGACCTTCTTTGGCATTGTTTCTCACCTATACTGGCAGAGTTAGCCATTAGTACTAGTCTAAAGATATTTTGTTTTGAAAACTGTGAGGCAGCACTTTGAATATCACTTGCATTTAGAAACAGAACAAATTGAAATGAAATCAAATGCCTGAATGTGAAAAATAACTACTCACCCTCCATCTTTGATGAAGGAGTTAGAAATCATTTGCAAACCAATTACCATGCTAGGCAATTTGAAATGGGAAAATTAATATATATTTCATATTAATTTAACTCATATCAATTAATTAATATAAAAATAACTAAGTATATAGTCAAATATACCTTATGTACAGAAGATTTTCTTTGGCATTTGTTAGCCAGAGAGTGTGGGGAGAGATATCCATTTTCGTCAGTCTTATCCTATGATAATATATGCAACAAGACAGGAAAAGATACAGTTCAATCCCACTTTTCTGCTGATTTACTGCCACTCACAAGGCTGACAGAACATTACACCCGAGGCATCAATATTAATCATTCCACAGCTGTTCTCAATTTACCTCTTGAGCTTCCCAAATGTTAATAGCATATACTGGTCCAGAATGGCAAAAAGAAAAGTTCTGAGTAAAGATTTAAATACTTATTAGGAAATATATAGATAGAGATGACATTATAAGTTACAGATTGAAGCAGATATGACCTTATATATGAAAAAGGAACCTGTAAAACAATTCTGTTTTTAAATTTGTTATAAACTGCACAAAGAATGTTTAAAAAGCATTCATGTACATTACAGATGCTACTTACATGAATTTGTATAAGCACTTCCACAAGACCTAGGAAATTCTTTAACATTTAGATGTCACAAGAATAGCTTTTCCAAACAAGTGAAAATTTACTATTGTACGGATTAAGAAAAAATAGCCTGGTTTGTGGGTTTAGACTTTTCCTATATACAAGCAGTTAAGAAGGAAAATGGAAAAGTTGCTTTTTTTTAAAGAAAATGAGACAGTTTTCTACCATCTCCATTTGTTTACCTACCTAAATTTTCTTTTAGAAATGTTGGCTAACTGGTTAAAAGAATAATTTTAACCTTAATTCCCTGAATAAAGACTGGGGGAAAAATTCAACACTGACCACTGTCTCTTCCTAGCTTACTGAAAGTTTATATAACCCCCAAATCAATTTTAGATACAAAAATTCTCTTCTAAAGTGGCTTTAAAAAGGAAAATAAAACCTTGGATGGTAGATAACTTACTTAATCTCTGAATTTTTTATTTTCCACGTTTATAAAATAAAAGTAGTATTATCTTCCCCATAAGAATTGCTATAAGATTAAATATGATATATATTTTTAAAACCTAGATGAATAATAGTCAACTTATCTGGAATAAAAAGTATGGATTTGGGAAGAAGAGTAATTTCTAATAAGAAAGTGTATAATGATGTTCTACTATCTTAGTTGGTTGGCTGGCTGACAGAGGGAATAAATGCTATAATCTCACTCTCCTCACTCCTTCTGCCTGCAAGGCTCCCATTGCCCATCCAGAAGTGAGACCCATATTAGATCAGGCTTGTGTAAGAGAGAAGGCTAGAGAAGGATAAAGAGAGAATTTGAAGGGACAAATGGAAAGTACTTGACACATGACATTTTTCACTGATGTTTCTTGAACACCATGAAAGTGGAATACAATTCATGACAATTTTTATACAACTCTTTATTCTCTCTTCCATTGACTTCTCACACCCACAACTCCACGATGCTACCCTCTCCCAAACTACCAGAAAAAAAGGACTTGGAAATCCTGCCTAACTCCAGCATTCTTTACCTCTTCTTACTCTTCTGTCTCACAACAGTCCAGAAGGAGCTTGATATTGCCAAAAATCTCCCCAGAGAAGATGAATGAAGAACAAAATAAGGGGTCAAAATAGATCTCCTCTTCCTCCTTTACGAGGGTACAGGAAACACAGAATATTCATATGATAATTTTTCCCAGTATAATGCGAAAATCTTCTCAAAGCTATTCTTACTTCTTTTCTGCTTTCCCTCCTTTTCATTTTCCTCACTGCTGTTAGAGGAATTACTCTAGTTACAAATTTTATCCTATTGTTCATTCTAAAACATTTAAATAGTTTCTGCTATAAATTGAAAAAAAAAAATGGCCACAATTCTCCTCTATTCCCTATACCCAGGCTTCTTTGCAAAGGTGATGTGACTGGTCCTCTTATCAAAATGTACAGCCTAGTTCCCCTCACTCTTGGGAATCCTGCCATCTGTGAACAAGCCTAAGCTGCCCTGAGTGATGACAAGAGACACTTGGTCTGATAACCTCTGTCATCCCTAAAAGCCAGTCAACCACCAGACATGTGAGTAGGGCCATCTGACCCAGGCAACCACAGAGCAATGAGCAAGTCTAGTCAAGTTCAGTGGAACCTGGACCAGGTCAATATTACCAACCAGCAAAGCTTCTAACTAATAATGGTAATAATGGCTACTATATATGGAGAAGGAAATGGCAACCCACTCCAGTATTCTTGCCTAGAGAATCCTATGGCCAAGGGAGCCTGATGGGCTGCTGTCCATAGGGTCACACAGAGTCAGACACGACTGAAGCGACTTAGCGTGCATGCATGCGTTGGTGGATGAAATGGCAACCCACTCTAGTAGTCTTGCCTGGAGAATCCCAGGGACAGGGGAGCCTGATGGGCTGCTTGCTGTCTATGGGGTTGCATGGAGTTGGACACGACTGAAGCTGTTTAGCAGCAGCAGGCTACTATCTAAAGCCAAGAAGTTTTGAGACTGTTTGTTATATAACAATAACAGATAAACTCCCCATTGGATATAATGTCAGAAATATGAACTCTCATAATAATCAGATGCTTCATAAAGTGTAATACAAATGTTCAGCATTATACTCCAACCTTTAAGCTTATCTATATTACAGTTCAGCCCTTAGAGTCTGATCAATATTCTGCAAACAAGTGCATACCTTCATACCTCTGTGCTTTGCACATGAGCTGGAGGACAGAGGAGACTGAAACTAACAGGTGCAGAACATCTACAGTGTCCCAAGATTCTTACATATGCTTTCTAATTATGCCCTCACAGTTAACCCTGTAAAGCTATAGTCATCCCATTTTATAGGTTGGACCATTGTGGCACAAAAAGGTTAGATTTCTCAAGGCTATAAAACTAACAAGTGATAGATCTGTAGGATTTCAAAGTGTGTGATCTTCCTAATGCAAAATAGGTTCTCAGTTTGGTGACCAGAAGAGGAATGAGTTGTGGCAGATATTCAGAACTGTCATGATACTCCTTTCAAAAATTATTTGCCTACTCTCTCTATTCCACACACCCCTCTTTTAAAACTACCATTCTTACTTTTTCTATATTATTTTCTCTGTTTGAAAAACCCTTTTCTCCTTTTATGTCAGTCTAACTCATACACATCCTCTAAGGTCCAGATAAAAATAATCGAAACTTCTTACTGAAGATTAGATAGAAATATTATATGTAGAAGTACATGTTCACTCCTCTGAGCTTTAAAACCACTCTGCTAATGTGTACCTTCCCTTCTTCCTTGTGAGCTAACTGACAACAAGGACCATGTTTTATTTATTTTCATTCCTGAAACTATACCTGGTGTGTAGGTATAGCAAGTGCTCTCTGAATATTTGTGGAATTACAGTGAATAACTTCTCATGTGCTTAACAAGAAATGAAAGAAATATGTTTCTTTTCTTCCTCAGTGATCAATGCAAAGATGCAAAGAAATAGAGGAAAACAATAGAATGGGGAAGACTAGCTGCTGCTGCTAAGTCACTTCAGTCGTGTCTGAATCTGTGCGACCCCATAGATGGCAGAGCATCAGGCTCCTCTGTCCCTGGGATTCTCAGGCAAGAATACTGGAGTTGTTTACCATTTTCTTCTCCAGTGCATGCATACATGCTAAACCACTTCAGTCATGTCTGACTCTGTGTAACCCTATGGACATCAGCCCACCAGGCCCCTCTGTCCACAGGATTCTCCAGGCAAGAATACTGGAGTGGGTTGACATTTCCTTCTCCCGGGGAAGACTAGAGATCTCTGCAATAAAATCAGAGATACCAAAGGAACATTTCATGCAAAGATGGGCACAATAAAGGACAGAAACAGTATGGACCTAACAGAAGCAGAAGATATTAAGAAGAGGTGCCAAGAAAACACAGAAGAACTATACAAAAAAGATCTTCATGACTAAGATAACCACGATGGAATGATCACTCACCTACAGCCAGATCCTGGAATGAGAAGCCAAGTGGGCCTTAGGAAGCATCACTATGAACAAAGCTAGTGGAGGTGATGGAATTCCAGTTGAGCTATTTCAAATTCTAAAAGATGATGCTGTGAAAGTGCTGCACTCAATATACCAGCAAATTTGGAACACTCAGCAGTGGCCACAGGACTGGAAAATGTCAGTTTTCATTCCAATCTCAAAGAAAGGCAATGCCAAAGAATGTTCAAACTACTGCACAATTGCACTCATCTATCATGCTAGCAAAGTAATGCTCAAAATTCTCTAAGCCAGGCTTCAACAGTATGTGAACCAAGAACTTCCAGATGTTGAAGCTGGATTTAGAAATGACAGAGGAACCAGAGATCAAATTGCCAACATCTGCTGGATCATCGAAAAAGCAAGAGAGTTCTAAAAAAAACTACTTCTGTTTTATTGACTATATCAAAGCCTCTGACTGTGTGAATCACAACAAACTGGAAAATTCTTAAAGAGATGGGAATACCAGATCAGCTTACCTGCCTCCTGAGAAATCTGTTTGCAGATCAAGATGCAACAGTTAGAACCAGACAAAGAATAACAGACTGGTTCTAAATTGGGAAAGGAGTATGTCAAGGTTGTATGTTGTCACCCTGCTTATTTAACTTATATGCAGAGTATATCATGCAAAATGCCAGGCTGGATGAAGCCCAAGCTGGAATCAAGATTGCAAGGAGAAATATCAATAACCTCAGATATACAGATGACATTACCCTTATGGCAGAAAGTGAAGAAGAGCTAAAAAGCCTCTTGATGAAAGTGAAAGAGGAGAGTGCAAAAGCTGACTTAAAACTCAACATTCGGAAAACTAAGGTCACGGCATCTGGTCCAATCACTCATGGCAAATAGATGGAGAAATAATGGAAACTGTGACCGACTTTATTTTCTTGGGCTCCAAAAATCACTGCAGATGGTGATTGCAGCCATGAAATTAAAAGACGCTTGCTCCTTGGAAGAAAAACTCTGACGAACCTAGACAGCATATTAAAAAGCAGAGACATTACTTTGCCAACAAAGGTCCGTCTAGTCAAAGCTATGGTTTTTCTAATAGTCATGTATGGATGGTAAGATTTGGACCATAAAGAAAACTGAGTGCAGAAGAATTGATGCTTTTGAACTGTGGTGTTGGAGAAGACTCTTGAGAGTCTCTTGGACTGCAAGGAGATCAAACCAGTCAATCCTGAAGGAAATCAGTCCTGAATATTCATTGGAAGGACTGATGCTGAAGCTGAAGCTTCAGTACTTTGGCCAGCTGATGTGAAGAACTGACTCATTTGAAAAGATCCTGATGCTGGGAAAGATTAAAGGCAGGAGGATAAAGAAATGACAGAGGATGAGATGGTTGGATGGCATCACTGACTCGATGGACATGAGTTTGAGCAAGCTCCAGGAGTTGGTAATGGACAGGGAACCCTGGCGTGCTACAGTCCATGGGGTGGCAAAGAGTGGGACATGACTGAGCAATGGAATTGAACTGATAGCTATAGTAAGTGCTCACTGAATATTTGAATTATAGTGAATAACTTTCCATGTGCTTAACAAGAGATGGAAGAAATATGTTTCTTTTCTAAAGCTTAAGATAAAAGAGCTGGTTGGGGCTAAAAAAGAGATATTTGCTAAAATCCCAATTTATGTTGCTATTCCAAAATAAGAAAATTTGTCCAAATTTCTTTTATAAAGTAATTTACAATATAATTAATTCCAAGAATTAAAACTTGAAGCCCTCTAGAGAAGAAAAATAATGACAGCAGTGTCTAGGGTAATTGGGGAATGTAATTGTGAATTTGCACAATAGACAAATAGAACTCCTGAAGAAATCCATCCTGCTAAATGTAGTTATTAGCAAAGCACATATTAATCTTCTCATGCCAGATAAAGTTCCATACTTAAACTTCTACATACTTGATTACTTAGCTGACAAAGCTGTAAATACAGCTGCTAATTTTAAAAGAAATGGCAAGATATTGATGTAGCCTGGTCTAAAAGTGTGAAAGTTATTTGTTTATGTTAAGCTATTTTGGTAGATAATGCCCTTTCTGAGAAAAAGAATGACAACGAGAAGAGTACACCTTATACGTGAATTTCTGGACCCCATTCAAATATCCCCTGAACCCAAATCAATCTTCCAAAAGGAAGGGCCTCTGATTGTTACCTTGACACTAGGATCTGACAAATTGGGGCTCCGTATTGATTTAGCTCCATTTTAACACAGCAATATAGATTTCAGGGTTCAGTGATGCTATTTTTAATTCTAGATTAAGTTTGACCCTTGCCTCCTATTCATTTCAGTGACTAACCATACCACCACCATCTTCAAAAGTATAGGATCAACTTTGGTAATCACTGCCTGTAAGGAGACATGAAGACTATTTCCTGTGTCATCAATGTTTATTTTTATACAAGTGTCTATTATTCAGAGCAATAAAAGAGGCTTAATTTATAAGTACACCAATTGATGATCACAATAAGGTGTGTTGAACCATAATCTTAATCTGACTACATGGAAAATTTTTGTGAGCATAAAGATACATACAACATCACACACTAAAAGCGAGAAATACTATAGGTGAAACAATTTAGGCAGCTAATTGATCACAGATCATGAGAAAATGATCATTTGTTCATAAACAACAGAGTCAAGAATGTACATGATTCATTAATTAATGATATACGAGGGTATAAGTGCAGGCCCCCCAAAAGACTCGTCCAGGTGTACAGTCAGTTATAAGACAAGGTTCAGTTCAGTTCAGTCACTGAGTCATTTCTGACTCTGTGACCCCATGGACTGCAGCATGCCAGGCTTCCCTGTTCATCACCAGCTCTGGAATCTTGCTCAAACTCATGTCCATCGAGTTAGTGATGCCATCCAACCATCTCATCCTCTGTCATTTCTTTATCCTCCTGCCTTTAATCTTTCCCAGCATCAGGATCTTTTCAAATGAGTCAGTTCTTCACATCAGCTGGCCAAAGTACTGAAGCTTCAGCTTCAGCATCAGTCCTTCCAATGAATATTCAGGACTGATTTCCTTCAGGATTGACTGGTTTGATCTCCTTGCAGTCCAAGAGACTCTCAAGAGCCTTCTCCAACACCACAGTTCAAAAGCATCAATTCTTCGGAATGCCAAAGAATTGATAAGGCAGGGTAGCTACTGGCTACCTTCGAACATGTTAGTCACAGTTCTAGATGTAGACTACTACTACTACTAAGTCGCTTCAGTCGTGTCCGACTCTGTGCGACCCCATAGACGGCAGCCCACCAGGCTCCCCCATCCCTGGGATTCTCCAGGCAAGAACACTGGAGTGGGTTGCCATTTCCTTCTCCGATGCATGAAAGTGAAAAGTGAAAGTGAAGTCGCTCAGTCGTATCCGACTCTTAGCGACCCCATGGACTGCAGCCCACCAGGCTCCTCCATCCATGGGATTCTCCAGGCAAAAGTACTGGAGTGGGGTGCCATTGCCTTCCCCGCTAGCTGTAGACAACAGTGGCTTATTACAAACGCAAGAGTGGGAAAAGGAATTGCCACTTGGAAAAAGCATGAAAATCTCCAAAATTTAGCATTCAGCTGTTTAGGGCACTTATAGGTGTATGCATGTATGTATATGTGTGTGTGTGTGTGTGTGTGTGTGTGTGTGTGTGTGTGTATGTATATATGTGGATTGATTTATATTTTAAAGAATAGCATCATCTTCAAAAGTAGTTATTTTGTTAACACTAGTGAAGGTTAAATCATAAGAGAGCAGTTGATAAATAAACAGAATCTCTAAAAACAAAAACATCCTAGTAAAGGTGAAAACGTTAATCCCAAACCATACGTATTTACATAGTTCATGAATGATGATGGATCATAGGGTACATAATTGAAATATAATTTTGAAATGTAGTTGAAAACTTGGAACCAGTTTTACATGTTTCCTAGTATTTTTCCCCACTGAAGATTTTGGTTTGAGTTCTGTTTCCTTTGCTACTTTCCCCTGCCTGCAGTCATAATCTTCCAATTCTGACATAAAAAATCTTTTTTGTAACAACCAACTGTGATACCTCAAACAGAGGACTACTCTTTGAGATTTGAAAAATCAGCAGGAAATGACTGTCAAACTTTTTTTTAAAAAATCCCAGCAAAGAACTAAGCGAGAGAAATTCAGAGAACATAATGTAGAAACAGAAATGATCTTCCAGAGAATGCCTAATTTTCCCAAAGAGATTTTATAGGTTCTATTAGGCCACTTTCACAAAATACAATCACACAGGATTCATCTTGAAAATAATGACAGAGCTTCAGAATACAGAGAATTTAAGACCCAGGAATCGTTTAAAAACTCACAGTTCTAAAGAACATCACTATTCCAAACAGAAATCTCACAGAACTAACTTCTTAAAAATAACTGAGTAAATATTAGTAAGTCAAACTGTAAAATCAATATTAAGGAAATAGACTGCCCACAATAGAAATAGTACAACTTCCATGAAGTTACATGCTACTTCTATTTAAAGAATTTTTAACTGTTATAGAATTGGCAAACCAGGGAACAAAAAACTGACCATAATTGAATGACAAAATGATTTTGAAATGAATAAGCATTTAAATTTTTACTTGAAATACACAGTTAAATCATTTTTTTAAATTTCAAATTAACAATTATGTGAATATATTGCTCAAAAACAATACCATCCAAGCTATTCAAGAGACCAAGATCACTAGAACTGTAAAATAAATAAATAAATAAATAATAATACTGATTGCTGTGGGAAATAAAAGAGATAATATATATAAAGGAACTTTATAAATATAAGACATTAGTCACATGAAATGAATTGTAATAATCATTTTGGGGGACTTGATACAAGTGATTACACAGCAGATTCTTGGGTATTTTACACAACCTCATGATTTTGACTCTTTCAAACCAAATGTTTTATTCTCTTTTTTGTGATTGTCTCAAGAAACATTTTCTTTTTATTTTTAATACTCCATCTCTTGCTAATATTTTAAAGATGTTATACTAGGGGGGATAAGGTCTACTTATGTCTTATCTAGTTCACCTAAAGGCTTGTAAATCTCTTGGTTTGAATTTTCTAGAAAAAAGAGGCTAAAATGAGTAAGTGTATGCAAGTAAACTTAATGTGGAGGCAAAGTGAGACAGGGAATGACTAGTTAATGAGATGGTACCTGTTGAGGTCACTGATACAGTCATCCCAGCACTTCTGGGAAACATAGATGTCTGCTTGAAGAACACTGGACCTTTTCTCTACTGACTCTAGCCTCCACTGAGTTAGTCATTCCCCCAAAGCATTAAGGGCTTCCCTGGGGGGTCAGTCAGTATAGAATCTGTCTGCAACACAGGAGACCTGAGTTTGATCCCTGGGTTGGGAAGATCCCTATGGAGAAGGAAATGGCAATCCACTCCAGTATTCTTGCCAGGAAAAATCCCACAGACAAGGAGCCTGACGGGCTACAGTCTATGGAGCCACAAAAGAGGCGGACACAACTTAGTGCCTAAACTACCACCACCACCAAAGCACTAAGTTCCTCATCCTTACAAGCTTATGTGACTGAACAGAGCCAAAGAGGCATCAATTGCATTGGAGAAGACCCTGAGGTGGGAAGAGCATGAATACACAATGTACTCTGAAGAAAGGATGAAGCCAGTGAGAGATGAGTCTGGGCTCACACAGAACTACATGCAGCAGTTAAGGCTATGTAGTATTAGTTTTCTATAGCTGTGTAATAAACTACCAGAAACAGAGGCTTAAAATAATACCCATGGAGAGGCAGTCCAAAGATGGTGGAGGAATAGGACAGGGAGACCACTTTCTCCCCCACAAATTCATAAAAAGAAAATTTGAACACTGAGTAAATTCCACAAAACAACTTCTGAATGCCAGCAGAGGACATCAGGCACACAGAAAGGCAGCCCATTGTCTTCGAAAGGAGATGTTTTATCAATGGTGCTGTATAGATGGAGAAGTCTTGAGCCTACTTTAAAAATAAGACTGAACCAGAAGCAGGAGGCTTACGTCAAAATCCTGAGAACACCAGAGAACTCCCGACTCCAGGGAACATTAATCAACAGCAGCTCAGCAAAAGCCTCCATATCTACACTGAAACCAAGCACCAACCAAGGGCCAACAAGTTCCAGAGCAAGACATACCATGCAAATTCTCCAGCAACACAGGAACACAGCCCTGAGCTTCAATATACAGGCTGCCCAAAGTCACTCCAAACCCACTGACATCTCATAACTCGTTAGTGGAAACTTCATTGCACTCCAGAGAGAAGAAATCCAGCCCCACCCACCAGAACACCAACACAAGCTTCCCTAAACAGGAAACCTTGACAAGCCACCCATACAACCGCCCCCCCCCACCACCCTCCACAGCGAGGAAATTCCACAATAAAGGGAACTCCACAGACTGCCAGAATACAGCAATGCCACCCCAAACAAGGCAATATAAACAAGATGAAGAGACAGAGGAATACCCAGCAGGTAAAGGAACAGGATAAATGCCCACCAAACCAAACAAAAGAGGAAGAGAGAGGGCATCTACCTGATAAACAATTCGGGGAAAAAAAGATCATAAAAAGATCATACATCATGACCAAGTGGGCTTTATCCCAGGGATGCAAGGATTCTTCAATATCCGCAAATCAATCAATGTAATACACCACATTAACAAATTGAAAAATAAAAACCATATGATTATCTCAATAGATGCAGAGAAAGCCTTTGACAAATTTCAACATCCATTTATGATAAAAACTCTCCAGAAAGCAGGAATAGAAGGAACATACCTCAACATAATAAAAGCTATATATGACAAACCCATAGCAAACATTATCCTCAATGGTGAAAAATTGAAAGCATTTCCCCTAAAGTCAGGAACAAGACAAGGGTGCCCACTTTCACCACTACTATTCAACATAGTTTTGGAAGTTTTGGCCACAGCAATCAGAGCAGAAAAAGAAATAAAAGAAATCCAAATTGGAAAAGAAGAAGTAAAACTCTCACTGTTTGCAGATGACATGATCCTCTACATAGAAAACCCTAAAGGTAAGTCACTTCAGTCGTGTCTGACTCTGTGCGACCCCATAGATGGCAGCCTACCAGGCTCCCCAGTCCCTGGGATTCTCCAGGCAAGAACACTGAAGTGGGTTGCCATTTCCCTCTCCAATGCATGAAAGTGAAAAGTGAAAGTGAAGTCGTTCAGTCGTGTCCGACTCTTCGCGACCCCAAGGACTGCAGCCTTTCAGGCTCCTCGTCCATGGGATTTTCCAGGCAAGAGTACCAGAGTGGGGTGCCATTGCCTTCTCCGAAGACTCCACCAAAAAAGTACGAGAGCTAATCAATGAATATAGTAAAGTTACAGGATATAAAATTGACACACAGAAATCCCTTACATTCCTATACACTAATAATGAGAAAATAGAAAGAGAAATTAAGCAAACAATTCCATTCACATTGTGAATTCCATTCACATTCCATTGAAATGAAAAGAATAAAATACTTAGGAATGTATACCTAAAGAAACAAAAGACTATAAAACACTGGTGAAAGAAATCAAAGAGGACACTAATAGATGGAGAAATATATCGTGTTCATGGATCAGAAGAACCAGTATAGTGAAAATGGGTATACTACCCAAAGCAATTTATAGATTCAATGCAATCCCTATCAAGCTATCAATGGTATTTTTCACAGAGCTAGAACAAATAATTTCATAATTTGTACGGAAATACAAAAAACCTCAAATAGCCAAAGCAATCTTGAGAAAGAAGAATGGAACTGGAGGAATCAACCTGCCTAACTTCAGGCTCTACTACAAAGCCACAGTCATCAAGACAGTGTGGTACTGGCACAAAGACAGAAATATAGATCAATGGAACAAAATAGAAAGTCCAGAGATAAATCCACGCACCTATGGACATGTTATCTTTGACAAAGGAGGCAAGAATATACAACGGAGAAAAGACAATCTCTTTAACAAGTGGTGATGGGAAAACTGGTCAACCACTTGTAAAAGAATGAAACTAGAACACTTTCTAACACCATACACAAAAATAAACTCAAAATGGATTAAAGATCTAAATGTAAGACCAGAAACTATAAAACTGCTAGAAGAGAACATCGGCAAAACACTCTCCGACATAAATCATAGCAGGATTCTCTATGACCCACCTCCCAGAATATTGGAAATAAAAGCAAAAATAAACAAATGGGACCTAATTAAACTTAAAAGCTTTTGCACAACAAAGGAAACTATAAGCAAGGTGAAAAGACAGCCTTCAGAATGGGAGTAAATAATAGCAAATGAAGCAACTGACAAAGAACTAATCTCAAAAATATACAAGCAACTCCTGAAGCTCAATTCCAGAAAAATAAACGACCCAATCAAAAAATGGGCCAAAGAACTAAACAGACATTTTTCCAAAGAAGACATACAGATAGCTAACAAACACATGAAAAGATGCTCAACATCACTCATTATCAGAGAAATGTAAATCAAAACCACAATGAGGTACCATTTCACACCAGTCAGAATGGCTGCAATCCAAAAGTCTACAAGCAATAAGTGCTGGAGAGGGTGTGGAGAAAAGGGAACCCTCTTACACTGTTGGTGGCAATGCAAACTAGTACAGCCACAATGGACAACAGTGTGGAGATTCCTTAAAAAAACTGGAAATAGAACTGCCATATGACCCAGCAATTCCACTTCTGGGCATACACACCAAGGAAACCAGAATTGAAAGAAACACGTGTACCCCAATGTTCATTGCAGCACTGTTTATAATAGCCAGGACATGGAACAACCTAGATGTCCATCAGCAGACGAATGGATAAGAAAGCAGTGGTACATATACACAATGGAGTATTACTCAGCCATTAAAAAGAATACATTTGAATCAGTTCTAATGAGGTGGATGAAACTGGAGCCTATTATACAGAGTGAAGTAAGCCAGAAAGAAAAACACCAATACAGTATACTAATGCATATATATGGAATTTAGAAAGATGGTAACAATAACCCTGTATGCAAGACAGCAAACGAGACACAGATGTATAGAACAATCTTTTGGACTCTGTGGGAGAGGGCGAGGGTGGGATGATTTGGGAGAATGGCATTGAAACATGTATAATATCATATGTGAAATTAATTGCCAGTCCAGGTTCAATGCATGATACAGGATGCTCCAGGCTGGTGCACTGGGATGACCCAGAGGGATGGTATGGGGAGGGAGGCGGGAGGGGGTTTCAGTATGGGGAACACATGTGCACCCATGGCGGATTTACATTGATGTATGGCAAAACCGATACAATATTGTAAAGTAATTAGCCTCCAATTAAAATAAATTTATTTTTTTTAAATAATAATAATAATACCCATGAATTTGTCCACAGTTTCTGAAGGTCAAAAGTCCAGGCATAACTTGATTCTCTGCTCAGGGCCTCACTGGACTGAAATGAAAGTGTTGGCTGGGGCTGTGGTTCTCATCTGGACATAGGGTCCTTTTGCAAACTCACTCGTCATTAGCAGGAGGCACTTCCTTGCAGTTGTCAGACTGAAGTCCCTGTTTTCCTGCTAGTTGTTGCCTGGAGACTGTTCCTGGGTATAAGAGCCTACCCATATTTCATTCCACACAGACCCTCCCTAGGCAGGCAGTTCACAAGACGCACATTTGCTTTCTTCCAAGCTAGGAGGGGTACATCTCTCCGACTTCCTTTTCTGCCACCAGTTGAGAAAACTCTGTTTTCAAAAGGTTCATGTGATGAAATCAAATAATGTCCCTATTTTAAGGTCAACTGATCTGTACTTTGACTACATTTGTAAAAATCCCTTCACAGCAGCATCTACATTAGTGTTTGATTCAGTGACTGGAAAAGGATGTGCACACCAAGGACGAGGACCTTCAGGAGGTTAGAATTCTCTCCCCCAACCCAGTACTGAACTCACAAATTAGCTGAGAGAATATGACATGGAACATCAAAAACATCTGCTGCGTGAGTTTTGTTTTTGCTTAACAATTTAAATAAAGGAGAAGCCAAAGTCTAGGAAGATGGGTCTGAATTTAAAAGTAGCTCCTAAAGTTTGGTTTGGGCAACTAATTGATCATATTTTTTCTGATACTTTAATAAAGAACCAAATGGAGTAGATCTCAACACCCATCATAACCTATTCAATTATTTTCTCTGATATCTTCTACATAGTGTGCCTAGATAAGTATACCTGTTAAATAAGAAATATGCCATAAAACTGATTGCTCTGAAGAACTGTGCAACTACTAAAGAAGGTAAGTGGGATATTTTTGATTTACTTTCCCTTTATTTCTTTATCCTGTATTGTAAGCATTATTTGAATGAATTACAATGGACTCAATTTTTGCATACATAATTGTTACATTTTATCTAGCCTATTAAATCTAATATTTAAATTTAAAAACCCAGTTACTATAAATTAAATATCTGCCAATTTTATGGCTATGAGCACATGCTAATCTTCTTGCTGGAAGATGAGCCATGCAGATTGCAAGAAACCAAGCTAAATTTAGAAGCACATTACTGGAGCTGGGTATTTCAATTTGAGCTCTGTTAGATCTTGTATGACACTCTCTTCCATTTTGTAAAAATGTTCAACAGTTCTTCTAATTATATAATTTTACTACTGGGAGACTAAGTGGCGTTCTCTCATTCTACATGAACAACAGTGTTGTGTTTGTGGTTACTGCACACAAAGGCAGCCCTCAGATTTTTCTGAATTCATTTCCAGCTCTACTTGGCATCTCTGCTGTGGCTTCCCGGGAAGCTCGCCGGGGTAGTATAAATAAGAAAAGGCAAAGGGAAATACAGACCACAGGGGCCTCCATCTTTACTCTTGTACACCCTGATGGCTCCCCTGCTTCTTGGCTTGAAAGAGGGAGTATTATACATATGTGTGAGCACTTACTATATGCCAAGCACTATGCTGAGAACTTGATTTATATGCTTTATCCTCATTTAATCTTCACAGAAACTTTAGGAAAAAGGGCATCAGTGATATCCTCATTACAGATGAGGTTACGGAAAAGCTTACATGATGTGGCTAACAAGTTTGCACAGTCAATAATAAGCTACTGCTGCTGCTGCTAAGTCACTTCAGTCGTGTCCAACTCTGTGTGACCCCATAGACGGCAGCCCACACGGCTCCTCTGTCCCTGGGATTCTCCAGGCAAGAACACTGGAGTGGGTTGCCATTTCCTTCTCCAATGCACGAAAGTGAAAAGTGAAAGTGAAGTCGCTCAGTCAGGTCCGACCCTCAGCAATCCCATGGACTGAAGCCTACCAGGCTCCTCCATCCATGGAATTTTCCAGGCAAGAGTACTGGAGGGGGTGCCATTGCCTTCTCCGAATAATAAACTAATAAGGGTTCAAATCCAGGTAGCCTAACTCCACAGTCAGTATTCTGAACCTTTATGCCATACCATCAAGAAGGTGTGAATAGATTAATTTTCTAAAATTGCTGCTCAAGGTCCAAAGAAATTAATAAATTTTCCCGCAGGTCCTTAAAACCAAGATGCCTGGAGGATATAGATTCATAAAGTATTATAAAATGCCACATATAAATATACTGCCAAGTATACTTTAATATGAAGCTTTTGAAAATCTTAAGACTTCTTTTCCTTTTACAGAATATGTCATTTATTGAGGCATCGACAGAATTTTTATTATCAAATGTCGATGTGCCAAATGGAACAATGACTATAGGATTGTTTTTACTTTAAAATTAAAAAAAAAAAAAGTGACTACCAGAACAACTGTCTGAATATCAGAATTTATATTCTATTCATTTTTTCCCCTTAAATGTCAGTCATTTTTGAAAAATAAGGCAAAAGTTCTCTCGTGTCGGATATACTCATACCTGGCAAGTACTCAGACCTCTGAGTCCTTTTTCCCCAAGCACAGTAAGCAGGATTCATGATGGATTTTAAGGGTAATTATTTAAAAAGGCAAAATGATATAAAACTACTAACATGCATTTACTATTATTTGTCAGAGAAATTTTTCTCTTGAAGTTTGGTTCTTATTTGGAGGAAACAAAGTGTCACCTAGAATTAAAAGACTACCAAATGGTGATTCATAGTCCAAATGTATTGGTTCACATACTCTAAAAACAGAATGTTAAGCTAAGTCTTTAAACTGCCCATATGGACTTTGTAGGCTAAATGAAGTTTAGGATTGAACTACAAAAGGCATCAGGGATAAATTTCACCAAATGCGTTGCTTCCAAACTTAGTGTTATCAACTTCCAACCCTTAACTTACAGGATTTTGTATAACATTAGGGAACCAACATTTGAGCTCATGCATTTCTTTTTCCTTTAAAGAGTCTTGGTATCCTGGAACTGCAAGGGATGTTCCATAACTGGAAATGATCACCCATATTCCACTATGCCATTCAGTTCAACCCTCATTGAGTCCTCAGAGCTTCTCACAGTGTTCAAAATCATTCATTTCCTCTCTGTCATTGTGATGCATAAATTTTACTCAGTATAGATACATTTGGGGGTTTAATATCATTATACAATCATAATGTAAGAATAAAACTACTGTTTTTTCCCAGTTTGAGTAAAATATTTGCATATTCAAAATAAAAATTATAGGATCAATGAAAGAAATACAATATTTTGTATTGTATTTCAAATACAAATACAATATTGCAAATACAATACTTACAAATTAAATGCTTAACATGAGTGATCTGTACTATCATCAGAAAACCTTATTATACACACAATTTGTTCAAGTTCCTTTTATCAATTCTACTGAGAAGCAATGAGTATACGCTCTTTTAAAATATATGGTTCCTAAAGAGATCATAATCGACAGGTAAATCATTAATACCATAGTTCCATGAGGGTTATGTATAAT
Source organism: Bos indicus (assembly GCF_029378745.1). NCBI lineage: Eukaryota > Metazoa > Chordata > Mammalia > Artiodactyla > Bovidae > Bos > Bos indicus. The sequence goes on from NC_091768.1 coordinate 49,208,916, forward strand.
AAAATTATTTCTTTAAATGAAGTAGAAAGGTTTTTTAATTCGATTTTAACTTTATTTTTTCTCTTGGAGTAGCAAGTAATTCATAGTAAAAACTCAAAAATATTGTATCCTCAGATATTATAGTGAAATGACAAATAAATATATATCAAATTTTAAATCATAGAAGGATGTCTGATATACCATGATTTGTTGCATTTTGGATAGAACAAAAGCCTTTTTCTGTAAAAGATAATTGATGGGTGGTTTTCTCATTTGGTTTAATATTTATACATTAAATATAATCTTGATATTTTAACTGCTTGATGCCATATTAATCCATATTTAATCATTTTTCTGGAGAGCTCTGAATCATGAAGGAGTCATACTTCTAATGAAACCAAGAACTTTATGATGAAACCATTCAGAAATCAAGGAAATAGCCCAGCAAGCAAGTCCAAGTTGGAATATAAAATAAAAAATAAATATATATGATATATATTTACATAATATATATCTTTATATGTGTATTATATAAAACTAACAAAAAGCAAATGCAACATATACTATATTTTCTTCACTGGGCAGAAAACCCAGGGAGGTGGGAGGTATAGTATTTGTGGCCCTGGACTTAGATGGCAAGTCTATGTTTAAAAAGAGCGCTTATAAAATAAATAAAGTTAGAAGAGCTCTTATTAACTGAATGACTCATGAGCCTAACCTCCTTCCTATAAATGGAAGTGATACCATAAATCACTGGCTTGTTGTGAAATATGTCAAGCAGTTGAATGGAAGAAGTTACATTTTTGAGACAGTAATTGAAATAGAGCTATTTATTTAATCCTTACAAAAACCAAACAAATTAAACACTATTTCCTCATTTTTTAGATAAAGATATGGAGGCTCAGAGAAGCTGAATAACTTGCTCAAGAATGCCTACCCAGAACACAAGAATAACAATATTTGAACACAGATCTGTCTGATTTTTCATTTATACCACACTGCAAACTGTATTCTACAATTCTCAAAGTGCCCTAAGGGGGGATTTTTATTTGTATTTAGTTTTAGTTTTCTCATTGCCTTTTATAGCCCCTGCCTTGGTTTCCTAGGACTGCTGTGACAAAGTACTAAAAACTGGGTGTCAGAATAAACAGAAATTTACTGTCTCAGAGTTCTGGAGTCTAGAATTCCTAGATCAAGATATCAGCAGGGATGGTACCTTGGAGGCTGCATGGGAGAAGATCTGTTCCTCTCTTTTTGCTTCTGATGGTTTACTGGCAATCTTTGGTATTCCTTGACTTTTGCTGCATCACCCCGATCTCAACCTTCAACTTTACATTGCATTTTTCCTGCATGTGGGTCTTGTCCAAATTTCTGCTTCTTATAAGGACATTAACGATTTTGAATTTGGGGTTCACCTTACTTCAGTATGATGTCATCTTAACTATACTTACAATGATCCTGCTTCCCCGGTGGTTCAGTGGTAAAGAATCCACCTTCAATGCAGGAGCCTCTGGAGACAGGTTCGGGAAGATTCCCTGGAGGAGGGCATGGCAACCTACTCCAGAAGTCTTGCCTGGAGAATTAGGCAAGACTACTAGAGTAGGAAGAAGGCAAAAATCAGGCAAGAATCTGGAGACTCAGAAGACAGAAGAGCCTGGTGGGCTACAGTTCATGGGGTTGCAAAGAGTCAGACATGACTGAATGACTTAGCACACATAGTGACCCTATTTCCAAAAAAGGTCACATTATGAAGCATAGGGGGTGGGGAGGATTCAACATATGAATTTTGAAAGTGAAAGTGAAAGTCAATCAATTGTGTCTGACTCTTTGAGATCCCATAGACTACACAGTCCAAGGAATTCTCCAGGCTAGAATGCTAGAGTGGGTAGCCTTTCCCTTCTCCAGGGAATCTTCCCAACCCAAGGATTGAACCCAGGTCTCTCATATTGCATACAGATTCTTTACCAACTGAGCCACAGGGGAAGCCCAAGAATACTAGAGTGGGTAGCTTATCCCTTCTCCAGCAGATCTTCCTGACCCAGGAATCGAACTGGGGTCTCCTGCATTGCAGGTGGATTCTTTACCAACTGAGCTATCAGGGAAGCCCTGTAAGAGGTATAAAGTGCTATGTATAAAATAAGCAATTCAACAGTCCCCAAAAGGGGAAAAAAATCTTATGCAGGCAGGTGTGGAGGCTTGTAACACTATCCTTCCCTGATAGGATTTGCCCACACAGTGCTTGGTGTATTGGTGTGATCATTTCACTGCTATGTTGTCTGCTGGCTCAAACTGCACAGTGCACTGATTGTGCATTCAACTGTGGCACCCAAAGCTAGCTTATTGATCTTACTTCTTCTCCTAGCCAGCATCCTTTGATCATTCAAGTCTCCCACCATCCCTTGTGAATACCTAGATATTCCACTGGAAAGTTAGGAAGATCTGACCTGACCAGTGATGAGCTCTCACACTGCCCATGCAGCTCTAGCAATCACTATTTCTTGCTGACATTTCCACACCCTATTTTAGAGTTTAACAACTTCTGTTTCAACTTCTGTTTCAGTTTTACCTAGAAACAGAATATTCTTTTTTTCTCTCTGAGTGGCAAATTCTCTTTACCTTTGAGTTTTTCATCACTGAAGATTGTTCACTCACATTTCTACTTTCAGGGAGCACTTGTGATTACCAAGGTGACATCTTCCTGCTCTGGGATGTTTATGTGTTTGTTCTACTCTTCGCAACATCATCACTGGCTGACTTGAGCCGGTCAGTTGATCGAAGCCTTACTTATCCCACTCTTGAAGATGATGAGGCATTTTTCCTGAAAATGGCTACACCTATCTTTCCAGGCACCATGAAACTAACTCAATTTGTTCTTAGTTTTTGAGATCCATTAAAAAATGGCAACTATGAACATGTATTACATATGTGTTAGGCTTCTCTTGCAATTAAGGGGACAAGACGTTGGGACCTGAATGTCATGATTTTTTGTTTATGGATTATATCCTGTCATTCAAACATAGAAATAAAAATCCAATATTATAGCATTTACTAGAAAATATGTCATATATTTCTAAAACTCTCAATAATTCCAGTTAAAATGGCTTCTCATGGGAAGGCAGGATAAAAGACAATTTTAGTGTTTAGGTTATAGAGTCTGGCAAAACCAAGTTCAGGTCCCATTTCTGCCACACCCCAGTTTTGTGACTTTGAGCAACTTAATTAAGTTCAATAACCTAAGATATAAAGTGCAGAATAAAATCAGCTTTTACAAATAAGGTTGTATTTGTGTAAAGCAGGGTTTTCAAATTTTGCCTAGTGATAAAAATTGCCTAGAACAGTGAAAACACAAATTCTAGGACCATTTTTCAGGAGAATAGGATTCAGAGGGTTCCCTGAATCCTCTACTTTTGAGATAGTAAGTATCTACAAATCCCTACATTTGAGATAGTAAGTATCTCAAATGATCAGTATTATCAAGCAAGTTTGGAAGATATTGCTGTATTTCACAGTTTATGTCCTACTTAGTAAATATTAGTGCCTTTCTGTTTATCAAATTTTATTTCCTAGAGACCCACAGAGGGAAGCTGAGGGAAACTTACAAACCAGTTTCCTCTTCCTGGTCCCACTGTTAAACTACAATTCCCAGGTCTTCTTGCTTCTCGGTGACTTCATGAAACTAGCCACATCAACAGAGATAGTTTGTCTCTTCTCTCTTCACCTCCCTCCCTCCAGTCTGTTGGTTGTGTACACTCTAAGGTAACCTTGAGACCCCAAGTTAAAGATGGTTAACCCACAGTTCACAAATTACATGGGTTTATAAATGACTTTGTAGCATTCAGTCCCCTACTGGCCCACACTTAGTTCAATACAAAGACAGATAAAGCTTTATTGTGGTTAGCCACTGACTTTTGGAACTATTGCACAGCCCGCATCACATTACACACCCACATGATATCATCAAAGATTACTGAAACTGGTCTCACTTCCTTCATTCAGGCTTGCAGTCTCTCAATCCAGTTTGCATACCACTGCCTGACGCTAATCTTAATACCACACTTTCCTCAACTCACTTATCTACACAAACACATATTAATGACTTTTTTTGTTTTTTGGCCCCACCTTGCAGCATGCAGGATCTTAATTTCCCAACCACGGATGGAGCCCATGCCTCCTGCAGTGGAAGCATGGAGTCCTAACCACTGGAGCACGAGGGAAGTCTCATTAATGACTTCTTTTATTTACCTTATCAGGTCAAAATTCTTCATCTTTATTTTTAAATCCCTGAATATCCCATCCTAACGATCTCAACTTTATTTCTAGAGGATGGAAGACATAAAATGCCTAAGAAAAGTATAAAGAACTAGGGAGCTATAAAGGTCATTCTTTCTTCATGGAAATCTTGTTTCACTTGGTGTCATAACCACACAACATGAAGTACCATTTTTCTGTTATTTTTTCTAAGATAGCTTTATCCCCTCTCCTGGATGATGCCACTAAACTTGGGGTCTATAGCTCACACTTCCTTTTTATCTGGTTTCGTGTCTGGCACCATGCTAAACACACAGCAGGAATTCAGTAAAACCTTGTTCCTTGATTGTTGAGCTGAGTTCATAAGGTTTTACATCTCCTTTCTTAGTTGAAACTGTTTATTTCTGAAATGTAGCACTTTACACAAAGTGCTGGAATAATGTGAGCAACCAGAGAAAGTATTCTACTTCGTGGCAGGCAATGGAGTGACTAAAAGCTATGTGGTTTCCTGGATTGGAGAAGCCTGTTGAGAGCTGCTCTGCCCTGCAAGACATATTTCAGTTCTGTTCAGTTCAGTAGTTATTTGTTGCCCATTACTTAGAAGTTTTGGTACAAGTATAGAAATTAAGAAAATCCTCAGATTCTTTATAAAATGGATTTTAGAGGAGAAATGAACCATAGGGCTTCCCTGGTTGCTCAGTGGTTAAAAATCCACCTGCCAATGCAGGGAACATGAGTTTGATCCCTGGTCTGGGCAGATCCCACTTGCCTCAGAGCAACTGAGTGCCACAATTATTGAGCCTGTACTCTAAAGCCTGGGAGTCACAACTACTGAAGCCCACTCACGCTAGAGCCGTGCTCAGCAATAAGAGAAGCCGCCGCAGTGAGGAGCCCATGCACCGCGACAAGAGAGAAGTACCCCTTGCCACAGCGAAAGAAAAGCCCACACAGCAACGAAGACCCAGCACAGCTATAAATAGATAAATAATCTTTTAACTGTTTAAAAAGAGCCATAAAAATTATCCAGTTCATCCCTTCATTTTTATAGACAGGAAAATGGCATGGTAGAAAAAAGATGTGACAAAAGGCCACACATCTGTTTTCTGGTTTTAGTCCCACATGTGTGGTTTGGGCAAAACACTTAATTTCCCCCCAGCCTCGATTCCTCATGTAAAGATTAAGGAAACATGATGATACTAAAGGCCCCTTCTAACTCTGCAATTCTAATAGTTCTATATGCTTATTAAATACGTTTGAAAAATGTTAATTTATAAGCCTAGATAAATAATGTGATTTCTCTACTTATACAAAAGAATGAAAAAGTCTTTATACAAAGATTGAAAAATTCATACAATATGCTGTGTTAATAAATATACTATGATATTCTACTTTGCAAAAATATGGCAAAACTAAGTTAATGAGCCCTTAGTTTAAATCAATGCAAACGAATTACAACCAAAACTAAAATTATGGACTTATTTTTTAGAATCTACAGTAATAAATTTTTGCCTATACTGCTTTACTTAAATCTATTTTTGAGCATATAATGAGTGAGCTTTCCACAGTACCTAAGTTATGACATGGACATCAATTAGGCACATAAAGAAAATGAGCTTTTGCAAGCCATCATATTACTACTTAGTGCGTAGAGGAAATATAATTACTAAATGATACACATAAGATTTGGGGGGGAAAACAATGAAGCTTTTATACTGACTTACTCCAACAGTGTTGCCTACAAACTAGACCCATACTTATTCACTATAAACTGTATTTATAGTGAATGAAATCCTCTACCCCTTGAGTTACAGATAAACAAAACCCCTCCCCTTATTCTACGGCCTGGACAAGCCCAAGTGAACATATAACCTCTGCCTTCTCACAGGCAGACAACCTTTCACTCCTCAGCAAATCAAATGTGATATTCAACAGCCATTCCACCCATTGCCTCAAAAGCTACATCAAAGCATTAATGAGGGGACTTCCCTGGTGGTCCAGTGGCTAAGACTCCAAGCTCCCAATACAGGGAGCCCAGGTTCAATCTCTGGTTGGGGAACTAAATCCCACAGGCTTCAACTAAGAGCCCGCATGCTGCAGTTAAGACTGAAGTTCCCATGTGCTACAACTAAGACTCAACACAGCCAAATACACATATATATATTTGAAAGCATTAATGAGAATTGAACACCTTCCCAAAGATCAGGGATCATGAGGAAGAATCACACAGCAATTTTAAGATTCTAACAATGTGAGAAGGGTTCTCCAAGTCTCCACATCTTCCTGAGGCATCATAATTTTCTTATCTTCCTTCACACCAAAGAGCCATAACAACAAAAAGTATTTTATCACCTCCTTTTCTAAAACTGCCTTCAATTCTCAGGTCCTTGGGGTGTCATCTTTTATACCTGGAGCATAAAGGTTTTTCAAAACAAAGTTCTCTCCTGTTTAAGGCAGGATTTAGTGGGAAGTTACTGAAAGAAACAAATTAGCTTAAGCCACAAAACAAGATTTATTAACTCATGTAACTGGGAAGTTGGAGGTGGATTCTAGGACTTAAAACTGTACCATTTAGACTTTCTCACTGACTCTCCTGCTTTCTTTCAGTGCTCTGTTCTCTTCTACCTGTCCATGTTTTTGGAGATTTGACAACTGGAAGATAGAATCATTTCATTAGAGCTCACAACTGAAGAGGACCAAGAGGCCTACTTAATCTGTTATTGCCATTCTTCAGAGGCAGCATGGATCCTTACCTAAAGTTTAAATCAAGTCAAGACTGATGAAACATAAACACAAACACCAGGAGAGTATAAAGAAGGCTTGCTACTATGTAGCAAGGGTTTCTAGAGAGAGCAGGGCAGACTTTCCATACTGGTCAGAAAATGGCTTGAGAGAGTGAAGGGGACTGACTTCACTTGAAAGAGTGAAGCTTTTGCTGTGATTAAGAAGTGGGGTTGGAGTGAGGGTTCCCATGCTTGGGCAGGTGCTTGCCCATCAGCACCAAAGGAGAACCCCAGTCCTTTCCTAACATCATGTCCAGATGCGAGGTGTAAGGGATGAGCAAGGGGTAGGCTGAAAAGTTTGTCAACTGCCAAAAGTATGGAATCAGACTATTTATTTATTACAATATTTCAACTATCAGAATCACGATGGTATCTGAAAGGATACAATCCTGTAATAGATCTCATGCTTACATTTGTGGCCATGGGACCAAAATGCTAAAATTGGCAGCCCCACCAAATCCAGTATAACCGGTGGTGAAAAAAGAGTGAATCCTCAAAGAAAAGATACATGCTCTTGCAAAAAAAATAATAAAGTTGAGGTAGCAGGCTGAGTAGAAAAAATATATATAATAATAATAATTCCAAACCCAATAAAGAGATTATAGAGCTACTTGAGGAGATTTGTAAAAATCCCCTCCTTGTTATGTGTGATTGGTAGCACAAATAATAAACAGAAGTGCATAATAAAGTAGCACTGAAGTTTGGATCCAGAATGAACTTGTTAGGAATGTAAAACCATTCACTCACTCTGGGAACTTGGGCAAAAGTAAAATAAGAAAAGGAAAAAGGTAAAAAGGAGAAAATAAAGATTTTTAGAAAGTGCTTAGGAAGTGTCAAGTAACATGATGACTGCTTTACGTGGATTATTTTATCTAATCTCCCATAAGAACCCTAAGATTTGGATGGTGTTATAACTTCCACTTTATACTTTTGAACTGAGAGTTTAAAAAATTGAGAAAGTTTATAACTTTCTCAAGTCCTACCACTAGAAAGTTTTGGTTCTTGAATTTAACTTAAGTGCAAAGCTTACATGATTAACCACCATAACTTAACTTCTTTAAACCATATAAAATGAATGATGAGTGAGTTTTTAAAAATAATTCTGAAATCTTTGCTCTTAAGTCAGTCAGTTCAGTTACTCAATCGTGTCTGACTCTTTGCCACCCCATGGACTGCAGCACACCAGGATTCCCTGTCCATCACCAACTCCTAAAGCTTGCTCAAACTCATGTCCATCAAGTCAGTGAAGCCAAACATCCCCTTATCCTGCCTTCAATCTTCCCAAGAGTCAGGGTCTTTTCTAAAGAGTCAGCTCTTTGTATCAGGTGGCCAAAGGATTGGATCTTCAGCTTCAACATCAGTCCTTCCAATGAATATTCAGGATTGATTTCCTTTAGGATTGACTGGTTTGATCTCCTTGCAGTCCAAGGGACTCTCAAGAGTCTTCTCCAACACCACAGTTCAAAAGCATCAATTCTTCAGTGCTCAGCTTTCTTTATGGTCCAACTCTCACATCCCTACAAGACTACTGGAAAAACCATAGCTTTGTCTAGATGGACCTTAGTCAATAAAGTAATGTCTCTACTTTTTAATGCACTATCTAGGTTGCTTATAGTTTTTTCTTCCAAGGAACAAGGTCTTTTAATTTCATGCACTGCTGTCACCACCTGCAGTGATTTTGGAGCCCCAAAAAATAAAGTCTATCACTGTTTCCATTGATTCCCCATCTATTTGCCATGAAATTACGGGACCAGATGTCATGATCTTTGTTTTTTGAACATTGAGTTTTAAGCCAGCTTTTTCACTCTTCTCTTTCACTTTCATCAAGAATCTTTTTAGTTCTTCACTTTCTGCCATAAGGGTGGTATCACCTGAATATCTGAGGTTACTGATATTTCTCACAGCAATCTTGATTCCAACTTGTACTTCATCCAGCCCAGCATTTCACATGATGTACCCTGCATATAAGTTAAATAAGTAGGGTCACAATATACAGCCTTGATGTACTCTTTATCCAGTTTGGAACCAGTCTGTTGTTACATATCTGGTTCTAACTATTGCTTCTTGACCTGCATACAGATTTCTCAGGAAGCAGGTAAGGTGGTCTGGTATCCCATCTCTTTAAGAATTTTCCACAGTTTGTTTCGATCCACATAGTCAAGGGCTTTAGCATAGTCAATGAAGCTGAAGTAGATGTTTTTCTGGAACTCTCTTGCTTTTTCTATGATTCAACAGATGTTGGCAATTTGATCCCTGGTTGCTTTGCCTTTTATAAATTGAGCTTGAACATCTGGGAGTTCTCAGTTCACTCAACCAACCCTTTAAATTTTAAGGAGCAACTTTAAATTTTTTTCATTGTATTATGTAAAATAGATTCCAACTCTTCATCCTTACTGCCAGCTTCACACTGGTTCCCAAAGATATCACCTTCAGAGCAAATATCTCTCAAAGTATTTTTTATATCAAATTATTAAATACAGCCCAAAGTATTTTTTTAAATCAAGATAATTCCCTCCTTGAGAACTGTGCTTATAATGTTTCTGTCTCATGAAAAAATGATCAAACAAAAATGATAGTGAACAAGAATGACATTACTATCTCACTGTCTCACATATGATAATGAAATCAATTTTATTATAGGATTAAGCAAAAAATCTAGTTAAAATTGCCCTTAAAAATTCATCCAAGTCTCCACTTGAGACCTACATTTAATTTGTAATTTAGTAAGTCCAGCTCCACCAGATCTTCCCCCAGCACTGAAGACTATCATTCATTTTGAGTGAGCTTAGTAGAATACTGGGCTTGTGTTTTAAAAGTCATGTATGAAAAATACCTACCTTTAATCACTAAAATTGCACTAAGCCCAGCAAGGAATTCACAGCATGAGAAGTGTGAAGAGATTAGGATTCATTGTGGTAAGAGTAGATTCAATGTGCCTTGGAATAAATACAAAAGAGATGAGATCATACTGGCATTTGAGAAAGATCATTTTTATTTCAATGTGGAAAACAGTTGATAGGAAAGAGACCAGCATGAAGTCTGTTGTACTACTCCCAGTAGAAAGACAGTGGTGGTGAGAACTCAGATAGCAGCATTGGGGGTGGAAAGAAAGAACTGATTGTTTTTAAGAAGGTAGACATAACAGAACTTAGTATTTGATTGGATGTAGAGTTGAAGGGACAGGGGAGCCTGGTGGGCTGCCATCTATGGGGTCGCACAGAGTTGGACACGACTGAAGCAACTTAGCAGCGGAGTTGAAGGAAAGGAAAGAGTTGAGGATGAAGACTGGATATTGAGATGATTATGCATGATACTATCAACACAGAAAACACTAAAACAATTACTTTTTATCAAGTGGGATACTGTCCTTCCATTAAAGCAGCACGATTGCTTTTTCAATATCACACTAGTGTTTTAACCAATTAGATCCCTAGCTCTTTTTTTTTTTTTTTTTTTTGCATAAACTTTAAACTTCTGCCAAAGTAATGTCCCTGATACTTTATTTGGTATATAACTTTTTAACCTCCTGATCCAATATGTGGCAGTTCTCATTTCTGGAAAACTTTTATTTGATAATCATGAACTGTAATTAAATATAAGAAACATGGTTAAATCTATGGGTAAATTTAAAACTTTATAGTCAGTTCTTATTTTCTCTTTTATTATCTATAAGTCCACGTGTCATGTGGATGTGGGAATATAAATTTCTAAGTGACTCCATGGGAGACAAACAAAGCTATGGCTATAAGTTACAGGCTATAAGCTATAGCTCAGTTGGTAAAGAATCCGCCTGCAATGAGGAGACCCCGGTTTGATTCCTGGGTCAGGAAAACTGCTGGAGAAGGGATAGGCTACCTACTCCAGTATTCTTGGGCTTCCCTTGTGACTCAGCTGGTAAAGAATCTGCCTACAATGCAGGAGACCCGAGTTTGATCCCCGGCTTGGGAAGATCCCCTGGAGAAGGTATGCTAGCCTGGAGAATTCCAGGGACAGTCCATGGGGTCGCAGAGTCCGACACGACTAAGCAACTTTCACTTCACTTAAGCTACAGGAAGATCGATTTTAGTTATGTATAAGGACAACCTTTCTAGTATCTGTAGCTATTCAGAAATGGAGTGAGATAAATGCTCTGTCTCTGATGGTGTTTAAGAGGCTTCAAGCATTTTTGGAAGAATTAGATCAGATGATCCTTCCAAAAGAAAAATGATGATGATAATGATGATAAGTAACAATATCTTACTGAAACCAAAATATATGCTAACATTGAGGTGTGCAAAAAAGAAAGTGTTTATTTACTATACTGACTTTATCTTGCTCTACAGCTCAAATCCTAATGATGACAGTACAGAACACATTTTCTTCCAGCTTAATATAAATATTTTCTCTCAGGTTCTTAACCTTTTTCAAAAAAATCAGAGTTTTCTTCATTTCCTAAAGTTATATGTGGGGATATAGTTGAGCAGAAGGATACACAGGACTTCGGGGGTAGGGAGCTGCTGCTTCTTATGCTGTTCTCCGAATTCTCACAGGAAACTGTGACGACGTCCCCAGTCCTGTCTGGATACCAGGTGCCCACAGTAACCATCCACTGATAGGTGGGTAGCCCCTTCTGGCTTGGGTAGCCATTGTACTGAAGCCTGTGGCTGAAATATATGGTTTCTGTCATCTTCTCCTGTCATTCTGATATCTCTTTCATTCCTTCCCTAGGCATCTTCATGCCCACCAGTTCCATCCTGGAACATATGGAAATTCTGGATCACATTCAGTGTGTCACATTCAATCTCAGAGTAGCTTAAAGAGCAATCTTAGGACCATCTAACTTGCTCCTCCTTTCACTGATGCTACTTCACTGCTCTTGCACCATGTTGGATGCTACTCTGAACTAGAAAGAAAACTTCTCTGGGAGGCTTGCAAATGTCCTGAGGTACACATGAGAAAGTGAAGCATTAGTCTGAAATGTTGGGGTTCACTCAAATATACCTGGTATTTTTACCTGCCTCTCCCTATTCCCAGAGTTTCTCTCCAGAGAAAAGAATAGTTAAGACTTTACCTCTTATCCTGGCTCTTTTTATGATTTCTTTCTCTTTGGCTCCTTTTATCAGTCATCTACTGCCACATTAATACTACGAACAAGTCATTTCAAAAACTAAGTGACTTAAAAAACCATCATATATTTCCACTAGTGCTTCTGCAGGCTAGAAGCTGGGGCTCATGGGACCTAGTCAGGGTTGGCTGGTTTAGCTCCAAGCTGAAAGTTAGATCCCAGTCACCATATCCTGTTTCTCATGCATGTTGGCCCAGTGGACTAACCAGGACACATTCTTGTCATGACCATGTTGCAAGCGCTGAAGCTCAACCACATGGACACATTTCAAGGCTGTGCTTATGCCATATTCATTAGCTTTTGCCTTGGTCAAAGTACTTTCCCCCTACTTTAAGGCCAAATTGAGTCACATGACAGAATCCAACATGAATGAGGTAGTGATGTAAATTCCATCCATGGAGATGGGGCAAAGGCAGGTGAATATATGTGAACAATAACCTAATAGAGTATTCTCCTTCTCCCAGCACCAAAAACTTTCTCTATTCTCTCTTTATGCCAGAAAGAGACAAAAAGACATTCCCATTGTAACACTGGCCTTTCCATTGAAGAATCCCACTGGATCACTGAGAAGAAAAAAAAATCAGGTAATATTTCAAATATGATATCCCCAAAGCAATTGCTAATATCATTTAGTCCAGGTCCTTGCTAAGTCTTTTACTATTTCAAATCATTTAATTATTACTGTAACCTAGTGTAACAATTTATGAGTACTTATTTTACAACTATGGGCCATGATAAAGTTCAGAAACTTGACCAAGATCACCCAGATGAGTGAAAGAGATAAAACTCAAACCAAATTCTATGTGATTCAATAATTTATTACCAGCAAGAATTCAAGCTCAGCAAGGAATGCTAGGAAAATACTTTGTAATCCCTGCAAACATATCAGTAAGAGAATGCTGTTTGTTAGACTAATGGCTAAATCTTAACATTTCCTACAGATTTATTGTTTCAATGAGCATTCATCATATTTTCTTAGTGATCATCATATGCCACTAATTCGTTTTGCCTAATGACCTCATATTTTCCTCCAAAATTCATGGCTCACAAGTCAGAAACTAAGACATTTCTTTATTTATCATCATCTAGTCTCCAAATATCAGGCACTGCTATCTGTCATGGTAACTTGATATCTTAATTTAGGAAAATCAATAGGAGCAATAGGGGCAAAATTTCTTGCAGTAACAGAGATCAGGAATGAAAATGTACTTGTGTGAAACAAATAACAAAAGGGCCACCTGCGAGACACACACACAAACCATAAAATACTAAAAGTCCCCAAATCTGTGACCATAAGTTATTACTATCACAAGGTGTGAAATCAATAATGACAACAGCAATGATTCAAGTTAATTGAAATCTGAGCTCCCTTATTGTTATCTTCACACCCCAATAGGTGCTCAGGAATCTTTTCCTGACTGAAATCATCTATAAAATACCTTCCACTCTCTCCTTCAGTGTGCATTAATATGTAAGAAATCAAATCAAATCTCTCTTTTTGTAAAGAATTCACAAAATGGTTGAGTGAGTTTTGTGCTCTTTGCTCACTTTTTCTGCAAAACTGTCATCTTCAGTTTAAAATAATATTTCTTGTGTTATGTACCAAGCATTGACCTAGACTCTGGATTACAAAGTTCAGCAAGACAAACAGGTCATTGCTTTGCAGAGTTTATATTCTGGAAAAGAAATATATGCAATAAACAAATGAAAGATAGTTTTATGTTGTGATTAAAAAACACTTAATCCTTGGAAGAAAAGCTATGACAAATATAGACAGCATATTAAAAAGCAGAGATATCACTTTGCTGACAAAGGTCCCTATAGTCAAAGTTATGGTTTTTCCAGTAGGCATGTATGGATGTGAGAAATGGACCATAAAGAAGGTTGAGCATCAAAGAATTGATGCTTTCAAACTGTGGTGCTGGAGAAGACTCTTAAGAGTCCCTTGGACTGCAACATTAAACCAGTCAAGCCTAAAGAAAATCAATGCTGAATATTCATTGGAAGGACTGATACTGAAGCTGAAGCCCCAGTACTGTGGCCCCTGATGCCAAGAGCCAACTCATTGGAAAAGCCCCTGATGCTGGGAAAGATTGAAGGCCAAGGAGAAGGGTGCGGCAGAGGATGAGATGGTTAGACAGCATCACTGACTCAATGGGTATGAATTTGAGAAAACTTTGGGAGATAGTCAAGAACAAGGAAGTCTGGCATGCTTCATTCCATGGGGTCACAAAGAGTTGGACATGACTTAGGGACTGAGCAACAATATATAAAGATGGTTGAGAAGGTGGCAGCAATTTTAGATTACGTAGAGGGAAAGATGTTCTGTGAATGAATATCCAACAAGACAGCCAATATTCTGCTGTGGTAAGAAGTGATCCCAATGTCTCAGTAGGGCTATCTGCTCCAATTCAGAACAACCCCCAGAATAACTGATATTTTCACAGTAATTCAACAATACAGGCTAGTGAGGTCTTCACTTTCCCAACTGCACCATCTGAAAGACCCCATTTCTCCACCTGATATGGCAGGAAAACAAAGACTGGAAAACAGCACAATCAATGGCTTTTCACTATCACCCTCCGTTATAGCCCACTGGCCAGAAGCAGTCACATAGCCCTGCCCAATGCCAACCATCATTGGTAATTTGCCCTCAAGATGGACCCTTTAACATGGTACACAGGGATCATCTTGACCTGTGAACTCTCCTATTTATCTCCCCAAACCTTGCCCATCCTAAAGCATAATGGGGCATGTTCACATCACACATTTACTTCCAATTCCTGAAAAGCTCTTCCTGTCACCATTCACCTCCCTCACCTTTCACTGGGATAATTTTTACTTGTGTTTCATAACCCAGCATACTCATCCTCCTCCTTTCCTCTGGTGAGCTTCTATGACTCCCCCAAGTTGGTCTAGTGTCCTCGTCTGTGCTCCTGTGCTTACCTCTGCACTTGCTAATTTATCATTTGTTTCTCTCCTTGACTTTCTACCAGACTGTAAATTTATGATGAACTTAACTGTATCCTCCTAATTATTATACCTCAACATATTTCCTTAAACACATAAGAGTTATTTAAATACTGTTGAAGGAAAAAACAGAGAGAAAAATAGAAACTAGAGGAAAGATGCTGAATGTTTAAGTGTAGATAACTCACCATATAGTATCATTCACATAAAAAATGACAAGAATCATGAAAACTAGTGTGTTTGATGCAAAAGGAAACAGAACAGGAATTTTTTTTGAGTGCCTATCATATGCCAAGTATTGAGAGAGAAGTATTATGGATGTTCACATGCAGTTTGAATATACTGAATGTAAGATTCTATTGGAATAATCATTAGAACATGTCCAAAACACAGTGGAGATTGAAGTCCAGTTGTCATGGAAGAAGACATGTAGAGTTTAGATTCATCCATCAGGGATAATGGGATCCATCCAGCATAGATCCCTGCATCTCAAACTCTGTGTAACAATACTTGATAGAAATAAAACCTGGCCAAGTCAACAGCCCACAAGCATTGGGTGATAGTGAAGAAAAAGCTTGTCTGACATCCTGAAGCAAGATACCGTTGAGAATTCTAAAGGACAGATTCTATGGCAAACAGGAGCTAATGGAAAGGCTGTGAGGCTCAGATTAATTCCATCACAGTTTTCATGGGTGTTCAGCTTGATTTTGATGTCCCCACATCATTTTTACATCTCCAACTGTTCAATTATGTTTTAAACATACCACCATTTCTGAAAAGAGACAACCGCCTCTTTATGATAAAGAGGAAAAGAACCGTGAGGATTGAGAGGGACAAAGGACTGATGAAACAGAAGGAAGTAGAGGGCAGGAGAGGGGATTCAGCATAGAATCTGAAGGGGGAAGTATATTTTGAAGCAGAAGAAAAACAGTTGAAGGACTAGTGAAGGGGCAGTTATATAGATACGGAGCATAATTATGGCATGTTTCTAGTGATTATTTCCAAGTGTATTAAATAAAGGAAGGAGCCGGGGGAGAGCTAGGGAAGAGGGAAAGACAATAGGAATAAAAGTAAATTAGTTATTACTTGCTTAATGATGAAACCATTTTCAATTTACAACTAACCACTGGAAATACTCTGAAAAAGAAAATTGTTTTATTTACAAGTGGAAATGCCACTTGCATCTGATTTTACTTCTTATATCATTCATCACTGATGCAAGAACTAGCTAAGTATCAGCACAAATCTGGGAAATGCCACTTGTTGGCTGTGTCTTCCTGATTGCAGAAGAACTGTGTGGAACTGAAATAGTCAATGCAATATACGCAATTCAATTTTAGCTTGTGAAGGCAGTCTCATGAGATCAGTGTTTGAAACCTCTCTGTTTTGTGCCACTTGTAGAGCTACATAGAAAGATTATGGTCAACTAGAAGCAAATCTTTTGTTCAAGCCAGCTCAACTCCAGTCCTATAAATATTGCTATAATGCAGTTGACCTTTGAGCCTCTTTGATTTTCATATAATTCATCTAAAATTTGTAATACATTGACTAATTCTGGACGAAGTTTATTTTTCCTAAACCTAAAAACCCTCTGACTTTCATTTCTACAAACTAGCTAACCAGATTATTTTTGAAGTGCACTCTGCAGAATAAATATTCACGATTTTTTTAAGTGTTAAATTCAGGAATAAGCAAGTTGAACAGCTTTATTTCCTATGAAATTTCTAAGCTTTTTAAAATATATTAGTGCCTATTGTGATTTTCTTAAAGGCAGATACCCTATGGCATGTTGCCAAAAGTTATTTGACCTTGAAACCCCTTTTTCCTAGAATGCATTTTGGGAAATATTAATTGAGCTTAAAGTATGCCAGTACAGATTTCATTTATTTTCAGACCATCTATACAGTATGACAGGCATTGTGCTAGCATGGTCTGAGGAAGCAGACCTAATTTCTGTCTGGGTAAGACACACACTAAGTTACAATTAATTTAATAATTTTGCATGTGCAAATTACTAAAAGAAAAATGTGGGGAAATATAACCTGACCTGGGAGGTGAAGAAAGACTTGGAAGTGGAACATTGTTTAAGACCTTCAAAATGGGTGTGAGTGTGTAAAATGAAGAAAGGCAACAGAGCACCCTAGTTAGAGGAAACAGCAGATACAATGGCCCTGAAGCAGGAGAAAGTATAGCCAATATGAGCAGAGCTGAAAGGCAGGAGACAGCCTTCATGGAACATACTCTCTAGTTGATGAGAAAGATGTGTTATACTTTACCCTTCTAATTCCAAACCATGAGGAATCATCTTTTCCAGCAAATGATCAACCGTTATTCAGGACTGATACAAAACTGAGAATAACCTGAAGAATGGGAAGAAACATGGAAATCATGTCTGAAGACATGGGAGTACTGCCAAAGTAGACATCGAAAGGAAACAATTCCAAAAGTAAGGGAAGCTGAAAGGTGAAGCAAATGTTGGGAACCTCTCTTAACCTGAAGGCATTAGTCGCTTGGAAGCATTAGCTGGAAGCTGAGAGGCTTAGCAGGCAAGTCAGTAGTTTCAAAGAGTTTGGATGACAAAAAGAAGAAACAGATTAAAACATTGAAGGTCTTCATTTGAGAAAACAAAGAACTACAACCAATGTCTAAAGTGAGTGTTTGCAAAGGCTAAATCCCAGCTTCAAATCAGCTCAATGTCTGTTCAGGTTAAAATGGTCCACTCTATCCTTACTGCCCACCAGAAACAAAAGTAAAAGTTAAAAAAGTATAAACCCAATCATCAGCAGACAGGACTACCACCTCACTCAGCCTTGCCCATCAGAGGGAAAGCAAACAAACAAACAAACACTCAGCACAAATATCACCCTATACAAAGCTTACAAAAAGCACTGTACCAAACTTAGGAGGGCAGAAACCAAAAGGAAGAAAGAATTCAACCATGAAGCCCGGGAAAAGGAGACTTCAAACACAATAAGTTTAAAAAAATAATAATGAAAAGCCAGAGAAATACTACACAAATGAAGGAACAAATGAGAAACATAGAAGTTCAAATAAACGAAGAGGAAATAGGCAAACTACCTGAAAAAGAATTCAGAATAATGATAATAAATATGACCAAAAACCTTGAAAATGGAGAAAATGCAAGAATCAATTAATACAGACCTAGAAAATTAAACAATAAACATACAGAGACAAACAGCACAATTACTGCAATTAAAAATACTCTAGAAGGAATCAATAGCAGAATATCTGAAGCAGAAAAACAAATCAGTGAGCTGGAAGATAAAATGGTGGAAATAATTTCTGAAGAGCAGAATAAAGTAAAAAGAATGAAAAGAACTTAGGATAGTCTCAGAGATCTCTGGGACAATGTCAAATGCACCACCATCTGTGTTATAGGGGTCCCAGAAGAAGAGAAAAAGAAAGGGTAGGAAAAAAATTTTGAAGAGATTATAGTTGAAAATTTCCCCAACATGGAATAGGAAATAGTCAAGTCCAAGAGGCACAAAGAGTCCCATACAGGATTAAACCCAAGGAGAAACATGCCAAGACACATACTAATCAAACTAACAAAGACTAAACACAAAGAAAGAATATTAAAAGCATCAAGGGAGAAGCAACAAGTAACATACAAGGGAAACCCCATATGCTTAACAGCTGATCTTTCAGCAGAAACTCTGCAGACCAGAAGGGAAAGGCAGGATATACTTAAAGTACTTAAAGGGAAAACCTACTATCAAGATTACAGTACCTGGCATTGATGGAGAAATAAAAAGCTTTTCAGAAAGCAAAAGTTAAGAGAATTCAGTACCACCAAACCAGCTTTACAACAAATGTTAAAGGGACTTACATAGTCAAGAAATACAAGAGAAGAAAAAAGATCTACAAAATCAACCCTAAATATGTAAGAAAATGACAACAGGAACATATATATCAATAATTACTTTAAGTGTAAATGGATTAAATGCTTCAACCAAAAGACACAGACTGGCTGAATGGATACAAAAATAAGACCTATAATAAATGCTGTCTATAAGAAGCCCACTTCAGAGCTCAAGACACATATATACTGAAAGTGAGAGGATGGAAAAATATATTCCATGCAAATGGGAAGCAAAAGAAAACTGGAGTAGCAGTCCTCATATCAGACAAAATAGACTTTAAAATATGGAAGATTACAAGAGATAAGGCAGGACATTACATAAAGATCAAGGGATCAATCTAAGAGGAAGACATAACAATTGTGAATATCTATGCACTCAACATAGGAGCAACTCAATACAAAAGACAAACACTAACAGACATAAAAGGAGAAATTGACAGTAACACAATAATAGTAAGAGACTTTAACACCTGTTCACACCAACGGACTGATCATCAAAACAGAAAATTAATAAGGAAACACAAGTCTTAAATGATGCATTAGATGAGATGGATCTCATTGATATCTTCAGGACATTCCATCCAAATGCAGAAGAATACACCTTCTTTTCAAGTGCACATGGAACATTCTCCAGGATAGACCACATCTTGGTCTACACATCTTGGGTCACAAATCAAAGCTCAGTAAATTTAAGAAAATTGAAATCATAGCAAGCATTTTCTCTGACCACAATGCTATGAGACTAGGTATTAATTACAAGAAAAAAAAAACTGTAAGAAACATAAGCATATGGAGATTAAACAGCATGTTTCTAAATAACCAACAGGTTACTGAAGAAATAAAAAGGGAAATTAAAAAAAATTCTAAAAACAAATGACAGTGAAAACGTGACAACTCAAAACCTATGGGATGCAGCAAAAGCAGTTCTAAGAAGGAAGTTTATAGCAATACAATCCTACCTCAAGAAACAAGAAAAACATTGAATAGACAACCTAACTTTACATCTAAAACAACTGGAAAAAGAACAACAACAACAAAAAAATAGTAGAAGGAAAGAAATCATAAAGATCTGAACAGAAATAAATGAAAAAGAAATGAAAGAAACAATAATAAAGATTAATAAAACTAAAAACTAGTTCTTTGCGAAGATAAACAAAATCGATAAGCCTTTAGCCAGACTCATCAAGAAAAAAACATAGAAGAACAAATCAACAAAATTAAAAATGAAAAAGGAGAGGTTACAACAGACAGTGCAGAAATACAAAGGATTATAAAAGACTATTATGAACGACTATATGACAATAAAATGGATAACCAAATGGAAGAAATGGACAGATTCTCAGAAAAGTTCAATCTTCCAAGACTGAACCAGGAAGAAATAGAAATTATGAGCAACCCAATTACAAGCACTGAAATTGAAGCTGTGATCAAACATCTCCCAAAAAACAAAAGCCCAGGACCAGATGACTTCACAGGAGAATTCTATCAAACATTTAGAGAAGAGATAATGCCTATCCTTCTAAAACTCTTTCAAAAAATTGCAGAGGAAGGAATATTTTCAAACTCATTCTATGAGGCCACCATCACCCTGATTAAAAAAAAAAAAAAAAACAGAAAAAGACAACACAAAAAAGAAAACTATAGGCCAATATTACTGCTGAACATAGATGCAAAAATCCTCAACAAAATTTTAGCAAACAGAATTCAGCAACACATCAAAAAGATCATATACCATGATCAAGTTGGGTTTATTCCAGAAATGCAAGGATTCTTCAATCAATCAATGTGATACACTATATTAATAAATTGAAAGATAAAAACCATATGATAACCTCAATAGATGCAGAAAAAGCCTTTGAAAAAATTCACCACCCATTTATGATTCAGTTCAGTTCAGTTCAGTTGCTCAGTCGTGTCCCACTCTTTGCGACCCCATGAATCGCAGCACGCCAGGCCTCCCTGTCCATCACCAACTCCCGGAGTTCACTCAGACTCACGTCCATCGAGTCAGTGATACCATCCAGCCATCTCATCCTCTGTTGTCCCCTTCTCCTCCTGCCCCCAATCCCTCCCAGCATCAGAGTCTTTTCCAATGAGTCAACTCTTCGCATGAGGTGGCCAAAGAACTGGAGTTTCAGCTTTAGCATCATTCCTTCCAAAGAAATCCCAGGGCTGATCTTCAGAATGGACTGGTTGGATCTCCTTGCAGTCCAAGGGACTCTCAAGAGTCTTCTCCAACACCACAGTTCAAAAGCATCAATTCTTCAGGGCTCAGCCTTCTTCACAGTCCAACTCTCACATCCATACCTGACCACTGGAAAAACCATAGCCTTGACTAGACGGACCTTTGTTGGCAAAGTAATGTCTCTGCTTTTGAATATGCTATCTAGGTTGGTCATAACTTTCCTTTCAAGGAGTAAGCGTCTTTTAATTTAATGGCTGCAATCACCATCTGCAGTGATTTTGGAGCCCCAAAAAATAAAGTCTGACACTGTTTCCACTGTTTCCCCATATATTTCCCATGAAGTGATGGGACCAGATGCCATGATCTTAAAGCTTTTCCAAAAAAAAATGGTCATAGAAGGAACCTACCTCACCATAGTAAAGGCTATATATGATAAGCTTCCAGCAAACATTACTCTCAATGGTGAAAAACTGAAAGCATTCCCCTAAGATCAGGAACAAGACAAGGGTGTCCACTTTCACCACTACTATTCAACACAGCTCAGGATGACCTAGCTATAGCAATAAGAGAAGAAAAAGAAATAAAAGGAATCCAGATTGGAAAAGAAGTAAAGCTCTCACTGTTTGCAGATGACGTGATATTGTACATAGAAATCCCTAAAGATAGTGTCAGCAAATTAGTAGAGCTAATCAGTGAATTTAGCAAAGTTCCAGGATACAATATCAATACACAAAAATGACTTGCATTTCTATATACTAATAATGAAAAATCAGAAATAGAAATTAAGGAATCAATCCCATTTACCATTGCAACAAAAAATTAAATATCTAGGAATAAACTTACTTAAGGAGACAAAACAACTGTACACAGAATATTATAAGACACTAATGAAAGAAATCAAAGGTGACATAAACAGATGGAGATATATCCATGTTCCTGGGTAGGAAGAATCAATATTGTGAAAATGACTATACTACCAAACACAATCTACAGATTCAGTGTGATCCCTATCAAATTACCAAGGGCATTTTACACAGAACCTGAACAAAAAATATCACAATTCATATGGAAACACAAAAGACTCGAATAGCCAAAGCAGTCTTGAGAAATAAGCACGGAGCTGGAGGAATCAACCTTCCTGACTTCAGATTATACTACAAAGCTACAGTCATCAAGACTGGCACAAAAGAGAAATATAGACCAATGGAACAAGATAGAAAGCCCAGAAATAAACCCATGCACCTATGGGTACCTTATTTTTGACAAAGGAGGCAAGAATATACAATGGGGCAAAGACAGCCTCTTCAATAAATGGTGCTGGAAAAACTGTACAGCTCCATGTAAAAGAATGAAATTAGAACACTTCCTGACACCATACACAAAGATAAACTCAAAATGGATTAAAGACCTAAATGTAAGACCAGAAACTATAAAACTCTTAGAGGAAAACACAGACAGAACACTCAATGATATAAGTCAAAGCAAGATCCTCTATGACCCACCTCCTAGAGTAACAGAAATAAAAACAAAGGAAACAAGTGGGACCTGATTAGACTTAAAAGCTTTTGTACAGCAAAGGAAACTATAAGCAAGGTGAAAAGACAACCCTCAGAATGAGAGAAAATAATAGCAAATGAAACAACTGACAAAGGATAAATTTCCAAAATAATCCTACAGTAGCTCATACAACTCAGTGCCAGAAAAATAAACAACCCATTCAAAAAGTGGGGAAAAGATCTAAACAGACATTTCTCCAAAGAAGACATACAGATGGCTAACAAACACATGAAAAGATGCTCAACATCACTCATTATTAGAGAAATGCAAATCAAAACTACAATGGCCATCATCAAGAAGTCTACAAACAATGAATGCTGGAGACGGTGTGGAGAAAAAGGAACACCCTTACACTGTTGGTAAATTGGTACAGCCACTATGGAAAATGGTATGGCGATTCCTTAAAAAACTACAATAAAACCACCATATGACCCAGTAATCCCACTCTTAGGCCTGATGAAACCAAAATTGAAAAAGATACATGTATCCCATTCTTCACTGCAGCACTGTTTACAATAGCTAGAACATGGAAGCAACCTATATGTCCATCAACAGATGAATGAATAAAGAAGTTGTGGTATATATACATATATACACAATGGAATATTACTCAGCCATAAAAAGGAATGCATTTGAGTCAGTTCTGATGAGGTGGATGAACCTAGAACTTATTATACAGTGTGAAGTGAGTCAGAAAGAGAAAGATAAATATCATATTGTAATGTATATATACAGAATCTAGAAAAATGGTACTGAAGAATTTATTTAGAGGGCAACACTGGAGAAACAGACATAGAGAATAGACTTATGGACATGGAGATAGGGGAGGAGAGGGTGAGATGTATGGAAAGAGTAACATGGAAACTTACACTACCATATGTAAAATAGATAGCCAACGGGAATTTGCTATATGGCTCTGGAAACTCAAACAGGGGCTCTGGAAATTCAAACAGGGGCTCTGGATTGGGTGGGATGGGGTGGGAGATAGGAAGGAGGTTCAAGGGGGAGGGGATATATGTATATCTATGGCTGATTCATGTTGAGGTTTGACAGAAAACAACAAAATTCTGTAAAGCAATTATCCTTCAATAAAAAAAATAAAAATAAAAAGTAGAGCTAAACTGACCCTAGAATAAAGGCTACTCTATGAACTCTCTTTAAAAAAAAAAAAAAAATGAGTAGAAATGGTGGGGGTGGGGGTCGGGGGAGGTTGAAGTGGAGACTGAAAGGATCAAGTTGATCCACAAATTCTACACAAGAATACATAAATCTCAGAGTGTCATACCAACACTAAGGCCCTCTGCACAAGTGCTGTGGGTCCTTCCTCTAGGACAAGGTAGGAGCAATATTATCAGTGGAAAAATGAAAATAAACAGACTGCTTAGAGCACCACTATCCAATAATACTTAATGCATACTACATATTGAAATTTAAATTGTCAAGTGACCACATTTTAAAAAATAAATGACATTACTTTTAATGTCTATTTTAAACTTGATATATCCAAAATATTACGGTTTCAGTGTTTACCTAATGGGAAGTAAATTATTATTAAAATATTTTACCTGTTTTTCATGCAAAGACTTTGAAATACAGTGTATAATTCAGCAGATCTGATCTCAGTTCAGGTTTGCCTGATTTCAAGTCCTTCACAGCCATATATGATTGGTGGTTACTATACTGAACAGCACAGACCTAAATCTAGGGAGTCTGAGTGTCAGTTGTGTATAAGAGTGGTCTAGGAAGAGAAAGAGAAATATCATATGACATCCTTTACATGTGAAATCTAAAAATAAATACAAATGAACTTACAAAACAAAAAGAGACTTACAGACTTAGACAATGAGCTCATTGTTTCCAGGGGAAGGATGAGGGGAAGGGATAGTTAGGGGATTTGGGATGGACATGCACACACTGCTATATTTAAAATGGATAACCAACAAGGACCTGATGTAGAGTACATGGAACTTAACTCAATGTTATGTGGCAACTTGGATGGGAGGGGAGTTTGGGGGAAATTTGATACATTTATGGGTATGGCTGAGACCCTTTGCTGTTCACCTGAAACTATCACAACATTGTCTTAATTGGCTATACTCCAATGCATAATAAAAAGTTTTTTTAAAAAAGAGTAGTCTAGGAAAGCCAACATCTCAGGACCTTGAGCTCATAAGAAGTTGCAGCCCCTCCAGCTGGAGAAAGAGAGTCATCATTCCCTTAGGAAAGGAACCATAGAAGCTAAGTTTAGAAGAGGCCCCTTGTAATCGTCCAGCATTATTTTGGGGCCATCCTGTTTGTCAAATCACAGAATAAGATTGTTAATACCCAAAATATTTATTTAATGTATCTGTCTGCTGTCATTAAAATAATGTAGCTTTTTCAAGAGCTTAATTAGACCATGAGGTAAACAGGAGCAACCTACTACAACAACTTCAGTCTTGCAAAGTCATTGACTGCCAGATGTCACCAATGAAAATCATATGCAAACTGATAAAGATCACTTCCATAATAGATCAATCATATTTAATACAGGCATGCCATTTATTAGAAATAATCCATCTACTTTACTTATTACAATAGACAGCAGCAAAAGAGTAGTCTATCTAAGAACTATAAACAGACAACGAAAGCAGGTAGCTCCTGGGTATGAAAGAGCTTGTTGTGAAAACCTACCAGTCCCAAAGGATATGCCAGTATGTATATCTAGACCTTATACATATAGGACACTGTGTCATTTGTTTATGGTTATAGATTTTTCATGTTACTCAGTGACATAAAATACCTAGTTTTCCCAGATACTTTGCATAGAATAAAAACATTGTAATTCATAGATCTGAGTTACAAAAGAAAGATAGATCTCTTTCAGTGTTTTAAAGAGTAATATGCTATGTTCCAGTTAAAACAAACCAAGAAATACTCAGAAAGCTTGTTTGGGGTAAGTGAGTACAGCGTAGATTTAGTCAGCTCAGAGATTTGGAGAAGGAAATGGCAACCCACTCCAGTATTCTTGCCTGGAGAATCCCAGGGACAGAGGAGCCCAGTGCGCTGTCGTCTATGGGGTCGCACAGAGTTGGACATGACTGAAGAGACAGCAGCAGCAGCAGCAGATCTCATATGGTTGTCTCATCTGGTATATATACTCACTGAGTCTCTGAATTTCTCTTTTCAGTGTAACATTCAGGCCTTCTTTTCATATTTCTTAAAGTGCTTCTGGTATCTCTCTATTTTAGAAGTGTGTGGAAAAACAAGACAGTGTATTTTTTAATAGACATCGCTCACCTCTCCAATGATTTTCACAGGATTCTTCCCTGTAGCCAAGATCTTCAGCTGGAGTCTGAGCCAAATGCACCTTTCCAAATGACTTCCCTGTTGGAAAACTGAGGCAGCTGGAAACCTGACCACACCCCAGGCACACCCTCCAAATAGAACTGTTTATTTCCAAACCTGGGGACTTGATAGCTTTTAGAGTAAACCTGTTGAGAGATAGCATATTCAGAAGCAGAGACATTATTTTGCCAACAAAGGTTTGTCTAGTCAAGGCTATGGTTTTTCCTGTGGTCATGTATGGATGTGAGAGTTGGACTGTGAAGAAGGCTGAGCACCGAAGAATTGATGCTTTTGAACTGTGGTGTTGGAGAAGACTCTTGACAGTCCCTTGGACTGCAAGGAGATCCAACCAGTCCATTCTGAAGATCAGCCCTGGGATTTCTTTGGAAGTAATGATGCTAAAGCTGAAACTCCAGTACTTTGGCCACCTCCTGCGAAGAGTTGACTCATTGGAAAAAACTGATGCTGGGAGGGATTGGGGACAAGAGCAGAAGGGGACGACAGAGGATGAGATGGCTGGATGGCATCACTGACTCAATGGACGTGAGTTTGAGTGAACTCTGGGAGTTGGTGATGGACAGGGAGGCCTGGCGTGCTGCGATTCATGGGGTCGCAAAGAGTCAGACACGACTGAGCGACTGATCTGATCTGATCTGTTGAGAGAATTTCTGCAGGATTATTAACAACGTTGACAACAACAACATAACTGATATTTAGTATCTCTTGAATGCTTATTACATGCAGGTCTTGAGCAAAGCTTTCCCCATGGTTCCCTAATTCCATTTGTACAACAACTTTTGAAGAAGGTATTCTGATTTTCCCCTGAAGGAATATCAGGGTAAAAAGTCAATTATCCAAACTCACCTTGCTAGCCATGATGGAGCTGGGGTTTGAACCCAGTCTGATTTCAGATCTCATGCAATTCTTGCTACACATACTGACTGTAACTTGTGAGGGAACAAAATCCCACTTTCAGCTCAAAATTAACTCAGACTCCACCAAAACCATATCTGCACCCATTCTGGATCTAAGAGTCAGCTAAGTATTCCTCTTCTTTGTTTTTCCAATAATGTTTGCATTCCCCATTCACCATACTTTTTGCATTATATAGAGCATTAATCAACTTCTCAGTTGTCTCCCACTAGTTTAAAATTTCTTTAAGGCAATAGTTTTAACCTAGAAGTGATTTCATCCCCCAGGGCACACTCAGCAAGTCTGGAGAGCTTTCAGTTGTCACTGCTGGCAGAGTGGTGCTACTGGCATTTAGTGAGCACAGGTCTTTTTTGTTTTTTTGTTGTTGTTTAATCACTAAGTCGTGTCTGACATTCTTGTGATCCCCATGGAGCCCACAAGGCTCCTCTGTCCATGGGATTTCCCAGGCAGAATACTGGAGTGGGTAACCTATCCCTTCTCCAGGGGACCTTCCTGACCCAGGAATCGAACCAGGGTCTCCTGCATTGCAGGCAGATTCTTTACTACCTGAGCTACCCAGAAGCCACTGTTTTTAACAGGTCAGAAAAAGCAGGTCTCAAAAATTACTGTCAGGACACTCTGCAGTAGGGACTTTCTTGCTTTTCCTGCAGAGGAAGTGGAATCTAAGCAAGCCTTCCTGTGAGAACTTGCTACAGAAAAAAGTGATTTTTCTCATTGAAAACAAGTGAAATAGGATCAAGAACCATAATGGATAGCTCTTATTCAAGAGTAAGAAAATGTTTCTTACAAAAGGCATTGAAAAATGCCTGTTAAATCTCATTGGGTTATTAAGATAACCTACCCAGACTCTTTTCATTAATGTTTATTTATTTATTTCTATTGAAGTATAGTCGATTTACATGGTTTTTAATTCCTGTGATATAGCAAAGTGATTTGGTTATGTACATATTCTTTTTTAAATATTCTTTTCCATCATAGTTTACTGTAGGATTTTTTTAATTAGAGGATAATTGCTTTACGATGTTGTATTAGTTTTTTCTGTACAACAATGTGAATCAGCTATAAGTATACATGTATCCTCTTCCTCTTGAGCCTCACTCCCCCCAGTTAGTGTTTTGTTTGATAGCAATCTAATATTCTAATATTGGTAAAATAATGGTAACCTGATGTCTCTCATATGAATTATGACCTGTAGTAGTCTTTCCTTAGTTTAAATCTCCTTCTGAGGCTGCTCAGTCTTCCTTTCTGGACTAAGATTTGATTAACATGTTACTCTGATGTTTTATTTTTTATAAATAATTATATGTCATTAGATCATAGTTTTCCCCTTTGAGATATTTTTCAAGTCTTTGGGACTTTGGAGCAAGAAATGTGAATCTGGTCAGTAAAGCAGCAGAAATTAGCTGATAAGTAGTGCTTTGAGTAGTTGCAAGAAGCTGGGAGAATAAAAATTTGAGTTCTAGGTGGTGCTAGTGGTAAAAAACCTGCCTGCCAATGCAGGAGACATAAGACAGATTCAATCCCTGGCTTGCGAAGATCCCCCTGGAGGAGGAAATGGCAACCCACTCCAGTATTTTTGCCTGGAGAATTTCATGGACAGAGAGGCCTGGAAGGCTACAGTCCATAGGGTTGCAGAGTCAGACACAACTGAAGTAACAGCACACAGCACTGGCAAGGAAACCCAGGACTTGAGGGACAAAGAGTCAGACATGACTGAAGCAACTTAGCACGCAGCACTGACAAGGAAGCCCAGGGCTTGATGGACCAAGAACCTGTATGAAAGAAAGGATACTTTCAAATAAAAGATACTGGGACTGTGGCATACCTACATGAGAAAAAAGGAGAGAGAATCTTGACCTTTATTTTATATCATACCATTTAAAAAACTCTTCCAGAAGTATTTTAGGTTTAAATATAAAATTTAAAACTAAAAGCTTCTAAAAGACAACAGGAAACTATATTAAGAGTGGAAAAAAATTTAAGCACCTCAAAGGCACTAAATTTAAAAGAAAAGATTGATCAATTGGACTGCATTAAAATTAAGAACTTCCTTTTTTTTTTTCAAAGGACACCTTTAAGAAAGTGAAAAAGGTAAGTCCCAGAGTAAAAGATTTTCAATTTATATATTCAACAAAGGACTTGTATCTGGAAAGTAAAAACAGTTCTTCCAAATCAGTAAGAAAAAATAGACAACCCAATTGAAAAAAATGAACCAAAGACTTACACAGATGCCTTGTAAAAGATGATGTCAAAAAGACAATAAACATGAAGATGTATCAAAATCATTATTTATCATGGAAACACCAGGTACAACTACAGTTACACAATAACAGCTAACATTTTAAAAGAATAGCACCAAATGTTTGTGAGATTGTGAGTAACAGTCTTACACACTGTTTGAAAAATGGGAATTGGTACTTCTACTGTTTGGCAATATAGGCTTTTACGTTAGACATATGTATAACTTAGGATCAAGCACTTCTACTCCTATCTTTCCACAATGCAAAGATGCAAAAATATGTTCAACAAAAGGCATTCATAATAATGTTTATTATAACACTATTTGGAATACCCCCAAACAGGAAACAACACAAATGCCTTTTAGCAGAATTGACTAATAAATCATAGTCTATTCAGACAAGGTAATATTAAATAAGAATAAGAATGAAATACTATAATATTAATAGTGTTAGCAATATGAATGAAATAGAGCAACATTGATAATCTTAATGAAGGAAAGAAAGCAAATACAAGGGCATACACTATGCAACTTCATTTATTTCAAGTTCAAACACATATAGAATTAGTTAGTGGCAAAGATGTCAAGATAGCAGTTGCCTTTGAGAGAGATGGTAGGGACTGCAAAGAATACAAAGGAGGATTCTGGGCTGTTGGTAATGTTCTTTCTTGACCTGAGTAGTAGTAGTATAACCACTAATGAAAAAAGTTCACTGAGCTGTACACTTATGATGTGGGCACTTTTCTTCTGTGTGTTATATTTTAGCACAAAGTTTATGCTCTAAAAATTCCATTACAAATCAGATGAAAAAACAATGTTCATGTCTTAGGCAAAGCCCTTAGAGACTGTATAAGATAATCAGGTTGCAAAAAGAAACTCTGACCTCAATATATTATTTGTTTTGATTAAGACAAAAATCTTAATTTCTTCTTTCTATTACATATTTTTACCACTTGACATTACAGTGTTTATTAACTTATTTATTGCCTGCTTCCGCCCCCCAACTAGCATGCAAACTACGTGAAGGCAAAGAGTTTGTCTAATTTATTCACTGCTGTAAACTCAGCATCTAAAATAGTACATAAAAATTCCTTATAAATCTTTACTGAATGAATGAATCAAGCACATTATGGTCATTACTGGTCATTGATGATTTCATTTTGTTTGAGTTTCACACACACAGAACCTTACAGAAACCTCACAATAATTCCAGAGCTTAAACAATTTGCAAGCGGTGGACAATAAGTAATTGAAAAAAGTTCTGGAAGATAACCCCTTAATCTTGCTTCATAGCGACAATGGAAGAAGACCATAAAGCATTATAAAGAATTATTTTGGTTGAAGGGAATATCTTGCCAATCAGAATATTCTCTATACAATGTTTAGTTTTATAAAGGGAGAAAACAGTTTTTCCTGCCACTCAGACAAGAAGGAAAATATGGCTCAAAGGCTATAAGATAATGCCATTATCTGGACTGGACTAGTATCCAGAATGATGTGACCATCTGCTGACTGATTTGCATCCCTACCTAAAGCACATTGGGTAGGTGAAGTAATATTGGGAAATCAATAAGAACATTCCCTTTATGAAACAGGTGATATGAGCCCCTTCCTTACAGGCTACTGGCCCCAGAGGATGTGACTTTTGGGCTCACATACAATCCATGGGCATGACTCAAAGAATCAGGCACTACTGAAGCAACAGAGCAAGTAAGCAAATGAATAACACAGAGAGGAAGCCAGAGAGCTCAGGGGAGGTCTGTACAGACTGCCTGGTGAGGGGTGAGCCTGGGAAAGCAGCCCTGGATGGGTGAGCACAGAGAGAAGGAGCAACAGTGGGCATAGCATCACAGGAGACCATGAATAATTCAGTATCAAGAATAAATGTGAGAAAAAATGGAGCAGGAAGAGAAAGCTAACAATCAGAGCCGTTGCAAGAGAAATGGGGAAATGCACACGTGTCCATCCACATCCAGGGAAGCAAAGCCCATTTACTGAACTGAGTATTGCATAAAGACTGAATCAGCTGACATAAGAAGAAATGGGAAGAGGAAAGAGGTGAAGGAGTGAGGAAAAGCAGGAAAAGCAGCAGGACAAATGGTCATTGTCCAATGAGAACAGGCAGCTGTCCTCATTGAGGGGGCAGAGCTAAATGTATGTGTGTTGAAATTGTGATATCATTGATGTTTAATACAGCTACTTCATAAGTGCATTTTAAGCTAATTCTAAAGAATATTAGTAAGCCTCCAAAAAGCTTTCTAAAAGATAATTAGTTTATATTTTTTTAAATTATGAAATCCTGGAGGACTGATGTCCAGTAAGGCTGTACATAACAGAGGCATGTACCTTCCCTACCTGGCAGAGAGAAAATGGGACTGTTACAAGGTAAATTCCCTAAATAGGAGTGGTTTGAGGAATGCCTGTGATCAAGGTTGTGTCTGAAGGATATCCTTCACAACACAAGCAGAATAAAACCTGATACACCAATCTGCTTCATTTGTACCCTTAGTCCAAGCAGCCAGGGTTTGGTCTTTATTCATGGCATAAATATGACTCAAACTCAGTATTCAAAATTGTGTTGGGTCAATAGACACAGCTAAGAATTCAAAATTAAAACTAATATTAGAATTGGTTAGAGCCTTCCTTTTTTTAAATGCAGACTCATGTAAAATATACCCTAGATAGGTTGTTATGGTTCCAAACTGAATTTTTTTTTTCCATAGAAGTTAAAATGTTAATGAAATGTCATTACCGGGGGCAAGGGAAAGGAAAGGATTAAACAAACTACTGTTGTATAACTCTGACTTAAGGGACAATATCCATGATGAACCTATTATCTCTTTTTCCAGGCAAGATATTTACTGAATCTACTTTTTAAACCAGCCAAAATTGCAAAATGCAATTCATTCTTTAAATAATTGGAAATCAGTATTGTGAATGGATTTTGATTGCTAGGAAAAATTTTTTTGGCTTTTTCTTATTAGCAAGGCACAGCTGAAAATGAAGATGGAAGACAAATAAAATATGAACTTGTTAATGGACCCTGGAAAAATAAATGAGTTTTTCTTAATTTCTTAGTGACTGTGGAGAGAATGTTTATGTCACAATAGAAAAGACAGTTCTGTCAAAACTCTGCAAAATAAGTGGGAAACATATAGAAATAGGTAAGTTATTTTTTTTTAATTTTATTTTATTTTTAAACTTTACATAATTGTATTATTTTTGCCAAATATCAAAATGAATCCACCACAGGTATACATGTGTTCCCCATCCCGAACCCTCCTCCCTCCTCCCTCCCCATACCATCCCTCTGGGTCGTCCCAGTGCACCAGCCCCAAGCATCCAGCATCGTGCATCGAACGTGGACTGGCAACTCGTTTCCTACATGATATTTTACATGTTTCCTTGCCATTCTCCCAAATCTTCCCACCCTCTCCCTCTCCCACAGAGTCCATAAGACTGTTCTATACATCAGTGTCTCTTTTGCTGCCTCGTACACCGGGTTATTGTTACCATTTTTCTAAATTCCATATATATGCGTTAGTATACTGTATTTATGTTTTTCCTTCTGGCTTACTTCACTCTGTATAATAGGCTCCAGTTTCATCCACCTCATTAGAACTGATTCAAATGTATTCTTTTTAATGGCTGAGTAATACTCCATTGTGTGTATGTACCACAGCTTGCTTATCCATTCATCTGCTGATGGACATCTAGGTTGCTTCCATGTCTTGGCTATTATAAATCAAAGAGGACACTAATAGATGGAGAAATATACCATGTTCATGGATTAGAAGAATCAATATAGTGAAAATGAGTATACTACCCAAAGCAATTTATAGATTCAACGCAATCCCTATCAAGCTACCAACAGTATTCTTCACAGAGCTAGAACAAATAATTTCACAATTTGTATGGAAATACAAAAAACCTCGAATAGCCAAAGCGATCTTGAGAAAGAAGAATGGAACTGGAGGAATCAACCTACCTGACTTCAGGCTCTACTACAAAGCCACAGTTATCAAGACAGTATGGTACTGGCACAAAGACAGAAATATTGATCAATGGAATAAAATAGAAAGCCCAGAGATAAATCCACGCACATATGGACACCTTATCTTTGACAAAGGAGGCAAGAATATACAATGGATTAAAGATAATCTCTTTAACAAGTGGTGCTGGGAAATCTGGTCAACCACTTGTAAAAGAATGAAACTGGACCACTTTCTAACATCATACACAAAAATAAACTCAAAATGGATTAAAGATCTAAACGTAAGACCAGAAACTATGAATTAAGTTATTTTTTTATCCTCCCTAACAACTTCTTGAAAATGAGTTTTAAAAATAAAAAACTAAGTAAATTACTTATTCAGAGTTGATTTTTCTTGTAGTTGTTGAAGTCTTAAATATTCAGGATACATACAGATTCATTGATTCCAGAGGCAAATAGACTTTCAAGCTTTATAATTTGGTGTAAAAGGTTGAGTCTTATATCTGGAAATATATCAAAAGAAAGGACTCTGCTCCACAATCAACCTTTAACTGTATATATAAATTGGGGTTGGTTCCTTAGCTTCTGAGAGTTCATTTACTCATTTGTTAAGTGGAGAAAATAATACCGTCCCACTCAATACTCATTGTGAAAATCAAATTAACAACAGAAGGAATAGGCTGTTGAAAGTGATTTTTCTTATTCTAACATCTTGTTCACTAGCTGAGCATTTGTTGACTTGCAGAGGCTTGTGTGTCCACTACTGGGCTGCCACCTGGGTGAAGAATGATGCTGCTGCTGCTGTTGTTAAGTCGCTTCAGTCGTGTCGGACTCTGTGCGACCCCATAGACAGTAGCCCACCAGGCTCTGCCGTCCCTGGTATTCTCCAGGCAAGAACACTGGAGTGGGTTGCTATTTCCCTCTCCAATGCAGGAAAGTGAAAGTGAAGTCACTCAGTCATGTCCGACTCTTAGTGACCCCATGGACTGTAGCCCACTAGGCTCCCCCGTCCATGGGATTTTCCAGAGGCAGTGTTATTAGGCTTCTCCAGAAAAACAAAACCAATAGATCTATCTACCTATCTATCTATCTTTATATTTGTCATTGTTTAGTCACTCAGTTATGTCCAACTCTTTGCAATGCCATAGACTGTAGGCTGCCAGGCTTCTCTGTCCTTGGGGTTCCCTAGGCATGTGCAAGTCGTTCAGCCATGTCCAACTCTTGGCGACCCCATGACAAAAAACAAAAACAAAACAAACAGCCAAAAAAAAACCCTACCATTGACTGACTGGCTTATAAACAACAAAATATATATTTCACAATTCTGGAGGCTGGAAGTCCAAAATCAAGGTGCCAGTGGATTCAGAGTCTGTTATTTGTCTGCTTCCTGGTTCACAGATAGACATCTTTTCACTGTGTCCACACACATCAAGAAATGAGGAAGCTCTCTGGTTTTTTTTATAAGGGCACTAATCCCTTCATCAGAGTTGCACTCATAACCTAATCACTTCCCAAAGTCCTCACCTCCTAGCATCACTACATTGGGCATTAGGATTTCGAGACAACATAAATGTTCATTTGTAGCAGATGCAAGGCAAATGCGCTTCCTCCAGGACACACTTCATCTGTGTGTGCTAAGTCCCTTTGGTCATGTTCCAGTCTTTGTGACCCTATGGACTGTAGCCCACCAGGCTGCTCTGTTAATGGGATTCTCCAGGCAAGAACACTGGAGTGGGATGCCATTTCCTTCTCCAGTGTATCTTCCCAACCCAGGAATCAAACCCACTTCTCTTACATCTCCTGCCTTGGCCAGTGGGTTCTTTACCACTGGCACCACCTGGGAAGCCCTCCAGGACACACACAAATAACCAATGAAAATGTGCATGTTTACTACACAGAGGATATTTAAAACCTGACTGCAAGAGTCTCAGGGATATAAGAAATATGATGATTTTCCACTAATCTGCTCTTCTCTTTCAACAGCCAGAATCATCTTTAGGTACAGGAAAGAGGGGCCACTGCTCTGAATCCTCCGAATGTCTCTTCCCCAGGTCCATCCTCCTAAGGATAGACTGTCCTGCGGGTATGTGCACCATACACTGAGAAGTGGCCAAGAGTTGGCTGATTGTAGAAGGTGTGCTAAAAGCTTGGATAGTGGGTCAAGTTAACCGTATATGTGGGTATAAGTCCCTCAAAGAGCCAAAGGTAAGAAGAGAAAGAGGCAGGTCCTCTCATTGGAGTATAGAACTGTCTGAAATTTTTAACTTCAGAATTAGCTTTCCAAAATATTATGAAGATCCATCTGTCAAAGGAAGAAAAGAGGAAATAATTTTATATTACAGTTTGTTGTCTTGATTTCTAACTGTAAGTTACAAATGCCAGGATATCTTGTTTCAGATCACAAAGGAAGCAGGGGTATATTATAGTATATTCTCATTGTCTTCAGTTTTTTCCTTTTCAGAGTGTTGGCTAACCCCCATTTAGGTAATTGGTAGTATCTAATTAAACTACCTATGTGGTTTTAATTTGTCATGGCATTTTTCAATGTTCCTACTCACCAAGAGTTAGATGAAATATTTTCTAAGTATATCATTTTGTAAAGCTCTCCAGAGTGAAACACAAGATTAGTATAAGGTCATAATCATGATGATAAAAGCAGAGTCTTAAATTTATGTTCAAAGTTTCTATAATGATTTGAGACAAAAACTTTTGTCATTATAAAATGTGATCAGTGGAAAAGTATGTCATTCAAACTAAATTGATTAGTAGATTTATGTTCTCTACTTTGACTTTACAATGCTTTTGCTAAGTTTTCAAGCCCATCTCCAAAACAGATCCATCAGGCACTTGCTAGTCAATTTCCCCATCAGTGAATTCCTGTTTTAAGAAATGTTGGGTCCCACACCCCTTACTGAGTGGGCAAGGTGCCATCTCCCCCCTGGCCTAGCTGACTAAATGAGGATGGTCACCTAATTTGAGCTGAACTAAGTAGCATTTCTTGCAAACATAGGCTCAACAGACTTGTGGACACAGGGAGGGAAAGCCAGGGTGGGGCAAATTGAGAAGTAGCACTGACATATACTACCATGCATACAATAGATAGCTAGTGGGAAGCTGCTGTATAGCACAGGGAGCTCAGCCTGGTGCTCTGTGATGACCTGGAGGGAAGAGAGGGAGGAGGGGATGGGTGGGAGGCTCAGAGGGAGAGATATATGTATACCTATAGCTGATTCAAGACAGGCGGGTCATGGTGCAGAGATCTGACAGAATGTGGTCCACTGGAGAAGGGAATGGCAAACCACTTCAGTATTCTTGCCTTGAGAACCCCATGAACAGTATGAAAAGGCAAAATTATAGGATATTGAAAGAGAAACTGCTACTGGAGATCAGTGGAGAAATAACTCCAGAAAGAATGAAGGGATGGAGCCAAAGCAAAAAGAATAGCCAGCTGTGGGTGTGACTGGTGATAGAAGCAAGGTCCAATGCTGTAAAGAGCAATATTGCACAGGAACCTGGAATGTCAGGTCCATGAATCAAGGCAAATTGGAAGTGGTCAAACAGTGGATGGCAAGAGTGAATGTCAACATTCTAGGAATTAGCGAACTGAAATGGACTGGAATGGGTGAATTTAACTCAGATGACCATTATGTCTACTACTGTGGACAGGAATCCCTCAGAAGAAATGAAGTAGCCATCATTGTCAACAAAAGAGTCCGAAATGCAGTACTTGGATGCAATCTCAAAAACAACAGAATGGTCTCTGTTCATTTCCAAGACAAACCATTCAATATCACAGTAATCCAAGTTTATGCCCCAACCAGTAACGCTGAAGAAGCTGAAGTTGAATGGTTCTATGAATACCTACAAGACCTTTTAGAACTAACACCCAACAAAGATGTCCTTTTCATTATAGGGAACTGGAATGCAAAAGTAGGAAGTCAAGAAACACCTGGAGTAACAGGCAAATTTGGCCCTGGAATATGGAATGAAGCAGGGCAACGACTAATAGAGTTTTGCCAAGAAAATGCACTGGTCATAACAAACACCCTCTTCCAACAACACAAGAGAAGACTCTATACATGGACATAACCAGATGGTCAACACCAAAATCAGATTGATTATATTCTTTGCAGCCAAAGATGGAGAAGCTCTATACAGTCAGCAAAAACAAGACCAGGAGCTGACTGTGGCTCAGACCATGAGCCTCTTATTGCCAAATTCAGACTGAAATTGAAGAAAGTAGGGAAAACCACTAGGCCATTCAGGTATGACCTAAAGCAAATCCCTTATGATTATACAGTGGAAGTGAGAAATAGATTTAAGGGCCTACATCTGATAGATACAGTGCCTGATGAACTATGGAATGAGGTTCTTGACATTGTACAGGAGACAGGGATCAAGACCATCCCGATGGAAAAGAAATGCAAGAAAGCAAAATGGCTGTCTGGGGAGGCCTTACAAATAGCTGTGAAAAGAAGAGAAGTGAAAAGCAAAGGAGAAAAGGAAAGATATAAGCATCTGAATGCAGAGTTCCAAAGAATAGCAAGAAGAGATAAGAAAGCCTTCTTCAGTGATCAATGCAAAGAAATAGAGGGAAAAAAAACAGAATGGGAAAGACTAGGGATCTCTTCAAGAAAATCAGAGATACCAAAGGAACATTTCATGCAAAGATGGGCTCGATAAAGGACAGAAATGGTATGGACCTAACAGAAGCAGAAGATATTAAGAAGAGGTGGCAAGAATACACGAAGAACTGTACAAAAAAGATCTTCAGGACCCAGATAATCACAATGGTGTGATCACTGACCTATAGCCAGACATCCTGGAATGTGAAGTCAAGTGGGCCTTAGAAAGCATCACTATGAACAAAGCTAGTGGAGGTGATGGAATTCCAGTTGAGCTATTTCAAATCCTGAAGGATGATGCTGTGAAAGTGCTGCACTCAATATGCCAGCAAATTTGGAAAACTCAGCAGTGGCCACAGGACTGGAAAAGGTCAGTTTTCATTCCAATCCCAAAGAAAGGCAATGCCAAAGAATGCTCAAACTACCGCACAATTGCACTCATCTCACACGCTAGTAAAGTAATGCTCAAAATTCTCCAAGCCAAGCTTCAGCAATATGTGAAACCGTAAACTTCCTGATGTTCAAGTTGGTTTTAGAAAAGGCAGAGGAACCAGAGATCAAATTGCCAACATCTGCTGGATCATGGGAAAAGCAAGAGAGTTCCAGAAAAACATCTATTTCTGCTTTATTGACTATGCCAAAGCCTTTGACTGTGTGGATCACAATAAACTGTGGAACATTCTGAAAGAGATGGGAATACCAGACCACCTGACCTGCCTCTTGAGAAATTTGTATGCAGTTCAGGAAGCAACAGTTAGAACTGGACATGGAACAATAGACTGGTTCCAAATAGGAAAAGGAGTTCGTCAAGGCTGTATATTGTCACCCTGTTTATTTAACTTATATGCAGAGTACATCATGAGAAATGCTGGCCTGGAAGAAACACAAGCTGGAATCAAGATTGCCAGGAGAAATATCAATAACCTCGGATATGCAGATGACACCACCCTTATGGCAGAAAGTGAAGAAGAACTAGAAAGCCTCTTGATGAAAGTGAAATTGGAGACTGAAAAAGTTGGCTTAAGGCTCAACATTCAGAAAATGAAGATCATGGCATCCGGTCCCATCACTTCATGGGAAATAGATGGGGAAACAGTGGAAACAGTGTCAGACTTTATTTTTCTGGGCTCCAAAATCACTGCAGATGGTGACTCCGGCCATGAAATTAAAAGACGCTTACTCCTGGGACGGAAAGTTATGACCAACGTAGATAGCATATTCAAAAGCAGAGCCATTACTTTGCCAACAAAGGTCCGTCTAGTCAAGGCTATGGTTTTTCCTGTGGTCATGCATGGATGTGAGAGTTGGATTGTGAAGAAGGCTGAGCACTGAAGAATTGATGCTTTTGAACTGTGGTGTTGGAGAAGACTCTTGAGAGTCCCTTGGACTGCAAGGAGATCCAACCAGTCCATCCTAAAGGAGATCAGTCCTGGGATTTCTTTGGAAGGAATGATGCTAAAGCTGAAACTCCAGTACTTTGGCCACCTCATGCGCAGAGTTGACTCATTGGAAAAGACTCTGATGCTGGGAGGGATTGGGGACAGGTGGAGAAGGGGACGACAGAGGATGAGATGGCTGGATGGCATCACTGACTCGATGGACGTGAGTCTGAGTGAACTCTGGGAGTTGGTGATGGACAGGGAGTCCTGGCGTGCTGCAATTCATGGGATCGCAAAGAGTCGGACATGACTGAGTAACTGATCTGATCTGATATGATCTGATAGCTGATTCATGTTGTTGTACAGCAGAAATAACACAACATTGTAAAATAACTATTCTGCGATTTAAAAATAAATTTGAAAAGACTAAATTAAAAAACATAGGTTCAAGGACTCTTGTCAGTCTCTGTTGGGCATTTGATCTGATACAGGGTGCAATGCCAAGATGGGGGTAACTACATTAGTTATGAGAGAGTGGAGCATAGGAAGTCTACCTGCAAACAGAATCACGAAGTAGACAGACAGACAGAGATCTTAGCAGAGATCCCAAGAGACTGAAAGGAAAAAAAAAAAAGAGATGCTGCCTTGATTTCTGTTACTTTCCCAATCCTGGTTCCAGATCAAGTGACTGACAGCTGCATTTGCTCTTTTGGGTTCTGAAAAGATGCCCTTGTATTTTTATAATAAATTAGATAGCTTACTTAAACTAATTTAAGTGGTATTAAAAGCAACCACCTTTCAATAAAAAGTAGATTTTACCATCTGTAATTCTGTAATTCTATGATGGCACTTTGTATACAACCTACATGCAGAAACGAATTTAATAATATAAATCTTATAATATAAATAGTATTAGAATCACCACTTTACAAATGAGAAAATTGAGGTACAGAGAAATTATGTAACTTGTCCAATGTCATTCAACTAGTATTGAAGGTCATTCAGTTAAGAATCAAAAACAGATTGTGTGGCTCCAGGATCCATACTCTAAAGAACTATCTACTTCATAGCATATCTACCATTTTTCTATGATTCAAATAACCATATTTTAGAGGAGGCTGATAGTAACTCATAATTTATTTAGTAACTGCATTAAGCAAAATAAATAAAACAATACAGCCATGAGAAGGAGCCTGAGAAAACCATTAGCATTTGGAATTATGAGTTTGTTATGCAGATTAAAGTCATAAAACCTTTAACCTTTCTTTATAGAATGCCTCACTGACCATCCTTTCTCAGAGGATCTACAAAGAAGATTGATGTATGATAAAATCATTATGAAAATTAGGGTATTTATTTTAATTTTCCAATGAATAAGCAAACATGAACTAGAGAGTAATAAGATTAAATATTTATTAAGCACCCAAGAGAGTCTGGATAACAGTTCCCACATGGCTGAGAATCTCTTTCCAGTTAAAATAATTTCTGTATATTGTCT
Source organism: Bos indicus (assembly GCF_029378745.1). Taxonomy (NCBI): domain Eukaryota; kingdom Metazoa; phylum Chordata; class Mammalia; order Artiodactyla; family Bovidae; genus Bos; species Bos indicus. The sequence continues at coordinate 49,249,617 of NC_091768.1, forward strand.
TCTTTCTACTATATCATTTATTTACTTAAAATGAGATGTAAGAAGCTAAGATTACTGTGAGATCAAATTGAAATTTTAAAACTTTAAGGGTTCTTTTTTTTTTTTTTTACTAAAATTTACACCATTCTGAGATAAAACTAAATACAATCTCTAAAAGTAGGTTTTAAAATGTTAATGACCAAGAACATAACAACAATAAACAATGCTATGTTTTGGATCAGTAAGAATTAGATAATACTAATCTGCTGTTTATACTCTGAGCCCAATTCTGTGAGGTACAGGAAAAATAGAGGGCAAAATTCCTGTCAGTAAAAGTGTACAATCTGGCTTGGAAGACAAAAGAGATCTTCATGAAACAAGCACAGACTGGTAAATGAGGGTATGCTTTGTTATTTATTCATACTCCTAACTCATTAAAAAATATATCTGGTCATCTTCAAGTAGCAGCATTTAATCCAGCCTACATTGTGTGGCTCAAAATAAGCATCTAACAGAGAAGGGTGAGAATGGGGATGCAATAGTCAAGTATGATATCTTGTAGCAAGAAAGTAAGGCTTGACCTTATCCTCCAAGATGAGTATTCCAATAAACAGAAATAAGGGAAGAATCCATCCAATTTCAGAAAAGCAGCATAAACATAAGTTTGGAGGTAGGCAGTATTACACTGTGATTGTCCTTCCAACGTCCATTCTTGCTATACATTGGAAGATAATATCCCCAGTTCCAGGAATGAACCAGGCCCCAGGCAATCAGGGAAAATCCATCTTTTTTCCAGTCACTGGCCAAATTATCCAGGCCTAAACCAATCAGTAAATGTTATTCACTGGTCTGAGTGGTTTAAAGGAAGACTCAATATTGTTTTGGGAAAATATGCTTTCTTACACTGGCCACAGCAAAGCTTGGACTCTGGTTTTCTAAAGTAATCTTAAGTACTAGAACATGAAAAGTGTGATTCTTCATACTCATGGGAAATAGAGATGTTTACTACTGAGGAAATACTGTCAGTTTGTGATGTCACTGATTTGTGATTCTACTTACAGTCCTTAAAATACAACATCTATAAAGAGGAATTTTGTGTTCTTGTTGTATAATATTCTCATTGATAACATATATGAAGAATGAGAAGATTCCCAGGTGGCTCAGACAGTAAAGAGTCTGCCTGAAGTGAGGGAAAATACATTGGGGGATTTGCAAAGCATGTCTATTGTGTATAATACTGACTAAGTTACTTGACTTCAAAGATTATCATTTCATTAAAAGTGAAATACTGGCAAGGGGGAGGGGGGGACGGGGGGAAGTGCAATCCTTAGATGGTGGAGGAATAGGACAGGGAGACCACTTTCTCCCCCACAAATTCATCAAAAGAACATTTGAACGCTGAGTAAATTCCACAAAACAACTTCTGAATGCCGGAGGAGGTCATCAGACACCCAGAAAAGCAGCCCACTGTCTTTGAAAGGAGGTAGGAAAAAATATAAAAGATAAAAAGAGAGACAAAGAGGTAGGGGTGGAGCTCCAAACCAGGAAGGGAGTCTTAAAAAAGAAGTTTCCAAATACCAGGAAACACTGTCACTGCCGAGTCTGTGGCGAGCCTTGGAACCACAGAGGGCAACATAACTGGGAGGGAAAACAAATAAATAATTAAAATCCACAGATTACATACCCAACGGTAACTCCCCCAGCGGAGAAGCACCTCAGACGCCTGCATCCACCACTAGCAAGCGGGGGCTGGGCAGGGAGGCGCGAGCTGCATTGCTTAGAGTAAGGACCAGGCCTGAATGCCCCAGGGCTATCTGAGGGAACTAACTTGAGATAGCAAACCAGACTGTGGGATAGCTACCACGCGAAAAGCCCTAACCAAGAATACACAGAAGAACTGTACAAAAAAGATCTTCACGACCAAGGTAATCACAATGGTATGATCACTCACCTAGAGCCAAACATCCTGGAATGTGAAGTCCAGTGGGCCTTAGAAAGCATAACTACGAACAAAGCTAGTGGAGGTGATAGAATTCCAGTTGAGCCATTTCAAATCCTGAAAGATGATTCTGTGAAAGTGCTGCACTCCATATGCCAGAAAATTTGGAAAACTCAGCAGTGGCCACAGGACTGGAAAAGGTCAGTTTTCTTTCCAATCCCAAAGAATGCCAAAGAATGCTCAAACTACCACACAATTGCATTCATCTCACCCGCTAGTAAAGTAATGCTCAAAATTCTCCAAGCCAGGCTTCAGCAATTCGTGAACCATGAACTTCCTGATGTTCAAGCTGGTTTTAGAAAAGGCAGAGGAACCAGAGATCAAATTGCCAACAGCCGCTGGATCATCGAAAAAGCAAAAGAGTTCCAGACAAACATCTATTTCTGCTTTATTGACTATGCCAAAGCCTTTGATATGTGGATCACAATAAACTGTGGAAAACTCTGAAAGTGATGGGAATACCAGACCACCTGACCTGCCTCTTGAGAAACCTATATGCAGGTCAGGAAGCAACAGTTAGAACTGGACATGGAACAACAGACTGGTTCCAAATAGGAAAAGGAGTACGTCAATTAAGGCTGTATACTGTCACCCTGCTTATTCAACTTATATGCAGAGTACATCATGAGAAACTTTGGGCTGGAAGACGCACAAGCTGTAATCAAGATTGCTGGGAGAAATATCAATAACCTCAGAGATGCAGATGACACCACCCTTATGGCAGAAAGTGAAGAGGAACTAAAAAGCCTCTTGCTGCTGCTAAGTCGCATCAGTCGTGTCCGACTCTGTGCGACCCCATAGACGGCAGCCCACCAGGCTCCCCCATCCGTGGGATTCTCCAGGCAAGAACACTGGAGTGAGTTGCCATTTCCTTATCCAATGCATGAAAGTGAAAAGTGAAAGTGAAGTCACTCAGTCATGTCCAACTCAGCGACCCTATGGACTGCAGCCTACCAGGCTCCTCTGTCCATGGGATTTTCCAGGCAAGAGTACTGGAGTGGGGTGCCATTGCCTTCTCCGAAAAAGCCTCTTGATGAAAGTGAAAGTGGAGAGTGAAAAAGTTGGCTTAAAGCTCAACATTCAGAAAACAAAGATCATGGCATCTGGTCCCATCATTTCATGGGAAATAGAGGGGGAAACAGTGGAAACAGTGTCAGACTTAATTTTTTTGGGCTCCAAAATCACTGCAGATGGTGACTGCAGCCATGACATTAAAAGACACTTACTCCTTGGAAAGAAAGTTATGACCAACCTAGATAGCATATTCAAAAGCAGAGACATTACTTTGCCAACAAAGGTCCGTCTAGTCAAGGCTATGGTTTTTCCAGTGGTCATGTATGGATGTGAGAGTTGGACTGTGAAGAAAGCTGAGCACCAAAGAATTGATGCTTTTGAACTGTGGTGTTGGAGAAGACTCTTGAGAGTCCCTTGGACTGCAAGGAGATCCAACCAGTCCATTCTAAAGGAGATCAGCCCTGGGATTTCTTTGGAAGTAATGATGCTAAAGCTGAAACTCCAGTACTTTGGCCACCTCATGCGAAGAGTTGATTCATTGGAAAAGACTCTGATGCTGGGAGGGATTGGGGGCAGGAGGAGAAGGGGACGACAGAGGAAGAGATGGCTGGATGGCATCACTGACTCGATGGACATGAGTTTGAGTGAACTCTGGGAGTTGTTGATGGACAGGGAAGCCTGGCGTGCTGCAATTCATGGGGTCTCAAAGAGTCAGACATGACTTAGAGACTGAACTGAACTGAACTGAAGACACCCTCAGGCCCGGTCAGAACAAAGGAGTGAGCAGAGCAAGCGGGCTGCAGACCGGCCCATCCCCCTCCAGTGATAGGCAGACAAAGGCAACCAGAGCCAGAAGGGGGCAATCGCAGCCCCAGAGAGGCATTATCTACCAAACTGCAAGGAGGCTTCGTTGCTAACCAAGACTTCTTGAAATTCTGGACGGTCAACATCCACCTGAGAACGTGTGCCTGTTGTACACCCAGAAAACTGAGCGGCAGGGAAGGGGGAGGCCATAAGTCACAGTGACTGTGCTCACCAAATACCCGGTCACCTGAGCTGCTCTGACCTGAGAAGGGCACAAAACTCAGGCCCAACCGAGTCTGCACTTTTGAGGAGTACCCAAGTACCTGAACCTGAGCGGCTTAGACCTGGGAAGTGCATACAACCCAGGGCCGGCCTCAGACAGTTCCCAGGCAAAGCAACCTAGAGCCTGAGCAGTGTAGACAGGGAACGCACACACGCCGTGAGTGGGGGAAAATTCTGTGTGGCCGAGACACTGCAAGCACACGCCAGTGTTATTTGTTTGCAGCATCCCTCCCTCCCCACAGCACTACTGAACAAGTGAGACTAAAAGAGTGTCCACCACAGCCCCCTTGTGTCAGGGTGGAAATTAGACACTGAAGAGACCAGCAAACAGAAGAAGCTAAAACAAACTGAGGAACCGCACTGGAAGTGACAGATGCAATAGATTAAGACCCTGTAGTTAGTACCGACTACATAGGAAGAGGCCTATAGATCTTGAGAAACATAAGCCAGATAAATGAACTACCCGAAAATTAACTGACCCCACACTGCCCACAACAACACCAGAGAAAGTCCTAGATATATTTTTACTATATTTACTATCATTCTTTAATTTTATTTATTTTTTTTAATTTTAAGTCCATTGCTTCTTTAATTTTCATTTTTATAACCTACTATTACTTTGCAAAAAAAAAAAAAAAAAGAGAGACCCTATTTTTTTAAAGCAAACTTCATATATATATATATTTTATAATTTTTGTGACTTTTTTTTTTTCTTTTATATTGTATTTTTGAAAATCCAACCTCTACTCTAGATTTTTAATCTTTGCTTTTTGGTATTTGTTATCAATTTTGTACCTTTAAGAACCCAATCTTCAGTACCCATTTTTACTTGGAAGCGAGATTACTGGCTTGACTGCTCTCTCCTCCTTTGGACTCTCCTTTTTCTCCACCAGGTCGCCTCTATCTCCTCCCTCCCCTTTCTCTTCTCTACCCAAATCTGTGAATCTCTTTGTGTGTTCCAGACTGTGGAGAATACTTAGAGAACTGATTACTGGCTGGATCTGTCGCTGCTTTTGATTCCCCCCTTTATCCTCCTGGCCACCTCTGTCTCTTTTCTCCCTCTTCTCTTCTCTGTGTAACTCTGTGAACATCTCTGAGTGGTCCAGACTGTGGAGCACACATAAGGAAGGGATTACTGGCTAGCTTTCTCTCTCCTCTTTTGATTCCACATCATCTCATCCTGGTCACCTCTATCTCCCTTCTCCCTCTTCTCTTCTCCATGTAACTCTGAGAACCTCTCTGGGTGTCCCTCACTGTGGAAAAACTTTTCATCTTTAACCTAGATGTTTTATCGACAGTGCTGTATAGATGGGGAAGTCTTGAGGCTACTGTAAAAATAAGACTGAAAACCAGAAGCAGGAAGCTTAAGGCCAAATCCTGAGAACACCAGAGAACTCCCGACTCCAGGGAACATTAATCGACAGGAGCTCATCAAACATCTCCATACCTACACTGAAACCAAGCACCACCCAAGGGCCAACAAGTTCCAGAGCAAGACATACCACGCAAATTCTCCAGCAACATAGGAACACAGCCCTGAGCTTCAATATACAGGCTGCCCAAAGTCACTCCAAACCCTCTGACATCTCATAACTCATTACTGGACACTTCATTGCACTCTGGAGAGAAGAAATCCAGCTCCACCCACCAGAACACCTACACAAGCTTCCCTAACCAGGAAACCCTGACAAGCCATCCGTCCAACTCCACCCACAGTGAGGAAACTCCACAATAAAGAGAACTCCACAAACTGCCAGAATACAGAAATGCCACCCCAAACACAGCACTATAAACAAGATGAAGAAATAGAGGCATACTCAGCAGGTAAAGGAACAGGATAAATGCCCACCAAATCAAACAAAAGAGGAAGAGATAGGGAATCTACCTGATAAACAATTCCAAATAATGATAGTGAAAATGATCCAAAATCTTGAAAATAAAATGGAATCACAGATAAATAGCCTGGAAACAAGGATTGAGAAGATGCAAGACTTCCCTGGTCGCTCAGAGGGTAAAGCATCTGCCTGCAATGCAGGAGACCCGGGTTCAATCCCTGGGTCGGGAAGGTCTACTGGAGAAGGAAATGGCAATCCACTCCAGTATTCTTGCTTGGAAAATCCCATGGACAAAGGAGCCTGCTACAGTCCATGGGGTCACAAAGAGTCAGACACAAATGAACTACTTCAATCAATCAATCAGAAGAAATAAAAAAGAGTCAATATATAATGAATAATGCAATAAGTGAGATCAAAAACACTCTGGAGGGAACAAATAGCAGAATAACAGAGGCAGAATATAGGATTAGTGAGGTAGAAGATAGAATAGTAGAAATAAATGAATCAGAGAGGAAAAAAGAGACACAAATTAAAAGAAATGAGGACAATCTCAGAGACCTCAGGGACAATGTTAAATGCCCCAACATTCGAATCATAGGAGTCCCAGAAGAAGAAGACAAAAAGAAAGACCATGAGAAAATACTTGAGGAGATAATAGTTGAAAACTTCCCTAAAATGCGGAAGGAAATATTTACCGAAGTCCAAGAAACCCAGAGAGTCCCAAACAGGATAAACCGAAGGCGAAACACCCCAAGACACATATTAATCAAATTAACAAAGATCAAACACAAAGAACAAATATTAAAAGCAGCAAGGGAAAAATAACAAATAACATACAAAGGGATTCCCATAAGGATAACAGCTGATCTTTCAATAGAAACTCTTCAAGCCAGGAGGCAGTGGCAGGACATACTTAAAGCAATGAAAGAAAATAACCTACAGCCCAGATTACTGTACCCAGCAAGGATCTCATTCAAATATGAAGGAGAAATCAAAAGCTTTACAGACAAGCAAAAGCTGAGAGAACTCAGCACCACCAAACCAGCTCTCCAACAAATGCTAAAGGATCTTCTCAAGACAGGAAACACAGAAAGCGTTTATAAACTCGAACCCAAAACAATAAAGTAAATGGCAATGGGATCATATTTATCAATAATTACCTTAAACTTAAATGGGGTGAATGCCCCAACCAAAAGAAAAAACTGGTTGAATGGATACAAAAACAAGACCCCTATATGTGTTGTCTTTAAGAGACCCACCTCAAAACAAGGGACATATACAGACTGAAAGTGAAGGGCTGGAAAAAGATATACCACGCAAATCGAGACCAAAAGAAAGCAGAAGTAGCAATACTCATATCAGATAAAATAGACTTTAAAACAAAGCCTGTGAAAAGAGACGAAGGACACTATATAATGATCAAACGATCAATCCAAGAAGAAGATATAACAATTATAAATATATATGCACCCAACATAGGAGGGCCACAATATGTAAGACAAGTGCTAACAAGTATTAAATAGGAAATTAACAATAACACAATAATAGTGGGAGACTTTAATACCTCACTTACATCTATGGATAGATCAACTAAACAGAAAATTAACAGGAAACACAAACTTTAAATGATACAATAGACCAGTTAGACTTAATTGATATCTATAGGACATTTCACCCAAAAACAATGAATTTCACCTTTTTCTCAAGTGCACATGGAACCTTCTCCAGAATAGATGACATCCTGGGCCATAAAAGTAGCCTTGGTATATTAAAAAAAAAAAAAAATTTGAAATAATTCCAAGCATCTTTTCTGACCACAATGCAGTAAGATTAGATCTCAATTATAGGAGAAAAACTATTGAAAATTCCAGCATATGGAGGCTGAACAACACGCTGCTGAATAACCAACAAATTACAGAAGAAATCAAAAAAGAAATCAAAATATGCATAGAAAAGAATGAAAATGAAAACACAACAACCCAAAACCTGTGGGACACTGTAAAAGCAATGCTAAGGGGAATGTTCATAGCAATACAGGCATACCTCAAGAAACAAGAAAAAAGTCAAATAAATAATCTAACTCTACACCTAAGCAACTAGAAAAGGAAGAAATGAAGAACCCCAGGGTTAGTAGAAGGAAAGAAATCTTAAAAATTTAGTACAGAAATAAATGCAAAAGAAACAAAAGAGACCATAGCAAAAATCAACAAAGCCAAAAGCTGGTTCTTTGAAAGGATAAGTAAAACTGACAAACCATTAGCCAGAGCCATCAAGAAACAAAGGGAGAAAAATCAAATCAATAAAATTAGAAATGAAAATAGAGAGATCACAACAGACAACACAGAAATACAAAGGATTATAAGAGACTACTATCAGCAATTATATGCCAATAAAATGGACAACTGGGAAGAAATGGACAAATTCTTAGAAAAGTACAACTTTCCAAACCTGAACAAGGAAGAAATGGAAAATCTTAACAGACACATCACAAGCACGGAAACTGAAACTGTAATCAGAAATCTTCCAGCAAACAAAAGCCCAGGTCCAGACGGCTTCACAGCTGAATTCTACCAAAAATTTCAGTTCAGTTCAGTTGCTCAGTCGTGTCCAACTCTTTGAGACCCCATCAATCGCAGCACGCCAGGCCTCCCTGTCAATCACCAGCTTCTGGAGTTCACTCAAACTCACGTCCATCGAGTCAGTGATGCCATCCAGCCATCTTATCCTCTGTCGTCCACTTTTCCTCCTGCCCCCCCTCCCAGCATCAGAGTCTTTTCCAATGAGTCAACTCTTCGCATGAGGTGGCCAAATTACTGGCGTTTCAGCTTTAGCATCATTACTTCCAAAGAACACCCAAGACTGATCTCCTTTAGAATGGACTGGTTGTATCTCCTTGCAGTCCAAGGGACTCTCAAGAGTCTTCTCCAACACCACAGTTCAAAAGCATCAATTCTATGATGTTCAGCTTTCTTCACAGTCCAACTCTCACATCCATACATGACCACCGGGAAAACCATAGCCTTGACTAGATGGACCTTTTTGGCAAAGTAATGTCTCTGCTTTTCAATATGCTATCTGGGTTGGTCATAACTTTCCTTCCAAGGAGTAAACATCTTTTAATTTCATGGCTGCAATCACCACCTATCCTACTCAAACTCTTCCAGAAAATTGCAGAGGAAGGTAAACTTCCAAACTCATTCTATTAGGCCACCATCACCCTAATACCAAAACCTGACAAAGACGCCACAAAAAAAGAAAACTACAGGCCAATATCACTGATGAACATGGATGCAAAAATCCTTAACAAAATTCTAGCAATCAGAATCCAACAACACATTAAAAAGATCATACACCATGACCAAGTGGGCTTTATCCCAGGGATGCAAGGATTCTTCAATATCCGCAAATCAATCAATGTAATACACCACATTAACAAATTGAAAAATAAAAGCCATATGATTATATCAGTAGATGCAGAGAAAGCCTTTGACAAAATTCAACATCCATTTATGATAAAAACTCTCCAGAAAGCAGGAATAGAAGGAACATACCTCAACATAATGAAAGCTATATATGACAAACCCACGGCAAACATTATCCTCAATGGTGAAAAATTGAAAGCATTTCCCCTAAAGTCAGGAACAAAACAAGGGTGCCCACTTTCACCACTACTATTCAACATAGTTTTGGAAGTTTTGGCCACAGCAATCAGAGCAGAAAAAGAAATAAAAGAAATCCAAATTGGAAAAGAAGAAGTAAAACTCTCACTGTTCGCAGATGACTTGATCCTCTACAGAGAAAACCCTAAAGACTCCACGAAAAAAGTACTAGAGCTAATCAATGAATATAGTAAAGTTTCAGGATATAAAATCAATACACAGAAATCCCTTGCATTCCTATACACTAATACTGAGAGAATAGAAAGAGAAATTAAGCAAACAATTCCATTCACCATTGCAATGAAAAGAATAAAATACTTAGGAATATATCTACCTAAAGAAACAAAAGACCTATATATAGAAAACTATAAAACACTGATGAAAGAAATCAAAGAGGACACTAATAGATGGAGAAATATACCATGTTCATGGATCGGAAGAATCAATATAGTGAAAATGAGTATACTACCCAAAGCAATCTATAGATTCAATGCAATCCCTATCAAGCTATCAATGGTATTTTTCACAGAGCTAGAACAAATAATTTCATAATTTGTATGGAAATACAAAAAACCTTGAATAGCCAAAGCGATCTTGAGAAAGAAGAATGGAACTGGAGGAATCAACCTGCCTGACTTCAGGCTCTACTACAAAGCCACAGTCATCAAGACAGTATGGTACTGGCACAAAGACAGAAATATAGATCAATGGAACAAAATAGAAAGCCCAGAGATAAATCCACGCACCTATGGACACCTTATCTTTGAGAAAGGAGGCAAGAATATACAATGGAGAAAAGACAATCTCTTTAATAAGTGATGATGGGAAAACTGGTCAACCACTTGTAAAAGAATGAAACTAGAACACTTTCTAACACCATACACAAAAATAAACTCAAAATGGATTAAAGATCTAAATGTAAGACCAGAAACTATAAAACTGCTAGAAGATAACATAGGCAAAACACTCTCCGACATAAATCATAGCAGGATCCTCTATGACCCACCTCCTAGAATATTGGAAATAAAAGCAAAAATAAACAAATGGGACCTAATTAAAATTAAAAGCTTTTGCACAACAAAGGAAACTATAAGCAAGGTGAAAAGACAGCCTTCAGAATGGGAGCAAATAATAGCAAATGAAGCAACTGACAAAGAATTAATCTAAAAAATATACAAACAACTCCTGCAATTCAATTCCAGAAAAATAAATGACCCAATCAAAAAATGGGCCAAAGACCTAAACAGACATTTCTCCAAAGAAGACATACAGATGGCTAACAAACACATGAAAAGATGCTCAACATCACTCATTATCAGAGAAATGCAAATCAAAACCACAATGAGGTACCATTTCACGCCAGTCAGAATGGCTGCGATCCAAAAGTCTACAAGCAATAAATGCTGGAGAGGGTGTGGAGAAAAGGGACCCTCTTACACTGTTGGTGGGAATGCAAACTAGTACAGCCACTATGGAGAACAGTGTGGAGATTCCTTTAAAAACTGGAAAAAGAACTGCCATATGACCCAGCAATCCCATTCTTGGGCATACACACCCAGGAAACCAGAATTGAAAGAGACACATGTACCCCAATGTTCATCGTAGCACTGTTTATAATAACCAGGACATTGAAGCAATCTAGATGTCCATCAGTAGAAGAATGGATAAGAAAGCAGTGGTACATATACACAACGGAGAATTATTCAGCCACTAAAAATAATACATTTGAACCAGTTCTAATGAGGTGGATGAAACTGGAGCCTATTATACAGAGTGAAGGAAGCCAGAAAGAAAAACACCAATACAGTATACTAACACATATATCGGGAAAGGCACTGGCGACCCACTCCAGTACTCTTGCCTGGAAAAATCCCATGGATGGAGGAGCCTGGAAGGCTGCAGTCCATGGGGTTGCTAAGAGTCGGACACGACTAAGCGACTTCATTTTACTTTTCACTTTCACTTTTCACTTTCATGCACTGGAAAAGGAAATGGTAACCCACTCCAGTGTTCTTGCCTGGAGAGTCCCAGGGACAGGGAAGCCTGGTGGGCTGCCATCTATGGGGTCGCACAGAGTCGGACACAACTGACCCAATTTAGCAGCAGCCGCAGCAGCAAAGCTTATATATGGAATTTAGAAAGATGATAACAATAACCCTGTATGAGAGCCAGCAAAAGAGACACAGATATATAGAACAGTCTTTTGGACTCTGTGGGAGAGGGTGAGGGCTGGGTGATTTGGGGAAATAGCATTGAAACATGTATAATATCATATGTGAAATGAATCACCAGTCCAGGTGTGATGCATGATACAGGATGCTCGGGGCTGGTGCACTGGGATGACCCAGAGGGATGGTACGGGGAGGGAGGTGGGATGGGGGTTCAGGATGGGGAGCACGTATACACCTGTGGCGGATTCATATTGATGTATGGCAAAACCAATACAATATTGTAAAGTAATTAGCCTCCAATTAAAATAAATAAATTTATATTAAAAAAGAAAAAATAAAAGTGAAATACAATGTTTTTGTCCCTCTGTCTCACAGATTTTGGGAGTTATTGTCCATGAAAGGAGGATGTAGTGGTGATGCACAATAAGCTTTAGGAAGAACATAAGCATAATTGCACTAAAGTGAAAATCACTACTAAGCCAGTTAATAGCCAAATTTATATTCCTTTTTTGTTTATTTGTTTTATATTCCTTTTTAATAAATAGCTTTGCTAATGTGTTCTAGTTTCTAAAACACCCAGAACACTAGGCTTCTTTAATCAGAGTTCCTCTGAATCATTTTCTTTTCCAACATAGTTGAAATATTTGGAATGGCTGAAGAAAGAGTAAAAAGAGTAAATTTATATAACTCCTACTTCAAATAAGGAAAAGTACAATACAACTAATCCATATTCTTTGGAATGAAAGTCAGTTACAATATTACTTTGAGTAGCTGAATTTCTTATTTTTCTCTTGAAATCTAAACAGTCCTTTCATAACTTGTAGTGATTTTTAACTGAAATTTAGGTCAACTGACTGTCCTCTTTTTCCTTCTATTCTAGTTTTCAAATCTCTAAGTTTTATCAATTCATTTTCTGTCAGCACAATATATAAATACACAAAATCAATACTCAGTTTGATAGATACAGGACTAATTTTAACAATTGTTATCTCAATCAAACCCTATTCCAAATGTAATCTTTATTTTAAATGTCCTATATTAGTGTTATTAAAGTTATTTTCATTTCACTCTCAGCACCTCTGTCTCTTCATATGTTCAATAATAACTTGTCTGTTTTTTCTTATTTTTGATTTGGAAATATTTGCCATTGAAGAAGGAGTACCAATTGATGCTTTCTTTTTCACCTCAATTAATCCTTCAAAAAATTAATGTATAGATATAGCTTCTTATCTCTTGAAAAGAATTCTAATTAATCTTCATGGACAAAACAGCTCTGGTATATTAGACTCCCATAATATACTTAGATTAGGGACACATTTTAAAAGAAAAAAATTTAAGTCAATAGTTTCTCTCAATCTTTAAAAAATTAGTTTTCCAAACTCCTAATCTGCTTAACAGAAACATGAAATCTAAAACTTTATGAAAAATTTTATTTTATCAAAAGGTATTCATATAGTATCTTTCTGAACTTCCCAAAATATCACCAAACAACCTGTTAATAAAGCCATGCTAGGTTCATCTGGACTCACTGCATTAAAGTAGAATACCACTTTGACAAAGTGTTAGCAGTATTTCAGAAAAAAACATGTCAGAAGTGCAATATCTCTAATACTTTGGAGTTTGAGCTCAACTGGGTGAAGATGAGTCTTTTAAGGCAGGGAACTAATTAAGATTCAATAAAAACTTGTTATATAATTGCTTAAGTTGGTAGACATAGCCAAGAAAGAGTCTTGAAGAGACTCTTGAAAAGTAAACCCCTGTTTGTTTAGGAGTAGTTTGCCCAGGTGAGCATATTGTTTCCAATAAATTGATCTATAGGAAATTCCTGAAGCAAACACTGAAGTTTTATAGTTGTATCTCTCCAAAGCAAAATTTTCTTAGAACAAACAATTAATTCAGGTTGACATCATTGGTCTAAAATATTATTGAAGTCCTGTTGATACAGATAGTCATCCTCAGTCTTTCCTTTTGATCATTCTTCAACCTGTCCTGGTTGGTTATCATAAGGGGAAATAGTTAAATAGATGTTTGCAGAGCATCTGTTAAATATCAGGGTTCTGTTTTTCATTATTTCAACAATTACACACACACATCAAGTTTTCTCATTCTTTCTGTTGGATTATCATTTGATGGAATGTAACCTATGAAAGGCACTTAAGATTCTAAAGGTTACATATTTGATATTATAACACAGTCAAATACTTAGAGTACGATGATCAGATTCTACTGTCCACATCTTAGTCAAAAACCAAGGGTGGTCTAATTAAAACAAAATAAGAGATGGCATCCACAAAAAAACCTCCTACTGGATATCAGTTTATCAGCCAAACTGCCTAATTTTAACATTTTCTTTGTTTCCTGGACCATCTTAATAATATTAAAATTCTCAGAAATATCTATAGGAAATATTCTTTTTTGAAAGTGATATTTGTAACACCTCTGCAGTTCAGTTATGTCTAGGACTTTTTTTTATTTTTTTTTAATTTAAATTTATTTATTTTAATTGGAGGCTAATTACTTTACAATATTGTATTGGTTTTGCCATACATCAACATGAATCTGCCACGGGTGTACACGTGCTCCCCATCCTGAACCCCCATCCCACCTCCCTCCCCATACCATCCCTCTGGGTCATCCCAGTGCACCAGCCCCAAGCATCCTATATCCTGTATCAAACCTGGACTGGCAATTCGTTTCTTATATGATATTATACATGTTTCAATGCCATTCTCCCAAATCATCCCACCCTCGCCCTCTCCCACAGAGTCCAAAGGACTGTTCTATACATCTGTGTCTCAATTGTTCTCTCGCATACAGGGTTATCATTACCATCTTTCTAAATTCCATATATATGCATTGCTACTGCTGCTGCTGCTAAGTCGCTTCAATCGTGTCCGACTCTGTGCGACCCCGTAGACGGCAGCTCACCAGGCTCCCCCTTCGCTGGGATTCTCCAGGCAAGAACACTGGAGTGGGTTGCCATTTCCTTCTCCAATGCATGAAAGTGAAAAGTGAAAATGAAGTCGTTCAGTCGTGTCCGACTCTTTGCGACCCCATGGACTGCAGCCTACCAGGCTCCTCCATCCATGGGATTTTCCAGGCAAGAGTGCTGGAGTGGGGTGCCATTGCCTTCTCCGATATATGTGTTAGTATACTGTATTGGTGTTTTTCTTTCTGGCTTACTTCACTCTGTATAATAGGCTCCAGTTTAATCCACCTCATTAGAACTGATTCAAATATATTCTTTTTAATGGCTGAGTAATACTCCATTGTGTATATGTATCACAGCTTTCTTATCCATTCGTCTGCTGATGGACTTTTTATTTTTTGAATAGAGAAGGAGTTCTAAGGATTTTTGACATTATCTAACTCCTCTTTCAATCTTGGAACCATGGTGTGTTAAGATTTTCTTCACCATCCATTCCTCTAGTAGGGTGATATGAAGAGGCTTAAGGACCAAAAAAAAAAAAAATCATCCTTAATTTGCCTTGAATGTATAGAACTTCAGTTTTTTGGGTTTTGTTTTCTTGGTTTTGGGGGTTTTTTTTGTTTTTTTGGTTTTTTGTGTTTTTTTTTTTTTTGCCTTCTTGAAACAAGCTATAGAATTATCTTGTTTCCTGAGAGCATCAAATAGTGGACCAAAACAGTCTCAGTGGTATCAGAGACTCCTGACTACTTGAAAAAGGCATCAATTCACTAAGATAAGACGTATCTGTCTGATTTGTTGGCAGCAGTCAGCAGCCTTTTGTGCCACGTTGAATATCTATGCTAGAGGACTGCCCAATGACAAATTCTTAGACAACATACCCATGTGTGGATGCCAAGATTTATTATATAGTTTCAGCAGTATTCAAAAGTATTGGGTACTAGCTGGGAGAATATATAGTAAAGATGTCATGAAATAGATGAAATGTTCTATCTTGTAGAAATCTTTGGATTTCCTACATTGTTTTTAAGGTCTGTAAACTTGAGGCAGGTGTTAAATAAATTACATGTGTTCCCTTTCTGAGTCTTATCTCTGTAAGAGCTCAGTTATATAGAGATGTGCTCCTACAAGTGACACCTGGGTCCTCACTTTCTATCTTCCTAGGTGTTTTAGTTTTTGATTATCTGCTTGATGTGCTACCCTCTTACAAAAAAAAAAAAAACAATCAACGACAAAAACAACAGAACCTGTATGTTAGTGATGGAATCAAATAATTCACAAAATCACATTTTTTTATTATAAGCAATTGGAACTAAAGGGAGCAAGTTGATAGAGAAAACAGTTTCAAGCTCAACCATTGGTTCAATTGTATGCTTTACCCAAATCCAAATCATGAACAAATTACATTCAGATATTGGACTTATACTTAGTCATGAATAAGATGGCAAAAGGCAATATTGATCATAGAGAACTTTTAAATAATATAAACAACAATAAGTGTGTTTCTTTAAAATTCAGAATTTTAACTAGAAAAAGATGGAAATGGCTAAAAAAATAAAATAATGAAAGCATACAGATTAAAGAATGACGATCTTTGGCTCCAATCCTTAGAGTCTTTTCCATAGCTCTAGAGTAGACGTCATCCATATTATGCAACTGTCCATTGATGAGGTCAATAACCTCATGGAGAGGTCCACTGATGAGATATGAAGGGCTCCCAGCCAATAGTCATATGAATAATGTTGGAAATGGGTAGTCTAGTCAAGCCAAGGAGAAGGCAATGGCACCCCACTCCAGTACTTTTGCCTGGAAAATCCCATGGATGGAGGAGCCTGGTAGGCTGCAGTCCATGGGGTCGCTGAGAGTCGGACTCGACTGAGCAACTTCACTTTCACTTTTCACTTTCATGCATTGGAGAAGGAAATGGCAACCCACTCCAGTGTTCTTGCCTGGAGAATCCCAGGGACTGGGGAGCCTGGTGGGCTTCCGTCTATGGGGTCACACAGAGTCAGACACGACTGAAGTGACTTAGCAGTCAAGCCAAGACTTCATATAATGGCAGCCCCAACTGTTTTCTTGATTGGAACCTCATGAGAGACCCAGATCCAAAATCACCAGCCATATCATTCTCAAGTCTTGGCCTCAGAAATTATGGGAAATAACAAATGCTTACTGTTTTGAGTCACCAAATCTGGGATCATTTGTTAAATAATTTGTTCCTCAGCAGTAGATAACTTGGAGCTTCCCCAATGGCTCAGCAGGTTAAAAAAAAAAAAAAAATCCACTTGCAATGCAGGATACACAGGAGTCTTGGGTTCAATTCCTGGGTCAGGAAGATCCCCTGGAGAAGGAAATGGCAACCCACTCCCATATTCTTGCCTGAAAAATCCCCTGGGCAGAGGAGCCTGATGGGCTGTAGTCCATGGAGTCACAAAGAGTTGAACATGACTGAGCAACTAAGCACTATGGGTAAGTAATACTAAGGGTGAAATTCTGTGTCTTTTTAACTAGAAGACATAAATCCAGGGACCCTGAGAGTATAACTGCTCTTATAATCGCTGGAAGTATCTAATGAAGTTCTTTGCAAAATGGCTCCTAACAGTTTTCTTCTCCCTGCTTTTGTCTTGTCCTGAAGAGGAAACCTCCAGGCTTTAGGCCATATAGAGCTTCTTAGGAGGATGTAAAGAAAAGAGAACTTAAATCTGCTGCAATAAGACTGAATATATAGCATGAATACTTTGCAGTGATTTTCCACATATGTCTGAAGTACAGTCCAAAATCGAGGAGCAGTATCATAGGGTAACTTGTAACAAGTTCATGTAATAAGAATTGATGAGTCCCAGAGGATGTGAACCTCGGGATCTTAAGAGTTAGAGGAAGCCCCGAAGTGTCAGTTTTAATATCATTAATTCTGTCTCATTTTCTTGAGGTTTGAGGAGATGAGAACAATAATTTTCTCAATAAGTTCAAGGCCTTACAAAATTTTCTAATAGTCCCGGTAAAATGAGTGTCTCTATCACTGGAGCGAGAGATTGAACTTCCCCAGCTTGGGAACATATAATCAACAGTGTGTGTGCTATGTCAAAACCATCACTCTCCAGGAAGGAAATGTTTCAGTCCACTCTAAAAATAAGCAAACAATGATCAGAAGGATATACTAAAAACCCTTAGACATGCTGCAAAGCAGAAACTAACACATTGTAAAGCAGCTATTTGTATGCATGCATTTATGCTCAGTCAGGCCCAACTCTTTGCAACCCCATGGACTGTAGCCCACCAGGTTCCTCTGTTCATGGGATTTTCCAGGCTAGAATACTGGAATGGGTTGGTATTTATTCCTCCAGGGGATCTTCCCAACCCAGGGATTGAACCCACATCTCCTGTGTTTCCTGCATGGACAAGCAAATTCTTAACCACTGAGCCACCTGGGAAGCCCAAAGCAACTACAATACAAATTTTAAAAAACCCATAGGAGGAGGCAGTTATTTGAACTTCATATGGTCCTAGAAGCCTGGGCACTTGTCCATGTCCCATCTTTACACATACCCACAATTTTAATAAAATTTTCTTCATCAGTGTTCATTGACTACAGCAGTCAATTTGTCCTTCTTATGGTAGATAATTTCATATGAAAATTTGGGCAAGGTTCCGGTTAACATGCCCTAGTGTCATAGAGTAGCCCCTTTGAAGTGTCAGAGATTATCTTCACATATTTTAAAACTGGAATTTTCCCAGTATTCTTCATATTTTGGAGTCAATCACTGCCATTCCATAAAAGCTTCCTTCAACCTCTCAAAAGAATTGGCTTCTAGGACTATCATGGGAGCCAAGGAGCCTGCCTGCCATATTGATTATCTAAGATTTTTTGGCCTCCATGCTGTTTTTTCATGGCTTCAACCTTTAAAACAGCCAACTCCTTAGGAGTACTGCAGCATTTAAAAGTTACTTGATCAGTTATTTTTAACTAAGTTAACCTCTAAGATGAAAAATCTTCATTGTTACTACTTTATATTCTTTAGGATAGCTATTAAAAATATGGAAAATAACAAGTGTTAGCAAGGATGTGAAGAAATTGGAACCCTCGTGCATTACTGGCAGGAATATAAAGTGTTGCAGTTATTGTGGAAAATACTTTATATTAATATATTAACCTTAATGTTATATTATGCTATGTGAGGTAAGCCAGACACAAAAGAAAAAGCACTACATGATTCTGTTCATATGAGGTACCCAGAATAGGAAAATTCATATAGAAAGAAAGTAGAATAGAGGTTACTAGGGCTAAGGAAAGTGGGCAATGAGGAGTTACTTTTTAATGGGGATATATTATACTTTCTGTTTGGGATGATGAAAAAGTTATGGAAACAGATTATCGTGATGGTTGTAGATGCCTTGATCTTGGACTTCCCTGCCTCCAGAACTATGAGAAATAAATGTTTCTTGCTTAAGCCACCCAGTCTATGGAATTTTTGTTATAGAAGTCCAAATGGACTATGAAATATGTATGTGTCTATATATATGCATAACCATAATTTTTAAAAAGTTTCCTTTGTTTCTGCAGCATTCCAAAATCATGGACCATTCCAATAGCCTACCTGCTATGAGTGTATATTAACTCTTGTCTCTTATCAATTGGCAAGCTCTGGCAAGAACAAAAAAAAATTGACCATACGGGCTAAATTTACTTCTGATAAAGGGTCATATCCCAGGAATGAATTGAGATCTTTCATGGCATATCTTGCCTAATATTTCCTAGTTTCAGAAGAGCTGACTCATCAACAAACAATACTAAACCAGGATTTTCTAGGGATGTTTATAGCAAGTCTGTTCAAAGCATAGTCAGTTCTTAAATAGACTCTAGATAATCATTGGATTCCCTTTTTGGGTAATAAAGATTAATACAATTTAAAATACTACAATGATGGATACAATGTGAGGAAAAGTGATAAAATTTCAAAGGAAGTAAGCCTGCTTGCTGAATACTGTCATCTATTTTCAACAGTAGTAAATATTATACAGCATGAGATACCATCACTTTTAAGAAAGATCCTGAAACCAAGTCAGTATAATGTTCTACTTGCTTGGCTGCTGATGCTTAGATAGGAAGATGTGGGTCCAGGGAAAGGCTGAAATAAGCACTTAGTCTCTGATGAGTCCCGTGGGTTTGCATCAGAATACTAAGGGATTATCCCAGAGCATTGATGCAGAAATAGGAACTCTCAAAACTTAATTTAAAAAAGCAACCCAGTTTTTTAAAAGAGGTAAAACATAAAACCATAGCCAAGAAAGCTCAGGATACAATTATAGTAAAATAATATTTTCACCTATCAAAATGACAAATTACTTGTTCTATACTTGCAAGAAAACGTGAGGACAAATATTCATATTTTTGTAGGCATGTAGGCTGGTAAAACTCTTCTTGAGGAAATTCTGATGCTTTCTATTCTAGAGCCCTAACTATGCTCATTATTTTGACCCACATATTCTCTTTTGTGTAGATAAACTAAGGAAATTATTATACATGTAGTCAAAGATACAGCCAGCATAGGAAACCATCTGCACTGAAAGGCAGAAAATGTTAGCTCTTGTCATTTGTAACACATAAGTTTCTGGATTTTTTTTTTTTTTTTTTTTTAGATTGTGGATAACTTTTGTCTTCTTTATATTTTCAGTGTTCTCTATAATAAACATGTATTTCCTTTATATTGAAAATCAGATTGTTTTCTCTCACTTATTTTAGGTGGTACAGCAATCATTCAAGTGATGGCTTTCAGGTACTGATTTATCACAGGAGACAGTGAAGTTGCAATATAGATCCTTCTTTGTCTTAATCTTTTTAAAACACAGATTAAGGATAATAAGCTCAATCAGAATGTTCTTCAAGAAAATTAAATTAAGGGACAGTTTCCAAAGTTTTATGTGAATACATTTTTAAGACTGAATTTAAGAGTAGAGCACAGAAAACACAGTGAATCAGTGCTCTTTCCTTTGACACTGAGGGATAGATGGAAAATAATGGCTCATGACTAGTGGATTTTTATTTTTTTAAAAATCAGAGGTTGCTTTATTCAATCTTCTCACTTTGTAGATGGAGCATCTGAGAACTTCCTACTATCCCTATGCCTAAAAATCTACTATGCTAGCTAGTTACTATTTTCTATCCCATATTATGTAACAACCTAAATGGGAAAAATACATGTATATGTATTACTGAATCATTTTTCTGTACATCTGCAACTATCACAACATTGCTAGTCAACTGTATTCCAATATAAAATAAAGTCTTAAAAAAGGGTGCCTACCAGTACTCAGAATTTTGTTGACACTTTAGACATCTGTTGCTGCTGCTGCTGCTAAGTCGCTTCAGTTGTGTCCGACTCTGTGCGACCCCATAGATGGCAGCCCACCAGGCTCCACCATCCCTGGGATTCTCCAGGCAAGAACACTGGAGTGGGTTGCCATTTCCTTCTCCATTAGACATCTGTTAGCTTTCCTATTTGTTGTGGTAAACAGACAGGAAGGGATGCCAAAGGCAACCTGTATAATAATAAATGATGGTCACAAATGTGGCCCAAAATGTATCACAATGAACTTCTGCTACTTTTATTACTAGAGACCATCTCCCTTTCAAACTGTGTCTGAGTCATTTCTGACAGTCTTCCAGTGTGCTACCTCTCATGTGCTCTCATGTCTTGTCGTCCACTTCTGCCTCAGGTCAGTACTGTTACTTTAACGCTCCTAAAACTGCTTTACCATTGACTATAACTACCCTCATACAATGACTGTCTCCACTACTATCATCTGGTCTCAGAGAAAGAATTCTGCTCATTCATTGTCTACTTTGTCATAAATGTTGACCAGGTCTTCTCTTTAATTCCCCATAGCACACCATCAACCCCTCATTACATGGGAAATTGAAATTTATGGCACATCGTTAATGAGGATGAGGGATAACAGAAAGGAAACGTAGAGGAATGGACAACCTCCCATAGCCATCATTTGAGTAAATCATACAAAAGTAAAGTCAATGAATTCATACCCCAAAAAGGGGGTTGGAGGGAAGAGAGGGCTGTTAAACAAACAATTCTATTTCCCCTACACCATTGTGTACTCTAGTGAGCAAATAAGCCACACTCTTCACAAATGTCCAGAGATTTATTTTGTTTTAGATTGCCTGGTCAATGATTCATCTAAATCTTAAATACCTTTAAAGCTGAGATTAAAAAATACTTTTGCCATCACTAGATTTTACTACTGTGGCTCTCCTTCATATATGACATTTCTGAATTGTTTGAATATTTACATTTGTAACACTGCTGCTGCTACTGCTGCTAAGTCACTATAGTCGTATCCGACTCTGTGCAACCCCATAGAGGGAAGCCCACCAGGCTCCCCCGTCCCTGGGATTCTCCAGGCAAGAACGCTGGAGTGGGTTGCCATTTCCTTCTCCAATGCATGAAAGTGAAAAGTGAAAGGGAAGTCGCTCAGTCGTGTCCGACTCTTAGCGACCCCATGGACTGCAGCCTACCAGGCTCCTCCATCCATGGGATTTTCCAGGCAAGAGTACTGGAGTGGGGTGCCATTGCCTTCTCCGTTTGTAACACTAAAGGATAGCTATTATACTGCAAGTTCTTACCTTGAATTTGTTTCATTTATCCTAATTCCATCTCCACAGCTAAATGGCTAACATTGCAAGGACAAGAACTGTTATTTCTTTTTCCACTCTCCATAGTACTTTGCACAATACTGGACAGAGAGTAGGCTTTTGATAACTCAAAGACTTGAGTGCATTTGACTTATAGCACTAGGATAATTTGAGATTTGAGATATGATGGCAATAGACTTCTTCAAATGTTTATTCTCTTTCTTCAGTGATTTAAGTGCCTTAGCCCTAAATTTAAGAGTGAACATAAACCATTATAAACACTATCATGAAACAATAAGGAATGAAATCCAGATTTAAAAGGAAGTAACTATGCATACATATGATTAGTCATTTGTATTTGACAATCCAGTGTTATTCTCTTTCTTTACATAGTTTGTTAAGCTTTTAATGACAAAAATGTATTTGAAAAATGTATTCTATTTTATTATCAATCCAAGAAAACACATGGACCAATAGTATCCTAAGCACATTAACCTGCTGACTAGGGATTATCTTAAAAAACAGCAAATCTAACATTCATTCCCTGGAACAAGGACAAATAGAATAGAAAAACTGTTCACCTCCAGATTCAGGCAATTAGTTTTGAATATGTCTAGATGAGTGCTGAGATGAGAAATAAATGCACTGAATAGTAACTATGAAAAAAGATAAATTGCAAAAGAAGCCAAGGTACAAGTAAATAGCCTAACAGAAGGCACTTGAAAATAAATCCTCCCTAACTAATATCAGAGGTTTCAAAATATAAAGATCTATTAAGTTTTATTTCTGAACTTCTATAACTGTCCCCATGGTAACGTTCCAGGACAATTCAGATGGAAAATTTAAATTGAGAACCGCAGGTTGGACAGAAAGCACAAATGTCCATAAATCCCTAACTTAATTGAGAAAATGAATTCTAGCGTTCATCTTTTTAAAATAATAAAGCAATAGGCCTTCTGTCATGATCAGGAGATGGGGTAATCTGAAGACAATCTGATAATTCTTCTTTTAAAAATGTGACCATAAAAATACAAAGTGGCAAATATTCTCAAGATAATATTTATCTTTTCTCAGAATGGCAGCTATTCCTTTCCAAGTAAAAACTCTTATTTTGCTCCTATTATAAGAGTAATAGATGCACACAGAAACAAAAGTTTTTAAAATATAGAGGGTTTTAAAATGAAAAGCAAGTGTTTCTTCCTGCCTCCCATTTCCAATTGCATTCCCCATAGATGACAATTTTTTTATACACTTTCTGCTTTTAGTTCTTTTATAGATTACCTTTGTTATCTCCTAATTAACAAGGATTACCTACATTCTAGGTTATCTTCTAGGGGTTATCTATATAAGCATATAACAATATTGCTGATACCGCTATACCTCTTATCGAGGTTGTCTCTAGCAGAAAAAAATGAGACATTAGTCAGGCTTTCCACACCTTCCCCCTTCCCATTCAGTCTTTATTACATTTTTGTTTTAGTAAGTTTACTTGAGAATTTTAAGTAAACTGCTTAAATATGTCATTCTTTAATTTATATTTCATCTCACTGAAATATGAAAAATATTAGTTATTCTGTAGTTCATTCTACTTCTCCTAAATTCAGATATACCATTATTTTACTGTTATAGAATTTGCATCTTATTTTCTAACAAACATAAATTCCTTCACTTTGTCTATATGTTCAATTCTGAAACTGAAAACCAACAGAAAGCATTTCCATGATCATTCATTACAGAATCACATTCTATTTTTGAATTTAGAAGGAAAATAAATATAGTCTACAAAATTGAACTTTGTAAATAAAATATTCCAAGAGCACAGATCAATTGGATTCTCAGTGTTTACTTGGCTGCTTCTCAAATCTTTTGCCTAGGAGGAAATATCTGAAAAAATAATGAAACTATATTTTCCAGAATTCTTTTAAAAGTGAAATATTTCAAATTTTAAAAGTTCACAAAGTGCCAAAGTGAAGAAACAGAGAATATCCACCTTGAAACACACCAGAGTGATGTTTCTGAACATCAAAGACAAAGAGAACATTTTAAAACCTTACAAAGAGAAAGAACAGAGAATACATAAAGGAATAAGAATTAGACTGACTTCAGATTTTTCAATAGCAACACTGGATGAAAGAAGACAATGGAGAAAAGTCTCCAAAGTATTCAATACTAAATAAATAGCTTTTTCTCCTATCTTCTACTGGGTATTGATTCCTCTTTTTCACTATTTTGACTTTTGTGATCATGAACCTCAACCAAGCCAGTGAGACTCCCTTTCTCGGTATTATGTACTGAATTGTGCTCTCTGCTTCCATCACCAATCAGTGTTTAAAAGTAATCAGTCCTATGAATAAAAACTACATGAGAATAAGGGAGCATATGGATGGAGGAGGTGAGTCTATTTTAAGGTAATTGTGGTGGTTTAGTCATTAAGTTGTGTCCGACTCTTGTGACCGCCAGAGACTATAGCCCACCAGGCTCCTCTATCCATGGGATTTTCCAGGAAAGAATACTGGATTGGGTTGCCATTCCCTTCTCCAGGGGGTCTTCCCAACCCAGGGATCGAACCCGGGTATCCCGCAAGGCAGATTCTTTATCGATTGAGCCACTAGGGAAGCCAGGGGAGTAAATATTGGGAATTTTTGTTCATTGTGTGCTTGTCTACAGTTCTCAAAGGAAAAATACTCTCTAGTATCAGCAAGAGTTTTATGTACTTTTACCAATGACTGGTTCATTTTCACCATGTTAAAACCACAACACTTTTAACTGTTCACATTACACATGTAACATTTGTAATCTACCCTTACCAACAAAGGAAAGCAATTGGTCAGACAGCTGACAGCAGCAACAACTGAAGATAGAAAACAGAGGAATATTTTCAGAGAGAAGAGGCAATCATGAAATTGAAGTCATATTTTAAACATAAACCGTCTGGACCCAATAGAAGTGTGTCCTCATTATGGAGATGGCTAGATCAGGTTACCGATGTGCATTTGAATCGAGATAATAGCTGATAAAAATACCTTCTGCCTACAATACACATAATCTCCAATCCTAAAATCAATCCTAAAAATAGGCATTATTATCTCTGTTTTATAAAACAGAACTAGAGACTTAGAGAAGTTAAACTACATAAAACCACTCAACTAATCAAAAGATCCACTGTTAAGAGTTCAAAGCCCATACTCTGTACTTTAAACCACCAACCTTTCCTAATTTGCTAACTTTATGTTCATCAAGAAAACTTCATAATATTTATTATTTTTTTAATTTATTTTATTTTTTAACTTTAAAACATTGTATTGGTTTTTGCCATATATCAACATGAATCCACCACAGGTATACACGTGTTCCCCATCCTGAACCGTCCTCCCTCCTCCCTCCCTGTACCATCCTTCTGGGTCATCCCAGTGCACCAGCCCCAAGCATCCAGTATCGTGCATCGAACCTGGACCGGCGATTCGTTTCATATATGATATTATACATGTTTCAATGCCATTGTCCCAAATCATCCCATCCTCTCCCTCTCCCACAGAGTCCATAAGACTGTTCTATACATCAGTGACTCTTTTGCTGTCTCATATACAGGATTATTGTTACCATCTTTCTAATTTCCATATACATGCGTTAGTATACTGTATTGGTGTTTTTCTTTCTGGCTTACTTCACTCTGTATAATAGGCTTCAGTTTCATCCACCTCATTAGAACTGATTCAAATGTATTCTTTTTAATGGCTGAGTAATACTCCATTGTGTATATATACCACTGCTTTCTTATCCATTCGTCTGCTGATGGACATCTATGTTTCTTCCATGTCCTGGCTATTATAAACAGTGCTGCAATGAACATTGGGGTACACGTGTCTCTTTCAATTCTGGTTTCCTCAGTGTGTATGCCCAGCAGTGGGATTGCTGGATCATAAGGCAGTTCTATTTCCAGTTTTTTAAGGAATCTCCACACTGTTCTCCTTAGTGGCTGTACTAGTTTGCATTCCTACCAACAGTGTAAGAGGGTTCCCTTTTCTCCACATCCTCTCCAGCATTTATTGCTCATAGACTTTTGGATCGCAGCCATTCTGACTGGCGTGAAATGGTACCTCATAGTGGTTTTGATTTGCATTTCTCTGATAATGAGTGATGTTGAGCATCTTTTCATGTGTTTGTTAGCCATCTGTACGTCTTCTTGGGAGAAATGTCTATTTAGTTCTTTGGCCCATTTTTTGATTGGGTCATTTATTTTTCTGGAGTTGAGCTGTAGGAGTTGCTTGTATATTTTTGAGATTAGTTGTTTGTCAGTTGCTTCATTTGTTATTATTTTATCCCATTCTGAAGGCTGTCTTTTCACCTTGCTTATAGTTTCCTTTGTTGTGCAGAAGCTTTTAAGTTTAATATTTATTCTTAAATATATTTCACTACAGGGAAAAAATTGCATAGTGATTTTTCATAAAATTCATGTAAGAAATATATTTGAACTATTAGGGAATTTTTAATTATATGAATAATATACTGTCTTTAACATATAAAGTACAAGCCTATCATCAGAAGGACAGGAAGACTGGGATTTTTCTCAGTAGAAATGAAATGTTGGTCCTACTCTACCTGGCTTTCTCACTTGATTTCTCTTTATGCCTTTCCCAACCCCCAGCTGGAAGATGATTGGTCGTCATTAAGTGCTTAACTCAGCCATAGAACATTCTGACCCACACAAAAAAAATCAAATTCATGTCCTTGGCCTTATTAGAACTGTTTCACAAATCATCATTATCCAAGTTTATGTTTTAAAAATTCCAATAGTAATTATTGTCTGTACAATCTTCTCAGTAATTAATCATGCACTGCTTTGTGACAAATCTATTGTTCTCTTAAACTGTTACTTACTGTTTTGTTATTTATCTGGATGCTACAGTCCATCTTTTACACTGGCACAAAACTATCTTCTTAAAGCACAGATACTACAGTCATGTTAGTGGCCCTGCTCAAAAACTGTGAAAGACACATTCTTAGGATTCTCTCTGGTGTCAAGGCCCTTGTTTCCTCTGAATTGGTGCATTGTACAAACCATGACACTGTTCTACCTTCACTTTCTGTGCTTCCCCACAGGGCAGAGTAATGGACCCCCCAAAATGCCCACGTCCTAATCCCCAGAACCTGTGAATATATTACCTTGCATGGCAAAAGTGGCTTTGCAGTTGTGATTAAGAATCTTGAGATAGAGAAATAAGCCTGGATTAGGTAGGTGGGGGCCAATGTGATCGCAAGGGTCCTTATTAGGGAAAAAGGAAAGCAAGGGTCATTCAGAGAAGAAGTGACAACAGAGACCAGGATCAGAGTGAAAAATCTGAAGATGTGATGCTGTTATCTTGGAAGGTGGAGAGAGGACCACAAGCCAGAGAATGTGGGAAGCTTCTAGAACCTGGAAAAGACAGGAAGAGATTTTCCCTAGAGCTTCCAGAAAAAAACAGGCTTCCCAGGTGGCACTATTGATAAAGAATCTTCCTGCCAATGCAAGAGACATAAGAGACTCAGGTTTGACCCCTGGGTTGGGAAGATCCCCTGGGGCAACCCACTCCAGTATTCTTGCCTGGAGAATACCATGGACAGAGGAGCATGGCGGGCTACAGTCCATAGGGTCACAAAGAATCGGACACGACTGAATGGCTTAGCATGTACACACCAGAAGAAGCTAGTCTGCTGACACCTTCATTTTGGCCCTGTGGGACTGATTTTTGGACTTCTCACCTCCAGAACTACAACAAATTTATGTTATTTTAAGCCACTAAACTTATGTTAATCCATCATAGTAGCGATGAGAAATTAATACTAATCCAATTGAGGAAATCAGTCCCTTCTCTCAACTTGTAAAACAGACTCTAAATTTTACTGAGGATTTTGGGAGATTGAGTAGAGTGTTCACATTTCAGAATAATGAATATTAGACATCTCTGCTTTTAAAATATACAAACTTTTTCTCTCCCTTTCAGTTGTCTCTTCCCCCTTTCCTCAATTTCTTGTTTATCATAAATAGACATTAAGCTTTTCCCTATGTTAGATTTAGGGGCTTCCCTGGTGGCTCAAATGGTAAAGTGTCTGCCTGCAATGCTGAAGACCTGGGTTTGATCCCTGGGTCGGGAAGATCCCCTGGAGAAGGAAAAGGCAACCCACTCCAGTACTCTTGCCTGGAAAATTCCATGGACAGAGGAGCCTGGTAGGCTACAGTCCATGGGGTTGCAAAGAGTTGGACACAACAGAGCAACTTCACTTTCACTTTCTTTATGTTAGACTTCTGATAATCCACACCCTTAGGGTTTCAGGTAAAGTGATTTTCTTTTTCCCTTGAGAACAGAGCCCTTAGGGGTAAGATGGATAGCAGCCCAAAAAGTTATTGCTCAATCCTTACAGTCAAAATAAGTCAAGGATGGATGAGGGTGGTTAAAGACAGAACCCCAATCAGGACCTCAATCCATTGCCCAGGGCCCAGGCATGGGCCAAGTTTTTATCCCAGAATCTTTTGCCTGAGGGAGGAGTCAGGTCCCCATAAAGAATGATCCAGCAGCAGTGGGAAGAGGATACATGGTCATGACTTCCTCCATCCTTTTCCAAAGAAACCTGTGGCCATTTACTCACGTAACTCTGTCCACTGGGGAAAGGGGAGCACTCAAGCATGCTGAGGTTTAGGGGTGCAGGGTCCAAATTGACACTGAAACCTGGAGATCTGGCTTTCTAGATTAAGTTTAACTCATACTGGGTATCCCATGCCCATGGAGCCCTCCATGATCATTCCCTCATCCTCAAATATGTAACTGAAACAGACATCCTTGGTAGTTGGCAGAATGCCCATATTGCTTTCTTGCCTGTATAATAAGAGTTATCATGGTTAAAAAAAAAAAAAAGCCAAAAGGTGAATCTCTCTGCCCCTGAACCAAGATAGCAAATTAAAGGGGGAAAAAAAAAAAAGCATTATGGGGAAAAATGGCAGATATTAGGACCACCCTTAAAGATGCAGGTTTGGTGTTTCCTATCAAACTCACTTTTTTTTTTTTAATCTAAGCATTTCCTCAATAAAATCCAGCTGTTAAGATAACAGCTTTTTCATCTCACTGTACATGAAACAGATATCATATATGTAGATATAGATACATGTATATATTGCTTTTACCTCTCCAGGTCCTTTCTTAAGGCAGATGCTCAGCACATTTTCCTTTCAATTTTACTGGATCAGAAGTGCTAATATCTGAATTCAACATATAAGTTTTAGCTGCACACAGGGTTAAATAATCTGTTGCTGATGGCTCCTGGAATTGCCTTTGAATTTCCCGTCAGGAAGAGGTCAATGGATCTAAACTTAGTAGGACATTAGTTTTATTTGCTTTCCTTTTGTGCTGATAGTTTTACAAAGACCACTTGCAGCTTCTCCACATACTCTCTGTGACTAATGGAATATACTTTCGAAATGTTTGCCCATGTTTTTTTTCCTCTTTCTTTGTTTTCCTCCTAACTTGAAAGAGAGGTCTCTGAATTATCAATAGAATTATGTCCAGTACCTAGGTTTGTTTTTTTTTTTTTTTAACCTGAGACCAAGAGATGACATTAGACTATACCAACTAACAGGTCTTAGGAACACAAATAGAAAGCCAGCAAGAAGGCAGATGGTCAAAAATCGAGCACAAATACTGACAAAGAAGTACCAGGAATACTACAGGATACAGTTATAATGCCAATTTCTTGCTCTTATTTCCTAACTTTGTAGAAAGTTTTTAGAAAGCAAAATCACTGAATGTGATCAATATGAGGCAAGTCTAGGCTGCCTCAAGTTTTTCTTATCTTTTGTATTTAGAAGAAAAGTATGTAACTGGTTTGACAGGAAGAAACCAAAAAATGTTACATGAAATACTCTATCAAGGAATCTGTTTTATAAACACCGTTCTCCTACTCAAGGTAAGGAAACTATGGCACTATAAGTCAAATTCTGCATCTGATTTTATACTCCTTGAGTGGAAACACTCTACATCCAAAATTGTTCTGGTATTTGATGCTAGCATACCCCATTCAGAATGGAGCTTTATTTTTGAGATTTAAAGATTAGATCAGTTGAAATATGGCTAACAGTGGTTAATTAGATACTCAAAATTTCAAAGGGCAGAGATAATATTCAATCATTTACTTAAAATCCCATAGCTCAAGTAAATAGTAGAACATGACAAAAGGTTATTTCCAACTCACTTCCACCAGAGAAGACTCAAATTACTTACAAAGGACAGCAGTCTGTCACACCCCTCAATTCCCTACCAATTCTCCACATCTAAGTTAAATGGACACAATATAAAAACATGAGGTAATTACTTAAATTAAAGAAAAGCCCAGAACAGAGACAATATTCAACAGACACACCAGTAGATCAAATGCTCCCAGGTGAGCATATCTCAGTGTCACACATCGGTTTGTGTGAAATTATGCTAGAGGCCATTTCCCAGCCTCAGTTACACAGCCTTGCACTGACATTCTCTACTGAAGTAATTATTCTATGAATGCAGAGACATTACTTTGCCAACAAAGGTCCATCTAGTCAAGGCTATGGTTTTTCAGTGGTCATGTATGGATGTGAGAGTTGGACTGTGAAGAAAGCTGAGCACCAAAGAATTGATGCTTTTGAACTGTGGTGTTGGAGATGACTCTTGAGAGTCCCTGGACTGCAAGGAAGTCCAACCAGTCCATTCTAAAGGAGATCAGTCCTGGGTGTTCACTGGAAGGACTGATGCTAAAGCTGAAACTCCAATACTTTGGCCACTTCATGCGAAGAGTTGACTCATTGGAAAAGACTCTGATGCTGGGAGGGATTGGGGGCAGGAGGAGAAGGGGACGACAGAGGATGAGATGGCTGAATGGCATCACTGACTCGATGGACATGAGTTTGAGTGAACTCTGGGAGTTGGTGATGGACAGGGAGGCCTCGCATGCTGCGATTCATGTGGTCGCAAAGAGTCAGACATAACTGAGCGACTGAACTGAACTGAACTGATGACTGCTAACAACCTTTTTTGACATAAGCTGCTGTCAAAAGGTTTTGTTGTTGTTTTTGGTTTTGTTTGAAATGTCTTCTACCCAACTGTCTTCTATGTTTTCCCCTGCTGGAGAAGCAGATATTGCCAAGTATAATTCCAAGTGTATTGCTGAGGAATATTCTACTATAAGATATTCCATAATTTATTCATTCACTTTTCAATAGGCATTTGAGCAATATCCAGGTTTTTAACTATTGCAAATAATATTGCTATGAACACCTCTGTACATGTCTTTATGTATACACCTGTTTCAATTTCTTTTGGTAAATTCCTAGAAATGAAATTATTGGATCCTGAGGAAAGTATGTTTACTTTCTTAAGAACTGGCAAGCTGTTGTTAAAAATGGTCATACCATTTTATATTCCCATGAACAGTGAGTGTATGACAATTGTATTTTCTAAACATCTTCACCAAAATCAATCTTTTTAATTTTAGCCATTGTAGGAGGTATGTAGTAGTTTCAAATGCATTTCCTTAATTATTGATGAGCATTTTTCATGTGCTTATTTTCCATTTATAAATCTTCTTCAATAATGTGTCTGTTCAAATGCTTTTGCTCATTTTTGTGGATTGCTTGTTGTCTTAATACTAAATACTGAGAGTTATTTTTATATTCTGGCTATAAGTCATTTATCAAACTTATGATTTACAAATATTTTCTATTCACTTCATGTTTCATCTTTCACTCTCCAAGAAATATCTCTTGTAGAGCAAGAATGGTTAATTTTGATGAACAGTTTTTCAATGTTCTTAATGGATGGTGTTTTTGGTATCTTCACTAAAAAAAAAAAAATCACATAACCCAGGGTTTTCTACTATGCTTTTCTGTGTCTACTGAGATAATCCATATGATTTTTCTTGTTTAGTTTGTTGTTATGGTGAATTACATTGCCTGGCTTTCAAATGTTAAATCAATTCTGTGTTTCTGGAATAAGCTCCATATGATCATGACGTACAGGCAGACTTCAGAGATACTATGTGTTCAATTCCAGACCACCACTGCAAGAAAGCAAGTGTATCAATAAAGCAAGTCACATGAATATTTTGGTTTCCCAGTGCATATAAAATTATGTTTACATTGTACTTCCTAGGTGACTCTAGTGGTAAAGAACCTGCCTGCTGATGCAGGAAACATAAGAGATGTGGGTTTGATCCCTGGGTCAGGAAGATCACCTGGAGGAGGCCATGGCAACCCATTCCAGGCTTCTTGCCTGGAGAATCCCATGGACAGAGGAGACTGGCAGGCTATGGTCCATAGGGTCGCAAAGAGTCAGACATAACTGAAGCAACTTAGCACATACTGTAATCTATTAAGCGTACAATAACATTATGTCTAAAAAATGTACACATACCTTAATTGAAAAATACTTCACTGCTGAAAAACAGTAACCATCACCTGAGCCTTCAGTGAGACGTAGTAGTAACATTAAACCTCACTGACCACAGGTTACCACAACAAATATAATAATGAAAAAGTTTGTAATATTGTGAGAATTACCAAAATGTGACACAAAGACACAAAGATCAAATGCTGCTGGAAAAATGGTGCTGATGGACTTTGATTCAGGATTGCCACAAAGGTAAAAAATATAATATTTTTAAAGTATAAAAATAGTATTTTATAAAAAAACAATACATGTAAATCACAATTTAAAAAAAGAACCACAATAAAACAAGGTGTTCCTGCATTATCCTTTCCACATATTTTTAATATAATTGCAAAATTTATTTAAAGTGTTTCATCTTTGTTTTTGAGGAATGCCGCTGCTGCTGCTGCTGCTGCTAAGTTGCTTCAGTCATGTCCGACTCTGTGCAACCCCATAGACGGCAGCCCACCAGGCTCCTCTGTCCCTGGGATTCTCTAGGCAAGAACACTGGAGTGGGTTGCCATTTCCTTCTCCAATGCAGGAAAGTGAAAAGTGAAAGTGAAGTCGTTCAGTCCTGTCCAACTCTTAGCTACCCCATGGACTGCAGTCTACCAGGCTCCTCCGTCCATGGGATTTTCCAGGCAAGAGTACTGGAGTGGGGTGCCTTTGCCTTCTCCGTTTATGAGGAATTCAGTTCAGTTCAGCCGCTCAGTCCTGTCCGACTCTTTGTGACCCCATGAATCGCAGCACGCTAGGCCTCCCTGTCCATCACCAACTCCCGGAGTTCACTGAGACTCACATCCATCGAGTCAGTGATGCCATCCAGCCATCTCATCCTCTGTCGTCCCCTTCTCCTCCTGCCCCCAATCCCTCCCAGCATCAGAGTCTTTTCCAATGAGTCAACTCTTTGCATGAGGTGGCCAAAGTATTGGAGTTTCAGCTTTAGCATCATTCCTTCCAAAGAAATCCCAGGACTGATCTTCCTCAGAATGGACTGGTTGGATCTCCTTGCAGTCCAAGGGACTCTCAAGAGTCTTCTCCAACACCACACTTCAAAAGCACCAATTCTTCGGCACTCAGCCTTCTTCACAGTCCAACTCTCACATACATAGATGACCACAGGAAAAACCATAGCCTTGACTAGACGACCTATGTTGGCAAAGTAATGTCTCTGCTTTTGAATATGCTATCTAGGTTGGTCATAACTTTCCTTCCAAGGAGTAAGCATCTTTTAATTTCATGGCTGGAGTCACCATCTGCAGTGATTTTGGAGCCCAAAAAATAAAGTCTGACACTGTTTCCACTGTTTCCCCATCTATTTCCCATGAAGTGATGGGACCGGATGCCATGATCTTTGTTTTCTGAATGTTGAGTTTTAAGCCAACTTTTTCACTCTCCTTTTTCACTTTCATCAAGAGGTTTTTTAGTTCCTCTTCACTTTCTGCCATAAGGGTGGTGTCATCTGCATATCTGAGGTTATTGATATTTCTCCCGGCAATCTTGATTCCAGCTTGTGCTTCTTCCAGTCCAGCGTTTCTCATGATGTATTCTGCATATAGGTTAAATAAGCAGGGTGACAATATACAGCCTTGACATACTCCTTTTCCTATTTGGAACCAGTCTGTTGTTCCGTGTCCAGTTCTAACTGTTACTTCCTGACCTGCATACAAATTTCTCAAGAGGCAAATCAGGTGGTCTGGTATTCCCATCTCTTTCAGAATGTTCCACAGTTTATTGTGATCCACACAGTCAAAGGCTTTGGCATAGTCAATAAAGCAGAAATAGATGTTTGTCTGGAACTCTCTTGCTTTTTCCATGATCCAGCGGATGTTGGCAATTTGACCTCTGGTTCCTCTGCCTTTTCTAAAACGAGCTTGAACATCAGGAAGTTCACGGTTCATGTATTGCTAAAGCCTGGCTTGGAGAATTTTGAGCATTACTTTACTAGCGTGTGAGATGAGTGCAATTGTGCAGTAGTTTGAGCATTCTTTGGCATTGCCTTTCTCTGGGATTGGAATGAAAACTGACCTTTTCCAGTCCTGTGGCCACTGCTGAGTTTTCCAAATTTGCTGGCATATTGAGTGCAGCATTTTCACAGCATCATCTTTCAGGATTTGGAATAGCTCAACTGGAATTCCATCACCTCCATTAACTTTGTTCGTAGTGATGCTTCCTAAGGCCCACTTGACTTCACATTCCAGGATGTCCGGCTCTAGGTCAGTGATCACATTATCATAATTATCTGGGTCATGAAGATCTTTTTTGTACAGTTCTTCTGTGTATTCTTGTCACCTCTTCTTAATATCTTCTGCTTCTGTTAGGTCCATACCATTTCTGTCCTTTATTGAACCCATCTTTGCATGAAATATTCCCTTGGTATCTCTAATTTTCTTGAAGAGATCTCTAGTCTTTCCTATTCTGTTGTTTTCCTCTAGTTCTTTGCATTGATCACTGAGGAAGGCTTTCTTTGTCTCTTCTTGCTATTCTTGGGAACTCTGCATTCAGATGCTTATATCTTTCCTTTTCTCCTTTGCTTTTTGCTTCTCTTCTTTTCACAGCTATTTGTAAGTCCTCCCCAGACAGCCATTTTGGTTTTTTTGCATTTCTTTTCCATGGGGATGGTCTTAATCCCTGTCTCCTATATATAGTAATAGTTATCTGTAATTTTATTTTTGGTAATTTTTTTGTTATGGTATCAATAAATTTTGCCTCATTGAATTGGGAAAAGGAAACTCCTTTTTAATTTTCTAGGGAAGCAAAGGG
The DNA here is from genome assembly GCF_029378745.1 of Bos indicus. Classification (NCBI taxonomy): domain Eukaryota; kingdom Metazoa; phylum Chordata; class Mammalia; order Artiodactyla; family Bovidae; genus Bos; species Bos indicus. The sequence continues at coordinate 49,285,121 of NC_091768.1, forward strand.
TCACCTCCTTGCCGAGGCAAAGCCTTACGGGAACGTTACCCTCTGCCAGGCAAAGTTGGATATTGCATTTGGAACACACCACACGTAAGCAATTTTTATGAAGTGGGGGGGGGATTTGAGTTTAAAAGATTGAATGATGCTCTTCAGAAATCAGTCTTAAAAGGGACTCACATGTGACGATTTTGTTGCGGGGAAAGCTGTAAGTTAGGAAGTAGAGGAAATGGAGTTTTTCCTAACAGTCTTAAGAACAAGTACCAGGAAATCAAAGTGTGGATCTGTGGACCTGGACTGGACCTGACAGTCTGAATCTCTGATGTGGTTTTCCACTCTCTGCTCAGGACTTTCCTTACAGCCACTCAGGGGGCACAGGCAGGGATAGGTTGTGGTCCATGGTTGTGAGTGACTGTAGACGTGGCCATCACATGCCTGAAGATTCCACTGGTTTAAAGAAAACCTTGTGATTTTCGTAAGATTCTAAGTTTCAGCAAATAGAATATTGTTAGGTCAGCTCTGTGCTGTGAATAAAAGAAAAACAATTTTGCAAGAAAAAAAAAATAGAAGAGGTTGTTGAAAACTAGTATTATTTCTTTCTTAAATGTTTGGAAGAATTCACTAGTCAAGCCATCTGAGACTAAAGTTTTCACTGTAGGAAGGTTAACTGCAAATTATGAAAGTCTAATTTCATTTACTTATTTCTTCCTTAATAAGCCTGGTGTTTTGTGTCTTTGAAGGAATCTGTTCATCCAAGTTTTCTCATGTATTGGCATACTGTTGCTCTCAATTTTTAAAGCAGAAATTGTCAAAGGTTTGGGGGCTTCCCCAGTGGCTCAGCGGTAAAGAATCTGCCTGCAATGCAGGAGACAGAGGTGTGATTCCTGGGTGAGAAGATCCCCTGGAAGAGGGTCTTGCCTGGAGAATCCCATGGACAGAGGAGCCTGCCAGGCTAAAGATCTAAATTGCCATTTGTATTTTTATATATGTGGTAGGTTAGTTACTTTTCTCGGCCTTGGAGAAGCGACCTTCTGCAGGAGGTTCTATGTGTCCCAGAGGTGCACTACCCTCTCTCTCATCACCCAACCTGTATACTCTGTGGTTTTCCCCTGAGCGGGCTGCATGGGTTCTTCTATAGTGGTGGGCTGACCACGTGGGCAGTCTGGTGGGCTTGGTTGGCCTCTAATCTGGTGGATTGCCAGGTCCAGGCTTGTGTGGCTGCTTCCCCGTTGCTGGCTAGCAGGGCCTAGTCACAAGGTGGCTGGTTGCTGACTCACTGTTGAGTGGAGTCAGGGTCCTTGAGACTCTTGTCTGTTGCTCACCCGCTGGCAGGTGAAGCCAGATCCTGGTGTTAGTGCTGGATGACTGACAGCAGAGCTGGTTTGTGGAGTTTAGCTGTAGGACCCAGGGATCCCAAAGCTCATTTCAGATTGTTAGAGAGAAGGGACCGGTTCCTGACACAATTGGTATGGGGTCTGGAGTGTTCCGAATGTTGCACTGTCCTGCTAGTGGGCAAGGTCAGGGCCCAGCTGGCCCTGGGGTAGGGTCTGGCCTGTGTCTGCCCTCTCGTGGTAAGGCTAGTCTGGAGGTTTCCTGGTGGAAGGAACAAGTGCCTGCCCACTGGGAGGCGGGGCTGGATCTTGGCCCTGTGGTGGGCAGGGCTGTTTTAGCGGTGTGTCCAGAGGGAGGTGTGCGCTCTTAGTCTTTAGGCAGCCTGACTGCTGATAGGTGGAACAGTTAGTTGTCTCGCCTAAGACATCCCAGGGGCTTCGCTGATGGCTCATATGGTAAAGAATCTGCCTGCAATGCAGGAGACCTAGGTTTGGATCCCCTGGAGAAGGGAATTGTTACCAATGAATTCCATGGAGAAGAACCTGGCTGGCTACAGTCCATGGGGTCGCTGAACTACTAACACTTTCAAGACATCTCAGCACTGGTGCCTGCAGGCTGTTGGCGAGGGTCAGTGTTAATGTGAATAAGCTAAAGTATCTGCCAGCAGAGACAACAGTGTTCACGCAACAGCATATTTTCCCTTATGAAATGTTTACTGTTCTTTTAAACTATAAATTGTTACACAGCATCACATAACTAGCATAATTAAGTGTATTTCTTTCACTCACATTTCATTTAGTTACTACAATCATATAGAAACAAGAGAGTCTAGGAAGTGAATTCTACCTATATACACCCAGTAAGAATGAGAGAACAGCTTTTGGTGGACTGCTGGTATTCTCTGAAGGCACACGTTCTAGTATCTGGACATTATCTGAGCTGTGGTTCAGTTTCTTCAACTATACTGTGGAAATGGAAACCCAAATTTTAGTGGTGATTAGCTATTTCTGCAATAGCTGACTTGCGTTAAATGCCTATACTTGAACGGAAGAATGGAGGCCAAGAAACCGGATTAACTACTAGTAGTATGAAGGCCATCATTGTGCAGAAACAGAGGACAGAGGGAGTAGTTCTCAGAAGACATATGGACACAAGTTCTAGGTAGACAATTGCACAGATACACACTACATTTCTCAATAGATACCTTTAGAATGAATTAGTAACTCAATTGAACTTCTCTACAAAAGAATGTTTAAAATATAAAACTGTTAATGGACATGAGACAGATGTATACATCATGACACAGAAAGAGGTCTGTTGTATACTGTTAAGTGATAAAAGCAGGCTATAGCACAGTCTGTATAAAATGACCCCACTTATAAAAGCAAACAAATGAATATGAATATATATATATATATGCATGAAACAGTCTTGGGAAAAAAATGTATTAATACTTCAAACTGTTAACATTTGTTGCCCCAAGGACATTCACTTTCTCTTCACAGTTTGCTATTGTTTGAATTTTTTTACTATTTTATACACACTGCATTGTTTAAATTGTTTATACTAAATATCTGTTACATTTATAGGACTATGTAGTAATAAAAAGCAAAAAGAGCAATAAAAATAAATATATTCTTTATTTAAAAAAAACTCTCTAAAATGCTTCACAAATCTGTCCTTTTCTCTCCATTGCATGCTGCTTCCTAAGCTTAGTCCTTTACCATTTATTACCTAAACCAGCAAAATTTTCCTGTTACTGGCCATACAGTAAATATTTTATGCATGCAGACTATGTGGTCTCTTTCACAGTTGCTGCTGCTGCTAAGTCGCTTCAGTCGTGTCCGACTCTGTGTGACCCCATAGACAGCAGCCCACCAGGCTCCCCCGTGCCTGGAATTCTCCAGGCAAGAACACTGGAGTGGGTTGCCATTTCCTTCTCCAATGCAGGAAAGTGAAAAATGAAAGTGAAGTCACTCAGCCATGTCTGACTCTTCGCGACCCCATGGACTGCAGCCTACCGGCTCCTCCATCCATGGGATTTTCCAGGCAAAAGCACTGGAGTGGGATGCCATTGCCTTCTCCTCTTTCACAGCTACTCAATTCTATTGTTACAGCTTAAAAGCAGCTATAAATGATACCTAAAGTATCGTTTACAGTGTGGCTGTGTTACAATAAAACTCTAATTACTAAAACAAGTGGTGGGCCAGCCTAAGGGCCATAATTTGCTAACCACTCACTTGTGCTGTGGTTAGTCACTCAGTCGTGTCTGACTCTTTGCAACCCCATGGACTGCAACCCACCAGGCTTCCTCTCTCCACGGGAATTCTCCAGTCAAGAATACTGGAGTGGGTTGCCGTGCCCTCCTCCAGAGGATCTTTCCAACCCAGGGATCGAACCCAGGTCTCCCACATTGCAGGTGGATTCTTTACCAACTGAGCCACCAGGGAAGCCCAAGAATATGGAGTGGGTAGCCTATCCGTTCTCCGGGGGAATCTTCCCCACCCAGGAATCAAACCAAGGTCTCTTGCATTGCATGCAGATTCTTTACCAGCAGATCTACCAGGGAACTCCAACCACTCACTTAGACAACTTCAAATTGTATCTCTGACTCCAAACCTTCCCTCCTCCCCCTCCCATATCTTGCACTGTTTCTGTATATGTTACATACATAATTTCTTCACATCCCATGTTTTTGCTTAGGTCTCAGCCTCCTGGAAAATCCTTAGATTTCTGGTGACATCTAGATTATTTTTTAAGACCCAGAATAGCCTTCATGACTCCAATAAATAATACTGACTGCTTTCCTTCTATGCTTTCATAGAATTTGCACATACCTTGATTAGTACTCCATATTGTGATCATTTCTCTATGTCCCTCCCAGGCAGACACAAGAAGGCCGAAACTACACTTCTGAACTCCTGGAACCTGACACAAAACAGAGCAGATAATAAGGATTCAGAAATGTTTGCTGAGTGAATAAAGACAGAGAAAGAGGTGTCTCTTCCGCCTTTAGGTTTTCAAATTAGGTGCAGAAAATTGCTCCTTTCGGCAGTCCTTTTTCCTTCTACAATCAGAGATATCAATACCTGACAGCTTGGATCTTTCTTCTTTCCTTCCTTTTTACATTTCTGCATAATTTAATCCCCAGAACAAATAAACCACATAGGTAATATCAACTTTTTGAATCTAATTTGTCATCAGATCCATAACAATACTCTAAGCATTTACAAGTAACATCATTTGGGGGGTTGGTTCATCCTAGACTTCTTGTCCAATTTATAAGGATCTTCTCCAACCCAGGTTCACTAGGTGGTAAGCCACTTGACTATGGGGAGTATATTTCTGAAAAACTAAAAAACACTTAATGCATAAATGAATGGCTTCCTGTGTCACAGCCTGCAAATTCAGAATGTGCCTCTGGTATGCTTAGGACCTTTTCACAGGGCTTGTACATAGGATAAACAACAACAACAACTTACTTATGCATATTAACTATCAAAAACCTATTACATTATTTATTAATAACTTAATCTTCCATCGGATGTTTAGTGGCTATCATCACCAATTTGGCAATGAGCAAACTGAGGCTCAGAGTTGTTAAGTATCTAGCCCACTGTCGTGGTGAACAATGAGGGACTCCTTCAGATTTTAAATCCTGTGTCCTTTTCTCATATATGACTTACCCTCATCTTCCCTTCACTCAGCACTTGTATGAAAACCTTTTGTGTATCATTTAACATGAGTTATTGAACTATCCTGTCTAATCCTGGAGCTTTTGCAGCTGACTTTCCCCTAAATAATATAAAGTATGCAAATCACTGTTAAAAAGTTTGCAAAAGGCAAATGTGTTAAAACACATTTTAAACATTTAAAACCTAATATTTAATTTATTTTTAATTTTAATGCTTAAGTGTTTAAAACAGACAAGATGGTTTTAAGCCTCACTCTTTACTGAACTTTGTTGATCCATCCCTCGGTTTTGACCAGCAGTGAGACAGGCAGACTGAGATGACTTGCATGTGAAGACAGAATAAATATCCATCCACAGGCAAGGCAAGTGAATGGCTAGAACTGAGCAGCCCAGCATGGTTGGGGAAGGTTATTGTCAGTTACAATATTGGAGAATTTAACAATGGATGGGAGCTCCAGTACATGTACAGAATGTATTAACGAAAGATCCAATGATCTACCCATCATCCAAAAGATCCTGAAGATAACAATAGAAATCTACTCTCAGGGGTGGAACTGAAGTGAGAAAAAAAAGAAACAGGGAAGAAAGCTCAGCTTCATAGAAGCTAGTATACCCGTCTTAGAAACACAAGGCTAAGACTCAGGCGTGGGAACCAGCAAAACACCAGGGGCAAAAAGTAGGCTACAAAGTTAAAGCGACAGCAAGTGACAGGACTAGGGGCCCTCCCATTGTTGCTTCTCAAAGGCAGAAATGTTTCAGTTATGTAGGTTGGAAGCTATGAGTGGTAGATATAACCTTCCAGGTAAGAAGAGACAGGAAAAATGAGCAGAGATCATAGTCATCTGTATGAATATCTCTCTTCGAGAGCACCTAACTCCTTATGTATGTTTCTCTTTTTCACTCTTGCCTGCCTCCCTTTAGTCCTTGCTCCTCACTGTTCAAAGGCTTTATGGAACCAAAGTACTCTTTGGAATATTTTTCTTAATTATTAAATAATCATTTTTCTTGTTCTGAATTTTTTAAATAATTGAGTATTCTGCATTTCTATTATGAAAAATATAATACCCAATTGATTCCTTTCTTCCCTTTGGGCCAACAACACTCTGTAGAATTCCTAACCCTCCTTTACCCAACTCTTTATTCACCAGAATGAAAACTGTAATAAATTCAAACTACACAGATTAATGTTTTTTTTAAAAAATCTCTACCCTACAATAATAGTTAAGAGTATACATGCCTCCTAAATATTCACCAGTGATGAAAGTATTAATTATTGTGCATTCACTTGATGGAATATTGTGCACTAAAATGATATTTTAAAATGCTAAAAAGCCAAGTACACTAATGCCTACACTTAAAAAATGAAGCACTGTATACTTAACTACAAAGAGGTAAAAAATTTTATATGTTTTTGTATTATAACTATAAAATGGGCAAAAATGTTAATAATGTGGAAAAGGAAAAATATAATTTCATAAAGAGGCAGAAACAAAGACTAATGATGAATTATATTTTACTTTTTTGGTGTTATTATATTACTTGGGCAATTGATCATATTTCTTAAAATGAATAAGAAATATATAACCCTCACCTATATTCTTTTTTATATATATATTTAACTTTAATTGAGATGAGTGCATGAGCTCACATGACAGTTTCACAGAGCCACTGCCATAAAAAACGTTCAGTTGTTCCATTGTGATTGGTCTGAAATAAAGCACTTTAAAGAATCTAGGATCTTTGGGAAATGGAGCTGTAACATCATGTATCTAAAACAAAAGCAAGAGTCTTCCACGATAGGATGATAAAGGAAGGTGTCACTCAATACAGATTAGAACAGAGTATGCTCCAGGGAAATTTCTAGCTGTCACCTCCCACCCACCTCTATCCCCTAACCCTCTCCCTCCCCATGGTTCTGCAATTTGAAATTTTTCTCTAATCCTCAGTGTTCTCATTCAGAATGCCGAAAGACTTGTTGCCCTTCCTCTGCTTTCTGATATGCCATTTTGGGTTTCTAATTTGAATATACTTAAATCCTGCCCAAAATTAAATTCTGATTATGCATTCACTTTACCTTTTATTCCTTAAATGTAGTTTTCCTTCCCCTGAGATTATAGTAGCAGGCTGATAAAGGCCTGCTTACATGTGCAATTTTATTAAATTAATACACATTCAGTAGAAGCATTGAGATATGATTATTTTACTATTCATAATACATAATTTGTTTCCTTTGAGAAATCGTTTATTCTTCCAACAAGTAACTTCAATAAAATACAATAACTTAAGATTGAATACATAGATAGACCTTTTTCATTATGAAGAAATATTAAAAATATGGTCTTTTCCCATAAGAACTTCTTAAACATCAGTTCTAAAAAGATGAAGTAAAATGAATTTTTATAATAGTATTCAAATTTGTGGCAGTTTAAACTGAAAGAAGATTCTAATATGAAAATAGTTACTTTTTATTGTTTATATCTTCAGATTCATTGCCACTATATTGTTTCAGCTGCTAGCTATGACCTAATTTTCATTTGTTTACATTTTTTCATTTGCTTTATTTTTAAAATCTTACAGCAAAATAAAAAATATTGAAAGCTTCTTTCAAATAACATTGAAGATTTTATATCAACTTATTCTACAAAATCTGAGTATTAATGAATGTAAATTTGGAGTGGTGATTCGGAAGCAGGAACTTGCTTAAGCGTTTTCAATAATAGCAAGGAGGCAGGATGAGTGAAACAAAGAGAGGGAAGAAGAGGATGAATGAAGAAGGTAACAGCACAAAAGATAACCAGAGGGCAAGACACTGGGCTAGCTAGGTCTTCAGATATCATGCAGTAAGAAGCCATTTCTTTGAACTGGATGATGACATGACCTTATTTATGTTTTTAAAGGCTCATTCAGGCTGTCCTGTGGTGAGCAGACTGTAGAACCAGCAACATTAGAATTAGAGTAATGAGATGGTGGCTTTGAGATAGGTTGTTTTGCATTGGATGGTAAGGTGTGCTTAGATTCTGGAGATGAAGAAACCTACAAATATATCCTTTACCAGGTTCAATATCAAGCTCACTTGCTTTATCCCCTTCTTCCTCTCTCTTTCTCAAGCCTTATTACCATCTCTCTGAACTATTTGATGTATTATATTCATCATACATCATAGCCCTTTACTTTTTTTTTTTTAAAGAATGCTCTGATTATTTATTCAATTATTCAACAAATAGTTTTGTTTGTTTGCTTTTATAGTTGTTGTTTGGTCATGCTCTGTAGCATGTGGGATCCTAGTTCCCCAACCAGGGGTCGAAGTTGAACCCAATGCACTGGAAGCACAGAGTCTTAGCCACTGGACTGCCAGGGAAGTCCCCATGGCCCTTTACTGTTAAATTCTTCACTGTGCATTTCCAATGAATAGGGCTTATCCCTTAACTAACCCTTGTACAAATTCAACGTCAACAATGAATTAAAACATTGATAGAGCATCTAATTTTATGTAATTCACCATTCATATTCCAATCTTGTCCTAGTACACTGACCTAGTAATGTCCTTTATAGCATTGTTCCTTTCCAATATAGGATCCAGTGTTACACTTAGCTGTCATGTCTTTTTAGGCATCTTTCTTATGGAACTTCTCAGAAAACTTTGTCTATTATAAATGTATATTTAAGGTAGAGTCAACTAACAGGACTAAACATTTATACCCATGGATTTGTTGTGGGCTTTCAGGGAGTTGAGGATGACTCCAAAATTTTTGGCTTGAAAAACTGAATGGATGTCATTTATTGTCTAGTCTTTTGACTAGAACTCTCCTTGTTTAAAGATGAAGGTAAAAAAACACCATAGCGTTTATGAGAGGGACTTCAGGAAATAGAAAAAACATTAAATTGAAAAAACAGTGGATCACTGAAAATTATTTATTGTATACAAAAGAACAGGTAATCTTAATGGTTTTGTTAAAATACAACTTATATATCATAAAAGTCATTGATTAAAATAATTAAATAAATAAATATCTTATGTTTACATATACAACCATCAACACAATCTAATTTTAGAAGATTTCTATTATTTTTTTTAAAAGATGACAGGATTATACAGTGATTTCCCATCCCTACCCACCCGCCCCCAGCCCTGATTGTATCATATATCAGCTCATTTTTCTTCTTCTTTTTATTGTCTGTTACTACTGAAGAGTATTCCACTGTATTTTGTTTACACATTTGTTAGTTGATGAACATCTGATTTGCTTCCATTTGGGGGGGGGGGGGAGGTGCTATTGTGAATGATGCTATTATAAACATTCATGTACAAGTCTTTATGTTGACATTTTTACTGTTCGTTTCTCTTAGGTAGATATGTAAAAGCAAAAATGTTGGATCACATGTTGACTCAATGCTTAACTTTTTGAGGACTTGCCAAACTGTTTTCAAAGCAGCTACCCCATTTTACGTTCCCAAGCAGTGTATGAAGGTTCCAATTTATCCATGTCTTCCAACATTTGTTACTATCCTACTTTTCTGTTGTGGCCATTCTAGCAGACAAAAAATGACATCTCATTGTCATCTTGATTTGCATTTCCCTAATAGTTAATGAAGAGAAGTGAAAAGCAAAGGAGAAAAGGAAACATATAAACATCTGAATGCAGAGTTCCAAAGAATAGCAAGAAGAGATAAGAAAACCTTTTTCAGTGATCAGTGCAAAGAAATAGAGGAAAACAACAGAATGGGAAAGACTAGAGATCTCTTCAAGAAAATCAGAGATATCAAAGGAACATTTCATGCAAAGATGGGCTTGATAAAGGACAGAAATGGTATGGACCTAACAGCAGAAGATATTAAGAAGAAACTGCAAGAATACACAGAAGAACTGTACAAAAAAGATCTTCACGACCCAGATAATCATGATGGTGTGATCACTGACCTAGAGCCAGACATCCTGGAATGTGAAGTCAAGTGGGCCTTAGAAAGCATCACTACGAACAAAGCTAGTGGAGGTGATGGAATTCCAGTTGAGCTATTTCAAATCCTGAAGGATGATGCTGTGAAAATGCTGCACTCAATATGCCAGCAAATTTGGAAAACTCAGCAGTGGCCACAGGACTGGAAAAGGTCAGTTTTCATTCCAATCCCAAAGAAAGGCAATGCCAAAGAATGCTCAAACTACCGCACAATTGCACTCATCTCACACGCTAGTAAAGTAATGCTCAAAATTCTCCAAGCCAGGAGAACTGTGAACTTCCTGATGTTCAAGCTGGTTTTAGAAAAGGCAGAGGAACCAGAGATCAAATTGCCAACATCGCTGGATCATGGAAAAAGCAAGAGAGTTCCAGACAAACATCTATTTCTGCTTTATTGACTATGCCAAAGCCTTTGACTGTGTGGATCACAATAAACTGTGGAACATTCCGAAAGAGATGGGAATACCAGACCACCTGATCTGCCTCTTGAGAAATTTGTATGCAGGTCAGGAAGCAACAGTTAGAACTGGACATGGAACAACAGACTGGTTCCAAATAGGAAAAGCAGTACGTCAAGGCTGTATATTGTCACCCTGCTTATTTAATTTATATGCAGAGTACATCATGAGAAACGCTGGACTGGAAGAAGCACAAGCTGGAATCAAGATTGCCGGGAGAAATATCAATAACCTCAGAGATGCAGATGACACCACCCTTATGGCAGAAAGTGAAGAGGAACTCAAAAGCCTCTTGATGAAAATGAAAGTGGAGAGTGAAAAAGTTGGCTTAAAGCTCAACATTCAGAAAATGAAGATCATGGCATCCGGTCCCACCACTTCACGGGAAATAGATGGGGAAACAGTGGAAACAGTGTCAGACTTTATTTTTGGGGCTCCAAAATCACTACAGATGGTGACTGCAGCCACGAAATTAAAAAACGCTTACTCCTTGGAAAGAAAGATATGACCAACCTAGATAGCATATTGAAAAGCAGAGACATTACTTTGCCAACAAAGGTCCATCTAGTCAAGGCTATGGTTTATCCTGTGGTCATGTATGGATATGAAGGTTGGACTGTGAAGAAGGCTGAGTGCCAAAGAATTGATGCTTTTGAACTGTGGTGTTGGAGAGGACTCTTGAGAGTCCTTTGGACTGCAAGGAGATCCAACCAGTCCATTCTGAGGGAGATCAGCCCTGGGATTTCTTTGGAAGGAATGATGCTAAAGCTGAAACTCCAGTACTTTGGCCACCTCATGCGAAGAGTTGACTCATTGGAAAAGACTCTGATGCTGGGAGGGACTGGGGGCAGGAGGAGAAGGGGACGACAGAGGATGAGATGGCTGGATGCCATCACCGACTCGATGCACATGAGTTTGAGTGAACTCTGGGAGTTGGTGATGGACAGGGAGGCCTGGCGTGCTGCGATTCAAGGGGTCGCAAAGAGTTGGACACAACTGAGGGACTGATCTGATCTGATCTGATCTGAATAGTTAGTGACTTTTTTGTGTTTATTGACCATTTGTGCATCTTTTTTTGAGAAATGTCTGTTCAGATCCTTTATCTATTTTAATTAGATTATATATTTCTTTATATTATTAGCTGTAAGAGTTCCTTATTCTGGATATGTCTCTTATTAGATATGTGATTTGCAAATATTTTTTCACATTCTATGAATCTTTTCAATTTCTTGATGGTATCTTTTGAAATGCAGAAGTTATCAAAAAAATTTTTTCACTTGTAGTTTTTTGTCACATCCAAGAAAATTTCCTCTATGCTTCCTTTGAAAACTTTCACAGTATTAGCTTTTACATTTAGATTAGGTTTGTGATCCATTTTAAGTTAAATTTTATATATAGTGTGATTTAGTTCAGTGTCATCTTTTTCCATGTGGATATTCAATTGTCCTAGCACTATCAGTTAAAAAGACTCCTTCCTATTGAATTTTCTCAGCACCTTTATCAAGAAAATTGAATGACTTTAGAAAGGCAGTTGACATACTCAGTATGACAAGTCACTGACCTGTATCAAAGAAGAGTAAACCATTAGAAGAAAACAGGCTAACATTAAAACAAGAAGAGAATAAGATGAAATAGGTAAAAGAAGGAAAGAATGCAAAGGAATAAATAATGTAACAGAAACACTAACATGCACAGTACAGAGCAGAACTATTGAATGTCTAGCCTCTTCCAGTTATACACATACATACATACACATATATATACATATGTTAGGTAGTTAGAATAGGAAAAAGGAGTCTAAAATGGTGGTGGCTAAAAGACAAAGAAGGGAAAAGCCCGCAAAAATAGAACAAAAGAACGTCTGGGGACCAGAGTGAGAACCTCAGGTAAAACAAACAGCCCTCCTGGCTAGCCGGATTTACACAGTACAGGCTCAGGGAGGGGAGTAAATAACATGTAAAAAGAGGAGCCAAAATTGGACCAGGGGGCTATTCTCTTCCTGTCTTTTGTGTTAGCCCGCCCTCACGCCTCGAGGATGTATTTTCCTATACTTTCTAAATAAAACTGAGCTGTAACACAGCTGTAACATGGGCCTGTCTGAGGAAATTACACGGGGCTGTAACACTGGTCCATCTGAGGGCTGTAACACCGGTTGGTCTGTCACTTCAACTTTTTGTTGCAATGAGACAGAACCAAGGAAATTACAAACTCCCCGACATCTATGGTGCTGTGACTCATATTTAACCCGGCTGAAACAACCTTGGCTCAGCCCCTGCGAGGCAGAGGCCAAGCACAGCAGAAGCCCAACTCAGCAAAAACTCCCACGGTGGAGCTGGAACAAAAAGAAAACCCACCGCAGCGGAAGTGACATGAAGCCCAGCGTGCTGAAAACTGGGACAGCAAAAACAAACTCAACAGAAAGCTTACACGGCTCACAGTGATAGGTTAGAGGTGAATTTGTTCCAATTCAGAGAGAAGCACACTCCACAGAGTGTGGGCCATCACAGAGGAGAGTGCAGTGGCCATGGAATGTGTTGTGGTTAGTTTCTGCCAGCTGGGTTATTTCATATGCTAATGAGTGGGAGGTTCATCCCAACAATTAGGGAATCACCCTCTCCTTGGTCTTCTGACAGAGCCTTGGAACTGTCCTGGTGCCTCTGGGTGTGTCATTTAGCTTGTAGATTGAGGATCAAGGTTTAGTTGATCTTCTTGGACCCATTTGATTTTAATCAGTTTATGTTATGCCCTTGGGCTATGTCATTCTCTCAAAAGCTGTGTCCTGCCCCCTTCCCTCCGGTTTCATGCTTTTTTCCTGAGCCCTATCTGGGACCACAATGTTGCGTCTCCAGTCTTCTGGAGGAACAACCAGAAAATAGCTGGCCCTTGGGAGGGAAATGCTGTATAGTATCCAATCTCTCTAGATATTCAGGCCTTCATCTTCCATGTTTCCTACAACGTGTGCAACAACAGCATCTCTCAGTGAACCTGCTAAGGTGGGTGACAGGCACACAATGCCTGGTAGAAGTCCATCTGCTGGCATCCCTTCAAGGGCAATTGGGCTTCCAGGGATAATGTTTGCCACTTTGGGAGTTAGCCCTGCAGGCTGTTTGGGCCCAAACGTCTACCACCCTTCTCCTAAAGTTACAAACACACCCCAGGATCAAATCTCCACTCCACTTTTATGAAACATCTGGTCTGTTGCCTCTTATCAATTTGGTCTTAAACCACTTTCTAACTCCTACAACCAGGACCCTGCCCCCTTATAGGCAACATTGCTCCATCCTGCTTATTATTAAAATATTCTTAATGCTCCTAACAGGACCAGATAACCCATTCCCTTGTCATTACTTCTGCTATTACCTAAAGTGGGTCTATAACAATGAAATGTTTACCATTGGAGACACCCTAAGCTGCTCTTATGGAGGACTAGGGGAGGAAATCAGTGACTTACATTTCCTCAGAGCAATAAGAGGATAAGACTTATGGCTGCTTCACCAGGTTCCCAGTCTCAGGGCACAGGCTTGGATTGCTTTACATCATGATATCTATTCCCATCTGTGATGAACAAACTGGCAGTGAGTTAAGATTACAACTCCTCAATCCTACCCAGAACTGGTCATGCTGGAGACCTTGGGGATGCCCAACTCCAGTCCTGGGGTCCCAGGAGGCTGACCTGCCTTGACCTGCCTAGGGATCCTGTCCTTGAAAGGTTGTCACACCTCAACCTGCTCAGGGATCCGCCAGTCTAGGGATCCCAGGAAGTCAACATGCTTCGACCTGCCCAGGGATCCAATTCTCAAGATGCTGCCCTGCCTCGACCTGCCCAGGGATTCAATCTCCAAGAGGCTGTCATGCCTCAGCCTTCCCGGGGATCTGCACCCTGGCCCGGGGATGCCCAGCTCTCAGGTTGCAACAGTACTAGGTAGGATAAGCTTCAAAAAGCCTCACTCCTAAGAAGTCCACCCATGGAAATAGAAGGAAGCCTATTAGCCGTGGGACTATGCCCAACCTCAGCAATAACTCAGGAGTCCAATGAGAATTCCATTGCCTTTCTGGAAAGGCTAAAAGAAGCCCTCCAGAAGTTTACCAATCTTGATTTAGACTCTTATGAGGGACGGGTGATTTTAAAGGACAAATTCCTGTCCCAACATGCATCAGACATCAGAATAAAGTTACAACAGCTACAGCAGCAGGACCCTGCTTCCTCTTTAGATGAGATGGGCCAGTCAACCACCAATACCTTTTATAACAGAGAACAGGAGAGAGAGGCCAAGGCCCAGGAAAGGGAGTAAAGGAAAGAGACAAGCCATGCCCAGATGCTGGCTGCACTCCAGGGAAGCTCTATGTCAAACCCTGAGTCTTTAAAGGACAAGGTAGGAGGCAAATGCCTAATCTGTGGATAGGCAGGACATTGGGCTAAAGCGTGTCCAAACTGTGACAAGTCTCCTTGCTAAAAATACCATCAATTGGGACATTAGGCAGCACTCTGTCCTCGGGCCCAAGAGCCTCAAGGTCAAGTGCCAAGTCTTCCCTCACAATGGTTCAGGAGGACTGAAGCAACCCACTCCAACCAACCCACCAGTCACAGATAACCATCACAGGGCTGGAGCCAAGGGTGCAACTGGATGTGACAGGTAGTTCCAAGAATTTCTTGGTTGACACAGGGACTACCTACTCTGTCCTGACCTCCTGCTCCAGAGCCTTCTCCCCCCATATCTGTACCATTTTGGGTGCTACAGGAAAAACAATTACAAAAATACTCACCTGAGCACTTTGTTGCTGGGATGGACAAATATTTTCCCACCAGTTTCTGTTGGTCCCTGAGTGTCCTACTCCCTTATTGGGAAGAAATCTCTCTCCACCTTCAAAATCTTGCATATTTATATACTGATAGAAGATGCATTGAAACTCTCTTTTGGGGGCAAGCTAACTATTTTTACCAGCCACCAAGTGAAACAACCTCTGAATGGGAGAGGCCACTTATGGATGTCTGATCAAAGAATCCTCAGATATCAAGTAGTGCTGATGAAAAATCCAGGCTTGATTATATTCCTTTGTGAGGTTCTTAACCCTACCACCCTCCTGCCTATTCCCGAGGACTCTCTCCCCTTTCACTGTTGCCTAGAAACTTTGGACCACTGGACAAAACCATGAGAGGGGTTGTCAGAAGATGCTTTGATTGATCCTGAGGAAATCTGGTACACTGATGGAAGCAACTTTGCCTTGGATGGAAAAAGAAGAGCCAGATATGCAGTAGTTTCCAATTTTGAGACCATAGAGCCTAAACCTTTGCCACCAGGTACTTCAGCCCCATTAGCTTAGCTCATAGCCCTGACTCCAGTTTTGGAGCTGAGAAAAGGGGGAAAAGTAGCCATTTATGCTGACTCCAAGTATGCCTTTCCCGTGCTACATCCACATGTTGCTATTTGGAAAGAAAGAAGCCACTTGACCACCCAAGGGTCCCCAGTCAAATACGGGTAGGCTCTTAGAGGGAGTCCATCTGCCCACTGTAAAGGACACCACAAAGGGAGCACGGAAGTGGCACAAGGAAACCAAGCAGCTGATCAGGCAGCTAAGAGAGCAGCATTACAGAACAGTGACCTAATAGGGGTTTCCACCTTAGTTCCACAGACTAATTTGCCAGAAACTCCTTCATATACTGATGGTGAGACACTTGAAGCTAAGAGTGAGTGCTTTCAAGAAGATCATATGGGGTGGTTCAAAGAGGGACTCCTTTTTCTGCCTGGGAAACTCCAATGGAAGTTGGTAAACTCCTTACATGCCACCACTCATTTAGGGGAGAAGGCCCTCCCAAGATTACTAGAAAGGTCCTTCAGAGAAATAGGCCTCCAGACGACTATAAGGCAAGTGGTCTCCTCTTGTCCCACTTGCCAGTTAAACAACTCCCAAGGAGCTTGAAGACCCCAGCTATCCCAGCCCATCCAACGACATAGGACCTATGCAGGAGAGTACTGGCAGATGGACTTCACCCATATGCCAGTTTCTCAAGGGTATACATACCTATTAGTCATGACAGATACATTCATAGGATGGATTGAAGGCTTTTCCACCTGGACTGAGAAGGCTGAGGAGGTGGTAAAAAAAAAAAAAAAAAAAAAACTCCTCCATGAAATCATTCTGAGATTTGGTCTGCCCAGGTCATTACAAAGTGACAATGGGACATAATTTACTTCTAAGGTCACCCAAGGGGTCTCTAAAGCATTGGGCATTACTTATTATCCCCATTGTGCCTAGAGGCCTCAGTCTTCAGGAAAAGTAGAAAAGCCAACCAATTCTTAAAATCAACGATAAAAAAAGATAACACAGGAGACCTCCCTGGGATGGAAGGAGGCTTTACCAATAGCTCTCCTCCACACCCATACTGGCCCTAAGGAACAGGTTGGTCTCAGTCCTTATGAAATGCTATATGGGAGACCTTTTGTTTATGGCAGTGACCTCTTCCTTGATCCAAAGGCTCAGTCCCTCTGGTCTTATAATATGGCCATTGGACAATTCCAACAAGATATATGCTTGTGGGGTGTCAACCAGGACTCAAAAGATTCTAAAGAGCCACCAATATATGCTCCAGGGACTCAAGTCCTAATTAAAGTCTGGAAAGATGGGTCACCAAAGGCTCAACTCCAGCCCACATGGAAGGTCCCCTATCCTGTAATACTTTCCACCCCCACAGCAGTCAGAGTATCAGGACACAACTCCTAGATTCACTACTCACGAGTCAAGCCATGGAAGAAAACAGAAGAGGATACTCAGCACACCTGTGAGCCCCTGGGAGATCTCAGATACCTATTCAGAACTACAAATGAGTGCCATTCTAATGAACACCCCCAAAATTAAGTTTCTGGGGATAAGTTTCTCAGGATAGCTCTAAAGAGCCAACATAGCTTCGCAGAGGTTGTACTTCAAAATAGACAGGAGATAGACCTCCTGATCCCTGAACAAGGAGGGACTTGAGCCATCTTGAATGAGTTGTGTTTTTTCTGTGGGAATACCTCCAGCTAAGTTAAAGAAAGTCTCACAGTCCTCAAGAAAAACATTCAGGCCCTACAGGATCTCAAAGAATGAGCTGGAGAGTTCTTGGGGTGGCTACAGTCTCTCTTTGGGGGATCCTTCTCCTGGTGAGGGGGAATTTGGAGTTGGCTCATGCCCCTACTAATCCCTGTTATCACCATATTGATGCTGCTTATGATTGTTCTATGTATTATTAATTGTCTAACCCGTTTTGTCTCTGCCCAGGTCAAAAAGCTACAACATGCACTGCCAGTTCAACAAGGATGTATTAAACTACAGCCGACCATGGAAAATATCACTCACTCTTAGATGGGCACCGCTATAAGGAATCTGAGGCTTGAGACTAGCAAGAGGGGGAAGCCCAATGCCCTTTGCCATCCCAGTTCAGCAGGAAGTAGCCAGAAAGACCTCGATGCCCCTATTCCCAAAGAATTGGGCCTCCCATCTCTTGAGGGGGGAATGTTAGGTAGTTAGAATAGGAAAAAGGAGTCTAAAATGGTGGTGGCTAAAAGACAAGGAAGGCAAAAGCCCAAGAAAATAGAACAAAGGAGGACCTGAGTGAGAACCTCAGGTAAAACAGACAACCCTCCTGGCTAGCCTGATTTACATAGGGCAGGCACAGGGGGAGAAGAGGAGGAAAAAACATATAAAAAGAGGAGCCAAAATTGGACTGGGGGCTTCTCTTCTCTTTGCGTCTTTTGGATCAGCCCATCCTCACACCTCAAGGATGTATTTTCCTATACTTTCTAAATAAAACTCAGCTGTAACACGGAGATATAACACTGGTCCATCTGAGGAAATTACACGGGTCTGTAACACTGGTCCATCCATCACTTCAAATTTTTGTTGTGATGAGACAGAACCGAGGAAATTACAAACTCCTCTGAAACATACGTACATGAAGTGTTAGTGGCTCAGTCAAGTCTGACTCTGCGATTTCATGGACCATAGCCCACCAGGCTCTTCTGTCCATGGGATTTTCCAGGCAAGAATACTGAAATGGGTAGCCATTCCCTTCTCCAGATGCATATGTATACACACATGTATAAATATATAGATCGATAGTTTTTTTTTTTAACTGCCATATAAATATGAGACAGAATTTAAGAAATGCAATATAAGAACTTTACATGTTTTTAATTAATAAAATAATTTGCAAAATAATTAAGACATAGTTAAAGAAAGATTCCCTTAAGTAAAGATGTGCATACACAGATGAGAAAAGCTCAGAGCTTTCCTAGGAAAAACCCAAAAGAAATTTTCGTATAGATTTATTACAGAAAGAATGGATTAAAGTAAAATTCCTAAATAAATATCATATAAGGAAGATGCTTTGCATGAGAGGAACAATTGGATTGTTCCAGTTTCCTCTACTAAACAATAAATATTAATAAACAGTGAAAACATTTCAAGTTTTGAGTAAACAAACCTTTTCCTTTTTTCATACCAAAGATTTTAAAACCTGGAAATGTTATCTTTCATTTGAAAGCAACTAGAAAACATCTTAGATAGTCAAGGGTTCAGAAAATATGACATCTGTGTACCTTATTAGTAAAATTTACTTAAAGATTTCTCTTTTGTAGCAAAATAATGAATCAAAATAAAAAACTAAAAATGGCATATGACTTTATGGGAAGGTCTGATGGTCTGCCCATATTCTTTCTGAACCCTGAAGGAAGAAATACAATTAGATCTGGTTTTTAGGTTGATGCAGGAAGGAAGAGCTAGAACCTGTGATGTTTCACTCAGCTGTGTTTCATCAAGTTCTTAGTGAACTGTGTTATTTCTTGAATTATGACTACAGTCCACAATTTAGGAGACCTCACACTGCCAATTTAGTACTGATTTTTCTCCTATGAAGGTGGTAATTAGTAAAAAGTATTAGCCTGGCAGGCTATAGTCCATGCGGTTGCAAAAACAGTCAGCCACAACTCAGTGACTAAACAACAGCAATTGTTTCCTTACCCAGAGCCTGTGAGCAGAGTTTTCCTACAAATACAAATGTACCTCCTGGAGGTTAATTTGTTAATGAAGAAAGTATGGGAAAAGAGAGTGAGTGCCCTTTGGATAAATTCTCTTTTGGAATGAAGGTCATTCAAAAATGTAAGTGTCAATAGACTAGAGGTCCAAATTCTGAGGTTAACTGAAGTTTTGCTTAGATTTAATCCCACAAAAGCACAACACATTGCTAGATTTCTAAGTACCTCATAACCTGAAGTTTTCTATTCTGATTCAAAATAGTACAGATAATGCACTTAATCTTTACTTGGAAGTTCATTTCCATCACAGATACTGAATAGTGTTAGATCCTAAGTCAATTCGGTTTAATTCAACACATTTACTTTTATACTTGCACTATGCACGTTACTCGTTACTGACGAGAAGATAACTAACCACAAAGAGGAATCAACCACAGGCTTTATTCTTGAAATAAGGAACTTCCCAAGAGGTTGTTAAAGATGTAAGACCTGGCCTAGTTCTCAAAGCTTCTGATTCATTAATTCTTCCACAGGATCCCAGGTGAGAGATTTCTTTGGGAACATTTGTCTAGAAGACAAGCATAGAATCTATATTTTAATATGATGTCACCATTAGTCATTATTTAAATAATGGTTAAAATCATAGACTTCAGCTCCAGAAGATCTGGATTTGAATCTACTACTACTACTTACTACTATATGACACTGCATAAGTTGCTATCATAACTCTACAAAATCTTACTTCCTATTGTTGTAGATGATTATAACAAATAAAGGAAATTAAGTCTAAAGACATGAACTAAGCCTGAGAGCTTTAATAATTTTGTTTTACTGAAAAGTCCTGTAACAAAATTCCCCATTACAATAAAGGGACTTGGTGTAGGCAAAAGGAAAGTTGGAGACAAGATGTAGAGTCTGTAGATGAAGTGTGAGATTATGAAAGAGATGAACAGCAGTATTGAATTAAGAGGATTGCTTAAAGTTTTTTCTGTTGTGTGCAAGGTACCTTAAGAACACTTCATAACATTTATATTACTAGCCAGTGTTTTTGAAGTTGGACTTGCTTTTGCAGGGAATGCCAGAAGAAGTGTTGAGTCTGTTCTCAGAGTGGGCTGGGTGCAAGAGAAGAGGCTGCTCAAAGGGTATAGTCATATTTTTGTTGCATAAGTAAAAGGCTACTAGGCTAACACATGACAAGCCTCCAATAAATGCTAGCTATTACTCATGGGATGTCAAGTGCTCTAAAAAGAGGTATGTATGCAGTAGGTTGAACAGAGATTTCCCAAAAAGGCATGTCTTCATCCTAATCCTCAGAACCTGGGGAAATTGTTTTATGTGGCAAAAGATGTGATTAAAATAAGGATTTTGAGAGGATGAGTTTGTTCTGAAATAGCTACATGAGCCCTAAATGAAATCACATGCATTCTTATAGGTGTGAGGCAGAAAGAGTTTTGAAGCCTAAGAAAGGCAATGAGATTGGAGCCATCAGGCTGCAAGTCAAGGAACTCATGGAGCCACCAGCAGACAGCCACCAGGAATAGACAAAGAACAGATTTTTCCTCAAAGCCAATAGAGGGAATATGGTCCTGTTGACACCTTGATTTTAGATTTCTGGCCCCTAGACCTGCGAGACAAAATATATGTATATGTATATATTTGTAAATTTTATTTATTTTATTTACTATAACATAATAATAATGTTATTATTATATAATGTGCCAGGTCTTTGTTACAGCATGTGGGATCTTTGATCTTCATTTAGCCATGTGGAATCTTCAGCTGTGGCATACGAACTCTTAGTTGCAGCATGTGGGGTATAGTTCCCTAACCAGGGATTTGGAGCCCCTTGCATGAGGAGTGCAGAATCTTAGCCACTGGGCCACCAGGGAAGTCCCTTTCCTTCCAAGGAGTATCTCTTATTTTAAGTGATCCAGTTTGTGGTAATTTGTTATATCAGCCATAGGAAAACTAATACAAAACATTTTGGCCAATTTGTGAATGTAGAAATTGCTTTTGGAAACTGAACTGATCTAAAAGGAGATAAAAAGAGTCCAGTTTCAGTTCAGTTCAGTTCAGTCAGTCAGTCGTGTCTGACACTGCAACCCGATGAACTGCAGCACGCCAGGCCTCCCCGTCCATCACCAACTCCCGGAGTCTACCCAAACCCATGTCCATTGAGTCGGTGATGCCATCCAACCATCTCATCCTCTGTTGTCCCCTTCTCCTCCGGCCCTCAACCTTTCCCAACATCAGGGTCTTTTCAGATGAGTCAGCTCTTCACATCAGGTGGCCAAAGTATTGGAGTTTCAGCTTCAACATCAGTCCTTCCAATGAACACCCAGGACTGGTCTCCTTTAGGATGGACTGGTTGGGCCTCCTTGCAGTCCAAGGGACTCTCAAGAGTCTTCTTCAACACCACAGTTCAAAAGCATCAATTCTTCAGCGCTCAGCTTTATTTATAGTCCAACTTTCACAACCATACATGACTACTGGAAAAACTATAACCTTGACTAGACAAACCTTTGTTGGCAAAGTAATGTCTCTGCTTTTCAATATGCTATCTAGGTTGGTCATTACTCCTTCCAAGGAGTAAGCGTCTCTTAATTTCATGGCTGCAGTCACCATCTGCAGTGATTTTGGAGCCCAAAACAATAAAGTTAGCCACTGTTTCCACTGTTTCCCTATCTATTTGCCATGAAATGATGGGACCAGATGACATGATCTTAGTTTTCTGAATGTTGAGCTTTAAGCCAACTTTTTCACTCTTCTTTTTCACTTTCATCAAGAGGCTCTTTAGTTCTTCTTCACTTTCTGCCATAAGGGTGGTGTCATCTGCATATCTGAGGTTCCAGTTTAACTATATGTAAAACATTAATTTAGAAGAAAGCCATCAGACAGGAAACAATAAAATTTTTTCCAAAAAATATAAATGGTGGTCCATATGGAAAGATAAGAAATGAATTAGGCATGGTCAGTTAGGTCTTTGAATGGTACAACTAAGGAGCCAAAACTCTAAGCCCTTGGTACTCAAAGTGTAGTTTTTAGAGTGTCAGAGGCAGCGTTACTCAGAACCTTTTAAAAATATATAAGTGGGGGCCACATTCCAAACCTATTCATGTAGAATCTGCATTTTAACAAGATCCTTGGGTCACTTGTATGCATTCTAATATTTGAGAAGCATGCTTTTAGGGCAAGGTAACTGGAAGATTTTGAAAGATTTAACACACATCAGGGACAAGGTAATATTTGCATTTTAGGTCAAGCTATGTGATAGTATTATGAAGAACAGATTTGACCAGGGTAAAACCCAAGGCAGAGACAAGTGACTGCCATGGTACAGGTAAGAGATTAATGAAGTTTTGAACAAAGGTGGTGGTAATAGAGATGGGGGAAAAATGACACAACTTTAAGAAATATTCACATCCTGGTCTGATGTGTGCTAATGATGCTCCTACCTAGGTTCTATAACACGTCTTGATTCTTTATGATTAAATTTCTTTTCTTTTTTAAAAAAGCTTTTTATTGAAACTATTTTCAACTTGTTAAGGAGGAAACATCTTAGTTTCAGGCATAAGTGGTCCACACAACTGCAAGCTTTTACCTTAAGTTGTTTCAGACAGGAACGTGACATGACTATTTTCTCTTTCTTTCATTTATTTAGTTCTGGATTGTTGTGACATGTGGAATCTAGTTCCCTAACAAGGGATGGAAGCCAGGCCCCCTGGATTGGGAGTGAAGAGTCTTAGCCAGGAACACCAAGGAAGTCCCTATACTTCAATTTCTAACAGGATCCCAAAAGGAGTTTTTTTGGCGTAGTTTCTGTTGAAGCACCAAAAGATGATAGGATACCCAAGAGAGAATGAGATACATTCTCTTCTCCAAAGGCAGTTTTGCAAAGGAAATGTGTTCAAAAAACTGTTACATGATTCTCTGGGACTTCAATCAGATTTAGGATACAAAAAATTGTCATAGAAATAAACTTCCTCAGAGAACTGCAACTGTGTTGTTGATACCTACCCCCTGCAGAGAATAGATGTAGGTGAGTATGACCTTCCAATCTCACTTCAAATGGGGTACTTCCAGGGGACCATAGCAGAGCTTTGAAATGTGCCTTTTGCACCTAGAAAATGCAAAGATCTAGTGTGTTGATGCTGATGTCCCAAAAAGCTTAAATGGACTGTCGACTGGGATTTGACTCTACTTCCACTCCAGAGGCTAAGAGCA
The DNA here is from genome assembly GCF_029378745.1 of Bos indicus. Taxonomy (NCBI): domain Eukaryota; kingdom Metazoa; phylum Chordata; class Mammalia; order Artiodactyla; family Bovidae; genus Bos; species Bos indicus. The sequence continues at coordinate 49,308,783 of NC_091768.1, forward strand.
TGACTGCCAACTTGATGTGGAGCCAAAAGAGTGCCATTGCTTTAAGACTGGTCTTCATTCCAGAACTTATCAGAGCAAGGGGTGTAAGCCAGGGAGAAGAGAGCTGGAGTGAGTCATGTTAGGAGTCTTTCTAATAAAGCCATCTGGAGGAAGAAGAGGTTCCCCTTGAAAAGAAAGTGTAGGTGCACAGCAGACTTCCCAGGGCCTGCGGAAGGAAAGACGCATGTGTCAGGGGACTGAAAGATTTGGGAGGGTCTGGCTGAGAACCTTCGAAGAGGCCCCAAGATAAAGAGTTTGCTTTAATCATTTACCTGTAATCAGGATCTGCAAGGGTCCCTGCCTTTAGACTCAGAGAGGGAAAACACCAGGCTTTACAGCCGAGTAAGAAATTTCCTCCATCTCCTGACTTCCTGCCAAACCCCAAAAGGTGTGAAACTTCCTTTCAAACACAAAAAGGAATATGTGTGGCCTTGGAAATGACAGTGATAATGGGGTGGGAGTATGCTATGATATGCAGAAAGGAGAGAAAAGGCTCATCCCAAAACTTAGGTTCAGGCCTTTGGCTTTAAGTCAACTTAATTAAGCTGGTAGAAGGGAGAAGAATTAACACTACCTCTGAAGGAAATGGCTACCCACTCCAATATTCTGCCTGCAGAAATCCATGCACAGAGGAGCCTGGTGAGCTACAGACCGGGGGGATGCAAAGAGTCAGAAACAACTGAGCGACTAACACTTTCACACTTTCAAGCTTAATTAAGCTGGTGGACAGAAGTTCAGTTCAGTCACTCAGTCGTGTCCAACTCTTTGCGACCCCATGAATCGCAGCATGCCAGGCCTCCCTGTCCATCAACAACTCCCAGAGTTCACTCAAACTCATGTGCATCGAGTCGGTGATGGCATCCAGCCATCTCATCCTCTGTTGTCCCCTTCTCCTCCTGCCCTCAATCCCTCCCAGCATCAGTCTTTTCCAATGAGTCAATACTTCACATGAGGTGGCCAAAGTACTGGAGTTTCAGCTTTAGCATCATTCCTTCCAAAGAAATCCCAGGGCTGATCTCCTTTAGGATGGACTGGTTCGATATCCTTGTGGTCCAAGGGACTCTCAAGAGTCTTCTCCAACACCACAGTTCAAAAGCATCAATTCTTCGGCGCTCAGCCTTCTTCATAGTCCAACTCTCACATCCATACATGACCACAGGAAAAACCATAGCCTTGACTAGACGGACCTTTGTTGGCAAAGTAATGTCTCTGCTTTTGAATCTAGGTTGGTCATAACTTTCCTTCCAAGGAGTAAGCGTCTTTTAATTTCATGGCTGCAGTCACCATCTGCCGTGATTTTGGAGCCCCCCAAAAATAAAGTCTGACACTGTTTCCACTGTTTCCCTATCTATTTGCCATGAAGTGATGGGACCAGATGCCATGATCTTCATTTTCTGAATGTTGAGCTTTAAGCCAACTTTTTCACTCTCCACTTTCACTTTCATCAAGAGGCTTTTTAGTTCTTCTTCACTTTCTGCCATAAGGGTGGTGTCATCTGCATCTCTGAGGTTATTGATATTTCTCCCGGCAATCTTGATTCCAGCTTGCGCTTCTTCCAGTCCAGCGTTTCTCATGATGTACTCTGCATATAAATTAAATAAGCAGGGTGACAATATACAGCCTTGACGTACTCCTTTTCCTATTTGGAACCAGTCTGTTGTTCCGTGTCCAGTTCTAACTGTTGCTTCCTGACCTGCATACAAATTTCTCAAGAGGCAGATCAGGTGGTCTGGTATTCCCATCTTTTTCAGGATGTTCCACAGTTTATTGTGATCCACACAGTCAAAGGCTTTGGTATAGTCAATAAAGCAGAAATAGATGTTTTTTTGGAACTCTCTTGCTTTTTTGATGATCCAGCGGATGTTGGCAATTTGATCTCTGGTTCCTCTGCCTTTTCTAAAACCAGCTTGAACATCAGGAAGTTCATGGTTCACGTATTGCTGAAGCCTGGCTTGGAGAATTTTGAGCATTACTTTACTAGCGTGTGAGATGAGTGCAATTGTGCAGTAGTTTGAGCATTCTTTGGCATTGCCTTTCTTTGGGATTGGAATGAAAACTGACCTTTTCCAGTCCTGTGGCCACTGCGGAGTTCTCCAAACTTGCTGGCATATTGAGTGCAGCATTTTCACAGCATCATCTTTCAGGATTTGAAATAGCTCAACTGGAATTCCATCACCTCCACTAGCTTTGTTCATAGTGATGCTTTCTAAGGCCCACTTGACTTCACATTCCAGGATGTCTGGCTCTAGGTGAGTGATCACACTATCGTGATTATGTGGGTCATGAAGATCTTTTTTGTACAGTTCTTCTGTGTATTCTTGCCATCTCTTAATATCTTCTGCTTCTGTTAGGTCCATACCATTTCTGTCCTTTATTGAGCCCATCTTTGCATGAAAGTTTCCCTTGGTATCTCTAATTTTCTTGGAAAGATCTCTAGACTTTCCCATTCTGTTGTTTTCCTCTATTTCTTTGCACTGATCACTGAAGAAGGCTTTCTTATCTCTTCTTGCTATTCTTTGGAACTCTGCATTCAGATGCTTATATCTTTCCTTTTCTCCTTTGCTTTTCGCTTCTCTTCTTTTCACAGCTATTTGTAAGGCCTCCCCAGACAGCCATTTTGCTTTTTTGCATTTCTTTTCCATGGGGATGGTCTTGATCCCTGTCTCCTGTACAATGTCACGAACCTCATTCCATAGTTCATCAGGCACTGTATCTATCAGATCGAGGCCCTTAAATCTATTTCTCACTTCCACTGTATAATCATAAGGGATTTGATTTAGGTCATACCTGAATGGTCTAGTGGTTTTCCCTACTCTCTTTAATTTAAGTCTGAATTTGGCAATAAGGAGTTCATGAGCTGAGCCACAGTCAGCTCCTGGTCTTGTTTTTGCTGACTGTATAGAGCTTCTCCATCTTTGGCTGCAAAGAATATAATCAGTCAGTTGGATTTTGGTGTTGACCATCTGGTGATGTCCATGTATAGAGTCTTCTCTTGTGTTGTTGGAAGAGGGTAAGAAGCTGCTGCTACTGCTGCTGCTAAGTCGCTTCAGTCGTGTCTGACTCTGTGTGACCCCATAGACAGAAGCCCACCAGGCTCCGCCGTCCCTGGGATTCTCCAGGCAAGAACACTGGAGTGGGTTGCCATTTCCTTCTCCAATGCATGAAAGTGAAAAGTGAAAGTGAAGTCGCTCAGTCATGTCCGACCCTCAGTGACCCCATGGACTGCAGCCTTCTAGGGTCTCCATCCATGGGATTTTACAGGCAAGAGTACTGGAGTGGGTGAGAAGAATTAACACTAAATCCAGTTTTTCATTTTTGTTATTATACTCTAGTGAATAGTATTAAATAGTCTAATCACTGAATCACAGTAGCAACTGTGATCTAAAATGACAATGGAAAGCTATATTATTTAAAAGTAAACAAAAACAATGAAACTATAATCTCATGAGTTTTCATCTGGAAACAAGTAAGATATTCCAACAAAAGTTAAAGGAACTGTGAGAGAAAAAAGGTTTCATTCTGGTTATGTTAAAAGCTATGTTTCCTCCAGTGTGCAGATTACATTAATATTTTAGTCATTAAAAAGCATTTTAGTAAATATTCCTTGTAACCACACAGGCCAAAATTCCAGTAAAGTGACAGATGCCATTCCAGAGCCTGACCCTCCAGGAGTGATGCCCACTTCAGACTGTGAACAGAAGGAAGGGGCCGGAAGGCCATGCTGGCCATGCGTGGCATGTGGGGCCATCCTGCTGGGCTGCAGGATCTTCTCACCATGCTCCAGGCACACCCCTCTAAAGCATCATTCATGCTGCACCTCTGTGATGAAGCACTATATTCTGGAGAAGTTCCCTGCTAATTATCTCTTCATTCTTTGCAGAGATTTTAAGATTTCACCTTCAGGAATATAAACAAAAGCATCTTTTGGGGATGTGGGCAAAGAAGTCGGTCTTCTTGCAAAGTATTTTGAGAGTGGATTGAATTGCCTGAATATTGAAGTTTATGTATATTTTATCTGCAAAACATATAAGTGAAATTTTTATTTGTTGTTGTTCACTTGCTAAGTTGTGTCCTACTCCTTGCTACCCCATGGACTACAGCATGCCAGGCCTCCCTGTCCATTACCAACTACCAGAGCTTACTTAAACTCATGTCCACCACTTCAGTGAGGCCATCCAAATATCTTATCCTCTGTCCACGCCTTCTCCTCCAGCCTTCAATCTTTCCCATCATCAGAGTCTTTTCAAATAAGTCAGCTCTTCGCATCAGGTGGCCAAAGTATTGAAGCTTCAGCTTCAGCATCAGTTCTTCCAATGAATATTCAGCACTGGTTTCCTTTAGGATGGACTGGTTGGATCTCCGTGAAGTCCAAGGGACTCTCAAGAGTCTTCTCCAACACCACAGTTCAAAAGCATCAATTCTTCGGCACTCAGCTTTCTTCATAGTCCAACTCTCACATCCATACATAACTACTGGAAAAAACATAGCTTTGACTAGATGGATCATTGTTGGCAAAGTAATGTCTCTGCTTTTCAATATGCTGTCTAGGTTGATCATAGCTTTTCCCCCAAGGAGCAAGTGTCTTTTACATTCATGGCTGTAATCACCATCTGCAGTGATTTGGGAACCCCCCAAAATAAAGTTTCTCATTGTTTCCATTGTTCCCCATCTATTTGCCATGAGGTGATGGGACCGGATGACGTGATCTTAGTTTTCTGAATGTTGAGTTTTAAGCCAACTTTTTTACTCTCCTTTTTCACTTTCATCAAGAAGCTCTTTAGTTCTTCTTATCTTTCTGCCATAAAGATGGTGTTATTTGCATATCTAAGATTATTGATAGTTCTCCTGGCAATCTTGATTGCAGCTTGTGCTTCATCCAGCCCAGCATTTTACATGGTGTACTCTGCATATAAGTTAAATAATCAGGGTGACAGTATACAGCCTGGACGTACACCTTTCCCTATTTGGAACCAGTCTGTTGTTCCATGTCCAGTTCTAACTGTTGCTTCTTGGTCTGCATACAGATTTCTCAGGAGACAGGTAGATGGTCTGGTATTCCCATCTCTCAAAAAATTTTCCACAGTTTGTTGTGATCCACACAGTTAAAGGTTTTGGTGTAGTCAATAAAGCAAAAGTATATATTTTTATAGAACTCTCTTGCTTTTTCGATGATCCAACGGATATTGGCAATTTGATCTCTGGTTCCTCTGCCTTTTCTAAATCCAGCATGAACATCTGGAATTTCACAGTTCACATACTGTTGAAGCCTGGCTTAGAGAATTTTGAGCATTACTTTGCTAGCATGTGAGATGAGTGCAATTGTGTGGTAGTTTGAACATTCTTTGGCATTGCCTTCCTTTGGGATTGGAATGAAAACTGATCATTTCCAGTCTTGTGGCCACCACTGAGTTTTCCAAATATGCTGGCATATTGAGTGTAGCACTTTCACAGCATCATCTTTTAGTATTTGAAATAGCTCAACTGTAACTCCATCACCTCCATTAGCTTTGTTCATAGTGATGCTTCCTAAGGCCCACTTGACTTCTCATTCAAGGATGTCTGGCTCTAGGTCAGTGATCACACCATCGTGATTATCTGGGTAATGAAGATCTTTTTTGTATAGTTCTTCTGTGTATTATTGCCATCTCTTCTTAATATCTTCTGCTTCTGTTTGGTCCATACCTTTTTTGTCCTTTATAGAGCCCATCTTTGCAAGAAATGTTCCTTTGGTTTCTCTAATTTTCTTGAAGAGATCTCTAGCCTTTCCCATTGTTTTCCTCTTTCTTTGCACTGATCACTGAGGAAGGTTTTCGTATCTTTCCTTGCTATTCTTTGGAATTCTGCATTCAAATGGGCATATCTTTCCTTTTCTCCTTTGCCTTTAGCTTCTCTTTTCTCAGCTATTTGTAAGGCCTCTTCAGACAACCATTTTGCTTCTTTGCATTTCTTTTTCTTGGGGATGGTCTTCATCACTGTCTCCTGTACAATATCATGAGCCTCTGTCTATAGTTCTTCAAGCACTCTGTCTATCAGATTTAATCCCTTGAATCTATTAGTCACTTCCATTGAATAACCGTAAGGAATTTGATTTAGGTTATACCTGAATGGTGTAGTGGTTTTCCTGACTTGCTTCAATTTAAGTCTGAATTGGGCAATAAGGAGTTCATGATCTGAACCACAGTCAGCTCCCAGTCTTGTTTTTGCTGACTGTATAGAGCTTCTCTATCTTTGGCTGCAAAGAAGATAATCATTCTGATTTGGAATTGATCATCTCATGATGTCCATGTGTAGTGTGTTCTCTTGTGTTGTTGGAAGAGGGTGTTTGCTATGACCATTGTGTTCTCTTGGGGAAGCTCTGTTAGCCTTTGCTCTTCTTCATTTTGCACTCCTAGGCCAAATTTGCCTGTTTCTGCAGGTAGCTCTTGACTTCCTACTTTTGCATTCCAGTCCCCTATAATGAAGAGGACATTTTTTAGGGGTGTTAGTTTTAAAAGGTCTTGTAGGTCTTCATAGAACCATTCAACTTCAGCTTCTTCAGCATTACTGGTTGGGTCATAGACTTGGATTACTGTGATATTGAATGGTTTGCCTTGGAAACAAACAGAGATCATTCTGTCATTTTTGAGATTGCATCCAAGTACTTTATTCTGGACTCTTTTGTTGACTATCATGGCTACTCCATTTCTTCTAAGGGATTCTTGCCCACAGTAGTAGATATAACGGTCATCTGAGTTAAACTCACCCATTCCAGTCCATTTTAGTTCACTGATTCCTAAAATGTCAATAATCACTCTTGCCATCTCCTGTTTGACCACTTCCAATAAGCCTTGATTCATGGACCTAACATTCCAGGTTCCTATGCAGTATTTCTCTTTACAGCATCAGACTTTACTTCCATCACCAGTTACATCCGCAATGGGGTGTTGTTTTTGCTTTGGCTCTGTCTCTTCATTCTTTCTGGAGTTATTTCTCCATTCTTCTCCAGTAGCATATTGGGCATCTACCGACCTGGAGAGTTCATCCTTCAGTGTCATACTTCTTTGCCTTTTCATACTGTTCATGGGGTTGCATATGTATGTATTCATAATTTCTTGTGTCTTTGCAAAGGCTTAAAAGGAGAAATTCTCCCACAGAGTGTATATGTCAAAACGTATTTTGTAAAATTCACTTTAGTGGTTGTTAGATAACTAAATCTCTTCACAGTTGTATAATCTGAGGCTTTATGTTCAAGCAAGGACAATTTTTATCATTGTACATTGATTGTACCTAGATTTTAAATTTTAAAATGATGCATTGATGAAATACACATCATATTTCTAAGGAGGAACTTATTTTTAGGCAACCTTGGATATATATTTTAAGTACTAACATACTGAAATGAATTATCTGTCTTTATTTCTCTTTCTTCTGCATAATAGCAACATAAACATCAAATGACAGAGTTGCAACCCTTCCTTATGGAGTCCTTTCTTCTGGTCTAGAAAATACCAGAATTCTAGATGATAAACCATACAATAAAGAAGGGAATGAGGGAACCCTTGACACCTTTGTCACCAGTCCCCAGGTCAAGTCCTCCTATTTGAAATTCCACATCTTGGCAAAAGATGGGGCTCTTGTATCCAACACAGAAACTGAAAGTGATGGAGGATAATTTTTCAGATTGCTGTTGCATAATCTCTCAGTCATGTCCTATCTCTTGTGACCACATGGACTGCAGCCCATCAGGCTCCTGTGTCCATGGAATTCTCCAGGCAAGAATACTGGAGTGGGTTGCCAATTTTTCCTTGAGAAGATCTTCTCAACACAGGGATCAAACTCAAGTCTCCTGCATTGCAGGCAGTTTCTTTACTGCTGAGCCACCAGGAAAGCCCACTTTTTCAGATAACAAGTATTTATGTTCATTACAGCCAGCAATGAATGGCCTTTTGCTAGCAAGGAAGTTCAGCTTTGGAAGATGAGCCAAGAGGCATTTAGACACACTCTTTCAGTGAGATTGTCAATGTCTTAGAGATTCAATTTCCTTACCTGTGAAATCTAGATAATAAAAGTGTGAATAATAGAGTTCCGGAAGAAGTGCTTAGCACAATGCCTGGCAAACAGCAGATAGATAGGCAATGAATGTTAGCTGTCATCCCTAAAAGCCAACAGTGTTTGTCTTCTCTGCACTGTGCCTGCTGACCCAGAGTAGGTATTCAATATACAGTATATCAGTTAAATGAAAGGCTGGATGAGCCTTCAAATCAACCTACAGAGTTAGCTAAAAATAGCTTTTAGTCTGAGACTTTTGAGCCTTTGAAATCAGAATCTTATGCCTGACTTGAACCTTGGCCTTCCTGACCAGTGACTCCATAATATCTGCCTGCCCGATTGTGATTTGATTGACTTTAATCATTCCGATCCTGCTAAGGTGGCTAAGATGGTGTTTCAGTTTCCAACTTGTTTCAATTTAAGTCTTGTATCTTACTATATTTTAACAACAATAGCAACAACAAAATCACAACTAATTTTAAACTTGGAAGAGAGCTAAACCTATCAAAATAATAATAACAATGATTTTAAACAGAAATTTGACATAAATAATAATTGGCTTCATAACCCTTTGTATTTTTTTATTTCATTTTAAGCCATGATGGTGTTAATTCCTCAAAGATGATTTCTCAAAATATTCACTTAAAGAAAAAAATATTCAAAATATAGGAATGATTTTAGACAATTTCACCCATTTCACCCTTCCTTATGGAGGCTTTAGGGAGTTAATACTCTTTCTGGGGGAATCTTACTCAACCCCCAAGCCTCAAAATCACTGAATTGTTGCTAATTCGCCTTGTTTTTCAGTATTGCCAGTACTGGTGTTAAAAGCTCCTGGAAAACTCTCAAAAGAACTAACTTTCAGAAGTACAAGTCAGGAATCTTGGTAGAATCCTTGTATTTATATATATTGGACAACTGGGGGAGAAAGAAAATGTTAGTATTCCTTCTTCAATCTTAACTTCTTGTCAAACATGTTGAGATGCTTCATAATAATTCAGAATCCTTAGAAACACAAACTTGTGAAATTAATCATTGAGAAAAAATTTTTCAAAGAAACAATTTAATTTTTGTTAAATTAAATTTAACAAAAAACAAATTCTCTTGTCAATGAGGTGAAGATTTGGGGGTATGTAGTAAAGAACTGGGGCTTTCCCAAAGAGAAATCTTGGCCTCTGCCCTCAGCCATACAGTATCTGCTGTTTGCCAGAGGGCTGTGGGTCCTAGTGGGTTGTCTAGCAATATGATTTAGGGTGGGGTCTGGCCATAGCATACAATCTTAGGTTGGGGGCTGGCCCTGTCACAGGCCCAATTGTGTGACTTAGGGTAGGGGTTTGGGGTCACAAAGTATCCATGGACCTGGAAACTGGGATTAAATAAGGGGACAATCAATCAATCATGTCTACATAATAAGACCCCCACCCCCCCCCCCCCCCCCCCGCCAGGGACTTCCCTGGTGGTTTACTGGTTAAGACTCCTTGCTTGTGCTTCCAATGCAGGGAGTGCAGGTTCCACCCCTAGTCAAGGAGCTAAGTAACTAAGATCCCACATACTGTGTAGTGCAGCCAAAAGATAAGAGAGCCCCCCACTCCCCCCTGCTGCCAATAACAACAACAAAAACAGCTCTGGACACTAACCTCAGGTGAGCCTTCCTGGCTGGCCGCCTGGCAGAACTCTGTACCTGCTGTCACACATCAGTGTTGGGAGAGTACCACGTCCTGACTCCATGGCTAGAAGACAACTAAAACTCTGCATGTGACCCCCTCCTGGACTCTGCTCTACCATGTCTTCTTTTGACTAATCTTAATCTGTATCCTTTCCCTTTAACATAACCATGAGCATGACAGCTTTCAGTGAGTTTTACGAGTCTGTCTAGCAAATTATTGAAACTGAGGTAGTTGGGGTCCCGTTCAAACCCTTGCAAACTTGCAGTTGGTGTCAGAAGTGAGGGTGGTTTTGTATAAGGACTGTGCCTCTAAATTTTTCTAACTTTTTTTTTATATTGGGGTGTAGCCAATTAACAATGTTGGGATAGTTTCAGGTACACAGCAAAGGGACTCAGCCATACATATACACGTATTCATTCTCCCCCAAATTCCCCTCCCATCCAGGCTGCCATATAATATTGAGCAGAGTTTCATGTGCAGGATAGTGGGACCTTGCTAGTTATTATCCATTTAAAATATAGCAGTGTGTACATGTCCATCCCCAACTCCCTAACTATCCCTCCCCTCCATCCTTCCTCCCTGTGCCCTGTACCTCTAACTTTGTAATTGACCTAAACTTCTCATATGGGATTTCCAGATTTGTCTGAGTAAAAAGCCACAGCAAGTTAACTTTATTGTCATCTTGGAAGTACCAGTTACACTGGCTGTGCCTGCCCTTAGAGTAAACACAACCTGTCTTTGAAGTGTAAAGACTAATGACAACTCTAATGCAAATTACCACTTAATAAACACCTTTCCTATACTTTTATGGGGTTTTCCCATAAGAAAAGACTTTAAACTAGAGGGTGGAAATATCTCTTTCAAGTTTCAACAAGCTACACAGATTAAGACCAGGGTAGCAACAACTTGAAAAAATGTTGAGTGAAATATTATTTTGTTTATATGAATTTCAAAACTAGGAAGATAATCTTTATTGATAGGAATCAGAATAGTGGCTACTTTGGGTGGCTGGGGTGGGATGAGCTGAACCGAATGTTGACTGGGAGGGTCATAGAGTAATTTGGAGAGTTAGGAATGTTCTATAACTTGATTTGGGAAGTAGTTACATGAGGTGGTATATGGCACTGTACAATTAAGATCTGTACACTTTCAGTTCAGTTTAGTCGCTGAGTCGTGTCTGACTCTCTGCAACCCCATGAATCACAGCACGCCAGGCCTCCCTGTCCATCACTAACTCCGGGAGTTCACTCAGACTCATGTCCATCGAGTCAGTGATGCCATCCAGCCATCTCATCCTCTATCATCCCCTTCTCCTCCTGCCCCCAATCCCTCCCAGCATCAGAGTCTTTTCCAATGAGTCAGCTCTTCGCATGTGGTGGCCAAAGTACTGGAATTTCAGCTTTAGCATCATTCCTTCCAAAGAAATCTGTACACTTTAGTACATTTCAATTTTTTAAAAAGCTATACCTCAATAGAAAAATGTTAAGTCCTTAGTTATAAAATAAAAGAAACACTGAGGGTAAAAGGAAAATTGTATTTATTTAACAGATACTTGAGATCTCAGAAGATATTAAGAAGACATGGCAAGAATACACAGAAGAACTGTACAAAAAAGATCTTCACAACCCAGATATTCACGATGGTGTGATGACTGACCTAGAGCCAGACATCCTGGAATGTGAAGTCAAGTGGGCCTTAGAAAGCATCACTATGAACAAAGCTAGTGGAGGTGATGGAATTCCAGTTGAGCTATTCCAAATCCTGAAAGATGATGCTATGAAAATGCTGCACTCTATATGCCAGCAAATTTGGAAAACTCAGCAGTGGCCACAGGACTGGAAAATGTCAGTTTTCATTCCAATCCCAGAGAAAGGCAATGCCAAAGAATGCTCAAACTACCGCACAATTGCACTCATCTCACACACTAGTAAAGTAATGCTCAAAATTCTCCAAGCCAGGCTTCAGCAATACGTGAACCATGAACTTCCTGATGTTCAGGCTGGTTTCAGAAAAGGCAGAGGAACCAGAGATCAAATTGCCAACATCCGCTGGATAATAGAAAAAGCAAGAGAGTTCCAGAAAAACATCTATTTCTGCTTTATTGACTATGCCAAAGCCTTTGACTGTGTGGATCACAATAAGCTGTGGAAAATTCTGAAAGAGATGGGAATACCAGACCACCTGATCTGCCTCTTGAGAAATTTGTATGCAGGTCAGGAAGCAACAGTTAGAACTGGACATGGAACCACAGACTGGTTGCAAATAGGAAAAGGAGTATGTCAAGGCTGTATATTGTCACCCTGTTTATTTAACTTATATGCAGAGTACATCATGAGAAACGCTGGACTGGAAGAAACACAAGCTGGAATCAAGATTGCCGGGAGAAATATCAATAACCTCAGATATGCAGATGATACCACCCTTATGGCAGAAAGTGAAGAGGAACTAAAAAGCCTCTTGATGAAAGTGAAAGTGGAGAGTAAAAAAGTTGGCTTAAAGCTCAACATTCAGAAAATGAAGATCATGGCATCCGGTCCCACCACTTCATGGGAAATAGATGGGGAAACAGTGGAAACAGTGTCAGACTTTATTTTTCTGGGCTCCAAAATCACTACAGATGGTGACTGCAGCCATGAAATTAAAAGACGCTTACTCCTTGGAAGGAAAGTTATGACCAACCTAGATAACATATTCAAAAGCAGAGACATTACTTTGCCAACAAGGTTCGTCTAGTCAAGGCTATGGGTTTTCCTGTGGTCATGTATGGATGTGAGAGTTGGACTGTGAAGAAGGCTGAGCACCGAAGAATTGATGCTTTTGAACTGTGGTGTTGGAGAAGACTCTTGAGAGTCCCTTGGACTGCAAGGAGATCCAACCAGTCCATTCTGAAGGAGATCAGCCCTGGGGTTTCTTTGGAAGGAATGATGCTAAAGCTGAAACTCCAGTACTTTGGCCACCTCATGGGAAGAGTTGATTCATTGGAAAAGACTCTGATGCTGGGAGGGATTGGGGGCAGGAAGAGAAGGGGACGACAGAGGATGAGACGGCTGGATGGCATCACTGACTCGATGGACGTGAGTCTGAGTGAACTCCGGGAGTTGGTGATGGACAGGGAAGCCTGGCGTGCTGTGATTCATGGGGTCGCAAAGAGTCGGACACGACTGAGCAACTTATCTGATCTGATCTGATCTGAGATCTCTGTGTCAGGCATTCTGTTATTACTTGTGGATACATCATAAAGCAAAAAACAGAAACTATAACTGCTTATAAATGACTCAGTTAGTCATCTTTAGACTTTATGCTACTATCAGCAACTGCTTGGACTTTAAATTCAACATGTCTTTTTCCCCCAGGATTAACCCTACAAATAAACCGTTTATGATTTTGCATATGAAAGGGTTTTATAAATAAATTACAGCTATTCTTATATGCCTAGTTCAATTTTCACTATTTTCACAAGGTTTTGTGCAGAACAAAAATGTTCTGCAGCCAGGAATGGCCTACCTTTACTTTAAATTCCTTTTGTACTCATAAAGTAAGTATCATACAACTCAGGGCATAATTGTTCTGAATAGTCTTGAGTATTAAATTTGTCTTCTACCCAAACTGTAAATTCTTCTAAGTTCCTTGAGACTAGAGATCATATCACATTTTTTCTTTGGGACCTTTCACACTGCTCAGTGAAGTATGGGTTTTGTGATATATGCTTAATTACTTTCGGGTTCAGCTCAGTTCGGTTCAGTTGCTCAGTTGTGTCCAACTCTTTGCTACCCCATGGACTGCAGCATGCCACACCTACCTGTCCATCACCAACTACCGGCGTTTACTCAACTCATATCCACTGAGTCGGTGATGTCATCCAACCATCTCATCCTCTGTTGTCCCCTTCTCTTCCTGCCTTCAATCTTTCCAAGCATTAGGGTCTTTTCAAATGAGTCAGCTTTTCGCATCAGGTGGCCAAAGTTTTGGAGTTTCAGCTTTAGCATCAGTCCTTCCAATGAATATTCAGGACTGATTTCCTTTAGGATGGACTGGCTGGATCTACTTGGAGTCCAAGAGCTCTCTAGAGTCTCCTCCAACACCATAGTTCCAAAGCATCAAATCTTCAGTGCTCAGCTTTCTTTATAGTCCAACAGTTAAATCCATACATGACTACTGGAAAAAACATAGCTCCGACCAGACAGACCTTCATTGGTAAAGTAATGTCTCTGCTTTTTAATATGTTGTCTAGGTTGGTCATAGCTTTTCTTCTGAGGAGCAAGCATCTTTTAATTTCATAGATGCAGTCATCATCTGCAGTGATTTTGAAGACCAAAAAGTAAAGTCTGTCACTGTTTCCACTGTTTCCCCATCTTTTTGCCATAAAGTGATGGGACCAGATTCCATGATGTTAGTTTTCTGAACGTTGAGTTTTAATCCAACTTTTTCACTCTCCTCTCACTTTCATCAAGAGGCTCTTTAGTTCTTCTTCACTTTCTGCCATGAGGGTGGTGTCACCTGCATCTCTGAGGTTATTGATACTTCTCCTGGCAATCTTGATTACAGCTTGTGCTCCATCTTGCCCAGTGTTTCTCATGATGTACTCTTAATATAAGTTAAATAAGCAGGGTGACAATATACAGCCTTGACATACTCCTTTTCCTATTTGCAACCAGTCTGTTGTTCCATGTCCAGTTCTAACTGTTGATTCCTGACCTGCATATAGGTTTCTCAAGAGGCAGGTCAAGTGGTCTGGTATTCCCATCTCTTTAAGAATTTTCCACAGTATATTGTGATCCACACAGTCAAAGGCTTTGGCATAGTCAATAAGCAGAAGTAGAAGTACGTGTAGGTAGAATGAATGAAAACTTCACTTTGACCATATTAAACATGCTTAAGAATAGTTTAATTTAGGTCATACCTGAATGGTCTAGTGGTTTTCCCTACTTTCTTCAACTTAAGTCTGAATTTGGCAATAAGGAGTTTATGGTCTGAGCCACAGTCAGCTCCTGGTCTTGTTTTTGCTGACTGTATAGAGCTTCTCCATCTTTGGCTGCAAAGAATATAATCAATCTGATTTTGGTGTTGACCATCTGGTGATGTCCATGTGTAGAGTCTTCTCTTGTGTTGTTGGAAGAGGGTGTTTGCTATGACCAGTGCGTTCTCTTGGCAAAACTCTATTAGCCTTCACCTTGCTTCATTCCGTATTCCAAGGCCAAATTTGCCTGTTACTCCAGGTGTTTCTTGACTTCCTACTTTTGCATTCCAGTCCCCTATAATGAAAAGGACATCTTTGTTGGGTGTTAGTTCTAAAAGGTCTTTTAGGTTTTCATAGAACCGTTCAACTTTAGCTTCTTCAGCATTACTGGTTGGGGCATAGGCTTGGATCACCGTGATATTGAATGGTTTGCCTTGGAAACGAACAGGGATCATTCTGTTGTTTTTGAGATTGCATCTAAGTACTGCATTTCAGACTCTTTTGTTGACAGTGATGGCTACTCCATTTCTTCTAAGGGATTCCTGCCCACAGTAGTAGATATAATGGTCATCTGAGTTAAATTCACCCATTCCAGTCTATTTTAGTTTGCTGATTCCTAGAATGTTGACATTCACTCTTGCCATCTCCTGTCTGACCACTTCCAATTTGCCTTGATTCATGGATCTGACATTCCAGGTTCCTATGCAATATTGCTCTTTACAGCATCGGACCTTGCTTCTATCACCAGTCACACCCACAGCTGGGTATTCTTTTTGCTTTGGCTCCATCCCTTCATTCTTTCTGGAGTGATTTCTCCACTGATCTCCTGTAGCATATTGGGCACCTACTGACCTGGGGAGTTCCTCTTTCAGTATCCTATCATTTTGCCTTTTCACACTGTTCATGGGGTTCTCAAGGCAACAATACTGAAGTGGTTTGCAATTCCCTTCTCCAGTGGACCACATTCTGTCAGACCTCTCCACCATGACCCACCCGTCTTGGGTGAACCAACACGGCATGGCTTACTTTCATTGAGTTAGACAAGGCTGTGATTATACAGTGGAAGTGAGAAATAGATTTAAGGGACTAGATATGATAGACAGAGTGCCTGATGAACTATGGATGGAGGTTCGTGACATTGCACAGGAGACAGGGATCAAGACCATCCCCATGGAAAAGAAATGCAAAAAAGCAAAACGGCTGTCTGAGGAGGCCTTACAAATAGCTGTGAAAAGAAGAGAAGTGAAAAGTAAAGGAGATGAGGAAAGATATTCACATTTGAATGCAGAGTTCCAAAGAAGAGCAAGAAGAGATAAGAAAGCCTTCCTCAGCGATCAATGCAAAGAACTAGAGGAAAACAACAGAATGGGAAAGACTAGGGATCTCTTCAAGAAAATTAGAGATACCAAGGGAACATTTCATGCAAAGATGGGCTCGATAAAGGACAGAAATGGTATGGACCTAACAGAAGCAGAAGATATTAAGAAGAGGTGGCAAGAATACACAGAAGAACTGTACAAAAAAAGATCTTCATGACCAAGATAATCACGACGGTGTGATCACTGACCTAGAGCCAGACATCCTGGAATGTGAAGTCAAGTGGGCCTTAGGAAGCATCACTACAAACAAAGCTAATGGAGGTGATGGAATTACAGTTGAGCTATTTCAAATCCTGAAAGATGATGCTGTGAAAATGCTGCACTCAATATGCCAACAAGTTTGAAGAACTCAGCAGTGGCCACAGGACTGGAAAAGGTCAGTTTTCATTCCAATCCCAGAGAAAGGCAATGCCAAAGAATGCTCAAACTACCGCACAATTGCACTCATCTCACACGCTAGTAAAGTAATGCTCAAAATTCTCCAAGCCAGGCTTCAGCAATACGTGAACCATGAACTTCCTGATGTTCAGGCTGGTTTTAGAAAAGGCAGAGGAACCAGAGATCAAATTGCCAACATCCGCTGGATAATAGAAAAAGCAAGAGAGTTCCAGACAAACATCTATTTCTGCTTTATTGACTATGCCAAAGCCTTTGACGGTGTGGATCACAATAAACTGTGGAAAATTCTGAAAGAGATGGGAGTACCAGACCACCTGACTTATCTCTTGAGAAACCTATATGCAGTTCAGGAAGCAACAATTAGAACTGGACATGGAACCACAGACTGGTTGCAAATAGGAAAAGGAGTATGTCAAGGCTGTATATTGTCACCCTGCTTATTTAACTTATATGAAGAGTACATGATGAGAAATTGTGGACTGGAAGAAGCACAAGCTGGAATCAAGATTTCCAGGAGAAGTATCAATAACCTCAGATATGCAGATGACACCACCCTTATGGCAGAAAGTGAAGAGGAATTTAAAAGCCTCTTGATGAAAGTGAAAGAGGAGAGTGAAAAAGTTGGCTTAAAGCTCAACATTCAGAAAACTAATATCATGGCATCTGGTCCCATCACTTCATGGGAAATAGATGGGGAAATCGTGGAAACAGTGTCAGACTTTCTTTTTTTGGTCTCCAAAATCACTGCAGATGGTGATTGCAGCCATGAAATTAAAAGACGCTTACTCCTTGGAAGGAAAGTTATGACCAACCTAGATAGCATATTCAAAAGCAAAGACATTACTTTGCCAACAAAGGTCTGTCTAGTCAAGGTTATGGTTTTTCCTGTGGTCATGTATGGATATGAGAGTTGGACTATGAAGAAAGCTGAGCGCTGAAGAATTAATGCTTTTGAACTGTGGTGTTAGAGAAGACTCTTGAGAGTCCCTTGGACTGCAAGGAGATCCAACCAGTCCATCCTAAAGGAGATCAGTCCTGGGTGTTCATTGGAAGGACTGATACTGAGGCTGAAACTCCAGTACTTTGGCCACCTCATGCGAAGCGTTGACTCATTGGAAAAGACTCTGATGCTGGGAGGGATTGGGGGCAGGAGGAGAAGGGGACGACAGAGGATGAGATGGCTGAATGGCATCACTGACTCGATGGACATGAGTTTGGGTGAACTCTGGGAGTTTTTGATGGACAGGGAGGCCTAGCATGCTGCGATTCATGGGGTCGCAAAGAGTCGGACATGACTGCGCGACTGAACTGAACTGAAGAATAGTTTAAACTTCAGGAAAAACTGATCCTTAATGTAGTAATGTAATCAGGATTTCATTTTCCCATTTTTTTTCACTAGCTCACTTTTTAAGTGCTAGAAAGAGATAAAAGTTATCCCTGACATTCTATTCTGTTCTCTGTGGCTCAGTTCTGATAAGGGAAGAGAGGTTATTCTCATCTGTTTAATACAAGTATATTTGCTTTAATTGAGAAGGAAACGCATTCTGGATGAAACATTTTTCTCCAAATATTTCTTACCTCCTGATTTTTCAATTTAGGACTGAGTCACCTGAAATAAAAACTACATTTTACAGCTTCCCTTGCAACTAAGTAGGTCATGTGACTGTGAGTGACAAGCATACTTTCAGTTCCCAAAGGGATGTCGTTGGGTTCCTTCTCTTCCTTTGGGCTGCTACTTGGAATATGAGTAGGAGTCATCTTGCACTATTAAATGAGGACAACACCCTAGAAAGGGCAGAGTGATGAGAAGGTGCCTGCGTCCCTGGATGAAAACTGAGAAAGAAAGCTTAACAGTTTAGGATCACTCATGCATTCTGTACATGAGGTATCTATTTATTGTTGTTTAGTCCCTAAGTCATGTCTGACTCTTTGCGATCCTATGAACTGTAGCCCACCAGGCTCCTCTGTCCATGGCATCTCCCAGGCAAGAAAACTAGAGTTGGCTGCCATTTCCTTCTCTAGGGGATCTTCCTGACCCAGGGATCAAACCCATGTCTCCTGCATTGACAGCTGAATTCTCTACCACTGAACCACTTGGGTCTCATCATGCTGTGCTGTGTTTAGTTGCTTAATTGTGTCCAGCTCTTTGCGATCCCATGCACTGTAGCCTGCCAGGCTCCTCTGTTCATGGGGATTCTCCAGGCAAGAATATTGGAGTGAGTTGTCATGCGCTCCTCCAGGGGATCTTCCCAATCCAGGGATCAGACCCAGGTCTCTTGCATTGCAGGTGGATTTTTTTACCATCTGAGACACAGGGAAGCTCATTATATATAGCTTAACCAATTTCCTACCTTATCAATGGGAATAATCATAGAATGGTAACAGTTGGCACAGAATAAATCTTCCCTTCCCACACAGTGCTTTCAGGAATAAATATGCTTCAGCCCCAAATTTTGGCTGGATCATTGGCTTGCATGAAAAAAACAGACCTAGCTTCTGCTATCAAAACACTAATTAAAAATGATTAGTTTTGGAGCTAAATACCCCTAATCATTTTTCCCTAAAACATATACTCACACTTATCATGGGGTGTCTCTTGGCATTTGGGCAACCAATTGGATATCAAGTTAAAGTAGCCAATAAGAACTGTGTGAATAGTAGTTCTCATTACATATTTTTATAGTGACTGAATAGTGTTGCTTTTTAATATCTAACCTTGACTACATCCTTGAAATGGTGTTAACCCGGCATTTAGTAATATTTTATGAAAATTTAATGTATGTTATTATAAAGCAATTAAATATATTCATCTACCAAAGAATTCATAATTTTAAGGCTGCCAAAAGATGAATAACTTTCACTTTTTATATTCAAGTTTGAAATTTCTATAGCTATACATATCTCAGTGTGTCTATGTGTTAAGGTGCTTCAGTCATATCCGACTCTTTGTGACCCTATGGACTGTAGCCTGCCAGGCTCCTCTGTCCACAGCATTCCACAGGCAAGCATTCTGGAGTGAGTTGCCATGCCCTCCTCCAGGGCATCTTCCCAACCCAGGGATTGAAATCATGTCTCTTTTGTCTCCTGAATTGGCAGGCAGGTTCTTTACCACTAGGGCCACCTGGGAAGTCCACATATCTCAATACCTTAAATGTATTCCTATATATTCCAGGATTCTCTGTTGCTGCTGCTAAGTCACTTCAGTCGTGTCCGATTCTGTGCGATCCCATAGACGGCAGCCCACCAGGCTTCCCCGTCCCTGGGATTCTCCAGGCAAGAACACTGGAGTGGGTTGCCATTTCCTTCTCCAATGCATGAAAGTGAAAAGTGAAAGTGAAGTCAATCCTCTAGTTCTGGTCTATCTCACAGAAAAATGTCCTTCTACCAAAATTAAGTATAACCTCCCCCATGGTCTTCAGGGCATCTTTGTCTGCCTTCACCCAATTATCTCCTTCTTTGCTTATCTCTTTTTTGGAGGTTCCTTCCCTCCACCAATCCCTGCCTCTACTCTTCTATCTAAAAAACACACACAGACAAAAGTCTTTCTCAGACCCTAATATTTCTTCATGTATTGTGTTGACTTTTTAGGACAAAAATGATTATCATCAAAGTTTTTATTTTCTCACTTCTCATTTACTCACTTAGATTTGCTATATGATTCCATCTTTTTACTAAAAATGTTTCCAATTCATCAGTCTCCTAAATCTCCACAGACATTTACTCAGTGTATACTCCCCTTGACTTTGGAGTAGGAATTAACCTTGTTGATGACTTTTAAAAAATAATAATTTTATATGTCTTTGCTTATCACTTATCTCTTTCACCACTCTTCTTCTTTGCTAGCTCTCTTCTCCCTCTCAATATTGATATAATGGATACATTCTGAAATGACCCTTTTCCTGATAATAATTTTTTTTAATTTCCTTTAAGGAACTACCCCTGTCTACATTTTATCATGGCACCATTTCATTTACTACACCTTCACTTATTTTCAAATCCCTTATTTTACCAATGTAGGAGGTGTAAGAGATATGGGTCCCTGGGTTGGGAAGATCCCCTGGAGGAGGGCATGGCAACCCACTCCAGTATTCTTGCCTGGAGAATGCAATGGACAGAGGAGCCTGGCGGGCTACAATCCATTGGGTCTCAAAGAGTCAGACAGGATTGAAGTGACTTGGTACACATGCGTCATCTGTTCTATTGACTGCCCCGTCTAGCACTCCTCCCCCGCCCCAGCATTTTCTCCATTAAGACCTTGCTCCTTGAACCCTTCTTCTTGATCCCATCTACATGGCTTTCTCTCTAGGCTTGATGCACAGCCCTCTTCTGTGATTTTTTCTTTGCCTTTGTCTAGGAGTGATACACTTTTTCCAGAATTCCATGGTTTCCTCTTGGTTTTTGCCTTTATTTTGCTGGAATATATGGGAGATCACTTTCTAAAAGATCACACGGGGGGAAAGTATCCTGTAGTTCTGCATTCTTGCTGATCTGAAAATTACTTTTGCTCTTATAGTTCATTAATAATTTGAATGTGTACAGAGCTCTAGACTGAAAAATATCTGCCATTTAAATTTTGTCTTTTAGATCCAATGCTGCTGAAGAGGTCTCATATTTATTCCTTTGTTAGTAAAATGTCTTTTATGTTTAGAAATTTTGCAGGTTTATTATTAGTATTTTTAGTTTTTTTTTTTTTTCCCCTCTTTAAAAAAAAAAAGATCCTATTTACTCATTTATTTTTGACCTTGTCAGGTTGTAGTTGCAGCACATGGGCTTAGTTGCTCTATGGCATGTGGGATCTTAGGTGCCGGA
The DNA here is from genome assembly GCF_029378745.1 of Bos indicus. Taxonomy (NCBI): domain Eukaryota; kingdom Metazoa; phylum Chordata; class Mammalia; order Artiodactyla; family Bovidae; genus Bos; species Bos indicus. Next base: position 49,330,061 of record NC_091768.1, read on the forward strand.
GCAGGGATCAAACCCATATCCCCTGCATTGGAAGGCAGATTCTTAAGCACTGAACTACCAGGGAAGTCTCTCCTAGTTTTTATTCTTGATTTTTTTCTTCAGTTAAAAGAAATCTCTTTCTCTTCTACTGATTCAGGGTTAGTCAGTTGGATTGGCTTTCCACAACTCTTTAATTTTTCTCATATTTTCCGTTTATGTCTTTATATCTTATAGTCTAGATTTCCTTGATTTTTATCTCCAATACTTTCAATGAATTTTCTTATTTAAGTAGTCATGCTTTTAGTATTTCAGAACTCGATTTCATTCTTTGGTTGCTCTTTTTTTTCAGAGTACTTTGTATCTCACAGATCCAGTATATTCTGAAACTGGGGTACATAAAGTGGAGTGCTTTAAAAAAATGTTCTTTTTTTTTATTTCCTGAATTTTAACTGCTTCCTTAGGTATTAGTTACTGTATCTGTTTTTCTTTGTCTTTCTCTTTCACAATGTTGATTTTCCTGATTTCCCTTTTGATTCTTCATTGTATGTTCCTATATACAAACAGCTGGTCATTGATGTGGTTTTCCTTTGCTTTTAGAAAGTAGGGTTTCTTCTAGTTCTCTCTCTTGTGTGGAAATTCTGAATAATTAGCAAGGTTGAATAAGGAAGGGCCAGGGATACCAGATATCAAGCTTCACTTTCTGACTGCGAGGCAAGTAACTGGTTTTTCTGGACGGTGGCCCTGAATGCCAGAATGACAGTGGTTTTGCTCTGAGTTGTTAACATGAAAGTCCTCACATCTTCTCTGTAATTTGTACAATTAATTTGAAGGAGATTTTGGGGTCTTTTGGTTTTTCTTTTTGTCTGCTGGTAGATGTGTCTTTGCCTGCTCTCTGTGTGCATAGATGAGAGAAGGAAATGTGTGTGGTGTTGATTCAGTTGTACCATATTTAGAAGGTTATCTCCATTTTCAGCCCTTATTTTCAGTTCTGCCCTGTGCCATGCCTCCAACCAACTCTTCTGTAGCATCTTCACTATATTTTGTCAGGCAATGGCTTTGGGTGTTATTACTAGTAGCTCTGTGATCCAGGAAACTGTTGAAATTTCATTTAGTTTTCTCCCCTTTGCTACCTACTGTCCTCTCCTAACTTAAGCACATACATACAAACACTTATCTTTATTCTTTGGTTTTTCTACTTCTACATTTTTATTTCAGTAATGTCTAGGATAGACTAGCTAGCAGATTACATGCCAAGTCAATCATCTTGAACAGAAACCCAAGAATAACTCTATATTTTATAAGCACCTATTTTGCCATTTGGGTAAAACATATTGCAGAATCCTCCCTAGTTTGGTCACAGGACCATCTCTATAACATTCTTTTTTTAAAAAAAATTATTTATTTATTTATTTTGGCTGAGTTTTGTCTTCAGTGCTGTGGAGACTTTTCTCTAGTTGCAGAGAGTGGGGGCTACTCTCTGGTTGCAGTGCTTGGGCTTCTCATTGCAGTGGCTTTTCTTGTTGAGGGGCAGGGGTCTAGGGTACGCAGGCTTCAATAGTTGCTGCACTTGAGCTCAGAAGTTGCAGTTTCCAAGCTCTAGAGAACAGGCTGAATAGTGGTGGCTCACGGGCTTAGTTTCTATGAGCCATGTGGGATCTTCCCAAATTAGGGATCAAACCCATGTCTCCTGCATTGGCAGATGGATTGTTAACCACTGAACCACCAGGGAAGCCCTCTACAACAGTCTTATTTAAAGGGAAATAGAATTATTACCAGGGTAACGGGAGAAGCTCACATTTCTTTAGTTTTGGAACGATAACAAATTCATTTTATTAAGAAAGAGGACAAAAATGGAGTCTACATAGGCAACCAATAGTCTGCCACGGTAGTGATCCATTTTTCCTTCCCAACATAGTTCATCAAAAAGTTTAGGGAGGCTTATTTTAGAATTGAGTCTTTTCTTAATCAGTATTGCCCAGCAGCTAAGTGTCAGCTCCAGGTAGGGAGCCACACTGGGGTCCAACACAGATGGAATTTTAAGATCCAATGTCACAAACTGGAGTAAGGAGGACAGCTGGACACTGGACTGAGAACAGTAACAGCAAAAAGGCATATAAGGTAAGGCTGTGGGACACTGGTGAGCTGAACAGACTTACTGGTCTTACATATTGAGATACTAAGAGATTGACTGGCTGAAAATGAGTCTGCAGCTTATTAACCCATCCGGACAACCCAGGAGGTGACAAGGCTGAGAATGAAAGGCTAACATGCTAATATGATGGAACATAGACACGAGAGGGCTAAAAACACGAATGACTTTGTTGAGCTACTGAAAATATGTTGGAAACATCCCACCCTGAGATTTTACTTTTGAGACACTTTTGGAATAATTAAGGTAATTTTGGTTAAATTGCATAATTACATACATCACATATATAATTTTACATATATGGGTTCATTGTATTGTTGCTGTTTAGTCGCTAAGTTGTGTCTGACTCTTTTGCGACCCCATGGACTGAGGCCTGCCAGGCTCCTTTGTCCACGATATTCTCCATGAAAGAATGCTGGACTGGGTTGCCATTTACTTCTCCAGGAGATTTTCCCTGACCCAGGGATCAAACCCATGTCTCCTGCATTGGCAGGTGGATTATCTGCCGCTGAGCTACCAGGGAAGCCCCCATATGGGTTCATATTGTACATATATTGTTTTGAAAACTATTTACTCAGCTGTACATCTTAATATGTTTCCATATCAAACAATACAGATTTCACTTTATTTACAGATGTGCCATAATTTATTTAAATCAACCCTCTACTGAACAGTTTTTGGTATAATACATTTTTAAGTACAATGAGTTTTAATTGGTCTCCCAATCATCCATTAATTTTAACCCACTACACTCAATATTCGGAGAAGGCAATGGCAGCCCACTCCAGTGCTCTTGCCTGGAAAATCCCATGGATGGAGGAGCCTGGTAGGCTGCAGTCCATGGGGTCGCTAGGAGTCGGACACGACTGAGCGACTTCACTTTCACTTTTCACTTTCATGCATTCGAGCAGGAAATGGCAACCCACTCCAGTGTTCTTCCCTGGAGAATCCTAGGGACAGAGGAGCCTGGTGGGCTGCCGTCTACGGGGTCAAACAGAGTCGGACACGACTGACACGACTTACCAGCAGCAGCAGCATACTCAATATTGCCAAGATAATCTTACAATCCCATTTTGAAACTGCCAAATCCTGATTGCCAATAGAACTAAATCCCTTAAATTTAAAATTGAGTCTCTCTTTATAGACAGTTTTCTAGCTAGTTCTGACTTTATTCGTCACTATCTTCTAATAAGAACCTTCTATCATGGACAAACATTTTACTCACCAAAGAATGCGTCTGCACTCTTGTTTCCTTACCTTTGCTCAAGGTATATTTTATGGACAGTGTTCCTTCTCTTCATCAGGAATCTTTGTCATCAGACTATCTTTCCATTAATGTTTCAGAAAATTCCCCCAGGGACTATTAAGAATACAAAGACAGTTCTTAAAGTTCAATGAAGTATATTTCCTTCTAGATCAGGATTATCTAATAGAATAAGATGCAAGTAAATGATGCAAGTGACTCATGTAATTAAAAATTTTTCTAGTAAGTAGATTAAAAAGTAAAATTGAACAAGTGAAATTTAACTCAATTATCTACCAAATATTATTTCAACACATCATTAGTGAAAGAATTACGCTATTTTACGCTTTTTCTTTGTACTAAGTCTTTAAAATCTGATGTGTATTTCACACTTAACTGTATTTCTGAAATTGGACTAGCTACAAGTATGATAGTGAAAGTTGCTCAGTCCTGTCCCACTTTTTGCTACCCCATGGACTATACAGTCCATGGAATTCTCGGGGCCAGAATGCTGGAGTGGGAAGCCGTTCTCTTCTCCAGGGGATCTTCCCAACCCAGGGATCGAACCCAGGTCTCCTGCATTGCAAGTGGAGTCTTTACCAACTGAGCCATCAGGAAAGCCCAAGAATACTAGAGTGGGTAGCCTATCCCTTCTTCAGGGGATCTTCCTGACCTAGGAATTGAACTGTGGTCTCTTGCATTGCAGGCAGATTCTTTTACACCTGAGCTACCAGGAAAGCGCATTACAAGTATACAAATTTATATTTGGCTAGTGGCTACCCTACTGGACAGGGCAATTCTAAACACAGTCTATTTTCAATTTCCTTCTTATCCCTTAAGTCTCTGAAACTGTGATGAGAACAATGTCATGTGAACTCCTAAAACTTATTGCTACCACCTCGCTTTATCATCTGGCCTTCCTTGCATTTTTTACCTTTTGATGCATTTGTTTCACAGCTAACTTGTAAATTCTAAGGCTGGAACCATGAACTGATTGACTTTTCAGGTTGTAAACATCTTTAACAAAACCATCAACTAATTCTTCTCTTGATGCCTGGCTCTCCTGTACCTAGGTCCTGTTAAGTAAACCTTCACAATCTACTTAAAAGTCAAATCCAGTGGTCAAGGCAACCATGTAACCTAAAGCAGACACCTTCTCTGGTGAGTGCCAGAAGGGAATCTTCTCAGGATCTGAAATCTGTTTCTCTCAACTCTGCATCTCTTGAGACCACATGAACCAAATCTATGTCACATGACAAGTTTTTACATATTTGGAGACAGTCCCAGTAGCTTTTGTTCTTCTATGAGAATCTTCCCAAGTTCAGATAATACTTCATTTGTCATGGTTTTGAGAATTCGTCATCATTTTGCTCTTCTTTTAAATAGTTCCAGCATCTTTGAGGTCTTCTTGAGGTATTTGATCTAGAACTGAAGAGCAGAACCCCAGAAGTAATAGTTGGGCCAGTTAAATGTATAATTGGATCATTACTGGCAGCCTCCATAAAACACGGTTCTATGAGGCATCAAGACACATTCCTTACAAGAGTGTGTTTGGAAGAGAAAGAAGGAGCCACAACACATTATTAGCTCATACCACCTTTGCGTGCTCGGCTTTTTTAGTCTAGAATCGTACACACATGCGAAGAGCTGACTCATTTGAAAAGACCCTGATGCTGGGAAAGATTGAGGGCAGGAGGAGAAGGGGACGACAGAGGATGAGATGGTTGGATGGCATCACCGACTCAATGGACTTGACTTTGGGTGGACTCCGGGAGTTGGTGATGGACAGGGAAGCCTGGCGTGCTGCGGTTCATGGGGACGCAAAGAGTCGGACACGACTGAGCAACTGAACTGAACTGTACACACATACTTGAGGTTAGTTTTTCTTAACCTCTTCCTGATTTGCAACTGAGCCAGGTAATCTCCAGGCATTTTGTTTTTGGTGGGGTTCGTCAGACAAAAGGACCAACTAGAAGACATAACTTTGAGAAAACTAAACTGAGACTCAGAAAGCTTAAGGAAGGCGGAACTTGAGAGCAAGGAGTCATGTATAAAGTGACCAGTGGCCAGGGTTGCTGGCTGGTGATGACAATGGCAGTTAACTTGGTTCTTCGCTCATACTCAGGACTCCTCTCTTATTTATTTGTAATAAGCATTATTTCCTCCAGGTCTTCGTCCGACACGACTGAGCGACTGAACTGAGTCTCCAGGTCTTCGCCTTAGAAATGGGCGAGAAGATAAGGCCGATCCAAGTATAATAACTGCAAAGAAAGACGCTCAGGTAATTTGGAGGTGGCCGGAGAGGCGTGGTGACGGCAACCTGCTGCTGCTGCTAAGTCGCTTCAGTCGTGTCAGACTCTGTGCGACCCCATAGACCGCAGCCCACCAGGCTCCCCCGTCCCTGGGATTCTCCAGGCAAGAATACTGGAGTGGGTTACCATTTGCTTCTCCAATGCATGAAAGTGAAAAGTGAAAGTGAAGTCGCTCAGTCGTGTCCGACTCCTAGCGACCCCATGGACTGCAGCCTACCAGGCTCCTCCGTCCATGGATTTTCCAGGCAAGAGTACTGGAGTGGGTTGCCATTGACCTACACACCCGGAATCCCAGGATTCCTTCAGCTCCACCCCGCCCGCACGCGTGCCCGCCCAAGAGCCCGCCCTCGCAGTTGGCGGGGTCGGGATCCGAGCTCCGCGGGCAGGAGGCGGGGCGGCGGCGCGCGCGCGCGGGCGGGGTGGAGCTGAAGGAGCCGACGTGCGACGTTGGCGCCGCTGCCGGCGGGTGACGTGTAGGCCCGCGTCTCCTCCGCCCCCTCCCTGCTTGCCGGGTCTGTGGGTCTGTCCCCTGGTCGAGCCGTCTTCGTGGACCCTGCCCCAGGACTGGGAGGGATCCGGCTAGGCCGGCGTGGAGTGCGGACGAGGACGCGGCGGGGAAGTTGTCCTCTGGCCTTCTCTGCCCTGCCCTCTGCCCCCCACCCGGCGTGGGAAGTAAAGATCAAACCGAAAGGGAGGGAGACAGGAGCTGGCAGAGTGATGGGAAGCTCTTGAAGCGGGGCCGAAGGTGAGGATGGGGACCTGGGAGGAGAAGGGGAGCTGCGGCCCGGGGAAGCCGGCGGGAGGCGGGGCCAGGGCGCCCCAGGTGCGATTGTCTTTCGGCCCCGGAGGCGAGCCCGGACCTGTCATTCCTCTCTGGGCCTGAGACTTTTCCGTGGTCTCGGATAGTCTCGTCCTGCTCAGGAAATTTGTAGGGTGGGGGTGGGGATCAAAACATGAACACGGCCACATGTTGCCAAGGTGTTAGGCCACAAGGCGAAGACCAGATGCGTGCTTTTTTCCCCTGTGCGTGAGTAGTTTGTTTTCATTAGTTTTCTTTTTTCTTTGCAAAAATGTAATAACTTTTTCATTTTCTTTACGTGGACTTCGGAGAGAAATCAACTTACCAGTATTTTTTACTTTCACACTGAACAGTAAATAAACTGGATAGGGAGTGGACCATGGTGAATTGTGGGTGAATTTAGCAATCGAGGAATCTAGAATGTTATTTTGAAGAAAGTGTGTTGTATGTGCGAGCATGCTGCGATGTTGTGGGTACGTGGGCAGTTTTTTTATTTTAAATAGGCTTCTTATCACACACTAACTTGTTCACTGATTGCAGTGTGCTCATGTATTTGCTCTCTGGTTTAAAAGAAACGTCATTTTAGCGCTAGCTAAAAGTTTAATACGAATGGCATGACATGTGCAGTTCAAACTAGTAATCTCATTTTCTTTCTTTCCCTAAGTAAAATTAGACTTGAGTAGCTGTTGTCTCCATCACCACATTTCATGTTTCATAGACTGAAATCATCTTTCCGACTTTTCAAAATGTTCTTAAAAGTTGAGGATTCAGCTTTTGATTCCAGTCTGGATTGTGCTCCTGTTCATATATCTTTTATTTTTAATCGTGGTTATAATAATATTCTTGCATAAGAAAAATGCTCTTTAGAGATGCCAGTTAAGTGTAAGCTAAACAGTGTTATTGGAGTGAATTGGGGCTTCCCTGGTGGCTCAGACGGTAAAGCATCTGCCTGCAATGCGGGAGACCTGGGTTCAATCCCTGGGTCGGGAAGATCCCCTGGAGCAGGAAATGGCAACCCACTCCAGTACTGTTGCCTGGAAAATTCCATGAATGGAGGAGCCTGGTGGGCTACAGTCCATGGGGTGGCAGAGTCGGACACGACTAGGCGACTTCACTTATTTTCTTTCTTTAATTTTTCATGGCTTATCATTGTGATCCCTGCTGTATAATTTTAGTTTTCTTTCATTCATCATTCACTTATTTATGTCTTTCTATGTGCCAGGCACTATGCTAGGCCTAGGCAGTCAAGAGAGACAGGATGTCTGTACTTAGGAAACTTTCTATAGTCCTTCCTCCTTCTAATAGAGAATCTTGATTAGGGTTCCTCCTCATGCCACGGATATCTAGTTGACAAAAGCAAGGCTTTTTGCAAGAAAAAGTTACTGTCAGTGTTTATATATAAAGTGGCATTGAAAGAGGAGCAGATCATTTTACTTGAACAGCATGACTTGTTTTGTTTTTGATCAAAAAGATAGTATGCATGCTTGTGTTTTGCCGGTTAAGAGGAGTAAGTTTTCTTTTGGACAAGTTGACTTAATTATAAAATTCAGAATTAGAAGTCAGTTTATACCTGAAAAATAAAACTTAAACATTAAAAATGTTTTTAAAGTAATTTTTCCAGTTTTTACGTTGGTCTGTTGGTCTATGTGTTAATTTAAACTTGTAATTCATTAGAGTAATTCATAGTAGTTCTATGCACAGAGCATTTTCATCAGAAATATGTATAATACTTGTTGACTGAAGTGAATTTATTGTCCAATAATACCTTCCATGGGGCAGTAGTTAACATAAGCCCTTTTAGTACAGAATAGTCTTGATGTGTTGTTAATGTTCAGTCAGTAAGTTGTTTACCATTCTTTTGTGACCCCGTGGACTGCAGCGTGTCAGACTTCACTGTCTTGATGTAATGTGGCACAGTTTTCAACTTTGAGCAGATGTCTACCTGAAACTGAAATTGTAGCAAACACATTTATGGAAAGAAAAAGTGCTTAATTACCAAGGAAGAGAGAATAAAATATTTGGGTTTGCTCAGTTGTGTTCTGTTCTTTGTGACCCCCATGCAATGTTGTCTGCCAGGCTCCTGTGTCCATGGAATTTTCTAGGCAAGAATACTGAAGTGGGTTGCCATTTCCTACCCAGGGTTGAACCTGTGTCTTCTGTATTGGCAGGTGGATTCTCTACCATTGAGCTACCTGGGAGTATATGATTAATAATTATCCAAAGGCAGACTTTACGTGTCTATCTCCTACATTATACTCTAAAGTTACTTAAAATAGTTACTTATTTCTTTTGCCTGGTATAATATCTGGCACATGGTTGACAGACCCATGTAAATATTCATTCATTCAATATGTACCATCTCATTTGAGTATTTTGTGGTTAGATGAGCAAGTGAATATTTTTGAGTGAGTTTGTCTACTGTTTGTTCATTTTCCTGCTGTGTTGGCTTATAATAATGTCTTATAGACATATTTATATTTCTGAAACTCTATGTGTTTCAGAGTTAGTGCAGTTAAACTTGTTTGAGTATTATGGTTTAATCAGATTATTCAGCCTGAAAGGGGCATAAAACAATCATTTTGTAACCCTCTTTATTTTATTGATCAGAAAATTGATACCTTGAGAAGTTAACTGGTTTTCTGCCATCAAACAAATTGGCCTCTGAACTAATTTACCTCTATTTTTATTCTGTTTCTTCCCACTGCATTCTACTTCTAAGAAATTGTTATTTGAGTAGAATAACCCTTGGGGATCTTTGTAAATTAGATTCCCATTTTGTCTTCCTGGTGTTGGAGTCTGGGGTTAGTTTTTCTCCATTTCTGTGATTTCCTCTTCAAGGAGAATCCATAGGAATTGCATTTGTTATCAAAGGTTTGAACTGACATGGAAAATAAGGGTGGGAATTTGGGAAGATACATAATTTAAAAATGTAATATGTAAGAAATTTTCAGGTAATAATAAAATTCTTGGGATATGTTTTAATAAGATAACTGGGAAGAAATATTTATATTTGAAGAAGAAAAAGTTCACAGCTACTTATTTAATGACTAAACCAGAGATTGTCAAACTACTAAATCATAATTTTGGGAAGTGGTGTCTGGAAATGTCTATTTTCAAGTGAATTCCCAATGATTCCAGTGCAACCAATTCATATTGTTGAAGGACTTCATATTAAAGCATATGAATTCAAGAGCCTCTTAATTGTAGATAATATCTATTAAACCAGAACTTCAAAAGAAGGAAGGTAATTTTATCTTAGGATTGTGGAGTAGTTAGAGAGGCAGTTGATAATGTTTTCCAGCATTTTCAAAGACTTGCCAGGTTAATTTCAAATGAAGTGAGTGACCAGCAAGTTCCTCAGTTGTGTGTAGCTAAGAAATGTGGCATATGAATTTGATAAAGGAAAACTACATTTCATTTCAAGGGAGGAAATTCTTGTTTACTGATGAGACAACTTGGGTTTGCCAAAAAATTCTTGAAAGTGCATAAAGTGTTCAACAGGCTAATCAAATGTAACAATATAAAAATGGTAAATTCTACTCTTATTTATAAATACAAATAGATACAGCTTCATCTTGATTTAAGAGATTTAATTATAAAATTCTACATAAATAATTTATAAGAAATTAATGTGAAGGGCAGGTCACAGTTTGCAAAAGTGATTTCAGTGCACCTTTTTCTAGTGCACATGCCTTTTCTAAAATGTTCAGTTCGGTCGCTCAGTCGTGTCCGACTCTTTGTGACCCCATGAACCGCAGCATGCCAGGCCTCCCTGTCCACCTACCATCTTACTTGGGTTTCTCTCACCTTGGATGTGGGATATCTCTTTGTGGCTGCTCCAATAAAGTGCAGTCGCTGCTCCTTACCTTGGACGTGGGGTAGCTCCTCTCAGGCGCCGCCCCTGACCTCAGGCGTGGGGTGGCTCTTGCTTTAAGTAGTACCTCTGTCACCAAGGGGGCCCATTAAACATTCTTTCTGAGCATTCTTTAATGAGTGAAGGAAGCTTTGCAAAAATATTAGCAATGCTTTTACTCTGGGGACTGGAGAGGTAAGGAATAACCTAACGATCACTTCTGGAAGACTTCACAGTAATACTCTGAGTACACATCATTGAATAGATATTTATTGAGTTCTTTGGCACAGGCCAAGAACTTTGCCAGGTACCAAAGAGATGAAGATATACATTACTTATTCCCTCTTGGAGATTATAGTCAAGATGTTGGCTCTGTGAGAGTGTTCAGTGTAATTCCTTAAGGCAAGGACAAATACTAATGCATGGCCACTGACTGCTCTCCTAGCCATCTGAAGTTAGAAAAGTAGAGGCCCTGTCGCTGATTAAAAAGGTGAAAAAGCTGTTATCGTAAGTCAGAGATTTTGGCAATCAGCTCAGAAAGAAAACTGAGTGGGTTTTAGAGAGGTTTAAGGTTGCTTGACTTAACACCAAGCTTTGAGAACTCTTCTATTTGTATTTATTAGAAACAGAACACTGGAAAAACACAGCTTAAATTCTAAATCCCAGGATATTTTACTACATTTCTTGACAGCGTTTGGCATAGTTGACCATGTTGCTTGTTTAAAACTTATCCTTCCCTTATCCTAACCCCAGTCTGGCCTTACTTGACCTTCTGCTGTTCAGAATCTCCTTTACAGACCTTACCCCACCCCCACCCCTGCTATTTTTTCTGTAAAGACTTGTGTTTCTCCACCTTCTGCTGTCTTGTCTTCTTTAGTCTTCATGTAAATCCTTGGATGATTTTCAGCTGTTCCCATGGTATTCCTTATGATTCTCATGTTTATATTCAGACCTCTCTCCTGAATTTCACACCTGAATATTCAGTCCCTGCTGGCCATTTTTACTTGAATGTCATATGGACATCTTAGATTCACTCTGTTTGAGATTGAACTCATGATATTCTGGTCTAGTTTTGTGAATTATATCATCACCTGATCTGTCAACGTGGAAGTTAACTGTGGTCCTTGCCTCCTTCCCCACCACAGATAAAAATAATCAGACTAAGCCAAATAGATTTGATTGGATTCCTCCACTTTCCTCTAATTCACTACCATTACAGTTCAGGAACTCTCATCTCTTCTTCTGGATTACTCTAACAACCTCATAGTGTCTTTCTGCTTCAGGTCTTGCCTTCCTGTGGTCTGTTTTCTTCTCTGCAGTCATAGTGCGTGTGTGCATGCTTAGTGGCTTCAGTCGTGTCCAACTCTGTATGACCTTATGGACCATGGCCTGCCAGGCTCCTCTGTCCATGGGATTCTCCAGGCAAGTAATCCCTGTTAAACACAGCTCAAGTCAATAACTCTTTCGGAGATTTCTTTTACTATTAAAAGAGTTTCCGAGCAACATGACTTACAAGGCCCTGATGACCTTGTTCCCACCTGTCTCTCCAGCCCCATCTCCTGCCACATTACATACTCCTTGACTACTATCCTTCAGTCATCTATTTAGTTCTTTGAATGTGGAATGTTCTCACCTCTCATCAGTATGTGTACCTGATTGACTCCTCATCCCTGTTGTCTCAAGTAAGGAAGGTACTTTTTCTTCCCGGTTTCCTTTTCTGCTAGGCTGGATGCACCTGCTTTGTGTTCCAAAAACGCTCATTACTGCCCTCTTTGAGAGCCAGCAGTCTTACTCTGTATTGAGATAGCTTATCTCATTGGGTTGTCTTCTGCACCAGATTGTGAGATTACCCTCCTGAAGTTTACTCCTTCAGCCCTGGGCACCTGGTGCCTCTCAGGTCACTGCAGCTGCCCTCATAGATGGTCACTTAAGTGTCACCACTACAGACTTGTCTAATCTTTTACTTTGTGTTCATTCTTGTCATTTAAACTTTTAAATAGTTGATACCTATTAAAAAAAATCTGGAGATCTCTTATTAACTTTTACTCTTAAGAAGATACAGTATTTACCAAAAGAGTTAGGGAAGACAGATATTTGAATATTCAGAGTAGTGTTTCTAAATACAGGATACAGAGTTAAATTTGGATTTCAGGTAAGCAACAGTGATTTTTTTTTTTTTTTAGTATAACTATATCCCATTTAAGAATGTCTCAAGTATTGCATAGGACATATTATACTAAAAGAATGATTTATTAAACAACCTGAAATTCAAATTTAATCCTGCATTTTATATTTTTATCTGGCAACTGTAACTTACAAAAAAATTTGTGTGATTCTTAGCCTGAGAGCATAGACACAAAGGTAGATTGGGTCTCTTGAAAATGTAATCCTGATGTTAATCATACATTAACTCCAATGATCAAGAAGAGAGAGGTGTCTCAAGAAACTGATGCTGTGCCTGAGTATTTTTTTAAAATATAAGTTGAACAATGGAGAAAGAGTACAAAAACTAAGAATGAATTAAAGAAAAGTGAATTTGTAGAACCTGTGATGTGAATCCTTGAAGAAACACTGAGGATAGTGAAACAGTTTTTAAGCTACATTTAGCAGTGTATTTCTTGGGGCAATTACTAGGATGTTAAAAGAGAAAATAGATTTAATTAACTGCTAAATTCTCTTCCCTCTTTTATGCTAAGGAGAATGGACTCTGGATTGAAAATGGCAGAATTAATTTGGTTAAATGGAATTGAAGTACATTATGGGTGGCAATATTAAAAGAGCACCCAGGTGTTCAATGTTAAGTCTCATAAGCCAGAGCATTTTCAGGAATGCTTTTAGAAGCTGCGATTTGCTAGACATTCAGTTTGATGCTTTCACAATTCTTCTGTTTCTTATTAGGCTTCTGTGTTTATTTAAAACTTAATTAGGGAGGGAGGTTCAAATGGGATATACATACACCTATGGCTGATTCATGTGGATGTATGGCAGAAACCAACACAGTATTGTAAAACAATTATCCTTCAGTTAAAAATAAATAAACTTAATTAAAACCTTAGTTTTGATATATTTCCAGAATATGGAAAATGTTCAGAAAATAATGTAACACACATTGCCATGCAGATTTAACAAGGAGTAATTTTTGCCTTGCTGCTACTGCTGCTGCTGCTAAGTCACTTCAGTTGTGTCCGACTCTGTGTGACCCCATAGACAGCAGCCCACCAGGCTCCCCCATCCCTGGGATTCTCCAGGCAAGAACACTGGAGTGGGTTGCCATTTCCTTCTCCAATTCATGAAAGTGAAAAGTGAAAGTGAAGTCACTCAGTCGTGTCCGACCCTCAGCGACCCCATGGACTCCAGCCTTCCCGGCTCCTCCATCCATGGGATTTTCCAGGCAAGAGTACTGGAGTGGGGTGCCATTGCCTTCTCCGAATTTTTTTTTTTTTTTTTTAGTTGCTTCAATTCTTCTCTTGAAAAGCGTTGCTAATTTTTTTTTCTCTTTTGTCACTTCTCTGCTGCCTCTCAATCCATTGCCTTGAAGCTGTTGTATAAAGTTCTCATGCATGTTTCTACATACTTCTGAGTGACAGGATATAAGCCAAGGCTTAACGAGGGGTATTGGTGGAAAGAAATGGTACTGATTACCTTGGTGAAGAGAGCATTTAAAGTAAGATGACAGGTTTATATCTAGAAGTCACTTATGTGAACAGAGTACTCAACTTTGAAAACTCACTGACATTAGACAGTACAGATAATTTTTTTAAAGTACTTTTAAGATCAGAAATCAACATCTAGTACTTAGTGACCCAGATACTTTGTGATTTATACTTACATGGAGATTTTTATAAGCCATTGAAAAACATCGATGTTTAACCTATACAGATGTCATTTTTATTAAACAATCAATAACTACCATGATTTTCCTGGTATCTTTACTGTAAAAATGGTTAACTAGCAATCTTTAGAGGTTTCCTTTAGTAATTATGTTCTAAAAAAGGTTGGAGATGTCATTGTCAAAACTTATTTTTTTCTCTGAAATGTAGTATATATAATTGGTTGGTAAAAAAAAATGGCTTAGAAAGTTAGAATATAAGAAAGAAGGAGAAATATGGATCTGACCCTTTCAGACATCTTTCAGTTTAGGAAGCTGTGAGTAACAGAGTATGGAGTGAGAGTTCAGCTCAGAACAGGGCACACAGAAAGTATTCTTATTAACTGTATTTGTCAGGGTGCATTTCTGGCTAATACAGAGTGAAAGAGAATACCCTCTTTTAGTAATTAAGTCTTTAATTCAATAAGATTGAAACAAACAGTTCAGACTAGAATGTTAAGTAACGGTCCTGGCAATACATTGTTTCAGAAAGACTAAGTAAAGCTCGCATTACATTAAATAACATGTAACTATGATAAAATTCTTATGTACTCTAATTTGTAACGCCCAATGAGTTAGTAATTTCCTTTTCTGTTTTTATATTTCTTGTTTACAACATAAATTCACCTCAGTCCTGTTGTTAATGCCTACTTTTTCTCTACTTCAGAGAGAGGGGTAGAGATTTCATCTGCTATTTCAAGGTAGTGGCAGCTTCTTTGACATAGTGTCGAGTTAGGGCTATTCAAGAATTTCCTCTACACAAAACAGTAAATAAAGATCAAAGCCATTATACTCTTTGATAAATTTTTTTTTTAGGATTTGGAGTGTATAATCCTAGTTTATTTGCATGTAAAAACTATCAGATTTCTGAAAGATCACTGGAGCTCATATTTGGGAATGTGATGGTGTTCCATATAACTGTGGTACAGAGGAACAAGTGTGCAAGGTCAGGAAAATGCTTTCTCTAAACAGCTAAGGCTAACTCCAGAGCATCACTTGAGTTTTGGGTTTGGTGTATGAGGGTACCTTATGAGAGGTTTCAGTTAAATTAATCTTCTCAGGGCTCATTAGGGGATAGGAACAGAGTCCCTGAGTCGATCTTTCCAGAGGCCCATAGATTGGAGTGGAATGAGAATTTTGCCTTTTTCAGCTAATTTGGGCCGCAACCTTTTCTACTGGAACGAAAGGAAAATATGTATTGCCTTGTATGTAGTGAGTCTGCTCCACACGTTTTCCGGAATACATGTGCTGGTTTGTTCCTTGTGGGGTGTTTTTTCTGACTGTTCTTCTCATCTGTGCTGATATGTTATTCTTGCCATTTATCGTCCCAGGAATATTTAAAAGAAAAGCTTTTCTTATCCTTTGTTAAAAGTAAATATAACCTTGGAGGTCTTCTGTAGACTCTTAGGTTAATAGTTATGAGTCTGTCTAGGTTTTCTCCCCTATCTGTGGTTGGTAAACCTGGAGTTAATGTAAGTAAGTAGTTGGAGGGAAAAGTTAGAGAACAAGAATCTTGTATATATAAATTTTATTCTTAACAAGCCATTATAGATTTTGATTCATATAAAAGGTGTATATGTTGTTGTTGTTTGTTGTTCAGTCGCTAAGTTTTGTGCAACTCTTTGTGACCCCATGAACTGCAGGGCATTAGGCTTCCCTGTTCTTCACTATCTCCCAGAGTTTGCTCAGACTCATGTCCATTGAGTCAGTGATGCTATCCAACCATCTCATCCTCTGTTGCCCCCTTTTCTTCTTGTCCTTAATTTTTCCTAGCATCAGGGTCTTTTCCGGTGAGTTGACTCTTTGCATCAGGTGGCCAGAGTATTTGAGCTTCAGCATCAGTCCTTCCAATGAATATCCAGAGTTGATTTCCTGTAACACTGACTTGTTTGGTCTCTTTGCTATCGAAGGGAATCTCAGGAGTCTTCTCCAACACCGCAGTTTAAAAACATCAACTCTTCGGTGCTTACCTTTCTTTATGGTCCAACTCTCTCACATCCATACCTGACTACTGGAAAAACTATAGCTTTGTCTATATGAACCTTTCTTGGCAAAGTAATGTCTCTGCTTTTTAATACACTAAGTTTGTCATAGGATTTCTTCCAAGGAGCAAGCATCTTTTAATTTTGCAGCTGCAGTCATCATCTGCAGTGATTTTGGAGTCCAGGAAAATAAAGTCTATCACTGTTTCCACTTTTCCCCCATCTATTTGACATGAAGTGATGGGACCAGATACCATGATCTTAGTTTTTTGAATGCTGAGTTTTAAGCCAGCTTTTTTGCTCTCCTCTTTCATGTTCATCAAGAGGCTCTTTGGTTCCTCTTCACTTTCTGCCATTAGAGTGGTGTCATTTGCATATCTGAGGTTGTTCATATTTCTTCTGGCAGTCTTGATTCCAGCTTGTGCTTCTTCCAGCCCAGCGTTTCTCATGATGTACTCTGCATATAAGTTAAATAAGCAGGGTGACAATATACACCTGACGTACACCTTTCCCAATTTGGAACCAGTCTGTTATCCCATATCCAGTTCTAACTGTTGCTTATTGACCTGCATACAGATTTCTCGATGAGGCAGGTAACGTGATCTGGTATTCCCATCTCTTTAAGAATTTTCCACAGTTTGTTGTGATTCACATAGTCAAAAGCTTTAGCAGTAGTCAATGAAGCACATTTTTTTTTTTTTAATTCCTTTGCTTTTTCTGTGATCCAGTGGATGTTGGCAATTTGATCTCTGGTTCCTCTGCCCTTTCTAAATCCAGCTTGTACATCTGGAATTTCTCTGTTCACTTGCTGTTGAAGCCTTGCTTGAAGGATTTTGAGCATTACATTGCTAGCATGTGAAATGAGTGCAATTGTATGGTAGTTTGAACATTCTCTGGCATTTTCTTTCTTTGGGATTGGAATGAAAAGTGACCTTTTCTACTGCTGAGTTTTCCAAACTTGTTGGCATATTGAGTGCAACACTAACAGCATCATCTTTTAGATTTTGATTCATGAAAAGAAATGTATATGTATGTATTTATTTATCTTTGCTGTGCTTTCTCAGTTCTCCATGTTCCAGGTGTGTTACCTAACTTGATTGGAAACTATTCAAGAGCCATTGCTTCTTGCTTAAGAATGAGTTAAGATCTAAAGTGAACTTGTTTGGTGAAGGTTATGAATAGTTACAAATTTCCCTTGAAAGTCCTTTAGGAAGACACCAGGTTGTCAAAACCTACTGTCTCTCAATATGTCATATACAGCCACACTTTTCCTCCAAACTTGGGACATATCGTAGTTTCTGAGGATGAACAAGATGAAAAAGTTGGCTTGTGTTTAATGGCCATGTATATTTTTTTAAAAAGGGAACTTGGTTTTAAACCTTGGAGTCCTGCAGTACAGCAGGATTCTCAGTTGGATAAGCATGTAGTTATTGAAACAGACTTAAGGGAGCGTCATATTCTTGTTGTTCACCCCCGTTCACTCAAGAGCATGTATTGAGTATGTGAAATAGTGGACAGAATCTCTAGCATTATTTTTTGTGTCTGTCTATACCTTGTATTTGGTTTCCTTTGTTTGATTCAAATAATTAATTAAATATACCTAAGATGTGACTTCACATTGACCTGTTGGTGGCATAAGGTACAAGGCAAGTAAGGAATACAAGTTCAGTACAAGTAACTAAAAGTTTTCTTTAGGATTTACCATGAAAAAAAAATCACCCCCTTTTGAAATGGTATAGTAGAGGATTTGTATATATATATATATGTACTACCATCATGGCTCAGAGGGTAAAGCGTCTGCCTGCAGTGCAGGAGATCAGAGTTCAATCCCTGGGTGGGAAGATCCCCTGGAGAAGGAAATGGCAACCCACTCCAGTATTCTTGCCTGGAGAGTCCCATGGATGGAAGAGCCTGGTAGGCTACAGTCCATGGGATCGCAAAGAGTCGGACACGACTGAGCGACTTCACTTCACTTCATATATATATATATATATATATAAAATATCTATTAAGGCTTATTTTTCTGAATTCTAATTTTAACAGTGTTAATTATATCTATATCACAACTTGATTTTTTTTAACAGATGAATTAAAATTAAATATTTCAGCTTATTTTTTCTAAAAGGTATTGTATGTGGGCATATAATTCTGTTTTGGCTATTGAAATCTTAAATTCTAATTTTTGTTCCATTCACAGCCTCATCCATCTTTTCAGTGCTTTTATCCCTTACCTACATTATATCTCTTTTACTTTCTTTTTCCCCTCCTAATAATTACCTGGTATTCATGATCACCAACAAGCAATTGCTTGACTTTATACTTATTAGGAAATATAGTTTGTTTCTTCTTGAGTTTTTGTTATTTATTTGTAATTAAAAATACTGTAACTGTATTTTCCTAAAGTTGCTGTCAAGCAGTTGGACCCTTTTTAGAGTAGAGAAACATGGGTTTGGAATATGAAAAATAAATCTTATAATTTTTAATATGCTACTTCAGAATAATGTGTACTAGAATTCTAGCTTACAAATTATTGGTTAATATTGTTTCACAAAGGGAAATACGTTACTGTCAGATATTTTTCTTCCCTATTTGAATGTTAAAAAGGGCGGTTAACTTCTTCAAAACAGTTTCTGTTTATCTGTTTCTGTATATCTGTCAATATATCTAATTGACAGTCTAAAGGCTTATTCAGATAACCATAGAGGAGTACTTCAGGGAATAGGAAAAAAAAAAAAAGTGACTTCTAGGCTTTCTATCTTTTAGAAAGATAGATATATTTGTTTTGAGGGATATTTTTATTTACAAAATTTTGGTTGGAATAAAAATTACTGGGGTAGCAATTGCTTTGTAGGTCAGTTTATCTTGATACGCCTTCGCTGTATCTTGTATCAGAAAGTTTAATAGTAAACATTACGATGTCTGTCTTTAAGACCTCTTAGTTGAATGTCTTTTCCTTTTGTTTTGGACCTCAAATCCAGCACTCAATCATTTGCGCCATTTAGGCTCCACTGCCCTCCTATTGTCCCTGAGTTATCAAACCTTAACCCTATATAATGCCAACCTTTGTTCCTGTGCCAGATTGTTGCCATTCTAAATTTATGGTTTCCAATATGGGATGAGCATTCATTTGCCACCTGAAAAATCCTTTTATGATTTATTAGTCAGTTTCCTCTCATTGTTGATGGTAAGGTCAAACTTTTGCCTCTGTCTTCAAAAATTCCATCTCACTTTATTTTGGCTAGTTTTGGATCTCAAAGAAAATAGGAGTCATTTGGTGGAACTATCTTCTACCATATTTTTTTCTCTCCCTATTTACCTTCTGCTTCCCTTATAAACATATATGCACTTCTACTCACCCAGCCCGCCACACTCCTTCTATCCAAGTGGTATATCTAGACCCATGATTGTCTCTCTTGCTTTCTCAGGGACCCTACTGTCCTAAGTCATGTTCATAGTCTTTGCTTTGGTTACTCAACCTGTCTTTATTGACTCTCATCTGATTTATAGAATTGTGCTGAACTCTCTCTTGTATTACTAAAAAGTATTAACCCTATGTTTTCACTATTTCTTTCTTTTTCTTCTCAACCACATTCCTTGAAAGAGTCGCTAGTACTCAATTTCTTCCTTTCCATTTATGTTTCACCTACTGAAATATGCTTTCTTCCACCATTTGTTTTGAAAATGTGTTTTCTAAAGTTATCTAAGACTTTAGTGGCTGAGTGCACTGGACTATGTAGCATAACATTTGAAACCTTTTCTTGTGATACCACTTTCTTTATATGACAGCTCTTTTTTGATCCTTTAGGACTCTGTCCTTGGCCCTCTACTGTCTACTCTCAAGAGGTTTTTAGGGATACATGGATGGATTTCATGGCTTTCGTGCATCCTCTGAAATGAATTACAAAATGTTTGTACGTGTGTATGTCTGTTTTCTTAGGGAGAGAGTCTTCAGGTTTATATAAATAATTTCACATAAAGGAGTATGTTCAACCATGCTTTTAACTACATTGAAGGGATAACACTAAATTCTGTCCTTCTAGCCCCAGACCTCTGATAGGAAACCCTAAACCGTATATCCCACTTGATGGCCCATGATCAAAACTTTCCAAAGCAGAACTAATCATCTTTGTTCTTCCAGTACGCCTTCTCTGCATACACACTCAGCTGTTCTGCCTTTCATGAGCTAGAAAGGTGGGGGTCCTGCCTCTTTCACCTTCATCCTCACATCCTGTCCATGAATTTCTTCTGTCTCCCAAATAAAAACATTTCTCAAATCCATCCTTTTCTGTCTTTTCTTGCTTCAATTGTATCCTCTGTTTTTCACCTAGTTTATTGAAATAAATTTCCAAATAGTTTGCTTGTCTCCAATTTGACCTCACCTTTAATCTGTTCACTATACTTAAATCTGAGTCATTTTTCTACAATATGTTATATTTTTTAGCAGGATAAAAAGTGCTTAAATTGAAACATGCTGTTGGGTCTCTGCTTACATCTTTAATTTCATGAGTCTCCAAATGAACTATTTTATAGGTTTTTTTTTTTTTTTTTTTTTTTTTTGCGGATAACACACTGACCAAAGAGACCAGCTGTTGACCTCTGTCCGCTTTTATAGGTTTTTTTAAGCAATAATCTGTTGGTTTAGTTTTCTTCTTTATATATTTACCTTGGAATAACCTTTTTTCCCCCACTCAAGTCCTTTAAAATCTCAGTTTCCTTCCTTCTTACCTACTTTCGTTTCCACCTTCTTGGGTGTTTCTCCCTTGTCTTCCTACAGTTATATCTGCATAATTTTTGCAGCTGTTTTTCTTTCTTTTCAGCTGTATTGTATACTTGTTATCTAGGGTAAGAGGCAGTCATACAAGAACTGTTTTTTCTTTTTCCCCCTTTTTAAATCTCTAGATCCTTGCAGGGTATCTAATACATTGTAGGTGATCTATAGATATTTGTTGATTAAATGAATAACCATAAGATTGAAAATTTATTTTTTCAATTTGAACTTTCCCTTAAATGTTTGGCGATCTTTTTACTGGTATAGGATACAGTGGGTTTTGAAGAATAGAGTTCTGTAAACCTTATTTATACCCAGTGCTTAACACAGTTCCTGCTGGATAGGAGATCCTAAAATATTTGTGAATAAATGATTTACAGGTAACTATGAAGAAGTGAACTATTATATTTTACAGTGGTGGTCATTTAACTTCAGGAATAAAGTAGATAAAACCAAATAAAAAAAAATCAAGGAATGTGCTTTACTTCATTTTTTGAGACGTATAATTCATACTGATTATTTTGATGATCCCTCGGGGAGCTTTAAAGTTTCCTGTTAGTGTAGAGTCTAACAGTGTGACCTCAGTACCGGGCCCTACTATTATTAGATCTCTTCTTAGAGTTTGGGTGTGAGCAGTTTGTTGTTTTGTTAGGATTTGTTGGATTGGTGAATTTGAATAAAAATCAATGAAGTCTTACTCCTTGCTTTTTATTTTTATTTTTAATTTTTTAAATTTTATTTTATTTTTAAACTTTACAATATTGTATTGGTTCTGCCATATATCGAAATGAATCCGCCACAGGCATACACGTGTTCCCCATCCTGAACCCTCCTCCCTCCTCCCTCCCCATACCATCCCTCTGGGTCGTCCCAGTACACCATACTCCTTGCTTTTTAAAGAGAGGCACAGGACATTCAGATGACTGTGAGATATGTCAAAATAATAATGAGAGATGCCAAACTCTGTTAATTCTTAAGACCTTGCCTGAGGTAGAATATCCCATGTATCACATGTTTCTTGTTCTGATATTATATTTTGAAAGCACTAACATGTATGGTTAAAAAGTAGATTCTGAGGCAGAATACTGTTCAGTTTAGTGTCAAGATCTTTCTTTAAAGACTTCTGACTTGTCAGTCATGAATAGAATTCTTATCTTTGAATAGAATTCTCTCAGTCTAGGTAGAGAATTTAAACTCCAGTGCCCTGAGGCATACATTTTATGCTTTACTACTCAATGGATGATATTAACTATGTTCCATCTGTAGGAGAATTGAGAAAAAAGTCACCCAGTTCACTTTCAGGAAGACTTCTCTCACAGATCCTTGTTGAGAAAGACTGCTGGGAAACAGATTGTGCACCGAACTTAAGCCGCTGAGTTCTTAATACAGGTGGAAACTTCGTGGTTACTGTTGGTTTGAGACAGGACTGAGATGGTGACTTCAGAATAAAAGATAACACCTCTGAAACAGTGGTTCTCCCAAGTGTGGTACTAGACTTGCTGCATCACTGGAGAACTTGCTGGGAAGATAAGATCCTGTGTCCCATCTCAATGCCATCTGGTCTGCTGAATAGAAGATTGGGGGTGAAAAGTAGGGAAGTGAAGCTCAGCAGTTTGAGAAGCCCTCTGGGTGACTGTGGTGCACACTGAAGTCTTACAACGTCAGTGTCCACTGACTCTTGCTTTCATTTATTCTTCCAAATGCTCTAGGAACTATGTTATGTTGTGTTAGAAAAATCCCAGTGTGATTCTTTGAATCATCTTATTTCCAGAAATGTTCTCCTAAACTCATTCCCAGTGGGTAGCTGAAATTTAAAGTCAGCCAGTGAGGGAGTTTATTTGCAAATTGGATCATTTTACTTTTCTGACTGAAATTCTTTATTGTGATGTGGAGAATCCAGCTGGTTTTTCCTCACCCGAATCATACCCTTTACTTACAGATTGGCAATGCAAACAACTATGTTTTTTAATCTTTTGTGTTTCTGATTTCTAATCTAATTGTATTTTATTCAGAAAATGTGAACTATATCTGGAGTCAGCAGATTAATTTGGTTACCCTGAGCCCAAGAATGATTTAAAGAAAAAAAAAAGAATATACAGCAGAGGCTCCCTGCCACACCTAAAATATTTGCTCTTTTTCTGCAAATTTTGTTGTCTGCCAGTCTATACTATACTTAACTTTTTGACATTTGTTGAGATTTACTAGAGATGGGAATACCAGACCACCTGACATGCCTCTTGAGAAACCTATATGCAGGTCAGGAAGCAAGAGTTAGAACTGGACATGGAACAACAGACTGGTTCCAAATAGGAAAAGGAGTACGTCAAGGCTGTATATTGTCACCCTGCTTATTTAACTTATATGCAGAGTACATCATGAGAAAAGCTGGGCTGGAAGAAGCACAAGCTGGAATCAAGATTGCCAGAAGTATCAATAACCTCAGATATGCAGATGACATCACCCTTATGGCAGAAAGTGAAGAGGAACTAAAAAGCCCCTTGATGAAAGTGAAAGAGAAGAGTGAAAAAGTTGGCTTAAAGCTCAACATTCAGAAAACTAAGATCATGGCATCTGGTCCCATCATTTCATGGGAAATAGATGGGGAAACAGTGGAAACAGTGTCAGACTTTATTTTTTTGGGCTCCCAAATCACTGCATATGGTGACTCCAGCCATGAAATTAAAAGACGCTTACTCCTTGGAAGGAAAGTTATGACCAACCTAGATAGCATATTGAAAAGCAGAGATATTTATTTGCCAACAAAGGTCCGTCTAGTCAAGGCTATGGTTTTTCCAGTGGTCATGTATGGATGTGACAGTTGGACTGTGAAGAAAGCTGAGCACCGAAGAATTGATGCTTTTGAACTGTGGTGTTGGAGAAGACTCTTGAGAGTGCCCTGGACTGCAAGGAGATCCAACCAGTCCATTCTAAAGGAGATCAGTCCTGGGTGTTCACTGGAAGGACAGATGCTAAAGCTGAACACCAGTACTTTGGCCACCTCATGCGAAGAGTTGACTCATTGGAAAAGACTCTGATGCTGGGAGGGACTGGGGGCAGGAGGAGAAGGGGACGCCAGAGGATGAGATGGCTGGATGGCATCACCAACTCCATGGACATGAGTTTGGGTGAACTCCGGGAGGTGGTGATGGACAGGGAGGCCTGCGTGCTGCGATTCATGGGGTTGCAAAGAGTCGGACACAACTGAGCGACTGAACTGAACTGATACATAGGCCATTTAAAATTGTTACAAATGTACTTGAAAAGAATATATATTTTCATTTATTTTAGGTTAAATTCACTAATTTCAGTGCTCAACTTCCTTTTTTTTTTTGGTTGATGTTGATTTGACCTATCAATAATTGATCGATTATTGAACTTTCACTTTGATGTTGGACTTGTTACTTTTTTCTGGAAATCTGTTTTAATTTATTTTGAGGCGTGTTGAGGTTTAATTAATTTTTATTGAGGCATGCAAATTCAAAATTTTTATACCTTAGTGAACTATAACTTCTAATATTATGTAGAGAGGTTTTTTTTTTCCTCCTATCCTTAATAATACCTTTTGTTTTAAAGTCTCTTTGATCTGATCTGATGCTGTTGATACAGCCACTAGCTACTTTTGGTTATCATTTACAGGAGGATCTTATTCCATCCTTTAACTTTCAACCTTTCTCTGTCCTGTTTTAGGTATAGCTCTAGTGTTTACTTGATTGCTGTTTAGTAATTCAGGCTGTCAATCTTTTGGTGTTAAGATTAATTTGTTTACATTTATTGTGAGTATTGATATATTTGGGCTTCTTTCTCTTTGATCTACTTAATTTATACTTGGTCTAGTTGTAACAGCATACTGCGTTATTCAGATATCTCTCTCTTGCAGAGCACCACTTTTGTTTTCACTGTATCTAATCTATTATTTAGCTCATTATTGATTGTTTTTTTGTTTAAGTATGTAGTTTTATTTCTAAAAGTTATATTTTCCAATTTGCCTAGTCATTTTACTGTTCTTCATTTTTTAAAAATTCTCTTATTTTGTTAAACATTTTATACAGTTTTTTTATATGTAGTTAATATAGGAACTGGAGATTTTACTGAGAATCAAATTTTATAATAACTTCAAAGGTGTATGCAATCAAGAAGAGCAGAAACAGGGAGTGGTCTGAGGCATCCTATATGGTCTCCTAGTTGCTATTCCAGTCCCATTAATGGACAGATACTCTTTGGCTCAGAATAATTAGTAAGGTCTCTTAATTGAGGTGTGTAGGTCTTTTCACACGTTGAGAAGTGCTTGGGTTACAAAACATCTCTATTTTTAGACTCTGGAGTGGGAATCCTAATAAACTCTGCCCTATTGACATTTGGGGCTAGATAATTCTTTATTGTGAGGAGGCTGTCCTGTGCCTTATAGTGTGTTTAGCAGCATCAATAGGCCCTACCCACCAGAAGACAGTTGCACCCACCCAACTCCCCAGTGACCCAAAGTGTCACCAGATATTGCCAAATGTCCCAAGTGGGGCAAAATTATTTCTGTTTGACAACTTTCATAGCTTGGGCTTCCCTGGTAGCACTAGTGGTAAAGAACCCACCTGCCAATGCAGGAAACACAAGATGCAGGTTCCAGGGAACCTGAACAGATCCCATGGACAGAGGGGCCATGGGGTTGCAAAGAGTTGGACACAACTGAGCACACACGCACATAGCTTATGTGACATTCTCCAGGGAGCCATGCCTTATAAATGTATATATTGTAGTTTTATTATAATAAGCAAGCTTAAACCAAGATAGCCCTCTAAGAGTATTCCAAGGTTGAGGACCCTCTTCATAATAAATAGTCTATCTGCCAGAAGACGAGTTGTTCAGTTGTTAGCATATAAACAAGGAGATTAGATCAGATCATCTGACTTTTCTTTGCCTGGGAGTTCTCCCCTTCCTCAGCTGCTCTGATTGTTTTCTGGTTCTTTAGTCTTCCCATTACCATGATTTCTTTTTCTCAGTTTTTCATCCTTCTATTATTAACCACACAATTATTGTTGTTTAGTTGCTAAGTTGTGTCCAACTCTTTGCAACCCCATGGACTGTAGCCCACCAGGCCCCTCTGTCCATGGGATTTCCCAGGCAAGAATATTGGAGTGAGTTGCCATTTCCTTCTCCAGGGGACCTTCCCAACCCAGGGATTGAACCCACATCTGCATTGGCAGATTCTTTACAACTGAGCCACCAGGGAGGCCCAACCAAGACATTATTGACTGCCAAACATATTGCTTTTCTGTTGTGTTTGCTAGCAGAGATGAGTGAAATGAAAGTCCTTTTTTTTCTTTTTTTTGTCATGAAGCTTACTCTTTGTCGGGTGAGACAATATATAAATAAGTAAATAAGAGACTATCAAATATTAATTAGTGCCTGTAAAGAGGAGTTTTGTATTATGATAGACAGTAGGTGGGTAGCTGCCCTGTCTGTGATTGAGTGGTCTTTTAAGCCAAGAACTTTGTTTAATGAGGCAATTGTATGAACGTCAGAAGAGCACTCCAGGTAATACAAATGCATGTAACTGGAAAAAGCCAGTGAGACAAAAAATAAGAGATTATGTGAGATGAAATCAATGAGCATAAAATGAAATTGGAGAAAACATGGGCAAATGCTTTTATCTCTGTCATTGTTCCTGGTTGTCGTACTTGGAAATCTATACAATTCATTTGAAGGAATGTTATAGTAGTACCCACAAGCAAGTGTTGTTGGTGTTTTTTTTGTGTTTTTTTTTTTCCCCACCTATAAGACAATGTGTTATAAAAGAACTACATGGGTAGAAAATGTGTCAAGAGAACTTTTCAGCATTGGTAGCAATTGCTTTTTAAGTGTTTTCTTTATTTTAAATACAGGCTAATTTGTTGAATGTGATTATCTCTCCCACCTCCTCTCTACAGTTAAATATCATCTTGTTTTGTTTCAGTTTCAAGTTTCTCATTGTATGGATCACTGATTGAATAATAGATGGCTTTACCTCGACTCACAGGAGCCTTGCGCTCCTTTTCAAATGTCACCAAGCAAGATAATTATAATGAAGAAGTGGCTGACTTACAGGTACATTGTTTTAGATAAAATGATTATAAATATAAAATATGGGCAGATATTTGACAGTCCTTTTCTCAATTCTGTGTGCGTTTTAAAAAATGGTAAATTTTACCTTCAGTTCCGTTCAGTCACTCAGTCCTTCTCCTCCCGCCTTCAATCTTTCCCAGCATCAGGGTCTTTTCAAATGAGTCAGTTCTTCGCATCAGGTAGCCAAAGTATTAGAGTTTCAGCTTTAGCATCCATCCTTCCAATGAATATTCAGGACTGATTTCCTTTAGGATGGACTGGTTGGATCTCCTTGCAGTCCAAGGGACTCTCAAGAGTCTTCTCCAACACCACAGTTCAAAAGCATCAATTTTTTGGCGCTCAGCTTTCTTTATTGTCCAACTCTCACATCCATACATGACTGTTGGGAAAACCATAGCTTTGACTATATGCACCTTTGTTGGTAAAGTAATATCTTTGCTTTTTAATATGCTGTCTAGGTTTGTCATAGCTTTTCTTCCAAGGAGCAAATGTCTTTTACTTTCATGGCTGCAGTCACCATTTGCAGTGATTTTGGAGCCCAAGAAAACAATTGGTAACATCCAATTGGTAAATGCATGATTTTTTTCTTGGGTCCAAAATCATCAGTACAACCAAGGGGAAAATTAAAGAGTTGGACATGACTTAGCAGCTAAATGACAGGAATAACATCTGACTCACTGCTTTTCATTTGGTCAGAGGATGTCACAAAGTTTAATCCAGGGATCAAGTTCAGTGATATGAAATAAAATATTTACAGCTTTCTGTGTCAGTTCTTGAGACTGGAAAGATTTATAGTTTCATGGAAAGACTATGTACAGATAAGAATCTCCTGGATTCCTAACCTGTTGTAGGATCAACCTTAGGAAAGCAATACTGATTTGAATATATTGAACCCATCATTTGTTGCTGTCGTTCGGTCCCTAAGTCATGTCTGACTGTTTGTGATCCCCATGGACTGCAGCACACAGGCTCCCCCCATCCTTCACCATCTCCCGGAGTTTGCTCATATTCATGTCAGTTGGGGCAGTGATGCTTTCTAACTGTCTTATCCTTTGCCACCTCCTTCTCCTTTTGCCTTCCCATCATAGGAGTCTTATTTTCTTTAAATGCCTTTCATCAAAAAGCATGACATAAAGCTCTTATATACAGTATGGTCTAAGCTATGTAAAAAACAAGCAGGAAAATGAAAAGAGGTTTGTGGTATGTTACCAGTTGTTATCTGGGTGTTGGACTTTTTGCATTTTACTTTGCCATATGAAAATTACTTCATAACGAGTATTCATTGTGATTAAACTATAGAAAAAGAAGCTTTTAAAAACATATCTTTGAATAAATGAGGTCCTTTGAAATCACATTTAAATAAAGCTCCTTCTGGGAGCTATAAATTTGGATATGAGTAGATACAATTTTGCATTCTTGTAGAAGGTGCCAAGTTGTATGATTAATGAAAAATATATGTGATAAATGATAGATTCGAGAAAACTTTTAACCAGTATGTTTCTGTATTATGCTGTCTGTTTCAGATGAAGCGGTCTAAACTTCATGAACAAATTGTAGGCTTGGACCTGACATGGATGAAGATTGTAAAATTTTTGAATGAAAAACTGGAGAAGAGTGAAATGCAAAGAGTAAATGAAGACTTAAAAGCTATATTACAGGCTGCAAAACAAATAGGTATAGTCTTGTTTTTGTTTTTTTTAAACCACTAAAGTTCAAAAAATAGATTCTTTTTAAACTGTATACTAAAATTCCCAGGAAAGTATTCATAATTATAAGATAGTCTTATCTATCAAAGAGCTTAGGATTCAGGGATGCAGAAGTAAGCTAATTAGTATAGTAAAATTAAATTTGAACGATCTTTAGGAATCTATTTAGAGTTTTAAACCACTGTCTTTACTGAAATAAGGATAGGGTAAATTAAAATTGTCATACAGCTGGAAGGAAACTTAAAAGCCATGTAGTTTTTACTCAGGCTACTTTCCCAAGATTGAAGAGAGCAAAACAAAACAAATGACTCTTTGGTAAAGCATCTGAATTTATTCATTGGAATTTGTTGCTTCATTCCAGACTCTGATAACTAAAAAGCATACTTTAACACTGCTGCTGCTGCTGCTAAGTCACTTCAGTCGTGTCCGACTCTGTGTGACCCCACAGACGGCAGCCCACCAGGTTCCCCCGTCCCTGGGATTCTCCAGGCAAGAACACTGGAGTGGGTTGCCATTTCCTTCTCCAGTGCATGAAAGTGAAAAGTGAAAGTGAATTCGCTCAGTCGTGTCCGACCCTCATTGACCCCATGGACTGCAGCCTTCCAGGCTCCTCCATCCATGGGATTTTCCAGGCAGGAGTACTGGAGTGGGGTGCCATTGCCTTCTAGTATACTTCTAACTTCAAATTCAGGTTTTTACGTACAAAAGCTTGAGACTGATAACTGTGGCTCTGTGTGATCTGGCCTTCATCTTTCTATCTGATCAGAAGTCATCCTTGCTTTTCCTAACTGTGCTTCGCAGACATGCAGCCTTTCTCACTTCTCAAACCCACCAGTTTGGTGCCTGTTTGGGATTCTTTCTACATGCTCTTCCCTGTGCTGAGAATGTTCTTCTGTCCTAGTCTTAGAGTGGGTAGATCCTTTCTTCTTTCTTTTGAAGTTATTCCCTTAATGAGACTCTCATTGGTCATCCAATCTCAAATGATTACCCATTCTTTATCTTGTAACCCTTGGTAACATTTTCTCCACAACATTTATTATTATCTGATATTTTGCTTATTTATTGCCTTTGTTTTGCTCAGAACAGGATCTTATTCTTCTTGTTCAACACACACCATCCCTGGTGCTCAAAATAGTGCTTGGTATATTTTAGAGTCTTAATGACAGTTCACTTGACAAATAAATGAAAATTTTTTTCAGGTGATTTCTCGGTAGAAGGAAAATTTAGAGTCTTACTTCACCATATGCTGGTTGACAGTTTTCTTCCTTTCACCAATTTTGGAAGGTGTTTCTATTTTATCTCATATACATGAATAATTTTCATTTATGATCATCAAATCTTTGAATTTATTATTCTGATATTTTGACTTTGCTGTATCATTCAATTATCATTGATTTGCAATATAGTATGATGTTAAATTTAATGACATCATAGTTTTATGTTGTGAAAATATAAAATGAATGTCATATATGTTTTTGCAGTGAGATAATGTTTTGAAATTCAAGGATTTTGGTAAGACTTGAGTTTGCTTATTAAGCCTGGGAAAAATAGAGCACACTGATGTGATTTGTGATAGCATTTGACATACAGTCATACTTTCTTTATATTTTAAGAATATTGTGGCAGTTGGGTTCATTGGAAAATAACGGTGAAAATGCAAAGTCTCCAATCTAACTAAATTACCTTGAATAGGATCTTAACCCTTCTGGGCTTCACTGTCTTCATGTGTAAGGTGTTAGAATGATTTTGGGTTGGGGTGTCTGACTGAGATAGTTTTCAAAAACTATAATGTCATTCCTCTTCTTTAATTTATAAAAATACCTCAGAATACCTAGCAAAGGCAGTATAAAATAGTAAGCTTATTCAGCACCATGACTGAATTAATTCTTTATTAAATGATGTGGAAGTTAAGATTTTAAAAAAGTAAGTTTTCCTTCACTACTTTCTGCAAATATCCCTGACAAGTCAAAAATTATTGTTTTAAAAGCCATTTAAAATATAACTTTAAATGTATTTAATATTATCTATTAAATATAATCCTAGGAGTTTTGCCTGTTAGCAAAATATCTGATTCAAACTCAGGGACTAATCTATTGACTGATGTATTTAAATAATTGAATATTTTGAGAT
Organism: Bos indicus; assembly: GCF_029378745.1. Classification (NCBI taxonomy): domain Eukaryota; kingdom Metazoa; phylum Chordata; class Mammalia; order Artiodactyla; family Bovidae; genus Bos; species Bos indicus. The sequence continues at coordinate 49,360,943 of NC_091768.1, forward strand.
GTAATATCTCAAAAGTTTAATACTTTTGTGACAGATGAAATCTTGGGGTCGGATTTAGGCAGGTGCTCTTTTTAATGGTGTGTTTAAGTTAAATAACTATTAGCTTTTTAGTGAAATTAGTAGTTGACTGGTAGTCATCTAGTCTGAATGAAAAATACTGGTGATACTGGAAATTTTATTAAAGCTAGCAGCATTAAGAGGATTAGTCTTATGGAAAAAAAAGTCTGTGTGTTTTCTCTTATATCATTCTTTTAACACAGGTAATTTTTGTGTAATTGTGTTAAAAAGGTGGAACAAGAGAATAAAGAAAAAGAAAATTACTTGTATTTCAGTTGAGTGTATTGGTATGAGGTACTTAAGACCATGTATATTGACGAGTCAGAGTTCTGGGTATTTCAGCTCGAGGAGACATCAGGGAACATCTTGTCCAGTGCCATCATTTTGTGTGTGAAGAACCAGGGTCCAAAGTTCAGTGAATCCTGTAGTTGAGTTGTGGTACTTCTAGGCTTGGACCCCAAAGTTTGAAATGGAAACATGATGGAATTCTAGATTCTTTCCTTGTGGTCAGAGGTCAGGTTCTGTCAAGTCTACTTTACAGCTGTTCTCAAATTGACTCCCTCTACATATTCGCTATTGCCCTAGTTCAGGCTTTTACCATGTTGTGTCTGAACCACTGCAGTAGCCTGTTGTCTCAAACTTCCTTTCTTATTCAACTTCTTTACTGTCACTAGACTGATCTTTATAAAAAGTAAAGCTCATTTTAGCCCCAGTTTAGTGGCTCAGCTGGTATCTGCCTGCACTGTGGGAGACCCAGGTCAGGAAGATCCCCTGGAGAAGAAAATGGCAACCCACTCCAATACTCTTGCCTGGAAAATTCCATGGACAGAGGAGCCTAGTAGGCTACAGTCCATGGGATCACAAAGAATTGGACATGACTGAGCGACTTCACTTTCTTTCTTTCTTTATTAATTTTTTAAACTAGATTCCTTAGAATGGGAAAAGAAAAGCTCCTTTATGAATTGGAATAATTTATCTTCTTCCCATTCTGTCACATGTAACCTTTATTCCTAACATATGTAATATTTACTATAATACTTTACTGGGAAGTACTCACTGTTTTTTCTCTTTGTAATTATGTGTTAGAATAACTTCCCCCGTTGTGTTCATCTGGTAAAATGCTTCTCATCTCTGAAGAAATGGCTTAGGCTTCATCCATGTCTTCTTCTAATGTTGTTATTCCTTATTAATGTTAGCAGACGGTGTTCCATTCGAATGGCATCTCTTCCATACCTTTTTAAGAGTACTTTCTCATTGTTTGGTATTTACCTCAGTCCCTTCACTGGTGGACTATGAATGCCTTAACGATACAGGAATTCCAGGAATCACAGTGTCTTTGTACTCCAGTGCCTAATGTGGTATGAGGCATATAGTAGATGCTCAATAAGGAAATGAAGTATTGAGAATCCAACTAAAAGTTGACTGTGGTCTTTACTACCTGTGATACTGATAGTGTCTTTCAAGTAACAGCTTTTAAAGAAGTTTTGTAATTTTAAAGTACTTTCTTACCTCTCAGATTTACATTTGATATATTCCCGTGTCTTTTTTACAACTTTATTCTCCCTTCAAGAATGTTTTAATAACAAAACTTAGCTTGAGGAAGAAAATACTATAAATTATTTTAAAATAGTGTTTTTGGCCCTTAATATTAATTTATTTAATTACTCATTGTAGACATAGATGTGTCATTAGAAAATTAATTTATCAGGGTCAGTATAAAAATCAGTTTTATTTCTCTTTACGAGAAGCAAATTTGTAAAAACGCCATTTACAAAAGTACTGAAAATTATCAGATACCTGGAAGTAAATTTAACAAACGATAAACAGGACTTCTTCACGAAAAACTAAAGTATTATTGAGAGAAATTAAAGATAGCCTAAATCAATAGAGGGATATACAAAAGATGGAAACATGACAATAAAGCTATCATTTTTATCCAAATTGATCTGCAGATTCAGTGTGACCTAATCAAGGTCTAAGCAGGTTTGTGTTTGTGAGTTGTGTGTACATGGAAATTGTCAAGGTAATCTGAAAGTTATATGGAAAATTAATGGTGAAGAGCAGCCAAGTCAACCTTGAAAAACAAAGAGGGAGAGCTTACTTTTTGGATATAATAATATTGATTTATTATAAAGATCAGTAATTTAGACAGTAAGGTATTGATCCAAGGATAGACAAACAGACCAGATGGAAGAGGGTCCAGAAACTAGCCCGTGGATATTAGAATACTTGATTTATCATGAAGGACTTCAAGTGTGAGCCATGAGTGATTGTTCAGTATGTGGTGTTTGGTCAACTAGATGTACATATGACAAAAAAATGTACCAATACAAATAATTGAAAGCAACTTATAAAATGAAACTGAAGCTCAGCACAATAAATCTAAAAGATAATATAGAAGAATATCTTCATGATCTTTGGATATAGAATAATTTTTTAAACAAAAAACAGCTTTCATAAAGGGAATGATTGGTAAATTGGACTACATTAAAATTAATGCATTTTATTCTTTCCATGTAAAAAGGCAGGTTATAGAGTGGGAGAATATATCTTCAACATATGACCAAAAAGATATCTTGTGTCTACAATAAGCCCTATAAATCAATAAGAAAAGGACAGATAATAGTGTGTAAATAAAAATGAGCAAGAGTCTTGAACACTTTGCAGAAGATAATGGAATAGTTAATAAATATGAAAAGATGCCCAACCTTGATAGTAATCAGGGAGATGCCATTACATACCCATCAGAATGGTTAAAATTAAAAAGACTGACATACCGATTGTTGGTGAGGCTCAAGAATATGAAACTAGAATTTTCATCCACCTCTATTAGAGTTTACATTGGTATGACTGCTTTGAATAACTGTTTGATAGGCTCCTCTGTGGTTGGACAAGTGAAATTTAAATCTTGATACAAAGTAATAGGTACATAAGTATCCAGTATAAGTGCCTGTACATGCAGAGACATGTGTGTTCATGGCTACATTATTTGTAAAAACCTTATGATGGAAACAGCCTAATTCACTGTTAAGTAGTGGCATGGATAAATCATGATATATAGATTACCTTATAACAATAATAAACCACAGCTACGTGTAACTTTGTAAACGCATCTTATGAATGTAATGTTGACTTAAAGAAGCCGAACAGAAGAACAGATCATATGATTCTGTTTATATGAAATTGAAAACTAGACATTGCTAATGTCAGGTTTCAGAAGTCAGGATAGTAATGACTGGGAATTAATATGGGAGAAGTTTCTAGGGAGCTCATAATGTTCTGTTTCTGGAAGTACTTACCCAAGTTGTATAGGTGTGTTCATTTTGTGATAATTCTTTGAGTTGTGTTTGTATTGTATATATCTTGTTATATTCAAAAACATAAAAATTGTGCTTTTCATATTATCAGTTTTCATGAAATGTTTCAGACTGATAAAATTAAAAATGTATATAGCAAATACCTGTGTATTCACCATTTAGCTTAACACTTGACTATCTTTCCTTCCAGTTTTCTCTTTTAAAAAAATAAAATCTTACTGACATCTTCAGAACTGTTTATGTACCTTGCTCAGTCTCTGGTAACTGATATAAATAGAATTAAAAATTGGTATTTATCACTCTCATGCCTATTTTTGTTTTTATGACATTTATATATTCATAAATATATGTTTTAAGAATGTATTCAACTCAAATATGAAAACCTACTAAAGTGATAGGGAGCAAGTAAGTTTATTTGTTTTCCTCTGACACCCTCCCTCTGCAGAATTCAGCTTGGTTATGTTGGGGTTAAGGCTGCTAATGGTTTGTCCTTTTCTTTGTACTTGTTGGCTTTTGTTCACCATGTCTGCTCTACTTCTGGCTGTCATATCTTAGCATTAGTCTCTGTTAATTTTTTGAGAGTAGATTATTTTGCTAGGTTTTCTGATAATTGAATCATCTCTGCATTCCTGAAATAAACTCTACTTGCTTATAGTTTATTTTAAGAAATATGGATGGTTCTAGTAAGTTAGTATTTTGTTTAGGATATTGCAACTGTATTTTTGTACCATCTTTTTGTTTTGTTTTCAGTTTTCATATTTTCTTTTAGCCTAGATAATTTCAAGTTATCAGTTAATATATGTGGTACAAATTCAGTTCTGTCATTTACTAGTGAGTGGCTAATTTGTGTTTGTGTGTGTTGTGCTTAGTTGTTCTGTCGTGTTCTTCTCTTTGTGACCTCGTGGACTATAGCCTGCCAGGCTCCTCCATTTGTGGGATTTTCCAGGCGAAAACACTGGAGTGAGTTGCCATTTCTTCTTGCAGGGGATCTTCCTGACCCAGGGATCAAACCTGCATCTCTGTCTCCTGCACTGGCAGGCACATTCTTTATCCACTGAGCCATAGAGAGCTAATTAATATCCCTGAATCTGTTTCCTCTTATATAATGTGATGATAGTTGTAATTCTTATGTGTAGTTGTTGTTATGTGGAGAAGTACTACAAAGTGCCTAAAGTAAAGCCTGGCAAATGATTGTCAGTGAATACTTTTATTATAACCTAGATGTACCAGTAGCCATTGGTAAACAAATAGTGCTCTGAGTGGTTAAATGTTAAATGATGTGCCAAAAGGTCAGGAACTTCCTAGGGTAAATCGGGAAGGAATTCTTAGAGAGGGAAACTTGGGACAGAGTTAGATTGTGTTTTGAATGCTAAGGGACAGAGGTGTGTTATATTTATGTTTCTTTCACAAGAGAAATTGCAACATGAAAAAGCTGAATAACTTGTTGAAAATCATAGATGACTTTTTACAAATGTATAAACAGGCAGTCCAGATTACTTGGCGATATGGCAAAACAGCTGAAAGTTAAATGGCTGTTGTAGCAATGGCAGGAGTTGGAAATAGGATCAACTCTTCACAATTTGCTTTAGCTTATCAGTATATTCTTCATTTACAAATTATTACGACTCCCTTAAGTATAAGGCAATTTATACTGCCCTCTGTAAGAGGTATTTTTAAAAGTTTCCAGTTAATTTTCTGTATTGTATTACCAGGTATAATATTACTAGGTGCCTGATAAATGGATGTAGCACTCAAGTGTATATTTAAAACATTTTTCCCCCTTAGAATTAAAAAAAAAAAAAAAAGGTCAGTTAATTATCAGTGAGCTATAACATTTGTTCAAGGATAGCGTTTCTATTTCCTTCAGTTCAGTCGCTCAGTCATGTCCGACTCTTTGCTACCCCATGAACCACAGCATGCCAGGCCTCCCTGTCCATCACCAACTCCCGGAGTTCACTCAGACTCATGTCCGTCGAGTCAGTGATGCCATCCAGCCATCTCATCCTCTGTCGTCCCCTTCTCCTCCTGCCCCCAATCCCTCCCAGCATCAGAGTCTTTTCCAATGAGTCAACTCTTCGAATGAGGTGGCCTAAGTACTGGAGTTTCAGCTTCAGCATCAGTCCTTCCAATGAACACCCAGGACTGATCTCCTTTAGAATGGACTAGTTGGATCTCCTTGCAGTCCAAGGGACTCTCAAGAGTCTTCTCCAACACCACAGTTCAAAAGCATCAATTCTTCGGCACTCAGCTTTCTTCACAGTCCAACTCTCACATCCATACATGACCACTGGAAAAACCATAGCCTTGACTAGACGGACCTTTGTTGGCAAAGTAATATCTCTGCTTTTCAAGATACTATCTATGTTGGTTATAACTTTCCTTCCAAGGAGTAAGTGTCTTTTAATGTCATTAAAAGGCTGCAGTCACAATCTGCAGTGATTTTGCTATGCTAAGTCACTTCAGTCGTGTCTGACTCTGTGCGACCCCATAGACAGCAGCCCACCAGGCTTCCCCCGTCCCTGGGATTCTCCAGGCAAGAACACTGGAGTGGGTTGCCATTTCCTTCTCCAGTGCATGAAAGTGAAAATTGAAAGGGAAGTCGCTCAGTCGTGTCCGACTCTTAGCGACCCCATGGATTGCAGCCTAACAGGCTCTGGAGCCCCCCCCCCAAAATAAAGTCTTGACACTGTTTCCCCAACTATTTCCCATCAAGTGATGGGACCAGATGCCATGATCTTAGTTTTCTGAATGTTGCTTGCTGCTGCTGCTGCTGTGTCACTTCAGTCGTGTCCGACTCTGTGCGACCCCATAGACGGCAGCCCACCAGGCTCTCCTGTCCCTGGGAGTCTCCAGGCAAGAACACTGGAGTGGGTTGCCATTTCCTTCTCCAATGCATGAAAGTGAAAAGTGAAAGTGAAGTTGCTCAGAATGTTGCTTAGTGATGTTCAAAATATGGTTTTATTATAAAACAGCTTTTATATAACATCAAAACTTTTATGTTAGCCATTTGGTTACTTGAGAAGTCAGGTTGTAATTTGATGCAGAATTTTTAGTAGAAATGATAATATAGAGACTGGATGCTGACTTAAAAGTCTGCCATGTAAGATGAGTATTCACATTTTGTAATGAATATATGTAAAATTAAACAGTTGACTTTAAATCATGGGGACATGTTTTGGTCTATTTTTAATCTCTTGTGTTAGTTACTACTCCCTTTTTTTGTACCAAATATGTTTCTCTATTCATTTTCTTTCATTTAATTATTTGCTCACCCTGAAGGCAGTTATTTCTATATCAATCTAGAAATAATATTTAAGCACTTCATTCAAATTAACACATTGAACATTTCTTGAATACTTTACCCACTTAACGCAAGATTTTGATGAGGTACTTTCATGCACAGAGTTACAATTTCTCTAAAATAATGAAACTCATTATTATTACATTACTTTGGCAATTTAAAATTTGCATCACATAAATTGTTCAGTTTATTCCCCCAAAATCCATATGGGTAGTTGTTTACCTCTATTGCATCATAAATTTGTTAAGTTGAATCACTTGTGTTTTTTATATGTAATGTTCTCGGAAAGTTGCTGATACAAGTATTTTCCATATTTATAAAGTAAATTTAATCATAATTATCAGTTAGCTAATCTCTATTCAAATATAAAATGCTTATAGCCTCTTTCCTACCTTGCTGATATTTTTAACAAGTGAGATGAGCTTAAGTTAACTCTGTGATGCAGGGTTGTAATATTTTGGTATTTACAGTTTATCAAGTGTCAAGGGTAAAATGGACATTTAAAGTTTGGTCATAACGTGAAACAAAAAATTTGTAAAATATTTTCTCCCATACATTAAAGATTTAACTGGTCAGGGAACTCATTTGTTGACAATTTCTAAATTGAATATTTAGCAACGATGTAAACAGTTGATATTTTTTATTCATTTTCAATTAAAATTTCCTACTCATCCTTTTTAATTATTTAGGTAGGCAGTTTAAAAAGCTGCAAGTTTCAACCTTGTAACTCTTAATATTTTGCACTAAAAGATCGCTGGGGGGGTGGGGGGAAGGCCTTTACTAGCGAGTTGGGGTGGCACCCTTGTTGCTGCCCTCCTTGGGCACACAGTTCTCTGCTCCAATCCTGAGCTGCCTTCTTATCGGGGGTTCTCTGACAGCCAGTCCCCCTGTGGGTGATACGTCATCACATGCGGACCGGGCGCAGTGACGCACGTCTCCGCCCCAGGCTGGAAGACACGCATGTGCAGTCACCTGAACACGGCTTAATCCACGTCTTCATTATGCGTTAGTGCTGCGGAGAAGTTCCTTAGTTTCAAAATGTGATCGTCAGTTTCTTGGAGAGCCAGTAGTTCTAAGAATGCTGTTTTCAAATACTTGTCAAAAATTGCAGCTCTCAGACTCTCGAGTAGCACGGTGCAGAGTTTCAATTTTGAGAAACCCCTTTGTACTCTTGCCTGGAAAATCCCATGGATGGAGGAGCCTGGAAGGCTGCAGTCCATGGGGTCGCTGAGGGTCGGACACGACTGAGTGACTTCGCTTTCACTTTTCACTTTCATGCATTGGAGAAGGAAATGGCAACCCACTCCAGTGTTCTTGCCTGGAGAATCCCAGGGACCGGGAAGCCTGGTGGGCTGCCGTCTATGGGGTCGCACAGAGTCGGACACGACTGAAGTGACTTAGCATTTGTGCGTAGAACCGTGTTCATTCTTAGCAATCTGCCTTAGAGATGCGGTAAAGTAGGGCTTTCCTGGTAACTCAGACGGTAAAGAATCCGCCTGCAACGCAGGAGACGTGGGTTCGATCCCTGAGTTGGGAAGATCCCCTGGAGGAGGGCATGGAAACCCACTCCAGTATTCTTGCCTGAAGAACCCCCATGGACAAAAGAGCCTGGCGGGCTACAGTCCATAGTGTTGCAAAGCGCAACATACAGCAGGTTATCCAAAAAAATTAGTAATTAGGCAAAGCTATTATTAATAATATGTGTGAAGCACCATTATGAACTAAGTTTAAAAGTATCAGTATGTTACTTACATTTTTTTATAGATGTACAAAAGGGCTCAAATTAAAAATTTGAAACCTTGAGAAAATTGTTTTTAGATCTTTGTAGGTGTTCCTAATGAATCTTCAATTTATTTTTTCTTCAAAAGTGAGCTGATAACCTTTTTTTCCCCCTCACTTAAAATATATTGTGGAGATTATTTTATAGCAAGATACATGGATCACTGCATTATGTTTGGGTTTTTCAGATCACGCTGGTGGTAAAGAAACCGCCTGCCAATACAGGAGATAATGAGACTGGAGAGACAAGGCTGCTAGGCTCTCGATCCCCTGGAGGAGGGCACGGCAACACACTCCCGTATTCTTGCCTGGAAAATCCCATAGACAGACGAGCCTGGCAGCTACTCCATGTCGCAAAGAGTCAGATGCGGCACACGTTATGTTTAATGTATATAATATATGGGTGTAATGTAATTTAACGAATGACCTAATAGGCATTTAAGACGTGAGTCTGAGTGAACTCTGGGAGTTGGTGATGGACAGGGAGGCCTGGCGTGCTGCAGTTCATGGGGTAGCAAAGAGTCGGACACGACTGAGTGAACTGAACTGAACTGAAGTTAATTCCACTTTTGGTAATAAATTGACTATTCTCGCATTTATTTCCTAGGGTGGTGATTATTTGTTTATTAAATGAGAATAAGCATCTGCCTGCAATGTGGGAGACCTGAATTTGATCCCTGGGTTGGGAAGATCCCCTGCAGAAGGAAATGGCAACCCACTCCAGTATTCTTGCCTGGAAAATCCCATGGACAGAGGAGCCTGGTGGGCTACAGTTCATGGGGTAGCAAAGAGTCTGACACGACTGAGCGACTTCAAATGAGAATTAGAGATAAATCTGGGCTTCCCTAGTAAACTCAGTGGTAAAGAATCTGACTGCCAATGCAGGCAACAGGGAAATGGCAGTCCACTCCAGTATTCTTGCCTAGAAAATCCCATGGACAGAGGAGCCTGGCTGGCTACAGTCCATGGGGTCACAAAAGTGACCAAAAAAAAAAAAAAAAAACCCCAAATAACTAAGAGATAAATCTACTTTCCAGAAGTGTAGTGTAGTAGAAAAAGTTTATTTAGGAGTTAGAAGACTTCTTTGAATCTTGCTCATTAAATAGCTATTTGATCTCTCCCAAATTTAATCTAAAGTGTCTTGTAGTATCTATAAAATGGAGATAATTTTGTTAAGAAGAATTAAGATAATTTAAAAGTTCTTAGTAAATTGTGTAAGAAAAATCCAAGATGCAAAATAATACCTTTACCAAAGAGCACATGTATAATGTTAGGTACAGAATGAGTTTGCAAATGTGAATTCCATTTATGGTCAGACTTCCTTAGTCCCAGTTCTATTGAATTATCTATAGAATTATCACAATCCATAACTTATCCAAAACGTAAGTTCTCCAAATCTCATATATAGACAGAATAACTAAAATGTACACAAATGCTATTTAATTAATTAAAGGCATTATTTGATCTCTAGAAGATATTTGTTATGTATTTTCCTAAGTACTAAAAGAATATGGTAGATGGTGCTTTATGAATTCTTTATAATCATGGAAGGTTTTATAGACTTTATACTTGAAGAATTAAATAATGGACTTATATTGTGTGCTTAACTTCACTTGAATAAATTGTTAGTCTTCTACACACATGTGGAAATATCAGATACAATAGAAAGTTACCTAAGCAGGTGGTATAATGTAAAAACAGTAGTCTGGTGTCTTTGAGGCCTGGGTTCAGATAATTCAGCAGTTTCTTCTTCTTCTTCTTTTTTTTTTTTTTTAAGATTTGTAGTCTTTTTTTTTTTTAAATTATTTATTTGGCTACACTAGGTTTTAGTTGCATCATGTGGGATCTTTAATTGCTACATGCAAATTCTTAGTTGTGGCATGTGGGATCTAGTTCCCTGACTAGGGATGGAACTCGGGCCCCCTGCATTGGGAGTGGAGTCTTAGCCACAGGCCATCAGGAAAGTCCCCCAAATTCAACGGTTTAAATCTCTTGAGACACTTATTTTGGCTAGGTAACAGGGAATAAAACAATGTACACAGTATTTTACTTGCTTTGAGAGAGGCATTTCAGCTGGACTATGAAACATGGGTAGGATTTGAGAAATTAGAGGCCTTGTTCAGTTCAGTTCAGTCACTCAGTCGTGTCCGACTCTTTGCGACCCCATGAACCGCAGCACACCAGGCCTCCCTGTCCATCACCAACTCCCAGAGTTCACTGAGACTCACGTCCATCGAGTCGGTGATGCCATCCAGCCATCTCATCCTCGGTCATCTCCTTCTCCTCCTGTCCTCAATCTTTTCCAGCATTAGGGTCTCTTCAAATGAGTCAGCTCTTCGCATCAGGTGGCCAAAGTATTGGAGTTTCAGCTTTAGCATCATTCCTTCCAAAGAAATCCCAGGGCTGATCTCCTTCAGAATGGACTGGTTGGATCTCCTTGCAGTCCAAGGGACTCGCAAGAGCCTTCTCCAACACCACAGTTCAAAAAGCATCAATTCTTCGGCACTCAGCTTTCTTTATAGTCCAGCTCTCACACCCATACACGGCCACTGGAAAAACCATAGCCTTGGCTAGACGGACCTTTGTTGATAAAGTAATGTCTCTGCTTTTTAATATGCTATCTAGGTTGGTTATAACTTTCCTTCCAAGGAGTAAGCGTCTTTAAATTTCATGGCTGCAATCACCATCTGCAGTGATTTTGGAGACCAGAAAAATAAAATCAGCCACTGTTTTCCACTGTCTCCCTATCTATTTGCCAAGAAGTGATGGGACTGGATGCCATGATCTTAGTTTTCTGAATGTTGAGCTTTAAGCCAACTTTTTACTCTCCTCTTTCACTTTCATCAAGAGGCTGTTTAGTTCCTCTTCACTTTCTGCCATAAGGGTGGTGTCATCTGCATATCTGAGCTTACTGATATTTCTCTCGGCAACCTTGATTCCAGCTTGTGCTTCCTCCAGCCCAGCGTTTCTCATGATGTACTCTGCATATAAGTTAAATAAGCATGGTGACAATATATAGCCTTGACGTACTCCTTTTCCTTTTTGGAACCAGTCTGTTGTTCCATGTTGCTTCCTGACCTGCATACAGGTTTCTCAAGAGGCAGGTCAGGCCTTGGGGAAGATTTAATAAAGGCATGGAAATAGGCATAGAGTAGAGCAGGACCTGCCATTACCAAGGTTAAAATCCCTGGTCAGTGAACTAGATCCCACGCGCCACAACTGAGAGTTGGAATGCAGCAATTAAAGATCCCATATGCTGCAGCTAAGACCCAGCACAGCCAAATTAATAATAATAATAACATTTTTTTTAAGGACTTCAAATCTTAAAAAAAAAAAGAACACCAAGAGTAACTAAAGAGTCTCTTGATGAGGGTGGAAGACGAGAGTGCAAAAGCTGGCTTAAAACTCAACATTCTTTATCATAGCCTTCAGTCCCATCACTTCATGGCAAATAGATGGGGAAAAAGTAGAAACAGTGACAGATTTTATTTTCTTGGGCTCCAAAATCACTGTGGATGGTAACTGCAGCCACAAAATTAAAAGATGCTTGCTCCTCGGAAGAAGAACTGTGACAAACCTAGTTGTTGTTCAGTTGCTAAGGGGTGTCTGACTCTGCAGTCCCATGGACAGCACTATGCCAGGCTTCCCTGTCCTGTCTCCTGGAGTTTGCTCAAACTCATGTCCATTGAGTCAGTGATGCCATACTATCATCTCATCCTCTGTTGGCCCCTTTTCCTCCTGCCCTCAGTCTTTCCCAGCAGCAGGGTCTTTTCCAATATGTCCGCTCTTTGCATCAGGTGGCCAAAGTATTGGAGCTTTAGCATCAGTCCTTCCAATGAATATTCAGGGTTGAATTCCTTTAGAATTGACTGGCTTGATCTCCTTGCAGTCAAAGGGACTCTCAAGAGTCTTCTTCAGCACCACAGTTTAAAAGAATCAATTCCTTAGTGCTCAGCCTTCTTTATGGTCCAGCTGTCACATGCGTGTATGACTACTGGAAAAATCATACTTTTTACTATATGGACCTTTGTCGGTAAAGTGATGTCTCTGCTTTTTGAATACACTGTATAGATTTGTCATAGATTTTTTTCCAAGGAACAAGCATCTTTTAATTTCATGGCTTCAGTCATTGTCCGAAGAAGCAGAGACATCATTTTGCTGACAAAGGTCCGTATCGTTAAAGCTATGGTTTTTCCAATAGTCATGTACACATGTGAGGGTTGGATCATAAAGAATGTTGAGTGCTGGAGAAGACTCTTGAGAGTCCCTTGGACAGCAAGGAGATCAAACCAGTGAATCCTAAAGGAAATAAACCCTGAAATATTCATTGGAAGGACTGATGCTAAGCTAAAGTTCCAGTACTTTAGCCCCCTGATTCAAAGAACCGACTCAGCATCATCATTTCTCATTGACGCTGGGCTTACCCAGCAGGAGGAAGGCAGGAGGAGAAGGGGATGACAGAGCATGAGATGGTAGGATGGCATCAGTGACTCAACAGACATGAGTTTGAGCAAACTCTGGGAGAGAGTGAAGGACTGGGAAGCCTAGCATGCTTCACTCCATGGGATTGGAAAGAGTTGGACACAACTTAGTGACTGAACAACCAGAACAGGACCTGAGTTTGGATGTTAAGAAATTCTTGTTGGCTAGAGTAGGAAATGTATAGTAGCGAGTAAAGCAGGTAAAACAGAATGGATCAGCGTTAGGCATGACTTTAAAATAAAGTATAGGAGTTTAGGTTGAATTACTGAGTTTTATGGGGCTTCCCAGGTGGCACTAGTGGTAAAGAACATGCCTGCCAGTGCAGGAGACATAGAGACCTGGTTTGGATCCCTGGGTTGGGAAGATCCCCTGGAGGAGGGCATGGCAACCCACTCCAGTGTTCTTGCCTAGAGAATCTGGTGAACAGAGAAGTCTGGCGGACTATAGTACATAGAGCCACAAAGAGTCCTACACAACTGAAGCAACTTAGCATGTATGCAGGCATTGAACTTTATCATAAGCTGCTCAAGATTTGTGATTAATGATGTAATTGGAGCTATGGTTTCAAGAAGGTGATGGTGTTAATTGTATTATTACTAACATTACAAATATTACTTTAGGAAGTCTTACTGACTTTTCAGGCCTCCTCAGAATTTCTTTTTTACTCTAAGAATATTCTTTGAATTCTATGACATAATTGTAGACTCTTCCTTTTGAGAATTAGATATGAGATACTAATGCCTTAAAGAAATTAGGGGCTGGTCCTTTTAACTTCCTCTTACTTTCATAGGAATTTACTTTTGGCCTCTTCTCAATAGCAGAATTTAAAAAAAACTTTTGTAGTATGGCTGAGTTTATTTTAAAAGATTCTTTTCATGTACATCCTTGATAGTATTAAATATTTTCAAAACTATTTTTTGTTGAAGTGTAGTTGATTTATGTAGTAATAAATATTTTTGAATGAAAACTATAAATCTGTTCTTGCCATCTCAGATGTACAGTACATGGAAAGAAAGTTATGGATTTGTAACTTGTGGGAGCTGGCTTCCTTCCAGCTCCAGAAGTCTATAATTCAGATTTTTTTTTGCATCTTTTTTATTTAACTAGCTCATCAAATCAAGTTTCAAAATTTGGTTTTAAAATGTCTTATGTAATGCCTCAAATTGTTTTTAGAAAAAGGTAAGGGATTATTATAGGTAGTTTCTATCTTACGTATAATAGTGACAATGGGTTATTTACCTAATGCCATTCTTTGGGAATTTGGGAATGGCCTTAAAGGGATTTTCCTGTTCCTGAATTGGTTATCTTCATCTGTCTCACTGTATCTAAATATCAGTATATTTTCACTGTTGAATTTGCTCAGAGGAATATTTGTAGTAGTTTTTTTTGGAAAATGGAAGCTTGAACCATGATCCATTTAAGCTAATACTGTTTCTTTTGTCTGAATAGTTGGAACAGATAATGGGAAAGAAGCCATTGAAAGTGCAGCCGCATTTCTCTTCAAGACATTTCACTTGAAGGACTGTGTTGGTCACCAGGAGACAAAGGCTATCAAACAGATGTTTGGTCCCTTTCCATCATCATCTGCCACTGCAGCTTGTGATGCTACTAATCGAATTACTTCTCATTTTTGTAAAGACAGTCTTACTGCTCTTGTCCAGATGACAACCGATGAAAATGGTGATCGAGTTTTATTTGGTAAAAATTTAGCATTTTCATTTGACATGCATGATCTGGACCACTTTGATGAACTGCCAATAAATGGTGAATCCCAGAAAACTATAAGCTTGGATTATAAGAAGTTTCTGACTGACCACCTTCAGGACCATTCCACCCTGAACCGCAAGCCTGCGGAAAAAACAAACGACTCTTTTTTGTGGTGTGAAGTTGAGAAGTACTTAAATGCAACTTTAAACGAAATGGCTGAAGCAACAAGAATAGAAGATCTTTGCTGTACTTTATATGATATGCTTGCCTCTGTTAAAAGTGGTGATGAACTTCAGGATGAGGTACAGTTGAAGTTATTGCAGTTTTATCTTAATGTGCATTATCTTAATGGAATAGCCTTTTAAAATATGGGTGTCTAGCAAAGAAAGTACTTTAATATTGTGCTGCAGTGATCAAATATGTAGCCAAATGGTTTTACATGGTAGGCATGCATATTTCTCCACTGTGTTGTAGGAGGACTGTGAGCGTGATGAATAGGGGAATAGTGAGGGTGTCCACATGACCTGGTTACTGGGACAGTTCTGGTTAAACCTGTTGTTACATTGTAATAATTAGAAGTGTCCCTTCTTCAAAAAGTATATAGGTTTGAATGATAAATTACATGGTTAATCTAGTAATATCTGATGAAAATAAGTTTCAAAACACAAATTTTATCTGTCTGTTGAATGACTTACTGATTTACAAAATATTTTTGGCTAGTTTCTATGATTTAAAGAATAAACTTGCAAAAACAAACTAATCTGGAAATAATTGGACTATTTTATATTACTTGTTCAATAAAGAATTGTGTATTTGTAAGTTTTTTATATCACACAAAGGAAACATTATTTTAATTCCTTTCTATGCCACCATTTGGTGATGTTACTCAAAAAAATGGTGAATTACTCTTACTGTCACATGAAAAGTTTATCTTGAAGGGTTTCGGTTGCTTTCAATCATGGCATTATATTCATTTTCTGATACAAATGTCAAATAATGTCAACCCAGTTTTAATACTGGATGAGTAATATATTTGATGAGGATAAAGAGAGGTGGCATATTGTTGTATTAATAGAAAGGGCAGAGGCTTTGAAATCAGAAGTCCTTCCTTTCCCACTTATTGATAGTGAGACTTGAGGTAGTTGAATCTCCTGGAGCCTGTTTTGTAGTTGAACTGTCTCAGGGTAAAAAGAATACATTGATTATGGAGTTGGTATAAGTCTTAAATAGGATACCATATGTGAAATGATAAGTAGCATTTGTAAATACTGCATGGTAGCTGCAATTATTTTTGTTGTTGTTGTTATTGAAATTAAGAATTTTAAAATCACACAGTATCAGAAATGTAGAAAAAAATCTCGGTAGTATTATTTTTTTTTTCCAGAAGTGGGAGAAAAATTTAGGGAATAGGAGAAATAAGTATTGGAGGCATGCCAAAAAATCTCGGTAGTAGTTTTTTTTTTTCCAGAAGGGGGAGAAAAATTTAAGCAATAGGAGAAATAGGTATTCGAGGACTAAACCCCTGGTAGTTAGATATTATACTCATTAACTGTAGTTTCAAAGTAAGTTAACATGCTGTTAATTCTTTGATCAGTCTTGTTTACCTTTAATGTTTTACACTTAACTTACCAGATATGGTCCACATTCATAAGTGGTTCTCTCTGACATTGTGAAAAGTAACATTCTTTTAAAAATTGTGATATAAAGAAAATTTTACTATTTGCTTGTTATAATTGAATACATAGCAATTTTGCTGTGATTATTGTAAACTGAAACTTAAAAACATCAAACTCATGGAAATTTGTCTGAGTGAGCCATAAAACTATTCTTTTTATTTTAGAGTATCTAGAGTGAAGTTTGCATTTCTTAGTTTTTCACCACAATTCTTAAGTATATAACTGAAACTGGTTGTTGGAAGAACATATTCTTCTCAAGATTGTTTTCATAATGTACCTAACTGCAGGGTCAGAGTGAATTCATGCTTTCATCCATTCATCATATGTTGTAGCACTAGGTGCTACTTACTGAACATAAAAGGATGCATAGGACAGCAACCTTGCTCTTGGGGAATTTGTTGTTTAGTCAGAGGAGGCATGCCAATAAGTAAGTGCTCCCAGATACCTAGGTATGATGATACTGTATACAAAGAAAAGTGGGGCATAAAAGAGTCAGTCATACATTTCGTAGGGGAGTTAGAATGGTAGGAAAAGTATGCATAGAGGAGTGTAAGCATGAGCCAAACCTTAAAATACAACAAGATTTAACTTCTTCAAGTGGATCAGAAAGGTAAGGAACATATTTTAAGTGTGAGAAAAAGCAAGGTGTGTTTTGAGGGCTGTAGTCTCTACAGTGAAGATGCAAGATATGCAGAGTGGGTACGGTCAGAGACAAGGATGAGCAGGGAGGTAAGGGCCAAATAAGGTAAAGCCTTATACACTTTGTTCAGGTATATTGTAAGCCACTCTAAAACCTGTAGATACACCCTGCTTGATCTTGTTTAATGATTTTCAACCAGGATTTTATGGACAGTTTAACATGTAAATGAATATTTCACGTATTAGATTAAAAGCTGTTAGAGACCTTAAGCACTGAAAATGTTAAATGCTGAGGCATTTCTTCTCCCCTCCCATAGACTTTTTTTAAAAATTAAAAGCATGCTACAGCAAATATAAGAAAGTCTAATAAAATTTTATTTTATTTTTACCATTGTGGCTGAATTGATGTCTTTTTCAAACATCAAATTCTTAAAAAAAAAAAGTTTTTCTCATTTTTTGGTACCCCTGTTTTGCTGGTACTTGAAGGAAATGTTTGGTGGCCTCATGGATTATTGCTCACTGGAGATATGTGTTTTATAGAGGTGCTGGGAAATTTGTCCAAGGTTGCAGGATAAATAGTGAATCCAGGGTTTAAACTCAGACAACCGTGACTCCAGTGTGTGCTTTCTTTGCAAAGAAATAGTTCTGTACATTTCCTTAGGTTTGATGCTTTGAAACATCAAGCAGTTTAAGTATGGTTAGGATTCTTTGGCCTTTACTCTAATTTACAATTTCTTCAGAAACAATATCTGTTCCTTAAACAGAATTCCAGATATGGAATTGGCTGAAATAAGAGAAAGGAAGAAATATTGAGAACTTGTTAAAGATGAGTTTTAAAATTTCTGTGGGGAATTGCATTTAAAGTAATTCTGTGTTTCTTTGAGTGTTGAACTAATAAAACAGCCAACTTAGGTTTCTGAGTACAATCTTCTTTTCCTTTCCTACTTTGCTTCTTTAAGTTTAAACTCTGACTCCCGGTAATTTATTTGTTAAGGCCATAGTTACTATGATTAAGCCTAAGAATTTGATTGGGCTAGACTCTTTATTCTTTACACTTTTGAGACTTACTTACTTCTAAAAATACTTTTTAAAGTTAGTACATTTTAACTACCCAGAAGAAGATAAGATATAAACATTTCAGATTATTTTCTTAATCAGGACTCATCCCTGGTTGGTATGGACATCTTCTTGGCTGCTGCTTTTCTGTAACCAGAATTGTAGCAATAGGTTTGGTCCTAATAGGATCACATAGTCAGTGAACTTTCAACAGAAACTTTTCCCCAAGAAAGTAGTAGTTTTAATAACAGCAAACCTCCCATGTTTTGAATGCCTGTTATATATAGAGTTAGACCAAGCTGTCTCACTTGATATAACCAGTTTCTTCATAGTTCTGCAAGGTAAGGATGGTATACTATGTATAAAGATAACAAACAAAATAACCCCCCCAAACCCGTGTCCCAGTTTGTTTCCTAAAGTCACAAAGCAAGACACTGGTAGGTATTCTGGGCCTTTTGTTTTAATCACCAGCACAAGCCTGCTGTTCCTCTCTGGTGTATCACTGAATTCTTTGAAGAGAAGGACACTTACTTAAAAGGCTCTGAAGGAAATTCTGTCTTTGTGCACTTACCTATTGTTGACGGTGGGCAGGTTATTAAACTCTTGTGAACCTTTGTTTCACAATGTCTCTGTAAGGATTTGTGAGAGACTATATACGTAGTACCTACCTAGCATAATGTTTCACAAACTGTAGGTTCTCGAATGTTAGATTCTTGCCTTCCACATTAATAAGGATTATATATTTCCATGTATGCAAAGTTTTATTAGAGTTGATACCTTACAGATCAGTATACAAATTTTATCTATGCCTTGTTATATATAGATGTTTCAAGTAGTTAATTAAATGATGCTTAGAGGATAGTTCTTAATTCAGAGAATTATTATTTTTACTGCTTTTTTTTTCTCTTTTGCTTTTATAAGTCTCACTATTCTAAAAGTCTTGAATTCAGTTTTTGTAGTGAGTTCTGATTTTAAAATCTTTGGTAAAATAGAAAAGAAATTAATAGAAAATTACTTGAAAATATTGGAAATGGAGTATACATATCTCTTGGTATTATTTCAGGATTAAATGCTATTTGCAGAGTTATTAATATTGATGTAAATATTGATAAGTTATGTTTAACAAGTTCTTAGGAAAAGTGAATTTTGAGTTATATTGATATTATCATAGTTTGCAGTTGGGCAGCTGAGGTTCATTCTTTATAGCTTTTCTAATTTTACATTCACTATTAGCATTATCGACTCTATGCAGATGGTGTTATTTAACCCATGAAAGTTCATTTCTGAACCCAGTCCTGTTCCAGATATGTACCTGATCTTAAAAATTAGGACTTATTTGGTTAGAATGTCTTTTGAGGAAAGACTATTTTTTTAAAATACTCATTTGCATTATAAATGATTCGAGCATCCTTTGAAATTTTAATATAGAATAATTAGCATGGCTTAATAAAGTGGCTCCCAAACTTTACATTGTTTAACATTATGGAGGATCTCATAGAGTTTTCTTTATGTTGCTTATCATAATGTTCTACTAGGGTCAGACATGACTGAGCGACTGAACTGAATGGAATATTATGTTAAAAATTGAAACAAAGTTTTTAATATGTTATTAAATACTGTATTTATTAAATAAAAATCATTTAAAATAATACTAAGTCTATTACATTAGTGTAAATAGCTAAATCTATTACATTAATGCCAATAACACTAAATATGTTATATTAATATAAGTAACATTTTTATGAAAAATAACTTTTCTAAAATAGAATATAAAGTATGAAGAATGGGATTGTATGGCATTTTTTCAAGTCTTTTCAGTATCTAGCTTAATATAAGACAACTAGATTCCCATATGTGCTTCTGCATGCAGTCTGTTCATATATCACACATTATGTAGCCTCTGAAAACTCCACTCACTTTATACTCATGGGAGGATGAGGATGAAGGAGGCAAATAACATTTGACTGTTATCACAAAATTAATTTTGGTTCATGGACCTCCTGAAAGGGTCTCGGAGATTCTAGACCACACATTGATATATACACTATAGCTTGGCAAGGAGGCTATAGTGATGATTTTGGTGCCTAGAGTAGGAAATTTAAAATATTATCGAGCTGAATGTCTAACATGAATGCTTTATGAAAAGTCTTCATATTATATAAGGATGCCAACATTAATGAGGTTGAAATTAAAATAGTATCTCTTCAACTCTAATGGCCAATTATGTGTTGCTTTTTCTATAGTCATTTCACCAAATAATCAGAAGAGACCTGCCCCTGCCCCAAGTCTGAGTAGAGAGCTGCCACTGGGTAAAGTTATACTTAGAGAATACTTAGAATCATAGCATTCCCCCAACCCTGCCCCAAAGTATATTATGTGTGTGTCTAGCATTCTATCCAAGTGATGCCCATATAATAAGATCTACTTATTCTAATGAGTTTCTTTTTTTTTTTTAAGATATTTTACCCCTTTCTTGAGTAGCCCTCGTCTAACTTATTTGTTTATTAAACTGACAAACTGCTCATATTACATCTGCCATTTAGTCTTATATCTATACATGGGGAAGTAAAGTTATAGATGTCTCCTCTTTTATATGATTGTGTTTTAGACATGTGATGTCAGTTATATTTTTCTTTTCTTTAGTATTTTTTTTTTTTAAGTGTAAAACTCTCCCAGTTTTCCTGTTAGCATTAATCCATTATCGACACAATTTGGATACAGCTGTTCAGTCCTCTATAGATCTAACACTATTGACGTGTAGAATGCTTTCATCATCTCATCTTCAAAGGTATCAAACTTTCAGTTGCTTTTCCAATCTAAGAACAACTAACCTAACAATCTCATAGGAAAAAGAAGACTATTTTGCCATGATTTTACTTGTGAATTCTGTTCATGTTCTGTTACATTTCCATGTATTGATATTAAGTAATTTTCACAATCCATCTTTTACATCATTTATTTTTTAAATTGGGAACTTTTGCCTTCATCTGGCACTTCTGTTTTCCTTTATTATTCCTGAGATAGCAAAGACTCTGGCCTCAAATCTGTAAGTAGTTTTTGAACCTTGGGATATGATTCATCAAGGTCTGAAAACCTGAAGTTATTTATTTGAAGACATTAAGTGATTCCTTACTACTTTCTCCATAAGATAAAGCTCAGTATTTCTCTGTAGGTAGCATTCAGTCTTTATGGTATCTATTCTGCTCTTTCCTGTCTTAAGCTAATGTTTCCTGTAGGAGAAGTGAGAATGGACTTCTCTTATCTTCCTCATGGAGGAACATGTGTCTTGGTTTTATTTCCTTGCTTCAAACTTGGTAAAGAAAGCTCTTTGTTATTTCTCTCATTTTTATGTGCTAAGATATTCTTAGAGATTTAACTTTATAGATACTACAATACTATGTTTTAAAGACATATATGTATAATTATGTTAGTTTTTATTGTGATTTGCTACCATACTTTCTCTCATGTCCCTCTAGGTTTTTTTTTTTTTTTTTTTTTTAGTTTATGGTTACTGCCTAGCCATAGTGTTTTATAGAATCCAGTTTTTTCCCCTTATTATTTATTTTCAAGACTGTACTGGAAATTCTAGCCTTTTGTGTCATTTCATTTTTTTAATCCACTGTTCTTTACACAACTTTATTTTTCTAATTAAAAAAATGTATCATTGTAGAAAATTTAGAGCACACATATATAACATGTAGAAACAAAATCATCTGCATTCTCAGTATATCTGGTCATGGTCATAGCAACTATTTTGGCATATATATTTTAAAAATATGAATAATTTAAAAATGGATCATATGGTCTATGAATTGCTTTTTTGTTACTTAACACTTCTGTGTGAGACAATAAAACATTTTTATGACAATAAAATCTGCAATACATTATCTATTGTATACATTTTTTAAATTGAAGTATACTTGACTTACAATGTGATATTAGTTTCATGTATATATCATGGTGATTTGGTTAATGTATAATACTTTTTAGTGGCTGCAGAGTATACATTTTTCATCATATCCTAGTTTATTCTGCTACTGAAGATTTAAGTTAAATCTAGCCTTACTCTATGATAAAACTCTTATGCTAAATATTTGCTCACACACATTTTCCCCTTTAATATATTCCTAGTACTTAAAATTTTGCATCCAGAAGTACTGACAGAATTCTTTCCTGGAAGAGTCCACCAGTGTACATTTCTGCCTGTAGTGTATAAGAGTATCCTTGAACTTACATTCTTGGCCGGCCCAGTTTATTAGGGGGAAAATGATATCTCACTGTTTTAATTACATTTTTATTACTACTGAGGTAAAGATTTTTTTCCCCATATATTTATAGGCCACTTACTGCTTTCTTATGAGAATTGCGAATTTTTCATTTGATGAAGTTGAGTTACTTTTTCTTAATTAATAAGATAATTTATAATGAGATTGCAAATGTTTTTGCAGATGTTTTGGGTATATAAATAGGCAAGTCTATTCATCTTTTCATTTACGAATCTTTTCTTTTTTTTGGTGTTCTGCTTAGAAAGGCAGTCCCCAGGACGTGATTGAACCTCTCTTTTATGAATTTTTTTCATTTTAGTCTCACTGGGTTTAGTCAGAATGTTATTTGGGTCAGATGTATCTTTGTATTTAATTTGTAGGTACATATATGAATATATTCATATTATGTGCTCTGAAGTGATATAGCCATTTTCTCCCAAGGTTCTTGTTACTTCCACATTGTCTGCCACTTCAGATTATTCATTCCTACTTTTACTTTATAAGGGATAAAATTTTTATGAGGAAAATTCATGTTCTACTTTATCTGAATGTAAAAATTAGGAAAGGTCGAGACAGTTGAAGTGTTTTACCTGCTGTAACAGGTCTCTTAAGTTTTACAGTCTATATTGGGAAAGCACTAGGTATATATATATATATATATATATATATATATATTTTATTTTGGTTGGATGTTGCTTTTATCTTCTTTATGGTTCAAATTGTTAGAACAATGGGCTGAAATGGCATGATAAAACAGATAAATATAAGTTCATATACTTGTAACAAGGAACACTGTTAATTTTAGACAGGAAGGTCTAGTTCAGCAGCAGCATTTGAATAAACTAAATTCAGTGGGAGTTAGCCATGGGACCTGTGAATTCAAGTGTTTAAGAGAGAATGGAAAAAAAAAGAGAGAGAGAGAGAATGGGCTTTAGGGCAGACACATGTATGAATCCTAGCTCTCCTGCTGATAACTGACTTTGGCCAAGTCACTTCTCCAAGGTGCAGCTTTTGTAATTGTTATGTGGAGAAAGTGATAGGCTTACCATATAGGTTGCTGTGAAGATACGATGTAAAGCACTTGAAGCACTTAAAATAGTGCCTAGCAGATGCTAAGTATTCCATATGTATTATTTTTGTAAGCAGTCTTATGTAGCTAGCTAACAAGACAATTTTAATATTAAAAAAGTACAATCTTATACATGGGTAATGACAGTTCAGCTCTTTTTTGTGCTCTTTAGGCCGCACCTGGCCACCATAGTTTTTTTAAGGGAGTTACAGTCCTACAAAGGCATAGAGAAGAGAGTGATGAGGTCAGTGAAGGAAGTAGAATTAATGTTTTGTGATGAACACTTGAAAAACTTCTAACTGTTTATTCTTTTTGAGAGAAATCTATGGTGGGATAGGAGGATGGGCATAATATTTGAAGATCTGTACATGGAAGAAGGATGCCCAAAATTTTAACTAGTGCTCTGGGTGGAAGGTACATGAAGACAGATCTCAGCTCAGGCAAACATTTTCTGAATCCTTTAAATATAAGGTGCTCTTTTGGCAAATAATGAGATCTTTTATTGGAAAGATAGACATGTATACTCAATGATTAGTTTGTTGAAATTTGTTGAGGGTTGAATTATATGACTTTTAAGATACCTTTCATCCCCAAAAGTTCTCAAGGTCTTGTGTCATCTTGTTGTAGATATGGAGGAAAAGATATTATTAATATGTTAAACTCACAATGAGGACTTAAAAATACTTACTTGCTTCCAATTTGTGGCAATAACATATTTCAGACTATTTTGCCCTTAGTTGGAATGATTGTTCAAAGAGTAAGACATTTTGCCAAATTTCATGCATTTAGTTTTATTCTTCTCTGTTTGGTACTGTTCATTCACTCATTCATTCATTCTCTACTGTGCGTCAAGTACTCTTTGGTTTTGGGAGACAAAAAGGTAAGGTAACAGAGTTCAGTCATCCCATTCCCATTATCTTGCTTTCTTAAGTCTCTTCCTCTTGGAACTTTCACACATATACTTAAAAGGAGAATGGGCAAGAAAATTATGTTTGATATAATGAATGTTGTTATGACTAATTTGGAAGAGCATGTGGATTTTCTAAACATATATTGAGAAATATCTGTAATGTATTGATACAGAAAAGTAATATATGAGAATAAAGAATAAATTTCTGTGTTTTAAAAGTATTTGAGATGAATAAAAAAGCATTCTGAATAATGTTTTAGTTGTCAGTTTATAGGCGTAAATAAGTATGGCTATTAGATTTAGAAATTGCTGTAAGCATTTATTTAAATATTTAAAATTTCATATTTGTTCAGCTTTATATATATATGAATAATATGGTCCACTCATACATGCATATGATGGCTATAAATTTGTTTTCACTAAGGCATTTAAAAATCAGCGTAATTTCTTTTTAATAATTAGTATACTATAAATTTGCCATGTGCATGCAATTGTAAAGTAAACTTTTAAATATACAATGATACTTAACTTTAACCTTAACTTATACATCTAATTAATTATAGTATGTGAGGAATAAATAGATTTACATTCCAAGTAGTTTTAATTAAGTTGTAAGTGACCTTGGTTTTAGCTTTGTTAAGTTGTTATGATAGATTAAGTACCTGTAAATAATGAGTAAGTTTTTCTGAAAATGTAATTTATCTAATTCTCTGCAATGCAGCAACAATTTGCATAGCACATTTTTCTTGAGAGAAAAATAAATGTTAAATAAATACTGTCCTAATTTTCATGGTCATTTTCTTTTGTTGTTTAAGACTTTATTTTGGAATGTATGAATATTTAATAATTTTTTATGCCACAAATCAAACTAAGAATAATTTACAGTGTTATAAATAACATGCTCTGCTTTATATAATTATTCTGATACTGAGTTCCACATGGACTGTTAATTCAAACTTTTCGGAATTACTCAGTTAGCGTTTTATTTTATCATACTATATTATTCTTTGTTTTCAGTATGCACATCTTTTTCATTTCATGTATAAATCTAACTAAAGTTGCTTATTGTCTCAAAGGAAGACATTCCCTGAATTGAGTATCATTTTTCTCTGGATACCACATTATCTATAGTGTATGGTGTATGCTGTTTATTATATACAGTAGAGGTGTAGGTACAACTCTTACATTTTAAAATTTTATAACTAAAAATGGAAATACATGGATTTGCCTTAGTTTAATTTATGAAAATCAGAATGCCTCCTCTTTGTCATGGGGCTTTATTGGATAGTCACATGATATTCCAGTCCTCCTACTATGCTTAGAATGCCAACCTGAGCAGATAATTTGTAAATTACCCTGTTTTAATACTAGTGTGTTAGTTGCTCAGTCATGTCTGACTCCTATGGACTGTAGCCTGCCAGGCTCCTCTGTCCATGGAATTCTCCAGGCAAGGATACTGAAGTGGGTCGCCATTCTCTTCTCCAGGGAATCGTCCTGACCCAGGGATCAATTCCAGGTTTCCTACATTGCAGGTGCATTCTTTACCATCTGAGCCACTAGGGAAGCCCATTTTAATACTAATGCCTAAGGTTATTCTGACTTCATAAAGTAAACTTCTGGAGGTTTCTTTATTTTTTAAAAAGGTTTCTTAAAGCAATTATTTCTTTCATGAAAGTTTGACACTAGTATGCTAATAAACTTATCTCACCTGGTGTCTTTTGTAGTTAGCAATTCATATTTTCCAGTTGTTGGTTTATTCAGATTTTCTATTTCTTCTTAAATCATTTGACAATTATATTTTTCTATGAAATTAGCCATTTCATTAGTCACATATTCAAGCTTTTTGCTCTAAAGTTACTCATGAATGTCTTCTAATTAAAAAAAAATTTTTTACACCAACTTTTAGTTATGTTGCCCCAGTCTTTTTATCTGTACTTTCAAATTTTTGATACAAGACTGTTTGCTTTCAAAGAATCACATTTTAATTTTGCTGGTCTTTTTTTTTTCTCACATAAGTTTTGGCTTTTATTCATATAGCAGGTATCCGTTTTAAATAATAAGACATCTGGTAGTTTCCCATCTTTAGATACAAAGGGTTTGAGACAAGCCTGATTGTCCTTCTAGTTACATCCAGTTATAACAGATATAATTGTTTCACAGTGGAAATGGGTTTCTTCTTTGAAATTTTTAACCTGTTTATAACTACTTGTTTTTAAATGCTATCGATAATAATCATGATAGCATTTGAAATACTCTAAAAATATAAAATGACATCAAGGACATTTATTGTATCTGCAAAATAAAATAGATCCCAATGAGAATATTAAAAGATATGTATATTTTACGACCTGGTAACTATTGCGGTTTGAAAATGACCTCATATTGACCATTAATTCCCTCTTTTCATTACTCATTTTCTTCACAAAGATTTGTTAAGCATCTTTTTTTTTTTTATATGTAAGGCATTTTACTAGGTAGTTTTTACTTAAACCACAAGTGTATGGTCCTTTAACTTTATAAATATTTATCAGCAGTAGGAGAATCACCTTGATTGATAGAGCTTTAAAATTTATTTTTCCTTGAATCAGTTATCATTTTTTAAATTAATAAACTTCTTAAATAGCAGCATTGTTTACAGAAAAATTGAGCAAAAAGGATAGAATGTTTCAATATACCTTCTTTTGTTTTGTTTCATAAATCCTTTTAATAGAAAACAACTGCTTTATTATCTCCTGGAACTTTAGTGCTTACTTGAAAGTCTGTATCACATTGTTCTGTATTACCTTCTTCTGAGTAAACTTAAGTTCCTGTGTCGATTTTGTTGACTGTCATTTTTAGTTTAAGATTTGTTCATATGTTTTAAAATTTTAATTCTTACGCTGATGTTGATTTGTAGGATCTTCCCTCCACATTCCCCCTCCTCCCCATCCTAGATTGCTGTAGAAGGTGTGGCCCCACGTCTCATTTTGATGGTAGTTCTTTTCAGGCCCTTCTCATGAACATGGGAGCTCTGTGCCCATGCTCTGGCTTCACCTAAGTCCCCTGGCTCTGCTTCCCACATTGTTTGCAGCATTTTTCATCTAGATTATCTCACAGGAGCCAGGCTCCTGGCCTTGCTGTCCAAAACTGGAGCTCAATTGTCACTTTTACTGTACTCAGTGCTTCCCTTTTTTTTGCTCTATTTATGGCCAAGAGAGATGTTTTTCTTCTTTTTAAGGTTGAGGTATCTTTTAGGTTTTTCTCTTTTTCTGTCTTACCAGAGAAGGTGCATTCAAGTGTGAATTTTGTGCCATACCTTCTTTTTCATCTTAATTGCTAATACTTGTTATCAGAAGGCAGCCTCCTTCCTGTGTTAAGGGTAAAAGGGAGTTTTTTTTTTTTTTTTTTCAAAATAATTTTAAGAAGAAATTTAAATGTAAAATATATTGTATTTTTTAAAAAAGAGAAATGACTGTGGTTATCCTTTAAGATCATTATTTTTTATTGTGACAAACTGTTTAAGGGTTTTTTTATTTATAAACATTCTACAATTTGAAAATAGTAGACTAAATTCAGTATATGGAAAGTCAGTTGTACTGTCAGAATCCATGACCAATAAACACTTCTTCTTCAGCTGTTCTTTCTACTTAGGGTTAAAATGGAAATCTTAAGTTTGCTTAAGACAATGGAAAATTAATCACGATGGTTTTGTTGTTTTAATAAGAATAACTAATACTTGTAGCCTTTACAAGTATTTTGATAATTTTAACAAAAAATTCCCAGTAACTCATTGTTCAGTTCAGTTCAGTTCAGTCGCTCAGTCGTGTCTGACTCTTTGCGACCCCATGGATCGCAGCACGCCAGGCCTCCCTGTCCATCACCAACTCCCGGAGTTCACTCAGACTCAGGTCCATCGAGTCAGTGATGCCATCCAGCCATCTTATCCTCTGTCGTCTCCTTCTCCTCCTGCCCCCAATCCCTCCCAGCATCAGAGTCTTTTCCAGTGAGTCAGCTCTTTGCATGAGGTGGCCAAAGTACTGGAGTTTCAGCTTTAGCATCATTCCTTCCAAAGAAATCCCAGGGCTGATCTTCAGAATGGACTGGTTGGATCTCCTTGGAGTCCAAGGGACTCTCAAGAGTCTTCTCCAACACCACAGTTCAAAAGCATCAATTCTTCGGCGCTCAGCCTTCTTCACAGTCCAACTCATTGTTACTTACTTTATTATTTTTGTTGTTGTTTAGTGGTTAAGTCACTAAGTTGTGTCTGACTCTTTGCAACCCCATGGACTGTAACCCACCAGGCTCCTCTGTTCATGGGATTTCCCAGGCAAGAATACTGGAGTGGGTTGCCATTTCCTTCTGCAGGGACATTATTATTTAGCTTTATTTTGTTATTTTAAAATAATTTATTTATCTACTTTTGGCTGTGCTGTGTCTTCGTTGCTGTGGGGGCTTTTCTCTAGTTGCTGGGAGCGGGGTTAGCTCTTCGTTGCAGTGCACGGGTTTCTCGTTTTGGTGAGTTCTCTTGTTGCAGAGCACAGGCTTTAGGGCTCTGTGGCTTCAGTAATTGTGGCATGTGGGCTCTAGACCTCAAGCTCAATAGCTGTGGTACATGAGCTTAGTTGCTTCTAGGCCTGTGGGATCTTCCTGGACCAGGGATCGAATCTGTGTCTCCTGCATCGGCAGGTAGATTCTTTACCGCTGAGCCACCAAGGAAGCCCTATTTTGCTCCTATTAACCCTGTGTCTTGTTTATATGGGTATTTGGTTCTCATAACTTTATTGCTTATGCATTTTATATATTAACTAATACCCAGAAAAAGTGATGTGTTCTGTAATATTCCTGGGGACTCAATTTCTGTGTAGAGAATATGCTACTGCTACTGCTAAGTCACTTCAGTCATGTCTGACTCTGTGAGACCCCATAGACGGCAGCCCACCAGGCTCCCCCATCTGTGGGATTCTCCAGGCAAGAACACTGGCGTGGGTTGCCATTTCCTTCTCCAATGCATGAAAGTGAAAAGTGAAAGTGAAGTCGCTTAGTCGTGTCTGACTCTAGCGACCCCATGGACTGCAGCCTACCAGGCTCCACCGTCCATGGGATTTTCTAGGCAAAAGTACTGGAGTGGGGTGCCATTGCCTTCTCCGGTAGAGAGTATAGTGTCTTACAAATCCTCCAGATAGAAAGTACACCTAATAAATGCTGTGATTTTCCTTGTCTCTGCCAGTAAGGAAAGAGGCTGAACATTATTCCCTGTGTATTACCATGAAACATAATAAATAAGTCTCATACCAACATTGAATGTATATTTGAGGAGTTACATGTATTACTTTGTGAAAATGTTAAATTGCTTTTGATATACAATTAAATAAGCTTACTTGGAGAGTAATACTTTATTCCCATGCTCCATTTTGTAAATCTAGTCATTTAAATGCTCAAGCAAATTTTTAATTTCTGTTTGCAAGCTGCTGTTCCTTTCTCTAACTAGCTTAGTTCAAAGTGCCATCATGGCTCTTCTGTTAATATTTAGAATACAATGTATTTTCCACACTTTCTGCATCTCTATACCTCTCCAGTTAGATATTAGGATAATGGATTTACTTATTAACTCAAATGATTAAATTGTTACACATTCATTGCCATTGGAACTGATAATTATAATGTTAAAGGTACTGAAATAGTTTTTCAGTGGTCAGATTTTTTAGAAAATGCTGTGTTAGCCTGATTCCTTTGTGGTTACACTGTATTTGATTTTAAAAAAAGTTTTTCATTTGAAAAATAAGATTTGGTAGAGGAAAAAAGTTTATTCCTTGGTCCTTGTACTATTAGTTATCAGCTGATTTGTTAACATGATAAGGGATTTTTTGGTTTATATAATTTCTTGTGTTCATTCCAAATAATGGCAATTTGTGAAAATCTATTTTATTTATTGTTAGTGATGCTTTGTACCCTTAATGGAAAAAAAGTTAAAAAACAATTGTTAAACCAGAATCTTGTTTGTATTATCTAAAAATAAAACTTCATCTGATTAAGTAATATATGTTTATTATTGTAGAAAATTTGGAAAAGACAAAAATGAAAAATGTGCAATTTAGTGATATTTTTTCAGCATTTCTCTCAGTAGGACTTGCTTGCATATTTTTATGGATGAGATAATTTGTGTAAAAAAAACAGAATTTAATGAAATAAAAAATAAAGACAGTTGTCAAAAGCAAACTAGATATCCTTCAGTAGGGAAATAGATGAATAAACTGTGGTATATCCATATGATGGAATAATATTCAGTGATAAAAGAAAATGAGCCTGCAAGCCATGAAAAAACTTAAGAACTTTAAATGATTATTGCTAAGTGAAAGAAGTCAATCAGAAAAGGGTGTGCACTGTATGATTCCAACTATGTGACATTCTGGAAAAGGCAAAACTCTGGAGACAGTCAAAAGATAAGTGGTTACCAGGGTCTGGAGAGAAAGAATAAAGGGATGAATTGGTGGCACACAGGGGATTTTTAGGGCAGTGAACTCTTCTGTTATGATAATATAATGATGGATACATGTAGGCATCATACATTTGCCAAAACTTGTAGAATATACAAAAGTAAATAAACTCTATGTAAAACTATGAGTTTTAAAGAAAATCTAATTTGGTAGTCATTGTGATACAACTAGACAGATAAATTTTTCTGTATAAAAATATTCTATCTATATCTCAGCAGAGTGTTTTATAATAGAATCAAAATATCTTCTAGCCTAGTGCTGTCTTTTTGTGATGATTAAAGTATTCTGTTTACTCTTTAATGCAGTAGCCACTTGCCTTATCACTAGCCTCGTCTCTTGACATGTAGTTAATGTGACTGAGGAGTATTAAAAAGGATGCCGTTTTGAAGAGTATTTAACTTTATTATTGATATTAAAATTCTTTCTAGTCAGAGCAGTGCAATTGAATATACCTCAGTATCAGTGTTATTGACTCTTCATTTAGCACTTTGTGATGTTTTGAGGTTCTGGTTCTATGTTCAGTTCAATTCAGTACTTTATCTTGAGAACAGTGGAGGGCAATTGAAAATTTGTTGTCAAGGGATGGACAGAAGGCAGTGAACGTTGATCAGATCTACATTTCATAAAATCGTCATTGTTCTGTGCTCTGTGTCATTTGGATAGATGTGCAAAAACCATTTAGGAAACCTTTTGAGTGGTATAGGCAGTAACTGGGAGTTTAAGACAGACTAGGACAAAGGCTTGAAATCTGTTTAGTAATTGAGAGAACTTGAGAGTGGATTGAATGACAGGGTTAGAGTTGGGTGTGATGGGGTAAAGAGGTGGTAAGGATGCATTTTAGCTTTTGACTTGTGTAACTAGAAGGATGGCAGTGCCATTCATGGAAATAAAGAGCAAGTATAAAACAGTGAAATATGTGGAAAACTGAGAGATAGTTTTGGGCATATGTGGAATTGTGGGAGGTCTTAAGACTTCCAAGTGGGAGATGACAACTGGGCAATTAGATACATGAAATTCAGCATAGAGATCTGGGAAGGATGTGTAAATGTACGAGTTATCACTATATGCGTGCTAATGGGAGTTGAAGGCTCGTATGTGAGCAGTTAAGGAAAGAACAAGTAGTGGAAGTAAGAGAAAGCCTGGGATTAAACCTTAAGGAGCTCCAATGTGTAATAGTCAAAGTGAACCTGAAGAGAAGGTAGGAATATAACAGTCAGAGTGATAGGATACATATCAAAAGAATGGTGTGTCAAGGATATCAAAGGAAAAGTGTGTTTCAAGAAGGATAAGGAATGATATATGGAGGAAGATCAAGGAAGATGGACCCAGAATAATATTCATTGTCTTTGTCAAATCTATGAATGAGGATCCTTCAAACAGAATGGATAATAATAGATAAGAGATCTGCATAGATATATATCTTGCATAGATATATCTTATTTTTACTTTCTTTTTCTTGTTCTACTCTTTTTTTGTCTGTTTGAAAATGTATAGATTAAAATTGAACTCAGCCGTATAAATATGATTCAATTAATGTAGTATCCTTTGAGATGCTAAGTGGGATTTTTGCGATACAATATTGCAATTTTCCCCTAGCCTTCATTGCATTTTAAAAAATCCATATTGAGTCAGTAAATAACCAACCTCTCCAGCTACAGTCCATGGGGTTGCACAGTTGGACACCACTGAGCAACTAACACATACACACACACACACACACACACACACACACACACACACTATCTTTTCTGGATTTTTCTTAGGAATTTATTTGTGGGATAATATTTCTTAATCCTGTACACAGGAGCTTTTTTTTCTATTTGAATTTTTATTGTTGTTGATTTTACATGTGGTTTCTATAATTGTGGGGTTTTATATTTACCTCTATTACTTTTCCTTTGGTCTGGCAGATTATATCAGACTATTTAGAAAATTTCAAAATTTTGATTCTATCATGAACCATATTAATACTTGAAGTAAATTTGATTTAATATGTCTTCTAGTTTATATATCATAAAATTTTGAACAAGACAAAGCCATGGTCAATCTTCTTTTTTTAATTTTCTTTTTTTTTACCATTAAACTTGTAAATTTTGTATTGGTGTATAGCCAGTTAACATGTTGTGATAGTTTCAGGTGTACAGCAAAGGGACTCAGTCATACATGTACATATATCCATTCTCCCCCAAATTCCTTCCCATCCAGGCTTTCAAAGAACATTGAGCAGAGTTTCCCTGTGCTATGCCATATGTTCTTGTTGGTTATCTATTTTTTAAGATTTATTTATTTATTTAATTTTTGGGCTGTGGTGCTTTGTTGTTTTGCAAGGGCTTTTTTAGTTGGCCGTGCCTTCTCTTGTCGCAAAGCATGGGCTCTAGAGTGTGGGTTCAGTAGTTGCGGCTCCCAGGCTGTAGAGCACGGGCTCCGTAGTTGTAGTGCAAAGACTTAGGCAAGTGGGATCTTCTTGGACCAGGGATCAAACCCATGTCCCTTGCATTACAAGGAAGATTCTTATGCACTGGACCACCAGGGAAGCCAGGTTATCCATTTTGAATATAGCAGTGTGTACCTGTCTATCACCATGGCCAGTTTTTGAAGAACAGCTTTAGAGGGTAGTCTCCATATTGTGGTTAATTCCATAATCCACTTAACTGTATTGTTGTGCCTCATTCACATGAATGTATTATGCCTAATGTGCATCACTAGCTGTTTTTCAGAATGCCCATTGACTATTTGATAGGGAGAATCAGTTCAGTTCAGTCACTCAGTCTTGTCCAGATCTTTGTGACCCCATGGACTGCAGCACTCCAGGCTTCCCTGTCCTTCACCAGCTCCCGGAAGTGGCTCAAACTCATGTCCACCAAGATGGTGATCCATCCAAGCATCTCATCCTCTGTCATCCCTTTCTCCTCCTGCCTTCAACCTTTCCCAGCATCAGAGTCTTTTCCAATGAGTCATTTCTTCACAGGAAGAAGGGAGACTGATTGGTCTTTATTTTGAAAGTGATTTTTTGGGAACTTCAGATAGACTTATTTTTGACTTTTAATGAATTCCTTAATATTGACTAGATGGCAACAGAATGGAACTGACAAACCTTTTAAAAACCTGAGTTTTATTTGCTTTAAAGCTGTTTTAGTGATTAAATACTTTGTCTAACATTTTTTGACTAACCTAAGAAATAGGCTTCAAACAGGACATTAACATGACCAGAACCTTTCACTTGGAAATAATGTTTTGCATGAAAATCTTTGAGTAAACCCATAAGGCAAGTATGTTTATCATGTTTATTCTGAGGTTTCACAAACCCTCAGCGTATCTCTGCATACCCTAGTTCTTGAACAGATTTATAGTTCTTATTTAGCCCCATGATAACTTTTTTTCTTACCAGTTTTCCTAAGATTTGTAGTATAATTTTCCGTGGTATATTATTTAAAGGTTTTCATTACTTTATGTTTTGCTTTTATGATAATATAATGTTTCTGATTTATTTGATACTGTGTTGGGGATATAGCATCCACTATAGCTTTGTTCCTGTTGGAATAAAAATGATATAAGTCAGAATACAGTGGAAGGTGGGGATTGCCTTTCCTGAGAGATTCACAAACTACATTCATCTGTTAAAAGTGTAAGAAACAAAGAAGTAATGCTGCTTTAAAGTTAGTCTGTACATGTTCTGAAATTTATTTTTGACTTTTCAGGAATGTAGTCTGTTGGTTAATTTTTCTTATTGTTTCCATTATTTTAGTCTAATGAGGAGGTACTTTAAATTAATCATCTAATTTAATAAAAAAAGGAATTATGATAACAGTGAGATCTCTGAGCACCTTTATCTGTTGATAAATTATTTAATAGATAATGTTGGCTTTAGCAGAATCTACCAGGAATAGGATATTACCTGTCTGTTCCTATTGTGTCTGTTCCTTTAAATCTCATATCCTTAACTTACAGCCAGAGTAAAGTTTTACTTAAAGCCAAGTAAAACTTGTCTTTTTATTGTTTGAGAGCTGTATTTTTTTTTTTTTTAAACTCTGTAGTTGATGCCTTCTTCTCTACCCATAGCTAACTTTTCCTACCTGCCCCCCCCTTTTTTTTTTACAATTTGATAGCTTCTGGAACTTGTTTGCAATCATCCAGACAGCTGTACCTTTATAAACAGCTAGTCTCAGTGCCAGATTAGTTTGTAGTGCAAATCTTGAATGAGAACTGCACCTGCTCTCAGTGTAGATGAAAATGGCAAATGTTAGGAAAAGCAGAATTTGGGATTGCTTTAAATCTGATGGCAGCTGATCTCAGAATTCTGCTGGGGATTCTTCATTGTGGGTTAGGGAAGTCCTGCTATTCAGAGCAAAACCGCTTTCTTGTCTTTTTGCTAGATCTACAGATATGTTGTTTTTAAGAAATATTAATAACATGTTCTATGTGCTATGATTTTGTACCTGAGATATTTTGTCTAGAAGTTATCTTCCAATTACACTGGTGGTTTCCTAAAATTATGTTAGACTAAAAATTTCTGAATCTAATTTTTCATATGTCAACATTATATTTCAAATTAAATAACCTTGAGTAGCTGGGAATATATGTCAGGGTAACTGCTCCAGTATATCACATTCTTATGGGGAAATGGTTTCAATTTAAGAATTAACACAGTCTTTGAAAGTTGGTAGGATATAAAGACATTTCATGGTGTATGTAGAGAGCATTTCCTGATACAGTTGGTTTGGAGTGTCGGGGGAAATTAGCTCTGTAGGTATGTGTTACATTTATGTTTTTTGAATTTCTTGTTTTTTAATACCACCCTTACCTTAAGCATGAGGATGGCTTGTGTCTAACAGCCATTCAAAACCTACTTAACATGCTTATCAGGAGATTTATATTTAATCTTTATCCTTAATATTTCCAACCCTAAGCAGTTTATTGGTTACTTTAAGTATTATAAGTCATTTTGGTTCATAATTTAAAAAAATAGCTTCATCGATAAATAGTACACATACCATACAATTCTCTCACTTAAAGTATATAAATCAGTAATTTTTAGTATATTCATAGGTAAGTACAACCATCACCATGGTCAACTTTAAAGCATTTACAAAACTTCAAAAAGAAATCCTGAACCTTTAGCTATTTATTTTCTCTACTCCCTCCTGACCCCGCCCCCTTGCCCCAACCCCCAAGCCCTGAACAACCACTAGCTTACTTTCTGTCTCTAGAGATTCCCCTATTTAAGACATAACATATTAATGGAATCATATATGACCTTTTATGACTAGCTTATTTTACTTAGCAAAGTGTTTTGAAGGTTTATCCATGTTGTATACTACTTCATTCCTTTTTATGCCTTAGTATTTTCTGTTGTGTGAGTATACTGCTTTTTGTTTATCTATGCATGAGTTGATGGACATTTGGGTTATTCCTACCTTTTGGCTATGTTAATAGCCCTATTCATGTGCAAGTTTTTGTTTGGATAAGTTTTAAATTCTTTTGGGTATATACCTAGGGATGGAATTGCTGAGTTGTATTGTAATTCTATGTTTAACTTACTGAGGAACCAGAAAGCTGTTTTTCACAATGGTTACACAACTTTGTATTCCTACAAAGTATGAGAATCCTAGTTTTCTCTACATCCTTGCCAACACATTATTTTCCATTAAAAAATTCTTCTTTCCAGTGGGTCTTCTTTGCATTTCTTTAGTGACTAATGATGTTGAGTATCTTTTCATGTGCTTATTGGTCATTTATCAATTTTCCTTGGATAAATTCAGATCCTTGGCTCATTTTTTCATTGGTTACCTTTTTATTAGTAGTAAGAACTGTTTATGTATTCTGGATACAAGTCCTTTCACAGATATATGATTGGCAAATATTTTATCCCATCCTGTGAGTTGTTTAATTCACTTTCTTGATGGTGTCCTTGAAGCAGATGTTTCTTATTTTTATGAAGTCCAGATTATCTGTGTTTTCTTGTGTTAATCATGCTTTTGGTGTCATGTATAAGAATCCCTTACCAAATCTGAACCCATTAAGATTTACTTCAATAAAGAGTTCATAAGTTTGTATGTTAAATGTAGATAACTGATCCATTTCTCTTTAATTTTCGTGTGTGGTATAAGGGTCCAACTTCAATTTATTTCATATGGGGCTAGCCAGTTGTCCCATCGTTTGTTGAAAAGACTGATCTTTCCTCACTGAATGGTCTTGATGTGCTTTTTTAAAACCTCACTTATTTATTAGTTCTAATATTATTTTAGTATGTTCTTTAGTATTTTCCACATAGAGAAAATTTAGTATTTTCTATTTTCCAACTATTTCTGCAAATAGAAGTAGTTATACCTTTTCATTTTCAGTCTGCATGCTATCTGCTTCTTTTTCTTACCTAATTGCCCTGACTTGAACCTCCAATACAATGTTCAATAGAAGTCACAAATGCACACTCTTTTGTCTTGTTTCTGTTCTTAGTGGGAAAGTAATCCAGTGTTTCACCATTAAGTATGATGTTAACCGTGGGATTTTTATAGATGCCCCTTATCAGGTTATGGAAGTTCCTTTCTAGTCTTAGCTCATTGATTGTTTTTATCACAAAAGGATGTTGGATTTTATCAAATGGTTTTTCTGCATCTGTTGAGCTAACCATGTGATTTTTGCTTTTTATTCTATTGCCATGATATAATATATAAATGATTTTCTTATATTGAACTAACCTGATATTCCTGAAATAAGTCTCACATTGTCATGGTATATACATTTTTCATAAATTGCTGTATTTGATCTGGTCTGCTTGTATTTCCCTGAGGCTTTTGTGTCTGTATTGCTAAGAAATACTCATCTATAGTTTTCTTTTGATGTATTTGTCTGGTTGTGGGGTCAGAGTAGTCCTGACCTCATAAAATGAATTGTGAAGTATTCTTCTTCCCTCCTCTGTTTTTTGGAAGTGTTTGTGAGGAATTGGTTTTAACTTTTTAAATGCTTTGTAGAATTCACCATTGAAGCTATCTGGACGTGGATTTTTCTTTGTGGGTAGTTTTTGATTACTAATTCAGCTTTTACTTGTTTTAGATCTATTCAGATTGTCTTGAGTTAGTTTTGGTAGTCTTGAGTTATTTTTGGTATGTCTTTCTAGCAAGTTGTCCATTTCTTCTAGTTCCACCTATAAGGCTTGTTATTGTTATTGCGTGTTGATTTAGTGGCCAGCTGGATTATTTCAGTGCAGACATTTATTTTTCACTCCACAGTGTTTAGTTTCTGGTGGTGCTCCTTGTGGAGACACATCTGTGAGTTTACCTGAAGTCACTCTGGGACAAAGGTAGTGTTAGCCGAACCCTTTTT
Organism: Bos indicus; assembly: GCF_029378745.1. Lineage (NCBI taxonomy): Eukaryota > Metazoa > Chordata > Mammalia > Artiodactyla > Bovidae > Bos > Bos indicus. The sequence continues at coordinate 49,398,994 of NC_091768.1, forward strand.
CCCACTTCTCCTGACTCCACTCAGCCATTCAGTTCAGTTCAGTTCAGTCGCTCAGTCGTGTCCGACTCTTTGCGACCCCATGAATCGCAGCACGCCAGGCCTCCCTGTCCATCACCAACTCCCGGAGTTCACCCATACTAATTACCAGCTGACCATTCTATTGTTTGCAAAAATGCCCTGGACCCTAAATGGTTCCATGAACTAATCCAATAAATCTGTGACCCCTTTGAAGGACTAATTCCAAACGTTAGTGTTGATGTTTATTCTCACCCCAAGAGGGGTCCTCTCAATTGTGTCTTTTCTCAGTTCTCTTCTGCAACTTGGTTGTTGAATCTGTGAATCTTCTAATTGTGGTTTACCACAACTCTGCTGTTTTTGAGATAGCTCTTTGGCTTCAATTTCATGGCCTTGGTTATCCCAAGAGAAACCAATTGTAAGAAACTTTTGGTTTGTGATTTAGAGTTTTATATATGAATCATAATTATTTTAACAGTTGGGTCATGCTCTTTATTTATATAGGGCTTCTCTGGTGACTCAGTGATAAAGATCCACCTGCGATGCAGGAGACCAGGGTTTGACCCCTGGGTCGGGAAGATCCCCCCAGGAGAAGGAAATGGAAACTCACTCCAATATCCTTGCCTGGGAAATCCCATGTAATTGCAGATAGTCTTATAAAACTGAAAGCTCCTTAGCAATATGAGGAGTTTTTGGGGTTTTTTTTTCTTTCCTAAGTTATTATTTTTTTACAATTCTTTTCTAAATATTTTTTAGGTTCTTCTGTGTTAGTTTAGCTTCATCGCTCTGTTGAATAGATGTTAATAACTTGAAAACGTTAATTTTGAGTTAACAGTTTGTTTTGATTTTCCTCTTCTTATAAGCTGTTTGAGCTGCTGGGACCTGATGGACTTGAACTTATTGAGAAACTCCTCCAGAACAGAGTTACAATTGTGGACAGATTTCTTAATTCTTCAAATGATCATAAGTTGCAGGCTCTTCAAGGTAAGAAAGTAATCAGTGGTAATTTTACTTTAAAGGAAAAACTCATTGTTTAGCAATTTTTTAATGCAATTATACTTTTAATATTCTTTGGTTGTTATATAACTTACTGATAACATTCTCAAGTAGATTTTAGATATGGAAGATTATGAAACAATTATCAATGCCCTAAATAGGGTTTTATGTCAGAGAGTCTATCTATGTTTAAGTATGACAGAAGATCTGAATAGACAAAAAAAAGAATTAAAGCAACTACGTATAATGCTTAGGGTCAAATAGAGTTACATTTATAACCACATTTTTTATTTTGAAAAATTTCAGACCTTAGTAATGGTGCAAGGATAGTATAATAACTACTCACATACTCTTCATGTAGATTCACCAGTCATTAACATTTTGCTTCCATACCCACCCCTTATCTTTCTCACACACTCACACAAACACACACAAACACACATGTGCAGGTGTATGCATACATGAACTCATACATGTTCACAGTTAAAATTTTTGCTAAACAATATGAAGTTGCACACATCATAATATTTTAGATATAAAATCTTCAACATACAAATTCTCCTACTTAACCTGTAGTACAATTATCATAGCCAGCAAGTTGAACATTTGTATAGTCATGTATTACATATATTTGAAGACCCCCAGAAGAATTAGAGTTGTCAAGGAAGCTAAAATTATTTATAAAAAAAAAAAAAAAAAGCCTGACTTACTATGAGACAACTGATGCCAAACTCAGGTTTTAGGTGGTAAGTATTGATAGGAAAACTGTTTCTTACCTTTACCAAATTTCTTTGCCAGCCTTGTAAATAGTTTGGAAGTTTTAAAAAAGTGCATGAGCATAAGAAATTAGATACCCCTCTTTAGAGCAGTCAATATTTACCCTTTGTTTAAGTAAGTGATATCACTTTTTTCTTACATTTATGAGTGTGGCACTGAAAGGAAATTACAAAACCAGCCTTGATTTAAATCCAAAATTTCTTAAGGGTTTTTTATCCTACACTTTGATTACTGGTAATTGCCTTGGAGTTGCTTTGAGATTTCTAGAAACTTTGAAAAGTGTTTTGATTCTTTAAGTATATTGAATACTTATAAACAACCTTGCTCTAAAAGGACTCTCACCTGTTAAACCGTGATTAAGCAGACATTGCAATAAGCCAGCAGAACTGAGTGTTTAAAGTGGGTATCTGCCAGAAGAAAAGGAATGAATTTAAATATCTAGTCTTGCAATGTAATTTCAGAGAATTTGGTGCTCATTTTTTCAGTCTTTAAAGTGCTGATTCTTACTGATCCCACCTTTCATTAGTTCTAGTTTATTAACAGAAGTTCAAAATATGTTCAGCATATGTATTTTTTTAAGAAAGCTGTAGGTGATGAGTGAATGTTGTTTTTCCATTTCATTATGGTCATTTTTGTATAACACAAACTTTATTCTACTAGGATAACTTTTAAGAAGCAGCACACTTTTTAACCTAAAACCACATATTAAATTTGAATTATTAAAAATTTTTTGAGCCTTCAGTTTGCCCTGAAATATTTTCTACTCTTCCCAATTGGCATTTACTCTTTTTGTCTATGCTAGGTTGTTATTCATGTTGCTATTAGTGAATAATATAATTATAACCATCAACAATTTGGGACATTTAAACAGACTAATTTCTTCTAAGGACTGTGGTGAAAGAAACTGACAATGAGCATATATTAAAGATTTTTTAAATAGAGTTTTTGTATAATTGCATTAAAAATGATTCTCCTTAATTTCTTTTTGTGAGGAGTGGGGGAAGGAAATACTCTTGAAGAAAAGAATCATTGGACTTGTTACTTTATCTCTGTTCTCATCCATTTATGTATTTTGATATAATTTTGTATTAATGATCTTTCAAAATTCTCTTAAAACTACCGAATTGTTCCATTCTTTATTAAGTTACCTTAGTAAGAGAGTCACATCCTATTCTTTTCTCTCTTCCACAAAATCATGGTCTTAGATAGCAGTCTGATGGCCCAGATGGTAAAGAATCTGCCTGTAATGCAGGAGACACGGATTCGATCCCTGGGTTGGGAAGATCCCGAATGGCCACCCACTCCAGTATTCTTGCCTGGAGACTCCCATGGACAGAGGAGCCTGGTGGGCTATAGCCCATGGGATTGCAAAGAATCAGACACGACTGAGTGACTTTTCACTTTCAGAGAGCAGTAGCCTTTTGCCATTTAGTGTTTTCTATCTTTTATACTGCTTTTCTTTGAATCTTTATGTATTCATAAAGATTCACACACACACACACACACACACACACACCCTACTTTATCTCTGTTCTTATAACCAGGAAATATAAGGTAGGCTAGAAGTGAGTGAGAATAATGTACTAACTGCTAAGTTGATAGTTATAAATTGAATTCTGTTTTGGGGGCTGTTGTGGCAAATGTTTAGTATAGGATATATCATAAAAAAAAGATTAAGTTAGCTTATGCTGTCAAATGACACTATTTTGAGTAGTTATAGAAAACTTTGTCTGTCATAGTAGCGTTTTAAAAGGATACAAGCTCTACATGTTCGTCAGTAAAGTTCTGTATTAGAGTTGCTGTTAAGCTTATTCATTTCATTTCTGCTTGTCAGTCTCTACAGTTAGCTGAACTCATCAAAGAGAATAATACACTTAAGCATTTGTGCTTAATAACTTGATTTTAAAAGTCACTTATTATGTTCAATCTTATGGGATTTCAGTATATTCTGACTGAGGCCTTTTAAAGCTATTAATATGGTAAATATAGTTCCTTCTTATAATTTTGACTTTCTTATTTTGATGATCACAGATGTGTCCAATAGTATTTTGTACCCGTCACATTTGTTTAAAATATTAATGATGTTAGCATAAAATATAATATGTCACCTGAAGACCCCTTCAAAAGCAGAGACATCACTTTGCCGACAAAGGTCCATACAGTCAAAGCTATGGTTTTTCCAGTAGTCATGTATGGATGTGAGAGTTGTACCACAAAGACTGAACACTGAAGAACCGATGCTTTCTAACTATGGTGTTGTAAAAGACCCTTGTGAGTCCCTAGGACTGCAAGGAGATCAAACCTGTCAATCCTAAAGGAAATCAACCCTGCATATTCATTGAAAGAACTGATGCTGAAGCTCCAATACTTTGGCCTCCTGATGCGATGAACCAACTCATTGGAAAAGACCCTGATGCCGGGAAAGATTGAAGGTGGGAGAAGGGGATGGCAGAAGATGAGATGATCAGATAGCATCACTGACTCAATGGATATGAATTTGAGCAGACTCCAGGAAATAGTGGAGGACAGAGGAGCCTGGCCTGCTGCAATCCATGGGATTGCAAAGAATCAGACACAACTTAGTGACTGAACAACACCCAAAGAATTTAGTTTCACGTACACAACCTTTAACATTCATTTATAGTAATAAGTTTATGGCATTATTCATATGTTTTAAAAAATCTGCTTAATATCTCTGTTCTTGAGCATGTGACTTTGCAAATAGGTTACTTTTTTTTTTCATATTTCAGAGTACATTTGAAAAGTGGCAGTATGCTGTTTTCTTTCTCTAACACTAGGGTTTCTTGGTTATAAATTCAATCATTATAATAGATAAATAAGATTTACTTACAAAGCAAAATATGTAAGACTTAGAAAAATACTTTTCTCAGAGCCATAAAATGTAGTTCCAATATAGGTAAGATTATATCTTATTTCATAATTTTCAGATGTAACTTTTATTTCTCACTTTCCTTTTTGAGACTGATGGTGCCCTTATACACAGGGGTTATTTCATGTGGTTGAGAGTTAAAATGACTTATTCAAAATCATGTAATGAGATAATGACACATGCCTGAGAATTGTGAATAGAGTGAATTAGAAAGCTAATTTCCCCCTCCTGATGCTATGTTTAAATCCTTCCTTGTTTTGTATTAGGTCTTGGAACTTGATAAAATAACTTGCACTGTGCATCTTCAGAGTGTGGACCACTTTCATTCTTCATTGTTTTTCTAGCCTAGCAGCAGTGCCTGGGACCTAGTAGGTCCTTAAAACAGTAAGCTTGTATTGACTTGGATTGCCTTCAGTGACATTCCTGTCAGTTCCTTTAGGGCTGCAGTGAGCCAAGATACTATTTCTTAGAAAGATTTAATTAAACACAGAAGGTAATCCTGTTAGAACATTTTTCCTGAATATTGAGTTGACCAAGCACAGGTTTAATTCTCCCTTGTAAACACTGAGCTTTGATTGACCTGATTCCTCTTAAGTGGTTCTAGACTTCTCCCATTTTTTAAAGAAGCTGTATTTTCCAAATCAAAACTACAAGGAGGTATCACCTTACACCAGTCAAAATGACCGTCATTTACCAGTTGACAAATAATAAATGCTGGAAAGGGAACCCTCCTACCTTGTTGGTGGAAATATAAACTGGTGTAGCTACTATGGAGTACTGTATGGAGGTTCCTTAAAAAGCTAAAAATAGGGAATTCCCTGGCAGTTCAGTGGTTAGGTGCTTCTACTTCAGATGGCACAAGTTTGATCCCTGGTTGGGGAACTAGATCCCTCAAGCCATGTGGTGTGCCCCCCCACCACCAAAAATAAATAAATAAATATAGATGTACCATATGGCCCTGTAATCCCACTCCTGGGCATATATCTGGATAAAACTCTTAATTTGAAAAGATATATGCACCCCAGTGTTTGTAGCTGCACTATTTACAATAGGCAAGACATGGAACCAACCTAAGTGTTCCACTGACAAATGAATGGATAGAGATGTGTTATATGTATACAATGGACTATTACTCTGCCGTAAAAATGAATTGATATAATGCCATTTACAGCAACATGGATGGATCTAGAGATTATCATATTAAGTGAAATAAATCAGAGAAAGACAAATATCATATGATATCTTATGTGTGGAATATAAAAATAGGATACAAGTGAGCTTATTTACAAAGCAGAAGTAGACTCATAGACATAGAAACAAATTTATGATTACAAAGGGGATGGGGGATAGATAAAATTAGGAGTTTGGAATTAACATATATATATACATAGTGCTGTATATAAAATTCCAAACAAGGACCTACTGTATATAAACATAAACTGTATATAAACATATCTATAAACATAACTATAAACATAAACATACATATAAACACGTATCTATATTGTATATAAAAATATGCTGTATATAAATATATATATAGTATTGTATATAAAATCCCAAAGACCTACTATATAGCACAGAGAACTATATTTAATATTTGTAATAACCTATAATGGAAAAGAATCTAGAAAAGCATATATATATACACACACACACACACACATCTGAATCACTTTGCTGTACATCTGAAATTAACACAACATTATAAATTAACTATACACTTTCATGCATTGGAGAAGGAAATGGCAACCCACTCCAGTGTTCTTGCCTGGAGAATCCCAGGGACGGGGGAGCCTGGTGGGCTGCCGTCTATGGGGTCACACAGAGTCGGACACGACTGAAGTGACTTAGCAGCAGCAGCAGTTTAAAAAATGGTTAAAAAACCCTGCATTTCCATGAAAATGTGGAGCATAGTTAGTTTGCTTTAGTCATCTTCTGAATATATCCTGAGCTGTATTTTATTTTTATTTTACTTTATTTCATGTATAAATTAGTAGTGACATGTAGACAATTTAACAGAGTCAGACCTATTATATGAGAAAAAGTTAAATCTTATATGTAAAGAATATCTTTATTTTATTATGTTAACAGTAAATGCTGATTAGTATTGTTAATTATTTTGAAATAATTTAGATTATTTCAAAATTATGAAATACAATTTTTAGTTTCCTGATGTTATATCTAAGAATTTATATTAGTCTGTAGAAAGACAATATCTGCTGACTTTTTCTAAGCAAGGGTATTATATCATTTAGAAATTGTGACTTAGAAAAACTCTCCTTAGAACATGTAATTAAATGTGCCACTCTAAAAAAATGAATTCTTAGAGCATTGTGTGGCTTATGTTTTGGTAAAGAGGAAAACTGGTTTTCATAAAGGTTAAACTTGTAAAAATATGGATCTTAAATTTGCTTTGCAGACAATTGCAAAAAAATTTTAGGAGAAAATGCTAAACCTAATTATGGTTGTCAAGTCACTATTCAGTCTGAACAAGAGAAGCAGTTAATGAAACAGTATCGCCGGGAGGAAAAAAGAATTGCTAGACGAGAAAAAAAGGCTGGAGAAGATGGAGAAGCTACAGAAGGACTCCTGTGCTTTGATCCTAAGGAACTGCGGATACACAGGTAATAAAAACCAGAAGTTGAAAAATGCTTGTGTTGTAATTGTTGCTTTTATGTATCATAATTTTAGTTTAGTTTTAACAACTTGGATGATTCTTCTAGACACGTTTTCTTACAAGAATAGAATTTTGTTGTATGAAAACCTAATTTTCTAGGATAAGAAAGCAGTGATCTGCTTAATTAGAATATTCTTGGTTGCATCCACAAAGGTGAGAGATTTAGATGCTGTGCTTTATGAAGTGTACACAAATTTATTTTGAGACCTTTTTCTTTCCTACCTTAATGAATGCTCTTTCCCATGTTGTTGAAAAGTAGAAAGGAGGCAAATGAAATAAAGGCATTATTATACATGGTATTTAAAATATTGAAACCCAATTTAAGAAAGGAACTTATTTATACTTTGTTAAATATCTTTGGATTGTGAAAAAGAAAATTATAATAAAAAACATTAAGTCAAACTTATCAGATGAGGTTATCTAAAAATAGTACCTGAAAATGTGTTAATACTTATGTGATTACACGGGAAATGTCAGGCTTGCTAATAACTTTGTGTTGTTTAATTTCTTCTCTTTTGTAATTGAAGACTACGTGAAATAGTTATTATAGTGATTTTGTTTTAGTATATGCTTTCTATTGTGAGATAAAAATGACAGATTTAGCCTATTATTTTTTTATTTACAGAGAGCAGGCACTCATGAACGCTAGAAATGTTCCAATTCTGAGCAGGCAGAGAGACACAGATGTTGAAAAAATACGTTATCCCCATGTGTATGATTCCCAGGCTGAAGCCATGAGAACATCAGCATTCATTGCTGGTGCAAAGGTATGTCATTGGTATATGACCACTTTTGGATAACATGTCTGTTCTAGAGAAATGACACATAGATTTTTCCGTTTCTTTTTACTATGCTAAACTGTATATTTAAATTTTGAAGAACATGAGATAGTGCAGTTTATGTGAAGTTCTTAGCACATAGTAGGTATTCAAAACATATTTGTTCTCCTCCCTTTCATTATCTCTGCAACTTGTGTTTTTGAGTTTTAGCAGTTGTACCACTTTTTAACTAAACCTTACACTGTGTATTGCACGTTTTCCCTGGCTGTGTAACTACATTTATCTTCAGGAATTCCATGTAATTACTGTGTGCTTAAAATTCATCAGTGTAATATGGTTTGTGTGTTATATGAGATATCTGACTCATGAATGCTTTTTGTATATGTATGTGTGGTTTTTGGTTTGTTTTTGTTTTCCTTTAGCTACGTTTATTTGCTAGTGCAATGTCATGAAACCAATAGCGTTTTTCCCTCTCTCTTTAATTAAAGAATCTTTACCAGAGACGTTATTCTATTTTGTATTATTATTGGATTTTAAATTTTTGATGTTTGTAGATGATTTTACCAGAAGGAATCCAAAGAGAGAACAACAAGATATATGAAGAAGTAAAGATTCCTTATACTGAACCAATGCCAATTGGCTTTGAGGAAAAACCAGTTTATATCCAAGACTTAGATGAGGTAAGATTTTCATTTTATAAAGTTGATAGTTTTGATGCTTGGTATGATTTTGAATGCATTTGTATTGGAAAAATTATTTTTAAAAGTCGGTTAATACAGTAAAGAGATACATGCAGTTGGTTACTAATGAAATAGGGGAATTTAAATTAAAAAATACATATACAGTATTTCTTTACACATTGAACATATTTACAAAAATTTTGTGTATATTTCTATAATTATATGTTTATTTTAGCTATTTTAGTTCATATTTGATTTACCTTATGTAAGCTGACTCAAGTAAGTTGTTTTAAAGGATTCATGTATTGACATATCAAACGGTCAGCCTATAATAAAATAGAATATTATTTGAGTATAGGACCAAATTCTAAACTAACTTTCCCTCAACTTTTAAATTTTGAATAATTGCAGCCCTATGGAAAAGATGCATGAATAGTAATTCCCTTCTGTTTTGATTTACCATTAGTTAAAACTTTGCTATAACTGCTTTATCTCAGAATGAAATATTTCTTCATTTAAAGTACATATATTATTTAAGGTTAGCCTTTTCATCACCAAAGTGAAGTTGCTTTATTTTATATATATGTAAGTCATATGAAGTCATTCAGAAATATCAAATAATATAGGCATACAAAAGGAGCAGCATAAGGAGTAACTATAGCCAACCAAAATTAGTTCCATTCTATACATATGGGTGCATATGTGTTTTGATTTTACAAAAATAGAATTATATCCATAAATACTTTTTTTGTGTGTTTATATATATATATATATACTTACATCTTTCTATGTCAATAGACATATTTTTACGACATTATTTTAAATCACTATGTGGTATTCCAACTTATGTCCTCATTACTTTTACACCAGTTTCTTATTGTTAGAATTTTAAGTTTCCTACAAGTTTTTATAGTAGGCTAAAATTTTCATTGAAACTTATATTAGTGGGTTTCATTCAGCCTTTGCATCAAAATTACTGTAGAATTTTTTCAAGATCCAAATGCTTTGATCCCTATTAAATCATAATCTCTTGGGTGGGACGCATAATATCTATATTTTGAAGGTGATTTTTAGAGCTCTATAGGTGATTCTGAAATGTAGGCAAGGCTGAGAGCCTATAGAATTAAATAGTTATATATATAATTCTTTTTAAACCCTACTGAAATGGAGAAGGCAATGGCACCCCACTCCAGTACTCTTGCCTGGAAAATCCCATGGACGGAGGAGCCTGGTAGGCTGCAGTCCATAGGGTCGCTAGGAGTCGGACACGACTGAGTGATTTCACTTTGACTTTTCACTTTCATGCATTGGAGGAGGAAATGGCAACCCACTCCAGTGTTCTTGCCTGGAGAATCCCAGGGATGGGGGAGCCTGGTGGGCTGCCGTCTATGGGGTGGCACAGAGTCGGACGCGACTAAAGCAACTTAGCAGCAGCAGCAGCAGCAATCATTATAAGGATTATTATCATGAAGATTTATTTAGTTTTATATATTAAATACTAACTTTTTTTCATGTAAAAGCATCATTGACATTCATTATCTTTATAATGAATGGACCAGGCTTCTTTTTCTCTCATATTTATTTCCAAATAAATACTTTGTTCACTTTAATGTAGATTACAGGATATGAATGGACCAGGCTTCTTTTTCTCTCATACTTATTTCCAAATAAATACTTTGTTCACTTTAATGTAGATTACAGGATATGAATGGACCAGGCTTCTTTTTCTCTCATACTTATTTCCAAATAAATACTTTGTTCACTTTAATGTAGATTACAGGAGTAAAAGAGATTTCTGAATGGGTTCTTTCCATCTGCAACCTTAATGCCTCTTTGCCATGTAGCCTAACACACTTATAGGTTCCCTGGATTAGGATGTGGCCATCATTGGGTATCATTATCCTCTCTACCACGCGAGATGTGGATGACCACAATTTAGCTATTCACAGATGTTGACAGACATCTGTGTTGTTTATAGTTTTTGGCTCTTATGAATTCTGTGAGTCTATTTGAGCTGCCCTAAGCCCAGACTAGGTGGCTTAAAGAACAGACATTTGTTTTTTCACAGTCTTGGAGGCTGGAAGTCCCAGGCCAAGGTGCCGACAGTTTTGTTTTCTGGTGAGGACTCTTTTCCTGGATTGCAGCGCTTTGTCTTCTCTCTGTGTCCTCTTGAACTCATATGGCCTCTTCTCTATGTGTCTAGAGACCTCTGGTGTCTTTTCTGCTTCTTATAAGGACACCAGGCCTATTGGATTAGGGTCTCATTCAGATGACCTCAGAACCCTAAAGGTTCTGTCTCCAAATATGATCACTTTGGGAGTTAGGGCTTTAGTTTATGAAACTTCGGAATACATAATTGCATCCATAATGTGGAAATAACTGCTCCAGATATTGGTGTACAGGTTTTTGTGCGAATGTAAGTTTTCATTTCTCTGGGATAAATATCCAAGAATGCAATTACTCAGTCATATTATAATTACTTGTTTAGTTTTCTAAGAAACTACAGTAATTTTTTTCCAAAGTATCATTTTATATACCCAACAGTAATCCAGTGTGATCTAGTTTCCCCACATATTCACCAGCATTTGGTGGGTATCACTTTTTAAAATTTTTATTTTAGCCATTTTAAGTCATATTTTTGTATATTACGTGTATTTTCCTTCTTGTGGTTTAAATGTGCACTTTCATAAGCAGCAATATTTGGGGAATACTACATTCAAATGCAGTGTGTCATAAGTACATAAGTAAACTCTTTGATGTCTTAACAATGTAGATAATGATCCCAACTAGATGCTGTCACTGTGGATATTAATATAGAGCTCAGGAAAAAATATAGATGTTAACAGACTGTTAGTTTAGTTAGATGCATCTGTTAGTTTGTATCTTTTTTAAAAGGCAGGATCTTTATGTATCAGGAGAAATGCTCTTGAAGATGTTATCTTTCTCTTTTCACTGAGATCATAATTGGATTCTGCTCCTGACAGTCCTGTGGAATAATAGATAAAATGCTTTTATGTCCTCTCACTGACTGAATGTCACATCAGATAAATTTGTCCTGTCTTTCTTGTCTTCTTAAAATACTTCTGTAATTTGATTAAAAAGATAAGGATAATTTAAAAATTCTAAAATGATGTGCAAAATTGCTGTTAATGCTCTTAAATGGGTTTTGTACTTTCTTGGAGAGGGAATAATCCAAAAAAAGAACCAAAAAAATCATTAGATGGGCTTCTGTATTAGATAGAACTCATTCATTTGGAAGTTAGAGAAATGAAACTCAAAGTAAGTTTTAGCAATGAATACAGACTGTTGGCTTTTCTAACCAAAATATCTGGGAATAAAGCTGCCTATGCATTCAGATGGATATATAAGTTCACATGATGTCATCAGATCTTTTCCTCGGTCTTCATCTCTTTCTCTGTCTCTCTATTTCTGTCTTTCTTTATACCTTCTCTTTCCCTTCTCCCTTATCTTCTCCTTCCTCTCTTTTACCCTCTATTCCCCTCCTTTTATTTCTCTGGTTCTTTTTATCCCGACTCTCAGATACATACTTTTTACATGTAATCAGGGAAGAACATAAGACAGCAACTTCAAGCTTTTCTCTCCCCTCATTCTAAAAGCAAGAGGGTTTTCTCCATTAAAAAAAAAAAAAAAAAAAAAAAACTCCTGTAATGAACTCTTATCTTCTTGACTTGTTTCACCAGTTCATTTCTGAACTACTTTCCCCACGGTAGGAGTGTGGGGTTCTTAATTGACTGTGCCTGCTCACTTGAGTTGGAGAAGGCAATGGCACCAGTACTCCAGCACTCCAGTACTCTTGCCTGGAAAATCCCATGGACAGAGGAGCCTGGTGGGCTGCAGTCCATGGGGTCGTTAAGAGTCAGACACGACTGAGCGACTTCACTTTCATACATTGGAGAAGGAAATGGCAACCCACTCCAGTGTTCTTGCCTGGAGACTCCCAGGGACAGGGGAGCCTGGTGGGCTTCTGTCTATGGCGTTGCACAGAGTCTGACACGACTGAAGCGACTTAGCAGCAGCAGCAGCTTACTTGAGTTTCCTCACCCTCAGCCCACTGTGAGCCATCAGGAGTCAAGGAGGAGTTTCCCAAAGGGAAGATGAAGCTGTTATCCTTAAAAAGGAGCATGTGAAAGATGCGTAGCAGACAGAACTGTGTCTTTGATATTTTGATGAAAGAGTGAGTTTTGCATTTTTTTTGGTGTTAAATCAGTTGAGTGCTATCTGTTTCCACAGGTGGGAGTTATAGTTTTTAAATAGCCAATAGAATGTTATTTGGCATAATCAGAATACTGATCCAAATATACTATTTAGTTTGGAAAAGTAATGTAAAAGATGCATATAATGTTTCATTTGAGAAGTTAAAAAAGTTGAGTCCTTTAAAATCTGAATGTAGAGAGTTTGAGGATTTTTGTGACCCCAGATTATTGAATCCCATGTTTACAGGCTAGGTCCTGGGGGAAATTATAAACAGATCCGACCTCTGATCTTAAGTTACTTAAGTAACTCGCACAGAGTCGGACAAGATTGAAGTGACTTAGCAGCAGCAGCAGCTCACTTGAGTTTCCTCACCCTCGGCCTTCTTTGAGCCATCAGGAGTCAAGGAGGAGTTTCCCAAAGGGAAGATGAGGCTGATATCTTTAAAAAGGAGCTGATCTTAAGTTACTCCATGTAGTGTATCTGACCCACACCATTTCTATAGAAGTGATTAATAGAGTAGGGGTATGTTGTGCAGGTTTCTGAGGCAGCACAGAGAAAGCAGATTAGCAAGTTCACAGAAGTCTTCATGGAGGTCAATGCGGGGCATAGGATTTTGCCAGATAGACAAAGGACATGGTGGGGGGTGTATCATAGGCAAAGGATGCTCCATGAAAGAGTATGTGACCTTTTGTAAACATGTATTTCAGTATTAGTAGTATGCAAGCTACATATGTAGCATGGCAGCAAATTAGTCTAAAAAGAGACTTACTAGTGTACATGAAGGACTTTGAAAACCATACATAGTAAGTTTAAATTCAATATTGTGGGAAATGCTACTTCTTAAAAATAAAAGTAAATAAAAAGGGTTTTTTTCACTTACAGAGATTACTCTGGTTGCAGTAAAGAAAAAAAGAAAGAAAGAAAGAAAAACTGATGGTTGAGAGTAGAGCTGCTGCAATAATTCAAGGGAGAAATGCTGTGTGCCTGAATGAAGAAAGTGGAGCCTATACAGAAAGTGGGACAATGAAGAATAGATAGCTGCTAGTTAAATGTTAGTAAATGTTAGTTTAGAAGTTGTATAACATCTGATGACAGGTTAAATGACAAGAGATGAAGCAGAGAGAAGAAACTGAAATGATATCCAGGGCAACATGGGTGAGTGCTGGTGTCATTCGTTAAGATGAGAAACAGGAGAGGAGGAACAGAGTGTGTGTGTTACGTCCAGGAGGTCACATGTTGGTGAAGAGTGAGGCTGTGAATCCAGGCGGTTGTGCTTGAATCTTGGCTCCCCATGTTCTAGCTGAAAGAATGGGGCCAAGTTACTCTCTGAGATCCAGTGTTTCACTTGTAAAATTGGGATGATAATACCTACCTCATCATTTTATTGTGAGGATCAAATGAGTTCAGTTCAGTTCAGTCGCTCAATCATGTCTGACTCTTTGCCACCCCATGGACTGCAGCACAGCAGGCCTCCCTGTCTATCACCAACTCCCGGAGTTTACTCAAACTCATGTCCATGTCCAAACATCTCATCCTCTGTCATCAAATGAGTTAATATATGTAAAACACTTGGAAGAATTATGAGTACTTAAGACATTTTAGATAGAATGTTAGCTTAAAATGAATGGTAAATGTAAACAGACAACTGGTGAGATCAATCTGAGTATGGTTAACATGAAAAGACTTATTGTTTCTCTGGAAATTATATTTATTAAATACATTACTTGTATGTTCATTTATGCTCTTCAGGTATTCTTTCATTACAAGTACATAGTCACTCTATGAAGACATAGGGTAGTTTCCAGTTAATTGACAGAAAATAAAGAAACCTGTCATTGTATTTATTGCTATCTCAAGACTAAGAGTTTGGGAAAAGGGAAGTAAAATGAGTATAAAAAACTGTTACTTTTCTTGTGGTTCTACTGTGTTCTCTGAGCCTGAAGGGATCCTAAATCTGAAAGAGTTTATTGACACAGTTTGATTCAATCAAATTACAAAAGCCAGAAAGCTAAAGAGTCATCCAGAAAAACACTTCAGAATGTGAATCATTTTTATGAGATCAGTTTGAACAGGAAAAAATGTGACTAAAACCTGGACATACACCCAAATAAAAAGCCTTTTCCCACAGGCTGCTTAGTACCTGTCAAGTGTATTATCAGTTTCATCAGCACCATGACCTTGAATTCCTCACTGCTTTTTTTAGAGGTGGTATCAAGAAATAATAACAAAATCTAAAGTTCAAAACTGAAAAGTGAGCTTACTTTTCAGTAAAAAAGCTTATCAGTCTTTTTCATACTGATAGAGATCTTAGTGAAGAAGATTTCATAAATTTCACCAGGAAGGAAACAATGTGACAAATATTAAATTTCTGATCATTTTACCAAATTATAATTTCCCTTGATACATGTCTCACCTCACCTGGCAATCAAAGAAACATGAGTATTCTGATAGTATTTGCTATTATATTTGTCAGATTTTTCAGTACTTATGACCACCAAAACAAGCAAATGAACAAACAAATATGTAAATATAGACACCTTCTACATCTGTTGTAAACCCCACAACACGTTGTTATTCTTTTTGCAGTTAACAGTCTTTTTAAGATATTAAGATGTCTAAATGGTAACCAGGAAACGTCCTTATACGTGTGCATCTATCAGCTCTTTTATGCTTTGTGTAGGGAGATTCAGATGTCCATCTGGTATTCCTTTTTTCTAGTGCAGGTCTGCTGGTGATAAATTCTTTCAGTTTTGTATGTCTAAAACAAAAAAACTTTATTTTGTGTTTGTTCTTGAGGAATATTTCATTTGCTGTGAAATTTTAGGTTGATGGGCTTTTCCCCTAGTACTTACAGATGTAGCTGCTTCTTGCAGCTTACAGATGTAGTCTTCTTGCTTACATTGTGTCTGATAAGAAACTTGTCCTCATTCTTAATCTTCTTCTCTATATAATAAGTCTTTTTTTTTTTTTTTTTCTGGTTGATTTTTAGATTTTCTTTTCCTCACTGGTTTTAGGCAGTTTGATTATGATGTGACTTTGTATTAACTTTCTGTTGTTGTATAAGAAATTACCAAGATATTAGTGACTTAAAACATCCATTTATTATCTCAGCATTCTGGAGGTCCTATTTGAATGGGCTGGACTGGGTTCTCTGTTTGGACACGACTTAGCAACTAAACAAAACAAAAGGATTTTAGGGGTTTTCTGTTTTAGGAGTCAATAAATGTGCAGTATATAAAAGTTTGTTCCATGAGATAAGCTTTCCCATAAGAAAATGCTTATATGTTTTGACTCTCAGCAAACATTTATATGATTAAAAAGTAATATTTACTTGCTAAGAAAGTACATTATAGTTCAAATATATGAAATAGCTAAGTCTGATTTGAAGGAGTGAATCTATATTTTCTTTTCTAAAAAATAATTTTGTCTGTATGCCCTGAACTTTTGTAGGATTATACCATAAAGTATACTGGGAACGCTGCAAACAACTAACTAGGAAAAGGGCACCAGCTGCTTGAAATATACCTGCTAAAGAGAGTTATAACTAACATCTGCCTCTAGCTAGGAGTAATTGAACAAAATAACTTTCTTTACAACCTATACTTTATTGATTTTATGGGGAGGAAAATTAGAAGAGAGAAGATTAAAGGCATAGTAGCATATTGAGCTTCCCCAGAATGATAATGTTAGAACTCAGATGATTTCAAAAGTCTGAAATGTGCATGAATTTACCTTGTAATGTGGGAATTTCAAGTTGCTTTAGAAATGAACTTTGTCCATATTTTCCAACATATCTGTGTGTTGTAGTTACGCAGGCCTATCACAGATAGACAAAAATATTGGGTAGGATTCTATTGCTACTATAGAGTTTCATTATTTGTCTTTGAAAGTATATGTGAATTGGCTATCTGTCATCAGGAATCATTTCTTGAGTCTTGATTGATGCAAGTCACTGTGCTACAGTGGGTATCAAAAGGTTTGGAATTACGATTGTGCATTTGAGGAACTTACTATCCCGTTAGGCAATTAGAACTGATGGGGATTCTCAGCTTTACCATTTGCACATTTTGTGACGTGGATCAAGTTACATAACACCTCTAAGTTTCAGTTTCCTTATCAGTCTGTTTATTCTGAGAAGACTATATGAGTCAGCACACAGAAAATGTGTAGCAGTATCTGTGATATATTTTGAAAGATGGGCTACCCAAATTGCAGTGTGGTATTGCAATCCTGACAAGGTTCAGGGCATACTTTGAATTTTTCTGTTAAGACATATGGAAAGGTGAAATTATTTTGGTATAAGTAACATTAAAATTCCTCAAAGATGAATACTGGGGCTTCCCCGAGGGCTTAGCAGTAAAGAATCTGCCTGCAGTGCAGGAGTCACAGGAGATGCGGGTTTGATCTCTGGGTTGAGAAGATCCTCTGGAGGAGGAAATGACAACCCACTCCAGTATTCTTGCCTAGGAAATCCCATGGGCAGAGGAGCCTGGCTGGGCTGCAGTCCATAGGATCACAAAGAGTCAGATGTGACTGAGCATAGTACAGCACACAGAAAAGATGAATATTCAAGTAATGTATAAAATGGCTTTAAATTGATAAAGGTAAGGCAAAGGAACTTGCATTTTTTTAGTTAATACTGTACACTTTTTTAGGCTTATTATATCACATTATTTAACTTAATCCCCTCGTACAAACCCTGAAAGCAAGAGCTTTTAGAAAGGACAGGTTTCAATTGGATTAAATGGTGCAAATATCAAGCAGTGGCTAAATAAACATAGGGTTACCTTGCTTTTTGTATTCTCTGCAAACTCTTAAATTCTTGATACATTTTAGAGTTGTATGAAAATAATAATTATATAATTTGAAAGTGTTAGTTGCTCAGTCATGTCCAATTTTTTGCAACCCCATGGACTGTAGCCCACAAGCCTCCTCTGTCCATGGAATTCTCCAGGCAAGAATACTGGAGTGGGTAGCCTTTTCTTTCTCCAAGAGATCTTCTCAACCCAGGGATTGAACCCAGGTCTCCCGCATTGCAGGCACATTCTTTACCAGCTGAGCCACAAGAGAAGCCATATGAGGATTCTCTTAATATTACTTTTTCTTGTTTAAGGATTATATGTTTAAAATGACATCCTTGATTTATTTAATTAGTTTTGAAAAGTTTAAAGTCATTCATACTGTAAAAACATTTTAAATTTTAAATGAAGAAATTACCTATAATTTAATAAATATAACATTTTTGTGAACTTGACCACATTAAGTGCCTAAATACTTCACCTGCTTTAAAGATTTCAAGCAAGCTAATGAAAGTAATTTAAAAGTTAAGGTCAGAGATAAAACTGGTTATTACTATAAATACCAGCCAAGAAACTGAAAATGACATTTTCTTTGTGGGACTCCACCGAATTGGACAGAGATTCTTCTGTTGTATTGCCATGGTTAGAAGTGTGGCTGTTTATTAGGAGGCAGGCCCCACAATTCTGGTCAAGAAGACTGTGATACCAATTAAATAATAGTGTCTTACATTTTTAAGATCTAACACATAAAAAAAGTGATATCCTGGAGGGCTATTTACAGTATATAATGTCAGGATAAGTTCATCTCCCTTATGAAAATAATTTATTTGCTTAGTACTGTTACTGTTAAGTCACTTCAGTCGTGTCCGACTCTGTGCGACCCCATAGACGGCCACCCACCAGGCTCCCCCGTCCCTAGGATTCTCCAGGCAAGATTTCTGGAGTGGGTTGCCATTTCCTTCTCCAATGCATGAAAGTGAAAAGTGAAAGTGAAGTCGCTCAGTAGTGTATGACTCCTAGCGACCCCACAGACTACATCCTACCAGGCTCCTCCTTCCATGGGATTTGACAGGCAAGAGTACTGGAGTGGGGTGCCATTGCCTTCTCCCATTTGCTTAGTAGAAAATGCCTTATTCTTTGCCTCTAATTTTACTTCTGCTTTAAGCATCTAAAGTTTGTATATGTAATTATAATAATACTGGTTTGTGAATCCAGCCCTTGTTTATTCTAGAGAAGCAAGCCAAACCTAGCCAACTCAGACTTAAAACTGAGGTCCCACCATGTTTTTGTATTTTTTGTTTTTTGATTTTTTGGCCCTGTTGTGTGGCCTGTGTGATCTTAATTCCCCAACCAGGAATCTAACCCATGCCCCTTGAACTTGGAGTGCAGAATCTTAACCACTGGACTGCCAGAGAGTTCCCTTTTACTGTCTTTTTGTGCATTGGGAATGTGACTCTTGCCACAGCACATTGGTGAAGGTGTTTCGGAAGGACATCTGACCTGCTGACTGTGCTGGTAGAAACCCACCTGTGCAATCATGATGATTTATCAGTGGAATTCGTTATTGTGCAGACAGACTTTTGTCTTTTAAAATTTCCTCTTGAGATTTTTTTCTTCAGTTTCCTCAGTAGTTAAGCCTTAGCTCAAACCTGGAAGTAAGGAGGATACCTTCCCCTTCCAAGAAGAGGATAGTACTCCTTTATTCTAACACCCATTATGCCTTAAGTTCTCAATTAAAGGTGCTAGTGTTGCTATTATTTGTTTTTCTTTCCTTGTATTTTTCTCTTCAAGGCCAGTAATAGCTACTTATTTATCATTTTGTCATCAGGGAGTTCAGTGTATTTAGAAGATCCATCTGTTTATTTAATTGGATTTTTTGGGTGGTTGTCAAATGGACTATCTTCAGGATGAGAGAATTTTTAGAAATTGATACTTCAGGGCATATGGAGTATTTTTGGTTACTTTTTTAAATGATGTAAATGCATTGCTTTAAATAATATGAAAGGATTATGAATTATGCATTGTGATTTCTTACTGCTTTTTTTGTATGTAATGAAAATTGGCTCAGTTTCATATTAGACAATGACTAACTTACTTGATTTTCACAAAATCTTATAATCTCATTTCCTTCAAAGATTTAATAGAAGATTACTCTCCTGAGGTCTTTTGTTGCTAACACTTAATTTCCTCTACCCAGATTGCCTGGTTCAAAATGATTTAATATCATAAAACATTAAAACATATAACTCTCCAGTAAAGAGTAACTAATAATGACCATACACTGTCTTTCTTATCTCTTTTTTTCTTTTTACCCCTTATCTCTTAATTAACAGCATTCATTAATTTTTCAATGTGTTTTCAAGTAGGAGTACAAATTGGAAATTTGGGTTTTGGTAAAGATACAGAACTCTTCATATGACATAATTTAAAACAGAGTGAATCAGTTACTTTTTATTAACATAAAACATTAAGTGTTTATCAGTTCAGTTCAGTTTAGTCACTCAGTCGTGTCCGACTCTTTGCAACCCCATGAACCACAGCATGCCAGGCCTCCCTGTCCATCACCAACTCCCGGAGTCCACCCAAACCCATGTACATTGAGTCGGTGATGCCATCCAACCATCTCATCCTCTGTCGTCCCCTTCTCCTCCAGCCTTCAGTCTTTCCCAGCATCAGGGTCTTTTCTAATAAGTCAGCCCTTCGCATCAAGTGGCCAAAGTATTGGAGTTTCAGCTTCAACATCCGTCCTTCCAATGAACACTCAGTACTGATCTCCTTTAGGATGAACTGGTTGGATCTCCTTGCAGTCGAAGGTGTTTATAGCTGTTAAGAAAGAAATTATTACTATTTTTAATACATTAAGACAACATAGACTAAATCCCTTTTTGTTTTTCCTCAAGATAGATATTTTTCTTATATATAGAGAAAAGCATTTTTGTGAATCTGATTATAAAATCTGTTCTATAAGAAATATCTAAAATGTAATATCTAAATTTATAAAACAGAAGGTAAAATTCCTTTATAACCCCAGATCCAGTGAAACAGTTTGATATATATCATTTCATAGTTTTTTGTATAACAGTTTCTATTTAATTAATTATGTTACTGTTCTGTGGCATATTTTGTTTTCCCCTCTTAGGTGTGTTTGTTTGTAAGAATATATATCTTCCTCATCCTATTCAGGGTTTCCCAGGTGGCTCAGTGGTAAACAGTCCACCTGCCAAGCAGGAGATGCAGGTTCAATCCTGGGTCAGGAAGATCACCTGGAGATGGAAATGGCAACCCACTCCAGTAATCTTGCTTGGGAAATCCCATGGGCAGAGGAGGCTGGCAGGCTACAGTCCACGGAATTGCAAGAGTCAGGCACAACTTAGCAACTAAACAATAACATCCTCTATAACTACTGTAATTCATAAAGAATTCATCATGAATTGCTTGTCTCCTGTTTATGTACATTCAAATTGTATTAGCTTTTTCTTAAATTATAAATAATATTTTAGCAGATATCTTTGAGCTTAATCTGGCATTCTTGTTCAATTAGTTAACTTAGGTAAATTTTTTGGAAGTGGAATTTTTAGGCTAAATGATATGCAGATTTCTCAATGTTGATCATTTAAAAGCAATGTGTATGATTTAAAAGCAATGATCATTTAAAAGCAATGTATATGAAGACATAAAAATTACAAGAATAATCCAGTTTTTAAAGTCTTAAGCACCGAGATTAAAAACCTTCTTACTGTATTTTGCATTTATTTATTAGTATGGTCAATGTTTTTGTGACTTTATATTTTTATATTTTCTATCTATATATATTTTTATTTTTATAAAATTAAGTTATACTTGGTTTTAAAAGATCATTGTAGGGAATAAAAGTGTAAAACATAATGACATCAGTAAACTTTATAAGTTTTTAACTTGGACTTTAAAATCTGAATTTGTTCCAGTCCTTGCTTTGCTACTTCTTGGCTGTTTGTCCTACGGCACAGTCTTCAATTTCTCCATGCCCAGTTTCCCTATCTTTAAAATAAGGATAATAAAAAAAGACCTACGTCATGGGTTTTCTTTGGATACTGAGAGAAATAATCCCCTTAAAGCTTATAAAGCAAAGCCTCATATGCAGTATGTGCTCAATAGAAATGCTAGCTAACTGGTACTATTATCATTAAATTAACTAGTGAGTAATTTACCTGCCAATTTAAATAATAAGGAATTTATTATCTCCTGGATTTATCTATAATTCAAGAGTATTAAAAGTAACATTTTAGGTTTTGTTTTGTAACATACACATCTACAGATCTTGCCACAGATCATCAGTTTGGGGTTAGCAGTCAGTGAAGCAGTGTGCCAGGTCTTCGAAGGTTGTGGTGCGTAGGTGTGTAGTAGTAGACCTATCAGTTCAGTTCAGTTCAGTTCAGTCCAGTCACTCAGTTGTGTCCGACTCTTTGCGACCCCGTGATCCCAGCACACCAGGCCTCCCTGTCCATCGCCAACTCCTGGAGTTCACTCAAACTCATGTCCATCGAGTCGCTGATGCCATCCAGCTGGTTGGGGCCTAAGTAACAAACTCTTGGTGGCCTAGGTTTATCTGCTCCACCTTTAGGTCTTCAAGACAGAATATAAGACCTGATAGCTTGGCACTTGCTAGCTAGAGTTGGGTGCATGACACACAAGTGGGAGGGTACATTTGAGATAACAGCAGAGTGTAATATAGGCTTTACGTATAATAATAGATCTGGACTTTTGATGAAACCGTAGCATCTTGGGTGAGATCCCTGATCTAATGTTATAGGTATTAGATACTATAGGAAGAGAATCTGCTGTTTCTTCTATTCCTAAACTTGTGATAGAGAAAAGCCTTTGAGGAATTCAGCATATTAAGACCAAAAAAGAGACTGTTGAGGAAGACATTGAGAGGAGGGACATAGAACTTAATTTAAAGAAACTTCAGGAGGGTAATTCAATTTAACTTTATTTAAAAATTTTTAAGATTTTTTTGGCCATGCTGCACAAAATGTGGGATCTTAATTCCCCAACCAGGGAGCAAACCCATGTCCCCTGCATTGGGATCACAGAGTCTTTATCACTGGATCATCAGGGAAGTCCTTCAGTTTTCCTTTTTCTCTCTCTAGGGTAGAACTCTAGGAATAGTGAGAAGAACTTTTTAATATGAAATAGTTTTGCAGTACTTGAGAGCTCATTTAGGCATCACAACTTAATCAGACCCATCTTTAATTTTCTGGTTTTTTAAGGAAATCAGTTGTATATCTTTGTGCATGTCTGTTATCTTTTTCTTCTTCTGTAAGTATTATCACATTGTAAAAACTAGAAATCTTTAAATAGCAAAATATCTCTTTAATTTATCCTTGTCCCCTGTCAGCCGAGATCCTTACTTCTTCTATCACTATATTAGATTGTGTGTATCCTTCTAGAATGTCTACAAGAAAATATGAACATATTTTAATGTTAAATATTAAGCATATACAAATAGTAGATTCTTATTCCCTATTCCCTACTGCTGTCATCTTTAAAAAAAAATTTATTGATGTATAGTTGCTTTCCTACCATCTTTGAGAAAAGTAGTATAATATTGCTGTGCATCTTGCTGTTTTCCATCTTAGTAAGCAGAATATATTCCATGGCTAATCAATTTATAGTATGGAATATGGTTTGTAAGAAACATGAGAGCAATGGATTCCAGCATATACAGCTTGGACTGACCGTACTGAGTTGTGAAATTTTGAGCCTAAGGCACATGCTATCTAAAACTGGAAGAAACTTAAACTTTGAAAATTATATATGTCTCTGGTATCTTTATGATTTTTCCTAAATATATGGTGAGATTGATGTTTACTGTTTAAAACTTAAGCTTATGATACATACACTAACTTGGGAGGGATGACATGATCCTGGCTTCGTCTTAGGTACCTAGTTAATGCATTTTAACTGGTAGTACCTACATTTCATTATTATAAACATTTAATGCAGTATGTTTCATGTACATTTTTGTTCTTCCAGGTAAATCGTATTATACAGAATATTTTTAAAAGATAAAACCTGCATTTGAGAGCAGTCTGTGTAGCTAGTGTTTGGTAAAATATATTAGAAACATACTTTCTGTGGATTTGCATATATGAGCCATGTCATTTCTGTGAGATTAGTAGTATGATGAATCCAAAATATGCATAGACAAGTGGATTTAGGATGAAACTTGTAACATTTTCATCTACTGATTATAATGTTTTGAGAGTAGTAAAACTAAAAGGGAAAATGGTACTTATTTAGAATGACTATCTAAGCTAAACATAAAGCCTTTGTGATAAATTAGCCATGAGATACTCAGTTTTCTGTTTAAGAGCAAATATTAACATACTAAGAAAAATAATTACAGTTTAACTTTTTATACTCATTAGCATAAGAAGTCAATACATGAGTTAGAAGGATATTAAATATTTGGAAGCAATGATTTTTAGTGCCATTTAATTAGACATTAGTGGATGTTTGGTGTATAAATAAAATGATGAATATTATTATTACATAGTTTGAAATTTGAGTAAATTAGAGTTTTGATATAGTCACACTTTTCTTCCTCTTTAATCTTTAGTTTTCCTAAGATATTTGTGAATATAATTTGAATATTGTTCAAATACAAGAAATTCCTTGTGCATAATGAGCTTTAACTTAATTATCTCATGTTCCAGTAGCTCACAGAATTAATTTGAAGTACAGTGAATCTTCTAGTGATATTTTTAAATAAAGTTATGGTTGCTGTCTCTGCACATTCCTTTTATTCTTTTACTGACAAGTTTATTCATGAAAATTATTTCATGAATTTTTCTAAATTTTAAATAAAAAACAAAAAGAAACTTGGGACAAGGGGGCAGAAAGTTAGCTGCTTAAAGTAATTTATAAATTTTTGCGGGTTTTGGGGGGTAACTTGCTTTTTCTCATCAGCATGGTATGTTACTAGTAAAGAGTGTATATATGCAACAATATTTTAAGGGTTCTTTTGCAGTGGTTTTGAATATAGAGTTCTCTACAGTAGTTCAGTCTTCTTAGTCTGGTCATGACCTCCTGTTCCATCTACATCATCTCTGCTGCCCCTTCCTCCCGTCTCTGTCATACCACTACTAACTTTTAACAAGTTCCAGATGTCTTTCTAATACTCTGTTCCTTCTGCCTAAAATAGCATTCTGCTTACTGAAACTCTCCCTCAGATGCCTCAGCACATAGTTTGTGTCTTTAATATAGACAGCTAAACTGATGTAATATAATTCTATCACCTTTTCCCCCTTTAAACAACAAACTAATGTGTTGTAAGGATCATTTTAGATACTCTCTAACTTTTGTTAAGAGAAAGAATATTTATATAAGTCCTTCAATTCAGCTCAGTTCAGTTCAGTTGCTCAGCCGTGTCTGACTCTTTGTGACCCCATGAACCGCAGCACGCCAGGCCTCCCTGTCCATCACCAACTCCCGGAGTTCACCCCGACTAAGGTCCATCGAGTCAGTGATGCCATCCAGCCATCTCATCCTCTGTCGTCCCCTTCTCCTCCTGCCCCCAATCCCTCCCAGCATCAGAGTCTTTTCCAATGAGTCCACTCTTCGCATGAGGTGGCCAAAGTACTGGAGTTTCAGCCTTAGCATCATTCCCTCCAAAGAAATCCCAGGGCTGATCTTCAGAATGGACTGGTTGGATCTCCTTGCAGTCCAAGGGACTCTCAAGAGTCTTCTCCAACACCACAGTTCAAAAGCATCAATTCTTCGGTGCTCAGCTTTCTTCACAGTCCAACTCTCACATCCATACATGACCACTGGAAAAACCATAGCCTTGACTAGATGGACCTTTGTTGGCAAAGTAATGTCTCTGCTTTTCAATATGCTATCTAGGTTGGTTTCTTCCAAGGAGTAAGTGTCTTTTAATTTCATGGCTGCAGTCACCATCTGCAGTGATTTTGGAGCCCCCCAAAATAAAATCTCTCACTGTTTCCATTGTTCCCCATCTATTTGCCATGAAGTGATGGGACTGGATGCCATGATCTTAGTTTTCTGAATGTTGAGCTTTAAGCTAACTTTTTGACCCTCTTCTTTCACTTTCATCAAGAGGCTCTTTAGTTCTTTTTCACTTTCTGCCATACGGGTGATGTCATCTGCATATCTGAGGTTATTGATATTTCGCCCGGCAATCTTGATCTCATCATATTTTTCAAATTTAGTGAGTTTCAATTCCCAGGTGCATTAGAATTATGCAGTAGTTGTGAGTTGTTCTCAACTGCATATAGCTTAGATACAGGATTTGAGAGACTAAATAAGTCTTTCTTTTTAATTAAAAAAAGATGGCATTTAATGTTTTGTGTGGGACCTTCACATTTTTAGTTTATCGTGGATAATTTTTTTTTTCTTTTTAGATTGGACAGCTGGCTTTTAAAGGAATGAGGAGACTCAATAGAATCCAGTCAATTGTGTTTGAGACTGCCTACAACACCAATGAGAACATGCTGATTTGTGCCCCTACTGGAGCTGGAAAAACCAACATTGCGATGCTTACAGTTTTACATGAAATTCGCCAACATTTTCAGCAAGGTGTTATCAAAAAGAATGAATTTAAGGTAGGAACTAAATTGAACAACAGCTTTTTAAATTGTAAAATCTAAAATCATTTTGCAGTGGTATATATTGTCTGATATGTGGTAGTTTTTAAGGATATTATAAATGAAGTCATATAAAGAATGCTGCATGGTTTCCTTCGTTACTTTTAGGCAATACCTCTTTGTGTTATGAAAGTCCCACTATCCCTGTGAAAGCTATCAAAATGCACTTAGCTTTAAAGCACCAATTTTCAAAGTGATGATGCTATATAAACATTCCATAGTTCTTTAAACAGCTGTACACTTACACAACAAAGATAAGTATCTTTCATCTATCAGTATTAAGATTTTTCACCATAAGTGGCTAGAATCATGTGTCGTAATAAATATGACTTCAGTTGACTTCTTTGAAACAAATGGCATTGTAGTTTTACTCATTCATCAAGCTAGTGTTTCTTGGGCACAGATTGTATATGTTGCTCCAATGAAAGCCTTGGCAGCTGAAATGACAAATTACTTCAGCAAACGTCTGGAGCCACTGGGCATCGTTGTGAAAGAATTGACTGGTGACATGCAGTTGTCAAAAAATGAAATTTTACGAACTCAGGTATGTTGTATACTTAGATTTTTTTGTTGTTGTTTAATACTATCTTTTTTTTCCAGGTAGTTGTGAAAATTGTTAAACAACTGTTCCTTAAGTAACTATAAAATGTAATATGAATATTATGTGGTGAACTTCTTTTGTTTGTAACCACATCTTAGCATCTACAGAAGAGGTTTTTACTGGTGCTTTATTCTGTTATATCCCTTCTAATTTCCATAATTCTTGCTGTATCTTGAATATTGTTAGATTGCTAGTGTAGATATTTAAGTCATTGACAACAGATATTGAGCTTTTAAAACAATAGGCAGTGAGGATGTAGATAAGACCAGGCTTCAGTTTTAAGAGCAGGAAAATATATAGACCTTTAAATGATCCCATAGCATTCTAAACTATTCCATGAAGATTTAATGTACATAAAAAAGTTTCTAGTCATCCTTTTTTTCCCTGGTGGTTCAGAGGTTAAAGCATCTGCCTGCAATGTGGGAGACCAGAGTTCGATCCCTGGGTAGGGAAGATCCCCTGGAGAAGGAAATGGCAACCCACTCCAGTGTTCTTGCCTGGAGAATCCTATGGAGGGAGAAGCCTGGTAGGCTACAGTCCACGGGGTCGCTAAGAGTCGGACACGACTGAGCTACTTCACTTTCACTTTTTTAGCAAATAGGATACCATTAAATCATACACTGTATATAGCACTGTGTTAAGTGAAATGTATGACAACTAAGGCATCTAAGATACAATCCCTGCCTGCGAAGATCTTATATTATGACTGAGTAAACAAAAACTACATTAGAATTGCAACTAGATTATCATTAATGGATGCAACATGTAAGTAAGGTGATGTTTATAGTGCTTTAAAAAATAAAATAATATATAACCAAATATTAATGGGAGAATTCAGGGGAATTTAGTGGAAAATAGGTGATGAGGCTTTTGAAACAGTGAATAGGCATTGATTTAAAATGTGATTGGAGATTATCTTCAGGTCCTAAGGCTGCCATAACAAATTATCACAAGCTTTGTAGCTTAAATATCAGAAACTTAATTCTCTCACAGTTCTGGAGGTCAGAAGTCTGAAATCAGGGTGACGGTGGGATTTAGTTCCTTCTGGAGGCTCTGATACAGTATCCTTTTCACGTCTCTCTCCTAGTTTTTGGTGGCTGCGGGCAGTCCTTGGCATTCTATGGCCTGTACACACATCACTCCAGTCTCTGCCTGCTTCTCACATGGACACTTCTGCATATTTTTCCTCCTGCTTTTCTAAGAACAGTCTTTAGGACCTACCCTAATACATATGATCTTATCTGAAGGTCCTTACCTTCAGTATGTCCACAAAGATACTTTTTCTAAATAAGGTTAACTTCTGGGTAGATGTACATTTTGGGATGCAACAATCCAACCCAACAATGGGAATACTGGGTATAGTGAACCACATAGCAAAGACAGAAAATCAAGTTCCAGCTGAATGTATTTTGGACTTGATAAGGATAGAGTGCATTGTAATAAACATTTTGGTCAGTTTTGCCAGTTATTATTTTTACTTTTTGTCCACACCCTTCTTTTTTCATAGACACTCTTGAAAAAATCAAATCTTAATATTTGTATACAGGCATGTTCATATAGGGGCTTCCCTGGTGACTCAGTGGTAACGAATCCACCTGCCAATGCAGGAGATGCAGGTTTGGTCCCTGGCTCAGAAAGGTCTCCTGGAGAAGGAAATGGCAGCTCTCTCCAGGATTCCTGCCTGGGAAATCCCATGTGCAGAAGAGCCTGGTGGGCTACAGTCCATGCAGTCGCAAAAGAGTCAGACATGACTTAGTGACTAAACAGCAACAGTGTTCTGTAGTATTTTAAAAAATACATAGCAAAGATTAAGAAGAAGTTAAGTATCTGTATGAATAGAAGACTAGTTGAACAGTATTTCACTTGATGAAGTAAAATATTCCTTAAAGTGATGTTTTCTGGGAATTTTTAATGATCTTAGAAATTAAAGTTAAGAAAAAAAATACAGAAACAATTCTTTATATTAATATAATTATCTATGCTATATAACAACCAAATCACTATCAGGAGGAATAATTATATTAATAGTAGTTATGTCTGGTTGTAGGATTATGGAAGATTTTTCCCCCAAGTTTTCTACCATAAGAATGTGTTAATGTTATCATCTATAAAATATGCATAGTTTTCATTTTACTTTAGGCATCGTTTTATTTAGCATAATTATTTTTCTTCAGTTGTTTCATAACCTATCATTCAATACAAATGTAACACTGCAGTTCTATTGAGAATGAGGCTTACTGAGGTAACAGTTCTTGCCTGGGGTCCCATTTCTAGTAAATCATGTAGAAAGAACTGGATTCCAGGTTTTCAGATTTCAAAGTCTGTGATGTTTCTGCTAAAATATGTCACTTTTGCCAACACAATTTATTGTTGTTGGTGGTGGTCTTGGTGATTTAAACCACCAGGATACCAAAGGAACTTGGTAGTATTTGAAAGAAAATCAGTAAAACAAGGGTATGGTATGTCCATGGAGGGAAAAAGTGGTACAATGAAAGTAAGGGAAGAAATTAAGTCAGTTTGTTTCTCTTTTGCTACTTGCAATTCTAGACTCATGAAATTTTCTGTAAATGTTAAATTTGGCTGTGGTAATCCTATCTAACTCACTGCTATGCCCCATCTAGGGCCTTTCCTCTGTATCTTTCTGCTCTAGTCTTTCTGCATACCAATAACAGACTGGTGAAAAAAAACAAAAACAAAAACAATTCCCTGCATTGATTTGGTCATTCTCATTGCTATAGAAAGGCCACTCTCAAAATGGATATGGAGACACCCAGAATTTGCTGAGACTCCTCAGGGGAGCAAAGAGGTTAAAATGCATTTTTGTAACAATATTATGATGTTATTTTCTTTTACTCTCATTATCTCACAAGAATACAGTTGGCTTTCCAGCTACATAACATGTGATTTTCATCATCAATGACAGTTAATGGAATGAGTACTTTGTATTCGTGTGTTGTAAGGATCTCTTAGTTTCAATTTATAATATAAGACATATTGATAGATGTAATCCAGGAAAAAAAAGCTTTTTTGGAGCCTCAGTAGTTTTTAAGAGTGCAGAGGAGTCCCAAAGGCAAAACGTTTTAAGAACCACTACTTTAGGAGAAAGCTCCTTGTATATTACATTGGATTCTCTTCATAATCTTCATCCAGTCTAATCTTCAGCCTTTTTAATGATTTCCTAATATAGACTTCAGCAAGACTGTTCTTACTTTTTCTAAAATCACCTTACTCAACATTTTCTCAAATGAATTTTCTGGTTAGTAAGTTTCATCTTGCATTTTCTCTTTTTCGTATCTTCCTTTATCCATTGACATTTGTCTGAATCTTACCCTGAGTTCTAAAAAACTCAGTTTGAACTCTGTAAGTACCTTATTTCCTCTTGCCTGAGTCCTGTAACATCATTCATTTATATTCATAAAAAAATACCTAGTCCACCAAGCCCATGATTTTGGATCTGGTCTTAGAAATTTGGACCACTCTCAAATAAAATTTTGATTGCTAGTGCGCCATATTCAGTTGCATTACTAATGCTTATGAAAGAATATTTATGGAAAGAGATTATAACATTTGAATTCAAATTATGGACCAATCACTATAGTAAGTGCATATATACATTCTCACTAAGTCATTACAGTAACCTTATTGAGTAGTGTCTTCATTTCATACATACAGAAAGCAAAACTTGTCAAAATCTATCTCGATTTATGTATTATATTTTCAGAAGATTGATTACCATCTCTTTGTCTCTCGTTTGCTCATCTCCGTACTTCCCTAGATCTGCTCTGGATGCTTTGGCAATATTTGTTAACTCTGTAAGGGCAGGAACCATGTGCTTGGCCACAGTAATAGTTTATCAGTGGCTTCCTATTTTATGCTTGCTTTTCATTCTCCTCCAGTGTACCCCTACTATCTGTGACAGTAATTTCTGTAGACCTGAAACTATATAGTTATTAGCCTCTTCCACCCTATCTTTCTATGTATTCTCACATTTGTACAGATTAATAGACTGCACTGCTGTCACCACCTTCGAGATTGGGCTGTAGAGAGAACAAAACAGGAATATTGCAGGGCATGCGGGAGAACAGACACACTCAACTTTTTTTGAATTTTTAATTTCCTGCTTTCCTTCCTTTTCCACTTTTAGAATTTTTAATAGCTTTTTAATGATTCCCATTGTATATTTCTTTTGGTAAGTAAGTTTCCCAATAACTTAAACAATTAAATATAATCTTAAATTTTCCCTGTCATTTTAAAAATATGTTTTCAATGTCATTGGTTTATTTTATTTTACTTTAGCATGCGAAGGCAAATTGATCTCATTTTGCAAGCTCTCTGTTATGCTGTTCTGATCGTATTATTTCCTTGCTCATAAAATTTCATTGGCTCTTTATTGCTTATTGAATTAACCGCAACTACCTAGCTTGTTAAGAATCTTGTATAAATTAAATATAATGCGAGATGTAATCTGTTTTGTGGTTCACTAGGGATTGTCACGGAGAAGGCAATGGCACCCCACTCCAGTACTCTTGCCTGGAAAATCCCATGGACGGAAGAGCCTGAA
Organism: Bos indicus; assembly: GCF_029378745.1. Taxonomy (NCBI): domain Eukaryota; kingdom Metazoa; phylum Chordata; class Mammalia; order Artiodactyla; family Bovidae; genus Bos; species Bos indicus. The sequence continues at coordinate 49,430,635 of NC_091768.1, forward strand.
AGGCTGCAGTGCATGGGGTCGCTGAGGGTCGGACACGACTGAGTGACTTCGCTTTCACTTTTCACTTTCATGCATTGGAGAAGGCAGTGGCACCCCATTCCAGTGTTCTTGCCTGGAGAATCCCAGGGACAGGGGAGCCTGGTGGGCTGCCATCTCTGGGGTCGCACAGAGTCGGACACGACTGAAGTGACTTAGCAGCAGGGATTGTCAATGGCAACCCACTCCAGTACTCTTGCCTGGAAAATCCCATGGACAGAGGAGCCTGGTAGGCTGTAGTCCATGGGGTTGCTAGGAGTCGGACACGACTGAACAACTTCACTTTCACTTTTCACTTTCATGCTTGGGAGAAGGAAATGGCAACCCACTCCAGTGTTCTTGCCTGGAGAATCCCAGGGACAGGGGAGCCTGGTGGGCTGCCATCTCTGGGGTCGCACAGAGTCGGACACGACTGAAGCGACTTAGCAGCAGGGATTGTCAGGTCAAGCAGAGGTTATGATTTTATTGAGATTTGATATAAAATTTCCTTTTACAAGAGAGAATTGTATAGTTCTAAGATTTATTAGTCATGAGAAATAGTCTGTGTAGGGAACAGACACCTCTTTGTTGTTCAACTGAAGAGCAACTTTAAACAGTAAGGTTGTCATCAGTGAAAACATCAATCCACTTTTCAGAACTTATTTTTCATTATTCTATACCTACCATTAATTTCAAACTTCTCCCCCTAAATGTATGCTTTATCAAGATAAATTGCTATTTTATAATATTCATTTGGCTTTTCAGTGGTTCCATGGAGCAGTCACACTTTTTCTTACATTATTTCCTCAATTCAGATTATCCCTTCTGCATTCTTTCCTAATATCAGAGATGCAGTATTCTTTTGAATCTCAGTGAAAATGCTGGTCAGAAATTTTAGAAAAGGTTTCTCCTCTCCTTTTTCTCCTCTCCTATTTCTCTGGTGTTATCCAAAAGTTTCTGTTCATCAGGGCTGCCCTCCATCAGTACTTTGTTTAGAGAAAATATATAAAAGTATCTTTGGATCTTGAATGTTTTATTTTGTTTTGGGAGTGGGTTCTGCACCCTTTTTGCTATCTCATTTTGAGCTTCTTCAACAACTGGTTGGGATATATAGAGGCCAAAGAAAGAAACCCTAGGGAACTCACTGCCATGTTATTTGTTGAATCCCGAGATCCCTCTTCACTTCTTCTTTCTGAATTTTAGAGTCTTCTGATGTCTGTTTCATATATTTTATCTAGGGCTTTTAAGGTAAGGTAAGGTAAGGTAAGGTAAGGTAAGGTGAAGTCACTCAGTCGTGTCCGACTCTGTGACCCCTCGGACTATTGCCTACCAGGCTCTTCCATCCATGGGATTTTCCAGGCAAGAGTACTGGGGTAGGTTGCCATTTCCCTCTCCAGAGGATCTTCCCCACCCAGGGATCAAACCCAGGTCTCCCGCGTTGTAGGCAGACGCTTTACCATCTGAGCCACCAGGGAAGTCTCTAGGGCTTTTAGGTGTAATAAATTATTGATGAGATGAAATGTGTCTAATCTGTCTTATCCAGCAAGACTTAAAATTACAAGAAGTTTGTTTTATTTTCTTGGAAACACTACATGCATACTTTGGAGATAGTGCCAGTTTGGTTCCAGATGACCACAATAAAGCAAATATTGCAATAAAGAAAGTCATGAATTTTTTGGTTTCCCAATTCATGTAAAAGTTATTTATACTGTACCTTAGCTGAGTTCATGTTCAGTAGCTCTGTGTCTTAAAAGATAATGTAACGTCTTAATTTTAAAATTAGTAACGCTAAAAAACGCTAGCTATCATCTGACAGTGCAGGGTTGCCACAAACCTTCACCATTTGTAAAAAAAAAACACAGTATCTGCAATGCACAGCAAGTGAGATACAGGGAAACGAGGAATGCCTATTCTTTAACCCAAGTTTATGAGATCTTTCTCCTATATTTTTCTTCTAGTAGAGTTAAAACTTGTTTTTCATATTTAAGTCTTGAATCTCTGAATTTTAGTTGTTATATCTGTGAGGGCAGAATTCTAATTTTTTTTTTTTTTTTTAACCTAAGAAAAGCCAACTATTTCATCATCACCTTCTTTATAAATTTTCCTGGTAAATTTGAAATGCCATCTTTATGATATTCATAATTCTACTGTTGTGGCTATGACTGAATTTTCTGTTATTGCATTCATGTTGTGTATCTCTAGCCTGGTCTTAGGCCTATGCTGTTTTAATTACTGTTATTTTAGAATAAGTCTTGAATATAAACAAATTCCACATCTTTATTTTATTCTTATTTTTCAGAATAACTTTAGATGTTCTTCAACCTTTATTTGAGCATTTTCATTTTGAAATCAGACTCTAATTTAAAAGGATCTGTTGTGATTTTGCATTGAGTTTATGAATTAGTTTGGAGGAGAACTGACAGGTTTATCATGTCATCTCTCCATCCATGAGTATTGTATATATTCCACTTTTTAGGTCTTTTTTGCCCTTCAAAATGTTTTGTAATTTTCATTGTGGGTCTTCTATTAATACATCTCTTTTAAGATTTATTTCAGAGGATCTTGTAGTATCTTTTGCTGTCTTTTAAAATTTCTCTTATGTGATAGGTACCATTGGAGTTTAAGAACAGTATCAATTTCTGTATGTTTATATTACATGCTAACAGCTTATCTTAAATATCTTTGATTATCTGTTTCCATTGTTGTTTAGTCACTAAGTCATGTCTGATTCTTTTATGACCCCGTGGACTGTAGCCTGCCAGGCTCCTATGTCCATTGGATTTTCCAGCAAGAATATTGGAATGGGTTGCCATTTCCTTCTCCAGGGAATCTTCCAGACCCAAGGAGTGAACCCACGTCTCCTGCATTATAGGCAGATTCTTTACCCCTGATTACCAGGAAGCCTTGATCGATTGTCTCTGTTGATGGTGATATAATCTATAAATTACAGCAGTTTGGTCTCAATAACTTTGAGAGTAGTCATGCATTGGAGAAGGAAATGGCAACCCACTCCAGTGTTCTTGCCTGGACAATCCCAGGGACGGGGGAGCCTGGTGGGCTGCCGTCTATGGAGTTGCACAGAGTCAGACACGACTGGAGCAACTTAGCAGCAGCAGCAGCAGTCGCTGACCCTGATTTCTTTAGCTTAGTGTATGTGTGTTTGTGTTGCTTTAAGTAGTTCCTCTTATGTGTTTTTGAACTGAAGAGTGGAATTTATACCAGTTCATTCTGCTTTATTGAGTGAAAGTTAGAAAATTCACTGTTCTTATGGTAATGGACAAGACAATTAAAATGATCACAAAATAATGACTAAGATATAAGTGAGGGGTTACTAAAAAAGTTGATTTTTTTTAATTTTAGAAGTCCGGAGCCTCGATATATTTTGCAGAATTACTGAATTAAAAGTTGAAAACAGAACAATATTTTTATCTCTGAGAAGAAAAAATGTCGTAAAACAGAAAAGTAAAAGTAGTATAATGTTCAGAATTCAAAATCATTCTAATGTATTTTTCACTTGTGAGAAAGAGGTTTAACTATTATGACATTTGGAAACATCATTTGTCCTTTAAATTTGGCTAATTGAATATAAACACCCACTCAGAGCAAGTTTTAAACTACCAGTGTTTCTTTGATTAATGACAATTCCAGACCTTATTTTAAGGGGGAAATTCTTGATAAATTACCTTTGTGTCTCATTCAAGAAAAAAAAAAAAAAAAAACAGGATTCTTTAAACATATGAATCTTAAATCTCCTGATGACATCTATAACATAAAATATTTTATTTTGTGTGCTCTTCCGTCTTCCATTTAGACATAATTCAAAAAATTTACTTTTAGTAACTTCACGTCTAAGGAATTCATTCATACTCTATTTATAATAAAAATAAATTACTCTTCTAATTAAATTAACCAGATCATTTTATAAAATTATCACTTGACCTAGTACTTTTAGACAGAAAATGTAAAATGTTTCGCGAAAGAATCCTAGATTTGAGTCATAACAAGGCTGGTGTTTAAAGGGACACATTTGAGGTATATGTAAAATCATCATTAAGTAGCTATTTACTGAATTATGAACTTGTATCTCCAAAAGTGTCTTAATCCTACATCTTCTTGAGGGTTCATTTGTTGTGCCTCTTTCAGTTCAGTTCAGTTGCTCAGTCGTGTCCGACTCTGCAATCCCATGAATCGTAGCACGCCAGGCCTCCCTGTCCATCACCAACTCCCAGAGTTCACTCATACTCAACGTCCATCGAGTCAGTGAGCCTTCCAGCCATCTCATCCTGTCGTCCCCTTCTCCTGCCCCCAATCCCTCCCAGCATCAGAGTCTTTTCCAATGATTCAACTCTTCGCATGAGGTGGCCAAAGTACTGGAGTTTCAGCTTTAGCATCATTCCTTCCAAAGAAATCCCAGGGCTGATCTCTTTCAGAATGGACTGGTTGGATCTCCTTGCAGTCCAAGGGACTCTCAAGAGTCTTCTCCAACACCACAGTTCAAAAGCATCAATTCTTCGGCACTCAGCTTTCTTCACAGTCCAACTCTCACATCCATACATGACCACTGGAAAAACCATAGCCTTGACTAGACGGACCTTTGTTGGCAAAGTAATGTTTCTGCTTTTGAATATGCTATCTAGGTTGGTCATAACTTTCCTTCCAAGGAGTAAGTGTCTTTTAATTTCATGGCTGCAGTCACCATCTGCAGTGATTTTGGAGCCCCCAAAAAATAAAGTCTGACACTGTTTCCACTGTTTCCCCATCTATTTCCCATGAAGTGATGTGCCTCTTTAGCAGTTTCAAAAGTATCCATTTATTAAATTGCCTTAGCTGATTTTAAATTGGGTCTGGTTGGTCTGCATAGAAGATGAGAGAGAAGAGCTCTCTGTGGATTGCCTCTGTGGGCGTCAGGTGTCAAGAAGATGTTCAGTGCCTGGGGACAGACACTAATTGTGCTGCAAGCTACCCTGAAGTTTTGTATGTCCTGAAGGTAAATTTTGCTGTACACTTTTTCAGTGTTCAGTAGTTAGTATGAGGGTTTTGTGCTAAAGCTAAAACTGGGAACTTACCAACATTGTGATTTCAATAATTCTTTTATTTATTTTTGCTTGTTGTTGTTGCTCAGTTGCTCAGTTGTGTCCAACTCTTTGCAACCCTGTGGACTACAGCTTGCTAGGCTTCTCTGTCCTTCATCTCCTGGAGTTTGCTCAAACTCATGTCCATTGAGTCAGTGATGCCATCCAACCATCACATCCTCTGTCGTCCCCTTCTCCTCCTGCCTTCATTCTTTCCCAGCATCAGGGTCTTTTCCAATTATTCAGCTCTTCTCATCAGGTGGCCAAAGTATTGGAGCTTCAGTTTCAGCACCAGTCCTTCCATTGAGTATTCAGGACTGATTTCCTTTAGGATTGACTAGTTTTATCTCCTTGCTGTCTAAGGGACTCTCAAGAGTCTTTTTCAAAGTTCAGAGGCATCAGTTCTTTGGTGCTCAGCCTTTTTTATTGTTCAGCTCTCACATCCATACATGACTACAGAAAAAACTATAGCTTTGACTTTGTAAGCATAGTAATGTCTCTGCTTTTTAATATGCTGTCTAGGTTGGTCATAGCTTTTCTTCCAAGGATCAAGTCTTATAATTTCATGGCTGCAGTTATCATCTGCAGTGATTTTTGGAGGCTGTGAAAATAAAGTCTGTCACTGTTTTCATTGTCTCTCCATCTATTTGCCATGAAATAATGGGACTGGATGCCATGATCTTAGAGTTTTGAATGTTGAGTTTTAAGCCAACTTTTTCACTTTCCTCTTTCACCTTCATCAGTTCAGTTCAGTCACTCAGTTGTGTCCGACTCTTTGTGACCCCATGAACTGCAGCACACCAGGCCTCCCTGTCCATCACCAACTTCCGGAGCCTGCCCAAACTCATGTACATTGAGTCGGTGATGCCATCCAACCATCTCATCCTCTGTCGTCCCCTTCTCCTCCTGCCTTCAGTCTTTCCCAGCATCAGGGTCTTTTCAAATGAGTTAGCTCTTCGCATCAAGTGGTCAAAGTATTGGAGTTTCAGCTTCAACATCAGTCCTTCCAATGAACACCCAGGACTGGTCTCCTTTAGGATGAACTGGTTGGATCTCCTTGCAGTCCAAGCGACTCTCAAGAGTCTTCTCCAATGCCACAATTCAAAAGCTTCAATTCTTCGGCACTCAGCTTTCTTTTTAGTCCAACTCTCACATCCATACATGACTACTGGAAAAAACATAGCCTTGACTAGACAGACCTTTGTTGACAAAGTAATGTCCCTGCTTTTTAACATGCTGTCTAGGTTGGTCATAACTTTTCTTTCAAAGAGTCTTTTAATTACATGACTGCAGTCATCATCTGCAGTGATTTTGGAGCCAGAAAAATAAAGTCTACCACTGTTTCCATTGTTCCCCATCTATTTGCCATGAAGTGATGGGACTTCACTAACTAAGATGCCATGATCTTAGTTTTCTGAATGTTGAGTTTTAAGCCAACTCTTTCACTCTCCTCTTTCACTTTCATCAAGAGGCTCTTTAGTTCTTCACTTTCTACCATAAGGGTGGTGTCATCTGCATATCTGAGGTTATTGATATTTCTCCTGGCAATCTTGATTCCAGCTTGTGCTTCATCCAGCCCAGCATTTCACATGATGTACTTGGAATATATATAAGTTAAATAAGCTGGGTGACAATATACAGCCTTGACATACTCCTTTCCCAATTTTGAACCAATCCATTGTTCCATGTCTTGGTCTAACTTGTTTCTTGACCTGTTTACAGATTTCTTATGAGGCAGGAAAGGTAGTCTGGTATTCCCATCCCTTGAAGAATTTTCCACAGTTGTGATCTGCAATGTCAAAGGCTTTAGTGTAATCAATGAAGCAGAAGCAGATGTTTTTCTGGAATTCTGTAGATTTTTCTATGATCCAACAGATGTTGGCAATTTGATCTCTAGTTCCTCTAAATCCAGCTTGTACATCTGGAAGTTCTCAGTTCATTTAGGCAACAAAAATGGGCTTTCCTGGTGGCGCTAGTGGTAAAGAACCCATCTGCATTGCAGGAGACATAAGAGATGTGGGTTCAATCCCTGGGTCTGGAAGACCCCCTGGAGGAGGGCATGGCAACCTATGCCAGTATTCTTGCCTGGAGAATCCCACGGACGGAGGAGCCTGGCAGGCCCCAGTTCATGGGGTCACAAAGAGTTGTACACAACTGAAGTGACTTAGCACACATGCAGGGAACATAAGTGAAAATGAGAGAAATAATTAAAAATTTTAACTTTTATTATACTCCATAACAGATTGTCCCAGTATATGTGTGGCAGTACAGTATTTTGGGGAGCTGCTGAGTGAAAGCCAGAACAGAATGAAAATTCTGTTCATTGTGGGTAGTGACTTGCAAAGTATGGTCAGATAGTCAGATGATCTGAACCCTGTAAGAGACTGATAATCCTACGTGTATAAGAAAAACTAAGATGCCTTGTAGCATTTTTCAAACTTAATGGAACATAGATCACTTCTTTCACAGAGCAATTATTATTAGAACTTGCTTGAGAAGTGCTACCCGTGAACATATTCACTGGTCTAGTGAAGTCATGTTCCAGGAAGAAAAGTTAGTTTTAAGATAGTTGATAGTTTTAAGATAGTTTTGATAGGTTTAAGAAATCAGCCTCAGGTAAATATTCTGGGTTGCTCTGGTCTTTGATTTAATGTATCTTGACCAAACCTGAATATGTTGAAAGTAGTCTGTTTTAAACCAAATTTTCTTTTCAATGTTTACAACTGCTTCAAATATTTTATGCATAATTATACTTTAAAAATTTTGTAATGTTGATATTTATATTCCAGAAAATTCTGTTCATTGTTAGTAGTGACTTGCAATGTATTTATTTCTTAAAACAGTTTGCTCACAGAATGCCCTGGTGGTCCATTGGTTAGGACTCTGCACTTCTATTGCAGAGGGCACAGGTTCAGTCTCTGGTCTAGGAACTAAAATTCTACATGCCACATGGCGCGGCCAAGAAAACAAAAAACAAATTGCTCAAATCCTTTAACTATAAAAGGAGTGTCAATTTTCAGCACAGTGACTACATAACTGAATACTTGGAATTTAATCATGATCTAAAACTAATGATAAACTCTTCTGGTCTTCCCGAGAATACTCAGAAATTGCTGTATCAAATAGTGTACAGGTTAATAGTTAATATCAAATATTTTGAAATAATATGCATTCGTGTTTGATATATGTTTAATTAGGTTATGGTTTTGTGTACAATATTGCTCTGTGCCAAAATGAGTGTCAAAAACAGTTATTTTTTCTAACATAGCCTCTCCTTCATTGATGTCAGGTTTCTCTTTTAGAAATATCAAGACATTCTTAGAGTGCTGAAATTTTCTCCTCCCGATAGAAGGCATTTTTTAATTTATCCATTCCTCCATGCCCTTTTATGACATTTAATACGACTTTCTTCCATATCATATCCATTTAATTTTAATTCTGGTATTTTAGTACAGCTGATACCCATTTTTATTTTGAGAGAATACTTTTTTTTTTGCTGTTTAATATTTGAGCAGCAGACTATTTTTCAGACATCTTGATCAAATTTGGTTAAATTTAAGATATTAAAATTTTTACTTTTTCTTTCTCTAATTTTCCGTTTCAATTTATAAGAAATTATTTAAATATCACAAAATTGAGTTTAGTTACTTGGGACTTAGGTGTGTATTAAGGTTCAAATTGAATAAGGTTGGAATCTTCAACATGTTAAATGGGAAAACTTTAATCAAAAATCTTTGATCAGAATGATAGATTGATTGGTAAAGCCCAGATCTAAGCTTTAGAGACCCTCGCACCTTGTGCTCTGAAGTATACCCTTTCATTTCTTATATATTTCCTATTACATATTTAGAAAGAAAGTAAGCAGAAAAAGAGCTTGATAGGTATATCATTTACTTTCATTTTTTCATACTTCACATTTTCCCACATTTGAGAATTTTGCATTTAAATTGGTATTTTTGACTGTGAAAGAAACAATAATGTAAAAAAATACTATACTTAAGCATTTTCTGAACATCTTATATATAATACCTTGAACTGTACGTTGCATAGATCTTATAGTGTGGACAAAATCTATACAGTGCCATTGAGGCTATGACTTCTGTCTGACTCATATAAGTAGAATTGGTCCATTTAACATTCTGGACAAAGTTCTGACAGGTTGGAGAGTAAATGGATGTAATATACCAAAATAACATTTTCCTAGCAGACAGTTTTGAACCTGAATATATAGTAGAACAAAATAACTTCTTGTAAGAATAGAGTTTGGGTTTAAATATTTAGAGCATGAAAGATGTCTGGAGTTATAAACAAAATTGAGTTGGAAGGGCAAGCTAATCCAAAAGAACTTGGGTAACGTTTCTGGAATGTTAGGAATATAATGTTACTTGGGGTTTCCCTGGTGGTTCAGATAGAAAGAATCTGCCTGCCATGTAGGAGACCTGGGTTCAATCCGTGGGTTGGAAAGATTCCCTGGAGAAGGGAATGGCAACTGACTCCAGTATTCTTGCTTGGAGAAGTCCATGGACAGAGGAGCCTCATGGGCTACAGTCCATGGGGTTGCAGGAGTCGAACATGACTGAGCAAGTAAGACACACACACACACACGTAATATTACTTTCGCTTTCACGTATAATTTCTAATAGATCTGGTAAAAGGTGCTAAATGCTCCATACTTGTGGTGGGTAGGCGTGTGTTAGGATTTCCTGAATCTTACTCTCCCCTTGAGTTTGAATTGGAAGAGCAAATACGCACAAGTATATGCCATTGTAATGACCCTGAGCTGGGAAAGACTGGGAGAAGAGGGCAGCAGAGATGAGATAGTTAGACAGCATCACCGACTCAGTGGACATGAATTTGAGCAAACTCTGGGAGATAATGAAGGACAGGGAAGCCTGGCATGCTGTAGTCCATGGGGTTGCAGAGTCGGACATGACTTAGCGACTGAACAACAACAATGACATGCCATTCTGCACAGTGTGTTCTAATGGTTCACTCATTTCAGGCGAGGCAACCCTGTGACCATTTTTTCATAAAGCAGAGAATGCTATGACTTAGGAATTATAATCCTAGAATACCTTGTTTGGGCACAGCATTCGCTGGAATCTACACAGACTTACATGGCCCTCAGTTTGAGTAGGACACTACACATTTTAGTGTGCCGCGCTTGTTGTTTTCCTGTGTTGGGGATCAAACGTTTTATATTAACACTGCTGGCATGTATATTGTTAAATACTACAGTAATGCCATTATTTTGTTAGCTATTACACAAAAGCAGCTAAAAGGTTTGTGCACCTTATAAAGTATGCAGTTATGTAAAACGTATGCAGTTATTAAAAAAATAAAAATTCGGTGAGAGAGCTTCCTCTTCTATAAAAGTTAGAATGATTCTTGACGACTCTAGGGCAAATACATTTTATGAGTCTTAATGATATGGCATGTGCTTTTCAGATATTGGTATGTACCCAGTAATATATGATAGTTCTGGGGAAACTGTACTGTCTTGGCATAATTTACTTTTTAAACAGTCAATTTCTCTAAAACTGAACTGCCTTGGGTAGAGCATAGACTTTATAATTCAAGTACATCTTCAAGTTTCTTCTCCTAAGGCATCCACAGAAACATAAGGACATTCTATATACTCATTAGCATCTGAGATATTGTGAGTTTATTCTTATCATTTACCTCTAGAATTAAAAAACAACTCTGCTTAAAAGAGCTGATGAATGAAAATATTCAATGTTAATCTGAATTCTTACACTTTCTTAAACAATACCAAGTGCTTGTGCTTTCTCCAGAAAGCTATAGTTTGATCTGGTATGATATCAGTGAGAAAATACAGCCCTATAAGATCCTGAGAGGTTGTTAGTTTGGGGCAGTTTCTTACTTCTTGATTTGAAAGCAAGTTTTCTGTTGTTACGAGTGCTTTAATCACTCTTCAAGGAAATTGTTGTCAAAAAGGCCCATTTCTCAAACTCTGCCACAGAACTATAAAGTTGCTATAAACCTAAAATGCAAGTGCCGAGCTGGCTAATTTTAGGGCTTGTAGGGAACTGTGTTTTCTGTAATTTCTGTGACTGATCTAAATGCCTTCTCTTAGATGTATTGTTTTCATTTTCACATTATTGTAAAAAAATTATCTTTCCTATATCAAAACTGGAAATACATGAAATCTTATTTCTGCAGAGCTTTGTGCTGCTACAGCCATAAATAACTTTCCTAAAGGAAACTAATTGTACTTGGGTTCATCATTTATTTGAGCCTTTGTTAATTTGAATTCATTACATAGAAATATTTACTGTCTGTTGGTTTGTGGATAATCAAAGTCACCACAACCTTGTAAGGCTTGGTGCTTTGTATGTGGAATCAGTCATGATTACAGCAGGGCCAAGCCTCAAAAGATATTAGTCTAAAAGAATAATACCTAGTTTTTCCTATTTGCCTTAAAAACATTTTTGTTGTGTAGTACTTTGCTCCTTTAAGTTAAAGAAGACTAAAATATTCTAAGTGTCTCACTGTTATTTGATATAACATATAAAAGATATTTTGAAGATAACAGCTTTGTACATAGTTGGCCTTCAACAAATGTTAGTTTCTTTCTGCATCTTCATTGAGTTCTTTATTCTCCTAACCCACTGTACTTCATGAGAAATAACCCCAGAGTTTACACTTGATTTGTGCTACACTGACTCTTTGAACTAGGCCTGGCTGTTACAATCCAGGAGAAAAGGGAAAAAATGATGGCTTTCCCTCCAGTGTTAGAAGTGACAGTGTAGTTAAGTGAGTGCTGTTTATTTGATAGTATTATAAGTAGAGTATCCTTTTGACTTACCCCTTTGGCAGAATAGTAATCTGTGGAACTGATTCTGGGAGAAAACCTTTTGAAGGTTTGGTTTAAGAGAATGCTTTTATGTTAAGTTTGATCTTTTTTTTATATATAAGAAAATTAAAGCTATTCATTCGTTCCTAAATTTGAATCTTTTCTCACCAGAAAGAAAAATAATAATTACATTCTACAGAAAGCACTAGAGAGTACTATATGTCATATTTAATGCAGGTGTGTTAGTTGATCTTTAAACATTTTATTTCAGCTTTATTGAGGTATAACTAATGTGCTAAAATGTACATATTTAAAGAACACAATTTAATGAGTTTTGACATATGTGCATACCAGTGAAACCATCACTACAGTCAAAATAATGAACATATTCATCAGCCCTAAAAGTTTCCTCACATCTCTTTGTAATCTGTCTCTCACCATCTGCCACTCATATCCCCAGGCAACCACTGAAATGCTTTCTGTCATTAAAATAAAAGTTCGTTTACAATAAAGAAAATGTATGTAAGTAGAATAGTACAGTGTATGCTTTATAAAAAAATCTGGCTTCTTTCATTCAGTGTAGTTATTTTTATATTCGTCCATGTTGTTGCATGTGTTAATGGTTTATTCTTTTGTACCACTAGGTAATATTGTATTGCATGGGTATATCATGATTTGTTTATCCCGTCAATTTTCATAGTTCTGTGCCTTTGTTCCAGTTTTTGGTTATTACAAGTAACACTGCTATGAACATTCTTGTATATTCGTTTCTGTGGACATATGTCTTTCATTTCTTGAATAAGTACCTAGGAGCACAGTTGCTAGGATTATGGTAGATGCATAGTAAACTTTTTAAGAAACTACAGAACTGTTTGCAAAGTGGCTGAAGTACTTTATATTCCTACCAGCCATGTATGAAAATTCCAGTTCTTTCACATCCTCCTTAATACTTCAACTTTAATTTTAGCTATTCTAGTGACTTTGTGGTAGCATCTCTTTGTGATTTTAATTTGCATTTTCCTAATGATGTTGAGCATATTTTATGTGTCTTTTTGGCATCTGTGTATGCCATCTTTGGTGATGTATCTTTTCAAGTCTTTTGTCTTGTTTGAAGTATTTTATGTGGGTGGTTTGTCTTACTTTAGAGTCATAAGAGTTTGCATGACTCTAAATACAAGTTCCATGTTGCATATGTGCTCAGCATGTATTTTCTCCCCATTAGCAGGCTTACCTTTTCACGTTTGTAATACTGTCTTTTGAAAATTAAACACGACATTTTAATAGAGTTTTAACTTACTGACTTTATCCTTCATAGTGCATACTTGTGTGCTGTTTTAAAAATATTTATCAAACCTAAATTTTTTTCTTATGTTTTCTTCTAGAAATTTTATAACTTTCTCTAGAAATTTTATAGTTTCAATTTTTAGTTTTAGGCTGCGATCTATTTTGAGTTAATTTTTGTGTAAGAAGTTCAGGTTGAGGTTCTTTTTTTCTTTTTTCAGGATATCTGTTGTTCTGACATCATGTTGAAAAGGTTATTTTTCACCTTTGAATTACCATGGCAGTATTACTAAAAACTAAATTCACTATATATATGGCTCTATTTCTGAATTCTGTTCTATTTCATTGATTTATATGTTTATCTTTGTGCCAGTACTACACTGTCTTGATTGCTACACTATATATACTGTATGTCCTGAAATCAGGTAGTATAAGTTCTCCAACTTTGTTCTTTTTCAGTTGTCTGATTATTCCAGGTCTTCTCTTTTCCATATAAATTCTATATATTGTGGTTGATTTTGATAACATTTCTCCATTTATTACTATGAAATTTTGCCAAGTAACTGTAGAGAGAGAATGTGTTATAAAAGTGTGAATTGGGGGATTATGGCTATTTATTTTTAATTGTTTTGCAGAACTTGAACCTCCTAAAAACATTGCTTTAATGGCAGTAGAAGCTAAAGTGACTAAAGAGATTAGAAATATTTTGAAAAGTAGGGAAAGATTATCCACAACACCTTAGGATTACAGATCTTTTTCAAGTATTTAATTCTTTTTAATACTTTGAATTTTTGTTCCTCTTTTCAAAGCATATTCTTTCATTTCAGAAAAACTTTACAATAGGCAAACAGAAACAGCATGTCCAATTGTCAGTTGTTTTGAGTGTATACTTTCTATTTCTCGTTTTTGTGCCAGAATATATTCATGTATTTAATGAATGGCAGTATGGCATAGTGATAAGTAGAAGTTAATTGATTTCCTACACATGAAGTGTTTAGAACTGTGCTTATCAGTATAAAGTTCTTAATAAGCAATAGCTGTCTTTTAATAAAACTGTACAAGCAAGCTGCTTTGTGTTGTGCCTTTTTAAATTATTTAACAAGGTACCTCAAACAGCTCACCATCCTTGTCAATAGGTATATATGTCTATGACAATTTTAATGATATTAACTAACTGAACAAAGCAGATTACTGATTGGTGAAAGAGGACCACACACACAAACCTGCTGTGTGTTCCTGATTAATTAAACTGGGAATATAGAGCACTGTAGTTCAGTACAGTAGCCAGTTACCACATGTGACTATTTATATTAAAATTTAATAAAATTTAAAGCTTTTTCCTTCATTTGGACTAGGCTTATTTCAGCTACTCAGTAGTCATCAGTCATTACCGGATCTATGCCTGATTCATTTTGAGGTTTGACAGAAAACAACAAAATTCTGTAAAGCAATTATCCTTCAATAAAAAAAAAAAAAAGAATAATAATGCAGATGTAGAACATTATGCCATCACAGAAAATTCTGCTGGACAATGACAGTATAGTGCTTAGAGGAAGCATTGTGCTAATACAGAGGCAGAAGCTGAGGCAGTGTACGTGTCTGCACATGCATTTTCTTTTGATCTGGAGCATACAGTGTTCCAGAATGCAAAAGAGTCTTGCGACAATTGAGAAAGAAGCCAAGCATCACTCAGCCATTCCTGTTTTGTAGAATTCAGTCTCTGGGCCTCAGCTTAAGGCAGTGTTTACCATCAGTCTTTTCTGTTTCTGAACCCATTTTGATTCAATTCTCAATTGTACAGTTGAGAAATCCTTGCTTCTAGCTCCCCAGGGTCCTGCAGACCCCTCTCCTCATAGTAGTACACAACACTGTATGGGTATTTTATGTTTTATTTAACTCTTGCTTGGATGTTTGTTTACAGTATTTTCAGACTTTTCCTATTGAAAAATCAAAAAGTATGCATGATTGGCTAGAAATGTGTACTACTGGAAAACAAAGCATATATAATAGAAAATTAAAACCCCTTCAGTTTTTGAAAAATTGGTGTAAATGCTTAATAAAAACACTGCAGTTTTCAGAACAATCCTGTAAAGTACTAACATTGTAACATGTTTAAATTAGTAACTAGAAATAGCTTTTTAATCAATTCATCGTTTCAAAATTTATCATTGCAAAATTATTTTTTATGTTATCCTTTTTTTATTGTTATCTAGTCATATTAGAGACCAGCTTAAGTTCCAATCCATGTCCTTTTATATTACAGATCTAGACATTGAATTGTCATGTTGCTATATTCATTGTATCTTGCTCTGGAAAATACAGTTTTACAGCTTACTTATAATAATCACCATCCCTCCCCACCCCATCTTCCACCCAATGCTGTATTTTATATGAAGAGCTAAAAAGAAAATAACGTAAATTTCAACTGCTTGATAAAATCTGGAATAAAAATCCTAGAGCAAGTGAAAATGAGGTAGAATGAAAATTTTATCAGTGTAAAAGAATTTGGTTCTACTTCTGGGTTTTGTATAGATATGAACCTCTGCCAGGTACAACTAAGGATAAAATCACTGATGTAGCTCATTAAAAACAGTGTATCTGTTTCATAAGTCAGTGAAGAAAGCTAATCATTTAAAATCATTGTTTACTAAGCTACTTAAGTATAGTTTAAAATCAGTTGAAAAATGCAGGGTCTTAATGAAGAAATCTAAATATTCTAGGTATTGATTTAGTTTAGAAATTACTGTGGTATTTATATTTGTTATAGTGTTGCTTCTTATTTTCCTAGTTGTTTTTATTGGGTTTGAGGATTTTTTTTTTTTTTTTTTTAGTATTACTTCAGAAGCAGAATAAAAGACAACAATATTCTTTTGTAATATGAAGGTGAATCTTGACTGCTTAAGCTTAATTTTTCAGGTGACTGCACAAGTATAATTAGTGTGTTTTTGGTGGCAGTAATGATTTTTCAGTCTTTCATAAGTCAAAACATTTTGCTTTTTCTATTTTTTAAATCTGAATTTCCAATTTATATAATTGAATAACTAATAGCCACAATGAATTTTTAAACCTCCTTTCATTAAGAGATATACCAGAAAATGGGAATAGAACCTGAAATGTGAAAGCTTTGATCTCTAACAGAATAGTTAGTTTTAAAAGGCTTAGCCATGTGTTTATAACTGAACTAGAAGGCTACCACTTTCAAAATCCCTTGATGAAATGTAAATATTATTTGCCAGGATAACTATTTCCTGCATCTAAGGCGTGCCATTAAGAAGTAATAAGAGTTCCATTTTGAAGAATGTGTCATTACTTTTATTAGTAAGTAAGCTATAAATTGCTTAGAAGCATCCTGGAGTTCTTAGTGTTAGTTACTGATTATTTTTACTTTTACAAGGTTTAATAGCTACTCATAAAATACATTAAAATGCTTTGAGTAAAAAAGCCCATTTCTAGATTTAAACTACTGTTTTAAACTGTTTTGTTCTTTGTAATAAACTTGAGTTGGAAAGGGTAGTAAGAGAGCTATAATTTTTGATACATGAATGTCTGTGTAGTGATTGCAAATTATGTATTATGTGAGATGCTTTTCTTAGAGAAATTTAATAGTAGTCAGGAATCTATCTTTACTTTCTCTGAAAACAATTTAAAATAACAACTTTGCCATGAGTATTCCTTTGCAAAAAAAAAAAAAAAAAATAGCTTGTTTCGTAGTATTTGAGGAATGAGGAGAGGCGTAAGGATTATGTTCTGTCCATGTTTTTTTTTTCTTTTAGTTGTATTGTTTTCCATCAACATTTAGTTTCTTTTTTTAATTATGTGACTGTTTTATACTCCTATGGATGTTGAGTAAAAATAGCAAAGTAAAAAGTTTATTTTCAAATTAAAGAACCCTGCTTGTAAAGTGTATCGTGTTAACTTACTGAAACTCAGATCAAAAACCGAAAGAAATTTTATTATTTTCTTCTTCCTAAAGTGAAAAATCAGAATGTCTTCTATTGTAAAATTATAATACAATACATAGCATGCTTAGAAGCAATCTGGGTTTCCTATAAACAGGGACATAAAAATAAAAGGAAATATCAAGAGAACTATGATGCTCATTCCAAGTATTTTGATTACTTATTAAATTTCAGAAAAATCCTTCCACCATTATATGGTCAGATGGGAGCTCACTAACCACAAATATTAGTTTCATTTTGAAAAAATTACCTCTTTTTCTCAGCTATATGATATGTATTAAATAGTCAAGGGTATATTATCTCTGTTGCTGCTGCTAAGTCGCTTCAGTCACGTCCAACTCTGTGTGACCCCAGAGATGACAGCCCACCAGGCTCCCCTGTCCCTGGGATTCTCCAGGCAAGAACACTAGAGTGGGTTGCCATTTCCTTCTCCAAAGCATGAAAGTGAAAAGTGAAAGTGAAGTTGCTCAGTCATGTCCGACTCCTAGCGACCCCATGGACTGCAGCCTACTAGGCTCCTCCGTCCATGGGATTTTCCAGGCAAGAGTACTGGAGTGGGGTGCCATTGCCTTCTCCATATTATCTCTGTAGTCTTTCATAATTGCAGATCCATAAACATACGTGTGTTTCTTTAGTTCTCAAAGACTCTAATGAAATCTGCAGCATACTAAAATTTTTTGGAAGTTAATTATTGTCAATAAATAATAGGCATCAGCTTCTAGAATTCCTTTATATCAGTATTTTTTTTCCCCTTTTAACCTCATAACTTAATCTTACAGTTATTGGGGGTAGAATCTGTAAAAAGGAGTTTGACACATAAGTGTTGGCAGCTAATGACCTAGGAGAGATAAAGAGGTTAACCAGCTTTAATTTTCTTCTATTATATTATCAAATCAAGTGTCAGAGGGTAACTTGTAGCTGTATTGAGCATTTCTTAATGTTTTATTTGTGATTATCTCATCCTGAATACGAAGAAGGCAATGGCAACCCACTCCAGTACTCTTGCCTGGCAAATCCCGTGGATGGAGGAGCCTGGGGGGATGCAATCTATGGAGTCGAGCAGAGTCAGACACGACTGAGGGACTTCACTTTCACTTTTCACTTTCATGCATTGGAGAAGGAAATGGCAACCCACTCCAGTGTTCTTGCCTGGAGAATCCCAGGGACGGCGGAGCCTGATGGGCTGCCGTCTATGGGGTCGCACAGAGTCGGACACGACTGAAGCTACTTAGCAGCAGCAGCAGCAGCAGCATCCTGAATAAGGGGTTTAGTAAAGAGAAGTAAAACATCTGACACAGAGGAATTTTCTGCAGCATATCTTTTTATGTTATATATATATTTAGATAAAGTCATTGACTATGCTTAGCTTATATATAGCCTATATTTAAATATAAGGTAAATATAGTCAATCCAGCACCCCTCCCTATTGATTTTTGGTTTTATCTCCTAAGTATTTCCTAGATTTGTCCATGTCCTCTCCATCTTCACTAGGACATCTTCCTCATTTGAGGTTCCAATTATATTTCACCTTGATTACTTTTATAGTATTCTATCTGTAATATCAGCATCCAATCTGCCCCCTCCAGTTCTTCCTCCACAGTCAGGAAAGCAACCTGGTCAGTTTTACTCCTTCCCTTTTCTATTCGCATAACTCTGTTGTATGAAAAACAATAGCAAAAAAAAAAAAAAAAAGGCTCTCGTACTTTTCCAGGCTACTGTGAGAAGTGACAAGAATACAACTGAAAGTGACTAAATGGCCTAGTAGTCTGCCCCTGCCTATCTTATTTCCACTAGTCTCCATTCTTCTCATCCTGCTTGCTCCGCTACACACTGCCTGTGTTCAATCTCTCCCATCCATGTTGTCTCCCACTATGCTTTATGCCTGTAACTGCTTCTACTTATTACTCTCTTTTTTCTCCTTCACCTAATTAATTCCCTTTTATCCTCTAGATGTTATGTCAAATGTCATTTTCTTAATTAAGGCTTTTCTGATTCTGGTTAGGTCAAATTTTCCTATTATAATTTGTTGTAACACTGCAGAACTTATTCTCAGTAGCTTATCACAAGTAAAAATTTGTATTTTATGACTTTTTGACTAATGTGTATTGCCATACAACCTCCACTACTGTGAGATCAAGGGCTATCTGTCTTTATCTTTCTTCACCATTGCATAGCTCATGGTATCATGCCTGGCTCATTACAATGAGGAAGAAGAAGATGATACCGGTGATGTTAGAAAACATAATGGATCCCTATTTTGTGTCAGGCATTATTCTAAACATTTTATTGTATTAACCTGTTTACTTTTCTTTAAAAGTATGTCATACTTTTGTTTAAAAGTATGGCATGTCAGTACTTTTTTTAATTTATGGCAGAAACTGTAAGATTTGTAGTAGTAGAGACACAATAAGTATTTGATAAATGCATGAATGAAAGATAGGGAATGTGTTTTTATTAAGCATTCACAGTATATTAGAATGCATTGATAAATGAGGCATGGCTATAAGAATACTTAAAATGTTGATAAATTTGCTTATAGAAATATAGGTTTTGATCTATGTTAATAGGGCTATCCACTCTCCTTCTTTGCCTAGTAGGAAATAATGTTTGGAGTCCTCAGCTATTGCCTATGAGACATAGGAAGTGAAAAGCTGGCCTGTTCTGATGGGAAAAGCCTGGGGCAGGTTTGGGTGGGGTGGAGAAAGAGAGGCAGGAGGGAAACATGATAAAAACCTGTAAGTCCTGATTGCAAAATGTTCAAGTTATATTTAATCCTCTTTGGAGGATGCTCTGAGATGCAATCCTGTTCTTCCTGTAAGTTGAGGATACTGGCCACTTAGCTTATTTAGCTTACTACATAAGGAGCCATCTAGATCCCACCTTTCCTCAGCATATTCATCCTAAGTTGAGGTAGTATCTAGACCAGAAACCTGGAGTGTCATCCCCTGAGGCCACAGGGAGAGCAGTAGGGGTGCCAGTGCTGTCTTTCCCCAGGACTCAGAAAATGAACTCTTTCTTGTGTAAGCTTTTCAATTTGTCAGTTTGGTACATTTACACGAATGAATTAAGGAGAGCATTTCCCTGGCTAATTCACAAACTTTATTATGTGACAGTATCCTAAAGGTAAATTTTTTAAAACTCAAGTATCTATGTAGTAGAACATAAGTTGGATAAATCCTGCTATTAAATATAGAAATATTTGTCCTACTTTCTTATTAGGCAAGAATTGTTACCACTAATATGTGGAGTAATTACTGTCTGCAAAAATATATAATCCATCAGCAGTCCTTGAGTATGGACAGTGCAACAGACCACTTGAAGACATTGTAGATACAATAGCGATCACTGCCCTGACTTGACTGTGCCTGTGGTTTATTGAGAGAGACAAATATTTAAGCAAGCAATATAGTGTATTAGATACTGATATAGAAAATATGAGCACAGTGATGCTGCAGAACCCTATGAAAAGGAAATAGTATTAGGGTATTGTGGTTTAAAAAAAGTTGCCTAAACATTTCAACTCAGGAGCTGGAGAATGTAGAGAAATATATGTATATGTGATTTTGTTTTAGTTTAATAGTGGATCATATTTATGTACACATGTGTATGTGTTTGTATAAAATGTATGTAATTTTCCCTTTTCCACTTAATATCAATGTGTGCAGATCTACCTTCAGTTCATTTCAGTTCAGTCGCTCAGTCATGTCTGACTCTCTGTGATCCCATGAACCGCAGCATGCCAGGCCTCCCTGTCCATCACGAACTCTCAGAGTCCACCCAAACCCATGTCCATCAAGTCGATGATGCCATCCAACCATCTCATCCTCTTCTGCTCCCCTTCATCCTCGTCCCCTTCTCCTCCCGCCCTCAATCTTTCCCAGCATCAGGGTTTTTTCCAATGAGTCAACTCTTTGCATGAGGTGGCCAAATTATTGGAGTTTCAGCTTCAACATCAGTCCTTCCAATGAACACCCAGGTCTGGTCTCCTTTAGGATGGACTGCTTGGATCTCCTTGCAGTTCAAGGGACTCTCAAGAGTCCTCTCCAACACCACAGTTCAAAAGCATCAATTCTTCTGCTCTCAGCTTTCTTTATAGTCCAATTCTCACATCCATACATGACTACTGGAAAAACCATAGCCTTGACTAGACGGACCTTAGTTAACAAAGTAATGTCTCTGCTTTTTAATATGCTATCTAGGTTAGTCATAACTCTCCTTCCAAGGAGTAAGCATCTTTGCAGTCACCATCTGCAGTGATTTTGGAGCCCAGAAAAATAAAGTCAATAGTTATGGTTAATATCTCCATTAAAAGCTGAATTTATGTGAATTGATGATATAAACCCAAATACTATATATAAGAGTAGACTCTTACCACAAGGGAAAGATGCAGTTTCATAAATAAGGTGTTAAACATCACTAACAATCAAATAAATATAAATTAAAATACAAAGCTGCTTCTCCATGTTAAGTTAGTAAAGGTAATGATAATGCCCCAGCCAGGCAGAACTACACTGTAATTTCAGCTCTCTGCCATTGCACATAGTGTGGCAAAATCTTGTTTTGTTGACTGATTTGCTTAAAAGAAATCTGTATAGTACAGTGAAAAACAGTGTAATTACCGGATAGAGAATGAGTGTGGGAGTCCTTGGGCCCTGGAAATTTGAAAGATTTAACCAAATTTTCTTCAGTTGCAATGTCATAATTACCTGGGGAGTGTTTTCCTACTGCACACACTGGTATTCTTTTTTGGTAATTGACATCCTAACAAGTGTGAGGTATTAGGATCATTGTGGTTTTGTTTGCATTGCAAGATGATTAGTGATGTTGAGCACCTTTTCAGTTACCAGGTATGGGTTCACGGGAGCCTGCTGGTAGGTATACCATGGCTGCTTCCTGAGGCTTCAGGAGCAGCCCTGCCTTGGGTGGCTGGAGCTAGTAGGAGCTGGCTGTAAGCTGGGGACCTAGGTTGGGAGGCCCTACAGCCTTGGGGTTGGCCTGATGTTGGGGCCTGCAGTTAGGTACTTCGTTTTACTTTCTTCTCCAACTGGAAAGATATTTTTTTCTGTGCTGGGTTTCCTGGGCTTAGAAGACGTCATGGGGCTAATGTGAATGTATCTTTCCTACCCTCCTCACTGTGTCTTATTTCTGTGCTTCACCCACATGTGGTAATCTCTTACCTGGAATCCTTGGTTTTTGCGAAGCAGTGTTTGTATGCACATAATTCTTCCAATTAATGTTTAATGTTTCTGAGGGGAGGGGATGAATGCTAGAAATTCCTGTGCCACCCCCCTTTACTAATCTAACTCCCAGTTGTTTTTTATTTTTTTTTCAATTTGGTGTTAAGAAAACTTACAGCCAGGTTTTATACTTAATCACATATAATATATTAGCTAATTCTTTAGGTATATTTGCTTTTGTCCTTCTTTATCACTTTCTTAAGCCTTGTTTTTATTGAATTTGAGTTTCTGTTAAACCACTTCAACACCAATAGCAAGTAATTTTGTTTGATCTTTTTCTGTGCTGTAAGTTAATTAGATTGTAGGAAATGTAAGGAAATGGAGGGGGAAAATGCAGAAAAATGTATCATTTCACTCTGTTCTGCACTGTAGTTGTATTGGTGCTGTACGTGTAACTTATACATGTGTAGTTGTGGGCGGATTCAGTGGCAGTTTCTTGAACAAGGTTAACTGCCCCTTTTTAGGCGACATTTGCATTTCATAGCCTTGTATGAGAGAGAATTTAGACCAGCTTTCACTTCTTTGCTGTGTTTTCACCTTGAAGTACAAGCTTCTGAATTTCTTGCCTTTTATCTTTGTGTTCTTAACCATAGAAAAATATCAGAAGACATTGAGGTGAGTGAGATAATCACAAAGTTTTATTAAGAAATTCTCCTTTGGATAACCATACATTATAATTAAATAGTACACATGTCCTGCCTTTAAAAAAAAAAAAAGAAACAAGAATCCAAATAAAGGAAGTAGATTAACAATAAAAACAACTAATTTCCTTAATTGCGGTCATTTTCATTGGCTTATGTCCTGCCGTAATTTCCTCTTAAGATTTTAGAATCTTGTCTTCAAGTGTCGCTTCTTTCTGAAATAACAGACTCCGAACATTTGATTAATTATTCTTGAATTAGTAAAACCTCTTAGTATTGAATGTTTAGAATTAGTTTGAAGAGATGAAATTGGTATTATTTTCATATTAGCATTTTTATGAAGAGCTTCAGAATACATTTTGTTTTTTAGCTCAACACATTTGAGGTTTTAGGTTTGGTACTACAATATGATATTTTAAAATATTTCACTTTAGTAAGAAACTGATCCTCAGTCTGAGCTCTTCACAGGTGTTAGGAAAGAGGTAATGACTATCAAACTATCAAATATTCACAGTCATATGAGACAGGATGTTTCTCCCACTTTCAAAGGGCACATTTTCCTGTTTGATTTTGGAGGAAAAAAAAAACTACTTTATAATAAACCGAGGAAACTCATTCAGTATGAGTCATATCGTCATTGTACAGGACAAGATTTACAACAGGACAGGTTTCTACCACAAATTAGTCAATTGTTGTGTTGTTTAGTTGCTAAGTTATGTCAGATTCTATTGTGACTCCATGGAGTAGCCCACCAGGTTCCTCTGTCCATGAGATTTCCTAGGCAATAAGATTGGCTTAGGTTGCCATTTTCTTCTCTGCAAATTAGTCATATTCAAGAAATATCTTTTATGAGTGAGCAGAATAGGAATCATTGTAAGTTATATCAGACCCCTGCTCTTTGAGACTTTAATGGAACTAAACTAAATCCTAGGGTATTGTGGACAGCCAGTTAGAATGAGAAGATCTAGGTCTTCATGACTTTTACATATTGCAACATAAACAAATTTTTTCATTTTTCTTTATGTATGATTAAGTTTTAGGATAATCAAGCACTGTATTCTTTACATACTTATGTTGATGAGGCTATCAGTTCAGTTCAGTCACTCAGCTGTGTCTGACTCTTTGCCACCCCATGAATCGCAGCAAGCCAGGCCTCCCTGTCCATTACCAACTCTCGGAGTTTACTCAGACTGATGTCCATCGAGTCAGTGATGCCATCCAGCCATCTCATCCTCTGTCGTCCCCTTCTCCTCCTGCCCCCAATCCCTCCCAGCATCAGAGTCTTTTCCAATGACTCAACTCTTCACGTGAGGTGGCCAAAGTACTGGAGTTTCAGCTTTAGCATCATTCCTTCCAAAGAAATCCCAGGGCTGATCTCCTTCAGAATGGACTGGTTGGATCTCCTTGCTGTCCAAGGGACTCTCAAGAGTCTTCTCCAACACCACAGTTCAAAAGCATCAATTCTATGATGCTCAGCTTTCTTCACAGTCCAACTCTCACATCCATACATGACCACTGGAAAAACCATAGCCTTGACTAGACGGACCTTTGTTGGCAAAGTAATGTTTCTGCTTTTGAATATGCTATCTAGGTTGGTCATAACTTTCCTTTCAAGGAGTAAGCGTCTTTTAATGTCATGGCTGCAGTCACCATCTGCAGTGATTTTGGAGCCCCCAAAAATAAAGTCTGACACTGTTTCTCCACTGTTTCCCCATCTATTTCCCATGAAGTGGTGGGACCGCATGCCATGATCTTCGTTTTCTGACCTTTGAGTTTTAAGCCAACTTTTTCACTCTCCTCTTTCACCTTCATCAAGAGGCTTTTTAGTTTCTCTTCACTTTCTGCCATAAGGGTGGTGTCATCTGCATATCTGAGGTTATTGATATTTCTCCTGGCAATCTTGATTCCAGCTTGTGCTTCTTCCAGCCCAGCGTTTCTCATGATGTACTCTGCATAGAAGTTAAATAAGCAGGGTGACAATATACAGCCTTGACGTACTACTTTTCCTATTTGGAACCAGTCTGTTGTTCCATGTCCAGTTCTAACTGTTGCTTCCTGACCTGCATATAAATTTCTCAAGAGGTCAGGTAGTCTGGTATTCCCATCTCTTTCAGAATTTTCCACAGTTTATTGTGATCCACACAGTCAACGGCTTTGGCATAGTCAATAAAGCAGAAATAGATGTTTGTCTGGAACTCTCTTGCTTTTTTGATGATCCAGCGGATGTTGGCAATTTGATCTCTGGTTCCTCTGCCTTTTCTAAAACCAGCTTGAACATCTAGAAGTTCACGGTTCACGTATTGCTGAAGCCTGGCTTGGAGAATGTTGAGCATTACTTTACTAGTGTGTAAGATGAGTGCAATTCTGCAGTAGTTTGAGCATTCTTTGGCATTGCCTTTCTTTGGGATTGGAATGAAAACTGATCTTTTCCAGTCCTGTGGCCACTGCTGAGTTTTCCAAATTTGCTAGCATATTGAGTGCAGCACTTCCACAGCATCATCTTTCAGGATTTGAAATAGCTCAACTGGAATTCCATCACCTCCACTAGCTTTGTTCGTAGTGATGCTTTCTAAGGCCCACTTGACTTCACATTCCAGGATGTCTGGCTCTAGGTCAGTGATCACACCATTGTGATTATCTGGGTCCTGAAGATCTTTTTTGTACAGTTCTTCTGTGTATTCTTGCCACCTCTTCTTAATATCTTCTGCTTCTGTTAGGTCCATACCATTTCTGTCCTTTATCGAGCCCATCTTTGCATGAAATATTCCTTTGGTATCTCCAATTTTCTTGAAGAGATCTCTAGTCTTTCCCATTCTGTTGTTTTCCTCTATTTTTTTGCATTGATCACTGAGGAAGGCTTTCTTATCTCTTCTTGCTATTCTTTAGAACTCTGCATTCAGATGCTTGTATCTTTCCTTTTCTCCTTTGCTTTTCCCTTCTCTTCTTTTCACAGCTATTTGTAAGGCCTCCCCAGACAGCCATTTTGCTTTTCTTGCATTTGTTTTCCATGGAGATGGTCTTGATCCCTGTCTCCTGTACAACGTCACAAACCTCAGTCCATAGTTCATCAGGCACTCTATCAGATCTAGGCCCTTAAATCTATTTCTCACTTCCACTGTATAATCATAAGGGATTTGATTTAGGTCATACCTGAATGGTCTAGTTGTTTTCCCTACTTTCTTCAATTTAAGTCTGAATTTGGCAATAAGGAGTTCATGATCTGAGCCACAGTCAGCTCCTGGTCTTGTTTTTGTTGACTGTATAGAGCTTCTCTATCTTTGGCTGCAAAGAATATAATCAATCTGATTTCGTGATGAGGCTATAGTTCAGTATATATGTTCTGAGATTGTTGGAAAGTGTTTTAAATCGACAAAAAGAATGGCAAATATAATTCTGCTCCAGTTATAAACACATGCAATCTAGAAAGTATTTTTCTTATATGTTTAATTTTGAGTTATATATTATAGGAGCCTTGTCTTCCTTACTCCAGAACTCCCTGCTGTGTTCCTTTGCAAGTATTAGGATTTCTTGTTGAATTATACTTTGTTTCTTTATTTAGTAAATGTTTACCTTTGAGCTTTTAACTAAAAATAGTATCGTACAGATTTTTTTTTGAACATCAAGATGCCAAGATATATTTCAGATTATATTCCTTATGCTTTAGCTTCACCATATCTGTAGTTTCAAGAGAAATATGCATAAGAATACTTCTGTAGTTGAAGATTCTCCAGTTAACCTTTATATTTTCATTTTATAATGGAAAGCTATGATCCTTGACATAAGTATATAGCTAGATACTTCAGAATACTTTAGGCTTTACATGTGTGCGTGTGCACTCAGGCGTGTGAATTGGTGGGAGAGGAGGGAGCATAAAAAAAGGTAGAAAAGGAAGTAGTTGGAACGAACTGATTTGTTGTAGTGTCCCAAGTGGCAGGTATAATCTGCAGGCTGTCAGGTTCCATTACGGGGGTTGTTGCCATCAATCAGAACTGACATTTGTAAAGCAGAGTTTAGTATAACTGTAATTATATGTGTTTTTACGGAATTTAAACCCTGTGACATTTTAGATTTTATCCTTAAATTAAAACATTCATATAATTTATAGGCTTGTTGGTTGAGTAGGTATGTGATTATGTATTTTAAAAAGGAAGATAGATTTCCTAAATCCTGCAAACAGTTGCATGGTCTAAGTCTATAGCATTAAAATGTGATTTGTAACAGCTCCAGGCTGACTGTTTTCACACAGAAAATGTATTGAGCACACATTCTTGAATATTGTTCTTTAGCATAGTTAATAGATCCCCAACATTTTCAACTAAATGTACAGTATTTCATCAATTGTAAGACATTAGAAAAATGTATTTGGTGTGTTTTTTTTTTAACTTCCTAGTGACACATGAAATGATGATATAGCTCAAAATCAATAGCTCTTGAGACCTGATGAAGTATAGTGATATACTCTTAGATTTTGATGACTATATTTTAATATTTTACCATTCTGTTTTTTAAAATCTAATGTAATGAGTTTAAACTATTAAAATTTTTTCTATAGTCTAAGTACCAAAAATTTCAAAATTTATTTTAAGTATTGTAAAGGTAAGAAAGCATACTTTCATTTTTAAAATTTGTTATATTCCTTTGACTTAACATTTTAAATCTAGTTTTAATTTATAGCCATCTGCCTCAAGGAAAAATACTGCTCCAACAGTCAAAATGTTTTTTTAAAATGTTTAAAATTCAGTAGGATATCAGTGTGACTTGTATAGCTTTAAATAGATATAACAGGATTTGTTAAGTATAAAACTGTATTTAGAAATCACAAACATTCTGTCTTAAGCTGGATATATATTGCTATTAGTGATATAATTTCAAGACTGTTTTTTTGTATAATGAATTAATTTATTGGAATTAGAAAATTTTATGGACTGGTCTATGTATGAAAAAATGAATATTGAAAAATAAGAATAAATCTTATTTTTAAATAGATATCAACAACAATAACATTAAGGAAATATGGAAATTATGAATTCTAAAATAGGTGTCTAATTTCTCTTCTTCATTCAAAAACTATAATGTTAAAAAACATTTATAAATATGCCAAAACTTTCTTATCTCTTTGCTTTTAGTGCTTATAGAGGCCTCTGGTTGAGGAGAACATTGATAAGTGGTCAGGAAATTGACATAAATTTAGAAGTTGTCATTTGTATGAAAAATAAATCCAATCAGTAGGTTGAAGAACTTGGACTTCTATGTAAAAGATTTTGTATTTGATTCCTTCCTCAGAATGCTTGTGGTGTGCATAGAAAGATTATACAAGAGATGATATATGTGACTAATGCATATTAGAAGCACAAAGAACAAATTTTGCTTATTTTTCTTTGTAGCATGCAATATTTTTTTTTCCTTTCTTTATATAGCAAACTCTTAACCTTTTGCTTGTTCAGTTCAGATATCCCTTCTTGTTATTTAATTTTTTTTAATTATAAATTATTTGTAATTATAATAGCATGTATGTGCATAGCTTACGGTTACTGAGTAAAATACATACTCAGAGTAATAGTGCAGAAATTGTTAAGTGAACTGCTTGATAAATTTTCCTAAACTGAATACACTGATATAGGCACCACACTGATCAAAAGAGTTTTACCACACTTCGGAATCTTTCCTCATTTCTCTCCCATTTGCTGTGTCCTTCTTCCTCTTCAGAGATGACTCCTAGCTTTTCACACCTTATGTTAGTTTCACCTGTTTCAAAACTTCCTAGCCATGAAGTTTTATACTGTATAACTGGATTCTTTCACTAACAAGATTTTCAGGTTTTTACCATATTATTGCATATAGCAATAGTTTACTCATTTTTGTTGTTTTGTATAATTGTTTCATTGTATAACTGTTATAACTTATTTATCTGTATTATTGTTGATGGAAATTTGGCTTCCAATTTTGAAGTATTATAAATAGTATAGCTATGAAAATTCTAATATACATCTTTAGGTACAAGTATGTGTGCATTTCTGTTCAGTACATAATTTACTAGGGATGGAATTGCTGGTCACAAGGCTTACATATGTTCATCTCTAGTAGGTAATACCAAGCAGCTTTTCAAAATGGTTGTGTGAGTTTTCATTTCCACCATTGTTTCATGAGAGTTCTAGTTCTTCCACGTGCTCTCTAAACATGTGGTATTTTATGTCTTTCATTTTAAAACTTTTTCCTGCAATATTCAACATCCTTTTATGATTAAAAACTCTCCACAAATTGAGTATAGAAGGAATTGTCTTCAGCATAATGAAGTCCATATATAATAAATCTATAATTAACATCATACTCAACAGTGAAAGATTGAAAACTTTCCTAAGGTTGATCTTTCTTTGCTAAGATCAGGACAAGGGTGCAGATTCTCGCTATCCTGTTTAACATAGTACTGGAAGTCCTAGCCCGAATAATTAAGCAAGAAAAAGAAGGTCTTCTGAATCAGAAAAGAAGTAATATGGTCACTGCACATATGATTTTATATACAGGAAACCCTAAAGACTCCAGGAAAAAACTTCTGCAACTAAGAAACAACTTCAGTAAACTTGCAGAATACAAAATCAACATGCAGAAAGCAATTGCATTTCTATACACGAACAACGAACTATCAGAAAAAGAAATAATCCTGTACACAAGAGCATCAAAAAAAAAATGTAATGCTTAGAAATAAATTTAACCAAGGAAATTAAAGATCTATATACCAAAAAACTGTAAAACACTGAGGAAAGAAATTGAAAAATAAATGGAATAAATAAATGGAAAGATAGCTCATGTCTGTCATATATTGAAAGAGTTAATGTCTTTCATGCATTGAAAGAGAAAATGTCTATACTCTCTTAAGCCTTCTGTGGATTCAATGCATCCCTATCAAAATATCTTTATGATTTTTCACAGATATAAAAAAATGCATTTTAAAGTTAGTATGTAACCACAAAAGACCCAAAGAGTCAAAGCAATCCTGCGAATGGACAAAGCTGAAGGTATCACACTTCCTAATTTTAATCTATACTACAAAACTATAGTAATCAAAAAGTATGGTACTGGCAGAAAAATAGACACATCGACCAATGGAACAGAAGAGAGACTAGAAATTAACTCACACATATACCATCAACTAATATTTGACAGTTGAGCTGAAAACAATTGGGAAAGAATGATATCTTTGGTAAACTGTATGGGGAAAAGTGGATAACAATATACAGAGGAATGTAAATGGCCACCTATTTTATATTGCTTACAAAAAATTAAGGGGCTTCCCAGGTGGCACTAGTGGTAAAGAAACTGCCTGCCAATGCAAGAGACATAAGAGAAGAGGGTTTGATCCCTGAGTTGGGAAGATCCCTGGGTTAGGAAGATCCTTTGGAGGAGGGCATGGAAACTCACTGAAGTTTTCTTGCCTGGAGAATCCCAAGGACAAAGAAGCTTGGTGGGCTACAGTCTATAGGGTCGCAAAGAGTGGGACACGATTCAAACATCTTAACATAAAAATGGATTAAACACTTACATGTAAGACCTGAAACTGTAAAACTACTACTTCAAGAAAACAGAGAAAAAAGCTCTTTGACATTGATCTTGGGAATGATTATTGGATATGACACCAAAAACCCATGAAACAAAAGTGAAAATAAGCTTCCACACAGCAAAAGAAATAGCAGAATGAAAAGGTTACCTGTAGGAGAAGACGTTAGCAAGCCATCTATCTGATAAGAAGTTAATATCCACACAACTCAAAAGCAAAACACACACATAACACAAAAGCCAAACCAAAACAACAATAAATGGACAGAGGACTAGAGTAGACATTTTTTCCAAAGAAAGCGTGCAGATGACCCCCAGTACAGTAAAAGATGTTTAACTTCACTAATCAGCAGGGAAATGCAAGTCATGATCACAATGAGATATCCCCTTACAGCTGTTAGATTGACTTGTTACCAAAAAAGACAAGAGAGGACAAATATGGGCGAGGATGTGGAGAAAAGGGATCTTTTGTGCACTATTGTAAGTTGCTGTTGTAAACTGGGAATGTAAACGTGTACTGCCACTATGGAAACACTTTGAAGGTCTCCCAAAAAGTTAAAAATAGAACTACCATATGATGCAGCTGTTCCAATTATGGGTATATATCAGAAGGAATTGAAATCATTACCTTGAAGAGAGATTGCTCTCTGATGTTCTTTGCAGCTTTATTCACAGTAGCTAAGATATGGAGACAACCCTAAGTGTTCACCAAGAAATGAATGGACAAAAAAAAATGTGGCATATATGTAGAATAGAATATTATTCAACCATAAAAAATGGAAATTCAGCCTTTTCCCACAATAGGAATGGACCTTGAGGTTATTATGCTAAGTGAAATAATTCAGAAAAGAAAAGACAAATACTGTTATGTTCTCACTTATGTATGGGGGTAGAAAAGCCAAACTCAAGAAAGTAACAGAGAATACGGTGTTGGTTGCCAGGAACTTAGGGATAAGGGAAATGGGAAAATGTTGGTCAAAGTGTACAAACTTCTAGATATAAGATGAATGTGTTCTGGGGATCTGATGTACAGTGCAGTGAGCATAATTAACATTCCTGTGTTATATCCTTGAAAGTTGTTAAGAGAGCAGATCTTAAATATTATCACCACACACACGCACACACACACTCAAACATGAAAGTACTATGAAGTGAGGGGAAGAAAGTGTTAACTAGCCTCATTGTGGTAATGGTTTTACAATATGTATGTGTATCAAATCATCACAGTGTGCACTTTAAGTCTGTATATGTTACATGTCAGAAATAATGCAGTAGACAAAAAAGGGAAGGAGAGAGAAAGTGATTTCCCCTAGGTCACAATGTTTTAAAAGGCAAAAGATTATGTTTATGTTAGTTACCAGATGAAGTGGTTCTAGCAAGTCTTAGATCTTTTTGTTTAGCTGTCAAATGGATGGAGCATTTTAAATTGAATATACCAAATTGTTGACACAATAGTGGTTGTATAGCATCTCAACTATGCCATTTTACCAGTGGTTAGGCTAAAATTGGAACAGTTTGGAATAATGATTTTTACACTCCTAAAGGAATAAAGTACATGTATTGAGAGAAATTTAAGTTGACAGTAAAAATATTGACAGTTAACCCATGCCCTAATACAGGAGCAGATGGAAATGTCTTGCATGAGTTCCAATTCATTAAGCAAATGTGACACTTTATTTTCTAGCCATTTTTGTTCAGGAAATTAGAGTAATGAAATGGTAATATAAATGAAGTCATTTCTCACTGTGCTGAAAGTATAGAAAACAAAATGCTAAAATGGATTTTTAATGTTTGGTAGTATAGTTTTCTTATATCTAAGAATTTTTATTTTAAAATTTAGTTGTTACCACATTATTAGCTTTGTAGTATGCTTTGTAGCTTTCTTAACATTTATTAATTGTAAGCTTATTTTATATTTTAATGTAACATGAATTTACAATTTAGAAGAATTGTTGCTTTTGAAAACACACGGGCATGTTTTTTAGGATTTTCAGTTAAAGAGTTGTTAGTGAGTGATCCCTGAGCATATTTGTAAGATATATCTTGGATTGTTTTAAATTGTCATTTTTCAAAGTAGAAGTTATGTTTAAATTATTGGAATATAAAAGATGTTAATTAATGCATAGTGAATGTTTCAAACCATTTTAGATCTTAAAATTCATTATACATCTGTTTATACTTAATTCCAGTAGCACATTTTTTTCAATTTGATGTGGCTTCAGTATTACCATTTAACTTTAGTAAATTAACTAAGTAGCTTCAGATTCATAGTATTTTGCACCTTAGATATGAATGCCTTAATCTGTTTCATTATAGTTTGCCAATTAATGTTATATTGAAATACAGATGCTAAATTTTGTGGTTGATACAGTTTATTTCAAAGTGATCATGATATCTCTAATAATGCAACAGATTATACTGACAAACTTGGATTATGCATTTATTAAGATATGTATGTGATTTGCAGTCTAAGAAAATAAGATTACCATTCCCGTAAGCAACTTCAAAACAGACATGAGAGTAATAGCACAACAAAAATGTTGAACAATGTGACTCCCATCTCATTTAACTTCTTCAGGAAATAGTTGAATTTTGATTATCATCAGGCTCTATAATCTGATATACTGGCTAAGAGAAACTTCAGTTTTTGACTTGTTACCTCACATGTTAAATATATACTAGTGTAATATTACCATAGTAGGAGGTTTATTGTCTTTTTCTCTGCCATAGTATGCTTTTGGAGGACACAAGCAATTCAATATGTAGAAAGCAAATAGATTTATAATCACAGCTCACTTCAGATGGTCTCTTCTAAGAACTTAACATAAATACCCTGGGCTCGCCTTCTGCTCTAGGTACCCTGCACCTCCGGTGACTCATTGTTTTTATTGCTATTATGTGCTGGTTATGCTGTAGTATATGTATTGTTTTTTAGAATAAAGAGCTGCATATACTAGTTGATATTAAAGGGGGTAGTTTTTTTTTTAATTTTATTTTATTTTTAAACTTTACATAATTGTATTAGTTTTGCCAAATATCAAAATGAATCCGCCACAGGTATACAAAAAACTGTGTATCAGTAGTCAAGTTTCCTCCAAATCTGGAGAAGTATAAACAGGTTACTGACCATTCCTAGAGTAGATTCCTGGTATCCTTTTCATTTCCTTTTAATGCTTTGTTCACTTGTTTTTATCCCTTTGCAAATGAAAGCCATTTAAAAAAAAAACACAAATGAAAGCCATTATCAGTACACACTTGTTTAAAAGATAGTGTCATTTGTTTTTCTTTTTTTTTTTTACATTGTAAGATACATTTGAAATATGCTTGTGTAATTTGTACACTTTACAGTACAATTTACTGACAGGCTACCTTCACTGAGTTTTAAAGAACTGCTTAATATCACAACTTATAGAGAAGTGACTGTTGTGTATAGGGTATCAGATATCATTTTGGGTATCTTTAACATCTTGGTCAATTGTATTTCTTTTTGAATGACAGTGAAAATTTAAGTAATATATGATCTTTTTCCTCTTTTAAGTTTATCTTTTCTTGTGTTATAGATGCTTGTGACCACACCAGAAAAATGGGATGTAGTAACAAGAAAGAGTGTTGGAGACGTAGCTCTTTCCCAAATTGTAAAGCTCCTTATTCTTGATGAAGTCCATTTACTGCATGAAGATAGAGGACCAGTATTAGAAAGCATAGTGGCACGAACTTTACGGCAGGTAAGAGGAAGTTATATGTATGCTTATTTTGAGGGGTAAGTTTTTAAATTTTAATCTAGCATTCAAAGAAATATTAATATGTGTTGTGTATGGGGAAAAAGATAATTTTAGTGTGGATAAACCTATAGGTATTTCATTTTTATGTTAAAAGTACCTGATTGTTCTTCCTTCCAAGTCTTATTGAAGTCTCTTTAAATTAACCAAAATAAATACAGGAAAACTTCTAAACCTGTGTTTTGGATCTATTATTGACAAAGCAATATTACAGTTGATCTTAGCGAAAAGACCGAGGAGCAGTTGACTAAACAATATTAACATAATGGTGGAACATAGGAAAATGTTAGTGATTCATCTACTTTTCTCCATGCCTAAGCTCTCCCCGCTGAAAAGGGAGTGAGAATCCTCTGACTGCCAAGGTTCAGCTTGTGAATTAATCAGCAGTCACATCCACTCATCCCTGTTTACTCGGTTGGTAAAGACTCTGCCTGCAATGCCGGAGACCCCAGTTGGATTCCTGGGTCAGAAAGATCCCCCGGAGAAAGAGTAGGCTAGCCACTCTAGTATTCTTGGACTTCCCTGGTGGCTCAGCTGGTAAAGAATCCACCTGCAATGTGGGAAACTTGGGTTCCGTCCCCGGGTTGGTAAGATCCCCTGAAGAAGGGAAAGGCTACCCACTCCAGTATTCTGGCCTGGAGAATTCCATGGACTGTATAGTCCATGAGGTCTCAAAGAGTCGAACACGACTGAATGACTTTCACTTGCACATCCACTCAGTGACCTCTTCCAGCACAAGATCTAGTCACTTGCCGTG
This sequence comes from Bos indicus, assembly GCF_029378745.1. NCBI lineage: Eukaryota > Metazoa > Chordata > Mammalia > Artiodactyla > Bovidae > Bos > Bos indicus. Next base: position 49,465,744 of record NC_091768.1, read on the forward strand.
TTCTTTTTTATTCTAAATATTTACCCTGGAAAAAAGCACTTCCTTGCCAATATCACCTAAGTCTCTGCATGTAGTCCCTGTCTCTCCGCTGACTTCTAGTCCTGTCCAAACACAGTTGGCATTTCTACTTTGATATTCCAAAAACATCTCTTGCTAAACATGTCAGAAACTCTGTTGTTTCTCCCATATATTTATATAGGGCATCACAATTCACTCAGTTCTCAAGCCCAAATTGAGTGTGTGGGAGTCACCTTAACACTTTGCCTTAACACTCTGCCTCACCCCAGTAACTAGTTAGACATCAGTTCTTTTACATTTCCTATCTTGAATAGCTGTCATCCAGATCTAGTTATGGGAATTTAAATTTAAAAAGGGAATACAGAACTTATGAAGTTTATGTTGCATTTTCAAATATTTTAAAATAATGTATTTTAATCTGGTAAATATACCATAAAATTCTAGATGAATTAATCATTTAACTATATCAGACAAAACTCAGTGTATTAAAGAGAGCATTTTGAAAATAACCTTGCTGTTGGATACACTCTATGCAAAGTATAAAACTCCAAAGGCTATAAAAGGAAACATGTGACTCATTTGAATATGCATTAAAAACTTTTGACCAGTAAAGATCCAAAAAGATAAAATGTAAGAATAATAGAAATTATTTGTCACACATAAAATAAGCTTAGATGTCCTTTGTAATTAAAAGGTTATGGTAAACTAATAAATATTTGTTGTTCAGCCACTAAGTCCTGTCCTACTCTTTGCAAACCCGTGGACTGTAGCACGTCAGGCTCCTCTGTCCTTCACTATCTCCCAGTTTGCTCAAATTCATGTCCACTGAGTCAGTAATGCTGTCTAACCATCCAATGCTATCTGTCTTATCCATGCCCCACTTTTCTTTTGCTTTCAGTCTTTCCCAGCATCAGTCTTTTCTAATGACTCAACTCTTTGCATCAGGTGGCCAAAGTATTGGAGCTTCAGCATCAGTTCTTCCAATGATTATTCAGGACTGATTTCCTTTAGGATTGACTGGTTTGATCTCCTTGCTGTCCAAGGGACTCTCCAGAATCTTCTCCAGCACCACAATTCGAAAGCATCAATTCTTCAGCATTCAGCCTTTATGGTCCAACTCTTACATCCATACATGACTACTAGAAAAACCATAGCTTTGACTGTATGGATCTTTGCTGGCAAAGTGATGTCTATACTTTTTAATATGCTGTCTAGATTTCTCATAGCTTTCCTTCCAAGGAGTAAGCATCTTTTAATTGCATGGCTGCAGTCACCATCTGCAGTGATTTTGGAGCCCAAGAAAATAGAGTCTGTCACTGTTTCAGTTGTTTCCCCATCTTTATGCCATGAAGTGAGGAGACCAGATGCCATGGCCTTAGTTTTTTGAATGCTGAGTTTCAAGCCAGCCTTTTCACCAAGACTCTTTCATCAGGAGTCTCTTTAGTTCCTCTTCATCTTCTGCCATTAAAGTGACAGGACCATCTGCTTATCTGAGGTTGTTGATAGTAAGAAATATAAGTTTTTTGAAAATTTGGAAAAAGCACTTTACAGTAGAAATAAAAATACTGAAAATCATAGAAAAGAAGCTTAAAAAGAATCCAAATTAACTTGAGACATTCCTCTTCCATTAGATTGGCAAAAGTGAAAAAGAATGTAATTTGAAAACTCTCACTAAACTATGCTTTTCCTTCTAGAGGTCTAACCTATGGAAATAATAGCACAGAAGCATAGATATAGTAACTCCAGTATTCACTGATGCTTTCTTGTTAATGCAAAATATGTAGGAAACAACCCAAATATTCAACAAAAGAAAATATGATTGAATAAATCCTATTACAGTCATCAAATAAAATGCTACTTTGCAGTCTTTTAAGAAGAATGAGGCAGAGCTATAAGAACCAGACCTAAAAGATATCCAGGTTATATTCTTCATTGAGAAGGCAAGCTGGGTCCTATATATATAGCACAATCCCAGGAAAAAAAAAAACAAGGAATATATTTATATTCTCATTCACTCATTTACTGAACATTTGTTAAGTACCTGCTGTGTGCCAGCTTCGTGGTTCTAGGTGTTGTGGATGTAGTTAACAAATTTCTTGCCTCCATTTAGATTTTTAAGCTGGGTAGAGTAGGGTGCATAGATGTGAAACCATATGCAATAAGTGTAAAAGTGGTTTTATAGTAGAGATGGAATTAGAGGACTTTTTAGGACATGTTCACTTTTTACCATATAAAAATAAGTGCATACATACATACATACAGACATGTAGACACAGAATACAAAGAGTTGAAGTATTCAAGTAGACACACACACACAGAAGTCTGAGATTTTAGCTAATACTCAACTTAGAACAGCTTCAAGAATACACGTGGTTGTGAAAAGTCTGCAGCTGCAGCCACTGTTCTCTTCTTTTGCTCTGGCAGTTAGTTTACTTGTGAAGTCTTGAAAAGAATCATTCCGGGCATCATTTATGCAAAAGAGAGCTATTTTGATCATGAGATTTTTAAATAAAAACTTTAACAGCTTTATTGAGGTATGATTGACATACAAAGCAATGCATATGATTAGCATATGGGGTAAAGTGAGTTTGTGGTTAACAGAAGGTCCTACTTCCATGGTGATACTTCCTGATCATGAGATGTTTTGATTTGGTACCTGGATATGTACATAGCTTAGTGATGTTTTTCAGGGAGCCCAGGCCACATGACTCCATACATTCCTGGTTTGTTTGCATTGAGCTATCTGGAGAGACCATGTCCATCAGCTAAAAGCATTACAAAGATAAGGCTTTCCTGCAACTATAGAGCATTAGAGGTCAAGTAAGTACCATTAGTATAATTGCCAAGAGGACTATCAGTAGCATGTTTTCAAGGGAGTTTGACCAGGGCATCTTTCTTTCTTGAGCATTCCCAATTGAGGGAGAAAATAGATTGCAGGAGTGCTGCTGTATACACCTGTACACAGACACACACACATTTGTATCATATATACTTTGAGGCATTCATTAAAATTCGTAAATATTTTGTAATATATGAATTTTTAATAGTATCATTTTCTATATGTAGTTTATAAACTATATGATGTAAAATATATAAAATTGTATATTATGTTTCAATTATATGTAGTGCAATTATAAATATACCATGTTAATAGAAGATACAGGAACATATAATATGTTGAATGTAAAATGGATATATAATATGTAAATATCCTTGGTAATTCAGCTGATAAAGAAACCTGCAATGCAGGAGACCCTGGTTCTATTCCTGGGTGGGGAAGATCCCCTGGAGAAGGGATAGTCTACCCATTCCAGTATTCTTGGGCTTCCCTGGTGGCTCAGATGGTAAAAGAATCCACCTGCAAGCAGGAGATCTGGGTTCAATCCCTGGGTTGGGAAGATCCCCTAGAGGAGGGCATGGCAACCCACTCCAGTATTCTTGCTGGAGAATCCCATGGACAGAGGAGCCTGGCGGGCTACAGTCCATGGGGTTACAAAGAGTCAGACATGACTGAGCAACTCAACATAGCACAGCAATATTTAAATATATAGTATATTAATTCATCCTGCACATTAGCATCTTCATAATATAGCCAAATTCCAATTGTATAGTTTATCAGTACTATGCTCACAAATCTCTGCTGACTTGCTGTTTGTTTATCTTAAGAAAAATGTTTAAATACCTTAGCTGGTCTTAAAAGGCTATTAAAACCCTGATCTATTTGTTTAATTTTAACTTTTCCATTCTATTCCTCAGCTACTTAGGTTCCAACCACCCAGAAATAGTTTTTTTCCTTCTCAAGTTTTTTTTTCCAATGCCTCTTTTTTTTTTTTCCATCTCTTTTAGAGATGAAACTAATCTTACTTAAGTCAGAATGTATCTTTATTTTATGAGATTAAGGGTTGTAAATGCAAAATTGTATGTTATCACTCCACAGATCTATCTGTTGAAAACCTACTGTTCTTTAGAATCTGCCCAGTATCACTTCTTCTATGAAGTGTTTCCTAGTTCACTGCTCAGCATGAATTCCACCTTTTCTGTGTTCCCTCTATATTCCCTTTCTTTGCACATTTTTAGCACTTACCAGTCTTCCTTATAACTTCACAACTTGTTATAGTTAATTCTGTCTTTATTTGTGCCCCTCACTAGATTTTAATCTCCTTGACAGAATGATCTATATGATTCTCCTCATATATCCAGTGTATTAGTGCAGTGCAGTGCTCATAAATATTTTTATAAAAAGCGAAGTTCCTATTTTTGTTTGTTCTTGTGATTAGCAGACACTCCCAGTAGATGGCAGTGCTTCACATGGCACTTTGTAACTAACATAGACACCATAGGGAGCTTTTCTAATGGGATGTAGATTCTGTTCAGGTTCTAAAATTACATGATGGTATTAGGCACTAAATTCACAACATCCTTGGCATGAGAGAGATTTGGAAAAGAGAAAAGTAGAATTAAACCCAAATCTGTTGTATTTAACATTGAACTAACATTAGTTGTTTTAACTAAATTTACTTTCAGTGAGTAGGGAGACTTTGTCCAAACTTAGATTTTATGTGAGGGAAAATGCTATAAAAATTTACTGCCTATTTTTTGGGCTAATGATAAAGAAGAAACTGCAAAATGTTAACTTTTTTTAGTTTTCAACTATTAATATTTTCAGATTACTCTATAGTGTGTAGAGTTTCAAGATGTGGTTTAAGACATAAAGTTTCAAATTATCCATATTTAAAGGAAAATATTTCTCATACAGATTTATGAGTATAATAGATTATTTTTAGATTAAAAAGGTAACAGTTTTAAAATGGGGGTTTAGCAGAAAAATATCTGTAATGTTTGCAAGGTGTCATGTATTTAACATCAAAAGACATTAAAAATATACTCAATAACTTATGTGTTAAATGATTTTAATACTAAAAATTACTTTCATATCCTTTCAAATCACCACCAATAGTAAATAGAACTATGGCATAATTAAAATTATTCTAGGGGCTTCCCTGGTGGTCCCATGGATAGGACTCCATGCTCCCAATGCAGGGGCCCCGTGTTCAATCCCTGGTCAGGGAGCTAGATCCTACATGCCACAACTAAAAATTCCCATATGCTGCAACTAAAAGATCCTGCATAGCGCAATGAAGAGCAAGATCACATGTGCCACAAGTGAGATGTAGTACAGCCAAATAAGTAAATGTATTTCAAAACAGCATTCTAATTACGTAAAGGAGTCTCATTATAATATGTAAAGGAGACTTCTTAAATAACAGGTAGGGTCATCTGTTCCCCTTACGTAGGGTTCCTTGGCTTGGGTTGGGTTTGCTTGGGAAGCTATGTGTGTATCTCATAGTGTTTTATTTAATCCTCAAATAAGCCCAGATATATAACCCATTACAACGAGTAACAAGATTCATTTTTGTCCTACTTACAGAATGAGTTTGGAAGGGACAGGGCCACATTTTCTCTTAGTTCCTGTAAGTGATATTTGTGTCAGGGAGTATGGGACCTTGGATTTTCCCAGCCGATGTATGCACTGTGTTGAAATATCCAAGGTGAAATCCAATGTTGGGAGCTTTCACTTAGGTATAGTAACTTGAAGATACTAATATGAGGCAAGCAACTTTTGACTAAGAAGGTCATAAAAAACCTGAAAAAAAATAATTAAAATATTTGCTCAAATAAGTATATCCCATGAATCCCCTTATTTTATTTATGATAGCAAGAACATTAAACATTCCTAGATTAAAAAAAAAATAGTACTGTATAGTTTTTTGTTACAGATTGAGAATTTTTTTTTATGCATTATTTCATAAAGGAATTTGTTTGAAGTTAATTAGCTTACCAAATTCATTCCAAGTCATGTGTACTTAAATCACATCAGAGATTTTCAAACTTTTTCCCAGGTAAGAAGCCGTTTTTAATTCCAGAAAAATAAATGACCCAATCAAAAAATGGGCCAAAGAACTAAATAGACATTTCTCCAAAGAAGACATACAGATGGCTAACAAACACATGAAAAGATGCTCAACATCACTCATTATCAGAGAAATGCAAATCAAAACCACTATGAGGTACCATTTCACGCCAGTCAGAATGGCTGCGATCCAAAAGTCTACAAGTAGTAAATGCTGGAAAGGATGTGGAGAAAAGGGAACCCTCTTACACTGTTGGTGGGAATGCAAACTAATACAGCCACTATGGAGAACAGTGTGGAGATTCCTTAAAAAACTGGAAATAGAACTGCCTTATGATCCAGCAATCCCACTGCTGGGCATACACACTAAGGAAACCAGAATTGAAAGAGACACGTGTGCCCCAATGTTCATTGCAGCACTGTTTATAATAGCCAGGACATGGAACAACCTAGATGTCCATCAGCAGATGAATGGATAAGAAAGCAGTGGTACATATACACAATGGAGTATTACTCAGCCATTAAAAAGAATACATTTGAATTAGTTCTAATGAGGTGAATGAAACTGGAGCCTATTATACAGAGTGAAGTAAGCCAGAAAGAAAAACACCAATACAGTATACTAATGCATGTATATGGAATTTAGAAAGATGGTAACAATAACCCTGCATACAAGACAGCAAAAGAGACACTGATGTATAGAACAGTCTTTGGACTCTGTGGAAGAGGGAGAGGGTGAGATGATTTGGGAGAATGGCATTGAAACATGTATAATGTCATGTATGAAACGAGTCGCCAGTCCAGGTCCGATGCACGATACTGGATGCTTGGGGCTGGTGCACTGGGATGACCCAGAGGGATGGTATGGGGAGGGAGGAGGGAGGAGGGTTCAGGATGGGGAACACATGTATGCCCGTGGCGGATTCATTTTGATATATGGCAGAACCAATACAATATTATAAAGTTTAAAATAAAATTTTTTTAAAAATTAAAAAAAAAAATAAAATTAGACTTTTACATGGAAGCCTAGTAAATATATAAAAATATAGGATGAGATGGTTAGGTAGCATCACCCACTCAGTGGACATGAATTTGAGCAAACTCTGGGAGATAGTGAAGGACAGGGAAGCCTGGTGTGCTGCACTCCATGGGATAGCAAAGAGTTGGACACAACTGAGCTACTGAACAACAACAGCAAAATACAATAGAAATTTAGAAAGAAATTCTATATCATAAAAAACTATATATGCACAAATATATATATATATATATATATATATTCCTATCTACATACAAACACACATGTATGTGTATATATATAGATAGATATAGACACAAACATACACACATACCTTCTACACTTTGGATTTGATAAATTGATATAAAACCCAACCATTTGAAAGATTATTCTTCTGACACTTAGAGCTCAGTAAGTGCTCATAGAAGGAAAAGAGAGAGTGACAACACTCTTATTAGAAAATAATGAAAGTTTACTTAGTACAGACAAATTTATAGTTAAGAGTTCAAATTATACTCTAAAATGAAACAGATATGTAGGGACTATAATAAGTTAATTATTAAATTTTAACTGTTAGATAATATTAAATAGAATTGCTAAAAAATGGAAAAATGCTAAAGTTGAAAAAATAAAATACAAAATAGAAAAACAATAAACTAGATTTATTAACTAGAGTCCTATAAAAATATTTGTAAAGCTAGTTTTTAAAAAAGTAAAATAATCTTATAACAAATCTAATCACAAATAAGTAGAAAACCTATGAGTGAACAAAATTAGAAAGGATAAAGAAATTTCACAGAATGTTTAGAAATGAAAAAAGATGAAAATACTATAAGCTGTCATCATAAAAACGTAATTGAATGAGAATGGGATAGTGTCCTGTGTTCATAAGCAGTAAAATGGAGAAACTTCTCGGCATGCAAGATTTCTCACAATCATTTCTACATTTCTGTTACCTCCCTTCTCTTAACTGGTACCACTAGTGTTGCCAAGTACAGTGTCTTAAACCCCCTTCTTCCTGGCCTACGTTCCTCTACTCTTCTCTTAGAACAACAGCTGTCACCTCTGCGTGTCATCTCTCTTCATTGTTCTCACAATTTTTAGAAGGTGCTACTGTTAATGGCATACATTGCAGTGTTTTTTTGTGGTTTTTACAGACTCTAAACCCCTGCTTTCCCTGCACTGCATTAAAAGCTTACTAAATGACTGGCAAACAAACTAATCAATGTTATCAGCAGTGTTTAGCAGCAAAATTAAAATATTACACCCTAGCAGTGAACACAAGAGGATGGCAAGAGTTAACATCGACATTTTAGGAATCAATAAACTAAAATGGACTGGAATCAGCAAATTTAATTCAGATGACCATTATATCTACTACTGTGGGCAAGAATCCCTTAGAAGAAATGGAGTAGCCCTCATAGTCAACAAAGAATCTGAAATGCAGTACTTGGGTGCAGTCTCAAAAATGACACAATAATCTCTGTTCATTCCAAGTTAAACCATTCAGTATCATGGTAATCCAAGTCTATACCGCAACCACTAAAGCCAAAGAAGCTAAAGTTGAACAAGTTTATGATGACCTACAAGACCTTCTAGAACTACTAACAAAAAAAGATGTCCTTTTCATCACAGGGGACTGGAATGCCAAAGTAGGAGGTCAAGAGATACCTGGGTTATCAGGCAAGTTTGGCCTTGGAGTACAGAATGAAGCAGGGCAAAGGCTAACAGAGTTTTGCCAAGAGAATGCTCCAGTCATAGCAAACACACTCTTCCAACAACACAAGAGATGAGTCTGCACATGGATATCATCAGGTGGTTAATACCAAAATCATATTGATTATATTCTTTGCAGCCAAAGATGGAGAAGCTCTATACAGTCAGCAAAAACGAGACCTGGGGCTGAGTGTGGATCACATCATGAACTCCTTATTGCCAAATTCAGACTTAAACTGAAGAAAGTAGGCATAACCACTGGACCATTCAGGTATGACCTAAATCAAATCCCTTACAGTTATACAGTGGAAGTGACAAATAGATTTAAGAGATTAATTTTGATAGAGTGCCTGAAGAACTATGGATGGAGGTTCGTGACATTGTATAGGAGGCAGTGATCAATACCATCCTCAAGAAAAACAACTGCAAAAAGGCAAAATAGTTGTCTGAGGAGGCCTTAAAAATAGCTGAGAAAAGAGAAGTAAAAGGCAAAAGAGTAAAAGAAAGATATATCCACCTCAATGCAGAGTTCCAAAGAATGCCAGTAAAGGACAGAAATGGTATGGACCTAACAGAAGCAGAAGGTATTAAGAAGAGGTGGCAAGAATACACAGAACTATACAAAAAACATCTTCATAACCCAGATAACCACAATGGTATGATCACTCACTTAGAGCCAGACATCCTGGAATGTGAAGTCCAGTGGGCCTTAGGAAGTATCACTACGAACAAAGTTAATGGAGGTGATGGAATTCCAGTTGAGCTATTTCAAATCCTAAAAGGTGATGCTGTGAAAGTGCTGCACTCAATATGCCAGCAAATTTGGAAAACTCAGCAGTAGCCACAGGACTGGAAAAGGTCAGTGTTCATTCCAATCCCAAAGAAAGGCAATGCCAAAGAATGCTCAAACTACCACACAATTGCTCTCATCTCACACACTAGCAAAGTAATGCTCAAAATTCTCCAAGCCAGGCTTCAGCAATATCTGAACTATGAACTTCCAGATATTCAAAAATTTAGAAAAGGCCGAGGAAGCAGAGATCAAATTGCCAACATCTGCTGGATCATCAAAAAAACAAGAGAGTTCCAAAAAAACATCCACTTCTGCTTTATTGATTATACCAAAGCTTTTGACTGTGTGGATCACAATAAACTGTGGAAAATTCTTCAAGAGATGGGAATTCCAGACCACATTATCTGCCTCCTGAGAAATGTGTATGCAGGTCAAGAAGCGACAATTAGAATTAGACATAGAACAGCAGACTGGTTCCAGTTTAGGAAAGGAGTACATCAAGGCAGTATATTGTCAGCCTGCTTATTTAATTTATATGCAGAGTACCTCATGCAGAATGCCAGACTGGATGAAGCACAAGCTGGAATCAAGATTGCTGGGAGAAATACCAATAACCTCAGATGTACAGATGGCACCACCCTTATAGCAGAAAGTAAAGAGGAACTAAGGAGCCTCTTGATGATAGTGAAAGAGCTGCTTAAAGCTCAGCATTCAAAAAACTAAGATCATGTCATCCAGTCCCATCACTTCATGGCAAATAGATGTGGAAACAATGACAGATTTTATTTTGGGGGCTTCCGAAATCATTGCAGATGGTGGCTGCAGCCATGAAATTAAAAGAGGCTTGCTTCTTGGAAGAAAAGTTGTGACCAGCCTAGTCAGCATACTAAAAAACAGAGACATTACTTTGCTGACAAAGGTCCATATAGATGAAGTTAAATGGACTACTGGTTTTTCCAGTAGTTATATATGGATGTGAGAGTTGGACCATAAAGAAAGGTGAGCACTGAAGAGTTGATGCATTTGAGCTGTGGTGTTGGAGAAGACTCCCTTGGACTGCAAGATCACACCAGTCAATCCTAAAGGAAATCAACCCTGAATATTCATTGGAAGAACAGATGTTGAAGCTGAAACTCCAATACTTTGGCCACCTGATGCAAAGAGCGGACTCATTGGAAAAGATCCTGATGCTGGGAAAAATTGAAGGCGGGAGGAGAAGGGGACAAACAGAGACTGAGTTTGTTGGATGACATCACCGACTCAGTGGACCTGAGTTTAAGCAAGCTCCGGCTGTTGGTGATAGACAGGGAAGCCTGGCGTGCTGCAGTCCATGAGGTTGCAGAGTCGGATACGACTGAGAAACTGAACTGAACTGAATGAACACAAAGAATGAAGCTTAGTACATTCTTTGAGAATGTACTTGTAAATTTTGCCCCCAAGTTTTGGCTGTTATTCCACGCAAACTCTCCCTTATACAGTATATCATTTTAAATTTAAATTTGTAAAACACTGAAAGAATCTGCCTTAATTATTTCAGACTTTTAAGTGTTTGTGTTTAAAATAAATTTGAAATTACTGAACTTGAGAATAAAGAGTATATACTTTAAATGCTTGAAATTATAAGTTAACACATGTCTTTCCTAACACATGTCAATTGCCTTGTTACATTTTTAGGAGGAAAACAAAAGAAACCATTTAACTAATAGAATTTTCTGGTTCAGGAAATACACTAAAAGTACATTTATAATCATTTTTATATCATTCCACATGCCAAATTTAGTCCAATTTTTTTCATATTATCTTTCAGACTATGTGTTGTTACTCTTATCTTGATATCTTTAGTGATCTTATTTTCTGCAAATGTTTCATACTTTATACTACCAAAGCTTACTTTAAACTAAGTACAAATCCAGTCTTATACATTATTTAATACTTATGCATGTTATTTATAAATTACTTAATTAAATAATTTACTTAATATCTTATATGTTATTTAACTCCTATAGGTTGAATCCACGCAGAGTATGATAAGAATTCTTGGACTCTCTGCTACCTTACCCAACTACCTCGACGTTGCTACATTTTTACATGTTAATCCCTGCATTGGACTTTTCTTCTTTGATGGCCGTTTTCGACCTGTTCCTCTTGGACAGACATTTCTAGGGATTAAAAGTGCAAATAAGGTAAATACTTCTTTTAAAAAATTATGCTTTTCTAGAAATATTTTTGTTGATGTATTGTTTAATACTTGTTTGACATTAGAGACTTCAGACCACCATTACAAATATGACAGCTTAGAAGAAAATCAAGTGCATTTCCTCAACTATATGTAGGAGAATGTCTCCTCTCCAAAAAGCTGCTTGTAATAGCTTGCATTGCTGTTATCAGTGAATATTTTGTATTCTTAGCTAAGAATACAGGTTATATATATATTCAAGAAGTTATTCTGATAGGATTGAAGGCAGTAAATAATAAAAGACTCTAGTTAAATCAGTAATATATATTATGATATATTATTCATCTAAAATAAGTAATACCATATATACAATTGAAAAATAATTTCATGGTAACAACTACTAAATGAGGTGTTCTGTTTAGCTTGTATAATTATCATATTAATTATATATACAATCAGCATTTCTGAAATTCTTTTGTGGTGTTCCTTAAATGTTATTACCATGTACCATTTGCATTATCAGGGTGCTTATTTTAGGCTTTTATAGAATCATGAAGGAATATTTTGCTTAAAATTTATACGTTTATTAAGTTTCATGACACTTATTTCCCCCTGTGGAACAAATAGTTTTAGGAGAAGATTCATGGGCCATATGACCTCTTTATGAAAGAAAATGAGAAAGAATCATGTGTTACTGTGTCAAACTTGATCTTTAGTGTATTATATTACTTCTTGTCTAAAAATAATTTTGTTACTAAAATAGAGCTATTTTTACCTTACAATATTATAAATAAAATACTTAGCTTAGAAAATACTAAGAGCCAATATCACTGCAACAGTTAATATACTCTATCTGCTTATTAACTAAGATATGTTTAGAATTGTGGGGAACCATTTCAAAATGTATACACAAAGGATAGTTCATGATGTAATAATAGTTATGAAATACATCTTTTATTTGATTGTTTCAAGTGGTTTTCAGTATTACTTGCTGCTTTTTTTTTTGTTATATCTTAAAATATATTTGATTATTTAGTTTATTTTAATGTATCATTAGAACAGATGTAGAGTTGTGTATAAGATTGTTCTTTCAGTTCATAATTTGAATGATAGCAGATGATTATCCCAGAAAAATATAAAGTGTTTTCAGATGCTTTCAGCCATCATAGAACTTATTTTTATCATAGAAATTGTTAAATCACTTAAACCTAATTAAATTCTAAGTATTTTCACCACAGTATGTTAGCATTGTAATCATAAAAGGAATGGTGTGAGATGTTGATCTGTGGTAATTATTTAGAAGGTTCAGAAATTTGGCAAAATTTACAAAATACTTTTATCAATCTTATGTAGTATAAATAATAAACTAATTATACATATTAGTTTTCTAAATGGAGAAGGCAACTAAAATGCATTAGTTTTACACTCAGCTGACATATACAGTTGGTAACAATTAAGCAACTCCCCAGGGTGTCGTTTAATATATTGTAACCATTGTTAATTTGTCATTTCTTATACTAAGAAATCCTTGTGGATTTTTGAAAGTTTCTTTCAGAAGCTCATGATATGATTCAGTTGTTGTGGAAGAACATGGGAAAATAGTGTCTAATGATTGAGAATTTTGTTTGGAGGAGTTTTGGTGGGTTTTTTTTAATAATTAATGGAGAGTCAATTGTCTTGTGATTATTTCATCTTACTTAATCACTAAGTCATAAGAGTTCCAGAATGTTAAAATGAAAGGATCTAAATTATAGTCATTTTAGATGTATAACATTTTCATCCCATGCAAAGTCTTAATCAGTGTTAAATAGAGAGACACAAGCTTGGTCACATGCCTCCTGCTTTATGGTAACCACCTTACCTTTTTATGGTTGGAAGTCATCTCATCATTAATAGAGAAAATGAGACCTTTTTAAAATTCATGAATTTGATACTAAATTTCCAATCAATTTGGAAAATGTTTCTGTAGAAAAATATTTACTGAACTCCATATTCATTACAGAAATAGTAAGCTTCCTTACATTTTGATATTCTGTGGTAATATTCTGTGATTTTGAGAGTTAGGAAAGCTCTGTATTTTTATGGAATGAAACAGAAGAAAAACAGCCTGAAGAATGGGCTTCTCTGGGGAAAACAGTGAAAAGAAACTTAAAATTATTTTAAAATATCTCTAATTAGAATATTGTTCTTAAAATTATTGTCTTTAAAAAACTTGGCATTCTTAATAAAGTTAGTACACTGAAAGTGTTGCATATGAGGTATTTTATTTGTAGTTTTTAATTACATTGTGTTTACTTCCTATGGGTTGTTATGTATTACGTATTGATACTGCACTTTTATTTCAGCATTCTGGCTAATCTGAAAATAAAAGGAGATGCCTCATAATTGGTAAAGATTTTTTTGTAGCTAAGCAGTTTATAATTGCTCTATTTGATATTTTTCATTTTTAAAAACTTTAAGGTGCAGCAGTTAAATAACATGGATGAAGTATGTTATGAAAGTGTTTTGAAGCAAGTAAAGGCTGGACATCAGGTACACTTTATCCTGTTTTTAGAGATTACATAATGATTAAAATTATTAATTTTATGGTCTTAAAAGTATTCTTCAATTCTGAAATAATGATCCACAGGTTTTATTTCTTAGTAATATTTTAGTCCACTAGGTAACCATTTAAGTCATAAATTTTTCAAAGATAATACTATCATCCTGATATTGATAGATCATGCTGTTTTGTTTGCCATTTTTATTAAATAGATAAGAGGAAGAAGAATTTCATCCTTAAGATAATACCAACCTCCTCTCACACATCAAAAATTTTAGTTTATTTGCATAATGTAAGAAATTAACATGCTATATTACTGTTGTTTCATGAAGTAGTAGCAATTGAAATATATATATAATAAATTTTCATGTTGTTTGGATATTAACTGCTCTTTAAATTCCAAGGTTCAAGATGTTACAATAAGGATTGTTAAGAAAAATGTAGAATAATGATAATTACGTACATAACAGCTAACCAATGCCAAATTGTATATGGTTCTTCAGGTCACTTTATATTATTATGGGATTTTTTTTCTACATTGTTAGCCTTTTATGGCAGGTAAAATGAAATTCTGGTCCTTTGTTTTTAAAATATTTTAAAAGCAGTGACATCTTTTTCCCCCAGACTAAATATTGTTTGGAACCTCAATATGTAAAACAAAGATAAACTAGAATTAAAAGTGGAACACTGCCCACTCAGCATTCTTGATGCATTTTTTCCCCCTTAAAGGCACAGTTTTAAAATTCTAACCTCAAGAAAATGTCCTTAGCAGCAAAAGAGACACAGATGTATAGAACAGTCTTTTGGACTCTGTGGGAGAGGGCGAGGGTGGGATGATTTGGGAAAGTGGCATCATTGAAACTTGTATATTATCATATGTAAAAACGAATCGCCAGTCCAGTTTCGATGCATGATACAGGATGCTCAGGGCTGGTGCACTGGGATGACCCAGAGGGATGGTATGGGGAGAAAAATGGGAGGGGGGTTCAGGATGGGGAACACATGTATACCCATGGCGGATTCATGTCAATGTATGGCAAAACCAATACAATATTGTAAAGTAAAAAAATAAAAAATAAATAAGAATAAAACAAAAACAAACAGAAAAGATCAGAAAAAAAACGTCCTTAGTTATAGGAATAACTTTTATGGAAAAGAAATCATGATTAAATTGTATGAGAATATTAGTAACTTATTAATATATTTCTTAATGATCAATAAATACCTGAAACTGCTAAAATTACCTTACACTTATTATCTCATTGACTTCTCTCAGCAGCCAATGAGGCAGACACTGTTATCCTAATTTCTCAGATAAGATGATGAGATGCTATGCTGAATGAAGTAACACATTGCCTTTGTTTTTACTCGTGCACTTACAAATAAGACCATGCAAGTGTAGCATCTTGGCTAGCCATGGTCTCATATCACTTTATTTGGATTTATTTTATAGCTTTGGTCCTCTTTGATCTTCATTAGAGAACTGCTTAGTGGGGTTCCATTATTTATCATGTACAAGTAAAGAAGTATTAAAAAACCAATGTTCTTTCTTTAATACAAAAATATGACCAAATACCACCAGTTCATTCTTGGTCTGGAGACAGAAAACTTTTCTGGAAAGGGCCAGATAGTAAATATTTTAGACTTTGTGGGGCTTATGTTTCAGGTACTCACCTGTACTATTGTAGCATGAAAGGAGCCATGGACAATATAGGAACAATTGGGCATGGCTATGTTCCAATAAAACTTTATTTATAAGAACAGGAACAGATGCATTCAACTTGCAGGCTGTAGTGTACCAACCTTTGTTCTAGATTTCCTCATGAGATTTATTTGTGGCAAATGTCTGATGATCCTAAAATGCTATCTTGAGAAACTTTTGGTAGCATTTCACAGGAAATCCTAAAACACAGTGATATGTTGCATAGCCACCAGTATTTGCACCATCTTGTAAAAGAACAGGATAAATTAAGTGTAATTAGCTAGATGTTACCACCATGGACATTTATTTCCAACTTTTATATTACAGACGATATCAACTATGTTATTAGCTAAGGAATCTAGCTCTGGAGCCTATGCCATATTATAAATATTCAGTAAATATTTCAATGTTTTCTCCATTAACTTTTTTTAATTAACTTTATTTTTTAGAACAATTTTGGGTTCACAGCAAAACTGAGCAGGAAGTAGCAAGAGTTCTCATACACCCCCTACCCTGGCACATGCACAACCTCCTCCACCATCAACTTATCTTCCACTGGTGTGACACTTTGGTTTCAGTCTATGAGCTCATGTTGACACATCAGAATCACCTAAAGTCTATTGGTTACATTAGGCTTCACTCTCCATGTTGTACTTTCTATGGGTTTGGACAATGTATCCACCATTATAGTGTCATACAGAAAATTTCACTGCCCTGAAAGCCCTCTCTGCTCAACTGATTCATCCTTCCTTCCCCTTAACCATTGCTAACCATTCATCTTTTCATTGTCTCTGTAGTTTTGTGTGTTCCAGAATGTCATATAGTTGGAATCATATAAGATTGTAGCCTTTTGTAATTTATTGCCTTTTCAGAATAGTTTCTTTCATAATATGTGTTTGAGGTAACTCCCTGCTTTTTCATGGCTTGATAGCTTGTTTTTTTTTTTAGCACTTAATAATATTCCATTGTCTGGATGTACCACAATTTATGTGTACATAACAGCTTTGAACAGATTTTATGTGGACATTAGTTCTCACTTCCTTTGGGTATATACCAAGGAGTGCAATTGCAAGATCAATATTTATTAAACTACTTCAACCTTTCTCCATATAATCTTATGTTATGAAATATGTCTTTTAAAAAAATAAAATGCAGCTTTATTCCTAAATATTGGGAAATAGAATGGTTGTATCTTCTATTGTAGGTAGATAAAAGTCCAGGTAAATATATTTAAAGAATCCTAGGAAGATTATATCCTCTTCCTCTTCTGGCATAGTTTGTTCTCTGGCTGTTACAGGGGCTAACATGTCCCTCTAGAGATCATAAAGTTCAAATGCTGGCTGGGCATGTTTCATCAGTAGAGATTAGATCTCACTGCCAGCCCTTTCATTCTTAGTGATGCCATCCATTGCATTACTTTTCAAAACAATAACTGCCATAGGGCAGGCACTTCTAGTAGTAAATTCAGAGCAGACAAGAGTGAGATGGAGAGAGAGGTTCATAGTGCTGGTTCCTGTTTAGAAAGGACAGCAAAGCTGGGAAGCCTCAGGAGAGGAGGAACCCAGGAATATAGAGAGTGCAAAACTACGGCAGAAGTTGCACACATGCATTACCTCCCGTTTTTTGTGTGCATGTCACGGTGTCCACAGTCACTAGCCTTTTAAGGATACGTGACCACCAAGCTGTCTCCTTTCTGTACACTTTGATCTGGCTAAAAATACACTGTGGGTGACTCAGTAAAGTGTGGTTGCAGTTTAGGAACCCACCGGAACGCTTCGGTATCAGTTCCTATCCAGATCTGTGCTCACATCCCTCTGCCCTTTAGGCTGCAGGTCTCACAGTTTCTGTCTCAATGACTAGTGATGATGTTTGTTTTCCATAATAGTGGGACTTTCTTCAGTTCTCTACACATACTACATACCCATTTACTTTTTTAAATTGTAAAACTAAAATAACTGTTTAAATTTTTTTTCATAGTTCTACTATTATTTTACCATTTCAAATTATTATTATAATTTTTATTCATGACCTGCTGGTCTTTTTTAATCCATTTGCACATGTACCTTTTAATTTTCCTCATTCAAACTTAATTTTAATTATTAGTTACAGTCCATTGCTAAATTATAATTACACTGTATATACAGTTTTATATTCACTGTTTTCCTTAATGAATAGTAAATAGTTTTCATTCTTTCTCCATGATCTTCTCAATGTTAATGTCTGTAAGAGACAGAAGGGAGTTTTTATTCAAGTTCTAATTTTTAGATGCTGTGTAAGTCACTTTGGACTTTTAAATCTTCATAATCTTCTAATATAAGCATTAAATCTCCTTTTGTTAAAAGAGAAAATGAGCATAAGACATGTTAAGCAGCTTCTCAAGGCCATACAGCTAGTAAAAGGTCACACCAGGATTGAAATACAAGCTTATGTTGATAAAATACACAGCATCTTCAGTACTTGACACTGTCACTTTAGCATTAAGCCAACATCAGCTGTTCTTCTTCTTATTGGTTATCCCGCCATTATTGAGTATATTAAATGTTTGAGGCTCGCTCTTATTAAAGATGTGCTAAGTTGCTTCAGTTATGTCTGACTCTGCAACCCCATGGACTGTCATCTACCAGGCTCCTATGTCCATGGGATTCTCCAGGCAAGAATACTAGAGTAGGTTGCCATGCCCTTCTCCAGGGCATCTTCCCAACCCAGGGATTGAACCTGTGTCTATGAAGGCTCCTGACTTAAGACAGGTGGATTCTTTACCACTAATGCCACCTGGGAAGTCCCTTATTAAGGACAGGACTGCTGTAGTGATCATCTTTCTATTATTTTTTCTATTGAAACGTTTACTTAGGGTAAGTTGTCTAAAATAAGATTACGGCACAAATGGCCACATTTTGTGATCTTACCCCATGATCCTATGATGCACTCCAAATGGGTTATCACATTTTGTTGTCATAGCAGACCTACAAAGGATTTTACAAACCTACACCATGTCCTTCTGAATAATTTTATCAAGTTGTATGATGTAAGTTATGATCTGATGTGTGTGTGTCATTTTGAATTTGTTTTACAATTTTAAGGTGTATAAGACCATGTGTTTTACCAGTGAAATTTTTTCTTATCTACAATTACCTCTAAATTATGATTACAAAAACACGTGTTTTACATACCATTTTGTCCGTGCTTTGCTTTGGATGTGCTGCTACTTTCCATTAGAAAAACATGTTCTTCCCTGTGTTTTTTGCTTCACGTGTGACCCTGTGGTCTTTGGCCTCTGTAATTACATATTTAAAATGTTTAATATAAAATATGATTAATATACTGATAACAGAGAGTGACCAGTAAAAGAGCTTAAACAAATTTAACCTTTGGGCACTCCATAAAGTAAAAATGAGGGGGGAAAAAATGATTGAATTCTACCATTCAGAGATAGTGTTGGTGTATGTCCTTCTATTTCTTAAAATGCATTTTACTCCCTTAATTTTCTAATTTCTCTATTTTCTCTACCTAAAGATACAATAGAAAAATAAATGGAAACAATAACATGTAAATAAACACTTAAAGATGTCAGATTTTAAAAGTTTAATCACTGTTCTTTGTGGTGTTTTGTTTTGTTTTGTTTTTTTAGGATTTGTGTTCCAGTGGAACAGGTCCCACTAAGTAAGACTCGGTTATAAGGAAATATTGTTGGTTAAGTTCCTAGTGTGGTGTCATGTACATGGGGACTCTGATAAATAGGATTTTGTTTGATAAATTGCTCATCTTCATAGATCCTTAGTTTATTGGGGATACTGGGAAATATTGAATGCATCAGGACTATGGCCCATTGGTTGATATTTGCCTCTAATATTACTGGTATTACAAATGCCCAGGCCAGTACCTTCAGATGTTAAGTACTATGTTGTTGGTTGTTAAAGCAGCATCTTAGTCTTTTACATTAATGTGATCATTTCAGTAAAAAGCTCTTTTACAACACACTTTGAGAACAAACCTCTTTTTCATTTCTTTAAATTATCTGTATTATGTATGTAATTTTGGGAAAGTTGCCCAAAACTAAAATCTTTTTCTGTTTTAATCTTTTCAAAAGAATCGTTCTGTCTGTTTAAATCTTCTATTTGCAAGTTTCTCTGCCAAATGCTGTTTGGCTTAGAAGTTCAGTTAGCTTGATAGGTGGCAGCTTCTGCTGATTGTCTTTGTAATATGTCCAGAACTGGGATTGAAAAGTGTGCTTACTTGGAAAAGAGGATTGTTACGCATTTTGACTTTGGAAGCTGAGGTAGGTACCTATTTCAACAAGGCTAGCAATCTTTGTCTGAATCCATCACACAAGAATTGCTATTAATACTTCATGGTAGTCTTTGATTACTAAGACTCATATGGAAGTTTGTTTTCAGGGCCTTGCATTCTTTCACTGGATTATTTTTCTCTTATCTGCTTGAAGAAATGCCTTCACTAAGCTGTGGTCCTTTGCTTTTATTAGAAGGTTAACAGAAAAGTCCCCAGTGGAGTAGAGTTTAAAGTTTCATTTTTTCCCTCATAATTGAGGTTGAGTATAATGTTATCCTAGTCACTTGCTGTCTTTGTGTAAGGTTCCAAGTGATAAATTCCAACAAATGAGTTTGTATCCATCTGTCAGAAAATGAAAAATAGATAATTCAACAATCTTTTAACTTATTATCTCAAAAATTGACAGCTAAATTAACTCTTCAATTATATTATTCTGCCTAACTCTAGTGACTGAAAGGTCTAACAATATGTACTTCATTCTAAGAAATTCTTCTGTATAAATGTTTTGTTTTACATATGAAAGTGCAGTAAATTGTGTGTGTGTGTGTGTGTGTGTATCTGTGTGTGTACAGAGAGACAGAAAGAGAAATAGGCAGACTGAAAGCTTTGGTCTGGAATTCAGTTATAACTAACTGCACATTAGTGCATTGTTATTAAGCAGCCAGTATATATTTGATAAATGTACCTTTTTTTATTATTAAGGGAGCATAAGTTATTTCTTATAGGGCTGTGTACCTAACAAACTATAGCTTTATTTTACTGCCTTTTAAATATAGTTTAGCAGTTAGTGTACAGTAGTAAAAAAATTGTAAGTCAGTCTGTTCTAGTTCAGGAAAACATTCAGTCTTTTTTTTTTTTTTGCTACCACTTCATGCCTACCGGGAGAAGGCAATGGCAGCCCACTCCAGTACTCTTGCCTGGAAAATCCCATGGATGGAGGAGCCTGGTGGACTGCAGTCCATGGGGTCGCTAGAGTCAGACACGACTGAGCAACTTCACTTTCACATTTCACTTTCATGCATTGGAGAAGGAAATGGCAACCCACTCCAGTGTTCTTGCCTGAAGAATCCCAGGGACGGGGGAGCCTGGTGGGCTGCCATCTATGGAGTCGCACAGAGTCGGACACGACTGAAGCGACTTAGCAGCAGCAGCATGCCCCACCACCTTGCCAACTAGTTAAAAAAATTCTTTCAATGACTATTCCTTAATTTTGTTTATTTGTTTGCCTTCAAGTTGTTTCATATTTTAGATTTTCTCTCTAGTTGTGC
The DNA here is from genome assembly GCF_029378745.1 of Bos indicus. Lineage (NCBI taxonomy): Eukaryota > Metazoa > Chordata > Mammalia > Artiodactyla > Bovidae > Bos > Bos indicus. Next base: position 49,487,175 of record NC_091768.1, read on the forward strand.
TTCCCCTAAACAATTTTATTGGAGCAACTACTTTTCAGACCATTATTAAGACTAAAAATATGTGTCCGTTTCAAAAAAAAAAAAAACTATAACTCTCAGGCAAATAAATACTTTTCATGCTGAGAATTAAGTTTCCTCTTATATATATAAATGAATTAATTTTGTTTCTCTCCACTTAAATTTAATTAGAACAGAGCAAATTTCATGTTCAAAAGCCATGCTGATGATCTCTGATCATAATGTTGCATGGGTTTCAGTGTACCAATCATCCAAACTTGTGTGTTCATGTACTTAATAGATTTCATGTGCAACTTTGTCTTAAAAGTATTAAAAGCAGTAGGAGGCAGTTGTGTTCCACTCAAGCATGTGTGATGACAGATGGAGAAAATCTTTTCATGTTGACTTTTCAACAGCCATACTCTGCAAGACTTCAAGCTCTTCTTGGCTATTGGGAAATTAAAAGTTGGCGATTCAGCCTTTAATTTTGATCCATCTGCTCAAACTAATGAGACGTCTCATTTGTAAGCTTCTCTTTGCGTTACCAAATGCAAGTACAGCTTTATCATTCCTGTTAATAATTCCCCTCCTCCTGTGTAACTCGCAGAATGGGAAAATAATTGATGCCTTAACCCTATTGAGATTTTTCTAGTTATACAAACTTTGTTACAGTGATAGGAAAAGAAATTAGAAACTGCCTCAGAGGTTATAGCATATTTTTTAAGTTTACTTGTTCTTTTTTCACATTATCAAAATGTTAAGATCCTTACTCAATAGCTTCTTACTCAAAGTCTACCTCCAGTTTCAAGAATAAAAGGTTTTGCAGTATTAAAAAGAAAAAAATAATTTCAACCTTGGATTAATGCTAAACATCAGCTTTTCCTTATTCACATATGTGCCTTTTTCTTCATTATTTGTAAGTTTTTCATAGATATATATGTTTCTAGTAAGAAACCACCTTAAAAATTGACTAATAATTATATATTAATTTATTACTGTCTTAAGGAAATTCTTTGTTTTTTAGCATTATAGTTTATCTAAAAATAATTATGTCCAATTGAAAAAAACTACTTTGCTAACTTTTATAATGGAATTTTTCCATTGACCCTTTGCCTAAAAAGTTTTCTTCCTCCATCTCTCATTCTTGGTACTAATGGTTTTGTCATATCAAATTTGTCTGCGGCATGAATTTTATAGGTAAAGTATTACAGAGCTTCTTTCTTTTCTGCCTTCTTTGCTTCCTCCCTTCCCCAAACTTTGACATCAGCCCCAAGGAATAGAAGAGCAAAATTCATATTCAAGCCCCATTGTGCTTAGTTGCTCATCTGTGTCCAGCTCTTTGCAACCCTGTGGACTGTAGCCTGCTAGGCTCCTCTGTCCATGGGATTTCCCAGGTAAGAATGCTGGAGTGGGTTGCCATTTCCTCCTTCAGAGGATCTTCCCGACTCAGAGATTGAACTCGGATCACCTTTGTCTCCTTCATTGCAGGCAGATTCTTTACCTTCTGAGCCAATCTGAGCAAAATGTATAAGGAGGGGACATTTTAACAATTATGAGCATAAGAATTAAGGACATTTCTCCTTCATCTTTGCTGCTAAAGATGGTAGTACTAAAGAAACATTTTAGGTGTTTTCTAAGTATGAGAAACGCTAAAGGAAGCATTCACTAAACCTCTACCTTTGGGGAAAAGAAAACAAAACCCCTCCCTACCTATGGGAAGAAAACTCTGATGAGTCTGCTATCAAATTGAAATTTCCTTATTCTTCCTTATTTCACAGGCAAAATTAGTTTTTGATACTGTTGAGTTCTATATTTTATGTTTTAATCCGTATTACTAGTGTTCACTTAGATATTTTTTTTTTGTCTTCTCTCTGTATGATTTCCATAGTATATCTGTGTACATTTAGTTAAAATGAAGACTAAAACAGAACATTCTTATATCATAGAAGGAGTTTCTGGTATGACATAATGAAAATGTATCAAAGAGAATTGAATTATAATTATATTTAGAAGTCAAAATTTTAAAATTAGACAGTATAGTTCAGGGAAGTAGTTTTTTAGCACTGTCAGCTGCAAGGTTGATCCTGTGATCACTGTACTGGGTACTTTGGTCATGCCTAACTTAGGAACATGGAAAATGATGTCAGCCGAGGCATTCTGCTCTTTCCCCTGCCAAAGCCAAAGGGAGTTCCAACTAAATATTAAGTCAAAGCAAAACTTGATACATGCTTAATGAAAGTCTGTTTTGTTTTTTTTAAGGCGAAACTCCCTTATGATGGTCACTCACAGCTGGGAATAAAATAATCAAAGGGATTACAAAGAGGTTATAAAGTGGAAGTAGTTGCAAAATGCCAGTTTTTCTTTGTGCTTTTCTTTTCTGGCTCTTGTAATACAAACTCACCTTCCTTGTCTTTACCTTCTAACCTTTTGGGCCATCTTTTTTCATTGTTTGTAGCCTTTAGTGGATCTCTGCTTCATCTTGCTAGACTTCTGGTTGATGTCTTTTGGTACAGAGAAAGCAACAAGTCACCACATATTCAGGACCCCATGGGGCAGGACCTAAGCCTTATACTTAGGTCAAATGATTCCTTCTCTACCTGACTTGTTCCTAGACCCTTTTAAAATTTAGCACTCTTTCTTGTATCATTCCATCCCAGTTATTGACCTTTATGAAATAACTTATATATTTATATTCCTAACCCAGAGCTCTTCCCTGAACTCTAGATCCATATTATCCTGGCTGACCTCTCCTCCTGGATATCACAAATACAGTATTCCAAACCAAGTACATAATTTGCCCCCTCTAAACCAATGGTTATTTCTTCCATTATTCCTTGGTTCAATTCAGTGAATGGCATAACTATAGATAGAGTTCTGTAAAACAGAAACCTAAAAGTCACCCTAGTCAACTCTGTCTCCTGTGTTCTCATTTCTAGTCCATCATTAAGACCTGTTGATTTGACCTGCCTCTTAAGTCTTCTCATTTCTTTCCATCACTTTCTTTTGCACCATCACCTCCAGCACCTAATCCAGGTACCTGTCAGGTCATCCATGACACCTCTTAGCTGCTTTGCCTCTCTTAACTCTTCCTTCTATGTCCATTCTGGCCTTGCTCTAGCTGTTCTGTCCACTGGAGCTGTATCCTTTCAAGGTACAGCTCCAGAATGACACATGAGTACTTAAGGCTCCTTTCAAAGGGCCCAGGGGTCCCTATATTGTTTGGCCATTACCTCTTTTCATTTTCATCACATACGTGTCTTGCCCTCATCTCCCACCTCCCATCTTCCTGGCCTTCTTTCTTTTAGAGATGCTCTTTAACTTGCCCCTGAGCTAGTGTATAACTTGTTCTCTCTGCCTCACACATTCTTCCTTATTCTCCACTTAGTTGTTCTCTACTAAATCCTTTAGATTTCATCTTTCTTAAAGAAGCCTTTTTTTTTTTTTTACCTCTTTCACCTCCCTGTTATGAACTATATAATAACACAATGTATGTCTTCTTCCTCTTTCTTACTATAGATTTACATTTTTCCTGGCTGTTTTTGATTAATAACCACTTTTCAGTAGAAGATCATAAGTCACATAGGAAAGGGGGCATCTCTACTCCGGCTCATAATCATATTATCATGGCCTTACCAGTACCTAGCACACAGCTGGTGTTCACATATTGTGTGACAAATAAGTGAATGGAAGATATGGTAGTCTTTGTAAGTCTTAACTTATTCTTAAAGGATTAGGGAGCAATCAACTTCAAAGAAAATAGTAATTAGATCCACAGTAAGCCGAACGCCCAGGCTGAGGAAAGAACACCTGGAGAAGTGGCATGACATCAAAGATTGCTTTGATTACTTTCTTAGGGAGTTTTTTCCTCCCTGTAGTCTATAAAGATCAATGAAAGAATGCTGGTATTCTCCTTAAAAATATTTTATTACATACATTTATTCTTAATATTATTTCATGTATTTATAGTCTTCTCTGTTAGAAGTACTAAATTATCTCATTTTCTCCTAAAATAAAATGTCCATGTGACTTAGCTGTTTTTCATGATATGGGTAACATTTGTGCCACCAGTTATTTTAAGTTAATATGTTCTTTCTTTTATTTCTACTCATTAAGCCCTAGAGGAGTAACTTTTGAACCCTTTAAAAATTCTACAATTTTAAGAAAGCGAAGTTTCTGAACTATAGTTTACCAAAGGAGTACTCAATTATACTCGAGATTTTATCAGTTTCTTTGTTAGCTTTGTAATGTTTTCTTCATTTGCACAGGGAATACTTTTTGATGAGGAATAGTAGAATTGCATTTTCCTTCATTGTTCTTAAAATTACTTTTTTGCTAAGTCTTCAAGGACTTTTATTACTAAAATAACACATTCTTATAACAATTGAATCAACACAAATATGTGAAAAGAAAAGACTAATGAATTACTGTTGTCTCCTCACCTCTGCTCACTTCAGTGCCTTTGCGCATGAGTGTATTCAGTTTTCTCCTGGTGCATACAGACATATACAGGTATGTACATACCTTTAGGCGTTTGAGTTTTTTAATGTTGGTAATCAGTGGTTTCTGGAATTACAGCACAAATTGTTCAAGCACATGGAACAGTTTGTCTCAGAATGACTTTTAGAAGTTTTCAGGATATAAACTAAATTTTCATCTATCCTTATACAGCCTATAGGTCTTCTGCCAAAAGATCAAAAGAAAAAAAAATGCTGTGTATAATCTTGGAATAAAATTGGAAGTAATACAAGTGGTTTTACTTTTGTGAAACTGGTTTTATTTTTATATGTTGAATCAGTAAAATTTCCTTATAGAAGTTATCACCACCATTTCTATCCATTTTCTCATTCTGTGTCTTCTTTGTTGCCCCTCTTCATATTTAAGTAGAAAAATGTGAAGATAGTACGAGTTTTGCTTTGCCCTCTTATAGGTACTATTATGTTGCTGTTGCTAAGCCGCTTCAGTTGTGTCCGACCCTGTGTGACCCCATAGACGGCGGCCCACCAGGCTCCCCCGTCCCTGGGATTCTCCAGGCAAGAACACTGGAGTGGATTGTCATTTCCTTCTCCAGTGCATGAAAGGGAAAAGTGAAAGTGAAGTCGCTCAGTTATTTCCGACTCTTAGCGACCCCATGGTCTGCAGCCCACCAGGCTCCTCAGTCCATGGGATTTTCCAGGCAAGAGTACTAGAGTCGGGTGCCATTGCCTTCTCCAACTATTACCATATTATTATATAATTTTCCTGTCAGATCTGTATAACTGTAACTATCAGACTTTGCATATATGCTTTTTGCAAGTAGCCAGTGTATAAATGCATGTTTTACATGAAAAGTAAAGTTAGTTAAATTGTATATAATTTGTTACAAATTTTATTATTTGAAAGATTTGATATAGATCCATAGTTGATTTAAATGAAATATTCCAAACTTAGGAAGTGAATTTATTAGGTTATTTGGTAATTTATTGATGTAATTTTTGTAATTGCAATGTTAAATTACAGTAAATGTATAATTATCAGGAAGCATTGACTATTTTGCGGTATTTACTTTTGTCAAATACTCTGTATATTTGGAATTTTCACTAATTCTGTTTGAACAATAATATAAATAATTAAAATAACAGTATAAAATAAAGATAAATGTAAACTATGTTTCATGGTTTAAATTTACATTTTAAACCATGTTTCATAGTTTACATTTATCTTTATTTTATACTATGTTATTTTAATTACTTATATTATTGTTCAAATAACAGTAATGATATAGATTTGGGAAGAAGTAAAACAGCATTTGACTGCTTGTAATCATTTTTCTTTTATGCACCATGGAAAATTCTCCAGACAGTAATTCAGAATATTTTACATTAAATTGTTGGAAGTTAATTTGACAGCTGTTTATTTCATTTTAGAAAATGATAAATTAAATTTCTATTAGCTGGTTTCCAGCTGATATTTGGACTTGGTAGCAGTTGATATTTGGAAGCAGTTGGTAGGTATATTTAATAAGTTTAATTACCACCCCAAGGATTTGTTGACTACATTTTTGTAGCCATCTTTTACAGTATTTTTTTTTCTTTTTAAATTAATTTGTATTGGGGTATGGTTGCTTTAGAATGCTGTGTTAGTATATACTACACAGCAAAATAAATCAGCCATACATGCACATATATCCCCTCCCTTTTGGACTTCCTTCCCATGTTTATTAAAGCTAAGCATAAAATTTTGTGTCCCAGAAATCTGATACAGCTATTTGTGTATTTGCTAAAAGTGCAAAAAAGAGAGCTGAATATTTAAATTCAATGAACCACTGCAAACATTTACTGTCTTTTCTTGTAACTAGGGTTTTTATCAGTTTTTTGTGGTTATTGTTGTAGTAGCATATTTAACGGAGAAGGCAATGGCACCCCACTCCAGTACTTTTGCTTTGAAAATCCCATGGACGGAGGAGCCTGGTAGGCTGCAGTCCATGGGGTCGCGAAGAGTCGGACACGATTAAGCGACTTCACTTTCACTTTTCACTTTCATGCATTGGAGAAGGAAATGGCAACCCACTCCAGTGTTCTTGCCTGGAGAATCCCAGGGACAGGGAAGCCTGGTGGGCTGCCATCTGTAGGGTCGCACAGAGTCAGACAAAACTGAAGCAACTTAGCAGCAGCAGCAGCAGCATATTTAAGTGAGAAGGGATGGGAAAAAAGAAACTATGTCTCTATAGTTAATAGTAAAATATTCTGTTTTTTAAGAGAATAGTATAATAGTGTCAGATCTTATCTTACTTTTTTCTTGGTTTTGTGAATGAGTAGCTAGGAAGTACAGCTCTGACTATATTATGGCAAATAAAGTGAGCATTTCCCACCTGTACCGCGTTCATCACGTTAGTGGCTGCTCTTGAAATATGGTGAGTGACTTAAGTCTTGTGAAGGTATTACTCTACATGCATGCTAGCTAGCCACAGGCTAACTTTATTAAAAACCACACACACACACACACACACATGCGCACACAGAAATAGGAGACACTTAGGTAGGGTACAGACCTTTAGTTTATTCATAGAGCATGGTGTTGGTTGCCCCTTTTTACAGGGTAACATGGTAAGAGCCAGCTACCTCTGTGTACAGGGGTTGCCCCATAGGAATGCTCCAAAATTTATTTATTTATTTATTTTTATTTGATAAATTTAACGCCTTTTATTGCCATACCTCATTTTACTGTGCTTTGCTTTAGTGAACTTTATAGATACATGTTTTTTTTTTGTTTTTTTTTTTTCCTTGTTAATTTTCTGTTTAGTTGATCTATCCATAAGTGTGAGTGGGGTATTAAAGTCTCCCACTATTATTGTGTTATTGTTAATTTCTCCTTTCATACTTGTTAGAATTTGTCTTACATACTGTGGTGCTCCCATGTTGGGTGGATATATATTATATAATTGTTATATCTTCTTCTTGGATTGATCCTTTGATCATTATGTAGTGACCTTCTTTGTCTCTTTTCACAGCCTTTGTTTTAAAGTCTAATTTATCTGATACGAGTATTGTGACTCCTGCTTTCTTTTGGTCCCAATTTGCATGGAAAATCTTTTTCCAGCCCTTCACTTTCAGTCTGTATGTGTCCCCTGTTTTGAGGTGGGTCTCTTGTAAACAACATATGTAGGGGTCTTGTTTTTGTATCCATTCAGCAAGTCTTTGTCTTTTGGTTGGGGCATTCAACCCATTTACGTTTAAGGTAATTACTAATAAGTATGATCCCGTTGCCATTTACTTTATTGTTTTGGGTTCGAGTTTATACACCATTTTTGTGTTTCCTGTCTAGAGAATATCCTTTAGTATTTGTTGGAGAGCTGGTTTGGTGGTGCAGAATTCTCTCAGCTTTTGCTTGTCTGAAAAACTTTTGATTTCTCCTTCATACTTGAATGAGATCCTTGCTGGGTACAATAATCTGGGCTGTAGGTTATTTTCTTTCATCATTTTAAGTATGTCTTGCCATTCCCTCCTGGCTTGAAGAGTTTTTATTGAAAGATCAGCTGTTATCCTTATGGGAATTCCCTTGTGCGTTATTTGTTGTTTTTCCCTTGCTGCTTTTAATATTTGTTCTTTGTGTTTGATCTTTGTTAATTTGATTAATATGTGTCTTGGGGTGTTTCTCCTTGGGTTTATCCTGTTTGGGACTCTCTGGGTTTCTTGGACTTGGGTGATTATTTCCTTCCCCATTTTAGGGAAGTTTTCAACTATTATCTCCTCAAGTATTTTCTCATGGTCTTTCTTTTTGTCTTCTTCTTCTGGAACCCCTATGATTCGAATGTTGTAGCGTTTGATATTGTCCTGGAGGTCTCTGAGATTGTCCTCATTTCTTTTAATTCGTTTTTCTTTTATCCTCTCTGATTCATTTATTTCTACCATTCTATCTTCTAATTCACTAATCCTATCTTCTGCCTCTGTTATTCTACTATTTGTTGCCTCCAGAGTGTTTTTAATTTCATTTATTGCATTATTCATTATATATTGACTCTTTTTTATTTCTTCTAGGTCCTTGTTAAACCTTTCTTGCATCTTCTCAATCCTTGTCTCCAGGCTATTTATCTGTGATTCCATTTTAATTTCAAGATTTTGGATCAATTTCACTATCATTATTTGGAATTCTTTATCAGGTAGATTCCCTATCTCTTCCTCTTTTGTTTGGTTTGGTGGGCATTTATCCTGTTCCTTTATCTGCTGGGTATTCCTCTGTCTCTTCATCTTGTTTAAATTGCTGAGTTTGGGAGTCCTTTCTGTATTCTGGCAGTTTGTGGAGTTCTCTTTATTGTGGTGTTTCCTCGCTGTGTGTAGGTATGTGGAGGTGGCTTGTCAAGGTTTCCTGGTTAGGGAAGCTTGTGTCGGTGTTCTGGTGGGTAGAGCTGTATTTCTTCTCTTTGTTCAGTCGCGCTATGGGGAGGGAGGGAGGGATGCTGCAAACAAATGACACTGGCGTGTGCTCGCAGTGCCTCAGCCACACTGGGTCTGCCCCCGCTCACGGCGAGTGTAGCCTCCCTGCCCACACTGCTCAGGCTCTAGGTTGTTCCGCCGGGAACAATCCGAGGCTGGGCCTGGGTTGCATGCACCTCCCAGGTCCAAGCTGCTCAGGTTCAGGCACTCAGGTAGTCCTCAGAGGCGCAGACTCAGTTGGGGCTGCATTTTGTGCTCTTCCCAGGTCCAAGCAGCTCAGGTGATGAGGTGTTTGGTGAGCGCCAATGCTGCGACTTATCACCTCCCCGCCACTTGGTTATCTGGGTGTAAAACCGGCGCACCTTCTCAGGCAGATGTTGACCGTCCAGACCCCCAATAAGTTTTAGTTAGCAAAGAAGCCAGTTTTATAGATAATGTCTCTCTGGGGCTGTGATTGCCCCCTTCCGGCTCTGGCTGCCTGTCACCGGAGGGGGAAGGTTTGCAGCCGGCTACCTCTGTTTAGTCCTTTGTTCCGTGCGCGGGCTGGCGGTGTCTTAGGTTAGGGCTGGCTTTTCGCATGGTAGATATCCCACAGTCTGGTTTGCTAGCCCAAATTATTTCGCTCAGATAGTGCTCAGGGTATTCAGGCCAGATTCTTACTCTCAGCGATGCATCCCGCGCCGCGCCTCCCTGCCCAGCCCCCGCTTGCTAATGGCGGATGCAGGCGTCTGCGCTGCTTCTCCGCTGGAGGAGTTACCGTAGGGCTCGCAATCTGTGAGTTTTAATTGTTTATTTATTTTTTCTCCCTGTTATGTTGTCCTCTGTGCTTCCAAAGCTTGGCACGGATTCGGCAGTGAGAAGGTTTCCTGGTGTTTGGAAACCTCTCTCTTTTTAAGACTCCCTTCCCGGGACAGAGCTCCGTCCCTCCCTCTTTTGTCTCTTGTATTGTCTTTAATATTTTTTCCTACCTCCTTTCGAGGAGTTGGGTTGCTTTTCTGGGTGCCTGATGTCCTCTGCCCGCATTCAGAAGTTGTTTTGTGGAATTTACTCGACGTTTAAATGCTCTTTGATGAATTTGTGGGGGAGAAAGTGTTTTCCCCGTCCTACTCCTCCGCCATCTTGGCGCCTTCCCCCAGAATGCTCCAAAATTATAAAACTTGAAACTTATGTAGCCGCTGCTGGTACATCCTTCCTTCTAGTAGGGGAAGAGAGGATGTAAGGAAGAGAGAGGGAAGGAACAGAGGAGACAAAGAAGTAGACCAGCTGACCTGCCCAAGGACCTTCTCTTTCACTCTGGAATATAAATAGATTCTCTCTTGAGGAGGGAAGAGGCGCCTGTACCCTGGAATATCTCTTTGAATGAAAAGAAGAAGCCTCTAGGCTTTATTACCTATAGAATGGGAAGAAATGGTGCTGGGAGAGTGGAGACATTCTCTGCTAGTAGAGCCCTTCAGTTTCCACTGCTCGGAAGGCCCTGACCATGTAGGATCACCAGGAACTTCAGGGAGGATCTTTTTCCAACAAGACCTAAAGGTATCTTGCAAGGACAGGTACTCTACCAAACTATCCCAGTAAGATAGTTCTCTGCTACCACTGCTTTATAAACATCCTTCTAACCTCACCTAACTCTCTCCAATTGTCCTTTGTTCTGTTCTCTGTGGACTTTGATCTCATCATTTTTTACTATGGTATTTTATCTGCTCTGTCTTGGAGCTGTATTTTTTAAATCACGTGGAGAAAAGCTAAATAAGTTAACATGTCTTATGGATGGTCGAACGATAATGTACCTTTTTTAAAGTACAGTTATAAGTATCTCAACTTGGGTTTGTAGATCTTTTGTTTCTTCTTTTTTTCTTTTTTTTTTTTTGTTGATGGGTCAATCAAAGAGTACAGTACAGATATATGGAGAACTAAGGTGGTTTTTTATTTGTAAGCACAAACACAAGAGCAGTCACAAAAAATGGAGACATTTAAGAGCCAGTCTAAGAGGAATTACAACTTTGTGATTTTCTCTTTATAGCAATACAGTTTTAATTAGTCTAGTTAGTAAATTTTATTGAGAGATTATTGGCTTAGTGGGATTTTTTTCTGCTCAAGAAGGTTTAAACAATTCTTTTTCTGGAGAATCTATTCAAGTGTATTAATGTATTAAATGCACAGTTGGATATTTAGAAATTATAAGTAGTGATTATTGTCTAAGAAAATAAATAAAAAATACTGATAGAAATCTTAAAAATACATTTTTATGTTCTTATCTTACTGAAATTCAGTTCAGTCCAAAACATCTTATAATATTGAATAGTAATAGAACTTCAAGTCCAACAGCATCTGTAGAAGTGAAATTGTTAGCTCATTAATGAATTTTATTTGCAAAGTAATAGACTAGCTATTCTTGCTTAATTTGCTATACAGAATAGATGTTGCTATTTTGGAACTGTCAATAACAAACGTCAATGCAATTTGGACTGTCATGGACATCAGTAAAGCATTTTTCTGTGTGTGATGCTATAATGTATTGAAATATTCTTTATTCTGTTTCATCAGTCTTTAGTGGATTGACCTAGGTTTAGAAATGAATTAAGTTAATACAGTTGTACTATGGGGACTAACTGAGAGTGGTGTAGTTTGGTTCAGATATTAGTCATATTTGAAAACATCTTTGATAAAGCATGTATTCAGAGTGGTTAGAGTTTTAGAACTTTATTAAATTACTTCATTATTAAATTAATTATTACAAGTAGGTTGACTTCAACATAATGTTTCTTAAAAGTTTTACTTATGTGTGTGTCTGTATGAACACTTATAATCTTTTAACACTTACAGTGTAGACTGAAATTTTAAATGCAAATTGAATTGTAGACTTTAGAAGCTTATAAATTACTGGGACTTCCCTGGTGGCTCAGACTGTAAAGTATTTGCCTGCAATGCAAGATACCAGGGTTTGACCCCTGGGTCAGGAAGATCCCCTGGAGAAGGAAATGCTACTCACTCCAATATTCTTGCCTGGAGAATTCCATGAAGAGAGGAGTCTGGCGGGCTGCAGTCCATGGGGTTGCAGAGAGTAAATTACTAAGAATGGTTCATAATTGGGATCTCTTCTAGGAGCCTGTTTGCCTTCTTAAGGTGAGAGCTACAGTGGGTAGAGTGCTAAGTATAGAAACTGCTACACTTTTCTTGCAGCATGTGAACCATATCTGACTTGTCAGTATTAATTCTAGGTATTGAAAAGAATGGAGATGGCTTATAAAACTAGACCAAGGCAATGCTGGTAAATATTCAGCAAGTATTTTTTGAATAGCCAGTGTGGGCCAGCAACTGTGCTAAATACAGAAAACAGAGACACTCTACATTTGTGTTGCTTATAAGCTGATGAAGGAACCAAAGGCTAATTAAATCATTGTGCATAAAATGTAAATTACAGATTTCACAATAAACTTTTACCTACTCATTTTAGCATGTTGATGATTTTCTAACTCCATCTTTCCTTTCATTCCATTGTATGTAAAAAAAGAGCATTCCCCTTCCCATTTGTTCATCTCTCTGTTGACTCAGATTCCTATTTTATTCAAAAGGTTATAATCCATTATTACATTATTATAAAATAACCATATTAGCCCAAATTCGGCAGTTGGGAGCCCCTTCATACTGGCTTCTTTATCCTTTTGACATGTCCACATCCCAGAATTGGAATTAATCATTTCTGATTAATCATTTCTGCAAGCAAATCTGGTGTAGAGAATGGTATTTAGAAACCAGTGAAAGTAATTTATTTCATAAATGAATTTTTCCTCTTATTTTTTTCCCCCAAAATATTACCCAGAATGAAAGAGAAATTAGGGGTTTTAGAATTTTCAACTTTTTACCAAAAGGAAATTCAGTTTTGAGCAGTTCCTTTCCCCTAGTAGAGTTCCTCTCACAGCTATTATTTTTAGACTGCTCCAGCGTCCTCTAACGGGCGATGGGAAAGGCTGGCATGATGTTGGGAGAGGTGTGCTCTTTGGGAGGCAGAAATGAGATTTGAGTCTATCAGGTCCACTTAGGTAGCCTTGTGTTTTATTGTGGTGGTTATTTTTTTAATAGCTCCTGTGAAAGAGTTTAGTGAAAGAAATAATTACACAACCAAAATAAGTTTTTAAAACACTGTCCTATGGCATTAACTTTTCATAATTTCTGCAGGGATGAGTAATTTCTGTTCTTGTGGTGATACCAAATGAACTGATCTTTCAGGTATACAGTATCAGTTTAACTTTTCATGTAGGGATAGGATTAGATCTTCCACTTTGTCATATATATATTAGACTAAGAAAACCAGTAGTTTTTTCTTTATGGGCTTTGAAAACTAGGTGGAGTACTAACTGGATATACCGGCTGAATGCACTAGCCTAAAAGTTTTCATATATAGTGTCTTTTAGTCACCAGGCAGCTATGACTCTGCTGTTGTTTAAATCAGGTACACTTCAGTTCAGTTCAGTTCAGTCACTCAGTCGTGTCCGACTCTTTGTGACCCTATGAATCGCGGCACACCAGGCCTCCCTGTCCATCACCAACTTCCGGAGTTCACCCAAACTCATGTCCATCAAGTCAGTGATGCCATCCAGCCATCTCGTCCTCTGTCGTCCCCTTCTCCTCCTGCCCCCAATCCCTCCCAGCATCAGAGTCTTTTCCAATGAGTCAACTCTTCCCACGAGGTGGACAAAGTATTGGAGTTTCAGCCTCAGCATCAGTCCTTCCAGTGAACACCCAGGACTGATCTCCTTTAGGATGGACTGGTTGGATCTCCTTGCAATCCAAGGGACTCTCAAGAGTCTTCTCCAACACCACAGTTCAAAAGCATCAATTCTTCAGCGCTCAGCTTTCTTCACAGTCCAACTCTCACATCCATACATGACCACAGGAAAAACCACAGCCTTGACTAGATGGACCTTTGTTGGCAAAGTAATATTTCTGCTTTTTAATATGCTATCTAGGTTGGTCATAACTTTCCTTCTAAGGAGTAAGCGTCTTTTAATTTCATGGCTGCAATCACCATCTACAGTGATTTTGTCAGGTAAAGTCTGACACTGTTTCCCCATCTATTTCCCATCAAGTGATGGGACCAGATGCCATGATCTTAGTTTTCTGAATGTTGAGCTTTAAGCCATCTTTTTCACTCTCCTCTTTCACTTTCATCAAGAGGCTTTTTAATTCCTCTTCACTTTCTGCCATAAGGGTGGTGTCAATTGTATATCTGAGGTTATTGATATTTCTCCCGGCAATCTTGATTCCAGTTTGTGCTTCTTCCAGCCCGGCATTTCTCATGATGTACTCTGCATATGAGTTAAATAAGCAGGGTGACAACATACAGCCTTGATGTACTCCTTTTCCTATTTGGAACCAGTCTGTTGTTCCATGTCCAAATAAGGTACAAAGTATTGTATTTGCATAATAAGAGAGACCAGTAGCTGAAAATGCTACACCACACCCCTGCAAACTAAGACTCAACCAGAAAGTAGAGTATACTTTTCCACTGCCCTTTGGTACTTAAGAAAATGTTTTTAATTATGTTAAAAACTTTATAGCAAAAGGAAAATGCATTCAAAATACTTACCATTTTAAAATTATGTTTTTAAAAACTATTCTTTTTTTTGTGGTCTAAATATTTTTTACAGGCCATACAGAAATGTAACTGTCTTATGCTTCTAAGTGTACTATACAATGTCCTGACACATGCTGAATTGACTGTAAAATAATACTTTTTATAGTGAGCTAAGCTAGAAATATATTTTTGCTGTTATATTACATAGACACTAAGCTATCCAAGTTTGTTTTTTTGTAATTATTATAGATTTGATAACTAGTATCTTTAGGGTTTAGAAGATGTAAAATATTGTGGATTTCTTTTAACCAACTATGGCAGCTCCATACAACTGAAACAGAAACTGATAAATATTAAAATGATTCCTTTAGAGAAATTGATGGAGAATATATTTCACATTCAGGGTAATACCCTAAATGTAATTCAGTAATGACCACCTGAGTCTATTTATCACTTAAAAAAGCTTAGATTTCTCAAGAACAGCTATATATCTCAGTGTGAGAGTTCAGAGTTGGCTCTGAACTGCCGAATATAGATCTAATTACACAGCTTGGAGTGGTGGAACCACTTCTCTCTACCCCTGATTACCGACCTTGTTTTATTTGCATAATTTAATGCATGAAGACTAATCAATGAATTATATAGTTTTCTGATACAGTTTTCTGATATAGATAAGACAAGTAACCCTATTTGAGGTAGTTTGTGTATGTGATAAAGCTTTTGCCACGTCTTTTAAAACTAAAAAATATGCTTGGGTCTTCCCTGGTGGTCCAGTGGCTAAGACTCTGTACTCCCAGTGCTGGGGCCTCATGTTCAATCCCTAGTCAGGGAACTCGATCCCACATACCACAACTAAGAGTTCGCAAGCCAGAATTAAAAGATCCTGAGTACATGATTAAGACCCAGCACAGCCACGTGTATATATATATAGTAATGCAACTGATTGGCAGGAATATCTGATGATAAATGCTAATTGTTATACTCATGATTAATAAAATAGAGAATTTTAAAATTTATTATTTTACCCCTATTTTTAGTAATAGTTTTACTGTTACATAGTAACAGTAAACTGTTATATATAGTAATCCAAATATACATGCTTAGTCACTCAGTCATGTCCAACTCTGCGACAGTATAGACTATAGCCTGCTAGGCTCCTCTGTCCATAGAATTCTCCAGGCAAGAATACTGGAGTAGGTTACCATTTCCTCCTCCAGGGGATCTTCCCAACCCAGGGGTTGAACCCATGTCTTCTGTGTCTCCTGCATTGCAAGCAGATTCTTTACCTGCTGGGCCATCAGGGAATTGTCAAATTTTCTACTGTTATAAAATATAAAAATGCTTTCTGTATTCATATCCATCAGTTAGATATTATTTTAATTAATGAATCTGAATAATTTGATTCATTGTAAATGTAGTTAGCGTTGATTTAGGAACTTTTTGACTTCAAAGTCAAGAATATTTTTTTTTAAGATGCTCTTAGAATAGCTTATTTTATGAATTCTTTTTAAAACTTGAATTTTTAACTTTGCAATGGCATTAAAATATCAATTGACCTTGAACAATTTGGGGGTTAGGGACGCCAACCCTCTTTGCAGTCAAAAATGTACCTATACCTTAAATGGCCCTCCCAATACCTGCTTCCTTTATATGCATGTTTCCTCCAGATCAGCGGTTCTGCATAGGATTCAATTAGTAATGGAATGTGTAGTTCTGTAGTATTTAATACTGAAAAAAATCTTCAAATAAATGGACCTGCCCATCTCAAACTTACGTTGTTCAGTGATCGACTGTATACACACTGATACAACAGTATCAAAAAACTAATAGTAACAATTTCAGTTATTAAATATCAATGGAGCATTTGATAATAAATTTAAATAAATTATCCAGGAAAATTAATTATCTGATTGAGTAATTGGAAGTTAGATTTATACCTTATATCTAATAAAATATATCAGTGAAGGTGAATGGCAACCCACTCCAGTATTCTTACTGGGAAATCCCATGGACAGAGGAGCCTCATGGTCTATAGTCCCTGGGATCGCAAAAAAGTCAGACATGACTTAGCACTTAAACAACAATCAGTGAAAGTATTAA
Organism: Bos indicus; assembly: GCF_029378745.1. NCBI lineage: Eukaryota > Metazoa > Chordata > Mammalia > Artiodactyla > Bovidae > Bos > Bos indicus. The sequence goes on from NC_091768.1 coordinate 49,503,756, forward strand.
CTCAGCCTACATCCTATTATTATTTATAAACTTATAAATTTCCATCTCTTCTCAGAAAGGAATGGAGATGCAGATGTAGAGAGTGGACTTGTGGACACAATGGGGAGGGAGTGAGTGGGAGGAATGGAGAAAATAGCATCAACATACATCCACTATCATGTATAAAATGGATAGTTGGTGAGAAGGTGCTGTATAAGACAGGGAGCACAGTCTGGCACTCTGTGGTGACCTACAGAGGTTGGGGTGGTGGGGAGGGGAGGGAGGCTCAGGAAGGAGGAGATATATGTATAATTATGGCTGATCTGTGTTGTTGTATGGCAGAAACCAACACCACATTTGTAAAAAGTAAACAAAAAATAAATAAAAGACATAAGAAAAGAAAAAAATTCATATCTGCTCAAAAATGTGCTAAAAATAAGTGTTTTTTGTGAATGCTGAGCATTTTTAACATTGGAATTTCAGCAATCACTTGTGAGTGCTGCTGGTTGGATGATAGCAGGGAGAATGGCATGGGGGGGTCACACGGAGACCTCAGAATTAGTCAGATGTAAACATACCCTCAGTCCACACCCAATGAGGCACTATAACTTGTCAGAAAGAAAATAGACTTTGGAATATCATATCTGAGGCTAATTCCCAGTCTGCTCCTGAATGAGTAGCAAGTTATTAAAACTCTGAGCTTCCGTTTTCTCGCCTGTAAAATACTAATAGAATAGTAAATTAGATAACTGTGCTGGCAGCTAGTGCTGGGCTTAGCACATAGTAAGCACTTAATAAATATTTTATTATTAGTCCTGGTAATTATTAACAATAATGGAAAGATCTATGTACATCTCCAGATTACACAGGGCACAACCATGAACAAAGTGCCACAGAAGTGACATTTTTCTCTGGAGAGATTGGAGAAGTGTCATTTAGAACTGGGCCTTAAAGGCTTGTAGAATTTCCCCAGGTGAAGTTGGCAGGAGAACTAGGTAAAGTAAAACATGGGTAAAGGCTTGGGAACATATTGATACAGATGCATGGAGGCTGTGATCAACAGGAAGGATTTAGAGAGATGACACCCCAAAGCCAATAATGAAGAAACTTGGAATGTCATGACCTTTAAGCTAAGGAATTTACCAGCTTTAAGAGAGGACCCCAGTTAATTTCTAGATTACATTTTTATTTCTTTTTTTTTAAAGCTGCATCTTCCTATAGTTGTTCGTGTAATGAGTGGCAGTTTCTGTGTGTGCCATATTCCTAGACTCCAGTAATGCATAATAGTAACTGGGTATTAGCTCTGTGAACACAGGAACACGTGCTAGGATCATCCACTATTACATCCCCAGTACCTCTCATGAAGTGTTAGGTGATCGCAGACTCACAGAGGAGCTAAATCAAGCACAAAAATACTTTAAAATGTTTGTGCTCAGTTGCTAAGTTGTGTCCAACACTCTGTGACCCTATGGTCTGTAGCCCGCCAACCTCGTCTGTCCAAGGGATTTCCCAGGCAAGAATACTGGAGTGGGATGCTATTTCCTTCTCCAGGGGATCTTCCTGACCCAAGAATTGAACCTGCATATCTTGCATTGGCAAGCAGATTCTTCACCATTGAGCTACCTGGGAAGCCAGTAATAAATGCTTAAGAGAGGAATGTATGGATTCTTTGGATGCTCAAAAAGAATAAAGTATCACTTGTACCTGGACACATCAGGGAAATTTTTATTATTTTAATTTAATCATAATAGTAGCATCATCTCCCTCCATGTAGGTATGAGTTTCTTTTCTTCCTTTTTTCTTTTTTTAAATTTATTTTTTAATTGAAGGATAATTGCTTTACAGAACTTTGTTGTTTTCTGTCAAACGTCAACATGAATCAGCCATAGGTATACATATATCCCCTCCCTTTTGAACTTCCCTCTCATCTCCCTCCTCATCCCACCCCTCTAGGTTGATACAGAGCCCCTGTATGAGTTTCATGAGCCATACAGGAAATTCCCATTGGCTATCTATTTTACATATGGTAATGTAACTTTCCATGTTACTCTTTCCATACATCTCACCCTCTCCTTCCTCCTCCCCATGTCCATAAGTCTATTCCCTATGTTTGTTTCTCCATTGCTGTGAAGTAAATAAATTCTTCAGTACCATTTTTCTAGATTCCATATTTATGTATTAGAATATGGTATTTATCTTTCTCTTTCTGACTCACTTCACTCTGTATAATAGGTTCTAGGTTCATCTACCTCATAAGAACTGACTCAAGCTCATTCCTTTTTATGGCTGAGTATTATTCCATTGTGTATATATACCACAACTTCTTTATCCATTCATCTGTTGATAGACATCTAGGTTGCTTTCATGTTCTAGCTATTGTAAATAGTGCTGCAGTGAACAATGGGATACATGTGTCTTTTTCAGTTTTGGTTTCCTCAGGGTATATGCCTAGGAGTGGGATTTCTGGGCCATATGTTGGTTTTATTCCTAGTTTTTTAAGGAATCTCCATACCATCTTATGTAGTAGCTGTATCAATTACATTCCCACTAATGTAAGAGTATTCCCTTTTCTCCACACCCTCTCCAGCATTTATTGTTTGTAGACTTTTTGATGATGGCCATCCTGACCAGTGTGAGGTGATATCTCATTGTAGTTTTTATTTGCATTTCTCTAATAATGAGCAATGTTGAGCATCTTTTCATGTGTTTTTTAGTCATCTGTATGTCTTCTTTGGAGAAATGTCTATTTAGGTCTTTTCCCCACTTTTTGTTTGGGTTGTTTGTTTTCCTGGGATTGAATTGTATGAGCTGCTTGTATATTTCAAAAATTAAACCTTTGTCAGTTGTTTCATTTGCTATTATTTTCTCCCATTCCAGGGGTTGTCTTTTCACCTTGCTTATAGTTTCCTTTGCTGTGCAAAAGCTTTTAAGTTTAATCAGGTCCCATTTGTTTACTTTTGTTTTTATTTCCATTACTCTAGGAGGTGGGTCATAGGGGATCTTGCTTTGATTTATGTCATCAACTGTTCTCCCTATGTTTTCCTCTAAGAGTTTTATAGTTTCTAATCTTACATTTAGGTCTTTAATCCATTTTGAGTTTATCTTTGTGTATGGTGTTAGGAAGTGTTCTAATTTTATTCTTTTACATGTAGCTGTCCAGTTTTCCCAACACCATTTATTGAAGAGGCTGCCTTTGCCCCATTGTATATTCTTGCCTCCTTTGTCAAAAATAAGGTACCTGTAGGTGCATGGGTTTATTTCTGGGCTTTCTATCTTGTTCCATTGGTCTATATTTCTGTTTTTGTACCAGTACCATACTGTCTTGATGACTGTAGCTGTGTACTATAATCTGAAGTCAGGAAGGTTGATTCCTCCAGTCCATTCTTCTTTCTCAAGAAAGAAGACTGCTTTGGCTATTCAGGGTCTTTTGTGTTCCCATATTGTGAAATTTTTTGTTCTAATTTTGTGAAAAATGCCCTTGGTAATTTGATACGGATGGCATTGAATCTGTAGATTGCATTTGGTAGTATAGTCATTTTCAAAATATTTATTCTTCCTACCCAGGAACATGGAATATCTCTCCATCTGTTTATGTCATCTTTGACTTCTTTCATCAGAGCCTTATAATTTTCTGTGTATAGTTCTTTTGTCTCCTTAGGTAAGTTTATTCCTAGATATTTAATTCTTTTTGTTACACTGTGAATGGGATTGATTCCTTAATTTCTCTTTCTGATTTTTCATTGTTAACATATAGAAATGCAAATGATTTCTGTGTATTGATTTTATATCCTGCAACTATGCTAAATTTACTGATTAGGTCTAGTAATTTTCTGATACTATCTTTAGGGTTTTCTATGTACAGTATCATGTCATCTGCAAACAGTGAGAGCTCTTCTTTTCTATCTGGATTCCTATTATTTCCTTTTCTTCTCTGATTGCTCTAGCTAAATCCCTTTTATAAGATCTGTCTTAAACAATCACACTGTTTCTCAGGGAACCTTCCCTAAGTATTAACACTTTCTCGTTCATCTTCACTCTTCATAAACAACATGGCCCTCCTTTTCCTTTTAATAACCCCACCCTTTTAAAATGTCCTCTCCATTGTTCTTTCACTTTACAGTTCCAAAATCATCTTTAGGTTTTTCCAGTGTTTTATCTACCTTTTTCTTTTACACTAACTTGAGTCATATTTTTTTTTTGTCATCATGTAATATATATTCCTTATAAAAACACATTTTATTTTCATGATGATGACATTCTTTTTAACTGCCCTGTTTAAAATCTTTGTCTAACATAAAAATAATTTTTAAGTACTCTGTATGAAAAAAGCAAGAGAGTTCCAGAAAAACATCTATTTCTGCTTTACTGACTATGCCAAAGCCGTTGACTGTGTGGATCACAATAAACTGCAGAAAATTCTTTAAGAGACGGGAATACCAGACCACCTGACCTGCCCCTTGAGAAACCTGTATGCAGATCAGGAACCAACAGTTAGAACTGGACATGGAACAACAGACTGGTTCCAAATAGGAAAAGGAGTACATCAAGGCTGTATATTGTCACCCTGCTTATTTAACTTATATGCAGAGTACATCATGAGAAACGCTGGGCTGGAAGAAGCACAAGCTGGAATCAAGATTGCAGGGAGAAATATCAATAACCTCAGATATGCAGATGACACCACCCTTATGGCAGAAAGTGAAGAGGAACTCAAAAGCCTCTTGGTGAAAGTGAAAGCGGAGAGTGAAAAAGCTGGCTTAAAGCTCAACATTCAGAAAACTAAGATCATGGCATCTGGTCCCATCACTTCATGGGAAATAGATGGTGAACCAGTGGAAACAGTGTCAGACTTTATTTTAGGGGGCTCCAAAATCACTGCAGATGGTGATTGCAGCCCTGAAATTAAAAGACACTTACTCCTTGGAAGGAAAGTTATGACCAACCTAGCTCAGTTCAGTTCAGTCACGTCTGACTCTTTGCGACCCCATGAACCGCAGCACACCAGGCCTCCTTGTCCATCACCAACTCCCAGAGTTTACCCAAACCCATGCCCATCGAGTAGATGATGCCATCCAACCATCTCATCCTCTGTTGTCTCCTCCTCCTGCCCTCAATCTTTCCCAGCATCAGGGTATTTTCCAGTGAGTCAGCTCTTCGCATCAGGTGGCCAAAGTATTGGAGTTTCAGCTTCAACATCAGTCCCTCCAATGATCATCTAGGACTGATCTCCTTTAGGATGGACTGGTTGGATCTCCTTGCAGTCCAAGGGACTCTCAAGAGTCTTCTCCAACACCACAGTTCAAAAGCATCAATTCTTTGGCACTCAGCCCTCTTTATAGTCCAACTCTCACATCCATACACGACCATTGGAAAAACCATAGCCTTGACCAGATGGACCTTTGTTGACATAGTAATGTCTCTGCTTTTGAATATGCTGTCTAGGTTGGTCATAGCTTTCCTTCCAAGGAGTAAGCGTCTTTTAATTTCATGGCTGCAATCACCATCTGCAGTGATTTTAGAGCCTAGAAAAATAAAGTCAACCACTGTGTCCACTGTTTCCCCATCTATTTGCCATGAAATGATGGTACCAGATGCCATGATCTTAGTTTAACAGCATATTAAAAAACAGAGACATTACCTTGCCAACAAAAGTCCGTCTAGTCAAGGCTATGGTTTTTCCAGTGGTCGTGTATGGATGTGAGAGTTGGACTTTGAAGAAAGCTGAGCGCCGAAGAATTGATGCTTTTGAACTGTGGTGTTGGAGAAGACTCTTGAGAGTCGCTTGGACTGCAAGGAGATCCAACCAGTCCATTCTAAAGGAGATCAGTCCTGGGTGTTCTTTGGAAGGACTGATGCCTAAGCTGAAACTCCAGTAGTTTGGCCACCTGATGCAAAGAGCTGACTCATTTGAAAAGACCCTGATGCTAGGTAAGATTGAGAGCAGGAGGAGAAGGGGACGACAGAGGATGAGATGGTTGGAAGGCATCACCAACTCAATGGACATGAATTTGGGTATGCTGTGGGAGTTGGTGATGGACAGGGAGGCCTGTCATGCTGCAGTTCATGGAGTCACAAAGAGTTGGACACGACTGAGTGACTGAACTGAACTGAACTGACTGTTTTCAGTGGTTTATCATTTTTTTCTGAATCTTGAATTTTTTTATTGTATACAGTCATAATGTGGTTATGTTTTACCTTTCCAACTATTATTGCTCATCTGTCTAATGTCCATTTCTACTTAGAGCCTGTATTCACCAAATCCATATGGATTTGGTGTCTTCTCTGTGCCTTTGACCTCTGTATATTATACTTTCCTAGGAAGTACTATTTATTTTCTTCTGCTAAAACATGTCTCTCTTTTATTCCTAAAGCATTTCCAGGTAAACTAAAACTTTTTGATCAAAAGTACAACCACTACCCTTTAAAAGTCCATTATTAAATATGTGTTCTGTAGGTTTTTACTTTGATGCTGTAAATCCCTTACCAATAAAATAATCACATCAAATATAGTAGAACAGTAGTATATCATAAATATACCTTTACAACCTCATTATTGATCATTGCTCATTTTCAGTATAATTTATATGTTTATAAAACTTAAGGCTTGTTTCAGTGGGCAAGACAAGTAATGTAAGATATACAGAGAAAAGATTATCTTTTTATACCCCCATCCTATTTTCATTTGTGAGTTAATTAATTTGGTGGGTGTCCATTCATGTATGTCTCTTTTTAAACATGCACACACATGCACACACCCTTTATAATATACTCCGAAATATGCTATGGAAATTGTTTTTAAATTTAATTTTTTTAAGTACCACTGTATTATGGATATCTCTGTAGATATCTTTGCAGACTTGTGCATGTGTATGTGCATGCGTGTGTGCATGCATGTGTGTGTGTGTGTGTGTGTGTGTGTGTGTGTACAAGAACAAAATCCAGTTCTTCTTGTGCCCTTCATTGGATTTCGAGAGCCACACTGTACTAATGAAGTCCCATACCTCTTGTGTTGATGACTATTTTCACTTTCTTGCCTATGAATTTCCCAGTAGTCATAGGGAAAAATCCTGACAGGTCTAAAGAAAAATATAACCGTTTCCATACTAAATAAGATATCATAAACAGTCAAAAGATAAAGCATAGACTAGAATAAAAAATATTTGGAATGTAGAAAAAAAGACAAAACATACTATCTTCTATATTGTAAGAGCACCTAAAAAATAATAAGCAAAAATGCCCAATAGTAAAATAGACAATATTCAAAATAGAGACATAGTTCAATTGTCATATATACCTGACCCAACAATTTGGCTTCTAGGAAAATATCTACAAACATATGAAATTACTTGTATACAGAGTTGTTTATTACAGCATTACTTTAAATAATAAAAGATTAGAAACACCGTAAATACAACAAGGATTGGTTAAATAAATTATGGTATTTCTAAGTAAAGGAATACTATTGCAAATGAAAAAATAAATGAGGAAACTTAGTATGGATGTGAAAAATATCTTCAGATGACCAGTGTCTTCAACTGGTCAGTATTGGCAGGACTGAAATGAAAACTGATTCACAGCAATCAGAATGAAGCCTTTTAGAATTACATTTACTTGATATCACAGATAAGTTAATATAATCACAGCAATAAAAATGATCTTGTTGCCTGCCTGCCCTTGTGGTATATAAATCCGAAATCCATCTGCGGTGGCACTCCTCATTCAGACTATACATCATAGAAAATGATTTGGCTACTTTCTCCATTCTCCTAAAGATAGTACTTATAGAATCATTTTAAATGCACAGAGGACAGGTTTAAGGGTTTGTTTTTGTTTTGTTTTGTTTTGTTTTTTACTTCCAATGGCTGCCATTTCCTTGGACTCTCACATTTTAACATTCAACTTATTAATGACTTATAAAACCAGATTGCTTGGTCCCATCCTCCTCATTTTTGGCTCAGATGTGAGGTGATACTATTAATTGGTAATTTTAACAAGTTTCCAGAGGATACTGATGCTCTTGGTCAAGGGACACATTTTTGGAATCATTATTTGTTTAGATCATTGGGGCTTATTTCTCTTGAGGATCCTGGGTTAAGAATGTTAGGAAGAATTGAGAGCAAAACAAATAAATGGCTATGGTGGTTAGAGTCCTAACATGAACACCACGACATAAACTTCCTCACCCTCAAGCCTTATTCTTTAATCACTGCAATAGCCAATACCATATATTATAGAATGTTATATTTCTCAGCCACATTTCCTATGGAACATCTATCTGCCATGTTGTTGTATCTTTTTCAGTTATGTTGATTCTTCCTTCTTAGTGGAAATGTCTAGGGAAGAGAGTTTCATTCAAGATTTTACAGTCAATCTTTGGCCTTCCTCCTGTTCTAAAATAATCTCAGGCTTAAATATTTCTGTTAATCTCCTTTTATTCCTAGTTCATCTGGCACAACACCCTTCCAAGGTTGTTGAAGTGTTCTTTTTAATTATTTTCTGTGGTGTAAGATGGGGATTCCCAGGTGACTCAGCAGTAAAGAATCCGCCCGCCAGTGCTGGAGACACAGGTTCAATCCCTGGGTTGGGAAAATCCCCTGGCAGAGGAAATGGCAACCCACTCCAGTATTCTGGCCTGGAAAATTCCATGGACAGAGGAACCTGGCAGGCTGTACAGTCCAAGGGGTCTCAGAGAGTTGGACGTTACTGAGCATGCATGCACCAAGCACATGGTGTTAGATATGCACGCACTTACGTAGATGAGGAATAAATGTTTATATAGGTGACAATTTATAGTACTCATTCACTGATCTAACCCTTTGGTCTTTAGGGTCAAATTAATTTTATTAATGTTTATTACCTTTATCATGGTGTTAATACTTACCAGCTTTGACTAAGGGTCTCCAAATTCCTATACAAAGAGTTTTAGCATCTCCTTTGAACTTGTTAGAAGTGCAAATTCTTGTCTTGCCTCAGACTTACTTATAGAAAGGGTATTGAGGGAAGGAGCAATGGTTTGTGTTTTTAATAAGCCTGCCAGGTGATTTTGATGGTTCTAAAATTTGAGCACTGTTGTCTTATTAAATGTAGTAGTTCACTTACAGGGTATCCTTAATCCTTACAGTAATCTTGTGACACTAGTAACTATGTCATAGAGGAAATGAGGATCAGAGGTAAAATAATTTGTTCTCAATCACACTGCTATTTAACAAACTTCAAAGTAGAATTGTCTTTTTAAGATGATATGTCCTTCTTTCCTTTGAATACACTGAAACAGTATCAGTTACTTTAGCATTTTGGTACTGTGAGTGATTGTTGTCTGAACTTTTACTTTTCATTAATTTTAATCAGCATCTTATTTGAAAAACAGTTTCTTTGACAAGTCAAATAACAGAACCAGAACTCAAATTCACATACTTTCTTTCCTAGTCCAGAACTGATTCCCTGGTACATTCTTAAATGGCTTTTTCAACTAAAAATAAGTATATAAAATATTTTTAATTCCATTAACCTAACAAACCCCGAGTTAAAAACATAAGCAGTTCAATAAAACAGTTAAAACTTATCAGCATTATTGACTTGAATCTACTCTTCTAATCTTATTTTAATGACACATGCCCATTTAACTGCTGTTTGGTTACCAGCAGTGTTTCTAAGATTAATTTGGAGTTATTTCTGCTAAATGAAACAGTGCTGTCCTCTCTGTTAGTTATCATTTTCATATGAGCCTATTTAAATTAATTAACCAAATTAGCAAACCATAAAATCAAGTATGTTTATAGAGACCCAAAACCTTGTAATGGCTTCTATTGAAGCCTCTAGACAGAAAATTCTTAATAAGAAAAAGAGTTTATTTTACTGAACAAGACATGATGTATTCTTTAATAAAAAGAAATTGCTACTTTAAGTTGTAACTAATATTTCTCTTGGCTGCAGTAGAAAACAATTTGCAAAATGATAAGTTGACAAGTCAGACTGAAATAATTAATGAAGATTTAGGGTCATATTTTATTTTCCCTTATGTTTTCCATATCTGTTATTTTAACAGGATTTACATAATATGCTATTTGAGTTATGGAGAATAGAAATCTTGTTGTATTCTAAAACTCTTGCCCATCTGGAAAACGACCCTGGGGCAATACTAATTATATAAAATATCTTAATAATATCTGATATTTCATATGTATAGGTAAATAAAGATAGGTTATTAGGGAATCTTTGTAGTGGTGATTTTACTTATGTTTCCTTTTGAACTCCTTTTAATTTAGAAAAAGAAAACTAAGTTGGTGGTAATCATTAACTGTTTTCACACAGTAATACAGTGGTGATCTCAATAGTTGTTAATAATTAAGTTTTTAGCCCCTACCACTTGATATTTTTACTCAGTCGGTTTTAGGGAAGGACTGAGAAATCTATTTTAACAAGCCCCAGCAGTAATTCTGAGGAAGTGGCCCCTGGGCCTCAGTGTAAGAAACTTTGAAAGAGAATCTACTTCTTCAAGCTAACACACTGAAACCACAAGGGCTAAATACTCTATAGACTACCATAGCTTTTTCCATGCAGACTGCACCCAGCTTCTACACCCAGGAAGGGTCAGTTCCTAGTGATTCTGTCTTGCCATAACAGTGCAGCTCCAATTTGGTGCTTGGACAGACTTTTCATAGTTTCCCTGGTGCTTTGGCCACTGTTTGGCACTCAGTAGGTATGTGTATACATCCTGGCAAGGATGAATAAAGGAAACCAACTAGCTCCATGTTTACCATTGCTGTTATCCATACTTCATCTGTCTTTTGGATCAGTTCCCTAAATTATTTCCAGTTTTATCTCCCTCCTTAAATTGTATAGAAGGGACCATGCCTTATCCATTTGCATATGTCTCTCAACAGTATTTTACACACACATGGCCAATAAATATATATTAAGTAAAAAAAAATATTTTGTGCTTATTAAATCCAGTTTGAGTTTGAGTGAACTCCGGGAGTTGGTGATGGACGGGGAGGCCTGGCGTGCTGCGATTCATGGGGTTGCAAAGAGTCAGACACGACTGAGCGACTGAACTGAACTGAATCCATCACACAAGATTCCCATCTCTATGAGGATAGGGACTTTGTGTCTTTTTCACAGCAGTTTTCTCAGGGCTTGGTAGTGACTACATGCCCAGAAATGTTTAAGCAAATTAATAAAATATAAGTAATTTAAATAAATAAAATAATAAAATATAACTTCATTCTAATTGAGATTTTCTTAAAATTTAATGTTGGGGTAAATGAGATTTTGTGTGTGGTCAAATATATTTTTATATAAAAGAAAAAAGTCTGCCTTACTTACCCTTTAAAAAGAAATTCATAGTTGAAATGCCCTTACCTTTAAGAAGAAAAGATGGTGGAATTTGACAGATTATAAATTGGTGAAGCTTCAGCACAGCATTATGGTTAACAGAATATTCTATCTAAATTAGTATTAAACAATTTATGTCAGGAATTATGAAAATATCATAATGAACATAATGTCAACATATCTTTGGCATCCTCTGAGGTAAAGATGACTCCTCAGAAAGCTAGAAAGCCTATGAAAAGCAGATTTATTTTTTGGTTTTTTTTTTTTTGGCAGGGGTGGTTGAAAATAAGGAAATCAAAAAATTTTCTAAGTATCCATGAAACTTACTGAAATACATTTTATCATTCCATCAGAAATATGCTTATGATCATATTTCTTTTCAAATCACATTAGTATCAGAAAATAAGTTCAGTCAGTCAGTTCAGTCACTCAGTCAAGTCCAGCTATTTGTGACCCCATGTACTGCAGCACGACTGCAGCACACCAGGCTTCCCTGTCCATCACTAATGCCCAGAGCTTGCTCAAACTTAAGTCCATCAAGTCAGTGATGCCATCCAACCATCTCATCCTCTGTCATCCCCTTCTCCTCCTGCCTTCAATCTTTCCCAGCATCAGGGTCTTTTCCGGTGAGTCAGCTCTTTGCATCAGGTGGCCAAAATATTGGAGTTACAGCTTCAGCCTCAGTCCTTCAAATGAACATTCAGGACTGATCTCCTTTGGGATGGACTGGTTAGATCTCCTTGCAGTCCAAGGGACTCTCAAGAGTCTTCTCCAGCACCACAGTTCAGAAGCATCAATTCTTCGGCTCTCAGCTTTATTTATAGTCCAACTTTGACATCCATACATGACTACTGGAAAAACCATAGCTTTGACTATATGGACCTTTGTCGGCAAAGTACTGTCTCTGCTTTTTAATATGCTGTCTAGGTTGGTCATAGCATTTCTTCCAAGGAGCAAGTGTCTTTTTATTTCATGGCTGCAGTCACCATCTGCAGTGATTTTGGAGCCCCCCAAAATAAAGTCTGTCACTGTTTCCATTGTTTCCCCCTCTATTTGCCATGAAGTAGTGAGACCGGATGCCATGATCTTAGTTTTCTGAATGTTGAGTTTTAAGCCAACTTTTTCACTCTCCTCTTTCCTTTTCATCAAGAAGCTCTTTATTTCTTCTTCACTTTCTGCCATAAGGGTGGTGTCATCTGCATATCTGAGGATATTGGTATTTCTCCTAGCAATCTTGAGTCCAGCTTCATCCAGCCCGGCATTTCGCATGATGTACTCTGCATATAAATTAAATAAGCAGGGTGACAATATACAGCCTTGAGGTACTCCTTTCCCGATTTGGAACCCGTCTGTTCCATGTCCGGCTCTAACTGTTGCTTCTTGATTTGCATACAGATTTCCCAGAAGGCAGGTCAGGTGGTCTGGGATTCCCATCTCTTGAAGAATTTTCCAGTTTGTTGTGGTCCACACAGTCAAAGGCTTTGGCATAGTCAATAAAGCAGAAATAGATGTTTTTCTGTAACTCTTTTGCTTTTTTGATGATCCAACGGATGTTGGCAATTTGATCTCTGGTTCTTCTGCCCTTTCTAAATTCAGATTGCACATCTGAAAGTTCTCGGTTCATGTACTGTTAAAGTCTGGCTTGGAGAATTTTGAATATTGCTTTGCTAACATGTGAGATGAGTGCAATTGTGCAGTAGTTTGAGCATTCTTTGGCATTGCCTTTCTTTGGGATTGGAATGAAAACTGACCTTTTCCAGTCCTGTGGCCACTGCTGAGTTTTCCAAATTTGCTGGCATATTGAGTGCAGTGCTTTCACAGCATCATCTTTTAGGATATGAAATAGCTCAACTGGAATTCCATCACCTCCACTAGCTTTGTTCGTAGTGATGCTTCCTAAAGCCCACTTGACTTCGAATTCCAGGATGTCTGGCTCTAGGTGAGGGATCACAACATTGTGGTTATCTGGGTCATGAAGATCTTTTTTGTATAGTTCTTCTGTGTATTGTTGCCATCTCTTCTTAATATCTTCTGCTTCTGTTAGGTCCATACCATTTCTGTCATTTATTGAACCCATCTTTGCATGAAATTTTCCATTGATATCTCTAATTTTCTTGAAGAGATCTCTAGTCTTTCCCATTCTGTTGTTTTCCTCTATTTCTTTACATTGATCACTGAGGAAGGCTTTCTTATCTCTCCTTGTTATTCTATGGAACTCTGCATTCAAATGGGTATATCTTTTCTTTACTCCTTTGCTTTTAGCTTCTCCTTTTCTCAGCTATCTGTAAGGCCTCCTCAGACAACCATTTTGCTTTTTTGCATTTCTTTTCCTTGGGGATGGTGTTGTTCCCTGCTCCCTGTACAATGTCACGAACCTCCATCCATAGTTCTTCAGGTACTCTGTCTGTCAGATCTAATCCCTTGATCTATTTGTCACTTCCACTGTATAATCATAAGGGATTTGATTTAGATCATACTTGAAGGTCTAGTGGTTTCTCCTACTTTCTTCAATTTAAGTCTGAAATTCACAAGAAGGGGTTCATGATCTGAACCACAGCTGGATCCTGGTCTTGTTTTTGCTGACTGTATAGAGCTTCCCCATCTTTGGCTGCAAAGTATATAATCAGTCTTATTTCAGTGTTGTCCATCTAGTGATGTCCATGTGTAGAGTCATCTCTTGTGTTGTTGGAAGAAGATATTTGATATGACCAGTGCATCCTCTTGGCAAATCTCTTTAGCCTTTGCCCTGCTTCATTTTGTACTCCAAAGCCAAATTTTCTTGTTACTCCAGGTATTTCTTGACTTCCTACTTTTGCATTCTAGCCCCCTATAATGAAAAGGACATCTTTTTTGGGTGTTAGTTCTCGAAGGTCTTCATAGAACCATTGAACTTCAGCTTTTTCAGCATTACTGGTTGGGCATATACCTGGATTAATGTGATATTGAATGGTTTGCCTTGGAAATGAACAGAGGTCATTCAGTTTTTTTGAGATTGCACCCAAATACTGCATTTCAGACTCTTCTGTTAACTATGAGGGCTACTCCATTTCTTCTAAGGGATTCTTGCCCACAGTAGTAGATATACGGGTCATCTGAGTTAAATATGCCCATTCCTTAGAGCACTGATAAAGTGTGAATACTCCAGCTTTATGTCCTTGAAGGCTGTGATATACTTATGTTAAATTTTACCAAATGACCTAGCATGCTGGTTCTATTTTCTCTGTAAACACTTTGGGAGATTTTCGTTGAGTAACTTCTGGTCTTCTCCAGAATATCCATTCTCCTTTACTTTTAATACACCCTAATGAGTGTCACTTAAGTATTCTAGTTTCTTGAACAATAGTTATCTCAGATTTTACTTCACTATTAATTTTATCGGATCCCATATGTGAAACATTCCCTTTGACAAGTTTATTGTGGGCTAATGCGAAGAGTTGACTCATTGGAAAAGACCCTGATGCTGGGAGGAATTGGGGGCAGGAGGAGAAGGGGACAACAGAGGATGAGATGACTGGATGGCATCACTGACTCGATGTACATGAGTTTGGGTGAACTCCAGGAGTTGGTGATGGACAGGGAGGCCTGGCGTGCTGCAATTCATGGGGTCACAAAGAGTTGGACACGACTGAGTGACTGAACTGAACTGAATCATTAAGTTGGCCAAAAAGTTCATTCAGCTTTGCAATTCGATATCACGGAAAAACCTGAACAGAGTTTTTTGCCAACCCACTATAAGGTTCAGTTCAGTTCAGTCGCTCAGTCATGTCCGACTCTTTGTGACCTATGAATTGCAGCATGCCAGGCCTCCCTGTCCATCACCAACTCCCGGAGTTCACCCAAATTCATGTCCATCGAGTCAGTGATGCCATCCAGCCATCTCATCCTCTGTCGTCCCCTTCTCCTACCCCCAGTCTCTCCCAGCGTCAAAGTCTTTTCCAGTGAGTCAACTCTTCACATGAAGTGGCCAAAGTATTGGAGTTTCAGCTTTAGCATGAGTCCTTCCAAAGAACACCCAGAACTGATCTCCTTTAGAATGGACTGGTTGGATCTTCTTGCAGTCCAAGGGACTCAAGAGTCTTCTCCAACACCACAATTCAAAAGCATCAGTTCTTTGGCGCTCAGCTTTCTTCAGAGTCCAACTCTCACATCCATACATGACCACTGGAAAAACCATAGCCTTGACTAGATGGACCTTTTTTGGCAAAGTAATGTTTCTGCTTTTGAATATGCTATCTAGGTTGGTCATAACTTTCCTTCCAAGGAGTAAGTGTCTTTTAATTTCATGGCTACAGTCACCATCTGCAGTGATTTTCGAGCCCCCAAAAATAAAGTCTGACACTGTTTCCACTGGTTCACCATCTATTTCCCATGAAGTGATGGGACTAGATGCCATGATCTTCGTTTTCTCAATGTTGAGCTTTAAGCCAACTTTTTCACTCTCCTCTTTTACTTTCATCAAGAGGCTTTTTAGTTCCTCTTCACTTTCTTCCATAAGAGTGGTGTCATCTGCATATCTAAGGTTATTGATATTTCTCCCGGCAATCTTGATTCCAGCTTGTGCTCCTTCCAGCCCAGCGTTTCTCATGATGTACTCTGCATATATGTTAAATAAGCAGGGTGACAATATATAGCCTTGATGTACTCCTTTTCATATTTGGAACCAGTCTTTTGTTCCATGTCCAGTTCTAACTGTTGCTTCCTGACCTGCATATAGGGTTCTCAAGAGGCAGGTCAGGTGGTCTGGTATTCCCATCACTTTCAGAATTTTCCACAGTTTATTGTGATCCACACAGTCAAAGGTTACTATGGGTTAATTATATAGCATGAGCTCTAGATATGTATCATTCTGTCTCCTTTCTGGTCAGACCTCCTTCCCATTTTCACTTTTGTTGAAAGTGTATGCAGGTCAAAATGATCTCTTACTCAGGTCAACTCCCATGAGCATATTAATTTTCTGACTAAAAGCAGTCTGTTACATATCCTTCTAAATGTGTAGCC
This sequence comes from Bos indicus, assembly GCF_029378745.1. NCBI lineage: Eukaryota > Metazoa > Chordata > Mammalia > Artiodactyla > Bovidae > Bos > Bos indicus. The sequence goes on from NC_091768.1 coordinate 49,520,067, forward strand.
TGAGATAACACCAAAGTTCCAGCTTCTGGGAAAACACAGTTGACAGAAAAACATGGAGAGGCAAGAATTAGGAATTGGTCATGGCTCTTTCAGAAGGCTGGGGTTCAACTATGAAGGGAGGGGACAGGAGAGTGGAGACCAAAGAAAAAACATCACATAGAAGAGAAGGCGGGACCTGATAGACAGCAAATGCAGACTGCCAGTCATTCCCTGATTTTACTGTCTTTTCTGCCTGACTACTATCCCTGAAAGGATGTTTATCCTCTTCCTCTTGACAAAGCATCCGGACACTCAACTTCCCCTAATTCAGATTTCCACTGTCACTTTGTAGAAAGGCTGCCACAACAGAAAATTCCAAATACCTCTCTAGAAGCTTTGTCTTCTCCAGCAGTCCCCTAAACTCTATTTTAAAAGGTTGTTCTTAGACACGATTTCATCCAAAGAAAAGTGATCTTTATTGTTTTCAGTTTCCTTAAACATCTTAATGATACTGGCAGTTTCATTGACTGGGGAGAATAAGGCTCTAGTATGTTTTTATACTCTGTCCTCATAATATATGATTGTGCTAATGAATCACATCTTCAGAAGAAAAATGCATAAATTAAATTTCACATTTTATATAATCCATTAATTTCATTTTGACATCTGCCTATCTTTTAGGATTAATGATAAACAAAACCATGGTATTGACTTTTATTTAACTTGCCTTTATCCAAATGCAATTTGTTCTAAAATAAGCAAATGTTGACATGTTCATAAACTAGGGGTTTATTTTGAAAAGTTAATAGTTGTTTATATACTGTGATTTCCAGACCAATATTAAGCTATCTCTTAATAAATGTGAATATTAAATCCACTGTTTTCCTTTATTTTAGGTGATGGTGTTTGTACATGCTCGAAATGCCACTGTAAGAACAGCTATGTCTCTAATAGAGAGAGCCAAGAATAATGGCCAGATTTGCTACTTTTTACCTACTCAAGGACCTGAATATGGACATGCAGAAAAACAGGTAGGGAACAAATGACAAAACGATACAAGAACTAAAATACATAATGTGCCAGATATTTTATTTATGAAAGATCCATGGTCTCTAATTTCCAATAAGTTAAATTATAGAATTATCATGTTATAATTTTACTTTTTTCTTGACTTTCAAAGGATCTCAGTGCTTGATGTGTTCAATTAGCACTTTTTTCTATGTGATTATAATTGTAATATTTAGTTCTCTTTAAAATATAGTTAAAGTGTAAAATAGTTAAATATTCTAAAGTCTGTTAATGTCTAATGGATTCTTCTTTTAAAGATAAGTTTTTTTAAGTTTCTAGGGTAAACATGGACAGATATAAACAAAAGCTCTTTTTTAAAAAAACATTTTATTTTATTTTGGAGTAAAACCAATTAACACTGTTATGGTAGTTTCAGGTGGACAGCAGAAGGACTCCGCCACACATACACATGTATCCATTCTCCTGCAAGCTCCCCTCCCATCCATGCTGCCACATAACATTGAGGAGTGAAAGAGTCGTGTCTGACTCTTTGCAGCCCCATAGACTGTAGCCCACCAGTCTCCTCTGTCCTTGGGCTTTCCCAGGCAAGAATACTGGAGTGGTAGCCATTCCCTTCTCCAGGGGATCTTCCCAACCCAGGGATCAAACCCTGGCCTCCAACATCGCAGGCAGATTCTTTGCCATGTGAGCCACCAGGGAATTCCCTATAAATAACATAAACAAAAGCTCTTTTTGAGAGTGCAAGTTTGAGACCCAAAAGATTCAGAACAACTGCCTTGCTATTCAGTATATAGTCAAAGGGCCTGAAAAGTCTGGGTCCTTGTTAGAAAGGCAAAGCCTCAGCACCCCCACCCCTGCTGTGATTTACTGCCTCCTGGAAATTAGGTTGCCTTATTATGCTATCTCAGAGACGGCAATGGCACCCCACTCCAGTACTCTTGCCTGGAAAATCCCATGGATGGAGGAGCCTGGAAGGCTGCAGTCCATAGGGTCGCTGAGGGTCAGGCACGACTGAGTGACTTCACTTTCATTTTCACTTTCCTGCATTGGAGAAGGAAATGGCAACCCACTCCAATGTTCTTACCTGGAGAATCCCAGGGACGGGGGAGCCTGGTGGGCTGCCATCTCTGGGGTCGCAGAGTCCGACACGACTGAAGTAACTTAGCAGCAGCAATCTGCATTTCTGCTTGATTCCCAGAGGATATCTGCACATGATAGTTTGAGAAGCACATCTCTAGGTTATTTGGGTATTGATAGTATTCAAAGATTTACCAAACATTTTGTTTACTCATATCAAATAATGATTTAGATAGAGGGGACAGACTACAGCCTGAGGGCCAAACGTGGCAATTTTTGTAATTAGTTTGTTTTTTGTAATTAGTTTAATTAGAAAATAGTCAGAGCCCTTCCTTTATCTTCTATGAATGTCTTTACACATGGGGGGAAAATTGAGTACTTTCTATCGAGATTTACGGAGAAGGCAATGGCACACCACTCCAGTACTCTTGCCTGGAAAATACCATGGACGGAGGGGCCTGGTAGGCTGCAGTCCATGGGATCGCTAAGAGTCGGACAGGACTGAGCGACTTCACTTTCACTTTTCACTTTCATGCATTGGAGAAGGAAATGGCAACCCACTCCAGTGTTCTTGCCTGGACAATCCCAGGGACGGGGAAGCCTGGTAGGCTACCGTCTATGGGGTCACACAGAGTCAGACACGACTGAAGTGACTTAGCATAGCATAGCATAGAGAGATTTATGGCTCACAAAACCGAAAATGCCCTTTATCCCATTTGAAGAAAATTTTGCCTTGATTTAAAGCTATACAAATAAATTTTTAATTTTAAAAAAAACTGCATGCATAAAATGGTGGGAACTTCAAAATATTTTGTATGCATAAGATTGAAGTGATATTTGCTGAGCAGCTGCTACATATGCTCTTACCTTCATACTTACTAGCTTAATAAGATGTATTTGGTTATTAGGATTGTGCTGTAAATTTTACCATTTTGCATTGATATTTTAAATTCTATCTGTGATAATCTGGTACAGGTTGTTTTGAATGTCAGATTCTCTTTCAGTGTAACTACAAAATTTATGCATTTGTTTCTCTTTATAATTTTCTATTACATACCACTTATGCAGCTTTGTATTCTTCCAGTTATCTATTAATTATGAATTTATGAGAGTCTTTGAAAAGTCAGGTCAGCATTCATAAGTCTTGTTTCATTTTCTTTGGAAATACAGAGCAGCTCTATTGTGTTTAAAAGCCAAGCCTTGAGAGCCACCTTGTGGATTTCTGGTTATTTCATACCTCTCCATTCTGAGAGTCATTGCTGTTCTAAATCATACAAGTTTATTGTTTCATTGTGATAATATTCAGTATTTATCAAGAATTTACTTGAGCCAGGCACTGTTTTCATTGCTTTCTATTACTTACTCAGTGGTCACAACTTATGATGTAGGTTTGTACTGTTATTATCTCTTGATGTGACATATATGCATAAGTAATTGAAATATAGCATTAAATAGTCTAAAGCATATAGAAATAGTTTATGTAGAGACATTTTCAAATGATATTTATTTAAGGCCACACCACCAAACATGTAATCACAGAACTCTAAACTGGAAAAAAAAAAAAAAAGTAGAGAAATGTAGGGTTTTTCTACAGTTAGGTAGACTTGGAAACCCCTAATCATTTTATTGAACCTTTTTTTGGATATTTTTATTATACTTGATTTTTATCCTGACCTACTTGTTATTATTTTTTTGAACAAGGGTGGATTCCACCGAGATTTATTAATAAGTACATATTTTCAAGGAACATTGTCCTTGTCTCCGTTATATTTTTTAATATAGTATTTGGCTGATTGTAGCTACCCTAAAACTACCTTTCTTGTTTGCCTTTTGAAGAGATGTTCTCACTTTAGTTATCTCATTTGACAGAATGCCACTATTCTGTCTTTTAAAGATTCTCATCCCTATTTTACAAATAAGAAAACTGAGAAAAAAGAATAAATCTTCCCAGAGACTCCTGTGTAGTAAGTGGAGCTGTGATTTGAATTAGTCTGACTCCAAAGTCTGCCTTTCCACCACCCATTTCACAAACAGTGCATCCTGTTTGTCCAAAAGTGAATATATCAAACCCAACCTGTGGTTTGCTAAAGGCTTTAGAGCTTTGAGTTTGTGGTTTGGTTTTGTTTTTTTAATTAAGTGGAAGAACATTTCTTCGGCCCAACTATATCCTAAAGAAAGATTTAAAACAGTTGGCCCCTCCACCACGGAAATTATTTTATAACAAAAGATATTCTGAATGTTTTCTCAAAGCTCTAGAATTTTAGTTTATTCTTCTAGTACAGGATATATGTTTGTTCCTATTCCTTGAAATGCCTTTTAAACTTGAATAGTATTAACTTTCAAGCAATCTAAGGACACTATTACCATGGTGGTAGGAGATATTTCTTCTCATGAATTTGAAAAATGGAAAATTAAGTATTCAAAACATGAAAATTAGTAGGTAAATTTGCTATGGTAGTACATAAAAATTTAGTCTCATGACTCCTATTGCTGGAAATACAGCTCAATACCTATTGTGCCATAGCCATACTTTACTCCTAAGTGTTTAACCATCTCAATTCCTAACTCACCAAGTATGGTTTTTAAAAAGCATTTCTTCACAGTTTTATTCAACATACAGTCACTTTATTTGTTAAATAATAAAAAAGACTCATTATGGATTTTTTTTCATGGAGTTGGGGGAGTGGTGTGTGTATATAATAAGGCTATGTCTGTACCTTAATCACAGCTGAAAATGAATCTCTTCTTCCCAGTAGCAGTTATATTTCAAGACCCCTCATGCCAGTCCCATCTTTGATTTCTTTTTTTTTTTTTTTTGCACAAAATGAATCTCTCTATATTTCCTCCTTTATCCAAAGATATCCTTTCATTTAAAAATCCTTGTATACCTGTGGCGGATTCATTTCTTTTTCTTTATTTTTTTTTATTTTTTATTTATTTTTTTTTTAATTTTTAAACTTTACAATATTGTATTAGTTTTGCCAAATATCGAAATGAATCTACCACAGGTATACCCGCGTTCCCCATCCTGAACCCTCCTCCCTCCTCCCTCCCCTACCCTCCCTCTGGGTCATCCCAGTGCACCAGCCCCAAGCATCCAGTATCGTGCATCGAACCTGGACTGGTGACTCGTTTCATACATGATATTATACATGTTTCAATACCATTCTCCCAAATCTTCCCACCCTCTCCCTCTCCCACAGAGTCCATAAGACTGATCTATACATCGGTGTCTCTTTTGCTGTCTCGTACACAGGGTTATTGTTACCATCTTTCTAAATTCCATATATATGTGTTAGTATACTGTATTGGTGTTTTTCTTTCTGGCTTACTTCACTCTGTATAATAGGTTCCAGTTTTATCCATCTCATTAGAACTGATTCAAATGTATTCTTTTTAATGGCTGAGTAATACTCCATTGTGTATATGTACCATTGCTTTCTTATCCATTCATCTGCTGATGGGCATCTAGGTTGCTTCCATGTCCTGGCTATTATAAACAGTGCTGCAATGAACATTGGGGTACACGTGTCTCTTTCCCTTCTGGTTTCCTCGGTGTGTATGCCCAGCAGTGGGATTGCTGGATCATAAGGCAGTTCTATTTCCAGTTTTTTAAGGAATCTCCACACTGTTCTCCATAGTGGCTGTACTAGTTTGCATTCCCACCAACAGTGTAAGAGAGTTCCCTTTTCTCCACACCCCCTCCAGCATTTATTGCTTGTAGACTTTTGGATCGCAGCCATTCTGACTGGCGTGAAATGGTACCTCATAGTGGTTTTGATTTGCATTTCTCTGATAATGAGTGATGTTGAGCATCTTTTCATGTGTTTGTTAGCCATCTGTATGTCTTCTTTGGAGAAATGTCTATTTAGTTCTTTGGCCCATTTTTTGATTGGGTCATTTATTTTTCTGGAGTTGAGCTGTAGGAGTTGCTTGTATATTTTTGAGATTAGAAATTCACTCCCAGGTGCAAAACCAACTGCTATTTCCAAATTGTCCACTGAAACAGGAAAATACAGAACAGAAAGTGAAGTACTCTGAGAGTAACTTAAGCTATAAGGATGGTACTTGCAATTCTCCTAGAGGAAGGGAGCATCTCAGGAATTCCAAATGAGGCCCATAGTAAGAGGGCACATTGACAAAAAGCTTTGGCTCTGACTTCACCTCAGAGGCCCTGTGGCCTTAAACACCTAAACTTTCTCTTCTATCAAGTGGAATAATAATGGGGTAAATAATACCTGTTCTAGTAGTTTACTGTGAGAGACAAATGGAATGATATACGAAATTATTTTGCAAACTAGCTGAAAAATGAAAACATTACATGTCATATTATGGTAATCTACTTCTAGAAATTTACTTTGCATATTATTTTCACCCTCTCCCACAGAGAAACTCTTCTTAAGAAATCACTATTTTCGATAAGATAGAACATACTTTAGGGAATAGCGACAGTAGATTGTGTTTATTCATAGAAGTTTATCATTAGGGATACAGACATTTTCACTGGGTAAGTGATTGTTTTTAATTATAATTTTAAGTTGAATAAATTATTCCAATTAGAATCTTCAGATTCTGTTTCACTCTCCATCTCAATGAAATAAATTCTTTCCTTTAGGGACAAAACTTTTAACAGGCATTAAATATTTTAGTACTAAGATGGGTATTCCCACCCACTCTGTACCATATTTCTCTGATTTATGGACATCAATGTGGTTCAATTTTTTACGTATATTAGTGATATTAAAAGTTTTCCTTATAAATAGATATGAGCTTCCATGGTAGCTCAGGCAGTAAAGAAATCACCTGCAATGCAGGAGACCCGGGTCGGGAAGATCTCCTGGAGGAGGGCATGGCAACCCACTCCAGTATTCTTGCCTGGAGAATCCTATGGACAGAGGAGCCTGGCGGGCTACAGTCCTTTGGGGTTTCAAAGAGTCAGACATGACTGAGTGACTAACACACACAGGTAGATATGGTCTATCATGCAGCAAGTCTCATGAATGTAGTTATTAGGGGTATCTATTAAGCAAATCAGAACACTAGAAAAAAGCCAGTAATGGTATGTACCCTCAAGCTACTTTGAAGTATCATTTTATGACTTTTTAATATTATCTGTATCTACCAACCATCTCCTGTTTTCATAGGTTAGCCTTAGCCTTTGCCTAAGTTATAGGAATTAGGATTTGATATAAGTTATCAGATACTTAATATTGATAGCCTTAATTATTTCTGCTTTAGCAGCTTTCCAGCATCACTATAGCCTAATAAAATTAGAATTTCCTCTTCCGGGAATAGATGATATCTGTTAGCTAAAGAGAGTAGCAGGTGCCTAATAACCCCCTTTCTCTTACTTTTTTACTTTAAATAAATGTAAAATGTTATCTCAGAGTTTATTCTTTCCTCAGGCATATCAACCCCCTTTCCTTCTGAAGGCTAATATATTAATTCTGCTGTCTGTCTGTAACCTCATAAAAAGAATGTTAAAAGTATATTAACTTTTAAGTGAAATCAAAGAAAATTAATTAAACAATAGATCTAAGTGTTTAATTGGATTTTTGGAGGCATGACTTTTTCATTTTCAAAGGGAAATAGTCACTTTAGCATAAAGACTGAATCCAGGCAAACCTGGGTTTTAATCTTGACTCACACACTCTAACATATCAGTCTTTTGCCTTCCTTGGGCTACAATTTGTCATAAACAAAATGAAAATAAGGTAACATAGATCTTGCCAGTCACATAGTAGACACTCTGTAAATGGTTATGTATGAACTTTGAAGGTAAAGAAGATGACAGCTTTAAAGAATAGTAGATGCGACAACATTTAAATTTGAAGGTTTTGGACAACAAAAAAAATTATATTAAATTGTAAAAAGTAATAAATAGGTTGGGGAAATATTAGTCACAAATACAACAGACTAGTTAATATCTATATCTTTAGATGTTGTACTTACTATGTTTAATAACTAAAACATGATTTCCAATAAGTAAATGAAGAAAAGAAGGAAATAAAATAGATAAACTATGGGCAAAAATTACTAAAGTTGTATAAATTAATAGACTGTATATTCTTAAACTGAATAAATTGTCAAACACTAAAAATGATAACATCAAATTCTGAAGGTGATTTGAGGATTTCGCATACTCCTAGATTTCCTGTTGCAGTAATCAGTTCAATTCTTTTTAAAAAGTTTTTGGTAACATATTTTAAGAGCCAAACTTTTTTTCAGAGCCTTTAACCTTGAAATACTAAATCTGAGAATCTTTCCTTGGAAAAGTTAATGTACACTAAGAGTTTTATCCAAACATATTATATATAATGAAAAAATTACAGACAGCTAAATATCCAAAACTAGGTGAATTTTAAAGTATGGACAGTTAATTCAATTAAATATGATATACCTACTAAGAAAACTGATTTTAGAGTATATTAGACATCCAGTTCTAAATATGTCAATTTTAGTTCAGCTGATCAAATGTGCCTCTCTAAATAAATGACCGAATGAGGCAAGACATACAATCCCACAGAGGATTTAGAAATATATATATAAAGAAAGAAAAATGTGGCATATAACATGAAAGAATGAACAGTTCAATGGGAAGACAAAAAGAGATTAATTTAAGCTGGTGGTCTTGTATTTCAGTAATCAACAACAACAAAAGAGTAATCAAGGACATTTTACAAAAAAAAAAGGAAGAAAGAAAAGTAAAGGACATTCCAAGAGAAAAAGAACGAGAACATGGGCAAAGGGAACCAATTCATATATTTGAAAAATGAGAGGGTTTCTTGACCACTGGACTGTAAAGTGAAGGAAGGGCCAAGTACATAGATTTTGGTCAGAATTTAGAGGAGCGTAGAAGAGTAGTTCATTGATTAACTTTATAAACAGTGAATGATGAAAATAGCACTTTCCCAAGATGAGGACTCTATAATATTTTTTTCCAATATCAATAAGGTATACTTACTGGTAATTGTGGAAAAGAATGGTATAATTTGCGAGAAACTATTTGCCTCCTGGTTAAATTTTAGTTTTTATGATGACAGTTAAATCATTTCTTCTTAATGGATTTGAAATTATCCACATTAAAGCATATCTTATCAAGATAAATTACTTCAGAAGGCTTACAGAGGTCACTAAATTATTTATGCCATTTCCCATTACTCTTTCATTCAGGGTTTGTAACTGAGCTAAAGGTCTTGTGTTACATATGCATATTTTTTTCATCTTATGGAGTTAATTTATTTTCTTTTAATATCTTCAGTTTTTGCTGTCAGTCTTCCTTTAACCATGTATTTGTGTTAGTTTGGAAGTCAACTTTGGAAAGTGTTTGTATTTTAACCTTATTCATTTTAAAAAGTAGTCACACTGATTTTCTGTGTCACAGTTAGGGAAAAGATAAGTAAAGTCATAGAAGGAAGCTGGGGTGTGCTTTCACTGGGGGGAAAAATTTAGCATCCTCTGTGTGCTAATGGATTCTTAGCAGTTATCCATTCTGGTTTAGTTTTACTGAAAAATAAAGCCCTGTATGGGAAGTTGACTTGTGAGAACTGGAAATATAAAGTCCAGGAAAACCAAGTTAGATAATTTACACTCTTGACTTCCTTTACCTTTTTACAGTTTAATGTTCTTTGTGCTGAATTTCCATGTATAGAGACACTGTATCCAGTGAGTATAGTGTTGGATCCCTGATGCCTTCCTTGGAGAATCCAGTACTCTGTTCAGAGAATGTGAACAAGGTGGATTATACCCCTCCAGCCCTCCAGAGGCTACAGAAGCCTAAAAGCCTAGCCTCCAAGTAGAGCTCACCCTGAGAAGCCAGGCAGAAAACAACTGTTGTGATACTTGAGGAAGCAGCAGGCATCTTGTATTCATAATAAATAAGTCCAGCTCCATAACTCATGGGCTTAACCATCTACCTTCATTCATTTCTTCAGATGAAACTCTTGTAAAAAAGCTTCTTATATTTATATTCCTTTCAAGGGAAGATTTTGTACAACTACCATTGTGTGTGTTTGCATGTGAGTTTCAGTATAAAAAAACTGGATCATGTTCAGTTCAGTTCAGTTAAGTCACTCAGTCGTGTCCAACTCTTTGTGACCCCATGAATCACAGCACGCCAGGCCCCTGTCCATCACCAACTCCTGGAGTTCACTCAGACTAACGTCCATCAAGTCAGTGATGCCATCCAGCCATCTCATCCTCTGTTGTCCCCTTCTCCTCTTGCCCCCAATCCCTCCCAGCATCAGAGTCTTTTCCAATGAGTCAACTCTTCGCTTGAGGTGGCCAAAGTACTGGAGTTTCAGCTTTAGCATCATTCCTTCCAAAGAAATCCCAGGGCTGATCTCCTTCAGAATGGACTGGTTGGATCTCCTTGCAGTCCAAGGGACTCTCAGGAGTCTTCTCCAACACCACAGTTCAAAAGCATCAATTTTTCGGTGCTCAGCTTTCTTTACAGTCCAACTCTCACATCCATACATGACCACAGGAAACACCATAGCCTTGACTAGACGGGGTGTTAGGCACACTTTTATGTCTCTTGCTTTTTTTGCTTAGTGATACATCATGGAGATCTTTCAAATCAACACAGAAATATCTGATTCATTCTTTCAACAACTCCATAATATACTCCAATGTGGACATTATTTTCATTCATTTATCCTGTCTTGATGGAGACTTTTGTTGTTTCTAATTATGTTTTATTGTAAACAGTGCTACAGTAAACATTCTTGCTCATACTCTTGGCAGTTGCAACAATGTCCATTGGAAAAATTCCTGGCAGTGGAATTTATCCATCAACATGGTACATGCATTTAAAAGTTTGGCGAATGAGTGGTCCTGAATTGCCCACTAAGGAGATTGTTCCAATTTACATTTCCTGGAACAGTAACTTCCTCCTATCTAACTGCCAGCACCGAGCAGTGTTAGAATTTTTGAGTTTATGACAGATTTAAAGGCAAAAAAGATACTTCATTATTACTTTTACTGGCATTTCTTTATGAGTGAAACAGCATTTTTCACATTTGCTGTTTGAATCTCTTCTGTAAATTGCATGTACTATTATATGTGTTCAAACATTTTTCCTAGTTAACCTGTGATTTTGATTTATTTATGAATATTTTACCATGATGAGATTTTTATTAGTTTTTATAGTATTTGTCTTGCTTATAAAGGCCACACCCACTTAAACATGATTTCCTCCAGCCCTTTTTAAATTTAATTTTTAATATTTATTACTAAATCTTTGATCCATCTGGAACTTACTGCATATTGTGATGGTATTGGTTTGCATTCTCCTCGAGACCTTTCTGAGTATAATCTGAAACCTCCATAATACAGAGCGCAAGGAGAGACTGAAGACCATTCTAGATTGGTGGGTCTCAGGTTTAAAAATTAAGGGAACTTATATACAAGTAGATCTCCAAACCTACCTGCTACAATCTTAAAAGTTTATATAGAAACTTTAACGGGATTTAGTCACATACACAGTCAACACTGCATTTCTAACTAAAGGCTGTATTCTTGGCCAGCCACTAGCATAGTGAAGGCAAGCAGAGTGCACATTCCAAGGACTGGGGAAAGGATGAGGTACCTCTGATTATCTGGGCCCAGCTCGTGGGTCAAACTGGTGGTCACATCTTTTTGATGACCTCCTGAAGCAGATGAGTTTCTGAATGTCCGTGTTAAGTCGCTTCAATTGTGTATGACTCCTTGCAACCCCATGGACTATAGCCCACCAGGCTCCTCTGTCCATGGAATTTTCCAGGCAAGAATACTGGAATGGGTTGCTATTTCCTTCTCCAGGGCATCTTCCAGACCCACGGATCGAACCCATGTCTCTTACATCTCCTGCATTAGCAGGCGGGACTCTGTGTTTATTCCATTGATTATAAAATTGAATGTAACATACAAAATTCTCACATTTGCCTGAGTCAGTTTCTGAGTTTTCTCTTCTATTTCCCTGAGCTTATTGACTCTTTTCTGGTATTAAACTATTTTACTTATCCTGTTTTTATAGTATTTTTAATATGGTTTGGGATAAGCATCCTCATTATTCTTCAATTTTAGAATTTTTTTCCTGGATAAATATACAGGTATACTTTTTAGGATGTACTTCAGTATCACTTCCAAGAAATGATGTTTACCTTTTAGTTAAGTTAATATATTGATTTACAGATTACATTAGTGAGAATTGATATTTTTATCAAATCAGGTTTTTCCAACTCAAAAACAAAGCATATGATTTCAGTTGTTGAATATCCTTTGGCAGTGTTATGATGATTTCTTCATGTAGGGTTCTACCTATTTCTTGCTTTTTTCTGTTTTTGATGGCGTTTATAGATGTGATATTTTCTTCCCTTTTATTTTCTAACAAGTTATTGTTTATACATAGAAACACTTGTTTAAAATATTGATTTGGGGGACTGTCACCTTTCTGAATTCAGTCATTAGTAGTTTTTAATTAATTCTCAATTTTCTAAGTAGATGTTTATTTCATCTGCAACTAATAATTGGTTTGACTTCTTCTGTTCTAGTATTTCTACTTTTTATTATTTTCTCATGTCTAATTCCATTAAGACATTAGTTAGCTGATGTAAACAACTTTGCCTTGTTTCTAACTTTAATAGATATACTCCTAATGTTTTATGATTCAGTGTGGTTTAAAATCAATATTGTCACCTCTGCTCATTAAGATTGAATGTGGTCTTTTGTGAGCTTTCAGTGCCTTTAGATCAGCTATGTTCTTTCTCCTTTGACTCATTCATAAGCATGTCCATATAAATATATTTATAGGTATAGATAGTGCCTTGCCTTCTGGGGTTTGATGTACTTAGTTGTGATATGTTGTTTTAATGCATTGGTGAATTCTATTTTCCAAAGCTCTGTACTGTTTGATTTAATATTCTTAAGAGATATTTCTCTATTGTATTCTGTTTCCTGCTGCTTTATCAGGTTTTACTATCAGTGCTATTACACTGTCTCTGTAAGATTAATTTTTAGACTTCTATTTCTGTGCTCTAAGGTCCCTAACTAACACTAGAATTAATTTGTTTTTAAAAAGGATGAAAACCTAAATGTTAGACAGCCTTTAAATTTTCTTCCATTGCTCTTATTACAATTTTCTATCAGTTTTAATATAAATGTTAGTCACATATTTTCCTAGAGCCGATCAGGGGGTATGATCTACCAGGGGCTGTAGGAGGGGGAGGGTTTAACTATAAAGAAATAACAAGAGAATTTGAGGGGGTGTGTAAAGGAACTGTTTGTATCATTATTATGGTAGTTACACAGTTTGAACATATAGTAAAGTTCATAGAACCATACACCAAAAGTGAAAAGATAATTTGACTATACGATAATTTTTTAAATAAGGTTTTAAAGCATACTTATCCCTGGATCTCTTTCCCAAGATTTCTCATTTATTTCTATTGTGAACTAGGCTAGATCAAAAACAGCAGATTCAGGTTCAAAGATAGTTGAGAAAGACCAACCCAGTCTTACTTTAAGATTGTTGTCACTTCAGGTCTCTACTGAAGTAATATAATAAAAAAAAGCAACAGCACAGAATATCAGTGAGAATAGAGACAAAGGAGAAGTGACCCCTGGGACCTCTTGGTTGCTTACAGAGACCAAGCTGGTTGATCCCTCCTGGTCAGGGTGGGAGGTGCTGTGTCAGCTCCCCATGAGCCATCTACTACCTTCTAGGAATATTCTGCACCACAGTTACATATTTCCAGGTTCAGCTTCTTACTGTGTCATGGTGTCACAACTCAAGGATTTTGACTAAAATCTGCATTTATAACAAGCCTATCAAGATATTCCAGTTCAGGAGTCCACAAACAACAGATGCACCCAAAAGAGCCATCCAGCGGTATGATTTGTTCTGAATGTCTCTAAGCAGTATTTTTCAGTTTCCTCTGTTAGCTCTGAATATTCGTTCACTCATGAATGAGTGAAGAAATGAAGTAGGTAAAATGTTTTTATTTTTCTACCTTGACCTCGCGAAGGAGCTTTGTTAGATATTAGCAAATACTCCATAACACGGAGACCGAAATACTCCATAACATGGAGCCTGTATTTGTGAGATTGACATTAACACATCTAAAAGAATTAAAGTTAAGGCAATATGATCCTTAACTTAAGGCCAATGTAGATAATCATAAAGTGTGCATATAAAATTATTTGTAAAAGGCTGACCACACTGCACAAAAATGAAGTAATACCCTCCTCATGAAATTTTAAAAAGGTAAATCTTTTTGTGTATATATTTCCAAGTTGTTATTTACTTGGCTGGCCACTAGATGGTGCGGTTTGTTAATTTATTCTCTTCCATTTTATATTCGAAGCAGATTTCATGACGTGCGGTTTTCACAGATCATTTTCTTAATTATTATTAACTTCGAAGTTTCAGATTTTAAGAGATAGTCAGTGTGATGAAGTCAGTGCTAGAACCCTGTTCCCTGCCAGTGTAGTGCACCTTACATAAAAACTATGGAAAACACTTTCAAAAGAAGCTATCAAGATGCTGATCTTGAAATTTTCGGAGCAGCAGCAAACAAGCCAGGATGTGGTGCCCAAACAGAAATTTTGAGCACTTATGTTAGTCTTTAATTTTGCTGAAAAAATGTCTCCATTGTACGATGAGCTATCAGTGAATTTTAAAAGATTTGCTGTAGCACTTACACAAATTACAGATAAGTGGACCAGACCCCACATCTGAGCTCAGACCAGGCCAAAGACCAGCCCTCAGAAGCGGGTTAGTATATTCAGGGCAGATGTAAAGTTGAGGAGATAAGACAGGTGGCTGGTGCCCTCCTGTCAGAGATCAGCAGGAACACAGGTGTGAGGGGGAGCACAGCTGGGCTTATTGGCTCATTATCATGAGGAGTGCGTGCCCAACCGAACCAGGGGCATCTCAGTAAGGGGGAGAGGTTTCCAAGGCAGTGAGTCTAGAACAGACAGTGTGAAGACCTCAAGGCAGGTGTGGATTTGTTTAAAAAAAAAAAAAAAAAAGGACCTTAGAGAAAAAGCCAGTATTTGTGTCTGGCATGAGTAAGTGGGGTTTGGGGATGGGAATGATTTCTGTAGGTCTTGCATGGTAAGGACTCTGGCCTTTACTCTGAATGAGTTGGAACCCACTGAGAATTACGCTTGCTTCTAATAGACTTCTTTTGGAAGAATACACAAGGTAATACTGATTGATTACAGGAAGAGGACACCTGAGTGAAAGGAACACTTGATTTTAACTTCTTTCCTTTTGGATTTTGTGCCATGTTCAAGGTTACCTATTTTTTAAGATAGCTGAAATATAATTTTAAGTGATCTTGTATAACACATTATATACTAAAACTTAGTAAGACCTTAAGATGCTTAACAATAATTCTATGCTCTCTTTGATAAACTTATTCAGGAGACATGCTAAATAACAATTGCTTTTAAATGCTAAATAACACTTTTATGTTTTGTTGCTTTCTACTCTAGGTGCAAAAGTCAAGAAATAGACAAGTACGAGAATTATTTCCAGATGGTTTTAGTATTCATCACGCAGGCATGCTTCGGCAGGACAGAAATTTGGTTGAAAGCTTGTTTTCTAATGGGCATATCAAAGTCCTAGTCTGTACGGCTACATTAGCCTGGGGTGTCAATCTTCCTGCTCATGCTGTTATTATTAAGGTGAGAGCTTACCTTCCTTTTTGCATGGATTTGAGATATCTTAAAACAAACCTGTGGGTTGATTTATTTAGAAAATTATTGTGATTTGGCTGCTTCAGTGACTTTGAATGTTATTCATATAAGGTCAGAATTATTTTCTCCAAAAGAATCTAGTTTATATTGTGAAAATTTAACTCTATCACAGATAATGAAAGGATTAGTTAAAGTACACTTTTGAGATCTTGCCATATTTGCCTAATTTCAGTATTCAAGTCATCAGGTTTATATTTGTGTGTGTTTATGTAAATTTTTATTAACTTTCCCTCATCTAGGGAACACAAATATATGCTGCAAAAAGAGGCTCCTTTGTTGACCTTGGAATTTTAGATGTCATGCAGATATTTGGTCGAGCCGGAAGACCACAATTTGACAAATTTGGAGAAGGAATCATCATAACAACCCATGATAAACTCAGCCATTACCTCTCTTTGCTCACTCAACAAAACCCGATTGAGAGCCAGTTTCTGGAAAGCCTTGCAGATAATCTAAATGCAGAGGTAAGAGCTAATAAGCAAAAGGTTGGAATGGAATCATCAGCTTCAAGAAAGACTAAGAAAAATAAAGGTTGAGTTGATTGCTATTTTGTAATATTTAATAATACATTTTATTTCATACACAGTCATGAGACACAAGAGGTGGAATGGTGATATCCTTGATTAGATCAGAGCAATATAAAATGCAAATGAGAACTGATAACAACTCATTGCTAAAAGACTGCTTTTAAGTCATGAGGTTTTGTGAAAGGACAGAAATCTAACCACAGCTATACACACTAAGGAAATAGTAATAAAAACAACTGTGTTCATACAAACTTTTATAAAGTTTATTATGAAGTATTTGATAAAGTTTTTATAAGGTTAATAAAGCTCTTCTGTTTTAGCTCATTCGATTAACTTTGTTATAGAAAATATGATTGCTTAAATTGAGCTACAGTATTATAATTTATTTCACTGTGATGTGTTTTTGTGTTCAGATTTAACTAGCAGACCCTGGAACCCTAGGTAACATCTTAACTGGTAAAGAGGATAAACATTCTAAATTTAAGAACCTGTGTGTCAAACAATCAAACAAGTTTTTGCTGTTCTTATGGCATTTTTTATTGTTGTGCTGTCACTCAACACTTTTCTGTCTCTACATCCCTTCTTACTATTCAAGTTGACTCAGTTTTTGAAAGTAGGTGGAATATAACTATTAAATACATGAATAAGTGAAATATTTGAAGTATTGTAGAAATTTCACTTAGATCTATTGATCTGATCTACAAGTCTTTTTAGAGGATGAAACACACACTGCAATTCCTCTGTTAAGGAGTATATAGTCCAGAATGGGAGAAAAAGATACAAAAACGCAGTGCAATAGTGTTGGTAGGTAATAAAGTTCTAAAGAAGGATTCAGTAGAAGGAGAAAACACCTTTGGCCCCAGCCTATCAAGAAAGGCTTTGTTCATGAAGGTGATAAAACTTGATCTGGGTTCAGAAAGTTAGGTAAGGGTTAGAAGATCTAGTTGGAAGTTAGAAAAAAAATCAGGAAAGATGCTGCTTTGTAGCAGCAAAATTATAAGAAAATAAAAAAATTAGAAAATTAATTATGATGTAGGGATTGTCTCCAAAACAAATACTATAACTCAGTTTTTATCCTCATTGCCTACTATAATGGCATGGTTTTAATAATTAGGTCTTGGGTCACTGGGATCTATGATAGAATAGTCTGTTGTACAAAGACAGTAATAGTAGCAATGGACTGAGGATGTGCCAACCTGCTGGATACTTTTTGTATATTCTCTCAGTACTGATGCTCAGGAGATATTGTTCTCAGATAGATAACTGGCCCAAAGCTCATGCAGGTACTAATTTTTGAAACTAGTACTGTTCAAACTCAAGTCTTTTTAACCACAAAAATAGTCTTTTTATTATAGCCTAGATTTCAATTATATAAAATGTGGTAAGTTAAAAATTAATACATTTCTCTATATTAATTAACCTACCATTTGCCACCTTCTGAGACCAGGACTAAATATTTTCCAAAATGGCAGTAATCATTTCTCTTAATTACAATAAAAAGCAAGATACAATTTTATGTATAATGTTTTATATATAAACATTTTGTATAATGTTTTATATATAAACATTTTATATAATGTTTATATAGTTATACTGTTTTATATAATGTTTCTAGAAAAGCATATTAAGAAAGCCTACATCTTTGTAAACTTAGAATTATTTTCCTTGATAGCTTTTTGTAAGTGGTAGACACCAAATAGTGATGCTTTTATGCAAAAGACACAGATGAGTAACTCTTGTCCTCAGGAATTCTTTTTCTTATGGACTATAAAATTCCATCATCAGTGAAACTATTTGGTCAATTCCTGAGAAATTAAAAATGAATTGTAGCCCACAGATTCACTTCATATTCATAAACTACTTATTAGTGTTTGTCATTTTCAGAAATGTCAACTGTCTGGAACCGTAATTCCATTTAATACTATAAATAACATTCAAATAACAAAACATATACCTTGAAATTTTTTGCTAATATAGTGAAGTATAGCCATTGCTAAATTTTCTTCATCTTATTTTGTCTACTAGACTAGTTCCCAATTAAAGTAAATTTTCTTCTTAAGGAAACAAATTCCCTTAAATTATAGTTTGAATGTGAAATTAAATTTGGTAATCTGTGGAAGCCAAGTGTGAAATTAGTTTATACAATGAATGTGTGCTGTGCTCTCAAGGTAATGAGTTTTTCAGTCTTTAGATTCCCAAAATCTTTGCCAGACTGTATAGCAACAATGATCAACACCAAGGTCATGTTAGATTAGGAATGTTGCCCAGACTGCTATCCTTGAACACTAGTTTAGAAGAACTGGAGAAAGTATTCCATCAAGCAGTCATTTTAATGCAGACATTTTATGAGGCATCTTTGCTAATTGATCCCTAATCGGGCTGACCGCCTAATACTAACTAATGCCAAAAGGTCAGAAGTTCCGGCCCTATATATACCATTTCATTCTGCTCTGTTAGAAACACTGAAGCATGTTTGAGGCTTATGAAAATTTATTCAGCAGACGTGACTGGGTACCTCGTCTGTGCCAGTGCCGTGTGGTCCATACTTTAAAATGTGTTAATCTTTCTGTAAGTGTACATACATTCTTTGTACAGAGTTCCTCGCATCTACACAGCAGTGCATGTGCGTATACGTGCTCAGTCGTGTCTGACTCTTTGTGACTGCATGGACTCTAGATCCCAGGCCCCTCTGTCTATCATCCTCTGTCCATCTCCGCAGGGTATAATACAAGCACTTTGTCTTTGGATTTATGGCCTCGGTAGCCTGACATCTTCCCAGTTCTGACTCTGGTTACTTTCCAGAACGGCTCTTCTGCTCTAGATAGGCTCTCAGTCCATTTGCTTCACCTGTACAGCACTCATCTTCCCATGTTTAAATTAGGAATAGTATCACTAGATTGTTGTGAAAGGCTAACAAACACCTGTGCCAAGTTGTTATTCAGTACAAGATTATACCACTATATTACTTCATAGTCCCTTTATGCTCAGCCCCAAGTATACTTGCTACCCACACAAATTTTAGTGGAATAAATAAACAAATAGTGGTATAAATGTTGTTTGCATACATGTACTAGAGGGATTTGTGTATGCATATGTATTTATCTAAATATGATTATTACATTTGCTTGTTTAGTTTTATTTTATTTCAACTAGCTTTTTAAAAAGCACATACAAATAAACAAGGTAACTGTAATGACTAAAGTTTAAGTAGATAAATCAGATACAAAATGATACTTTGAGCCTTCTAAATCACTAAAGTTGAAATAGATTATTTTTTTCCTCTTTTACTTAGCACTTAAATCTCTGTTACACTATATACTAATGGCACTTTTATAAGTTATACATGTTAGGTGTTTTTCTTTAAAAGCATTTTTGAATACATATTGTGTCCTAGGCACTGTGGATAATGGTTTCATAGATGTCATCTTAACTAGTTACATGTATCTCACCTAAGGGACTACAGAACTTCTTAAGACGAGGCACCAGGCTATATTTATTGCCATATCCATTGTACGTGACTTACTGGCTTCTTGTATGATTATTGGGATGAATGAATAAATTTCAGAGAGATACTATGAAAAATACTTGTTCTGTGTAAGCCTCCTATCAGATCAGATCAGTAGCTATTGCTGCTGCTAAGTCGCTTCAGTCATGTCCGAGTCTGTGCGACCCCATAGACGGCAACCCACCAGGCTCCTCCGTCCCCGGGATTCTCCAGGCAAGAACACTGGAATGGGTTGCCATTTGCTTCTCCAATGCATGAAAGTGAAAAGTGAAAGTGAAATCGCTCAGTCGTGTCCAACTCTTAGCGACCCCATGGTCTGCAGCCTACCAGGCTCCTCCGGCCATGGATTTTCCAGGCAAGAGTACTGGAGTTGGGTGCCATTGCCTTCTCCAAGTAGCTACTAGGAGACCACACATATTTGCAAGTAAATTTTTATTGTTGTCACTAGGTGGCATTCAAGGATTAATCTCACAGTATGATGTACCATCATAAATTTACATTCATTTTTCTGAGTAGTCTTTTCCTTTTTGGTGAACATTTGAAAGACTTGTATTACTTGATCCAGGTTTTGCTACTTACTTGGTCTTTTCCTTTATTCTTATCAGTGCCCAGCAACAGCTAATTACCAATTATTGTTAATTTATTCTCTGATTTTGAAAGTAATATAAAGTTTATTTTATTTTTTATAAAATTTTCTACTCAGGAGTTGTGTGATGTTATTTTAAAATATCTATAAATGATAAGGGAATTGATACAATCCAACTCAAATAATAGAATTAAAAATGGAGAATGCTATAGGATATCTTGCCATATTATCTAACTAGTTTCCTTTGCCTAAGCAGACTAAAAAATGTTTAACTGTGATGTTTGTACATATTTAGGAAGTCTTGTAGAACTCACTCCTTAGGTAAATTTTAATTCTTGTTACACTTTGTTTTGTAGAAAGTCTTACAGTTCACATTTTAATAAATGTGTATGTTTACTTACACTGTGGTCAGTTTTAGTCATTGGTTAATATGTAATGTAAATTTTTTTGTTCTTTCCAGCTTTATGGAGTTATAATTGACATGACATTGTAAGTTTAAGGTTATACAGTGCAATAATTTGACACACATATGTATTTGTGAAATGTTCACCCCATAAAGTTAGTGAACACTTCCTTCACCTCATGTAATGACCATTTTGTCTGTTGTTATGTTGAGAGCACTAAAGCTTTACTCTCATATCAACTTTCACGTATAGAGTACAATAGGATTACCTATAGTCATGATGCTATACATTAGATCCCCAGAGCTTACTCATGTGCCTGAAAATTTGTACCCTTTAACCAACATCTCATTTTCCTTACCCCTCAACTCCTGGCTACCACCATTCTGCTGTTTATGAATTTGGTGTTTTTAGATTCTGTATATAAAGGAGATCATACAGTATTGTCTTTCTCTGACATATATCAAGATAGTGTAATTTTTTTAAAAGATAGTCAGCATCTGCCTTGTCATTTATTTAGTTTTGGTCATTTATTTAAGGATGAATAGTATGATATAATACTATAATGGTATTAAATTGCTATATGTCATCTCCAACTAAATAAAGATAGCTAAGCCTACACATACTTACTTTACAAAATTAATTATGCAGAATGTAAATTATAATATGAAAATAAAGCAAACATTAATGGTTATTTTCTTTAATATTTTATACTAAAATAACAGGATTTATTTTTCCTTCTTGTCTCCTAAAATTTGGTTATTTAGGGTGGAGACCATCAGTTATCCTTTGATTAAAGTATTACGATGTAAAAATTTTTTCAGGCACAAATTCAGGAAAAATTATTCAAATCTGAAGTGGCATAACTTGGATAAATTTGTTAATTAAAATGAACACTCTAAATAGAAGCAAAATGACTACCTATAGATCCAGTGTCTAAAAAAGTGTATTTTTAAGATTTTTCACTGCAGTTCTGTGTTAAGATCATTTTCTAGCAATTCCATTCATTACACAGATTTTATATGTTATCATTGTTTTAAAATTATTAACTTTGGTTTCATTAAATTACCATATTATAAAGTTATATTAAAATGCTATGTTTAAAAATTTCAGATTATAATCTAAAGAAATACCAGTGTTTATTATAATTCAAATTTATAAATAACTATTTTCTCCCTAAGATAAGTTTACCAATAAAAAGATTAAAACCACTCCCTGTTCTTGTATGGATTTTGAGGTATATATGTTATTAATATGTATAAATCCCAATAAAATATTTGTGCCAAAATTATTGCATTTACCATTGTATTTATATTATATATTTATACTAGTTATGCTGCAAATGGGAATCTTTAGAGGAAAAAAATTAATGTTATGATACCCTTTGTTATTTTGGTGATGACAGTATACAAAATCACAATAAAGAGGGATAAAATCATCAATATTATGTTTTATTTGTGGTACAGTTACATTTAAAACTATCAATAATGTTGTCACATTAAATGAAGCCAAGATTTAAAAGAAACAAGAAGAAGAAGAATTAATGAATACCAAAATGTTTTTAATACTATATAAAATTAAACGGGAAAAATAATCCAATGCAATAATAGTAAGTAAGGTCAGTTTTGGCAGGTAGCATATCTAATGTACTGTTCTCAAATGAAGCAGGGCTGATTTTTAATTAATTGGAGAAATGTCATGGCCAATAATTATGCTTACCTTCTTTTAAATACATCATAGTGATGCATTTTAAAAACTTAGCTTTTGACAAAATGGTCCTTGATGCAATGTTTATATTCAACTTTAATGCATTAGTTTAATTTTTGTTATATTTTTGATTTGCAGATTGCTCTGGGAACGGTTACTAATGTGGAAGAAGCAGTGAAGTGGATAAGCTACACTTATCTTTATGTACGGATGAGAGCAAATCCATTAGTATATGGCATCAGCCACAAGGCTTATCAGGTAAAAAAACTCATTTATTAAAAAAAGAAAGTCAGACCTCCTTTTTAGTTCTCTAATCCTTTCATGGTATGAGGATAAATATTTGCTATTTCTGCTTCATCTGAAAAGAGTTAGGTACCTGTAAGAAAAACAGAGCTTTAATCTTTTTATAGAAAATACTGATGTTCAAGTTGGATTTAGAAAAGGCAGAGGAACCAGATATCAAATTGCTAACATCCACTGGATCATCGAAAAAGCAAGAGTTACAGAAAAACATCTACTTCTGCTTTATTAACTATGCCAAAACCTTTAACTGTTTGGATCACAATAAACTGAAAAATTCTGAAAGAGATGGGAATACCAAACCACCTGACCTGCCTCTTGAGAAATCTGTATGCAGGTCAGGATGCAACAGTTAGAACTGGACATGGAACAACAGACTGGTTCCAAATCAGGAAAAGAGTATGTCAAGTCTGTATATTGTCACCCTGCTTATTTAACTTATACTCAGAATACATTATGAGAAACACTGGACTGGATGAAGCACAAGCTGGAATCAAGATTGCCGGGAGAAATATCAATAACCTCAGATATGCAGATGACACCACCCTTATGGAGGAAAGTGAAGAAGAACTAAAGAGCCTCTTGATGAAAGTGAAAAAGGAGAGTGAAAAAGTCAGCTTAAAACTCAACATTCAGAAAACTAAGAATATGAAATTTGTTCCCACCACTTCATGGCAAATAGATGGGAAGACAATGGAAGTAGTGGCAGACTTAATTTTGGGGGGCTCCAAAATCACTGCAGATGGGGACTGCAGCCATGAAATTAAAAGATGCTTGCTCCTTGGAAGAAAAGTTATAACTAACCTAGATAGCATTTTGATAAGCAGAGACACTACTTTGCCAACAAAGGTCTGTCTAGTCAAAGCTGTGGTTTTTCTAGTAGTCATGTATGGATGTGAGAGATGGACTATAAAGAAAGCTGAGTACTGAAGAATTGATGCTTTTGAACTGTGGTGTTGGAGAGTCCCCTGGACTGTAAGGAGATCCAACCAGTCCATCCTAAAGGAAATCAGTCCTGAATATTCATTGGAAAGACTGATGCTGAAGTTGAAACTCCAATACTTTGGCCACCTGATGCAAAGAACTGACTCATTTGAAAAGACCCTTATGCTGGGAAAGATTGAAGGCAGGAGGAGAAGGGGACAACAGAGGTTGAGATGGTTGGATGGCATCACCAACTCAGTGAACATGAGTTTGAGCAGGCTCTGAGAGTTGGTGATAGACAGGGAGGCCTGGCATGCTACAGCCCATGGGGTTGCAGAGTCGGAAACGACTGAACAACTGAACTGAACTGAAGGAAAATTAATTTTATCCCCTGTAATTATTTTACTTTCTTTATACCTCTTTTCTACTGATACTAATGATCTTTATGTTGTTAATCAATTTAGTATTCAGATGAGTTTCCATTTGATACTACTATTTTGCTATGATTTTTTTAAACTATTTTTTTAATTTAGTTTTTGGAATAAATTAGACATGAGGAAACTTATAGACTACTTTTAATAATAGGCTGATGTTGTATACAGTATGTTCCTCTTATCAAATCCTTCTAAGTCCTTGTTCCTAAGTTAAAAATAGCATTTATGAGTTACTATCTTAACAGTTTGGAGGCTGAATCGGTCCTGCTGAGAACATAGACTGAGAATCAAATGCATGTGGTCACAGCTCTTCCTACAAACTTCACAGCTGTGTGGTCCACATAGCTTACAGATTCTGTGAGATCTTGTCTTTTCTTTAAAACTCTGCTTTATACCCTGTAAATGCTTCCTAATTGCAGATAAAATCCAGTTATTCTCTAATGAATATACTATTTCACCACCATCATATCGATATTCACATGGTGTTAAATCAAAATTAGAAGAAAGGTTGAATTTAACTCAGAATTATAGTCTTCCTCCAGTCATTAATTATGTTGGCTTAGTTTGTATATATATTCCATGGTGTTATCAAAGCTTCCCTGGTAGCTTAGATAGTTAAGAATCTGCCCGCAATGTGGGAGACCCAGTTTCAATCCCTGGATCGGGAGAATCCCCTGGAGAAAGAAATAGCAGCCCACTCTAGATTCTTGCCTGGAGAATTCCATGGACAGAGGAACCTGGTGGGCTTCAGCCCATGGGGTTGCAAACAGCTGGACATGACTGATCAATTAACATTACGTTAACATTATAGTTTTCCTCCATTTATAAATAATAATGGCTTAGTTTGTGTATACATTCCATGGTGTTATCAAAGCAGATGGCTATCTTTTTTCTTCTTTATTTTTCCTTTTCATATACAGTAAATGTGATCATGGAGAACTTTTGAAACTTAAGATTTAGGAGGGGGAAATAAAAATAACAGCAACAACTAGTTACGAAGCTGTTCATCTGAAATCACTTTATTTGTATATTAAATACTTAGGTTTACTCTTTTACTTAATACCTAAGTATTAAGATATCTAATACTCAGGTATCTTCTTTTACAGCCAGATTGCTATCAGCTATAAAATGTAGATGTGTTGTAACCTGTAACTTTATACATTTTAAAGAATAAGGCACTAGCTTATTACAGATACAGGCTTTGTGAGACAGGTCAATGGTACTATGAAAGTATTCTGAAGGAGTAAATTTAGGAAGACAAAACACAACTTGTTTTTTTTATTTTCCATGGGCTAAAGCATCTCAAATCTCAACATAAACATACCAATTGATTTCTCTTAAAGTACCAGGTTAATATCAGAAGTCATTTTTATATGATTTTCTAGTATAAAAAAGTGACTTTTTTTCCCCGTTTTGAGGTACATGGTTTTATAGCCTTCACAGTTCAGATAACTAACCTTTTTTCTGACCTACGTGTTTTTATTACCCAATAAGAATTTACAGCTATAAAACTCATGTGAACTAACACAAATAATTTAATACTTTAATTCTTTTTAGTGGTTTAGTAATATGTGATTAATAACATGGTTTTATAAGGTAAACCTGAAACATGTATTATGTCACTTAGTGAAAATATTTAAGACCTTTTTGGGACTTCCCCAGTCGTCCAATGGTTGAGACTTTGCCTTCCAGCACAGGAGGTAAGGATTTGATCCCAGGTCTGGGAGCAAAGACTCCACATGCCTCGCGGCTGAAAAACCAAAACCTTAAAAACAAACAAACAAAGAAAAACCCCACAAGCAATGTAACAAATTCAATAAAGACTTAAAAAAAAAAAAACTTTCTGTATTTGCTAATATGACTCTTGATTCCACCTTACTTCCCTACAGTTGATTTTCCTTTGCCTCATTTTTTTCTGATTTATTCATTTTTTGTAGCTATATTTGGTGCATGAACAAGTTGATATAAAAATCTGTTAGAACAAATAGTAGGAGTATTAACTCATAAATTGATTTCTGAAGTATTTTATACTTCCCCTCACCCCTTGGAAGGTCATACTTCACTTTATTGCTTGTGGCCAGACTGCAATCTTCAGGACTTGGTGTGTGTACCTGTATGTGTGTCTGTATACATATATTTACACACACATATCTTAGTAACAAGAACATTTATTAATATCCAGTGTTAATGTCCTTTCTGCTTAGAAAAATACTGCAAAGTGGTTTTCCCACCACAGTTATGAAAATTGTTAGAACACTAAAACCATGCTTTTTAAAAGATAACTTTTCATTTATTTTTACATACCCTTATTTCAGCAGAGGAAAGCATTCTCACTATCATTTCTTAAAACAGCTGATAAAGCAGGACTATGATTTGGTATTTTATAATTCTTATTTATTTTAGTGTGGGAGGGAGAAAACAATGATTTTTTTCATGTATCTAATTTCTAATCCTGATTAATCTTAAAGATTATAAGACTATACAGAAATTTTAGATTCTAAAATTTACTATCTGAAAACAATATACAGATTGATAATTTTCATTAATTTTAAAAGCTTTCTTTATATATGAAATAAAATATTTTCTAATTGTTCTAACTTTTTAAAAATGTATTCTTTTAACATTGTAATAAAAATGTATGCTAGAGCATCAATAGAAACATTTAATTTCCATAAGTAGATATACCTTTGCAAATGATGACTGAACAATTAGTCAAGTGTTTTTTTGTTTGTTTTTTTTCCTATAGATTGACCCAACATTAGCAAAGCACCGAGAACAGTTGGTCATCGAAGTTGGACGGAAACTAGACAAAGCTCGGATGATTCGTTTTGAGGAGCGAACTGGATATTTCTCCTCAACTGATTTGGGTCGAACTGCTAGCCACTACTATATTAAATACAACACTATTGAGGTATTATACTGAGTGGAACAAATAGAATAATGTGTCTGTTTTTAAATGTATATACTTTCTGGACTTCAGAATATAATATTACTATGGAACAAAATTCATTTAACTTTTAGGAATTCAACAACATGCACTCAGTAAAGATAAAAAAAAAAAATAGGACTTTAAATATTCAGGACCTTCTTGCCATCCTGCTCTATGAGTATGTCCCAAGCTGCAGATGAACCCAAGCCTAAAACCATTGAGCATATTAGACCTGGGGAATACAGTGGGGACTGTTGGCTTATTGATGTCCATGAATAAGAAGTTGAAAAGTTAATTACAAATTATTGAGAAACACTGACCAAAAAGGATTATAAAAACTAATAAAAATATTAGGGCACTCAGCTGTACTATTTGGACAGTTTAAGAGATTACTCAAAGGTAATTTGTACTACACAGTGGTATCCTTGCCTGTTGCCTTTTAATGTAATCTTATGTAAGGTAGAGTACCACCATAATATCTACATTTTAAATAGTACATACTTGTCTTCATGTGTATTTATATACCTATGTATGTACCTTCATTGGAGAGGGAAATGGCAATCCACTTCAGTATTCTTGCCTAGAGAATCCATGGACAGAGGAGCCTGGTGGGCTATATATAGTCCATGGGGTCTTAGAGTCAGACACGACTGAGCGACTAACACGCACACACACGTACCTTCAGGTATTACTACATGGTAAAACTTAACAGTGATTACCTGTGAAGAGAGGATTTAAATTTGAATGGAGGGAGATAGATCAAGGTGAAATTTACTCATTACTCTTTTTATAGAGAGAAGGTTTGAATTTTCTATGTTCACTTTTATTTTTGTTCTTAAAATTGTTTCTTAAATGAAAAAGTAATAGAAATCACTAAGATGAGATTTCTTCAAGAATATGAACACCAAAGCCTGTATGAAAGTTGTGTACGTGTTAAATGTTTTGTACTTATTTAACATCTGCTTATGCATATAACATGTTTCAGAAAACATTTTCATGTGCTTAATAGCTTTTCCTCCCTTGCCACATTCATATCTCCTGTTTCTATAGCACTTTGTGTGTGTGTGTGTGTGTGTGTGTGTGTGTGTGTGTGTGTGTGCGCTCAATCATTCAGTCATGTCTGACTCTTTGTGACCCGGTGGACTGTAGCCCACCAGGCTCCCCTGTCCTTTGGATTTTCCATGTGAGAATACTGGAGTGGATTGCATCCTCTTCTCCAGGGGATCTTCCCAGCCTAGGAATTGAGGAGCATCTCCTGCAGCTCCTGCATTGGCAGGTGGATTCATTACCATTGCATCACCTGGGAAGTCCCATATATCACTTTGAAAGTGTGAGTCACTCAGTCATGTCCGACTTTATGTGATCCCATGGACTGTAGCCTTCCAGGCTCTTCTGTCCATGGGGTTTTCCAGGCAAGAATGCTGGAGTTGTTTGCCATTCCCTTCTACAGGGGATCTTCCCAACGCAGAGATCGAACCCGAGTCTCCTACATTCCGGGCAGATTCTTTATTATCTGAGCCACCAGGGAAGCCCCATATAGCACTTTAGGTTCCTTCAAAGTCTTTTAACATATATTATCTTACAACTGTGATCTCTTAGTTCCTCAACCCACAACATTTCCCCCAGCTCTCTACAGCTTGCATCACCTACTCATGTCCACTTGTTTGTCCAATAAGTTTCCTTTCTCATTTGTCCACCTGGTAGTGTGTTGCTGGCAAACTACATCTTAAGCCTGTTTGCAGCTCACTTTCAGAAACTCGAGCCTTTTTTCAACTGTATTTTTATTCTGATCTTTTTCTTTGTGATTTTCTGAATTTCTGTATGCCCTTACTAACAATATTACAATATCTTTGCCAGAATCTTCAGGTTACATATTTTTAGTTATCCCTCCATCAATTTTATGTGATATACGATCAGCTTAAAGCCAGAGAATGGTATAGATTTCCATATGCCCATGCTGAAAATGAGCCAAAACCAGAATGCTATGCTGAACATTGTTTTAGATATCTAATGTAGGCCTCATTAACTGATTTTATTGATTTTTTTTTTCTTCTAAAGATCTTCTCTAGCTAAATATTCTTTTTAGCCTTTGATGACTTTAATAATTGTTTAATGATTTGGAGCAGTGTGCTACAAACCTTGTAACTCTGCATATTCTAGGGCTCGGATGTCCTTTTAGAATGTGGATTTATAGTCAGGTTTTGAATTTAAAATATTTTACTAGGCCTTCTATTTTAATCAAATGTAACACTTACTTTGGTAGACCTTCAATGAACTCTTTGATGCTCACAAAACAGAAAGTGATATTTTTGCTATAGTCTCCAAAGCTGAAGAATTTGATCAAATCAAGGTAAGATTGCTTGAAGCTTGAATTAAATGCATATGTCATATATGTGTTTATTCATTTATAAACATTTACAATAAATTGTTATTCCTATACAATATAAACTATATGACACTTCACATTTTGAGTACCAGCCATGTTGTTCCATTTATCAACAATGTCCAGTATTATAGATTTTGATAGTATTTCATACCTGACACCATTCTTTGCTCTCTACTGCAAATCAAATACAATTTAAGTAGGTTTTATGGTAATGAAACTATCATAGAATTTAGTGTGTAGATTTTGGTTTATTTGCAATGTAAGGTTCACTGAAGAAAATATAAAGGACATGCATGATTCAGACTTAGATATGAATATTTCTGTAGTCATATTGTAATTTAATCTTATTAACAGTGAAAACTTTAATGCTTTGAATCATAGTACTTCACAGTTTTAAGCTATGAATGTGTTATACCATATAAAAATATATGACTGTAATGAATGCATTTGAAGATAATTCAAGTTTGCTGTAATCCATTTGGGCAGAGGTTTTACTCTGGTCAAATAAAAAATGAAATCTCATCAATATAAGGATGGTGAGGTCAGAAGATTTAATTTTTGTGGCGTATCAAATTTTTATATGTCAATGGCAATTTTAATATTGGTGATGAATAATAAAACGTAGTTGTATCAGTCTCAAGGTAGTTTTTCATTGTATTTTATTAGTAGCCTATGAAAAAATTGTTTTTATTTTAGTATACAAAAGAAAAATGTTGAGTAATGACATGGAAACTTTTAGAACACATGTAGTATGGTTTAATTTCAGTGTAAACATTTTAAATAAGTCAGCCCAGATAATTCTATAAAATCATGATTCTTCCAGGTCAGAGAAGAGGAAATAGAGGAGTTAGATACCTTACTAAGCAATTTCTGTGAACTCTCAGCTCCTGGAGGTGTAGAGAACAGTTATGGGAAAATAAACATCCTGCTTCAAACTTACATCAGCCGAGGGGAGGTGGACAGTTTCTCCCTCATATCAGATTCTGCATACGTTGCACAGGTAAAAATATTGCTCCCTTTCTGTTTTCTCTTCCTTGATTACTTTTAGAGATTCAAGGAATTAATTCATGCTATAATGTATTGGTTCATGATTGACATGCTGTTAAATCAGCATTTTATCTTAGAACTGGTTCTGTTTAATTTGTATGTCTTTTATTCCATTTCATGCTATTAGATCAGGAACAGAGGTCAGATTTGGTTGTCATTTTGGCTTTTTTTTTAATGTTGCTCTTTTACATTTTAGCATGTAAAAATATCAGTATCTGATTTTTTTTCTGTTTTAAATGGTCAAGTTCATTTCTGTTACTTAGAGCAATAGTACAAAAATATTTCAAGCAAAAAGAAAACATTATGGAAACTTTGTAGCTTTTCTCAAAAGTTAGAAATGTAAACAATTGTTTTTAACCATTAGACAGAGTTTAATAAATGTACCTCATATCATATATTCAGTATGATATATCTTTTATTTTTAAAAAGTCATCTTCCCTACTAAGCTGATTCTTATAAATTGAGGGCTGAAAGAAAATTAATCCATAAATTGCAGCTCATTAAATATTTAGCTTTTAGAATTATCATAATATAAAATCTTGTAATATTTATGTTTTTATATTCAAGAACTCATGCAATATATAAAGTAGATTTGTGTGTGTGTGTGTGTGGTAGTATATACCTTTCAGATGAGAGGTTTTCCTTCTAGGGAGAAATATTTTTTATCAAAAATACTTTTTTCCATTATTTTTATTGAGTAATGCCTCTTGTAGGTTAAGTAGAATAAAACGTTAATCATCCTTTAAATATAGAAACTATTGCATTATGTGGTTTCTTTTTGTAATTTTGTTCAAAGGCTTAATATAGAAAAAGTGTGTTTGTGTTAAATGAATTACTGTTAATAACTATGTATACACCAGAGTACTTTGAAACAACTGCAAACATGAAATATTTACAAACGTAAACCAAGATACATTAGCAAACAGTTTGAATGAAATGCAGTAATTTAATCAAAGTAACCAAGAAACTGGATGATGACTTCAAATATAAAGTAAATATGGATGTGGTGAAAACATCTTTTTTTTCATTTTGCAACTCATATGTTTCTGCCATGGAAAAATATATGTATTCTCAAAAGCCTAAAGCTGTAGAAGGAACCATTGTTTTTAAAGTCTTTTGTTTTACCTGTTTTTCTGAAAGATAATATATTGTCATTTTATATAATCTAATGGTTTTGTATTGAAATAGTTAATGATTTAATGAAAAGGCAAAGTTTTACTGCATTCTGGATGGATAATCTGACCACATTTCTGCTTGATTCAAGATTATGAAGATATTATCAGAGACTGATTTACAAATTGCTTTACAATATAAAACTCATGGTCTCCTCATGATTGGTACCCAGAAAGTCAGTCTCAGAAGGTTGAGGATGTATCTCAAGGCATCCCTGGTTCTTCTTAAATAGCTCCTATCGGTTTATCATTCTTGACTGCGTTAAATAAATTTTGTTGAGTTTGGGGGTTTTTTGTTTGTTTGAAGTTTAAGCCATTACTAGTTCCACAAGCACTGTCAGATCTGTAAAATGGTACCTTCCTTCTGCACTCCTGAGACTTTCTCTCAGCCCTTAAAATAAATCCTTAGTTTTTTTATTCTATGGTGTTATAAAGGAGCCTGTATCTTCTGCATGTTAGAGATTTTGATCATTGTTCCCACCCAATTTGTATCATTCCAGATTTAAATGTCCTATTTGTATTATGTCACACAGAATTTCTCTTTCCATTTCTTTTAGCTTTTAGGGAACAACCACAGGCTCTGAAATATTAAAACGCGTTTTCAAACACAGTTGAAAAAATTAGGCTAACAGTTTTTAGAAGAGCATCTGTAGGAATACCTACTTGATAGCTATAAAATGTTCAATTTATTTATCATTTTAATGCCTAATGAGAGCCATCCTATCATTTTTGAACCATATTAGAGATAGCCTCACATGCTTCTAAATACCATTTTTTAAATTTCTAATACTGAAACAAATAGTCGAATTTATCAAAAGATGAATAACACTTTTTTATAAAATGTAAAACCAAAGCCCTTAACTCTTACGATTATTTTTCACCTCATAATTTCAAGCCATATCATGTTTGCTTTTTTTCTATTTAAAATCTCATTATTTTTAATCTATTTTTATGATTTTGACCAGATTTAACATTCCTCATTTTCAAATTCACATGTTATTAGATATTATAGATGTCTCTAAGTCATGATTTTTAAAATAATCTTCCGTAAAACGATCTGAAAAGTTAATAATAGAAGGAAGCAAAACAAATGAAAACTAATTATGTGAAAAAGAGCCTCAATTATTGTGTCTTTCTATATGTCTGTGAATCAAGTTTTCCTCAGGTCACTGAATTTAGAATCTTGGTGTTAACTTTGTTAATGTTTAGATCTAGCTTTCAGAAGATACTCTGACAGCAACTTTCCAAATTATTAAAATCACTAAACTGTAGTATCTTCATCTATAAAATCATAATATCAAGACCAAATGCATTTGTCATAAAAATTAAATGAGATAATATATATAAAGCAATGAGCGCATTGTCTGGTTTGTAAGGAAGCCATTAATATGGGTAGTTGCACTCATCAACATTTTTTGTTATTCTTTTCTCACTAATTTTTCTCTGACTAGATCCCAAGTCTTCTGCATTTCTCCAAACAGCTTTATAAATTTGATCATTACACTGTATACCCAAGGACATCCACTGCTGTCTCTTAGATTCTAAATGGTTTCCATAACCTCCTAAATATTTCACATGCCTTTTGTCTCATCTGCTTCATTCCTGTTTAGGGAGATGTGATGTGGAACTTCCTAAGAACTTGGAAATAAAGCTATTCTTGGAGAATTAACCAGAATAGCATCCACATAAAAGGATCGATTATTCTTGTGTAAAAATAATAAAGATAATTAGAGGTATATGAGGATAGATGTTGCCCACAATTAAAGGATGCAGTTTGACATACTTTTTAAACTGAGTCTGAATAATAATTTCATTGATAAATTAAAAATGACGTTGGACCTAACCACCAATCCCCCTTTTCATTCTTCAGAATGCAGCTAGAATTGTCCGTGCTCTTTTTGAAATTGCTTTGAGGAAACGCTGGCCTGCCATGACCTACAGGCTCCTGAATCTTAGTAAAGTCATTGACAAGAGGCTTTGGGGTTGGACTAGCCCTTTGAGACAATTTTCAGTTTTACCACCACACATTCTAACAAGATTAGAAGAAAAAAATCTTACTGTGGATAAGCTGAAAGATATGAGGAAAGATGAAATAGGTAAGAAGGAAGCAAAAATGTTTTAATGTAACTGTTACATGCAATTAAAATATTTTGCTTAATGTTACAAAAAGCACTATGAATTTTCATTTTACTACAGATAAACTTTTACCATTTTATTTGTTTTTTAATTGATCTAAACTCAAGCAAAATTTAAACTTCTGAAAAATCTTTAAATTTTATGTAGTTACTCAATGAAATTATTAGTTAAAATGGAGTTTAGGTTGTCATACCCTTGATTATTTTACAGATACAATCTTAGCTACAAATAATGAGAATTAGTTAATGACATTTATTCTCAAATTATTTCTCAATATTTAATTCATTTCATTGCCTTTTGTTATGTGTATCAACAGTATTTCAATAAAAAAAGTATGTCAGCAATACACTGTACAATTTTTCAGATTCTAAATGAGCCTCATCATTATATATGTATAGATCTTTAAATACTGTTGCTATCAGTATGTAAATAGTATTTGGTCTTCTATGCTTTCCACATAATTCTGAAAAATTATCCCTGCATATCTTGCCATGTGCCATAACATTCTGTTGAACAAACATGGATTAGGTAATGTTTCAGATTCTGAATAGAATAAGCTTTACACATGAAGGGAGGCAGGCTGAGGAGAACAGGGGTTTGGCAAAAGGCCCATAGATACAAGGAGAGGCTGGGATAGTTATTTCCCCTGTGTAATAAGAATACTTCTAAGATGGAATGAAAAAAGGGAGGTATCAATAAATGAACTAGAAAGTTGGGATTACTCGCATTTTCTAATGTAAATATTTTATTAAATAAGAGGAATCACCTTAGTTTCAAACTTTAGTGTACATAAAACATTTTGGTTTACTTATAAATGTGCTTTAAAAAAATTATATTATGAACCACCAGGACACATAAGAAATACTGATCCTATAAAAAATATAACCTATTTCCACTTAGTCGCTTGAATTAGAATAGGAAAATGTTTCTAGTTAGTCACATCTGTTTGTGAGCCCCCCAACGCCACCCTGATGCTTTCCTGCATATCTATATTTCAGGATCTCAACATTTATGAAAATATGTATATATAAGTGGTTAATTTTGTGCTAGATTGGCCATATTTTATATTTTATCTGTGTTTCCTATAATGTGTCTTAAATTGACTAGGAGAAAAGTAGAACTGTTTATAGTAGTTTAAAAACTATCAAGTTTCAGTAATTTTAAGAACCCTATTAATAGCTGAAAAAAGAAAAAATCCTGATACTGGTTTTCAGAGCTATGAATTGCTAATTCAAGTTAACTATTAAAAAATATTCAAACATGCCAGGTCAAGAATGTCAACCATTCTACATAGCAAATCATAAAACAAGCAATAAAATCACCTTCTCTGAAATCCCATTTACAAGTCAGATTTTATTGCTTCTTTCCTGTCTGGACACATTTCTTCTAAGTGATGTTTTCCCTGCAGGTCACATTCTGCATCATGTGAATATTGGGCTCAAGGTCAAACAATGTGTTCATCAGATTCCTTCTGTAACGATGGAAGCATCCATTCAGCCCATCACACGGACTGTCCTCCGAGTGACGCTTAGCATCTCTCCTGATTTCTCTTGGAATGATCAGGTAGACATGGAAAACACCTAAATCTACCTACATTAAGGAAATATGTCTGTACTCCAGGTTCAACTATACCTCCCTACATCTGTCCTCAAGGCGTATAGAAAATCCTTTAAAAAGAATATACATTGAAGAATCATTTAAAACATTGTAATAGTATTTACTCTCATCCTCAAGGTAAGCATGTGGTATAATAGATGAATAATATGTCAACCAATGAGAGTCCATCAGAGAATTATAGGAAACCTAAAATGTCACATGAAACAATGGTATAGTGGTTTCAACTCCATAGCGACTTTGTTTAATTCTATCCTCTTTCATTTTTTTTTCTAGCTGTATGTACTCTGTCATTTTAATGTACTTAAAATTCAAGATTCTTCATGCTAAAAGAGCCCTTTTAAAATCCTGATGTTTCTCAAACTATCATTCTCTTCTTCACTGTTAGACTTGTAGAAGGAGTAATCTACATTTACCTCCTGGTTGTCTGATTCCCACTGAGACAACTACTTCAGTGATCACCAAAGACTGACTGATTGCCATAATAAATAGCCTTTCCTTAGTTATCTTCTTTATTTCCATAAGCATTAAGTGCTATACATTGTCCTTGCAAATGTCCTTCTTTGGCTTCCATCCCTTTCCTATTTCTGTTTTTACCCCTACTTCTGTTCTTTCTTCTAAAACTTAGCTGTTACTATGTGTGCATGTGTGTGTGTATATACACACACATACGCACGTTGAAAATCCACTCTGGATCCTCTTATTCAGTCAGTAATTCTTTGTGTATTAGCTGCTCAGGCATGTCCTACTCTTTGCAACACCATAGACTGTAGCCTGCCAGGCTCCTCTGTCCGTGGAATTCTCCAGGCAAGAATACTGGAGTGGATTGCTATTTCATTCTCCAGGGGATCT
The DNA here is from genome assembly GCF_029378745.1 of Bos indicus. Classification (NCBI taxonomy): domain Eukaryota; kingdom Metazoa; phylum Chordata; class Mammalia; order Artiodactyla; family Bovidae; genus Bos; species Bos indicus. The sequence goes on from NC_091768.1 coordinate 49,556,415, forward strand.
TCCTGACCCAGGGATTGATCCTGGGTCTCCTGCATTGCAAGCAGATTCTTTTACCACTGAGCCACCAGGGAAACACTCAATAACTTTAAGGTCTATCTTTGCACCAGTTACTATACAAAGAGTACAGTAGAAAGGAGATTGCAGGTACAGACAAGCAAGTGTCAGTCCTTTCAAGAGGCCAGTGGGGAATGAAAATCAGTAAATGTAGTATAGCAGTGCCTACTTTATAAGGTTCTAGTTAAGTGTAAGTAAATATTGTCTGCATATTTACAATATTTGTCATAATGTCATCGTCTGCATGACATTAGTACCTCTTTAAGGTGAATGCATTTTATTATACCCAACCATAGCCCTAACTGAAATCAACCATTGGCCTTAAAGTGTCCTAACCATTCACTTTCAGTTTCCTCATCTGTAAACATGTATTATAATAATAATTATCTTTCTCACAGAATTTCTGTGAGGATAAGATGAAAGAAAATTATACTTAATATTTTTATAAATATAAAATTTATGTAAAATATAAGATTACCATTAGCCATAAACTCTAGTTTTTATATATTGGAATACATAGAAGTTTTAGATTTTTTACCCTATTTTCTTCTCTTAAGATACATAATAAATCTCCCACAATGCATAGCTGCTTTTATCAGTTAGAATACTGTTGGCTGTAAGAATAGCAAATATGAGTAGTCTCAAACTGACTTAAGGAAAAGAAGGTATGTGTGTGTGCTGAGTCACTTCAGTCATGTCCAGTTCTTTGCGACCCCATAGACTGTATGTAGCCCACAGGCTCCTCTGTCCATGGCTTCTCTAGGCATGAATACTGGAGTGGGTTGTCATGCCCTCCTCCAGAGGATCTTCCTGACCCAGGGACCGAACCTGCGTCACCTGCAGCTCCTGCAGTGCAGGCAGATTCTTTACCACTTGAGCCACCAGGGAAGCCCAAAGAAGATACATCCTCTTACAGAATGACAGGTCCATGGGTAGAAGAGCCCCTAAAGATGACTGAGTCTTCTGTTTAGGAATACTGTTCCAAAGCCAGGATCTTTCCATCTCTTTTCTCTGCTGATATTTTTTACTACTTCTCAAATGTATTCATGCTTCCTTGTTCACAGTTAACAGAGAGCGGGAAAAAATACTCCCTGCTTCAGCAGCCCAGAGCATGCACCTTTTCTTTAGCCCGATTGGGCCAGTTCTGGCCATGTGCCTGTCCCTTGCCGCATGCTCTTGTGAAGGGGATACTATAAGCTGATTAGCGTATGCTAACCAAAATTACTCTCGGAGGTGGGGTAACCTTCAATGTTACATGACAGAGAAAAAGAGATGAACATACTGAACAAGTCTAGGCTTTGTTAGGAATAAAAATGGAGAGGAATGAGTACACAGAACACAATATATCTGTCCAATGGAATATTACCTGTTAGTAAGAAGGAATGTAGGACTGATGCATGCTATGACATGAATGAAAATATTATGGCAAGTGAAAGAAACCAGTCGCATATGATTCCATTTACATGAAATGTCGAAAACAGGCAAGTCTATAGAGAAAGAAAATAGACTGTGGTTGTCAAGAGTTGGAGGTTGATATGATGGAAAGATGGATAGGGTACAAGGTTCTTTAGGGGATGATGAAAATGTCCTAAAATTAGATTATAAAGATGGTCACAAAACTTTGTAAAAGTATTAAAACTATTGAACTGTATACTTTAAGTGAGTAAACTTTGTTATGTAAATTCCATATCAATAAATCTGTTAAAAAGAGAGAAAGGAATGGGTTCTGGGAATGCTAACAATAGAATCCCTTACTTGAATTAAAATATATAGTATTAGGATACTATTTTCCTTCTAGGTCCATGGGACAGTAGGAGAACCCTGGTGGATTTGGGTAGAAGATCCTACAAATGATCATATTTATCATTCAGAGTATTTCCTAGTTCTAAAAAAACAGGTAAATATGTCTATGTGACTCTATCATTTTGTTGCTATCATTGAAAAGAAAATATAAACTAAATAATTTCTGTTTTTACCTATTTCTCTACAATTTCATAATGCCACTGAAGCTTTATTTATTATGTTTTATGTTTCTGTTTGGTTTTAAAAGAGAATAGTGATTAAATGTTATAATATTCATATATTCAATGTGATTTTCATCTGAGAAATTGAATTATAATCTTTCTAATGGTTTAAGGCATAGATTCCAGAGGGGTGGAATGTGTCAAGTGGGTGGAATAAATAAAATTTTTAAAATTAAATGAATAAAAAATAACTTCAGTGTTATACAGGCACAGTATTAAGACTACTGAGTACATTATATAAAAGACATTCTTTTTTAAAGTTCCAGAAAGACTCAGTTTGATGGAATTCACTATGATGCTTCATTCCTAATTTCTCTTTTTATCAAAGAGAAACAAGCTTTAGGCCTGAGTGGACATCTATAGAATTTTATAGCAATATTTTATTTTCATTGCATTTGTGTTCATGGTTATCTTTTATTTATGCCAAGTGTTCTGTTATTCCACTTATGGTAGTGAAAGATTTTTTTTTTAATATTAAATGAATAATTTGGTAAACATGAAGTTAAGTACTTGAATGAATGAAGTTAGGAAAATTATGATAATGAGTTAAATTGGTAACTTGATAATACATAATGATATGTATATGTAAATATTATAAGTTCAGCATATGTTTTTCCTTCTGTAATATCAGATCTCCTCAGAGGATGACCACCTACAAGTTTCTGAAGTATCTGAATATCTCAGCTATTTAGAAATCCAAGATATTTTCTTTCTCTTTAGTACATATTGCTGTAGATACCATTGTTTTCACAAGAGAATAATAAGGCCTCTAGGCTACTAGAATAACCATATTCATTTTATACTTTATTTCACATTAGGTCATCAGTAAAGAAGCTCAACTACTGGTATTTACAATCCCTATTTTTGAGCCTCTGCCTTCCCAATACTACATCCGAGCAGTGTCTGATCGATGGTTAGGAGCTGAGGCTGTATGTATTATCAACTTTCAACACCTGATTCTACCAGAGAGACATCCTCCCCATACAGGTAACATGTGGAATAGTAACTTGAATCATTGATTTTCCAAAATTGTTGGTTTTAGTTCATGTTTAAAAGTATCTATGCTTTAAAATTGTCTGAATTTAAGTAAAAACCCATCTTATTTATCAATAGAGTTTGAGAAGAGACTTTTCGAAATCAAATGTAGACACTAATGCAGGCCTAAATTTGTTTTTTTAATTTGAGTTCCAAATACATTAAACTAAGCCTAGTTCAGTTAACAAGAATGACACTCACTGTTGCTGTATTACTGTACCTTCATCTCTATAATCATTATGATTTCTCAAAAAACAATGAAATTGTAATATCTATTGATCTATTCATTGAAGAAGACTTTTCTGATTTTCTTTCATCAAATAAGCTTTGTGATACCTAGAATCTCAAAATAAAAAACTTAAAAATGGTGCTTTATTTTTTGATTAAAATGTAGTTGATTTACAGTGTTGTGTCAGTCTCTGCAGTATAGCACAGTGACCCAGTTAGATATACATATGTACACTTTTAATAGTTTTTCCATTATGGTTTATCACAGGATATTAAGACTAGTTCCCTGTGGTATACATTAGGACCTTGTTGTTTATCCCTACTAAATGTAATAATTTGAACCTACCAACCCCAAACTCTCAGTCCATCCCTCTTCTCTTCCTTCCCCTTGGCAACCGCAAGTCTGTCCTCTGTGTCTCTGAGTCTGTTTCTCTTTTGTGGGTGTTTTTAACATACGCTACCAACATCACTACTAGGTCTCTATGGTTGTAGTACCTGATTTTAACATGTATTGATGTTATATTTTAATTCTCATTTAATCCCTTCTTTGTTGAGTGGATAAGCATGTTTATTTATGTATTTAGATGATTTTCTGACTACATTTTTAAATGCAACAAATGTACCACCATGACATATCAATTGGTATTAAAAAACACATGATGTAACCTCAGTGATTTCTAGTTCTGTGTGGATCCAAGTATATATTCAGGCATTCCACTGAGCTCGAATCAGCCAGGATTTTCCATGTTTTCTCAGCACAGTTCTTATTTACCCAGTCATGCTCTGATTTAAAACTCCCACACAAGTTTCTTCTTATTTTAGGTTGTTAGTTTGCATTGTCTAGAACAACAGTGTACTCAACCACTCTGTTTTGTCAATTATCTAACAAATGAAGAGTTATTTGTTCTTAGTAACTGTTTTATACTAGTTTGCAAGTGGTTTTCCTTCTTCTACAGGTTGGTGTAAATTTAGTTTTCTTCTAAAACATGCATATATCCATATACCTGTCATTTAGATCTCTTTCCTGATTGGAAGATCATTAGCACTGTCTTAGAGGGAGCTCTGCCAGAAAAGCAAAATTATGATATGTCAATATCGTAATTGTGGTAATGAGGGGGGGGGGAGATCTGTAACTAGTATATAAGAATTGGTTAATCCTTTTTTCCCTCTAAAGCATTAAGGATTATTATAATTTGTTTCAAAAAGACAGTATTTTATAATGTGCATGTTCTCCAGTTTTGTATGTACTTGTTGAATCTTTTCAGAATTACTGGATCTTCAGCCTTTACCTGTCACAGCTTTGGGCTGTGAAGCATATGAAGCACTGTACAACTTCAGCCACTTTAACCCTGTGCAGACACAAATATTTCATACGCTGTATCACACAGACTGTAATGTCCTACTTGGAGCACCCACTGGATCAGGAAAGACTGTTGCAGCTGAATTAGCCATTTTCAGAGTCTTCAACAAGTACCCTACTTCAAAGGTCAGGTGGAAACAATCACATATTTACATTCAATTATAAAACATAATTTATAATCTGTAAATTAGCCAGTTCTAAATATACTGGCAGGACTTACTGAATAGATTTGCCACTCTCTTGTGAGTTTTCCACGGGGGCCCAGATCAATATATGAGTAAATGGCCACAAGGAAATTTATATTAATACTTTGGAGTCCTTTAGTTAGATTTCTAATGTACTTATTGGCACTCACATGTCCTTTCCTCATTGTAAAGTATCTATAATTCATAGGAAGTTTCATTTTAAGATATGTAGTTCATAGCCATACTTATAAGAAATATAATGATTCATAATCATTAATCATAATCAAACCCTTTGGCTGTGAAGGAAATATACGTTAATAAATTCAGCTGATTACCCTCAGGAAATACCAAGGCAGCCTTTATTCCACATTTCTCCAAATGGCCATGCTATTATTAATGTAAATAATGTGTCGAGTCAAATAAGTGTTGATTTTAAGCTTTCTTGAAATGTGAAGTACTCTCAGAAACCTTTTTTTCCAAAAAAGTGAATTTATTTGTTATGATTAGAATTATGCACTCTTTTCCTCATCATTTGTGATTTTAGAAATGTTTTAACTTCCTTTTTCAATGATTTTCATTTAGTAGCTATTCTTCCCTGCTTAACTTTATGTTTTCCTGGTGGCTCAGAGATTAAAGCTTCTGCCTCCAATGCGGGAGACCTGGGTTCGATCCCTGGGTCAGGAAGATCCCCTGGAGAATCCCATGGACAGAGAAGCCTGGTAGGCTACAGTCCACAGGGTCGCAAAGAGTTGGACACGACTGAGCGACTTCACTTTTACTTTCTTTCACTCTTAAGTTTATTATGTGGCTATGGATCCATTGAAAGTGAAAAAAAGTGAAAACAAAAGTCACTAAGTTGTGTCCGACTCTTTGTGACCCCCCAGCTGTAGCCTGCCTGGCTCTTCTGTCCATGGAATTCTCCAGGCAAGAATACTGGAGTGGGTGGCCATTCCCTTCTCCAGGGAGTGTTCCCTTCTCCAGGGGATCTTCCCAAGCCAGGGATCAAACCCAGGTCTCCCACACTGCAGGTGGATTCTTTACCATCTGAGCCACCAGAGAAGCTCAAGAATACTGGAGTGGGTAGCCTATCTCTTCTCCAGGGGATCTTCCCAACCCAGGAGTCAAACCAGGGTCCCCTGCACTGCAGGCGCCTTCTTTACCAGATGAGCTACTAGGGAAGCCATTAGGAGACAAATTTAACACAACCAGTAGAGCTCTGTTCTAAATTCGAAACATTCTATACAGGAAAGAATTTTTTTCCAGTAAGTAATCTGTATGGAAGTTTAGATTATTAAAGACCAGGGTTTTTTATTTTTAATTTATTTTTGTTTTCTAAATTGTAGAACACCTAAAATGTATGACTGGCATTGGCGTCTTCCATAAAATCTACATTAAAATTTAAACAGCTGGATTATTTATCTGTATAATTTCAAAATTAGTAGCTTTTTTCATGAAAGGGTTATAGTATATATAATTTATTATCTCCTAGTTTTTAAAAAATTTTCACATTATGTTAAAAGATAATTTCATTCTGTGACAACCAAGAGGGGTGATGTGCAGTAGGGAGTGGTAAGGAGGGTCAACAGAGAGGGCACATATGTATACTTAGGACTCATTCATGTTGTTGTATGGCAGAAGCCAACACAATATTGTACAGCAATTATCCTCCAATTAAAATTAAAAAATTTCAAATGATAATTTCATTATAAACCACCTAAAGAAAATACCAATGGTGCTTTTTAAAAAATATTTAAAATTATCTATGTCAGTATTTTCATGATTTGTTACATTCAAGTCTTACTTTGGCTAAATGTAGTTTAAGCTAATGACATTTTCCCATTAATTTAAAATTTTAAGTCTTTCAGTATTAAAAGATACATTTAACTACACTTATATTTTGATAAATTTTATTGAGTTTACCTTTATTTGAAAATGATGTCACTGTTTTTATGAGATCTTTTTGTATCCCCATTTTAGGCAGTATATATTGCACCCTTAAAAGCCCTAGTACGTGAACGAATGGATGATTGGAAAGTTAGAATAGAAGAAAAACTTGGTAAAAAGTAAGTTCTTACTTTTCAGAAGATATGTGATGAATAATTGAAAAAGATCAGGAAATAAAAGATTTGCATAAAACTGTTGAATGCTTTTAAATGATTTTCATTTTATTTAAAAGTGTTATAGTTAAAATGTTATCAATATTCTCACTTGTTTCAAGATTGAAAAATGAAAGCCCTTAATTTACTTAAACTTTTATTTGGCAAGAAAATTTTCTCAAAACTTTAGATTCAAAAACAAAAGAAAAATAAGATATGTCTCTATTTTTCTTTCACACACTTCAAAGTAGCTTCCAAAAACTGCTTAGAAGGCATTTTGCATGTAAATAATTTACCAAAAAAAGAAAAAGAAAATCATTGGAGAACATGACTTAAAAAAATTTTTTTTACTACTGACAAGGTTACTTATTATAATATTTTTTTAATAGCAAGATTGCATGTATCCTGAGTGACTGCTGGAACATCACTAAATATATTATGACACATTCACACAATGAAAATATTGTCTTACTCTATGAAAAAAATGAATTCTATATACTGAGAAATAGATCTTCCAAGATACTGTTTAAAGAAATGTTTTTAACTTAAGTATTCCCCTTTTGTTTTTAAAACTTGGTGAAGAATATAAATATGTGTTTGTTTTAGAATGAGAATCAGGTGATGAGAATATCCATTTTGCAGAGACTATTTACTACATATATATATATATATACTTTGAACCATACAAATATATTACCTATTCAAAATAATAAATAAAATGTAAAAAAAGAATAAAAGGAACAAAAAGCTTTGGGAATGCTATCCTTGGAGGAACTAATCTTGATTTTTTTTTCTGTTTTTTGAAAGTCAAAACAGATATAAAAATGACTTCATGGTTACCTAAAATTTGGAGTTAGCCTTCAATTTTCCTTCTTTCTCACAATAATTCTGAGATCTTCTCAGAATGGGAAGACAATATTTGCCCCAACTGACCTTGTTTGTGTCCTTATATATTTGAATTTGCCTATAATATCTAGACAATTTCAACCTAAGAAAAGAAATGAAACTTACACACAATCATATTCTTAATGAATGCCTCCTTTTGTCTTAATAAGTTAACACTTCCCCTCATTAGAAAGGTGTTTATTCCAACATAAGGAGGAGGTGTGAGTTCACCTCTGTAAAATCACAAAGGGTAGAGACTTTGTAAACATAATCAAAACAAAGTTTGATACTCTTGCATATCTGCATAGAAGTTAGATTACAGTGATTTGCTTTTATACATTCTTCATTTTATGGGAGGAAATCATCTTAGAATCATTAAGAAATACCTGTTTTGGACTCAAGTCAAAAAATTTCAGAAGTCAAAGGGAGATAAAGTAGTTTTAAGCATAGTAAAATTTTATTTTGAAGGCCATATTTTTTCTAAGCTCATGTGTTACCTGAAAATTTAAAGGGATCATTTTTATTCTCCTGCAGAGTTATTGAACTGACAGGAGATGTAACTCCTGATATGAAATCCATTGCCAAGGCTGACCTTATTGTGACCACACCAGAGAAGTGGGATGGAGTCAGCCGAAGCTGGCAAAATAGGAACTATGTAAAGCAAGTCACTATTCTCATCATAGATGAGATCCATCTGCTCGGTGGGTACCACTGCATCTGAATCCAGTTTACAAACTTGGACTCGTCATACCTGCAGCAGCTAGCATCAGGACTTGTTAAATGATTAACATCCATTATTCCTCTTTCTTAGGGGAAGAAAGAGGCCCTGTTCTAGAAGTCATTGTATCTCGAACGAATTTCATCTCATCCCACACAGAAAAGCCTGTTAGGATAGTTGGACTATCCACTGCATTAGCTAATGCCAGAGACCTTGCTGACTGGCTCAATATTCGTCAGGTATGTGAAAGATTGGTAAACCAGACATTTCATGGTATGGGTTAGGGCCTTATTAAGGAGGCAGTAGAATATTATAAAGTATAAAAACTGGAAATGGTTTCTCTCTCCTTTTTACTCTAGATGGGCTTGTTCAACTTCCGACCATCAGTACGCCCAGTTCCACTGGAAGTTCACATTCAGGGTTTCCCAGGTCAACATTACTGTCCTCGTATGGCTAGTATGAATAAGCCTACATTTCAGGGTAAGCTTCAGATTTCCTGGGATGAATAACAACCGTTTTGTATGGTGGCCTTTAAATGCTTTCTAAATATCGTGGGCTTCTTTGAAAGGGTGGTGCTGCTCCAACTTCTACAAATATCTAGAACTATTTACCTTAACTGTTGAGGAATATTAGTATATATTGAACTGACTATTGAAAGTTTGATTTCATAAGTTAAAGTGTCTTCATAGTAGAATAAATGTATGTACTCTAAAAAAATCAAATTATTCTTAAAATTAATTTATTAAGGTATTATGATAGTAACTTGAGTAAATGACAAGTAGAATATTTATTTTAGACTCATAATACTAATTTTTATCAGAAATCATCTGAAAAATTTAAGTACTGTTTTTGGCTAGGTATGTGTTTATGTTTTATTTTTTGTTTTTCCCTTTCTAACAAATTAGGCAGGCAGGAAAGATTTAAGAATAACACTCCTATTTTATTGAAACATGTTTTCATGTTTAGGCTGCATAAGGAATATTTATTATATCAATTAAAAATAACCTCCAAAATAAATTCTCTAATGTGAACTGCTGTTGATTGTGAGGTGACAGTTGTGAGGTGACTTTTTAGCTGCTATAATTAGCCTTATGACAGAAGCAAAGTATTGATTGTGAACTGGAGACCAATCTTGGCAGTTCAGATTATTTACACCTCCAAAGAAGCATTGTACAAAATCACTAATGAACAATAAATCTGCCGTGAGCTGTTCAGCCACACCTGTTCTTGCAGCAGCAAAAATCCATTAAATGTTTGAGGTTTAAAAAAGAGGCACATTCATTCATTCATGATTATGTGCACCAATGATAGCAATATTGTGCTAATATGTGTATTTTAAATGTATCTATAATATGATTTATCAAAGTATTACCATTTGCATTCTATAAATTCTGATCAACTGTGAATGTGTTAATTTTTCATAGTATGTTTGATGGATTGGTTCCATTTAAGGAATGACTGATTCCAAACCAGTGATTGAAATGAAGCAATTTATATTATGTAAATCAACAGTAAATTAACTATGCCTACACTTCTCTAAATATTGCATAAGTACAGCAGCTATCCTTGTAAACTCTTTATTATACCTGTAGTGGATCACTATATTTCTTTGAGTTTACATTTATGATTTTGTGGTAGCTTTATTTCTCACTGTTAGGTATGAATATAGCCAAGGTCATGTCAACATTTCCATTTATGAACCTTGTTCTTTTACCCCATAAAAAAGAAATTCTGCAGCTCACATTTCAAACAAGAAATTACAAGGAAGTTGTACTTTTTAGTATAAAAATTTCTCATATCTCTGTTTTAAGAGACCTATGTACACATAAGTATAAATTCTCCTTGTGCCATCTTATCAGTATTTTGGAACCTATGCATAGCAAAGAAACTTCAATCCCAGTTAAGTCAAATGATTTGTGTGGCTATTTAAGTAATATTTTTTCGGTCTTATTACCCAGTTTTCAAACTACTTATCTTGTGTGCCTACTCCCTGTGTGCCGTCACTCAGACATGGATTCAAGCATGGTATTTTCTTCAGCTCTCTTCTGCATTCTCTTATCTTCCCACTTTAAACCTTATGCTTATGTTTTGGGGAAAACATTTTTATGACATATCTGGCTAATTTATTGATACAAACTCACTTAATTTTTCTATCTACTGGTGACAGGACAAAAATAAAAGGAATTTTTTGTGGCTTTCCTTCAACCCCACCCCTGCCTCAGGTCTTGATTCTCTCTCCAGACCCCAGGACCAACTAACTCTGTAGTATCATTGCTTAGGCAAGCAGAAACACAACTCAAAAATAGAAAACCCAACCTGAGATCTAGTATCCCTGTACAGTTGTGTCCATATACAGTTGTTTATGGAGAGTCTCAGCTTTTCAGTCTCCTTCCTTGGCAGGTCAGAACTGAACCAGGAGTCAAGATAGTTCACTTTTCCCTGTCTTGGGCAAAAAATTCCGCTAAGTAGAGACAGCTACCTTTCCTTTCCTATCATTTCTCCAGTATAATGTTAAAATTTCATGACCAAATTAAGAATTCGATTAAATCATTTACATCCTTAGTTTTCATGCATTTGTTTGATATCCTAATGAAATTCAGATTCTAGTTTAAGTGGCTTACTATTTTATTTTCTACAATTTTTCAATAGCAATTAGAAGCCATTCTCCAGCCAAACCTGTTTTGATATTTGTCTCATCAAGACGTCAAACTCGCCTTACTGCTTTGGAATTGATAGCCTTTCTAGCTACTGAAGAAGATCCAAAGCAGTGGTTGAATATGGATGAAAGAGAGGTAAGCAACATATTTTAATTCTACTTCTTATACCTGTCAAATTAGTGTGTATTATAGCATAATGGGAATTACATATATAATTATGTTTAGTTTTAATCTATTTATTACCATTGCTGTTGTTTTTAAGTCATGTCCAACTCTTTGCATCCCCGTGGACTGTAGCCCACCAGACTCCTCTGTCCATGGGATTTCCCAGGCAAGAATACTGGAGTGGGTTGCCATTTCCTTCTCCAGGAGAGATTCCTGATCCAGGGATCAAACCCATGCCTCCTGCCTTGCAGGCATATTCTTTACCATTGAGTCACCCAGGCTTCCCATTTATTACTGTATTTCTCCCTTTAACTTCATCACCTATGTATATTTTAATATTTGGCTAAGTTTTTTCATAATATTTGAATGTTCACTGCTCTTGAAATTCATAATCAATTTTGCAAAATTAACTTTGTATAAACTATATAACATGACCATCTTCAAAAATTTAGAAAACACTGATAAAGTAAAGCCTATTATTGTCCTTTAAGTAATAAGCATCATTAAAATGTTTTCATATCTGCATAATTCTATTATATGACTATTCCATTGTACTTTTCTCCTATAATTAAATAATCATTCATCTTTATTATTATGGGTTTTTCTTTATTTAGAGTTATTTCCTGAGTACAGACTTATAAATTTTAAATTAATGGTTCAAATAATGTAGCCATTTTTTATAATTTTTCATACACACTGATAATTACTTTCTAAAAGGGCTGTACCAATTTTGATTATCCCTATTGATGTATGAATTGTCAGCAGTGTATGAGAGTAACAGTCTCAGTATATGCTCACTTGTTGTAATTTATTGTTATAGATAAAATGTTTCTTGTTTTAGTGTTTTAATGTGTGCCTTAATTTTTTTGTAGTTGAACATTTTTTTCCATATATTTAATTTTATTCTCTTTTGTCCCTTCATTCCTTTGGGCTTTTATCTGTTGCAGTACAGCATTTTAAAAATATATTTGTGTGGGAACCTTACCAAATTGAAATACCATATAGCCATGCATACACCCCTAAAACTTTATACAGGCATACCTTAGAGATATTGTGGATTGGGTTCCAGCTACTGCAATAAAACAAACATTGCAGTAAAGCTAATCACACAAAATTTTTGTTTTCCTAGTGCTTAATAAAAGTTACATTTACACTATACTATAGTCATCTAAGTGTGCAATAGTATTATATCTTTAAAAAAGTACATAACTTAATCTATTATAAAAAGACTGTATTGCTAAAAAAAACACTCACCATCATCATCTGAGCCTTCCATAAGTCATAATTGTAATATCAAAGATCACTGATCACAGATCATCATAACAAATAAAATAATGATGAAAAAGTTTGAAATACTGAGGGAATTGCCAAAATATGACACAGAGACATGAAGTGAGCAAATGTTGTTGGAAAAATGGTGTTGATAGACTTGTTCAACATGAAATTGCTACAGACCTTCCGTTTGTAAAGAAAAAATAAAGCCACATTATTTGCAAAGCACAATAAAATGAGGTATGCCTGGTATGAGGCATGTCACTCATGAAGTATGTTACTTTTTTCCATATGTATGTATTAGTTATATATACATGTATTAACCTTCCATCTGCTTTATTAGTAAATTTTGGTAGTTCACTGAGTGTCTTTTAGTTTTTTCAAATGGCAGTTTTTGCATTTTATGTGAAACAGTCTGTTAATATGATTCTTTGTGATTCCTTCCAGTACTTCTAAATGTAGGTATTCTCCTATCTCCTGCCATAGATTGATAGTGATTTTTTCTTCCTTACACTTTTCTGGTTTTTTAAAATATGTTCCTAGCTGGAGTTACGATTGGAAAAAAGTAGCTGAAATCAGTGATAAAACTGTTGCATTGTCTTCCTTCTCCCTGCACATCTCATGTGGCCTGAAGGACAGTAATCACAGTGCTCCTAGCCTACGAGTGCCAGTCTCAACAGTCACATATTCCTACCCTTCCATGTCTCACAACTCATTTAGGGTTGGATGGTCCTGTGTATATTACAGTCATATGTTAACATTAGTTAACTAGCAACAGTTAATATTTCAAGATGTTCTTATGTAGGACCACAGATGACCTTATTAATCACTAATAAGTAGCAGAACCCAAAATTAACTTCATGTAAAAGCTATCACATAACCCATGAAGTAGGGTGAAAGCCATCATTTATCTTTCAAGTTTCGTCATTACTCCTTTAATGTGATTTGTAGGTATATACATGGTATATAATTCAAGATAATTTAAAATCAAAATAATTTTGTCAAAAGTTCCTTATCCTGTGTTATTTACTTATTATGCCCAAATAAATGACCCTGTTGTATTTAAACATTATCTTGACTTAAAGGAAATGCTGAAAAATTGATGTATAAAATATATACCTGTATACAGTTTAGTTTATATACAGCATCTATCTAACCTTATTTTCTTTTTGGTTTTGTTTTTTTCCTCTTGTTTCTTATCCCTAGCAGTGTTCCTAATGGAGACTTTTCTTTGAAGTCAGGGTACAAGGTAGCTATTTACATTTGGGGATGTGTGCTCAAAGCATATTTATATAAGAACTGTGCCTTTAGCACATATGTGACTCACATGAACCTCAAATGTGAACCTCATGTGCTCTCCCCAGCTGTAGTTCAACTCTACTATTCTTTATTTTTCATTTAAAGGTGTGAGGCCTTAGAAACTCTGGACTGCTCACCATTGTATGAAACTACTTCTCTGTTTTGTATTTTTTTTTTTTTAAGCAAAAAATCTATCACCAAGGCTTATTAGAACATACAGAAATTACCTACATGGTTTTTGCTGTTTCATATATTTCATTGCTAAAATAGGCCAGTTGGAAATTATGTCATTTCTGGACATTTTGTTTCACTAAGCACATCTCAAGAATAAGACAACCCAAGCTTTGTTTTTATTCTTGCCACTAAAAGCCATCACCTTTAAAGTCAAATTCTCTGAGGGTTTACAACTGATTATTATGTGAATTCATCTAATTATACTGAAACCTACTATAAAGTAAGTTTTCACTGTTGAATCCTCTAAATGAATTAGGATTTTTTCAAGGCTTCAATTTTTGTAAGAGTTACTCTCCATGATATCCTGGCCTAGACATTTAGTAACTATTCCTGTTGCTGCTTCTTGGACAGTGTCAGGTTGGTGTTCTGTGGTAGGTCATGAGTACTCTGGGTAGGAAACTTGAGCATTCAAAGGAGGCAGGGTAAGCATGGGAGCAGTTATCCCAGCAGCTATAGAGTAGGGAGACCTTGTGGAAGATAGTAGCATCAAAATAATTCTTCAGTTGAATGGTGTGAAGTCAGGAAGTGTCCCTAGATGTGGAGGTGGGAAGGGAGGGATTCAGGGGAGGGAGGAAAGAAAGCTACGGCAAATCTGAAGAGGATGGAGAAACAGAATGTGACCAAGGAAGAATATATGTGTTCTATTTTGATTATCAGCAAAGACAAAAGAAATTATCTATCTAGATTCTTAACCCAGTAAAGCATCAAAGTAAAATATTAGAAAGTATCACTGATGTGAAATCATACTGCAGAATGAGAAAACTCTAATAATAGTAATGTTCTTTCATATTTACCATTATGAAGGCTCCTGCAGTGATTCCAAAGGTTTGTAGGCATGTGCTGCTATGCGTCTTGGATTTCTCAGTTGGACAGCCACCACTCCCACCATTAACCCCAAATGGTTGGGTCTTGCATCACTCTCTCAAGCTTATTGCAAAATTCACGTTTAAATTGAAGAAAGTAGGGAAAACCTCTAGACCATTCAGGTATGACCTAAATCAAATCCCTTATGATTGTACAGCAGAAGTGACAAATAGATTCAAGGGATTAGATCTGATAAAGTGCCTGAAGAACTACAGAGAGAGGTTCATAACATTGTACAGAAGGCCGTGATCAAAACCATCCCCAAGAAAAAGAAATACAAAAAGGCAAAATAGTTCTTGGAGGAGGACTTACAAATAGCTGAGAAAAGAAGAGAAAGACAAAGGAGAAAAGGAAAGATATATCCATCTGAATGCAGAGTTCTAAGAATAGCAAGGAGAGATGAGAAAGCTTTCTTTAGTGATCAGTGCAAAGAAATAGAGAACAATAGAATGAGAAACACTAGAGAAAATTAGAGATACCAAGGGACTGTGTCATGCAAGTTCAGTTCAGTTGCTCAGTCATGTCTGTCTCTTTGCGACCTCATGCAGTACAGCACTCTAGGCCTCCCTGTCCATCACCAGCTCCCGGAGTTCACTCAGACTCACGTCCATCGAATCGGTGATGCCATCCAGCCATCTCATCCTCTGTCGTCCCCTTCTCCTCCTGCCCCTAGTCCCTCCCAGCATCATAGTCTTTTCCAATAAGTCAACTCTTCACATGAGGTGGCCAAATTATTGGAGTTTCAGCTTCAACATCAATCCTTCCAGTGAACACCCAGAACTGATCTCCTTTAGGATGGACTGGTTGGATCTCCTTGCAGTTCAAGGAACTCTCAAGAGTCCTTTCCAACACCACAGTTCAAAAGCATCAATTCTTCGGCGCTCAGCTTTCTTTATAGTCCAACTCTCACATCCATACATGACCACTGCCATAAGGGTGGTGTCATCTGCATATCCGAGGTTATTGATATTTCTCCCGGCAATCTTGATTCCAGCTTGTGCTTCTTCCAGTCCAGCATTTCTCATGATGTACTCTGCATATAAGTTAAATAAGCAGGGTGACAATATACAGCCTTGACATACTCCTTTTCCTATTTGGAACCAGTCTGTTGTCCCATGTCCAGTTCTAACTGTTGCTTCCTGAACTGCATATAGGTTTCTCAAGAGGCAGGTCAGGTGGTCTGGTGTTCCCATCTCTTTCAGAATTTTCCACAGTTGATTGTGATCCACATAGTCAAAGGCTTTGGCATAGTCAATAAAGCAGAAATAGATGTTTTTCTGGAATTCTCTTGCTTTTTCCATGATCCAGCAAATGTTGGCAATTTGATCTCTGGTTCCTCTGCCTTTTCTAAAACCAGCTTGAACATCTGGAAGTTCATGGTTCACCTTATTGCTGAAGCCTGGCTTGGAGAATGTTGAGCATTACTTTACTAGCATGTGAGATGAATGCAATTGTGCAGTAGTTTGAGCATTCTTTGGCATTGCCTTTCTTTGAGATTGGAATGAAAACTGACCTTTTCCAGTCCTGTGACCACTACTGAGTTTTCCAAATTTGCTGGCATATTGAGTGCAGCATGTTCATAGCATCATCTGTCATGCAAAGATGGGTACAATAAAGGACAGAAACGGTGTGGACCTAACAGAACCAGAAGCTATTAAGAAGAGGTAGCGAGAATACACAGAAGAACTATACAAAAAAGATCTTCATGACCCAGATAACCACGATGGTGTAATCACTCACCTAGCACCAGACATCCTGGAGTGCAAAAACAAGTGGGCCTTAGGAATCATCACTATGAACAAAACTAGTGAAGGTGATGAAATTCCAGCTGAGGTATTTCAAATCCTAAAAGATGATGCTATTAAAGCACTGCACACAGAATGCCAGCAAATTTAAAAACTCAGCAAGACCAGAGGACTGGAAAAGGTCAGTTTTCATTCCAGCTCCAAAGAAGGGCAATGCCAAAGAATACCACCACACAATTGCAGTCATCTCACACACTAGCAACATAATGCTCAAAATTCTCTAAGCTAGGCTTCAACAATATGTGAACCATGAACTTCCAGATGTTCAAGCTGGATTTAGAAAAGGCAGAGAAACCTGAGGTCAAATTGCCAACATCTGTTGGATCATCAAAAAAGCAAGAAAATTCCAGAAAAACATTTACTTCTGTTTCCTTGACTACGCCAAAGCCTTTGACTGTGTGTATCACCACAAACTGAAAAATTCTTAAAGAGATGGGAATACCAGACCACCTTACCTGCCTCCTGAGAAATCTGTATGCAGGTCAGGAAGCAACAGTTAGAACTGGACATGGAACAACAGACTGGTTTCAAATTGGGAAAGGAGTACATCACAGCTGTATATTGTCCCCTTGCTTATTTAACTTATATGCAGAATACATCATGCGAAATGCCAGACTGGATGAAGGACAAGTTGGAATCAAAATTGCAGGGAGAAATATCAATAATCTCAGATATGCAGATGACAACATCCTTATGGCAGAAAGCAAAAGGAACTAAAGAGCCACTTGATGAAAGTAAAAGAGGAGAGTGAAAAAGCTGGCTTAAAACTCAGCATTCAAATAATGAAGATCATGGCATCCGGTCCCATCACTTCATGGCAAATAGATTGGGAACAATGAAAACAGTGACAGACTCTATTTTCTTGAGCTCCAAAGTCACTGCAGATGGTGACTGCAGCCATGAAACTGAAAGACACTTGCTCCTTGGAAGAAAAGCTATGACTAACCTAGACAGCATATTAAAAAGCAGAGACATTACTTTACCAACAAAGGTCCATCTAGTCAAAGCCATGGTTTTTCCAATAGTCATATATGGATAAGAGAATTAGACCATAGAGAAAGCTGAGTGCCGAAGAATTGATGCTTTCAAACTGTGGTGTTGGAGAAGACTCTTGAGAGTCCCTGGGACTGCAAGGAGATCAAGCCAGTCCATCCTAAAGGAAATCAGTCCTGAATATTCATTGGAAAGACTGAAGCTGAAGCTGAAACTGCAATACTTTGGCCACCTGGTGCAAAGAACTGACTCATTTGAAAAGACCCTGATGGTGGGAATGATTGAAGGCAGGAGGAGAAGGGGACGACAGACGATGAGATGGTTGGATGGTATCACCAACTCAATGGACATTAGTTTGAACAAGCTCTGGGAGTTGGTGATGGACAGAGAAGCCTGGTGTGCTGCAGTCCCCGGGGTCACAAAGAGTTGGACACCACTGAGCAACTGAACTGAGTTGAACTCGAGCTTCAGGTCCAAGACAGAAACATCTAAGTGCCTAAGCTTCAGTATCTAGCATGCAGCAGGGGTAAGGAATATCTTTTCTTCTTTGGCCTGTATTGAGAGATGTTCAGGCACAGGCTGCCTATAAACAGTGAAGGTTCAGCACAGCCCTTCTGCTGCCCAAATGCATCCATACACATTCTCTCTGAGTCATTGATCTATAAAGGCAGCTCTTTCTGGGTAATGAGAGACATAGTAAGAACAGGGGATCTCCTGGCATTCTTTGTCTTAATCTTTCTCTATCACGTGAGTTCCTCAGTAAGAAGCATTATCGTACAGGAGATCATGATGATGTATAAGCCTTCTTCAGTTATCCTGCCATTCAAGGCACTGACAGGACATGATGGGCAGCATAGGAGAATCAAAATCTATATTGTCCATTCTAGACATTGTCTCAAGTAGATGTCCCCTCTGTGCTCAAAAGGGTCCAGTATAATTTCAAGTAGCTGTCTGTTCCCATGGGGAAAGTACTTACAACAGGCCCAGGCTTTTATGCGTCGCTCACATATTAGGTGCTGAGCAGCAGCAGCAGTGGGTCTGTCTGCCCGAGGAGATGGAAGCCTGTGTTTAGCTCAGGCAGAGTTCATCTCTCCCGGGATGGAGCCACTTAGTACATGAACCATTGCACAAGACCTAGGGCCTGGGAGAGAGGCTGTTGGGTGCCCTCAGATGCCCACTAGACTGTTAACAGCGTTTTCCACACTGCTGTTAACTTTTTGGTAAACATCTTCATGGGATATAGGGAGCTGTTTATTCTCGGACCGTTTTAAAAGTTCATCCACATAAAACTTCTGCTTTCTTGCCACTTGTTCTCTGGTAGCACTCTTGCCAAGCTCCTGGCCGTTTGGCTAATCAGTAACTACAGAGTAAAGAGTGGATGATCAGTTCGCTCCATCTCTATTTTACAGTAAAGTGACAGGGAAATACATTACAGTCAACTTTTACTTCTTTCTTTAGAGTCATGCATCAAGTGACCATAATACCACAGCAATGTACTTCTTATAGTGCTACCATCTTGTTCAAAGCCATTTGAAATTTTTCTTCCCTCAGTCAGTTTCACATAAAAAGTACCCCATGGGGCCTACGTGGGTGGACTGAAGTAGAGATGGTATGGCAGGAATAGGCACACATGGACGGTTCATGGATCACATTTTGTAATATTTTTCCATTGGGTCCTTTTATTTCTCCTAATGATGAGTGCTTATACAGCAGACGACATCCAATTCATGATCAGCAGCTTCAGTTGCAAGTTTACCTGACATTACATAATTAGGAATTCTTTCTCTCCCCTCTCAAAAATATCCATTAAATAATCCTCTCACTTAAATCAATAGGTAGCTCTTAACAGAATCAGTGAAGTGTTCATTTAACATCTATTTATTGAATGTCTACAACTTAATAGGCACACGTGTTAGCCTTATTGATCCCAAATCTCAAAAAGCTTAAGTGAAGAAAATAGGAGTTTAAAAATATATACATGATTAAATAAATAGTTGATATCAGTTATCAAAATTGCTATAGAAGAAGGCAATAAGAAATGAAATACAATAGAGGAATGGGAGGTTCTTCATTAAGTAGAATGGTCAAAGAAGCGTTCTCTAAGGAGATGGCATTTAAGCTGAGCACCGAAGCATGAGAACAAGCTGGCTACACCAAGAGAGATGATAACAGCCTTGCAGATGAAGGAACAGCATGTTAAAGGAACTGAGAGAAGTTCAGGTTCAGCTGGAGTAGAATAAGCTAGGAGGAGGATGGTACAAGTTATGTTTGAGAGACAAGCCAGACCCAGCTCATGCAAGGCCACTGACCCATGGTTAAGGAGTTTGGATTTTTATTCTCAGTACTATGAGAAGACATTCATGTATTCATGTATTAAATCAACACTTATTGAGCTCCTTCTTATGTCAGGCGGGTAAAGTTCCTGCCCTGTGGGATTAACACTCTGGTGGGAATGATGGCTAATAAACAAGTATGTCAGATTGTGATCATTGATGTGGGGAGAAAAAATAATTAAAGTAAAGAGTATAGGGGGTGCCAGGGATAGTAGTGAAATGTTGTAGAGTAATGCAAGTTGAGGAGCCCTCCCTGATGAAGGTACTTTTGAACAAATAACTGAAGGAAGTGAGGAAGCAGACTAAGCTGAATCTAAGAAGGGGGTGTCCCCGGGCTTTGAAGGCTTTTAAGCTAAACGTTTTAAAATCACTTTTGCTGCCTAGTGGAAAATAGTTTGAAGTGGAAGTATGCTAGTAAAGAATCCTCCTGCAATGCAGGAGACCCCAATTCAAATCCTGGGTCTTGAAGATCCACTGGAAAAGGGATAGGCTACCACTCCAGGACTCTTGGGCTTCCTTGGTGGCTCAGCTGGTAAAGAACCTGCCTGTAATGTGGGAGACCTGGGTTCGATCCCTGAGTTGGGAAGATCCCCTGGAGAAGGGAACGGCTACCCACTCTAGTATTTTGGCCTGGAGAATTCCATGGAATGTATAGTCCATGGGGTCATAAAGAGTCAGACACAACTGAGTGACTTTCACTTTCACTTCATTTTGCTGCTTGGTGGAGAATAGTTTGAAGTGGAAGTATGCAGGGAATTAATGATGGTGGTGACCTCGAGGCCACCTAAGAGTGGTAACAATAGGAATTAAAAGATGTGTTTGGGATTAGATTCAGTAGGACTGTCTAATAAATAAGAAATGGTGATTGAAAAAATGAAGAGAATCAAGAATTGTGCCCCAGTTATTAACTCTAAACGTCTGAGTAAGTAATAGTGTCTTGTATTGAAATGGGGAGAGCTGAGCCTGTAGGATAGAGAGGAAGGCAGAGACAGATTTAGGATGGAAAGAGGAAGACAGAAAACAGATTTGAGCTTTAAAAACAAATGGAAAGAAAAGGGGGAAAAGTTATGTTTTTGACATATTAAATTATATCTCTAAGACTTTCAACCCTGGAGGAGGGCATGGCAGTCTACTCCAGTATTCTTGCCTGGAGAATCCCCATGGACAGAGGAGCCTGGCAGGCTGCAGTCCATGGGGTTGCTCAGAGTTGGACACAACTAAACTCAGCACAGCAAGACTTTCAAGGAGTTAAATATAGTTAAGTCTGTAAAACTCACAGAGTGAGTGAGATGAACACATGAACTTTGGAGCATCTGTGAAGAAGCAGCCTTTGAACCCAAGTAAGCAACTGAGACCCTCAGAGAGTGTGGAGCTTAGAAGGCAGGCCTGAGGGACTGTCATTGTGAGCTTAGGAGAAAATGAGGAGCTGGCAAAGGACCCAGAGATAGTGGTGCCAGTGTGGAAAGATAGCATCCTGAACTCTGTAGGCAAGAGGGGTTCATGAAGGAAGGAGTGCTTGACTCCATCAGATATTAATGGGAGTTGAGTGAGATAAGAACAGAGAAACACTCATGGGATTTAGCACTTGGACGTCCTAAATGAACTTGGCAAGTACGGTCAGTGACATGTTGTGAACATAAGCCAGTTTGGAATGAGCTGAGTAAATGGGTGGGCGGGGAAGGAAATGGAAGCAAATAGCATATACAGCTCCTTCTAGAAGCTTTTCCATGTAATTTAATTAATGTTATAATTTAGTACCTAACAAGTACAGTCTGTTGGATTCTGCCAAATATTCTGCTAGTTCAGTGTGCAGGGTGAATGGTGCTGAGATCTGGATAGTTGCCAGCCTGCTCTGCAAGATAAAAGAGCAGAGGGAACACCCTTTCTTCTGAGTGGGTTTCCTGATTGAAAGCTCAGAATACTGCGCTTATTTCATCACTCACACTTTGGATGAGATGCATATCTGGAATGGGAAAACAGAACCCTGGCTGAAGATTAGACTTTATTCTTCAGTCTGTCTTACATTCTCCTCCTCATCTCCTCTACTTATCTATCGGGTTAGCAGCATAGCTAACCCTTTCTTCCTCCCCAGTGTTAAATAAGGTCCAGGTAGCTAAAAGAAAAGCACATCAAAGAGAACTACCTTTTTTTTTTTTTTTGTCCTTACATCGTTACAAGTAGGAATGAATTAAACACAATTCTGCAATATTTTTTGCCCTAAAGGTCCTGCGCCACAGTGTTTGAGTTTACTCTAAGGTCTACGGTGCCACCAGAAGGTGGATTCGGGGAAATAATCTGAAGCAGGAGAGGGAATAGCTTTCTGACTATATGAAAGGTATCTAGATGTGGAACATGAAAATCAAAGTATGGAAGATAAAAATTCCTTGGAACATAGTATTGTTAAACAATACTGTTAATTTGTTAATTCAAATCAATTGGCTATATGACTTAGGTAGATGACATTGAGCGTTATTAAGGAAATGTGCTAATTATAATTTTATACAATGCTTCAAAGTGAATTCATGAAAAACTGCATAGGTGCACACTAGGAGCACATTCATGAAAAGTAGAACTGATGTTGTTTCCACTTGCTTAATGGGGGTTCCCAGGCAGCTAGGTGGTAAAGAATCCTCTTAGCAATGCAGGAGATGCTGGTTGGATCCCTGGGTGGGAAGATCCCTTGGAGGAGAAAAAGGCAACCCACTCCAGCATTCTCGCCTGGAAAATTCCATGAACAGAGGAATTCCATGGAAGGCTACAGTTCATGGGGTTGCAAAAGAGTCGAACACAACTGAGCAACTTGAGCATGCATGCACACCACATGCTTCATACTGAAGAAATTTTTTGATGCTTGAAAATTTTTCTCTTTTTAAGCTAAACATAACTCACCCCACTACAGTACAAGTAAAGCCTTCATAGATGAACTCTAGGTTTATACAAAATCATCACAAGTTCAGGTTTGGTGGAGTTTCTTCCGACATTTTACTATAGCTTTCTTTCATTCATTTGCTTTTTCATTCAACATATACATACTGACCTCTTCCTATAGGTAAGAATTTAGCACCAGGCTTTGAAGATGGATGTTGAGATTTTTGAAAATCAGAAATTAAGTTGACTGTAATGAAGGTAACCATATTTTTAACTTAAAAGGTCTGTTTTATCAAATTAAAATAGATTTAGTTCATGATACAACAGTCCCATCCCACATGCTTTCTATTTTGATCAAGCTTCAGACCTCTTAAAGTGAAGTCTCTCAGTCATGTCCGATTTTTTGCAACCCCATGGACTGTAGCCTATCAGGCTCCTCAGTCCATGGAATTTTCCAGGCTAGAGTACTGGAGTGGGTTAAGGACTGTCCAATACAGAAGACTATTAGGCTAAGAATGTTAAGTATTAAAACAGACATTATCTGCAGATTTGCTGAGCATTGGACATTTGAACTGAGTTGGGCCTCATGGAGTGTTTGTGTAATTAAGGGCAGCTTCAAGATATGAGACTTTTCTTTTTTGTTTTGTCTTAGTTGATATTATATATGTCCTATTGACTAAAGAGGTAAAGCTCTTATTATGCTTAGTAATAACTGATATATTTATCAAGAATTTTAATCGTTCCCTAAAGGCTTACCTTATCCCATTTAATCATGAATTCTGGGAGGATTGCTCCTGTTATCCCAGTTTTACTGATGCAGGAACTGAAAACTTAAAAGAATTAAGTGACTTGCCCAATAGCACAAAGCAAGGGAGCAGAGCATGTGAGCTGCAGATCAGAGTGGCTATCTCAGAGTTGTGTTTTTTTATTGCCCCGCATAGTTATGGAATCATGGACAACATGCTGTCTAGAGAAAATGGAAAAGTCAAAGTGGGGGTGTGTGTCTTTTGATAGGGATGGTAGCTAAAATATCAAATGCAAGCAACCAAAAAGAACTGTGCCATTTTCAATAATAGGTGATAGTTTAAAGAAGAAGATAATTAATTGTGAGTATTCTTCATTGTGAGCATAGGAGAAGAAATCAACAGTATAAAAGAAATGTGCAGATCACCTGTATAGAGTTTCCCAGCTGCGTGAGTCTGGGACATTACTCATGATTTCAAATCTCACCTATTTTTTTCATACTGTTTAAAACAATGAGGTCTAACCCTCAGCCAAGTGGATGATGTCATTACTTCAAGTAGGTACTTGAAACATCCCTCATTCACGTGGTGGTTAGAGGGTGGCATTGTGGTGGAGAGCATGGACTGGATCCTGGCTTCCCAGGTTCTGGACTGACTACCCACTGCAAGCTAGTGACCTTGGTCAGGTGTTTCACTTCTGAGCTCATCGTTTAATCTATGAAAGGATGATAGTAATCCTATCCCAACAGGATTCTTGTGAGGATTAAATGTATTAGTATATTTAATGTGCTTAGGACAGACCTAGAACACAGTTAAATGTTCGGTAAATGTCATTACATTGAATAGCACTTTTTTAAACAGATATTCTTTTGCTGAAAGCTCTGTGGTAAAATTTGATCATATATTCATAATCTTTTACTTGTGATCCTTCACAGATTTAATTCATATTAATATAGTATTTGTTTGCTTAAAATTATGCTGCTTTAGATTATAATGCTATAATGTCCCTTTTATCAACTTTCTCTGTATTTTGGTTATCTTTTAATATTTATTTATTTCCTAATTTATTTGGCTACCTCGGGTCTTAGTTGCAGCATGTGAGATCTTTGTTGTATCACGCAGGATCTTTTGTTGGCAGCGCACGGACTCTCTAGTTGTGGCAAACAGGCTCAGTCGTTGCAGCCTGCAGGCTCAGTTGCTCTGCAGCATGTGGGATCTCAGGAATCAAACCCACATCCCCTACATTGCAAGGCAGATTGTTAACCACTGGACCACCAGGGAAGTCCCTGTTTGCATTTTAAGAGCAGACATCTATGAAAATGCTCTCCAAGAATGTTTTGAAATTTGCACTCACCAAAAATTGAAATGAGCATAAAATATATGTTCGGAAATTAATAGTGTGAAAGTGTTAATCCCTCAGACTCATGTCTGAGTCTCTTTGCAACCCCATGTACTGTAGCCCACCAGGCTCCTCTGTCCATGGAATTCTCCAGGCCAGAATACTGGAGTGGGTTGCCATTCCCTTCTCCAGGGGATCTTTCCAGCCCAGGGATCGAACCCAGGTCTCCTGCATCACAGGCAGATTCTTTACAGGCAGGCAGCCACCATGTGAAGCGCTTATACTGGGATTTCCGACCAATAGCATAATGAATTAAGTTGGAAACGTTAATAAAGAAAAAATTTTAATATCTCACCCTATAGCTCAGTTTTGATACTGCTATTATTAAGAATCAGACTAAACTAAAAGCAAACATTGAAAATAATACTGTGTTTATTTAGCAGATATAGCAAAGATTTATATCTTATTGTTTAGATTTCATTTACATATTTACTTCTCATATAATTTTATATTTAATCATTTATAAATACATTTGTATATTAACAGTATGGTAAATTACTTTGAGGTGTGGTTGTTTTGGGTCTCAGATAGGGCACAGGAGAACATGTTCTGAGGTGTATCAGTAAAGTTTGAAAACATACTACCTTTAATTAATATTACTTTTAAATTTTTTTCATATTAGTAGATCAAAAGAATGTTCTAAAGTGTTTCTTTTATTTTTGTTTTTCCCGTTTAGTCTGTAGGGTGTATCATAAAGAAGTATATTTTAAGAATAATAGTAATTATGAGGAAATGTTTTAACTTCATTTAACATCTGTGCCAGATGTGATGTATTTAATTATTTTTTTAAAAAAGAAAGTGTTTGTAACTTTCATTATTCTTCTGTGTGGTGCATCTTTTATTGAGTGTTTTATACAATTGATAAGCATTATTCAGTGGCATATGGTCTGAGTCTGACGTGCTTTGAAAAGAGTACAGAGTTCTGATAATGAGGATTCTGTGAAAATGGGAAAACCAGCACAACAGATATGCTTTGAGAAAGTATGGGTTTTTAGCATCTTGAAACAATATATCACACTCAAAGGGACAGAACTGGGCTGCACAATCTGTTAGCTCATTCTTGTCCAATCTGGTCTCCTCCTTTCTTTTGGAGCCAGCATTGTCATCAACTCACTGAATTATATTCTGACTGGAATGTATTTCAGGCGCAGAGTAATGTATCTACTTAAATGGAATCCTATCTTTCTACAAAAGCTTTTTGAGTATAATAAATTTAAAATATAAAAAAAAATTTCTATTAAGTTAAAGTAATTGGTTCAACAGTTTACATATGTGCCTCCTCCCCAACCACCCTAAAAAAAAGAGCATACTTAGAGAAGTGTAGGGCTGTTTTCCTTTTATTTTTAATATTGAAAAAAATTTTTTGGTTTCACTAACATATAGTCAGACATATTTCAGAGACTGTTTATTGGAAAGATACCTGTACCTTATAGCAATTGTTACTTGAACAGAAGTGAACTGTGGCATTAAAACTTCCTCTAGCAAGGAGTTTTAATTATGATTATTCTTTTTAAAATTCAATAGCAGCTTTCTAACAAAAATTAGGCCTTAATGTCCTACGACATCCAATGAATGTGATAAATGAACTTTATCCTAAGCATCTAGATGGTACTAACTGTCCTTGAAAAAATTAAGACAATGGTAATTCAGATATTTTTTTGTGAGGTTCAATTCTCTCATGGAATCAGAATTGAGAAAAACTACTATATAGTATTCAAGATTACCCAGTCTTTTAATTTGAAGTATAACATGTTGTATAAATGAATTGAGTGTTACCTTAGAGCTATATTACTTTATGTAAAGAATTAAGTGTTATCATTTTTGTAAAGTCATAAGCACAATGCCTGATACTTAGTAAGTACTCAACAAATTATATATATTATCATATTTAAATTCCTAAAAAATTTTGCTCATATTATGTTGTTTTGATCAAGATGAAATTAAGTATAGCAGTAAAGATGCATATAATCTAGTCAAAAATTATATTTTCAAATTTAAACAGGCTCTCCTAGTAATATTTTATGCTTATTGGTTGAGTAACATTACTATAAATTTTGCTTTTTTATAATGTACAGATAACTCAGAATTCATCTATAGTAACCATGTAATAAAAGAAGTTGTTTTTTGTGATTGTCCTCATGAGGATTTTAGGTCTTTACCAGTTCAGATAGGCAAATAGTTCTTTTTAATGCATTGATTTATGTGGAAGTGGGGGCAGAGGAATGAGAAGCAGCTAGGCTTCCCTGATGTGGAAGGACAAGATATTATTGCCTCGCCAAACCTCCTGCCATAGGACTCTTCTTCTTCCCTATGGTAAATTGTATGTTATTTTTTCGATATGATTGGCATTACCATGGAACACTGCAAATTATACAAGTTATAAATATACAGTGATATTTAAGATGTGAAACTGAAAAATCCCCAAACTAATTATCAGAGCTCCAATATCAGCAAATTAATTCTTGATAGCATAAATTGAAGCTATTTTATTCAGTGAACTATTGAACAAAAAAAGGATAACAGGCTGTCACTTGAGAATGGCTAACATAATTTGTGAGACAGGACAGCACCTTTCTTTATAGCATACATTTGTAGTCAGTCTTTATGCTAATACATTTCCATATTCTTGCAAACAGTTTATAAAGAAAATAACTCAACAATACCCGGTGACTATACTGTGACTGTGAAACAGAACAAATTGTTTATACATTGCGTTCAATTCAGGAAAGTGGATAAATGACATTTCTGATGTATATGTTAATAAAATGTTACCTAGTCTATGCACTACTTCTTATACACTGATAATTATTATAAAGTGAAACTTCATCTTTCTCTTCTTTTTTTTTTGGATAATTGGTATAAAACAACTTTTTCCTACACAGAAAAACTAGTGAGTTTTGTAACAAAAAAGGATTTGTTCCCTTTGCATAAAATCTGTGTTGTATTAAGTATTTTCCATGTAGAAAATGGAAAGTGATTTATTTCACTATATTCTGAGAGTATTTATAAAATATGAGTTTCAGAAACTGTTTGTACATATAAAATTCAGTGAGCTAAACTGAGGCTGGAAATGCAGTCTGTTTTACAATGCAAAACATGGAATGTATGAGAATTCTGAATACAATCAAATTAGCATTTAAAATAAATAAGGTAAAGAGTTACTTAACCAAATAAAATAAATAAATAAGAATTACTTTATATTGCTAGAATACTTGATAGACTGTTTAGAAAAAATAAGCTTAGATTTCTACCATACTTTTTATTATGAAATAAATTACAAGTTAATATTTAAATGTAAAAATAAAACTATACCAGAAGTTAAAGAAATAGTAGGTGCATATGTATTTAATCTCAAGATGAGGCAGTTTTCTAACCAAGAAAACATAAGGCCAATTTAAATTTTAAGTCCATAAAGTAAAAAACAAATAAATAAATTGATAAATTTATAAATAAATAAATTGACAAATAAATAATAAATTGTAAATTTAGTATTATACATATAAAACTGGATGAAAGTTTATGATAATTTATTAAAAATGAAACAATTTTTAAAATGAAATGAAAAATGAAAAGTATTTAACTGAACTGTTGATCAAAACATGAGAAGTAAGTAAAAGTATATACCAGGTTGGTTTTTTAAATGAAGAAGCTGAGGCATAGAGAGGGTATGTAACTTGCCACCAGGTCACTAAGTTCAGTGAGAAAGTCTAAATATGAATGCTCACTCTTTGGTAAAATTATAACTGATTTTTTCTATTAATTTTTTGTCCTTCCTAAAGTTTTATTACTGAGCCAAAAAATAGAAGTCTTTTCTGTAACAAGACAAGCAGACACTGAAACATCTTTAGGCAATATTGCATCCCTTTTAATAGTTGTGACTCATCAAGGGGTAATGAGTACAGATTTTTTTTTCCTTGATACATAAAAATAGGATTGATAGCATTTAAATTTTAATTAATGTAGGCTATACATTCTCACTAAGCAGATATTCTGTTCAACTAATTTAACTTTAATCATTACTGCAGATGCGGCCTAGATTTTTATGCCCATAAGAATTAAAAAAACAAAATTAACCAAATATAGTCTTATGAAAAATGTAAAGCTTGTGCACCTACAACTTGTAATTGTGTTTTTATTCGCAGATGGAGAATATCATTGGAACAATAAGGGATTCCAACCTGAAGCTGACACTTGCTTTTGGAATAGGAATGCATCATGCTGGGTTGCATGAAAGGGACCGAAAAACAGTAGAGGAACTATTTGTAAATTGTAAAATTCAGGTATTTTTTTTTTCCATGAACAGACATTTAAAAGTGACTTGAAAAAAAAAAAAAGTGACTTGAAAATTGTGTTTTAGTTAGATGTAAGATATTATCTTTTATTTTTTAGGTTCTTATTGCTACAAGTACATTAGCCTGGGGTGTAAACTTTCCAGCTCATTTAGTAATTATTAAGGGAACAGAATATTATGATGGAAAAACACGACGATATGTGGATTTTCCTATTACAGGTAATATTTTTAAATTTACAAATACATTAGACCTCTGTTTTAGTCTTAAGAATTTGAATTTGCATGAATTAAGGTTTAGAGAATTGGTCACATATGATGAGCAAATTGTAAATTTTTGTTTCCAGTAAAAATATAACTCAAAGTGTTGAGCCATTTTTATTTTTACTTATCTAATTTGTTAATGAATGTCAAAAGCACAATAATTTTTTTTTTAATTAAAAAGAGATTAGTACTGATTAGGAACTTCGCTGGTGGCTCAGACGGTAAAGCGTCTGCCTCCAATGTGGGAGACCTGGGTTCAATCCCTGAGTTGGGAAGATCTCCTGGAGAAGGAAATGGCAACCCACTCCAGTATTCTTGCCTGTAAAATCCCATGGACGGAGGAACCTGGGAGGCTACAGTCCATGGGGTCGCAAAGAGTTGGACACGACTGAGCGACATTTACTTTACTAGTAGCTATTAGTGACTTTCAGTGTCTGTGTGTGTTGTTCAGTCCTGTCCAACTCTTTGCGACCCCATGGACTGTAGCCCACCAAGCTCTTCTTTCCGTGGAATTCTCCAGGCAAGAATGCTGGCATGGATAGCCATTCCCTTCTTTGGGGGTCTTCCTGACCCAGGTATCAAACCTGGGTCTCCTGCATTGTAGGCAGATTCTTTATCGTCTGAGCCACCAAGGAACCCCCATAAATTATAATTAAATATTATGTTTAATTTTAAATCTCCTTCAATAGACATGATTGTTTCCATAGGATTTCTAGAACCAAAGCACTTGTTGCTATAATTCGTATAAGTCAAGTAACATATTTTAAAACCTGATAGAATATTTTCAGTAAGTTTTGAACAGGGTGATATACCAAATGGATATTTTAACTCAGTTAATGTATAGAAGACCTATATCATTTCTCAGTAATAATTTACATCAGAGACTCCTGCAGTATAAAAGAAAAATTTTATACAGTGGGTGAGTTGAGGATGAGGCCTAAATGGATCCATTACCATAGGTAAAAATAATCAAATTACCCTGCTAAAGAGGTTTTTCTATGTGTTTTATTTTTCTCTTATTTGACTATAGTAGTTATAACTCTTAAATATCATTTGTTAAACATTTAACTAAAGGAACCTTTGATCTTTCTTACTTTTACATACACCGTAAGGCTCTTCTGAGGACTCAGTTTTCTGTCTTAGTGAATTGGTTATTATATTATTAGAGAACTCTATAGTAGGCATAAGAGAGCATCCCTTGTCTTAAAATACTCTTTCTTATTTTCTGGTATTGTAGAAGCATGCCATAATCCGTCAATATTTTTTGTGCTACATGCCACATTACAAAATAACTCTTGTCCTCTTTTTTATAGATGTACTCCAGATGATGGGGCGTGCTGGGAGGCCTCAGTTTGATGACCAAGGCAAAGCTGTAATTCTGGTTCATGACATAAAGAAAGACTTTTACAAAAAGTTTCTTTATGAACCTTTCCCAGTAGAATCAAGGTAAATTTTGCTGTAAATTAATTTAAATGGATTATGTCTTAGCAGGTTGATGTTATTGTGCTTATATTTTATTAGGTAAAAATCAGTAAAACTTGTAGTTCAGAAAAATTATTTGAAGTGAAACAATAGATTTATCACAATAAGACAACATTAAATTATAATTTTCACTGAAAAACAAAGCTGTTTAAAAGAAGCAGTGAAGTACTTTGTTCAGTCATGTTGACTCTGGAGCCAGAACACTTAGGTTCATACCTGAGGTCTCCACCACTTATTTGCTATCATCCCTTTGACAAAATGGACAATGCAAAGAAATAGAGGAAAACAATAGAATGGGAAAGACTAGAGATCGCTTCAGGTAAATTAGAGATACCAAGGGAACATTTCATGCAAACATGGGCATGATAAAGGACAGAAACCGTGTGGACCTAACAGAATCAGAAGATATTGAGAAGAGGTGGCAAGAATATACAGAAGAGCTATTCAAAAAAAGATCTTAATGATGGCAGAAAGCAGAGGAACTAAAGAGCCTCTTGATGAAAGTGAAAGAGGTGAGTAGAAAAGCTGTCTTAAAACTCAACATTCAAAAAATTAAGATCATGGCATCCAGTCCTATCACTTCATGGCAAATAGATGGGGAAACAATGAAAACAGTGACAGACTTTATTTTCTTGGGCTCCAAAATCACTGCAGATGGTGACTGCAGCCATGAAATTAAAAGACGCTTGCTCCTTGGAAGAAAAGCTATGGCAAACCTAAATTACGTATTAAAAGCAGAGACATTACTTTGCTGACAAAGGTCCATCTAGTCAAAGCTATAGTTTTTCCAGGAGTCATGTGTGGATGTGAGAGTTAGGCCATAAAGAAGGCTGAGGGCCAAAAAATTAATGCTTTTGAACTGTGGCATTGGAGAAGAATCTTGGGAGTCACTTGGACTGCAAGAAGATCAAACCAGTTAATCCTAAAGGAAATCAGTCCTGAATATTCACTGAAGGGACTGATGCTGAAGCTGAAGTTCCAGTACTTTCACCACATGATGTGAACAGCCAACTCGTTGCAAAAGACCCTGATGCTGGGAAAGATTGAAGGCAGGAGGAGAAGAGGATGACAAATGGTTGGATGGCATCACCAACTCAATGGACATTAGTTTGATGAAGCTCTGGGAGATGGTGAAGGACAGGACAATCTGGTGTGTTGCAGTCCACGGGATCACAAAGAGTCAGACATAACTGAGCGACTGAACAACAACTTTGACAAACTCTTTGCTCATTTCTCAGCAAAAAATAATCTTTTC
The DNA here is from genome assembly GCF_029378745.1 of Bos indicus. Classification (NCBI taxonomy): domain Eukaryota; kingdom Metazoa; phylum Chordata; class Mammalia; order Artiodactyla; family Bovidae; genus Bos; species Bos indicus. The sequence goes on from NC_091768.1 coordinate 49,588,921, forward strand.
TCTGTCAGATTTGTACATTTTCATTCTTAACATATATCACTTGCTACTTTTTATCACTGTCTTCTTAATATACTGAACTTCATTTACTATATTCTAAATGCAAAGGATAAAACACATTTCTCATTTATACTGTAAATAGTTATTGAGATTTTTTTACTGTGTTAGAATTTCTACTAATGTTCACTTTTTTAATTTGGAAAATATAAAAATATTTAATATGTGGGACATAGCTTATCCTGTGCTAAGAGAAAATTTATGATCATAAATATATATTTTAAAAGAAAGAGGAAAAATGAATTATCTGAATATCCATCTCAAGAATTTGCAAAAAAATTAGCAAATTGAACTCAAAGGAGAAGATAGATAAGACAGAATTACTGAATTAAAACCAAACATACATTACAAAAAAGTATCAGCAAAGCCAAAAGTTTATCAATAATATTGATAAACCTTTAGTCTGGTCAAGAAGAAAGAGAGAAGGAACAACATAATATCAGGAATCAAAAGATATAAAAAAATTTTAAATAAAAATATGATGAAAAAATTTATGCAGATTTTAAAATTTTATATCAAATGGTGAAATTCTTTTTTAAAAAAGCTTACTAAAACTGACACAAAAAGAAATAGAAAATTTAAATAGTCTATCAAAGCAATTATATCTGAAATTTAAAATCATTCCACAAAGAAATTTTCTGATCCAAACATTTCACTAGTGAATTCTTTACAGCATTTAAGGAAGAAATTGAACATGAACTCTTTTCTGCTCTATAATAGTAGAAAAGATAGGAATATTGGCCAACTTACTTTATGAGATTAGAATAACCTTAATACCAAAACCTGATAAATTTAGCAGAAGGGAAGGTAACAGAGCTGTGTCTCTCATGAATATAAATGTAGAAATCCTATATAAAACTTCAAATCAAATCTAGTAATGTATAGAAAGATAACATATTACATCTAATTACAATATAAGTGCAAAGGCTTATTACTTGAAAATACATGAATATAATTCACTGTATTAGCAGGAAAAACATGAGAAAAATTATATGATTATCTCAGATATTTTAAAAACTGTTTGATGAAATTCCACACCCATTCATAATAAGAATTGTTAGCCAACAAATATACAGGGAAATGTTCTTAATCTGATAGAGTATCTACTAAAAATCTACCTCAGATACCATAATCAAGGGTTCAATATTAAATGCTTTCTCTTAGAGACAGAAAATTATACAGGGATATTGCTTTCACCACTGCCAGTAATTAAGCATTGTGCTAGAGACCTAAGCCAGTACATTAAGGTAAAGAAAAGAAAAGTGAAAATACTTTTTGAGCAAGTTCAGTTCAGTTCAGTCGCTCAGTCGTGTCCAACTCTTTGCGACCCCATGAATCGCAGCAGGCCAGGCCTCCCTGTCCATCACCAACTCCCGGAGTTCACTCAGACTCACGTCCATCGAGTCAGTGATGCCATCCAGCCATCTCATCCTCTGTCGTCCCCTTCTCCTCCTGCCCCCAATCCCTCCCAGCATCAGAGTCTTTTCCAATGACTCAACTCTTCGCATGAGGTAGCCAAAGTACTGGAGTTTCAGCTTTAGCATCATTCCTTCCAAAGAAATCCCAGGGCTGATCTCCTTCAGAATGGACTGGTTGGATCTCCTTGCAGTCCAAGGGACTCTCAAGAGTCTTCTCCAACACCATAGTTCAAAAGCATCAATTCTTCAGCACTCAGCCTTCTTCACAGTCCAACTCTCACATCCACACATGACCACTGGAAAAACCATAGCCTTGACTAGACGAACCTTTGTTGGCAAAGTAATGTCTCTGCTTTTGAATATTCTCTCTAGGTTGGTCATAACTTTCCTTCCAAGGAGTAAGCGTCTTTTAATTTCATGGCTGTAGTCACCATCTGCAGTGATTTTGGAGCCCCAAAAAATAAAGTCTGACACTGTTTCCACTGTTTCCCCATCTATTTCCCATGAAGTGATGGGACCGGATGCCATGATCTTAGTTTTCTGAATGTTGAGCTTTAAGCCAACTTTTTCACTCTCCTCTTTCACTTTCATCAAGAGGCTTTTTAGTTCCTCTTCACTTTCTGCCATAAGGGTGGTGTCATCTGCATATCTGAGGTGATTAATATTTCTCTCGGCAATCTTGATTCCAGCTTGTGTTTCTTCCAGTCCAGCATTTCTCATGATGTACTCTGCATCTGTTAAATAAGCAGGGTGACAATATACAGCCTTTATGTACTCCTTTTCCTATTTGGAACCAGTCTGTTGTTCCATGTTCAGTTCTAACTGTTGCTTCCTGACCTGCATACAAATTTCTCAAGAGGCAGATCAGGTGGTCTGGTATTCCCATCTCTTTCAGAATTTTCCACAATTTATTGTGATCCACACAGTCAAAGGCTTTGGCATAGTCAATAAAGTAGAAATAGATGTTTGTCTGGAACTCTCTTGCTTTTTCCATGATCCAGCAGATGTTGGCAATTTGATCTCTGGTTCCTCTGCCTTTTCTAAAACCAGCTTGAACATCAGGAAGTTCACGGTTCACATATTGCTAAAGCCTGGCTTGGAGAATTTTGAGGATTACTTTACTAGCGTGTGAGATGAGTGCAATTGTGTGGTAGTTTGAGCATTCTTTGGCATTGTCTTTCTTTGGGATTGCAGTGAAAACTGACCTTTTCCCGTCCTGTGGCCACTGCTGAGTTCTCCAAATTTGCTGGCATACTGAGTGCAGCACTTTCACAGCATCATCTTTCAGGATTTGAAATAGCTCAACTGGAATTCCATCACCTCCCCTAGCTTTGTTCGTAGTGATGCTTTCTAAGGCCCACTTGACTTCACATTCCAGGATGTCTGGCTCTAGGTCAGTGATCACACCATTGTGATTATCTGGGTCGTGAAGATCTTTTTTGTACAGTTCTTCTGTGTATTCTTGCCATCTCTTCTTAATATCTTCTGCTTCTGTTAGGTCCATACCATTTCTGTCCTTTATCGAGCCCATCTTTGCATGAAATGTTCCCTTGGTATCTCTAATTTTCTTGAAGAGATCTCTAGTCTTTCCCATTCTGTTGTTTTCCTCTATTTCTTTGCATTGATCACTGAGGAAGGCTTTATCTCTTCTTGCTATTCTTTGGAACTCTGCATTCAGATGCTTGTATCTTTCCTTTTCTCCTTTGCTTTTTGCTTCTCTTCTTTTCACAGCTATTTGTAAGGCCTCCCCAGACAGCCGTTTTGCTTTTTTGCATTTCTTTTCCACGGGGATGGTCTTGATCCCTGTCTCCTGTACAATGCTACGAACCTCAGTCCATAGTTCATCAGGCACTCTATCTATCAGATCTAGGCCCTTAAATCTATTTCTCACTTCCACTGAGTAATCATATGGGATTTGAATTAGGTCATACCTGAATGGTCTAGTGGTTTTCCCTACTTTCAATTTCAGTCTGAATTTGGCAATAAGGAGTTCATGATCTGAGCCACAGTCAGCTCCCGGTCTTGTTTTTGCTGACTGTATAGAGCTTCTCCATCTTTGGCTGCAAAGAATATAATCAGTCTGATTTTGGTGTTGACCATCTGGTGATGTCCATGTACAGAATCTTCTCTTGTGTTGTTGGAAGAGGGTGTTTGTTATGACCAGTGCATTTTCTTGGCAAAACTCTATTAGTCTTTGCCCTGCTTCATTCCGTATTCCAAGGCCAAATTTGCCTGTTACTCCAGGTGTTTCTTGACTTGCTACTTTTGCATTCCAGTCCCCTATAATGAAAAGGACATCTTTTTTGGGTGTGTGTTCTAAAAGGTCTTGTAGGTCTTTGAGCAAGAGGAGTGACTAAAAAACACAAAAAGAAGACCTCTGGGACAGTAGGAATGCTTGATCTTGGCATTGGTTACACAGATGTGTTCACATTGTGAATATTACTTGAGTTGTATGTATATAGTTTATGTAATTTTTTTCTATATATACTTCAGTAAAAAATGGATTAAAAATTTAAATGTGCACATTGGATGTAATATTTTATCTTCTACAAAATATATATAGAGAAGTTATATATTAACTTCTCTATTAATGGGCATTCAGAGTTTCTAGTTTTCTCTCTTATATATATTGCTGCAGTGAAGGGTTTTGCTTCCCTATCCTAACTTTTGAATGTTTCCCTAACAGGTGATAATGAAAAAGTAAAATTGCTGGATCATAGTGATTATTCACATAGACATTGCCAAATTGCCCTCCAAATTAGCTATACGGATATACACTCTGCCACTGATGACTGGAGAGGAATAAGGCAACTTTTTTTCATTCAGTTTATTATGACCTTTTCCTCATATCCTTAAAAACATCCTTGTGGAAGCTGTTTTTAATACTACATATTGTTCCATGTATCATAATTTACATGTTTTTATCCTTTATTGGACATTACTTCCCTTTTTTGTATTTTATATAAGAAACTGAAATGACCATTTTGTTGTGCCAATATTTCAGTGCATCTGATCATCGCTATATTCCACACCACCTAGTACATTTATCTTATATGGCTGAACTTAATATTCACTGAATTAATGAAGGGAATATCCTTGCTCCAACATAACTGTCCCCTATTTCCTACCAACTCTTCTACCATCTGCCTCAGTATTATTCTGTACTTACTCCAATGCCCTATAAGAAAATTCTGCTCTCCAAGGTGTGTCGTCTCTTGTCTACTCATAGGTTGGCTCTCATCTTCTTCTTGTAAAAGTTACTAGCTCCCTTCCTATCAGCCTGTGTTTATTTGCACCTAGCAATTCATTTCGCCAAGATTATATACAAAGTATATAAATTACAGGAAACACATTTGTCCTATATCTTGGAACATCAAATTTGAGTCTTGACTATGTGTTCAAGTGTTTTTCATTTAATTTTCATGTATGTTTCCCATGTCTTATTCACTCTGTAGTTTATTAGGAGTGCTGTCTGACCATTTAAATGCAGAGATTGCTGGTGGTACAATAACATCTAAGCAAGATGCAATGGATTATATTACCTGGACTTACTTTTTCCGTCGTCTTATCATGAACCCCAGGTAAGCACAGGACTATTATTTATCTTTGTTGTTCTTCTCTAAAGATCCTTTTTGTATTTAAAATATCACCTGTCTGTGGAAGACCCAAAATATTTCACTCCATCTGCTCTCCATTAAGTATAGTCTCATTTCTCCACCAACCTTCTGAATGTTGCCACATGGACTTCCTACCATCATTTCAAATTCAACATGCCTAAAACTGAATTAATCATATCTAAAAATTTTGCTCAAATCTCACTTTCTTGGTCAGAAATTAAATATATTGTTTTGGAAATGGAAAGTAGATATGGTTTTCTTAGGAGACATAGGATAAGTGGTGGCATTTGAACAAAGACTTGAAAGAGGTGAGAAGGTTGACCACATAAATATCTAGTGAACAGCATTTCAGGCCAGGGGGACAGGAGAGGTTCTAAGACAGACATGTCTGGTGTGATGAAGGTGCAGCAAGAAGAAGATATAGCTAAAGTGGAATAAGTGGGGGGTGTGGAGAGTAGTAGGAGATGAGGTTGGGGATTGTGGGTGGGTGGTCAGTGGTCTTATTAGTCTTATGAGGCCTTCGGCACCCATGTAAGAACTTTGATTTCTATTCTGGGTGAAATGAGAACCTTTGTTGCGTTTTTGATCAGAGGACTGACAGTATCTCTCATATCATAAAGAAGGCCAATTATAATCATAAATGTTATAAATAATTTGAACTTCCCTGTTGAAAGGTAGAAATTCTCAGATTTATTTTTTAAATATCACTAAAAAAAAATTTTAACATTTCAAATCAAGAGAAAGGGCCCAAATAAAGTTAACAATTTGCATATTTTACTTATCTGCTATAGTCATGCTCTGCACTTTTCTTTCTAATTGGCCCTAGTATCTTTTTATTGTTGTCTGTGTTAAAAGCCCCTATCCACAAAGCCAGAGCAAAGAAAGGCACAGGAAATTGGTACACTTTTTCCACTTACTTTTAGTTCTAGTAAAAGTTTTAAGAAGGCTAAAATCATTGTCTCAAATGAAGAGCTTGTATTATGTATTTAATATATACTTCATACTTCATGTCATTCAGTGCCATAAACTGAGATTTGACTTTTCTTTGGGTGGGAGGGGCTTGTATACACACTTGTGTGCGTGCATGTATGTGTGACAAGGAGAAACTGAAGTTTACTTAAAAATTGAAAGAGCAAGCACCACTCCTGAAATACAGTCACATATAGATAAATAAATATGTCCCAATTCTCCAACCCTCTTCATTTATTCATATTACTGTAAAGTGTCCACACCATACCACCACCCAAAATAAAATTTATGTTGAGAAAGATTTCAGTTCCTGGGTTGTTCTCTGTATGTCTTTGTATATTTTTATGTTTTGATATGCATGTGTGTATATATGCAAATATATGTAAATACATATAAAGATATATATTTATAAGATTAAATATATATGTAGATACAGATATATGTATAAATTAGTTTGTTTATATATAAACACATGTATTGGTGCATCATGAAATATAATATATTTCAAATTGAGTTCTGGATTCAATTTGTATGTTCAATTTTACTCTCTGTTTTCCCCTGAGAAAGCTTCTAAATATTTCTAGGGGGAAAAAATGTTGTGGTAGTTTCAGCTGTCCCTGTAACCACTTCCATTATTTGTGTCATTATTACTGCTGCATAATCTGAACATAAAAAAGCATGGTGCTGTAACAAATGACTTCCCAGTACTGACAGTTATAGCAGCAGCATTTCTATACTGATGAAAAATTTCCCAGCGAGATCTCTGGCCAGGTTTACATAAACCAAACAGGAAATGACTGCCACTATTCACATTAAATCCAAACTGTTTGGTGTGACTTTATCTATGTTTTACATTACAATAAAATCTCTCTTTTTCAGCTGGTAAACTTTCATTCTTTTTAAGGTTGAAAAAGATAACAAGGTTTCGTGTGAGGTATTCTTGTTTATCTTTTGATAAGATCTTTTAAAGTTAATTTTTTTAAGCTTGTTTTACTTTTTGATCCTTTAAATGTAATCAACTTTGTAAAATTTTATGATAGGGAGAGGTTTGTTTAAACTTTTTCCCAGTGGACTGCTAATAGAAGTAGCCTGTCTAGCCCATGTGCTGGATGCTGTCAGTATCAAACTGCCTTTGACTTTCACACCTCTCAGGGGACTAGTAATTGTTGTGTTCAAACAGCCTGTAATTGTGATCCCGCTGGCTTTCTCAGTACGCTTCTGGCTATTAGAATCATTAAACAACTCAGCACCTGTTAACAGCATTGTAAATATTCAACCCTGCTTGTGTGCAGGTTGAGTCCAATATAGAGAAATCTTACAGAGCTCAGCCTCGTAAATTACAGCCTCTGACAAGTCAATTATTGTGAAACTGGGTTTCTCTGTGAAATAAATGAAATACCATGCTGACAAAAAAGGTAGGCTGTCTGTTTATAGCAGAGAGAAGATAATGACTTGATGATTCAATGCAGTGAGCATGAAACTACATTGTATCCTTTATCCATAATTAAACAGTTGTATAATATTTCTGCTTTAATAACCAATAAATTATAAATTTTCTACTGTGGCAAGTGCAACATGAAAACAAACCTTTTTACTTAGCAGTTGCATGCTTTTTCAAGCTAGTAAAGTGATTGTTAAAATTAATATGTAATTTTCAAGCTAAATGCTTATAATTATTTAGGCTAGAAATTGCATGGTTACTGAACGTTCACGTGTTAAAAGCAAAGGCCGTATAATGCTACTAATGAAGGTTATATAAATATAAACTCCATCATTTATTCACAAAAAAGTGTCAGAATATATTCTCAAAATTTTATGGGATCTAAAAAATGGATATGAAAATTTTTATATAACCTTAGACTCTCAATAAAAATATTAACAAAGAGTAATAATACTTGATATAGATCCGTGAAGTCATCACTAGCAAAACTAGATGCATTTTACTATTTGTGTTGGCTACATAGGAGAAAAGTTTTTACTATTATATTCAACAATGTAATATTTAAACTAGTACTGTGTTTCTAAAGTTGTCACTTTTAAAAAATAAAGTTAATCACTTACATGTGCCAGAATATCTGAAGAAAACAATTTTAGGGATTTTGAAAATTCTTGATAACCCCCCAGATGTAGTAAGGACAAAAGTTTCAATACTGAATGTATTGAATGTCAGTTCAATTACTTAAATAGAGTTTTTCATTTCTACTCTTATGCAGGTCAATAATGTTGATGAGCACATTGGAAAAGAACAGCTATATTAAGAAATTTATCAATGGAAGCTTTTTAAGTTATTCTGCTCCAAAAATGCTGTTAGTTTTTAGCAAGTTAGATTATTAATAATATTTTACTGTAGTCATTAGATAATTTGTTGGAGTCTCAGAGTCATGATTTTACTTGAATTTTTTTTTGCAACTCATTGTAAATGTTTAAAACATGTTTATCCTGACTCTACTTTATCTGAATAAATGCCACAAAGTAGTTTAAACTATTTTCCAATAGATTTGAATAAACAAACTTCAGATGAGATTTTAGCCCATCACAATATGTCTTATAAATACATAAAATAGTGAATAAAATAAATAATTTAAAAAGAATCTATCATTTTTAGAGATGTTTTTATCATTAATAGTTTTAAGTATTATTTTTAAGTGTACCAAATTCATTAAAAATTAATTAAAATTAAAATTCATTAAAGCATAATATGGTAAAGTTGACATTCCAGTTATATTTATATGGGAATGTCTGTGATTATCTGTAGCAGCAACCATGAGATTTTTTTTGTTTTCTAATAGCCTAATAAACTTATAGATGAAATGGAATCACGACTTTTCATTTTTCATGGTAATATTCTTTTCACAATGTCTTCTTTCTGTAATTTTAATTGCATAAAGAATAGCTTGATTTGTGTTCTGCAAATAGTACTACTTATTCAGTGTCCTGGACACATTTTCACTAGTTTTCGTCCAGTTAGATACAACTTTATCAATGTTGTATTAGTCCAGACAGCTGACAAAAGTATTGGAAATTTTATAGGCTTAGCAAGCCAAAAGAATGTGAAATATAAAGTCAGCGCTTGCATTGCACAAAGTCTGGCTGATAAATTTCATTTGTTGGGAAAAATATAAAAGATAAAAAATATTGTTAATAATTTGAAACAGCTTTGGGGATCTGTCTCTTTTATGGAACCTTGAATGTCCAGAATTTTTATTTTTACCTCTAATGCAGTATAAATTATTCTAACTATATGCTTCTCAGTCATAATTCAGAATAAAGGAAGTATTTTCTAATAGTTTCTAATGCTGGTTTTTCACCTTCACATATGGCTGGTTACATTTTGGTTAAATTAACAGCACTGATCTAGCTGGTGTTTATCTGTTCATTGAAAAATATTGCTTCATTTGGGATTATGAAAAGAACTTTTCCAGGAAAGGCAATAATTTCTCTACAGACTAAAATTTAAACTATTTCTCTTTTATAAGAAAATCCTTAGCATTTAACTATGATTTAAATAAATAACCTATTATTAATCCATACTCAATGGAAACTCTCAAATTTGAGGGTACCTAAACATTTGGGCTAACTTCTCTTTCTAATGAAAATATATCCTGCCATGATTTAAATCCTGCTTTTTGTGTTTTTAAATAAATTTTTATAGTATTGACCCCAACTATTTCCCTTGGAAGAAAGAAAATCACCATACTTGGCAGGCCTTAAGGCCTCTCCCATTTGAGATTGTTAACACTTTCTTCCCCAGGTTCTGACTACCCCCTTCCTGCGGCTTCTGCTGCTAAGTCGCTTCAGTCATGTCCGACTCTGTGCGACCCCTTCCTAGTCCTGTACAGATGTTAAACCTTCTTGCTGGGGTTTCAGTATTGACAGTCTGTTCTCTGAGGCTTGTATCCTTGATTTGGATGGAGGTAGGGCATGTAATTCTCCACGCTGACTAGGGAACAGGATTCACCCAGCAGGAATTAGCGGTCTGCCATGACTGTGGGGATGGTCCCTCACCTCTTGGATCTTTTCCCAGGCATAGATTCCTAGTAATCTTAGGGATTTGCCAAAAACCTCTTGGAGTTACAGGGAAGAGCATTAAGGTGAATTGCATGTCCTTAAGTTTTTATGTAGAAGGTGTATAGAGCTGAACTTGTATGTTTTCTGTATAGGTAAGCATAGTTAGAATGCTTGTTAGCCTGAAGATGTTCCTTCTAATCTTTAGAATATTCCTTAAGGGAACAACAGTTGACTAAATTTCCTAAAAGAACTTATCTACTATCCAAATCAATAGTTATTTGAGTTTTTTAATGTTACTCCAGATGAGTTTTACATATAAAAGGGTATTATATGTTTATATGTAATAAGCTTCTTGCTGCTACTGAATCTAGTACATAGATTTAGTTTGCTGTAGATGCATAAACTGAAATAGTTTTAATGCTGGAAAATTAGTGTCTTTTTAATGTGTTGCTGAATTTTATCTGCTTATCCTTTATATTTTGAATGTATTGCCATTCTATCAGTATCAATAAACTCAAGTATGAGGATTTTGATCTGTAAGGTAGAAATGACAATTGCAGTTGCTTTATTTCTTTGATTTGCTATAAATGGATTTTTTTTTAGTTCTGAAAAGAACAAAGTGAAATTGAAGTGACAGTTTTAATAGGAAATATTTTGAAACAAATAATGACCTTGCTTGTTTTCTAGCTACTACAATTTGAGTGATGTGAGCCATGATTCTGTGAACAAGTTTCTGTCCAATCTGGTTGAGAAGTCTCTGGTTGAATTGGAACATTCCTATTGTATTGAAATTGGAGAGGTACGAGTGGGTCATATACATTCCAATTGAAAAGATTGCCCAGCTTTCTAACAATAGGGCTTTTGCTAACCATAGTCAAAAACTGTAATGAAATGTTGCGATAGCAACGGGCAGTATGAATTATTAACATTATGAACATATTTATTGTGCTTTCTATTTACATTACTTTATCTTTCTTCTGAAATAGGATAATCGGAGCATTGAGCCTCTGACATATGGCCGCATTGCCTCTTATTACTATTTGAAGCACCAAACAGTTAAAATGTTCAAGGAGCGTTTAAAACCTGAATGTGGGACTGAAGAATTGCTTTCAATTCTAAGTGTGAGTTTCATATTATTGCATTGTTTTTAATATAAAGGGATTATATTTTGTATGTGTTATACCTTCTCTTTTAATTTGAGTCTTAAACTGTTGCCTTCTAGTTCCTCTTGAAATTTGGCAGAAACTGTATGAAGTTCGTTGCTCTGTCAAAGATCACTACAAAGCAATATAACTGGGCCAGATTCCCCATGGATAAGATGACCACGTAATTTATCATCCAAACTTGAGTCAGCCTGAGAATGGAATCTGGCACTATTAATATTTAAGCCGGGATAATAGTTATAAACTGGGCTGTCCTCAGCAGCCAGGTGATTACCCTATCCTTCATTGTAATAAGCTTTGTGAATTATAGTTGAAAGCTTTTCTTATTGCTTTTTTGAGGAATTCTATGGAATCCATGGTATTGCTGAAGTTTTTTAACATAAGGATCCACTTGATTAAGTTCTCTTAGAATTATTGCCAGAAAAGTTAACTCCTCCCATCCCCCCTTCCAAGAAAAAAATATACAGTCAGCTTTATCACATGGTAAAAAATTATACTCTGCTTATTTTGGTTTTTTTGCCAGGAAGCTGTGAACTAAATTTAATATTGAAGTTAAAATTACTATTAGCAGTATCTTCTTCACTTCTTTCCTGCATATTATATATGTATTATTTTTTTTCTTTGTTGACTTTATGTATAATAATTTACCATAAAACTTTGTTGGCATATTAATTGGGATCCAGGAGATAGTGAAGGATAGGGAAATCTGGCATGTTGCAGGTCATGCGGCCACAAAGAGTTGGACAGAACTTAGTGATTGAACAGCAGCAGCAAATATTATATTTTACCCCTCAGATATGTTGGTACTTTTTAAAAAAATTAAGACCCCTTGGACTATAATGTCTTTAAGGGCCTTCTCTTATAAAGTCACTGAGTCTGCTGTAGTTCACTTATTATTAGCTTTTTTCCTACCTTTCCTATTGCTTTATCATTCTCAATAGGCATCAGTATCCTCACAATTTTCCAATTTTTCAGTGTTTTCCCTTTGAGAAACTAGTGTATAGCTTTCGTGTGTGTTATAGGGCCACATACAATGTAATGAGTCAGAAAATATTTGTTAACGAATTGATGGATGGGTGGATGGATCCTGTATAAATCAGTTTCCTATTGTTTGCTCTATAGAAATGAGAGGAGGATTAAGTATACAAGACAGCTATCAAAAAATTATATTTTGTCAAATTAACTCATTTCTGAGATAAGAATATTTTTTAATTAAGAATTTCTTTTAGATTTCTAAGAATGAGATGTTTTTATCATTTTCTAGACAGATTCATAAAAACAAAATTAGGAGAAAGACAGTAAAATGATGATTAATTTCATCCAGCATCTTAAACTAGTATCTGTTAGATTTAAGAATATAATGTTTCTTTCATATTTACCTACATTAATGTATTTGCCTAATTTAGTATTTTAAAGTGCTTGGGATCATACAGTAATAGATAACACTTTTCATGTGCCAGACACTATTCTAAGAACTTCACATTGACAAACATTTAATCCTAACAGCAGTCACTAATTTGATATTGATAAAATCCCATTATTATTCATGTTTTAAGGATTAACCAACTTGTCCAGGGTTGCACATCCGGTGAGTAGTTCGCAGTCTAGCACCTTAGTATAAGTTCTTAACCACTACCCTGTTCTGCCTCTCCTGTGTGTGTGTGTATGTCTCTCTCACACACACACACAGAGTGAGGTGGAAAATACTGAGGTGGGAGGTCTAAAGTAGATCATGTTAAGACTAGGTGCATATTGTTTTTGTAAAGATTTGTGAATACCATACACCTGTTACATTCTGTATCCTCCTGTGAATACCATATACCTGTTACATTTTGTATCCTCTTCCACCCACTATTTGTGCATGCCTGCTTAGTTGCTTCAGTTGTATCCACCAGTTTGCGACCCCATGGACTGTAGCCTGCCAGATTTCTCTATGGGATTCTTCAGGCAAGAATACTGGAGTGGGTTGACATGCCCTCCTCCAGGAGATCTTCCTGATCCAGGGATCAAACCACCTACTACAGAAGCCCACAAATGTATATAGTACCAAGGGAATTCAATCATTTTTCTCTTTTGTCTTTTACATAAAAAGACATTGATCAAAACAAGTGGTCTGTTCACATCCTTTCAGCATCCTTTTTCTTTCCAGTATCACACTGCCTAAAATGACTTATGCTAATCTCCTGATACAGCTTTATTAAAATAGAGTCAACTCTTTTGTGAATAATAAGAAAAACGAATCATCTGCAAATGTATTTAAAGTAAACTACAGTATATTTACATAGATATTGTTCAGCAAGCCCCCTTAATGATTTCCACAGCAACAATGATCTAATGTCTTCATCCTATGGTATTTGATCCAGGAAACTCTCAGCTTCTGCTCAGTAGTATCTAACTAAGTCTGTAATATTTAAGTGAGCCCTCTTTTTAAGTGAGGATGTTGGGGCATTAGGAGTGTAGGACTCAAATGTAGGAAAAGGAGATCTGTAGGTACCGCTTTTTTGCTTGCTAATTTCTTGTTTAAAAACCATATGTACACAAGAACGTAAGTATAACAGAGAAACATTAAATAATAAATCAGGACTGTGTTTGAAGTAATTATAATGCAATTTCTAGAAATCATTCTTTCAATGAGAAGTGTTTTTAAATATTATTCTGTGGCCACACCTGAGATTCCTAAGTGAGTCTCAGCATAGCTTCATTATCATCTCTGCTCTCACTTCCAAAACTGCATATTAATCTCCTTGAGGTTTTGAAACAAGGAGAAAGAAGTGGTCAAGCGGAACTATAGAGGAGGGTATGACAAACACAGGAAGGCAAAGAAAAACAGCGTGTGTGAAAGTCCTCTTGTCTACCAGCACTGTTTTTGTTTTTATAGTGTTTAATAATGTCACCTTATGTTTTGAACAACACAGTATTGTAATGTATTTGCTGTCAGCGTCTCCTTTAACTTAGATACAGTCACTAAAGTTTCTAAAGTCATTTTCAAACTTTTTTATTTTTAAAATTTAATTATTTTTAAGAGGAATTTTTAGTATTCCTGAAAAGATCACAACTGAAAAGCTTCTATTCTCTTGGGCATTACTTTGAATTCACTGTAACATTTTCATCAGTTTAACTTTGGCAGTGCATAAAGTTTTCTCATTTTTTAGGCTACATATTATATTTAACTTTCGGTTAAATTACATGCAGAAATTATGTTCATTAAGATTTTAATTTTAGGTGTTCTAATTATGTTCCAATGTGATTATTGTTGGTGCAGAGAAAACAAACTAGAAGGTAACAATAGAATGAAAAAAGAATATTAAAACATTCATTGACTTTTACCAGGCATTTAAAAACACATGAACCCTGATATCTCAGTTGGTAAAATACCCACCTGCAATGCAGGAGACCCTGGTTCGATTCCTGGGTCTGGAGATCTGGAGAAGGAATAGGCTGCCCACTCCAGTATTCTTGGGCTTCCCTTGTGGCTCAGCTGGTAAAGAATCCACCTGCAATGCAGGAGACCTGGTTCAATCCCTGGGTTGGGAAGGTCCCACTGTTCTGGCCTGGAGAATTCCATGGACTGTGTAGTTCATGGGGTTGCAAAGAGTTGGACATGACTGAGCAACTTTCATTTCTGGAGAAGGGAATGGCAATCTACTCCAGTATTCTTGCCTAGAGAATTCCACAGACAGAGAAGCCTGGCGGGCTGTAGTCCATGGGATCGCAGAGAGTCAGATGTGACTGAGCAACTACATTTTCACACTTTCACAATTTTATTGCCAGTAGTTTTTCTTTAAAAACTAAAAAGAGAAAGCCATAGAAGCAGGTCATTTCATGGTATGCTTCCTTTCACAGTGTTTTTGGCCCTTAAAATTTCCCTCTACCACAGTGTTCCATAGCAAAAAGTCGTCAGATTTGGTTAAAAAAAAATCCCTAACATTAGGTACATGTGTACCCTGTCTTCTGAATTCTGTCCTTTTTGTCCTTTTCCTCTGTCAGTAGGCTAGTTAGGATCAGCCTGGTATTTTGCAGAATAGCATTTACTATATTGACAATATCACCCTTTTGACAAAGGATGAGTTTAAAAAAATGAAAACTAAACTCTATTTTAAGCACGTGATGAAGTATGTATAATTTGGATGTTTGTCTTTAATATTTTACTCTATTCAAGTCCATATTAAACTCCATCAGTCACATTTCTACCCACAGACTATGTATTGATTCATCTAAGAAATACTTATTTGATGCCTATAATGTATAACGCTCTTTCTAGGGGCATGAGATAGAATAGTGAACATTCGTGACAAACTCTGTGTATGTGTGTATTAATATACAGATAAACTATGGGCATGGTAATAAACTATGAAAGACTTAGGTGTTGCTCCTGACTGAGGTCCCCAGCAAATGTGCTACTCAAAGAATCACAGCAAAATATTCTCCACCATGAAAAAGAGTCTCTAAAAACAAAATAGGATACGGTATTCTTCCTTCAAGTTAATCTTTCCTGTGCATAAGATTTGCTATATACGTTTCTGCTGGCCACACATCAAAATAACATCATTCAAAAGAATGGGCCCAGGAGAGCTGCTCCAATGATGAAAAGTATATTATTGGAGCATTTCAATCTAAAGAGGTAAAGGCTTTGAATCAGTTAACAGATATTAAAATCATGAACTGTAAGAATAGATTGTGAACACAGGTAACTTTCATAATTAATAGGAAGCTCCATCTGATCCTGCAGGTAATAAACTCAGAGAATTTATTACTTCACTTGACAAATATAATGTAGGCCAAAAATATATAGATTCAAAAAGGACTAGAAAATATTTACAAATGATAAAACTACTAACAGAACTAAAAGAGAAAATGGAATTTTGCGTATCATATTTGGTATGGTAGATGCTGATCATTCTGTTTCAGAAAAGGCAAGGATGAGGCTTAGATGAAAATGTATCATCTATATGGTATTTTTCTCTGGGTTCACCAGATACTTGGACTATTTTTTATCCTTCAGAATATATGGGGTTGGTATTTGTTTCTCTGAATGTGACAGTCTGTTACACACTCAAGAACTAATTCCTGTTAATTATAACTTCATTAAATATAAATCTTTTGTTTTAGTCAACACCTAAACAGAAAACACTCCCACTAAAGTTTTTTTCTCTACTAACACCTCTTTTGAAAATCCCATTTTCACCTATCTTCTTCCTAAAAAATTGAGCTGTTTTCTGGCTTACATTTTTAGTTGTCATTGTCTTTTTCTTTTTTTGTCTTTAAATGATAATAAAATATTCTATAAAGAGTAAAGATAGTAAAAATAGTAAAATAATCTAGGTGTAAAACTGAAGATTATATTGAGACCATTTCTCTTCACTTATTCTATGATAGCAACCCATTTATTTGAATCTTGTCTTTTCAATATATTCATTAAACAATTATACCAACTACCTTTTGTGAAGCGCCTACAACATGCCAGGCATTTAATATACATTATTTATAATACTCAAACACTTCATGGTAAATGTTAATATTATGTAGAGAATACTACTGATGTTTGATGAGGATATTTTAAGTTTCCCCAGGTTTTATATGAAGTAGCTGTTTAGAACTCTTTTCCCTGCTCCTTACTTCCTCTCTTAGACATAATTTATCCTTATTCTATGATTTAATTCCAACTGTAAAAAAATTTTAAGTACTGAAATGTGATGGTAGATACTTTTTAAAAGTCAGTTAAGAAGCAGAATTACTTTTAAAATTATGTGTGACCTTGTAACGTAGACTTACAGGTTTTAAACACAGGTGTTAATTACTGGCAAAATAATTATTTCAACATTCTTTATTGAAAGTGTATATTTTAAGTTTTAAGCAATATGATGCTATTTGGAAAGGTTAGGTACTTTATAAGAACTCTTGCCAAGATTTTTTTCTAACACCATGAATTAATAAGCTTCATAATTAAGGCAGCTGCTTCACACTTCTATTGTTAACCAATGACATTACATCTGTCTTGCTCCATTGATGCCCTCCTCCTACTTATTGAAGCATTTAGCAGTTTTGGCAACAGGGATTACATGGCATGGAGTAAGTAGTCTAATTAGATATAAGTGAAAATCCTGAGGGAAAAGGACCTTTAAAAAGTAATTTGAAGAATCTCTTAATGATGTTGGCACTGACAGCCAAGTAGAGTAGAAAATGCCTGTCATCATGGCAAATAATGGATTGTGATTTGATATGTGCAGTGGAGTTTTAGAAGGAGCCTGTTTTAACAGAGTAATAGAATGAAGAGATTTCAAAGTCAGGGGAAATTTGAGTGAATTTTTCATAATATGCTTGCTATAGTATTAATAGTTTTGAAAGAAAGCAAAATATGCCCCAAATGTATTCTGATCTAAATGAAACAAATGAATTTATTTACAAAACAGAAACAGACTTAACAGATACCAAACACAAGCATAAGGTTACCAAAGAGGAAACATGGCGGGGAGGGATAAACCAAGAGCTTGAGATGAACCTACACACACTAAATATAAAAGATAGATAACCAGCAAAGAGCTACTGTACAGCACAGGGACATCTACTCAGTATTCTGTGATAACCTATGTGAGAAAAGAATCTTTTTAAAAAAAGTGAATTATGTGTATAACTGAATCATCTTGCTGTACACCTGAAAGTAACACACTTTAAATTTTCAATAGATTGTTTTTAAAAAGATATACTCAGTTGTTAAGGTTCTAGTGACTACACTGAGAAATGAGATTATATACCAAATATCCAATCTGAAAACTTGTGAGATTCTCATTTTTCCATGAAGCCTTGGATTTTGACTAAAATTATGGGCTTCATGTGTTAATGTAAAATTGAACCATTCCAAATTTAGGGAAGCTCCAAAGCGATAAAATTTTGATATATTAATAAATTTCCAGGTTTGACAGTTCTCTGCACTGCTTTCTTTAAAAACATACTGGTTCTTTCTTTGCCCACATAGAGAAGATTTTCAGTAATACAACATCTTTAATGCTTAAATTTTGTTCTCTTTGGGACACAACCACAGATCTTTTGGTTGAAAATTACAAACGTATCTTTCTTATAGACTTGGAAAAATGAACAAGAGTTTTTTTTCCTAAGGAAGAAGTTTTAAATGTAATAAATAAAAAGGACAAGCCGTATATGAACACCGTTGGTAAGGAACCGCACATGTAAAATTAAAGAGTTCATTAAAGGAAAAATGAAAGGGAGGAAAGGTTAACTGAGTAACAGTGAACATCACCAGCCTCATGGCCTTCCATTTCCAAATAACCTCCTGACAATCGCAGGATCCCATCTGCTACTCTTTATCATCCTAGTGGGGAAACCTAATGGGATATCTTCCAGGGTTCATGAGGAGAGCTTCCCTAACCTTCAGTCTGGGGAGTTGGTTGGCATCTTTAGGAGAGGCACAGATGGCAGATGTCTTTAAAAAAAAAAAAAGGTATCTTTCTACTTCTCTTGGTCTGTTTCCCTTGAGACATTCCCTATTCTCTGCTATTTCCTTAGCTTCTTCCTAGCTTTCCACACTTACAAGGTTTTCTCAGCTCAGAAAAAATGGAAGTAAAGTTTTCCTGGTGAAAACTTTCATTTCTCAGATAGATCTGGTGTGATATAGTAGATTCCTCTAATGATTTTTAAGCTAATGATGTTCTGGTGAGCCTAAGACATATTTGTAATATTACCTGAAATTTGACCTGTTTTAAATTTTTTATACTTTTTTTTTCAAGTTACTCTTTGGCTTTCAGTTATTCTCTCCCACAGAATAACAACTAACAATTACTGGAATTCCAAATGTTGCTGATTAAATAGGGTTGTTAACTAAGAAATGAGTTTAGATTACCAAAGTATGAATAGCTTTAATATTTCTTTCATTATCACCTAGTTTAACTTTCTCATGTTTTCAAACATCAGAGACCCAGTTTTGCTCAAAATGACAGAAATCTGTATGGAAAAAAATAATACAAAAACTGCTCTCAAAGGGCAGAACTGAAATTAGAATTCTTATCCCCCAGCAATCTTTTAAATGCCCTTCTCTTTTTTTCCCCTTTGCTGGGTTTTGTATTGAGCATTTTCTTTTTCATCTTCTTGAATCTTATTTTTCCCTTTTATTTAAATTTACAAAGCAAGGCATATAAAAAAAATAATTTAGTCACTCAGTCGTGTCCAACTCTTTGTGACCTTATGGACTGTAGCCCTCCAGGCTCCTCTCTCCATTAAATTCTCCAAGCAAGAATACTGGGGTGGGTAGCCATTCTCTTCTCCAGGGGATCTTCCCAACCCAGGGATCAAACCTGGATCTTCTGCATTGCAGACAGATTCTTTTACCCTCTGAGCCATGAGGGAAGCCCAAGGTATATAAAAAGGTGTGTGTGTGTGTGTACATATATATAAATAATTACATATATACTTATTATTATACATATAATATTATAATCACATATATATATATGTAATTTTTTAAGGTATAAAAAAATGGATGTACCATTAACCTTCTTATCCTAAGCCATCTATAAAAAATAATTCTGGCTTGTCAACAACAATTAAGATTTGCAAAGTGTTCTCGCCAATACTCAGCACTCTTGGGGGAATACCAAGGAAATAGAAGACAGAGCTATGTCTTTTAAGGATATTTGTACTAGATCCCAAAGAACCTCATAAAAACAAAGAAACAGGCTTGTGCCACGTATATCTGTCTCTGCTGCTGGGCCTGCTCCAAATAGTTTTGTCTCTTCACAGAAAGTGTTCAGTCCTGCTTATGGCATGGCAGAAGAGTTGCTGACATTGTCCTCAAAAGTCCAACTTACTAGCTTGGCCTGGGGGCAAGATTGGATCACCGAGCTCCTGGGGGTCATGTTAAAAGCATTTGCAAAAGGAGATTCCACTTAGACATTTTTAAATTACAAATAAAATCTTGAGTGGTTTCATGTAAATTAAGTCATATTTATAAAACTCCAGGGTAGTCTGCTTTTCAGGGAACCCTATCATGAATCACGTGGCAAAGTAAATCATTGTTAACTTGGTTTTGAATATAGTTTTATCATTGGTAGTAACTCGCTGCTTAACTTAATGATATCATAACTAGAATTGTCAGTACACATGCAATGACATTGGGAAATAAAAATGTAATGAAAATGTGAGATTGAAGGTTATTGTCTATCCGAGGATAAAATCTCTTCCCTAAATTCTAACCATTTGTCACTTCATTCTACTTTGAGTAAGTAGAGCATTATTTAGACCATAAAAATAAGTGAAAAATAAATAGAAACTTTAATAGTGAATAAGACATTTTAAAATATAATTTCCATATGCTAGAAATTGGTTTCAGCTCAAAATGTTTCTAATTTCATCCCAGTAAAATGTAAGTACTCTGAAATTATGCTTAGGGTTTCATTGGTCCAGCAGGTGGAGCAGTTCAAAAACCTATGCTAGCTCCATCCTCAATAGTGTTGATTAGGTTCATGGTTCCTGTCCTAAGTATCTTCCCAATAGAAATAATGCTGAAGTATTGCCTTTTATTTTCACAAAGCAGCCAAGTAGGTAAATAAGTGTGGTCATTCCCAATACTTAAAGCCAACTAAATATACTTTATTTAGTATACTGTATTATGTATACAGTATCGTTTTCTATGTAATAGAGCGAAAGAAAAATTAAACATCCTAAAGAAAAATTAAATATCCTTCCCAAGCCCCTATTAGTATAATTCAGAGTCCTTCGGTATTACATTGTTTTGGAAACATGGAATTTTTAAAAAGTGACCATAGAAATACTCGTTGGTGTAGAGAGAGATATACAGCTCATTATGTTAACTAACATGCCAGACCTTCTCTTTATGTAATAGTATAGAGAAACACAATAGAAACACTATGTGCTTTAAAAAATAATTTTAAACTGTATTAACACAGTTTCAGATAAACTTTTTATAAACTCTCTAGATATAAAAATAGTGTGTTAAGGTGTATCCTAATGTGTGATATAACAAGAGCAAGTTGTTATTTTATTGAATCTTGTTTTATAGAAAATATTACTTTTGTAAGTTTGAGGGGATTTTTAAGGGGCTTCCCTGGTGGCTCAGATGGTAAAGCGTCTGCCTGCAATGCGGGAGACCCGGGTTCGATCCTTGGATCGAGAAGATCCCCTGGAGAAGGAAATGACAACCCACTCCAGTATTCTTGCCTGGAAAATCCCATGGATGGAGGAACCTGGTGGGCTACACTCCATGGAGTCACAAAGAGTCAAACACGACTGAGAACTGAACTTCACTTAATGAAAACAGTACAGTTACCCTTTTTTATTTGTTTGTTAATTCTGGCCATATTTCTTTATACTTAACAACTAATGAATTGTTCTCTAATCTCTTTGGTTGTCATCAGACCTCTACTGGCCCTCATACATTAGCCATTATTTAGTCTGTAGCTCAGCGGTAAAGAATCACCTGTTGATGCAGGAGATGCAGGTTTGATCCCTGGGTTGGGAAGATCCTCTGGAGGAGGAAATGTCAACCCACTCCAGTATCTTGCCTGGGTTATCTTATGGACAGAGGAGTCTGGGGTCACAAAAAGAGTCGGACAGGACTTAGTAACAGAACAAGAGATTTATATATCCTGGTCACTTTCTCAAAAGACAGTTTCTTGTCCATTAATTCTTCTGAATTGTTCTTTTTGTAGTCATTGTATTTTAAAGAAAAGAACCTATAGTTCAATTAAAGAGTGATTCCATAACTGTGACTTTTGTGTTATCACCTCCATAAGTATCTCATGGAATTATTGGGGGAGATTAAATTAGTTAATGTAGGCAAAGAGGAGAACACTGCTCATTTGCTCATCTGCAGTACTTAGTGTTAGCTATTCTTGTATTTAGTCATATTTACTGAAGATACAATGGCACCCCACTCCAGTACTCTTGCCTGGAAAATCCCATGGATGGAGGAGCCTGGAAGGCTGCAATCCATGGGGTGGCTGAGGGTCAGACACGACTGAGTGACTTCACTTTCACTTTTCACTTTCCTGCACTGGAGAAGGAAATGGCAACCCACTCCAGTGTTCTTGCCTGGAGAATCCCAGGGACGGGGGAGCCTGGTGGGCTGCCGTCTATGGGGTTACACAGAGTCGGACACGACTGAAGCGACTTAGCAGCAGCAGCAGCAACTGCGGATACACTATGTCCAGGCATGGAGTATACTGCAGCACACTAAGCTGATGAAGTTCCAATAATTATGGAACTTCATAATGAAATTAGCAAACAAGTTAACAAATAAACATATAAATTCAGGAATGTGTAAATGAGTTTAAAAAAAAAATAAGGCAGGAGTCTGAAGATAATAGAGAAGCCTGTTCTTCATAGAACAATTGAGGAAAACTTTTCTGAGCACGTGATATTTGAACAGCGAACTGGGTGACATGAAAGAAAACTCATGAGAAATCCTTGGGGGAAAAAATTCTAGGCAGAGGGAATAGCAAATGGAAAGGTCATGAGCTACTTGTCAGGGAACAACAGGAAAGCCTGGTTGGCAAGAGTGGGCAGGGCAGGGCTGAGGTGTCTTTGGCCTGGCTGAGGAGTTAGGAGCTTATCTCAAGTGCTAAGAGAAGCCATTGGAGGAATTTTGATCAAAAGAGTGATATGACATTATTATCAGATTGGCCAAAAGGTTCATTTGTTTTTTTCTGTAAGATGTTCCTTTTTTTTTTCTTAAGGAACATATGGTAACTCAGACCTTGGCATTCTTGATCACAGTGTCATTTTCTGAGTTTTCACTCTTAGATTGTTCTGCCCCTATTCCCTTGTTCTCTCTGCCTTTCTCCCCAGCTTAATGTTTTACTCGAGGCCATGGCTCTAGGTTTTAGCGTACCGTGGGGGAATGACAAAGTCTGTAAAAGTAATGATTCCCCACTGCCACATTATCCTACCTCCAAATAAAAAAGCACTGCGGTTCTTTAATGAGACATTACCCTGGCTTCCAGACCAATGTCTGTGCTCCTAAGAGCACTCATCTATTCATAGTTGTTAAAAACCACTTAGTAATTAGAAGAAATCATAAAGTAATTATGATTCGTAATAGTGATTATGGCTGGGTGATTACTCCTTCACTAAGATGCTTTGCAAATGGATTAGCACTTCTTTGAATTAGGAGCTTTGGCTTGAAATCTATGAGGAGGCTATATTAGTAAGAAAAATGTCCTTTCTTTTGGGACTAAGCAGAAAGCTATAAAACAGCCAGGAAGCCACTGGAACCTGGCTGACAGAAAAATCAGGCAAACCAAATTGGCCAGTTTATTAAGCATATATTCATCTGAAACAATTTTCTTCATTCAATTGCAGTTAAAGCTCTGGTCAATTTAATATATTAATAGTTCATTAGTCATTCCAACTCTCAATTGGGCTATGATATATAGTAGTTTCTCTTCCTGAATAATTAGGTAAATATTACATTGCTTAATATGAAGCTTGGGAAACGGGACCATATTAAAGTCTCAGTACTTGCTAAATACAGCTTTTCAAAAATTAGTGTTTTTGATACACAGATAAAGCATTATTTCATTTTAATTTTTGATGAGGAAATAAATACCATACCTTTTATTTTTCCGCACTTTTCTAATCTCTTCCTTCCTCTACTTCAGTTTCTTCTTTGCCTTCCTTAACTAGTTATACTTTCTCTTGCTTGTCCTTCATTTTCTCTTATCTGGAAGCTTTTCTGTTCTATGCCTGTTACTGTCCTACAGATATTCTTAAATACACATTTTCAACAGACCAGCAAGTATTTATATAGCACCTACTGTGTTAGGTGCAAGAGGACAGTGATAATGAAGATGCAGTCCCTGCTTTCAAGAAAGGAAGAGGCCTATGTCTAAGAAGCAATTCTAGTTTGATATTAACTATTTTAAAAGTGTAAGCTGTACCAGCATGTCTAGAGTATGCTGAAAGTCTAGTTATTAAGAACATGAGCTTTAGAGTCATACAGACCTGTCTCTGTCATTTTCTAGCTATGTGACCTTGGGTTAGTCACTTAATCTCTCCAAGCTCCATGCTCCTCTGTAAAATGAAGAAGAAGATTAAATAAAGGAATATGTGTAAAGCCTCAGTCAATACATTACCTGCCATATGGTAATCATTCATATCTATTATTGCTAGTTTTCATTAATAATAATATTTTAATACTGATAAGTTCTAGTAATTGATTTATTATAATTTATATAAACCATAGCTATATAGAACAAATATCATTATTCTCTCCTATTCAAAAACACCTTATAAGGGACTTCCCTGGTGGTCCGGTGGTTGAAGATCTGCCTGCCAATGCAGGGGACACATGTTCAGTCCCTGGTCCGGGAGGATTCCACGCACCACAGGGCAACCAAGCCCTTTTACTGCAACCACTGAAGCCCATGCACTCTAGGACCCTCCCACCTAGAGCCTGTGCTCCACAAGAGAAACCACCATGATGAGATGCCCTGCTTACTGCAACTAGAGAAAGCCCATGCACAGCAGTGAAGACCCAACACAGCCAAAATAAATGAATACATAAAATAAAACAAAAACCTTATAATATTAATTCTGATTCCTTACCATGCCATATGAGACTCTTCGGAGCCTAGCTCCAGTGTACAGATTGGAGTAAAAGTAGCCTCCATCTTCAGCTGTGCCTCCCCTTTCTCCTTTTAGCCTCTCTGTGGAGCTCTTGCTGCTCCATATGCCTAGTATGTCTCCCTCCCCACCTCAGCCAGGATAGTTTTCACACATTGGTCAAGACCAGCTCACTTAATCTGTGTGACGCACTAACCAAATACAAAGAAAGCACCATAAAATCATTGGTTAAGGGGCAGTTTATTCAACAGATATTGTTGGGTAAATTGTATAACATTTTGGAAAAATATTCATTTGATTCTGACTTCATAGCACATACCAGAATAAAATTCAGATTAAGGATTAAAGCCAAGAATAATGTTTACATTTCAAAGAGGGAGAGGGGAAGAAGCAAAAGGCATAAAGGAACTGAAGAAATTATTTAAAAAAATGAATGGATTTGCCTAAACTATAAAATATATGTATGTCTATATAAAATTTTTAAAGCATTAATATTTGTCATTATTTTTAATTATATTAAAACAGTAATATATTTTAATTTTTCAAATTAAATTGAAAAAATGACTATAAAATGAAAAGAAGGCATTAACAACTTGCAGAAAAATAAATTCAATCTTAACAAATTTTTTTAAAACCCCTCAGACTTCTCAGTGATTAGAAAATATTAATTGAAACAAAAAACAGCAATCTTTTTAGCCTATTAAATTGTTGGAAATTCAAGAAGGATAATACCCATTGATGGTGAGTGTGCTGTGAGTTGCAACATTCTCAGACACTGCCAAATAGAGTTTTTATTGACTTAAACTTTCTAGAAAGAAATTTGATATCTATCAAAGTTAAAAAAAAAAAAAAAAAGAACTCTTAAAAGTTTATGCTCTGTGGCATTGTAATTCCATTTCTAGGAATCTATGAAACAAGGAAACAAGTCAAAATATATGTACAAGGAAACAAGTCAAAATACATGTACACAGATGTTCATCACAGCATTACTTATAGTAGGAAAAAAAAACCTGCAAAAGTTTTTTTTCAAAGATCAATATCTCTTTAAGAATAATTTATAATTGCTTATGCTAAGTTTTTGAAAGATAAGCAACAGAAAACATGGGTTTTGTTTCGATTTGTTTTCATATATCCCTATAGGTGTATTCTTGTATGGAGATATTTATAAAGCTTGACCTTGTTAGACAATAGAGGATAACTTACTGATTAACTGAATAGCTTTGAAAAGCTCTTTCAAGAAAAATATCTAACTAGTGATTAATAATTCTTAGCAAACTATAGTTTTCCCACTGTGAGGATGAAAACGAATACTTTTATGCTGAACCATTATACATATGGCAGAAGCCTAGAGGAATTTCCTCTCCAGAGATACATTAAAAGCTGAATATCTTTTGATTTCTCAACCCAAAGAAATGGATGTGCCCCATTCTTATACGTACATGTATTCTAAAAAATCATCATTACTACCAAATAAAATGCATCGAGATGGTCTTTATTACAGTAGTATTATTCATACCATCTGCATTTTGTTTTAACATCACATTCTCCTAGAAAAGAACTTATTTCACAATGTTTTCCAGCTGACAACCCCATAGCATTTAAGCATGTCTCAGAGGTTTGATTACGTCAGAAGGTTAGAACTCACTTTGCTTTAAAAACAGAAAACACAATACGAAAGAACCTGAAAGGCAAGAAAAATTTATAAATGTCAGTCTCCTCAGATACATAAATTCTACATGTTCATATGTTCTAGTCATTATTTTGTATGTAATTCAGAAGAATAATGCAGTTTGGCAGAAGCA
Organism: Bos indicus; assembly: GCF_029378745.1. NCBI lineage: Eukaryota > Metazoa > Chordata > Mammalia > Artiodactyla > Bovidae > Bos > Bos indicus. The sequence goes on from NC_091768.1 coordinate 49,615,545, forward strand.
CTATAATATGTTTTAAGGACTTTAAAGATTTCCATTGGCAACAGAGAATTGTTCTACATATACTTTCTTCAGCCTATTAAAACATAGGTCCTCCATCCAAACTCTGTGGGTATTTTCTGTTATTTATTAAACAGTGTCAGCAAATTTGTAAGACAAATGCCAAACAGGTGTCATCTCCTACTGACAGATGAACAAATAAACTATCTTGCAGAACCAGTGACTGAGCTGGCAGTGTACTGCTCTGCTGGACGAGAGCACAGAAAGGGTTATAACCTTGAACTTCTTTTACTTATGTTTTGTCAGTGAAGGAGGAAGAGAAATGAGAGAGGAAAGAACCAGTAAGGCATAGAAATAAACAGTGAATTCCAAGTAAAATCAGGAAAAAGGAAAAAAGAGTTAATTGTGATTGAGACCACACTAAAATTGTGTGGATATAGCTTAAAAGCAGAGTGAGCTTTTTTTTTATTATTATTATAGAATGCAAATATGCTGTGATTATTTAAAATATTTTTGTTAATAAAATTTATAAATATATGTCTTATACAGATTTCAGAATTCAAAGAACTTTAATGCCATAGAATACTCTTAGAACTGTGCTGAAAAAATGTTTCTTTGATCATTCAGAAGACCTATAAAGATCTTTCAGGGTCTTGAAGCTATCTTTATAAACATCAGTCATCATTACATTATGGATATGTTAAAATGCTAAAGGGCTCATTAAAAAAGAGCTGATAGAGTCCTGATAAACTGAATTTGCTATTTGTGGACCAAAAGCAATGGTTCTTTTGGTTTTAGAGCAGGCAGATGTCCACAGATAACCACTACATCAGTGTGTCAGTAAAATAAAGCCAAGTAAAATGAAAGATTTCTCTGTATAGCACTTTGTTAGGAACTGATTAAACAGTCTTACTTTTCTTATTGAAGCAAATAGTTGGCTGCCACATCTGAGAATCTGGAAATGTGTATATGCCTGATATATATTATCATATTGCACTATAGAAGTTAAATTTCAAGTTAATGAGCCCCATATGCATACCAGACTTAAGAGCTATATTTTATAAACTCTAAACACTTTGTTTTCCAGCATTTCAAGCACCAAGGAAATGCAGACTAAGTTGAGGAATTGGGTTAATTTAGCTTACAACATGCGATTGCCTGTGATTGAATAGGTAGGTAGGAACGTAGGTAGGTCGATATATATATAGATATTCCTATAAGATGTTCTGGGGTTTGAATATGACTTTAGCCATAAGAATGCATGTTTGCTTTCTTTTGATTCACACAGAGCAGATGGATGCTTGACTGCCTGCTAATCCACAGCTGGAATGGTTTCAGCAGCTTCCACGTTGCTGGGTTAGAGTGGCTTTTCTAGTGGACTGAGAGGGCAGCAAAAGAGGGATATCATTATTCATCAGTATCCCAGTGGGAGCGCTGCCAGTAGAGATTAATTTTTTCTGTTATGCTTGTAAAACAAGCTCAGGTGGAGTCTCTAATCCTCAGGGCACGGGTGGCAGATCAAGGAAGATGCTACAAAGCTAGTTAATTTTCTGATTCTGGGGGAAACAGAAGCTCCGTTAGATGTATAAATACATGATTGCAAATTTAAGTAGCTCAAATTCAAATGGGATCTTCCCACACATCTGGTACTGAAAATCTCTATTTTTCTTTGTTGTCTTTAAATATAACTTCTTACAAGTTTGTCCTGGAGCCAAAATACTGGTAACTCTACATATGAGGAAGTAATTAATTTTTTGAGTTAATGACAAAACGCCTAATTTTTACAAACATGAACAAAAGCTTTCTACCTAAAGCAGACTCGAACTTAGATGCCTAAAATACCCACTTAAGTATATTACCAGAAAGGTATGGCACTAGCTATCTGATTGGCACAGTTGGTTTGGTATTGTTTTTTTTTTTTCCCTTAATGTATAGTCAGTCTATTTTTTAATGGTTTTATTTTTATTCTCAATACATGATTTCCATGTGACACCTGTTCCCTGTATCTTATTATATGATCCATCAGTATGTTTATAGATTTGAGCAATTAATGTAGGCTTCAAAATAAAGTTAGGTGACTTTTTTTTAGTAAACAGAACTTATCCAGTAGGTATTGTCTTCTTAAGATTATTTATCTTTAAAAGTCCTTTACTACACTTATTACAAAAATTTTTAACTTCTTCCAGGCCCTTGGCACTTCTGTTGATTCTTTGGGTCCAAGTAGATATTCATTAATGGTTCTTTCTTGTTTGAACATTTGCTTTTGTTTTGAGAAAATGATAAGCAGTTATATGAAGCCTAGATTCAGAAGACTAAAGTTGATTGATGAAGTCAGAGAGTATAATTTGGGGTTGTGAAGTTGATTATGACTACAAGATAATGTAGTTCCTAAAGTCTTTCTGACTGAAGTTATAAACATTTGAAAGCTGTTTCAAAATGTTTTGAATGACAGAAGCCTTATTGAAAGGAATTTATCGCTTCTCAGAATATTTATTTTGAATAGCATGACATGCATGTGTTCTGGGATATTTATTTAAAATCAGTCCCTCCTCTGACTCTAGTCACACTTTGCACACCTTTCTTTTTGTTAACTTTTGGACTTTTGTTAGTAATGAGTCCAAATCTTGTTATTTACTAAGAGCATTTCATAGTCCAAGAGGAGATACACATTTTTAAAAGCACTCAGTGAAATGCAAAAACTACCACTTCGTGAAAGAGGCCCCTACCAAAGGCACAGTGAGAGTCAGGAAGGTTTTCGGCTGCTGCTGCTGCTGCTAAGTCGCTTCAGTCGTGTCCGACTCTGTGCGACCCCATAGACGGCAGCCTACCAGGCTCCCCCGTCCCTGGGATTCTCCAGGCAAGAACACTGGAGTGGCTTGCCACTTCCTTCTCCAATGCATGCAAGTGAAAAGTGAAAGTGAAGTCGCTCAGTCGAGTCTGACTCTTAGCGACCTCATGGACTGCAGCCTACCAGGCTCCTCCATCCATGGGATTTTCCAGGCAAGAGTACTGGAGTGGGGTGCCATTGCCTTCTCTGAGGAAGGCTTTCTAGTTATGAAGAAATAGCCAGAGGAATAATGAGAGTTAAGCAAGTCTCCAAGGGACTAGAGAACTAACTGAGGAGTTAGGATGAAGCTCAGAGTCATTTGTTAATAATTTTTGAAACAGTAAACTGCTAATAAATTTAAGTAATTGTTCCCTCAATCTGTGTCAAATAAACAATTCTTATTGTTAGTTGTCTATCCCACTCAGAATAAAATATAATTTAAATACTATACCTAGCTTAAACTGTTCCTAACCAAACCTAAAACCCCACAAATCTATAGCTTCTTCATTGATCTTTTCAGATGGTTTAGTTGCTAAGTCGTGTCCAACTCTTGCAATCCCATGGACTATAGCCCACCAGGCTCCTCTGTCCATGGGATTTTTGAAGCAAAGATACTGGAGTGGGTTGCCATTTCCTTCTCCAGGGGATCTTCCTGACCCAGGGATCATGTGATTAATTCTGTAGCTGGCATTTGACTCTCCACAGTGTTGTGGCAATCTGATCACAGGTTGGAAAAGAATTTCGTGACGCAGAGTTGCAGAAAGGAGTGAGTTTAATAAAAACAAAGAGCAGAGGTAGTATGGACATTGCAAGTGCAGCGGGCCGACAACTCCTGACAGGCCAGCGAGAGTGGACAGGATGCTGTTAGAACAGTGGGTCAGCTAGTAGCCAGTTTTTATAGCCTCAAGACAAAGAAAACTTCTGCTGGAAGGTTGGCATTAGGTGAATGGTTAGGGTGCTATAGTGTGAGCAGTGGGGTGGGGCTCTTTGCCTGATATGTGGTCAGGAAGCATGCTGGTGATGATCAGGGGACTTTTCAGCAGTGGTTACAGAGGGGATCAGAGGTAACTTTGGTTGTGGGCTCCAATTCTGTCACCTTGGTGCAAGGCCTCACACCTGTGCCCTTAGGGCAGGACTCCATTCATAAGGAATACTGTTTCAAGAGAGAATAGAAATTATTTGTTGAATCAGTCCTTTATTTTGGGGGGCTCCAAAATCACTGCAGATAGTATTTGCAACCATGAAATTAAAAGATGCTTACTCCTTGGAAGAAAGTTATGACCAACCTAGACAGCATATTAAAAAACAGAGACATTACTTTGCCAACAAAGGTCCATCTAGTTGTCAAAGCTATGGTTTTTCCTGTAGTCATGTATGGATGTGAGAGTTGGACTATAAAGAAAGCTGAGCACCAAAGAATTGATACTTTTGAACTGTGGTTTTGGAGAAGACTCTTGAGAGTCCCTTGGACTGCAAGGAGATGCAACCAGTTCACCCTAAAGGAAATCAGTCCTAAATATTCATTGGAAGGACTGATGTAAAAGCTGAAACTCCAATACTTTGGCCACCTGATGCAAAGAGCTGACTCATTTGAAAAGACCATGATGCTGGGAAAGATTGAAGGTGGGAGAAGGGGACGACAGAGGACGAGATGGTTGGATGGCATCACCGACGCGATGGATTTGAGTTTGAGTAGGCTCCGGGAGTTGGTGATGGACTGGGACGCCTGGCATGCTACAGTCCATGGGGTAGCAAAGAGTCGGACATGACTGAGTGACTGAACTGAATTGATCAGAATTTTTTGTAAATTTTAGGGATATCTACATTTTTCTTCCTAATCAGTGCAGATTTTGCTGCTTGATGGAGTAATTCATATGTGAAAGACAGTGAAAATCACTCAGTTGTGTCTGACTGCAACCCCATGGACTGTCCATGGAATTACCCAGGCAAGAATATTGGAGTGGGTAGCCATTCCCTTCTCCAGGGGATCTTCCCAACCCAGGAATCGAACCCCAGTCTTCTGTATTGCAGGCAGATTCTTTACCAACTGAACCTCTAGGGAAGCCTCAATTCCTAAAAACACTAATGTATACAAGCTGCCATTTCAGTTTCCTCTGAGAACCTAGATTTTTGCATTTCAAATAAATCCAAAGTTCCCTTAGACTATTTAAATAAGTTGTAGGAAAGGAACTTTCCACTTAGTGAATAAAAAGCAATAAAATCTAATACATTTGAAATAATACCCTGAGCTGTTCTCTATTACTGATAGGAGCCATTCAGGCAGTATGGCTGACTTTCTGTCACTTCAGGTGCTATGGCACAGGTCTTTCTTCTTCTGAACTCTCAACCCTAGTGATGGGTTTGTTGATTAGACATCTAAGAGGTTGGGTTTTTTGTTTGTTTGCTTTTGAAACTTACAAGGGTGTGTATGAGCACTGACTCATTTCAAAAGTTTTACTACTATATTCTGTTAATGTGTTCATTGTAGGTTTTAGTTTCTTGATATTCATAAACTATCCTGATGAACAATCATTTATAAAAATTAAATTTATGTTTGTATTAATAATGATGATACTGTCCAGATAGAATTCTGTGATGCACTTACTATATTTACCATATATTCAAATATACAGATCTGTATACCCTATTGTAGCTTGAAATTCATGTTCTCCCTCTTGGAAAACTGTGTTAAGACTTTTAGGCCATTGAAACAAAGATTTACCATAACGTTTTAATACAGATATATAGAATTACTCAATTGTGAATTGAGAGCTTTGTACATAATCATTATTAAGGCACAGAATTTATACAACATTCAAAATCTAGCTAATTGGAAGTCTTGTTGCACCATTACACTAAGTAAGATTGAAAGAATCAAAGAAGAGGCAGTACTAGAGAACTGAGGATACAGGTCTCTAGAAAAAGCCACTGAAATTTAATCTGCTTAAAAGAGAGCCTAATATTTTATAGCATGTGGGGAGAAGGAAAAATAATTTAATGAAGAAAGATTTTTATTTTAATAATGAAACTAAAAGCTGTGGAGAAAAGTTCATTTACTTTTATATTCAACAGAATTTGAACTTACATCTCAATTTACTCTTATATTTTTGCTAACTCTTAAAAAGGCTGAATCAAATTTATTTTGTTTGTGGTGATTTTTTGAAGCACACTGTCTTGACACAACTTTCAAAAGACACAATTTTTCTAACATAATCATATATTAAGATATAATACTTTTCACTTTGGGTTTAACTTTCAGCGTACAATCTTAAAGAAAATAATTTCTTCCAAAAATACACTTAGGACATCATCATTATACCCAATAATCTATTTCAGTACTTTGATATTGAAATCATTTGCTTTTGAGTACTTATAGTATCATTATTCTTAGATATTTTTCTTCTTCAGATGTTAATCAGACTAACTCTTCCTCACTTTCATTGCTAGTGGATTTCTCTAGCAAATCTTTCGTTGATTTAATTAAAAAATGCATCTTTTCCAAGATGTTTAGTTTTACTTGGAGATCATTTTTCTTATTGTTTTGCATTGTTTTATTGAATTGATTTTAGACAGTTCAATTCAGTTGAGTTCAGTTGCTCAGTCATGTCCAACTCTTTGCAACCACATGGACTTCAGCACGCCAGGCCTCCCTGTCCATCACCAACTCCCGGAGTCTACCCAAACTCATGTCCATTGATTTGGTGATGCCATCCAACCATCTCATCCTCCATCATCCCCTTCTCCACCTACCCTCAATCTTTCCCAGCATCAGGGTCTTTTCAAATGAGTCAACTCTTTGCATCAGGTGGCCAAAGTATTGGAGTTTCAGCTTCAACATCAGTCCTTCCAGTGAACACCCAGGACTGATCTCCTTTAGGATGGACTGGTTGGATCTGCTTGCAGTCCAAGGGACTCTCAAGAGTCTTCTCCAACACCACAGTTCAAAAGCGTCAATTCTTCTGTGCTCAGCTTTTTTTATAGTTCAACTCTCACATCCATACATGACTACTGGGAAAACCATACCCTTGACTAGATGGAACTTGTTGACAAATTAATATCTCTGCTGTTTAACATGCTGTCTACGTTGGTCATAACTTTCCTTCCAAGGAGTAAGCATCTTTTAATTTCATGGCTGCAGTCACCATCTACAGTGATTTTGGAGCCCAAAAAAATAACATTAGCCACTGTTTCCACTGTTTCCCCATCTATTTGCCATGAAGGCATGGGACCAGATGCCATGATCTTCGTTTTCTGAATGTTGAGCTTTAAGCCAACTTTTTCACTCTCCTCTTTCACTTTCATCAAGAGGCTTTTTAGTTCCTCTTCCCTTTCTGCCATAAGGGTGGTGTCATCTGCATATCTGAGGTTTTTGATATTTCTCCTGGCAATCTTGATTCGAGCTTGTGCTTCCTCCAGCCCTGCGTTTCTCATGATGTACTCTGCATATAAGTTAAATAAACAGGGTGATGATATACAGCTTTGACGTACTCCGTTTCCTATTTGGAACCACTCTTGTTCCATGTCCAGTTGTAACTGTTGCTTCCTGACCTGCGTACAGATTTCTCAAGAGGCAGGTCAAGTGGTCTGATATTCTCATCTCTTTCAGAATTTTCCACCATTTATTGTGATACACACAGTCAAAGGCTTTGGCATAGTCAATAAAGCAGAAATAGATGTTTTTCTGAAACTCTCTTGCTTTTTCAATGATCTAGTGGATGATCTACCTGACTTCAGGCTCTATTACAAAGCCACAGTTATCAAGACAGTATGGTACTGGCACAAAGACAGAAATATTGATCAGTGGAACAAAATAGAAAGCCCAGAGATAAATCCACGCACATATGGACACCTTATCTTTGACAAAGGAGGCAAGAATATACAATGGATTAAAGACAATCTCTTTAACAAGTGGTGCTGGGAAAACTGGTCAACCACTTGTAACAGAATGAAACTAGAACACTTTCTAACACCATACACAAAAATAAACAAAATGGATTAAAGATCTCAACGTAAGACCAGAAACTATAAAACTCCTAGAGGAGAACATAGGCAAAACACTCTCCGACATACATCACAGCAGGATCCTCTATGACCCACCTCCCAGAATATTGGAAATAAAAGCAAAAATAAACAAATGGGACCTAATTAACCTTAAAAGCTTCTGCACAACAAAGGAAACTATTAGCAAGGTGAAAAGGCAGCCTTCAGAATGGGAGAAAATAATAGCAAATGAAGCAACTGACAAACAACTAATCTCAAAAATATACAAGCAACTCCTACAGCTCAACTCCAGAAAAATAAATGACCCAATCAAAAAATGGGCCAAAGAACTAAACAGACATTTCTCCAAAGAAGACATACAGATGGCTAACAAACACATGAAAAGATGTTCAACATCACTCATTATCAGAGAAATGCAAATCAAAACCACTATGAAGTACCATTTCACGCCAGTCAGAATGGCTGCGATCCAAAAGTCTACAAGCAATAAATGCTGGAGAGGGTGTGGAGAAAAGGGAACTCTCTTACACTGTTGGTGGGAATGCAAACTAGTACAGCCACTATGGAGAACAGTGTGGAGATTCCTTAAAAAACTGGAAATAGAACTGCCTTATGATCCAGCAATCCCACTGCTGGGCATACACACTGAGGAAACCAGAAGGGAAAGAGACACGTGTACCCCAATGTTCATCGCAGCACTGTTTATAATAGCCAGGACATGGAAGCAACCTAGATGCCCATCAGCAGATGAATGGATAAGAAAGCTATGGTACATATACACAATGGAGTATTACTCAGCCATTAAAAAGAATACATTTGAATCAGTTCTAATGAGATGGATGAAACTGGAACCTATTATACAGAGTGAAGTAAGCCAGAAAGAAAAACACCAATACAGTATACTAATGCATATATATGGAATTTAGAAAGATGGTAACAATAACCCTGTGTACGAGACAGCAAAAGAGACACTGATGTATAGATCAGTCTTATGGACTCTGTGGGAGAGGGAGAGGGTGGGGAGATTTGGGAGAATGGCATTGAAACATGTATAATATCATGTATGAAACGAGTTGCCAGTCCAGGTTCGATGCACAATACTGGATGCTTGGGGCTGGTGCACTGGGACGACCCAGAGGGAGGGTAGGGGAGGGAGGAGGGAGGAGGGTTCAGGATGGGGAACACAGGTATACCTGTGGCGGATTCATTTCGATATTTGGCAAAACTAATACAATATTGTAAAGTTTAAAAATAAAATAAAATTTTTAAAAAAAAGAAAGATCTAAATAAATGAAGAGATATCCCATGTTCATGAACCAGAAGGCTAATATTGTTAAGATGGCAATACTCTTTATATTCATCTACTGGTTCAACACAATTTCTATCAAAAATCCCAGCTGACTTTTTTTTCAGCAATTGAGAAGCTGATACTGTAATTCATATGGAAATACAAGGCAAACAGCCAAAGCAGTTTTAAAAAGGAAGAGCAAAGTTGGAAGACTCATACCTCTTGATTCAAAACTTACTACAAAGCTACTCTAATCAAAATAATGTGGCAAAAGGAAGGCCTTATAGATCAATGAAATAGAATAGAGTGCAGAAATAAATTCTTATGTTATAAACAATTGATTTTATACCAGAGTGCCAAACCAATAAAATGGAGAAAGAATGGTCTTTCCAACAATTGCTACTGAAGTAATTGGATATATGCATACAAGAGTATAAAACTGGACCCCTCCCTCACACCATACACAAATATTAACTCTAAATTAACCATGTAGTAGCTAAAACTATACTACTCTTAGCAAAAAGAAAAAAGATGTACGTTTTCCTCACCTTGGGTTGGGTAGTGGCTTTTTAGATAAAACACCAAAAGTGCAAGTAACAAAAGAAAAAAGTAGATAAATTAGACTTCGTTAAAAAAAGTTCTTGTGCTGCAAGTGATACTGTCAAGAAAGTGTAAAAATAGCCCACCAAATGGAAGAAAGTATTTGCAAATCATGTAGCTGATAAAAGACTTGCATCCAGAATTTATTAAGAATTTTTCATTTCAATAAAAAACAAATAACTCAACTTTAAAGGATATGAAAAGACATTTCTCCAAAGAAGATATACAAATGACTAATAAGCACATAAAAAGATGCTTAATATCAGTAATTAATAGAAAAATGCAAATTGAAACCACAATGAGATACCACTTCATACTCACTAGGATGATTATAACCAAAAAGACAGACAAGGTATTGGTGAGGATGTGGAGAAACTAGAACTCCTCATCCATTGCTGGTGAGAATGCAAAATGGTGCTGCCACTTTGGGAAACTGACCGTTCCTCAAAATGTTGAGCAGAATTACCATATGGTGTTCCAGTTCCACTTCTAAGTATATACCCAAGGAAATCAAAACATGTTCAGACAAAAACTTACACACAAATGTTTTATTCATAGCAGTTAAAAAGCAGAAACAATCCAAACTATGAATAGATAAAATGCAGCATATTCTTAAAAATAGGTAACAACTGATTTTCAGTAACTGGCTCTAGTACTCCACTGGTTCTCCCCCTCATAACTCTTTCTGATGTACAATTTTCTCAGTAGATCTCTTGATATTGTTTCTTATAAACTTTAAAATAAAATTTTTAACTTAAAAAAAAAAAGGTACTTCTGAACATTTATAGGTCACCCTTAGTCTGAACAAAAGAAACCTATTTATTTGGTTTTAACATCCTCAAATTACCATCTTATTTTCTTTCTCCTATTCACTGCCAAAATAAAAAATGAAATCTCAATGTGTTTCCTTCTCTTTTCCACCCATTTATTTGTAACTTCCTGCAATCTGGGTTGGTATTACTCAAAATTTTCACAGCTCCCTAGTGCCCTCAGAATTACCCAGTGCTATTGTCTTTTCTTAGTGCTCATTCTCTTTGATCTTCTATAGCATTTGACAGACACGGGTTGCTTCTTGATACTCTCTTCATCTTTCAAAATGTTCTTTCACATCTTATCCCATTCTTGTTCTGATTGTTTGACATTGGTTCCTTTTCCTGTGTCTAAACTCCAGCTGTTCTCAGATTTTTTTTTCTTGCTTTCCTATGTCCTCTGCCAGGTCTCACCACAGTTACAGTTTAAAGTGTTGCCTTTAAATAGGTGAGCCTCATAGCATAGTCTACTTGTCTTGACCTCTCTTACAAACTATGGTTCCAACTTCTGCATGCTCACTGGACATTCCCACTTCATTGTCCCTCTGTGACCCAGACTCACAATGTCTCAATCTTCCTTTTCACTATTCCCAAAATTCCTGTCCTTATTTTGTCTGTCGGTTATCTTTGCCTTCTTTCATACCTCCAAGATGAATTCCTTCGAGTAATCCATGACTCCTGCTTTTCTCCTCCCCAGTTCCACACATTATACAGATTACCAAGACTATTTCTTCATAATTGTTTTCTCAAGTTTCTCGGACTTTTTAAAGATTGTTCACTCTTCAGGTCCTGTCAGAGTTCTCATCACCCTGTTTCAAAACAACTGTGCTCACCAGTCTCCTAAATGATCTTCCCACTTTAGTCTCTATCTCCTCTAATCCACCAACTCATTTATCTGTTTATTTGTTTTAGAACATCATTTGCATCATTTCTCCCCTTAGAAATCTAAAATTATGTAGATTTTAAAGCATTATTTCCTTAGCCTGGGTATACACTTCACAGCCTTCCTTTTTAGTCTGAACCTTCTTACTCTCACCTATAAACATGCTATATGGATGTCAACTTCACACTTTTGCTATAATTCTCATCTAGACAATGTGTCTAACATTCATCCTTAGCATCTTGGCTCAGCTCCCTCTAAAATATTTTCTTATTGAGATGCAGTGGTTGCTACTTTTTCTAAATTCATGACACCAGTGTTTGTTTCATTCATTCATCAATCACTCCTGTATTGTCTTGTTATGTTTCTTGTATATTGATGTATTTTGATATTTCATTTTTAGATTTATTTTGCTTTTTCTATATGTATATCTTAACTCCTGGGAGAAAGATATACAGTAGCTGTTAAGTAGATTAGAAGTATTTTAATGTTTTCACTTTGCATTTTATTTTTTAATTTTTTGCATGTTTTTTTATTGTCATTATAGCCTATAGAAATGCAAATTATAAAAAAATAAAAGTTTCTCTAGTAAAAATGCGAAGTTTTAAAGATAGGAGCAAGTTGTAAAAATAAAGTTTGTTTATAGCTTTTAAAGATGGATTATGAAATGTGACATTTAACCATGCATAATTATTATATATTGCTGCTAATCTCAGTTATTCCCTTTTAGGATTCAAACCTGATAGCCTCGAGATTTTTATTCCTAAGAGGAAAATATCTAAACATTGTTAAGCTATAAAGCATTTTTATTATATCCTTGAAAACTGAGGAATTTTTTTAAGTTTCATCAAAGTACAATTTTTTAAGGATTTAGCTATAAATCCTAGGAAATAGAAGTTTTTGATGGAATTCTTACCACTGAAATTATTTTAAGTACAACAGACCTACTAGTACTCACTATTGTAAGATCCCATAAAATCCAGCTGTCAACCAGGTGGTCATTCTTACAATGGAAAGAATAAGGTATTATTTCTTGTTCATATTTATTTTTGGCAAATGATTCTGTGGTTGCCCTAATTGGTTGAAGGCCAAACATATATCCATAAGTTTAAGACATTGATATAAATCAGACACATATTCTCAACATAAGGCCTGACAGGAAACACACATAGATCTATGAGTAATTACAAGTATATCTGTCAGTGTTTACATATTTGCCATCTGCATATGATAAAATTATTTTGATACTTTATTCCAGTAAAGCAGATTTTATGCATGTTGGACAAATATTTTATTGCTTAGCTAGATCTTAGTTTTACCATTTTCCAATAAATGTTTTATAACCAAGGGGCTCTTTTGTTACTTGTTAAGTTCATTCCTCGGAGAAGGCAATGGCACCCCACTCCAGTACTCCTGCCTGGAAAATCCCACGGATGGAGGAGCCTGGAAGGCTGCAGTCCATGGGGTCACTGAAGGTCAGACACGACTGAGCAACTTCACTTTCACTTTTCACTTTCATGCATTGGAGAAGGAAATGGCAACCCACTCCAGGGTTCTTGCCTGGAGAATCCCAGGGATCGGGGAGCCTGGTGGGCTGCCGTCTATGGGGTCACACAGAGTCGGACACGACTGAAGTGACTTCGCAGCAGCAGCAGCAGCAAGTTCATTCCTGGTATATCTTTCACTGCACTTTGAGGTCATTATAAGTTCCATGTAGGTCTAGTTTTTAGCATCGTTTTAGAGATGAACTTTATTTATTATAGTGGTATATAAGTTATTCACTTTGAACAGATAATTTGAATAAAAGCATAAGTCTTAAGGTTAGAAACAATACTGCTTAAATATATATATATGATTTAGAAAATAAGTTATATCAGTTTTTTCATAGATTAATGGTTGAATAAAAGGTAATCTGAAGTAATAAAGATAAAAATAAAGAGGCTTTTTATTTATCCCTTAATATATCTAGACCTGGATCAGTAAATGCCAGATTATTTTTCAAATATTATGATAAAATATATGCTTCTGCTACTGCTGCAAAGTCGCTTCAGTTGTGTCTGACTCTGTGTGACCCCATAGACGGCAGCCCACCAGGCTCTCCCGTCCCTGGGATTGTCCAGGCAAGAACACTGGAGTGGGTTGCCATTTCCTTCTCCAATGCATGAAAGTGAAAAGTCAAAGTGAAGTCCGCTCAGTCGTGTCCGACTCCTAGTGAACCCATGGACTGCAGCCTACCAGGCTCCTCTGTCCATGGGATTTTCCAGGCAAGAGTACTGGAGTGGGGTACCATTACCTTCTTCCATAAAAAATACATAATATACAAATTAATGTAATCCTTCAGAAAGGCACAGAAATTAAGCAGGGTTCCTATCTGGGAAATTTACTGAAATGCTCTTTCTACAGCTTAAGTGGCCAAAAAACAGTGTTGGAATGTGAGAAACTAATTTTGGTTTGTTTTAACGCCTCAGAATGTTACAGATTAATCAAGTGCTACTTAAAGTCTGGAATTCATTAACTTTACATGTTTTGCTTTTCCCATGACAGAGATTGTTACAGCATAAGGCATCTTTAGTCGCTCACCTTGGTCAGGTTTACCATCCCCACTGTCCAGGAGCCCTCTTACCTGTTCTGCTTAGTGTGTTCAATGCAGGCAGTGATGTGTCCAGCAGTGTAAAAGTACTAGTTTCCTGTTACGTCAGGCTTACACAAGACTGTGCAGCAACCTGTTCCGGCTGTTTATTACCTCAGTGATTTGCTTAGGTGAAGCAGACTCTTACAGTCACTGCAGCTAGAGTAAACACACTCACACATACACAAACAGAACTCATTTGTTTATACACGTTCACTAAAGAGAAGAAGCAGTGTATATACTACATATTTGATAAGCTTCTTGTTAACAAATCTAAAAAGTAAGCCGTATGATCAGCAAATTTAAGGGCCACAAGGACACGTAAGACTTACATATTGGATAATGGTACCCAAGTCCTAACTAAACCCAAGTACTCCTAATCTCTGAAAGACATACCTCATCAGTATAGACTGGCCAGATTGTTCTTCCAAGAACAAGCAAAATAAGTCAGTGATACAGCGGTGTGAACGTATCATTATGTAAGAGTGTATATCTTCACTAAACTAAAATCAGTGAGGCCTGCCGTGCTGCGGTTCATGGGGTCGCAAAGAGTCATACACGACTGAGTGACTGAACTGAACTGAACTGAAAATCAGTGTAAATATACAAGCAAAATGTAGTAGCATACATACATATGTTTGTGGGTTGTTGTTTTTTTTTTTTTTTACTTTATGTGGAGTAGCTGAGTTTATGGCATTTCTCGAACAGATTGAGGTTTGTGGTAAAAAGGAAAACAAAATGAAAACTACTGAGTGAATAGCAGGGCCCATTTGATGTGATTATGAAAGATGTTTCTTTATCCTGATTTCTCTTTTGCAATCGAAAAACAGTAGCAGGGGGTTGCAAGCAGAGTTCATCATAGGTTGTCAATCACTGTCACTCAACATTTGCAGGGAAGATGTCTTTATTCAAGGACAGCTGGGCAAATCAGAGACATAGATTTGCAGTTAGTAGCCTGTCCAGCCAACAGTAAACAAGGACAGGGCAGACAAACCAGCCTCTCACATGAAAATATAATGGGCTCCACTGACCTCACTGCCCTCCATTCAGCTTCAATCCCAGTTGCATAAAAGCTTCATTGCCCACTTTCAATTTCCTTTAATTACCTACATGATGTAGATAAGAAAATGAACCTCACTTATAGTTAGTGATCACACACAGGAAATTAACTGGACAAGTTGTTTAGAATTAGAGGAGTAATTTGGAGATAAATAGAGTATCTTACTGTGGAAGAAGAGGCTAGAAAGGGGTTTTGTTTGGCCATTTGTTTTTAAGCAGGGATTTTATTATTTTACTAGCTCTCTGTGCAGATCCTGGGTTTGCTGCTTTCCTAATCTAAATAAAAAATCTCCTTTGTAAGTATCCTGAAACACACAGAATAAAATACTTGAAGGAAGTGAGAGCTAAGTAAAGTGGTGAAGCAAACACACCATATTCTAAAGAACTCAGAAAAATTGTGAACTGGAATGCCAGGAATAAATGATCATGGTTTTCACAGAAGGGTCTGGTGGAACAACTGAGAGTTAAACAGCAGTGTCTTCCGCCAAGTCTTTATTTTAAATGAACCATAATCAAACCGCGAAAAATTAAATTCAAAATGCTGATAATGTTTTTATATATTCTAATTGATTTAAAAATCAGTATTTTTGTTTCATTCTTGTGGGTCACAGCATTTAAGTTTTAAGTAGAAAATACTGTAGGATTTCAGAGTACTGTAACTATCCATAACACTTTTTCTTCAGAAAAGTTGCAGCAAGTGCGTAATATCAATGGTTCTTTCTCTTCCCTGTCTCTTCATTGTATTTTGAGTTAGTTCACTGAAGAAGATTGAGAAGAGCATATTTCCTTAACACACACTGATATGCTTTTGTGAACATTTAATTAATGTAAATTTAAAAGAAACCAAGGTGGATATTGGAGACTAAAACCTGCAGTATCAAACCTGTAGTTCAAGAGAATATAATTTCTGAATATTTTATCTTTAATTTGGCTATCTTGTATTGACAATATTGTCTTTCAAAGAATTGATATTTTCTGTAACACAGTTACATAAAAATTGTATGATTACTTGGATAAAATGAATGTGCCCCTACTAGTAAAGCATCAGTTAAAAAAAAATAATAATAACCTATTTCTTTGAAAAATATTTAAGAATCATGATATTTTTAAAGTGAGTTAATTAAATATCATTTTAGGTAGGGAAGTATTTTTATATAATTGTAAACAAAGGTCTATAACTGAAAACTGTAGAACAAAACTCAAATAATTGAATCTTAAGCCTCAGTTAACATTCTCTATACTATGGTATATACTATATAGAGTATATAGTATATAGATATGGGGATTATTATTATAGTAATAATGCCTGACATTCATACAGAGTCTTACAGCTTTAAGTGGTTTCATAAACACTATCGCATTGAATCTTCACACCAAGTCCCAACTTAAGGAATTTGGGACTTAGGGAAGTTCAGTTATTCTCAGTAGGTCACATAGCTTGTAAATGGCAGAGCTGAAAATCCACCTGTTATATCAGTTCCCAGACCCAGTGTTCTCTCTACCACCTCACACTGTGCATACCACTCTCATGATCTGTAACATTTCTTAGGGGATGAATTACTTGCTACATTCTTTGGATTCCCCTTCAATTCAAACACTGGAAACAGAAAAGGAGGGACCCTCAAAGGAAGTAATAGCTTTTGATGAGACTTCATTTAATTATGGATAATTTTTAATTACAGAAACTATTATTGATTTGATATTTTTAAACATAAATCAAATGTCACCTCTTTGAAGATCTCACAAACATTGTCTTTGTAAAATTTAATAATGAAAAAGACATTGCTAATCAAAGTGAAGTGAAGTGAAAGTCACTCAGTCATGTCTGACTCTTTGCAATCCCATGTAGCCTGCCAGGCTCCTCCATCCATGGAATTCTTCAGGCCAGAATACTGGAGTGGGTAGCATGTTCCTTTCTCCAGGGGATCTTCCCAACCCAGGGATCGAATCCAGATCTCCTGAATTGCAAGCAGATTCTTTACTGTCTGAGTTATCAGGGAGGCCCCAAAATTCTGGAGTGGGTAACCTGTCCCTTCTCCAGTGGACCTTCCCGACCCAGGAATTGAACCAGGATCTCCTGCAATGCAGGCGGATTCATCACTAGCTGAGCAACCAGGGAAGCCCACAGCTACAAAGTTGGCTTTGCAACCCTGTGGACTGTAGCCCACCAGACTTCTTTGACCATGGGATTTCCCAAACAAGAGTGAGTTGCCGTTCCCTCCTCCAGGGGATCTTCCTGACCCAGGGAACCTGCGTCAAACCTGCGTCTCCTACATTGGCAGGCAGTTTCTTTACCACTGAGCTACTGGGGAAGCCCTAGTAATTAAAAGAATAATATTAAGTAATCAAATCCGTGCAAGTATTCTTAAGTGTTTTCCTGTAGTAAGAGGCTGTGCCCCTCTTTTTGAACTCAAGTTTGAACCTTATCCTATCACTTTCCCTTTTTTACCTTAAAAAATTTTTCTTTTTACTGTCTTTCAGCTCAGTCATAACCTCCTCAAAGATACATTCCCTCTGACCTACAGTTATTATTTGTACCCCTCCCTTACTTGTCCAGTTGTCATTTTACATTTATTCATGGGCAATTTTGATTAAGGTTTAGCTCCCCCATTTAACTATGAAGCTTAATGAGAGTAGGGGATCAATCATGTCTTTTTTTTTTTCCCACCATTTGGTACCCAGCAATAATATATGCTAAATAAATATTTGGTAAACAAATGACTAAGACATTGTGCATTGTGTTTATTAAAGTATTTTTAATTTTTATTATTAAAGTGTATAGATTTTGCAAAGAAATTAAGGACCCCTTAATTAACAAAGGAACTCTTCGATTGCTTTTATGCACCAAGAAAAGCCATCACTGAATTAAATTTTTCAGTAAGATCACTGTCTGAGTAATCTACATTAAAGATTTGATTGCTCCCCTAATCAACCTAGAAAGATCTCTCCACTGCAGAGCATTTTTTCCAACCTAAAATGTACTCAGCTGTTAGCAGACTCATCTGATACTGATACTGCTGGCAGTGAGCAAATTCACAGTCCTGGTGAAGCAGGGGATTAAAGCAATAAATCGGGGGTAATTCAAGCAGAATTGGCATGATTTGGAGAACAGTGGAGTCACATCTTACTTTAGATTCTAAAGTAAGCAAATACATTAAGAAGCACTAATGATAAAAGTTTACTGAAAATAACCCTAAAAGTAGAATAAGCATAATTTTGAGTAGTCAGTCTTGCTCAGATATGCTAATTCTCAGTGACTTCAACATCACTGGTTTTCCCTCTAGTATTAGAGCAGATCATTGTTTCTTTAGCACCAAATGAAGTAGTTGCTTGCATTTGGAAGTCAAGCTTTATGAAAAAATGTGCATCTTTGGATACTAGAATCATACGTCACACTCTCAGAAGTATTTGCGAACTAAGACTGGGAAATGCCTAGTTTATATTGTTGCCTGCTAATCAATCAATTGATATCTAATCTATCTGTTTCTCTCCCTTTCTCTCTCTCTGTCTCTCTCCCTCTCTCTCACACACACACAGAGTGTGGGGAAGAGGGGTGTGTAATGTATATAATAAAATGTGAACAAGATTGTACAGAAGGAAGTAGATTACTTAGATAATAACATTAATTAGTGCTTTTAGCCAAATCCTTACTTTCATGTAATTTATAAGTCTAAACCTGTTTCCTACATATCTGAAACCTGGAGGACCAATACAGTTGTCAGTATTAAAATAGTTATTCAATTTTCTTTTGGTAAAAGATCGGTTGTTGTTGTTCAGCCGCTCAGTCATGTCTGACTCTTTGTGACCCCATGGACTGCAGCATGGCAGGCTTCCCTGTCCTTCACCATCTCCCAGAGCTTGCTTAAACTCATGTCCATTGAGTCGGTGATGCCAGTGAATCAGAGGTGGTTGTATTTTTTGAACAGTATGAAGAAATCTAAATATAAATAAATTTTAAATTGTGAAACAGATTTAAAGCTGATTTCTTCTCCTTCCACCTCCACCCAACTATCTGGATTGTAGTCCTTTCTTTAAGTGTATTTTGCACGCTTAACAGAAAGCCCCTGCTCACTGAGTGTTCCCAGCCTGTCTGTTATTAATAGCATCATCATTCTCCTCATCCCTGGGGCTCAAACCATAGACCCCTCCTTATCTGTTTTTATGGATCTGCTCGTATTATTTTCTGCGCCTGGAATGCAAGGAATCTCTCTCCCTCTCTCCTCTTCTGCAAATTATTCTAAGCCTCGAACAAACACTATCTCTTTTAGGAAACTTTCCAACACATCCAATTCACTTCAGCCCTCTTCTCTGAATAGCAGTACTTTATTCTGCACTTAAAATAATTATTTATATAAATTGTTTTCACTGATATCACTTCATTTTTTTTGAAATAAAAGGTCATGTTTTAGATTTCTGAACCATCTTCTTCCTTATCTGCTGTTACATTTTCCTTAAGCCATTTGGCAAGGCTGAGATAGACAGGCATTGATGGGAATTTGAATAGAGCCCAGATACTAAGTTGAGATATGTCAGTCATCAGGTGTCAATGTATCAGCCCTGAAATTCACCTAAAATCAAAAAGAATAGCCTTGCCATGTATAACTGGTCCTTCTTTGGCAGATGACTTCAGAGAGAATAGGAAAGAGTTGAAATGACATATAAAAAGAAATCCAAGATGACTCATAGAGGCAAAACATTATTAACTGCTAACTTGTCAGTATATACTTCTTACATAAAGCAGCACAAACTGGTGAAGACAATGTTCAAAATAGTGTAAAGCAGCTGTGATATTTTTGACTTAAAAAACAAAGTAAGACAAGAGACATAATTCATGAGAAAATGTCATGATTATTTTAATATTTCTATTAAATGTCCTGGTTCCAGGAACACTATTCACGTCTCTGTTCATCTAGGTACCATCTGCTCGTCTTCGGTATCAGCCTATTTGCCTTTTCCTTCAAGAAACCTTTATGACCGTCCTAACTTGGTCAGATATCTTTGCTAAATTCTCATGCCCTTTTACATATTTCTTCTTCATGGAATTTATCATCATATCACAGTTGCATTTATGTGGCTGAATAGTGTCTGTCTCCATCATAAGGTGGATATTCAACAAATATTTGTTACTGTTTTCTATTGTTGTCCTTGTTGTATGTCCCTGTTTTTGCCTTTTGTTGTCTTATTTGAGCATTTTATATGATTTCATTTTCTACTCTCTTAGCATATCAGTTATATATGTATATCTTGCCTGGAAAATCCCATGGACGAAGGAGCCTGGTAGGCTGCAGTCCACGGAGTCGCTAAGAGTTAGACACAACTGAGCGACTTCACTTTCACTTTTCACTTTCATGCATTGGAGAAGGAAATGGCAACCCACTCCAGTGGTGTTGCCTGGAGAATCCCAGGGACTGGGGAGCCTGGTGGGCTGCCGTCTATGGGGTTGCACAGAGTCGGACACGACTGAAGCGACTTAGCATATATATATATGTGTATATATATATATATATATATATATATATATATATATAGTGGAGGGGGGTGGGTTTGGCTTTTTTTAGTGGTTACCCTTGAGTTTACAATGTACATTTACAAATAATTGAATTCCACTTTCAAGTAGCAGTATACACTAGCGGGTAATGTAAATATAATAACAAAGTAGTCATAATTCCTTCCATTTCTTGTTTCATTGCTGCTGTTCATGTCACTTATATACAAGTCATATACATAAGCATAAGACATGCATAAGCATACATGATTAAATACATTGTTATTATTTTGAACTAACTGTTGTCTGTTGGATCAGTGTTCTTCTTTTCTTTATACAATGCCAAATTTTGGACCTATATTATTTTCTTCCTCTGCAGAGAACTTATATTTCTTGCAAGGCCATTCTACCAGTCTGTTGCCAGCAAATTAATTCAGTATTTATTTGTCTGAGAAAGTTGTATTTCTCTATCCCTTTTGAGGGATAATTTCACAGGGTATAGAACCTCTAGGTTGGTGGAATTTTTTTCTCAACACGTTAAATATTTCATGCCACTCTCCTCTTGTTTGCATGGTTTCTGAGGTGAGTAATTCAGAAGTAACATTTACCTTTGTTCCTTTATAGGTAACATGATTTTTTTTCCCCCTGTCTGACATTAATGGGTAGGGGGAAGGATTTTCGATCATTATTGTTTCAGCTGTTTCTTCTCTTACTTTCTCTCCTCCTTCTGGTATTCCCTTTATATATATGTTACATCTTTTGTCATTGTCCCACAGTCCTTGGATATCATCTTGTGTCTCTTTCAGTCTTTGTTCTCTTTGCTTTTCAGTTTTCAGAGATAAGATTGTTATATCCTCTAGCTCAAAAATTCTTTGCTCAGCCATGTCCAATCTACCAATAAATTCACCAAAAGCATTCTTCATTTCTCTTAGTGTTTTTGTCTTTAGCTTTTCTCTTTGGCTCTTTTCTAGGATTTCCATCTCTCCACTTCTATTGTTCATCTATTCTTGTGTGCTTAGTCACATCCAACTCTTTGCAGCCCCATGGACTATAGCCTGCCAGGCTCCTCTGTCCATGGGATTTCCCAGGCAAGAATACTGGAGTGGGTTTCCTTCTCCAGGGGATCTTCCTGACCCAGGGATCAAACCCACATCTCCTGCATTGCAGGCAGGCTCTTTACCACTGAGCCACCAGGGAAGCCCTTATCTGTTTTTACAGGCTGTCTGTTTTATCTGTCGGACCTCTTAGCATATAAATCATTATAAATCATTGTTGTTGTTGTTGTTAAGTTGCTTCAGTCATGTCTGACTCTGTGCGATCCCATAGACAGCAGGCCACCAGGATCCCCCGTCCCTGGGATTCTCCAGGCAAGAACACCGGAGTAGGTTGCCATTTCCTTCTCCAATGAATGAAAGTGAAAAGTGAAAGTGAAGTCACTCAGACGTGTCCAAATCTTTGTGACCCCATGGACTGCAGCCTACCAGGCTCCTCCGTCCATGGGATTTTCCAGGCACGAGTACTGGAGTGGGGTGCCATCTCCTTCTCCAGTTATATATCATAGTTGTTTTAAATTCCTGCTCTTATAATTCTAACATCCCTGCCATGTCTGGTTCTGATGATGGCTCTATTTCTTCAAACTGTGTTTTTAGCCTTTTGGTATACCTTTTTTCTTGATAGCTGGACATAGTGTATTGGGTAAAAAGAGCTGCAGTAAATAGGCCTTTTGTAATGCAGTGAGGTGGGGCACAGAGGTGTAGGGGGAATATCCTCTGCTCCAGGGATCAGGCCCCATGTTTTTGTGACTCTGTGAATTTCACATCTGTTTCTCAGTGTTTTTCTACCCTCCCACCTTTGGTGGGATAAGATGGCTAGCTTGGGCTAAAGTGGGATATTCCATTCTTCCATGTGCAAAGCTGGAACTGGTTACAGTTGGGTATTTCCCTTATCCAGGTCAGATAGGTTTTGATAATATCCCAGCGGGTTAGGCTCCAGTTAACTAGTTCTCCTGAGAGCTGGCCTTGCTAAGAAGGACAGAGTGCTCTGGTGTATTTCAGAATGGTTCTTTTCCCCTCCCCTTGCCAGAAGTCCAAGGGGATTTTTCTCTGGTATTGACTATAGGAATCTGGCTGGGCTCCTGAAGATAAATCTCATAGTATTGTGAGGCCCCTACAACTTAGTCCCCATGGAGCTTTTAGCTCTTGGAGTTGCCCACACTGAATCTCCCATAATTCATCAGTTACAGTTCAGGTTTTCTTACCTTCACATATTCCTGTGACATTTTCTGCCTATGAGTCTCTGCTCCTCTTAGCCATGACTCCCTGCATTTTCCAGCCTTGGGGGCAGCAGTTTGTCCTGTGTCCTCCCTTCTCATATGGATCCAAGACCATATGTTGTTGGTTTTTTCAACCTCTTCTGCTCTTTTTTTTTTAATTGATGTATAATTGATATATAGTGTTGTGTTAGTTTCTGCTGTATAGCAAAATGTCAGCCTTTTCAGCTTTTTACTTGTTACAATGGAGTGGTGGCTTCTATGCTCCTTGCATGTGGAACTGGAAACCGCCAAATGTGAACAATTTTATTTTAACCTAATCTGTCATAGTTAAGTCTTAAGTTAATGATCCTGGTCTTCACCATTTTCTTACCTCACCAATCCTATCCTCATCCACCTTTCTTCCAGCCCTGCCTATTTCTTCCACTCATCCTAAGTCCCCAAACTGACTATCCCTTTAATACTCTGTACTTACCATATCATAGCATTAATTTCCACTTTGTAGGACTTGTTTTTTCCTGATGAACTCTCAGTTGCTGATTTACTGCCATGGGCCCACTGTCAAGCATGATGTTTGATGCTCACTACAACCCACTCCAGTACTCTTGCCTGGAAAATCCCATGGATGGAGGAGCCTGGTAGGCTGCAGTCCATGGGGTCGCTAGGAGTCGCACACGACTGAGCAACTTCCCTTTCACTTTTCACTTTCATGCATTGGAGAGAAGGAAATGGCAACCCACTCCAATGTTCTTGCTTGGAGAATCCCAGGGATGGTGGAGCCTGATGGGCTGCCGTCTATGGGGTCGCACAGAGTTGGACACGACTGAAGTGACACAGCAGCAGCAGAATCTGTATTACTTTTGTTGACTGTATAAATAAGATCATACATGAGTTTCAGATATATTATAAATTACTAGCTTTTGCTTAATATTAATAGAGTGTGTGTGTTAGTTACTCAGTCATGTCCAAGTCTTTGTGACCCCATGGAGTATACAGCCCGCCAGGCTCTTCTGTCCATGGGATTTTCCAGGCAAGGATACTGGAATGGGTTGCCATTTCTTTCTCCAGGGGATCTTCCCAACCCAGGGATCGAACCCAGGTCACCTGCATTGCAGTCAGATGCTTTACCGTCTGAGCTACTAAGGAAGCCTGAATATTAGTAGTAGTATTGAACAAAGCAGAATTTTAAGGGATATGGTTATCTTAGAGGTTTTTCTAAAGCATATTTTAAATGTTAGTAGTTAAAGCTAAGTACAGTAACTATTATACTTTTGATCCAGTACATTATGTATCTCTGTGAATTTGTATGTTTTTTCAGGATGCAGAAGAATATACCGATTTGCCAGTAAGACACAATGAAGATCATATGAATAGTGAACTGGCAAAATGTCTTCCCTTGGAATCGAATCCTCATTCATTTGACAGCCCTCACACCAAAGCACATCTCCTACTGCAGGCACATCTCAGCCGAACCATGCTACCCTGCCCAGATTATGACACTGATACCAAGACAGTGTTGGACCAAGCTCTCCGAGTATGCCAGGTATGAAAGTCCTTTCTAATTATCTACATTTTCTCCAGTTCTTTCTGGGTTTTTTCTTTTTTTTTTTCCCCTGTTGTAGAAGAAAATATGCTTGTGTTTAAACACTTTTATTGTAGCATTACTGAGAAAAACCTAGTGAATCAAATCAGAAATTTTTGAAGGAAAAGAAAATGTAAATGCAGTAAGGTGACAGTTTCAGCCATCCATTCCATCGAAATTTATTGAAGGTAAACTGAGTACCAGGTATTTTTCTAGGTTCTGAGCATACAGCAGTGAACAGGACAGAAGAGACCCTGCTGTAATGGGCTTTCACTGGAGACGTAAAAGACAGACAATTAAAAATATAAGTCAAGTGGCAATCACTGCTATGTTAAAATAGTAATAAAGTATAATAAAGGAAATATGGAGTAAGATGGAGGGTGCCATTTTGCCTATGAAGTCATTTAAGAAAGAAAGGGAAGGGGGTGAGCCATGGGTTATCTACTCAGAATAGATTCTAAACACTAAGAAGACCTAGTGCCAGAATTCAAGTATACTCAAGAAAAATGAAGAAGGCCATTGTGAAAAAGTTGAAAAGGAGTGGTTTGAAATGAGATCCGAGAGGGTGGGAATGGACACTATAGAGAAAATGGGATCAGGTCATGTAGGGAGTTTGTAAACCATCGTAGGGATTTTGGTTTTACTCTGAATGAGAGAGAAGCTGTAGAGTCGTGGTTCACTAATGGTTATGGTGGTTGTATTGATATCTATGAATATTTGCCATATTAATTCAAACATAAATTCTCAAATATTACGTCATTTGAAAATAACAGTTGTAAACCCATTATATGTTAATGATTTTTCATAAGAAATAGCTATTTTTGAAAACAATGAGAAGTGTAATAGTGTTTTACATTTTTGCAAATATCTTTCATATCTCATTTACCAGAAGTCAACTCAATTCATTTATCATCTTTTACAAGCAGTCTGTTACAATATGATATTTTAATTGAAGTATCTGGAGGAAATCCAGCCTCAGACAGATATGTAGTTTAAAGAAGAGAGTATTTGTATAGCCTTTTCAGAAAAGTGTAGATATTCTCTGATACTGTACAAAACCTTGACATGTGATATTCCTTAGTTAGTTGCCATGCAGAATCTGAAATCGTTGTCTATGAACTTTATAGCTTAAATCAAGCTATAAGGCTAGGCAAGAAATGATGGTGGCTGGACCAAGTTGGTGTGGGAAAGACTGGTGAAAAGTAGTTGGATCCTGTATATTTTTTAAGGTGAATCTGTTAATGAATTGAACAAGGGTTTTTAGGCAAAGCATGAAGCCAAAGATGATTCCAGAGCTTTTCCCCAGCGCCACTAGAAGGCTGGAGTTGCCATTTCCTGGGAGATAACTGTGA
This sequence comes from Bos indicus, assembly GCF_029378745.1. Taxonomy (NCBI): domain Eukaryota; kingdom Metazoa; phylum Chordata; class Mammalia; order Artiodactyla; family Bovidae; genus Bos; species Bos indicus. The sequence goes on from NC_091768.1 coordinate 49,641,323, forward strand.
GAAGAGCAGGGTGGGAGATGCACACTTGAAGGATTGAGCTTATAAGAGACTTTGATTTTCTACTTTATGCCTTTTGGGACATTTCTATAGCAAAAACAAGTTTTAAGGTTTTTAAGAGACTTATGGTGTTTTTAGGACTTCTCTGGTGGCTCAGATGGTGAAGAATCTGCCTGTCTGAAATGCGGGAAAATTAGGTTTGATCCCTGGGTTGGGAAGATCTCCTGGAGAAGGGAATGGCAACCCACTCCAGTATTCTTGGGGCTATCCTAGTGATTCATCAGATGGTTAAGAATCTGCCTACAATGGGGGAGAACTGGGTTCTATCCCTGAGTCCAGAAGATCCCCTAGAGAAGGGAACAGCTACCCACTCCAGTATTCTCGCCTGGAGAATTCCATGGAAAGAGAAGCCTGGTGGGCTACAGTCAGTCCATGAGATTGCAAAGAGTCAGACACAACTGAGCAAGTAACACTTTGACTTTCACATGGTGTTTTTAAAGGTGGAGTAAATTAATCTGAAGATGTATGTATGAGTGAGTGAAGTCGCTCAGTTGTATCTGACTCTTTGCCACCCCATGGACTGTAGTCTACCATGCTCCTCCATCCATGGGATTTTCCAGGCAAGAATACTGGAGTGGGTTGCCATTTCCTTCTCCAGAGGATTTTCCCAACCCACGGATCAAACCCAGGTTTCCCACATTGTAGGCAGACGCTTTACCATCTGAGCCACCAGGGAAGTCCTAGATTTATGTATAGCCATTTACAAAATTAAAGACTTAAAAGATAACCTAGGCATCTTTCAGGTTATAGAACACTGCAGAATATTACGGTTCCTCTTATTAATTCTGTATCTGTCTAGAATATCTACATAAATATGTGAATATATATATCTAATGACAGAAGATCCAGAATAGTATCTACCAAAAGATTAACAGTAGCCATCTCTGTCACAGCATTTGAGGTAATTTTTAATTTATTTTCTATGCTCTTTTAAAATGTTTGTATGTTTTCAAATGAGCTTTTAACAATTTTATTATTGGGAGAAAAAAAACTTAATCTTATTATTTAAAAGAATAGAGCTGTTTCATATAATATTCACAAACTATCAGGAATTAGAAGGGATATAAGGCTATAATACACAAGTAAATTTTTTAACCCTTTTTTGTAGCTAACATATGGTTTATCTCTCTAGGAAGATGATTTGCCACTCTTTATTAGTCACACTTTATCAATGAAGGTTAAAGCTCCTAAAGTTTTAGCTGTGGCCACCAATACTCATTTGTGTTTCCTGTAGCCATTTTTTCTCCTCCTCAAAGGCTGACCTATTAATGAACTCAGGGTCAGGAAGGGTTGGAGAGACATTACAGGAGAAATTAAATTTTTGTACTTATAGTTATACTTACAGGTGTACGTATTTACATCATATATAAAAGTTATAATATATATCAACTCATTCATAGTTTCTTTTTCATCACTCAGTCAATAATGATTCAAAAGCTGTAAATAATAGAAATTAGTGATTTTACAAGGAGTCTATTTCTAAATTTACTCTAAGGAAAAGATTCAGTCAGGTACTTTTAACCTCTACTTAAATATTCTTATATACTATTTCTTGGATATTTATACTTCTTAAAAATTTTTTGCTCCATCTAAACAACATCTAAAGAGAACTAGGTCTTAACTATAAAAGTAATACATGTCACTGTAGAAAATTTGGAAAAGCAATGTATTAAATTTAAAGTCATTCATGGTAGTTATATCTTTAACCCTGTGAATATGAGACTCTTTTTGGTTGATGAATTAAAAATTTTTTAATTCAAAAAATGTTTTTTAATTTTTTTTCATTTTGAAGTAACTTCAGACATTAAAAGTTTGTAAAACATAGTACAATAAAATTCCCATGTGTCTTGCACTGGGCTTCCCCTAATGTTAGCATCTTGCCTCAGTGCTGATCCTGGTAACTAATCTACAGACCTCATTCCAATTCTGTCCATTTGGATTTTATCCCACTAATACCTTTCTCTGTTCCAGGATCCAGTCCAGGATCCCACAGAGCACTTAGTTGTCACGTCCCCTTCAGTCTCCTTGACGTTCAGGACATTGGCACGTGTGAGGGGCACTGGCCAGGTGTCTTACAGAGCTGTCCCTCAGTTTGGGCTTGCCTGATATTGCCTCATAATCACATTGAAGTTACATACTACTGGCTAAGAATGCCATAGAAGTGATGTTTTGTCCTCTTGGTATATCATATCAAGAGGCTTGTGACATGGATGTGTTATTACCAGAGATATTGACTTTGTACACTTGAGGTAGCATCTTCCAGGCTTCTCCACTGTAAAGTTACTTTTTTTTTTCCTTTTGTAACTAATATGTTGTGGTAAGAAACTTTGAGATTATGCAGTTATCCTGTTTCTCATCAGATTTTCCTACATTATTTTCATCATTCATTGGAGGCTGTCTCCTGAAACAGTTACTACTGTGATCTTTTTCTGTCATTCCCAGAATTTCCATTCTCCTCCATTTATTTATTTACTTTACATATTTATATAAGTATAGGCTCACAAGTAGAGAGTGGTTTTAGAGATGCTCATTGACTTCATTGCTACCTGGGTGTTGTTACCTCTAAGCCTCCTCAGTGGGTAAAGCTAGGAAATATAAGTATGTATACATAGACATCTGTATCTGTTTGTTTATCTACGTGTGTGTGTGTGCATGTTTGGATGTGTAGAAAACATTTGTATTCATAAAACCATGAGTTCATTCCAATACCTCCAATTCCAGTTTAATACCAAGAGTTCATTTTAGTCTTTCCCTTTTAAAAAATTGTAATTCTTTTCTTTACCCATGAGAAACTTGGCTCTCACTAGTCAAAATTTGTGTACTTAATTCCTCCATCCTAGCCTACTCCTGATATAGCTTTAGAATGACTAAACCCTTCAGTTCAGTTCACTTCAGTTGCTCAGTCGTGTCCGACTCTTTGCAACCCCATGAATTGCAGCACACCAGGCCTCCCTGTGCATCACCAACTCCCGGAGTTCACTCAGACTCATGTCCATCGAGTCGGTGATGCCATCCAGCCATCTCATCCTCTGTCGTCCCCTTTTCCTCCTGCCCCCAATCCCTCCCAGCATCAGAGTCTTTTCCAATGAGTCAACTATTCGCATGAGGTGGCCAAAGTACTGGAGTTTCAGCTTCAGCATCCCTTACTCCTGCCAAAAAACAAGTTTACTAACTAGAGTAAATAGCTGTGTATAGTTCTTTTTTGGTCTTTGGAGGCTCAGAGGCTCTCTTTTTCTTTGTGCGTTTACTCTCTTTCTTCCTTTGCAAATTTTTATTATGTTATTTTCTAACCTTTAAAAAGGTAGTTTACAACGTCAAGTATTCTTCTCAAGTATAATTTCTAATGGCCACATTATATTTTTTCATAAGAAGGTCACAGTTTGTTTATTTATTTCCCATTGTTGGGCATTATGTGTGCAATTTTCCGTTAGTATAAATTACAAGCATTAGTTATGTTTATGGGCTTTCCTTGTAGCTCAGCTGGTAAAGAATCTGCCTACAATGTGGGAGACCTGGGTTTGATCCCTGGGTTGGAAAGATCCCCTGGAAAAGGGAAAGGCTACCCACTCCAGTATTCTGGCCTAGAGAATTCCAAGGACTGTATAGTCCATGGAGTCACAAAGAGTCAGACATGACTGAGCGACTTTCACTTGCATTTAGTTATGTTTATAAATGTAGATTTGGCTTTTTGGAAGCCACCTAAAATGAAAATTAATTGTAAAGAAATGGCAACCAGCTTCATATACTAAATCCTCTCATTCCTACAATTTTTTTGTAAGAGTATGATAAAAGTAAACAAGCCAGGAAGAGGAAATATTAGGGTTGCTAATGGAAAATTTGAGGGTAAGTCATGACTTGATAATTTTCCATGACAGAGTGACAGTTTTCATTATTGTACACTATTGTTCTCATTTGCTACATTGATACCATTGGCCTGGAAAGCATTGATTCAGGCAGTTTTCCAACCTGAAGCCCTGGTGGCTGATTGAAAATTATACTGCCCTCATGGGACATCAGCATGACCTTGTGTTCTGAGTATGGGACTTGGTACCACCATCTTACTATAAATTCAGCTCTGTTCCTGTTTTGGTATAAAGGCCTTAGGCAAGTCACTGAATTCCTGCTGTCTAAATAAAAAATAAAATCTTACGAAAGTGGGACTTTAGTTAATATTTATAAAATGAACAATGATTTGAGGACTCAAGGAACTAAGTCTGTCTTAGTCTTCTCATTCTTAGTAGTACTTTTACTTCCTTGCTTTTTCATAGTCAATTAACTCTAAATTCTGTTATTCCCTTTAATTTATAGAAATATACCTTTTACATAAGCTATCATTTAGGTTATGAAAACTGTAGTCTTAACTACCGTGTCCTGGGGAATCTTTTACAAAGAAAGACATAGTTGTTATAGTCATGTTCACTCTGGCTTGAAGTCAGAACCCACAATACAACCTGCCTTTGCTTCTTGTACCCATTTGAAATTATGTATCAAGGTCATTTGTTGGTTTAAGGTGGTTTTGTCATGGTTCCTTTTAATATTTTACTGTTAATAGCATTTCCATTTTCATCCCACTCAACAAAAATGAGTAAAACTTTATGTACATATCTCAATTTTTAAACCTGCTTAAAATATGCTAGTTTATAAATTGAGCAATTATAAAATTACTCTTGCCAGTAGTCTTTGAGATCCTCTCCTTGATTACATTAACTCTAAAATATATTTATAAAATGTAGTAAATGATGTGACATACTTTGTGTGCCATATATACCCAGGAAAAACTTAATGTTAGCTTTTATAGGAAAATTAAATATCAAAAATTAAAGTGACCTGCCTAAATTTTTCAGAGTTGATGACCAAGTCAGAACTGTTGAAAGGTTTCAGGTGTCTTGATTAACGCCATAGTGTTTTTTGTTTGTTTTTTCTTTTATCAAGGGAAAAAAGAAACTGGTTTTCAAATAAGTTAAATAATTTAGCTAAAAGGTGATCTGTTGAGGCAGTCCATGCTGAAACCAAATGGAGATACCAGGACTTTAAATCCTGCTCTAATAGTTGTGATCTTTTCTAAGAAGTGCCATAAGTCTTCACATTAAAATCATCTTCATTTCAATGAAAAGTAATTAAATACAATACTGAGCCAAATAGTATCAGAGTACATGATTTATCATAGCCACTCCCACTACCCTCTTGTATAGTATTTATAGCAAAACTTACCAGTAATTGGACACTTTCAGATGTTTAAGGGAAAAAGGGAAAGCCTGGCTCGAGGAGCTAAGTGAGCTGAGGACCAAAATGTGTGATTCAGAGTGTAATTGTGCCGTCAGTTTGCTGGGTGAATGTGGAAAAGTTGCTTTCAGATAAAGAGAGGCCAAATTTACCCTTCAGCCAATGCTATCTACCCTGCAGCTTAAGTTTAATAGATCAAAATATCTGTGTGCATTTTAAGATTTATTTTAAAGGACTTTAGCAATAATGGGCTTCCCTGATAGTTCAGTTGGTAAAAGAATCCACCTGCAATGCAGGAGACCCCGGTTTGCTTCCTGGGTCGGGAAGATCTGCTGGAGAAGGGATAGGCGACCCACTCCAGTATTCTTGGGCTTCCCTTGTGGCTTAGCTGGTAAAGAATCCACCTGCAATGCGGGAGACCTGGGTTCAATCCCTGGGTTGGGAAGATCCCCTGGAGAAGGGAAAGACTACCCACTCCACTATTCTGGCCTGGAGAATTCCATGGACTGTGTAGTCCATGAGGTCGCAAAGACCTGGACATGACTGAGCGACTTTCACTCACTTTAGCAATGATACTCTTAACCACTACAAGATACATCTCATGAAAGGAGAACACACACACACACAAGCAGAAATATGACAGTGTAGATTGATTAGAAAGATCTCTGGAAACCTATACTTCCAAACTGAAATTGGAATTAATGTGTTAAATACTAAGTTCAACCAGAATATTTGGAGAACTGCATATTATCCCTGCACCCCCACACCAAAAAATTGCTATTTAATGATGGTCCCTAAGGCAGGCTATCATTAATAGTGTTGCTGGTGAATGCTTGTTGAGAATTTTCTTTGTAGCAGGCTCTGTTCTACTTTGATTGCATAGACTTATTTGCTGTAATAGTCCAATGAAATAATACAGTATCTTCATTTTACAGATTAAGACTAAATAACCTTCCCTAGATCATATTAGAAAAACAGTTTTCAGCATAGGTTATCTATATAATAAAACTTTATCTTATTGGATTCCCTTTGTCCTATAAAGATAGATCTAAGAATTGTACTCTTGGTCTAGTCTGGATTTATTTTAGATATGAGAACTTCACAGGAATTTCTACTTTTCTTTTTAGACCAAGAATTCCCACTAGAACATGAATAATATTTTTTAATTAATCCATTCTTTTCGGAGTATACTCAAATCTCCTCCCTTTAATTACTCTAGTTCCCTTTCAACAGTCTGCCTATAATTACTTTAACCAGTTTCTAAGAGGGACTTCTTAATAAGACTGATGTTTGTAATTGCTTTATTATATTATCTGAAATGTCCAATTGATATACTGTTTGCCAGTCAATATGTTTTTTGTTTCAACAGCTTATGATCCTTCCCAAAGTTTTTATATTTTTCTTGGTTGCCCAATAAATTAGCCATTTGATTCCTCAGGTTCTCCACCAAAAATTACAATAATTGGAAGCAGTGAGGGAAAGATCAGGTTGCTGATACAACCACAAGAAGAAAAGGGAATGCCATAATAAAGATACTCCTAGTGATACACACTATGAAATGACTGTGCTTAGACTGACTATTCTAACACATATACAAGCATTTTATGTTCCTCTTTCCTTCTTAAAGGTTTGCTTTCTCTGCTTAGATTAGCTTCTCGGCTTCTCTCAGAGTAACCACCTCTTCTTCCCTGGAGGCGGCTTTTGTCCATGCACCTGGTCCTTTTTGAAAAAGTTCAAATGTCTAGAAGCAACAGGCAATCTCAGGGATTCCTTGTCCCAAGATACAGAACTACCAATCCCCTTCAGCAGTAACAGACATCTCCTCTTTACTGTTGGAGGAGAGTATAAAGTTCTGTACTCTGTATAACAAGGCACATGTTTTTATAGATTAAATTCGTCATGTTCCATTGTACTAATGGAAGTTGGCAAAAAGTAAACCAGGAGACTGGCTTTGAAAATGACTTATTAATAGGTGATTCAGTGCCTGAAAGAAAACATTTAGGGAGCTATGGTCTGATGGGTAAGTTTCCATTGTTTTGTAAATTCTTGCATCTAATTTTTAATATAGGAGCTGTCATTTTACATCTTTTTCTTTAATGCCCAAGCTTTTTTGAACAGGTAAGTTTCCAGCCTTTCTTCTCCTTCACATGAGATAACATGTAACTCATATACCGTATACTTTAATACGTTGCATAAACAGAAAAAAGGGGGTAAATGTGTGAATTGGTATGCTTTACTTCTTTTAGAAAACCTTAAATTTGTGAAACTTAACCCCTGAAAGTTTATTAATAGGGCTAAATAAATAGGGTTATTTAGTCCAAACTTCAGAACAGTAAGTTGACTTCTGTAACAATATCTGATAATGTGCATTAAATTTCAAATAACTAGTATCACATTTTTATAACCCACAGCTATTCTGAAAACAGATTGCGTCTTCAATCTCTTTTAACTGGTAAACTTAAGATGTGAATGTATGCATCATTAGAGTCAGAATAGAAAAGAATAGGATAAGGGAAGCAAAAGAAGATAAAATGATATGAATATTTTTATTGACCTGAATATTTTAACTGAGAGATATTAGAACTATAGCTAGAAAAAAAAAAAAAAAGAACTATAGCTGGGTCTATTTTCCCATTAACAAATGATCCCCATTTGTAGTAGATTAAAAAGCTAGACTATTTGATGATACCAGGAGATAAAACTGCCAGGCTAATGTAACCTTTGAAGTGTATTTACCTATGGATGCACTCAGCACAGGCTCAGTGGGCTGTGAATGTATTGAATGTTTGTGTCAATTAAATGAACAAGTTCTAGAATCAGAGTCAAATATAGTTAGTGGTGAATAGTCCAGTGTTACCGAGCTTAACCAAAGAAGTACTACATCAAATCATTAATCCAAAAGTTGTAAGAAATATTTTGATGTAGCAAATCATAGGTTAACTCTCCTGTATATTCTTAATAGAATCCTTCCTTTCACATTTTTAAATGCTTATGATGATTATTAGATCAAATGAAAAGCTTATCTTTAAGTGGACAGTACAGCACAATAGACTTCAGAAAACTTCTTTAAATCATTTTGAGAAAAAGATAGGTGATGATCAGTAAATAATTTTTAGACTTCCTAAATTGGATTATACATATTTAATAATATATGAAGAGTTAATTTCTGCAACTCAAGTCTTTGAAGGATCCTAAACTGAACTGAACTGAAAATGCAAATTACACTATTAAGTTTTAAATATATCTTTTATACTTTTATGGGTATGTTTCAAGGAATATTAATACTATAAGCGTACATTTGGAGGATTTTGTATCATATCCAAAATATGCTGGAACCTTATCAATAACTATTTATAATGTCACTGACTGTTAAGGTGACTGGGCATAATTCTTGGCACATAACAGATCTCAATATATCATGGGTGAATATAATGAATAAATATTTCACTTTTTCCTCTCTAGTTCTTTCTTAGGAAAGGATTGAAAAGGGAGATTTCTTGTGTGCAGATTCTCACAATGTTTTTCAAATTATCTGCCAAGTCTGAATTGTCTACCAACAAATGTCTGTATGTTGTAAACATTCATGTGACCTTATCAAATTCATAGAGACAGGGAAGTCTAATTCAGGCTGCTTTCCTGGCAAGACTGCCAGGAGCTCATATCTTGCCACAGAAGGCCTGATGAGGTTTTATTAATGGATGTCTATTTCAAAACAAATAATTCTAAATAAACTTAATCCTGAGTGGTTATTCTTTCAAATGCAAAGATCCACACTGTGGTGCAGAATCATCATCCAGCTAGTGCTTATGTTACCCTGTATCAGAGTCACATTCAACAATAGAACACCCGAAGTGAAAGTGTGAGTCACTCAATGGTGTCTGACTGTTTGTGACCCCATGGACTATAGCCTGCCAGGCTCCTCTGTCCATGGAATTCTCCAGGCAAGAATAGTGGAGTGGGTTGCCATTTCCTCCTCCAGGGAATCTTTCTGACCCAGGGATCGAATCTGGATCTCTCCTGCATGGCAGGCAGATTCTTTACCATCTGAGCCACCAGGAAAGCCACACCACCTAAAACAAAGCACCATTCCCCACTGCAGATGCAACACAGAACTAATGCATTTAGCATTTCCAAAACTAACACAAATGTGTGGATTTTGAGGTGTAAAACACCTTCACTTACTCTTGTGGATTTACAATCTCCCTTCAAGGACTATAATGTAATTTGGAAGGCTATTTCCCCCTGGGTGACTCTACCTGTAAGCTTTTGTATGACAATTTGGTACTGGTTTATTGACGCTAGGATGCTATTATGAAGGATCCTTCTACCCCCAGCTCTTCTTCTCATACCCACATAACAACCCTTTTCCCGGTTGGGGCTGTAGGAAATGAGTAATGCTTAACCCATTTGTGTGATCAATTCACTTAAGCAGCTACTGTGAAATGTTAATCACAACTTTAATTTGTACTGCATTAGCATTTTGATTAACTTGTAGGCTTGCTAGCGCACTTGAAGCGCTTTTACTCATAGTTACAGCTCGGAAATGACTTTTTGATTAATTAAGTTTGTTAGACAGCAGCTGAGCTTCCTGAATGCTAACCTTCTGGGGGTAAAAGTTCAGGAGAAAGTTACTGTGAACAACTGTTGCTATTGAAAAAGATTCTTGTACATGTACTTATAGCATTTTAATTATTGACAAAATATTGTATCATTACTTGCAAGTGACCTGAACCTTTAAAGGAGTGTGCCTTTCTGTCTAGAAAGCTTTTTTTCAGGTTTTTCCCATCATTGTAAAACTTCTGGGAGCTCTTGAACTAAATAGTGCGTTTTCTAGCAGATGTCTAACAACTAATGTTTTAACAGGCTGCCTAGGCTGAATTACTATAGTGCTTTTTTTTTTTTTTAATAAACTTCGCATTTTAGAGTAGTTTTAGACCTGAAGAAAAGTTACAAAGACAGTACAGATGTTTCCTGGATACCCCACACTCAGTTTTCCTCTGTAGTTAACACCTTATGTCAACCTTATGTCACAATTAATATTTGTCACGATGTACCTTTATTGATATATTATTATTAACTAAAGTCCATGCTGATTCAGAATTCTTTAGTTTACTTAATGTCCTTGTCTTGTTCTAGGATTCCATTCAGGACACCTCATTATATTTAGTTGTCATGTCTCCTTAGTCTCCTCTTGGCTGTGAGTTTCTCAGACTTTCATTGCTTTTGATGGTATTTCCATAGCAGTTTGCATTTTCTTGATATTCTATAGATAACAACTTGGTTCCTGAAAAACAATGAAAATGTTATCTTCTCTTTCTGGACTGAATAAGTCTTTTTCTTCAACTCTGACCATGTATTATGTTTATGTCATTTAATTTAAACATAGCAACATTTTCTAGCCATTTGAACCTTGTCATGACCTTGTTTTCATGTGGTTTTTCCCTGCACCGTCACTAAATATGGCGGAGAGATGTGAGGAAAAGGAGAAAATGTCCTTGAAGAGGAGAAAGGTGAAAGGAAGGAAGAATAGAGGTTGTAGGTCGTCAGAATGCTGAGAGGGAGTAGAGAGGCTGAAACCTCTCATTATACTCCAGATGCACAGCCCACAGCCACAGCTGACACGCTGAGGACTGAATTTACAGATTCTGTAAACTGAAGTTTAGAAAGTTTTTAATGCTGGATCATAGAGCTACATCTTTTTATGCACCTGTTAACATACTTCTTGGTGTACAGTAAATGATAGTTTTTCCTTTTGGTGAGATGAGTGATTCTATTTCCTTACAATGAAGTTGACTTAATTCAGTTACAATTCTCAGAGTTCCAGTTTTACCCTTGGATTATTTAAATCCAGAATTCAAGCATATTTCAAAAGATATTTAACGGCTGTGTATCCAGTTCCAGAAAAAATCTACTTTTGCTTTATTGAATACGCCAAAGCCTTTGACTATGTGCATCACAACAAACTGAAAGATTCTTAAAGAGATGGGAATACCAGACCACCTGACCTGCTTCCTGAGAAATCTGTGTGCAGGTCAAGAAGCGGGGGTTAGAACTGGACATGGAACAACAGACTGGTTCCAAATAGGGAAAGAAGTATGTCAAGGCTGTATATTGTCACCCTGCTTATTTAACTTATATGCAGAGTACATCATGCAAAATGCTGGGCTGGATGAAGCACAAGCTGGAACCAAGATTGCCAGGAAAAATATCAATCACCTCAGATATGCAGATGACACCACCCTTATGGCAGAAAGCAAAAAAGAACTAAAGAGCCTCTTGATGAAAGTGAAAGAGAAGAGTGAAAAAGTTGGCTTAAAATTCAACATTCAGAAAACTAAGAACATGGCATATAGATGGGGAAACAATGGAAACAGTGAGAGACTTTATTTTGGGGGCTCCAAAATCACTGTAGATGGTGACTGCAGGCATGAAATTAAAAGATGATTGCTCCTTGGAAGAAAAGCTATGACCAACCTAGACAGCATATTAAAAAGCAGAGATATTACTTTGCCAATGAAGGTCTGTCTGGTCAGAGCTATGGTTTTTCCAGTAGTCTTGGATGGATGTGAGAGTTGGACTACAATGATGCTTTTGAACTGTGGTGTTGGAGAAGACTCCTGAGAGTCCCTTGGACTGCAAGGAGACCCAACCAGTCCATCCTTAAGGAAATCAGTTCTGAATATTCATTATGATGCTGAACCTGAAACTCCAATACTTTGGCCACCTAATGCAAAGAACCGACTCATTGGAAAAGACCCTCATGCTGGGAAAGATCAAAGGTGGGAAGAGAAGGGGACAACAGAGAATAAGATGGTTGGATGGCATCACTGACGAGATGGATATGAGTTTGAGTAGGCTCCAGGAGTTGGTAATGGACAGGGAAGCCTGACGTGCTGCAGTCCATGGGATCACACAGAGTAGGACATGACTGAACGACTGAACTGACTGAACGGATAACCAAATGGTGGATTAAAATTTATTTTTAGATTTTAGGTTTTCAAAACTCCCGTTGACAAATGTTCTGAGACAATCAGTTAACTGCATAATAATTCAGAATCTGCATAATAAAATCTGGAGTCTACATTTTTCTGTTAAGTACAAGAGAAAGGATAGATGTAAACCACTTTAAATCCTTCTTGAAATAAGACAGGGTATGTCTTCAGGGTATGTCATTCAGAGGTTGTGGAATATAGTGTGATGAACACAGATATAAAATTAGAAAACCAAGATCAAGTCTTTTCACTTTTCACCAGTGTGGTTACAGTCACTGGACTGATATGAGCTTCAGGAGACAGTACTAATGTCTGCCTCATAACTGGTGTTGTGAACTATTTTTAAAAGTGTTGTATAGCCAACACACTACTGTACAAATATTCTTGTCACACTTTATGTGTGTGCTGTCTATACAATTTGAGTTTTATATATAACTCATTGCTACTTTTCAGAATAATTGAATGCAATGTACTTTATTTGATACAAAACACAGATCTATTGTCAAACTTGCATTTTTAAGTATAATCTATAGTAGTGGAACGGAGAAGGCAATGGCACCCCACTCCAGTACTCTTGCCTGGAAAATCCCATGGACGGAGGAACCTGGTGGGCTGCAGTCCATGGGTTCACTAAGAGTCGGACACGACTGAGCGACTTCACTTTCACTTTTCACTTTCATGCATTGGAGAAGGAAATGGCAACCCACTCCGGTGTTCTTGCCTGGAGAATCCCAGGAACGGGGGAGCCTGGTGGGCTGCCGTCTATGGGGTCGCACAGAGTCAGACACGACTGAAGCGACTTAGCAGCAGCGGCATAGTAGTGGAAAAAGAAGAAAAATATCTGTAAATTTGGATAAATCCATCCTTTGTAGGAATAGTTTACATCTCTGTGAAATGTGGTTGTATTTATTATAAATGGCAAGACCAAGCTTGATATGCTTGAGGAATTCTTGAAATCGATTCAAAATAAGTGTCGAAGACATGAGGTATATTCAAGTCAGAAAGCATGCCCTTGGCTTCACAATGCTTACAGCCTAAAAAATTTTCTTCCAGAGAGTGTCCATCTTCTAAACTCCAGTTCTTTTGATTATGGGGATGAGAAGCAGGGTTGTTTTTGGAGGTGGTAGTGGTTTTACCTTTGCACAAAGCCAAGTTCTAAAATGTTCCCTGTGAGTTCTACATGAGGATCAGGTCTGGGATGTTTGTAGTATATGTACCCATCTTTGTTTTTACCTCTCCTTCTCTAGCTGTCAGTCAGACACAGACAGACACATACACCACCTCATTTCTGTGATCTCTTTGAAACTCCTGGGCTGGCTCGTTCTTAGTGCTTCTCCAGTAATCGAAGTCTGCCTCCTCAGATCTCCCCAACCACATCTTTCTTCTCAGATTCCTGCTTCTCTTATCCATGTATATTTTACTTTCAGTGTCTATAAGATTTCTTTTTCAACTGTGTTCCAAAGTCTGGATCTCTTTTCCCACCTCCCTCAAACACCAGTTCATAGCGTGCAGCTCCATTCCAGCTCCTACAGTCACCAGAGTGGCTTCAGCAGATGACCTTTCCAACCCTGTAATCACATTCATCCCAAACTCCTCTGCTGTAATACTACATCCAAACCACTTCTGCCACCACCTCCATGGTATCACCCTCTCACTCTCCTGACCACAGCTTCTTTACCCATCAGGATGGCTGAACATTTCTGTTACTCATCAGCCAGGAGTCTCTCCTCGCCTTCCTGATTCCACGGTCCAGTCCTCAGTCGTCTATGACTTCACTTGCCACCCACACAGCGTTGGCCCTCCAGTTGTCCACTTCAACAGTGATGTCACCAGTAACCTAAAATCTCAACATCTGAATTCTCTGCTTTCACACCCAAATTAATCCTACTCATTACTGTCAGAATCAGTCATGAAACATTACTATTTCTATAATTTCTCAATGTTTCTAATAATTTCTGTAATTACTGTTTCAAAGTCATGCTGTTGAAACTCACCAATGCTTAGCTTTTATTCACATCAGTAATTCCCCCCAGGACTTATTCCAGATCTTTTCATGCTCCTTTACAGTACTTTCTCCCAGCAAGAGGTATCACCTCCAGTCACAGAGGTGCTAGATACCCTGTGATATGAGTGCTATCAATGTCCATCCCCTTCTTTCAGAGCTTCCCTCTCTGCCATGACTGTGTGCGGTCTCAGTGACCTGCTGAAGCCGCTCTTCTCTGTGAGGCTCACATGACCCAGGCATGGAAACCTCATTTGCTGATCCTAAGAGGGTCTTTTCTCTCTGGACATCTTACTCTGTGCCTACTGTAGGCTGCCTCCTTTTTTGACTTATGTTTTTCTGCCCCATCTCCAAGGGTACTACAGTCCCTCTGAAAGATATAAAGGGAACTTTATAAAAACAAATAACAATATAGTGTATGTTGGCATTTTATTGGAAGGTCAAGGCTTGCATTTAACTCTTCTGGCTTCAGAATGGCACCTTGGTTCAAATGAGTTCAAATGAGTTCATTGCCTGCTTTCCTATAAAGAAATGAACCACCCCATAGTTTCTGTTGATTATGATAGTGTTAATTGTAGTATAATTTTATAAATTAATGCAATGCCAGGAGTCATATTTCTAGTTTGTCACAGTCGGAAATGATAGAGAATTCTGAGTCAGCAATCAATTGAAGTTGATTCCAACTTAATAGGAAAAAGTCTCCTGCATGGAGTCAGCCCCCACCCATTTTGCCCCTAGACTTAGAATCATCCTAGCTTTGTCTGATAAGGGGCATGCCCAGTAGAAGATGGACAGGAGGTAAAAGCAGGTGGGAGCGGGGCTTCAGTATTTGCCTAATGTTAATGCTAAGCCAGTGAAGAATGTCCAGATTTTTCTCCACAGTGTACTAAAGCAGCTTTTTGTTGTTTGAGTATTAGATCTCTATAAGGGATTTTGAGATTTCTTAGGGAACTGAACCATGATGTCCAGCTACTACAAAAACCAGCCCTATGCTAAGGAGGAGTATACACTTACTAGTACTTTGTGTTTTTTTGTTGGTTTTTTTTTTTTTTAATTTTATTTTATTTTTTAACTTTACAATATTGTATTGGTTTTGCCATATATCAAAATGAATCCACCACAGGTATACATGTGTTCCCCATCCTGAACCCTCCTCCCTCCTCCCTCCTCCCTCCCCATACCATCCCTCTGGGTCATCCCAGTGCACAAGCCCCAAGCAAGCATCCAGTATCGTGCTTTGTTTTTTAAACACAATTTTTCTTCTTTTTTCCTGGCCACACTGTGCGGCTTGCAGTATATCCTAGCTCCCCGACCAGCGACTGAACCTGGGTCTTGGCAGTGAAAGCACCAAGTCCCAACCACTGGAACACTTGAGAAATCTCTTTAATACATCTTTAAAGGTTACACTTCATTTATAGTTATTACAAAATACTGGCCACATATCTTCTCCATGTTGTACATAACATCGTTTAGCCTGTCTTACACCCAGTAGTTTGGACTTCTCATAGCCTGTATAGCCCCTGACTAGTAACAGGTTTATTCTCTATATCTGTGAGTCTGCTTCTTATCTGTTATATTCACTAGTGTTATATTTTTTTAGATTCCACATATATAAGTGATATCATACAGTATTTATCTCTGTGTGACTTGTTTCACTTAGCATAATGCCCTCCAAACCCATCCACACTGCTATGAATGGCAAAATTCTGTTCTTTTTTATTGCTGAGTAGTACTCCATTGCGAATATACCACATCTTCTTTATCTGTTCATCTGTTGATGGACACTTAGGTTGCTGCTATATTTTGGTTGTTGTAAATAGTGCTTCTGTGAATATTGTGGTGCATATATCTTTTTGAATTAGCATTTTCATTTTCTTTAGATATATACCCAGGAGTAGAATTGCTGGATCATATGGTAGTTCTATTTTTAATGTTTCAAAGAACCTCTATGTTGCTTTCCACAGGACTATCAATTTACATTCCCACCAACAGTGTATGAGGGTTCCCTTTTGTCCATCTCCTTGTCAACGTTTGCTATTTGTGTTCTTTTTGATGATAGCTATTCTGACAGGTATGAGGTGATACCTCATTGTGGTTTTGATTTGCATTTCTCTCATTTTTAGAGTGCTACTCACTCAGTCATGTCCAACTCTTTGTGACCCCATGGACTGTAGCCCGCCAGGCTCCTCTCTCCATGAGATTCTCCAGGCAAGAATACTGGAGTAGGTTGCCGTGCCCTCCTACAGGGGATCTTCCCAACCCAGGGATCATGATTAGAGATGTTAATCATCTTTTCATGTACCTTTTGGCCATCTGCCTTTCTTCCTTGGCAGAATATTCAGTTTTTCTTGCCATTTTTTATTTGGGTTGTCTGTCGGATATTGAATTGTATGAGCTGTTGATATATGTTGGATATTAATCCCTTATCAACATCATTTGCAAATATCTTCTCCCATGGAGTAGGCTGTCTTTTTGTTTATTGATGGTATCCTTTGCTGTGCAAAAGCTTTTAAGTTTAATTAGCTTCCATATATTTTTGCTTTTATTGCCTTTAGGAGACAGATCCAAAAAAATATTACTGTGATCTATGTCAAAGAATGTTCTACCTTTGTATGTTTTCCTCTAGGAGTTTTTTAGTATCTGATCTTCCGTTTAGGTCTTTAATCCATTTTAAATGTATTTTTGTATATGGTGTTAGAGACTGTTCTAATGTATTTTAGAGGTAGCTGTCCAGTTTTCCCATCATGACTTGTTGTAGAGACTGTGTTTTCCCCATTGTAGTTCTTGTCTCATTTGTCGTAAATGAGTTAACCATAAATGCATGGGTCTATTTCCAGGTTCTCCATCCTATTCCCCTGATATGTGTTTTTGTGCCAGTACCATGCTGTCTCACTAGTTCTTGTCTACCAGGAAGACTGCTGTAGAAGATAGTGAGATGCAGGGAGTCCCTGCTAGGCACAGTCATGCAGGGGTATGTCAGGGTGACCTACCAGACCCTCAAACCCATCTACCTGGACCATCCCTTAGCCGTAGCCCCTTGAGGTATGTACCTACATGGTGGCTTAGACTTGTCCACTCAAACCGAGAACCAAGTCCACATGCTCCAGTTTGGCCTGCACTGCAGGGTCTGCCTTTGGTTTTCTGTGTCCCCTGACTGTCTTGCAGTTGCACACCTCTCCTGATGAAGTTTTGCCCATTCCATGCATTTGCTCCCAACCTTCCATACTTTGCTCCTCGAAATCCTATACTCCTCAGTGCAGAAATCAATCCCCAAAGGTCCAAAGGAAGTCTCTCTTAGAAAGTCTCTCTTAGGTTGTTTTATAGTGTTCTTTCCATTTCCTCATAGAGGAACGTTAAAAATAAGTACCTGTTTATCGAGATCTATTACTGAGATCTAAAAGATTTATTCTGTTCCAGGCAGTGTAATAGATATCTTACGTAGTACATCATCTTATTTTACCCTCATCAACCCCTGTACAGACATATAACACTTCTATCAATAAGAAATCTATCCTCTTAGGGTTAAGTAATTGCCCCAAATTTATACATAGAAAGTGGGACAAAATTAACATTCAAACCTATGTCTGACATCAAAGCTTGTAGTTTTTTTTTTTTTCCTGCACTGTGCTGCCTTTGGCAGATATGCCATAACAGATAGAATGTTTGTTATAATTATTGTAATTGGATTTTTATGAATGTTCTTTCCTAAAATGAATATTTCTTGAATGCTCTGTGCTAGGACTGTAATTACCAAGACTACTTCCAGAATCTTGCCATCAATGAGTCTATATATTTAATGGGCATGTGTGTAAACAAAGACCTACAATATGATAATAGTAGCATGGAGCAGTAGACACCTAAGAAGTACCTCCTGTCCATTAGGTAGCCTTCACAGGAAGAAGTAGCATTTGAGCTTGACTTGAAGGATGTGTAGGAATTTCCCAGGTAGACAAGGTAGAGGGAGCAGGATATGTAAGAAGAGGACCTGCAGAGAAGTGTTAGCTTTTTGTCTGCTATGAAGCTTGAAGCCATTGAAGAAACTTAAGCAGAGGAATGACATAACCCGTTTTACCTCTATAAAAATGCCCTGAGGTAACAATACAAAGTATGAAGAAAACTTAGAATGAGGATAAAGTGGTATTTATCATAATATTCCAGGTGGGCGTTGATGAGGGTCTACACAGAGGCAGTGGCCGGAGGGGGAAGAAAACAGGACCCGCTAGGGAGTGAGTAGGCAGTCATGTGGCAACATTTATTCAGCACTTTTGGGTTGTCGCAACCATCTCATCCCCGATTCTTCCCTACCTGCCTTTTTTCTAAATTAAAACAAGATAAGTGATAGTTTTCAATTCATGATACAGCCTTTTCATTTACTTCACGTAAGCAATCACTTTGCATGATTTTTTACGTTTTCACATCTGGCTCATACAAGGAAAGATTGTGGGCAGCTCTCATAAATTTTACGAAATCTTTCAACTTCATCATGAAAACTTCAAAGTTAAAAACATATGGTCTGTCCATCTAGCTCTTCTAGTATATGAGCTTTGGGTCTGGAATTTATTTCCAGTCAAGTTGTAATATAAAAATCACAAGTAAAATCACCATAGTTACTCTACATTACAGCTTCCAACATCATCATGATACTGCATTAGGTATAATTATTCATTGTCTTCCCTTTCGGAATTCAAGAGTTGTGACTTGTGAACTAATACTTTTATTTTTGTCTGAGGAATGTTCCTCGTGACCAGCTTGTCTCATATACTTCAAAGGCTAAGCGTTTTAATCAGCTCTGCAGAGAAATAGGAAGAACAGAAGTGGATTTCCCCTGGATTTATAAACACATACATTCGTGCATGTATACACTTTCATATGCACACATACATATACATATATTATACCAACCATAAAGCTTTATAATGTGCAATTAGTAGGCTCACAGTTACATGAGTGCTAAGTCACTTCAGTCGTGTCCGACTCTTTGCAACCCCATGGACTGTAGCCCACCAGGCTCCCCAGTCCATGGGATTCTCCAGGCAAAAGTACTGGAGTGGGATCCCATTCTCTTCTCCAAGGGCTCTTTCCAACCCAGGGATTGAACCCACATCTCTTAAGTCTCCTGCATTGGAGGTGGGTTCTTTACCACTATCACCACCTGGCAAGCCCAGGCTCATGGGTACTAAAGGCCAATTTGACTATTCCATCATACCCAGTAACCAGCGATGTGGATCCATTTCCCTGTAATACGTATAAAGTTGACCATTGCATCATACCCCATACCCAGCGATGTGGATCCATTTCCTTGTAATATGTATAAAAAGACCACAGATTGGTTTAGCCAGACGTTTTTTAAACTATTTTACATTTTGTAAATTAGAAAACCCAGAATAGGAAATTCAAAACTTGGAAGGAAAATGTGTCTGACTCAATAAGTACTAAGTAATATGGCAGATTAATTTTACTAACATAATAAAGCTTTAAGAACCATTTCTAAAAATATACTTGTAGGTTTTGTACATTTTATAAATATTTTACAATCAGTGAGATGGTGAAATATCATTTTAGGCATTTATGAGGTACATCTGATTTCTCTTACCTTCATTTCCCAAAACAAGAGAGTGCACTCCTAAAACTGTATAAACTAGCTGCCTCAGATCATGGTATTAACTTATGTGTCTTTAAGTCAGCATTCACTAGAATCTAATTTAATTGAAATAGCTTTGCCTGTGTAAACTTCTCCTTTGTTTAAATAAGATTTCACTGTTTGGTTTGGCCTTAAGCAAATGCAGCCGTTTGTTTGTCCATAAAACATTGGATTAAATGTATAGACTAATATGAATAGCTTCTCATCATTCCCCATGTACATGTACACTGGTCCTTGCCCCCTTTACTGTGTGGCATAGTATAGTCACTGAAAACCAGGGCTCTGCTTTTAGCCTGCTCTCTGGGAAAAAATAAATTTTGGGTAAGTAGACCTATCACCTTACCATTGTTGCCTTTAAATTTGGGAAAGACTACTTGAGATTTGAATCAACGGTAAAGAATCCACCTGCAATACAAGATGTGGTTCGGTCCCTAGGTCAGGAAGATCCTCTGGAGTAGGAAATGGCAACCCACTCCAGTATTCTTGCCTGGGGAGAGGAGCCTGGTGGGCTACAGTCCATAGAGTTGCACGAGTCAGACACAACTTAGTGATTAAACCAGCACCACTTGAGATTTACTTTTTAAATGGAGCTGCTGCTGCTGCTAAGTCACTTCAGTTGTGTCCAACTCTGTGCGACTCCATAGACGGCCGCCCACCAGGCTCCCCCGTCCCTGGGATTCTCCAGGCAAGAACACTGGAGTCTTGATACAGTGAATTATATATAATTTGCTCTCAAAGTACACTGAGTTTTTCTCATTGTTTTATTATAGTGCCAATATTATCTGCCTAATCTTTGCTGACCTAAAAAAGCTAAATAATTGGCATTTTGTACAAAGTAATGTGCAGTAAATGTTGTAAGAGATGTTTCACCAATGTTTCACTACAGACGTTTCACTATGTTCCTTCCAATCCAACTGTAGTTTATTTTCTGGTTTCTTCTTTTGATTAGTAGTAATTTAGAGGCATAACCCTGGGAGCTTTTTGTTAAGGCTAGATATCAGATCCCCATGGAGAGGGAAGGTGCCATGGTACTCTTATAACGTGTGTGTTCTCCCTGTTCAGGCAATGCTGGATGTGGCTGCACACCAGGGCTGGCTGGTGACGGTCCTCAACATCACCAGCCTGGTGCAGATGGTGATCCAGGGGCGGTGGCTGAAAGACTCCTCCCTGCTAACAATACCACACATAGAAAACCACCATCTGCACATTTTCAGGTCGGTATTTTAATTCTCGATGTAATTGGGTTTTTTTATTTCAAAAAATCATTTCCTTTACATGTATGGTCACTTGAATTTCACGTTGTGCCTAGAATATTGATTCCTTACAGTGAAAATGCCCCTGTTTCCCAGAGGGAAACATAGACTAGCGACAATGGAATTCTCCCTTGAAATTTGATCATTGGCCTCAAGCTGAACTGCAATTCATTTTAACCTTCTATTAAGTTGTTTTCCATTTGCAACATCAAATGCATCTTCATTTTAACTCTTTCTTTGCTGTGCCAGCCTTCATTTTAAAAAATGTTATGCAAGTACTTTAAGTGACCTAAAGCAAAAGAAATTACCAATTTCTGTCATTGCAGAATAGATTTGAGAGATCAGAAATCTTTTGTCAAAAGTAAACTGTGCATCTGTAAAATGTCCAAAAACCAAGTAGTTATATATACATATCTAGCACCTCAAGATGTAACTTGTGCCTATAAGAAGAGTTTATGTTATCATAAAATTATTCAACTCTTGGGTCCTATGTGAAAAGAAAGTGAAACTATTAGTCACTTATTCGTGTCTGATTCTTTGCGACCCCATGGACTGTAGCCCACCAGACTCCATGGAATTTCCCAGGCCAAGAATACTGGTGTGGGTTGCCATTTCCTTCTCCAGGGGATCTTGCCAACCCAGGGATTGAACCCGGGTCTCCTGCATTAAATATTTACCATCTGAGCCACCAGGGAAGCCTAGGTCCCATGTACATGGCTACAACTACTTTAGCAAAGGAAAGAATGGTACATACTACAAGCAAGACTGGCGGTGTTTAAACAAAAATGTTTCTTTTCACACCACTTGAGAGACACTGTGCAGCCAAAAGATTGTTTCACAGTCATGTAGACGGACAAAAGAGTCTGCCTGTGCTTGCCATCGAGCACCCTTCTGCCTCTCATCAGCTGGACGAGGAGTGGCATTCATGTGATGCATCTAGAGATATTCGTCAACCCGAACCTCAGGCACACATGGGGTCTCCTCGGGGAAGTCCCTCCATCTGACTGACATACACTGGCTTCCAGGGCGGTTGATCCCATGGTGCTCGAGTCCCTGCTATGAGATGTCCCTGAGAACTAAAAGCCATGTTCAGAGAATGGACCACACCAACAGCAGGTGACGTGGGGCCGGGGAAAGGAGATACCTCACGTGTCTACGGCTCAGTTTCAGGAACTCTTTCAACATGGTACTAGAAGTTACGAGAGTTGGATTTCAGCAATAAAGGAGACACACTAGGGTACCAACCCAACAGCACATGGGTCTGTTATGGAAACTGGTTGGGGCCTAGGAGCTTTGATCCATTTTATTATTGCTACCCAGAAAAGTGGCTGTATTTGTCTAATTTCAAGGATATTTTTTATCTTACTATATAAACAGAGAATAGATTTAGGTAGACTCCTTTCCTGGTGATCCAGCACTATTTATACTGTAAATCTGAAATATTCCCCTAATATACTTTAACTGTGGGATGTCAACACAACTTACAATGAAAACTTTATTCAAGTAAATGTATTAGAGACATTTGCCTGCATCCATTGCAAACAGGTCAGGGCTCCAGTTCAGTATTTTATCCACATGGATGCATCAGCACATATTAGTGCTTTCCTATAGAAAGACACCACCTGTCTATCAATCCTGGCTCACACGTGATTCACACATTTTATGCTGCTGCTGTTGCTGCTAAGTCACTTCAGTCGTGTCAGACTCTCTGCGACCCCACAGACGGCAGCCCACCAGGCTTCCCTGTCCCTGGGATTCTCCAGGCAAGAACGCTGGAGTGGGTTGCCATTTCCTTCTCCAATGTATGAAAGTGAAAAGTGAAAGTGAAGTCGCTCAGTCGTGTCTGACTCTTAGTGACCCCATGGACTGCAGCCCACCAGGCTCCTCTGTCCACGGATTTTCCAGGCAAGAGTACTAGAGTAGGTTGCCATTGCCTTCTCCACACGTTTTATGTCGTGGTAGCAAAACTGCCTTGGATTGATACCTTCGAGAATCCTGACTGATTTTGAAGCTTCAAAATAGTGGTCTTTAAAAAGTTATACAGTAAATTTAATTTTTAAACTCTTTATAGAAACCATCGTTGTCAGAAAATCTCATTTGTGCTATGAAATAATTATTTGGTGTTGATATTATTTCTTAGGAAATGGAGCCCAGGTATGAAGGGCCCACATGCTGGTTACCATGGGTCCATTGAGTGCCTCCCAGAACTGATCCATGCTTGTGCAGGGAAAGACCATGTATTCAGTTCCATGATAGAAAAAGAGCTACCGGCCCCCAAAATGAAGCAGGTAAGGCCATCAGTTCCATGTTTAGACACTCCCTCACTCTATCTGGGAAGTTACACAAAAGTTTTCTAACTTAGAGTGTTGCTTTCAGAGTCAGACTCTCCTGGGTTTACATTCCACCTGCCATTTACTATGATTATAAACATGAAAACATTATATCAGTCTCATGAAATTCTTGGGAAGATTAAGCAAGATGTTATTATGTAAACTGCTGTATGCTCTATATCTGTCCTGATACAGGATAAGAGCTCAACAGATGGTATTAAAAGTAATGACTATAACAATAATTAAAAATAGCAGCTACATTATTAGAAGGTTGTTTCAGTATAATGCTGTTACACCGGCTGAGAAAGGCCTACTAAGACTTAGTCATCTAGGCTACATTGCCCAGGAGTCCTTCTATCAATAATCCCTTCTTCATGGTTTTTTGTTGTTTTTTTACACTTGGATATATTTTCATGCAACTCCCTCAATTACTCTTTTATGCCCCCCTCATTTTAATCACTTTTTGTTCCTAGATTCTAAAGTATTTCTTCAAACAAACTCCTTGTTTGTATACTTTGTAGCTCAGGAAAATCTAAATCTGTGTTGTGAAAGACAACATAAGTCATTGCTCCAAACTATCTTTGGAAAGACCAAAAATATGAATGAACAATGCCAGAAATATTTGGCATATATAGACTTTTAAATCTTAAGCAATTTTACCCTAAGCATGTAAATGTTCAGGGTTTACAACATAATTAACATACTGGCTTGCCAAACAGGTAGTAAAATAAAGAAACTTCTAAACCATGTCATTGGCCCCCCGCCCCTAGTAGAACTCATTTTAGGCAAGACTTTGAAAAAGTGTAACAGGCATTTAAGTCTGATTGTTCAATTTCTGTTGAACCCAGAATTGGCACAAAAAATCTATTTAAATATTCATAATAAGTGCCTCCCTTTCTAGCTAAATTATCATCAAAATTATGAATAAAAACAATATATTTAAAACAAGGCTTCTATTAGCAACAACAGATTTCTAACATAACATACAGTGGTTTCAAGCCAAGTTTTAGATGTGATAAAAAATTAGAACATTGTTATAATTAGTTCAGGGAAAACTCAGAAGTAAACTTACTTAATTTATTTGCATAAATTGCCATTCTGTTATCTTTAAAACCAAATGCAAATTGGCTCAGTCTGATATGATGATGGTTATTTGGCTCAAAAGTGCTTCAATTTGCAGAGCAATCTGGTGTCGGCTCTGCAGTGAGGCGATCCCAGGTAACATACAAATCCTGAATTATTCCAGAAATTAGTATGTTTAAAGCATCAATTTAAGTGCTAATTGCAGTAGTAATGAGAAAAAGCAGTACGACTGTGAGATTTGCATCTTCTACCCCATCAGTATGCCTGGAACGGCTGCTGACTGGCAGAGGATTTGGCTGCTAATTAAATAATTGTATGCATGGCAGTGCTCTTGCCTGATTCAATAGATGAAGATTAATCCACAGATAAATATGTTTGGCTGGTGTTGAAATGTCTTAGCAATTTCTTTAAAAACAGCTCATGTTTTATATACTTACATATGTGTGTATGTGTATATACGTTTGTATATATGTATGTACAAATGTATACACACACCCAAAAAATTGTATATGCATTATAGATTGCAAATAATAATATTAAGCACTGCAAAAAGATTACAGATATATAAAAGCAAGATCTGACTTTTGGGGGCTTTGTAAAATAAAGTTCCAGTGAGTTGCTAATAATTATTATATTGCTAACTCATTTAAAGGTACAAGAAAAATATGAAGTCTTACTTCATATAATAAATGCTACTTGTGTTGTCTCACGAAGTTAAATGCTATACAGAAATGGTATATTTGTGTCCTCGCTCTGGCTAGTCTAAGAACATCCAGTGGTACAGCTTCTAGACTCAGCTGGTTCTAGCAGGGGATAAGCCATTATTTGTACCTTAAAGCACCATGTAGACCATTCTGTGGCTTGAGTATTTCAGCATCTATTTCAAACATAATTTCAGATTCACCAGTTACAGGATTGGTGTTGAATTGAAAATTTGCATTGGATTTACATTTTTTGAATTCCTGAGGGATAGTTTGATTCATCAGGGCTTCTTCATTTCAATTAGGTGGTATACTCAACAGCAATAAAGTCTTAGCGAATAGGAAATCAAGCCTATAAGGATACCTATGGAATATTATTAAAGAAATAAAAGGAAAAAATTAAAGTATTCATGAGCTTTTAAAAACTTAGAAGGTAACAACAGATAAAACAGCCAATATAGAGAGTTTTCTTGACCAGTGGTGATATTTGCCACATAATTATAAATGTTAGAAGATGACAATTATCTGAGGATATTAGGTTATTTTTTTTACATCTTTTTCATAGACTTAGGAATTCATTCATTCATTCAACAATGATAAGCACTTGAAAAGTGAAAGTGAAAGTCACTCAGTCGTATCCAACTATTTGCAAGCCCATGGACTATAGTCCATGTAATATTCCAGGCCAGATTACTGGCGTGAATAGCCTTTCCCTTCTCCAGGGGATCTTCCCAACCCAGGGATCAAACCCAGGTCTTCTGCATTACAGGCAGATTCTTTACCAGCTGAGCCACAAGGGAAGCCCCATTATTGATAAGCATTTACTATTTGCATTTTGATTTTTCACAAATATTTTTAATTAAAAGAGCAGGAATAAAATTGGTAATATTTTCTACTCCTTTAATATGTGTCATTTAAGTTGGTATTCTCAATATGATAATACCAAAAAATATATATTTGTTTCTAGAAAGAACCCTAGACCTAGAGATTTCCTTACAATATACAAACATATAAAATGTTTTCCTTTCAGAATAATTTGGCATAAAAACAAAAGAATCGTCCATTTTGTACACTAAATGGTCAATGAAAGATGCTGACATCAACAATTGCATCACAGCATTTTTTCAAGTTGCTTTTATATCCCCAAGTAATGCTCTCCACCTTAGCAGTCACATAAATGCTTATACTTGATGCTTCTCTAAAACTAGCCAGTTCAACAATTATTTTAAAACTTACTTTTTTAATATAGTCAGTAGCCATTCAATGTCTCAAAGGGATTTATGATAAAAGGGTCACAAGTTTAAGTAATGATTAATACTTTCTTAGTTTTTGTTAAAGGGACTTTAATAATATAAAAAGCACACTATTTTTACAAACAAATGAGTACAAGAAAAACTAGGAAATCTGAACAAGAGCTGTGGATTGTGTCACTGTTAATATCCTGGTATAAATACTTGTACCGTAGTTGTGAAAAGTGCTCGCCTGGGGGAAACTGGGGAATGGTACACAGGATCTGTCTGCTTTATTTCTTACAACTGCATTGAATCCAGAATTAATCTCAGAACAAAGTGGTTGATTTTTTAAAAGTTCACTACTTCTTAGTTGATCACTACATTTCAGTTGCCCACTCTTTTCTCTTCTTATTCAGGCATGGAATTTCTTATCTCATTTGCCAGTGATTGATGTTGGCTTGAGTGTTAAAGGCTGGTGGGATGACGCGGCAGAGGGACACGACGAGATCTCCATCACAACTGTGGCTTCAGACAAACGCAGCGACAACAGATGGGTCAGGTTGCATGCTGATCAAGAGTATGTGCTTCAAGTCAGCCTGCAGAGAGTCAGCCTCGGGTTCCACAAGGTAGAGTGTTTGGTTTCCATTCTCAAATGCTTCACACCAGATACAAGCACGTGCCAGCACACATGTCTGTTATGTGACTAATGCCTCCGTGCCCTTCACAGATCCCGCTTCCTCAACTGGCCTTAAGCAGCAAGAGTCAGT
The DNA here is from genome assembly GCF_029378745.1 of Bos indicus. Classification (NCBI taxonomy): domain Eukaryota; kingdom Metazoa; phylum Chordata; class Mammalia; order Artiodactyla; family Bovidae; genus Bos; species Bos indicus. Next base: position 49,668,604 of record NC_091768.1, read on the forward strand.
CTTCTGAAATGAGTCACTTCTCCTCACGTGCCATGTTTCAACCCCAGAATACCCATGGGACATCATAATATAATGCCTAGAGTCCTGTTCTCAGAGCATGGTGTACAGATTCAGCAGAATTTCCTAGAGTAGCTTTAAGAGCACAGGTTCCTTGACCCTATACCAGGCCCACAGCAGTCTCAGGGCCCAAGGAAATCTCAAAATCTAGACTTTTACTCCACTAGAAGAAGATACTAGTTAAGTTTTTCTGTGCCTCCTTTGCCACAGCTACCTGCTTCCTTCATTAGAATGCATATGAGAGAGCTCTGTCAACATGCAGATAGGCCAAAAATTTATATTTTAAGTTACTGTGCTCTATTCTGCTGTCTGTGGCAGCATAGTAATTACTGAGCCCTTCAAGAATATTAGTGCACAACATGTGGGCAAATTGGTTTTGGGACCATAACAATCGTTTGTTTATTTTTTACTGCACTGGGACTTGGTTGTTCTGAGCGGGCTTTCTCTAGTTGCACTGTGGGGACAGGGGGGCCTACACTTCCTTCCAGTGGCTTCTTATTGCAGAGCACAGGCTCTGGGCGTACAGGCTTCAGTAGTTTCTGCTCCCAGCCTCTAGAGCACAGGGTCCGTAGTTGTGGGGCATGGGCTAAGTTGCTCTGCAGCATGTGGGATCCTCCCTGACCAGGGATAGAACCCGCATCCCCTGCATATGCAGGCAGATTCTTACCCACCGCACCACCAGGGAAGTCCCATGATCATCAAAATAAGAATTTGCCTTCTCCTTAGCCCAGGGAGAAGGGGCTTTCCCATATCTAGAACTCTCCCTCAGGAATGAGGTTGTGGTTCACTAATATTCTCCTCTCTGTATTCACACACAAAATGATCAGTAACTTTCTGTTAAAATGTCTTTTCAGTACTGTGCCTTTAAGTCTCATCTCACTTGATTTCTAATTCAAAAAATCAGTCAGTGTAAGTATGAACTGATTGGCCTCTGGCATTTCAGAGGCTTTCATATGAGCATTTTTAGATGACTTAAGGTATCCCAACTTAAAAAAAAAAAAAAAGGCAGTGGTAATTATAAAGATAAAATCATGAGGGAAAAAAACTGAAGAGTTTTCTTTATCACTGCTATGTAAGAAGATGTGATTTCCTATTTTACAGAATAATGGGACTTGGGGAGTAAGGAATTTGCCAAGGTCCTAGAGACAGAAAATATGAGAGCAGGATGGGAACCCAGAGTTCTCTGATTCCAGTCCCTGTTTGCTTTGTACCTGCCGTGTGTGTACACACTGACAGAAACGAGGCCAGTCCCCAAAGCTGGACAGTGGACCCCCAGCCTCAGGGGGCTCACTCACAACAAATGCTCAAGCAACGCAATACAGCGCCCAGACTAAGCGTGTACTGAGGTGTAGCTAAGGTATGTTGCGAGCACTAGTGAGGGAGAACTCTGAGGCCTTTGCAAACATTTCTGACAATAAGATTCTTTTTACCATAATATTAGTACTTAAACATTAGATTTAATCATGCTAGAAAAACTCTAAATTTTGTTTCTAAGTGCTGTAAAAAATACATTACTCTCTGACCTCTCTTTTAAAATGCCTTCAGTGAAACATCTCCCTCTGGAATATTGAGTGAAGTCTGATTGAGAGCATGTCATTATTAGCATCTTTTACACCATAAACTCATTGTCTTAAGGAATCTCTAGAATCTTTGACTTTCTAAAAATCAATCTAAAATACAGACCTCAAGTGTTGTCATTATGGAGATATCTAATCTTGGGTGGTGGTGATTAATATATTTTACAATTTGCTTGGCTCACAATTTCCCATTCCTTAGAGAAAGGACTTTTTAATATTGCCATATTGGAATATGTGCTTTTTCATGTGAGTTTTATTCTTGGGGAGTGGGGGAACATGTTTATATGACAGTGTTTATTATCTTAAGATTCCAGAGTCCAGCTTCAATTGACTTTTTTCCCCAAGTATTGGTTTCTTGTATATAAAGCTTTGGAAGATTTAGTTAATATGATTGTATCCCAGCTTGTTCATCTGCAAATAGGGTATTAATTTTCTTTACAAGAATGGTGTCAGAATTTATTTTGATGTCAAGATTCAAGGGTTTTGTGTTCTGAGCCAAATAATCCTGGTGGTTATGGCCACAAAGTAGTCGTGTGGCTATAATGTGCTTTGAGAATCTTAAAAAAAGGTAGATGATGGCATATCAAATACATAAAACCTGAAAATTAAACACATCCCAGATACTCAGATTTATGGCCGCCAAGAAAGACAACGTGGCCTTTTAACCACAACCAAGTGGTATAGAAAATCTAGCCATTATGATACTTTATCTTTCCTTTTTCTGCTTTACAGGGAAAGCAAGACAGCCATGCAGTTACTCCTCGATTTCCCAAATCAAAGGATGAAGGATGGTTTTTGATATTAGGAGAAGTGGATAAGAGAGAACTTATTGCTTTGAAAAGAGTGGGCTACGTCCGAAGTCATCACATGGTCTCCATCTCTTTTTATACCCCTGAAGTACCCGGAAGGTAAGCAGAATCTTTACCCCCAAAGAATTAACCATGACTGTGATGAGAACACCACAGACTATGGGCTTCCTGGTGGTACTAGTGGTGAAGAATCCACTTGCCACTGCAGGAGACACAGGAGATGCAGGTTCCATCCCTGGTTGGGAAGATCCCCTGGAGGAGGGCATGGCAACCCACTCCAGCACTCTTGCCTAGAGAATCCCATGGACAGAGGAACCTGGTGGGCTGCAGTCCGTAGGGTCACAAAGAGTCAGACACGACTGAAGCAACTTCGCAGACATGTGATGAACACAGTGGTTTCACCATTTTGTTCCTCTGTTGTATGTTAGGTATATCTACACACTGTATTTCATGAGCGACTGCTACCTGGGCCTGGACCAGCAGTACGACATCCACCTCCACGTCACACCGGCCAGCATCTCTGCACAGGCCGACGAGATCTCTGATGCCCTGACTGACCTCAAAGTGAAGTAACCCAACCTAGACAATCCGTCTGAAGGAAGTGGTGAAGCCTGGCTGTTCAGTCATCTGGACAAAGTTGAATTACTTGATGTTTGCCTTGGAGGAACCGGCTTCCAACCTCAAGACGCAGCAGAGATTGGCAGTGGCTGCAGCTCTGACTCCAGCAACACCAAGTCGGCTGCGGGAGGGGGGCCTTTTCACAAACGTTGCCTTTTATAAGTGTCTTCATGGATCGCTAGATATGTAAAGTGACTACGCCCGTAGGAGAACCTTTCAATTTGTGTATATTGAGATGCTACTTAGGAATTATCAAATTTTACGTTTCACAGTGTACTGTTTACAAGAACATCGGCTCCTCTTTTTTCAAGGAAAACTACACGGGGGAGTGACAGTGTTCAGATTTGTTAGAACAGATTTCTAACCAGATTTCTGTACAGTGACGCACAGTGCATGTTGTGTTGCAAAATTTATACTTTGATCACATATAGAAGTAATTTCATGAATTTCTTATAAATATTAATAATATATGATATAAAATTACTTTATAGACCCCAATGATGATTTAAAAGAAAGCAGAATATACTGGACTTAAAAATATAGATACTGTAACTGGTGGAAATAAAATATTTAGAGTGCCACTTCAAGACAGCCTGACTCACTCACTCCCTCTGCCTCCTTCCATCATAGCCCCTCTTGACTCTTCATTTCCTTCTCTGTCAAGACGTCACTTCCGTTCTTTTTCTGATAGTTTATTTATACAAGGAGAGATATACAGTCTAATTCACACAGACCTCATAGTTCAGGTCTTTGTCTTTATGTGCTTTAGGATGGGCCTGAGGCAAACCCAGAAAATGTTCAACCCCCATAGGTAGGTTTTTACCTTTGATAAAGGACATTTCTCTATACCCAAACAATTTCCATCTTGAAAAATACTTTTTTCCAACTACAAAGTTGTTGGATTAAAATGTCCATATAACATACATTTTCTAGTGAAATGATATTCTACCTTTGCAAAATAATTTCAGTTATTCCTGGTCCTGCAATGATTTGGCGGGGGGCGGCGGGGAACAACACTGTGTCACATGTGGGATCTTAGTTCCCTGGCCAGGGATTGAACCCACATCCCCTGCATTGGAAGCACAGAGTCTTAACCACTGGACCACCAGGGAAGTCCCTGTGATGAATTATCTTAAAATATTTTCAATGTAACTACCACAAGTATTGGAATTTAAAGCTTTTTCTGAAACTGAAACATACTGCTTATGTGTACCTCCTTTTCCATACCAAAAAATAAAATAGAAAAAAAAGAGGGGGGGGCAGTGGAGAAGAAGGAATAAAAGTAGGATGGGGAGAACCAGGCATTCAGCTCCCCACATTAAATCTAAGCAACTAATATGAACGTACCGAGTGCTATGGGCATGAGGTGTCCAAAGAGCTCTAGTCTCAGGACTTTACTTCATATAAGGAGATCTTTCTGCCTTTCATTTGGCAGTTTATTTCTACTGGCAATCCATACATAAGCACTGTTTGAGTGAAATTAAAAGAAAGTGAAAATTATATAGAGACAGAGGATTACCAGTTCATACAAGAACCTGAAAAGAACTCATTGTCTGCATGTTTATCAGCATCATTCTTTATTTATTTTTTTTTTTTTTTAACAAGAGCTGGCTACTTTGGGGAAGGAGGAGGTCCACTGGACGTGTGACAGGGAACATAGGAGCAGTAGAAAGAATGTCATATCCATTAAAAGAAAACACATGACTAATTAATTTTAATATTGAAAGCGATGAGTTCATAATAAGCTAAGAAGACACTAGTAAGACAAGGTATGCTTAGATGGAAAAGTTCATCTTATTCCAGTGAGTGACCAATGCTATTTGTCTATGGCTTTATCCTCACTCATTACTCAACCAAAATTTTAGAGTTAAGTGTGCACTATAATATAGGGCATGTGCTAACTATTAGATTAATTCCATATTTCATTTTTAATTCCATATTTCATCTTACATTCTCTTGGATTTTATTGACTCCAAATAGTAATGGAAAGTGAAAGAAAGTGAAAGTGAAGTCGTTCAGTCGTGTCCAACTCTTTGTGACCCCACGGACGGTAGCCTACCAGGCTCCACCGTCCATGGGATTTTCCAGGCAAGAATACTGGAGTGGGCTGCCATTTCTTTCTCCAGCGGACCTTCCCAACCCAGGGATCGAACCTGGGTCTCCTGCATTGCAGACAGACGCTTTACCGTCTAAGCCACCAGGGAAGTGCAAGTCACATATTCAGTCTAGGCATGACGTTGAATACTCTGAAATCTACATGAATCAGAAACGTGTCCTCTTAGACAGGTGGCCTGGTGATGAAAAGAGGTGACTATAATAAAAGGAAGTCACGGCAGTGGTGAAATATTTGGAAAAACCTTGAAGGGACATTTAGGCTGAGTTTTGAAGGTGACTATGAAGATGGTCAGAGATGACAGAGAAGAGCCCTCCAGGTAGAACAGCATTAAGAAAGTCTCTGAGATAGCCTGGGGTGTCCAGTTGGTCTGCATTTTCAGAGAGGAGAAAGGGACTGAGCCAACAAAAAAAGACTAAATATTGTGAATACTTACCTTGAATTACAGGGTAAGAGTTGTGAAGCTCATATAAGTGAGTGTAATGGAATTCCTTGAGAAGGCACCAGAGAAGATGAGAAGGAATTCTGAGACTAGGACAGAGAACCCGTGGAGTTGGAGGGTGTGCCCCCATGCCTGTGGATGGATACCAACAAAATTGAGACTTGCCTCAGATTCTGACGTGACTAGTAGCTTATAAAACTACTAATTCAGTAGCCTTGGAAAACTACACATTGCTTCCCAAGCACACTCTTTACAACTTCCTCCAGTTGCTTACACCAATACCTTGGGGGTCAATCCTTGACTCCCCCTCTTGCTCACTCCCTGCCGGCCACAGTGGTCACCGTGCTTCTCCGGGAATGTCCTGTGGACCGTGGCTTGTGCTGCTCCCTCAGCCTGGCCCTCCCCAGACACCCACAGGCCTAACCATCTTACTATAAATGTCAGCCCACCCAAGCTCACCTATCCCATCACGCTTTCCTGTTTTTTCTTATCACCACTAATAAAAATGATTTGTTTATTAGTCTCTCCAACTACGTTTCCTGATTAAGCTTCAGGAAGAGTTCTTTATCACATTCATTCAGGGCACATTACCAGGACCTACCATCACCTGGCACATGGTCACTGCTTGATAAATCCTTGCTGAGAGGCTTCCTTGGTGGTGTAGTGGCTAAGACTCTGGACTCCCAATGCAGGGGACCAAGGTTCAATCCCTGATCAGGGAACTAGAGCCCATGAGCCACAACTAAGACCCAATGCAGTCAAAAAATAAGATTAAAAAAATCTTCTTGCTGAATGTCTAAATGAATAGAGACAACCATGGATTTTAAAATACCACACACCTGTGGTATTTTACTCGATACCTTTATTTTACTTTACAAGTTCACCTGACACCTCCTTTTCTAGAGATGGCAAATACTCTCAGGCTCAACCAAGAACACGGACTTGCCTGATCGTCCTGTCACCTGTCAACAAAGGGAAGCATACTGAAAACTGAGTGGTAGCTTTATTATGATGAAGACTATGGAATATTTTTATATAGCAGTGGATCTTGGGTATTACAAGTATGTTAAAATTTCAAATCATCATAAAAACTTTTTCACCTGAAGTTTCTCTTTTTTTAAATAGGAGGAGAATTGCTTTACAACGTTGTGTTGGTTTCTGCCATACAACAACTTGAATCAGGTATAAGTATATGTACGTGAGCCTCCCTCCCTCCTGCCTCCACCTACCCGTCTCCCTGCTCTAGGTTTCAGAGCAGCGGGCTGGGCGCCCCGTGTTATACAGCAGCTCCCCCCATCTGTTTCACATGTGGTAATGGATATATGTCAATGCTACTCTCAATTCGTCCCACTCTGTCCTTTCCCACTCTGTGTCCACAAGTCTGCCCTCTACATCTGCTTCTCTATTCCTTCGCCACAACCGGTTCATCTGTTGTTGTTATTTAGTTGCTAAGTTGTGTCCAACTCTTCAACCCCATGGACTGTAGCCCACCAGGCTCTTCTGTCCATGGAGTTTCCCAGGCAAGAACACGGGCCTTTTTTTTTTTTTTCCAATAGAAATGCCATAATTTATTCTGTTGTATAAAAAAGTCATCCTTATGTAACAAAATGTCTTCTTAGAAGAAGATATATATTATTTCAGATCATAAATAACCAGCAAACATACAACTGTTGGCAACTTAAAAAACAAAGTCAACACTGGTGCTTTCCATCAGTGCTGAAAACAAACCTGCTTAGGATATATTTACAGGATATTACAGTACTCACACACAAAAATTGAGGTATTTGGTTGCCATTTCCTTCTCCAGGGGATCTTCCTGACCCAGGGATCAAACCCACATCTCCTGCATTGTCAGGTGGATTCTTTACCACTAAGCCACTAGAGAAGCCCTAGGCTCGTCAGTACCACTTTTCTAGATTCTGTATATATGCATGAAATAAGATATTTATTTTTTCTGTTTTTGGCTTAAATCACTCTGTATAACTAGCCTAAAGTTTTTCTCTTCTCTCACTAGACTCCTTTCTTTCCTCCATCACTGCTTGTAACTATTCACAGTGAAAAGGCTCACCAAACAGGAACTCCATATGTTTGAAAAATATGAACTGACAGTAACTTCTCTCTTTCAGAAATAATTCCAAATGAATATACAAGCATTATTTCATGATCAGATCAGTCGTGTCCAACTCTTTGCAACCCCAGGAATTGCAGCACGCCAGGCCTCCCTGTCCATCACCAACTCCTGGAGTTCACCCAGACTCATGTCCATCGAGTCAGTGATGCCATCCAGCCATCTCATCCTCTGTTGTCCCCTTCTCCTCCTGCCCCCAATCCCTCCCAGCATCAGAGTCTTTTCCAATGAGTCAACTCTTCGCATGAAGTGGCCAAAGTATTGGAGTTTCAGCTTTAGCATCATTCCTTCCAAAGAAATCCCAGGGCTGATCTCCTTCAGAATGGACTGGTTGGATCTCCTTGCTGTCCAAGGGACTCTCAAGAGTCTTCTCCAACACCACAGTTCAAAAGCATCAATTCTTCGGCGCTCAGCCTTCTTCCCAGTCCAACTCTCACATCCATACATGACCACAGGAAAAACCATAGCCTTGACTAGACAAACTAGCTTCTTATAAAGAAAAACCTGATTTAAGTTTTAAATCTTTTTACTATTACCAAAATAGAACTTAGCTTCAAAGATATATATTGAGCCCGTAGATTAGCACTGATTTTCTGCTTTCAGAAATCTAAGCTCTAAATCTGAAAGAGATGAGGAGATAAATTTTTTGAATTTTAAGATTCCCCCAAAATGCTCAGAATGATAGTTGATTCCAGGTTATTCTGAAAGCCTGTTTTAGTAATAGAGGATGGCTACAGAGACTTCTGGAAAGAGTTATTGCCACAGTTTCAAGCTCAGTTAACTTTTTTCATTACAGAGCATTCTGTCCTATTTCAGAAAAATTAAGTGCTTCAAATTTGAGGACTTTAAATGAGATTTCAAAGATTCTTCTTTGTCTGAAATTTCTGCCCCAAGTCTTTTGCATGTCAATTTGAGAAAGACCTTGGGGTGCTATTCAGATCTTGGGTCCAGTCCTACCCAAGGTCAAGCTTTGGGCCCCAACAGCCACATCTGAATAGATGCTTAAAATTTTACTGTTACTGTTAACTGGCCTGTGATTCAGAAAATATTTCTTAAAAGCACTTGAGTGAATTTTCACAAGTACTGTGTCTCTTTATGGAGACTTCCTGGAGAACATAATGGATTATAAATCAATCCAAGTTTGGATAAGCAGAATTACAGCACCTCCTCCTAATTAATAGTTCTTTGAATCCTGAAATCTGTGTTTCCTTACTTATTTTTATTATTTGTCTGTTCTTGGTTTTATTCAGACTTGTTAAATCCTGTAGATGCCATGCCTGTCCATTAAAAACAAGTGAATGATTGTACCCTTGATTCCAGTTGTACTGGAAGCAGTTTTTAATGATTCGAGGATCGCAGGGCTGATCTAAGACGAATTTTATTTCTGAACTTTCATCCAAGCACACCTGGCTCTTGGCATCAGAACACTGCACCTTGCAGGATGTGGACTGCTCTAGCCGGTTGTGGACTCCCTACAGCCAATGGCCCGTTCTCCCAAACAGCCTGGAAGGCACCAACTTTTCAGAGGGGAATAGAGCTTATGAAATAACCAAATAATTCCTGCAAGTGAGATGGCTAGTAACACTGAGTAATGTTGACTGCCATAAAAGAAAAACACCAAAGACCATCAGAAAAAGGAGATTCTTCCAAAGTTTCTCATGGCAATACATCAGAATTGGTGCATGTTCCACTAACCACATCACTCTATTTAACCCCTCAAATTGTATGTAATTATTTTATTTATTGTTAGGTTTCATGTCTCATAATCATGTTTCCATTATGGCTTGCAATTGTAAAGGGAAATTTATTTGGATGTGTAAGTTCTAACCAAAGTGGACCAGCAACACATAAAATGAGTTTAGATTACAGAAGAGAAAGTTTGAATTGGAACAACAAAACTTCCCAGCAAAACCTTTATCTAGATCATAGGCAGTATTTGTAAACAATTTTTATGTAGTTAATATATTCAACATCTTCAGTTGATCTCTTATTCTGCCTTACAATTTTTAAATCATTTTTCAGTCATTAGTAATTTCCTTGCCATGTAAAAGCAACAGTTAGCACTCAGAAGCTCCACTCTGATAGCCATCTGGGTCTCACATTGCTAGCTATTTCACTGCAGTGCTGATCGGTGCATTGAGCCAAGAATAAAGATAAATAGAAAGGAGACTGATTGATTGATAGATGATAGATATAGACAGACAGATAAATATGGGTATTTTGAAGACTATTTTCTTTTAACCTTTAAAATCTAAAATTTCCCCTTCCCTTGAATACGTACAGAACATAGTAACTCATTCCCAAAGAATAGAGAGGGCAAATAGTAACTGAACCATGGAGAAATCTTGTTAATCTTGATAACCTTAACCAGTTATCAAGTTAACATCACCAGTGACAAGGCTTGTTGATAGCATGCAACCTTGATATGATGTGATAAGGAGGGCATGCTACCTGTCTCCTATTTTACCCCCAAACCTATATAACCCCAGTATAATCATGAGGAAAAAAAATAATAAGGCAAACCTAGTTTGAGGATATTGTACAAAACACCTGACCAGTACTCTTGAAAACTGTCAAAGTTGTGAAAAACAGAAGTTCACAAATAGAGACTAAAAAGACATGATGACTAAATTCTGAGTTGGGTCCTAAAACATGAAAAAGAATATTAGTGGAATATTGGTGAAATCTCAATAAAGTTTGCGTTTTAGTCCATTAAAAAAAAAAACTGCACAGCACAATTATAAAATAATCCGTAGCCAACAGAAATCTTCATTAACCAAACATTATCTGCCTCAACATCATAGCTGTCTTTCCACTGAATTCTGTACTAGAAACAGGTCATTGCATTCTGCTTTAAGTTCCTGAAATTGATGCCACATAAAAATGTCTAATAGTCATTTCAATAAAAGATACCAATATCTTCAACTGAACTTTCAAATAAGATTTTCTAATTGCAATACAAAGACAGGCTAATTGTGGGCAGTATATCACAACTGTGCGCCTTTACCTGTGTTACTTAAACTGGGTATTGTCAGAAAATATGCTCTATTTCCTTTCACAACATAGTTTTACCAGAGAAGGAATAGATATGCATTAGAAAAGCTGGGCTTGCTGTATCAAGAGAAGCAGCTTTGGAGTTTGGTGGTTATTCTCCTCTCACGATCTCTTACCCCTGTATTATATTTGGTGATCCAGCTCCATAGTGGAAGGTTTTAGGACAATACATCTGATCAGCTCTCTTCAGCTCTCATTTCCTACCCTACAGAGGTGAGGAACAGAGGTAATGCCTGCCCAGGCTTCCTCTCAGAGTAGTTGGCTCCATCGCAAGATAAGCAGCAATCTTCATTACTGTGCCACAGCAAATGTTTTCTCAATTTTTTTTTCTCTCAATTTTGATGAAATATGTGAAAATGCTTAGAAAGTGATAAGGAGCTCTAAAGAGGAAATAAGATGTAAATAAAAGTCTAAGGTGATAAATTAGAAATAAACTCCTCCTTGGGATGGATTTTATGTCAGTAGGCAATAGTCTAAGAGCCCACCTCATCATGCTGCTGCTGCTGCTGCTAAGTCGCTTCAGTCGTGTCCAACTCTGTGCGACCCCATAGACAGCAGCCCACCAGGCTCCCCCGTCCCTGGGATTCTCCAGGCAAGAACACTGGAGTGAGTTGCCATTTCCTTCTCCAATGCACAAAAGTGAAAAGTGAAAGTGAAGTTGCTCAGTCATGTCTGACTCTTTGCAACCTCATGGACTGCAGCCCACTAGGCTCCTCCGTCCATGGGATTTTCCAGGCAAGAGTACTGGAGTTGGTTGCCATTGCTTTCTCCACCTCATCATGCTACTCCCACCAAAAATACCAAATCTTTGTGTCCAGAGAGGGATGAGCTTGTGTTCCATTCCTTTGTGCTGCAGTACTTCCACCTCTCCAAATACAAATGCATGCACACTTTGATTTATAGCTCAGCACCCATAGAAGAAGGCTTCCCTGGTGCTTCTATGGTAAATAATCCATCTGCAATGCAGGAGATGTGGATTCGATCCGTGGGTCAGGAAGATACCCCAGAGAAGGAAATGGCTACCCACTCCAGTATTCTTGCCTGGGAAATGCCATGGACAGAAGACCCTGGCAAGCTACAGTCCATGGCGTTACTGGAGTCAGACATAACTGAGCGACTAAACCACCACCACACAGACGGGAATGGTTATTACTTCAGTGGGACTTTTCTGAGGATGCTTCCTGGGAATGATAGTGAAGGGTAAGACAGAAGCCCCTGACAGCAGAAAAGTCTGACTACCTCATTTGTACCTCTCTGGTTTCTGAGGACAAGCTTCACCACTTTACAACCCTCCCAAGGCTGTTTCTAATGTTCAAATTAGCAGAAACAAGGACCATTCTGGAAGCAAAATAGCTTTTGAGAGCAAGAGCTGTGGGCACCTCACACTTTCAAGTGTTTGGGTTGCAAGACATATTGCACCCAGAGTGAAATGATTGTCAAGTAAGTTCTAAAATTTCCTTAAAAACCTTTGTGTACGTCCCTTAATATTGCACGCAATACCCACTCTGTCCAATTTCCCTGGGAGTATCATTGCTCCCATGCTTGTATAAGTGTGAAAATCAATTTAAGCATATTCTGTAAAAACCTAAACCCTTTCCTCTTAAAAGCAAATATTTGATTTTTCTTTCAGAAGTAACTATTTTTACACCATTCTGTCCAACTTCTGAAACCTAAATCTAGCCAAAGAAATAAGGAAGAGAAAAATGCCACTGGCTTCTAATAGAGTACATTAGAAGCAATGAGAATAATACAGACATCTTAGTAAAACATCAATCTTCTTTTCTGATACTTTTGAAAATACATCTCCTCTTCATTTTGATATTTGTCAAAACTAATACAATTATGTAAAGTTTAAAAATAAAATAAAATTTAAAAAAAAAAAAAAAAGAAAATACATCTCCTCTAAAAACACATTATCCTTCAAGTGGCCTTTGGAGAAACTGAAACATTGAAGAAATCCTTGGATTGCAATAGAGAACATTCTCCATGGACAATTCTAATCAATTGTAGAAGCATAACTGTACCCAGATCATAAAATATACCACAGTGATGATCCTGGCTTCTGTCCATCCTCTAAAAAGCTGCAACCCACAAACATCATATGTGCTGCTGTTTGTAGCTCTCCAATCCAGAAAGACTTACTCTCAACTGACTGTTACTTTTCACGCAGAAAATGACTATACATCTGCATCTTCTATTTCCGTTTTGTCATTTTGTTATCTTTGCCCACTGTGTTAATTATTTTGGAATGCCTCAATCCTGTCTCCAAACAATGTATTTAAAACACTCATGAGGATGCATTGCATAAATATTGAATGCGTTAAAGACAGAGTCTGAGGTAATTCAGAATGAATTTAAGTAAATTGATTGGAATCAGCTTTTATTTAGGAAATCTTCTAGGGACAATTCTGACATATTTAAAATAACTAACTGTTCACAGAGATGCAGTCTGTATGTGCATTCTAACAAATTCATGAATAAGCAATCAGAACAGAAATACATACCTTTGAGATGCTGGAAAACTGCTAAAAAGAGATACCAATTACAGTAATAAAATACCTGGGATTATTCTTCAGACGAAAAATATTTTCATAAAATCAGATAAAGATGATGTAACAATGATGAGGTGTTAAAGAGAGGAATCAGATCAGATCAGACCAGATCAGTTGCTCAGTCGTGTCTGACTCTTTGCGACCCAAGGAATTGCAGCACGCCAGGCCTCCCTGTCCATCACCAACTCCCGGAGTTCACTCAGACTCACGTCCATCGAGTCCGTGATGCCATCCAGCCATCTCATCCTCTGTCGTCCCCTTCTCCTCTTGCCCCCAATCCCTCCCAGCATCAGAGTCTTTTCCAATGAGTCAACTCTTTGCATGAGGTGGCCAAAGTACTGGAGTTTCAGCTTTAACATCATTCCTTCCAAAGAAATCCCTGGGCTGATCTCCTTCAGAATGGACTGGTTGGATCTCCTTGCAATCCAAGGGACTCTCAAGAGTCTTCTCCAACACCACAGTTCAAAAGCATCAATTCTTTGGTGCTCAGCCTTCTTCACAGTCCAACTCTCACATCCATACATGACCACAGGAAAAACCGTAGCCTTGACTAGATGAACCTTTGTTGGCAAAGTAATATCTCTGCTTTTGAATATGCTATCTAGGTTGGTCATAACTTTCCTTCCCAGGAGTAAGCGTCTTTTAATTTCATGGCTGCAGTCACCATCTGCAGTGATTTTGGAGCCCAGAAAAATAAAGTCTGACACTGTTTCCCCTGTTTCCCCATCTATTTCCCATGAAGTGATGGGACCAGATGCCATGAACATTTTCTGAATGTTGAGCTTTAAGCCAACTTTTTTACTCTCCACTTTCACTTTCATCAAGAGGCTTTTTAGTTCCTCTTCGCTTTTTAGGTCCTCTTCACTTTCTGCCATAAGGGTGATGTCATCTGCATATCTGAGGTTATTGATATTTCTCCCGGCAATCCTGATTCCAGCTTGTGTTTCTTCCAGTCCAGCATTTCCATGATGTACTCTGCATATAAGTTAAATAAGCAGGGTGACAATATATAGCCTTGACATATTCCTTTTCCTATTTGGAACCAGTCTGTTGTCCCATGTCCAGTTCTAACTGTTGCTTCCTGACCTGCATACAGATTTCTCAAGAGGCGGATCAGGTGGTCTGGTATTCCCATCTCTTTCAGAATTTTCCACAGTTTATTGTGATCCACACAGTCAAAGGCTTTGGCATAGTCAATAAAGCAGAAATAGATGTTTTTCTGGAACTCTCTTGCTTTTTCCATGATCCAGCGTATGTTAGCAATTTGATATCTGGTTCCTCTTCCTTTTCTAAAACCAGCTTGAACATCAGGAAGTTCATGGTTCACATATTGCTGAAGCCTGGCTTGGAGAATTTTGAGCATTACTTTACTAGTGTGTGAGATGAGTGCAATTGTGCGGTAGTTTGAGCATTCTTTGGCATTGCCTTTCTTAGTGATTGGAATGAAAACTGACCTTTTCCAGTCCTGTGGCCACTGCTGAGTTTTCCAAATTTGCTGGCATATTGAGTGCAGCACTTTCACAGCATCATCTTCCAGGATTTGGAATAGCTCAACTGGAATTGTATCACCTCCACTAGCTTGGTTCGTAGTGATGCTTTCTAAGGCCCACTTGACTTCACATTCCAGGTTGTCTGGCTCTAGGTCAGTGATCACACCATCGTGATTATCTGGGTCCTGAAGATCTTTTTTGTACAGTTCTTCTGTGTATTCTTGCCATCCCTTCTTAATATCTTCTGCTTCTGTTAGGTCCATACCATTTCTGTCCTTTATCGAGCCTATCTTTGCATGAAATGTTCCTTTGGTATCTCTGATTTTCTTGAAGAGATCCCTAGTCTTTCCCATTCTGTTGTTTTCCTCTATTTCTTTGCATTGATCGCTGAAGAAGGCTTTCTTATCTCTTGTTGCTATTCTTTGGAACTCTGCATTCAGATGTTTTATCTTTCCTTTTTTCCTTTGCTTTTTGCTTCTCTTCTTTTCACAGCTATTTGTAAGGCCTCCCCAGACAGCCGTTTTGCTTTTTTGCATTTCTCTTCCATGGGGATGGTCTTGATCCCTGTCTCCTGTACAATGTCATGAACCTCATTCCATAGCTCATAAGGCACTCTATCTATCAAATCTAGGCCCTTAAATCTATTTCTCACTTCCACTGTATAATCATAAGGGATTTGATTTAGGTCATACCTGAATGGTCTAGTGGTTTTCCCTACTTTCTTCAATTTCAATCTGAATTTGGCAATAAGGAGTTCATGGTCTGAGCCACAGTCAGCTCCTGGTCTTGTTTTTGCTGACTGTATAGAGCTTCTCCATCTTTGGCTGCAAAGAATATAATCAATCTGATATCAGTGTTGACCATCTGGTGATGTCCATGTATAGAGTCTTCTCTTGTGTTGTTGGAAGAGGGTGTTTGTTATGACCAGTGCATTTTCTTGGCAAAACTCTATTAGTCTTTGCCCTGCTTCATTCCATATTCCAAGGCCAAATTTGCCTGTTACTCCAGGTGTTTCTTGACTTCCTACTTTTGCATTCCAGTCCCCTATAATGAAAAGGACATCTTTTTTGGTTGTTAGTTCTAAAAGGTCTTGTAGGTCTTCACAGAACTGTTCAACTTCAGCTTCTTCAGCATTACTGGTTGGGGCATAGACTTGGATTACCATGATATTGAATGGTTTGCCTTAGAAATGAACAGAGATCATTCTGTCATTTTTGAGATTGCATCCAAGTACTGCATTTCAGACTCTTTTGTTGACCATGATGGCTACTCCATTTCTTCTGAGGGATCCCTGCCCACAGTAGTAGATATAATGGTCATCTGAGTTAAATTCACCCATTCCAGTCCATTTCAGTTCACTGATTCCTAGAATGTCGACATTCACTCTTGCCATCTCTTGTTTGACCACTTCCAATTTGCCTTGATTCATGGACCTGACATTCCAGGTTCCTATGCAATATTGCTCTTTACAGCATCGGACCTTGCTTCTATCACCAGTCACATCCACAGCTGGGTATTCTTTTTGCTTTGGCTCCATCCCTTCATTCTTTCTGGAGTTATTTCTCCCCTGATCTCCAGTAGCATATTGGGCGCCTACTGACCTGGGGAGTTCCTCTTTCAATATCCTATCATTTTGCCTTTTCTTACTGTTCATGGGGTTCCCAAGGCAATAATACTGAAATGGTTTGCCATTCCCTTCTCCAGTGGACCACATTCTGTCAGATCTCTCCACCATGACCCGCCCATCTTGGGTTGCCCCACGGGCATGGCTTAGTTTCATTGAGTTAGACAAGGCTGTGGTCCTAGTGTGATTAGATTGACTAGTTTTCTGTGAGTATGGTTTCAGTGTGTCTGCCCTCTGATGCCCTCTTACAACACCTACCGTCTTATTTGGGTTTCTCTTACCTTAAGCGTGGGGTATCTCTTCACAGCTGCTCCAGCAAAGCGCAGCCATTGCTCCTTACCTTGGATGAGGGGTATCTCCTCACCACTGCCCTTCCTGACCTCCAACGTGGGGTAACTCCTCTTGGCCGCCGCCCTTCGGGCATGGGGTCCTCCCGGCTTCTGCCTCTGACCTCGGACGTGGGGTAGCTCCTCTCGGCCGCGCTTACCGTGCTGGTCGAGATAAAGAACCTGCCTGCCAATGCAGGAGACTGCCTGCAAAGCAGGAGAAGTGGGTTCGACCCCTGGATTGGGAAGATCCCCTGGAGAAGGGCATGGCAACCCATTCCAGTGTTCTTGTCTGGAGAACCCCCATGGACAGAGGAGCCCAGTGGGCTATATAGTCCTTGGGGTGACAAAGAGTCAGACACAATTGAAGTGACATAAGCACACATGAACGCACAGTACATCTAAGCTGTAATGACATGTGTTTTATAGATTCAGTAGATAGAAAATTCTCCACCCTGGTGGACCCCTGGTGGACAGTGAGGGAAAGAGAAGTAGCAACTGTAATTAAAAGTCAGATGTCCTGCACTGGATTTGGCAATGATTTCTTGGATATGACACCAAGGGCACAGGCAACAAAAGAAAAAATGCAAACTGAGCTTCATAAAAATGTTACGCATGAAAAGATACTATATGGGACTTCCCTAGTGGTCCAGGGACTAAGACTCAGCACTGCCAATGCAGGGAACTGGGGTTCAACCTCTGGTTAGGGAAGTAGACCTCACATGCCAAAACTAAGAGTTCACACACCACAACTACAGACCCCACAGGCTGCAACTAAGAGAGGTGCAGCCAAGCAAACAAAAACCTTTTTTAAAAGGACATTATGTGTTAGCAGTATGGGCTTCCCAGCTAGCACAGTGGTAAAGAATCCACCTGCCAATGCAAGAGATGCAAGTTCAGTCCCTGGGTCAGGAAGATCCCCGGATGGAGGAAGTAGCAACTCACTCCAGTATTCTTGCCTGGAAAATTCCATGGACAGGGGCACCCGATGAGCTATGGTCTCATGGGGTTGCAAAGAGTCTAACACAGCTAAGCACACATGTATTAGCAGTAAAAAGGCAACCCACAGAATATGAAAGAAAATATTTTCAAATTATATATCTGATAAAGTATTAATATTCACAACATATAGAGAATTCATAAAACTCAAAAACAAATGAAACCAACCTAATTTAAAAAAGAGTGTTGGGCTGCACCCTACAGGCCTACAAGCCCTGTACTTGCCTAGCTTCAAGACCAAAGAAAGAGCCTGGAGTCAGCAACAGAGATTTCAATGGTTTAATGTACGGAGGAGCTCACAAGTCTGAAACAAGGTTCTGAACATTGGGCAGGACTTGGCAACAGTCTCTGCTCCCAGAAAGAAAAGATCACCACTTATAAGAAAATTGACGTCAGGTGGGCTCATTAATTACCAGGGAAACCAGTAGATGGGCAATGCCCCTCACCACCCCTTAGATCAGATCAATCACCAGTTGAAGCCTGAGGCAAGAACACAGGAAAGTCAGTCAGGTGCAGAAGACACAGATGAAGCAGGCCCTGGTCGGGCAGGGGATGTACAGAGAGTAAGGGAGCAGCCATCTTGAGTGGCCTGACCATACAATGGAGATAGATAGATGAGCCTCAAAAAGGAAATACATCTCAAAAAAAAAAAAAGATATTCAAGTAGACAATGGTCACATGAAAATATGCTCGACATCACTAATCGCTGCTGCTGCTGCTAAGTCACTTCAGTCGTGTCCAACTCTGTGCGACCCCATAGATGGCAGCCAACCAGGCTCCTCTGCCCCTGGGATTCTCCGAGCAATAACACTGGAGTGGGTTGCCATTTCCTTCTCCAATGAATGAAAGTGAGAAGTAAAAATGAAGTTGCTCAGTCATCTCTGACTCTTAGCAACCCAATGGACTGTAGCCTACCAGGCTCCTCCACCCATGGGATTTTCCAGGCAAGGGCACTGGAGTGGGGTGCCATTTCCTTCTCCCCACTAATCACTAGAGAAATGCAAATCAAAACCACAATGATACCACCTCACACCAATTAGCTGGAGAAAAATATTAACCAGTGTTGATAAGGAAGTAGAGAAATTGGAACCCTTGTGCACTGTTGTTGAAAATGTAAAATGATACAACCATTGTGGAAAAAATAGCAAGGCAGATCCTCAAAAACTTAAAAATCGAATTACAAAATGCTGGGCTGCACCCCTCAGCCTTACAATGTCTGCGTCTGCCCAACTTCAAAACCAAAGAAAGAACCTAGAGTCAACAACAGAGGTATCAGTGGTTTAACAGATGGGGAGCTTACACATTTTGAAGCAAGGTCCTGGAGAGACAACCCAAGTTATGCAGCGGATGGCAGGAAGGACATGGTGTCAGTCTTTGCTCCCTCCTGGGGATAGGGAAGGAGCAATTACCAAGTATAAGGGAACTGACGACAGGTGGGCTCATTCGTTACCAGGGAAACCAGCAGAGGGGCATGCACCTCCCAGCCCCTTTGATAAGAACAATCACCAGCTGAGGCCTGGATGTAGGAAGGTCAGTCACGTGAGTGGGATATAAGCGAAACAGGACCTGGTTGGGTAGGGGATGCACAGAGAACAAGAGAACATCCATCTAGGGTGGCCTGATCATACACTCCACCCCTAGACACCCTGCACAACCCTTACAATCTTGGTCCACCCCTCTTCCACACGATCCCCTGGGTCAGGTATGCAGAAGGCACTGCAACCAGATACCACAAATACAATACAGAGAGGTCACCCCTGGTTTTCACAAACCCAGAGCCACCCCCATGGGGAGGAGTGGGTCTGGGTCAAAGAGAAACACTATTGTTGGGAATTCCCTGGCAGTCCAGTGATTAGGACTCTGCATTTCTACTGCAGGGGTCATGGGTTCAAACAGTCTGCCACTCCATGTTATGTTGAGTGATGTTAGTGGTGGACCCATTAGGTCTTTCCAAAGAAAAAAAAAAAGAGTTAATCTCACTAGTTGGACTTGTGTCCAGAAGTCAGCCTATTCTTCTTCACACAGTATAGTCCAGGGGCTCACGGGCAGTCAGTTGCACAGTAACATTTACCGATGAGTCCTTCTGACATATTGGCACATGGGACCGGAAGATGATGGGTCTTTCCCCCCATCGTCAGTAGTCCCCATATAGTCACATGAGCTAGATCAGTTTTTCATGGAAGTCCAGAGGAGACGACAACAGCATCTCACTGTAAACCCAGCAATTAGACTCATTTCACAGTGAGGCCAGTGTTGCTGCTCAATCCTCAAACAGATTTCCTCTCTCAGGCTAGGGACAAAACGTAAGCCATCTCACAGGCACAACACAGGGAAGATCACAACAATTAAGCAAAATACAAGCAGTAATCACATTCTGAGAAAACACCACACCTGCCTGTGGGTTTTGTTCCAGTGTGCAATACAGTTGAGAAAACTCAAGTTTTCACTAATACAAGAATGTGTCTAAAATCAACATATACAATAGCCACTTAGTTTCACCTTGGATCTCTGGACCACAGTTACTTCATTTTGACTTTCAAATGCATTCCCTTCCTCAATAACCAAGGCAATGTACAATGAATATTGGCAAGGTCAGAGAACAAGCTGCTCTGATCATTAAAATTTAAGTTAAACCATGTATAAGTCTTCTTATACCCCATAGCTCAACATGGACAGATTTTTCCATCATTCCCTCTTTGATTGCAAAAGCATTGACTACAAAATATCTATCCTTTGATGTCAGGGTGCTGGCTCCTATCCCAGGTTTAGATCATGTCCGTTGGTGCTAGGCCTCCTTTATACTCCCCCCGCAACCATTCACAAGTGAAAACTAACCAGATCTCATGTACAGGCCGAGGTTATGTTAATGTGATATGCTTTACAGGCTACACAATTTATCTCTCATACCCAATTGTCACACAGGCATTGTACATGTGCTTTTAGCAGCAAACTCTAAGCAGTGCCACACTTCATGAGTAGTTACATTCTGTGACAATTTCAAACATAATATTGTTCTCTCTTAAAAAATTACCCTCATCTCCACCAAACACAGCCAATCAAGACTAATTTGTTCACAAAATAAGTCTGGTCAACAACATTGCTGTTGTTGTTGTTTAGTTGTTAAGTCCTGTCCAACTCTTTATGATCCCATGGACTCTAGCGCACCAGGCTCCTCTGTCCATGGGATTCTCCAGGTGAGAATACTGGAGTGGGTTTACCATTTCCTTTTCCAGGGAATCTTCCTGACCCAGGGATCAAACCCATGTCTCCTGCTTGACAGGCAGATTCTTTAGCACTGAGACACCTGGAAAGCCCCAATTGACCACATAGGTTCCTCCAAACTGGCTGAGGGAGACCTCCTCAGGAGTCTCAGACTGAATTCCCAAAAGGTCTCTCAAGGTCAGCTAAGCCATGTCAAAACCCTGCCATCAGGCACTGCCTTGGTGAATTTCTCGCTCCTAGAGGTCCCCAGAGTATTGAGATGCTGCACCTGTCAGAAGGCAGGCTTTCTCATTCACCTGAGAAGGCTGCTCAGAACCTAGTATCTCCAATTTCTGGACGGATCAGGCAGAGAAAAAGAGATATGCTTCAATACTACCCACAGGTGCAGTTTGCCAAACTACTGGAAGTCATAACTAACTTGAGGGGAAGGGCTTTCCTCTAAATCTGTTCAGAAAACAACAGATCAAAACCAGTAATATTCTAGACAAAACCTGTAACACCATAACCATAGCCACAGTTCACTCAGTAACCAAGCTGTTCACATTTTATAATGTCATCGGGTCTTCCATTGGGATTAAGTTCTTAACCAGCTCGGTAGTATAATAACCCTCTATAAAAGACAAAAGACAAAAAAGACATGGTTAAATACATGATTACAATGTAATCAATAAAGAAACTTGGTTATAAGAACTGGAATTATGACTGATTATAATCTTAACCCTTAAAAATCTTAATCTCTGGCAAAAACCAAGAAGCAAGCCACTGTGCACTTTCTGATAGTCCTGCAGGAAGAGGACCTCTTGTAGGGCCCGAGAGTGAACTCATCTAACACTTGGAAATGAATAGCCTGAGGAGACATGTGCTGACAAAGCAGGAGACCTTATTGGAAACAGGCACCCAGGGAAGAGGGCAGATAGCAGGGTACAGAGACCCAGGAGAACTGCTCTGCCACGGGGCTCACCCTCTCAGGCTTTATGTAATGGGGTTAGTTCCCAGATTGTCTCTGGCCAGTCATCTTGCTTGGTTCATATTTGGTCTGACTCAGGGTCCTTCCTAGTGATACCTGCATCTCTCAGCCAAGATGGATTCCAGCGAGAACAACTCTGGGAGATCGGTCATCTCTTCCCTCTTCTGGCCCCTCCCAAATTCTTCCAATTGGCTTCCGTTTTCAGCGGCAACACTAAGTTCCCTGTTGGGACTTCCTGTTGTGAGGAGGCAAGCAGGCCTGGCCAAAGTTGATGGTTTTGGTTACCAGTTTCCTAACTATTGGAAAACTTACACTTTAATCTTCATCTCCTAAGAAGGCAAGAGTAGGTAAACTTAGACCCACCCAGCAATTAGTGTTCCAATATTTTATCCTATTTGAAATGACACAATCAATGAATTCTCTTCATTTAACTTAGTTTCAAGTTACCAAAATCTGGAGAAACTGTTTTAGATAATTTCAAAACAGTTCAGTTCAGTCACTCAGTCGTGTCTGACTCTTTGCAACCCCATGGACTGCAGCACACCAGGCCTCCCTGTCCATCACCAATTCCCAGAGTTCACTCAAACTCACGTCCATGGAGTCGGTGATGCCATCCAGCCATCTCATCCTCTGTCGTCCCCTTCTCCTTCCACCTTCAATCTTTCCCAGCAACAGGGTCTTTTCCAATGGGTCAGTTCTTCGCATCAGGTGGCCAAAGTATTGGAGTTTCAGCATTAGCATCAGTCTGTCAGGTAGGTAGAATAGGAAAAAGGAGTCCCCGAATGGTGGTGGCTAAAAGACAAGGAAGGGAAAAGCCCTCAAAAATAGAACAAAAGAAGGGCAGAGGACGGGAATGAGGACCTCAAGTAGAACAAACAGCACTCCTGACTAGCCCAATTTACATAGGGCAGGCCAGGGGAGAGGAAAAAACATAAAAAGAGGAGCCAAAGGGCCGGGGCTCCCTCTTCTCTTCCTGTCTTTGGGTCAGCATGTCCTCATGCCTCAAGGATGTATTTTCCTGTTATTTTCTAAATTAAACTGAGCTGTAACACAGAGCTGTAACACTAATCTGTTCAAGAGCTATAACACGGTCTGTCCGAGACCCAAGAGATATAATATGGTCTGAGAGCTGTGACCCACCGAGGGCTTTAACATCCATTGCTTCAAATTTTTGTTGAGATGAGACAGAACCGAGGAGATTACACTCCCCTGACAAGTCCTACCAATGAATATTCAGGACTGATTTCCTTCAGGATGGACTGGTTGGATCTCCTTGCAGTCCAAGGGACTCTCAAGAGTCTTCTCCAATGCCACAGTTCAAAAGCATCAATTCTTCGGTGCTCAGCTTTCTTTGTAGTCCAGCTCTCACATCCATACATGACTACTGGAAAAACCACAGCTTTGATTAGATGGATATTTGTTGGCAAAGTAATGTCTCTGCTCTTTAATATGCTGTCTAGATTGGTTATAGCTTTTCTTCCAAGGAACAAGCAATTATTTCTAGAGTTTATCTAAAAGCTGTTTTTTTCTCCTTTACTCTTAGAGATCACAGGAGATTAAGTTCCAGAGAGCTCAGGTAGATCATTTACATCTCAAAGGTACAAGAGGAGAGTCAGCTCCTTTGAGAGACCTATCAATGGCTTAAATTACAAAAGGCTCAGTTTGATACAGTAGCAGAGCCATTAGAGGCCATTGTTCTCCAGATCTCTAGGAAGCCCCGGTTAAACAAGGACAGCCACCCCAGCGCTCTTCATACTGGTGGACAGACAACCGAGGATATGCTCCGCAACTTTTGAGATCACCTCTGGAAATTTTGGGCCCAAATGTCAGTGGATGCCCTTGCAACTTTCCACTCCCGTCCTGTATTTCCAGACATCTCGGAGCTCAGGGGAGTTCCCTTGGTCTCCTGGCTGCTCTGCCAATTGTTGGGCTGAACCCTACAGGCCTACAAGGTCTGTACTTGCTCAGCTTCAAGTCCAAAGAAATAGCCCAGAGTCAATGATGGAGACATCAGAGGTTTAATGGATGGCGGAGCTTACCTGTCTGAAGGAAGGGCCTGGAGCAACACCCCACTAAGTGTGGCAGACATCAAGCAGGACTTGGCGTCAGTCTTTGCTCCATCCCAGATGGTAGGGGCTGGGAAGGGAAGGGGAGATGACTAGTTTTAGGGGAATTGACATTAGGTGGGCTCACTGCCCAGGAAAACCAGCAGAGGAGCACACCCTTCACAGCCCCCTTTGATAAGAACAATCACCAGCTGGGGCCTAAGGCAAAAATATAGGAAGATCTGGTGCATAAGATATAGGTGAAGCAGGCACTAGTCAGGCAGGGGAGTTCAGAGAGTGAGAGAACAGACATCTTGAGTGGCTTGATCATACAGCATATGATCAAGCAATGTTACTTCTGGATATATATATCCAAAAAAGTAGAAAACAGCATCTTGAAATATTTCTACACCCATGTTCTTAGCAGCATTATTCATAGTGCCTAAAACATGGAAGAAACCCAAGTGTCCATTAACAGATGAACAAATAAGCAAAATGTGGTATATACATGTAATGGAATATTATTCAGACTTCAAAAGGAAAGATATTGACATATGCTGCAACATGGATGAACGTTGAGGGCACGATGCAAAGTTAAATAAGACAGTCACAAAAAAACAAATATTTTATGATTCCACTTACACAAGGTTCCTAGAGTAGTCAAATTCAGAGAGACAGAAAATAAGATGGTGGTTACCAGGGGCTGGGGGAAGGGAGTTTGGGGAGTTAATAGGTACAGTTTCAGTTTTGCAAAATAAAATTTAGGAGATGGATGCTGGTAACAATTGTATAACAATATGAACGTAATTCCACTGAACTGCATTCTAAAAAATGGTTAAGATGGTAAATTATAAATGTGTATTTCACCATAATAAAAAAGATCTTTTGTTTCATCTTGGGGTTTCTTTTTGCTTGCAGGATCTCAGTTCCATGACCAAGAATTGAATGCAGGCCACAGCAGTGAAAGCCTGGAATCCTGACCACTAGGCCACTGGGGAAATCCAAAAAAAGGTGTTATTTTTTAAAAGTCAGATAGACATCTTGGATCAAAGATGAAGAATTATAAGAAAACCACATAACATTCAAAACATTTAATAAAAGTTCAGGATAATGTACTTAGTCAGTATATTTATACAAGAAAAAGCAAACATTCCACAAGGAAAACTTATCAGGCCATTTGCCAGTTTATTCCACTGAAAATATATTTCAAAAACCTGTCAGATCATTGTTTCTAGATATTAGAAAAAAAAGAGTGGAGCAACTAATTTCCTTTCATTCATCCTTCCCTACTTTTCCTGCCAGAATCCATACCCCTCAATTAGGTCCGAGCCAGGTCTTCTCAGAGTGAGAGGGTGCATCAGCATTCCCAACACTTGGCCCCAGACTTCATACCTGAAAGTGTTAGTCACACAGTCATGTCTCACTCTTTGCAACACCATGGATGGATCCTCCATCCAGCCACGGGATTTTCCAGGCAAGAGTACTGGAGTGGGTTGTCATTGCCTTCTCCAAGTTCCCCAAACGGGGATCCAGAGAATGCTGTCACCCCCACCCCCAGGCGATTGCTGAGAAGCTGGGGGAATGCAAGAAGCAGCCATCTGCCACTCAAGGTGAACAAGGAAACAGGATTTGGCCCCAGATAGCTGAGAAGGAAATGGCAACCCACTCCAGTACTCTTGCCTGGAAAATCCCATGGACAGAGGAGCCTGGTGGGCTGCAGTCCATGGGATCACAAAAAGTCGGACACAACTGAGCGACTTCACTTTCACTTTTCACTTTCATGCATTGGAGAAGGAAATGGCAACCCACTCCAGTGTTCTTGCCTGGAGAGTCCCATGGACGGAGGAGCCTGGTGGGCTGCCGTCTATGGGGTCGCACAGAGTCGGACACGACTGAAGCGACTTGGCAGCAGCAGCAGCAGCAGCAGCAGCTGAGGTGCAAATGTAATGAATGAATTCAGTGAGCCAGAGGCTTCCATCTTCCCATACACAAAATGCTACATTCCTTAACTTGATATCTGATCTTTGATGTTCCCACTGCCTGCTCCCTTTGTTGCAAACACATATATAGCCTGACTTTCCCTCCTGCCTCCTTGGAGCAGTTTTCTCAGAGCTACTAACATGCTGTCTCAGGGCTTGGAGTCCTAAACATTCCCACCAAATAAGATAACTCTACTTTCAGGTTGTAGAGTTACTTTAATTCTACAACTAAATAACTATATTTTTTTAGGCGATACTACATAATTTTATTACATGTTTTTACACTATTTTCATATATAAGCAAAAAAGGTATTTAGCAGTAGTGGTCTGCAGCCTCCAAGATGGCCCCCAACAACCTTTCTTCCTGGTGTTCACACCCTGGACAATCCCCTCCCCTTGAACTTTGTCTGGATGTAAGGATTAACTTCTAATGAGCAGAATATGGCAGAAGTGATGGGATATCACTTCCAAGATTAGATTATAAAATATATTGCTTTTGGATAGCAGAAACTAATACAACATTGTAAAGTAACTATACGCTGGTTAAATATATATATATACATATATATATATATATATATATATATACACACACACACATATAGTTTTTGAGATTTATCTATGTCAACATAGTTTACCATACTAAATAAATATATCACTGCTGCTGCTAAGTCGCTTCAGTCGTGTCCCACTCTGTGCGACCCCATAGACAGCAGCCCACCAGGCTCCCCCGTCCCTGGGATTCTCCAGGGAAGAACACTGGAGTGGGTTGCCATTTCCTTCTCCAATGCATGAAAGTGAAAAGTGAAAGTGAAGTCGCTCAGTCGTGTCCAACTCTTAGCAACCCCGTGGACTTCGGCCTACCAGGCTCCTCCATCCATGGGATTTTCCAGGTAAGAGTCCTAGAGTGGGTTGCTATTGCCTTCTCTGAAATATATCACAGTTTATTTATTTTTAAGTTGATGGACTTTTATATTTGTTTCCAATATGTGCTACCACAAAAACGGCTGCAACCGGGACTTCCCTGGTGGTTCAGTGATTAAGAATCTGCCTGCCAACAGAGGGGACACCAGTTCAGTCCCTGGTCGGTGAAGATCCCACATGCTGCAGGGCAACTAAGTCAGTGTGCCACAGCTGCTGAAGCCCACACGCCTAGAGCCTGTGCTCCTCAAGGGAGGCCACCAAGGTGAGAGGCCCAAGCAGGGCAACAAGGAGTAGCATCTGCTCTTTGCAACTAGGAAAAGCCTGCATGCAGCAACGAAGACCCAGCACAACCAAAAATAAATAAATAAAAATTTTTTAGATATTGTTGCAATCAATATTTTTCCTTTTTATCTTTTTTTTTTTTGGACTGTGCCACATAACTTGTGGGGTCTTAGTTCCCTGACCAGAGTCTAAACCTGGGCCCTTGGAAGTGAGAGTTCAGATTCCTAACCACTAGACTGCCAGGGAATTCCTATTTTTCCCACTTCTTATTGAATTAGCTTTAATTTCATAAAAATGCACATAAAAATATTCAAGTCAATATTTTAGTCCAGGAATCAAAAATAACTAGACGTAAAGAATGTATGATTTGCCTAGGCTAGTATGGGGCTTCCCCGGTAGCTCGGCAGGTAAAGAATCCGTCTGCAATGCAGGAGTTGCAGGAGAAACAGGTTCGATCCCGGGTTGGGAAGATCCCCTGGAGGAGGGCATGGCAACCCACTCCAGTATTTGTGCCTGGAGAATCCCATGGACAGAGGAGCCAGGCAGGCTACAGTCCATAGGGTTACAAGAGTCGGACATGACTGAAGAGACTGAGCATGCAAGCAAGCAGACTAATATGGCATGTTTATATTTTTAGGGCAAAATATAATCTGCCATGGATTTCTCCACAGTAACATATCTAAGTAGGTGATGTTGACATTGTAAAATACAATAAAGACAGCCAAGGAACCATATTCCAGGCCAAGGCTGATGGAACACAGGCAGCCATGGTCTCACAATTCCTTGATTATGTACAAATGAAACTAGTTAGCATGAATTTTCCTTTTCTGCTCTTAAGCTTAGATTTAACTGCAGAATTTCCCAATGGATGCTTCTTTTGTGCTTCAGTGGGAGACCTCCTCACAGATGGATTCTCTATGCGTCACTGGAAGAAAGGGGTCAGGGAGCAGAGCCCCAGCCGTCAGTGCTCTGTTGAGCGGGGATTCAACAGGCTGTGTCTAGAGGGACCACAGGAGTTAAACTGAAGTTGTAAACCTCCTCAGAAATGGGAATATGCTCTGTCATCATCTCTCCTGGCAAAATAAGACTGGTTAAAATGTCATCATGAATTAACAAGCATGCCTGCATGCTTCATGGTGTGACAAAGGTCTTAAAAGGTTCTCTTCTATTTTTGATTTACAGACTTTTAAAGCTGACATTAAAAATTATTCCTCCCATACAGGGTATTCGGTCAAATGGTATCACATTTTTGGATAAGCTTGGTTACTTGTATTAAATCTCTTTCTTCATATTTCCTATCACGTGTGGATAGGAAAGGAGAATCCTAATCCTGCAGACTCTTGCCTCCCAGTTTTAGCTGAAGCTAGAGCAGCAACCTACCCCCAATACCCCCACCCACATTAAGACACAAAAATATTAAATAGAGAAAAGCCAGCTTTGATGCAAGTTACAAATATAGTAATACCCCTCGGTGCCCTGCCTTGAATGGCTGTTGTTCTTAGGCACACGGAAGGCAATCTATTTAAAGGGTTGTCAGACATTTCAAAGAACTTGTATTACCATTTCATTACAACCTAAGATTTATTCAAGAAGAAACCTAAAGATTGCCTTTTAAAAAAATTCCTTCATTATTTGAGTCATTATCAGAAGCAATCTATCTCTCTCTCAAAATACACTGTATCTCATGCACGTCAACCAAAGAAAAACATACTAAGCACAACTTTCAACCAAAATTGAGCTATGTAGATGCTTCAGAACATAAGAAGCAACAAAAATCAGCCAGTGCCGGTCTCCCCTGCCACCTGGTCCTGAGCCTGCCCTCCTCTCCTGACCCCAAGCTGCAGCCTTTCTCCTGGTCACTAATTGGTTCACCTTAAACCCTCACCTGCAGAGCCCATGGCCTCAGTCAGGTATAAGAAGCGCTTGAAAAATACCCGTGGCACAAATACAACTGTAAAATAATAGACTGAAGGGCTGTCCCATGTAGACCATGAAGCTAGCAGAGAATGAAGGTGATACAGCTTCTGCAGCACCCTCTGCGCCCACTGTCCTCGGGTGAGGCGTCCCCAGGGAAGGTCAACAGAACAAAGTAAGGTCACAGAATATCCTTCCTGCTTGCAGGTCATTAGGCAGACAAATGCCTTCCTGTATCGGGAAAGATGATCTGATGGAGAATCAAGCAAGCACGGAATTGAGGAAATTAAAGGCATTTTTCAGGCAGTGGGTGCAGGAGTAAATGCCCCTGATGTGTAACCCGTTGGAGACTATTTTACAGCCTCCACCCCAGATTGCTACTCACTTAACGTGTTCCCAACCAAATGTGAGTTGCCGCAAGAACTCAGTACTCTCCATTGGATAATTCTGGAAGGTCGTAAGAGGAATTTATGAGCGGTGGTTTCTGAGAAGGGGACAGAAAGCAGAAGTTTAATGTGTAATGTTTTGCACTATTTTTTTTTAACCTTGTGCTTAGTATTTTTCCATTGAAAATAGTCAGTTTAAAATGTTTGATAAAAGAAAATAAACTCAAAATTATAACCTATTTCAAACCAAACCTAACCAAAAGACTGTGCTCGGTTTTCCTTTATTAATTTCACTAGCTGTGCCTCTGAGGGGACAGGGCTTCCATGGCATGTTAAGGAAAAAAAAAAAAAAGAAAGTTTAATTTACTGCTGAGGACAACCTGGGGAGAAGGAGGGTGATTTCCTGTTCACGCCTGGAAGGGACCCTCCTGAGAGCAGGCACAGGTCCTCTGACATGTTTGCTGCCTGTGAGAACAGCATAGCTGGTGCTGGAGCCCTCAGATCCTCCACGAGACACCATGAACCTGTGTGGGGGTGGTCGCTAGAGATGATTCTTCATTAAAGGATGATTAAAACAAGGGAGGATTCAGTGTTCTGTGTAGGGAGGAAAACTGAAGATTTTCTGGGGAAGCGGTTTTGTGTTTGTGCTTTTTGTGTCTCTGAGAATCCCAAGGTGACTTCTTCCCAAGGGTAGAATTGTGTGTTCCCCACCCCACAAAAAAAGATATGTTGACATCCTAGCCCTCAGAACCTCAGAACTTGATGAGGCTTGCACACAGGCCTTTACAGAGGTCATCAAGTTAAAATCAGGGCCTTGTGGTGGGCTCTCATGTGCCATCACTGGTGGCCTTATTAAAAGGGCAGTTTGAGCCCAGAGACAGACATGTATGTGAAGAGACACAGGGGGGACGCCCGTGAAGGAGGGGGCAGATATTGAAGCCAAGTTAACACGTGGGGTGTCAGAAGCTGGACAAGGCAGGACAGGTCCTCCCCTTACAGATTTCAGAGGGAGTGCCTGGCTTGCAGATTTCTGGCTGACAGACGATGGATTCCTATTGTCCTGAGCCGCTTAGTTTGGGGCTCTTCGTTACGGCAGCTCTGGTCCTAATGCGAACCTCCCCTGTATCTCCTGGGCTTACCAGCCCTCTGTGACCTCTGCCAGGCCTCAGTGCCTGTGGCCTTTTGCCTCAAATCCCACCGATGCCCTCTGTTTCACCTCATTGCTTTTAGTTCCCTTGTGCTGCCGGCACTTCCAGGCCTTGGCCCAGTTGGTCTCCATGCTTGAAAGGCTTTCGGGGCCTGGGGGCCTTCGTGGCTGTCGCTTCTCACTCATCCTCAAGTCTCAGCCCTCGGAGGCATCCCCTCAGGGTGGAGAAGCTCCCATGCCCAGCCCTACCGTTCCTCCCCTCTCCCCCACTGCTGTGCCTGCTGAAAGTGTCTCTGTGCGTCTGTCCAGCCTGTGAGAGTAACTCCCTCCAGAGCAGGGACCACGTCATCTTCATCTTTTGCTCCCAAGCCCGCCACAGTATCCAACACACAGATGCTCAGTGCATTGTTCCTGAGATGAACTGCCCTCTGAGTACCTGCTGAAGTGGAACCCTGTCAGGAGATGCTCTGTCATTCCAGCCAGCTGCAATAGGAGTCAACACCCAGAACCTAAACAGCCTTGTGGGGGATCAGGAAGGAGACACACCATGACAAGGAGAAACTGGGGCATCTGGTCTCACTTCTGTAACTGTTACTTGTCCCCACTCAGAGGCCCTGCAAGAGACAAGCCCAGAGCAACAAACGGGGCCTCAGGAGTGGGACCTGGTCTGGGTTATAAATCTGCAACATCTGGGGTGTTTTTCCCCCATCATCTCTCATTCATCTACTTGTACATCTGCCTTGACTGCATTTGGTAGTGAGTTTCTTTGGGGCAGTAACCTCCTCTTCAGAGAGTGTTATTCAGGGACCTCTGGGAACTGAAGAAATAATGGCTGGATTGAGACTGCAAAACCAGGAGACTGAACAAATGGGTAGAGGTGAAAGAAGGCTCTGGAAGAAGTACATGGTCTCATCCCCTCCCCCCACACTTGTTTCTTATAAGATAAAAGGAACACGTTTAAAGAATTAATGATTTAGAAAGAATAAAAAAAAAGTGGAGGTGAATGCCCTCTTTTTCTAAGGCAAGAACATTTTCTCTTGATCATCCACAAATTATAAGATGACATATACTAGCATGCTATTTCATTAACAAATTACAGTCCATTCTCCACAGTGGAGGTATAAAGAAAAAGTTCACCTAATAGGAGAGGTTAGCTCCTAATTAGGATCAGACTGCAGAATTTGCCAGGTGTAATTTTCCACTGCAAATTGTTCTCGAGTTGACCTTGGCTGGTATTAAGGACATGGGTTTGAAAACACATCGTTCTTTTGCCAGCACGTCCCAACAAATCTCCAGCGCCTTCCACATCTGTTACTGAGTCTGTCTGCACCCCCAGCCTCCTGCTCCCCAACTATCCTGCCTTCCTCCAGCTTTAGGGACCTTCCTGAAGAGAAATTAACATTTACTGAGTACGTTGGAGTAGTAGAAAGGACACAGGACTTGGAGTCAGACAGTCCTGGCACTGAGTCATGTCTCCACTACCTACTCGCTGCTCTGTAGTTTCACTGAAACTGGGTCTCCAGTTGAATGATGAAATGATGAGAACTACTTTCAGAGTTGTAGAGGTTCATCGTGAGGGTGGTGTGAAGGGATGAGGCAAGCGCTCACATGTGTTATTTTCCTTCTCTTTCAAGTCTAGTGAGCAACTCTGTGAGCCTGGCATTCCCCCTCATTCCACAGCTAAGACGCCCAGAGAGGCCAAGTGAGTCTCTCAAGGACGTTAACCCGCATATGTTGAGGGCGGGCTTTGAACCTCTGACCCCAGAGGTCCAGCTCAACCACACTGTCCACTCCGGCACAGTGACCTTGAAGATCAGCTGCTCGAGCTCACACATGGGGTGTGGGCCTCCCAAAATGTAGGTGCTAATTAACCACAGTGGCTGTTGATGTCTTTCCACCCTTTGGGACATAAAAAGTGAGTCAGGGGGAGAGGTTGGGGCAGCCAAGGTGACCCTGGGAATGGATCTCCTCCCTTCCTCCAACCCTGTCCCCCTCACCAGGCTGCCACAGGGGAGTTCCAGCTTACCCTGCTACCCCAGTGGCTTCTAAGGAGATTGTGTAAAAGCCTTGAGAGATGAATGCTCTTTCTTTCCAAGCAACCACCACCACCTACCCTCTCACCCCGTCTCACCTCCTCTCCCCAGATATCTTGTGAGGCCCCAGGTGTGCTGGCTGTGTGTGTAGCTGAGGTGGTGATTTTGTAACGAGGCAAGAATCAGGGCTTTATACGATCACTTCATCCATATTGATTGTTTCACCACATGAATAGGAAACCTGTGGAAAAGTTCTATAAATGTTCATCAAGAATTCCAGCTCCCTAAGTCAGCACTTAGGAAAATTTTGGGGTTTTGAAAAATTTTCCAGAGGTTCCAGAGATGTGAATGTGACCTTCAGAGACAGGACAACGGTGGGAGGGGAGAATGATTTCCAGCTCAGGCCACTTGTGCTCTCATATTACTACAATGAATGTCTGGGAAATCTTACCTGAAAAGACCTTGAAAATAGAATTAATAGAATCTCCTCAGACTTCAACTTTCCTTGACCCCCCCCCCTTTTAGGGTTTGCTGTCTCAATTTGCCCTAAACAGGCCCCACTTGGGCTGCCTGAGAACTATCATCAAGAAAGAAATTTTAAGAAAAACAAAATCAGTTAAAATCCCTAACATTTAGAGATCAAAGAATATCATAGGTTATGGAAGACAGAGAAGTAGCAAAAATGAAAAATAAGAATGCAGTAATAATTTGTCTTACCCAGTCCTTATGGCAGGTGATCTAAAGTCTTCATAAAACGGGAACCTTAAAGTAGAGATCTTAAACACTCCAGTGAGTTTTAAAGGTGAACAGTAAAAGATTTCTCTTTTTCCTCTTGCATCTTAAAAGGAATTGTGCAAATTTAAACAATCTTCCTTTGGTTGAAAATGACTTACGAATTTGATTATATAAGTACTCAAGTTTACAATAATGATTGGAAATCAGTCTGACTTTTAGCAAATCCCCGAAATAGCGTCTGAACGAGTGTTATTGACTTCAGAGTCATTAGCTCAGAAGACTCTGCTTATTTCAACAATGAAGTTATCTCCCACAAGTGTTTGAAACTTCCTTTCTAAAATCAATTCAGAACCCAAGGTATATTTCTTAGTAGTGGCAAACGTTTGTTCTCTAAGAGAAAATTTGACTTTTGGAAATGACCAAAAATGAACATTATCAGTCTTGGTAAAAACAGCTTTGATCAAAAACAAAATGAGACTATGATTCCAGAGACACTGATTTTGAAACTAGTTCCCAAAGAGAAGTCTAAAAAAGTGTTTTCCACAACAGCAGCCTGTTGGAGTAGGAGCTTGCCCTGCCAAGCTGGATGTTCACTCAGCTGTATGAAAAGTCATTCTCTAGTTTTCTTGAGCCTAAATCTCAGTATTGAGTTTTTTCCTAGTCGCTTTTCACAAAGTTTTAATTAACCACTTACAACTTGATGATACTACGTCTCCTTTCACCTGGGATCAGTGATTATTTTTTTGAGAACTTTCTGGTGTAGAAAATTAGAGCCCACAGAACCAATTAGCTGGTGGATGAGCCACTGTAGATTTGCCCAATAGATTTATTCTTTAGTTTACAGCATTTTCTGGCATTTATAAGCTGTTAAGATTAGAGTTACGTTATAGCTTTACCATGTTTCTGATGCCAATAACCTATGGAGGTTAGCTGGGCCTCCTCTCCTCTCTAATTTAGAAGCTCATTAGGAGACGTTTATTTACTTCAAAAGTGCATGACTATCAAGGTTATCAAGTGCTAATCCCTGCCATCTCATCACAAAGACAAAATTTTTCTACACCCACAATGTTTATGAGTGCCTTTTGCTCGGTTCCTGTGGCAACTTCTCCATATTCTGGCGCAAGATCCAGGGTGGTACCTACAGGAAGAAAAAGGATAAAGTTATTTCTAAATGATGCTCTCCCTGCGCCCACTTGAGGCATCTGTGTGCTTCCTTGTGGTCCAAGTCTGCCTCTTTTACCCAGCCGAAAATAAAGCACACGAGCATCTTCCCTTTTCCAGTGAACGCCGAGGCTCGGCCACAGAGGGTGAGATGGAATCCTGGTGTTTGGGAACACAGTGGAGTCACCCGGGCTACCAGGGGTGCCTGTTCTGCAGAGGTCAGCTGTCACAAGCCCATCTGAAATTGGCATCAGGCTAAAACAGGGTGTGTGTCCCCCTGGGCCATATCAGAGGAGAGTGCTCAGAGGAGGAGACTCAGGCGTCTTAGAAAACTCCGGGTCAAGCGACACAGGGACCTGCCTGCAAAGAGCCTTTCAGATGGTGACTCCTAAAGACAGTTGTTTTGCCTACTGACCCAACCTGATATTTTGGGGTTGGGGTGTCCAAGTTTTTCCTCCCCTGGACAAAAGGATAAAGGACTTCATGCTGGTCTACATTTAATGTGAGTGTTTATCTTTGTCACTGATGTTTACCTGGAGATTTTTATAATATTAATATAACTTAATGTCATATATGTAAGCTGAGCTCTGATGTATATACTCTTTTCTTTATATAATCAAATCTTTGTGACTCTAGATTAGGGAAAGGTGCCATATTTATCCCTTTTAAATGTGTGTTAGTTGCTCACTTGTGTCTGACTCTTTTGTGATCCCATGGACCTTAGCCTGCCAGGCTCCTCTGTCCATGGGATTCTCCAGACAAGAATACTAGAGTGGATAGCCATTCCTTCTCCAGGGATCTTCTGACCTAGGGATTGAACCAGTATCTCCTGCATTGGAGACAGTCTGTCTTCTTCACTGCAGCTGGATTCTTTACCATCTGAGCCACCAAGGAAGCCCCAGTGATTGTTTGTAATTCCTAAACACCCAGGATGGCTTCCCAAAATGGAACGTGAAGCTAGGTGATTCTTCTAAATTGGCATCAGGTAATTATTTGCTCAAGAAGACAAAGAACATAAAGTTAGATTCCGAATTGAATCCCTAAGTTTAGAGTAAGTTTTCTATAGGATACATTCTACTGACAAATTTGCAGCTACTTTGAAACACACAGAATCTGCTTTGGAAAATGGGTTTTTGCCTGGAGTCAATGTATTCCTGTAGGATCACATGGCCTGTCTCTGGTGGCTGGCTGCCTAAGAAGTAAAGAGGAGAAAGGACCAAAGAAAATTACGGATAAACTAGAAGGATTATACACTATGGTGCTTCCCTCCTCCATGCCCCTTGTTGCTTTATTTCTCAATCCTCACTTGAG
The DNA here is from genome assembly GCF_029378745.1 of Bos indicus. Classification (NCBI taxonomy): domain Eukaryota; kingdom Metazoa; phylum Chordata; class Mammalia; order Artiodactyla; family Bovidae; genus Bos; species Bos indicus. Next base: position 49,704,499 of record NC_091768.1, read on the forward strand.
AAGCTGGTAGTAACTTAAATATATGTTGTTTGTACAGATAACTCATAATTTGTCACAGTATTGTCAGCACGGAGGACATTTTATTGAGAGAAATCTCCTTGCAAAATATCTCTCCTCCCACACATCAAAATACCCCCGTTTTTGACACATGTAAATGTGGTTTTAATAAGGGAATAAAATACAGACTCAGGTACTCCCTCTCCTTTGTTTCTTCAGCCTTTCTCTCTCTCTCTCTTCACTTTTTATTTTTGAATTTACTAGCTTGTTGAGGAAAAGAAGGGGTGGGTAGGTGCTATGTGGAGACAGTCATGATGAAAATCTCTAGCCCCTGAGGGACACAGGTCAAATTTCTCTGTGCGCTGGCAAAGAAACCCATAGTCACTGCCAAAACCACAGAGTAAAGTCTTCACAAAATCCCCTCAGACGGCGATGTTTTCAGAGTTAAGCCTTTTCATTTATATTTGGACAACCACCTGTTGACTTCTACTGGCGCTTGTCAAGGGCGGATGGATAGCGGGAACCTGCAGCAGAATTAGCCCATTCAGAGGGCTTGATGCTCCTCTTTGAAGAAGTTGCCATTGTTTTCAGTGGAGCCTAGTCAAGGCTCATAAGATCAAAACATGAAAAACAAAAAAGGAAAGAGTTTACTTGGGGCAGGGTCTCGCTCTCCTCTTGTGATTATCACAGCTTCCACAGGCCATCCTTTTAAATCCAGGAATCGATCAGGGCAGTCTTTACGATGCCTTTCCCAGTCCTGAAATGCGGTGGGTGAGAGCCAGGGAAAGACAAGGGAGAAAGTCCAGGACAGCAGGGCCTGCTCCATGGCTGCTGCTCTGCCTGAGCATTTTCCAGGGCCAATTCTGCTCCTACCATGAAGAAAGAGGAGAGGATGAAGGCAAAGGAAAGCCAGGGGAAGCGAACAGATTGCAAAATGTGCTTCATTTAAACCCAATCTCAGATTTGCGATGGGAGAGTTGACCACCATAGGATGGCATCTTTGGCAAGGTGCAGACAGTTCTAGGCACTGACAATGAGATGCCCAGTCCTCCAGCCTGCCTTGATCAGGCTCTTCCCAAGTATTTTGTGAGCATTTGCTATACCCTAGGCCTTATGGCAACTCAACCATGAACCCAACATGGATCCTGCCGAAATGAAACCATATGTTGTCAATTACCCTTACCAATCCCCAAAGGAGACAAGAAGACAAAACTCAAAACCGTAGGCTTGTTTTTACTGAATGAAATATTCCAAAGTCTCTTTTTGGAGACAATTTTGCGGCTAGTTCAGTAGCATGAGCAATGGATGGTGGCCTTTACTTACCAGCATGATATGTGTACACTGCAGATCCAGAATTAGGCAAAGAATCCAGAGTCACAGAGGCAGCTCTGCTGAGAGAACCAGCCTTGCCCTCCTCCTGCGAGTGCTGTGACATCTTGACAAGAGTGCACGTTTAGCTCACCAGCTTCCTCCTGTGGCTCCCCTTTCCCTCCCACAAGCCACTCATTTCAGAACTACTTCTCTCCTGACCTGCCATGGACATGGGCCCTTCACTCTCATCCACATCGACAGCAGCCAGCACCTCAGGCACCCAAAGGGGCTTCCTTAGAGCAGCAGAGGGTCCACAGGCTCTGGGCTGGGCACTGGGGAAGCAAGGCCCAAAGTCAACACTTTGTCCTAAATTGGGTTGTCTGTGACGGGGTATGGGAGCCTGGAGAGTCTGCATTTGATTTTGCTGAGAGAGACACAAAGGCTTCTGTGTGTTTTTACTTGCTAAGTCATATCTAATTTTTTGCGACCCCCATAGACTGTAGGCCATCAGGCTCCTCTGTTTATGGAATTCTCCAGGCAAGAATACTGGAGTAAGTTGCCATTTCCTTCTCCAGGGGATCTTCCCAACCCAGGAATCAAACTGGCATCTCCTGCATTACCAGGCAAATTCTTTACCGCTGGCCCACCTGGGAAAAGGCGTCTACACTCCTAATTAAATCCAGCATCAACTGCAACCAGACCTGAGGCAAGGCTCAAGCGGGCAAAACAGGATTAGGGCTTCTGTGATGCTGGGGTTGCTTATGAGATGCTCAGTTCTCAAGATTTATCTTCCAATTCCCCGAACATGCATCTAAAAGTAGCATTTGGTTTTCTAAGCAATGAAACACATGTCAGTGAACACACATGTCATCGCCACAGCATAGCCAGGGGAAGAGGTAGGCACTCCGCAGAGCAAAAGAGAGGGTTTTCTCAACTGCCTTCCTCCCCACCCTTGTGTCACTGCCTCTTTGATCCCAGGCGCTCATCTACCCTTCTCTCCAGATGGATCCCATCTCTCTATCATCTTGAGGGCCACTGTTCTTCCCAAAAGGCCATGAGCACCTTGTCTTGGCAGGTATTTCTAATAGAAATGGGCAGGCACACACAGAGTTGAAGTGAGAAGAGTTTGATGAAAGGACTACGCAGAGCAGAGCAGGGTTTGGGGTGTCACCAAAAGGATGACAGAGCACCTAGAAACTAGCAAGAGTAAGAAGCCCTCACCACCTCCAGGCCTAAGAGGGCAAGAGATGAGAGAGCTGCAGCTATACAAGAGGGCTATCCACCAGGGCTGGAGCCTAGGGGAGCATGACCACCACCATGGCCACAGCAGGAAGAGTATAAAATAGGAAACCATCCAGCCTTTCCCCTCTCCCATTCTCCAAAGGCTGCCCACTGGTTGAACTCAATCAGAAGCTGAAGAGAGCCCAGCTTCCCTCTGGGATCCTCTGAGGAAATTCAGTGCTGTGCTGGGGAGCAGAGAGCAGAGTCAAAGGCATAGAGAATGGATCTGTAGCAGAGAGTGCTGTGCTGTGCTTAGTCATTCAGTCATGTCCGACTCTTTGCGACCCCATGGACTGTAGCCCACCAGGCTCTTCCATGGGGACTCTCCAGGCTAGAATATTGGAGTGGGTTGCCATTTCCTCCTCCAGGGGAATCTTTCCAACCCAGGGATTGAACCCAAGCCTCCCACTTTGCAGGCAGATTCTTTATCATCTGAGCCACCAGGGAAACCCAGAGAAGGGTGATAGAAAATAACCAACACACAGCTACAAGGAGATTGTTCAGAAGCCTTCAATCTAATGGACACTGCATGACTCTCAAAGATGTACGTTGCCTTAATATTACTTCTGATTGCACACCAGACCCCTGAGCAAGGTTGTGCTACATACATTATCTCATTACCCATTTTACAGATGGTGAAAGTGAGATTCCATTAGCTTAAGTGTCTCCGGCAAGGTTTACAGCTAATGGTGGTGGAGTCAGGATCTGAATTTAAGTTTCTTTGACCATGGAGCCTATGTGCTTTACCCAAGGAAGATGCACCTACAACAGGACTCAGGGACTGGTGGGGTTCTGGGAAGGGAGGAAGAGGAGAGATCTGACAACGTCTTTTAGGGGTTGACCTTGTGATTGTCAAGCCTTGAGCTGGGGCCTTGAACTGAATGGGACAAGCAAGTCCTTAAAGTAAGGAACCGTTGGGTGGGTGTGTCAACACTCAATGTAGATGCAGATCTGGAAAGCATCTGGAGGTCTCAAAGCCAGGAAGAAAGATTGATAGCCATGGTATGGGTGATGGCCGACACCTTGGGGTAAAGAACACATGGGGAGCTTGCAGGGCAGGGATGAGAAAAGGACCCAGGTAGGGCCCTCTAAGCCCCCTGCATTGAGCAGTTCCTCCAGACTTGAAGAGAATCTTGTATCGCCTAGCATGGCACACGAGGCCCTCCTCCCCTGGGCTCCACATATGTCAACATTCCAGAGACTAACCCTTGTCTCTGTCCAGCCTGCCTCCGCTTTCCAAACCCTGCCTCCTTTCCCATGCTCTATGCCTTGCCTTGCCGGCACCCTGCTCCCACTTCACAATGTTTTGGCCTAGCCGATGGCTCCCTTCCTTGACCCTTAGTGGTTCCCACATCTCAACCATGAAACACAAGCTGTCTTATAAGGTCTGGGTCTTTTGTCTCCACCCCATCTGGAGAATTAGGTGCTCCATGAGTATTAGATGTACTAATTCAGGTGGTCCAGTGCCTTCCTACCAGGGTTTCCCTCCAGTGGCTAAAACTCTGTGCTCCCAATGCAGGGGGGCCTAGATTTGATTCCTGGTCAGGGAACTATATCCAGCATGTCACAACTAAAGTTCACATGCTGCAACTAAAGATCCCTCATGCTGCAATAACATATAGCAATGCATGCCAAATAAATAAATATCAAAAACAGAAACCTTTGATTCAATCACATGCTCATTCTGGAGACAGCCAAAGCCAAATTTCTTCTTTGATTCACACTATCCCAACAGTTTAGACTAATTTGTTATTCCTAAAACAGCTCCAAAAAAGTAGTGGCAGCATCATTGGAATATATGGATAGAATTTCAAAGGGACTATGCAAAAAGGACAGCACTTATTTGGAAATATATTACAGTGGCTAAACTCTCAGTAGGCTCATGAATCAGATCATCCAAGTTCATATTCTGCTCCTACTGCTCACTTCCTTGAAATCTGGGCAAGTGGTAATGTGTGCTTAGTCGTGTCAGACTCTTTATGACCCCATGGACTGTTGTCCACAGGCTCCTCTGTCCATAGAATTCTTCAGGTAAGAATACTGGAGTGGGTTTCCATGCCCTCCTCCAGAGGATCTTCCCAACCCAGGGATCGAACCCAGATCTCCCACAATTCAGGTGTATTCTTTACCACCTAAGCCACCAGGGAAGCCCAAGTTGTAATAGGGGTACCTATAAATAATACCTTTCATAAGATGGGCTTTCCTGGTGGCTTAGACAGTAAAGTGTCTTCTGGCAATGCAGGAGACCCAGGTTTGATTCCTGGGTCAGGAAGACTTAATGGAGAAGGGAATAGCAATCCACTCCAGTATTCTTGCCTGGAGAATCCCATGGACAGTGGAGCCTAGAAGGCTACAATCCATAGGGTAGCAAAGAGTTGGACACGACTGAGCAACTAAAATTTTCACTTCCGTAGGTTTGTCAAGCACATCAGATAAGATAGTGCTTAGCCCAGGGCCTGACAGGTAGTAAGGCCTTAATAAATGTTAGTGATCACTGTTATGATTACTTTTAGCCCATAGAGTCTAGTTCATTAAAGCCAGAAGGAACAGCACAGAAATTTTATCCCGATCACTTCATTCACAGATGTGGAAATAGATGCTCAGGCCATGGTCAGGCAGAGCTCAGTTGTCATAAAATGAGGCCCTCATGGTCTTTCCTCACTGCCCAACATTATTCAAGGGAAGGAATGATGCTTCATATCTGTACAAGTCTGCTTTCACTTACATTACAAGCAGTGGGACAGGGTGATCTAGATCTGTTTTTTGTATTTAATGTTCTAAAGATTGCTGGTGATCCTTATGGGAACACTGAAAGCAAACTTGGAGAACACAGTTGGAGAAGTCATGGGGATTTTTTGTGTGTGACAGGTTTCTGTTTTGTTTTGTTTCAGATCAATATCTCAGACACAGGCAAACACTTGTAATGAAAAAGTTCACCTATAGGTGGCAAACTTACACTGCTGGCATTCTGTCCTTGAGTGCCCTTGAAACAAATGTCACCAGGGATGGAGGTGAAAGTGAAATTTAAAGAAAGAAAATAAGAAAGCAAAATGGATCCAGAGATAACATTCTCACACAAATGCACGATGAACAAACACCCACATAACTTCACAAAATACTTAGTCTGATTTGTCTGCAAAAACACAGGCAAGAATTGCACCAAATACACTTACTTGAAATAGCTGGCAAGCTATTTCAAATAAATGCACTACAACACAGCACCCCCTGGCTTGCAGTGAAAAAGACACACTTCACCACCTTGAGAGCCCTGACAGTGCAGGGCCTTCCACAACAAAGCCCTTCTAGCAATAGCTTTCGTCTGGCGCAGCCGTTGTTCCCGATTTGACAGACGAGGAAACAGAAGCTCATACACACACAGAGCAGTAGCAGTGACGACTGGAGCCCAAACCTTTGGATTGCAAGTCTGATCTCTGTCTGCCGCTGTATGCTGCCTGTAATACAAGGCACAAAGTGACGAGATGATCCAGAACTGGGGATCGGGCTAATTCAGCTGGCTCTTATCATTCACAAAGGAGCCTCAGCTGGTTCTTCCAGAGCTTTTCTGAATAGTGTCCTCAGCTGCCCCAGCTAACCCAGACTTGCTCCCTAACCATGGTGGGGGGTGGCTGTTTACTAAAGTATAGGTCTGGACCCCCTGGGAACTCTAAGGAAGGTAATGAAGAATCTAATTTATCAGTAAGGAAAAAAAGTCTTTTCGCACTACTGAAAAATCTTTGGATATAATTCAATCTTTTAAAATATCTTTAATTAGAACCACATTAAATGACTTTAGACACAGAAAGAGAGTAAATCCACCCCCTGCTCCTTTCAAGAGTTTCCTATGTATTACTCCAGACCTATGACTATGTATTTACAGAGATGTGGATATATAAGTGTGCAGACAGAGGTTTTTTTACCCACTTCATATATCATTCTGCCACTTGCTTTTTCCATTTAACAATATACCTTAGAGGACTTCCTGAGGATATATGTCACTGGGTTTACTGTGGCATGGCGATTTATAGTTTGGATGTACCATAGTATATAAAACATCCCCCTACTGGTGGATATTTAGGTTATTTCTGCTTTTCACTATTGCAAACATTCTGTAGTGAAATCCTTTTACATATAACTGCACATGTGCAAGTAGCCCCCAAGGATAAATTCCTAAAAAATGAAAAACCGTTGGAACAAAGCATATATACATTTTCATAAATCTTGTTAGATCATCCCCCAAGAAGGCTGCATTCACTTTCGATTGACTCATTCCAGATTTTTTGTTTTCTTTCTTATTAACTTTCTATTCTCATCCTAGTCTCTGCATCACTGTTATCCTACATTCTAACTTTAACCTTAGAGTCTTCTTTCTCCCTCCTTCTCCCACATCCAATCATCAGAAAGCCCTGTTGGATACACCTTCAAATATGTCCAGAATCCCAGCCCCTCTCATCATCTCCACTGCCAGCACCTGGTGGAAGCCAGCATCATCTCTGTCCTAGATGCCTGTGTGGTCTCTTACACATCTCTCTGCTTCTGCTCTTGCCTCCTTCAAACTGTTTTCAGCACAGCAGCCAGAGTGACTCTGCTAACAGCAGGTCAGCCGGTGGCAGTCCTCTGCTTGAAGGGTCTGCACTTCACTCAGTGATGTCATCATGATGGCTTCCACACCTCTCCCCCGCCCCAGTGACCTGCCCCTCTCAACACTTCTCTATTCTCTCTTCCTTGCTCCATTCTGCTCCAGACACCCACCTTACTGCTATTCCACCAGCATTCCCCTCCCTCCAGATATCCCTTAAGTCCTTCACCCCCTTCAAGTCTTACTTCATCCTGCAAATGCCCTCTCTGGCTCCCCGTCTTCTTTGTTCCTATTGCTTTTCCCTGAGCACTTACAACCCTCTTACCTGCTATGTAACTTTTCATCATGTTCACTGTCTATGTCTCTGCCATGACTGGAACTGCCACACTGGTGGGGATCTTTGCTGTACTTTTTTTCACTGAAAAATCCTGAGTACACAGAGCAGTACCTGCTACACAATAAATGCTTAACAAATACCTATGCAATTGGAATTGCCATTCATTCCCCTGTTGTGGTTATGAAACAGATTCCCAGAGGAGTGATTTTGACACTGAGGCATTCCCTAGTGGATGATTTTGTCCTATGGATTTAAAAATAAGTTTCAAAAAGAAAAAGGAAATATTGGACATCATCCAAATATAAAATGTTAGCTATGTGAAAGACCATAAAAATGGAATAAAAAGACAATTTGGGGAGAAAATATTTGCAAATCACATATTCAACAAAGGGTTTATTTACTCAGAATGCATCAGTCAGTCAGTCAGTTCAGTTGCTCAGTCATGTCCCACTCTTTGTGACCCCATGGGATGCAGGATGCCAGACCTCCCTGTCCATCACCAACTCCACGAGTTTACTCAGATTCATGTCCATTACTTGCTGAAACCACCCAACCATCTCATCCTCTGTTGTCCCTTTCTCTTCCCACCTCCAATCTTTTCTAGCCTCAGGGTCTTTTCAAATGAGTCAGCTCTTTGCATCAGGTGGCCAAAGTATAGGAGTTTCAGCTTCAACATCAGTCCTTCCAATGAATATTGAGGACTGATTTCCTTTAGGATGGACTGGTTGGATCTCCTTGTAGTCCAAGGGACTCTCAAGAGTCTTCTCCAACACTGCAGTTCAAGAGCATCAATTCTTTAGCACTCAGCTTTCTTTGTAGTCCAACTCTCACACCCATACATGACTACTGGAAAAACCATAGCTCTGACCAGACTGACCTTTGCTGGCAAAGAAATGTCTCTGCTTTTTAATATGCTGCCTAGGTTGTTCATAACTTTCCTTCTAAAGAGTAAGCATCTTTTAATTTCATGGCTGCAGTCACCATTTGCAGTGACTTTGGAGGCCCCCAAAAATGAAGTCAGCCACTATTTCCACGGATTCCCCCTTTATTTGCCATGAAGTGATGGGACCAGATGGCATGATCTTAGTTTTCTGAATGTTAAGCTATAAGCCAACTTTTTCACTTCTCCTCTTTCACTTTCATCAAGAGGCTCTTCAGTTCTTCTTCACTTTCTGCCATAAGGGTGGTGTCATATGCATATCTGAGGTTATTGATATTTCTTCTGGCAACTTGTGCTTCATCCAGCCCAGCATTTCTCATGATGTACTCTGCATATAAATTAAATAAGCAGGGTGACAATATACAGCCTTGGCATACTCCTTTTCCTTTTTGGAACCAGTGCATTGTTCCATGTCTAGTTCTAACTGTTGCTTCCTGACCTGCATACAGATTTCTGAAGAGGTAGGTCAGGTGGTCTGGTATTCCCATCTCTTTCAGAATTTTCCACAATTTATTGTGATCCACACAGTCAAAGGCTTTGGCATAGTCAATAAAGCAGAAATAGATGTTTTTCTGAAACTCTCTTGCTTTTTCCATGATCCAGCGTATGTTGGCAATTTGATATCTGGTTCCTCTGCCTTTTCTAAACTAGCTTGAACATCTGGAAGTTCATGGTTCACGTATTACTGAAGCCTGGCTTAGAGAATTTTGGGGATTACTATACTAGCATGTGAGATAAGTGCAACTGTGTGGTAGTTTGAGCATTCTTTGGCATTGCCTTTCTTTGGGATTGGAATGAAAACTGACCTTTTCCAGTCCTGTGGCCACTGCTGAGTTTTCCAAATTTGCTGGCATACTGAGTGCAGCACTTTCACAGCATCATCTTTTAGGATTTGAAAGAGCTCAGCTGGAATTCCATCACCTCCACTAGCTTTGTTCGTGGTGATGCTTTCTAAGGCCCACTTGACTTCACATTCCAGGATGTCTGGCTCTAGGTGAGTGATCACACCATTGTGATTATCTGGGTTGTGAAGATCTTTTTTGTACAATTCTTCTGTGTATTGTTGCCCCCTCTTCTTACTATCTTCTGCTTCTGTTAGGTCCATACCATTTCTGTCCTTTATTGAGCCCATCTTTATATGAAGTGTTCCCTTGGTATCTCTAATTTTCTTGAAGAGATCTCTAGTCTTTCCCATTCTGTTGTTTTCCTCTATTGCTTTGCATTGATCACTGAGGAAGGCTTTCTTATCTCTCCTTACTATTCTTTGGAACTCTGCATTCAAATGGGTATATCTTTCCATTTCTCCTTTGCTTTTCACTTGTCTTCTTTTCACAGCTATTTATAAGGCCTCCTCAGACAGCCATTTTCCTTTTTTGCATTTCTTTTTCTTGGGGATGGTCTTGATCCCTGTCTCCTGTACAATGTCATGAACCTCTGTCATAGATCTGATAGACAGAGTCCCTTGAATCTTTTTCTCACTTCCACTGTATAATCATAAGAGATTTGATTTAGGTCATACCTGAATGGTCTAGTGGTTTTCCCTACTTTCTTCAATTTCAGTCTGAATTTGGCAATAAGGAGTTCATGATCTGAGATACAGTCAGCTCCCGGTCTTGTTTTTACTGACTGTATAGAGCTTCTCCATCTTTGGCTACAAAGTATATAATCAATCTGATTTTGGTGTTGACCATCTGGTGATGTCCATGTGTAGAGTCTTCTCTTGAGTTGTTGGAAGAGGGTGTTTGCTATGACCAGTGTGCTCTCTTGGCAAAACTCTATTAGCCTTTGCCCTGCTTCTTTCTGTACTCCAAGGCCAAATTTGCCTGTTACTCCAGGTGTTTCTTGACTTCCTACTTTTGCATTCCAGTCCCCTATAATGAAAAGGACATCTTTTTTGGGTGCTAGTTCTAAAAGGTCTTGTAGGTCTTCATGCTGCTGCTGCTAAGTCGCTTCAGTTGTGTCCGACTCTGCATGACCCCACAGATGGCAGCCCACCAGGCTCCGCTGTCCCTGGGATTCTCCAGGCAAGAACACTGGAGTGGGTTGCCATTTCCTTCTCCAATGCATGAAAGTGAAAAGTGAAAGTGAAGTCACTCAGTAAGTGTCTGACTCTTCATGACCCCATGGACTACAGCCTACCAGGCTCCTCTGTCCATGGGATTTTCCAAGCAAGAGTACTGGAGTGGGTTGCCATTGTCTTCTCCTGTAGGTCTTCATAGAACTGTTCAAATGCATAAAAACTCTCAAAACTCACAGTAAAACACCATAGAATCCAAGTAGAAAATGCACAAAGGACATCAACAAATGCACAACAACAACAACAGGACATCTGATGTTGTTCTGATCTCCAACATCAGAAGGGAGACAGAGATGGCAAACAAGCACATAATAAAATGTTCAACATCATTAACCATTAGGGAGATGCAAACTAACAGCATAATGGTATCAGACCTGCCAAATAAACAGTAAGGATAATACCAAATGCTGACGAAGATACGGAGAAACCAGATCACTTATACATCGTTGGTGGGAATATTAAATGGTACGCTCGCTCTGGAAAATAGTTTGGCAGTTTCTTTTAAAACTTAAAAATGGACTTCCCATACAATCCAGAAGTTGTACTCATGGGCATCCATCCCAGAGAAATGAAAACATATGTTTACATAAAAATTTATATCCAAATGTTCACCATGGTCTTTTTATACATAATATCCAAAAACTGGAAACCATCAGAATGCCCTTCAATGGGTGAATGGTTAAACAGACTATGGAAGCGTCATAGCATGGAATATTATTCAGCAGTAAAAAGGAATAAACTGTTGCTACATGTAACCACTTGGATCAATCTCAAGGGAGTTAATGCTAAGTAAAAGCACCAATCTCAAAGTTTCCATATTACAGTGTTCCATTTATATAACATTCTTGAAATAAAAATTAGAAATATAAAACAGATTGTTTATTGCTAGGATTTAAGAAGTAGAGCGGGGGAAGGGACAAGTGTTGCTGTAAAAGGCAGTGTGAAAGAGACTTGTAGTGATGTTACACACACACACACACACACACACACACACGAGTGCATTCATAAGTGGAGAAACTCAAATAAGCTCTGTTAACACTGAGGCAGGCAGGGTGAGAGTAAGGGATGCTTGGCATTCCCCCATACATTTCTTTGAAACCTAGTATAAATCTATAATTAGTTCAAAATGAATAGTTAAGAAAAATTTCAAAAAGCGATCCAGGCCAGCTAGTAAGTTCCTCCTTTTTCAGCCTAGAGATGTTTCTGCTTCCTTGATTTCGTGGGGATGTTTGCCCCTTGGGTTATTCCCTGTATTTTCAATGCATATCATCCCCTTCTACTTGATCATGTTCTAAAAGTTCCAAGCACTTTTCAAAAGAAAATCTTGAAACACTTACTTGGGTGAACATTATTTCCATGGGGTTCTGAGGAAGTTACTCAGCTTGCTTTTGGAAACTTGGAGAGCTGTCATCTGTCCCCCTCCTCATAGCAATGCTGAGGATTACAAATTCACAGAAGTTCCAATGAAGTCCTGAAATCATCGAGGGAGTGAGAATCCCCTCCACGGAGCGCCCTGCTCATTTTCCTCACTGCTCAGGGGCTCCCACCAAAGTGTCTCCTTTGTCAAGTGTCAGCTCATTCTAGAATGATGTGAAGAGTCTTTATGAGTTTACAGTATTACCAACTGTTGGATAACTGGTGGTTAATAACACTATTAAATATTTTGGGTCTACAGTAGATTTATACCCTTCCTCAAATTTCAAATTAGTCAACGCAAGTGTGATTTTCTGAAAGTTACCTAAAATGCATAAACTTACTGTTCAGTGGATTTTTTAAAAATAAATATATTCCACTATTTTAAGGCATTTCCCCATGAATTTGACCAACAGATTTAAAAATTATCTCATGCATGTTGATGTCAATACTTTTTCCAAACACTCTTCCCTCAGTTCTTCCCACCTGCACATGTTTCTCTGCTTCTCTTCATCACAGTAACCTTTCTTTTTCACTCCTTTACTTCTCCAGAACATGACCTTAGTAAACAAATTTGCTGCATCACTTCTAATACTCTCCTAGAGTAAATCATTATTTGCTGGTTGCTCTGACTAACACTGGCAACTGGAGTTAACCACTGAAACCCCTGCATGATGATTTCCAAAGGGTCATAATAAACATTCCTCGAATGTGTCACACAGCCTAGATTCAACAAGTGGGGCAGTGTTAGCCCAACAAGAGCTACTCCACAGAGCACCTTTGTGCAACTTAGGAAAAGGTATCTTCCCTGGGTAGGACATGGGACTGAGTCATAGCTGAATTTCAATCTTGACCTGCCCAGGTGGAGCACAAGCCCCCCACCTGGACCCAGAAGCTCTCCACCAAGTTCAGGAACACAAGCTTGGCTCCTTTTGACCTTTGCACTGATTCCATCATTGACTTGCATTGTTTCTAAGAGCAATCACTTGACCCTTTTTTGACACAATTTTTTCCTGGGTCACAGGAAAAAATACAAAATACTTAGACACAAGGTATTACAAACTCATCCTGTTACAAATTTCTTTTTTGTCCCCCCCGCAACAGTCACTGCAACCGTGGTGCCAATACTCATTGGGAGATCAGCAGATCACTGAGCCCTAGCCAAGCTCAAACCATTTTGGTTTCCTTTAATGAGGAAGAGGGAACTCTGGCTGGCTATTTTTGTCCTTGTTCAGCTTTCCTCTGTGGTCAGTCCAACAGTCATGACGTGCTGTCCAGGCTTTGAGACACACATTCTCTTCAGTTGAATAACATTTGACTCGCTGTCAATTTGCTGTGAAACACACCTCCCAGATTTCTACACTATGTAATACCAGCTCTGAACATTTCTCATTCAGTGTTCATCTCTGTCAGCTAGTCTGAAAATTGGAACCAGAAACACTTGACAAATCAATGGCCACATTATGGTTACAGGTGGTGACATATTGCTGCTGCTGCTGCTGCTTATTCATGAAACTGGAGGTTAAGACTCCATTTCTGAGATGTAAAGTAGGGAAAACCCCACATAAAGCACCAGCGTTGGACAGAATATCACATAGACAATTTCCAACTGAAATGCCAGTTATTAGAAGTCATGTGGAGTCAGGAGTTGCCATGGAATCCATTTGTTTCTAAACCAGCTCCTCCTGAAGGAATAGGTTTTCATTATCATGTCTTTCTTATAGGGAAGAGGGACAGAGAGAAAGAGAGAGACAGACAGACACACAGACAAATAGATGGGGCTGTTATTTGATATAAAACTATATTATAATTCTTATACACTCAAGTCCTAATATTAATCAGATATTTAAAACTTAAGGAGGGTTTTAATATCAGCTTTAACATACATTTATATTGTTGTCTGGTTTGGAGTAAAACAGTCACATTGTCATCACATGACTTCTGATTATTCAAGGAGAATATACGGTGGCTTATCATATGACATTTATCTTCACAAACAGGTTATCAGATCTCTGAGAATAAAAATAAATATGAAAACAGATCTAAGCCACAGTAGGCTGCACACTTGCAGCACCCTTGTTTTTTCCTCTGCTTTCTCCCTTGTATCATTTGTATTTAGATTCTTAACTAGATCATTATAAGTTTTTCCTGTGAAATTACTGCCAGGATCAGTCTGTCCCCTTGTTCCTTCAAGTTATCGGCTTAAATCATACAACACAGTTGGCTCGCATATGTTAATGTTTGAGTTGTTTTTATGGTAAAGTCTTCTTGTGTTTGCAGGTAAAATACAAAAACAATTGGTTCAAATATCAACCTGGGACAAGTGAATTTCAAAACATACAGAATCCATAAATTAACCACTATTTTAACATATGTACAATATAATTGAAGATAATTAGATCAATTGGATGAAAACACATTCAAATTATAATTGTATATTTATCTTATGTGTTTTACACTAAAGAATATTAAATATTTTATATGAGGGGTGAGGGAAATGTCAGTAGATGACTCCAGACCTTTGAACTTGTATTTCTGACTGTTTCCATTTCCCAGAGGTCTGGGGAGCTCTCCTCCCCAAGAGGTTCAAGAAACCCTCACCTCCCTTAAAAGTCAGGTCCCAGCTTTTCCTCCAGCCCAGGAACCTTAACCTTGTCCAGAGCCAAGATGGCCCCACCCTCAAATGTTTCTGGAAAGACCATTCAAGAGGAGAGAAATTTGAAAAGCCCTTAGGCATATGAAAAGATATTCACCTTCCATAATAAAAGAAAGACAAAAGTAGACTGATTTTTTTTTTCACCTACCAGATTGGCTAAAAAAAAAAAAAAAAAAGGCTATAATGTTCTTCATTGCAAAACTGTGGGAAAACAGCTACCCTCTACCCTCATGCACTGATGGTGGGGGCATCAATGGGCACAACTTCTGTGGACGGCGATGTGGTAGTATCTATTAGGAGTACAAATACACGTCCCCTTGGCCTAGCAATTCCACTGTGGGGAGTCTGTCCTGTGGTTACACTGCTACACAGGTACCTGACTGCTTGTGATAGTAATGATGAGGAACAACCTAAATGCCCTTGGTGGATGCCAGGTTAAATAGATTATACTGATATATTTCATAAGATAGAATGCTATAGGGATTTTAGAAAAGACAAGATGAAGAAGTTGTCATGGAAAGTGAACAAATCAAGGTGCAGGACAGTGTAAGGTATCAACCTTAATGTTTGCTTGAATATGTGTAAAGCAACTTTATAAAGATAGTAAGAAATCAGGTATTGTTGTATAGCAGCAGACACCAACTGGCAACCCAAGTCTGTTGGTTTGCATCTGCTTGGTTTGCACACCATTTTAAAATTGGATTTCACTTAATAATCTGATATCCAGGTAAGGAAAAAAAAGTGAAGCAGGCCAGGTGTTAAGAAATGGTGCTGATAACCTAATCTGTTTGGATTTTTCCAGCCAGTTTTAGGGTCATACCTCAGACATAACTAAAGCAGGGTGGAGGGCCTCTGCAGTGTGAGCCCTGAGGAGCCAATCCATTTTGTACCAGAAGCAGGGCTGTGACTTATGGATAAATACGACGGTCCCAAACCTCTCTCCAAGTTGCCTAAAGAGACTTAGGAACAGAACCTGTGACAAGACACACCTATCAGCCCCATCCTCCCAGCTATGCCCAGGGCAGCATTTGTCACAACAGGCACAGGACAGGGCCTAAAGCCCCTGGCAGTTTTAGAAGCCCATAATATGTTTTAATTTTAAGCTCTTGTACAATCAGAAGAAAAAATATAAAAGAATAATGAATATAAGATTATGAATTCAGCCGAACTTGCATTAATCTTTGCACCAACTCAATTGTAAAATATAACCTTTAGTATTTTTAACAGAGGAAGGGACCCATAAAAACCTAAGTGCCCAAGGACTTACAAAGTCATACTGTCCAAATGTGATGCTGAACGTGGCGCTGCACAGAACAGAGCATGACCACTCAGGAGGAGGCCTAGACCTCACAGGTCCCATGGGCCCAGCCATGGCTGCTTCTCCGAGGGACAGTCCCCCTGCACCAAAACCGCACACATCTTGAGTACATTATGCTTAAGAACTCCGCAAAATCAGGGAATGATTTCAAGGCCAAAAGGAGGACCAATAGGTTATCTGCCACTTTTCCAACGTGTCCTACCCTAGGTGGACTGGCGCAAACCCTGTGGACGTCTCCAGTGAGAGCACTGGAACTCCGGCACCTTCTGGGAGTACTCTGAAAACTTCCCTGTTCTTTGGAGGCCAAATTCCCCACTGAAGGCTGGCCTGGCTGGGTTTCCCTGGCCTCCTCTCTGTCATCCTGAGGGCACTATCCTCTTTCTTAAGAAGGTAGGAAGGACCCATCGTCACAGCCTCAAGCCTCACCCCTGGACCTCAACTAGACAATCAGATTCTTTTAAGCCAAATGCTCAGGCTCCTATAATAGGACTCTCACTTTAAATCTTTTCCCTCCAGACTGTCTTCTCCAAAGACAAGCTGAGAAAAGGCAGACTAAAGCAATGGTTCTCAAACTGTGGTTCCCTGATTGGCAGCATGAGCATCATCTGGGAACATGTTAGAAAGGTGACTTTACTGGGTCTCATCCCAGATCTGCTGAATCGTAAACTCTGGGAGCAAGGACAAGCCATCAGTGTTTTTCCAGGCCTCCCCAGGCAATCCCCATATAGGCTCAAGTTCCAAAACCACCAGCCAGGAGCAAGGCTGCCCAGCTTTTCAAGGGCAGGTTCCCAAGGGCACAGAGGTGATGAGTCTGGCTAGAGTGAAACTCCAACATGCCCCAGATGTCAGAGGCACTTGGTTCCCGTCCCAAAAGACAGAGGTACTTCGCTGGGATCCTGCGGTGATGCCCCAGGCGAGGGGGTGGCGGGGCAGGGGGGAGGGTGGGGCGGCGGCATCTCTTCCAAACTACAGTCTGCCGGCGCCCCCAGCCGGGTTAAGCCGCAGAGCAGAGTCGGGGGCGGAGCAGAGAAGGTTGCGACCGCAGTCACCAAGCGATGGGAGGAGACGCCCGCGCCCCTCTCTCAGAGCTCGTCCTCACCCCTGCTTCTGCGGCTCGTGGAGTTTCCTAGAGCTTGGACCACCCCCGCCCCTCCCATACTTTATAAATGCGGACTCCAGAGTGCAACCAGGATTTCCGATCCTAAATCAGAATGGGGCCTGAAGGTCCATACTTAAAAGCTAAGCTCGGCACAAAACTCCACCCTCAGGGACCCCCGGGCTCAGCCAGGTCTGGAAGCCCCGTCATCTGTTTATGGATTAGAAGCATCCGCCTCGGGTGAATGCCTTACCTACTCCGCCTAGAGTGCGGGGCTAGGGGATCCTTTTCAGGCGCTCACCGCACAGTCCCTGGGGCACATCGATCCCAGGAGCTAGACTCAAAAGTTGCGGCTCAGGGAAGGATTAACTCTCCAGAAACGTAACCCAAAGGCTCTCAACGCAGGAGAGTGAGACACAAGCCCTCTGGATCCTCACAGTTCTGACGCCCCTCACCCGTTTCGAAGTCACAGACTCCTCTCGGCCCCCTTTCGGCCACCTGGCTTCCCCTCACACCCCGCACCCCACCCCTGCGCATCTTAGCCACCCACTTGCGCCCACAGGCTTGGCGTGCTTTCCAGTAGCGCACCGACAGCATGATTTAGCCTGAAAATTGGAAACTGGTTTAGGAATCAAAGCGTCTTCCAACCCCAAGTAGCAAACCAAGTCATCTTCGGCTTTTGCACACTTTGATTTGTGTTCCTGGGCTCTGCTTTGCTGAATTACACACACACACACACACACACACACACACACATCTTTAGCTCAATTTCTGGAAAAGAAAATTGTAAAAAGTTCCCGCGCTCTGAGCTGCAGACACCCACCAGCTCCTGTCCTCAGAATGCGCAGCATCAGTTTATCCATTACTGTTAATGCTCTAGTGGTTCAGCTCTTTAAAAGTGCGCAGTTTAACAGGCACTCTTGTTTTTCAGCGACCAATTCAAGGTTATATTAGACTACAGTTCAAAATGTGGGTGGAAAATATCCAGACTATTTAGAGAAACTATTTAAAAAAATCTTTACTTGCATTTTCACGTTAACACATTTTCCTTCCTTCCTTCTCTCTCTTTCTCCCTCTCCCACCCCCACTTTCTTTTTTTTTTAGTGTGTAACCACTGAAGCTAATTTTCTGGACATGTTAAGTTAGTCCAGAAAGTTAGTCCATGTTAAGTCCTTAAAGTCCATGTTAAGTTAATTTTCTGGTCAATTCAGGCAGGCGCCTGAGAAGTAGGACCTCAGAAGAGAGCTGTTTTTTGTTCATGAAATAACTTATACTTTCCCAAACATCCTGATCAAACAAAGAATACTTACAATATACTTACAATAATTTGAGAAAGATTAAATACTGCCCTATTTTTTGGAGGTTCCTCCTTGTCTTTGTTTTCTAGCAGACTCACCCCTGGGGGGGGAGGGGGGTAAATTTGTCAGGGGCCTTTGTTTATGCGTCAACATCACAACGACTAAATCTGGTAATAAAATGAGGCTACACTCATTCACGTACATGGAAGAAGAAAAACGTTAGTGTTTCCCTAGACATTAATATTTCCCTAGATAAAGTCTCCTTTCCACTAATAGACAGTGAATATCTGGATATAACATACTGAGATATTTAAGTTACCATCTTCAAATTTTAATCTTGAATATAAATATCCTTCATCCTGACCTTGGCCATTGAGTAAAATCCGTGCCTGAAGTGCTTTATGCGATTGTGTATATGTGATATGATAGAGTGTAAAAGTGCATATGTCAGTCCCTAGCAGTCTTTTTTATTTTTTCTTAAGCGTTATGCGGGCGGCATGGGAGACAGCAGTCTAGTTTTGAAGCAGCAGGGCGCAGGGAGGAGTTTCCAGAGGCATGAGGGAGTCTGTGCCCGAAGCAGGGGTCGAGGCCTCTGTGCTGAAACAGGCTCCTTGGTGTGCACCGGAATTCAGCTGGGCGTTCACTCGTTCGTTTACAACCCAACTCAGCTTCTCCAGATTGCTCTTTGCCTGAGCAGGCGAGAGGTCCTCAGAGGATCCTCTTTTAGCGCGCGGAACTCCGCAGGTTCTCGGCTCGGCCACGGCGGGCACGCCTTTCTCCCTCTACTCCGAACTTGAGCCCTGGACCTCTGCGCATCTTGGCATCCAGGCCCATTGAGGATAGGATCCGTGCAACCTGGGATTATCTCGGAAGGGAACCTCGAGTGCACGATGTTACTATCACTCTAGGCTGTTGGCTCTCCTGGGAAAAGGCGGGGGGCAGGGATGGCGAGCGAAGGAGGGAGATGTTTGTTTATAAATCGGTTCTGGTTTCTTCCCGCTTCAGGACCGGGTTCTGGGGTAGCATAGACAGTGCCCGGGCGTCAGACGGCTGCAGATTGAGGCACCCGCGCAAGGAGGCGGTGGCCTAGCCTCTTACGGTTCCCGTTTGGTGTTGGTGGGTCCCGTGTGCCCATCTTTTTCCTTTCTGGGGCTTTCCCCCTTAAATCGTCAAAAAAGTGGGTAGGATTAGCCCCTTAGCCTCAAGAAGCTGGTTTAAAATTACCCCTGCTAGAGGTGAGCAGGGATCCTAAGAGCACGTGGGAGGCACCCGAGGTCGCGGCTCCTGCCCGACAGGCTTGGTGCCCACGGGGCCCCAGGCAGGGTCGCCGGGCGGGGGAGTGCCAGAGCCGCGTTCCTACTCCAGCCGGGTTCAAAGATTAGAAAAACAGGTGTTACGTCGCCATGCTAATTCACTCTCTCGGTAAACGCGGCTCAGACAGTTGTGTGCGGAGGACTTAGCGAGGGGGCCGTCACCATATGGCCCTGCATTCAGTTTGTTTATTAAAGGACACATTCTCAGTTCATCGACTACTGAGCTTCACTGGGACACTGGAGTGGCCCTCACCACCTCCGGGACGTCCTCTTTGGTGTGAAGACTTCCATACTGATCTTAATCTAAAGGCAAAACATTCCATTTCTTTGGCGCCAAACACGCCCTGTATGGGAAGTCGGCTCTGCCTGACCCCTCGGAGTCCCAGCGGTGGGCAAGGGTTTCGGACCGCTGCAGAGGTCCAACAGTTCTGCACATTGTTTGAAGCGGAAATAGGGTTTACGATAACCGTCGACTTAATTGAAATCCTTTCTAGAACAGTCGGAATAGAAAAATGCTTTTTACCCCTGAAGGGGGGTAAATGCTTCATCTGGCCGCTCCATTTCACTCCTAAGATCTGTCCAGGTTGGGGGCTGGGGAAGTGGGGAGAAAGAAGGCTCTCAAGAAAGGTTCTTTCACCCTTTCCAAACACCCTCTTTTTTTATTTTTTTGGCACGAGTCAGCTTGATCTTATCTGATCTTTCCAGAATCTTGTGTATAAGTGAGCTCCAGTACATCTCTCTGTGTATTCCTATTCATAAGAGAGCATTACTTGGTGGTTGAACCGCCCAGAGCCAGGTTTCTAAGTGGCTACAGCCTCTGGGGAAATGACTCCTCCTTCTAGATTAGAGTCCATTTGCTGGATTCCAGTTTGGGAACACCTATAACGTCTCTACATTTAGTTCTTTTACAAAAAAGTTCCTCACCCCTCCTGTCCAGAACGTTCACCACTTCCTCCTGCCAGGTGTTTCCCAGATGTGTAAATATCCCCAGGACTCTCCCACTGTGGTTCTTCAAGCTTACTGCCATTGGGCTGCAAAGAGGCGGTGGATGTATATATTTTTGAACAAACACTCTTAAATTTGTTCCAAATATCAGCAGGATGCCACACACACCCCTCTTCAGAGTCTATGTTTTCTCCGAGGCAATTATCGCCACAAAGGAGGAGTGCAACATGACTAGTGTTCTGTTTTATCGCTGATGAAACAACTGCCTCCAAGCCGACCTCCGGGAGCCTTTAAGTGGCCACTGCTGCTGCTGCTGCTGCTAAGTCGCTTCAGTCGTGTCCGACTGTGTGCGACCCCAGCCACTAGCAGCACCAAAAGGAAGCAAGGAATTGCTTCTGTAGAGAGTGATTTGCAAGTAGCAATAACTATCTTCCAGAGCGAAGGAACTTCCCCCGTTGCTGTTTTGTTTTGTTTTTTAAATCCACAGATGACAGAGAAGGCGATTCAAATTAGAGGTTCTCTTAAAAATAACTTGTCAGCAATAGTACTTACAAGCGTTTGTTTAAACGGTTCCTGTAAAGGATTGTAAATGCTGTAAATTCATTCATGCAGACTGTATCCTTCCGTTAAGGAATACTGGTGTTGGACTTTGGTTTCCTGAAACAAAACCCAACAACAAAAATCTTCGCCCAGGATTAGGGTAATAGATCGCTGTGAGATATCTCTATGTCAACGACTCTATTTTGGCCTGAAGTGTAACCTCTTTTCCTCTAGTGTCCCCTAACTGCTCCTCATAGGAAAACCCCGAGACTGAGCTTTCTACGGTGAACAAGTCAGCCCCCATATTCGACCCATCTCGAAAAAGAAGCTCCTCTTTGGGATTAATTTAAAGATGGGTATATTTATTCTCTCTGGCGATGAATTCAGAGATGCGAACAAGAAAATATAACCCACCGGCCCTAAGCACGCCGTGAGCCCCGCGACTTGCCGGCCGAAGGGAGCAGCCGGCTGGTTGGCCTCTGGGCAAACGTTTCCCGCAGCCAGAGCGACTCCCGCCTCGCCTGTGGGGAGCCCCAGCCCACGGTCCCGACCTTTGAGGCCCGGAGGCCGCTGCCAGTCGCTTTGGGGCGCCCTCGGCACTGCGGAACCGGCGCTCAGGGGTGAGTGCACAGCCCCTAGACCCTAGGGAGAGAGGGGAGCGTGGGTTCTGCACATCGCCCTCAAGAGCCAGGAGGCCAAAAGCAGCAGCTGCTGAGGGGCAGCGCAGACTCCGTGCCCGGGGCTAGTTGGAGCGTTACGGCCACGCGTCTAGCTAGGCGGCTTGCGGAGAGCCGGGGCGCGCTGCTGGGAGGGGGGCGGGGGGCGGGGAGGCTCGGGTCGTGCACGCGTCACTCAGGCCTGTTGGCCAATGAGCGTCGCACCCCGAGACGCACCGAGCCAATCAGAAACGAGGAGGTTGTGAGTGGCATTAAGAGAGGGCGGGAGAGAGGGAGCCCTGGAGTGAAGTTGAAGCTAAACCCTGTAAAGCCATAAAGAAGTTACAGGGGGGCGTTTTCGGCTTCCAATTAGCAATAATACTTCCTTCATAACAACTACCGAGGAGGAGGATTTTAAAACCACCTCACCCGTCCCAAAGCCCGAATCCTCCCCCCTTCTCCCTCGCACCCATCCCCCAATTCATGACCGAGAGAAGAAGAGAGAGCCTGGACGCGCTCTGCTCCTCTCTGCTAGTGGGAAGCGGCGAGGCCCGCGGAGTGGCTTAGTTGGACGGTAGGCATGAGTACAATTAAGAGGTGGGCGCCTCCGCATGCTTTGCCGCCGGCAGGGACTGAAGGTAGGTGAAGTGGAATATGCCCTGCGCCCGCCCAGTGGCGCCCGCGGCTCCACGGCGGAGGAGGAGAGGCCAGGAGCCTCCCGCCCTCCGGTGCCTGCGAGGGGCTGTCGCGAATGTGCCACCTGTTAACCTGGCGCTGCCGTGCCCGGCGTGTTGCCGCCCCCGCTGGGCAGGGGAAGCGCTGGGTCGCCTCCTCGGCAGTCCCGAGGGACTCGATGTATAAGTGCCACTTTTTGAGGAATCCCTGAGACTTGAGACCCAAGTTAGAGTCAAGTTCCGGACCTACCAAAGTGGGGGGACCGAGAGGCGCCCGAGCGCTGCGGAGAAATTCTGATTTGCAGAAACCTGGCTTCCTGGGAACGTACGCCTGGCCTGGGGCTCCTAAGAGTCTCCCGAGACCTGTGTTTTGTGGTTTGGGCAACTTCCCAGGGGGCTGGAGAATGTGTCTGACGGGGGTGAGAGAAGGCGAATATTATTTGCAGGGGACTCAGTCTCGCTGCTGATTTTTCCAGATCTTAACCAACCAACCAAAGCACTGAGTCTGGCAAGGAAAAGCGGAGGCGCGCTGAGGCCCTTCCCGGCCATTTCCCCCAGAATTGGGGCGAGCGCGTGAGTGATTTTGGAGCCGCAGATGTCTGACGCTCTGATGCTGTTGTCTTCACAGTGGCCTGAAAGAGTGGTCCGGCAGTCGTGTTCTTCCCCGAGGGGCTCGGAGCCGCCTCCAAGGCCTCGGGACTGAGAGAACCCGTCGGGGATTATTATGTCGATCTCCGGAGGACCGGGGTTTGCAGCGCGGAACCGAAGAAAAGGCTGGCTCTTCGGGGTTCCCGCCGGCATTTGATACCCAGCAGGATTGTCGAGATCGCTTGCCGTGGATCAGCAATTTTATTCGCATCCCATATTTTTAAAGAAAAAAAAAAAAAAATCCGTTCGCCGTTGTTCTTTCACTACCATCAAAACACTGAAGCAAAAGTCTCGTCAAAGAATGCTTTATATTTTTTGCCAAATATGATCTCTAATTGAAAGTTTATTTTTGATTTTGGATGAATCTGTGGAACTTATGTTGTAAGAAGAAAGGGAGAACGAGACACGATGAAAGAGAAGTCCAAAAATGCTGCCCGGACTAGGAGGGAGAAGGAAAACAGTGAATTTTATGAACTGGCTAAATTATTGCCTTTGCCCTCAGCTATCACCTCGCAGCTGGACAAAGCATCCATAATCAGACTCACCACCAGCTATCTCAAAATGAGAGTAGTGTTCCCAGAAGGTAAGTGACTTTGACCAGGTGGAATTTCAAAGGTAGAAGGGGTAAGGGATTTGCCAGTGAATGGCTACACTACCGGCAGAGAAATACACGCATATGTACCTACACACTCACTGCAAAGGGAAGTTTAGCATGCTAGAATAACTAAGGACTTTGCTGGATTTAGAATTTCTCTTGCCTTTCTGTGGCTCTTTCTACTTCCCCATTAATACTTTCTCTTCTGTCCATCAGATGTGTTTGATTGGGAAGCAGCCCAACGGTGCTTTTGTCAACACTTAGATAACTGGGCTCTGTCGGAAGTACTAATAACCCAAACATGTATTTCTTTTTTAATTCCTCTTGTTAGATTTATATCTAGTAGAGAGCAGGAACACCTCTAAATTCTTCTGTTTTTGCTATGTCTAGACAGATCCATGTACATGGAGATAATAATTTCTCAATATGTCAGTAATTCAGCAGATGAGGAGCAGGCAAGTTCATGAACAAATATGTTCTGAATTTACCCAGTTTCTCGACTACTTATTGAAAATTTATCTGAGTTGTTGAGATGGTCACAGATTCTGAGACTAACTCTGATTTGCAACTCTGGGCTTGATATTTTTTCTGAGATATAAGATTGAATTAAGATTACTTGCCTGCTTAGAAAATATCTTTTAGGTGGCAGGTTGGCAAATGAATCCCTGGGAAAATTGTCTTATAAGGCCTAGAAGTTAGAATAGCTGAACTGTTGACATGATTTAAAATGTGTATTTAGATTATCAAGATTCACTGTGTGAAGACAAAGTAACCTTCATAGAATACTGTCGTGTATAAAACCATTTATATTCAGTAGGTGAAGGACTCCTCTCTCTTCTGTTTCCCCATCTTTTCCTTTACTCACATTCAAATAACATATAAACAGATTTTTAAAATATTTTAGATATGTCTTTGCTGGGGAAGGACGATTTGGAAGTGTAAAGAAGAGAATACTAAACAAACAAATTCAAGAGAAGGAACCCTGTTTATTTACAAACCAGAACGTCTTATTTGACCCAGAGAGATTTATGTTATTGTTGATTTTGGATGTTTGGAATTTGTTGTTTCTTTTAGGGAAAAGAGGGAAGGAAAGAATCACTATTGGGCTTTGAGTTTCACTTTGCTTCATTTTGACTACAAGTTATTATCTGAATCAAAATCTTGCAAAACATGCCCCCGAATTAGTCAGGAGCACTAAAGGACAACTTTTATAGTTGAGTTTTAGCCCAAAGCTATTAGTAGTATTATGGTCATTTTGTCTTAAAGCAGTTCCTTGAACTATCTCATTTGACCTTGGAAACTACAGGAGGAGAGGAATCAAAACCTAACACACCTGAAAAGTTTTTTTAAAAAAGAAAAGAGAAAAAAGAAGGAGGGGCAACTTATGTAATAAAAAAAACACACTTCCCATTCAACCTGTGTTGAGAATTTCCGGTGGGAAAATTTCTATTATGCCACATTGCCTTGTGTTTAAAAAAGAGATATCGTTGTCTTTATACTGTCAGCGCCTACTTTATAAAAATAAAGCTATTGCGAACTCCGCTGGCTGCTCTGTTCCTAACAGGATTATTAGCAGTGATTTGTCAGCCCCTGCGGTCTCAGTGGGCTCCCTTTCTGCGTGATTTCTAGCGGGTCTCGTCAATTATCGGTGCCGATGTCGCTCGCTGTTTGATCAGAAGCAGCATATGGTGCTGCTTGTGAGGCTGCGAGTAATAGCGGAGGAAAAGAATAGCGGGTTGGCTTCCCGGGCGGGCACACAGAGGGACAGTGCGCCCGGGGAGTCGCTGGGCCAGGGGCTCCTCTGTGTCGTGCAGACCCCGGGCAGGCGCGGCCGGAGGGAATCGGGCTGGGTTTTGTTGTTTTGTTTTTAAGAGAGCAAGCTTTCTTGTTTAATTTAATGCTAACTCCACAAATTATAAATTGCGTGATAAATAGGAGGAACAAAAAGTAAACCCTCTTAGTCAACTTCTCATTAATTTTAAAAAGAGCGCGGGTGAAAACTCCCGCTGGAGTCCCCTTGTTGGCCAGGCCTGTCCCCTGTGGCTACTTTAAAGGCGATGTACTTTCTGCAGCCCCACTCACCTTCCTTCAGAGCTCTGGCCAGGGGCCACTCCTTCCTCTCCCTTCTTTGGATGAGTGCGAGTTTATGGGGAGGAGGGGATGGACGATGTGTGAACTCTGGGCACATCATTTATTTCCCCAGCTACTGTTGAGCTCATAACTCACCCGAAGCCTCCACCGGGTGAGTTAGGGTCATCCAGACAGCTGGTTCCTAGGGATGAGGTTTTAATTTTGAGTCTAGATTAGCTTCAAAAGTCCAAAACCCAGATTCAGCCCTTTAAAATATTAAAGGACAACAGCAACAAACAATAAAACCAACAGTTTTCAGGAGCAAAATAATCACAAGGCCGCAGAACCAAGCACAACCTGCAGAGGGTGCCAAATTTGGGTTCAGCTGTTGCCTGAAGGCAGAAAGGTGGGCAAGATTAGGTCCATGCAGTGGGGGAAACTGAGCACTTTTTATGGAGGTAATATATTTTAGTGTGGAGAGATGGAAAGAATTTGTTTGAAAATGAAGTACATTTTTACATCTATCCTGACACCATCCTAGCACATAGTAGGTCTTCAACAAATTTTTAAAGGTGAGATGAAGGTAACTATTTCATCACAATAAGCCTGCTATCACATGTAACGTATGGATTTTGCAAAGTATATAATCTAAAATAATTCTAAATCTGGTGGCATCAGTTATTAGGCATAAAAATGACTATAAAATTTTACTGTTTTTGCTCATATTACATTTTATTTATAATACCCTGTAATGCCAAGAGATTTAAACAGAAATCCTTCCATACTTACACATGAAAAAAATGAAAGATACTTAAAATATAGCTACCCTCCCCCCATTTGTTGAATACAATTCTTAACCACCCTGCCCCCAGGAGTCTAGTAAATTCCTGGTTTGGGAGCAAATTTCAGCTTTTATTTATCTCAATAGATAAAATTGAGCTGTTGAGGGAAAAAATCGAGGGAGAAGGAACAGAAGAACGGGATATGGGCCCCTGGAATAATTAAGAATAAAGTATTAAATTGGAAATTTCATAGTAAAAATAAAAACAAAATCTCTGGGACAATTAGTGGGAAATCATTGGAATTGCATATCCCAAGTGGTAACATATTCTATTTTAAAACAGCCTTGCAAAGGAAAAGTTGGCATATCTGGATATATACGTCTTTGGTGTTCTCAAAGCCAAAGAGGCAAGATTAAAAAAAAGAGAGAGAGAGAGAGAGATGTTATGACTTGATTTGTATACAAAAAAGAACAAGTTCAACTAAAATATGTATTTGTTATCCAGTTATAATACAGTTTTTTACTGGGGGCATAGTGGCTTGCATAGTGTGGCCTTTGAAAAGATCAAATGTTTTCAAATCTATGGCCATTCAGTATCTTGGTAACATTACTGCCATTTCTTTGTCAATATGTCTTGGCAAAATAAAAGTAATGACAGAATTGAAATCAGTAACTGTGTAGGAGTCTCTACAAAGTCTGGAAAGAAAAGGATAATTAAACAAACCTCCACAGACACTTGCTCTAATATTCACCTCAAGACTGAAATCCTTAATCACCTTGTATTTTTTTGAGGCTGAGAACTGAAAGAGGAAAAGAGGCCCCATTTCCCACGTGGATGGGTGATTTAAGGCTGTTTTTCTTGCTGCTTGGGGAAATGATTGAGCATTAGGTTTCCATGTTTATTTTCTTACAGAAGTTTTTCTCATTTAAACGCCTTTAAGCACAGTTTATGCTCCACGCTGGGTTTCTCTGTTTAATTCCAGTTTTGATGTTGACTTAAAATGTAGAGTGCAAAACTAAACTCTGGGCAGAGCATTTGCAAGGCAGATTTATGTGCTAGAAATTGTAGACCAGATCAATGGAAGAAGTACTTTTTTTTTTGAAAAGGGAGTAATCATTAATAAAAACAGTAACAATAGCAACAACAGCAAAACTATAAAAACAGGGTATGATAAGCTATGGCAGAATACTTTTAAGCAGGGTACACTCTTCTGAAACTAAAATCAGGTTAAATTTCCAGGGGACAAACCTGATTTCTAGTGGGAGTTATTTTTCAATCTGGGGGAATCTTGGCAGATTCCAGGTTTTGCAGATACAAATGTGGACACAGAATTCAAATCTATGAATTCTTGCCTCATTTCTTTGTCGGATCAGGCGTTTCTCAAGAGAATAAGGTTTAGTCCCAGCTAAAACCTTATGATAATAGCTGTGCATTCATTGTCAGTTTATGGTCCACGGAATTTTAAATTTTGCATGGGGACGGGGAATCCTCAATTATTTTGCAACGGGCCTCCTAGTTAGAAAACACTGAAACATTGTCTGAGCATTGAGGACCAAAGCTTCTTCCTCGGGTAGCGCCATTGGGCAGACGGCTCCGGAGCGGTATCACTCGACCTCCGTGGCTCTGACCAGTCCAGGGACAGCGACCTTGTCGAAGCCCTCGCCGCCGGGGAGGCTTGTAGGCCAAGGCCCGCGGGCCAGATCCCCACCGTGCGGCCCATTCTCTCCCCGCGACGGCGGCCAGTGACCCGCTCGCCTTGGCCCCGGTAGCCGAGAGTGCGCCAGCTCGAGGCCTCCGCGCGGTGTCTCCTCACGCTCCGCGCGGGCCTATGTTTCTGCCTTCCTGGGGCGCGAGGGCGTCTCCGCCCGCCGAGCCTGGCGCTGCGCGGGCCACTGCCCCCAGGCCCGGCCCTCCTCTAAAACTCCTCTAAAGCCAAGATGCCGCCCGAGGCGCAAAGCTGTGCGTCCCGACCGCCAAGTGGAACCGAAGCGGGACAGGCCCGCCCCGCGGAGCGGACCAGCGGCCTCGCCCGCGCCGGTCTTCGGACGCCCAGCCCGGCCAGCCTCGAAGGTCCGGAGTCTTGGGGAGATACTGCGTGAGGCTCTCAGCCGTCGCACACTATTGTCAACGCTTCGTGCGTGTCCGTCCCACGGGTTAGTCGGGACCTGGCCGGACTCGGCCTGTCCTCGTTCCTGCAGTTCGTGTTCTCCCGGGCTCGGCCCCGCCCGGGAAGCCCTAGCTCAGGGGCCGAAGCACCAACCAGCCCCCAGAGAGTGTCAGCGCTGCGACCGTCGGTCTCCACCCCAGGTTCACACTGACAGAAGTGGATACCCTGGGCGCGGCTGGGGGTCTCGGAGGCAGGCAGGGGAGCACCGGGCACACGCGCACTCCGGGGCCCGGGACCCTGCACGGGGCAAACCCCAGCCCCGCGCGGCCACCAACGTCGTCGGAAGGTGGGCCACACCCGCCAGATGGCCCAGAGGCCAGGCGTCCCAGGTTGGGGTACTGAGTGCGTTTCGGTGCGCGAAGCAGCCTTCTGCCCAGTGACCGCTCCAGACCGCTCGGTCTGGGCCAAACGCTCCTGATCTCTGTCCCTCTCTGCCGCAAAGAGCCCAGCCGCTGAGGCTCCTGGAGCCGGAACACGAATACCACTTGCTCTGAGGCTGAAAGGGTTGCACAGTGAGAACGCGGAGGCCCTGTGGACAAACCAGGTGGCTGAGACAAGTCCCCCGGGACCAGAAGTTAGACGCGGGGTCTCCGAGGGCTTTTCCCGTCTCAGTCACCAAGTTGTGGTCAGGTCATGGGACAGCTCCCTGTCATCCAAGAATTGAAGGTTTCCAGGAAGGACAATAAGGAGAACACCTTTCTATTGAGATACTGTGTTTATTTATTAAAGTGGGGGTGGGGGCGGCGGCGAAACAGTAGAACAACCTCTTCTCCTCCTCCTCTTCCTGACTGGGTGAAGGAGGAGATACCTGGTCTGTAATCTATATTTTGTCAAGGGTATGAAACTCATTCCGAAGGAAAAGCTCGATCAATTTATTTTTGCTGCTTGCAATAACACAGCTGGATGATGCTTTGGGCTCACGCTAGACTGGGGCTCATCATTCATTCGCCAAGAACGGGCCTAAATTGTGCCTGTGGGATTAGGTCAATTTTAGTGGATCTACTTCGCCTCATTTGGTTACTAATTGGTTTCTTGTTTTATAAATCGAAATCTCATTTTCAGGAAATTACAAAACCCGTGCAGTCAGTCCATTGAGGTAATCCTTGGGTCAGGGGGTATTTAAATGGAAATGGCTCAACGGCGCACTGAGGGTAAAGCAACAGTGAAACTTCGCCCGGGGTTTCACGTGAAATGTGAGCTAGTCCTTTAGATCCATAATAGATACATCCCTTCTAATACTACTTATGTAAATATGATAAACCAGACTTTAAAGGGAGAGGGGGTGGGGAGAAGAAAAATTTATCTGCTAAGGTTAATGTGGCATATCTTGGAAATCTTCCAAAATAGATTATGTTTTCCTTTGTCTTCGGCCACTTTAGCTGGGGAAAATCCTTTTGTCTAAAACCCGATTTAGTTATCGCCTCCCTCGCAGAGCTCCTTCTCTCCTTTGCAAAATCCCGTTCCCTCAGCCTCACCGAATTACAAGAGAATCTTTAGATCTTGTTCCCACTGTAATCCTGCCGCAAAGGGAGCTGGTTTCCTCCTCATTTTAAACAGACAATCAAAGGATTT
The DNA here is from genome assembly GCF_029378745.1 of Bos indicus. Classification (NCBI taxonomy): domain Eukaryota; kingdom Metazoa; phylum Chordata; class Mammalia; order Artiodactyla; family Bovidae; genus Bos; species Bos indicus. The sequence continues at coordinate 49,734,761 of NC_091768.1, forward strand.
GTGGATTTTCTGCGGTAGGTCAAGTGCAGAAACGAAATCTCAGCTTACTCCCTTCTCCAACAGAAACTGGGGGTGGGAGCGCGTCAGTGCGGGAGGAAGGTAACGGGGTCCAGGGAGAGGGGTCTCTGCTCCCACCTTACCCCCGGCTTTTTGAGAGATGAAACCCATGCCCCGGCCTTGGAAGTTGTCCTGGGCCGGCTGAAAGGAGAGCTCAGAGCCCTGATCTTAGGTCAGAAAAGCCCGACAGGTAGAGGAAGGCAGCCAGTTCTTTATAAAACATTAACCCAGACACAACCATGTGCGGGAGGTTTCAACCGGGAACTGAAGAGAAGGCAATGCTCCGTGAAAGCAAAAGGTTCCTTAAAAGGTGAGGGGGTGGGGGGGTACAGGAGACGGCGCGGGAGGCTCCTGTCGCCCTGTGCCCGGCCCGGCTGTTTATTAACCTGTAGGGAAGTCTTGCTTTTCCCTCGTAGGCGCATAATAATGAGGCCGCCCCCAGAGACCACAACCAGCCGAGGCTGGGGCCGGGAGTTCGGAACCGGTACTCAACTCTGAGCTCAGCTCGGGGGGAGGGAGTTTCAGATGATTCTGGTCCGGAGGCGGCTCCCGGGTGTCCCCAGCCGCTTTGGAGAACCTTCGTAATTTTAGAATAGGCGTTTGTTGGCTCCACGAGCAAGTTTCACACCCTTTGGGGAGCTGCGGAAGGCACAATCCCAGACGCAAGGCGGCTGCGGCCACCTCCCTGCCCGCCGAGCGCCCGGCCCCTCGCCCCAGGAAGCTCGGGGCTTTCAGGCCTCCGTTGGGCCCCAGCGTCAAAGGGCCAGCGCCACCCGAGTACCGGGCTCTACCGGCAGGATCCTTTCCCCACCCCCCCGTGCGACCTCCTCGACTACACCCTCCCGCCACTTCTTCTGGGTGGGTATGTGTGATCGGGGGTGAAACCAAGAAATAGAGCTTGACTCAGACGGCAGGAGTTAAGGGAAAGTAACAAGGCGAAGGATTGTGTGTGTGCCGGCTGCTGTGGCAGGGCCCTCCGGAACTGTCCAGGAGGACCGCAGGGATCAGGGCAGTGGAGTCACTCTGGGGAGGGAGGAAGAATCAGGAGGAGTTGCTCAGCGCGAGGAAGGGAGAGGAGTCTGGGCGAGGGCGGGGGTTGGTGGGGGCGGATCAGTGTTTGCAGAGCGGTGGGGAAATCGTTAGATTTATTTAGATGTGCAAACATCCAGAAAAACCCGATTCGCGCTTAAGGGGCGCTCACGGTTACTCCTTACCAGGGTTTTGATCGCTTGCTTCGGAAGCAGTTTTAAGAGTCCCAACTCTGTGTTTTATTCTGAAAGATCCGCCCCAACCCCTATTTACAATGCAAGTGTTTGTCATTGGGTACTTCATAGTGATTTGTCCCATAAAGCAGTAATTCAGTAAATCATCCCCCCCCCCCAATTTTTATCACGTTTAACCTTGTTCAGTGGTGGAAGCATAAAAGAATTGGACTACCTAGTTATGTTAATTTCAGCAGCAACATTGTTAGAAGATATTACCCATAAGTAGTTTAACCTCTGCAAGTTTCTTCTGTCTTACTTTTCATTTTCTTCCTGAAAACAGGTACTATAGCAGACTCCATATTAAATTTTGAAAAATGAGCCACGGGCATACAGGGAGGTTTATTTTTCAGACATCACCAGAGAACTGATTTGTGGCAAAGCCTGGAGAGAGCTTAAGGTGATAGCATCAAGGACAGGAAGGGGCAGTCTTTGTTAGTAGTTGATGCCGGGGAATTAGAGAAGAGGCATGATTCCCTATGTCCAAAATGGGACATAAATATTGTAAGATGGTCTTAGCACCTGAAAATAAGTGGCTTTCAGAAAAGCTCCTGGGTTTTTCTTGGGGTGGGGGTGGGGACCTGAGGTTAGGACGCGTTAAGGCTGCTAGGAGAAAGAGGAAAGGCAGAGGAAAGGTTGCTGAGGGTAGCTGGTGCTGGAAGCCATCCCCAACCAAACGAATTTTTCCGAAGCGTTTTAAAGTCAGAGGCCAAGGGGAGGAAAAGGGCTGGAGAGCCCCGCAGCCAATTAGAAAGCCCACCAGGAAAAGCTGTCCTTGGCCCGCAGTCTCAGGTCTTTCTGGGCAGGCCGCGGTATTCGCTGAAAATGTGGACACCCTCGGCCTCGTGATAAGGATGATGAAACTTGGGGTGAGAAGTAGTGTCCCTCGCCCTTCTAAGCACATTAGTGAACCTGCACAAAAGTTATCGCTCTGCTGTTGTGTCGGGCCCCTTCTGGGCACAGACTGACCTCAAACGAGGCCACTTAGGATGCTTCCAGGGTGGGTGAGTGGGGCGCTCAGCCAGGACCCTGTCCAACCTGAGAAGGGCCGGTAGTGCAGAGGGAGAGGGAGTCTGACGTCTGTTAAACTCCTTTGGAGTTGAGAGGGCGGAGCCGCAGTTGACTCAATGGGTTCCCGAGGTCCAGGTGGAGAGGGAGCCCGGACGGTGTCCGGTTGTGTGTGAAAGCTTGCCTGGGTGACAGACCCACTAAACTGCTTCTCAAACCGCCAGCCGGGTCGGAGTGCATCTTTTAAGGGTGTCTCTGTGTTTCACAGGGCTTGGCGAGGCGTGGGGCCACTCGAGTAGGACCAGCCCTCTGGACAACGTCGGCCGCGAACTGGGCTCGCACCTGCTCCAGGTACTGACGCGGCACGTGTGCGAGGGCCCGAGCCAGGCTTCCTGTTCCCCAGAAAATGGGAAACTGTCCCAAGGTGGCCGTCTCACACGCGGTCCCTACGACTCCTTATAAAGTTAAAATGTTAGGCTCCGGACCTCGCTGGGTGTGGAAGTCTCCTGGCCAGGTGGAGAGGGAGGAGCAGGTGACAATGGGCGCGTTGGGTTTGGAGGGGAGCCCGTTAAGGCCACAATCAGGACTGCTGAACCGAGGGAGGGGGCGCCATCTGACACCACTCGGCAGAGGGAACTGCAGTCCTCGGGCCAAGCTGCCGAAACCCGGCTGCACAACCGTCCGAAATGAAGAATTTATCCCGGAAATAGCCGGGATCTGGTAGAAACGCCCGTCAGTGCTTTAAGCCCACACATTCCGGATGCAGCTGCGACCACAACTTGTTTCATCTGCGCCCTGTAGCTCCCGGGGCTCTTTCCTCTCTCCAGGCGCCCTCATCCCAGCCCTGCCAGGCCATGCAGGGACCCTCGCGGTAGCACACATACCTCCCCAGGTAATGAGTTTATCCATTGTGGAGGCGCCCATTACCACGTTGTTTGCAGTGTACACCGTTTTAAATTGTCCACTGCCCGAGTAAGTCGCCTAGCAAATATTTAAAATAGTAAAACTCCCCGTGGAATTTTTAGGCTTGACACTTGTATCCCACCCTGCACCCCCTTATTCTTGTTATTCAAATCCACCAAAGCTCCTCACGTGGGAGCCTTAGCATCAGACTGGGGACTCTCAGATGGTCCTCCTTCCCTGGCCAGGCATGCTCAGCATCTCATGGCAGGAGTGGCCTGGCCTTTCCAGTCTCATCACTATTCAGTCCCTCCTTCAATCCCAGAGGCCAAAAGAGATTTTAGTTTCATAGGGCAAAGAGAGGCCCTGTGTGAGCATTCCCTTCCAGGTCTGGCCTCCACACCCCTGAATTTAACTAAAAGGCACTATCTCTCCCCTTTCTTGGGGACACCTTCCATCAGTTGTCTCTCAGCAACTGACCCCCTCCGAAATCCCTCCATATTCCCAGCTAACTTTCCTCATCAATATAAACAAGAGAGCACAACCCAAACAGTCACCCCTTCTAGTCCTTGCCCAATCTTTTTCCTCATCTTCATCCCAAACTCCTCACAGGACTTAGTGATGCTCATCTCTTATCTTACCTGACCTCGTTCATTCCACAAACACAGGAGGTCCAGTTGTATGCCAGGCAGAAAGCCCTGCCCTCATGGAGCTGACATTCTAAGGAGAGCAGCCTTGCATATCCATTCAGGTGCATAGTATGACAGTGGTGTGGGTGCCATGGACAAAAAGAAGGTGAAGAAGAGGGCTGTGTTTAGTGGTAAGACAGTTGCAGAGGACCTCATGGGGAAGGTGACATTTGGGCAAAGACTGGATGGAGGTGACATGGCTTGCTTGACATTCTGCCTCTCCCTTAGTGTCTAAAGTAGCACAGTTTCCTGGATTCTTCCCCCTCTCTGCTTGCTGTTCTAGGTTTTCCCACCACTGTCTGACTGTAAATGCTGGCATTTCCCCAAGGTTCCAGCTTTGTTTCTCTTCTTACAGCTTCAAGGTTTCCTGGGTTATCTCAGCCAACACCGCCACATCAACTCCTTTCCCCACATTTGCATGACTGCTTGTCTAGATATCCCTCTCCTGAGCAACAGACCTTTATTTTCTGCTGCCATCTGGACACATCCAAATGGAAATCTGCCTATACCTGAAATTTAGCATACCCAAGACAAGAATTCACTATCTCCTTCTTCCAGACTTCCACTCATACTAAAACTCACCATGCCTCTGTAAATTTCAATGATCTTGAAGTCAGTCTCAGCTTCTCTTTCTACCACCACAAACCACAACAGCCAGAATCATCTTAGACTCTTTCCCTACTCTGTCTTCCTTGAACCACCAAGTTCAGGCTTGACCATCCCTGATTTCCTCATCTCCACTCTTTCCTCCTATAGGTCACTGTCCACATTCTGCCAGAAAAATGAAACAAAAAACACCACCAACACACACACACATTTAAGCCTGCTATTTATTTCCCTACTCTGTTGGAACCTGATACCTGCAAAGCATCTCTGAATTCCTCAGACTGACATCCCAAACTCTCCAAAAATCCAGCACCAGTGTATTTCCTCAGTCTCATCTCTGGTACACCAAACTTACCATGCCTGAATACACCAGATGCATCCTCTCCTCTCCCCCAATGCCTGCTTTCTATATATCATGCTTCTGTCTAGGATGACCTTCTTCCCTTTTCACATTGAGGCTTCCTCCTCAAGGTTCCGCTCAGACAGCTCTTCTAAATTCTGCTTCTCTGACCACTCTGATTCTCCCCAGGTCTCAGGCTACTCAGCCTCTAGGCCCTCACAGCACTGTGCATTCAGCTGTATGGTCATTATATCGGCTTTAGGTCTGTTGTCCCTTATACATTTCTGGCTCCTTGAGAGCAGGATCTGACTCATCCTGATGCTCCACCACCTGGACTGAAGCCTCATTCACAGAGATAAAGAAACGGTGAAAGTCTAAGATTTTTCTTCGTGGAGAGCCTGTCAGTTTGCTACATCAGTGTAAACACACACATATACTCTGTAGCACTTCTGTGTGGACTTGCTCCCCCAAAAGACTCTCATCTCCTAAATCCCCCTCTCCTGGACTCTTTCCAGAGCCACTGGCCAACTGCCTTCTGTCTACAAACTTTTCAGACTGCCAGCCCTTCCACATCTCCCAGTGCCCGCTGTTCCCCAAGCCCCGCTAGCATGCTTTCCATTATAGAATGTCCCACCATGAAACTCTCCAAGACTGACACAGGAAACCTCTGGTTTTCTTAGTACCCATCCCACCTCTTATCACAGGCTATGGTTTTCCCCCAGAATGTTTGTGTATGTGTAGCTATGTGTGCTTTGTTCATTTCTTGAATCCTCAGTCTTGGAGGACAGTAGCCTCACCCACCACTTCCTCCATGCTTACAAATTTGGAATGAACAAAAGAACTCTTGTGGCTAGTTTTCTCTTTCTTTTTTTGCCCTCCTTCCTGCTAGCCTCTGTCTACTCCATCTCTCTGTACTTCTGTATCACTCCCCCCACCCCCAATTTCTCCCAATGCCCCAGAGGGCTCTCCATTCAATGGTTTCTGTCTCCCCAGACCCTGGATGGTTTCATCTTTGTGGTGGCCCCAGATGGGAAGATCATGTACATCTCTGAGACAGCCTCAGTCCACCTGGGTCTTTCTCAGGTAGGTGAGTGGTCCACACCTCCAGCCTTCAATATTTATAGCCAGGGCTGGAGGCAGGGGGTGGGGCGGGGTGGGGTGGGGCTTTCCCAAAGCTTTTCTATGTGTTTCTAGGACTGAAAACATCTCAGTTGACAGGAGGTCTGGATCTTCCCCTTCCTCTAATTGTCCTTTAGCATCCACCCTAAGCCCTTTTGGATGCCTTTTCCAGCTGCTATAGCCTAAACCAAAGACCATGGGAGGTGGCTACATATTTTTATGTCATGATGTCTTTACCAGATTGCCAGGGAGCTGTTACTATTACTACTGCTACTATTACTATACTTACTATTGTTATTCTTTCCTCTCACAGATAAGGAAACTGAGGCTTAGATAGGTTGCAATAGGTAGCAGGCAGAACTGGAATTAGAACTCAGGATCGACTCTGGAGCTGAGGCTCCTGTCCCCTGCAGACCCCCTGGCTCAATCTTTCAGCCCCTCCGTGGGACGTCCCACCACCTCGGAGACGGTGATACCCACCTCTTTACAGGTAGAGCTGACCGGGAACAGCATTTACGAATACATCCACCCGGCGGACCACGACGAGATGACAGCGGTGCTCACGGCCCACCAGCCCTACCACTCTCACTTCGTGCAGGGTAAGGCAGCCGTGTGCAAGCGACACCGGGACCCATCGCAGTCAGCTGCTAGCTCTTTCTCCTTTAGGTATGGCAGGGACCGTGGAGCCGCCGCTTGTCTCACGTGCTCTCCACCCCTACCCCCACCCCCCGCAGAGTACGAGATCGAGCGCTCCTTCTTCTTGAGGATGAAGTGCGTCTTGGCCAAGAGGAACGCGGGCCTCACCTGCGGCGGCTACAAGGTGCGTGGCTGAGAAAGAAGATCCACGCCTCCTGGCGGCCGCGCCCACCGAGCAGCGTGAGGGCGAAGGGGGCAGGACTGGAGGCGCGTGAGGGTGGGGAGAGGGGTTCCTGCAGCCAGGACTACCCTGGATGGCTCTCCCCCGCCCCAGCCCCAAACGTCACAGCGCCGCCAGCCGGGCGCATGGCAAGGGCCATTAAACTTTGTGAACAGCTGGAGACTGTGTTTTAAGCTTGCTGAAGTCTCAGTGGGTTCGAATACTGCCTTGAACGCTGGGGATCTTAACCTCGGGCTGGTAATGGGCCTTAGGGATGTGTAAAGCATCTGAAACAGTCTGTAAGTTCGGTAGATTGGTAGAGTTTATTCATAGCGTCGGATTCTGCCCGCTACCCCGCCAGAGGTTAAGAACCAGGGTTTTAGCTGGAATGCAAGATTTTCTTGTTTAATGGCAGCGAACACGCAGATCCCAGGGCCCCACTTGGCGATCTGAATGCATTAGGGTTGGCCGGGTTCAGGCCTTTACATTTTCATCAGTTCTTAAGTGAGTCCAGTGGGGCAGGACCGTCACTCCCTTGAGACACGTGGAAGCCCTATAACTGTGGATACTTAAGTGCACCGGCTGTGGCGCACAGGCGTTTGTGGCCGAGAAAAGTCTGCAAATGTTTCAGTCCCTTTCCCACCTTTTTGGGTGTTTCCTGCCTGTGGCTGAGCCTCCGGCCTTGCCCGTCCTCCTCAGGTCATTCACTGCAGCGGCTACCTGAAGATCCGCCAGTACAGCCTGGACATGTCCCCTTTCGATGGCTGCTACCAGAACGTGGGCCTGGTGGCCGTGGGCCACTCGCTGCCTCCTAGCGCCGTCACGGAGATCAAACTGCACAGCAACATGTTCATGTTCCGCGCCAGCCTGGACATGAAGCTCATCTTCCTGGACTCCAGGTGGGTGGTCAGGCCCAGAGTGCCCCCCTAGCGGGAGGGCGGCCCAGCTCAGTCGCCGAGAGTCCTCGTCGACCAATTTTGCGGATGAGGTGACTGAGGGGGCCCTGAGAATTGAGGGTGGGCACAGTTCTGCGGTGGCTGTTCGGGGTGGGGGCAGTCCTGCAGCCGGCGCTCATCCCGGGGGTTACTCTCCGCAGAGTGGCGGAGCTGACAGGGTACGAACCTCAGGACCTGATTGAGAAGACTCTGTACCACCACGTTCACGGCTGCGACACCTTCCACCTGCGCTGCGCCCACCACCTGCGTAAGAGGCCACCTTGCCCGCCGGGAGGTGGGGGCGGGACGGTGTTGGAAAAGGTCGGTGGTGTTGCTAGGAGAGGCCCTGCGCGCCTTGCCCCAGGACTGGCCCCAGCTCAGCTCCCTAATCATCCCCTGGCCCTCCTGCAGGCCGAGGGAGTTTCTGAGTTCCCGGGTGAAGTTCTCCCAGGACGGGTCTCGTTCCGCCTCCTCTCCTCCCCCAAGATGGAAATGGGATCTAAGGCTGCCCCACTGGGCTCAAGCTTGCACTGACTCACTGCAGCTTTGAAACAACTTTGCTTTGAGCTTAATCTCCCGGGACAGGGAATGTGAGCGTCCGGGAGTTGATGCCTACACCCGACCTTCCATAGTTAAAATATCGAGTCTCGAGAATCCCCCAACTTTAAGTGTTCCCCTCTTTTTTAAATCTTGAGGGCCCGGAGGACTCAGTGCAACTCAACAGGACGAAATGTTCGTTTGGGAATGTTCTGGATGTCTCTCCCTCCTGCCTGGGCGCAGCTCTTAGGGCTCCCTGGGGACCTGCACTCCCCACCGCCAGGGATAACATTTGGGCCGATTCAGGAGCAAGTCTGTTCACCACGAGCCATCTTCTGTCTCTCCATCAGTGCTGGTAAAGGGGCAGGTGACCACCAAATACTACCGGTTCCTGGCGAAGCACGGCGGCTGGGTGTGGGTGCAGAGCTACGCGACCATCGTGCACAACAGCCGCTCGTCCAGGCCGCACTGCATCGTCAGCGTCAACTACGTCCTCACGTGAGTGCACGTCTGGGACTCCGTGGCCCACTCCAGGCGACCCTGGTCTCGTCAGGCGAGGCTGGGGTCCACTGGGTAGGGTCGGTTTTGACCCCGAGCGCTGACTGCGCTGGGAGGTGACAGCTCTAGCACTTTCATCATCATGAAGAGCGGTCTTTATGTTCCAGAGAAAGGTTTAGGAGTTTTCCCCTTCACAGTCTATTTTTGATTTCTACTCTCTCTTTTTTAACCTTGTAAGCGCACTCTTAAATTTAATAGGGCAGGAAGAGAGAGGAAAGGAGGGAGGGGGAGAGAGAGAGAGGGAGCGAGAGAGAGGGAGAAGGATCCTACGTACGGAGCCATTTATAGTGAACAAACAGGACATCTGTTTCACTTTTCAAAGCTGGGTTTGAAGTGCTTAATTTTAACCAGAGTCTCCAATCAAAGTTCAGAGTTCTGAGAGTGATTCGTCCCTGAACCACAAAGAGGGTTTAAGTGACCGGGAGGGTCTAACTTTAACCTCTAGAATGTGAAGAGACCCCACCACCGGAGCTAGGGCTGCAAGTCGTGGCGGGGCCCTTCTGTTGACCTGTCCTCCCTAGGTGAGGAACCGGCCTGGAAGCCACCTGTGGATGAGACTGGCTGGGCGGCCGGGTGACCACACTGGAGCCTTATTCTTTCTAGAGACGATAATCATTTCTGTTTGCCAGTGTGGCCCTGTAGACTGATCACATGTCCTGGTATGCCACTGGTGAAGAAAACACGTTCTGTATAATGTTTGTGAAAGTAGAATTGCTTAGAACCCTTTTGTGTGCAGTTACCTCTTGTTGTTGTTTTTAATTTTTAAATGCAGGTTGAAATTCTTGTGATTTTAGAGAGCCTGAGCAGTTATTTACTTTGGAAGCGTTGACACACCAAGCACTTAGTAGGAATGCTGTTTTGACATTAGGATGTTGGTTAAAAAGTGCTATTTTGAATCAGACTATACTATTGGCCATGAGGAATACATTAATTTCACGTTCTTAAATTAGCAAATTAAAAATGTGGTAGTTGGAAATATTATGCTTGGCAATAAGATTATTTACTCTGCCCTGTTTAATAAGAAAATTTAATTCAGTAGACTTGGAAAATGAATTTGGCTTAAATGAGGATTCAGTATTCAAGAAAAATAGCTGGTTATTAAGAAACTTTTTCTTTCTTTCATTTTAGTAAATGATATTGAAATGGATACTGTTAAGTTTTTGTAATAACAAGAAGGCTGTGGATTTTAATACAGAGCAGAAAACATACCAATATTTGGGGGTACAAAACCATCTATTTTAATGAATGCAGTTTTTCACATTATTAAAATAAACATAAGAGAAAATGGCAAAATATAATTCATAAAACAAGCCACTTTGTGAAGCAGAAGTATTAAAGAGTGAAAAATTATGTCTGCTTACCATGGAAAGGAAATGGACATTCTTTAAGAAGGTGCTTTGTATGTCTGAGACATCACGAGCATTATACATACACTCTGTTCTCTGGTGGGTGCCTGTGGTTAGTAATCATTTTTTATCAAACAGCAGGGTATATAGTCACACAGCCCCATATAAATGATCAGAATGCAAGTTGGACCTCCCAGTGGGTAAACTTAATTTATGTTTAGAGTCATTTTGAAATATTCTGTTTTGTTTTCCAGTGGGTAAGTGTACTTTCTTTCTTCTGTTGACTTTGTCATTCTTCACTTTACACACTTCTTCAGAGCTGCAGGATTAGGCTCCCAACTTTACATCAGATTAAAAAGATGTAATGAGGATAAATGATTTACAGAAGAAATAATAGCACTGCATATGATTTTCTGAATGTTTTATATTGCTGAATGAAAAGAGAAATAAACACACATAAGCACACAAGATGAAAAGCTGAAATTGATTACCATTTTATGAGTCTCAGCTCCAATTCTTTGTATAAAAATTCTGAGAACAATTTTTATAGCTGTAAATGTGGAAATTGCCTTAGATGGAATGTCATCAAGTGGCTCTGTGTGTGTTGACAGGATTTTCATAATGAACAGGTTGCAGTTTGTTTGATGTGTATATCACACATCTGGCTGGAAGTTACTAATTTACATTGTCTTAGCAAATTAAATAGATGGCTATTGATTCTCTATGGCAGCAGTGAACTACCACATACATTTGTTTTCAGGGCTAGTTCTCTGTGAAGCCTGAGAATGATAAGTGAATTCCTTCCAAATACACTATCTCAAACAATGCACTGCAAACCACAAGCCCCTCCAAATAACTTGACAGGCCAGATGTTTTCCAAATTTAGTCATTTTAATAGCATATATTGTGAGGGGGTTTTCATGTCATGAAAGTAGAGAGAATTTTAGATAATCATTGGTCAAATGAAAGTGTGACATTTTGGTGGGAGCTACATTCCTAAGAAACTCATTTTTCTGATTTCCTGATGGTAAATTTATTGTTCAAGTTAAAATATGCCTAGAAAAATCAGTCATTATTATCTAACAAAAGCAATAATGAATAGAAATATTCAGTTACCTTGTTTTATTTAGTGGCTGTGACAGTGAATGTAGGAATTTTAGAGGCAGGTGGTACTTATACTGGCTGTGTATGCCACTGTACAAAATGTTGATATTCTGAAAATCTGGAGAAAAAAGGAGAAGACACTATGATTAAATTTTAAAAATTCTCTTAGTTTTCCTCTGAGTCTTTGAGGTTCCTTGAAGCTTATGTAGCTCTTCGTTAAGGGCTATCCCTCCCCCTAAAAAAACCCAAAACAGGAAAAAAAAACAAAAAACTGACCAGCTCATGACTCTTGTAAGGCACACATACCCTATTAGCTTTTAAAAAAACCTTACTGTAAACTTTGAGTGCCCACAGGCTTTGAAATAAATGTTAAGTATGACAGGCTGACAAAGCCTTACTCCCTAATTATTTTCAAGAGAAGAGTTGAATGGAGCTAGTGTCTAGCTAATAACAGTGACTGTGGGCAAAGTCCAGAGAAATGTAGAGTGGAAAAGAGCATACTGTGTAAAGCCTAAGTAATTTTCTTGAATTTGTATTTCCTCAAGTTTGTTTAATTAGTAGTATTAATTATTCATAGGCAGTTCAGATGGAAAACATTAATACTCAATGTGAAGAAAATTGAAAATGTGGAACACCCAATAAACTATGAAAAGTAATTTCTAGAAAAATGAATGGTCTTGATTCTCTTTATGTTTTAAAAACAAAACTTTTATTATCTACTCTTAAGGATAAACCAATAAGATATAAAAATCTCATTTTAAAATCTTTTAAAACATAGAATTTTCAAAAATACAAAAAGGTTGAAAGAATAGTACAATGAATATCCATATACACGTCATCTATAAGCCATATTTGCTTTATGTCTCTCTCTTCCTATATGTATGTCTATTTGTGTATGCACTTTTTCCTCTGCTGAATCATTTTAAAATAAACTACAGACATCATGATACATCATCCTTAAATAACATTCCCTTACATAGCCACTATACCATTTATGATGGCACATTTAAAGTGTTCAAATTACAGTGTGTAGAAGGTTGCAAAAATATACATGAGATCTAGTCTACTGATGCCATTAGAGACAGTCTGCCACTGAAATTCATCAAGTACTCACTGATGTGTGATCTCATTTAAGCTGATTGATAGATGATATATTGTGAGGGAACATCAAAACCCCTTGTTCTCTTCTGTAGCATATAGTAGTAAAATGTTAGTGTATTTTAAACTAGACTTCTAATGAGAATTGTAAGCAATAAAATCTCATATTTCACTTGGAAAGTAAAAGAGAAGATTTTTGAGAGTGATTTGGTAATTTTGGAATCAGATACATTTAATATCTTCAACCATTTTTGTTGTTGGTAAAGAAGCCTTCTCTGTTTATTTCTAAGTTTAGGATGGAACAGTGTTTCAGTGGAAAATCTCACATCCTGTTTTAGAGTGATTCATTGAACATATAGAAGAAGGTAATTTTCTGTGTTACAGTTTCTGTCTTAGTGTTAGAGAAGGCAGAACAAATAGAGACAATTTACATTAGTGGTCCTTATAACTTGCTATCTACTAATAATCTTGTAAATTTGCAGAAAAGTTAGGGCAAATGGCGAAGGAGCCATACTTCCTTCATGGGAAAGGGGGGACAAAGAGGATATCTACATTGTAATTATCGCAGATTCCATAATTTTTGTTCTTCTTTGCATAAAACCATTGTTCTCATAATTAAAAAGGGTTTTTAAGTGTTAACATATTCTATGAATATAAACCTTGTGTATCTTTACCATAAAGCAGTAAACATAACATACTCATATTAGTTTGCTCTTTCAAGTGTGTTAAGAGTGTTGAGTTAATTTGAGCACTTAAATTTTTTAAAAAATTTAATTAACTTAAAGGCCCAGTGATATTATTGTTGTTACTACTAGGAAATTTTTAAAAAAGGTATTCTAAAAACTTGACCAATAATTTGAGTAGTTATAAAAAATGGACTTTATTTTTCTGGGTTAGCAAAACCATCCTTTTATGTTACAAATAATGTCAAATGAATCACCTTTTGACTTAGCAATCTACATCAAAATGTAAAGTAATTTACTCTTGTGCCTCAGATCGATGGAGCACTCGTTGAGTAGATTTAATGTTTTTGATCATTAAAAATAATAATTATATACCAATGTATACTCTCAAATCAGGATTGATCCTTAATTGTGTTGAATTATTATTATGATAAAATTGAACATCAAAACCCCTTGTCCTTTTCAAAGGACTTGTTATGTAATTGAATTGTCATAGAAACAAACTGAAGTCACATTTGTGTGGATAGTACTTTTTGACAATCAAAGCTATTAGTAGTAATTAATAGTAATTTTATAACTACCAAAACAATTTGTTAAAGGAAAGAGCTGGGACACGTAGTCAGTTTTACAGTATGTAATACCAGTACTCATTTTAATAATCTTACCTTCCATACCTTTCATATACTTTTCACTAATTGTAATTCTTTTGTCAAAATGATCATGTGTAGTCTTGAATTCATCATTTATACTCAACATTTTTCCCCATGTTGAATCCACATTTCTTTAAAATGCTGTCACATTTATTACTTCATTTGTTTTTTTGACAGCTCTGTGTGGTGGTTGGGGCCAGGATCACACTCCCCATTTCCTATGTGAGGAAGCTGAGGTCAGGTCTGTTGAGTAGGTGGTGAAGCCAGGGTTAAAGCCTGGAGTGTTGACTGTATCCCCTGGTTCTCTGTATGGGGTTGGGGGCTGGGAGAAAATGTCTGGGAGAGAGAAATGGGTTTAAATGAGTAAGGCCTTCAGGGTTAGGCTACCCAACTTCTGGATAGGCTTTCATCTGAACTCATGATGGAGCAAAACACTGCCTCTGTGTTGCTGCTTCACAAGTATTGATAAGTATAGATGTTGACAGTTTAGGGGGTTAAATTAGCAATGCTACCTTCTCAATGACGTTCAGTTAAGGATGTATCTTTTTTCCCCTTACAGACATTCTTATTTTGTAAGAAAAAAACGTGGCCTGCAAACATTTTTGCTTTATCGAATTGTTTGTTTTTAGATTACATAGATACAAAATTGATATTACTAATTATTTCATTTCTACAACCAGATTTAACATTTTATGTTCTTGACAAACAAAAGTCATTGAATTGGCAAATCAACTCATCCTTTTTTTAAAAAAGAAAATCACATAAGGTACTAAATTACCTCCTATGGCGGCAGGCTATTTCCTAGAGAGAGAGAGAGAGAGAGAGAGAGAGAGAGAGAGAGTAGGTGGGCATTGGGGCAGGGGCAGCATTGGCTCTTTTATGTTTCTGAAGGAGAATGGCAGAAAAGGTTGTCTCCTGGGGACACTGTTCAGAGTCTGGGAATGGAGAACTTCCCAGCATGCTCTGGATAGGTATGTCATCCTCTGGTCCTTTGGTGGTACTGCTGTCTGGCTGCTTCCCCTTCCACAGGCCTCTCTGGCTTACCCCCCATCCTGTGTTGTTATCCTGACCTGGAGGGCACTGACTCGCAGCACCTCCCCTGTACTTTCTAGGTAGAAGCCTCTTGGTGTTCACTAAATGACCAGCCTGACAACTCGTCTCTGGCTGTTCGGAGAGAAAAAGGTTCTGATCTTTGAGTCACATCATGGAAAAACATGTGAATGGATAGACAAATTCAAATAAGGCTTTACTTTACTGGAACTCCAGAGAAGCATGATTTGTCTTCTGACTTAGTGTAGTCATGAGGCAAACACTGTTATGTTTCATATAAGATATGTGTTGGAGGGTGGATTATGTGTATCTTTTTTTTAAAAAATTGAAGTATAGTTGATTTCCTTTTTTTGGATTATGCATATCTTAATAATTTAGTAAAAGACTGCTACTTTCTTCCTCTTATCCAGGGCTTTCCTCTCTGTTTTCCATTCTCATTGGCTGTGACATCTTGCCGATGAGCAGGTGGTGATTGAAAGCTCATTTGGGTTGAAGTGCCAGTGTCTGTGTTTAAGCTACCATGCAAAAAGGATTGGTTGGAGTTTGGATGGAACCTGGAAATATTTGAGTGCCTATGAATGGAGGAATTTAACATTCTGCTTTGTCTAAGGGAGTAACTTCCCACTTCCTTTTCTCTGCCATAGGCATCCAAGGTTCAGGGAGCTGGCAGGGGTGAGAGATGATCCATGGTGAGGGCAGAGCTAAGGGCCACAAGAGAGGCCACACAATGCTTTTGTTGGGCATTGACAACGTTTGTGGTCTGACTGAGTCTGAACCATCTGTTTACCATCTGTGACCTAACTCTAGGAAGTTATATTGCACTGGAATTGTGATTATGCTTTTTTAAAAGCACAGTATAATTTGAAGCAACCTGCAAGGGAAAGGCACGGACTTTGGTGTCAGATGTATCTGGATTCAAACATGCACTGCTGCACAACAGCTGTGAGACTCTGAGCGCAGCTCTGCTCCTTTGATCCTCTGTTTTCCCATCTGTGAAATGGAGACATTTGCACACACTTTTTAAGGATGGCGTGCATGCTCAGTCACTCAGTAATGTCTGACTGTTTGCAACCCCATGGACTGTAGCCTACCAGACTCCTCTATCCATGGGATTTTCCAGGCAAGAATACTGGAGTGGACTGACATTTCCTCCTCCAAGGGATCATCCCGACCCAGGGATTGAGCCTGAGTCTCCTGCATTGTAGGCAGATTCTTTACCACTGTGTCACTTGGAAAGCCATTTTTAAGAACTGAAAAGGATTAAAAGAGAAAATGTATATATAGCACAGTAGCTGGCAGAAAGCAGATGCTCACAATATCTTAACTCTTGTTATTAAGGGACTTCCTGGTAGCTCACCTCTTGCCAGCTATGTGACATCAACTGATATACTTTGAAAGATGAATAATTCCCTCTTTAATTTGGATTTCAAAATCCTCGAATCCACAAATTTAAGTGCTTATTTTCTTTCCCTTCCTCAGTCCTTCCATTCACACCCCTCCAAGCATTGTGCTCTTTGTGTGTGGTAATTTCAATAGTTTGGTTAATTTCTAGATGAGGGGTCCCCACCTTTTGGGATATAATGCCTGATAATCTGATGTGGAGCTGATGTAATAATAATAGAAATAAAGTACACAGTAAATATAATGTGCTTTAATCATCCTGAAACCATCTCACCCCAGGTCCATGAAAAAAATTGTCTTCCATAAAAGTAATCCCTGGTACCAAAAAGACTGCTGTTCTAGAGGGAGCTGGGAGTTCTGCTTGGACAGAGGTAAAGCAGCATTTCCTAAGTGCCTTACATTGTGATATAGTGCTTTACGGGGCAAAAGAGCATTCTAAGAAATTAAACTTTAATCAGATTTCTGAAGTTAGTTTAGTTGGAACCAGTGTTATGTCAATTTTACCAAATCAGTAATTATAATTTAAAGTAAATAAAACCTATGACACTGGTACTGTTGATAATTAGTGGAGCCTTTTGTGTGTTCCCCATCTCTCTCCATGGACTGATATGGCTACCTCACCAGTGTTTTCCAGAGGATGGCAGATTGCAGTGATTTATTGGGTATATACATGAAGCAGAGGTCTTGGCTTCTCTTGGGTAGTTTACAATTTAGTTGACAAAATAAGAGTTTCACTTAAATACTTATACACTTAAACACTCAGATTAGCTGGTTTGAAATGACGTGATCCACTTGCACTATTTGCTAAGGGCACAGAATTTAAAAGAGCTTGAAGTGAGGGTACAGCTATCGGGAAAGGAGTAGAATTTTAAGGGCTGGAAGCAGAGATGGGGTCTTTTGAGATGAAGCAGTGCTTTCTGCACATTTGTCCCATTGCTCTTTTTCCATTAAGTATTCTTGGGACAGGTGGCACTGGTGGTAAAGAACCCACCTGCCAATGCAGGAGACATAAGAGACCCAGGTTCAACCCCTGGGTCAGGAAGATCCCCTGAAGAAGGGCATAGGAGTCCACTCCAATATTTTTGCCTGGAGAATCCCATGGACAGAGGAGCTTGGTGGGCTACAGTCCATGGGCTCACAAAGAGTCACATATGACTGAAGCCACTTAGCAGCCGCAGCATTGCTCTGATAGTATCACTCTTCCAATTTGATCCAGCTGTGCTTGTCCACGCTGTTGTCTAAGCTGAATTTCTTTCTGTCTCTACCTTTTTACCTGAACTGTCTTGATGTAACTGAGCACATTCAGTCAGGATAGGAAACTCTTTTCCCCAAGGCTCTTACCTTCCCCAAATGAATGCTAGTATATCTTCAACATGTTCATTTGACTTTAGTAATAAAAATATATTTTTTAGCATCCATGTATAGAACACCATTTTAAAAATTTTAAGGGATGTTAATATTCTGCATCAAACATAAATCTTATTGAAATGAATACCCAGTGGTGCCACAGTGGTATATGGTTCTATTTTAAAAATTATTTGTAGGGAGCAAATGTGAGATGTGCATTAGAATGACAAAAAGCAGCAGACTGGAGGAGAGAGAGGCACAAAGAACCTGTGTGGCCAGCTCCAGATTGCAGGATGGGAAAGCCTCCTTCAAGCTGCATTTGACATTGTAATCCTACTGTTAGAATATGATGCAGCCTAACCCCTAGGTTTCTTACTTTCTTATTTCAAACTCTGATAGTCATAGGGATGTTTTACAAGATATTTGAAACGTGTTATGAAATGAGATGTCATTACATTTTTATTATATAGCTTTTATTATAAGCAATATAGCTTATTAGTCTGGGCTGTGGGTCTATTGCCTATTTAAATCCCAGTGATGCCATTCTGGCACTATGGGAAAAATCGCCTTCCTTCACTGTCTTTCTTTTTTTAATCTGTAAAATGCAGGTAATGACTATGTTTACCTTATAGAGTCACTGTGAACATTAAACGAGATAATGTGTGAGGTTCTTGGAACTATGCCTGATTACAAAGTAACGAGAATTCAGTGTGAGTTATTAGGGTGATTATCTCAGTGAAGTTAAAGAGAAAATTTTTTTGGCTTACCTGTACATGTGGAATAAATATCTGTGAGTCTTTGGGCTGAAGGAGGGACAGCACAGCTCAGGAAGGCAGAGGGTTGCCCAAGAATGAAAAGTCACCAAACATTCTGATGCATCTGAAAAGGGTTGTGAGACTCTCCTTCAGCTGGTTAGACTAGTGGGTCTACCAGCATTTATAAATGATTTATTGAGCACCTATAATGTGTCAGGCACAGTGCTACATTCTGGAGACAGCAAAATGAACAAGACAATACCTGCAGGAAGAGAAATGAGTGCCAGGCAGTAGACTAGTTTGATTTCCCCCTAGGCTTACTGATGACCGAGATTCCTTCCTGGAGGGATGTGTTTCCACCCACATTAGAAAGAAGAGGGCCCCAAGTACCTTAGGACTGTTAGGACATCCCTGGGGGATAAGCTTATAGGGGAGGTCAGACTCCCCTCTGGTTAGGTGATGGGAGGGAGTGGAGGCGATGGGAGGAGCTGGGCCCCTGGAGAGAGCTGTGTGTGTGTGCGTACATGTGAGTGTGCATGTGCGTGCATGTGTGTGTGTGTATGTATGGAATCATGACTGGCAGCAAAGTAACTGCAGCTAATGAGTCCAGCTTGAATACTCACAGGGACAGTACCCAGGACAGGTCCTGTGCATCTCACTACCTGAGCCGCAGAGAGAACAGCTGTTCCCAGGTTGACTTCTGTCCTGTTGGAAAGATGTTGAACAGTTCTCTGTTCTGCTTTGAATGGGATTTTTGAGTATTTTGTGGGCAGACTTCTAATAGGATTATGAAGCTCAACAAATTGTAAATTAAAGAATCTCTCTAGAGTTAAAATAGTCTTTGCAGATTTATTACATTTTTAGAAAGTGTCACTAATTATTTTAAGTTTCATAATATTTTAAGCTTTTCTCTTGTAAAGGGTAATTCCCAGATTGTCTTGCCCTGGAGAGACTGGAAGATGATGGTCTGCTCAAGCTGAAGGAGGGATGAGAGGGTGCTCTCTTGCATGGAAAGGTTAGGGAGGAAGATGGACTTACGTTTGAGGGGTAGCTACTTCGTGCCACAAGCTCAGAGAGACCAAGTGACTTAGCCAATACAACACGGCTCATGAGTGAGCATACCAATCCAGGGCCTAGACTCCGGAGCCTACCTGATTTCCTGTTGGGCTTGCTGTCTTTAAGCTGGTAACTGTACTAGGATGTTGTTGTTGTTCAGTCATTCAGTTGTGTCTGACTCTTTACAACCCCATGAACGACCAGGCTTGCCTGTCCTTCATGCTCTCCTGGAGTTTGTTCAAACTCATGTCCATTGAGTCAGTGAAGCCATCCAACCGTCTCATCCTCTGTTGTCCCCTTCTCCTGCTGCCCTCAATCTTTCCCAGCATCAGGGTCTTTTCCAATGAATCAACTCTTTGCATCAATATTGATGCAAGTGGCCAAAGTATTGGAACTTCAGCTTCAGCTTCAGTCCTTCCAATGAATATTCAGGATTGATTTCCTTTAGGATTGACTTGTTTGATCTCCTTGCTGTACAAGAGACTCTCAAAAGTCATACTAGGGTGAAACATATGAAATTGCCATTTCTAGACATTAGAATAGTTAAAAATGAACAATTTCATAAATTCCACCTATTACTCAGGAATTGATAGGATGTTTTACAGAGATTTTTACCAAGGTCTGTGGACAGTTCACTCTCTTGTACAATACGGGGCCTCCATTGCTTTCCAGTCTGGGTACACTCAGAACCAGTCAGCTCACCTTCCATACCCCAGCCCCCTCCCCTCCACCAGTTTAAGCACCAACATTTAAGACATGTTCACACAGCTGCAAGCTGTAAGCATCACCTATAGATCATTATTTTATTTAGAACATCTAATATTTTACCAGGATTCAAATGCAAGCTACTTTCTTTACTAGAAGAACATCTTTCCTTTGATTGATTGCTAAATAGATAGAGCTTGTGAAAAGATCTCTCTCTCTCTCTTTTTTTTTCCTGGGATTTCTTGTTCAAACAGAATTTGTTGTATACACATCAGAAAGCCCTGCTAATATGGGCTGCTGGCCAGATCGTGGAAACAGCCTCATTATATTGAACTGGATGTCATAATGGTACCCATTAAGGTGGAATTCCCTCTGTGTTTGTACTTTTAAACCCAAGTCCCTTGCCACTTAAACATCTCTCTGAGAATAGCAACATTCTCTGGAAACATAGTCTGAGAATGTGCTGGCTCTCTCCTCCTCCTGCTGAAAACCACGATAAAAATAGAATCCCGGGTTCAGAGCATTTTAGGGGTTTTCAGTTTGCTGCTGCTCCTCGGCCATTCATTCCACTCTCTGCGCTTGTGATGACTGTAATGTGTTCTGATGGCTGAAGGTAAGGACCTACAAGATTTACTTCTTTCAACACTCCCGTTAATTGCTATTGGAGTCCAAATATACAGCAGGAAAAGAGCAGCATTTTTTTTTTCCTCCAGAATTAACCAAATGCAACACAAGAGTTTCCATTTTAATTTTTAAAAGCCGTTAAGAGACTAATAGCATCACAGCATTTCTATTAGCTGTTGAAATCTCACTATCGTCCTGGCAAAGTGAAGTTATTTGCTGTGCCGGATTTGGGTAATGGACCCCTGCAGGGTTACAGCTCAGGAATGCTGGAAGGATGAAGCCCACAAAGGGGAGGGCAGAGTGGGTGTCAATCTCATTCCTCCAATTAGAGCAGTTAAAGAAATAGCAAAGTGCAGGGTGGCATTTATTGTGAGGGCTAATTGAAAACCAGAGGAAAATATTGAGACGCTACATGGCATTTCACATTATAATCTCTTTTCTATTTGTGTCTCATCTCCATTGACTCAATAGGACTTTCATTATAAACAAATTTCTATCATTAGATTCAGGTTAATTTCTGTGGCTGTAATTAAGAGGATGGTAAGAAACAGTTGAGAGCATAGTCCTCTCTACTGAAAACTGGGCATGGTTCTTGAAATTTACCTGGCAAGTCCCAATGCCTCCTACATGTCAAGCTCTGTGGTGAGACCCTGTCATGACCAAGACAGACAAGGTTCTTACCCTCATGGAACATGATTTAGTGGGAAGAAATAGACAGTACTTATAAACAAAGAAATATGTTGTGTGATGTCAAAAAATGAAAGGAAAAAAATTAAGCAGGACAAAGAGATGGAAGTGGTCAGGGAAGGCTTCTCTGAGGACTCTTAAATGAAGGGGAGGCAGCCAAATGGAGGCCTGCAGGGAGAACATTTCCACAGAGAGAAGCAAATGCAAAGGCCCAGAGGTAGAAACCGTCTTGGTAAGTTGATGAACAGAGGAGGTGTGGCTGGAGCAGAGAAAAAGAGGGGAAGAACAGAAAAAGATAATGCTAGAATAGGCAGAGTCAGATCATGTTGAGTTTTGAAGGCCTTGGGTAGCTATTGAAGAGTTTTGAGCCAAAGGCATGGCATGAAGTAATAGAAGCTTTGAAAGGATCATCTGGCTGATGTGGAGAGTAAGCTTCAGGGTGGGTAATGGGAAGAGGCAGGGAGACTAGATAGGAAGTGATTATAATCACCTAGATTAAGGAAAATGATGGCTTGAAAGAGGGAGGTAGTGGTGAAGGGTCAGGTTCAGGATGTTTTCAAGGCAGACTGATGGGGTTTGCAGATGGATTGGATATAAGTTGTGGAAAAAAATAGGAGTCAAGAATGGCAACCTCAGGAATCTGAGTGAATAATGGGAAGAAATAGATTTGTAGGAAAGGGCAGCAATCAAGGGTTGTATGTGGACATGTTTATTTTGAGATGCCTGTTGTTCATCAGAGTGAAACATCAGGTAGGCAATTGGATCTGTGTGTCTTGGAGTCTGAGGAGGTCTGAGCTAGAGATGGGGATCATCAGCATATGGAATTTAAAGCCAGCAAAGGGACTGAGATCACTAGGGAGTAGATTTGAATAGAGAAGCAGCCTGAGGACCAAGCCCTGCAGCCTGAGTGGTATAGAGTCTGCAGGAACAGGAAGTGCCCAGGAGGAGGCTGAAAGGAATCGAACAGTCAGGGATGGGGATGGGAGTAGTTTGGTGAAATATATGCAGTCAGGGCACTTCCTGGGGGAAGTGTGAATTTTGTCTTTGGAATGTTCCCTCCCTTTTCAGTGGTTTTCTATTTTCCCTGTGGTGCCCTTTCTTTCCTCTGATTCTGTTAGTTTCTCTCATCCCTGATAACAATTGCCCTAGTTCTCAAAGTGTGGTCCACTGACTGGGAGCATCAGCACCATCCTTGTTAAAAATGCAAATTGTGAGTTCCATCCTAGACCTGCAAATGAGAAACTCTAAGAAGTAGAGCCTAGTAAGCTGTGTTTTAATACATTTTTCATGTGCTTCTGATGCATGCAGAAATTTGAGAATCACTGCTCTAGGGAAAGGAACTGATAAACTGGATCAATGAAAGATAATAGATGAGGCTTACCCTGTTGTCCTTTTCTGAGCCATCTGTCTACAGCCAAAGAAATAAATGTCTAATGACAGATTTTGAGCATCAACCAGTAGACTATTCTTGAGACATCTTCATGGGAGCCAAGGAAACTTCTCCATCCCCACAAATCATAAAAGCAGGCAGCTGCCTACTTGCCTATCTTGTCTTTGATGATGCTGCTGCTGCTAAGTCGCTTCAGTCATGTCCGACTCTGTGAGACCCCATAGACGGCAGCCCACCAGGCTCCGCCATCCCTGGGATTCTCCAGGCAAGAACACTGGAGTGGGTTGCCATTTCCTTCTCCAATGCATGAAAGTGGAAAGTGAAAGTGAAGTCGCTCAGTCGTGTCCAACTCTGTGCGACCTCATGGACTGCAGCCTACCAGGCTCCTCTGTCCATGGATTTTCCAGGCAAGAGTGCTGGAGGGGGGTGCCGTTGCCTTCTCTGGTCCTGTCTTTAGAGTGGGCTCTGTTTATAACTATATATTCTATATTGTATTATACAAGCTCACCAACTCCACATATGGCAATAATGAAAAATTTAGCATTTTAATGGGCAATTCAAAATCTCTAGCAGCAGTTCAGAACTTATTTTGTTAAAACACAACTTACTTATCAGGCAATTTAAAATAAAACCTGAATACCAAGGTACATAATAATAATAACAGAACATTTGTTGAGTTGTAAATTCTTATTCATAAAATACACGTCAAATTTGTTTTAGCTGTTTAAATAATAGAGTTTAATATATATTTAGTTAAGCATTACAATAGTAAGGACTTAAGGAGATTAGAAATAAATGAATCCAATTAAAGAACACGTCTGTGAGATTTGATATGTCATAGGTATGAATGAACTGTTTGTTCAGCAACTGTAAAGAAACCATTAAATGATTAACTATCTAGAATAGGTTTAATCAAGAATAAATGCTATAGAAGATATTTTAAAATATTTAAGTTAAACAAATGAAGACTTGTGCATTTGAAAACATAGAATCACACCATCGTTTTTTGCTGCATCTTTTCCCAGGGAGTTTGAAACCTGAGGTTCACCTTTTCTGTGATCTGCAGAAATGCCAGGGTCTTGTGTTGTATGGAAAAGGGCAGAGCTTGCAACAGTGTCATGAGGCTTGGCCTTGTGGGGCCTCCTCAAACACTGTGGGGAATTGGAGGACCCTGAGATCTTGAGGATAGGATTTGTTTGTGTGTGTGTGTTAGTCGCTCAGTCATGTCTGACTCTTTGCCACCCTCCTCTTTGCCACCAGAGGAGCCTGCCAGGCTCCTCTCTCCATGGAATTCTCTAGGCAAGAACACTAGAGTAGGTTTCCATTCTCTTCTCCAGGGGATCTTCCCAACTCAGGGACTGAATCCAGGTCTTCTGCATTGCAGGCAGTTTCTTTACCATCTAAGCCACCAGGGAAGCCCAGGATTTGTCTACAGCCAAAGAAATAAGTGTCTAATGATAGATTTTGAACATCAACCAGTAGATTTTCTTGAGACATCTTCAAGGGAGCCAAGGAAACTTCTCAGTATTGTGAGATGATTTCTTTGTGATTACAGGTTTCTTTTCTGTTCCTGGAGTTTGTGTGGAGTTGAAAACGGGAGATGTGCTCTTTCACCCTCTCTGCCAAAGGGTTTTAGGGTTTAGGAATCAACTTTCTAAGGGTCAGGAGAACTAGGTGAGCAAGCTATTCCTGTGAGAATGGAACCTCAACCAAATGTAAGGGGTTAGGTGAGGGATTCCCCCATTATTCATCTATTTCAGATACTGGAAGATCTCTAAAGAGAAGATATATTTAAAAAACATCAGTGTCATAAATGACAGCAAAGGTGAGAGAGATGGACAGAGAAGATAGAAACATGAAAAAGAGGAGTCAGAGTGACATGTATGCATTTTATTTTCTATTTGTGGAAATTTCAAAACATAAGAAAAACTTGATTGGTATTTGTATCATTTTTGTTTCTTTATATTTGGCTTTTTTTCCTCTAGAAGTAGACTCAGATTAGGGGTTCTCATGATGGAAGAGGAGACTGACAGTTTTTAATTTGCCTTTGATAAAAGAGGCAGCACATTTTGCATTTGTTTATTTGACTTTTAAATATCACCTTAGGACAATAAGATATAGACTAGCTGTAAGAGCAATAGGATTTGGAACTTTAGACGAGGAAAATTCACAAACACACCTAAACTTTAGTAGCCAGGTATAGAATGAATTTCTGAGCATAAAAAATTAAGTTCCTCAGAACAAGAAATGTGTCCCCAAAGTAGGGTTTATGCCATTTAAACAATGACAAATATGTCATTTATAACTCACATGAAACTAAACTGTTTTAAGAAACTCCATGGTGAGGCTTCCTTTTTTTCAATTATAAGTAATATTTTAAGTCATAGTCTCCAAAGAAGGAAATAAAATGCCCCATAGTTCACTTGAAAGCCTTTAGAGACAGATAATTCTACAAGGTAGGAAGGGTGGAAAATAGATCAGAAAGTAAGTGAAATGTACAGGCACTGAGAGAGCAGAAGGACATGTGGACATTTAAAAATTATAAATGACGTGCATGAGATGTTGAACCTAGGGGAAAAGAAGTTTAGTCGTGCTTTCTCTTTTGTAACTTAACATTATTCACAAAGAAGCAGCCCTGGCTTCTTCTATATAAAGAAAAGAAATTGGGAACCCATTTCACCATTAGATAGGAGTGCCTAAAGTTTGCCTCAACTGGTGTTTCTTTTTTAAGAAATATTTTTCTGATTATAACAGTCACATGTGTTTATTATAGAAAAATTAAAATAATGTGGAGTGTTATAAAGAGAATGTAAAGAACATCATTAATCTATTTTCCAGATCTCTACTGTTAACATTTTAGTTTTTTGCCACCCACTGTATTATACGCTATGCTGTGCTGTGCTTAGTTGCTCAGTCATGTCCAACTCCTTATCACACCCATATACATGCCTATACAGTACATGTTAATTTTAAAAAAGATAATTTTTTACTTTATCAATAGTATTTCTACATTAACTAAAAAAAAAAAGAATGACTGCATAATATTTTATCACAATGGTATGCCGTAATTAAATAAGGCTTCTATTGTTGGTTCTTATTTGCTTATTTACAATTAAATATAAGAATTATGCTAATAAACACCCTTGTATATAGACTTTTGATACCCATCTCTGATTATTTTCATAAGATATAGAAGTGGAATTACTGGATTTAAGGTTTGGACACACCTAAGACTGTTGGTAAAAACTGCTAGTTTATTCTCTTGCTGGTAGTATGTATATATGCCCATTTCACCTTGTCTTCATTGAGATTTATTGTCATTTTAAAAATCTTTTCTAATTTGAAAGGCAAAAATGACATCTGATAGCTGATGAATTCACACAGGTTATTGCTACTGAGGCTGAACCTTTAGAGAGTTATTTCTCAGCAATTTGTGCATTGTTTACAGCCTTTTTATATTTTTCTATTGCATACATATTTCTTACTGATTTTTAGAAGTATATCTCTGGGGATTTAAAGCACTATTACTACTCACCCCTTCAATACGACTCTAATGGTTCTAAAGACATAGTTGAGGATGAAATTAATTTAGTGTTCTAGTTTCCCTAATATCACATATGTGATGCTTGCATCACAACTTGATTTTTTAAAAGTGCAGTTAATATACATACCACTAAAATGGTAGCATATGATTAGTTTCTTTGATTTAAGATCACACAGAATTTCAGAATGATTATTATTAATTATAAGCTGGGAATTTAAAAATCCCTCACATAAACTTGCTTACTTAGCAGATATTTCTTTCCCATATATGTAGAAAGTTTTGCCAGTTTTTAAATTTTGCGTCATTTGGATCGGAGAAGAATGACAGTTTATTGCAGTGAGAATTATTTTGTCAACCATTTGCAAGTGAGTGTTTGTTCTCTGTAAGATATATTGCAAGACAGAAAACAGAGACCATTAGAAGAGAAAAAATGTAGGAGGTTGTCGTTAGATGGGTTTCCCAGGTGGCGCAAGCGGTAAAGGACATGCCTGTCACTGCAGAAAACTGAAGGGACATGGGTTAGATCCCTAGGTCAGGAAGATCCCCTGGAGGAGGGCATGACAGTACACTCCAGTATTCTTGCCTGGAGAATCCCATGGACAGAGAAGCCTGGTGGGCTACAGTCCATGGGGTCGCAAAGAGTCCAATATGACTGAAGTGACTTAGTATGCAGGCACCCACACACGTCATTAGAAATTCCATTCACGTGAGAGAGAATAAGTGCCGAGTGAGTGGTGGGGCAGTGACTGGTATAGGGCCTCGGAAGAGAGAGCAGGGAGAGATCACTGTGGCCAGTGAGGGGAAGGGAAGAGTTAGGTGCAGCGTGTGCAGTCTGTCTTAGCCGTATTTCAGTTTGTGTCGTGGGTTTGCACAAATGCATTATGCTATCCCTGTTGTGAGGATGGTTGGTTTTGCCACATCTTACGTTACAGTTCTTGACTTCCTTTTTAGTTGTTGCTGTTTGCCTGTTGTTTATACCCCTGCTTTTCCTTCTTGAAATCACAACATGATGGTAAACCTCATTGACTATTATGTAATATTTACTGTCACATATGGGAAGGGTAAACCACCCTTTACCCTTGTGGGGCTGTCCACTCCATAGCATATTGGACGAAACCTACAAAATGGAGGAGAAAGAGGTTTCTAGGCAGAGGCAATGTTTACATAAAACCCAAGACTTTTGGGGAACTATTAAAATCACCAAATCAAACGGAGAAAACCACAAGGAGCAAACACAAATCCACTTATTAGTATGAGACTATTACATTTCCAAGGGTGCCTTCGCCTAATTTCCCAGCAGATTGTCTTCGTTCATGAACCCCTCACAGTATGGAATCCTCCTTATCAGCTATCTCTGCTGGGCTCCATGGGAGCCTGAAAATGAAACAGAAAGTAGGTCTCTCTGCTGCGGAGGTTTACCCAGTGGCCAGGCTGCAACTCTGCCAGAATATAAAGAAGGTCATGCACTTCGTGTAACAGTGACTCTAGAATCCAATTAAAAAGTTTAGTATAAGGCACAGTCATTCCTACTTAATCCGATCACTGTTTAATGCAATCCTCTGCTTATTTCAGTCAGCGCCTTTGGAGCCAAATCAATTGTATGTCTTTGTTTCCACGTTTTCCTCAGTAATTTGATCACCTTCAGCTGTTTAAAAAAATGTAGCTCAATTGGGAAATCTGGCAACATCTTTTAAGAATCGCCACATAACATAAAGTCAACAAACTCCAGAATGGCCAGCTCCCAAACTGATAGGACAGAAGCAAAAATTCAGGAATCTAAAATAAAAGCAGTATAGGGTAAGGTAGAGATGAAGAGGGAAATTCTTGCAAAGAATCTTGACTCAACATGAACTGATCAAATGCTGTTGATTGCTTCTCTGTGCACTCACTCCAACTCGCTTCAAGGGTCATACATGTGTTGGTGCTGCTGTCAGCGTAGAGAATGCCAGGCTCCCAGTCAAAACGATAGACGTGACATTGACGCATCTCTCTGAAGCTGACCGTACCTTTCAGCAGTGAAGACATCTTTTATTTGCTTTGCAAGAGGGCATCACTCTGAGCTTCCCATATCACAAGTTGGCATTTGCCTTGTGAGTGGTCATGGGATATTGCTTAAGGAGAGGCTGAGGAGACCAATGATGCAAAAATAGCCCCTTTTTATTCAGTTGGAATTTGAGTAGTTCTAAATATGTATATGACTATTATAAAGTTTGGAGTAGACTCAGATGGTTAATTCTGCAAATTGAATGATTTCTGGCTGTCTGTAGTGGAATAAGAGGATTACTTTGGTCTATGCAAATATGGATGAGATTGACAAACTGCAAGGCCTAGTGATTGCAAATTACCTGTTTCACATTGCTTTTAGAGCCTGGGTACCTGAGGATGTCTACAGAGCTGGTTCAAGTCATTAAAAGGAGAAAAATACAAAGTAAATTGGTATCAACAGCCATTTTGAAAAATGTGTCAAATGGCATATGCTACAGTTCCTCTTTTGCTAAGCTTTTGATAAGTATCTGGGAGAGCTGCCCTTAAGAGGGTTACCTGTGGGGTCCTGAATATGACCCATGTGGCACTTCTCAAGAAAGCTTGACCAGGGCTGACTTCTTCCTTTATTAAAATCAGCTAAGTCAAGCTCCATACTCATTTCAGGGGCTAAGATCTGTGCACCCACGTATTTTATTTTGTCCTACTGCCCAGGGAAGCACTGACCGACTTTCCTAGGTGTACACCTACCTTTAAGGATATGTGTGTGATACTAGAATGCATCTCTCTAGGGGATGAGGGGGAGGGGGAGCCAGACTCTTCTTTGTGTCTGAGTTTGGAGGAAGGAAATGGAACTCGTAATGTGATTCCCATCAGTATCTAGACCTTTAATCTATACAAATGAAATACTCAGTTTAATAGAATTATAACAGTAAAACAAATGCTTTGTTCTCAGTGAATCCACCATTCAGAGCGGCTCTTGGCAGCACATCAACCGTATTTGAAAAGTCTTTAAGTGGGTATTTTTTTATTGTGCTTTTCATCCTGACACATCTTTTGAGCTGTTAGAGTCCCGAACAGAGAAGCACTCATCTCAGAATGCCACGTCTGTGTTGTGCTATGGTCTTCATTTGGTGACTTAGCAATAAAAAACTTAATTAACTTAATAAATATTTTGGCCACACTATAATAGAGTTTAGAGGGTAAAAAGGAACAGAGCAAATCAAAATGAGTTTGGGATAGAAAGGAAAGAAATATGTCATAGGGAGGTGTTTGGAATGAAACGTATTACAATTGCTATCAAGGTGAACCTTAGCTCTGGGGAAAGCGGGTGCCAAAAAGTGCCCTAGGGGGTGGAAACCAGACTATTTATTAAGCATGTATTATCTTCTAGCACTGTGCAATGAGCTTTTCACAGGGTTTCATCTGAACCTCAGCACATCCCTATGAGGTGTAAAGAGGAAATTGAAGTCTAGACAGGTTATCACACAGTAAGAGGCTCACACTGTGATCTACTTGACTTCATGATCTTGTGCTCAGTTTTGATTAATTCTTTTTTGTATTTTTTGGTGCACCAAAACATTAATATTTTTATTGGTGTATCGAAAGTATAACTCTTTGGAGACTTCCCTGATTGTTCAGTGGTTAAGATTCTGGACTTCCACTGCAGGGGGCATGAGTCCAATCCCTGGTTAGGGAAGTTCTACATGCCACAATGTGGCCAAAAAAAAAAAAAATTCAAAGTATGACTTTTTATATTTATTAGCTTTTTCATATGAATATGTAGAATTTACAATCATTAATTGGCTTTCAAACTTTATTTAAGCCTATTTAATTTGGAGTATTTCATTGGTTGGAAACTATGCAAAAATTTTGGACTTTTTCAGTTTCTAAGATGCATACTCTGGGGTCTGATAGTGTGTAAGAGAAAAGTGAATCCTGTAGCCTCTGCTTGTACATCTCTGTGCTGAAATGTTGCATTAAGAATGAATTGACAAAAATTAGTTAGTTGATTTTCAGAGGTACATGTTTCTTGCTGTTAGTTCTAGAGGCTGAGTGGATACTCCACTGTCCAGTGGACGGAAGTACATTTTGACACAGAATATGGTCAAGGATGGGAGCCCTGCCTCCTGCCAGCGCCTAGCTTGCTCACTGTCACATGCACGTGGCCTCAGGGTCAGGTGTGTCTGGGGACTCACCGCCTACAGGGGTCTTTTCCACAGAGAAAGGCTGTTGGGTTTCAGGTTATTAGCAGTCACTGAAGAAAGCAATCCTTTTTTAGTTGCATCCTTACCTTCTTCCTCTTCCACCTAGGTGAACTACTGTGCCAGTTGCCATTGGAACAGGCAAAATAGCTCTTGACAGTAGTCTTCCAGGAACTCAGAATCCACTGGGCAAGATAAGATATAATCCCTTGAAAAATAAGATTTGAGGAGGAAAGAGGTAACCTTCTGGTTCCCTCCTCACTTCCCTCGGGAACTGGCCCCAGTGCCTTGGTCATGAAGGTAGTAACTTAGTCCTTCTGTTCATTGCTGTCCTCCCACGGCCACTACAGAGGTGCTCAGTAAACACATCCTGAAGGAATGGATGGGTTTAGCACCCGGGAAGGGCTTTCTAGAGGTGAGTATGACTTAAGGTAGTTCTTTATAAGAGGGATTTTAAGAAACAGAAAGTCAAGAAAGTATAAGATCAATCTGAGGAGAACTATTCTGGATGAAGCAAGGGGCTAATGAAGGAAAATTCTGAGATATTGTCAGAAAAATAGATGGGTGCCACATTTTGGCGGGCAATGAGTTTCTGACCAGCGAGTGCTCAGAATCTGCTGTGTGTGTGGTTCTTGGGAGTTAAGGAGAGCATATAACAGACCAGTGAGGTAATCAGATCCCCCAAAACCCAAAAGACAAATTGCATGCCTACCTTCTAAATTTTTGTTACTCACATAAGGAGAATTTTTTTTTTGGTCTTTTTAAAAAAGTTTATTTTTTAATTGAAGGATAATTGCTTTACAGAATTATGTTGGTTTCTGAGTAGATGAGCTATTTGATATGAAACCATTGTAATTTGATGACATCTAGCATAGCATAGCATCACTGAACTGAACTGAACTGATCACTACCCTCCAGTTAGTAGTAGTGATATTATTGGCCCTGTTTTAGCCGGCTTCTATTTCTGGTCACTTGGGGAGGAACTCCTTGCCTGAATTATACTTTTGCCTTTGCCTGATCTCTCTGTAGCAGGACAGATAGGGAGAAGGACAAGAAGGTAAATGATAGTCACTGAACGGTGGAGATCTGCCAACCACTCTTACGTGTATAATTTTATCAAATACTACACTTAACATAGCTATCTTAATCTGAAGAGCGTGGAAAATGCATACAGAATGTTTAAAAAGGTAA
The DNA here is from genome assembly GCF_029378745.1 of Bos indicus. NCBI lineage: Eukaryota > Metazoa > Chordata > Mammalia > Artiodactyla > Bovidae > Bos > Bos indicus. The sequence continues at coordinate 49,766,446 of NC_091768.1, forward strand.
ACCCATTAGAGAAAGGAAAAATAATATAAGAAAAAAAATAAAGAGACAGTGGAGTTTGTTGCACAGAATTCATGCCATGAGGATTTGTACACTTGCTAGAGGTGGTGACACATCGAACTTGGGCTCAGGGCTTTTTGACTTCATTGCAAAGAAGGAAACATGACGCATGATATGATTCACAGTGCTTGTGAGATAAAAAGAGATCAATTACTCAGAAGCAGCCGGGCTAGTTCTGGAACCTGAGAGAAGATTCTCCCATGAGTCCTCATAAGGAAGACTCTGAAACATTTTATTTTGGCTGCCAGTGGGAAGGATTGATATCCTCTTATGAAACCCGAGGAGTCAGCCGAGACTTCCTGCTGCCTGGGAGCAGGCTGAGGTGGTTGGTAGCTGTGGGCAGGGCCAAGCTGTCATCTTTAGTCCCTGAACACCTCAGCAGTACCTTCTCAGTGAACTCTTGAGATACACTTTTTCCCCTGTCACATCACAGCCTGCAGTCATTATGTTTATTTCTTTATTGTTTCTTCTCCTCAAGAGATTGTAATCTGCACAAGGGTAGGGGGCTCTACATGCCTTATTCATCCTTTCATCTCCATATAGCACAAAGTCTGGTATATTTTAGGAGCCTAATAAATACTTACTGAGTAAAGGAGTAGAAAGAACTGGTGGCAAAGTATATCCTCAGGTAACTGAATTAGTTAGCCTGTTGAAAAAGGATTTTTAACTAGTTAGCCTGGATACCCTAGTTTGCTAGCCATATGGGTATTTGGAATGTTTACCCAGGATGACTGATCAAGGAACAGCTGATAAAAGACATTCTTTTTGTCAACCATCAGACAGCATCAGTTGGTCAGTTTTCTGCTGAGCTCATCCCACAAATAGAAAATCTTTAGACTTTATAATGCATAACTCACCAGCAAGGACACAAAAGCTCAGAGAACTGGAATTCTAGATTTATTTTCTACTATATAAAAATAATGAACAATGTATATTTTAATCAAGGCATCTTCATGAGCATATCATATAATTTGGCAGCTACATTCACAGAGATTTGTTAAATATTAGGTACTTCCAAAATAATCAAGGTGTTTGTGGAATCCAGTTATATGGCTAACTTTCACTTGATTCCTCTTCAAATATGAATGACTGTCATTTCCAGTAAGAGAATATGTGTATCTGTCTCCTGTGGTGGCCGATTAAGGGCTGTGTCTTTTCACCCTGCAGGGACACGGAATACAAAGGGCTGCAGCTCTCCCTGGATCAGATCGCAGCCTCCAAACCAGCCTTCTCCTACGCAGGCAGCTCCACTCCTGCCCTGACTGACAGCAGGAAGGGGGCCAAGTCCAGGCTCTCTGGCTCAAAGTCCAAATCCAGGACTTCCCCATACCCTCAGGTAGGTGCAGTGCCACTTGGCAGTTTTCTTTTTCTGTGACTTGGTTTGGTCTCACAGTGGAGGAAGTATTGAAGCTGTTTGGAATTAATTATCTGGCTTTAATACATTTAAAACTTCTATAAATCTGGAAAGCTTTCTAAAAATATCTTCTTCCTTTACAATAACTATGCTAGTAAAAATTCGAAGTGATCTTGTGGTTTACTGCTTTTATATGAAGGTTGTGAGAGGATTCATTGCAGTCAAAACCATAACTGTATTTTCAAGGAGAATAGTCCTGAGTGTTTTCCTCAACAACGATTAACCAGAAAAATGGGGCAAGCATAGAAAAATATGCTTGATGTAGAAAAATGTAGGAAAAAAATGAGAGCTTGATGTAGAAAAATGTAGAAAAAAAATGAGAGCTTGATGTAGAAAAATGTAGAAAAAAAATGAGAGCTTGATGTAGAAAAATGTAGAAAAAAAATGAGAGCTTGATGTAGAAAAATGGAATCTTAGGACAGGAACTGAAGTCAAAGGATAAATTAAGAGGTGGAGGCAAAAGATCAAGGGTACATTTCACCATGAGATTTGAGCACAGATGGACTGTTTATGGGGAGGAATGAAACAAAGAGGGTCTTCCAGATGGCAGGAATGGTAGAAAAAGCAGCCCTCTTCTCATCTTTGCAAGGTGGTGAGCTGATGAGACCCAGAGGAGGTATTCCAGAAACACCGCAAGGTACAAAGACAAGTCCTGATGGTTGGAAGGAAGAAAAGAATGTTTTTCCTTATCAGCCTCTGTGATATAGAAACTTGTCTATGTCAAATGTAGGCACAACTCTCTCCTGGCCTGAAGGAAGTAGGACGGAACTGAGGATTTTTCACTCCTGGTACCCTGTGACCATCCTTTTCTTAAAGGGCTGCTTCTGCTAAGTCACTTTAGTCGTGTCCGACTCTGTGCGACCCCATAGATGGCAGCCCACCAGGCTCCCTCGTCCCTGGGCTTCTCCAGGCAAGAATGCTGGAGTGGGTTGCCATTTCCTTTTCCAATGCATGAAAGTGAAAAGTGAAAGGGAAGTCGCTCAGTAGTGTCCGACTGTTCACGACCCTGTGGACCGTAGCCTACCAGGCTCCTCTGTCCATGGGATTTTCCAGGCAAGAGTACTGGAGTGGGGTGCCATCGCCTTCTCCGTTCTTTAAGGGCACCATGTCCCAATTCCTGCAGTTCATTAGGGTAATTCAGGAGATGATTCCTGGGCTGGTAGAAAACCAACCGGGATTCGGAGATTTTTCATCAAGGTGGTCTTTATCATTTGTGTTTTTAATTTTTTGAAGTAAAAATGGCAATCTAGAGAGTCCAGAAACTATTATTTCCTTACTTATCAGAACATTTTTAATTCTGTTAACGTCAACAAGTATGTACTGTTTGAGGAAGTGTCGTTTGTTGAGCTCATGGGTCACTAAGAAGCTACTATTTGTAGATTATTTTAGCTTGGTATGTGAAGATGAGATCTGTGTCCCAAGGGACTGCTGTCACATGGTTTCAAATCTCCCACCAAGACCAGATTTCTTTACCCTGACAAAGTGTAAAGAGGAGTAGATGTGTGATGCCTGGACATTTTTCAATGTAAACATTCAGTTATGAAGACTGAGCACTTTATGTATAAAGTGCATTTTAGTTCAAGTTACTATAGAGGAGGAGTTGCTTCTTTTTATTGAGTATCTGAGAAGCTTTATTTATTACTATCTCATACCTTGGGGAAAGAGTTTTACTGTCTCTTTTTGTTACTTGGAAGAATGAATTACTCCTTTGGGTAATTTTATCCTTATATGGATAGGAGTGCTGGACACATAAATGAAAGAAAAATTTAAATTAGGAAATACTAAGTTAAGAAGGAATTTGTCCATTGTTACAGAGAAATAAAGCTACAAAACCCAAATATCCCGCTACAAAACCCAAATATCCCCACTGAGCTTTCAAAACCTCACCATCTACATTTTATTTCACCTCAGCTCTTAAGTCTAAAATTTCTCTAGTTTATACTAATGTTGGACTAGGGCTTCCCAGGTGGCAAGGGAATCCACCTGCCAATGCAGGAGACGAAGGAGATACAGATTTGATACCTGGGTCTGAAAGATCCCCTGGCAGAGGACATGGCAACCCACTCCAGTATTCTTGCCTGGAGAATCCCATAGACAGAGAAGCCTGGAGGGCTACTGGCCATAGGGTGGCAAAGAGTCAGACGTGACTGAAGCAACTTAGCAAACAATGTTAGACTATCTACACATTAAAAAAAAAATGTTTTAACTGCCATTAGACTGCTCCTTGGGTTCATGTGAGGAGGAGTTAATTTGAAATTGTACATGTTTCATAGTTTTTTGGTTTTTTTTTAAGCAATACAGAAGAGTGGAAAGTAGAAAATCACCCACTATTTCCTCTTTTTCCCTCTCCAAAATGGTGGTTTCTTCTAGAAATGTACTATGATGCATAAAAATCATTCACGTCACACACCTGTGTTCACATAGAGTTTCTCTTGACTTTTTAAAATGTTCATTCTTGTGTTAATTCTTAGATAAATGCAGTCCTTAGAATTTTGGCCCTGTGTCTCATTTGAAATCTCAGTCATGAATTAAGTTTACTTAACATTTATGTGCCTAGTAAAGGTTATTCTTTAATTGCGTTTGCTTTAGATAATGATGGTGCTAGGTCAATCACTGACTGAGTTCCTAGCACATGGACTACTGATATGTAGAGATCAGAAATGGAACACAGTCTTTGCTTTCAGGGAGCCATGCGTGTAGACAGAAAAGGGAACAGCCTTTGCAGTGAATTGTCCTAGGACGATTGTCCTCAGGTAAACAGCGGGTCCTCTGGGGCGACACAGGGGAAAAGCATGACATCAGGGCAAACTCATCCATTTCTGCTGAAAGGAAGCAGCTCAGTACTGCCATCTGGAATCCTGCATTCTCAGAAATTTTAAAGAAAAGAAAATAATGTAGCTTCTCAAAAGTCTTATTTGGTCCAAATCACTCTTATATTATTGAAGAATACTTATTTTTCAACTTTCTTGCATTATTGCTATTATGTGTTGCTTCAGTCAGTGCTAGCTGAGTGCCTACACTAGAGCGATGCTATGCTGGCCATTGTGGTGAATGGGGATAGCAGTTGAGTAGGTGCTAGACTATAAAAAAGTGGTATAAGAAACGCCCTTAAGTGTTTCAGTACAGTTGGAATGATAAGTTATGAACTAGAATGAGGGGCATATAGAGGATGATGTATACCAAAGGCTTCAAGAGAGATGTCAGTCTATATGCCTGGGGAGGGTTGTTGACCTAGCTCTGGGGGTAGAATTCAGGTATATGCACATAAGGGAAAGGAGAGGACACTTCAGAAAGACCAGGATTCTGAAGAGATGCAGGAACACCCTGAGTGTGACTGGTGAAGTGGGGGAGAGTGGGTCCCTGTGGTTAAGGACAAGGGGTTATATGTTTGGAAACATTCATTGATTGGTGCCAAATATCTGTGAGGTCAAGGCATTTGGATTTTGTTGTATGGAAAACCAGGAAAGGTTTTGAACTGGAAATGAAGCATTAAGGTGGCTGAAGCAAGGCAGACTACTCGGGAGGCTCATTTTCATAGTCCTGGGTGAGTCTAGCGGGGGTCTGAGCTAAAGTTCTCAACTGCAGTGAAAAACACTGTAGAGGAAGGAAGGTTAAATTATTTTTATCCTTGACTGCTTGTACCTCTTCTCATTATAGATGTATTTTGATCATTATAGATTTATTTTTGAAATTATATATATTTGGTTGCACTGGGTCTTTGTTGTGGAGCATAGGCTCTCTAGTTGTAGTGTGAGGACTTGGTTACCCCATGGCATGGGGGATCTTAGTTCCTGGACTAGGGATTGAACCCTTGTCCCCTGCACTGGAAGGCAGATTTTTAACTACTGGACCACCAGGGAAGTCTCTGAAATTGTATTTTAAAGCTTACATTTTGTATTTAGTGACAATAATAGATGCATAATAAATATATTTTTATTTACAAAATGATGAAGATTTTCATAGTATTTAATTTTAAATTCTTCTTCCTCCTCTCAAAAATACAATCTTTTACTTTTTGTTATTTCCATGTTTACATATTTTTAGTACACAAATTCTCTTCAGATTTTTCAAGAGGCTGTTTCCAGAGCAAAAAAAAAAAAAAATTGAGCTCATAAGGTAACATCTTGTGCTTTTTATTAGGTATGAAAATGATGTAATGATGCTATCAATATTATTTATTAAGCTCTTTGCTCTATTATGTATTAGGCATATCCGGAAATTTCTAACAGACATTTGATGAATAGCAAACAGCACCACTGCTTTTTGGAATTATTTAGGCACCCTAACTTGAAGATGTGAGACATGCACAAATTGTAATTCACTGTCACTACTCAGTCTGCAGTCGTAGATGAACTTTCAGGTCCCCACTTGGTATGAGATGCCCTTGGGAATGATTTTAGGCTTGATTACATTATAGTCACTTAATGAATGACTCGGTCACCTTTGTACCTCTATGTATTACTCGGGACAAGAGAGGTCAAAACTGTTTTGAATGGTTTTGAAAGATTTGTTGTAAGAAATATTAGAGATAACTCCCAAAGATTCTGCAGGTAGCTACTGTGCTGCTGTAGAGCTATCTTAACAATATGAAAGTTGTATTTTATTGTTACTGGGTTTATATTCATGAATATAGCAACTTATGTTTTTCACAGTTCTGTTGAATTAAAAATATTGAGTTTATGGAATTTATTTTTCAGACCTTACCTCTAGCAATTGCTAGAGTCTCTTCCATCTATTTTTAAGGAACTAGTCATGGCTACTCCAATACAGTTGTGAGTTATCTTGACATAGTGTAGCCACATCAATCATGAATAAATTGCCTCCTGATTCTAGTTTCCTTTGAAACTTTTCCTCTTGGCATGTTTATAGTTGTTACATTTATTAGAGACAGTGCGTGCCCTCCTGTTTTATTGCCTCATTCTGCCCTTCTCTTGCTTTCTCCCTAGTCAGTAATAAGCAATACACTATATAATTCTATAATAACAGTGCATAAAACTATGTATACTTCTGAAATCTGAAAGCGTTTAATATCTTGTTACAGATACATTGTAACACCTGGAGGTTTAACTCCACATCTGTTACCTTAAATAATCCCACAGAACCCTCTTAATTTTCACTGCCAGCAATCTGGCTTCCTTTCAGTGAAGGTAGAAGCTTTCTTCCTACAAAGGTTCTTTCTGGCCTCAAAAAATACACCGGTGACTCCTATGCTGACTTTTAAGCTACAGAGAAAAGAAGGACCAAGAATTTCCCTTGGTGATACTATTGACACATAGTATCAATACTTTTATCAATACTAGGATAGATAGCCCTTCATTTCATGTTTTATATGTTACATGAAAACATGTAATCCTTGACCATTAACAACAAAAACTGTAATGCATCTTGCAAAAAAAAAAAAAAGTTATCTTCTCTGAAATTCTTATACTGTACAGGCTTTTTATGTTTTATGGTTATGTCGGAACTTCGGATATCACCTGTTCTATAGAAATATCAGGAGATTATTATTAGAAGATGAAAGGAGGAAAATTCGGAGGCAGTAAATGGAGACTTTAAGATCCTTGAGGACAGGAGATTTTGCCCTTGATAACCAGATTGCTTTGGGTACCCAAAAGCCCTTAGAACATATTGAGTGAGTAGGTAAATGAATTGATAGATGAGTGAAGTTGATAAGATAGGTGGATAAAGAAACAGGAGAACTGAGATGACCTGGGTATATGGCCCTTTCCCCAGAAGGCTTACAGATTCAGTGGGGGAGATAAAAATGTAAACGAAAAATTTAAACACAGTGTAGCATGTATGTGATAAAGGCATCATTGGCAGTGGTGAAGCTCTGGTGGTGTCTTGGGGGCTCCTCTGTCCTTCCAGCAGTGAACTGGAGGTGGGAGTTGGAAGCTGACAATAGCCTCTAGGCCTAGAGACCCTCATACCTTGGGGTGTTTCCAGCAGGTTCAAATTTATTTCTGTTTTGGGACTTCGTGGTGGTCTGGGGGCTAAGACTCAGTCCTCCCAATGAAAAGGGCACAGGTTTGATCCCAGGTCAGGGAACTATATCCTGTATGCCCCAACTAAGCCAAATAAATAAATAAATACTAAAAAAAAATTATTCCTGTTTGCAAGGTTTGCAGTGGGGCTGCAGGCTGACAGTGAATAAGGCCCTGAACCTCTTGGGTGCCCCGTCAAAGACCAGACTCACTCTCCACCTCCAGTTGCGCTTTCGCCCCTTACCCGTTTATCCTTCTTCTCCCACTGCCTGTGTCCCAGGAGCTCTGTCACGCTGGAGATTGGAGCTCATCTTAATTTTCTGTCCACTTTGGAAATTTTTCATTTTCAGCCTTTCCTGCTTCTCAGGTTGACCTTAAAGGACCACTGATCATGGTAGTGTTTGGAGAATTGCCACAGTCCTAGCTGTCACTCAAGGTTACCTATAATTGAGTCCTAAATTACATGAACCCTGTGATCCAGCCAGACTTCTCTGCTCCCTCTTTGCTGAATGCCTTGTCCTTTCCTGCCCCCATGCTTGTGCTTATGCATTTATTCTGCCTGCGTTGCCTCTATTTTTCAAAATTCTGCCTATCATCTAAGGACTGAATGCTACCTCTTTCATGAAATATAACTTTCTCCTTTGTGCCTCTATTTAGAATAATCTATCTTCTACTGCCTTCTGGATATGTCAGAGCTTCTCTTTTGGACTATAATATCTTTGAAATTAGTAACTGTGTCTATTTCATACCTGCCCCCTACCTTGACCCAGCATCTGTGTGTCCTCCACTTATTCACTCACTGAATATTAATGAAATGAATGAATGGATAAGTAAAGACTTTAAGAAGAAGGTGGATACTTTGTTGGTTGCCTATAGAGACATTAAAAACCCCAAGGAGGGAAAATATTCTGCTGCTGCTGCTGCTAAGTCACTTCAGTCGTGTCCGACTCTGTGCGATGGCAGCAGGTTCCCCTGTCCCTGGGATTCTCCAGGCAAGAACACTGGAGTGGGTTGCCATTGCCTTCTCCAATGCATGAAAGTGAAAAGTGAAAGTGAAGTCGCTCAGTCGTGTCCGACTCTTCGCGACCCCATGGACTGCAGCCTACCAGGCTCCTCCATCCATGGGGTTTTCCAGGCAAAAGTACTGGAATGGGATGTCAGCTACTATGGAATTTATAACCTATGTAAAGAAGCAAAAGATACACATGCAAAAAAACCTAAGGATGCTTTCACAAATACAAAATCTTGCAGTACAAATCAAATACCTACCTGCTAAGGAGGAGTTAAATGTGGTAGAATCTAGAAGCTCTTTCAAGGGCAAAACTTTGAACAAGTGTTCTCTGGCTCACATTCTAAGGCAGAGAACCATCTGCATCTTGTCCTGGAGTGGGCTTTCTAGTCTCCATGTCTCCACTGTCATCTCCAGTGCAACCACAGAGAGAAGTGACAACTGATATTTACTCTGTGTGTGTATGTGTGTGTTTTGATTACAAAATGATTGCCCTGAGGTATCTATGCAGTAAGTCCGCTACATACAAACCTTCAAGTTGTGAACTGTCTAATAGTGAGAACGTGTGTTCACATGTCCGATCATGTGAGTTAGTTCATGCACATTGTCACACACATGCATCCTCTAGAGATGGTTGTGCTTTTGTGTACTTTACTGTACAGTACTGTATAGAGTACAGTAGAACAGTATCTTTATTTCAAGCCCAGGATGTCCAGAAGCAAGCACAAAAGCAGCAGTGACATAGCTGGTACTTTTCAAGGTACTGTACCGAAAGAGTAAAAATGTTTTCTTTCTTATTTGTTTGTTTTTTATTATTTGTGTGAAAAGTATTATGAACATATTACAGTACAGTACTATATGGCTGATTGTGTTAGTTGGGTACCTGGGCTAACTCTGTTGGACTTACAAACGAATTGGACTTATAACTGTACTCTTGGAACAGAGCTTGTTTGTATGTACGGAACTTACTGTAGAAGCAATGCTGTTTGGCCTTCCATCTCAGAAACATGTCTTTGTTTATGGGCTCAGCCCTAGTTCCAGGGTCCAATTCCCATGATCAGTAGATACTTTCTAGATAACTCTCTTATTCTTTTAATAATCTAAGTGCATTTATGGTACTGTATAGTTGTCTTCCATAAGAAAGGGAAAAGTCTCTTAAAATTTTGGTTTCTTTCTTTGTTTGGTTTGGTTTTTGACCAAACCTCTAGACACAAAAGGCCTTGTGCAGGTCATGTTCCTTCTTGATCTTTCCTGACCCTTAGCTCCTCCTCTATCCCATGCCCACTATCTTTGTCCAGTTCTGGGCTCTTCAGAACACGTCACATTTACACTACTTCATCAGCCTCCTATTGTTCTTTTGGTCTCTAATCATTTCTGCCAGAGTAAGCTTCCTGAAATACCGTTTTAATTGTGTACCCACTGCTCACCCCCTTCCCCCCAAGCCCTACTTAAAAACCTAAAGAGGCTCTATGTTGGTTATAGTATGAAGCCCAATCTCCACAACCTGGTCCTGGCTACATCTTTGCATCTGTCAGCCACCTCTAGCCCCACCACATCAATTCTCCACCCTAGCTGTGTACTCGCCTAAGGACACCTTTCCTGTTGAGCTTCTTAAATCCTACCCAGCCCCCCAAAGCACAGCTGCAGCCCACCTCTCATCCCCACAGATCCCTGGCTATAAGGCATAATTCATGTTAAACACATCTCTCTTTCATAACATAGGATGGTTTGGATCTAGGGGAGAGTTAGTGTCAAAAAAGAAGTTGGGCAGTGGGCAAAGCAGCTGTGCTAAATCAAATGGAAAGCCTGTGCTTCTGACTTAATGGAAATGATGGCTGGAATTTGTGATTCTGCCCCACAGCTGAACAGAGGCGAAGCAGGGGGATGGCTGAATCCACCATCAAAATACGCCCAGGAAAATTTATTTTAAGAAAACCTATCAAATAAAATCTTATTAAAACCAAATAGTCAAAATCAAGAGAGCAATGCCTAACTTGACAGTTTTTGGTGGGATCTGACCCAGTCATAATGTGAAATTTGTAGAGTTAAGTCGGATTTGAATATCTTTGCTAAGAAATTTAGATTTCCTTAACTCATCCATCCTTCACAGATTTTTACGAAACCTCTTTAAGCACATTATGGCACATTGAATTGCAGTGTTTTCCTGGAAGGTCAAGGTCTGGATGTGTATTATTTAACAGTTTGTGCTTTTTTAGTTTTCCTTATTATTTTCCTTATTGTACTTGACTTAGAAGATGAGAAAGTAGATCCATCCTTCCATTTACAGACACCAGTTTGAAATTGATTACCTCGGTAGAGAGCCTTTGAGCTTTAGTTTCTTTTCACAAAGTTACAAGTCTGATAGATCTCCTCTTTCAGCATGCAGAAGGCCAGTGATATGCCTGCCAATAATCTGTTGGCCCAAGTCTAGGACAGTGCCAAGAGCAGCTTGGGCAGCCGTCCTTTGTCGAGACTCAGAATAAACCAATGGAAGGCCAGACAAAGCTGCAATAAGGGGCTGGAGCAGGTGGCACCACCTGCACCCATCTAATTCAAGCTCATCTAATCTGCCACTTATATGTGAAAAATCAGAGAGTGAGTCACAGTATCAGTGAAAAGATGGAAGTAGTTCTGGCTCATGCTCAAAGCCCATCAGAGAAGAAGATTACCGTTAAAACTAGTGCTACTGGTCCTGGAAACCCAGGATTTATCCAATGGGCTAGAGCCACTTCTGTATTATCAATGCAAAGTTGAGATCTCCTTGATCATTTACAGCTGTGTGTGCCAGGACATTAAAGGGCCTAATTAAATGTTTATTACCTGTTTAAAATCTTCAGTGCAGTGAAGATACCTGCCAGCCTTTGGGACTTTACCTTTGGATTTATAGACGGATGTGGACTGTGGATTTCATGGTTGGGAACAGCTCTCTCCATATGGAACTGTCTAGGGGATTCCTGGAGAAAACCCAGCCTCTGGTTCCGAGTGCTGGTTCCAGCTGCACGTCACCCTGACCGCTAATGAGATGTCGACTGTACTTACTTTTCTGTGAGAAAAATGACTGAACCAGATCCCAGCGACATTTTTGTAACTGTGGGGGGTGGATTAAGAGAAGGCCTATGACATTTCAAACCACATTTGAGGTACATAAAAAAACTTCCCATGTTTCTACTTCATGAAATTTATCAGGAACTTACAGGTATGAAAGATTTCTCACCAAAAGATTCTTTGAACTAAAAATAACTAAAATGTGGGTTAAAGCTAAATATGTCACAAAAACCACAGATTATATACTATGAGTGAAGCAGATCATAAAAATAATAAGTGAAAAGTCTTGTGAACCCATTCTTTAAAACTGTCATCTTCATCTGATTGAAGATGACGATTTATACCATTTTCTAAAATGAAGGGAGAAATGGCCTAAGTATTTAAAATGCTTAATGATTAAACTTTGAATCAGTATTTGCTTTTTAATTATAGTTTAAGCAGAAATATTTTTTGTGTAGTTCCTCTAGTGGAGTCATCCTTGACTCTGGAATGTGACTCAAGACTGACTTTTTTTTCTTTTAAAATGCATTCTCTAATTTTCCTTGAAGGTTTCCTTAAGCTTAACTCTTTTGAAGTTGTATGTAATTGAACAGAATTTCATTTAAAATTTCATGAGGATGCTTTTCCAATGCTAAACATGTGCGAGACTTATGTAGAAATCATGTTATAGTTAGCCTTTTTTAATGTATGTTCCTGAATTATGTTCCTGAATGTTCCTGAATTATTCTTGCTGTTGATTAATTAGACAATAAATTACACATGAAGTAAAAGCAAAAATTTCTATCTACCATTAATAGGAGTGCAGGAATGAAACAAATAATGTCTTCTTGATATCTTCTTTGCAGTTCCATTTATTTACAATTTCTAGGTAGTAAAGTTTTTCATGTTAGAAATTGACTTTATTATTTGACTGCTATTCAGTTACATTTTCACAGGCAAATGTTTTCAGTCAGCCCTTCAGATTAGCAAAATAACTTGCATAGTTGTCATCTTAAAATGCATTTGATTTTGACACTAGTTTTTCTCTTATGCTTATGTTTATCCTTGACAAAACCCCCAGCAATTTCCAACGTGTATAAACCAAAGGCGTTCTTCATAGCAAACACAACTCCTGTTTGAGGGAAGCACCCCCAGCAGTGGGGGCTATTTTAATGGACATGCTGTATTACTTTAATCTAACCCTTTTACCATCTGTTCTTCCCATAACAGTGAATGAAAAAAAAAAAAGGACATATTTTATGTTTCAGGGTTACATTAGTAAAAAGTAAGATAAAAGTGATTTAAAAGCATGCATATGTTCTTAGTACAATGCAGTCTGCATCTGTGATGTTTTTTTCTCATGGTTCAGACACAAATCAAGAGGAAAGCTGTTCATGCCTGATAGAGTGAAAGTTTTTCATAGAAAACAGGACTTTACCATAAGAGGGTCTCTCTATATATTTTACAGCTAAAAATGATATTAAAAAAAACCTCAGTGAGCTGCCAGAATAAAAATAGATAATGATAACATCTATCGTTGGAACATCTGGCATTTTTCCTGAGTTGCCTTGTTGCTGCCACATCCAGATGAATGCAGAGCACCTGTCTGGAACATGCTGTTGAGGCAGGAGAGACTCTCATGACTGTTATCAAAAGGGGAATATCTGTGCTGTAACTGTTGTGGAAGAGTGCTTCAGTACTAAGAGGACGTCACCGAGGCTGTGTGGAGATGGTCTACTGGAATGTAGAGGTTGGAGAAAGCTCCCTTTGTAAGAACATGCTTGGGGACCTGGGATCCATTACTGCTGCATACAGGGTGGGACACTGCTGTTTTTGTTAGCTAGGTACCTAAGTCTAGATGAGTCCAGGATTCTGGAAAGAGCAAAGACTCTGGAATTGCATCTCTCCTCTTAAATATCATACTCATGTGAACTTGGGTAGTTTAGGTTTTTTGTTTTTGCTTCATTTGTTGCATCAGTAAAGGGATTAATGATACTTTTAAGATGTTGTGAGCATTTAATAAGATATTGTCTGTGGGATCTCAGTACAGTGACCAGAGCAAAGCAAGTATTTGATAAAGGTAGTGTGATGGGTTGCTGTGTGGTGGGTATTAGCATATGCAAATGATATGGTAAACTGCCTCTTAGTCATTAGTTCATTTTCCCTTCCCAAGTAGCTACAGTGTTAATAGAGAGTAAGAGCTCCCTTCTTTGAACTCCTTAACTACATTGCTTTTCTCTTTGTTCAGCCCTTGCCATTTTTGAACTTGTATTAAAGTTATGTCTTGTGCATTATTTATACTGCTTCTAATATGAACACCTTGAAGATGGAGCTGCATTTCTCAAATCACTTGGCATACGGCCTTGCCAATATTAGATGTTCAGTAAATATCAGAATGAATCATAGAGTAAATTGTTGTAAATAGTTTCCATTGAATGCATATAAAACCCCAGCTGATGGCTCAGATTTTTAACTGGATGAAGTGTCAGTCTCTTTTAGAAGGAATGATTCTTTCACGAGCCCTGAGTCTCAGAGGAAAGCTGGGGGCTGTGACTGGCATCTGACATCCATTGCTGGCAGGCATCCAAGCTCTTTGCTGGTCGATGTTAGCCCACCTTTGGTGGGTGACATGTGGTTTCAAGTTTATTAGAACCAGGGCATCCTACATCTGACTCATTTTTTAAATTTACCAACATGAAAGCCTGTTTTGAAAATTAAATTTTAAATAAGAAATAGGGGTAAATTAAGGTGCAGAGTATTCATAATAATAAATTTTCTAAGAAGGAAAAACAGAGGTTTCTGCAAAATTCACCACCGGGAGTTGGTGATGGACAGGGAGGCCTGGCATGCTGTGATTCATGGGGTCGCAGAGTTGGACACGACTGAGCAACTGGACTGAACTGAAACTTTCTTTCATTGTTGATAAAATCTAATTAAAATAGGGAATCGAATCATTCCGTTTCTTATCTTTAAACAGAGGAGAAAGTGTCATTACCTTTTCAAAAGAAGAAGAGCAGATTCTATAGGTTCTAAACTGTGATTTTTTTTTTTTTTACCTAAAAATGATCTAGATATCAACAATTGCTGGGAGAACCATCCACAGGCGCTGGCTAATCGATCATTAAGTGTCCTCTCACCTCCTTTGAAACAGATCTGTGGGCTTTCTGTTAAAGTTAAGTGATAAGAATCATTGGTACCAAAGGGCATTTGAGCCTTGAAAATCAGAGCATTTGGAAGAAAAGGCCATACTGTTTAGGTGATTGGCCAGTCACCTGATTTCTTTTTGCGTCTGGGATGTTGATTTCTTTTTTAAAATTTTTATACTGAAGTATATTTGATCTGATCTGATCGTTGATTCACAATATTGTGTTGGTTTCAGATGTATAGCGACTGTGATTGTTATATATACATGTATTTCAGATTATTTCCATTATAGTTTATTATAAGATATTGAATATAGTTCCCTGTGCCTTACAGTAAATCCTTATTTCTTATCTATTTTATGTATAGTAGTTTGTATCTGTTAATTTCATACTCCTAATTTATCCCTCCCCCCTCCCTTTGCCCTTTGGTAACCCCGTTTGTTTTCTATGTCAGTGAATCTGTTTTTGTTTTGTGTATAGATTTATTTGCATTATTTTTTAGATCCCACATATAGGTAATAGCACATAATACTTGTCTCTTTCTGTCTGATGTACTTCACTTGGTAGGTATTTTCTAGGTCCACCCATGTTGCTGCAAATGACAATATTTCATGATTTTTTATGGCTAATATTGCATTGTAAATATACACCACATCTTCTTAAACCAGTCATCTGTTGATGGGCACTTGGGTTGTTTCCACATCCTGGCTGTTGTAAATAACACTGCCATGAACACTGAGGTGTATTTCTTCAAATTAGAGTTTTTATTTTTTCCAGATGTATACCCAGGAGTGGAATTGCTAGATCATATGGTAGTTCTATTTTTCATTTTTTGAGGAACCTCCCTATGATTTTCCATAGTGGCTGTACCTATTTACATTCTCACCAGCAGTGTACAAGAGATGTTTTCTCCAAAAGAGATGTTGATTTCTTTATTCTTTAACCTATGTGTTTTATCTCTGACATGCCTATAGGATGGAACTGAAAATATGACCTTTAGATGATATAATCTAGGGAAAAAAATCATTTTTACAAGATTGTGGTATAACTATTCCTCTACTGAAAAGAAAATCATTGATTAAGGACCTTTAGGTCCCCAACCTTTTTGGCACCAGAGACCAGTTTCATGAAAGACAGTTTTTCCACAGACCCGGGGTGGAGTGGGGGATGGTTTCAGAATAATTTAAGTGCATTACATTTGTTGTGCCTGCCGCTCACCTCCTGTTGTGCAGCCTGGTTCCTAACCAGCCAAGGACCACTACTGATCTGTGGCCCCAGCGGTTGGGGACCTCTGCTTTACATGTTACATATATATCTGTAACATTTGCATTTTAAGAGTATTTCGATGCATGTTATTTACTTGATCTTCCCTGCGATGGTATAATGCAGGCAGTCTCTTCCTGTTCTGCAGATGGAAAAGTCAAAGCCCACAGGAGGTGATCTTCAGAACAAGTCATGTTGGATGACAGTAGATCAGGGTCCACCCATATTTGAATTCAGATCTGAATGCTGTTTCTACTGGACTCCCTAATTCATAACTTAAAATAATATTTTTATGCACAAAATATTAATCATCAGTAATAAAAACAAAGATATTTAATTAAATTATAGCTTTATCAGAGCATGTGTCTATTTCTTCAGAAAAAAAAAGTTTAAAACAAATAGTCTTATCTCTAATCATTCTATAAAAATGAAATATTTTGCTATATAGGATTTTCTTATTTTAAAATACTTATGTTGAGGAAATTCCCTGATAGTCTAGTGGTTAGGACTTCATTCTTTCACTTCAGGGGCTCTGGTTTGATCCCTGGTCAAGGAACTAAGATCCTGCAAGCCACATGGTGGGGCCAAAAAACCAACAAACAGAAATGAAACACAACATCTTAACTTTGAAATGATTTCATACATAAAGAAAAGTTGCAAGGACAGTAAAGTATTTCTGCCTAATAAACCTAGGTTCACTACAGCTTAACATTTTGCCATTTTTGCTTTGTCATATTCTCTTTCTCTTTTCCTATCTGCCCTCATTTTTTATTTTTTCTGAACCAGCTTAGAGTAGGTTCCATGTATAATACCTCTTTACCTATACCTTACTACTCAGTGTATCAATATATTGCTTGGTGTAGTGGCTTCTTAGCAGTGCGGAATTTCAGTTTTTGTTAACTGCTGCCAAATTCCCTTCCATAGAGGCTGCTTTCAGTCTGCATTTCCATGAGCTGTGGGTGGGACAGAGTACCTGTTTGCCCACACTCTGCCAAGCAAAGTATTCTCAAGCTTTTGAATGTGTGATAATCTAATGGTTAAGAAACGGTATCTCAGGGACTTCCCTGGTGGTCCAGTGACTAAGACTCTGAGCTCCCAGTGACAGGGGCCTCAGGTATGAATGACCCTGGTCAGGGAACTAGATCCCACGTGCTGCAATTAAGACTCCCTGTCCATCACCAACTCCCGGAGTTTACTCAAACTCATGTCCATTGAGTCAGTGATGCCATCTAACCATTTCATCCTCTGTCATCCCCTTCTTCTCCTGCCTTCAGTCCTTCCCAGCATCAGGGTCTTTTCCAATGGGTCAGTTCTTTGCATCAGGTGGCCAAAGTATTGGAGGTTCAGCTTCAGTATCAGTCCTTCCAATGAACACCGAGGACTGATCTCCTTTAGGATGTATTGGTTGGATCTCCTTGCTGTCCAAGGTACTCTCAAGAGTCTTCTCTAACATCACAGTTGAAAAGCATCAATTCTTCAGTACTCAACTTTCTTTTTACTCCAACTCTAACATCCATACATGACTACTGGAAAAAACGTAGCTTTGACTAGATGGACCTTTGTTGGCAAAATAATGTCTCTGCTTTTTAATATGCTCTCTAGGTTGGTCATAACTTTCCTTCCAAGGAGAAAGCGTCTTTTAATTTCATGGCTGCAGTCACCATCTTCAGTGATTTTGGAGCCCCCCAAAATAAAGTCTGTCACTGTTTCCACTGTTTCTCCATCTATTTGCCATGAAGTGATGGGACCAGATGGCATGATCTTAGTTTTCTGAATGTTGAGTTTTAAGCCAACTTTTTCACTCTCCTCTTTCACTTTCATCAAGAGGCTCTTTAGTTCTTCACTTTCTGCCATAAGGGTGGTGTCATCTGCATATCTGAGGTTATTGATATTTCTCCTGGCAATCTTGACTCCAGCTTGTGCTTCATCCAGCCCAGCGTTTCTCATGATGTACTCTGCATATAAGTTAAATAAGCAGGGTGACAATGTACAGCCTTGATGTACTTTTTTCCCTATTTGGAACCAGTCTGTTGTTTCATCTCCAGTTCTAACTGTTGCTTCTTGACCTGCATACAGATTTCTCAAGAGGCAGGTCAGGTAGTCTGGTATTCCCATCTTTTTAAGAATTTTCCAGAGTTTGTTGTGGTCCACCCAGCCAAAGGTTTTGACATAGTCAATAAAGCAGAAGTAGATATTTTTCTGGAACTTCCTTGCTTTTCTGATGATCCAAAGGATGTTGGCAATTTGATCTCTGGTTCCTCTGCTTTTTCTAAACTTGAACATCTGGAAGTTCATGGTTCAAGTACTGTTGAAGTCTGGCTTGGAGACTTTTGAACATTAATTTACTAGCGTGTGAGATGAGTGCAATTGTGTAGTAGTTGCAATATTCTTTGGTATTGCCTTTCTTTTGTATTACCTTTTCTAGTCCTGTGGACACTCCTGAGTTTTCCAAATCTGCTGGCATATTGAGTGCAGCACTTTCATAGCATCATCTTTTATGAATTGAAATAGCTCAACTGGAATTCCATCACCTCCACTAGCTTTGTTCATAGTTCAAGTGGGTTTCCTAAGGCCCATTTGACTTTGCATTACAGGATGTCTGCCTCTAGGTTGGTGATCACACCACTGTGATTATCTGGATCATGAAGATCTTTTTTGTATAGTTCTTCTGTGTATTCTTGCCACCTCTTCTTAATATCTTCTGCTTCTGTTGGTGCTAAGTCGCTTCAGTCATGTCCGACTCTGTGCGAGCCCATAGATGGCAGCCCACCAGGCTTCTCCATCCCTGGGACTCTCCAGGCAAGAACACTGGAGTGGGTTGCCATTTCCTTCTCCAAGGCATGAAAGTGAAAAGTGAAAGTGAAGTCGCTCAGTCGTGTCCGACTCTTAGCGACCCCATGGACTGCGGCCCACCAGGCTCCTCCGTCCATGGGATTTTCCAGGCAAGAGTGCTGGAGTGGGATGCCATTGCCTTCCATACAATTTCTGTCCTTTATTGAGCCCATCTTTTCATAAAATGTTCCCTTGGTGTCTCTAATTTTCTTGAAGAGATCTCTAGACTTTCCCATTCTATTGTTTTCTTCTATTTCTTGCATTGATCAGTGAGGAAGGCTTTCTTATCTTTATGCTATTCTTTGGAACTCTGCATTCAAATGGCTATATCTTTCCTTTTCTCCTTTGCTTTTCATTTCTCTTCTTCTCACAGCTATTTGTAAGGCCTCCTCTGACAACCATTTTGCCTTTTTGCATTTCTTTTCCTTGGGGATGGTCTTGATATCTGCCTCCTGGACAATGTTGTGAACCTCTGTCCATAATTCTTCATGCACTCTGTCTTTCAGATCTAATCCCATTTCTCACTTCCACTGTATAATTGTAGGGGATTTGATTTAGGCCATACCTGAGTGGTCTAATGGTTTTCCCTACTTTCTTCAATTTAAGTCTGAATTTGGCAATAAGGAGTTCATGGTCAGAGCCACAGTCAGCTCCCGGTCTTGTTTTTGCTGACTGTATAGAGCTTATCCATCTTTAGCTGCAAAGAATATAATCAATCTGATTTCAGTGTTGACCATCTGTTGATGTCCATGTGTAGAGTCTTCTCTTGTGTTGTTGGAAGAGGGTGTTTGCTATGACCAGTGCATTCTCTTGGCAAAACTCTATTAGTCTGTGCCCTGGTTCATTCCGTACTCAAGGGCCAAATTTGCCTGTTACTCCAGGTGTTTCTTGACTTCCTACTTTTGCATTCCAGTCCCCTATAATGAAAAGGACATCTTTTTTGGGTGTTAGTTCTAGAAGGTCTTGTAGGTCTTCATAGAACCGTTCAACTTCAGCTTCTTCAGCATTAGTGGTCAGGGCATAGACTTGGATCACTGTGATATTGAATGGTTTGCCTTGGAAACAAACAGAGATCATTCTGTTGTTTTTGAGATTGCATCCAAGTCATGCATTTCAGACTCTTTTGTTGACTATGATGGCTACTCCATTTCTTCTAAGTGATTCTTGCCCACAGTAGTAGATATAATGGTCATCTGAGTTACATTCACCCATTCCAGTCCATTTTAGTTCACTGATTCCTAAAATGTGGATGTACACCCATGCCATCTCCTACTTGACCACTTCCAGTTTGCCTTGATTCATGGACCTAACAGTCCAGGTTTCTATGCAACATTGCTCTTTACAGCATCGACTTTACTTCCATCACTAGTCACACCCACAACTGGGTGTTGTTTTTGCTTTGGCTCGGTCTCTTCATTCTTTCTGGAGTTATTTCTCCACTGATCTCCAGTAACATCATGCGCACCTACCAACCTGGGGAGTTCATCTTTCAGTGTCCTATCTTTTTGCCTTTTCATATTGTTCCTAGGGTTCTCAAGGCAAGAATAATGAAGTGGCTTGCCATTCCCTTCTCCAATAAACCACATTTTGTCAGAACTCTCCACCATGACCTGTCCATCTTGGGTGGCCCTACACGGCAAGGCTCATAGTTTCATTGAGTTAGACAAGGCTGTGGTCCATGTGATCAGTTTGGTTAGTTTCCAGTGATAGTGGTTTTCAGTCTGTCTGCCTCCAATGGAGAAGGATAAGAGGCTTATGGAAGCTTTCTGATGGGAGAGACTGACTGAAGGGGAAACTGAGTCTTGTTCTGATGGGCAGGGTCATGTTCAGTAAATCTTTAATTTTCTGTTGATGGGTGGGGCTGTGTTCCCTCCCTGTTATTTACCTGGGGCCTAACTATGGTGGAGGTGTAATGAAAATAATGGGGACCTCCTTCAAAAGGTCCCATGCATGCACTGCTACACTCTGTGCCCCAAGCCCTGCAGCCGGCCACCACCAACGCACACCTCTGCCGGAGTCTCCTGGACACTTACGGGCAAGTCTGAGTCAGTCTCTTGTCGGGTCACTGCTCCTTTCTCCTGGGTCCTGGTGTACACAAGGTTCTGTTTGTGCCCACCAAGAGTTTGTTTCCCAGTCCTGTGTAAGTTCTGGTGGCTCTATGGTGGGGTTAATGGCGACCTCCTCCAAGAAGGCTTATGCCGTACCCAGGTCTGCTGCACCCAGAGCCCCTGCCCCTGAAGCAGTCCACTGCTGACCCGTACCTCTACAGGAGATGCTCAAACACAGTTCTGTCTTAGTCTCTGTGGGGTCTCTGTGTTCTGGTGTACACAAGGTTTGTTTGAGCCCTCTGAGCATTTCTGGCAGGAATGGGGTTTGATTCTAAATGCGATTTTGCCCCTCCTACCATCTTGCTGGGGCTTCTCCTTTGTTCTTGGACGTGGGGCATCTCCTCACAGTTGCTCGAGCACTGCGCAGCCACTGCTCCTGCATCTACCATCTTGCTAGGGCTTCTCTTCCCTTGGACATGGGGTATCTCTTATGTGTATTTTACCACAATTAAAAATAATTTTAAAAAGAAAAAGAATGGTTACAGAGGACCTGGAAGTGGGAAAAAATGTTGCTATAAGCATTCATGTATCAGTTTTTAAATGAATATAATTTTCATTTATCTGGAAAAAGTGTCCAGTTTTGCATATAGCAGTTGCACATTTAGGCTTTTTAGAAACTTCTAAGCTCTTTTCCAGAAGGGCTATATCATTTTACATTCCTATCAGCATTGCATGAGTGAGCCAGTTTTCCTTCATCTTTGTATTGTCATTTGGTATTGTCACTATTTTTTTATTTTAGCCATTCTAATAGGTATGTGATAATATTTCTTAGTTGTTTGAATTTTCCATCATGTTTTGTCATCTCTTTATCTACTGAGTGAAATGTCTCTTCATGTCTTTCACACATTTTAGTGTTTTATTGTTGAGTTTGGGAGTTCTGGATTTTGCTTGACTTTGAGTTCCTTACCTGTGGTCAGTGCTATGAGCTACTAAATATTGACTTGTGTTCATATTTTGGCGTTGATTGAGCTCTTTCTTCCTAAGGATAATTTTCTTCATTTTGCCTATGTCCTCAATCCCTTTCTCTCTCTCCCCACTCTCTCTCTCTCTTTTTTTTTTCACACAGTTTCTTAAACCACTCTGTACCTTACTCTCTGTACCCACAGGCTCATAGCAACTGCTGCTGGACTTTCTTTTTTTCACTTATAAGAAATTTGAAATTTGGCGTATTCCTTGCCTCCTAGTAATGCTGATAGGATAGGTCATGTGAGGTTTAATTTGTGCTCCTTGATAACTTTATGGTTTCTTGGGGGAGGATGTGTGAAGAGATGCAGATTCAAATGGATGCTATTATCCTTCCTACTCAGAAGCCTCTAGAATGGAATGATTTATTGACCAAAAGTCCTCATAATACCTATAAAATTTGTGTTATGAGATACTTGGGGGGGGAATTAACATTAGAGCAAAATTATGACTGACATAATAGCCTTCTTCTTATAACCATGAAAATAAAAATTCTTGGACTTGTATTATAGTTCTAATTATCTACTTTAAATAAGTGCAACAGGAGCAGGAACAGGCATAGGGATCATGTGTTTCAACACTAGAAAGGATACCAAATAATTGTCTTATCATGAAGAATATTAGAGCTGGAAGAAAAGTTCAAGGACTAACCTAACCTGATATGTCATTTTATAGGTGAGGCTAAGAAAGATAAATTTTCCCTAGGTTACCCTGGTGGGCTACAGTCCATAGGGTCGCAAAGAGTCGGATACAACTGGAGCAACTCAGCACACATTCACACCCCGAGAGTTTCTATCAAGAATGGATCTGGAACCAAGTCTCCTGGCTCCCTGTCCCTAGGGCCTCTTCCATTAAATGGCCCCAACCCTGGTTCAGCTTTTCCTGTTAGGACCCAAGAAATTAAATCAGTTGCCTGTGACTGTACATGTGGTTAAGTAGCAAATGTAGGTGCCAGGGAGACCAGGAGTATTCATCTATAGCACTCATTCACAGGCGGCATACGTTGCCTGGCTGCCTGCCTCTCTTTCTGCTCTCTCTCTTTCCTTAAACATGTCATGAACAACTGAACTACTTAGATCAAATTACAGGGTTGTAGTGTTAATGAAGTATGGTCTGTTTCAAAGGGTGGACATGGCTTACGGTTTTTTGTTTTGGGGGGCTTTTTTTTTGTCCCATGAGGGTTCTTAATTTCCCACCAGGAATCAAACTGGTGCCCCCTGCAGTGGCAATGCAGAGTCTCAACCACTGAACACCAGGGAAGTCCACGGCTCCCAGTTTTGATGGTGCACTCAGGTTTAAGTTTATAGGCCTTGTCTTATAAAACAAAGGTTTACGGCTTGGCTTTTCCTCCATACCCTCTAAAGCAGTGGGAGGGCTCAGTCTAACTGAACCACCCAACTCCCGCCTGCTTGAAGGTCAGTGCCTGCGCTGCTGTGGTTTCCTGATTATCGACAAGAGGCTTCTCTGTCAAATTCTTCTTCAGGTGCTCTTGAAATGTGTACCTCACGTACACCAGGGTTGCCTCATGTTGAATTTTCTTTATCAGCGAAGGACAGAATGTTCTTCTCTGCTGCGCCAACAGCACTTTCCCATACACACTCAGGGAAGGCTTTTCCTCCTCTCAGCAGGGCTCAAAAGTCTTGACTGGAGCACTTCAGAAATAGGCCTGGTTTATACTTTTATAAAAACAAGCAGAGTCTGGGCAATTCCTAGTGTGGAATAGTACCGATGATCTTGAATTTTTCCTAGCAAGCATGTGGATGGTGCTACCAGAGGGCAAATGGATAGCACGCTGGTCCCCGCTCAGTCAGGAGAGAGGGTGGCAGCCCCTGCTTGGTGAAATGAGAGGCTGGTGTTCAGGGGGAGAAAAGGCAGATGGCAGGTGGGGACGTGCGTAGGAGAAACGGAGCTTGGGGTGCCATATGTCCATCCTACAGGCCTGCAGGAAAGAAGTTAAATTTTCTGGGTTTTTTTTTGTCTTGATGGAATATGGCGATAGTCCATATGTACATTCAGAAAATAATTAAATTAACAGTAGAAATAGCCATGGAAAAATCTTGACCCTGGAATCATCTGGAACTCTGTCCTGATATTTATCAGTGTGCTATGGAATAGCCCCGGAGGAACCTCTGTACCTCATCTCCCTGGTGGAGCTGCCTGTTTGCACAGAGTTGGGGAGGGTTGGGATTCTTTCTTCTGTTCAGGGTGGGCCTAGGAGAAAAGGGAGAGTTTGACTTGTCCTTATAAGCCCTCATCAGGGATCACATTTGCTCAACTAGCGTGTGACATGAAGAACAATAGAGCCTGGGAATTTCTCCTGTCCCTGTGCCTCCCCCATCCCTACCTCCCTGCTCAACCTCCTTCCCACCTTACCCGCGCCCCACCACACATACTCATCCCTCCTTCTTGGGGATGAGAAAGAAAATGCAAACTGGACTTGTATTTTGATTCCTGCACCTATAAAGCAGTTTCAGCCACTTTTCTGGTAATCTCTCTAACACTGAATCCTTTCTTTCTCTTCTCTTCCTTACCATGGAAGAATAAAAGCAGGCTTTGAAACCAGATAGACTGTGAGATGGCTGTGGCATCTTATTAAAACTCAGTGATGCAGTGTCCTCATCTATAAAATGGAGCTATGTTACTGTCCAAGTGGTTATAAGGATTCATTTATATAATATATTGTGAGTGGTTAGGGTTAGCATATTGCTGGGCACACAGTAAGTTCCCAATAAATAAAATCTATTATTATAGCAGGCAATGGCACCCCACTCCACTACTCTTGCCTGGAAAATCCCATGGACGGAGGAGGCTGGTAGGCTGCAGTCCATGGGTTCGCTAACAGTCAGACTCGACTGAGTGACTTCACTTTCACTTTTCACTTTCATGCATTGCAGAAGGAAATGGCAACCCACTCTAGTATTCTTGCCTGGAGAATCCCAGGAATGGGGGAGCCTGGTGGGCTGCCATCTATGGGGTTGCACAGAGTCGGACACGACTGAAGCGACTTAGCAGCAGCAGCAGCAATCTCTCTATGGTACCAAGAATTGTGTTTAGCATTAGGTGACCAAAACCTGGTAGAAATGATTATATTACTGATTTTAATGGCCCTTGAGGAACCTCACCTCCTGGGGAGGTCCTCTGGCCTTTTATGTTTTCTTTAAAACACCTGACCAAATACTCTGGCAACACGTGAGCAGTGTGATTCCACAGAGGTGCAGCCTTGCCTGCAGCTATGTTATCCTGACGAGCCTGTGCATATTTGAAGTTTCACTTTAGAAAGCAAGAAACACATCCTAGTGAACAGGCTAACTTATATGGGACAAGACTTTCCCAAAGTCACATTGAGACTGAATTAGGTTAAGTATTTATTAACTACCTTGCCCTGTATCCAGCATGACTCTCAGAAAGTTACCAGTCCAGTGTGAAGCCTTAAACCTTGCTTTTCTTTTGTTTTTTATGTAAGAAAAAATGTGAAAAGTCAACAGGAGCAAAATATGGTGCTCTCAGGACTTCCTCTGGTGGTCCCAGTGGCCAAAACTCTGTCTGCCACAACAAACATGGGGGCACAGCCAATTATATAAGCAAATAAATATTTTTTAAAAATATGGTGCTCTCTTGGACTCTCTTTTTGACACTACCATTTGTGTAGCAATGGAGAACCTGGGTTTGAATTCTGGCTCTGCCAGCTGCTAATCCTGTCATCTTGGGCAAGTCATTTCCCCTTCTAGGGCTTTAGCTTACCTACCCATTTAATGGGTTACTAGTATCTCCACTTGGGATACCCTGGTGACTCCGCTGTAAAGAATCCATCTGGCAATGCAGGAAATGTGGGTTCCATCTCTGGGTCAGGGAGATCCCCTGGAGAAGGAAGTGGCAAACCACTCTGGTGTTCTTGCCTGAAGAATCCCATGGACAGAGGAACCTGGCGGGCTACAGTCCAGGGGTCCCAAAAGAGTTGTACCCAACTTAGCAACTAAACAACAACAAATATTTTCACTGAAGTGCTTGTAAGAATTATGTTGAGTAATTCATGGGAAGTGCGTCCAGCAGTGCCTGGCATTTAGTTCAGTCCATGTTTGTCATTAGTTTTCTCTCCTTCTTCCAGCGGCCTAAAGGATTTTCTTCGCGGTACCATGACTGACTTGGGTGATCCAAGTCAGGGGAGCCCAGCCTGGTGCTAGAGCCCAATATGACCTTAAGGATGCTTTCAGACCTTGGGGTCTTTTTTTTTTAATGTTATTTTCTCGTCCTCTCGGTTTCAGTACTCCGGATTTCCCACGGAAAGATCGGAATCAGATCACGAAAGCCAGTGGGGCGGCAGTCCCCTGACGGACGCGGCCTCCCCGCAGCTCCTGGACCCCGCGGACCGGCCGGGCTCCCAGCACGACGCGTCGTGCGCCTACAGGCAGTTCTCGGACCGCGGCTCCCTCTGCTACGGCTTCGCGCTCGACCACTCCAGGCTGGTGGAGGAGAGGCATTTCCACACCCAGGCCTGCGAGGGCGGCCGGTGTGAGGCAGGCAGGTACTTCCTGGGAGCGCCGCAGGCGGGGAGGGAGCCCTGGTGGGGCTCTCGCGCAGCCTTGCCCCTGACCAAGGCCTCCCCGGAGAGCAGAGAAGCCTATGAGAGCAGCATGCCTCACATCGCCTCGGTGCACAGGATCCACGGTAAGGGCGAGCTCCAGGCTCCTGACGCGCAGCCTGGCACCTCTGGGCAGGGTTATCTTAGTCTAAGTTGGACCCTGGAGTGAACCCCACCCAGTGAGTTTTCTCCTTGGAATTTATAAATCAGAAACTCCAACCAATGGGATCTTAAGAACCAAATCCGCACTTTTGAAGAGTATTGATTTTGCTGATGTTTGCTTAATCCGTTTATTTTGAACAGGCAAGTAAACATGATTCCCATTTTAACATTAAAAAAAGTAGAGAAGTTAAGATGAATTAAGTCTATTCCTACTAATGTGCAGTATGCATGCATTTAAATTTCTTCTGTTTTACTTTCTTCTGTATTCTCAGGCTTCAGATGTGGACAGGGAGTAGCTTGGGGCTCCTTTAGCAGGGTTTCTCAGTGAGGGCACTGTTGGTGGTGGGGGGGCTGTTGGGGAGGCCTGCCTTTGTTTTATGGCCTATCACTCACTGTCACAGGTGTCTTAACTTCCCTGGTCCTCTAGGCATTAAATGCTAGTAACTGCTCCCTTCATCCGGTTACAGCAACCCACAGTATCCTCTGTGAGTTGAGGATGGAGTGAGATATGGAACCCATGGGGATTTTCACCTTGGGATTATTTCATGGCTTTGTGAACACATAGAAATGGGCGCTGCAGTTAAAACCTTTAGTGTTATTAATGCTCTTCTATGTCCATTTCAATGTAATCTGCTCAAGGAGACCTCATCCTGTCCAGTCCAAGCTTGGGTCCAGGCAGGTCTTGAAACCCCTCCCCATTTCATTAAAAGGCAGTGACACTAAGATTGATCCAGTGGCCATGGTATTTCTCTTCCTGCTGTGTCTCTCAAATGAGAAATATGCTGGACATTGTGGTTCTCCCCATAAAAGTCTTCTGCAAATACCACCCGGGCACTGACTGTTTTCTGTGAATGAGTTTGCTTTGTTTCCATTTTTGCTTTTTATTTTTCTGCTTTTATTTTTAATTTCTCTGGTTTGGTGGCCTGGGAATGGAAACCCAGGGCAAAGGGTAATTGCTTGCCAAAGAATGGAAGTGAAGTGAGAATCCTGGCTTAACCTACATGGTCGTGAGGGAAATATTAGACATAAAATAAGAAAAGGGAAAAGGAAAGCAATGACTAGTGTGATCCTGGGCTTCTCTGCTGCATTAAGCAGTTTCAGCTTTCATAGGTCCCTTTCTGCTTCTCTTCTCTCTTTTTATATTGACTTCAGACTCTTTGGAGAATAATTTAATTTATGGAATAATGGTTTGGATGCATTCTTCGTCCATCTCTCTCCTTGGTTCAAAATAGGTATTATTAACATTTAAAATGTTTATTTATTCTCCACTTTATTTTAGAAACAATCTAAAATGCCAGAGTTTCTATATGATTATGTGTGTGTGAAACTGAGATTTTTTTTTAACACTAGATTTAGGAAGACCATATTTATATTTTTGATGAGGATGATATATACACACATATATATATATATATATCTCCATTCACACATACACATATATGAATATGTATAGATATTTTTAACCCTCAAATAGTTTAAAAACTAACATTAGAGGGTTTTTGTAACTCTACTTAAGATACGTATAGCAATTTTAACATTTTAGGTGATTTAGTGGAAATTGAGAAAATAGTCCAGACTATATTATCCTCATCCTCAATCTTAACTGAAAGCATTTCTAAGCATCAACAGAATACTTCTCTAGAAAATAACATAAACCAAATGTTTTGCATTTTCTTTATTATTTACAGTCAGACAGGTCTCAGGGATATTCATCCATGGACAAATATAAACATACTTTACTGTTTCACTCATTGGCATTCACAGTGCATGAACCAAGTTTACCTTCTAGAAAACTTGTTGTAAACTTCATCTGCACTTAAAAGCCACTGAGAACTATGAATTCCAGGACAATATGTTGACACTCTGTCATGTGCGCCTGTGTCTGTTTCAAATATTGGTGCACATATTAAAAAAGAAAGATATAAGGTTTCTTTTAATTGGGAAAAGAAAAGTGAAAGTGAAAGTCGCTCAGTAGTGTCCGACTCTTTGCGACCCATGTAGCCCTCAAGGCTCTTCTGTCCATGGAATTCTCCTGGCAGAGATACTAGAGTGGGTTGCATTTCCTTCTCATAGGGAAAAAAAATTCACTTGCAATTTTGGGGGTGCATTTTAAGACCACTTACTTTTTTACTTTTTCTGGTTTCTAGGGCGAGGTCATTGGGATGAAGAGAGCGTGGTCAGTTCTCCAGACCCTGGGTCTGCCAGCGAATCAAGTGACCGATACCGCACTGAGCAGTTTCAGAGCAGCCCGCATGAACCTAGCAAAATCGAAACTCTGATAAGAGCCACCCAGCAAATGATTAAAGAAGAGGAGAACAGATTGCAGCTAAGGAAAGCGCCCCCAGACCAACTGGCTTCCATTAACGGAGCTGGGAAAAAACACTCCCTCTGTTTTGCAAACTACCAGCAGCCCCCACCGACAGGTGAAGTCTGCCACAGCTCAGCTCTTGCCAACACTTCACCATGTGACCACATCCAGCAGAGAGAGGGAAAGATGCTGAGCCCCCATGAAAATGACTATGACAACAGTCCCACAGCACTGTCTCGGATAAGTAGTCCCAATTCAGATCGCATTTCCAAATCCAGTTTGATCCTAGCTAAAGATTATCTACATTCTGATATGTCTCCCCATCAGACACCAGGAGACCATCCTGCCATTTCTCCAAACTGCTTTGGCTCTCACCGGCAGTATTTTGACAAGCATGCTTACACATTAACTGGATATGCCCTGGAGCACTTATATGACAGTGAAACCATTAGGAACTATTCCCTGGGCTGTAATGGCTCACACTTTGATGTAACTTCCCATCTAAGGATGCAGCCAGATCCAGCACAAGGACATAAGGGAACATCTGTTATAATAACCAATGGAAGCTGATGTTTTTTCTAAAATATTTTGTTCTTTAAGGATCTCTGAAACATATTTATCATTTAATGCCCCACTACCAGCATTTACAATGCCGCAGATTGTTAGAATGGATAATTTAAGTTACTGGGTATTTGACATATGTTCTTGTGAAATCAAAGACAGAGCACTGCATTCAGGGTTATACATAGATAATGGAGCTAAAGTGAATACACAGATTTGCCCCTCTATTTATATGGGAAACAGAATAAATTTTAATTGAAAAATACCCGTGTAGATTAAGTGAGCTTGTTTACCACATGAAAGGACAGATGGATGACAATGCATTATAATGATCCAGTGAACTTCATGCACATAGACCACTATCCACAATCTGCTGTATATACTTCACATACTGACTGTATTTCATAAGTACACCCCAAGCGGGTAACTTTCCTTAACCCTAGCACATAGAACATTGGAAAGAAATTTCTATTCCCAAATAACTAAGAAAGAGGGAGATACATCTCATAAACTAGTTTTTCTTTGTGGTTTCAACCATCCAAATCATTTGATTTAGGCATAAATTAAGGAAATGGCTCTGAATCTAATACAAGAATGAGTTTTCACCTGGTATCCATTATAAGCAATCAGGAAGTGTGATTTTGCACCTTACTTTTGAGTTCGACAAAGAACAGGATCACACTGACATAGCGTTAGGGGTTTTTCTAAGTAAAAACACTGAGTGTTGGGACACACATCAAAAGCCTGGGGTGCCCTATTGGAAATAGGTTAGTAAAGATGGACAAGACCAGAAGCAGAGAAAAAGGAAATGATATCTCAAAACAAACAAGTGTCAGCAGATGTAATCAACATATTGGAAGCTTATAAAACTAACCAAATAAAAACTCAAACTAACTCACCAGGAAAAAAGGCTGCTAAGTGGGAAAAAAAAAAAAAAAAAAAAGCCAACAGAAAAACTAAGGAAAACCAGTGAAGTACTACATGACAGCAGTATAGTTGTTTGAAGTGTTCGAACACATGTCAATGCACAGATGTGCAAATGTGACACGTGGAAAGCCTCAGGAGAGAGTCTAAGACAAAAGCTTGGGCTGATGGACAAGTGGCTGAAAGGGCAAGAGCAGTTCTCTGACTGAAGGAGCAGGCCAAGTGTTCATTTTCCATATTGTTTATAAACGGCAAAAACAAACTTGGTCTTAGGTTCATGGATACAGTAGAAGATGTGGACTAGATGTCGAGATCTCTGAGTTCCAGCTCTGACCCTGCCTGTAACTTATTTTGGGAGCACTCACCATGCCTGGGCCCCCATTTCTTTATCTGGATGGCAGCTTTTAAGTTCCAAGCTTCTGTGGTTCATTGGAACTGAACTTGTCAACCAGTTAATAACTATCTGATGTGAGTTATCAAGGCTCATCTTTCTGGCTTTTCTGCACGCAGAGAGGTCTAGATGCTTTGAAACTCGAGCAGGTCCATGGGCTTTTTTAGACATGTTATAGCTACAGTCAACTTTCTAGTTCAGCCAAGGTATAGATGGTAGAAACTGAGGGAGAAGTAATATAAATAATATTTATTTAATGCACCATTCTCTAGTAATCAAAGCAAAGTGACATAAGTGATTAGAGAAATTTCATAGAAAATATTTCCTAAGAGTCCCTTGCCTAAAACTCATGTGATATGGAAGGGGGTGGGGTATATTGGAAGAAATTACTTATCATTTTGAAGGCAGAACATGACTTTGAGCACTCAGGGATTGGTACTATATCTTCATCTTTTAACACAGTTATTTGAAAGTCCAGAGGCAGGTGACAATCTGAATGATGGTAATCTGAGATGAATACTGTTTGTATATGAGAAAGGAGGCTACATAAAATTAAATAGTTCTTAAACAGCAATATTTGTGCTGTAAATGAAAAAGGTGCAAGTGAATGAGACAGTCAGTGTATACTTTAAAAAATGTTCAAAGAATAAGAAAAACTAAAAATTGAACTATACAAGCTCTCAACACTTAAACTGAATTTTTGATCAATTTGCAACATGAAGTAAGGTTTTAGGAATGCTAAAGTTTTTGTTGAATTCTGTAGATGGACAAATGGTTCAAAGGTACACATAGCTCAAGGATATGGTGCATTTTGGAAAATAAATCTATACAGGTGGGTGTTACTGATGGATACATGTCCTACCAAAAGTGCTCTAAGGACAGATGTTATCAATATAAAAGGAATGGAATCTCAAGAATCAGGAAAAATGAACTGAAATGAAAGAAAACATTGTCAAAGAAATTTCAGTGGGATTTTTATATGAAAGAAAGTTAATTGATGAAAGAAAATATGAACTCTACAAATAGGGGGTACTCAGAAAGAGTAATGCACTTTAAAATGGTTATAACTAATATTGTTAAGTGAAGACAGAATTAACTGAATTACATCTTGACTAAATTTTTGCTAGATTGATCCAGTTTTACATAACCCATTTGTATAATTTACAGGTCTAAAATTTTATGGTAGCAGCTTTATAACGTAATACCTATATGTGTATATGTATGTTCCCATTTAAAACTAAACTTAAATTGGAATTAGTTTTAAAAGTTGATTTTCATAACTTTGTTAAATGCTGAGAATTGGTTGAAAGAGAGAGAGAAGTACGATTTTTCTATCACTTTGGGGATTCATAAAAATGTGTTATATCCAGTTACTAGTACATATGTGGCAATTCATTAGATGATACAAACCTCATGCTTTCTAATAATGGTAGGAATATTTTTATTTCCCATTTTACCTGTCTGCCTACCTAACTTAAAGATTTGTATGACCAAAGAAATAAATGAGTATTTCCCCATCTTCCTTGGGAAATTTTAGTTAAAACTATTATTGAGAATTTACAGATTTGGCGTATTATTTTTAGATGCATAATATTAATGTCCCAATCACTACAGGTCAACATTTAGATGTGTTACACAGAGTTTTTTTGACATAGTATGCTGAATATAATGGGCTGGCTTTTTCTAAACTGTAATTGCCTGATATAGGGTAATATGACACAGGGCTGGTATGACACTCAATATGAAAGACAGGATGCAGTAAAGATTTGCCTTCAGTGTTTATACAGAAAACTCATTTATTCTTTCTTGATTATATTTTATAGGGCTAGAATATTTCCACTGGGTACTATTCTTAATTCTTGGTACACCCTGCTGCCACATGCTGCCTCTGGGCAGAGAATTCCACTTAAACTAGACTTTAATGGGCTCTTCCAGAAGAGGATAATATGCTTCATTTTCTTGTCTCTTTTAATGGGGGATAAGAATCAGTTCAATAAAAGATCATTTGGAAAATATGCATTGACATTTTAAAATAAAATGAGAGGATTTTTTTCCCCCAAGACCTAGACCAAATAAGTTTGATAGAAGACACTACAGCTAAGGAGACCGAGTACAGAGATAGTATTTTGTAGCTCTCTCTTTCTTTCAAGAGACGAATGTTACTAAAATATTCTGTGTGATTCTATTAGTGCTAGTAGCATTTGGAAGTGACAGAGTGAACACTGATATTTGGAAAATTGAGAATTTGGCTATTTGGGAGTCACTTACCTAGACCAGTGGAAGAGCTTACATTTCCATGTGCTCTTTTTGATTTAAAATGTTTTAGTGCCCAGATTTGGTTCCTTCATTCACTCAAATTACAGGACAGAAAGATGCATCTTGTTTTCGGAATAATTTAATAACAATTGTGAATCCTGTGGTTCTCCAAATAAGTGATTCAACTTTCATGTCAGTGTCAGTTTTGTGAATAAGAATTTGACAGCAAAATTGATTGGTTAGTTCTAACTGGGAAATGCATTGTAGAGAAAACATTCATTTTCCTGCTAAATGTCAGATGAATGACAGAACAGCTATGGACACATGCATAGAAAGTATTCTTGGGGAGAGGAGTTTTTGTGTGGGGCTCATTTCTTGTGCACAGGAGTTCTACGGGTAATGCTGAATTTGAAAAGTGAGATTGTGCTCATATCCAAATAGGAGTTTGCTCAGAGTTCCTTCTCTAGGACAGTATGCAGAAAGGCTGAGTACATGTGTATATACGTATACACACAAACACAAGTGTAAAACAAGTAACAAGATTCTATTCTGCTGTGCTCCTGAAAAACTGATGGTTCACATGATAAATTCTAATTAATAATTTAATACCAAACTTTATCATTTTATTTATTGCAGTTTTGCTGCATGGGACTTTGCTTTCATAAGCCTATAGAGTAGAGAGTTTGTCCTAATTTTCTGATCTGGAACACATTTAATCACATTTGAATTTGCACCCAACAACCCTGGTGTGTTTACGTTTCAAAAGAATTAAAATTGGCGTGGAAAAAATTTTAGAAATACTGTAACTTTTTTTTTCCATTATTTTTCCCCAAAGGGAAATATTTCAAAAAGTAAAACATATGAGTAGGCACTTCAAAGAAGAGATAAAATATTTTGTTTGTTTTTTGACTGACACGCTATAAAAAGGATTATATTTGTGAAAGAAGATGCTGATTGCCAATATTTCAAATACCATCTTGCAATGTATAGTTTTTAGTGACATCGTAGTATAAGTCTGTAATTTGAACTTTTACTTTGGAATGTAAAGTAGAAAATATTAGCTTTGTCAATGATATCTTGCAAAGTGTTCCCATTTATAATTATTTATATTGTAAATAGCTTTCTGAAGTAAATTTGAAGTTAATGTGCATAAAATGTATTTATTATGTGAGGAATTTTTTGGTTTAAAATATAGTTATCAATATGTAATATGAGTCTGAATTATTCATTGAAAGAAAAATTTCTGTAGAACAAAACAGACCGCCAACAAGAAGACTAGCAATGTAAAAACATAAAGATTGTTTAGCACTAGATTCTCTTGGTAACACACACCCACACACACCCACATACACTTTAAGAGACCTGGCAATAGAAACTTAAACACATGCACAGTATCTATTAAGTAATGGACCTAATTTTCACTAGATACTGGAGAATGTTTTCTCAAATTTTTTATTAGAACATCTTAAGTGGGACTATTTCGGTGTCCACTTTGCTAAAATAAAGTGAGAAATTTCAAAGTAAAGGTTACATGTTTAAGGTCCAAGGAGGGAAAATAAAACCTATAATATTGAGATTATTTAGTTTGCTGTAATTTAAAAACATTAAAAATATAGTTTGAATACTTCTTCTTTTGGAACTCAAGGTATTTTTAAAATTTAGAAATTAAAGTCAAACAAACAAAAAAGATTGCCAGGTGATTCTCTCTTTTTTTCATTTTCATAGAACCCAATGTGGTATGTTTCCCCTTCCAGGGATTTCTGATTTACCTTGAGGTATTCCAGAAATGGTGCTTCCCTGGTGGCACAGGGGTAAAGAATCTGCCTCAATGCATGAGCTGCAGGAGACACAGATTCGATCCATGGGGCAGGAAGATCCCCCTGAGGAGGGCATGGCAATCCACTCCAGTAATCTTGCTTGGAGAATCCCATGGACAGAGGAGCCTGGTGGGGTCACAAAGAGTCGGACACAAATGAAGTAACTGAGCAAGCACACATGCATTCCAGAAATGGTCAACCATTAGACAATTCAACAAACCTGCATGATATATTTTTAATTCAATGGAAATGGTACTTCTATTTCATAAAGCTTTTTGACAAAGTACCACAAAATATCGTTGCCATTAACATGACAGCATTTATCAGGTATTTTTCTATGTGATTCTTTAAATACTTGTTTTAGTGCTTCCATTTCTGAAAATAAAATTATTTTCACTTACTTTACATTTCAAAATAACTTGCACTTCCAATTTAATTCACAACACTTATGGAATCTGTATTATAAGCCCCACATAGGATAGACACCAGAATCTTTCTCCGTGTAGGACCTTCTAGGAAAGCACATGGAGAGGGTTTTTAATTTTCCTTATGTGCTTTGAAAGTGTAAATTCCTTAGCTCATCATAAAAATGACAAGCATTTATTGAATCATCATGTGCCAGGCATTGAACCAAGCTCAGATTATCACTGGAGTCTGAATAGACCCTGTCACAGAGGGAAATACCAATGCACTCTATCTCTGCTGATGAGGAAAGTGAGACAGACTGACTCAGTAATTCAATGACACAGCTAAGTAAGTGAGTGGTGGAGGTGAAAGAACCCAGACAGGTTTACTCCAAAAGGCTACCTTACTTTAGTCTGCTTTATGTATATAAATAAATAAGTGAAAGAAAATATGGTCTAAATGGTGGTTGCATAAAATAGTTCCTTCAGTCCAGTTAGTGGTGACTCCAGTAACTGGATGCGTGGTCTTCAGGTTGTACTAAGGTCATTCTCCATTATCACACTGACATGCTGATGACTGGTCCAAGGCAGACAGAGGCCAAGCCTGCTACATCCTTGCATGATATTTTGCCTTCCTGCTAAGTGAGTGTTCTGATGCTTCTTTTAAATGAATGTGATCCCAAGAAAAGTCTAGGGCTTAAACAAGCTACAAGCAAAATTATTCTATCAGAATCTCCATAATGTTTGGGAAAAAAAATGTTGAGTCTCTCTCAATTAACAAAGATACAAGTGGGTTAAGCAGTAAGTATAAACTACATAACCAACATATTCAAGATATGAGCCAAAACAAAAGGTATGACTTTATCATGATTGCCATTAAATATTGTTTTGGTTCGTGGAAAAATTTCCTTCCTCTTTGGATAAAGACCAACCAAAAACCCACTCCATCAAGAACCTATGTGTATCAGTATTATCTGTATTATTTAAGGGCCTGCTTTCAAGGATACTCTTCAGGGAGAGCTTAGAGGGCTATTGCAACTCCCACATTATGTGTTTTCCCTATACGGGGGAAAACTGCCCAAAAGTTTTCTGACAGTAAGACTCTCCCTCAGAACACAGATGATTCCTGTAAGATGTCCTTAAGCAATGGCACGCTTGCTGGCATCAGTCTGTCTCTGGTTCCCTCTGTGATGGTGATAACTCCTGGGTACCAGCAACCCTGGCAGCCTGTCCAGCCACCCCTGGTCTCTGGCCTCAGCCTCACAGTGTCAGGAAGGTTGATCCTCTGTAGCATTTCTTGGCCTTTTCATAATTATGCTTTATAACTTAATATGTGCTGTATTTACCAGTGGAATTAGATCCAGGGTGGGAGAAATGTAAAACAGCCTGTGCTTTGGGGAGTTTGTAAATAATCTCTGCTTTGTTCAGTTTCCCCCAGGTCAGGCTCCTGTGTGGGGAGTAATTCCATATGGGAATCTGCCTTGAGTGCCATCTAAGTAAACCTTAAAGGGAATCTTGGCAGAATCTCCCAAGCCATAAGGAAATCATTCTCAGTATCTGGTGAGGATTTTCTGATAGCTTTGTATTTTATGTATATATGTATTTTTTTTTTAAGTTGAACCTGAAGACTCTTTTTATGGGTAAGATCTCTAGAGTTCACTTAGGAATGGGGAATTGAGATTGAATGTTGAGAATTGAGAAGAAACATCCAGAAAATAATTGAAGTTCATTATTCAGTGAATTTCTACATTTCTAATTTCAACCTCAGTCCTTGTGTTAGTCACATGCCCTATTAATTAGGCTAGATACTGGGGCTGCCCATGGTGTGATGCTAAACCCATTTTTACGTTTAAAAGATCAGAGACACTCTATTAAACAACATTTACAAATCTGTTACAAAATGAAAGGTTATCAATAGTTAAGAAATTTTTTCTCCCAGGGTGAGAGAAGTGGTGGGAAAATGAGCAAGTCTTCACACTGCTTAAATTCTTCTCTCATTCACCTGTGTACCTTGTTAATATTCACATCTGTTAATACCCCATATAATTAGTCCTGATGTTTTTTCTGCATGAATTAAAATATGTAGAAAGTGTCCTGTTATGTAAGAGACAGATTTTTATTTTTGAAATTTATTTTTCTTTCATAGACTTTGCTGTTGCTCCACTTCATGTCCTCAAAATGAAATAAGATGGTTACAGGCTTCAATCACTTTTTCAGGTTCCCTTTGGTTGATTTATGGCCAGGTCTCCTTCTTTAGGGGCTTCCCTGGTGGCTCAGCAGTAAAGAATCTGCCTGCAATGGAGGAGTCACAGGAGATGCAGGTTCAATCCCCGGTTGGGAAGATCCCTTGGAGGAGGAAATGGCAACCCACTGAAGTATTTTTGCCTGGAGAATCCCATGAATAGAGGAGCCTGGTGGACTACAATCCATAGAGTCACAAAGAGTCAAACACAACTGTAGCGACTTAGCACACATGCACACTCTTTCTTCAGAGATTGTCATGTTGTATTATTCCAAATTTTTACTCTTTTCTCAAGCTCCCCTCATCCTGCAGACGTCATTTCATTTTACTTCAGTGACTGTCTCTAAGTGAAGACTTAAAAAATATGTATATATATAACTCTCACACCTGCAAAAATTAATGGTAACTTCTTGCCATTCAGTGTATGGCATTTTGGTGGCTCAGACAGTAAAGAATCTCCCTGCAATGCAGGAGACCCAGGTTCGATCCCTGGGTCAGGAAGATCCTTTGGAGAAGGAAATGGCAACCCACTCCAGTATTCTTGCCTGGAGAACTCCATGGACAGAGGAGCCTGGCGGTCTACAGTCCATGGGTTCGCAGGTTTGGACATGACTGAA
Organism: Bos indicus; assembly: GCF_029378745.1. Lineage (NCBI taxonomy): Eukaryota > Metazoa > Chordata > Mammalia > Artiodactyla > Bovidae > Bos > Bos indicus. Next base: position 49,804,504 of record NC_091768.1, read on the forward strand.
TAACTAACTTTCACTATCTTGCCATTCAGTATGTGAATTTTGTAAATGCAAGAGATTGAGATCAGGCTTGAAAAATCATCCATATGTCTTAAAGTCCTGAAGCCCCTCTTTGGACAGTTGCAGCTTTCAGTCCCTCCATGGCTCTCTTCATGGACTTGCCTCATGGTCTTCCTCTCTTTCCTGACTCCTACTGTTGCCTCCCCAGGATGTTTAATTGTGTGCTAGTGTTTGCTTGAGCCATATTTAGGTACATACCTACACACACATGTGCACGTGCACACACACACACACACACACACACACACACATACAGGGTCTCCCAGATGAGGCCAGCCTTCAGTTCATCAAGCCTGTTTACTGCTCAGTTATTCTTAACTCAAGGCTTCCCTGGTGGCTCAGTGGTAAAGAATGCACCTGCTAATTCAGGAGACTCTGGTTTGATCCCTGGATCAGGAAGATTCCCTGGAGAAGGAAATGGCAACCCACTCCAGTGTTCTTACCTGGGAAATCCCATGGACAGGGGAGCCTGGTAGGCTATAGTCCATGGGGTTGCAAAGAGTCAGACATGACTTAGCAACACAACAACAACTCTTAGCCCTCACAGCTGCTGCTTTAAATCCTGAGAACGATTGAAATTCCACTCTGAGTTGCAGACTAGGTGTTCTGTAGTTCTTGATTTCCTGAAACATCTTAGTATCTCTCCCCAACATCTCAAAATAGTTGGGTCTTTGCCTGCTCATCTCATGAACCAGGTGCCTTCCTGTGTTAAATGAGGATTCTGGGCTCTGTATCTCCAAAAGCTGTGGTGGATATTCAATGAGACAATGCCCTCTGTGGACAGCAAGTGCATGATAGAGGTTGGCACTCAGCATCTGAGCCTCTGAAAATGTGACTATGCAGTTTTCCACATTCCCCTCATTTGTCATCCTGTGAGCATTCAACTAACGGGTACCAAGTGGCTCCAGGGATAATATGTAGCTGACTACTGGGAATACAGACAAAATACCCGTGGCCCCAGAGTCAAGAGATCCACGGTGGGGGTGGGAGAGGTGAGGGAGAACCCGGATGCCCTTCCACTCCACGTCCCCCCCCGTGCCGCCCCTCCTCGGACGCCCACCTCTCCTGACCTCCCCTCACTGACCCACTTTTTTTTCCCCTGAACTCCCCAGGGTTGACGTTCTCACCAGCTTGGCAGCTGATGTTCTCTAATGTGCTTGTCTGGGCTCTTCCATTAGCAGGAAATGCCCTCATCTCAGGGACTGTGCCCAACCCTTCTGTTCCCTGCAGCCCCAGCCCCCAGCACAGTGCCCGCACGTGACAGAAACACAACAGGTACATGCTCGACTGCGTGCTCCCTCACCAAGACGGTGCTGTTATTTCAGGTTATTTTGTCTTGCTCTACAGTCAGTGTTACTTAAGGCCCTGTGGCTTGTGGATTCTGAATTCTCTAAACATTGTGATTGCTTCATGTTCTCTTTGTGAGGGAAGGGTTGCAACTTGCTTGCAATCTTCTGATTTTGAGACCTGAGGTCTCATGTGTGTAAGTGATGTTCCCCTGTGACTTGTATACTGAAGGAGATGACATGTATGTGACACTTTGGGGGCAGTTCCTGACTTCTGTCAGTATGAGCGCTGCGTCTCCCACCTCTGCTTGCCTCTCAAACCCACCCTGCCTCCTAATTTTCCCAGTCCTCTTTCTACACTTCTGATGCATATTCCAGATCTCTAAGTTTGTTACATGACACCGATTCACTTTTAAGAATACTTTTCCCAAATCTTAGCTTGTCACTGTGTGAGATACTACCACAAATTCGACTTCCTTCCTTTCTTTTCCAAATTCCTCTCCTTCCCCTCAAACTTTCCTCCTTCCTTCTATACATTTCCTCTACTCTTGACAAGGTCTTTCCCCAGAATTTATGCCATTCATGTATTTCAAAAGGCCTTTCGTGTTCCTATTGGCCACTAGGTGTGTGTTAGTTATTCAGTTGTGTCCGACTCTTTGTGACTCCATGGACTCTAGCCCACCAGGCTTCTTTGTCCATGGAATTCTCCAGGCAAGAATACTGGAGTGGGTCGCCATTTCCTTCTCCAGGGGATCTTCCCAATCCAGGTATCGAATCTGGGTCTCCCTGCATTGCAAGCAGATTCTTTACCATTTGAGCCACCTAGGAAGCTGTAAATCTCTGAGCTTGTCACATTAGGTGCTTCACAACTGAGCCCCAGACTACATCCTTGCTCTTTTTTCCATCTGTTCTCCCAGACCTCCTAGCTTTCCACTGCACTGGTTTTTCAGTCTTCCTGGAACACATCATGGCTTTCACGTTCCTACATCTTGGCACAGGTGGTTCTCTTCTGAAATGCTCCACAGCCCTTGTTTGTTGAGAAAGTCCCTCTTCACCCTTCATGGCACAGCGTTCTCAAGTGATGCCTGAAACCTGACTACTCCCCCTGGAAATGTTTTACACTTCCTTTCTGGGCTCTCACTCTATTTGGTTCATATTTCTGTTATCAAGTTTATCCCGTGTACAGTGAGTTTTAGTTGTGCTTTATAACTACAAAAACAATAGGTCAGTTAAAAATTGACACAATACATAAATGTATTTAGTAATGAGAATGCAAACAATTTTTTATCTTTTTTTTCATTTAATGATATATCATGGGCAATCTTTTACATCAGTTTCTATATATCTTTAATTCTCTTTAATGGATATACTATATATTACAGTATGGATGTGCCATGGTTTACTTTTCTATTCCCTTTTTGGTAGACATCTACTTCTTTCTAATTTTTATTTACTATTTTACATTACATATATATATAATATACAATAAATACCTTCAAAAAGATCCTTTTGCATCTGTGACTGGCTTTCAGTAGAATAGATTTCTAGAAGTAAATTTGCTGGGTCAAAGAGTATCTTTAATTTTGAGGACTATCCAGTTGCCTTCCAAAGACAGTGTAAAAGTGAACTCTCCCCCATATAGTATATGAGACTATATCCTTGTCCTTTAACAGCTTCCTATCTTGTTTCATGTGGTCTTGTGTATTTCTTGACTTTATTCCCAGGTTCTCAATAATTTTGTGAGCTATTAGTATGTGGAACTTTTTTTCTAATTTTGAATTGGTAGTGTATGCTGCTGCTGCTGCTAAGTCGCTTCAGTCATGTCTGACTCTGTGCGACCCCATAGACGGTAGCCCACCAGGCTCCCCCATCCCTGGGATTCTCCAGGGAAGAACACTGGAGTGGGTTGCCATTGCCTTCTCCAATGCATGAAAGTGAAAAATGAAGGTGAAGTCGCTCAGTCGTGTCCGACTCCTAGCAACTCCATGGACTGAAGCCTACCAGGCTCCTCCATCCATGGGATTTTCCAGGCAAGAGTACTGGAGTGGGTTGCCATTGCCTTCTCCCATTGGTAGTGTATAGGAAAGTGCTAATTTTTGTATATATATCTCATACAAATGATCTTTTAGTGTTTACCCATGTCTAATAGTGTTCAGTTGATCCTTTTGGATTTTCTGGGTAAATAATAATATTTATTTTCTAATATTTGCAATTCTTTTTAAAAATTTCTGTATTAATAAGTTTTAAACATCAATAATAGACATTTAATTTCATCAAATGCCATTTTGGCACTCAAGATGATAGTACATTTCTTTCCTAATTTCCTAATTTGAAGGATTCTTTCCTAATGTGGAAACATCTTTGCATTCCTGGCCAAAACCAACTCCATCAGATTATTCTTTTAATATATGTCCGTATTCAGTGTGCTAATGTTAACCTCAGACCTTTCTCTATTTTTTCAATTGTAGTCATTCTCTTATATTTGCCCCTATTTGAATATGGGCTTGTTGAGGACAGCAAGCATATATTGTTCAACTATAAATGCCCCTCACCTCACGTAACACCTAGTTACATACTAGATACTAAAACAATGCCAATATTTGTGTTCTGAATACCTGTATTCAAATCCCAGTTCTGCTGCTTACTAATGATGTGGACAGGTCATTTAATATCAGTCTGTTTTGCCATTTGTGAAATATAGTATTATTTCCTTAAGGGGTCTATATAAAGACTAAATGAAGGAATATATGTAAAGCATATATTACAGTGTTTAGAGCATAGGAAGTAATTAAGGTTTTCTCCCTTTGTTTTCCCCTTGATATAGAAAAACAAGCTGAATTTATCTGTCATGGGACAGTTACCCAGGCAACCAAAAATTTTTTAACAGATAAAATTATCGGTGACTGAACTTCTACATTCTCACCACAAAATGAGCGGATTGGTGTCCGCCTTCTTTTCACTGTCAGCAAATAAACAGTATTTAGGCGGTTCATAATTACAGCTCGAGAAAAACTTAATATCATATAGATGCCAGAGGCCAATTAGTAAAAAATTTATGTTGAAATTATAGTTTATTATTTCATGTTTTCTATTTTAATCACGTGTGCATACCTGCCACATATCTTTAAAGATTTTTGTCTGTCCACATTAGAACCTGAAAGAATAAATTTGATGCTGATTTAAGTCACCAGTTTAGCAGTAAGCATGAGAATTTTGTGATGAGAGGCCTCTTTTGAGGTTTTTATTTCTTCAGAAAAAGAAAAGAAGAGTAACTAGACTGTATAAACCCGAACCTCCCTCCACCAAACTGAAATATCAATGTTTTCTCATATACAGGAGAATAAATTCTATCACCTATGCATGAAGTTGAATCAACGCCTCAGTAAAACCCTCTCATGTCATTTTGCTGAATGGTTTCAAATTGGAATACAAAGCCCAGATGAAACTAAGATGAGATGGTAGCAATTGTGACAGGGCTATTTTTGAAATGATGCTCTTAGGAAAAGCTGCTGATTGAAATCAATACCTCAAGACCCGGAATTTGAAAAGACCATTTCTGAGACCTGAGAGGGTCACTGAATAGAAGTGTCAGTTGATGGTATTCAGACCATGCAATTGCTTTCACCGAGGTGCCTCTGTGTTTACTTAAGTGACTTGTGGTAGCTGGTGGCTGAGCATACATTGAGAGAGTCTCCCTCCATTCAGGCTCAGGGGACGAGGAGACTGGAGGGGACATTGTCTGGAGTCTAAATGAGTAAGTCCTAGTGTGCTATATTGGAAGAAATGAATTGAACTGGATTTTCCTTTTCATTTATCCCCTGGAAAGAAGATTCTGTGAAGGATGCAAAGAATATAAATCTTTTAAATATTAAAAAAATTAGTGCACCCCAAAGCTTGAGCTATTTATTTCAGACCAAATCCTATTTAATAAACAATTGATCAGAAAATATTCATTTGCACTGATCTCTGCTAAAGTGTTCATTTTTTCTCCAAGGAGTCATTTCATTTTTATTGAGATTTGTGTGTGTGTGTGTGTGTGTGTGTGTGTGTGTGTGTGGTGCCCTGGGGTATAGGGTAACATAGAGGCTACTCACACAGTTCAAATCACTTTATATAGAAGTTGCCAGATCACTTAATTACTCTAAGATTTGAATGATGTTGTGGGGAGAAATGCAGTTTAATGAAGCTATTACCCTTTTGCTGCTGCTGCTGCTGAGTCACTTCAGTCATGTCCGACTCTGTGCGACCCCATAGACAGCATCCCAGCAGGCTCCCCCGTCCCTGGGATTCTCCAGGCAAGAACACTGGAGTGGGTTGGCATTTCCTTCTCCAATGCATGAAAGTGAAAAGTGAAAGTGAAGTCGCTCAGTTGTGTCCAACCCTCAGCGATCCCATGGACTGCAGCCCACCAGGCTCCTCCGTCCATGGGATTTTCCAGGCAAGAGTACTGGAGTGGGGTGCCATCGCCTTCTCCGATTACCCTTTTAGGTTTCTTTAATTTAGTGTTATATTTCAAAATTTAAATTATAGGTAAGCTAGTCTTTTTTTGTGCATCAAAGTGAGTAAATCATTTTAGTGTCTTTAGCACATGTGGTGTATCTTAATTATTAATCTTATTCACTAAGTTTAGGATTGCTCAATGAAATGAAATCGAACACTTCAAGTACTCTGAACCCAGCTTTTCACTTTCCCATCAACCCATGGGACTGTCCCAGACTCAAGTGGGTGTCAAAGGTACAGGTGACCATCAGATATGGGAATAACAATCCTTACCACATATCTGGACTCTGTCACACAGCTGCAGAGCTGGACATGGACTCCAGAACCATAAACATGGCCAAACTGGATGTAAATTAAGCTTTGGAATCTGAATCAAGGCTTTAAAAAGTCAGAAGAACAGTTGGGAAGGTCACACAGCTGCATCAACTGCTCTGGTGTTGTCAGGACCTGTTTAAGACGGGGATCTTGTTGTTGCCGCCACTGTCCTGAGAAATTCTTCTAGTTGGCAAGCTGTGAACACAGTGGCTGGGGTTGAAGCAGGCAGGGCTGGGTGATTGGGGAGCATTAGGAGGAAAACCAGTCACAGAGGTTGCAGGTGGTCCAACTATATCCTGTGTTCTAACACATCTGACCTGGAATCAGAGTCTGTTTGTTGGCTATTTTCATTACATGGTTATGATAGCTACTAAAACTGTACAAGAGTCATCTACTAGGTCCTTTTTTAAAAAAAAAAAAAAGAGTTGATGAGATAGGTTAAGCCTAACTGGAGAAATTTTCTGCCATTTCTGGCAGAAAACTCATAAAAGCAAGCATTTTAAGAACTCATAAAAGCAAGCATTTTAAATGTGAACTCAAAGCCAAGGTCTTGCTATTCTGCATTCTGTCTCACCAGCAATATGACCTTGAGCAAAGAACTTGATCTAAGTCTCAATATCTTTGACCATAAAATGGGGGATAAAACCTACTTTTTAAAAGGTTGATGAAAGGATTAAAAACATAATGTTTTTAAAGCACAGGAGCATCATACTTAGGATATAACTAGCTCAGAATTCAAATATTATTTGTTATAATAAGTGCTATGATTTTTATAATCACTATTGTTTTGATATTGTTCTTTGAGCTAAATTCTGTAACTTTTGTTTCTAAGGATTAAACTGAAGTCAGAATTAATATTTATGAATTTTTTTTTGTTCTGGGATTTTTTTTTCAAAGGATGTTGCATCTCAACAAAAGCATTCTTTACAAAAAGAAAAAAAAAACTGTTGGAATGTATGTGATAGTTTTATTTTTATTGCAGTTCTTTAGTGGAATTCCAATATTATTCAGCATGTTTTATGTTTACAGAATTATTTAGGGTATAATCAAGAATACCATAATACTGTCTTCATAAATGGGCACTGTTTTAAAAACCAGGCATAATTAGCAGGAAGATATTCATAGTGTAGGTCTGACATTATTATGACTTCAATATAAATTCCACGAGGTGGAGAAGACCCAGAGAAAGAAGGCTACAGATTTATCATGGTATGATGCATTTGCAATATGGATTGTACTTATCTTTTTATTTGCCACAGACAATGTAAATTAGGAACATCTGAACGAAGATTCAAATAATTTAGCATCTGTAGCCCACTGTAAAATATGCTGTTCTGATGTCTAGAGTAGAAACAGAAATTTGCTGTTTTCTTACCCTACTGATACGGTGATTTGAGTTCCAGAGGTAGCCCCCAACCAGTGCTGAACAGGGAGCCATCCTGAAGGGAAGGCAGAGAAACGGCAGTGGACTGTTTATCATTATTTCCTCCTCTTCTCTCTTTAATATTCTAAAGTAATTTTCTTCTCTGGTCAAGAAGTTATTGATGAATAAAACCTTTTGAGGGTGTGAAGTTTGGGGTCATATATCTTCAACCCATTTTCCATCTTCATGTTATTTATTCTTCTATTGCTGAAATGATAAGATTGAAGAAATGTAACTGAGCAATTGAATATTTATGCTCATATAGATATGTGTGTCCTTAATGACTCTAAATATTTCTTTTTAAAAATTCTTTTTATTTTTTTTACTTTACTTTAAAAAATGTGTTTATTTTTGGCTGTACTAGGTCTTCGTTGCTGTGCAGGCTTTTCTCTAGTCGCAGCGAGCCGGGGCTCCTCTCCAGGTGCAGTCCATGGGCTTCTCCTTGTGGTCGATTCTCTTGTTGCAGAGCACAGGCGCCAGGTGTGCAGGCTTCAGTAGTTGCGGTGCTTGGGTTTAGCTGCCCCATCGCATGTGGAATCTTCTTGAACCAGGGATCAAATCAGTGTCCCCTGCATTGGCAGGTGGGTTCCTAACCACTAGACCACCAGGAAGTCCTAAATATTTCTCATTGGATAACTTTCCCAGCATGTAGGAAGAACTCCATGGTGCTCAGGGCATGGCATTAATCATGAGGGGATAGACAAAGGGCAGAGGGCCTGCTCCATGTTGGAACCTCATCAAGGGACTTGCATGTTTGCTCTTCCCCCCAAACCTTAATATCCTCATTTGACAGGTAAGGAAGCTGAGACCCCGAGATTTCTCCATGATTTATTCTAGGTCACTTGGGTCACAATCAGACTTTACAAACTTTCATTTTGTAAGAGATAAAATGTCATAATTTGGTTAAGGGTAAAGCTGCAGATGTATATCAGAGCAGTGGGCCTTGGCCCCTTGAGTGCATTGGGAAATCCTAGACTGCTGTCAACCTGGGGGCAAATCTTAGCTGTGCAACTGCTGTGATGAGAACATGGGCAGCCAGAGTTTGAGGGGCAGAGAGGAGGTAGGAGACTGAACAGGAAAGGTTTGTGTCTCCTCGTGGAGTTTACTCTGCTCAGCTTTTGGGCATGACGAAGAGGAAGACCAAGGGAAGATGGCTTGGTCTTCATTCAGTCTGAATGATACATTCTTTATTCACTCTGAAATGGGTCCCTAGTGTTTTAATTGCACAGTAATTTGGAAAGTTTGTGTAAAAGTGGCAGACTCTCCGAGGCCTGAGAAGGCTCCTCACTCTTGTCTAATCTGCAGTCTGACTGAGGCGTCTTTCCCACCGTGGACAAGAGGGGCTACTCCATGCGGCACCCATTTAGCAACAAACAACAGCTGGGTGGTTTTGATCCAATTACGGCTACTAATTTGCAAGTGGCTCTAAGCAGATCTTAGCTATCCTATGACTTTCTCTGAGCTGTGTGCCTTGAGTTCAGAAAGTGGAGACATGACGTGCCTCTGGCCTCCCAGGCTACTATGAGAGCCTTGGCTTAATGCGGAACTGATTTCGTCCTTTGAGCAGTAACAGCAAACCAAGCACTTCAAAAAGACCAATCCATCTCCTCTACATAAAACGTTAATACCGTTCTATGTACAAAAACAAACAAACAAACAAACAAACTCAACAGGCTTTCACCCTTTGCATGGCAAACACCAACTGAAAAAAGCAAAAAGGACCAAGAACATTTGAATAACTTCTTTTGCCATCCATCCATTATCCTTTATCCCATATTGTAAAAGCTGGAGAAACTACATCCTTTCTGTGGCTTGCCTGTAAGCTTGAGGGGCGGGAGGGACAGCATCTCCATGGAGTAGCCCCCAGCTCTCTCCAGGAAGCTGGCTATGAGGGACTCTTGTTGCTGGGCCCTGGCTGTGTGACTTCACACCAAAACCACCTCCCTCAATTGGAATTGGGACCACAGATCTGGGCTAGAAAATTTGTTCTTCAAGATGCACGTGAACATGAACTTCTGAAGAGCCTATGGCACTGTCATCTTAGGCAGCCTAATCCCTGTTGGGAGATTACACTATGGAGTTCTTGGTTTCTCTTTGTCCTCATTCAATTTCCATACCGTCCAGAATCAGTCTGATGCTTGCAGCACACAGCCACGTTCAGAGGGAGATATTTTTGGTGAAGAGAGGGGACAGGAGGAAAGTAGTGAACTCTTTTCTTAGTTTCATCACTTTACCCCCTATATTCAGCCCTAGGGATCAACTATTGGCTTGGAATACCAAGTGGTTATTTTTCTACACAGAAATGGCATGAGAAATATTTAACATACTGCATCAAGTATCAGTTTCAGAGAGTTTGTCACCCCCTGGTTGTTAAGGACTGGTTCTGGTTAAGAACTTGGACTCTGGAGCCAGATTCTCTATTCAAATTCTAGCTTTGCCCCAAACTAGCACCATGACCTTCTCCAGATCTCCATTTACTTCTCCAGATCTCCATTTTTCCATCTGTAAAATGAGGTTAATAATATAACCTACCTCAAAGTATCTAGACCACCATCTGGTAAATATTCTGAATATGTATGTTAGTTGGTATTGTTGCATCACAAGGTATTAGGAAGATCATTCTGTTTTGTTTTGTGATTCCGTTTTGTCAACATTATATTGGTAGCTTACTCTTCTTGCTGGAGAAGGCAATGGCACCCCACTCTAGTACTCTTGCCTGGAAAATCCCATGGACGGAGGAGCCTAGAAGGCTGCAATCCATGGGGTTGCTGAGGGTCGGACACGACTGAGCGATTTCACTTTCACTTTTCACTTTCATGCACTGGAGAAGGAAATGGCAGCCCACTCCAGTGTTCTTGCCTGGAGAATCCCAGGGACGGGGGAGCCTGGTGGGCTGCCGTCTATGGGGTCACACAGAGTTGGACACGACTGAAGTGACTTAGCAATTCTTCTTGCTGGAAAGTAACTGAAACAAATTCTCCTAGACTCAAATGGCAAGAGTTTTAAAAAAACCAACTCGTGCTTTTTGAGGAGATTTTCTTCTCCATTGATAACTATAACCTCAATAAAATAAACATATTCTTGACACATTTATGTGTTAATTCATATAGAGTATCATCGTGGAAGAAATAATATGTTGGTGTATTTCACTGGCCTGACAGATACAAGTCATCTTTAGATTTGAATCACATAATTATTTTCTTTTTATTTAACAGGTCTCTGTTTTGTGAAGATTGGTTGTTATATTACTCCTTGAAATGATAGTCTCAGTTTCATTGGTTTTAAAGATCTTCTGCAAAAGAAAGTGTAATTCTAGCTCATTTTTACATGAGAGCTATGAAATAGAGAAACTGTGAGTAAGTTCATATTCTTGAATGATTGTACAATAGTGTCACCAAGTTACACCATTACTCTTTTCCACTCTCAGAACTCTCAGAAAAACAACTAAGAGAAGCTGAGATGAAGACTAAGAGATGTAAGTAGCAGGACTATTAGAAAATATGGAACTTAATGTTGATTTAGGGCCTTGGTTTTATCCTCTTATTGCCAAGGATATTCTGTTTCTGTCTTAATCAAGTAGAGTACCAAATATATCATAGGTTTTGAAAGGTCTGTGGGAAGGAGGTTGTACAGTCTCACGCAGGGTATTTGGTGTGTAATATGCCTAAGATTTGTAAATTCGCATAGAGCAGTTAACAAAATAGCTGACAATTTTTGAGCCTTTGGCCCTACTGTGGGTCAAGTCATTTAGTGCTCACAAAATGTCACATCATAATTACACCATTCTCTTTTCATCTTTCCATCTCAAGTAGCCCTCCAGTGAATGCCCTGTGTGTCAAGGATGACTAGTAAGAATAAGGATGTCTTCTTGCTGCAGAACCTTGCCCTCCTCTCTTCTGAGCACGATGCTAGATTGCATCGTCCATTCTCTTCACATCAAGGTGGAGCCATATGATTAAATGCTAGACGAGAAAAAGTGGTGAAATCTATGCAGGCTACTGCTGCTGTCTCTTGAGTTCCCTTTGTATAGACTGGATGGAGAAGATCTAGTGATGGACTCCAAGGCCATAGACTATGGAGAGGCTACAAGATGGGAGGAGTCTGAGCCCCACGTTGATGAGCAGAACCACCCTTAGTTAGAGACAGCTGTGGACAGAATCGGACCCTCTGACTTTGGTGTGGTCAGGTTTCTCCAGGGCGACTTCAACAAGCAGGATGACTGGGTTTACACCTGAATAATCTTGACCCTATGGGACAACAGACCTGCTCCACTCATCCTGCTCACCCCCGCCTGGATGACAACTACTCCTGACGTGAAATCTAGGAATGCTTCAATGTGCTCATTACCCAGCAACCATGCCCTGTCTTCTGAGAATCTCATAAAATTTCATATCTCCTGTTGCCTGCTAGCCCTCAAGAGATTTTCTGAAACCAGGCTTTTCAATCTGCGAGCCTGAAGCCTTCCTATGACCCTTTCTGGTCTCATCATCGCCCTTGATCATGAGTGTTGTGAGGCAATCATGGTTGTATCCCTTTAAGCAGGAGGAATTTAAATCTTATTTTCATACTTTGAATCACTGCCAGGTTATTAAAATGATTTGAAAGGGGAAAAAAGTACTACCCTTAATCTCATCCTGTAACATGGACAGAAAATACTTTTGTTGAATTAAGTTCACTAAAGTTTTGGAGTTGTTTGTTATACCAGCTAACACTGCTTGCTTTGACTAAAACAGTAAAAATGCTTTTATTACTAACACAAAAATGACTCAAAATAATAAGAATAGCTAACATCTATTGAATATTAGCTAAATGCAATAACTGAAGCTTAGAGAGAACAAGTTCCTAAACCAAAGTCAGGAGCTCACAAGTGACAGAACCGGCATTGAAAGCAGGGCAGAATGACCTTGAAGTCATGCACTTAACAATTTTGTTTTGAAATTTTCTTATGAAATATAACATTTATTATAATTATTTTTAAATTTTATTGATTTTTAATGGAAGGATAATTGCTTTACAGTATTGTGTTGGTTTCTACCAAACACCAACGTGAATCAGTCATAAGTTTACCCGTATCACCTTCCACTTGAACATCTTTCCCACCTCCCTCCCCATCCCACCAACGGAGGTTGTTACTGAGCTCTTATTATAATTATTTTTGTATTACAGAGGTAAACCATGAGGTGAAATTTGTTTCAATTGTTTTTGCTCTTATCATCATAAAGTAATCTTGTGATAAGTAACTACAAGTAACTATAATTTTCATAGCTGAAAATCTCTGTCCTTAGATCATAGGGTACTCATTTCAGCACTTAAAACATAGACATGTATCATCTCTCACAGTTTTCTTCCCCAGCTGAGCCAGGATTCTTCAACAGAGACATAACACAACAGGTCCATCCACTTTTCTGTTTTTAATTTGGCAGGACTATTTTTTATTCCCATTAGTTCCACAACACCCATGTTTCTCTGTGCATTCCAGCTGTCAAAGGAGTATGGCCTCTGAGTCTCAGTGGTCATGATCCTAGAGGTGATTGTGAAGGTGGAGTTTGGGTGGGCAGGGGCTAGGAGAAATGCCAGATAAGGGGCAAAATGGGTCTGGTAACCCACTACATTGTTGTTTCATGGGAATCCAGTCTTTGTATTTCTTGTTTGTTGTAGCCTTCTAATTAACATTATTTATCTATCTCCTAAGTAAAATGAACACACTCAAACTCCATTGACCTTAAGGAATTTTAAGTATGACTACATGGGTTCCTTGTAGCAAAACCACTTTTAAAGTGTAAAAAAAAGAAGTTTTTTTAAAAAGCTAAATTAGAAACAAAAAGATCTGCAAACTCTGGAACCTATACATATAGAAAGAGTTTTTTGGGGGCCATATGTTCCTCTTTGTAATACAAATGTGTCAAAAGAGCAGATATCTGCAAAAATCAACTACAAAGAATATCATGTGAGTTAATGCATATCAAGTCATTCAGTCACGAAAAATATTTGGAGTAAGCAGCAGTGGGTCCGTCCAGACTCACTGCAGTGGTGATAAAATCCCAGATGCTGTGCCAGCCGTGTGTGTGGAGGCTCCAGGTCGGAGGCACCCCTGGGATGTGTGTGCCTGGGGAGAGAGCAAGACTAGCTCAGCCTCGTCATTTGAAAGCTTTGAACAGCCTGTTTGGAATGCTAATGGGTTATGCTTTCTGCTTGCAGAAAAGGATGATTCTTCTGCAACGCATTAAATCATTCCCCACCCCCCTCCGAGTCTTTCCAGTAGTACTGCTATCAAATTCTATCAAGACGCTCTCTGAACTGATTTTTACATTCAAATTTGGAGAAGATGTCCTGCAATCCAGAGGGACATAGGAAAGGCAGAAAACGGAAAGCAGACCGAGTGAAAAAAGGGCAAAATGAGAAAGTCCTCAAAGGGTTTCTGGAGAAAAGGAAGGGGAAGACAGAGCAAGCAAGGGAGGGAATGTGGACCTAGTCCCTGTGAATGTTATCTCTGCAAGGCTGAAATCTGGAATTTTAGAACACGTAACGGACCTTCGTCTAATCATATAGCAATGTCAGTATTAGCTGTGGTCTGACTCCAGTTATATTAATTTATAGAGAGGACACATATTGCAAACAGTGAGAGCTGCTTTGTAATCTGGCAGACCATAGAAAGGAATTGTGTTAACTAGCAATTTCACACATGTTTAGCTGAGTGATAAATGGTGTTAAATAATGTGCTTGAAGCAGAATGAGATCTTCCATGGCCTCCTACACCACTAAGGGACAAATAAGTTTATTCCATATAATGCAATGAATGTAATGTTTTGCATACACATCTTTGGAAACTAATAATCCATACTTATTATACATGGTAACTGGGTTAATTTTATGAAACAGGGCATTTCATTTCTAATAAGGCTACGAATGGTTTATAATCAATGAACTCTGAGTTTCTGTAATTCTCATTCCTTCTCATCTTGAAGTGGAGCTTTTCAAGCTCTGGTCTCTGGGACTGAAGTTGTGGCTCATTTGCTGAGGACCAGAGAGGAAAAGGATATTTTAGGGCTTCCCACCATGCATTCTTCATTCTCACATTCCAGTCAAGCTCAAGGATAAGATATGATTTTCTTTCCTGTGAAAATCATATTCAGGTTTCTGCTCCTACCTGATGATGACACTTCAGTTCAGTCCTGTGGAACTCTCCTGGAATTTGTTTCCAGCTTTAATTTCTCCTAATCTTATAACTTTTGTTTCTCCACCCCAGCCTTTGAAAGTTTTGTTGCCTTTGGGGTTCCATGGACAGGAGATAGGGCTGTCAAGTTAAGAGCAGACTCATCTCTTTGAAAATTATCGTACTGATTGACAGCATAGGTGCTGTTTGAGAGCAATGTGAGGTCATCTATGAATGAGCACACCCCAGCTCATCCACAGCCTGTCCAGAGGCTACAACCATGACTAGGAAAAACAGGGAGAACTTTCCTTGTCTCCCTCGCTCCCTTCCAACTGAAGCTAGAAGAAAACTGACACTCTAGTAGCTCTTAACTGCTGCTGCTGCTAAGTCACTTCAGTCGTGTCCAACTCTGTGCAACCCCATAGATGGCTGCCCACCAGGCTTCCCTGTCCCTGGCATTCTCCAGGCAAGAATACTGGAGTGGGTTGCCATTTCCTTCTCCAATGCGTGAAAGTGAAAAGTAAAAGTGAAGTCGCTCAGTCGTGTCGGACTCTTAGCAACCCCATGGACTGCAGCCTACCAGGCTCCTCCGCTGTGGGATTTTCCAGGCAAGAGTACTGGAGTGGGTTGCCATTGCTCTTAACTACGGATTCCTAAAAGACGGGGACCATACCACACCTGAGTGGTGTACAAGACAATTCTCTACCATGTGCCTCTGCTGTGAAAATCTTTGCATCCTCCCAGTATCTCTCAGACCTGGCACTAAACTGCTATCACACAACTGAAACATTTTCTTTTTCATGACAATTTTTTTATCACTTCCAGATTTTAACTTTTTCCATTTTATTGAAAATTCTTGGTTTACTTGTCACCAGATCAAACGCTGTTCTTAAGTACACATATTTTAAAATTAACAGTCCTTTTAACTCCAGCGAACAAACCTGGTTAGAAAGCTTTTTACTCCAACACGAACTCTTTTAATTTCTTGCTCAATTCTTATGAACTGAGGAAATAATTTAATTCCTGAGACTATGGATTGAGTGTCTCTCTACATATGGTATACAGGACATGTCCCTGACTGCCTTTGGAGGCAATAATTTTTAGTCTTGGTTGCTAATTAATTTTGTGTGCTCCCTAGTCTTTGCTAGCACACTGATTTAAATTCTGTTTTTATTTTTAATTTTTTTAAACTGTCCAGCCTGTGCATGTTAAGATTTTTTTGTAGTTTTCAGGCATCACCTCTTCTTATTCAGATCCAGGAACAATTGTTTCTTATTTTTTATTGTCTGATGTGCCATTCCTGGATAATTTTATACTTCCCACCACCACAAGGGAATACAGTATCATGGCCTTTTTAAAAAACAAACTGGAGCCTATTATACAGAGTGAAGTAAGCCAGAAAGAAAAACACCAATACAGTATACTAACGCATATATATGGAATTTAGAAAGATGGTAACGATAACCCTGTAAGCGAGACAGTAAAAGAGACACAGATGTATAGAACAGTCTTTTGGACTCTGTGGGAGAGGGAAAGGGTGGGATGATTTGGGAGAATGGCATTGAAACATGTATAATATCATATATGAAATGAACTGCCAGTCCAGGTTCAATGCGTGATACTGGATGCTTGGGGCTGGTGCACTGGGATGACCCAGAGGGATGGTATGGGGAGGGTGGAGGGAGGGGGGTTCAGGATGGGGAACACGTGTATACCTGTGGCGGATTCATGTTGATGTATGGCAAAACTAATACAATATTGTAAAGTAATTAACCTCCAATTAAAATAAATTTATATTAAAAAAAGAATGTTATTATTTATTGATTTATTGATTTCTTTTAGGGCTTCCCTAATGGCTCAAACGGTAAAGAATCCACTTGCAACACAGGAGACACAGGAGACTCGGGTTGGATCCTTGGGTCAGGAAGATCCCATGGAGGAGGAAATGGCAACCCAATCTGGTATTCTTTTTTTTTTTAGTATAAATTTATTTAATTGGAGGGTAATTACTTTAAAATATTGTAGTGGTTTTGCCATACACTGACATGGATCCGCCATGGGTGTACATGTGTTCCCCATCCTGAACTCCCTTCCCACCTCCCTCCCCATCCCATCCCTCAGGGTCATCCCAGTGCACTGGCCCCGAGCATCCTGTCTCATACATCGAACCTGGACTGGTGATCCGTTTCATTTATGATAATATACGTTTCAGTGCTATTCTCCCAAATCATCTCACCCTCGACCTCTCCCACAGAGTCCAAAAGACTGTTCTATATATCTATGTCTCTTTTGCTGTCTTATATGTGGGGTTATCATTATCACCTTTCTAAATTCCATATATATGCATTAGTATACTGTATTGGTGTTTTTCTTTTTGGCTTACTCCACTCTGTATAATAGGCTCCAGTTTCATCCACCTCGTTAGAACTGATTCAAATGGATTCTTTTTAATGGCCAAGTAATACTCCATTGTGTATATGTACCACAGCTTTCTTATCCATTTGTCTGCTGATGGACATCTAGCTTGCTTCCATGCCCTGGTTATTGTAAACAGTGCTGCAATGACCATTGTGGTACACATGTCTCTTTCAATTCTGGTTTCCTCAGTGTGTATGCCCAGCAGTGGGATTGCTGGGTCATATGACAGTTCTATTTCCAGTTTTTTAAGGAATCTCCACACTGTTCTCCATAATGGCTGTACTAGTTTGCATTCCCACCAACAGTGTAAGGGGGTTCCCTTTTCTCCACACCCTCTCCAGCATTTATTGCTTGTAGACTTTTGGATAGTAGCCATTCTGACTGGCTGAAATGGTATCTCACTGTGGTTTTGATTTGCATTTTTCTGATAATGAGTGATGTTGAGCATCTTTTCATGTGTTTGTTAGCCATCTGTATGTCTTCTTTGAAGAAATGTCTGTTTAGTTCTTTGGCCCATTTTTTGATTGGGTCGTTTTTTTTTTGAAATTGAGCTGACACTCCTATATTCTTGCCTAGAAAATTCCATGGACAGAGAAGCCTGGCAGGCTATAGTCCATAGGGTTGCAAAGAGTCAGACACGACTGAGCATCTGTGTACAAAGCAATTAATTCATTTTTTTTTTAATTTTAATTTTTTTGGTTGAGCAGTGTGGTGTGTGGGATCTTAGTTGCCCAACCAGAAATTGATCCCATGACCCCTGCATTCAGAGAGCATAGTCTTAACCACCAGAGAATGAGGGAAGTCCTTCAATTGCATTTTAAAATTGGAATATATTTAATTTCATGAGAAATGTGGGTGATATCTAGACTACATCAAGGCAGTGTTCTATCACTCAGCTCCAGACACATCAGTTTCCCTTTCTCTTGGATTTTAGATTGGACAGGCTGATTACTCTGAGGGTCCACTGTGACTCTTTTGGTTGAAAAGGTGCTCTGCCACTGACTAGGTCTGTGGCCTCTGAAAATTTACTTAACCTTTCTGAGCCTCAGTTTCACAGTTTATAAAGTAGGGATGAAGTGTGTCTTAGTCTCTCAGTCATGTCCAACTCTTTGAGACCCCATGAACTGTAGCCAGTAAGACTCCTCTGTCCATGGAATTCTCCAGGCAAGATTACTGAAGTGGGTTGCTGTGCCCTCCTCCAGGGTATCTTCCTCATCTGGGGATTAAACGTGAGTCTCCTGCGTTGCAGATGGATTCTTTACCATCTGAGCCACCAGGGAAGAATTATTTCATCTAAAAAACCTAGAACAGTGTCTCAGAAAATGTTAGCAATTATTAAGTAGAACCATATCTAAAAGATTGTCTTCAAGGTATTTACCTTACTAAAAAATTAGTTCTTGTAGTCAGACAAGAGGGAGAAGGATTCTTAGGACACCACCTTCTCTGAAGTGAGATTATGATATTCTGTAAACCACTGCAGTTCTGCTCTAATATTAACAGACCTTTCCATTATTAGTGTGAGTAATGGCATTTTTCCAGAGAAGGCAATGGCACCCCACTCCAGTACTCTTGCCTGGAAAATCCCATGGATGGAGGAGCCTGGTAGGTTGCAGACCATGGGGTCACTAAGAGTTGGACACGACTGAGCGACTTCACTTTCACTTTTCACTTTCATGCATTGAAGAAGGAAATGGCAGCCCACTCCAGTGTTCTCGCCTGGAGAATCCCAGGGACGGGGGAGTCTGGTGGGCTGCCATCTATGGGGTCACACAGAGTTGGACACAACTAAAGCGACTCAGCAGCAGCAGCAGAATGGCGTTTTCCAATCTTCCTATATCTCTGGGACTGTAAAGCCTGTCCATTTTCCCAAGACACTAATTGCTATGGACTGTGGGTAACACCCACAGTCACAGCGCCAGCAGTGGGTACTTCTGAAGACTCTTCCTAAACCTGTGCTACCTATGGCTCTCTGAGAGCCTCCTCTCAGCTCCCCAGGGTGGTTGCTTAGCAGTCCCATATATATATGCTGTTCTGGCGGCTCAGATGGTAAAGAATCTGCCTGTGTTGTAGGAGACTCATGTTCGATGCCTGGGTCGGAAAGATCCCCTGGAGGAGGGCACAGCAACCCACTCCAGTATTCTTGCCTGGAGAATTCCATGGACAGAGGAGCATGACAGGCTGCAAATCATGGGGTTGCAAAGAGTCAGACAAACTGAGCAACTAAACTACTCACCCATCTCTTTAACCAAGGCTGTCTGGACACCTGTCCTGAAATGGATCAATTGCATTTTTTTCTCCAATAACTTAGTGTTGGAACTGAGACCTCTAGTTGCTGCACATGGCTGCTACTGTCACCTGTAAATCCGGGAACCATAGGGCTGTCAAATTGGGCCGTGAGTAGAGAAAACCTGTCTGCAGCCAGAAAGAGAATGGAAACAGACAAGAAAAGCCAAGATGTGATTCAGAGAGATTTGAAAAGACCTGACCTACAGGATTCCTGGTGGTCTGGCAGTCCCAGCTGTATTCTTACCCTTCCGTTTCATGAAGAATTCTCTGCCTCTATAATTAATTGTCTGATTTTACTGAAGGTACAGAGTAACAATGAAATACCTTTAAGTCTCTTGGTTCTTATCATTAAGGGTTTGAAATCAAGTCCATTACCATCCACTCAAGGGCCTCTATCACTTACCTATGACCTGTGTCATTTTCTTTCATTTTTGTGCAGTGGAACTTGATATCCACCAGTTTTTCAGATAGTTAATTTTTTTTTTTTTTACCTCTTGTAACACAGAACATTTTTGGTTTAGTTATGTAACTTTGGAACAGTCTAATCTTATAATTGTCCTGAAAGTTTAAGAAATGATGATTAATTAAATATATTCATTTCTAATCCAATTTTTGAAGTTGCATTAAATTCTGTAAAGAATATTTGTAATAGTTCATGCTAACTTATGTTTAAGAAAGAAACTGCAATATTCCCGGTATCAGTGGAAGTTGAATCACAGAGCAGAAAAATCTTCACTTTGGTCCAGCCTAGGGCTTGATGCAAGAGGGTGGCCCTCAGCAGAGTTTACCAAAATTTGTTCCTTTGAGCTCTTGTTTTCAGGTATGTTAATGAGGGTAATGAATAAAGGGGTTGCATGCACATATGCTATGAAATACTGAAATTTAAACACAATTCCGTTCTTTATTAAAGGTCTATAAAAGGATTTTATACAACAATACATTTTGTGATTCTCTGATCAGTGCATAGTTGTAGTAATACCTAAAGTATATGGCCATGGAATCATTTTTCTGTAGAGAACATCTTTCGAGACAAATGTTCCATGGAATATATTAGTATTTTGGGTGTATTGTCCTAAGGGAAGTATTTGGGGAAGGTTGGTGTTGCCTGGTGTGGTTTGGCTTGCCCTGCTTTCTTATTGCTTACATACGACTCATTTATTTATAAATGATGCCTGAATCCCTTTGGAATTATATGTATTTTTTAAATCAATACCAGATTTTAGGTGACATTGGCACTAAGGAAATAATCTACAAATGAAACATAGACTTCTTCTGTTGTTGTTTAGTTACTCAGTCCCGTCTGACTCTTTGTAACCCCATGGACTATAGCCCTCAAGGCTCCTCTGTCCATGGAATTTCCCAGGCAAGAGTATTGGAGTGGGTTGCCATTTCTTCTCCAGGAGATCTTCCCAACCCATGGATTGAACCCATACCTCCTGTGTTGCAGGCATATTCTTTACCACTGAGCCACCAGGAAAGCCCAAATGAAATAATATTATGACTGGCACATAGACTACCCTTCAGTCAGTTCAGTTCAGTCACTCAGTCGTGTCTGACTCTTTGTGACCCCATGAATTGCAGCACGCCAGGCCTCCCTGTCCATCAGCAACTCCCAGAGTTCACTCAGACTCACGTCCATCGAGTCGGTGATGCCATCCAGCCATCTCATCCTCTGTCATTCCCTTCTCCTCCTTCCACCAATCCCTCCCAGCATCAGAGTCTTTTCCAGTGAGTCAACTCTTCTCATGAGGTGTCCAAAGCATTGAAGTTTCAGCTTTAGCATGTCCTTCCAAAGAATACCCAGGACCGATCTCCTTTAGAATGGACTGGTTGGATCGCAGTCCAAGGGACTCTCAAGAGTCCTCTGCAACACCACAGTTCAAAAGCATCAATTCTTCAGCGCTCAGCTTTCTTCACAGTCCAACTCTCACATCCATACATAACCACTGGAAAACCCATAGCCTTGACTAGATGGACCTTTGTTGGCAAAGTAATGTCTCTGCTTTTGAATATGCTATCTAGGGTGGTCATAACTTTCCTTCCAAGGAGTAAGCGTCTTTTAATTTCATGGTTGCAATCACCATCTGCAGTGATTTTGGAGCCCCCCAAAATAGTCTGACACTGTTTCCACTGGTTCCCCATCTATTTGCCATGAAGTGATGGGACTGGATGCCGTGATATTAGTGTTCTGAATGTTGAGCTTTAAGCCAACCTTTTTACTCTCCTCTTTCACTTTCATCAAGAGGCTTTTTAGTTCCTCTTCACTTTCTGCCATAAGGGTGGTGTCATCTGCATATCTGAGGTTATTGATATTTCTCCTGGCAATCTTGATTCCAGTTTGTGCTTCTTCCAGCTCAGCGTTTCTCATGATGTACTCTGCATAGAAGTTAACTCAGCAGGGTGACAGTATACAGCCTTGATGTACTCCTTCCCCTATTTGGAACCAGTCTGTTGTTCCATGTCAGTTCTGACTGTTGCTTCCTGACTTGTATATAGGTTTCTCAAGAGGCAGATCAGGTGGTCTGGTATGCCCATCTCTTTCAGAATTTTCCACAGTTTATTGTGATCCACACAATCAAAGGCTTTGGCATAGTCAGTAAAGCAGAAATAGATGTTTTTCTGGAATTTTCTTGCTTTTTCCATGATCCAGCAGATGTTGGCAATTTGATCTCTGGTTCCTCTGCCTTTTCTAAAACCAACTTGAACATCAGGAAGTTCATGGTTCACATATTGCTGAAGCCTGGCTTGGAGAATTTTGAGCATTACTTTACTAGCGTGTGAGGTGAGTGCAATTGTGCGGTAGTCTGAGCATTCTTTGGCATTGCCTTTCTTTGGGGTTGGAATGAAAACTGACCTTTTCCAGTCCTGTGGCCACTGCTGAGTTTTCCAAATTTGCCAGCATATTGAGTGCAGCACTTTCACACCCTCATCTTTCAGGATTTGAAATAGGTCAACTGTAATTCCATCACCTCCACTAGCTTTGTTTGTAGTGATGCTTTCTAAGGCCCACTTGACTTCACATTCCAGGATGTCTGGCTCTAGGTCAGTGATCACACCATCGTGATTATCTGGGTCATGAAGCTCTTTTTTGTTCAATACACAGTTCTTCTGTGTATTGTTGCCCCCTCTTCTTACTATCTTCTGCTTCTGTTAGGTCCATAGCATTTCTGTCCTTTATCAAGCCCATCTTTGCATGAAATGTTCCCTTGGTGTCTCTGATTTTCTTGAAGAGATCTCTAGTCTTTCCCATTCTGTTGTTTTCCTCTATTTCTTTGCATTGATCACTGAGGAAGGCTTTCTTATCTCTCCTTGCTATTCTTTGGAACTCTGAATTCAGATGCTTATATCTTTCCTTTTCTCCTTTGCTTTTCGCTTCTCTTCTTTTCATGGCTATCTGTAAGGCCTCCTCAGACAATCATTTGGCTTTTTTGCATTTGTTTTTCTTGGGGATGGTCTTGATCCCTGTCTCCTGTACAATGTCATGAACCTCCGTCCATAGTTCATCAGGCACTCTGTCTGTCAGATCTAGTCCCTTAAATCTATTTCTCACTTCCACTGTATAATCATAAGGGGTTTGATTTAGGTCATACCTGAATGGTCTAATGGTTTTCCCTACTTTCTTCATTTTCAGTCTGAATTTGGCAATAAGGAGTTCATGATCTGAGCCACAGTCAGCTCCCGGTCTTGATTTTGCTGACTGTACAGAGCTTCTCTATCTTTGGCTGCAAAGAATATAATCAGTCTGATTTCGGTGTTGAGTATCTGGTGATGTCCATGTGTAGAGTCTTCTCTTGTGTTGTTGGAAGAGGGTGTTTGCTATGACCAGTGTGTTCTCTTGGCAAAACTCTATTAGCCTTTGCCCTGCTTCATTCCGTACTCAAGGGCCAAATTTGCCTGTTACTCCAGGTGTTTCTTGACTTCTTACTCTTGCATTCCAGTCCCCTATAATGAAAAGGACATCTTTTTTGGGTGTTAGTTCTAAAAGATCTTGTAGGTCTTCATAGAACCGTTCAACCTCAGCTTCTTCAGCATTATTGGTCCAGGCATAGATTTGGATTACCATGAGATTGAATGGTTTGCCTTGGAAATGAACAGAGATCATTCTGTCATTTTTGAGATTGCATCCAAGTACTGCATTTCGGACTCTTTTGTTGACCATGATGGCTACTCCATTACTTCTAAGGGATTCCTGCCCACAGTAGTAAATATAATGGTCATCTGAGTTAAACTCACCCATTCCAGTCCATTTTAGTTCACTGATTTTTGGAATGTTGATGTTCACTCTTGCCATCTCCTCTTTGACCACTTCCAATTTGCCTTGATTCATGGACCCTTACTGGTTTACAATCCTTGCTGTAAAGTGTTTTATTCTTCTTGGGATCTCTCCTATAGGATCAGTTCATGCCAATCATATTGATTGAATAGAATTATTAATTTGATGAAGAGAAAGAACTAAGTGTTACTTTTTTCAACGGTTAGGAAACTGTACCTCCCTTTTTCCACAATAGCTTCCTTTAAAACATCTCTTTTAATGTAGTAAAGCTGTAACTGAACTGGCAACATCAAGCTGCACCATTTTAACTCTTGGGGATAAATTGCCAGCAAGTGCTTTACTCTTTTACAAGTTTCTTTCAAATTTAGTGAAATATCTGTTATACTTTTGCTAAAGGGAAGAATGGTAAATCTTTATTAGTTAGGGAAACCAAAATTTTGTTGAGGTCTTAAGTAACACACCATCAATATGATAATTTAATTAAAGTGTAAGAAAATGTGATAGAGAACAGTTCACTGTAAAATTGTGTTGTTCTTATATCATTAATGGAATTGACTCTGGCAGTAGGAAAACAAGCTGGGCAAAGTTAAGATGCTTTAGATTACATGAGTATTCATACTTATAATGCGTGTACCATACACACTGCATTTTAATTTATGGGCTTAAGGGAACTGTGATTAAGTAGGAGAGAGAAGAGCTTTTTAAACACCTCCTGGGGAGTGATTTCTATTCTTTGCTGTCACATCTCCAATTATTCTTTCTCTTCAAATACTTATTCTCTTTCTTTGAGTTTTCCTGGTACAGGTGGCTACCATTTGTAGAGCTATCAATTTTGCTGCCCCCTTTTAAGGCCGCTATTATTTATGCCAGTTCCTGCTTATCCTTCTTTTGATTCATTTGGACAAGAACAGCTACAAAACACTTTAAACAGCTTGAGAAAAAGGTTAACTTTAAGGATCACATGTTATCATGCACAGCCTCCAAATAAAATGTTTCATCTGCTCCAGCACAACACTCAGGGATTGTGACTTTAACATGCTTTTAATTTGAGCCACTCTTTTAGATGCCAGAAATGTGGGGATCAATGCCATTCGAGCAGTGTAATGCCAACAAGACTATCCCACACAATGGCCGAAAATATAAGCTCTGATGGAGAAAAGTTTTTTTGTGTGTTCGAAAGACAGTGTGACACTCATGTCATCTGGAAGAGCTGCTTTCCTTCTGTTAATTGCTATTGCCTATCTCAGTCTTCCGAATCATTTGGTTTAAAGTTTGTTATGTTAGAATTAATGGCAGGTTTTGTAGTCTGTTAAACCATAAATTACCACTCCTTGTCTTGGTACTGAAAGAGATTACTTAGCCATTCACAATTTTCCATGGGATGTTCTCCAGATGTGTGCCATCTGAAGTCTCCTCACTCCAGTGGACTAAGCTGGCCTCTTGTTGAGGAAACAAAGAACTGGAAAATATATACATCAATGTTAAAGCATGCAGGTCCTCAGACAATGTTAAGATGCCTTCACACTTTCACTGAGTCCATTTGCGTTTGCTAACAATACCCCTACTGTGGTGGGCAAGTGCTACTGCTGTACTTACCTCCTTTATGTCTAATTTTATGCTAATCCCCGAATTGTTCAAGGAGACTTTAACAGTCAGCTGCCGTTCGCTGTCTTTTGAGGTATCAAATGATGTTACAACTTGGAAATCCCATAGATGTGGGCAATTGTGTCTTTAAACAATTCTGGCCCATTGGGTTTTCTAATGTGTTGTGTGTTAAGAACATGGTTCTCTCCAGTCTGTCCTGAAATACTGCGGGGGATTCTCTGTTTCAAAGTGGTCCGAAGGAGCTAGCCATTAAGACAACGTTACCTCTAATCCAATTTCCCATAATCTCAAACTCTATGCAAAAGCAAATGTTGAACCTGTAGCTGAACCCAGTCTTTTGAATACCAAACCAAGACCCATAATGTATTATCTTAACTATTTGAGGGAGAGGCTGATTGTTTGCAAAATATCTTTGGGTTGCCATTAGTTAGGGTTTAATCCTTTAGAAATATTCAGCGCTCAGTCCTATTCAAGCAGGAGAGTCCTGGCTCCTCCAGCCCCTTGGCGCAGCCTGGGTGATTGCTTGTGTATTTAGCCCCCACTTATTTTGTTCAGGTTCACGATCAGGCGAGACAGCACTGTCGATTCAAAAAGACATTCTTTTTTCAAACTATTGATCTCCGTTGCTCTTGCAAATCCTTTAGTATTGGCTCTCAGGATTACTATAATGCTATAATCATTCTGTTAAGGATTCAGATTTGTGGTGGGCTAAAAGATGGGAACATCAAAAGGACTGAAATGCCCTTGAAGCAATCAATTTTTGTTCATCAAATACAAATGCTGAGAGGCTGCTTTTGGCTAATAATTTATAACTGAATTAATGACACATGGCTTCCTTCGGTCTTTTTCCCTTGAATTGTTCCCCCTTCCACCCCCACCTCTTAAATGATCTGATTTTATATTCTGGCAAGTGAATTTGAATTGCACAGTGTTCTAAATAAGAGGAATGCTTTGGAAAGTGAAAAGCTGGTTTCATTTGCTTTCAAACTGCTAAGACAGTAGAATTTTTTTTTTTTCTCTTTCTTTGGGCCGTAAGAGAAGGGAGAACCTAACACAGTATCTATCATACTTCTTCTAGTAGACAAACATGCATGTGGCATGTATGTGTAGGTAACATCCTGGTGAAAGCCTCCATCAGCAAAATAATTTCTGTTAAAATCACAAGTGGTCTGCTGTGTCTCAATTCCTTATACACGAATCAGTTCCAACAAAGTTTGTTAACAAGATAATGATGCTATAGGACAGGATTTTTCTTTGGTGTTCACAAATAAAAGTTACAGATCTTGTTAATATAATGATTACAATTGTTAAAAATCTTTTTTAAGTTCTGAAGGCATTAAGTCATTTTCAATTCCATTCCTCATGTTTCTATTTTTCAAAGTATCAGTGTCAGTGTTTATCTTTTGGACAGTGAGAAGATCTTGCAGTGGGAGTCCTGGGGGTCTGTACAGGTCTTGCGTGTCCAGTGAACCTCACAGTGAATCATGACAAAACCTAAGAAGAAAGTTCTAAATGCAGTGTGAGCCCAATAGAAGAGCAGAGTGTGGGAGAGCCACAGAAGCCCAGCAAAACTTTGCTCTCCGCCTAGGTAGAAATTCTGATTATTCAGCTTCTGCTGCTGCTGCTAAGTCGCTTCAGTCGTGTCCGACTCTGTGCGACCCCATAGACAGCAGCCCACCAGGCTCCACCGTCCCTGGGATTCTCTAGGCAAGAACACTGGAGTGGGTTGCCATTGCCTTCTGCAATGCAGGAAAATGAAAAGTGAAAGTGAAATCGCTCCGTCGTATCCGACTCAGCGACCCCATGGACTGCAGCCCACCAGGCTCCTCCGTTCATGGGATTTCCCAGGCAAGAGTACTGGAGTGGGGTGCCATTGCCTTCTCCGGATTATTTAGTTAGGACAGACTTGACACAAGAATGCCTCCATCCCTCTTTTATTTTCATTTTTTAAAATGAGTTTTTGTTGTTTTACAATATTGTATTATTTATAGTTTCTGCTGTCCAGCAAAATGAATCAGTTATAGCATGTTGAAAAGCAGAGACATTACTTTGCCAACAAAGATCCGTCTAGTCAAGGCTATGGTTTTTCCAGTGGTCATGTATGGATGTGAGAGTTGGACTGTGAAGAAAGCTGAGTGCCGAAGAATTGATGCTTTTAAACTGTGGTGTTGGAGAAGACTTGAGAGTCCCTTGGACTGCAAGGAGATCCACCCAGTCCATCCTAAAGGAGATCAGTCCTGGGTGTTCTGATCAGTCCTGGAAGGACTGATGTTGAAGCTGAAACTCCAGTACTTTGGCCACTTCATGCGAAGAGCTGACTCATTGAAAAAGACTCTGATGCTGGGAGGGATTGGAGGCAGGAGGAGAAGGGGACGACAGAGGATGAGATGGCTGGATGGCATCACTGACTTGATGGACATGAGTTTGAATGAACTCCGGGAGTTGGTGATGGACAGGGAGGCCTGGCGTGCTGCGATTCGTGGGGTCACAAAGAGTGGGACACGACTGAGAGACTGAACTGAACTGAACTGAACTGATACATATATCCCCTTTTTTTGTATACCCTTCCCATTTAGGTCACCACAGAACATTGAGTTCCCTGGGTGTAGTAGATTCTCATTAGTTATCTGTTTTATACATAGTAATGTATAGATGTCCATCCCATTCTCCCAATTCATTCCACCCTTCATTTCCTCCACTGGTATACATATGTCCATTCTCTATATCCATGTCTCTGTTTCTGTTTTGCAAATAAATTAATCTGTACGGTCTTTCTAATTTTTGTCTTACATCTAATTTTTGTCTTGCATTGGCAGGCGGGTCCTCTACCACTAGCACCACCTGGGAAGCCCTTCTAATTCCACATATAAGCGATATTATATGATATTTGTTTTTCTCTTTCTAACTTACTTCACTCTGTGTGACAGTATCTAGTTCTATCCACATCTCTGCAAATGGCACAATTTTGTCCCTTTTTATGGCTGAGTAATGTTCCATTGTGGAGAAGGCAATGGCACCCCACTCCAGTACTCTTGCCTGGAAAATCCCATGGACCGAGGAGCCTGGTAGGCTGCAGTCCATGGGGTCGCTAAGGGTCGGACACGACTAGGCGACTTCACTTTCACTTTTCACTTTCATGCATTGGAGAAGGAAATGGCAACCCACTCCAGTGTTCTTGCCTGGAGAATCCCAGGGACGGGGGAGCCTAGCAGGCTACCGTCTATGGGGTCACACAGAGTCGGACACGACTGAAGTGACTTAGCATAGCATAGCAATATTCCATTGCATGTATGGAACTACATCTTCTTTATCCATTCCTCTGTCAATGGACATCTATCTAGCTTGCTGCCATGTCCTGGCTATTGTAATTAGTGCTTCAATGAACACGGGTGTATATGAGTCTTTTTAAATTATGGTTTTCTCTGGGTATATGCCCAGGAGTGGGATTGCTGGGTCATACGGTAATTCTATTTTTAGTTTCCCCCTTTTATAAACAGAGGAAAGAGTTCTGTTTCAGAAATGTCAAAACCTTGCCTGTGGTCACATGGTCAGTTGAAGCAAACCTGGAGCTGAAACCCAGAGGCCCTGAGTCCTAACATGGATTTTTCCTTCTTATATTATACTCAACATCTGCAGCAAAGTATCCTTTTCACCTTTTTTCATTTCACTATGCATTTATATTCCATTAAATATTATACATGTGGTAACAGAAATTGTGGATGTATATCTGGTAAAAAAGGAAATTTTGGTGAAAATGGGTGTCCATAGTTATACCTTGATGGTTATTTGGGGGATTCCAACATAAAAATAGATATATTTTTGCTTAAAGAACAATTCTTAAGATCTCCTGTTCTCTTCCACATTCCAGTTGAAAGCTATTCTGAGGAAATAGCAATATAATTTTCACCAAAGTGTAAATAATACTTTCCTCAAGGACATAGGCCTTCTGATGCGAAACAAACTATAACCCACAGAAATAAAACTGCAATGGAGGAATTTTACTCATCAGCAAATAAGGGAGGTCTTTTTAGCCAGCAATGTCCCTGGAATTGTACCAGTCCTATACCTGTTCCTGCCAGTTTCACATCCTTTTGAAGACTGGACTTGGTGGTGCAGTGTCAAAATCCACTTCTCATTGTCTGATTTAAAGTCCACTTCCAGAGATGTCTGGGGCTTCTCTGGTAGCTCAGCTGGCAAAGAATCTGCCTGCAATGCGGGAGACCTGGGTTTGATCCCTAGGTTGGGAAGATCCCCTGGAGAAGGGAATGGCTACCCCCTCCAGTGTTCTGGCCTTGAGAATTCCATGGACTTTACAACGCATGCGGTCACAAAGAGTTGGACACGACTGAGTGACTTTCACTTTCACTTTTTCACTTTCCAGAGATGTCTAATTTAGCACTGATATCTGTACTGGTATTCTCTATAAGTTCTTTTTGCAAAGTTTTTGACATTTGTTTTTTTTTTACTTTTAAAATTTCCCACTGCTTTTCACACTTTTGGGAGGAAGTTACATCTTAAATTCTTTGCTTGCTTGATTTTCTCAATGTTGTCTGACTTAATCTCTGTAAACTATCAGAGGCCATGGTCGAATGTTTGTTATCCCTCACATCATGTGGTATTTATCTAGCTGTTGGTGTTTGGAAATAAATACCAGCCCACTTGTTTTAAATACCACTAGCAGTTTTATGCAGGTGTTGAGGGCCAAGAAGAGCTTCCTATCTTGGAATAACTGAGTTATCATCTTTTAAACAGAGATGGCGTTTTCTACTAATGACAATTTGGAGCTTACAACACATAGGTGTGAGTGTTGGGGGCAAGGAAGAGAGATACTCAGCCTGCTGTCATGGGGTCAGAATACAAAGTGGCAACGTTTATAGATTAATCAGGAGCCAGTTTTTCTTCCTTTAAACCAAAAACTGTTGCTTCCCAATTTGTTATTCACATAGTCAAATACACTTGCTCCAACCAACACAGAAGAAAAACATATACAAGGGTCATATAACCTTTAGCTACAGAAAGAGTCTATTCTCTTCTTGTTTGCTTATATATTTTTGATATATTTACCTGCAGTGACAGCAACACATTGAGAGTGACTTTAAAGTGAAACATGGATTCACAAAATAGGAGCTGATGCTTTCATCCTAACATAGTTCCAGAGAGTGCATTGTGTGGGAAAAAAGCATTCACCCTGTATACCCCTGGAGATCAAGCCCCACATTCCCAGTCTGCTAGAACCTTGCGTCTGGCCCCAGCCTGCTGCAGGCACCCTCTAGATTTAGTCATTTTAGCAGCATTGTAGTATAAATATAAACAATAAATAAAAGTGATATGTTTTAAATAAAAATCTAAAGTGATCTAAATGGACCTGAACAATCTGTTAAATTGAGCAGACCTCTGTGCTTGGTTCATTTATGGCTAACACTGTGTTGCTCTGTTGGCTGCTCATATTTTGATTTAATAAGCGTGGAGAAGGGGGGGGGGGGAACCACTTTCTCTCTTTTTTAAACTTTTTATTTTATATTGGAATGTAACTGATTAACAATGTTGTGATAGTTTCAGGTGGACAAGGAAGGGACTCAGCCCTAAATATACATGTATCCATTCTCCCCCAAACATCCCTCCCATCTAGGCTGCCACATAACATTGAGCAGAGTTCCCTGGGAAAGCACTTTCTCTTCCCAAGCTTGAAGGATTTCCTTTCCTTTCTAGTTAAAACCAGAATTTTGTTCAGGACAATGAAACCATTTCTCCCCAATATTGAAACAATGTTGATTATTGTTACTCTCTTTCTCAATGATACAAGAAACAATTGGATTTTTTCAGATTAATCCAGAATAACATTAATTAATAAAATTAATCCAGAATAACATTTCCCTTCATGGAATCAGTGTGTTGGCTCTCTCAGGAGGGCAGGAACAGGAGTATGTTCTGGGCCTCAGTTCGTGAGGTTGACCCTGAGGATCAGTGGAAAGTGAGGAGGCCAGGAAGCTGCCCAGGACTGAAGAGCCCAATCTCAGTGAGGCCTGGGGCATTTTCTAGGATAAGATGACACTTTTGTCAGTTGAACTTGCCTGTGACTCCACTCTGTCCTTTACTTTTTCAGTTGCTTTCTTTCCTGCTTCACCAATAATTCCTTTTACAATATGTTTGTTGGGATCTTCACCAGTTGGTGAGGTACCATCCAGTGGGGTGCACTGATGGGAGTTTTTTCCTTCTGCCAGAGGGTTTTGTGGGCTCCAAGACTTCAGATCTAACTAGGACTGGCCAGGGGACAAACCAAGCATGGTAGCATCTGACAGGAAGAGTTGGATGAGAAAGTGTGTCCTAATGTATAAATCTCTGCAGGTGTATTATGTGCCACATTCCTATTTGTTTTACATTATATAATATACTGGAGAAGGCAATGACACCCCACTCCAGTACTCTTGCCTGGGAAATCCCATGGATGGAGGAGCCTGGTAGGTAGGCTGCAGCCCACAGGGTTGTAAACAATTGGACACGACTGAGTGACTTCCTTTTCACTTTTCACTTTCATGCATTGAAGAAGGAAATGGCAACCCACTCCAGTGTTCTTGCCTGGAGAATCCCAGGGACGGGGGAGCCTGGTGGGCTGCCATCTATGGGGTTGCACAGAGTCAGACACAACTGAAGCGACTTAGCAGCAGCAGATATAATATACATCCTATATAGCTATGTCTTACATAATATATATGTTTTTGAAAGTAATCACTTAACTGTGCCTGGCACATGCAAACTTTCAATACGTGTTGCTAAAATTTGCAGAGGAGTCTATGAGCTTATTGTGCTCATGGCTCTGGAAGAGCAAAGAATACCTCACATGTAATTGGGGTAATAGTACACACTTTCTCAGTCCTGAAGAATTGACATGAGGCTCAAATCAGTTATTATATGTGAAAGTGTGAGCTAGTGCTATATACATCTAAAGAATTATTATAATTGATGCCAAAGAATTGATGCTTTTGAACTGTGGTGTTGGTGAAGACTCTTGAGAGTCCCTTGGACTGCAAGGAGATCCAACCAGTCCATTCTGAAGGAGATCAGCCCTGGGATTTCTTTGGAAGGAATGCTGCTAAAGCTGAAACTCCAGTACTTTGGCCACCTCATGCGAAGAGTGGACTCATTGGAAAAGACTCTGATGCTGGGAGGGATTGGAGGCAAGAGGAGAAGGGGACAACAGAGGATGAGACGGCTGGATGGCATCACTGACTCGATGGACGTGAGTCTGAGTGAACTCCGGGAGTTGGTGATGGACAGGGAGGCCTGGCGTGCTGCGATTCATGGGGTTGCAGAGAGTTGGACACGACTGAGCGACTGATCTGATCTGGTCTGATCTGATGTAATCAAAGCCAGATTTAAGAAAACTGTAAGCAAGGGAAAATCAAACTTTGGGAAGTTTGTGGACATGTTATTGGACATTTGCGCATATTTTTGGAAAACCTTGTGTTTTGTAGGTACCTGGTATCAGTAGCCCCATCTTGTCGATGTGCTACTCATTTCAATAGGTCAGAATATCTAATGTATTGGTTCCTTTAGGGTGAAATCCTTCATTCAAGCAGGAATAGAAAAAGACTAAATCTTGTGTCCACTGGAAAAATTGAGGACTTTAGAAGGATAAAAGGGTGGGCAAGACAGGAATAAAATGAAGACAAGAACATGAATAGCAATTGTGAAGGAATCGGAGAAGATTTGGTGGCTTCCTGTGTGGAGTCCATGGGGAGTGGCAGAAATGGGAAGAGAGCTTTTCTAAGATGTTTTATTGTGTAATGTTGTCCCTTCCCCCTGTCCACCTGAACCATGTATTTTCTGAAGATATTAAATAAAAATTATATTAAAAAAAATCAGTATACCACAAGATGGTCTCCAGGGTCACCCATATTATTTGCACTGTGCCTTCAAACTATTACTCCATGAACAAAATAACTTATTGAGCATATAGTGTGTTCTAGGAACTAGTTTTCTTTTTTTTTAATTTATATATTTCTTTATTAAGGGATAATTGCTTTACAGAATTGTGTTGGTTTCTGCCAAACACCAACATGAATCAGCCATAGGTACACATATGTCCCCTCCCACTTGAACCTCCCTCCCCGCTCCCTCCCCATCCCACCCCCCTAGGTTGTTACAGAGCCCTGGTTTAAGTTCCCTGAAACATACAGCAAATTCCCACGGGCTATCTAAGGAATAAGCATTGATCCTTCCACATTATCTTACAGGATTCAAACAGCATCACAGTAGAAATGGGTATATCTTCATTTTTTAAAAAGAGGAAAAAGACTCAGAAAGAAAAACTGCCCACACGTGGTGTTCTCAAACTTAAGTCCATCAGAGTCACTGGAAGACTCAATGAAACTCAGATTGCTGGGCCCCTGACCCCAGAAGTTTCTGATTCAGTAGGTCTGGGTTGTGAGTTGGACCATAAAGAGGGCTGAGCACTGAAGAATTGATGCCTTTGAATTGAAGTGCTGAGAAGACCCCTGAGAGTCCTTGGGACTGCAAGGAGATCAAACCAGTCAAATCTAAAGGAAATCAACCCTGAATATTCATTGGAAGGACTGATGCTGAAGCTGAAGCTCCAATCCTTTGGCTACCTGATGTGAAGAGCTGACTCAATGGAAAAGACCCTGATGATGGGAAAGAGTGAAGGCGGGAGAAGAAGGGGATGACAAAGGATGAGATGGTTAGATGGAATCACTGACTCAATGGACATGAATCTGAGCAAACTCTGGGAGATAGTGAAGGACGGGGAAGACTGGCGTACCGTACAGCTCATGGAACTCTACTAAGTGCTCTGTGGTGACCTAAATGGTAGGGAAATCCAAAAAAGAGGGGGAATTTGTATATGTATAACTGAATCATTTTGCTGTACAGTAGAAACTAACACCACATTGTAAAGCATCTATACTTCAATACAAATTAAATTTAAAAAACCCTTTTTAAAAAAAACTCAGCAGCTAGGATTTGAACTAGCTTGACCACAGAACTCATTTCCTTCCCATTGCACCCCCCACCACCCCCACCCCACCCCCCAGTGCCTCTCCAGGACTCTCAACTTTGACTGTGCATTAGAAGTATCTTGGGACCTCCAGGCCACAGCTCAGGAGCAAAACTTCTCAGGTATTTTCAATGGACAGCTAAGGGCAATACTCACTGTTACAAGGTAAAAAATCAAGGAATATGGCTTAAATGTTCCCAGGCGCCCAGAACCTGTGTGTGTGTGTGTGTGTGTGCATGTGTGTGTTCACATCCATGTGAGAAGCTGAATGAATCCTCTCTAGACCAAAGTCTGAAGCAGTTCTGTCCTTATTTGCATTTTCCCCACTGGTTCAGACATGGAATAAGCCCAGGCTTTGGAGTCTGACCACCTAGGGTTAAATCCTCTTGAAGCTGCTTTTTAGCTGTGTAATCCAAGTCAAGTTCCTTTCTTAGTGCTGATATGTTGTTTATGTGGAATGAATGTGATATGATCCATAAAATATAAGCAGAATAGGACTCTGTTCCCTTACTGTGTTCCTTTAGAGAGAGGCTGGCTTGGCAGCTTTCTAACTAAAACCAGCATTTCCCAAAGTGTGAGAGTTACACTGCTGATGGCACAAGAGATGTTATTTGTGTCCCAACGTGGATTAAATAAAACCAAATCATATTATGAGTAAGTTTTTTTCTTTTCAAATGTTTTAAATTCTTCTGAGTATATCAAAGGGAAAGTTTCAGTGTGGTGCTAGCATGTCTTTACAATGCCTCCAAACTTGCTTCCTAATAATCTATCTATAATAACATAGATGGATAAATATATATGAGTCTATGTTTATAAGTGATATATAAGTTTCAGGTGTGTAGCGTCATAATTTGACATGTGTATACACTGTAAAGCAATCATCACCACAAGTCTAGCTGCCATCCCTCACCATATGGTTGATCCCTTTCACCCATTTTTCCCACTCCCAAATCACCTTCCCTTCTGCTAACCACCAATCTGTTCTCTGAATCTATGAGTCTGTTTTCATTTATTTTGTTTGGAAATCTGTTTCTTTCAATTTCACATATGAGTGAAATTATATGGTATTTGTCTTTCTCCATCCTACTTCTTTCACTTTGCATAAAGCTCCAAGGTTCATCCATGTCATTACAAATAGAAGTATTGCATCCTTTTTCATGGCTAAGTAGCATCCCAATATATTTACATACCATATCTTCTTTACCCATTATTGGATACTTAGGTTGTTACCATATTTGGCTATTGTAAATAGTGCTACAATGAACCTAGGCATGCACACATCTTTTTGAATTAGTGTTTTCATGTTCTTTGAACATATACCCAGAAGTGGAATAACTGGATCACATGGTAGTTCTATTCTTAATTCTTTGAGGAATCTCCATACTATTTTCCATAATGGCTGCACCAGTTTACATTCCCACCAACAATGTATGAGGGTTCCCTTTCCTGTCCAGCTTCTCCAACATTTTTTATTTTTTGTCTTTTTGATAATAGCCATTTTAACAGGTGTAAGATGGTATCTCATTGCTGTTTTCATTTGTATTTCCCAAACAATTTGTGATGCTGAACATCTTTTTATGTGCCAGTTGACAACATATACCACTGAATATGATGTTAGCCTAGGAAATCAACCCTGACTATTCTTGGAAGGATTGATGCTGAAGCTGAAGATCCAATACTTTGGCCACCTGATGTGAAGAGCTGACTCATTGGAAAAGACCCTGGTGCTGGGAAAGACAGAGGGCAGGAGGAGAAGAAGCGGATAACAGAGGATGAGATGGTTGGATGGCATCACCGACTCAATGGACATAAATTTGAGCAAACTCCAAGAGATAGTGAAGGACATGGAAACCCGGCGTGCTGCAGTCCATGGTGTTGCAAAGAGTTGGACATGACTGAGTGAACAGCGTGATGTTAGCAGTGAGTTTGTCATATATGGCCTTTATATACATTTCATCTATACCAGTTTATTGAGAGTTTTTATCATAAATGGATAGGGAGGCAGGAAGATAAAGGACAAAGAAGGCAATGTAAAGACTGAATCAGAAGTTGGGCTTTAAAGTTGGAGGAAGAGCCATAAGTAAAGGAAGGTGGGGAACCTGTAGCAAAAAGGGATTGGATTCTCTTGTGAAGCCTCTGTAACACATTTTAGACTTCTCTCCAGAACTCTAAGTTAATAAATTTGTGTTGTTTTGAGCCACTAAGCTTGTGGTAATTTGTTATGGCATCAATAGGAAACAATACATGGCCCATGGAGGGGCCCCATGATAGACAGTGGTCTCAGCTCCAGGAGGAACCATCGTTAAGAGATTAGGAAGAACAGCCAGGTGGGCCCTTTAACAAATCTGCCCGGTGCTGCTATTCCATGTTGCATGATTCACCATGCTTGTGATTGATGTAGGAAACTGCCAAACTACTTTCCAAAATGGCTTTTTACCAATTTTTATTCCCTCTAGCCATAGAGTTTCCATTGTTCCACATATCTGACAATACTTGGTATGATCAGTCTTCTTAGTTTTAACTGTTCCAGTGGGTATGAACTGGTATCTCATTGTCACTGGTCATTTAATTTTGATGTGATCTTTATCTACAGTTTTTGAATAAAAAACAAGCTATAACATTTATTTCTATTATTATATTGAAAATAGGGGGAAATGGAATAAAGGCATAATAAAAAGTCAATTTCTGTTATTGTAAAGA
Source organism: Bos indicus (assembly GCF_029378745.1). NCBI lineage: Eukaryota > Metazoa > Chordata > Mammalia > Artiodactyla > Bovidae > Bos > Bos indicus. The sequence continues at coordinate 49,841,533 of NC_091768.1, forward strand.
AAATAAGGGGAAATGAAAAAGGCAGAAAAGAAACCATATGTTGTAGGGAAATAAAAAGACATTAAATGGATTTTATCACGTAAGATGACTTCACAAAATTGGATATTTTGATTTGTTTCAAGTGAACAGACCTCCCCACTCCATCAACAGAAGAGGCTATGGAGGCATAGACAGCATTGTGAGCTGCTGGAGAAGACTTGAGACAGGCTGAGTGCTTGCAGTTCATCTGTAGAAGCGAGGAAATATTCCTGACAAGATGTTCTGAGGCTGAATAATTCCCTTTCTCATTGTCCTGATAGAGGCCGCATTTGGTAGACTATGTCACTTTCCAGTTGACTCACTTTTTTACCTCCTAAACCCAAGAGAAAAGAGGATGGTGTTGAATATTTGCTGTTGTTGAACAATGATGTCCCTTCAATTTCTGCCTAGGCTTTGTTGCTGAGACACCATGTAGACTCAGGCTGTGAAAGCAGAAAGCATGAAGACAGTCTAACCTGACCAGGAGTTAAGGATAAAGCTGATACACCTGAGTCACCAGTAATCATGCCCCAAACCCTCAGTCTCCAAAGTGGTTCATGGACATCAGACGCTTTTTCCCCAGTCTGATGCCTTTGTGAAGCTAATCCCCTGTACTCCAGAAATTAAACTTATTGCTTATGCAGAACTTGGTAAAATGTGTAGAGACATGTGAACGGCCGTAATTTCAACTCAGTGATCTTTTAAAAGATTAGCATAAGATGATAAAAATAACAACATTCAATTTAGAAATTTTCACAAAACCAGTTAATATTCCTGTTCCCTGGAATACCACTGATGCTTATGTGTGTACATTTTTTTCCTAATGGGGTATCAGAAAGCTCACAACCTGGAAGAGAATCTCAGAGAAGAGTGATTTTGAGCAATTCGTCATCTGTGATGGGGAGCAAAGGTCAACAGGTGACAGCCAGAATGGATGAAATTGATGTTCAAAATTATTTTAAACTACGTCAGCACCACTACCCACTAATACATTTTTTCATTGACACTTGTTTATCTCTTTATCAAAAAGGACTTTGAAGGGACAAACTTAACGGGTCTTGGCCTATGTAAGGATTATAACCAAAGCTCTCAGATTTAATCCTGACCCATCCTCTGTTGCTATTGGGACCAGATTTTCAAAATTCATCCAATGAATAATGTACTGTACTATTATTCTCTGTTTTCCGAGACATGTCCTTTTCCAAATCATGTAAATAAAGACTTACAAGGTCACTTTATATTTTTTGCCCAAAATATGGTTTTTAGATTTCCACACTGGACATGCAATACTATAAACTAATTAATTGTCTTAAAATATGCAAAGTGTGAAGTCATTGTAAAGTTACTGTTGCCACCAAATATATAACTTGAAACGTATGCCTCCAAGCAATGAGTACTTCAGAGAAGACTCCAGAGAGAATTAGACTCAGAATTCTGTTATGGAGCTTTGATACATTTCAAACAGAACTAATGAAAAGGAATAGCATATTGAAAATGGAGATCATATGTATGGTGTAGCCTTTCTCAGAAATTCCTTAAAACAGAAAAAAAAATTGGCAATAAAACGCTATTCCTTCAAGCTGAGAAATGGTTCCATGATGCATCAATTGGGACCTGGGTTAAATCCAATATAGTCCATCCTTAGTAAAGAATACCATTCAGCTGTTGAAAGAGGTAGGCTTACACATATTGACTTGGCAAAATCTCTAAGACATATTTTTAAATGAAAAACGCAAGAACAATAATACTGTATAATCCCATTTACACAGAAAGAAATGAAGTATAATTGAGATATAAACACATATGTATATAAGGGCATGAGACGTATACCAAACTATTGACAGAGGTTACTTCTGGGAGGGGAGTAGGTGAGTATGTGTGTATAAGTACACATGTGTATTGCAGGTGACCTGAGGGGCAATGAGCCAGAAATTAACAGGTTTTGTTCTGTATGATTCTTTTTGTTTGCATATTTTACAAGACTACATGTAGGTATAGGACAACCATCCCCAAACAAGAAAAGAAATGGTTTAATTAGATATACTTCAGTCAATTTTAGGTTAAAATATGATACTGGTATATATCTAAATCTGTAACATTCCTACTGACAGTACAATTGAAGAGAGCTCTGGAATTGGTTCTATCATGCCAAAACAATTAACTGAAGGTGGAAATAAATACAGATCCAATCCAGGGATAAGTGGTAAACTCCTATATACTTTGTTCTCCATTCTATTTCCCATACCTCATACAGATCACAGTATAAAGCAAAGGGTTCAGTAAATATTAATTGGATGGATGTTTTTGGAACATCTTCCAACATCTGTTGGAAGCCTATCTTTTTATGACTTAAAATGCAAATATTGAACAAATGATATTATTTAGCATATTAGAGACAGTATGACTTTTACTACTTGCTTAACTCTGTTTCCTCAGCAAAGACACTAACATCAAGAACATTAGCTAACCATGCTCAGTGAGAACAGAGAAGACTGCAAGAAACCAACATGGCATCCAGCTTCATACCAAATGGAAGTTGTCCAGATGACGATAGTGTCCAGCCTTCCCTAGACGTCACATCTGGCTTCTCAAGCCCTTCCTTCAGCAGCATCCACCAGCCGTACTTAACATGAAACGCAAAGCAGGATCACCCACAACGTGCTCCTGGACCTCAGCCAGGCTGCCGACCCTGTGGCAAAGCTGTTGCAACACAAGATCTTTGGGGAGAACGTGTGGAGAATGGATGACAATGCAGGCTCGGCACCAAGCTGAAACGGGATCGCCACGAGCAGGGTGGGCACAAGAAACACAGCAATTTAATATCAAATGATAGGCTGCCTAGATGGACTTCTGGGAAATCAGATGCAATGGAAAAATTCCTTTCAGGCCAAGAGTCCCGCTGGGGAAAGGGAAGAGAATAAAGAACAAAAGAAAAAATTTTTGCAGCATTAGCTCTGACTGAAGGGGTATTATTAGTGGATGGATGGAATATAAAGTAATCTGCCTCCCAATGGCTGTCTTCTGTCTGGTCATCACCAACAGTGATATTAATTTTAAGCACAAAGGGATTTTGTATAGTTAATCCAGAATATGTCTATAAATGTTACATTTATAAGGAAAGTGTTTTTGCATAGTCATGGTGTTTACCTAGGTTTGAGATATGCAACCGTGTCACGTTTCAAAACTTTGGAAAAATAATTCTATGTTCATAATTTCCAATGTAAAATGAAAACACAAACCATCTGGAAATTATCAAAATGCTATGTAAAGGCAATGATGCCATTTACTGTATAGAATCAATTTAGCACACCAATAAACACACACACGTATAAACCTTGAAAAAGCCGGCTATTTCTTTTTTTCCATAGAACTTTTCATTTAAATTCTGTAGCCATTGTTGTGCAGTAAATTTCGTTGTCACACAGCTATAGCTAAAGTGCTTTTTATTTGATGTAATCCTACTGCATCATTAAAATATCAGTATTTTTTATGTTTTGCAAATATTTGTGGACACCATTAAGCAACATGAAGGCAAATGCAGTAACAAATGTCCATTTTATGGCCACTGTCAGACTATATATTGTACAATGCCCCAAGATTATCAGCAATCTAGACCTAAATTATCACAACCCTAAGTCCATGAAACACAAGACACATATATAATCTCCCTTAGTCCATGTATTGAAATGTTTGAATTGAAAGCTTGGGCTATCAATTCAGGCAGAAAATGTCGTTTCCCAGAGGAATTTTTCACTCTGGACAAAAAAAGAGAAAAGGCAAAGGAATGAAGCTAAAAGTTGATTTCTGAGAACGGCTCTAAACCTGAGAGAAGATTTTTAAGTCCCCAGAGAAAAAAGAGGGGAAGTAAATGGACCAGTGGGGAAGATTATTTTTTAACCAGTGCTTTATTATTGTGAATTAACCAAGATGTTCAGATTATCAGTAAATGATGCTGGTTATGGGGTTAGAGATTTCCTCCCAACTCAGAATTCTTCTCGAGAGAAACCAAAGAGATTGATGTTTCAAACTATGAATGACAAATTGCCTATAACATACAGTTCATGGCAAATTCAGAGCAAACAGTCTCTAAGTTGCTCAGGGATGCAACAAGCTAAGGTGCAGTAGGGAATATGCAAGAAATTGGGTCAGAATTGGAAATACTCTGTCATATTAGTGTGGAACTAGTTGTAAACACCTGGTGATTCAATTTGCCCAGTGACAGAATTCCCCTAACTTACTGATAAATATTCTATTTCTTCTGCTAAAATTCTTTATCACTTTGGTAAATCATAAAAGACAAATTACCCCATTTCCCATACCTCTGTTGGTCTTTTTTTGTAGAGCTTTGAAAGTGGTGAAAGAATTGATTTCATTGGCTGCAAATGACAATATTAATCAAAAGAGGCTGCCAGAACTTATAAAGGTGAATGTGTCTGGAGGGGTCGGGTTGGTAGACGAACTTGGCCTCTTGCGGTTCCCCTTCTGGTTGCAGCTCCACAGCAGCGCTTGGAGGAATAAGAGGAAGCTGCTGGGTCTGGCTGCCAAAAGACAAGACCAAAGAGGAAAAGTTCGAACTTTGAAATGCCAGTGTTCTGACTTTCAACCGCACTGTGTTCAAACCTCAAAGGCATTTGGACAGAAAGCAAGCCATTACGAATCATGAGAAAGATTTCAAAACCTTTTTCTGAACCATGCAGACCAAATGCACATAATCTGCTTCCTAAAACTACCCTGCAATGTAGCGCTTTTATTTTTGTCTGATTATTATGAATTTTAGAGGGTCTTCCAAATTAAGAGCTGTACCCTCCTCTGACAGAAGTCTCCTTGTCTATTAGACGATCAGTTTGAATGATATCTTCCTCCCCTTAATGTGAGAGCCAATTTAGAAGTTGGATTTTTATTCCATCATGAGTCTTTACAAATATTGACAAGATTTGCCATAAAGTTATCAAATGGCTTGATCAGTAATTCTGAATTAAGAAAAGAACTATAGATTTTACTTGAAGAGTATTTTTCTCACATGAGATAAAATATGTAGTAGAAGAATTAAAATGGGAATTTTATTTTTTATATCTCTAATTAAAAATGAAGTTTTTAATAGATAATTCTATTTCAGGCAAGAATATGTTGAGGTGTGAAAAAAACAGTTCTTTATTCTTGTAAGTGAACAAACTTAGGATTTTTTTAAAGAATTAAAAAAAATTTTACAGTACGCCGGTGTTGGTTATCTTTAGTAATGTGTACATGTCAATCCCAAACTCCCACTCTCTCTCTCCCTCCCACCCTTCATATCTTAACCATAAATTCATTTTCTAAGTCTAGGAGTCTGTTTCTGTTTTGTAAATAAGTTCATTTGTATCATTTTTTAAGATTCAGCATATAGCGATATCATATGATACTTGTCTTTCACAAAATTGGCATTTTTTTCAGGACTTTTTAAAGAACAGAACCAAATTACTTTAATTAAAACATTCAAAATATGTTCAGATAGAGTAGACAGTTGTAGAGTAGACAATATTTAGAGTTACAATTTGATGAGATTTCAAAGAAAACTGTAAAATTGAGACTTTTTTTCTAATTCAGCTGCCTTTTAAAAATTCTAAATGGAAATTTTTGGAGAATTTTTCTTATTTTCATAAACATATAAAATAGATGTGAATGCTGGAATATATATTTTAAAAATATCTTCATCTCTTATCTACATTTTTGTATCTTTTCATGTTCAATCTAAGCAATGGTGGATAAAGTTAGGTTTTTTTTTTTTAAGATAGCTTTAAGTAGCAGTTTATGAAAGAAATTTATTTCCTACAGATTAGCTTTAGGTTTTTCCTGACTTGTCTTTTAAGACTTTTGAAAATGTGAATATTTAAAAATTTTATATTTATTTGTGTTTGTTTTGCTTTTTGACTTCATTTACTTTTGGGCCTATGTAGAATTCTGTGATAATTCTCACTTTAGTGTAGGTTTGAATGTGTTGTATATGATGAGTCATTAGAATTAGTGACAGGGACTAGAAATAACATGAAACAAACCACATACAATAGATGAATTTATTTTAAAATTCTGCTTCTTACAAAATATAGTGTAGTGTGTAAACAGAAAACATTTGTGCTTTTCTACACCAGGATTTTAATCATTAAGGCAGAATAGTTTTTTCCGTTTGTGTTTTAAAATGGAAGAACATTATACAAATATTTGTACAATGGTAGGTGAGTATCTGTAAATGTGGGTACAAACACAAATATGCATTTCTGGATAGATATATTAACTAGTTTAAACAGTTTTAGAGAGAGCTGGGGCAGGTGATTGTGAAAGGAAGGGGAAGATTTTTACTTTCTGTTTTATGTCCTAGACATTTGGAATCTTCTAACTATGTGTGTTTTACTTTTTTTCAAAGTCAATGATTAAAATAAATATTCTAAATGGAATTATGTGCTATTTCTTTTTTCTTTATAATTTCCTGTGTAAAAATACCTTGGCTAATAATTTTTTTTATAAATAAAATTTAAGCATTTTTTTAAAAGCTTGAAATTAAGCAGCTGTATTATTTTGCTTTTAGGAATTGTCTAAAGAAGCTGGCCTCCCAGGTTGGGCTCTGTCCTTACTTTGGCGAATTAGCAGCGTTGTCAGTTCAGCGTGAAGTGTTTCTTTTCAAATTATTATAATTCTTCCTGTGGTTGCTCTGAAGGAAACTTGCCTCATCTCGTGTGCTTTCTAATAAATCCTGATAGGTTATTTTGATGGGAAAAAAGCACACAGTCAAAAATATATCTTCAATTAATTTTGTGGCTTGCTTTTGTGCCACCGCTTGCTGCAAAGTTTCACATCTGAATATTTTGGTGATCAGAGTTTTGCTTGATTTAAAGTTAGTTGCTTGTCTGTAGATTTCTTATGGCAAAAAATTAATACTGAGATCTTTCTGTGATATTACCTAATTGCCACTCATGGGTTTGGGAACCATTGCCAGGCTGAAGTGGAGCATCCTATATAAGTCTGTAGGGATTACCTGTATTTGGTGTTCTTTAAAGTAATAGGATTTTCTCTATTTACATCGTTTCATTTGGAATGTTATATTTCCTTGGCATATCATTCTGGTCTGACTTCATGTGCAATGTGATAGGTTTTCATAAGACAAGAGAGTGCCTTTCAATTCTAAACATCCACTTGGGTGTAGTTAAATTTTCTCTATTTCTCTTGGGTGTAGTTATTTTCTCCATTTCATAGTTATGCTTTTAGTATCTAGAAGAAATAATTGTTTAATTTTGCCCTACACTGAAATAGGATCTTTAAGATTAAAAACAATGTCAATTTTCAAAAATAATGCTCATCTATTCCTATAACTAGAGCTATATACATGTGAGGTAATAATTCATTAATTCCAAGATATATTCTGCTGTTGACAAAAAAGGACAGAATTTTGTAATTATAGCTTGTGTCTAAAAGATGCCAAAACAATAAGTTTAATAACAAAATCATTTGAGCCAAGCTGTCAGAAAACTTTTAGCAAAAACAACTGGTCAGTTGAATAATTCAGTTTTTAAGGAGTGTTTCTGATATCTCTCTGAAGCAAAAATAGAATAAAAAACAATGACGTGTTTCTATATTAAATCTATACTACAAAACAAATAAAAATAAAATTATTTGTGTTTCAAAATGCAGAAAATAATTGGTTAAAAAATTTCATATCATATAGATAATGAGCATGTGTTGAAAATTGTTACTTGGATTTAAGGGCAGAAGATTTATTTTTAAGTTTATAGGTATCATGCAGACTTTCAAGATTAAATATATATCTTGTACTCAACTTTTTGTTGTATCATAAAAGGCCCTGCTGGAAGTGGTAATGACATTATTGGCCTGTGAAAATTTTGTTCAGTGTAGAGATAATGGTTAGTACTAAATACAGGAGGAAAGGTATCCATAATTCAGAATTTGGAAAGTTATTTTATTAGTAGATCATTTTAACTGAGCATTGTGAAAATTAATTTTTTAAAGTAAGATAATGGTTTTATTCTTAAAAAAGAGTCAAAGTCTTGAAGCAGTATTTTCATCATCTTACTTTTAAATCAATATGGATTTCATATTTTCTAAGACTTTGATAGTATTGAAAAAGCAACTTACTGGCTTAAAATGTTATACAAAGACCTAGGGTATTAATTTATCTTCATCTTTTTTAAAAACATAAGTTTAGTATTTGAGATATCTGTGGTTTGCTTTGCATAATTACAATGACAGTGATTCAATACTTTTTACACAATTATCTCTCTAAGTTATGTTTTGAAGATTTTTTTTTCAGGAAGTAAAGCATCAATAGAATGCTTTTTTTTTTTTTTTTTTTTTTTGCCTTATAGCCACAGACTTCTGTCAAACAATTTTTTTAGAATATTTCCATTTTGTTAAAAGATCATAATTACTGCCATTGCCATTGCTATTATTACTTCCAATAGATAGTATCAAACACTTAAATTTTTCCAGGCATTGTGCTTAATGTATTATATGTATCATCCTATTTAATCCTTACAACAACTGCATGAGGCAGAGACACTTATTTTACAGATGGAGAAATCGAGGCACAGAGAGCTTAAGTAACTGGGTCACTTTCATAACTAGCCAATGATGGTCCTGGGATTTGGAACCCAGGCAGTCTGATGCCAGAATCCATGTCTCAAATTCCATAGATAAGGGATTTGAATCTACTTGAATTCCCATTTTATGTTTCATTGATATAATAACATAACTTCATGAGCAAAAATCATAAAATTCTGAAAAATGATTTGCTTAATATTTTTTATGTCTATGGAAAAGCTTTAGATTTACAGAAAAAAATAAATTGTGTGGACTCTTTGGATTCAAGAAAGAAGCTGCAGATAACTAACTGGGGAATGATTGAACAAAAGGAAAATAATAATTTTTTTTAATAGCTGATTTTATGTTGTTGATTGATATCTAGACGTAAAAGGCATGATTCTTGCTCTCGATTCCTTACAGTTTGGTTGGGGAATTAGTTGAGTAAATAGATAATTAGATGCAGTATGAGTAGGACCAAATCAGAGGCAAATCTAAGTTCATAGAAAAGGTTCTTCCTTCCTAAAACTTACTTTCCTTAGCTTGAGGGAGAGTGGGGAGGCTGCCTTGAGGAGGTGATCCTTGAGCTGCATGCATTTAGAAAGATGCGCAAAAGTTTCTGAGGTAGAGAAAGGGTGGAGTGGAGGGTTTTGCAGGAAGAGAAATCCCAGACTTAAAGGTACATACCAAGTGAAGTAAGACAGAGAAGCAGATGCATCATATGACATTCCTTATATGCGGAATCTAAAAAGACATGATACAAATGAACTTATTTACAAAACAGAAACAGACTCACAGACTTAGAGAAGGAACTTATGGTTGCTGAGGGGAAGGATGGGAGAAGGAACAGTTAGGGAGCTTGGGACGGTCAGGTACACACTGCTATATTTAAAATGGATGACCAACAAGAACTTACTATAGCACAGGAAACTGCTCAATGTCATGTGGCAGGCTGGATGGGAGGGGAGTTTTGGGGAGAATGGATACGTGTATATGTATGGCCGAGTCCCTTTGCTGTCCACCCAAAACTATCACAACATTGCTAATTGGCCCTACTCCAGTAGAAAATAAAAAGTTTAATTAAAAAAAAAAAAAAAAGACTTAAAGGTACAGACACTTTAGCAGGGCTTGAGTTAGAAACTTCACAGACAGAACATGAAGCATAGGAAATGAAGTTGGCAAAATAGAGTCTGCAAAATAAACTGCCTTGTATACTGTTGTAAAGACCTAGGGTTTTATCTTGATGGTCAAAGAGAACCATTCAAAGATTTAAGGGGAGGAAACATAATTAGACGTGTTTTAGAAAGAAAGTTTCAGACAAATAATGAAGGTTTTAATACAGTGAGGCAAGACTAAGTCAGGAGATAGTTGTACATGATTGCAGTAATCCTGGTGAGATATAATTAGAACTCGAATTAAAGCAATGGAAATGAAAACAGAGAAGAGAGGATAAGTTTAAAAGCTACTTAGGAGATGACTAAATGGTCAATAAGATATCTTCCAAAAAGGAACTACTCTGATTTCTGTTACTAGAAGTTGGTTTTGATTGTTTTTGAATTTTATATAAAATCATACAGTATTCTTTTTTTTTTTTGATCTGACATCTTTACTCAATATTTATGTTATTGCATACAGCAGTAGATTGTTCTTTAAAAACTATCATAATTGTATCCCCTTGTGTGAATATATCATAATTTATTTTGTCTATTATTGGTTGACTGCTGGGTTGTCTTTATTTTTGTGTTAATTTAATTATGGTGCATAAATATTCTTGTACATTTTTTTGGTGCACACACACACACACACACACATATATATACACATTCTATTAGAATTGCATAGATACAGGGAGCAAGCTTGTTATTGCAGAAGAGGGAGAGGAGATGGGGATGGGTGAAATAGGTGAAGGCAATTAACAGATATGAACAACTAGTTATCAAATAAATAAGTCACTGAGGTGGAATGTACAGCACATGGAAAATAGTCAATATATTGTAATAAAACTTTGTATGGTATGTAATGTATAAGAATGTCTAATTGCTAAGTTTTACACCCGAAACTAATAACTAATATAGTAAGTCACTACACTTCAATGGAAAAAAAAACACATACAAAAAATGCTGGTTCATGATTTCTAAGTACGTTCAACACTAGGAGATATATCAGATAGTTTCCCAAACTGTATCCAGTTTAGACTCCTATCAACACTAATCAAGAGATTCAGGTGTTCCAGTAGTTGCAATTTTCAAATTAAAAAACTTTTCACAATCTAAGGGTTGTGCCGTGGGATGCTGCAGTTCTATTTCATGTTTTCTTGTAACTAATGAGGGCTTCCCTGGTGTCTCAGAAAGTAAAGGATCCGCCTGCAATGTGGGAGACCTAGATTTGATCCGTGGGTTGGGAAGATCCCCTGGAGGAGGGTATGGCAACCCACTCCAGTATTCTTGCCTGGAGAATCCCATAGACAGAGGAGCCTGGCTGGCTACAGTCCATGGAGTCGCAAACGATGCTGACCACCTTTTCATATGCTTGCTGGCCATTTGGAGATCATGCCTTGCTGGCCATTTATAAAATACCTGTTCAATCTCTTACCCACTAAAAAATATGTGTTGCCTGTCTTTTGCTTATCAATTTCTGAGAATTGATTTTACATGCTAGATATAAGTTCCTTGTTGGAAAATACTTTTGGAACCTATGTTGGGACTATCTTCTGATCTGTGGCTTACCTCTCATTCTCTTAATGTCTTTTGAATAACAGAAGTTTTAAATTTAATAAAATCTACTTTATTAATCTTTTCCTTTGTGGTTAAAGCTTTTAGTGTTCTTTTTAAAAAATACTTGCCTCCTTGGGACTTTCCTGGTGGTCCAGTGGCTAAGACTCTGGACCAGAGCGGGTCAGGGTTTGATCCCTGGTCAGGGAACTAAATCTCACAGGCCACAGCTCATAGTTTGCATGCTGCAACTAAGATCTGGTACAACCAAATAAATACAATTTTTAAAATATTTTTTAAAAAAATTTAAAATACCTCTTTTAGGTAAGAAGACACTTTTCCATATTTTCTTCTATGAGATAATCTGGAACTGATATTTCTTTATATTGTGAGGAAGCGGTCAAGCTGAGCTTCCCACGTGGCTCAGCAGTAAAGAATCCTCCTGCAACATAAGAGATGCAGGAGACACAGGTTCAATCCCTGGATTGGAAAGATGCTCTGGAGGAGGGCATGGCAACCCACGTCAATATTCTTCCCAGGAAAACCCCATGAACCGAGGAGATCGGTGGGCTATAGTCCATGGGGTAAAAAGAGTTGGACACGACTGAAGTAACTGAGCACAGCACATAAAATTTGTCATCATTTGTAAGTTCCCCCAAACTTATCATTATTAAAATGGTTTCTTGCCTATTCATAATGGAAATAACAGTTCTTTTCCAGTTTGGGATTAACAGAAATAAAGTTGGTTTCCTTTTTAATTTCATGGGTCTCCTGAATTTTAGTCCTTGATTAAGAACCCCTTATATATAAAGGCACAACTTCAACTACTTTCTTCAAGCTTCTTATAGTGCATTTTCACTATATTCAGGTTAAAGTATTTTCTAATTTTTATTGTCATTTTTCCTTTAATCATTGTTATTTAGAGAATACTGTTTAAATTCCAAACATATTTTATTGTTAGTCTGATTTGGTTAATCATGTTGTTCAAATCTTTCACAACTTTAGTGATTTGTTTCTTTTATAAATCACTGAAAGTGATGTTAAATATCTCATGGTGATCATGGGTTTATTTTTTCTTTTAGTGTTAGTTTTTGCTTTACATGTTTGACGTCATTAGGCACATATAAAATTTGGACTGTTACATCTTCTTGTTAAATTGACTCTTTTGTCATTGTAGAATGTCCTTCTTTACCTCTAGTAAAATTTAATACTTATTGCCCTAGCGCTCATTTGTCTGATATTATTATAGTTATAAAAGCTTTATTTTGGTTGATACTTGCATGGTATGTCATTTTTAATCCATATACTTTGAACGTTTTTGTGTCATGGTATTTAAAGTATGACTCTTCTAAGTATAATATTTACTATATATATTTGTGTGTATATGTGCACACACATAATTATTGCCTTTCAGTTAGGTATTTATTTGATTTGCAGTTAATGTAATTACTAGCATGAAAGAAAAGTGAAAGAGATAGCCTCTCAGTGATGTCTGTGACTCTCTGCGATCCCATGGACTGTAGCCTGCCAGGCTTCTCTGTCCATGGGATTCTTTAGGCAAGAATACTAGAGTGGGTAGCCATTCCCTTCCCCTGGGGATCTTCCTGACCCAGGGATCAAACTCAGGTTTTCCGCATTGCGGGCAGATTCTTTACCATCTGAGCCACTAGCACATATTAGTTTAAATCTTCCATTTTTTATACATTTCCATTTGTCTCCTCTGTTCTTTTTTTCTCTTTTTTGCATAGTATCAATTATGTTAATTATAAGATACAAGGTAAGTTTGCATAGCAGAAATAAAGTGGAGAAGAACCAGAGCATTAACAGAACTGGGAAGGCTGAGTGTTCAATGTATCATCTACAGTCATCATTAAATTCATCCAGGACAATAGAGGGACTTCACCGCAGATGATGTCACACATTTTGAAGGGTCTTTTCTGCCAGGTGGCAGATGGGAGGCAGACCTTAAGAGCTCAGTACAGCAGTGTGTGATCTTTGCTGAGAGAAGCTGAGAGCAGCCCTTCTTTTTTTATCCTTTGGCAGAGAGAAGGCTTAGAAATAAGGAGTGCTTGGAATTAAGACAAAGGTGTTAAAGATGCAACGGTTATTGCATATGCTCAGTCTGATAATGGTCAGTGCTGAGCTGGAGCAGATGGCAAGGAAAAAGGGACTGCAAATAACAATTCATGTCACACTTTTCTCTAGAATTGGATGTCTTGGGATCACTTGGGATCAGTTGCTCAGTTGGGATCTCCATGACACATCTCTATATTTGTGAAAGCATCCCACCTGGAAACTGCTGACGCTGCTAGTAGAGAAAGAAGTGTAAGAAGGTGAGAAGCAGACAATTTGCTGGGGACAGGATCCCAAATCTACTTTCCTCCGTTGAGTAATCCACTCATAAAACGACCTCCCAGTCCAGGGCAGTGGTAAAGACATTACGCCATATAGGACCTTGGCATTTGAAAATGGAATTTGCCAGGCAGCTTGGCAAACCAAACAGCACACGTTTGTCATTATGATTCCAAACTGACACAGAACGACAGGGCCAGCAATCCTGAAGAGAGTTTATTCCAGGCCGATACCACGGAATCACGGTTACAGCTCATTCACTCCTACTGGTCTTATGTTGCCCTTGAATCCTTCTCTTTTCAGTCCAGGCAATTTACAAGTTGATTCTTTTATGTCTGTTTCCTCTGCCATAGACCACTGAAGGCATGATTTCTTCCTGACTGAAAATAAAGCAGTTCTGGGAGGAGAAGAATGAGACAAGGCCATTCCTTCATGTGACTCGTTTCAGAGCACAGAGAACAAGATGAACATGGGTACATGGGGAATCAGAGAGCATTTCTTGGTGAAGTAAGCCTTGAATGCCAATTTACAGCAGGGATTAATTGTGACTTAATAGAACCAAAGATTGTGGGATCCAGTGGAGATGGGAAAATGTATACTGAATATTGACATTGGAGAACAAATAATACCAAACTAGGAACAAAAAAGAACAGTGGTGCATAAGCCAATGGTTCCTTTATAGTTACGTGTGAAATCTATTAAAAGAAAAAGAAATGCTGTTTTAGGATATAGTTTTAATATAAGAATTATTTTGGTTGCATATGATAACTTAATTCAAAATGGCTTAAATAAATCAGAAAATACAGTGGGAGGAAAAGAGGAATTTCTTGATTCACTTAACTGAAATTTGGTGGCGTATCTAGAGTTAGGGGTCATGTGACTTGGTCTCTCTCCCTTCCCCTCTCTGCTTGTCTCTGTATCAGCTTGTTCAGGCGGACTATGTTTAGAATGTGGGGCTGTCGCTGCAGAAACTCCAGACTAACCCCCTGAGCCTGTCGGCAACCCTGGGTGACTCAGGTTCACCTGTTTGAGTCACAGGCCTGTCTCTGAGCATTCTGGAGGGATGGGACACTCTGATGGGCCAGATTTAAACCCAGCATAGAAGGTCGTGGTGCAGTCAGCCCCAGCAAACTACACGGACTGAAGTAGGGGAGGCAACTCAAAGGAAAAGTACGGTCCAGTGTGACTAGGCAGGGGAAAAGCAACAGATGTTCACAGCAACAGTGCCTTTACTTTCTGGAATGTTCCCATATGGTATGAAATCCTAACACAATATAGTGACAGTTCTGGGTGTGTTTGTGTGTGTGTGTGTATGTGTATCCTCAGAATAGTGTTAAAGACCCCTGAGGCCTTCACGTATGCTCTTTCCCCTGCCCGTAATGTCGTTTCTGTGCTGACCTCCACCTGTAAGCTGGTTGATATTGATTCATCCTTTGTATCATTTTTTTCAGGAAAGCTTTCCTTGATCTAACAAACAAGTTCGTGTCTCTTTCAAGCGCAGCCCTCAGTGCTTTCTTTTTATGCACTTACTTTAAGTCTTGTTAGTTAATTTTCCACTAACATTTATTTAACTTTTTGTCTCTCTGACCCTCTGCAAGCTCCATTAGGACAGGAATGTAATCATCGTCATTCACTGTTCATTGGCCAGTGCTTAGCGCGTGCGTGTGTGCTCAGTCGCTCAGTGGTTAGCACAGCGCCTGGAAAAAGTGGGTACAAAAATATTTGTTGAATGAATAGCTGACCCAAGTTAGTCCATAAAAATCTGAAGTATTTGGATAAATTTAGGATAAAATTCACTAAACTTTCTCTTAATTTTTTTTTTTTCTACTAAAAGCCATATCTAACAACTGAACGTCCCAAGGTTTTGGTAGCCAGAAGACCTACATTTTCGTTGAGAGTTACAGTAGTTCACTTTTACTTATGGATATTACACACCTTATAACTAATCATGATTTTCTTATTTACTGTATTTCTAGGAAGGTAGAGAGTCAAATTTTCTGAGTTCATTTAAAGATTTTCTCTGGTACTTTGGTAAACCACTCAAATAAGCTTCAAACACAAATGAGGTGCAAGTAAATAAACAATAAGGAGTGATAGCTTTCACTCTGAAATTAAATTTAAAATTAGAACAGATACTTTGCTCTCCACAAGTATCTTTGTTAAACCCATAGTACATATTTACTTTCACTTTTCACTTTCATGCATTGGAGAAGGAAATGGCAACCCACTCCAGTGTTCTTTCCTGGAGAATCCCAGGGTCGGGGGAACTGGTGGGCTGCCGTCTATGGGTTCACATAGAGTCGGACAAGACTGAAGCGACTTAGCAGTGGCAGCAGCAGATATTTGAGAAATGCTGAGAGTTAAATTGTTTCATATGATTTCTTCCTACATTGGTGCTTGAGAAATTATAAAGCTATATAGTCCCAGGCGGCACTAGTGGTAAAGAACCCACCTGCTAATGAAGGAGATGTAAGAGACTCTGGTTCGATCCCTGGGTGGGGAAGATCCCCTGAAGGAGGGCATGGCAACCCACTCCAGTATTCCTGCCTAGAGAATCCCATGGACAGAGGAGTCTGGCAGGCTACAGTCCATAGGGTTGCAAAGAGTCAGACATGACTGAAGCAACTTAGCATGCATGCATGGTCCTAATTACCAGAGACAAAGCTGTTTTCACTGGTGGTAGATTATCCTCTGTTGAGGTCACCTCCCCTTTGCTTTCAGAATACTTGCTACTGGGAGATTTATTTCACTTAGACTGGCTCATGATTGCCTCACACCAAAGACTTGGATGCTGATGAAGCCATGAGGAACCTAAGAAAGGGGTTCTCCAAGAACGTGTGGATAACAAAATGACTAGCTTACCATCTCTTGTCTCCCTTTTAGGGCCCCCTTGTTAACTATATCTTCAAAGTGCTCATGGAGACAAAGAAAGAGTATCTCATGGACAAACATACCTCTATAGGGTGATGTGATGCCAAGGGCTTATTCAGGAGCTGAGGTCCCAAACAGTATCAGAATCAAGCATGACTGATTCTAATAGTCACCAAATTTGTCTAAATCTGCTTCAGAACTTTGAGTGCAGGAGGAGAGAGAACCAGGAAAGTATGTTTCTTGAAGATTCTGACTAATCACAAAGTTCTTTTATGAGTGCATCATATTGAAACAATGTGCTTCTTGTTCTAGGTTTATTGAGAAGACTTATAAAAATATTTTAATTCTTTTTCTGTACTATTTTATAATTATAATATAAAATTAAATCAATCTGTTTTGTTGAGATACTTTTAAAAAAAGTATTCATTTGGCAGCGCTAGGTCTGTGTTGCTGTGTGGGCTTTTCTCTAGTTGTGGTGAGCGGGGGCTATTCACTAGCTGCAGTGCATGGGTTTCTCATTGGGGCGGCTTCTCTTGCTGCTGAGCATAGGCTCTAGAGATTCCACAACTCAGTAGTTGTGGAAGGTGGGCTCAGTAGTTGCAGCTCCCAGGCTCTAGGGCACAGGCTCAGTAGTCGCTTAGTCACTCCTCGGCAGACACGTGGGATGCTTCCAGACCAGGGATCAAACCTGTGTCTCCTGCGCTGGCAGGTGAACTCTTCACCACTGAATCACCAGGGAAGCCCTCTTGAGACACTTTTTGCCTTGATGATTATTCTGGCTGGAAAGCCAATTTGTTTAGTTTTGTGGAGAATAATATATTTCTAAACAGAGTAGATGGATAGCAGTGTTCAGGGTTCGTTAAGGAAGAGAGTGTTTTTTTTTTTTTCCCCTACCCCTCTTTTTAACCCATTGTCTAAAAGTTGAGTAAACATAAAAGACTCAAGCAAGACCTGACCTCAAGTAATCTTTACAGTGTCTTTAATAAGCTGTGAATGGAAACATGTGGAATTAATTGTCAAGAAAATAGATCTTGATTATAAATTAAGAGCAGAGTATTTGAAAAAATACATTCTAGATTTCAATAGGTTTAAAATGGCTGGAAGCAAGTCCAAGATGTTTGATGAACTAGAATCTCTTTCTTACTTTTCCTTATACCCAACATGCCTTCTCTTGCCCTCCTTGTCCATTGCCCAAATTTCAAAGGAAAGAATGGACAATCTGATGGGGCAAGACTGTGTCAACATGATATCTAAGCAATGGGATGAAACTAGTGAGAAATTTGTAAAAGCTTTTTTGGCATTATAAAGAGCAAAAAGCAAATTAAAAAAGCTGCTGGTGGTGGTTCGGTAATGGGATGGGATTTTATGTGCCTGTTTCTTGGGTTCTCAATCCACTGCTTAACATCTCTTTGCTTCATGGTCACCAGAGGACTTAATTTGGATAAATTCCATGGGAAGAGAAGATGATAATTGCCTTTCCCTGTTGCTTGACTTCAGAGAAAAGTTATAGAAGCTTTACAGATGGGAACCATAACCCAAGAAATTTTAAACCAGGGGTTAGAAATAATCTGAAAATCAGAAAGAAAACCCTTCGGTATGCTGTGTGCATGCATACTAAGTCGCTTCAGTCGTGTTTGACTCTGTGCGACCCTAAGGTCTGCAGCCCCCAGGCTCCTCTGTCCATGGGATTCTCCAGGCAAGAACACTGGAGAGGGTTGCCATGCCCTCCTCCAGGGGATCTTCCTGACCCAAGAATTGAACCTGCATCTCTTACGTCTTCTGCATTGGTAGGCCAGTTCTTTACCGCTAGCGGCACCTGGGAAGCCCAATGGCAAGCTACTTTATAGAATATAGCGGGTTGTACTCCTCATTGCTTTCTAAAACACTCGCAGTGACTATCCTCATCTGGCACAATTGCTGTGCCAAGTCAATTTACCATGTTGTCTTTATAATTTCTTCTCTCTCCTAGATGTTTTCTTATTTTATGTAAGATGTAAAGAAATGCTAGAGTTAGCCTAAAATTCCAATAACAACTTGGGGATTTTTTTTAAATAATTTTTTAACTTCTTTATTTTTGGCTGTACTGGGTCTTCGTTGCTGTGTGGGCTTTTCTCTAGTTGTTGTTGGGGCGGGGCCGGCGGGAGCTACTCCCCAGTTACAGTGCAAGAGCTTCTCATTGCAGTGGCTTCTCCAGCCGTAGAGAACTGGCTCTAGAGCATTCAGACTTCAGTAGCTGTGGCTCCCCAGCTCTAGAGCAGAGGCTCGATAGTTGTGGCACACGGGCTTAGTTGCTCTGAGGCACGTGGAATCGTCCCAGACCAGGGATCCCACCTGTGTCTCCTGCACTGGCAGGCAGATTCTTTACCACCAAGCCATCATGGAAGTCCCAACTTGGGAATTTTAAAACAGAAATTTAAATTAACTGTAATGAACAATCGTCAATGATTCTAAGAACATTTCTTCAGAGGAGTTTGTATATTCAGCTTGAACATTTGGGCACCTGTTGAAATTAGGTAGTTACAATGAGACCCCCAGTGAGTGATTCTTTGTATAACAGGACTTGTATAACAGGACTTTCCCATTGAATGCGGAGAGAACTTACTTGCTTCCACTCAGTGACAATGGTGATTGATGTCAGTCCCATGAATATGTTTGGCTGTATAAGACTCTGTCTCAGGAGCATGAGTAAGAGAGCTTCTCCTGCTGGGCTTGAAGAAATAAGATGTTGTGTTTTCTGAGGGCATGTGACAGGGCCACATGGCAGAGAACTGTGAGTGGCCTGTAGAATCTGAGGGAAACCTCCTGTCAGTAACTCGTAAGAAGTTGAGGCCTTGAGTCACAGTGCAAGGATGTGAACTCTGCCAACATTCTGAGTGAACTTGAAGGTGGAATCTTCCCAAGTTGAGACTCCCAACTTCCCAATCTTCCCAAGTTGGAAGAACTCCCAATCTTCCCAAGTTGAGACTTCCCAAGATGAGAACACCACCCAACACTGAATTGGAGTCTTGTATGATGCTGAGCAGAGGGCCCAGGGAAGCTGTGCTTAGAATCTTGCCCACAGCAACTGTGATGTGTGTATGCTATTTCAAGCTATTATGTTGCTGGAAGCTTATTTTGCAGGATAGACAAATAATATAGTGATTGACTTGCTCAAGCAATCCCTTCCCGGGGTAGGCTTTTCAACTGTCTCTCCCTTAATGGTTTCAAAAGATCCCACCACCTCCTTGGAAATGTGAAAACAAAACTTTGAAATGTGAAAGCAAAACTGAGAGGTAGCAGAAGAGAAATTTATAATTCAGCAAATTAGCTTGCCACAAATAAAAGTGATATTGTCAGCAGGATTTTCTTGAAAGTGGAGAAGACATTTAGTAAGAGAAATTCCTTAAGAAGCTGTGTAATAACTAAGTTATATAGACTTTAGGTGATGAAGTTTGGGATAAATGCTAGAAGTCAGTTACCTGAGAAATTCAACTAAGATTTGGAAAGTTAGAACATTTTTGGAAAATCAATACATACTCTATGTGGTGGAAGTTATAAGCCCAATGAAACATACTAACATTCAGTCCATGATGGTTCTCAGTGATAAGGACTATTTTTCTTTCATAAATCACCTTCTTAATAGTCTGTTCATAGAATATTTATTTCATGCTTACCCTTGGAGCATAGATGAACCACTGATTATATTTTAAAATCTGTTGAGTTTGACTTTGGTTCCATCGGAGTCAATTTTTTTACTCTTTATTTTAATTAACCTTTTAAAGCCTTTTTGCATCCTCTCTTCTCTTCTCACCAAACTCAGTTCTGATAACATTTTCTGGTATCAGTAATCCAGGCCTTTAAGTCAATGTTGTATATGCTTCAGGACAATTTGCACTTTAAGCTTTCTCTTATTCATTCGTCTGGCACATTTTTTATTGAGTAATTTCTGCATGTCAATCAATATATTAGAGACTTGAAACACATAATGGTGGCAAAACAGCCTTTCTTCTTATTTTGTTTACCATCTAGTAAGGAATAGGGACATTAATCAAACAATCCCAAGAGATCTAGCCACAACCCAGCCTGAGTTAGTATACTTTGAGGTTAGTCTTGTCTGCAATGTTGATATTCTAACATTGCTCAGCCAAGGGATACCTACTCTTGCTCCAAAGAGACCTACTTTTGGAAAGATACACACATATTGCAATGATTTTACGATTAGTGGGTACTTAAAAAGAGCCTATTTTTCTTTCCAGCATCCTTTCAACTACTTTCTGATCATTTCAGAAATATTAGCAATGAAAGCATTCTCTGTTACAGGAAGCAGGTGTTGGGCAGCAGAAAATAGAAGCTAGCTTGATAGCTCCATGAAAGAGAGTGAACAGCAATGCCTTTAGCATCAGCATGAGCCCAGCTCTCCTGAAAGAACACCCTATGGGAAGGAACTGTTCTTAGGGCAAGCTAGTTTGCTCCTTGCTAATGATGTCTGAAATCTGTATTGACAAGAGTAAGAAATCTGACAATGACCCAGAGCTTGGGGCAAGTGATGATGAAAAGAAGAGGGAAATGAAAATAGCATCACAACTTATCTCCTGAGCCTAAAAAAATTATTGAGAGAATGAGGGTCTCACATGACCCGTGTTTCTCTTCATATTTTTTATTCTGTTGTAACGTATTTCCATTTCCATTCCTACCTTCCCACAAATGCCTGCATTATATCTCTATGTGTTTTTGTTCTTTCTCATTCCTTACTTCGCCTTCTAATATCTCATTCATTTCACTTTGGCCTTCCCTGGTGGCTCAGCGGTAAAGAGTCCACCTCACAATGCAGGAGACAGGTGTTCAGTCCCTGGGTTGGGAATATCCCCTGGAGAAGAAAATGGCAACCCACTCCAGTATTCTTGCCTGGAAAATCCTAAGGACAAACGAGCCTCACAGGCTACAGTCCATAGGGTCATAAAGAGTCAGATATGACTTAGTGACTGAGCACACACACACGAATGGGCCTAGAGATTATTCAGACTAAGGAAGTCAGAAAGAGAAAGACAAATATTATATGGAAGAATTTATATGTGAAATCTAAAAAAGAGCACAGATTAACTTATTTACAAAACAGAAACAGATTCGTAGACATAGAAAATAAATTTATGGTTACCTAAGGGAAAGGGGGGATTAATTAAGGGTAAGAAATTAACAGATATATACCACTATATATAAAATAGATAAACAACAAGGATGTACATTAGAGCATAGGGAACAATATTCAATATCTTGTTATAACCTATAATAGAAAAAAATCTGAAAAAGTATATATATATATGTATATAATTGACTTATTAGTTCTATGCCTGAAACCAATATAATATTGTAAATTAACTGTACTTAAACAAAAACAAAAGATCTAGGAAAAGAGACCCACAGGACTTAACACTGGAGGGGACTGAGGAGGAAGGCTAAAAGGAGTTGAGGTGGTCAATAAAAAAAGTGTACCTCTAGGGCAGGGGATTTCAGTTTTGGTTAGTAAAATAATTTGGCTTTAATTTTTTAGGGAAAATATAAAATTCTACTTTTTTAAAAAAAGAGATAGGATAACAGTACCTTCATAATGTTTCATTTACAGAAGGAAGCACCAAATTAGAATTCTACAACAAGCACTGTGGATGATGTCATGGTATGTTTATTTATATTGATAGTCCCTCAGTCGTGTCCAACTCTTTGTGAGCCCATGGACTGTAGTCCACCAGGCTTCTCTGCCCATAGGATTTCCTAGGCTTGAATACTGGAGTGGGTTGCCATTTCCTTCTCCAGGGAATCTTCCCAACCCAGGGATCAAACCCGGGTCTCTCGCATTGCAGGCGGATTCTTTACTGTCTGAGCCATAAGGGAAGCCCTGTTTATTTATAAGACACCTAGAAATCAAGCAGAATCATCAGTTTTTGGGTCCCCTCCCTGAACCAGCTGGCTCCTCTTCATCCTTTAGATCTCAGTTTAAAGGGCTGGTCCTCAGAGACTGCCTCAACCAAGTTGATCTGACTGTTCTTGAGGTGTAGCCGCATTCCTGCACCCGTGGTTTCTTTTATAGACTTGATTTGCTTTGTATTATATGTATATACAGTTATACACTTATTATCTAACTTTCTACTGAATGCTTTAGAGCAAGAACTCTAGTTACTTTAAAAAATATTACCAATATATGCTCAAAGTGTATCATATGCTAGCACAGAGTAGAATAAATTAATACTAAGTAAGTGCGTACTAATCAAGGAAAAATTTGCAAGTTATAGAAAATTTCATACAACAGGGAGAATCAGGTGAGTATTGCCAGATAACTAGAGAGGGAACACGAAGAAGAAGGTTTCAGGTTCATGAGGGTGTTGACCAAAATATTTTTTTTTCTGGACTCTGCTCTCATTTGACTTCATTGTATGTAGATTGTTCTTCTATCAAGTCAAATGAAATTTTTCTAGTGAGTGAAGGATCTCTCACTCTTGCCTTCCTTGCCCTTCAAAGAGAGTAGGGAAACCTGATTTTGCTTAGTATCAGCTCTCACAAAGGTTAGGACAAGACAAATTCTTTACTTGTGGGCAGAAGACCCTGAGGAACTGTGGAGCTACTGAAAGAGGCTGCAACCCACATGTACCCCCAGGATTGTCTGCAGACTGTGTGCATTCAATAATATGCACCCATTAGCAGATGCTGTTGTGGTTAATAAATTAAAACACATGTAAAATAGCTTCTCAATCAAGAGGTATTTTAAAAGACTGGCCTAGACACTACATTGTACCACTTAGGATGAATTTTAACTGTGTGACTTCCCGCAACAGTGAATAAAAGACCCCCTTGCGCCTCATCTCATCAGTCTTTTAAACTTTTGCTAATCTCTTGGGTGCAAAATGATATCTTTCTGTGGCTTTAATTCTAATGAAGTTGTAAAGTATTTTATTACATATTTTAATATATTTTACATATTTATTAGTCATCTAGATATTTTTACCTGTGAAATGCCTGTGTGTGACTTGTGTGTTTTTCTCTATTATTTATTTCTTACTGATTTTTATGAATTAAAAAAAATATTTTTGAGGTATATTTGTCTCTCTTTTACTTGGTTTTATGTGTTGTAAAACCTTTTCTCAATTTGCTACCTGCTTTTTTTCACTCTATTTGTGGTGTCTTTTGATGAAAAAAGCTGTTAATTTTTGCTTGGCCAAATTCATCAAAATTTTCCTTTATATATTCTGAGTATTAAGAAATCCTTTCTCTCTCCAAGTTATTAATGTATTCTTTTTTCCTTCTAAAAATTTGCTTTCCATTCTTAACTTTTAATGATTCTAAAAGAATAAGTTTCGTACACTTACCTTCATCATCATGGTGTATTGATGCTTATGCAGCAGGCACCCTCCAGCTCCCAACTTGCAAACTCAGTCCCGAAATGCAACTGTGTGACTTCTTAGAAAGTACCAACTCAGTATTTCAAGTATTTTTAAAGTTGCATACTAATTTTGTATTTCAAACTACATTCTCAAAATTGTGAGTTTTTAAGTCCGTAGGAAGCTAATCTGATCTTCTTGTCTGAGCTGGAAGACAATATTTCGTGACCACGTGGGTTAAAAGGGACTGACTAGAGTCAATGCCATGAGAAATGTCATTTGGAAGTGTTAAACATCAGTACAAGTAGGCAGTGTTGCTGGTGAACAGCAGCTTCTGTTCCAACTGTTCAAAGATTTACTGGTTGTCTGTAGTGACTTTGAATATTTTAGCAAATCCAACCTCTAGAGGTCTCATTTTATACATCAAAAATCTCTGCATACTTAGAAGAAATATATTCATAAAAATTAACCAAAATTTTGTCTTTCTTCTCCCCGAAATGGCTGGCTAACAAAGTCTCAATCCTTTCCCCCTCAAAGATATCAGGACAATTTTTAAGAAATTATTGTCTAGTCTGAATGGGAAACTGTGAATAAATGGCTTTTTTTAAAAATATAATTTTTCTGTAAGAAACAGTTGACATCTGATTTTTTTCCTATCATTTTCTTAGGGAATAAAAGAATATCTAAATCATATTGGCCAATACTAGTATCCCTTGGTTAAATTGGAATGAAATTATTCAAATTATGTATAGGTGTTGGTCTCCCATTTCATATCTATGTAAAATTAAGTGATAAAATTGTATCACAGCAGAAACCTGCCCCTATGAACATCCAGGAAAATTTCCACATAGAATTAATGATTTGATTTCCAAAAGTGAATTTAAGCTAGACTGGATATTAAAGCAGTGTGAGAGAGTGCCTTTGTTATTTTCTCGGCCATTTAGAAATACGGGTTGGAGATAGCAATAGAGTCTGGTTGAGTCAATACGGGATAGTAAATATTTAAGTGTGTCAGAAATAAAAAGAAGTAATGTAATTAAGCTTAATCCTGGGTCATAAGCACTGGGGCCACTGGCCTGCTTTTGAACTGAGAACACACCTGGCTTCCTTTGCATCCTTTGCCAGAATATGTATAACCTTTCGAGCTGGGATTTCAAGGACAGTCAATACAGATTACTGCAGAATCTCATTTACATGACATCCTGGGTGTTCTGAGAAGAACCTGGGAAACCTATGCTATAGTTTATAGACCAACAAGACTTCCATATTAGGCTTTGCCTTGGCTCCGGCCATGATGTGGGCCTCTGTTGCATAATCCCTTTTGATGGAGAGGTACCTCTTGCAATGAAAGTCAAATGTATTATTTTGGCTATTCAGTCTTCCCAGCTGCCACATGTCTTATTTTACGTCCAGTAGGCAGCTGGTTACAGCTGCCTGGAGACAGTTTCATCCATTAGAGTCTCTTGGTAAAGTCTGGTGCTTCTAAAAACTTAGATCACGGGTGGTAGGTGTCCCCGCAATGACACTGATGAGAGAGCCTGAGCAGCTTTGGGGCTTAGAGAGGACTCCTCTGATGCAGGGTGATTCTGAAGCCTCAGGTTCCAATCCTCACCCCAAATACTGTGTATTGTGGACTAGCTATTCATCCTCCTCTTTACTTTGCTTTTCCTTCTCACATCAGTTTTGGTCCTCCTGCCTCTACCTCTGAATCCTTAAAAATGGATAGAAACTTTGACATGGGGGAGAGACACAGGATGGTCTTTCAGAATGTCCTCTGTGCTGAAGGCACCATATTTTAGGATTATTAAAGAGAGTTTGAACTCTTAAAAGATACTGTTACAACTTTTGTTGCAAAGTTGTGCCTGAGCTCCAGTAACAGTCTGGGTCCTGAACTGGAAGATGCTTTGCGGATGTCAGCGCAACAGGAGAGAAGGAGCGAGCAAAGCAGGTCTGGGTGCCTGCATGTGTGTGTGTGTTTGTGTGTGTGCACGCGCGCATTGTATTTTTCACATCAAACCTGAATGCTGATACATTTTGTGTGTGTGTGCTTTCTTACCCTTATGAGCTCTTATGAGGAGGTACACTAACTGATTTTTGGAGTGCTTTGTGGCATATATGCCGATTGGTCATAAAACCTTACAGTAGAGCACAGAAATAATCTACCAACTGACTAAGGGAGCAAATTTCCTTTACGTCTGTTGACGTAAGTGTCACCTTCTTCTGGGAGGCCTCCAGTGCACCGCATGGGAGACATTCTATTCCATACGTGGACAGCATGAATTATAGTTGGAAATGGAAAAGACATCTATTCTTTTACTCACAAATTTACTTTCAAACTTTAATGATTTCTTTTTTTTTTAAATTTACCTCTGTCTCTTTATAAACCCCTTTATGGGTCCTAGTTTTGCCCTTATTGGTCCTAGTTTTTCTCTTTGTAGGTTCACAGCAGAATCTACACCCCCTGCCACAGAAAACCATGGAGAGTGTGTCCTCTCTCTCTTTCTTTAAATTGATTTTTATTGAAGTATAGTTGCTTTACAATGTGTTAGTTTCCACCGTACAGCAAAATGAGTCAGTCATAAGTATGCATATATCCGCTCCCTTTTGGACTTCCTTCCCATTCAGATCACCACAGTGCGTTCAGTAGAGTTCCCTGTGCTATGCGGTATGTTCTCATGTGTTCTCTTATTAATAAGAAAGATTAATTGAAGACCAACCACATGCCAGCCTCCCTACTTTGCTTAACCATCAATGGCAGAATCCCATCATTGTAATCTTATTTAAATAAATCCTGTTAGTACCCTCAGTAATTGAGTCTTAGAATAACTTAGGAACTTGTCCATGGCCACACAGCTAGTAGGAGGCTGAGTCAGGGTTTGAACTCAGGCAATCCCAAGCGAAAGCCCACACTGAGACCACTTCTCTTACTTGACTTTTTTTCTTTTTTTCCCTCTGGGGTCCAATATCCCTTCCTATGCGTGATTATCCCATAACAGGGTCTTTATCACTTCCTTCCATCCCTTCTGTGTTTTCCATGGGTCATTGTTGTTCCTCTGGCTTGAGGCCCTTCCCCACCAGGTTGGTCATGTTGGTGACACACTCAATCAGGTTGTGGATGAAGGGGCAGAGCAGGACAAAGCCAACCCTGGGCCTCCTGTTGTGCACAGAATCGAACCCTGAGTCAGTCTTCCTTGGACATTCACTCCACCCTCTGCTTCCCTCAATAAGGGTGACTTTGTCAAATGTTCCACTGACTCCGAAATACAGCTTTCTCCTCCCTTTGTCATTAGGGAAAGTGTATCACATTTTAGAACAAGTTCTAGATATTATTTCCTTTAATCTATCACACACCTTTTAGCACACATGCCTTGAGAGAAAGCCCTTGGGTCTATTAAGTGTTTTGAGGAGAGAAATGTCCTAGGAGCTGTGATGACATGTGTTAAAACTAGAAAGGACAACAAACTGAAAACTCTAGAAAACTAACAATGACCCTAAGCAGCTTTAGGAACTGGAACCATAATAGCACATTTGAATGATATCAAATGTGTTTTTTTCTCCATTCCATTTACATTGTAAACTCATAGGCAGTGTACTATATACACATATTAAGACTTTTTTATCAAAAGTGAAACTAGGAATATCAGGACCATTTCATCAACTAGTGAAAGCATATCTGATTTGACTCATAAATTGGCTATTCTCACATTATGGGTGATATTCACTCTTGGATTAAATCTCTGCTTCTGCTCTACATCGTCATAACTACATTTTCATTTCAATTCATAGAGATAAAAGAAGTGTTAGTCAATGCTGGTAAAAGTTAAAATGTCATGTGAACCAAATCAAGTTGAAATTAGCCACTGGAACTAAAATATTCTGTTTTCACTATGTTCTCGTTGGACTTTGCATTTTGTAGGAACTCTGAAAAGTGAAAGTGTTAGTGTCTCAGTTGTGTCTGACTCTTTGCGACCACATAGACTGTAGCCCCCCAGGCTCCTCTGTCCATGAAATTCTCCAGGTAAGAATACTGGAGAGGGTAGCCATTTCCTTCTCTAGGGGATCTTCCTGACCCACATTGCAGGTAGATTCTTTACCATTTGAGCCACTAGGGAAGCCAGTTGTAGGAACTTTAGAATTCAGAAATAAAATAATGATTGGTCGTTGGTCTCACTGATTAGATTCCCCGTGTACCCTAGGCAAGGAAATACATATTGAGTATTCTGGCATCTGCTGGAAGAGGTTGCACTGACCTTTTATATCATCTGACTCATTGTGTGAGGGAAGGATAGAGAGAAAGAGGGGTCTGTGGAGAGAGGAGGGCCGTTGGATGGCCCACTCCTCCTCCATCATATATCAAGGTCCCAATCATGATTAGACCCAATAAGACTTTAGAACCTCTGAAAGAGAAATAAATGCCACCAAATAAAACAATGTGGATACTCTTAGTTTTCTGACCAGCCCCTGACGTTTGGAAAAACATCGTGGTTTAGAAAACAATTTTTCTTCACTGTAATTCTGATAGGCAGGAAAAATCCTTCTAAGGAAGCTTTGTAGCATTAGTGTTGAAAGATACCTTGTACAGAAGTGTTTAGAAGTTGGTCCTAGTTGAAACAAAATTAAGCAATTTACTTCTGAATTTCCTGAAGCCTTTCTATGCCACTGTGTACTGAGAATTTGGGGGAAAGGGGAGGAGAAAGAATAGTCAGGTCCCTAAACTTATTTGACCATGAATTTTTTTTTTTCACAGACTGCCACCCAAATTTAGTGGCATGCACTTTTAAAAAGTGGAATGCACTTTTTAAAATGTTCTACTGAAGACTTGTTGGATAGTTGCAAGATTAAAATCAAATTCTAGTGAAGTACACTTTTTAACGAACATACAGTAAGTTGGTTGTTTCTGGTATACAGCTTTATGAATTTTAACACATGTAGAGACTCGCACCACCACCACCACCACCACCAAAATCAGGATGCAGAAGTTGTGTCACTTCCCCCCCAAATCCCTCATGCTCTCCCACTGTAGTCACATCCTCCCCTGACTCCTCACCCCTGGCAACCAGGGATGAGTTCTTCATCACCATACAAGTTTTGCCTTTGATGGACTGTCGGGTCAGTGACTCGTGGTATGCAGCCTTTTGAGACTGGCTTCTTTCATTTCACTCGGTGTAATGCCCCTGAGTTTGATCCAGCCTGCTCTGTGAATCTATAGTTCATCCCATTTTATTGTTGAATATCCTATTGTGTGGATGCACCATAATGTATCATACAAGTGCTCTTTTCAGAGGAGCTTCAGCTTGGAACAATGGCTGGGTTAGGTAGGCTGGTGTCAGACCTGAGCTCATTTTTTGCAGACATACCAGATGATGATGAAGATAATCATGATGACATTGGCAGCATAACCTTATTAAGTGCTTATTACATATCAAGTGCACTGTTTTAAGAACTTTATATCCTCCAAGCTCCTCCTCCAGTTCTCCTGTATGTTGTTGCTCTCCCAGCCTTACTTCTACAAGGCCTCTTACACAACATTCACTTAACTCACTCAGCACACTAACTGGTACTTCCCATTCCCTATATAAAACGTTCTAACTGATGCCCACGGTTCATCAAACCCTTGCTGCTAGTAAGTTAATCTGCTCCCACTAGCTGAGTTCTATGCTTATGAAGGGTTAGTTGTGTTTGTTCTTAAACCTAGATATGTCAGTTGTACTTTGTATTGTAATCATGTAACTTAACTAAACATGTAATTTATTAAACATTTAAACTTTAAACACAAAACATTTCATTAAAATGTAATTTAATTAAAATTGATGAAATATGTGAAAAAAAAAAAAAAGAAAGTTCAAACTGGGAGTTGAAAATAGGATTAGGACCCACTCACATTAATAATATCATAAGCTATTAATCCTTGTTGAACATTTTATAAATAATTCTAGAAATTCTGGATGTCAACCATAAGGCTGAGGGACTCTTCTGGTGGCTTGTAATTTCACTGTGATAATGTCACTAATAACATTTTAAAAATCCTTTTTCTTATAAGAAAATTTAAATTTGGTTGACAGGCCATAAACCTTCCCTCCCTTTTCTGGTCCATCCTATATTTCATGTCCTCAGAAAACCTTTTTAGTTTCTATTGAGTTTTTAAAAGTAATGTGTCAGGTTCTAATGCTCCTGCTGGTTTAAGGAAAAATGCTCTCACTAATAAATTATAATGAATTGTCAGTCTCAACAGGCCTGTGACCTTCAGTCGGTGGGGGGTTTGGGGCTAAACTCCACTTCCCCCTTTTCTTGTTGGAGCAACTTTTCTTATTCTAGCCTGTCCTCTTAATTTATGGGTGGGCTGCCCATAGGACAACTCACCTGCAAAAATAGTTCCTGCTGTGGTGTTTATTATACTAAGTAGGTTTCATGCTGACTGAGAGTTTTTACAAGGGGATGGAGTTGCTGTCAAGATCTTCCATCATCTGAGCAAAGCTGGCCCTTAAATTCTCTCATATTTCAGCATATTAAATTTAGTGGGATGCGAGTAGGCTGGATGGGAGTGAGAGGGGACACAACAGTGTGAAATTAGCTTAAATGTCTTGCTCTGGGACCCCTGTAAATCTGACTTCAGTAAAATGTATCAACAGGAAAGCAAACTAAAAAGACATACATTAGAAACAGTAAAATGGTTCCCTGCTAGCCCAAGGTCATGAAAAATCTCTGTAGTCTACGTGAAGGAATGCTAAGAAAAGTAGCTTTAAGCTGATTTTTTTTAATTGAGTGAATATTTCCTTTATTCTTCAATTGTTAGTAAGGATTTCTCGCTTATTCAACTAATCTGTTCTTCTGGAGAATTTTAAAAGAATGAAATAAAATAACAAAGAAAGAAAGAGGAAAAAATCCTATCACCCTCTCTTAGGGGCAATTATTTTTAACACTGTCATTTTCTGTCCAGCGGGTCTTCTATGCATTTTGTCAAAGTTGTGACAATAGAATGTATACAATGTTGTATCTGTTTTTGGGGATTCATTCTCTGGTGGTCTAGTGGTAAAGAATCCATCTACCAATGCAGGAGAGGCAAGAGACATGGGTTTGATTCCTGGGTCGCAAAGATTCCCTGGAGGAGGGAATGGCAACCCATTCCAGTATTCTTGCCTGGAAAATCCCATGGACAGAGAAGGCTGTTGGGCTACAGTCCATGATGTTGCAAAGAATCAGACATGATTTACCAACTAAACAACAGCAGTCTTTTTTTTTTTGCCTAACCTTATGTCTTGATCACTTGATACCTTATTACTAAAAACTCTTTGCAAACATACATCATTTCTAATGATAAACAATGTGAAACAGCATGCATGTATTATTTAGTCATTCTACTGTGGAATCGCCTTGACACTGATTGATCTTATGGGCTTTTCTTTTCTTTATTTCTCTAGCATCCTTTTCTTCCTCCCTGTCTTTCTTTCTATATATATTTTTTCTGCAATTACTCAAAGGTCAAGTTCCTTCCTGGAACTCATGGCCTTTGCATTGCCATCTTCTTTGCCTAAAGGACTCTTGCCCAGGTCTGTAGAGGAAGGCACCAGGGACGCTCTGGGAGAATGACTGATGGAGTCATTCATTGACTGTTTGCCCTGGCCCTCCTGAAACAAGAGTTACTTGTCTATCTCGTTCAAAACTAAATCTCCAGCCCTCTAATAGGCTTGGCACATTGTAGATGGTCAATAAATACTTATTGCATGAATCTATAATATCAAACTTCTAGGCTTTGGGGAGCTTTTATTAATAATATTATGAAAACATTCTTTCTGCTTTAATTTTTATCAGCATTTTAAATCATCTCCTTGGAATAGATGACTAGAATGAAAATAATCAGGCCAAAGAGCCTGTGCATTTTAACATTCCTGACCCATGCCAACTGGCTTTTATTGAAGGTTGTACGGTTTATATCAGCTATGAAGGAGTATGTTCTTCTAACCTTGGAATGACTACAATTCTCATTCCAACTGTGATTGGCTCATTTCTAAACTAAATCCAGCAAAAATTGGGGTTGTGCAGTTTTAATTTAATGTCTTAGATTATAGTAAGTAGAAATCTTTCATTATTTATGTTCCCTCCTTTGTGAATTGTTTAAGTTCTTTATCCAGTTATCCCTTGGGTGTCTTTATGTTTTCTTATCAGTATATATGGGATTTTTTAAAACCATAATTTAGTCTTTAACCTGTCATATTTATTTAATTTTTTGGTTTAACATTTTGAATCATTTATAAATCAAATTTATCAGTTTTTTTTTTTTTTTTGGTAATTTGTTCCACAGTTTTTAATTTTAGAAAATCCTACACTATTCCAAAATCAAATAAATATTCGTCTGTCTTGCAAATTTCTTATGGCTTGATATTTCTTTTAAACCTCTAAATTGTTATTTTGTGCAAATTTGCATTGGCATGTAGCGTGAGGTGAAGGTCTAAACAGAATTTTTTTCAAGTAGCATGTCATTGTCCCTTTTGCCAACTGATTCATAATGCCTCTTTATCTTGAGACATTTTTGAAGTAACATATACAAATTTAACTATTGTTATTATTGAAATTAAAACAATTTAAATATCTTCATGTGAAAGTGAAAGTGACTTAGTCGTGTCCGACTCGACTCTTTGCGACCCCATGGACCATGCAGTCCATGGAATTCCCCAGGCCAAGATACCAGAGTGAGTAGCCTTTCCCTTCTCCAGGGGATCTTCCCAACTCAGGGGTCAAACCCAGGTACAGCATTGCAGGTGGATTCTTTACCAGCTGAACCACAAGGGAAACCCAAATATCTTAATAGGTTTTTAAAAATATGTTATTTAGTCCTCCTAAAACATGAGCAAATTAATTTTGGTGTTTTACTGACTGCTGATTAGCATATGAGAGCATGTCTGGGAATATTAGCGAAGGCCTTGTAAAGAATTTAAACAAGCTTTAATATTAAAATTAAAAAAATATAAACTACTATACATACTATACAAGTAGATAAACAAGAATTTACTGTTTAGCACAGGAAATTATATTCAATATTTTGTAATAACTAGCTATGAAATATAATCAGAAAAAAATATAACAATCACTTTGTTGTACACCTGAAACTAACACAGACTTGTAAATCAACTATACTTCAATTAAAAAAGAGAGATAAATATACTCCTAAAAGAAAGGAAACCACTTTGGTATAAGGAAAATGCCAAAGTTAAAAAGCAAGACAAGGTTGAAAGAAAATATAATGATGTATAGCACAGAGATTCAATATCCAGAATGTAAGCACTTTCATGAATCAATAAAAAAGAAAAATAGCCAAATAGGAAGACAGGCTAAAGTTAGGAACAGGCAATTCATAGAAGAAAAAGTGAAGATGCCTACGAAAAAATGAAATATGCTCAGTTATAACTAATGAAGGAAATGAAATTTAAGACAGAAATATGCTTTACCTTCATCAGTTTGGAAAAAATTTTTAAAAATTAACTGTGAATTTGGACAGCTAGTTTTGGAAAAAACGTTTTGTAATCTATGCGAATTTAAAATAAATATATGCTTCATACTAACAATTTTATTTTATTTTTAGACTTTTAGACTGTGAAACTACTTAGATATGTAACTAAAGAGACATTTAAAATATCTTTTAAAGAATGTTTAAAGGTTTGTTTATAATACTGAATTATTTGGTCACAACCTAAATTTTGGTCAATGAGGAAGTGGCTAAGCAAATGTGATGAGATTATTTTATGGAACACCATTCAGCAGTTAAAAAGAATGAGATAATAGCATGCTGGCATGTAGGGAGTGCCAAGACATACTGTTAAGAAAGTTGTGGATTAGCTACACAATATAGACTTATATGGGCTTCCTTCATAACTCAGCTGGTGAAGAATCCGCCTGCAATGCAGGAGACCTGGGTTTCATCCCTGGGTTGGGAAGATTCCCTGGAGAAGGGAAAGGCTACCCACTCCAGTATTCTGGCCTAGAGAATTTCATGGACTGTAGTTCATGGGGTCGCAAAGAGTCGGACATGACTGACTGACTTACACTTACTTATACTTACGTATAGACTTATACACATCTACACTCTAGTCATAAAGAAAAAATGCTAGTCACAAAACAATGTTCTGTGGTTCCTGATTTTATCTATCATCTGTCTATCTATCTATCTATCTATCATCAGTCAGTGAAAAAAAAAGTAAGCATAGAGGGAAAAATTCTGAAATTACAGATATCATATTACAGATACCTACTATTATATCTGAGGAGGGTAGAATGATGGTTGGATGAAGGCAAAGGCAGATTTTTTTTTCTTTTTTTCTTTTGTTTTCAAATGCAGATTTTAGATAAGGGTGGCGTTTATTTAGTTAGTTGTGTATCTGGGTAACACTGTACATATGCAATATATATGTATGTGTTGGGTTAATTTCTAATTTTGGCTATTACAAATCAATGCTACAGTAAAAATTCTTGAAAACATATTGTATTATTCAATTATTCATTTATATTAAATAACTTACAAACACATTTTCATTAAAAAGTCAAATTATATCAAAGCATATGGAGGGAAAAAAATCAGTTCTGGATTTAAGGTGTGCCAAAAACACATGGTACAATATCCTCTGCCTACATCAAATTCATACATATGATAGTAAGTATCAAAAACATGAAAACAGAGTAGGAATGAATGTATAACCAAACGTAAGACTGTGTAGTAACATCAGAAAACTGGAAGAATAATGGTGTGTGGGTGTCCTTCTGACACCAAATGCATGCTATTTTCCCACACCAAGAATAGCCAATTCTCTGAGACCAACTGAGTGTCTAACAATTCAATTCAATTCTAACATTAACTGGAGAGAGCATAGACTCCACAGGTTAAGGTCTCAGCCCCATATGACTATCTCCACTTCAGATACCAGTTGCAAATGGGCAACTGGCGAATGTCCAAGTTACCCACACTATAGCTCAGAATAGTATAAGTTGGGCAGGGGTGGGTTTTTTTTTTTACAATCTAATCCTTGGATAATTCCCCACAATAACTCACAGGTCTCATTTTACATACAATTAATGATTTAATTTGTAGGATGCAACTCAGGAACAATCAAATGGAAGAGATTTAAATACAATGAAATAAATTTATTGAATTAATTATTTTTAAGCTCAATTTTTAAAACTTCATTTCAAACAACTTGAAGCAAATTCTCCCTGTATTTAAGGTAATTATTTTTGACTATATGCATACAGGTTTTCAAAAATTGTCTGTTTTTTCCATTTGTTTTGTTTTCATACAGATTTCAAACAATGTATTCATGTTAACAGATATTCTTGTGTTGCTTCTCAATGAAGCAGAGTGTTGGCAGGAATTTTGAAAATTTATTTTTAAGTAGTGAAAAATTATTTTAAATACAATCCCATAGAGTGGTCGTTCCCTTATTAGAAATATAATAGACCTGTTTTAACCATCTATCATCATGTTAATATTTGCTTATTGTCTGTTGACTACTAAGACAATATGACCAGTGAAAGAATATTCTATCTGAAGTTGAATATTATTGGGCCCAGGCTATATCTGTGAATCACAGTTGTAATTGATTTTGTAAAGGTGAGGTGATATAGATGTGAAGTATTCTATGAATGTGGCATAGATAACTCTTTCACAATAAAAGGTTGTGGTCTTGAATTTTCCCCTGCCGGGAGCCGGCATATTGCATATTGAGTGCATATTGCATATTGAGTGCAGCACTTTCCACAGCATCATCTTTCAGGATCTGGAATAGCTCAACTGGAACTCTATCACTGCCGGGAGCCAGCGTGAGGAGCTCCACCCATGACAAAGGTCATGAGGAAGGAGGCTTGGCATACGCAAAGGCGGGATCGAGCCTCAGGAGTCCCCCTGGAAATTCTCGAGCATTTACACCCAAAACCAGAGTCTGCCTACTTTCTGCTTTGTGCTTTCACCTACACCTCTGACTTTACTGGGGGCTGTCCCCCACTACCTCTCTGAAAAAAGAGTTAGCTTACAGCTCCAGTTAATAATTCCTGGGTGTGACAGTGTTTCAACCTACAAACTCCTTTGGAAATCCTCTAGCCTGCCTGAATAGGTTTTTCTGGCCACATGTGATTGTTCAGAGCCTCCCAACTGTGAGAGGCAGGAGATGTTCTAAACTGTCTAAACACAGATTCTTTTGAGTAGTTAAAAGATTGATTAGAAATTGTATTGGTGAAGGGATTTTCACTTGTTGGGCCAATGTTTGCTGCTAAGTCTCCATATCCCTTACCTGCTGTGTCCCTGGCAGTGTATTGATTAATATAATTGGTGTAAGTAGTAGCTTTAATGTTTGTAACCTGGGACCCTTGAGTTAATTCTTTTTCTTAGTATAGCCCACCACATCTTTGCTCTGTAGGAATGCAACTTTATCTAATGCTTTTGGAGGGTGGCTCCTGACCAATCACCTTTAGAGAAAAATAAGTTTTCTGAAGAAAGGGTCTTAAAATGTTAACAGGCCTCCGGGCCAGAAGATGATGCAAATCACCTAAGCTTTTGCATATGATAAGTTTGCAGGAAGAAAGCCTGGCTTGCTGCATGACTCTACCCCTTCCCCCATTATCCTCTTTGCATAACTTAAGGTATAAAAACTACTTTGGAAAATAAAGTGCGGGCCTTGTTCAACAAAACTTGGTCTCACCTCGTCGTTCTTTCTCTTACCTTCTGGCTGAATTATTCAGCCTCTTTTCTCCACTGAATTTCCTCACTGAGCTATCCTTATTTCAACCTCTTTTCTCCACTGAATTTCCTCACTGAGCTATCCTTATTCTATTACTCTTTATATCCTTAATTAACATTTAATTAAGCAGTTGTTTCCTGATCCTCGCCGACGCCGTCCCCGCTTCAAATTCCCTGGATCCACCGGGGCTGGACCCCGGCAAGTGGCGCCCACAAAATGAGAAACAAACATCAGCTTTATATATTAACAAAAGAAAAACAACAAATATGCTTGACATCTACACATTTTGGAACTTATAATTAGTATTCCACATTCTGAGGCAATATGGAAAAGATTTATTCTTGAAAAAAGTATTTCCCACCAAGTTAATTTATTCAGATTAATATACTATATATATTCTCTTTGGAAGGAATGATGCTAAAGCTGAAACTCCAGTACTTTGGCCACCTCATGCGAAGAATTGACTCATTGGAAAAGACTCTGATGCTGGGAGAGATTGGGGGCAAGAGGAGAAGGGGACGACAGAGGATGAGATGGCTGGATGGCATCACTGACTCGATGGACGTGAGTCTGAGTGAACTCCAGGAGTTGGTGTTGGACAGGGAGGCCTGGCGTGCTGCGATTCATGGGGTCACAAAGAGTTGGACACGACTGAGCAACTGATCTGATCTGATCTGATCTGATATATATTCTCAGGTTATTACAAGATATTGAGTGTAGTATCCTGTGCTATACAGTTTATGCTTTGTTTTATCTTAATAGAATGTTTTTTACAGACATTTTCTTGTGTATTCACAAATTTCAAAAGAAAGATGCTTTATTTTGTGCAATACAGTGTACCCTGTGCCTGGAAGAAGGCCTATACATTGTAGGTGTTCAGTGAGTGAAGAACTGAATGCATGATGATAACTTTCTGGACTGTATGGTCATAGTGGATCGAAGTTTGTAATTTATACTTCACAACTTTCGGGAATTGCCTGCCTTCTTTCTCCCCTAGTGATTATTTTGCTTTTTGCCTCTCCTTTCCCTTGTGTCTTTTTTCTTCACCTGCATTTTGCTTTCCTCTATTTAGCTTCTTCCTCCTTGCTTCCCTGGTGGCTCAGAGGTTAAAGTGTCTGCCTGCAATGCGGGAAACCTGAGTTCGA
Source organism: Bos indicus (assembly GCF_029378745.1). Classification (NCBI taxonomy): domain Eukaryota; kingdom Metazoa; phylum Chordata; class Mammalia; order Artiodactyla; family Bovidae; genus Bos; species Bos indicus. The sequence continues at coordinate 49,879,260 of NC_091768.1, forward strand.
TCCCTGGGTCAGGAAGATCCCCTGGAGAAGGAAATGGCAACCCACTCCAGTATTCTTGCCTGCAGAATCCCATGGATGGAGGAACCTGGTGGATTACAGTCCATGGGGTCGCAAAGAGTTGGACACGACTGAGTGACTTCACTTTCCCTCTAACCTTATTCTCCACTATCATCCCCCAGCTTTATTTTTTGTCCCAACCTGGACATAAATGGACCTGAGAGATTTTTTTTTTAATATTTATTTTACTTGTGAAATAAATCTTTAGTTTCTCTGCCCTCAATTTAAAAAGCAGATGAGCTGGATGGTCTATATTTTTAGATATATAAATTAATTTTAAAAATTATTTCTATATCTCAGTGGCTCTGGAGAGGGGAAGCAAACTTTCCCTGCTCTTGCTTTAATGGTTCAAAGACTTTTGAATGCCTGTAAATCCGAAGCTCAACTGGAAGAGTCATTTCTAGAGAAATAGAGGAACTTGTGCATTGAAAGTAATCTAGATGTGAAGAAAAAGAAAACGTGGAGTCCTCTACCTAAGAAGCTGGAAAACACTCAGGAGACACCTACATGAAAGAGAACTGTATGCCAATGACTCAAACCTCATGTAGTCACACTCCCTGTGATTGAATGCCAAACACCCATGGTCAATGAAGGCCCCCTGATTTTACTATACCAGAGGATTTTTAAAAATTAATTCATTATTTCTCAGTGTTCTGGGTCTTCGTTGCTCTTCGGGTTTTTCTCTAGTTGCAGGGAACAGGGGTACTCTGTAGCTGCAGTGTTTGGGCTTCTCATTGCAGTGGCTTCTCTTGTCGTGGAGTACAACAAGCGTTTGTGTTGTGCTGTGGTCTCCAGGGTGCTCAGGCTTCAGGAGTCGCAGCACGTGGGCTTGGCAGTTGCCAGCACTTGTGGCTCCTGGGCTCTAGAGCACAGACTCAACAGTTTTGGCAAACAGGCTTAGTTGCTCTGCCAAATGTGGGAGTATGAGTGAGTTTTACTTTCTTATGTTTTTTCCCTTCCTGTTTTCCTTTCAATAGTTTCGAACACAATATTGCTCACCTCTCCTTAAAAAAAGCTACAGTGAGTTGTGGATCATCACAGTGGTATTGGGTGAGGGAGAGACCTGGGAGATCATTCATTACACAGCATTTCTCAACCTACTGGAACCTGGAACTCATTTTCCTTTTTGCATCACTCAGGATTAGACATTTTAGAAACTTTATTCTAAACCAGTAAAGCTCATTTGGTTATTTTATCTATCAGGTAATAAATCATCAAGAAATAAGCTGTGCTAACTGAATGTGGAATTCATAGTGGAACAGTGTGGACAGTAAATACCCCACTTAGAGGTATTTACTAAAGATCTACACAAGTCATTTAACTCACTCACTTAGTCAATATCTGCTTGCTTGGTTCTGTTCAGCCACATCATTCATAAAATACTTGCTTTCATCTCAACTTTTGCATTAGTTCAGTTCAATTCAGTCACTCAGTCATGTCCGACTCTTTGCGACCCCATGAATTGCAGCATGCCAGGCTTCCCTGTCCATCACCAACTCCTGGAGTTCACCCAAACTCATGTCCATCTTGTCAGTGATGCCATCCAGCCTTCTCATCCTCTGTCGTCCCCTTTTCTCCTGCCCCCAATCTCTCCCAGCGTCAGAGTCTTTTCCAATGAGTCAACTCTTCACATGAGATGGCCAAAGTACTGGAGTTTCAGCTTTAGCATCAGTCCTTCCAAAGAACACCCAGGACTGATCTCCTTTAGAATGGACTGATTGGATCTCCTTGCAGTCCAAGGGACTCTCAAGAGTCTTCTCCAACACCACAGTTCAAAAGCATCAATTCTTCGGTGCTCAGCTTTCTTCACAGTCCAACTCTCACATCCGTACATGACTACTGGAAAAACCATAGCCTTGACTAGACGGACCTTTGTTGGCAAAGTAATGTCTCTGCTTTTGAATATGCTATCTAGGTTGGTCATAACTTTCCCTCCAAGGAGTAAGCGTCTTTTAATTTCATGGTTGCAGTCACCATCTGCAGTGATTTTGGAGCCCCAAAAAATAAAGTCTGACACTGTTTCCACTGTTTCCCCATCTATTTCCCATGAAGTGATGGGACCAGATGCCACGATCTTAGTGTTCTGAATGTTGAGCTTTAAGCCAACTTTTTCACTCTCCACTTTCACTTTCATCAAGAGGCTTTTGAGTTCCTCTTCACTTTCTGCCATAAGTGTGGTATCATCTGCATATCTGAGATTATTGATATTTCTCCTGGCAATCTTGATTCCAGCCTGTGCTTCTTCCAGCCCAGCATTTCTCATGATGTACTCCGCATATAAGTTAAATAAGCAGGGTGATAATATACAGCCTTGACATACTCCTTTTCCTATTTGGAACCAGTCTGTTGTTTCATGTGCAGTTCTAACTGTCGCTTCCTCACCTGCATATAGGTTTCTCAAGAGGCAGGTCAGGTGGTCTGGTATTCCCATCTCTTTCAGAATTTTCCACAGTTTGTTGTGATCCACACAGTCAAAGGCTTTGGCATAGTCAATAAAGCAGAAATAGATGTTTTTTTCTGGAACTCTCTTGCTTTTTCAATGATCCAGTAGGTTGGCAATTTGATCTCTGGTTCCTCTGCCTTTTCTAAAACCAGCTTGAACATCTGAAGTTCACAGTTCATGTATTGCTGAAATCTGGCTTGGAGAATTTTGAGCATTACTTTACTAGCGTGTGAGATAAGTGCAATTGTGCAGTAGTTTGAGCGTTCTTTGGCATTGCCTTTCTTAGGGATTGGAATGAAAACTGACCTTTTCCAGTCCTGTGGCCACTGCTGAGTTTTCCAAATTTGCTGGCATATTGAGTGCAGCGCTTTCACAGCATTATCTTTCGGGATTTGAAGCCTCATCTAATTCTCCTTATCTCTCTAACCACTCTTCTAAAGATTCAAACTTCTCCATTCAGCTGAGAAAAGTGCTTATATATTAGGCAGTGATCTCCTAATCACCTCCTTGCTTTTTATACTTCAATACATTCAAACTAAGATGTATAACATATGCAAGGAAAAATATATAGGGTGAGACAAAGTGAGAGGGAGGCAGAGAGAGAGAGAGAGAAATAGGGAAAGAAAGAGAGAATAGAAAGAGAGCAACCAAACTGAACCAAATAATTTCTTTGGTTATGGTCTCAAAATAAAATAACAGTAATGTTAGAATGTGGTAAAAATATCAAACTAAAAATTTTATTGTATTTATAAATTGGTTCAGAGGACTTGAAAACTAATATCCATTGTATTTTTAAATTCCTCGTTAAAATGTGAAATGTCCTAGGATATTAGAAATAATGAAGCAGATAACAAAAGATACCACTAAGATCTGCACTGAAATTGCTAAGATAAATCAATTTTGTTTAATGAAGAAAATATTTCAGTTAAAGGGGAGGCTTCATTATGAATGCTCATAGCTTTCCACTTTAAACACAGATGTGAATTGTAAGATGTTTTGACAATTAAAAAAAAATTGTGACATGTAACAACTAAGAAAAGTCGTTTATTTATCTGATGGGGAGAAAGAAAATTCCTCAAGTGGTTTTCATTCTTTCATGCCAATGAGGGTGTTCATAGACTTGTTCTTGGGAGACAGAGGGAAGAAGAGGAAAAGACAAGAAAAGAAAATATTTTTAAATGTGGGTGCATCAAAGATAAAAATCTGACAGTATATTTGCTTCCACCCAGAATGTCACAAATCTGAAAAGCAAAGTTGAGGCCCAGTTAAGAATTTGGCCCAAGATGCAATGTTATCTAACACTTGCAGACAACATGTAAGCTATATATTTTAGCTATACAGCTGTGAAGACACCTGCCAGTGCCCTCCCTCCTCGATTTCTTGCCTCTGCATTATTGAAAGGTCCTATCTGATTTCCATGAAGGTATTTCTCCCTATAGGTTTAGGATACAGTAACTGCAAATGTATTATTTGGATTTCGTGTGCCTTCATTTTAATACTTCTTTTTTGAAGTCTCCTGTATTCCTAGCAGGTTCTTTACTGTCTGAGCCACTAGGGAACACTTTTCTTTGTTAGAGGAGTAAATTACTAAACATACAGATATTTGAAACACAAAGCTACTTACAATAACTCCTAATTGTCTATGTAGTTCATCAGCCCCTTCATTTCTGATTATTAGATGATCAGAATACAATCTGCTTCTAAATTGAGAGGACTTGTTTTGTACTCTTCATCAAAGTGGCTTTCCTTCAGAGCAAGGGAATAGTCTTTGGAGTTACCTGGAAAAAGATACTACACGCAGAAGGGGAAAAAAAAAAAGGAAAAGAAAGCTGGAGTAGTAATACTTTTAATAGAGAAATTAGACTTTAAAACGAAGACTGTAACAAGAGACAAAGAAGGACTTTACATAATAATAAAGAGATTGATCCAACAAGAAAATAAATAACAATCATAAATATAAATGCACCCAAAATAGAAGCACCTAATACATAAAGCAAATATTAATAAAGGTAAATAAATTGACAGTAACACAATAATAGTAAGAAGCTTTAACACCCCACTTACATATGATATAGGTATCATATATATTTCTAAATACAAAACATTTCATCCAAAAGCAGCAGAATACATATTCTTTTTAAGTGCACAGGGGGTATTCCCCAGAATAGATCACATGCTAAACCACAAAGTATTCTAAGTAAATTTAAGAAGATTGAAATCATATCCAAGAATCTTTTTTGATCAGTGTTTGAGACTAGAAATCAACTATAAGGAAAAAATGTAAAAACACAAACATGTGGATGCTAAACATGATGCTACCAAACAACCAATGAGTCATTGAAGAAATGAAAGAGAAATCAAAATATACCTGGAGAAAAATGAAAATGGAAACCATGATCCAAAAATCTATGGAACACAGCAAAAAATCTAGGTGAGAAGTTTATAGCGATACAAATCTACCTTAGGAAATAAGAAAAATTGAAGAGGTGGTCTTTTCCCTCACTGTATGTTCCTGCTTCCTTTGTCATAGATTAATTGACAGTATAAGTGAGTGTTCATTTCTGGGCTTTCTATTCTGTCCCATTGATATGTTGGTTTTGGTAACTTTGTAGTATAGTTTGAAATCAGGGAGTTTTATTCTTCCAGCTTTGTTCTTTCTCAAGATTATTTTGGCTATTTGAGGCCTTTTGGAAGCCCATACAAAGTTTATAATTATTTATTTCTGTGAAAAGTGGCCATTGGAACTAGGAAAACTGGACAGCTACATGTAAAAGAATCAAACTGAACTACTTTCTCATGCCACATGCAATAATAAACCTAAAATGAATTAGACTTACATGTAAGACCTGAAATCACAAAACCCCTGGAAGAAAATACAGGCAGTACACACTCTAACACTGACCTTAGCAGTATTTTTAAATATGTCTCCTCAGGCAAAGCAGGCAAAAACAAAAATAAACAAATGAAACTACATCAAACTAAAAAATTTTGCACAGCAAAAGAAGCTGTCAACAAAGTAAAAAGTTCTCCTATTGAATGAGAGAAGATATTTGTGAAGGGTATATCTGACAAAGGGTTAACTTCCAAAATATACAAAGAAGTCATAGAACTCAATATAAGAAAAGAAGATATAAGATGATCAACAGAATACATGAAAAGATGCTCAGTATCACTAATCATCCGGAAAATGCAAATCAAAACCACAATGAGGTATTACCTCACAGCTGTCAGAGTAGCTATTATAAAAAAGACAACAAATAGCAAGTGTTGGTAAGGATGTGGAAAAAAGAGGACACTTGTGTATTGATGGGAATGTAAGATGGTGAAGTCACTGTAGGAAAACAGTATGGAGTTTCTTAAAAATTTTTTTACTAGAACTACCTTATGATCCAGGGCTTCCCAGGTGACTCCAATGGTAAAGAATCCACCTGCCAATGCAGGAGATACAAGAGATGCAGGTTAGATTCTAGGTCAGGAAGATCCCCTGGAGTAGGAAATGGCAACCCACTCCAGTATTTCTTACCAGGAGAATCCCATTGACAGGGAAGCCTAGGGAGCTCCAGCCTGGTGGGTCACAAAGAGTTGGACACGACTGAGCACACACACACACACACACACACATATGATCCAGCAATTTCACTTTGGGGTATTTTTCCAAAGAAAACAAAATCACTAATTTGAAAAGATTGTGCACGCCTATGTTCACTGAAGTGTTATTCACCATAGCCAATATAGAGAAGTAAACTAAGTGCCCATAGATATGTGTTACTTAACCATGAAATAAAATGGAACCTTGTGATTTGTGACAACACGGATGAACTTAAGTGTGTCACGCTAAGAGAAATAAGTCAGAGAAAGACAACTTCCATATGATTTCAGTTATACCTGGCATCTAAAAGCAAAGCAAATGAACACACAAAATGAAAGAGTCATAGACACAGAAAACTAACAGGTTGATTGCCAGAGAGGCAGTGTGTGAAATAGGTGAGGGAAATTAACAGGTACCAAGTTCCAGTTACAAAATAAATACTTCACAGGGATGAAATGTACTGAGTGGGGAATATAGTCAATACTAGTGTAATATTTCTGATGGCAATGCTAAGTAGACTCACTGTGGTGGTCGTTTTGTAGTGTATAGAAATACTGAATTCCTATGTTGCTCACTGGGAACTATCATAGGGTTGTAAATCAATTACGCTTTAAAAAGCAAACAAACTCATAGGAAAAGAGATCAGATTTGTAGTTACCAGAAGCAGGGGGTGGGAGGAGGGGGAATTGATTGAAGGTTATCAAAAGGTAAAATCTTCCAATCGTAAGATAAATAAGCACTAGGGATGTAATGTACCATGTAATAAATATAATTAACACTGCCAAAGTTGTTAAGAGAGTAAATCCTAAGAGTTCTTGTTACAAGGGAAAATATTTTTTTTAATTTTATTTTATGTCTGTGTGAGATGATGGATGATCACTAAACTTACTGTGGTAATCATTTCATGCTGTATGTAAGTCAAATCGTTATGCTGTATATCTTAAACTTACACAATTACATCTCAATAAAACTGGGAGGGAAAATAAACAAGCAAAAGGGAAACCCAATACTCAGCATCATCTGATCTGTTACCAAGTTGTAATGGTAGCCTGTTGTTGGCAGAACTCCCCGTTTTTATTTGGATTAGCCTGAAATTTTAATATATTTTAGTGTCAAATCTCTGAATTGTAGAATGTTGCTAAGTAAATCAAATTAAACAAAAACACCATGCATGACAAACAAACCGCATCTGTAGTCCATAGTCAGCTGGGAAACATCTCATTTAGGCTTCTGACACTGATAGGAGATTTATTTATTTATTTATTTTACATCTTCAGGATGTTTTATTTTTCATTTTTGATTTTAACTACATTTTATTTTCAACCAGGTCAAAGGACAATTTAGAAAATTTCCTATCCTAAACACATAGCAAAGGAAGACTAGAAAGGTTCCTGATGCCATTGTTTTGAAGTTAGCCTATCAGTCACTGTGACTGAAACATAACCCTGATGGCTTGCACAAGCGTAATAAAATGCTTCCCACTATAGGATGTAATAGAGTCTCAGTTCAATTCAGTTCAGTCACTCGGTTGTGTACGACTCTTTGCTACCCCATGGACTGCAGCATGCCAGGCCTCCCTGTTGATCACCAACTCCTAGATTTTACTCAAACTCATGTCCATTGAGACAGTGATGACATTGAACCATCTCATCCTCTGTTGTCCCCTTCTCCTCCTGCCTTCAATCATTCCCAGCATCAGGGTCTTTTCCAATGAATTAGTTCTTCACATCAGGTGGCCAAAGTATTGGAGTTTCAGCTTCAGCATTAGTCCTTCCAATGAATATTTAGGACTTGTTTCCTTTAGGATGGACTGGTTGGATCTCCTTGCAGTCCAAGGGACTCTCAAGAGTCTTCTCCAACATCACAGATAGGAGATTTAAAGAAGTTCACATCTTCACACAGTTACAGTTTGGAACCTGAGCTGGCTGCTTTTTACACAAACCCTGCACATAAAATATCACCTCTTCCTTATGGAAGTTGTGTGGATGTTTTTCCCTTCTTGAAAGCAAATGCCTTTGAAGAGAAGAATTGGGTTGTCTTGATCTCTGTATCCTTCAAATACCTGTCCCAAAGCTTTACACTTGTGAGGCACATATACATGTTTGTTCAATGAAAAGAACAATAAATACCACAGCATTGTCATCCACTGGTCTTGTTTTAAGCATTTTGGGTTATAACGCTATGACAAAAACTAAGTAATTAAGTGTAAAAATTAGACTCTGTGTGAGAGTTATTTGATTAATAGGGTGCCAAGGGGCTTTTTAATAAAACACGCTTACTCTGATTTAAATCAGGAAATCAGAACTTGTTTTCTAATACTGTTACTTAAAGTATGGTTATACTTTGGCAATATAAATGCCTGAAGAGAGGGCTATGGAGCCCATGCCTGTGTTTTGCCATTTATAGATTTTCACCTGCAGTATTTCATTTGGTAGAGGTACCATGTGCTATAAAGCTCATGAGATTATTTGAAAAGAATAATTTTTATTTACAACAGTAAGTTCTATATTACATATAGCTGGTTAGATTATATAATCAGGTATTTAGTAAAATTCTTAGCAAATCAATTAAGGAGCAAAAGTTTAAAAAATATCCTTTGATACTATCAGAAAAAGCAGAGTAGAATATTTAGAATTCTAAAGTGGAATCTTAGAGTGTGGAGGATATTTCTCAGTAAGACATGAGACCTTGAAATCATAAAAGAAGATTGGCCGTTTTGATCATTTAAAAATTAAAAACATTTGTATGGGAAAGGCACCAATAAATGCATCTTATAAAAGTGATCACGAAAAAATGTTCACTCTCTCTCTCCATATTTTTTTTCTACCTTTATCTATCATTCATATATCTATGTATCTATGCCTCCACGTTTATCTATTTATCTATGTATCTATCTATGCATTTCTCTATGTCTGTCTATCTAATCTATATTTCAAAATGTTAGTAGCAATAATAAGCTAAGAGCAGCTGCTGCTGCTGTGGCTGCTAAGTCACTTCAGTCATGTCCGACTCTGTGCAACCCCATAGACGGCAGCTCACCAGGTTCCCCCATCCCTGAGATTCTCTAGGCAAGAACACTGGAGTGGGTAGCACTCAATAAAAAAGGGTTGCAGCCAGGGTCTTTTACATTCTTGGCCTTTGGTGTCACCGGCGCCATGAACAAGAAGAAGAAGCCGTTCTTGGGCATGCCCGCCCCTCTCGGCTACGTGCCGGGGCTGGGCCGAGGCGCCACAAAAAAAAAAAAAAGAAGAACACTGGAGTGGGTAGCACTCAATAAAAAAGAATTAAACCACTCAGAAAATAAGAGGGAATTCCCTGGTGGTCCAGAAGCTAGGATGCCACACTTTCACTGCCAAGGGCCCAAGTTCAATCCCTGGTCAGGGAACTAAGATCCCATATGCTGCAGAGTGTGGCAAAAATAAGTAAATAAATAAAAATATTTAAGAGAAAATGGGACAGGAGATGAGTTGACAATTTACCAAACAGTAATAAATAAGCTTCAAACAATTAAAATGATATTTAATCTCAATGATGATCATGCAAATTAAAATGATATTGCAATTTTCTTTTATTTACCAAATTAACAAAAGTTTAAAATACCGATGATACTGAATGTTGGCTTATATCTAGGCAAACAAGAAATCATAAATTGTTTTAAGGAATATAAATTGGTACAAAACTTCTTATGTGGCAATTTGATGGTACAGGTAAAAATAAAAACATGCAATCTTTTTGATCCGCAATTGTAAATATAGGAATTGGTCACGCAAAATAATGCTTAAGTATTCAGAATATAGATGGATAAGTATTCAGAGATGTTCACACATGGATGCAGCATTCTTTGTGGCAGCAAGATGTTAAAACCACCTGAATGTCTGCCAGGAGCAGGTTGTTTAGGTACCCTCTGATTCTGCTAACCTACAAATAACGGAGATCCATCTACCTCCCTGCACGCACCAATATGAAGAGACATCTACAAACATGGTGAACAAAGACATGCAAGACACAGAACAAAAAATGTTCAAATTTTGTAAAATTATAAAATGTCTTTATATACATAAACATTTAAAAGATCTTAAAAGCATAGGAAAGTTTCAGAAAGAAAAATATCTTAACAGTGTTGAGCTACAGAAATGAGATAGGGAGGAGAAATTTTTTATTTTATACTGTTCTATAATTTTTTTTTTACAACAAATACTCTGCCTTTTCATTGTTACACTCCTAGTGAAAATGCTTTTTAATGAGACAGCTCTTTAACATGTAAACTCGTTTTTCCATTATGACTTTCATGTCACAGACATAGACTTTTTTTAAATTAAATGTGTCAAAGATTTAAGAGCTCAATAGGCATAGTTTGTTCAATAGACACCTCATCTGAAATGAATGATTTGCTTTAATGGAGTTGACATAGAACATATAATAACGTCTTAGTGCCTCCTTAGTACATTATCCTCAGTTGATTTAGGTAGAGGCCTCTGGCCCAAGATGCGGTCAGTACCCTGTGTCTGAGATTTATGTGTGTGTTTGGTTATGGAGAATGTGGCTGAAGCATTTTAGAATATGGTTCATTGTTGCATGAATTTATCTCTACTGAGGATTCAATGATTACTTTCAAATCTCACTATGTATAACAAAGGCTAGATGAGTTTTGAGTCATGCATTTTTAGCACTGAAATATTTTATAAAAGACAATAAACCCCATTGTGTTAGGACTTCTCTGGTTTCTCAACAAAACTTTGAGGGATTAGTATAATTTTATGTCCATTCTACAAATGAGGAAATTGTGTGCTACTTAAGGCTATTCAAGCAGTAATGAATAGAGTCAGGGTTTGAACATAATATTTTAATAAGGCAATGTGGCACAGCAGAAAGGGCTAGACTTCCACTAAAAAATAATGAAAAATCTGCTTGATGATAACACCATAAACTCTGTAACTAAGGAAATAACACCTAGGCTGTTGTGGGTCAGATCAGGTAACAAAATGTTTCTATATTAGTGCTTCTTCCTTCTCCAAGTGTGAACTGGTCAGGTCATAAGCACTGTGTTTTATGGACAAAGCCAATAATAACAAACTTAATAAAGCAGAGGAATTTACTGGTGTACGCTGCCACTAAGGCAGACCTAACCCAGGAACATATGCAGAGATGATAAATTCGTGATTGCGTCTGGTAGAAGAGCTGAAACAGATGTGCAGGGTGAGAGACATCAAAGTTAAAACAATTACCATCTCAACAAATGGGAAATTCTCCCAGATACAAGCTTAGCATTTTTAAAAGACCTGGACGTTCCTTATATCATACGGGCAATCTGAGGTGGTATATTCAGATGTGAAGCATATGTCCATTAAAATAAAACAAAACAAGAATAAATGGCTGTTAGTTGCTTTAAAAGATACTGCCACTTGGCAGCAAATGTCGTGGCATATATTTGAATCATTTGGGGGGACAGCCTTATTTTTCTCCTGCCCTGCACCACCCTCTCCCTGAGGTGTCTCCAGTATGGATACATCTATCATTGATGCCTTGGCAAGACTGAGAGTTGGGACCAGAAAAGAGACCAGCTACTTTCTATTGCCCCGTGTTGCTGACAGTGGAAACGTGGTGAGTATAGGCTGTGGAAATAGGGATAGACATGGCTAGATGCAGAGATCATCTCTGGTCAGTAACACTGAAGTCATCACCATGTGGATATTTCATTCAGATACTGGGGGTTATAAATAGTTTGAAAAGAACAGTCATTCAATGTGCTGTTTTGCCTACGTCTCATGTAAGGGAATCTAAAAAGATTTTCTATTAAGTGATTATTATTGTATGTTTTACTCTGTTACAATGAGAGCCAGATTTAATAAATTAATAAGGAAATGAACTGTAGTTTTTTTGACCTTGTGTATAAATATTTTTATATTGAATAGAAGTGGGCCAAACATCACTTAAAAAAATTTTTTTTCATTACCTGTAGCTTCATTATCTTATCTCAAAACTTTAGTAACTGAAAAGACTTGTACCTGTGTCTATATCAAAGGGTGCTTTGCCTGAAAATGGTATTTATTTGATATTTTCATAGCTTTTAGAATCTTGTTTCATAGCTTTTAAAGTCTTGCTTAATAGTCTCTAAGAAAATGTAAACCACTTATCTGTATTTTCTGACAAATGATAAAATTACCTATATAGAAAAATAGCATTATAATGAATTAATGGCCAATGACTGTTCAATATCAGATCTGGAAACTCTGCTTTTTCATTGTATGCCCCTAGTGAAAATGCTGTTTTATGAAAATGACACCTCAGCATGCAAACTCATACTCCATTAGACTTCCGTGTCACAGTTTACTGGTTCAAAAAAAAACAAGAACAAAAACAAAAAAACTGTTGCTATGCGCTTCGCTACTAGAATTGAATTAAATTATTAAACACAAGCTGACAAAGAAATAATAGTGCAGCTGAATATTTGTATGGATTTGTTGGTAAGCCTGTGTGTTCTTTAGTGTTTGGTTACAATTACAGTACTTCTCCAAGAGGGAGGACTACAGTTTAGAATTGCTGCCTCCAAGAATAGAGAAGATGCTGTGTAGCAAGGGGAATAAATAACTTTTGACCCTCACTTCTAAAAATAGATGTAAATAAAATTTAATAGGTGTATTTAGAAATTGTTTCCTTAATTTATGGGATTCTGGGAGTATATATTTGAGTGGTTTTGGTGCCATGTGGGATAAAACCACAGTGACAGAATTACTTGACCTAGGTGGTAATGTATTGGATGGAAGCAATTGCCAGTTTGCCAGTTACACTTATCTTGCCAGTGCTTTCTTATATCTGACAAATTCCAAGTGTGAATCATTCATCTGAAAACAGACCAGCATACTGTAGCTGTGCTCTCTATTTCCTCATTTATGTATGCCTTACAAATAAGCCAAGATATTTAATACACTGATTAAAAGGCATACAGGATTGCATTGAGATGACGGGTAAATAAAATAGTGCATTAGACTCTCTACCCTCACCATTGTTCTGAACATGAAATATTTTATCCAAAGCAGGCTGTGTAGAGTCCTGAGGGACCAACTTAGGACGCAAATTTAGCATGCACTTTAAACTTTGGTTGTTCTATCTTTCAAGCTAAATTTAAATCTCATTAATTTTTAGTGAAAGAACAATAGTTAAATATCTTGCAGATGTAGCTTGTGTATTTAAAATTCCTTAGAAGGTTTCCATTTAGGGTTTTTACTGCGTTAGTTTGATCTACTGTGCATGACAATATGGCATGTGCATTTCTCTCAGGATGTGCAATTTGATTTCATACTGTGGAAAAATCCAGAGCGTAAAATATTAGCATGAACAGTGTCAAGTGTCGACGCTAATTCTTTTATTACTGTGACAATATTTAAGGATAGCAATCATTTAACTATTTTAAGTGATAAATATTAGAGCTTGAAAAAAATAGTTATGTGACCAGCTAAGATATATCCTTGGAGAGGATAAAGTTCTAGGAAGATGACATATACATGCAATCATAGATTTCTCCTTCTTGTACAAGATTATAGAGGATACAATTGTTGACACAAATGAATAAAATCAGAATGTAACATTTTAATATTGTTGCATGTGGGTCACCAAATTTGCTTACTTTGGTGATCACAGGCTAAGGGCATTTGTTTCCAAAGAAGCATAGTTACCTTCATTCTTTAGCAGAATCATATGTTTTAGCACAAATGATGATACCTTGTAAGATAAGCCAAAAAAAATCAATATTAATTGTAGCAACTTCTAGGAAATTAAAGTGTTGAATTCTTCTTTTAAAAATTAAAATTATTTAAAAGAAAAATATCCTGATTTACATTGCTCATTTTTAGAAGCTATGTTAAATAAAAACATCACAGAGAAAATTCAGTTTGAATAGAGAAAAATTCCATACAACTGGTTTTTCCTTAGATTCAAATTTCTTATCCTGAAATTTGGAATAGAACCACAAGTCTCTTCCCTAAGTAGTTGTGGGAAAGTGATGATATATTCAGTGGAAGGATGCAGTACTGATATCTTTATTATAGTGCTCTCATTATTGACAGGGTACTAGCACCTATATTATTTATAGTCCTAAGATGTATGTATGACAAAAGCATTTATCACTATTTGAAGTTCTAGAAATGTCCATTCATTCATTCACTCAGCAAATGCTTTCTGAGTGCAAATCAGGAGCACATAAAAGTTTAGATGGGTTAGATGCTGAGGATGAAAACACATCATGTTTGCACTGTAGAGAGAGAGAAATTATGATACAATACCACAGCTCTACACAGGAAACAGGTGCAAAGAGTAGCAGGACAACTCATTTACTTGGGGTGGGGGGTGTTGGTGTACATAGGGAGGCTTCAAGGAAGAGATTAATGGGGGATAGAGACCTGAAGGACTTGGAAGCATTGATCAGTAGGCAGGCGAAGGGATGGCAGGCTAGAAAGGGAATTGAAGGGAAGACAAAGGCAGAACTGTGAGCAAAGATGGTGTGCTGGGCACTGCACAGAGGGGCATCACAGCTGGAGCACAGAGTTGGATGAAAGGGGACACTACGATTGAAGCTGGGATCAAAGCATGCAAAGTCTTGTATGCTTTGCAAGGAGATTAGATTAAATTTTACAGGTAAGAGACAGCACTGAATTTTGAGCAAAGGAGTAACAATGTCAGCTTTGACTGTTTCATTAGGGTATCTATTTAGAGAACCCATGGGAGGAAAAAGTCTTGAATAACTCATTAATTTTTGGCTCAGGTTGGCTCTGGTGTCTTTCCCTGAGTTCAGGATTAGGAGTTCAAGAAGGGAATAGGGTAGAAGAGTGGATATCAGAAAGACTGAAGGAGACAATGAGGTCAATTTGAATGTGCTGAGATTGGCAGGAGTTAGAAAGGTCAGATTTCTAGTAGGCAATTATATGTAGTGGTCAGTACTCAGCATGGAGCTAGACTAAAATGCTAATGATGATAAATGTGTGAGTCATGAAACTCACCATTATGGGAAAACTTGTAGGCTACCATGACATCTTAGTCATTTTGAGTAGGGAGTTGGATCATGAGGGGAGACAGACAGTGAAGTGTGTGTATTGGGACTCTGGAGACAAGTTGCCTGGATTTGAATCTTAGCTCTCCTATTTAACGTCTCTACCACCCAAAGCAGCACTAAGATCTTGGCAAATTAGTTTCTGTGCTGTAGTTTCTTCAACTGTGAAATGTAAGAACAGTATTGAACTCAAGGATTATTATGAAGATTAAATGAGTTTCTAAAATTTTCATGTTTTTATTTATACAGAAAGTATATGGGACATATAAATGTTATTATCATTATATTGATTATATTTATTACTCCTCTCATGAGCTTTCATGCTGGAATGGCTCCGTGGTCTACTGGGTTGAATTGAGGTGGTTCAGTTTTGTTCTGGTTGGACCTGAGGGATCTGATAAGAGATAGTGAGAAGACTCTTGAGAATCCCTTGGACAGTAAGGAGATCAAACCAGTCAATCCCAAAGGAAATCAACCCTGAATATTCACTGGAAGCACTGATACTGAAGCCAAAGCTCCAATCCTTTGGCCAACTCTTTGAAAAAGACCCTGATACAGGGAAAGATTGAGGGCAAGAGGAGAAGGGGGCCACAGAGGATGAGATGGTTGGATGGCATCACCAACTCAATGGACATGAGTTTGAGCAAACTCCAGGAGATAATGAAGGACAGGAAGACTGGCATGCTGCAGTCAATGGGGTTGCAAAAAGTTGGACACAACTTATCGACTCAGCAACAGCAACAACAACATGGTGATGGAGGTCCCAATAGAAAATGGAATACTTTAGTCTTCACCTCAACAGTCTCATTTACTCTCAAAACATGGGCTAGCAACCAGGCCAGCTTGAGGGAAACTTGTAGGTGGCTTTGGGAGTGTAGAATGAGCCTGGTGGAGCCCTTTTGACTACAAAGACTGGAGTTTCTCTACAGAATTGGCTGAAGAGGAAATGGGGGACATGGGGGGGAGACACAAAGACCTGTAGCAATTCCAGCAGAGGCTTTTGAATGGTAACTCAGCTTGTGCTTCACAGCCTTTAGAGTCCTATGTGGAGAAATAGCCAGATCTTTGAGTGTGCCCAGGGTATTCCACTTTGATAACCTACCATTCTAGACACATTTTGTGGGAATCTGAATTAAAATCATGGTTTTTTTAATATATTTTAATTTCACCTACCCTTCAAGATTCAGTTCAAATCTGGCTTCTTCTATAAATCCTTCCTTGGAAATTCCACGCTAACATAATCTCACCCTTCTAGCAAATGTTATTATTGTGCAAAATATTGCAACAATGAATAGAACAAAACTCACATGTATTTAAAATTTGCGACGTACCAGGCACAATTTGAGCACTTTGCATTCCTAATTTCATTTAATTCAGACTATAGCAAAGTCTTAAACATAATCACTTATTGCTTGTAATTTTTTTTACTGTCTCCAGTCATTTCTTTTACAGTTTATACCTTATTCATAAAACAAATTTTGCATTTTTTATTTATATGCTTGTGTGTGTGTATTGGTCACTTAGTTGTGTCCGACTCTTTGTGACCCCATGGACTGCAGACTGCCAGTCTCCTCTATCTTCCATGGGATTTCTCTGGCAAGAATACCAGAGTGGATTGCCATTCACTTCTCCAGGGGACCTTCCTGACCCAGGGATTGAACCTGGGTCTCCTGGATTGCAGGCAGATTCTTTACCATCTGAGCCACTAGGGAGGCCCATTCATATACTTTTCATGCTTATTCCTAGAGTATAACAACCAAGAGCAGGGAGCTCATGTCATCTCTTTCAGAACTTAGTTGTATGTTGGGGCTTCTCTGGTGGTCCAGTGGTTAAGTCTCTGTGCTTCTAATGTAGAGTGCACAAGTTCCATTCCTGGTCTGAGAAATACTATCCCACATGCTAGGTGGCAAGGCCAAAGAAAGCAAAGCTGTCGTACATTGATTTGAGCTACTAGGATTAGGACAGCCATGTTGCACAACTTAAGGGTGTCTATTCAACTGGTGGTGAGTGTGAATAGCACCCCCTGCATTTGGGCTGTGCACAGATAAAGTGGCCGTACACATTGGCCCTGGATAAAATGCATTTGAATCCGTGGATTCATCTGGAAAGCAACTTCACACAAGGACTGGTGAATCTATTAGTCTGTTTCCCTCTGGCAGATTCTGAGCTCTTGGTAAGAAGGGCTCAGGTGACTCTGGTCCTGCCCCCTCTTCCATACCACTTAACACAAGACTTTGCAGAAAGAATACCTGCAAATGGTATTTGTTTGAGAATACGACAAGGGGACTAAGGCAAGAGGGGATTGGCCACCCCATCTGTACTCTTCCTTTCTTCTGGTCTTAATAGTAGAATAAATGGCTTTCTTGCACTACAGAGTGAAAGAAATAACATTCAACATATTTAAGAGAGGGTGGGTAGAAAATCAACTTCATGAATGTTACAATGCATCTGTCCCTCACATATTACCGATAAGGCTAGGCAGGCCAGAGAGGTTAAATGATTTGCCCAAGTTCACACAGGTCTCAGGCAGTGGAACCTAGTCTATCTCCTTGGTCTCTGACTCCCAGTCCATGAGTTTCCCATTACACACCTTCAGAAAGAATGTCATGTAATGATTTCTTTTAAAGGAAAGGAAATCCGAATTGGAATTTGCAGACTGTTTCCAAATAAATAGATTTAAAATTTCTTAAATTAACCTTTTGTCTCTTTAACAAATGCCTTCCCAACCCCTACTGTCTCCTAACACCTACTGAACTGTGTGTCTCTATGTATCTACATATGGATGTATACTTCTAAGCCTTTATATTTCTGATCAAAAGTTACCCTAACACAGTATACTGAACTGATGTAGAATATTTGCCTTTGTTGAAACAAAAGCAGCTCCTTTTATTCACATCAATAACGTATAATTGTATGTATAGTGTGCCGCGCTCACCCGGGCTAATGAATATTCAACCAGTAGTGAGAAAAGGGCGCCCCTCGAATGTTTACGAGGGTCCCTTTCTGATTTAGCATCGCACCCAGGAGTCAGGCAAGGACAACACCGCTTTCTCTCCCCAGTTCGATCGCTGGGCCCTGTGGCTCCGCCCACCCTGACGCAGAAGCCCGCCTGTCTGATTTGGGAGCTCTGGCAAAAAGCCTGAGCCCATTGATTACAGATCGCTGTTAATAAAGAGCATTTGTAATGCAGCAGCGGCGAGGCGGTCTCTGCACGCCGGTTCATGATGGCCCTTCAGGCTCCACAATTAAGTCGTCCAGCAGGCATGCCCCCTGTTGCAGCTGCTCTGTCAATCTCATTTTGAAGCACAAATGATCTTAGACCCAGTGTTTGACATGGGGTTTTAACACCAAAGAAGGCAATTCTGCAACTTCAAATGAGCCTAATTGGCTGAGCGCTCGGGCGTTCACTCAAGCTGCTTCAGTCCATCAGAGAGAGATTTCCCGCTAATTGAACTGCTCAGAAGGAAAAGGACCACGAGGAATCACGAGGTGCCGAACCATTGGAGAGGGTGGTGTATATATATATATATATATATATATATATATATATATATATATTATATACACACACACACATATATATTTCGTGATAACAGACTTAAAGATACATTCCTCCTCTTTAATCAGCCACCTGTCAACATAAGAAAGGTAGTTATTGAGGCAGATGCCCCCCGAGTTACGACCTCAAATTGAGTTGTTGCTGTTTGGAGTGTAAATGTGCATATGTTCCTGATAAAGGACATCACAAAACACTTCGTCTGGATAGCATTTTTCTGCATCATTCTGAAGGCGGCCTGAAATAAAAATATGCAAATCCAGGCTGTGTGGAGAAGGATGAGGTGCCTCAGTTGGAGTCAGTGTGTATTCATCCATCACTTTATCCATCCACCCAGGCAGCTCCATCACCTCTGTTCTTCTGTTAAATGACAATCATATGTGAAGAGATGTAATATCTATAACTGCATCTGTATCCCTGTGTCCATTTATGGGCGTCACTGGTGGCTCAGATGGTAAAGAATCGCTGCCATGTAGGAGACCAAGGTTCAATACCTGGGTGGAGAGGATCCCCTGGAGAAGGGATTGGCTACCCACTCGGTATTCTTGCCTGGAGAATCCCATGGATAGATATGCCTGGTGGGCTACAGTCCATGGGGTCTCAAAGAGTCGGACATGACTGAGTGACTAAGCTCACATCTTTATCTCTTTATCTCATATATCCATATTCACATCCATATTTATATATCTGATAGTCCTTACATGATCCAGAATAAAATATTTTATAGACAATAGCAATCTATATAGCAATACTAAAGAGTATTTAATTGTGAAATTGATATAGTAATGTATCAGACAGGATCTTGGAACTAAGGGAATTGCTCTAAGTTTTTCTAAACCAAAATATTGCTTAAAAATTATGACTTAACTTGTTTTTTGGTGTCAAATTCTCCACATATGTATCCAATGTACACAAATGTGGTTTTACATGACATGGTGGTTGAAAAATAATTAGGGAGAAGAATAAAGAAATAAGATATAAAGATTTAGGACTGGCTCAATTTTATTTCAGAGAAGGAAATGGAAACCCATTGATTTTCTCACTCCAGTGTTGTTGCCTGGAGAATCCCAGGGATGGTGAAGCCTGGTAGGCTGCTGTCTACAGGGTCGCACAGAGTCGGACATGACTGATGCGACTTAGCAGCAGCAGCAGCAATTTTATTTAGGTATTTAATTTCAGATATGGAGAGGATCCAGAAAACATTCCATTATGTATTTTAAGATATGCATAAAGTGAGTGAAATATTCTTGACATCAGCTACTTCTCAACCTGGGAGCACGTGGTGTACATTTTATGGTGCCCAAGCTTGAGGATGGTAGTTGTGTTCAGGGGGGCCTGCATTTTAAATCTTTGAAGTTGTTCATATGAGCTCTGCCTCTGCTTTACTTTGTGACTTTGCTTTAAATTTTATTCATTGATCTTATTTTCCAAGGAAACCACTTGTTATTCTTAGAGCTTTTTCAGTATGCTGCTGCTGCTGCTACTGTTGTCGCTTCAGTTGTGTCCGACTCTGTGCGACCCCATGGACAGCAGCCCATCAGGCTCCCCCGTCCCTGGGATTCTCCAGGCAAGAACACTGGAGTGGGTTGCCATTGCCTTCTCCAAGGCATGAAAGTGAAAAGTGAAAGTGAAGTTGCTCAGTTGTGTCCGACTCTTAGCGACCCCATGGACTGCAGCCCACCAGATTCCTCCGTCCATGGGATTTTCCAGGCAAGAGTACTGGAGTGGGGTGCCATTGCCTTCTCCAATGCATGAAAGTGAAAAGTGAAAGTGAAGTCGCTCAGTCGCTCCAGTCAAGAGTACTGAAGTGGGGTGCCATTGCCTTCTCCTTTTTCAGTATAGTTACCTTCAATTTCTAACTAATATGCTTATTTTCCTAATATTTCTTGATTTGTCCATTTTTAGGCACAATCTATTACTAATTACTTATTGTGGAAGATGAGGAATTATTTTTTACCTCTCCTAACTTCCCCATCCCAACCCTCCATTCTTCTACTATATCAACATTTTTATTAAATCAATAATACACATTATAATAAGTATGCAAATTCTTCCATGTCCTGTGGTACAATCATTTTTGATCTCCAAAACACCTTCCTTTGCTCAGAGTCAGGATTTGCTTGATTTTCTCATTTATTTATTTGTTTTTAGTAGGTTTATTAAAATGTAGCACAAAGCTCACAAAGTGTATAATTTAATGGAATTTAATGGGTTTTAGTGTATTTACAGAGTTTTGCAAGCATGTTGTTGTTCAGTCTCTCAGTCATGCCCGTCTCTTTGTGACCCCATGGATAGAAGCACACCAGGCTTCTCTGTCCTTCACCATCTCCTGGGGTTTGCTCAAACTCATGTCCATTGAGTTGGTGATGCCATCCAACCATCTTGTCCTCTGTCATCCTGAAGCATGCAAGCGTGTCCCTAACCTAATGTTAGAACATTTTCATCACCCAGAAAACAGACCTAGAACTCACCAACATTCTCCATTTTCCTGTCCCTCCCCTTCCAACCCTAGGCAAACACTAATCTACATTCTGTCTTTACAGATTTGCTTGTTCTGGACATATCATACAAATGGAATCATATAATATGTGGCTTTTTGTATCAGGCTACTGTCACTTGATATTTTCAAGTTTCATTTAGGCTGCAGCATGTATCCATACCTCATTCCTTTCTACTCTCCAGTAATATTTTATTGCATGGATTAACATAGATATCCATTCATCAGGTGATAGACATTTGGATTATTTCCACTTTTTGGTTATTATGAATAATGCTGCTATAAACACTCATGTGTCTTCCATTTATTTTTATTTGTATAGTTTCCTCTTTGACCATCCTTATTTTTCTTACCTATGTGTTCCTTCAGATCCAGTACACACTATTAGTGTGTATTAGTGCGTATTAGTGTGTATGTCTTTCTCCAGGGCTCTAATATATCAAATAAAGTTTCTCCCCCCTTTTCTTCAAGAAACCTTCTTTCCTCCAGCTCTAATCCAGATGGCTACCCTCAAATCTACAGCATACCTTTTTCCCTGGAACATTCCTTCAGTGTACTGTTGTGTCAGAGCCCCTGTTTCCTGAATCCCCAGCCATTCTCTTTCTCAGCTGATTCCCAGGTTTGACTGAAGCTGTTTAGGGTGTGGGAGGTCACCTGGGATCCAACTGCTCGGTGTACATCAGACTTTCATCTGGCATCTCTTGTCCCACCTCCAACCCCCAAACATCCTGAAGTCCCTGGGTGAACTGGCTCATTTCTTATTAGTATCCCCTCTGCTCTGCTCTCTCTTCACCTTTCAAAGAGCTGTGAAACCCCTTGTGCACAGAAGACTCCTTGTGTATAGAAGTTCTCTTTGTCCTTAAGAGTTTATACTGTCTTTGTCCCTTTAGATCATTGAAGAAAGGTCTCTGGAGGAAGAATGGAGGTAAACGTGAGGAACGAGTGTTTGGTGGGGAGCTTGGGTCTTTTTTTAGTGGTATTTATTTTTCAGTTGTGCTGGGTCTTTGTTGTGGTGCACGGGCTTCTCACCGCTGTGGCTTCTCTTGTCAGAAGTTCCGGCTTGTAGGCTCAGTACTTGCAGCTCTTGGGCTCTAGAGCACAGTTCAGTAGATGCGGCACACAGGCTTTGTTACTCCTCGACACGTGGAATCTTCCCAGGCCAGGGATTGAACCCATGTCCACTTCATTGGCTGGCGGATTTTTATTCACTGGGCCACCAGGGAAGACCAGGAGGTTGGGTCATGTTTTCAGTGATTTGGGGTGGTTCCTCAAAAACTACACTTTCCCATGTAGACTTTCTCCTTTCTCTGGGATTGAAATTTTAAATTCTCTTTAAGAAAAAATAATTGTCAATCTTATTTTACTTTACCTATTCATACTTGTAAAACCTAAATGTTGTAAAAAAAAATATGAAAGCAGAAATGAACTAACAATGGCTCATTAATGGCTCAGTGTGGACCAAGTCTAAGAGGTTCTAGAATCAAAACTGGAAAGGAGATTAAGGCCATGAGGCCTAACTCAGTCCCATAGGAAGAAGGAAGGAGGCTCAGTGAGACCACCTGAGGTGCTCCCGTTCCCACATCGAGTAGGTGGGAGAGTCTTAAGAAGGACCCAGGTCTCTGAACTCAATCCACAGAGAATCTTCTCTCCCACACCTCCTCCCACGTTGCTGTTTGCCCTTTGCTAGCCTGTGAGGCCCTCGAGGAGGGACCCTGAAACCTCTGTAGAAGAATATTCTGTACCCAGTGATCCCCACAGAATTTTGTTTATACACGTGATAGAACCAAGCCCCTTTGGAGAA
This sequence comes from Bos indicus, assembly GCF_029378745.1. Classification (NCBI taxonomy): domain Eukaryota; kingdom Metazoa; phylum Chordata; class Mammalia; order Artiodactyla; family Bovidae; genus Bos; species Bos indicus. Next base: position 49,902,246 of record NC_091768.1, read on the forward strand.
CAACTAAAGACTTCTGGTTTTTGTTTTTTTTTTTAATTGTGTCTCCTTAGTAGGAATGTTGAGTCTCTGGTTAATTAGTTTTGAGAAATATGAAGTCTTTCTTTGTTTTCTCTTCCTTCATGACTACATAGTACCCACCTCTCAAGTCTGTGATGATGAAATAAAGTGACATGTGAGAGTGCCTGATATAGAGTCTGTCACCCTATACATGCCAGGGCCCATGCTTTATTTTGCTTTAAAGTAAAACTGTCAAATGAAAACATCACATTGATATAAAATGGGTATGTGATACATCTAGGGTCATTATTTGCTTACGATAGGACCTGTTATTGAATTACTTTGAATAACTCTAACATAGGACATTTTTTTGAGTAAGCTTTTGAGTCAGTTCACCTCTAAGAATCTGGTTAGAATGGGATCTGAGAGGTGAATTTCAATGAGGCCTCTCAGGGTGTGCTCAGCGCCACTTCCCCCGTCCCTGCACTGACTCATATCCTTCTCTGCCACGTTTGTCATGATATTTCCCATCAGCATGAATCTCTGTAATAACGCTCTGCATCTGTATGACATCTCATTCTTCCACGGAAGCTCATGTTTGGGAAAATTGTGTTCTAAGGTTGTTATCTCTTCTTTATTCTCGAGCAGCTTGTTCTTGACTTTTTGCAATTCTTTTTGTAGTTTAATCCCTTTTGTGATGCATAATTAAATAAATATGTATGTATAAATACATATTTATTGTATGTGTATATATACGTAGAAATATATATACATAAAATATATGTAGAGATATATATACATAATTTAATTATAGTAAATTATATTATACCAGTTTTGAGATCTGTAAAACTAAAAACAACTATAGATATCAGTTAGCCTGTAGTTTACAGACAAAGGAACTAAGGTCCAGAGATGGGAAGAAACTAGCCCCAAATTTCACAGCTTATTCATGGCCCTGGGCTCCTGATCTCCAGTCTTGCCACTCCATCTTAACCACCTCCTACTCAGTGATCTTCCATTTGTTCCAAACTATTATTCCTGCATATCCAGGCTGTTTAAAATTCTGCCTTCAAGATTTCCATAGATTATTGAAAAAATGAGCATTTTTTAAAACTCTTAAATGCTCATTTCAAATTCACTGTATTGGGGTCGTACAAGCTTGCGTGTCAGGATGACTGGGAGTCCCATGCGGTCATGGTCACAATCCCCTTTTTCTGTTCTGAGAAGGCACAACAGCTAGTGGCAGGCTCTGTCTTTGCAATGGATCACGTGTGTGATTGCTAAGAGCTTTCTTGTAAATAGTCCAAGTTCCAATGCTTTAACCTTTCAGAAGAGACCATTAAAAGGAGAGATAAATGCTCTTAAAACTTTCCAGAAAATACAAAGAAATCTTTATAGGAGAAGGAAGTTTAAGATTACTCATACCCCTCCAATATCACACTTTGGGGGAGGAGAAGCAGGAAAAGTTGTGGTGGTGAATCATAGTTTTAAGTGCTGAGTCAAAGGTCAGATAGAAAGTCTTTATTGAGACATACTCTAGGAAGATAACCTGCCCTTCAATGTCCTTACAGTACTCCCTCGATGTCTCTGATCCAGCTCCCACCCTCAGCCCCTGCCCTAGCCCTGTGTCTATCGATCCCTGTCTCATCCACCTCTCCTTCTGGCTCACTCATCTTTGCCTCCCTCTGGTTTCTCCAAAGACTACAAGGATCACTCCCATGATGGCCTTTGTCTTCTGTTTTTTGGATCATGCGTGGTCTTTCCCCGGATAGCTACATCCACAAAGACAACTCCCTCAGCATCCTCAACTCTTTGCCCAGGTAGTTCCTCACCTGACCATCCTATTTCAAATTTCGCCTGCACCAACTAACCCCCCTTCACCATGCCCTGCTTTCCAGATCTCCTTGTCTTGCTCTTTTTTTCCCTGTAGCACTTATAACTTTTTACATATCTATAATTTGCTTTCTTAATTGTGTTTATTTTTTATTTTTGCTTTTGCACTAGAATGTAAACTCTGTGAGTGCTTGTGTCCATTTTGCTCCTTGATGTTTCAATACAATTTGTTGACTGGATGAATGACTGTTAGCATGCATCCTTATGCCTGACTAAAGTAGTATCTTCACATTTAAAAACTTTAAAAAATTGATCAATATTTCTTATTATAAAAGGAACATATGCTTATAGAAACAAGATTAAACAAGACAGAAGTATATAATGTAAGAAGAGAACATCTGTCTCTCACCCTCACACATTCCTGGAGATAATCACCGGAAATAGTTTGATATGTCTTCTTCCTGATGTTTCTGTTAGATTGTGCAAATATATCAGACAGTAAAGAAACTGCCTGTAATGCAGTAGGCCCAGTTTGATCCCTGGGTCAAACCTGGCTTCCCTTGTAGCTCAGTTGGTAAAGAATCCGCCTTCAATGAAAGAGATCTGGGTTCAGTCCCTGGTTTGCGAAGATCTCCTGGAGAAGGAAATGGCTACCCACTCCAGTATTCTTGCCTGGGAAATCCCACGAACAGAGGAACCTGGTGGGCTACAGTCCATGGGATCACAAGAGTCAGATACGACTGAGCCACTCACACTCAGAAAAAAATAGATATATGGATGTCACTTAACATAGCCTGTTCATTTTTCCAAGTTAGCATATTGGTTTTTCTTTTTAACAAATGTATTTTTAATTCTGTGTGCTATAGTCTGTTGATGAACAATTAACAATATTTCAAAATTTTCTCCTACAATGATGCATGAATACCTTGTATGAAAGAATGTGAGGATTCACACTAGTGTCTGTTTTCTTTGTGTGTGTGTGTGCCTGTGTGTGTGTGTCTTTGACATCTAGTTTTATTGTTGACATTCTCAGTAGTAATCAAAGTCTTTTTTTTAGGGACTCAAGCTGAAGCATAATTGTTTAGGATATTCTCAAGGACCATGTGCTTATCATTCTTTTTTTAAATTTTTTAATTGGAGTAAATTGTTTAACAATATTGTGTTCATTTCTGTCATACAGCAATGTTAACTAACTGTAAATTTATAAGTATACATACATCCCCTCTGTCTTCAGCCTGCCTCCTTACCACTCTATTATTTCTATAGATACATTCAATTCAGTTCAGTTCAGTCGCTCAGTTGTGTCTGACTCTTTGCGACCACATGAATTGCAGCACACCAGGCCTCCCTGTCCATCACCAACTCCTGGAATTTACTCAAACTCATGTCCATCGGGTCTGTGATGCCATCCAGCCATCTCATCCTCTGTCGTTCCCTTCTCCTCCTGCCCCCAATCCCTCCCAGCATCAGGGTCTTTTCCAATGAGTAAACTCTTCGCATGAAGTGGCCAAAGTATTGGAGTTTCAGCTTTAGCATCATTCCTTCCAAAGAAATCCCAAGGCTGATCTCCTTCAGAATGGACTGGTTGGATCTCCTTGCAGTCCAAGGGACTCTCAAGAGTCTTCTCCAACACCACAGTTCAAAAGCATCATTTCTTTGGCACTCAGCTTTCTTCACAGTCCAACTCTCACATCAATACACAACCACTGAAAAAAGCACAGCCTTGACTAGACGGATCTTTGTTGGCAAAGTCATGTCTCTGTTTTTGAATATGCTATCTAGGTTGGTCCTAAGTTTCCTTCCAAGGAGTAAGCGTCTTTTTATTTCATGGCTTCAATCACCATCTGCAGTGATTTTGGAACCCAGAAAAATAAAGTCTGACACTGTTTCCACTGTTTCCCCATCTATTTCCCATGAAGTGATGGGACCAGATGCCATGATCTTCGTTTTCTGAATGTTGAGCTTTAAGCCAACTTTTTCACTCTCCACTTTCACTTTCATCAAGAGGCTTTTGAGTTCCTCTTCACTTTCTGCCATAAGTGTGGTGTCATCTGCATATCTGAGGTTATTGATATTTCTCCTGGCAATCTTGATTCCAGCCTGTGCTTCTTCCAGCCCAGCATTTCTCATGATGTACTCTGCTTATAAGTTAAATAAGCAGAGTGACATTACATAGCCTTGACGTACTCCTTTTCCTATTTGGAACCAGTCTGTTGTTCCATGTCCAGTTCTAACTGTCGCTTCCTGGCCTGCATATAGGTTTCTCAAGAGGCAGGTCAGGTGGTCTGGTATTCCCATCGCTTTCAGAATTTTCCACAGTTTATTGTGATCCACACAGTCAAAGGCTTTGGCATAGTCAATAAAGCAGAAATAGATGTTTTTCTGGAACTCTCTTGCTTTTTCAATGATCCAATATGTTGGCAATTTGATCTCTGGTTCCTCTTCTTTTTCTAAAACCAGCTTGAACATCTGGAAGTTCATGGTTCATGTATTATTGAAGCCTGGCTTGGAGAATTTTGAGCATTACTTTACTAGTGTGTGAGATGAGTGCAATTGTGTGGTACTTTGACCATTCTTTGGCATTGCCTTTCTTAGCGATTGGAATGAAAACTGACCTTTTCCAGTCCTGTGGCCACTGCTGAGTTTTCCAAATTTGCTAGCATATTGAGTGCAGCACTTTCACAAAATCATCTTTTAGGATTTGAAAGAGCTCAACTGTAATTCCATCACCTCCACTAGCTTTGTTCATAGTGATGCTTTCTAAGGCCCACTTGACTTCACATTCCAGGATGTCTGGCTCTATGTGAGTGATCACACCAACGTGATTATCTGGGTTGTGAAGATCTTTTTTGTATAGTTCTTCTGTGTATTCTTGCCACCTCTTCTTAATATCTCCTGCTTCTGTTAGGTCCATACCATTTCTGTCCTTTATCGAGCCCATCTTTGCATGAAATGTCCCCTTGGTATCTCTGATTTTCTTGAAGAGATCTCTAGTCTTTCCCATTCTGTTGTTTTCCTCTATTTCTTTGCATTGATCGCTGAGGAAGGCTTTCTTATCTCTCCTTGCTATTCTTTGGAACTCTGCATTCACATGCTTATATCTTTCCTTTTCTCCTTTGCTTTTTGCTTCTCTTCTTTTCACAGCTATTTATAAGGCCTCCTCAGACAGCCATTTTGCTTTTTTTGCATTTGTTTTTCTTGGGGGTGGTCTTGATCCCTGTTTCCTGTACAATGGTATGAACCTCCATCCATTGTTCATTAGGCACTCTGTCTATCAGATCTAGTCCCTTAAATCTATTTCTCACTTCTACTGTGTAATCATAAGGGATTTGATTTAGGTCATACCTGAAAGGTCTAGTGATTTTTCCTACTTTCTTCAATTTCAGTCTGAATTTAGCAATAAGGAGTTCATGATCTGAGCCACAGTCAGCTCCAGGTCTTGTTTTTGCTGACTGTATAGAGCTTCTCCATCTTTGGCTGCAAAGAATATTATCAATCTGATTTCAGTGTTGACCATCTGGTGATGTCCATATGTAGAGTTTTCTCTTGTGTTGTTTGAAGAGGGTGTTTGCTATGACCAGTGCGTTCTCTTAGCAAAACTCTATTAGCCTTTGCCCTGCTTCATTCTGTACTCCAAGGCCAAATTTGCCTGTTACTCCAGGTGTTTCTTGACTTCCTACTTTTGCATTCCAGTCCCCTATAATGAAAAGGACATCTTTTTTGGGTGTTAGTTCTAAAAGGTCTTGTAGGTTGTCATAGAACCGTTCAGCTTCTTCAGCATTACTGGTTGGGGCATAGGCTTGGATCACCGTGATATTGAATGGTTTGCCTTGGAAATGAACAGAGATCATTCTGTCATTTTTTAGATTGCATCCAAGTACTGCATTTCAGACTCTTTTGTTGACCATGAGGGCTACTCCATTTCTCCTAAGGGATTCCTGCCCACAGTAGTAGATATAATGGTCATCAGAGTTAAATTCACCCATTCCTGTCCATTTTAGTTTGCTGATTCCTAGAACTCTTTAAAGATATGTCCCTTTAACATTTGTAAATCAACTGCCAGCATGTCCTTCAAAGAGGCTGTACCCATTTCTACTACTTCTAACATTCAGTCCCTGCCTGTTTCTCCACACTTTTGTAAGCACTAGATGTTTTACTCTTTGCCAATTTAGTGGGAAAAAATAGTTTTTCTCTTGACTTAGCATCCCCTGATTGGTAGTTATATTGAGTATTTTTACATGTGATTACAGTTACATATATTTATACTATAAAATGTTTATTTGAGAATTTCCCCATTTTCTCTAATGTATTATTTTCTTTTTGTTGAGTTTTTACAAGATACCATTCCTTTGCTGGTTGCTGCTTTTGCTGCTAAGTCGCTTCAGTCGTGTCCAACTCTGTGCGACCCCATAGACAGCAGCCAACCAGGCTCCTCTGTCCCTGGGATTCTCCAGGCAAGATTAGTGGAGTGGGTTGCCATTTCCTTCTCCAATGCATGCATGCATGCTAAGTCGCTTCAGTTGTGTCCAACTGTGTGCGACCCTATAGATAGCAGCCCACCAGGCTCCTCTGTCCACTGGGTTGTCTAGGCAAGAATACTGGAGTGGGTTGCCATTTCCTTGCTGGTTAAACAGGTTGCAAAAATTTTCTGTCATTTGTCTTTTAGCTTGTTTATAGTACCTTTCATTATACAGTGGCTTAAAATGGTTATATTATAAATCTGTCAGTCTCTTCCTAATGACTAATGACTTCTAGGATTTCAGTCTTTTCCAATTCAAAACAATATAAAAATCTTTTAAAGCTTTTTGTTTTAGAACATTCTTATTAGACAAATTTTTGTTTGACAATTTAACTGGAATTTATTTTGCATACTTTCTGAGGTAGGGATTTACATTGATCTATTTCTTCTCAGTAAAACAACCATAATTCTAACTCAAATAAATATATTAATAATATTCCCACATTTTAAAATGCCACTTTTACATTTATAAATTCACAGATATACAAGGGTTTTTTTCTGGACTCTCAATACTGTCCCATTGATATACCTGTCTTCTCTGGGCCAATATCACACTATTCTAATTCATAGTAAGTTTATAGCTTATTTTGATATCAAGAGGAGTAAGTTCAGCAGAAAAAAAGTTTGGATATTTCTATTTTCCTTTCTTTTTACATTGCTCTTTTCCAACCTGATTGCAGCCGCTCGGGTTTGCTGTGGCCGCACTGATTACTGTGTTTATCTTGGCTCTTCAAGATCTCATACTTTGCATTCTTATGCACTACAGCCATTTTCTTCCTCCTTTGAGGCTAGATCCCATTTTGGAAGAGCGATGTTGTGATTAAGATTCAGATGATTGTAAACTGCCTCTTTACATGCCATGTAGGTAGATTTAGAAGGACAAATTTGAGTAATTTGATAATTTGCAGCTCATTTGACCGAATGGTAAAACAACTCCCAGGATCCTCCAACCTCATTCTCTGTTGCTACTTACCCATTTAGACATGCCAAATTCTCAGTCTATGCTGAAAACAAAGAAAACACAGATTATCTGACAGCTTCTCCATTCATTTTCACTATTTGAAAGAATTGCTTAGTATAAATTATATAATTATTTGGCTGGGTTAAGATCAGTGATATTGTAGTGGAGAACAAGAATTAAATTTTACATTGTGACACTATCAGCTTTCTTAGTAGTAATAATCATTATATATTTACATTAAAATTTACTTTAATATTTCCAAAGTGCTTCCCTTCATAATGTAATTCCAACTGACCTTTCAAAATAGGATTTCATATGACATAGTGTAGCTGTGTATCTAAATATAGTCATTTTAAGTGAACTAATATCATGGAACATTGAATACAAATTAAAACCTTGGAACAATGAATGCTAATAAAAATTAAATTTTATAATGAAATGTTAAGAGGAAACATTTTTTTACTTTATTTATAAAGTGCAAGTGGCATTTTGATTTCTGAATTTCACTGAAATAATACTATGATTTGGGGCTACAATGCTTCCATTTTCAGACACTGTTTTAGATCTAACATGGAATGTCTTCCCTCCCCCAGTCCTATAGCAAAGAATGAATGTTGGATGCTCACTCCCTTAACAGTGGGGTTGGATGTGGACTCTAGGCTCCCCTGCTGTTGAACATAACAAACAAGCTGACCATGAGATTCCAGATGTTTCTATTTCTTTTTGTTTAAGACCATTGGACCTCCCAGGAGTAAATGTCAGCATGGTTGAGTGGGAAACCCTGTCCCCTTTAGGTTGGGAACAAAATGTTAACTTTGTGGCATTGCCAAAAATGTAAACGTCGGTCCCTCAGAGCAAGAAAGTCTCACAGACCCAAAGCATCAACTTGCACCACTGGTGACACCGGCCAGAAATATAAGTCCATTTAGAAAACACAGCCTAGGTTGAAAGACAGCTGTCCTGATTTGATGCTGTAAATGGGTCACTTGAATTTTACAATGATCTCTGACTGAGGAACATATAGGGAGTTCTCTAGCTGTGGTTTTAAATATTGGTTGGCAAGGAGAAGGAGGTTATGGGGAGATTGGAGTAGAAAATTGATGCCACCTAATTGGGTGAAAGAGGACACAGAATAGAGCTTCTGCCGAGAGAGATGAGGGAAGGCTAGTGGAGAGAGTCATCAGGTGTTAGGTCTGATGAAGCTCATTGTTTATCTCATTTACTCTGTTCATCAATCCAAATGTGCATTTGGAGCTCAGTCAGCAAGAGCTGGTTTTAAAATGAGAAAGCCTACTTAAAAACCCATTGATAGAATCAGAACTTCTGAAAAGCAATCCTTTCATAGGCTCATCACATTTTAGTGGTATGTGGGCCGCGAGGTCAATGCCATGGAATGAATTAATCTCCTCAAGTACACACTGGCTTATATCTGAACTTAATGTGGTTATTTTAGACTGATGGCTTATTAATCCATGACCATTTTCATAATTTTAGTTTTTTGGTCTTGACACAAACAGTCCTTTCTAACAAGCCCTCTAAACTTCTACTTAAGATTCCATGAAAACCACACTGAAGCAATTAAGTGAGAGGAATCGAGAATTCTAAATGTTCCTCACAGTGATCGTTTGGCATTGAGACTTTGAAGGGACAGAAGGTGTGCCACTTGGGTTATTTTTTTGCTTGCTACTGGAAAGACACGCAGAACCATTTGCGATGCTAATTTTAAAAGCCAGTTGGTAAGATGAATGAAACCAAGCCGTAAAATACAGCTCAAGTGGGCTTCGCATGGAGTAGTGTACACCAAACAATGGGAAAGGGCAAAAAGAAAGAAGTAAAACACTCCTTCATGGCAAGACTATTTCCAGGCCAAAGGCAAATTTTCCCTAGTGTGAGACGGTGGTGCTTTTGATTTTCTGAGCTAAAGAACTGATATCCTGTGCTGCACCCCCGCCTCCTCCTAGCCTGCCTGCTCACTATTAAAGCTGAGTTTTCCCTGGGCTGAAAACTGCTTGTACATTGGCCATTTGACTTGCCAGCATTCTGCTCTCCTGTGGAAAATGTGGATCTTCAGCCACATAATGTCTTTCCATTAGTGATGGCGGCTCTCCAGAGTAGGGCTGTGGTTTAAACACAAATGGGCAGTGCGGGCCAAAATGAATGCAATTTCAAGTCTACTATCTTTAAAAGGTGGATCTGGAGGCAATTTAGTGAGTGTAAATTACAATTGACTTTGGAAGAAATAACTCATACACTTGAACCTCCTCAGATGTGTAGCCAATAGGGGGTAGCCAGGCTAACATGAAATTTTACACATCCATCAGCTAAAGAAGAGATCCAAATGTAAAAACCTAGCTATCATATGGATTCGTAACACCCCCTGGAGGACTCACAGCCCACAAATCAATGAACGGTTTATGCTGAGCCAAATATGTACTTTCACAGAGCTTCTCATTTTCCTTAACTGTTTCAGAACGCCATATGGGAGAAGCACAACAGCCCAGGAACTGCTCGTGAAGAAGGCAGACCTCGGCAGTGAGGGGGGTACCTTGAGAGGTGGCCACAGACAGGTTGCTGGCCAGCTCCTTGGCTCTGCCTAGCAACAGTATTAAGTAATCTTTAAAACTCGAGCCCGAGGGACAGTTTCCGCCACAGGGACAGTTTCCGCCACACGGGTGTTCTTTGGTCTCTGGTACTCTAGAAGTTATCTGACGTGATGCTTACTACCACTGACTCTCTTCATGGTGATGCTACCCATCAATGGTGAATTAGAACAATCTGATTGGGGTTTCTGTCTTGCTCTCTTCTTTTATGTTTGGGGAGCCTGGTGCACTGCAGTCCATGGGGTCGCTAGAGTCGGACACGACTGAGCGACTTCACTTTCACTTTTCACTTTCATGCATTGGAGAAGGAGATGGCAACCCACTCCAGTGTTCTTGCCTGGAGAATCCCAGGGACAGGAAGCCTGGTGGGCTGCCGTCTATGGGTCGCACAGAGTCGGACATGACTGAAGCGACTTAGCTGCAGCAGCAGAGACCTGTTATCTTTACTTGACGTCTACAGCCAGAAATGCTGACACATTCACAGGATTTGCTCTCCTTCAGAGTCTTCCCAGTTTATGGTTGTGAAATACAAATGTACGTAATGATAGTGCTCTATGGGTAAAAAGGACATTTTTTGGTAGTTAAATTCTTAAAGCATTAGTAACTAAATTGCAAACAGAGAGAGCTGTTTATTAACAAGCAAATAAAATGCAGGTCATTTCTTTTTGGATAATGCTGTTGTCTAAAATGATATCATATATACTTTTGCATTCTTTGAAAAAGAGAGCTGAAGTTTATGTATCTTGATTACTGACATTTTTATGTTTAGCAAACTTTCAATGACAACATCTTACTTCTCTGCCTGCATTAAAAATTTGTCAACTAAAATATTCAAAACAAAAATTTAGAATAGACTGTATGTGGATGATTCTAAGCAAGTAGATATGGAAGAAAATGTTTTTCATTTACAGTAATATGTGACTTGAAATTCCAAGTTTGCCCTGCATTTTATGTGTGTTTTTGTTGTATAAATATATATATAGTTGTTATCGTTACCTAGCATTTCAGTTAGGATGTGCATCCTAACTGACCCCACAGACTGTAGCCTGACAGGCTTCTCTGTCCATGGTGATTCTTCAGGCAGGAGTACTGGAGTGGGTTGCCATGCCCTCCTCCAGAGGATCTTTCCAACCAGGGATTGAACCCAGATCTCCCGCATTGCAGGAGGATTCTTTACCATCTGAATCACTAGTATTATTATATGTGTCAGCTAAATAAGGGGAGCTAGGCTACATTTCTGACTTTCCACGTCCTCTGCGCCACAGCCCTGGGGAGACACAGTGTTATATATAAGTCCCATAAAGTCTTAATAAAGACTGAAATCTGATACTGGTATTGATGTTGTCTTGAGGCTGAGAATCCTGACTCTATGTGTAGGTGCTAATCATACACTTTGATCCCCTCCCAAATAGAATTATTAAATGAAAAGTCAAAAGGGACTTAAAATTTGCTTTTCCATCTTTCTTATATATTAATGCATTGTCAAGGGAGATAGAGTGGTCTGCCCAAACCAGAGCTAGAATTCTGCTGTTCTGCATTTTAGCCACATTCTTTTAATTATGATGCACAGATAAGTTGAGAAGGAAGAACCAAAAGAAAAATAATATGCACTTGCATTTATTTTGGATTTTTACCTCTATGAAAATTAAGTTTTGTGGGGGGCCTCTGAGTGGCAAGCTTATGTCTTCTTTTGCCCCTAGCATATTATCGGCGTATCCAGAGACCTCATGGCATGACACCAAGAAATTTTCCAAACAGTTTTGAGCTTTCTTCAAAGCTCATGAAAAGAAAAACTCAGATATGCTTTTGTGGAGAGTAGTCCAATTCCCACAGCTTAGATCTGGTCTTAGAATATTCCTGAGATGTGAGTCTTTGTGTTCAGGGTCTTAAGAGGAGAGGATTGCATATATATCACTAGGAAACAGAAAGATGTTAATGTAAAGAAAGCAACCTTTAGTTCCCACTTTGTGTATGGGAGAATTCATTAATTTCTTCTTTTCTATGTTTGAAGTGTTCAGTATTTTTTTTATTGAAGTATAATTGCTTTACAATGTTGTATTAGTTCCTTCTGTACAACAAAGTGAATCGTCTATATGTATACATATATCACCTCCCTTTTGGACCTCCCTTCCACACCCTAACCCCAACCCTCTAGGTCACCACAGAACCCTGAGCTGAGCTCTCTGTGCTATACAGCAGCTTCCCACTAGCTAGCTATTTTACACGTGGTAGGGTATATCACGTGTATGTCAACCCTAATCTTCCAATTTATCCCACCCTCCCTTTTCCCACTGTATCCACATGCCCATTCTCTACATCTACATCTCTATTTCTGCTATGCAAATAGGTTCATCTGTACCATTTTTTTAGATTTCACATATATGCACTAATATACATGATATTTGATTTTCTCTTTCTGACTTCACTCTGTATGACAGACTCTAGGTCCACTCACATCTCTACAAATGATCCAATTTTGTGCCTTTTTATCACTGGGTAATACTCCATTATATGTATGTACCACATCTGTATCCACTCCTCTGTAATTGGACATTTAGGTTGATTCCATGCCCTGGCTACTGTCAATAGTGCTGCAATGAACATTGTGATACATGCACCTTTTTGAATTATGGTTCTCTCCAGATACATGCCCAATAGCAAGATTGCTAGATCATATGGTAACTATTTTTGGTTTCTTAAGGAATCTCCACCCTGTTCCACATAGTGGCTGTAGCAGTTTACATTCCCACCAACAGTGTAAGAGGGTTCTCATTTCTCTGCACCCTCTCCAGCGTTTATTATTTGTAGATTTTTTGATAACACAGCTGACAGATGCAGGCAAAGGAGGGGAGAGATGGAGTTCTTCAGATCAGTGCTGCCACCATCTTTCCTTTTAGGTTCTATCTGCTGAATTCTTCTCTCTTCCTTTTCTCCCTCTCTCCCTTCATCCCTTCCCTTCCTTCCTTCTTAAGCTAGGACTTACAGAATTCCAGCTCTGTCAGCCAGAGTCCTGGTGGATACAGTAAATTAAATGTTCTCTTCCTACTTGGTAGCATAAAATTCAGCACAGATATAGTCAGATTTTTCTTAACTCTAATATGCTTTTTCTGAACAGACTTTTGCCACACAAAACTTTTGCTGCTATTTATGTATAAGAATATTTGAAGCAAAAAGCATAGTATTACTATATTTCCATCATTGATTATATTCTCTCTGAGCACATGGATATTGTCAGGGATCAAGAGAAGAAAGGCCTCCTCCTGGGAAAGACCTTTCCCCAGCATCCACACCCTGTGATCATTGTCCCCAGAGCAGCCCTCAGGGGTGTGGCCCAGGAAAGGGTTGTTACTCAGAGTCAAGAAATTAAGAGAACTGCTGTGTTTCTGCCAAGAGATGCTGAGAATGACTTTTCTCAGGTTCAAGAAGTGGTTCTGGTCCTTTTCCTACATTGCTGATCACTCTTGTTTTTCAAAGGCTCTTATGACTTTCCTGCTGCTCGTCAACCCTTCCTTCCGCCAAGCTGGGCTCATTAGGTGCCTGTGTTTTCTTCAGTCATGCCTTCCTGGGAGGTGACAGTCCTTTTAAAATCTACCTGCCCTTTTAGTTCTTTAAAAAATAGCTTTAAGGTGGAAATATAAAATGGTCAGTCACTATGGAAAAGAATGTGGAGAGTCTTCAAAAAAATAAAAATAGGACTACACACAGTCTAGCAACCCGATTTCTGGGTACTATCCAAAGGAAATGAAAACATGGTATGGAAATGAAAACAGTCATTCCCACGTTCATCACAATAGTATTCACAGTGTCCAAAGGTTGTAATCGATCAGTAGATGAGTGGATAGAGAAAATGTGGCATATACATACAATGGACTATTATTCAGCCTTTCAAAAGAAGGCAGTCCTGTGAAGTGCCACTATATGATTGAACCTTGAGGACATTGTGTTAAATGAAATAAGCCAGACACAAAAAGACAGATATGGCACAAGTGCATTTCGAGGTCTCCAGCAGTCAATCTCACGAAAGCAGAAAGGAAAATAGTGGTTGTGAGACGATGAGGTGAAGGGAGTTGCTGTTTCACGGGTATACGGTTTTAGTTTTGCCAAATGGAGAAGGTCTAGACATCAACGCACAACAACGCACATAGCGTTCACACTATTGTACTATACTTTAAAGATGGTTAACATGGTAAACTTTATGGTATATGTTTTTTATCCATGATTTTCAAAAGTAGAATTCAGGATGACTATTCCTTCTTCGAAGTAGGAATGGGATGCAGTGTATGACATTGAAGCACTCAGGCCTTTCTCTCCTTGGTCCTGGGCTCAGTCTCTTTCCATCTCTTACCCTCACAAGAGAAGGTAATCTTGGATCTCAAGATTTTCCCCCAAAGAATCAGAAGGAAATGGGGAGGGGAGTAAGGCAACAAGGGGCCTATGAGAAGGATGGAGTTGCTTCTCAAGGGTTTCTGGAGAGAGAAGAGAGAGGAAAGAAAGAAACTGGTGTGGGAAAAAATAGGGACACCACTAACCTCTATAGTACCTTTGCATGGATGAGAAAAAGAGGTCCCTCTGATGAAATACTTTGGCCACCTGATGCGAAGAACTGACTCATTTGAAAAGACCCTGATGCTGGGAAAGATTGAAGGCAGGAGGAGAAGGGGACGACAGAGGATGAGGTAGTTGGATGGCATCACTGACTCAATGGACATGGGTTTGAGTAAACTCCAGGAGTTGGTGATGGACAGGGGAGGCCTGGTGTACCGCAGTCCATGGGGTCACAAAGAGACGGACATGACTGAGCGACTGGACTGAATTGAACTGAACTGGGTGGGTTTGCCCACCTGCTCCATGGCTGGCACCTTTCTTTATTTGAGGATATAGAGCTCCTTGCTCCAACAGAGTCCCATTAGAGCTATCTCTTGGCATGCGAGTGTGGGCTAGATTCTGCTTCTTTTGGAAAACTATTCAGACACTCTCTGGGAAGGGCAGTGTATAGGAGAAGGAAAAAAGGTTTTGAAAATATATAAAAATATAAATATTTATATTTATATAAATAAGTAAAACTGGAAATTGTATCCTCTTCATAAGTTTTTTTTTTTAAATAATTTTGTTTATTTATTTATTTGGCTGTGCTGGGTCTTTATTGCTGTCCAAGCTCTTCTCTAGTTGCTGAGAGCAGGGGCTACTCTCTAATTGTGGTGCTTGGGCTTCTCATTGTGGTGGCTTCTCTTGTAGAGCAAGGACTCTAGGGTGTGTGGACTTCAGTAGTTGCAGCACGTGGGCTCTAGAGCATAGGCTCAATAGTTGTGGCAGACAGGCTTAATTGCTCCATGGCATCTGGGATCTTCCTGGATCAGGGATCAAACCCGTGTCTCCTGCATTGGCAGGTGGATTCTTTACCACTGAGCCACCAGGGAAACCGTGATAAGTTTTTCTTTCTTTTTTTTTTTTTTAAAGAACTCAAGATATGAAATAATTAAAAACATAAGTCAATATAAATAATATAACAGACCTATGCATAGCACCACCGTTGCCATATTTTCTTCAGATACAGTAGTTGCAGATACGTTCTTGCTAATGTTCCAGGCATAGTTAAAATCCACTTATCCTTCCTCTTCCTACCTCCCCAGAAGTAAGCTTCATGCTGAAGTTGATATTTATCTTTCCTGTGTTTACACTTTTACCGTTTGCATATATAAATAATATATAGTCATCTTTGGGCATATTTGAAAAATAAATATTAATATTTTAAATAAATACAGATATTATATAAGCAGTGAGAAAGGTGATAGGATCCTTTTGAAACTTGTTTTTTGCATTCAGTATTATATTTTTGAGCTATTTTAAATCATCATATACTGATTAAGTTCTATTATTTTAACTGCTCTATAGTATTCCCTTGTGTGGTTGTACAGTAATTTTCCTCATTCATCTTGCTACTGGAGAACAAGTGGGTTGTTTGCACTAAAAACAATGCAATCCCTGAGTGCACATTCTTACAAGCCCACATGAGAGCCTGCCTATTCTGTTACTTCCCTTATGCAAAGGGAACTACTGATACAATGCCCTGAAATCCCAATATTCTTGGGGTGAACACGCATATTATGTATGTATTGTCGAAGTTGATACAGTCAGAAAAGAAATCTATTCTTAGAAACTTTCCACTGCCATCCCACCCTCCCTTCTCCCCATGCCACTCTCTCCACCATCAAAGTCCTGAAATGCTTTGATTCTTCCATTTTGCAGAAAGATGGTGTAGAAGGAAATGATGTCTCTGAGTCTGAGTCCAGACTGAAATTTAGCCCTAAGATCTTTGAAATATTGATGACAAGGGTAAAAAGAGAAAATACTATGTAAAAACTTCAATTTTTTCCCTTCCCAGAAGTGGAATGGAAACTTGATTATAGATGGGAGTAGACTCTATCTGGGACAAGATTTTTGAAAGAGATATTTCGTTTTGCAGACTTAAAGTAGTGGCTACTACCAAACCTGCTGCCTGCCATCAGCGGCACCAATGAACTCCTGATAAAAACACAGCCTATTGTCTCAGAGGTAAGCAGAATCGTGAATACTGCTTCTGGGCAGACTTTATTTTCTAAGGTGGATTGAGACTATTTTGTACCTGAATACTGTTGTCATTACTTCTGGAAATGAATATTTAAAGAGGGGAAAAAAAGAGTACTGTACAACTGGAGCTTAGGCGAAGATGCTGGCCCTGGCCAATGCAGGGCTACTTAGAGGCATGGTTGCCAAAGTATTATTTGTTGAATGAATGAAAGCAGGCTTGGATTTGGGGTGCAGGACATTCTTTCCACCTCCTTATACACTCTGAAGTCTTGTGGAGAGATCCATTAACAGGAGCCAGGAGCGATAGTGAGAATTCCTTGTGGCATGTGAGCAGGAGAACGGGGGACCCAGGAAAACAGAAGAATAGGGTGGGGGAAACTTTCGGGTAGCTCATGTGATCACCTCTTTGGGGACTTACAGAAAAAAAAAACTGGGAGACATTTTGTAGGGGCACAGAAATCAATCAGGTGAGGAGACATAGGAATTTAAACAACTGAGCTTGAATAGAACCTTATTAATATTCACAAGCTGCTGAATGATGGAGTCTGCACAGCTGTTTTCCTTTTCTTTTGGAGGAACAGTGCTAAAAAGAAATGGCTGTTTCTTTCTGTTTCTAGGCATAGAAATCCTTTGGAAAGTGACAAATTTTGCAGGGAGTATATTAGGCTTGAAAAGGAGGCAATTACAGAATAGTGAGAAGATTTTTAGCTAGCAATCCCTGACAATTTGATTTGTAAATGTACTGCCCATGTAATTTGGATTTAATTCCCTACTATTTTATCTAACCTGAGTGTTAAGAGTTGCCGGGCAGGGCTGGGAGGGAGGTGCAGTGGGATGGGGGGAATAGACAAATAACCTTTCCACTAAGATTGAGGCTTCACATTGATGTTTATAACATTTTAATGTAGGTGTATACTTTATTTAAAAATTCCTTGAGTAATTTTTTCTTTGATACCTAATTATTAATTGGACTGAGATGGTACATTTTACTTTTGATTAGGTTTCTCCAATATTTCAGCATGTAAGAGTAATGAATGCTCAGTGTTTCTATCCTTCAGGGTTAAGAGACATCTCGTTATACTTGCCTGGATCACTTAGGACTTTAAACTCCTAATTTTTAAAGGTATTGTTTATTGTTGCTTTTAATTTCATTTTGAATTATAAAGCTCTCTGACACCTTGCTGAAGAGGGATGTATGAATTTATTATATTGTTCTTATTGGTTATACGTTATCCATGCAATATTAATGGAAAAACTGGGAGAGATAAGGTAAGGTTTTAAAGCAAGAGACTCATTTATAAGAACCAAACCTTACAGCCTTTTCTTTTTCCTTTCCCCCCCAGTTTCATCATTTTTCTGCCTCTGCCTTGCTCTGTTAGCTTGTTAACAGTATAGTTTCTATAGCAACACCTATTGGTTGTAATAATGAAAGCCACAGCAAGATCTCCTGCAGAGAAATCCTTGATGCTGACAAGATCAACTCATATTTTCTTTGTCCGATGTTTTCTATTTTTTCTTGGAATGACCCTTTTAGCAGAATATAAAAGATCTCCACTAATTACTTGTGAAATAAACAGCTGAAGTCAGGCAGCCCCGACAACACATCGGATGTTAGCTTTATTCCAGCAATGGTGAGATACTGCCTGAAGGAACAAGCCAATTTCTTTAGCTATAAATTTTACTAGCCAGCACTGTTATCATGGAATAAAATGAAGGTCAGTCCACTTCTTCCAATTTGAGCTAAAAGGTTTTATTTAGAGAAAATTTCCCATGTACTCCAATTTTAGCACTTCATCAAAATAACATAAGTAAGTATCTTATGTTGTGTATGATTTAGAACAACAGATTAAAAGTAAAATATTGGATGTTAATTCTGACAAGATAGATTTGGATTACTATTTAGACAACCACTAGACTAAATCCTTTGTTTTGTCTCTCTTTTTTGAGCTATAAGGGGCAAATTTTTCTATCAAACACTCCTTTCCCGAATTATTCAGATACTGTACTTGCCTTTCATTTTGCTTTATGTGACATACTCATACTTATTAACTTAAAATGGGAAGAATTAAGTTTTCTTTAGTGCAAATTTGCCCATTATGCATCATTAACCAAAAATAAAATATTATTGTTTAAAACACTGCTTAATGCTTAATTCTAGATCCTTGATCCATTGAGGATCTCTGACTTTATTTACTGTTTGTTCCAATTTCTTCTAGGGGTCTTCCTGATTTCCACGTGAACTCATCTATTTACTATGTCTTAACGATATCTTCCTTTTCTTCTCATGAACAACAAGAAACAATTAGCATTAAGTCAGACTCGACAATCTGTGTTAATTCTTTCCAGGCACTAGCCATCAATGCCACAAATTTTAATAATGTTTTAAGGATTTTAGACAGTTATTCCATCTCCCAGTTGTTTAAACAGTAAATGTCAATTAAAAGTCTTAATGCCTAGGAATCAAAAGCAACCCTGGGATACCAATATTTTTTTATTTCCATTAGAAATGTCTCCTATGTATGCAAAGGGTTTAATTAAATTAAAACCCAGAAATCGACAAATCAAGAGAAATATCTTTAATAACTGTAATGAAAGAGAATGTAAAAAAGAATATATGTGTATGCTAAGTCACTTCAGCCATGTCCGACTCTTCTATGGACTGTAGCCTACCAGGCTCCTCTCTCCGTGGGATTCTCCAGGCAAGAATACTGGAATGGGTTGCCAAGTCCTCCTCCAGGGGATCTTCCCAACCCAGAGATCGAACCTGGTTCTTATGTCTCCTGGCATTGGCAGGTGGTTTCTTTACCACTAATGCCATCTGGGAAGCCTATATGGCCACCTTCCCAGGTGGTGCTAATGAGAAAGAAACCACCTGCCAATGAAGGAGCTGTTAAGAGGCTCAGATTCAGTTCTGGGTCAGGAAGATCCCCCCAGCATGGCAACCCACTCCAGTATTCTTGCCCGGAGAATCCCATGAACAGAGGAGTCTGGTGGGCTATAGTCCATAGGGTCACAAAGATTCGGACACAACTGACCGACTAAACACAGCACAATATGAATCACTTTGTACACCTGAAACTAACACAACATTGTAATCAACTGTATTTCAATTAAAAACATTTTTTAAGAGAACAAGCAATTCTTGTTTCCCTTTCCAACTTTTTTCATATCTTTGTATTTAGAAGAGGTTCTCATGTCTATCAAGTAAAATGCCACAATTTCCCAAAACCGTCATGTCTCTAAAATATTTAAACATACACATACATATACAGCAAAATATGAGCACTGTTGAGTGGACTTTAGGCAATGGAGTTAAGGAAGAGTTTTGTTTTCTTCTTAATACATTTCTGTATTTTCTCCAAAATTTATCCATTTGTCTTTCCCCTTTCTTTATAGTACCTTATTTTTATAATTAGAAAAAGTTAAGGAAAAATTTCCTGGTAAAGTTAATTATGGTAAGTGCCTTGCTGATAGGTTTCATAAATTCTGGTCAGCCTCTGAGTATTATTTTATCCTGAAAATCTGTACATCTCATCTCCAGCCAAAGACGTAGTTAATTCTAGAGATAATAAGAAAAAAAAGTGTTCAGGACTTTGCCACCTGAATCTCAATGAAAACTATCTTGAACCCTACAGATCCCTTATTTAAGGTTCAAAGATACCCAGATTCAAAATCCCATATATTTCCTAGCACGTGTCTGAAAAGTACTTCACCGCACACTCTCTATAGGAATGGTATCAGATGTGACCTTAGGCTATGTCTGGTATTCTGCTTCACCAGGATCTCTCTAGAACACTTGTTTATTCACTTCCCTAATCACAGCCTTCAAATGCAGATGTTTCTTAGAGTTTGGATTACCATCTGGCCATATCATCAGCTGATGTTGTCTCCGACTCCATAATCTTGAAATGAATGTTTCCATGACCACAACCTGCATGTTCCCAACTTTCATAGCTCTTAAACCTTCTCTCTGTCTGCACCAAGCCTCCTGTTATTTGATTTCTCCAACCTAATGCAACCTTTCACCACTGTCTCCCTTGGAACCTACTTTGTCTACAAGTCCCAGTCAACAACTTCAATGCTTTTGCCCCCTGCTCCCTTGACTTGCTCATCCACTGAATGACTGGCACAGTGTAGTATTAACCCAGTTTATCACTAGCATACTTTATTCATAGCTCCTTCCCCTTTCTTTATAGTATTGTTGTTGCTTAGTCACTAAGTCATGTCCGACTCTTTTGTGACCCTATGGGCTGTAGCCCACCAGGCTTCTCTGTCCATGGGATTTCCCAGGCAAGAAATATTGGAATGGGTTGCCGTTTCCTTCTCCCAGGGATCTTCCTGACCCAGGGATCAAACCTGTGTCTCCTGCATCGCAGGCGGATTCTTTACCACTGAGCCACTTGGGAAGGCCTCTTTATAGTATACATGTGTCTTATCTTAAAAATCTTAACCTGTGTACTGTCGTATGTTTAATCACTATGTCATTGACTCCTTTAATTTTGGATCAAACTCTGTAGTGAGTGATCCAAGCCCTCTGCCTTCCACCTTGGCACCATTTAATGCATTCCCTAATTCCATGTAGAAGCAAGTTTCTGCCTGTATTATTCTTTTAAAACTAGTTTCTTAAAAATCACCAAAGAGCTCCTGGACAAAATAAAGGCTTCTTTTACTCCCCATTCTCCTAAGGTTTTCTGTAGAGTCCACCAGTATGGACACTCCTCTTTCTAAATGCCCATTTCCCTTGGTTCTCATCAATATCATTGTTTTCTGGTTTTACTTGTCTTTCTTTTTTAAAAATGTAAACCTCAAACTACTTACTGGCTCCTCTCTTATTTTCTCTTTCCCTACCTAAGGGTGTTAACCCACATCTGAGAACTAGGTTTCTGCCTTTGTCTCCTTATACTTTCTTTCTTGAAGAAATACCAATTTTTGAAAATATAATTCCCATAGAAATCACCTTCTTACATTCTAGTCCTTACTCTTTGCCCCAATTTCATATGCCAATTCAGTCCAGGCACAGTAACTAGGAGATGATCCTATGATTTCTGTAGGTCCCTTGTTCGGATATTTTACTTTCTGAAGTCATGTCACACTTTGGTTCTCAGTAGGATCTACATAAGGTGGGGTGAAGCCTGGTGGTGGTGGTGAGCAGGGAGCTTTACCAAATCATGTTTGCCAGATCCTATCTCCAGGGGCTGACCATGTGCAGAGTGGGTGAGAGTGGTTTGCCCTGAAGACAGGCAAGCAGTAAGGGTGTGCATTTTCAACATAGAATTTAAAAATAATATGTTTACCTTTTTTCTTCCTCTCCTTTTAGTGAGTTTTATTCTAATCACTGATTTTAAACTATACATTTACCATCTGTGAACATTAAGGTGGACTCTTTCATTGTTTCTGGCTCCAAATTAAAACCCACAGCCTTTCTCCTACCACCCAACCCCCTGAAAGTATGTCTTACGTGATGTTTTTAAAATATAACAGTTTGTTTTGAGGCTTGACAGAAAACAACAAAATTATGTAAAGCAATTATCCTTCAATAACAAAATAAAAAAAAAGACAGATAACAACAACAACAAATATATATATATATAAAACAATTCATTTTTATCATCCCCACCCCATGCTTTGCTAGGGCAATTGAGGACTCTATAACAATTTAAACATGATTTTTTGGATAAAGTTATCATTACCAATTCCTTTTAAATACTCATATGAATTGAGTAAGCTTGGAAGTTACTGTAGAAGAGGACAACTCCAAGCTTGTTCTTTGGTGCCCAGATCTTTCCTAGAGTGGCCTCGTGCACGGCTCTGACCCTGTGTGACAAGGTGTACTCTACCCTGTTCTAGGAAACAATCACTGGGCATGACACAGGGAAAAGCAATTTAAGGACATTTTAAGCAATTCAGGTAATTTAGAAACCATACAGTATGGTCTCAAGCAGATTTCTGTAAGCCGTTTTAAAGCGAAACTTTTATAGTTTTTCTAAGAAAAATATTCCCATCTCTCTCTCTTTCTAAAAAAAGAAGCAATAGCATGAAAGGAGTTACTGAGTCAAGAATAAAAAGGAAAAATAGATTTGAGACTTAACTAATTAATGAAATGTTTAATCTCAGTAAAGAAATGATCCCATGCTGTGCATTCCACAGAATCCAGACTTGTGTGTTATTTGGGCTCGATTACATATTCAAATTCATTCATATTTAACTGAGAAATCACTTACTCGCGCATGAAAACATGGGCTACCCTTTTAACATTCTCAAGTGAGGTTGTCAACTCTGTTTTACCCTATGTGAAATGTATGAGCTCAAATGATTTGGATTGTAAATCATCTATATTCCTGTAATTGATTGGAGCCAAGTAAAACGGAACTTACTGTGAGCAGTTGTCTGAGCTCAATAGAACTTGGTGACAGCTTTATGAAATGGAAAATTTTAAGGTGGAGATAACGGCACAGATGGGAAGAAACACGAAACATAAAACAATCATTTGTCTTTCTTTAAAAGTTCTAAAATTCATTTGAAGGAAATATGAAGTTTCATTGTCATGCTCTAAAAAGACTATGGTAACTGAGAAAAAAAATTCAAAACAGAGCAAGAGTTGTTTGCTTATTGTTTCTAGCTCCAAATTAAAACCAAGTTAAACCAAGTTTTAATTTCCAAGTTGTTTGTAGTTTTATCTCTAAAACTTAAAAAAAATTTTGAAGGCATCCTAACTGGAAAGCTTAGAGGGGATTTAAATAGTATATTATGGTACATAAATGAGACATAATATTATTGAGCAGCCAAAAATATGATAAAACATAATGGTATTAAATAATATTTAGCTAAATGGAATAAAACAACAATAATATTTAGGAAATTGAAACTGTGCTTTGATTTCAGTTGTGTTGAATTATGTGTGCTAGTAATTATGTGTGCTTGGACGATGAGAATGTGGGATTTCTTCTTTTGTTTCCTTTATAGCACTAAAAATATGATTTGTGCATTAAATAAAAATTAGGCAATAAAGATAAAGTGCTATTCCTAATATAAAAATATTACACAACTGTTTTCCATTGTCTCTGGTTCTGCTTCTGTTGAACTTGATTCTTAGAAGAGATGGTGAGCTTGACTTCAGTGATTTTGTTGTTCACCAGATAGTCCCAGGATAACTGCATTTTACTGCTGAAACACCATCTGGACTTTGTTCAAAATCCTCCTTAGAATGAATTGTGGTTGGCTAATGTCTTTCCCTGTACAAACACCATAAATTATCTACTCTCAATAGGGACCTCTATCACTTTATAATTTAGGTTATTTCAGCCTTTCAAGACACAGCTACAGGAACTTTTCAATATCTCACAATATTTTTGGTCTTTAATCAGTATGTTTTAAAAGAAGCTTTAGGAGGTCTTTTTGTTTGTTTGTTTTTACATGATCAGATTCAGATATTACATATTTACACACTGGGTACTTCCCATCATCAAATGTTGAAAATTATTTTTAAAAACAATCAAACTCAAAATATATTGGACACATCATATTAGAGCAAGAGTAACAAGGAACCATTTCAGCATTTTCTCTTGTTTTAACTGATAGAGGTGTGAAGTCATTTTAATTTTCTCACCCAGCTATCTCACATTCCTTCCCTGTGATGGTCTTGCTCCTTGTCCTCCTGGGAGATTCCTACACCTCAAGCAGCCAACAGCTGCCAGAGGTGATAAGGATGTGATAATAATCACCTCGAGGTGATTCGTGGTGTTGACTCAAGGCAAACACTCCAGCCCCAAGAGATGGGAAAGAGAGATTGACCTCTTGTCCCATAACTGGAGAAACTAGAAAGATTTCACTACAAATCTTCAGGAACACAATGGCTATCTTTTCATCGAGAGTCCTGCCTTTGCCTTTCTCCACCTACCACGTTTTTTTGTCCCACAAATACAATGAATCAGTTTGCAGGTGCTCAGTAGGGACGTTGTTAATTTGACCCTGGAAGAGCATTAAAGCCATCTCCTGCTTTCTGGATATGGTAGTGACCTGACAGCCTTTTGGATTCAAGCATTAGGTTCACTTTGGAAAGAACTGAGAGACCACTGTGGCAGTCATCAGTTCAGTTCAGTTCAGTCGCTCAGTTGTGTCCAAATCTTTGCGACCCCATGAATTGCAGCACGCCAGGCCTCCCTGTCCATCACCAACTCCCAGAGTTCACTCAGACTCACATCCATCGAGTCAGTGATGCCATCCAGCCATCTCATCCTCTGTCATCCCCTTCTCCTCCTGCCCCCAGTCCCTCCCAGCATCAGAGTCTTTTCCAATGAGTCAACTCTTCACAGTCATGGAACAGTCTAAATCTGAAATCAAATACAGAGAGGGAGGTTTTTGAAGTAACTATACATTTCTTTCTATATACATTTTTTATATGTATATATATACTTCTTGGGCTCCCCTTATGGCTCAGCTGGTAAAGAATCCGCCTGCAATGTGGGAGACCTGGGTTCGATTCCTGGGTTGGGGAGATACCCTGGAAAAGCAAAAGTCTACCCACTCCAGTATTCTGGCCTGGAGAATTCCGTGGACTGTATCGTCCATAAGGTCACAAAGTGTCGGACACGACTGAGCAACTTTCACTTTCACTTTTCATACACTTCTTAGGCTACCCAGGAAGCTAGTGGTAAAAAACCTGCCTGCCAATGCAGGAGATGTAAGAAACACAGGTTTGATCCCCAGGTCAAGAAGTTCCCCTGGAAGAGGAAATGGCAATCCACTCCAGTATTCTTGCCTGGAGAATACTGTCCTTGCCATGGACAGAGGAGCCTGGAAGGGCTATATTCCATGGGGCTGCAAAGAGTCAGACATGACTGAAGTGACTGAGCACACATGCACACACTTCTTAGGCAATTCTGCAAGAATTGGAGCACAAAATTGGGCTTGATGGAATTCTGGGTTTTGCAACTGGCCTCTTTTAACACCCCAGTCAGTAACCCATGGGGCATCAACACGGACAGTAGTGGATTGATAAAATGGTACAATGAAGTACGAAGACACACCATCCTTATTTACCCACTGCAGTGACCTGTTCGGTTCTATCTTTTCCAAAATAGAGGGTCCCAGGGTGAGCCCTTCAGTAGCCAAGTAACCCAACTGTAAAGACCAAGTAAGGAAAGATGGGCATAGGGAAAATGAATATTGTGTGCCTGCTCTGTCCCACGCACTGGGCTGTGTGTTTTACATATGCTTATCCTCAGAGGAACCCCACGAGTGATGCTATCATGCTTGTTTTCCAGATGAGGAAGCCATAGCTCATAATGGTAAGTTGTAGAGATCATATTTGAACTTCATCTGAATCCATGGACATTGTCTTACTACATGCTGTCACTCAGAGAATGTCTAAACCTAAAAGAACTTCTTGTGGTTTGAGGTTACAATCAGGAGATGTGATTGCAAATAGAGAGGGTGGGAGAGGAGCAGATGGAGTGGCAGTCAAAGGATTTCAGGGTGGCAGTGGGGAAGAGCAGGCACTCTGCTTTTTTTTTTTTTAGGTATTAGATGTTTACTAGGGTATGCTTTTATAATTAAAACTTGGAAAGAGATTTCCCCTCCATTTTATCTACCAAATTTCACCATTTATAATGAAGCCAGGGCTAGCCAAACTAGACATTTGAGGAACTGCAAGGGTGAGGAAGCATTCAAGAGGGCTGAACTTGGAGTTAGGAATTTTATACTCAGGATAGAATAAGACCCAGAGAGTAGGGGATACAAGTCAAGTCAAAGTCCATAGGAAGAGGTCAAAGGTCAGATCCAGGGAGACCACATATAAACATCAAGTCCACAGTGCCAAAGGTAGGATGGAGGGCAGGGTCAAAGATCAAGAGTATGAGACCAGATGGGGATGAAATTGGAGCAAAGGCAGGTCAGGGGCAAATGGGTTAAGACTGAGTGCTGGAGGTCAGGTTTAGGATGAGTTCTTAGAACTACAGTGGAGGTCTCCACTTGTGTTCCTGGAGGTGGGCTCATGGTCTGTGTGTGTGTGTGTGTGTGTGTGTGTGTTAGTCACTAAGCCATGTCTTTGCAACCTCATGGACTGTAGCCAGCCAGGCTCCTCTGTCCATGGAATTCTTCAGGCAAGAATACTGGAAATGAAGTGTAAGTCGCTCAGTTGTGTCTGGACTTCCATGAGAAGTCCAAGGAATTCTCCAAGCTATAATACTGGAGTGGACAGCCTTTCCCTTCTCCAGGGGATCTTCCCAACCCAGGGATCAAACCCAGGTCTTCCGCGTTGCAGGCAGATCCTTTACCAGCTGAGTCACAAGGGAAGCCCAAGAATACTGGAGTGGGTGCCATTCCCTTCTCTCTTCCCGACCCAGGGATTGAACCCAGGTCTCCTGCACTGCAGGCAGATTCTTTACCATCTGAGCCACCAGGGAGACCAGTGTTCATGGGTAAGGCGGGTTTAAAGCTGAAAATGCCATTAACATTGGCATTCCACTTTCAGGATAATAGGGGATATAATATTATTAATAATTTTCTAACAAAAAAACTGAGACCAAGAGAGATTGCCTTGAGTTAGTCACACACCATGGGAATGAAGGAGCAGGGGGTTAGACTTCCAGGAATGACAAAGAAGAGGTGAACACATCACTCTATTCATGGGGATGGGATGGAAAAAGGCAAAACCCAGGTACACCAACCCCAGCTGTCCAGTTGACAGTTCATCAGGTTAACACAGGGGTGAAGAGACAAAATTCAGTCCACACACTCAAATGTACATGAAAGCTTATCTATCTTTATTATTTTAAAAAAGAGTAGTATTTTAAAATTTTCTGTAATGATCTGCCCCATGACAAAACATTTCAGTTAATTCCGGGAAAACACCCCTTTCTCCCAGAGTTGTATCAAATTCCAAGTGGTGTGATTCCTACTTGGGCCAGGGGAAGGAGAAGGGTGGGGTTGGGAATCTGGGGTTTGTCTGTCTTTCTACAAGGTCATCCATTGATTTATCCTCTGTCTTGTCTGCTCTCCAGAGCTGGTCCCTTGATTTTCTGCTGAACTATCTCTTGTCCCCAAGTAGAAGCTTCCTGCGGCTGCTACCCATGTCCAGAGGGCATGGACTCATTTGCTGCTATCCTGGGGTGAATTCTGGAGGTCATGTTGGTGGGGACCTCTGGTCTTAGGTGCAGGAGAATTGGTCTTTTGTTGAAAAACTCACCTTTGTTCCTTTCATTTTTTCCTCCAATCTTAATCCCCCAGTCCACCCCACTTCTGACTTGGACACCTGACACTTCCTTGATCCAATGTGAAATGCAGGCATTATTGCCCTAAGTCCTCCTGCCTGGACATTTTGGAGCTGTCCCTGCTGGTTCCCCTAATAAAACCATTAAAGACTACGTGGGGTGCTGGGCAAGATGCAGAATGCAGTGAATTTCTCTGAACCATCCTGCCCCATGTTCATCTAGCTGCCTTCATTTTCCTTAGTGACCCAACAAGATTGCCAAGTATCTAAATGACGAGGTATGATTCTGGCTCCTTCACCAGAAATTATAGATAAGGCCAGGTCAGCATGACATGAGGAGAAGTCAATTGCTGGTGGCTGACCTCATCTCTGGCTGATATTCTTTTGTAAAACATGAATAACCTTAGATGTTTTAGGAACATTTGATGAATGCTGAGAGAATATTCTGCTAATATTCACCTATTAAAGATACTTTTCTTTCTATTATAATAATTACAGAAATATTTTTACAGTTGATTGATTCGAATAATTTTCCTCTAATTCACACTGTTTTTATTTATGTCCTCATGTCATATTCCAATGTAGTGGTGTGCGGAATGAATGTTATCGAATTTCTGGCATGAGACTGTGAATCATTTTAGCTAATCGTGTTGCTATAAAATTTAACTTATTCCAGAGATAATTCTATCACATAAGTAAGTGGCGCCTTTATGGTCTGTTGCCTTTCTCCATCCACAAATAGAGAGGCTGTGGGTACCAAGAAATGGAGTTGGATCAGACAGTCTGGGTTTGAATCCTGGCTGCATTGTAGTAATTGTCAGTGACTCCTTAAGTCAATCACTTAAATTTTCCGAGTCTTGGTTTCTTCTTCTGCGAAATGGGTCAAAGTACCTACTTTGTGATGACTGTCCCAATCACTGCACACTTGTTCCAGTGTACTCATTCATACCCTCTTAAGCTACTTAGCAGCTATTTACAAATGTATTATGTTTAGTAAAAATTGAAAATGCAATGATAAGGGCAAGTGAGGCCATTAAAGAAGACCCTTTGATGACTTTAGCTGAGGCTTGAGGGTAACAGTACTCTTGCATGGAAAATCCCATGGATGGAGGAGCCTGGTGGCCTGCAGTCCATGGGGTCATGAAGAGACAGACACAACTGAGAGACTTCACTTTCATGCATTGGAGAAAGAAATGGCAACCCACTCCAGTGTTCTTGCCTGGAGAATCCCAGGGACGGCAGAGCCTGGTGGGCTGCTGTCTTTGGGGTTGCATCGAGTCAGACACGACTGAAGCAACTTAGCAGCAGCAGCAGCAGAGGGTAACAGAAAGGATCCAGATGTCAGAAGACTTGGTTTCAAATCTTACCTCTGTAATTTCTGAGCTACTAGCAAATAATTGCTCTAAGCCCCTGTTGTAAAAAATAAAAAAAGAAGAAGAAAAAGGAAATAGTAACTCTAACTTGAAGAGCTGTAGGATCCTAAATGAGATAACACAAGTAACCACTTGGCACAATGCTTACTGGTCACTCAGTAGTGCCCAGCTCTTTGTGAGCCACTGTACTGTGGCCTGCCAGGCTCCTCTGTCCATGGGATTTTCCCAGGCAAGAAAATTGGAGTGGGCCGCCATTTCCCCCTCCTGGGGATCTTCCCAACCCAGGGATTAAACCGGCATCTCGTGTGCCTCTTGCATTGGCAGGCAGATTCTTTACCACTGAGCCACCCGGGAATCTGATAGCTCCACTATTATGTTTACTGAAATGTGTTCTTGGAATATGATAGTTGCTACTATGTTGCAGATCAGGAAATAGCAGATAGATAGTGGTTATTTGACCCAAGAAGGGATGACAGGAGATGTAGAGTGGGCCTAAGTAAGGAAAATTTTGAGAGTGTTTGTTTTCAATGCTCTTCTACTCTCCTCCTTCATTATTAATAGCATTGTTTCTTTGTTCCAATTTCCAGTTGTCCATTGCTAATAAATAGAAATACAGTTGTGCTTTACATTCACCCTGGACTGTGGGAACTTACTAAATTTCATTTATTAGTTTTAGTAGGTTTTTGGACATTTAGAATTTTCTACATAGACAATCAAGTCACCTGCAAATGTAGAAAAAGAAAGAGAAGTTTCAATGGTGGAATTTCAGGCATAAATCTGACATCAGAAGTTGCCAGAGAAAAAACAAAAGAAAAACCCTTAAATCCACTTTCACAGATATGTGTTTAGGGCTTCTCTAGACGTATGCTTAGGGTTAATCAGCATAAATTGTACTAAAGGTTAAATTAAACACAGCCATTTAACGACTTCTCAAGGGAACTAAAATAATTAGTCAAGATTTGAATTAAACTTTTAAGCAAAGTGACTACAGTCACATCTTGAAGAGTACAAGAAAATCATAATGTTATAGTCATTCTTACAAGTTGATCAGATTAAACCTGAACAACTGCAATTAAGAAGCAGATACACAAATATTACCAATCAATTATATCTCTTTTTTTCAGGGTTAAAATAAAACAACTTTATTATTTGTTGTTGAAGGTTCACCATGTTTTATTCATTTAATCAAATATCATCCAACTTTCTCCTATTGTTGCCAGCTCTGGCTGTTTCATCATGTCTGTGGTTAATTTCTATTCTACTGAAGGGCTATCTTCCAGAAGAATATGCTTATCTGGTTAAAAGCTATGGCATATACAAGACCACAAGTCTTTCATAATTTCAGAAAGCTGTAGAACCTTTTTAATCAAAGAATATATTCATAATGCATTTATGGATAGTTCACTTTTAAATAGTGCCCATCATATATTCTATTGATGTTGATATCTCTCAAATGCATATAGTGCTTTAAAATGTGCATTGCTTTTTTAAATGGTCAGTTTTATCCCCCTTAAAAGTTGATGTACTAAAAACACATTCACCCCCACACCTCTGACACTGCTTTCCAGTCTATATGTAAATTGAAACACACTCAGATTAAATTAAAATCACTGCAATTATGGGACAGTTTCCTCACATGAAGTCTTTTCTTACTTAACCTTCCCACATGAAAGAGAGAATCTGTATTTGGTGTCTACTGAACCTGTTTGACATTCCAGGGATGTCAGAATCCTGAAGAATACATCTTAGCTGGTCTGGGTAATACTTTTGTTGCATAAAAGAACTAAGCTGGGGAGGGATTTGTGATTTTTCAATTCTAGAAATTGTATGATGAAAAAGCTAATGATCCCACACAGAGTTCAGTGTTTGTGCAATGTTTGTTCAGTCAAATAGAGAGCTGCTTTTCTCTGCTATTAATCCTCAGCTTTTCTTAAGCTTTGGCATAAAGTATTTGTAGAAAGCAATGTTTTAGTAGTCTGTTACATTTCATTAAATAAATGTGGGCATGTGAGTGAATCACATAACACTTTTTGGAGCCAAGAACATTTCTAAACCTAAGAATTTAACTCTTTATTTTTATTCATTTTCACTTTACAGAAAATTATGCTTTTATCTTGTCTCCTTTTCACCCTGCAAAATTAGTGAGCAATAAATGTCAAATCCAAAAATCTTCATAGGGTCATTTTAAGATCTCCCAAAGTAAAAAAAAAAAAAAAAAGATTTGTGTGTGTGTGTACAAATGACACATATTATGTATTCCTTTAAATTCGTCTTTACTTTTTCTGCATGTCACTCTGAACATATCTTATGAGCACATTCGGAATGGCTGGATTGAATAAGAATTCAAATTCCACTGCATGTTTTCCTCAAATCTTTCCAGTTTTTGCATTTTTCCCAGTAAGCATGCATAATCCGGCGAGATTACCATGTTAGCTTCCCAGAACCACTCTATGTATCATTTTGTGAAGTACTTTGAGATCCATTGTTGCAAAATTTTAAATATCATGATAAAGTGGAGCTGGACACAGAGGGCAGGGAGGGAGGGAAGTCATCTGGAATGTTAATGCCAATCTTACTTGGCTTTTACTGAACACTTACTATGTAATAGGCACTACAGAAAGGGTCTTCCATGGTTTGTTTCACTTAATTGTGAATTCTTATGAAGTGAGCAATCTCTTACTGTCCTCTAAGGTGGAGAAATCAAGGAACACAGAAATCAAGTGGCTTTTCCAAGGATTATACAACTAATAAATAGCAGAAATGTGATATGAACTAACTTGAGTTTGCCTGAGTTCTGATGTGTATGGCAAATTCATACCGCCAGCACTGCAACCACCTCTGTGAGAAGCATAAATTTCCAAAAGGGTTTATTTTATTTTGAAATCACTCAGAAAGAGGCCAAGCCTGGTGTTTTGGTTTTATGTTCCTCTGACAACGTGGAGCCAAACCCTCACCCCACCAAACAACTTTGAAATCTTATTCTAGATTTTTTTTTTTTTTTGGTACACATCTCTTTGTAAATAAAAAATGCAATGGAAACAGAGAGGTATTAGGTTCAAGCCAGCATGAAATCTGCCCTCTGTTAGTCAGCCAAACCCTACTGACAGCCCCAGAGGGGCTTGCTCAAGTCAGTGCGGTATTGTGAGAAGGATCTGGAAACTGTGACAGGCTCTGCCAGCCAAGCCCACCTCATGCCTGTAGAGACCCTGCTTTGACTGGGGCTGCATCTCATTACCGAGCAAAGATCAACTTCCCAGCAATTTGTCTTTTACAAACTGGAATCACTGTGGTTAGAAACGTAGACAGTTTACTTAAAATAGGAGAATCTGTGATAGTATGATCCCACTCTTGTTCTCCCATCCCCTTTTATTATTTCTATCCCCAAATGTATGTGCGTGTATATGCTCAGGTGCTTCAGTCATGTCCGACTCTGTGATCCTTTGGATGGATTCTCCTGGAGTGGGTTGCCATTTCTTCCTCCAGGGGATCTTCCTGACCCAGGGAGCGAACCTGGGTCTCCTGAATCTCCTGTATTGCAGGTGGATTATTTATCACTAGCACCACCTGGGAAGTGCTATACCCAAATGTATATCCATCCTTGATCTTTTGTTTCAGAAAGGACAAAGTGTTGTGTGCCTGATTGCAACTGCATTTGATTTAATAATGACTTCTATGTAAAAAGAGGTCTCAGAAGGGGTGGCCCAGAGCCCCTCTTTCTAAAGCTGTTTTAGAATTGAAGTCCCCTCACAGTGCTGAAGGAAAGGATTCCAGTGGTATTTTCTTCCACCATAGTTATCAGCACTCATATTTACAAAACATTTTGTCCTTTTGTGTAGGGGGATGCTAGGTGGCAGTTAAATTTTAGCTAAGATAATTATACTCCAGTGGCTGAAATTTTTCACTTCTTTTAAAGTAGTCCAACTGTGGTAAGCATTCTTTCTTCTCATGTTTCTCCACTGAGTTCTAAAGCCACCAAGTCTTGGCTAGAAGGAATGGTTGAGGAAGAGGCTCTTCTGATTAAGCCAATACTCTGATTAATTTAGGTTTCTTGTTAAAGTCCTTTTAGTTATGTCTTGCCTGTGTCCTCAGTCACTTCAGTCATGTCCTACTCTGTGATGCTATGGACTGTACCATGCCAGGCTTCTCTGTCCATGGAATTTTCCAGGCAATAACACTAGGGTGGGTTGCCATTTCGTCCTCTAAGGGATCTTCCCAACCCAGGGAACAAACCCACATCTTCCGTTTCTCCAGCATGGCATGATGATTCGTTACCCAATGAGCCACCTGGGAAGCCCTAGTCATATCTTATTACAATCTTTAAAAATAGTGTGTAAATGCAGCAAATGGAATGTTACCCAATTGTTGATGGCTGACACACACTCAGGATCTGAGTGCATTATCTGAATGCAGTTTCTGGACAGAACTTTGCAAACTGGCAGCTGGTAGACTCTCCACTCATCTTCTCTGAGTTCTTTCTTAGTTGGATTCAAATCTCAGTTTCTTTAGGTACTAGTTTATCTTGGGCAAGTTCTTTATTTTCTCTGAACCTCAGACTTACAATCTACATAAAGAATAATAATTACCTCAAAGGGATGCTGGGAAGACTAAATAAGTTAATTCATATCAATGTCTTAGCACAATGTCTGGTGAGTGCAAGTGCTAAGTCTATCATTAACACACCTTCTTTAAATTTGAGTGTTTGATCTCAACACATACTTTGAAAACTGCTTTCCTTTAGGTAAATACCACATAAATCAAATAGTTTTCTTGCCATTTGCCTCTCTTTTGATAAGACAATTTCGTTGTAACAGAGGGAAAACTATTATAGCTGGCTGGCTTTGGATTGGTGGCACATAAAATTGTTTTGTGTAATTTAACAGATGTAATAGATATTTTATAAAGAGTGAAAAATCACTTGGTTAAGTTTGATGAATTCATGTGTAAATGTAAGACAGACTGATTGGTTGACTCGAGAACAAGAATTTCAAATGTCTATTTTGGATTTACAGAAATCTTTGGTAATCGGCACTATTACTTTGATGGCTTTCCACAGTCAAGTGGCCAATGACTGAAGTTTGTACCTTGTTAGGCCGCCTTTTTGTCCTTTTCCTTCTTTCTCTCCCTTCCTTCCCCTAGAGGGGCATGACAAAGGGAAATAGGAAGAAGCTTGTTTGTTCACTCTCTGGTCCCTCTCTTTGGCCATCCTCTCAATGGTGGAAGGTCAGTGAACAAAGGTCACCGTGCAGGGCTCCCACATTAAACACCCTGACCTCACTGCCAAATCGCTTTTCCAGAAAGTGCCACCAGATCATGTGTCACTTTTATGAACTTTTGGTCTGGCAAACCTGATGCTGTGTGTCACCTTCTTGGTGAAAATGTGTGCTCTTTAAAAGCAAACACTATGGATGGATAGAAGTTTGTGTCTAGTCTCACTTCAAGAAATTTTTTCACTTCTTTCTTAAAAATGGAAAGTATATTTGAAATACAGTATCACAGCAGGAACCTAGAATTTATAGGTTTGCACCTTATTAGGATATTATATCCAAATAATGCACCATAACCAAGTTACAGTTAATGAAACGTTCATTGTAATGAACTCATTTAGGAAGTATGCTTGACTTTCAATGATTGGAAGAGGTCTATATTTTGATAAAAGAGTTTGATTCCTATAAACATCAAGTGCATGTTTTGTTCACCTAAACCAGCTTTTATTGCCTTGAAAGCATTTGCTTTAATCTTATTAAAGTACATAGTGGTATAATGCTTAGAATTTTGGCTTCACTAAAATGAATAAATACGCTTTACATTTAACTTTTGAAACATTTGAAAGTTTATTTTTTATGCTTTAATTAATAGTTGAAAATACTATTAATACTCTTCCATCCTTTAACCTCCAAAGCTAATTCATTAATAATAAGACAAATCAATTATGTAAAGTTTAAAAACAAAATAAAATTTAAAAAAATAATAATAATAAATCACATCTTCCCCCTGCCCACCCCAATCAAACCAGGCATTAAAGCATGTTGTAGTTGTCAATACATGCATCGGCATCATGATTTATTTTTCATTTATATTTATGGAGGAGAAAGACATTCACACTCTTAATTTTTTTAAATGAGTGGAGTTATCATTTGACAACTAGTATCTATGTGTATTTTATACATTCTTATAATTATTAATCTGTTCAATGCTATTATTATCCTTAAGTACACTGAATACATATACTTCATACCTGAAAATTACGACATTTTCAAAAGAAATATTAACACAAAATATGATCATTTTTGGCATTGAGATTACAACTATTAATTCTCATTTAAAAAATGTGTACTCTCACCAAGTCCATTGATGTGTCCTGAGTGTATTTAAGTGATTCAGTTCAGTTCAGTTGCTCAGTTGTGTCTGACTCTTTGCAACCCCCTGGACTGCAGCATGCCAGGCTTCCCTGTCCATCACCAACTCCTGGAGTTTGCTCAAACTCATGTCCATCAAGTCAGTGATGTTATCCAACCATCTCATCCTCTGTTGTCCCCTTCTCCTCCTGCCTTCTAGTTTTCCCAGCATCAGTGTCTTTTCCAAGAAATCAGTTCTTTGCATCAGGTGGCCAAAGTATTGAAGTTTCAGCTTCAGCATCAGTCCTTCCAATGAATATTCAGGACTGATTTCATTTAGGATTGACTGGCTTGACGTCCTTGCAGTCCAAGGGACTCCCAAGAGTATTCTCCAGAACCACAGTTCAAAAGCATCAATTCTTCGGCACTCAGCTTTCTTTACAGTCCAACACTCACAACCATACATGACTATTGGAAAAACCATAGCCTTGACTAGACGGACCTTTGTTGGCAAAGTAATGTCTCTGCTTTTTAATATGCTGTCTAGGTTGGTCATAGCTTTTCTTCCAAGGAGCAAGTGTCTTAATTTCATGGCTGCAGTCACCATCTGAGGTGATTTTGGAGCACCCAAAATAAAGTCTCTCATTGTTTCAATTGTTTTCCCATCTACTTGCCATGATGTGATGGGACCAGATGCCATGATCTTAGTTTTCTGAATGTTAAGTTTTAAGCCAACTTTTTCATTCTCCTCTCTCACTTTCATCAAGAGGCTCTTTAGTTCTTCTTCACTTTCTCCCATAAGGGTGGTGTCATTTGCGTATCTGAGGGTATTGATATTTCTCCTGGCAATCTTGATCCCAGCTTGTGCCTACGTTTAAAACTAACCAAGTTAATTAAGATTTTCAGTAGTTATATTAAAAAAAACTAGCACCAAATTGGAAACAATAACAAGAACCCTATATATACATTTTATGTTTAAAACAACAGTTGAGAACTCACAATGTATTTATTGATTTCAAATCAGAAAAACAGATTTTCACAATGCTAGCTTTGATAAGTTCACTAAATTTCGTTGATGCTTTTATACATAACCAGCAGTTTTTATACTCTAGATTACAGCCAATGGGAATGTTATTTACACATGAGGGAAGTGATGTGTAGTCTACCGAAGGATCAACAACTCTTTCCAGTGGTAGGCAGGTTGTGATTATTTTATAAGGTGAGACCCCCTCATAAATTTACTTTTGACTGGGGCTGGGTAATTAAATATTTTAAATAGTGGTAGGAGATAGTATGCTTTTTCCTCCCCCTCTAGTTTGAATTCACCAGTGCAGTGAATGAAAACCGAAACAATAAAACCTTGAAATGACAAAACCATAGACTTACACCACAGGGGGAAATCTCTAGGAACCAACTTTTAGGCACATTGTAGCTAAAAAAATACCCAAAAGTAGTGCTCTGTCCTGTTTTTACAGATTCCCTCGGAAGGATATGATATAATTTATTCCTTTTAGTTACAGTGATTAAGTTAACAAGACTAATTATATCTGACTTGCTGATGTCCATTTTGATTTTACTGTGGGAGAAACTAGGTATAAATCCAACCTGTACTCATTTAAAGAACAGAACTTCAGTGGCACACTAACAAGACTGTCCTTTTGAGAGAGTCATTTCCTAGGCAGGTTGATAGGGAGTCTAGGGGTCCCCAGGGAGAGAGGGGTCTGGAATTCTCAAGGAGGAAAAAAGGACAAACTTTTTTTCTTTCTCCACATTCCTTAGGATTATATACCAATAATGTATCCTGCCTAAGGACAGTCTTTGGATTCAACCTTCTGTTATCTTAAAATGTAAATTATGGGAGTAGGTTGGAGGAGGTCTTTACAACCTCCAGACATTCTTTGGATTATATAACCTCATTGTTAACACTAGCAAGCGGGTACTCTTTCTACCCCCTTCTGATGCCTATGTCAGAAGCTTTCTCTATCTCCTTTATACTTTAATAAAACTTTATTACACAAAAGCTCTGAGCGATCAAGCCTCGTCTCTGGCCCCGGATTGAATTCTTCTCCTCCGGGGGCCAAGAATCCCGGTGTATTAGCGTGATTCAACAACAACCTTTCACTTTCTACCTGGTTGTCCCAGTCTAGGAAAGCACAACCCCAAAGACTATTTTTGAAGGAGTGAAAATCCATCACTTCTTCCATCCATTACTTATCCAACAATATCTCCAGGAGTTGGCCACCTTTCATGTGGGAACAACATCGAGATGAGCAAGGCAGGGCTACCCTAGTGGTCCAGTGGTTAAGACTCTGTGGAGCACAGGTTCCACCCCTGGTGGGGGAAGTTCTGCATGCCAGGAGGTTCCAGCAGGGGAAAAAAAAAGATGAGCAAGGCCATCCAGTCTGCTAAGTTCACTCAGTAGCAGTCTTATACCAGCTCCCCACCTCCCTGCCTAGGACAATGATGTCAAGTTTGACCCTGACTATGGTAAGCTTTGGGCTTCTCAGGGTAGCAAAGCGGTAAAGAATTCACCTGCCAATGCAGGACAACCCAAAAGATGTGAGTTTGATCCTTGGGTCTGGAAGATCTCCTGGAGAGGGAAATGGTTCCAGAAGGAAATCTATTCCAGTACTCTTGCTTGAAAAATTCCATGGACAGAGGACACTGACGGGCTACAATTCATGGGGTCACAAAGAATCAGACACAACTGAGTTTACATGCACATGATAAGCTTTGAGACTAGGTGTTGAATAGTTACCTATAGAGTTAACCTTGCAGATGTGAAAGGACTTCACTCTTGCCTCTGAGCAGCTTATTCTTAAAGATAACCCTGAAAGGGATGTACAAGTTAAGTTGTTGTAGGTCATCTTTTCTTTACCTGAGAAGGTATTTATTAGATTTCTTTCTTCCATGTCCTACTGCTTAGGGTGAAGTTTCTGAGAAAAACTCGGATAATCTGAAACCCTGTGGGTGGTAGGATAGGGATCACCTATCTTGAGGGGATCCCGGGCACATGAGAGGTTGGAGAAATATCAGGAGGGGATCACAGTGGGCAGAAGAGCCAGAATTTCCAGAGTGCTTACCACACGCCAGGCATTGTCCTAAGGCATTTTATGTATGCTGATTCATTTAATTCTCATAAAAATCTCATGAAGTAGATGCTACAATCATCCCTCTTCTGCAGACAATAAAACTGAGGTAAGAGAAGTTAAATAATCCCAAGATCACAGTGAATGACAGAGTAGATGACAGCATGGGAGTTTCAACCCA
This sequence comes from Bos indicus, assembly GCF_029378745.1. NCBI lineage: Eukaryota > Metazoa > Chordata > Mammalia > Artiodactyla > Bovidae > Bos > Bos indicus. The sequence goes on from NC_091768.1 coordinate 49,940,910, forward strand.
GCTAGCCTAACTCTCGGAGAAGGCAATGGCACCCCACTCCAGTACTCTTGCCTAGAAAATCCCATGGATGGAGGAGCCTGGTAGGCTGCAGTCCATGGGGTCGCTAGAGTCAGACATGACTGAGCGACTTCACTTTCACTTTTCGCTTTCATACATTGGAGAAGGAAATGGCAACCCACTCCAGTGTTCTTGCCTGGAGAATCCCAGGGATGGTGGAGCCTGGTGGGCTGCCATCCATGGGGTCGCAGACACGACTGAAGCGACTTAGCAGCAGCAGCAGCCTAGCTCTAGAGCTAGGGCAGTACTGTCTATTCACCTGATTCCTTTTGGAGAATAGCAAAGACCTGGGGGTGAGAAACTATGGTGGGAAAAGAGCCAAGAAAAAGAGTGTAGGAGCCCCACCAGCTACACCACAAACTTCAGTTCTATTTCAGATCAGTTTTACAGTCTATTCGGAGAAGGAGATAGTTTTGATACCAACTCTCTCCCAGTAAGTAGGAGTCTGTGTTTTATCTCAATTCTGCTAAGTCATGCTACTTTAGATAAAATTTATCTTTTCTCTACATCTCAGATTAATGTACGAATAAATAAATAGATTCTACTAAAGAAAATAAATGAGTATAGGTATTTTTTAATGTGAAGTAATCATTCTGTAAGGTAGTACATATCATGGGCTTTGATAATTTTTTAATTTAACATGGAAATGAACAAAAACGCTAAGTAGCCCAAATAAAACAACTCTAAATAAAAAAAGCACTTGTAGAATAAAAATTTTTAAAAACTCTTTAAAACAGGTAAGGAATTACTTTAGATTTTTAAAATAATTTTATTTATTTTTGGCTGTGCTGGGTCTTTGTTGTTGCTTGGACTTTTCTCTAGTTGTGACAAGTGGGGGTTCAGTTCAGTTCAGTTGCTCAGTCGTATCTGACTCTTTGCAACCCCATGGACTGCAGCACACCAGGCCTCCCTGTCCATCACCAACTCCTGGAGTTTACCCAAACTCATGTCCATTGAGTCTGTGATGCCATCCAACTATCTCATCCTCTGTTATCCCCTTCTCCTCCTGCCTTCAATCTTTCCCAGCATCAGGGTTTTTTTTCAGTGAATCAGTTCTTCATATCAGGTGGCCAAAGTATTGGAGTTTCAGCTTCAGCTTCAGTCCTTCCAATGAATATTCAGGACCGATTTCCTTTAGGATGGACTGGTTGGATCTCCTTGCAGTGCAAGGGACTCTCAAGAGTCTTCTCCAGCACCACAGTTCAAAAGCATCAATTCTTCAGCACTCAGTTTTCTTTATAGTCCAACTCTCACATCCATACATGACAACTGGAAAAACCATAGCTTTGACTAGACGGACCTTTGTCAGTAAAGTAATGTCTCTGCTCTTTAATATGCTGTCTAGGGGTTACTCTTCTCTAGTTGTGGTGTGCAGGCTTCTCATTGCAGTGGCTTTCTTGTTGCAGAGCACAGACTCTAGAATAGAGGCTCAGTAACTGTGGGGCATGGGGCACAGGCTTAGTTGCCCCACAGCATGCGGGATCCTCCTGGACCAGAGATCCAACACAGGCCTCCTGCACTGGCTGGTATCTCTCAGCCACCAGGGAAGTCTCTATTTTAATTTTTATTTTATGCATAGACCTTATCTCTAACACAAGGTTAAAAGTTGGTGTAATTGTTTAGGGGATTCCTGAGGAAAGATTACTTATGTCCATATGCTCTGACAAGAACAATAACAGTTTTCCCTACCACTATGTAGGCTTCTTTGGTTGAGTGAGTGATTTTTGTCTTTAAATCCATTGTTTTCTAAATCCATAGGAAAGTTTATCATAAGTATATAAGTAAACTGTGGTATCTGGAAAATTGCTTTTCTTTTTTGGAAAGACACTTGTTGAATTCTCTGTTCTAAAATTGGCAATTTTGGCAGGAACATTCTGGGATTGACTTTGGAATCATGCTTCAATTGCATCTATCCTTCACCTTGCCAGTAGAGCTTGGTCACTCACCACCAGCCTGGTGGTGTGTTTTGGAACTTGAAACTTCCATCACTGGGGGTTATTACCACTCGCTGCTCTGGAAAAGCAGAAACTACAGCTGTCAGTAGTTTCCAGGAAAGCCATTCTTCTCACTTTCTTGCTCTGAATCAATAGACAGGTCTGTTATTATGCAGGCCACTGGACAAATATCTCTATGCTGAGGTCCAGCCTTGGGGGGCGGGGGTAGGAAAAGAAGGGAAAAAGGTTGAGCCCAGGGGAATGGCTACTTTTTAGAGTCATGTGACAAACATCAGCAAATCATCTCAAATATTAAAAATGTAAGATAGCATAAATTGTTTTGGAAGGGTCAGGGTTTTGTTGTTTTTGTTGTTGCAACTGGAAAGTTGTTTTTTAGCCCAGTTTCCCTTGAAGGAGCTGGCCCCCTTTTTGACAGCATGGAGTCACCTGATCAAGTTAACAGCAGCAGGGTGCATCACAGGAAGCTATAGAGTCAGCCTATTCGGATGAGTAAAGACCTAATCAAGTGCCATATCAGCAAAGTAAAGTGAAAGAGGATTTGGAAAGAACCACCAATGCCAAGGTTTCCTTTCATGAAATACAGCACAAGTTCAGTCTTCTAAACTCTACATACCTCCGACCTTTGCCTCTTTTATGTCTCTATTTTTCTGGCCTGACAGACCACATGCCAATGTACAACCCAGAATCCCTCACCATCGTGATTTATGACTTACAGCTGCTTCAGTGTCTCAGACGTGGCAGCTGCTTTTCAGATGTCTTCAAACCACAGGGAGAGTGTTAATGTGAACTTGAGTGGCTGCAGAAGAGAAGGAGAAAAGTTGATGAAAAAATCATCTGAATTCAGCCCCAACGCTTTTGATTGATCTTTGCCTTTGGGGCCAAGCAAAATGTTTGGTTTATTTTATAAGCTAATTAGGTGTGTGAAAGGCTACTTGGCATCTGCTATTGACTGGACCCAGCAAAAGTGATCACTAGGCTGGATGATCAATAAGGGATCGATAACAAGCGTGTGATTGGATTAGCCATTTGATCAATGCTGTGTGCTAATATATTAACAAGCAAATTACCCACAGCACTTAAGAGCAGAATGCTGACTCTGATTGCATTACAAACTAGTGAGATCTAATGACCTGCCAAGTGCAAGGGGTTAGTTATACAAATCAAGATCTGAAGGTATTTTTTTCCTGGAAGATTTCTCCCCCACCAGAGAAAATGCTTTCTTAAGTGAGATTCAAATTAAATTACAATTAGCAAGCAGTTGCACTGGGACACCTAATTTCCCATCAAGTATCATTCATGAGGAAGAGGGCTTGGGAAGTCCAGAAAAACTAGCCTGGAGAACTTCTAGGAAAAGCTGGGTAAATATCAGAAATGGCAAACACAAAGAATGCCAGAGTAGTCACTAATATTTCTCCAATAAAATTTTGGTAAATGTATTCCTAGGTTGGATATATAGAGCCCTTTCACACTAGAATCTAATGGTGCTTAATCTTTATCAAAATCATAGGTTTCTTCCAAGCTTACATTTTTGTTTTATAGTAAGCTATTATCTTAATTCAGTCTCAAAATGGGTAAGCAATGAGAGATATCTGTGTATGTGTGTGTGTGTGTTCACACACATGTGCCAAATGCACAGTGTGAAGGATTGTGGCTAACAGCAAAAGTGCTCTTTCAAAAGAGAAAAAGAGAAAGAAAATTACATGTCATAGGACGTGAGGAGTGAAGACAATGTCGTCCACGTCCTAACTCTGCAGAATTTATTTCTATTCGATGATTCACTATATCAGCGACCTCACGAGAGTAAAAAGCCACAAAGCAGAGCTTCTCCCCTCCTGCTTTTGCCATGATTAGGTGAACCATTTATTCAATTGACTGTGCTCTTTCTGATTCCCTAAGTGGAGACCAGGCAAGCCTTTGCTCACTTTCTCTCTTAATCCTTTTCCTTTTGAGAAATCTTTTTTCCCTTTGCTTGAGGGAAGCTGAACCGATTAGTCTGAATTCTCCAGTGTTATTTGCAGACTCGAAAGGTCTCCCCGGGCCCAGAGGCAGAGTGGCAGCCGAGCCTTGGTGAGGTGAGGCGAGCGGCAGCTGACAAAACAGGCTGCCTGGCCTGGCGAGCTGGGGGCCGGGAGGGGACAGGCTGTCAATCAGCATCAAAGAAGCACAGGCAGGGAATGTAATATCTGATGGAGCCCTGTCAGTGCCCAGACTTTAAGGTGAACCAGGGTTGATTTGCCAGAGGCTGAACTGCCTAGGACCTCGGGGTGGGGTGGGGTTGGGGGTGGGGGGAAGCTGTAGGCAGATTTTCCCACTTGCCCTGCATTTGGTGGGCTTCAGTGTCTATACCATCCTGTGTAAGTTTTTGTACCCAAGCTCCAAGTCCAGTGCCATCGTGAGTACCTTGTGACGGTTCTGTGAGAACTATCGTTCCGTTTGAGTAAATCTGCTGATAGTCAATGATCACAGTGATGACAGTCCTCTCACATCCATTCCTCTGTGGTGGTGCCTTGTTTGACAAGCCCTGTGCCACGTTTTTAAATACTTTTTTCTTGTGCTTACCAAAGCATAATGTACAGGAAGCCAGCAATATACAGCTAAAGAGGTTAACTCCGTTTAAACATGGAAGTATGTGAAACTATGAAGCATCACATTTATTGTTGATGGAATCTCACTCACTACTTCACCAGCAATGAGATTTTGTAAATAAGTGACACAGCTTTGGGATCGATGTGTCTACACTTCAGTGGCACATGTGTGTAACCATATAACAGTCTATGCTATTAATTCCTTCAGTCATCAGTGATTACATTCACGGTAAGAAGTAATGTACTTTAAACCTACAGTGAAGGCCCACCTAATGGATCATGTATTTGCCAAAAACCTTAAAGAGTTAAAGAATATTTTGCATTTCATAAATTAAGACAGGTGACTATAATGCTATAAAGACATATTGTCATGTTGCTGGATATGCCTCTGACATGATTCTACTCTCCTTCTGCCTTGTTATTAATCTGAGCTTTAAGTACTGTTGTAAATATTTCTCCAGGAAGAACCAGCTGCCCGGCTCTGGGTGATAATAATTGTAATTATTTAAGTGAGAAAGCATTGGAGGACAAGATTCCTGCTTGACACTGTGTCTGATTCTGTAATATGCTGTTTTGCAGGAAGAACCTAGAGGAAGGGAGAATGATGTTAATAATAGGCAAAAAAGAAACTTGCCAGTGTTCAGTACTTTGTTTAGGAATTTGTGATTGTTTTGCCTGGGAAAGAAAACACCTTTTAAAAAAATATTTTTATTTATTTATTTTTATTTTTGGCTGCGCTGGGTCTCTGTTGCTGTGCATGGGCTTCCTCTAGTTATGGTTTGCAGGCCCTAGAGCCCAGGACCAGCAGGTGTGTCACCTGGGCTTAGTTGGCTTAGTTACCCCATGGCATGTAGGATCTTCCCAGACAACAGATCGAACCCATGAACTCTGCCTTGACAGGCAGATTCTTAACCACTGGACCATCAGGAAGTCCCAGAAAACATCTACAGTGACTTGATAAGCATAATCATTTGAATCTATTACAGCCAGAGCATCATCTAAAGTATATATATATATCTTCCAATCAATAGTTTTTTTTTTTTTAATAAAAATATCTGTTTGGTTTCTAAACTGTCTCAATTAACCTCTTCCTTATTAAGTTTAGTAACAGTGAATACTGAAGATTTAATGTCATATTTCCCATCAGTTTGAAGATACGTGTGTTTCAGAATCTGTTTTCCTCAGATCCAGCTGAATGTTATAGAGTCCAATGTGGCCCCGTCAGTATGAGAATGAAAGGCCTGCTCTTTTGCCTGCTTTCATCCTCATGAGAAAATTCATCTTCTGCAGACAAAGCTTATAGTCTTGAAAGCTCCAGTGGGCTGGACTATGACTTGGTTCCAGTAGATAACTCAAGTGTTATCCTGTGAAGCACTGATGATTAAGACAAAAAGATAGGGATGAGTGGTTAGCTGAAGCATGCATGAGTGAGAAGCTTAGACAAGAAGGGAAATGGCTCTGGTAAGAAAAATAGTACAAAATACTAGTTAGGGGTCTTTACACCCATTGAAAGTGAAAGTGAAAATCTCTCGGTCATGTCCGACTCTTTGCAACCCTATGGACTATACAGTCCATGGACTTCTCCAGGCCAGAATACTGGAGTGGGTAGCCTTTTCCTTCTCCAGGGACTCTTCCTAACCCAGGGATAGAATATTTGCAGGTCTCACCCATTGCAGGTGGATTCTCTACCTGCTGAGTCACAGGGAAGCCCAAGAATACTGGAGTGGGTAGCCTGTCCCTTCTCCAGCGGATCTTCCTGACCCAGGAATCAAACCAGGGTTTCCTGCATTGCAGGTGGATTCTTTACCAACTAAGCTATCAGGGAGGCTCATTACCCTATTAGGATGGCTATTATTAAAAGCACAGAAAATAAGTACTGGCAAGCATATGGAGAAATTGGAACCCTTGTACACTGTTGGTGGGAGTGTAAAATAGTGCAGTCACTATTGGAATAGGATGCTGATTCTTCAAAAATTAAAAATGGAATTAACACATGCTCTAGCAGTTTCACTTCCGGATATAGTTCCAAAACGACCAAAAGCAGGGATTTGAACAAGAATTTGTACACCCATGTTCAATGAAACGTTATTCACGGTAGCCAAAAAGGATAATAAGCAACTCAAGTATCCATTGACGGATGAATGGGAAAACAAACTGTTGTATATAATATAATGGATAATATTCAGCTTTAATAAGGAAGGAACTCTGATGCAGGCTGCAACTTGGATGAACCCTGAGAACATTATGCTAAGTGAAATAAGCCAGTCACGAAGGACAAATGTTATATGATTCTGCTTACAGGAGGTGTCAAGAGCAGTCAAATTCAGAGACAGAAAGAAATAGGATGGTGCCAGAGGCTGGGAGGGGACAGAAATGAGGAATTACTGTTTCATGGGTACAGAGTAGTTTCAGTTTGGGAATATGGAAAAAAAGTTCTGAAAAAGGATCATGGTGATTACACAACAGTGTGAATGTTCTTATTGTCACTGAACTCTGCACTAAACAATGGTGAGAACGGTAAATTTTATGTTATACATATTGACCACAATTAAGAAAATACTAGGTAAGGAATAACCTACAGAAATTCCTGTGACCTTCATACATCTCCTCCAGAGTTTTTGAGCAGAGGAGGGAAACAGCCACCTGCCAGAATGCGTGGCGCATGTTTCCTCCTTCCCCAGGAGTCAGGCTGGAGGGGATTATTTTTCATTCCTATGCTTCCCATGGCTGCCTGGGAGTGAAGTTTGAAGGCAATGCTGAACAAGAACTTGAACGAGTCATGCTGACCTCAATCAGCTTTCCTGAGTAAGGTTTACAATTCACACAGGTGAACCCTGCCTACTAGAAATATCACCTACTGCACTGGGAGGCCACAGTAAATGGAATTATAAATCACTTTTTAACTAATTCAGTAAATATTTACTACGAAATTATGTGCCAGACTCTATGATTGGTCTCATTTTACTCAAAATCAAGTCTCATATTCTCAGTAGAAGTTGTGGTTATTCAGTCTTTGATCAATTACTATCTACAAAGACTGCCATGACAATGTTTAATGACTGTCTCAGGGCTTGTTGAACCCATCCATCTTGGTTTTTCAGAATAGAATAAACCTTTAAGATATCACATTAATTTTTTTGACATAATTGTATGAAATCCAGTTGGATTTTATATTTTGAAAACCAGGGAAAATAAAATATTCTCATTATCCAGAAAGTGAATATTAATTTCTATGTCACCTGATCTTGCAGGTGGTGCAGTGGTAAAGTATCTGCCTGCCAATGCAAGAGACATGAGTTTGGTCCCTGGGTCAGGAAGACCCCCGCTAGAGTAGGAAATGGCAAACCACTTCTTGCCTAGAGAATCCCATGGACAGAGGAGCCTGGCAGGCTACAGTTCATGGGGTTGCAAAGAGTCAGACATGACTGAGCGCCTAAGTACAGGACTATAACCCCAACCAATCAATGTCCTTTAAAGTTGTCACTGGTCAGTTAGCTCTGAGTTGTCTAATATTTTTTTAATCCAATTTATATATTTTTCTGGAGAAGGAAGTGGCGACCCACTTCAGTATTCTTACCTGGAATATTCCATGGACAGAGGAGCCTGGTGGGCTACAGTCCTTGGGGTCACAAAGAGTTGGACACGGTTGAGTAATACTTATACTTTTGCCATGGCCTTTTAGAGGACCAAGAACTTCATTAGCATATGAATATTGCTGGATGATCCTGATAAAAACTGTTTCTTTGAGGCATATAGCACCCGCAGTTTATATAGCAGTTTTACTTACTGTCCTAAACTGACTATCTTATGCTCCTACATTTTGAAATTAACTTTTATTCTTATATTTTAACCAAGACACTGAAAGTTTAAATATCTGTCGAAAGTCACATTCTTAAATAAACCTGGAGAAGGACTTTATGATGTCTTCCCTCTCAGGCTACTAGCAGTGCTTTTTCCCATCACATTTCACTACTGTATCCCTATCTTGGACATATCTCTGTAGACTCAGACAGAACCTGGGGATGACCCACTGAATCAATTTCTTTTGTAGACTTTCCAGGTTTCTGTCTAGCTCCAAATTGAACTGGCTAAAATAAATGTTGGAACCATTCATCTTTGTTTGACAGAATGGAATAAACCTTTAAGATATCACATTATTTTTTGACACAATAGTGTGAAATCCAGTAGGATTTTATAGTTTGAAAACCAAGGAAGACAAATTACAAAAATATTCTCACTATCCAGAAAGTGAATATTAATTACTATATCACTTTTAAATAATTTATATTGTTATTCACATTAATACATTGTTGATGATGATAGTTTCTTAGTACTAACTTTGGTGAAACATTATATTTGAAGTATAGATGCTGCTGCTGCTAAGTCACTTCAGCGTGTCCGACTCTGTGTGACCCCACAGACGGCAGCCCACCAGGCTCCCCCTTCCCTGGGATTCTCTAGGCAAGAACACTGGAGTGGGTTGCCATTTCCTTCTCCAATGCAGGAAAGTGCAAAGTGAAAGTGAAGTCACTCAGTCGTGTCTGACCCTCAGCGACCCCATGGACTGCAGCCTTCCAGGCTCCTCCATCCATGGGATTTTCCAGGCAGGAGTACTGGAATGGGGTGCCACTGCCTTCTGAGTAATACCTATAAAAGCATAAAATAATAAAAAAATAAAAAACTCAAGTAATGCCCAAGGAAACAACTTGCATTTTGTTTTACTTAATTAGAGTTAAGTAGGGAGAGCTACAAATTTCTTTTCATGAATTAAGAATTTTTGATAATATGCCAAGAAAATGAATATGTAATTCATATAGAAGCTGTCATCTAGCTATAAAACGTCATGTAATTCTAGCTGTTATGGGATTTTATATTGAAAACGTTATAAATATTACTGCTTACTATTTCTGGAGAAGGCAATGGCACCCCACTCCAGTACTCTTGCCTGGCAAGTCCTGTGGACGGAGGAGCCTGGTGGGCTGCAGTCCATGGGGTCGCTAGGAGTTGGCTACGACTGAGCGACTTCACTTTCACTTTTCACTTTCATGCATTGGAGAAGGAAATGGCAACCCACTCCAGTGTTTTTGCCTGGAGAATCCCAGGGACGGGGGAGCCTGGTGGGCTGCCATCTGTGGGGTCGCACAGAGTCAGACAGGACTGAAGTGACACAGCAGCAGCAGCAGCAGCTTACTATTTCTTTCTTTTTTTTTTTTCCCCTCACCAGTTCCCTGACCAGGGATTGAACCTGGGCCATGGGAGTGAAAGCCTGGAATCCTAACCATTAGGCCACTAGGGAACTCTCACTGCTCACTATTTCTATGCATTTAGAAGTGATTTTTTACACAAACATTTATATATGCATTTAGTGCTGATAATGCAAAATGTACCCTTGGATGTACCACCTAAAAACCAGCCTTTTCAGAAAAGTTAGGGATGCTTTTAAGGAGAGTTATAAGCATCTGAATGCAGAGTTCCAAAGAATAGCAAGAAGAGATAAGAAAGCCTTCCTCAGCGATCAATGCAAAGAAATAGAGGAAAACAACAGAATGGGAAAGACTAGGGATCTCTTCAAGAAAATTAGAGATACCAAGGGGACATTTCATGCAAAGATGGGCTTAATAAAGGACAGAAATGGCATGGACCTAACAGAAGCAGGAGATATTAAGAAGAGGTGGCAAGAATACACAGAAGAACTGTACAAAAAAGATGTTCACGACCCAGATAATCACGATGGTATGATCACTCACCTAGAGCCAGACATCCTAGAATGTGAAGTCAAGTGGGCCTTAGAAAGCATCACTATGAACAAAGCTAGTGGAGGTGATGGAATTCCAGTTGAGCTATTCCAAATCCTGAAAGATGATGCTGTGAAAGTGCTGCACTCAATATGCCAGCAAGTGGTCATGTGTGGATGCAAGAGTTGGACTGTGAAGAAAGCTGAGCACCAAAGAATTGATGCTTTTGAACTGTGGTGTTGGAGAAGACTCTTGAGAGTCCCTTGGACTGAGAGAAGATCCAACCAGTCCATTCTAAAGGAGATCAGCCCTGGGTGTTCTTTGGAAGGAATGATGCTAAAGCTGAAACTCCAGTACTTTGGCCACCTCATGTGAAGAGTTGACTCATTGGAAAAGACTCTGATACTGGGAGGGATTGGGGGCAGGAGGAGAAGGGGACAACAGAGGATGAGATGGCTGGATGGCATCACCGACTCGATGGAAATGAGTTTGAGTGAACTCCGGGAGATGGTGATGGACAGGGAGGCCTGGCGTGCTGCAATTCATGGGGTCGCAAAGAGTCGGACACGACTGAGTGACTGAATTGAACTGAGGGATGCTTAGCATTTGCCCCTAACTGCCGTTGACATGCCACCATGCACTCTGGCTATGACATTGCAAACCAGCTGATATCAAGGGAGAGCAGCAAAAAAGGGGACAATCTGGATAGCAGAGACCCAGTGGCATCCGAGCAATGTTGTCCTCTCTAGCTGGATTCTGTTTTCACACCAAAAGGGCTATAAATGAATTCTAGCCACCAGCAGCTTCATTCAGGCATTTTTTTGTTGTTCAGTCACTAGGTTGTGTCTGACTCTTTGTGATCCCCACAGGCCTACAGCCAGCCAGGCTCCTCTGTCCACAGGATTTCCCAGGCAAGAATACAGGAGTGGGTTGCCATTTCCTTCTCCAGGGGATCTTCCTGACCCAGAGATTGAACCTGGGTCTCTTGTATTGAAAGACAGATGAGCCACCTCATTCTTGCATAAAAATACAAAACTATTCATAAGGAAATGTTTGTAAACATAAAGCATATATTAATTCACAGAAACAAAAGATGTAGGTGAGGGATGAGATTAATAACCATTAATAGATAAAACTATTAATATTAGTCAATACATATTTTTGCTCAAATGTATTCACTCTTAATAATTACTTCAATGTAATTTCAATAGCTCAGCTTACTATGTCCTTCAGTCAATACGAAAGATAGAGTGCTGTACCAACAACCCATTTTTCTTTTATTTAGCTTTTATTTATCTTCCTTTTTTAGTATATAAAATATATACATTTTAACATTTATATAACATCATCAATAAAATACCAGTTTTATCTTCATTCCTGGGTATGAATACTCCTTGACTCATTTCAGGATATGAATTATACAAGCCACAGACTCTTTCTTCCCTATTACATAGGATGCTGGCTTGCCTTTTGTATTTGCAATCTGTATGCTGAATAAATTGGTGTGTTTCTTTCCCTTGAAGAGGCTACATATTTCATACATATGTGGCAGTTGTAGGTACATATGTCTGCTGTAGGTACAACTCACATTCATCGCAAGTAATTACATAGAAAGGGTTATAGTGAGCAAAGTGAGTTGATAAAAATGATAATGCGAGGCTCTATATTTATTCATTTGCAATGATTTCCACATCAACTTCACTCAGTTTATAAATCTAAACATTAGTTCTCTTGCTGTCAGCACTTCAGACTCCACCTGGGATCAGTCAGCCAAGCTGTGCTTTCTGCCTCCTAGAATCATCATGCAAAATAAGATTCTGCATTTGGAATGTAGCTGACAGGTTGGTTGATGATGCACCAGACAAAAAGGAATGCATTTTCCCTACTCAGCTGTATAAGCTCTCTTGTTCCACAGGCTTATTTCTTTAGCAAGAAAAGCAGATGCGACTTAAGTAGCACAGGCAAGGAGGTGGTGGAGAAAGAGCCCTTCTTTCATAAGTACATTTTAAATTACCACACCTTTTTCTTGTCTTATAAAGTACCTAAGTACGTAAAATTTCCTAGTGCTCAAAAGCTAATTAGGTCTGCTATCTTTATTCCTAAAAGAAAAAATTACGTGCAAATTTTGCATAATTAAATAAAGGATGCAATAGATTTTCTAAAGAATCAATTTTGTCCAACTTATAATTCTTTTCCTTTGAAATTTCACTTTTTTTTTAACCTTAGAATTGTTTTATTTCCTGTAGCAGTAATTGTGTTGGAATTTATCAAGCTGCTTCTCTTAAGCATGCTACTCATGTGTTACTTACTTCTAAGGGGTAGAATAGTAAATTCACAGATTCTTTCCTACTTGAGGCTCTACTACCACTCATTCATACAGTTCTTTTCTATTTGATCTTTATATTTCACAAAAATAATTATTAAGACATGACATTCTCTTTTACTAGTCAAAGCTGATATCTTGAAAACATAACAACTTCAGAAGTCAAGAAATCCTCAGAACTAGGTTGCTAATCGCTTCTATGCTGAAGTAGCAGGCTTCATTAAACAGAAATCCAACCAATAATGAATTTGGTTGGGTATCAGTAATTGTTGTGACAGATAGCACACCACTAAGCTGATTACATACACAGCAGCTAGAAACTTACCCTATTAGAAGTGGCATGGAAGTGACTAACAACCGAATTCTGAGTATTTCTTGAGTTTTGAAGTTGTTACTTTTTCAAGATGTCAGGTTTGACTAGTAAAAGAGAATGTCATGTCTTAATAATAATTATTTTTGTGAATTTTAGTATTTTTGCATGTGGGTTTAACAAAAATATGAATGGTAATTCTTTCATAAAGAAATATGCCACTTATATGTTTGAAGTTTACTTTTGAATCATTCTCTCTGCTGTCTCCATCTCCTCTTCTCTCAAATACGAGTTAATCTGTTTATTTAGATTAGACAGCAGATCAAATAAAGTACCAAATAATAGTCTGAGAAGCTGAGGAGAGTTAAAAGTTACTCTGTTGTCCAAGATGGAAAAATAGACTATTAAGAGTGATATCTTGGCAAGAGATAATTATATTTCCTTTGATATTTTACCTACTGTACCAAAATACATAAAATCATCCTGGATACTTCATATTATTTTTTAACTTTGTACATTTATTATTAAAGTAGTATTTACCTATATAATTTTTACCTTACTAATGAGAATATGCTTATAAAATTTTATTAAATCTAAAAGAAATACTTTTTAAGATTTCTTTCCTTCACCCAAGAAAGATATCTACATCTTAAAGTGGAATGAAATATATGTCTTTTAATATGTCCTGTTCTTGTACTGGCCCTTTGAAAAGTCAGTTCATTAAACCATTACTCTGGACTATGTTCTGAGCTTCTAATAGAGCAAATTTAAAGAATCTAAAGCAAAGATAATACTCTGACACAGAGTCAATGGCTGTGCGATGGGAGAGGTCCATTGGCTGCGAGTTGTCATCTCCACTGCTGGTTTCTCATGCCATTGGGGTTCATATGGTTCATAGGACAGCACCCTGGGGAAACTTTTTCATTCTTTATCTCTTTCCTTTCGAACAGCCAAGATTAGGCTTGCATTTGTGGCTGTTTCTAACAAATGCATGCTGACAAAATCCAAAAGCTGATCTTTCCCTGGAACCATAGCATTAGTGAAAAGCAAAACAAAATAAAAACAAATCCTAACTGCTTTACTAAAACAATTTGGGGTTGGTGATTTAAGGCGCAGGGCCTTGGAACAATATCTGGCACAAAATTTACACTCAATAAGTAAGTGTTGAATTAAATCATGGAATAAACATTTAACTATCAATAACTTCAGCAACTTTTAGGAATGGTCCTGTGATTCATATTTTTATCCCCAAAGGGGTTATTTAGTCATTTAACAATAATTTACAAGGCTGTCATCCTGTGTAAAGCTGTAATAGCCACTCCAGGGGATACTAAAGTGGATACATCATAATATAAGCATACTGATAACTGAATTATCATAATATTTATATAATTCCTAATGTTAAGTGGAATGAAAACACTATGAAAGAGATCCAGATAAAGTAAGTGTAAGGATAACTGTTAGTTATTCCCTATTGTAGCTAATGTGTGTCTCCCAAAGAGTCACTGTTGATATACCCTCCTAATAAAAACTACTACTTACTTAAACTATCACCACAGAGCACTTTGTAGATGTCAGGTACTTTGCTTCTATCATTTCTAATTTACTCAACAATCCAGCAAGGATTGTTAACGTCATTGTTCTCATTTTAGTTGAGGAAATGAAGGTCCAGAGAGGTTAAAAAGGAAATTTTCTCAAAGTCACATAGCTGCCAGCTCCAGATATACTGTCTCACATTGCTGTAAGAGAAAGACTCACCAAATTCTTGCCTCTGCCTCTTTCCTCTTTCTATAACCCAGGCCACTTTCTTCTTACAGGCTCAGCTTGTCCCCTCCAACCCCACTCAGTCCCTCTCTCTAGGAAAACAAGATTTAAGACTGACATATATATATACTACCATGTGTAAAATAGCTAGTGGGAAGCTGCCATAAAGCACAGGAAGTCCAGCTCAGTGCTCTGTGGTGACCTAGATAGGTGAGTTGGGGGTGGGGTGGGAGGGAAATCCAGGAGGGAGGGGTATATGTATGCATATGGCTATTTCACTTAACTGTACAGCAGAAACTAACACAATGTTGAAAAGCAATTTTATATATATATATATAAGATACTCTGGCGTAGCACTCTGAATCTCAGCTCCCAGTTACTTCCAATGCTTGTCTGGGAGGAACAAGAGAGTTCTGGGTTTCTTCTTTGTCCCTAATTATCCCCTCATGATAATTTTTACCCTCTTGTTCCCAGTGCCCAAATTCTGTATGGATTATCTAGCAATCTAGTCCTTTTAGGACTAGGTCCTGACTTGTCCTTGTCATCCCTTTCTTTAGCCCAGAATCCTTCCCTTGAACTCCCCTGGGGAGTCTGAAGTAAAGCCACCCAAGGACAGAGTTCACAGTGGATCTCCTGGCATTGCCAGCTTAGATGCCTCTGTGCTGAAGATTCCCAGACATGGTCCATGGGTCCGTTAATGGTGGGGCTCCTGCTCCCCTCTCTGTACTCATCCTCGTACCCCAAACCTTAGTCATACTGACCTGCTTGCAAATCTCTGAAATTGGTCTGTCCACTTTTCCCCAGAGGACCTGGCATAAATTGTTCGCCCTGCCTGGCTACTTTCCACCACTCTTCTGTTTTCTGTGTCTGCTCTTATTTAAACATCACCTCCTCTAGGAAGCCATCCTTTGGTTTCTCAAGTCGCTCTGGGTTTGCTCCTCAGTCTCCCTACTGGGCTGAGAGCAATCTGAGGACATCATTGTTGTATCTCCAGAAACGAAGCCAGGATCTAGCACACTCCTGACACTTCACAAATATTTTTTCATTTATAAAACTACTTACAAGGAAATTTACAAGGACCATAAAAATCAACAAGCAGTACTTGGATGACACTGATCTTCAGTTCCTTGATACAGGAATTTCCCCACTGATGCCATATTCTAATATACTAGCTGACTCTCATGAATCTTGTAGGCAACCATGAGAATTTGAGTTCCAGCATTCAAGTCCCTCCTGCTGGGAGAATTATTTCAACTCACCATTGTTTCAAGGACTTATGGGACACATTATTGTGATTTGCAGATGAGGAAACTGGGACCCAGAGAAATGTCAGATGCTGTTATGACAAGCCTCAATTAATGGAAGATTTGAATTTATGTTCGGTTCATACATTCTTTTTTCATAAATATTTCTACTGAGATAGAATGTCAACACTTAGGATATGCTACTAATTAAGATGATTCTAGGTCTGTAAGTCTGATGAATGGCAAAGCATTTCTTAGAAATTTAAAAGATTATTTACATGGATATATTCCTAGGAAAACATCTGTCTTCTGCAAATGGAAATAATAAAACCCACTAAATTACAGTAGTGCAAAATATAGAAGGTGGCAGATTTATAGATACTACTGTTGACAGGTCACCTGCTACCCCTCCTTGTCCACCTTGTGGGCCATCAGTTTGCCATTCTCTGAGCAATGCTATTTTGAGAAGAGAGAATCTTTGTCTGTGAGCAGTTATAGCAAACCCAGAGGATGCAGTGAGTATGTCAGTGGAATGGAGCCATCGTCTGAAACATGGCAGGAGTTCTCTGGTGTTAGGAACATGCTGTCCTTTACACTTTGTAGAAATCTACTAAGCAGTTATCATTCTTTAAATAAAATTGTCTTTTAGTGAAAGGAAAAGATTTTACTGTCTGTTGAACTTGTGTTCCTGAGGCTGAATTTGCATACACAGAGAGCTGTTTTAAATAAACAATTTCTGACTGTATAATTGGAAGAAAACAAAAGGAGAGAAAGGTTAAATTTTCTGGTGCACACAAATTGGCACTAATGTTCATTCACTCAGCAAGGTTTTAGAGACCTAGATTATGCCAGGCATTGTGCTGGGCATAATGGAAGTACATGCTGGAAGTACTGAAGATAATGGAGTAAGTGGTGAGCGAGGCACCATCACTGCTTCCACAAGAGCCTTTGAGCTCTAAAAGATGGGGCTGGAAGTGTGTGGGTGTCGGGGGAGGGGACTGGATGCCATTAACCAGGGTGAGATCTTCCTTTTGACCCAAGTCTTCCTTTCTGGATTCTGAAGGCAAAATATCCCCATTAAGAACAATGCAAGGAACAAAATCCTTTCTTTCACCTAGCTCTCTAATTTTCTTCTTAAGTAAACTGATAACTCTCAGCTGGAATCTGCAGCTTCCTGACCATTGGTGAGGGAAGATTAATAAATTGCCACCCTGCCAGGGAGACTTGGGCATGTGTGAATACTTCCCATTCTGTTTGCATTCCCTACTAGAGCTGCAAGTTTGTATGAATTCACACGTAGAGCAGAGAGACATTTCATTCTGGGATGAACTCAGGAGAGGTGAATTAGCCTCCACATTTTAGACAGTTGAATTATTCTTTCATCTTCTTTAAACTGCAAAAGGAAATACATTTCATCCCATGAAAATACATATTCAACCTCTTTTATACAATTGAGTTCATGAGTCAGTCCCCTGTTCTATTTTTATTTACTTATTTGGTAGTTTTGAGGAAATTTCTCCATTTTACTAACCACTTTAAAATCCTTTTCCAGATTAAGATCAACATCTGAGGCTAGAATTTAAACCCCAGAAAAGGTAGTAAGTAAAGAATCTTTAATTTATGAAACTGAACAAGTTGACTTATCCAAACATCTCTAGGGCTTTAATGGGGGATATCTATAATTCTCTGAATTGTATTCCTTTCACAGTGATATTTTGTAATTCCATTCTATTACCCTTGCTTAACATTAATGAGATAAAAAGATCACATTATGGCGATTGATGTTCTTCAAATTGAATGCACGTTTCCATGTACAAAGCTGTCTGCTAATTTAAAAAACATAGCATGTAACATAGAATCATGACCATGGTCATCACTCAGCTGGGACCAGATAGCATTTTTTATCTATTCATTGGATTTAACAAGGCATAAGATGGAAGCAGAATACAAAGTGTGGGTAGATTATCCCATATCCCTCCTTTCGGTCAATTCTTGGCAATCTCAGCAAGGAAACTGAGGCTTCATGTTTCCATGGAAATAAACCTCAAGGTCAAAGGGGCATATGGAAGGTCAGACAATGACAAAGGGACATCTGAGAGGCCATCTGGATGAGTGACCTGACATAATTAGTCATTAATCCCACTCTGGGGAACAATAGAGCTGGCAGAGAGTGTGTTTGGGCTTTGATCGTGGTCTGGGTGATCTCATGGGGAAGAAGGAAAAAAGCCCCACTTGGTAACTAAGCAGATTACCCCGGCATGCTGTTAACTAAAGACGGGGTGGCCGAGGAGGCCAGTGGGATATGCATTTTACATATTAGACTACATTTCCCTTAACTTACCACAGGCTCCTCTAGGGCCATGTGGCTTTCGGATTAGCTTCTGGATAGCATTTTTTACAGTTTACAATGGAAGGAGAGCAAGAGTCCCAAAATACATTGCTTAAAATTCTCAGGCAACAGATGGAAGATAGCTGGAGAGCCAATGGCATTAGCCAGCTTGGTTTACAGGTGTCAATATTTACTAAGCAAAGTTTGCCAGGGTGCCTTTTGGGAAAAAGCAGAGAGAATAGCTAATCAGTAAAACAATAGCAATCAGCCCGTTGTCTGTTTTTAACAGAACGGTTAGAAATATAAGTTGTCTAAAATGATAAGAAGTACTCATCAGCATCTGTCTTTCTCTCAGGCTCTTCTTTTTCATGTTTATTAGTCTTAGCAGACTTTGATCGGCTACCCATCCCGTGTAACTAGAATCCTTCTATTTGCAGCGCTGGTGATGTTTTGAGCTTAATTGTGTGCATTTTTGTAGGATGTGAACATGCTGCTGCTGCTGCTGCTGTTGCTAAGTCGCAGTTCTTATAAATGCACGTATTTCAGCAACTGCTGAAATCATCATCTGCCCCCCAGGGATAACTGATTATACTTACTGGGTAAAGAATGGTAGCCAGATGAGGTAGTAAATATATTGGACCAAGGTCTCTTTGTTAGAATAGCTTTCTGAATAATGACATTTAAAAGTCATTGTGAGCTTTTTAATTTTGAAACTGGAATCTGATTAGTCATTTGGGTGGCATACTCTGGCAAACTACATGTGAGGCTGTCGAAGGAGCACTCACAGAGAGTGGGGAGATGAGACATTGTTGCCCTAACTTTGCCATGAATTTGCTCCAAAATCCCTTTGTGAGCATTTATTTTTATTTTTTGGCCATACTGTGCAGCATGTAGGATATTTGGTTCCCCGACCAGGGATCAAACCCATACCCCCAGCACAGGAAGCAGGGAATCTTAACCATTGGACAGCCAGAGAAGTCCCTGTGAGCATTTCTTTATCTGTAAAAAGATAGGCTGTACTCCATCCCAAATAGCAAATGTACTTCTAATAATGCCAACTATGAGAGATTGGTAGTGCTTACCTCCACATCTACTGAAAATTGAGAAAGACTCTGAGGGGTATCTCTGCTTAGTGAGAAGGACTGATAGGCAATGTATGCCTTTGGTGTGGGAAGAGAAGTGGCGTGTTAAAAACGTGTATCTCCAGATGTGGTTATCTTATATATCACTTCTAGGTCTATTTTGGAGAATTGAGGGAGGGGGGAGGATCATTTATATAAATACTTGTTAAAAGTTGTGGCATATGTTACTGTTAGCAGTAACAGCAGCCATGACACAGGACTCCTGCATCAGAAACCACCTAGAAGTTACGGTGATGGGAAACCAAAGTAGCTTGTTTGCCAATATTTAACTATATTACTTCAAGTAGAACGTGGGCACCTAAGTCATAGGGTCAACTGAAAAATTAAGATGTTAAATCAAGGCTGACTGTAACCAATGATAGAAAACATCCCTTACATGGTATCCTAGATAATTGCTACTTGGTCTTGTTTTTTCCTTTCTTTTGAAAAGTGAATTTTGGAAGTATGTCTTGAGAACTTTAACTATAAATTCAGATGAGTTTTGAACTGATCAATAGCTCTCAATAGCCCTGTTCAAAGTAGCTAGACATAGATAATGTGGGTACATGTCCAGAGATTTTTAAGTCCTGAAGAGAAGTGTGGCATACAGAACTATCAAGATCGCTTTGTATTTTCCCTTCACTAAATGTAACAATCCATTCAGGATGTTGTCCCCACCTCCTTGTCCCTTCAAATCTGTTAAATCAGGAGTCACTTTCTCTGCTGTGACATGTTAATTCACATAAGTGATTTACTCAAGCATTCTCAATGATGCAAAAAAATTTCTGAAATCCCTTCTATGATTAAAAAGTATCCAAAATCAGCATGAAATATTACTCGAGTTATATTATCATAATAACTTGAGTTATTCAAGGGAGTATCCTTAGCATCTTTATTTATGGGATGTCTACATGTGAGAATTTAACAAAGGAAGTTTCAGATGTTTTGAAAAACTTTAATACTCCATTTCTGCTAAAACTTACTCTTATGAGCTTGCCAAATCATCTCACTTTTGGGTCTATGAGATCCAGAAAGCCAAGAAGTTGTCTGAAAGTGTCCACATTTGGAGAAGTGCTGAATTTTGCTTCTTTGGCCCATACTTTCTTGCCTGAGGCTGCTTCAGTAATTTAGCAGAGAGTTTGCAAGTATGTAGCAATGTTCTCTTTTTCTTCAATTTTATTGATCTTTATTTTTTCAGCTTTTGTCAGTTATGACAAATAAAATTGTAAGATATTTAAAGTGTACATATTGGTGATTTTATATACATCATGAAAGGATTCCTACTATCTAATTAATTCATACAACCATTGTCTCACATATTTATATATTTATTTATTTATTTTGGTAAGAACATTTCAGTTCTACTATATTAGTTCAGTTCAGTCGCTCAGTCATGTCCAGCTCTTTGCGACCCCATGGACTGCAGCACGCCAGGCCTCCCTGTCCATCACCAACTCCCGGAGTTAACCTAAACTCATGTCCACTAAGTCAGTGATGCCATCCAACCATCTCATCCTCTGTTGTCCCCTTCTCCTCCCACCTTCAACCATTCCCAGCATCAGGGTCTTTTCCAATGAGTCAGTTCTTCACATCAGGTGGCCAAAGTATTGGAGTTTCCGCTTCAACATCAGTCCTTCCCATGAATACCCAGGACTGATCTCCTTTAGGATGGACTGGTTGGATGTCCTTGCAGTCCAAGGGACTCTCAAGAGTCTTCTCCAACACCACAGCTCAAAAGCATCAATTCTTTGGTGCTCAGCTTTCTTCACAGTCCAATTCTCGCATCCAAACATGACCATTGGAAAAACCATAGCCTTGCCAACCTTTGTTGGCAAAGTAATGTCTCTGCTTTTGAATATGCTATCTAGGTTGGTCATAACTTTCCTTCCAAGGAGTAAGCGTCTTTTAACTTCATGGCTGCAGTCACCATCTGCAGTGATTTTGGAGCCCAGAAAAATAAAGTCTGACACTGTTTCCCCATCTATTTCCCATGAAGTGATGGGACCAGATGCCATGATCTTAGTTTTCTGAGTGTTGAGCTTTAAGCCAACTTTTTCACTCTCCTCTTTCACTTTCAACAAGAGGCTGTTTAGTTCTTCTTCACTTTCTGCCATTAGGGTGGTGTCATCTGCATATCTGAGGTTATTGATATTTCTCCCAGCAATCTTGATTCTAGCTTGTACTTCTTCCAGCCCAACATTTCTCATGATGTACTCTGCATATAAGTTAAAGAAGCAGGGTGACAATATTCCTTTTCCTATTTGGAACCAGTCTGTTGTTCCATGTCCAGTTCTAACTGTCACTTCCTGACCTGTATACAGATTTCTCAAGAGGCAGGTCAAGTGGTCTGGTATTCCCATCTCTTTCAGAATTTTCCACAGTTTATTGTGGTCCACACAGTCAAAGGCTTTGGCATAGTCAATAAAGCAGAAATAGATGTTTTTCTGGAACTCTCTTGCTTTTTCAATGATCCAGAGAATGTTAGCAATCTGATCTCTGGTTCCTCTCCCTTTTCTAATACCAGCTGGAAGTTCATGGTTCACCTATTGTTGAAGCCTGGCTTGGAGAATTTTAAGCATTACTTTGCTACTGTGTGTGAGATGAGTGCAACGGTGCAGTAGTTTGATCATTCTTTGGCATTCCCTTTCTTTGGGATTGGAATGAAAACTGACCTTTTCCAGTCCTGTGGCCACTGCTGAGTTTTCCAAATTTGCTAGCATATTGAGTGCAGCACTTTCACAGCATCATCTTTTAGGATTTGAAATCACTCAACTGGAATTCCATCACCTCCACTAGCTTTGTTCATAGTGATGCTTTCTAAGGCCCACTTGACTTCACATTCCAGGATGTCTGTCTCTAGGTGAGTGATCACACCATCATGATCATCTGGGTCATGAAGATCTTTTTTGTACAGTTCTTCTGTATATTCTTGCCACCTCTTCTTAATATCTCCTGCTTCTGTTAGGTCCATACCATTTCTGTCCTTTATTAAGCCCATCTCTGTATGAAATGTTCCCTTGGCATCTAATTTTCTTGAAGAGATCTCTAGTCTTTCCCATTCTATTGTTTTCCTCTATTTCTTTGCACTTATCATTGAGGAAGGCTTCCTTATCTCTCCTTGCTATTCTTTGGAACTCTGCTTTTAAATGGGTATATCTTTCCTTTTCTCCTTTGTTTTTCTCTTCTCTTCTTTCACAGCAATTTGTAAGGCCCCCTTCAGAGAGCCTTTTTGCTTTTTTGCATTTCTACTATATTAGCAAATCTCAATTGTATAATACTTGTCTAATACAATGTTGTCAACTATAGCCACTATTTTTACATTAGATCCTGAGGCCTTATTCACCTTATAGCTGAAAGCTTGTACCCTTTTACCAACCTCTTTCTATTGCACCGACCCCAGCTTCTGGCAACTGCTTTTCTACTCTCTTGAGGCTGATTTCTAAAATTTTCCACATTTAAGTGATACCATGCAGTATTTGGGGCTTCCCCGGTGGCTCAGGGCTGAAGAATCTGCTGGCAATGCAGGACACAAAGGAGATGCAGGTTGCATCCCTGGGTGGGAAAGATCCCCTGGAGGAAGAAATGGCAACCCACTCTAGTATCCTGCCTAGCGGCTGCTGTTAAATCACTTCAGTCGTGTCCGACTCTGTGCGACCCCATAGACGGCAGCCCACCGGGCTTCCCCAACCCTGGGATTCTCCAGGCAAGAACACTGGAGTGGGTTGCCATTTCCTTCTCCAATGCATGAAAGTGAAAAGTGAAAGTGAAGTCGCTCAGTCGCGTCCGACTCTTAACGACCCCATGGACTGCAGCCTACCAGGCTCCTCCATCCATGGGATTTTCCGGGCAACAGTACTGGAGTGGGGTGCCATTGCCTTCTCCAATTCTGCCTAGAGAATCCCATGGACAGAGGAGCCTGGCAGTCTATAGTACATGGGGTCGCAAATAGTCTGACACGACTGAACTGACTGAGCACGACCATGAGCACATTCAGTATTTTTCTCTGTCTGGCTTATTATACTTATCATAACGCCTTCAAGGTTCCTTTATGTACTTGCAAAGTATAGAATTTCCTTCTTTCTCATTTAAGAATTATTTGTAAACATCACTATATTTCACCTCCAGATGCTTCAACATTCATCTCTAATGATAAGTATATTATCCTTCACAGTCACAAGCAGAGATTTTAATATTGACACAATACTATTAAGTAGCATGCATGTTCCTATTCAGATGTTCCCCGTTGCCCAATTATTTCTTAAATAGCTTTTTTGGGTTTTTTTGGATTCAGGAGCCAATCAATAGTCACTTGTCCTACTTGGTTGTTATATCTCTTTTTTCTTCTTTAATCTAGCACAGTTTATTAGTCTTTGGGGGATGATGGGGATGGATATAGAAGGAGCTGCTGTGTTGCTGATTTTTTTTTTTTTTTTTTTTAGAATCCTGGACGATTGTTTTTAGAATGTCTCTCCATTTGAATTTGTATGCCTTGAATGCTTCTTTATGATTAATTTAGGTTATATATTTTGGGCAAGAATATTACATAGATGTTGTATATTCCTTGTTGAATCACATCAAAGGCACATGGCGCCAGTTTTTGCTGTCAGTGTTGTTAAATGTGGTGATCTAGCAAGAATATATCTCTCAAATCAGTTTCTCCATATATTGCTTCCAACAAGCATTCATTCAATAATTCTAGCATCCAAGGATGATCTTAACAGACCAAATGATTTTATAATGCTCATAAAATGATGACTTTCTGTTTCTATCATTCTTTCTACATTTATTCATTGGCTTTTTAAAAATGCAATAAATAAGCTTTTCCTTTTTTCCATCTCTCTCTCTAAAAAATGCTTTAAAGTATTTTGGGCTCATGAGCATTTTAAAAATATTTACTGAGTTATTGTCTATTCTTGTTGTTCTTCGTTTTGACTCAGTGGTAATTGTTTATCTATAAGCTGTCTCCATTAGACTGTGAGCCTCTTGAATATGAGCCATAGAGTCATGTCTTGTGGAGTTTTCTGTTGCTTAACGCACATAGTACACTCTATACATTTGTATCCAATGAATGGATGACTATAACTACCAGATTGTCTATCAAATTTGTTCATAGTTTTAGCAACTAAAGCAATGAGATACTATTTATTATTTATCAACTTGACAAATATTCAAGCATTTTAATACTCATTTTTATATTACTATATGTTGGATTTTTAAAATGTAAAATGCTTCTGGAGGATAATTTAATAACATGTATTAAAAGTCTTTAAGGAATAATGGCTAAGATGAGATGAAAATGATCAGAGGTAAAACACTGCCAAGTTTATGACATAGATAAAACATATATGTACTTTGATGCAACAATTCTACTTCTAGTGGTATGAGGGATGCATTTTTTGAGACATTAAACCACTGTGCTGTGTGGCAATCCCCCTTTTAGAGTTGTTTGGCAGCTGCCCCACCCAACAGATCAGCGGAATTCATTGCCACAGGGAAGTGGGTGGGAGACTGCCAAAAAAAGGGGACTCCTTGCCCAACTTTAAATTTCAAA
Organism: Bos indicus; assembly: GCF_029378745.1. Lineage (NCBI taxonomy): Eukaryota > Metazoa > Chordata > Mammalia > Artiodactyla > Bovidae > Bos > Bos indicus. Next base: position 49,965,884 of record NC_091768.1, read on the forward strand.
ACATAAGTTATTGAATCCACAGTGAATTAATAGCCTAAAAGCAAATACTTTTGATTTTTCAAAAGCCAGACTTTAATAAGAAACGGGAAAAGTCTGTATATTTCAATGTCAGAACTTAAAGACCTGACCATGGAATAGATGATAAAGCAGGGAAAAATCTAGAATATTATGTAAGCCTTTCCTGGGGCTAAAGAGGAGAAACCAGAGAGAAAGGGAGAGAAGGCAAGGAGTCAAAGGCAAATGTTCTTTTTCCACCCTTCCTGTTGGAACATCACAGAAAGCGAGTGTTTTGAACGGGAAGCCAAAGCGTGTGCTCTGTTTTTCATTTCCTGCCCTTTCAGGAGACTTGCAGAGTGCCCTTTGCCAGTGGGAGAGTAAAAGTGGCAACACAACTAGCTTAAAGTAGAGAGGGATCAGGTCTCCATGGGCTGTATACAGCCGGCATCAGACAAAGATTGTCAAAGGCCCAGGGAAGAATTCTGTCCATAGCTGGGAAGTAAAGTGGTGCCTCTTTCAAGGACGGTAGCTGGTGAGGAGGAAACTTGAAGGTGGGCATCACTGTGCTGAGGGTGAGGAGTGGACAAGCTTCCAGACCTGTCCCGGGAATGGCCCAGGCCAGAGAATAGAGCAAGGGTTTTATTAGCTGCAGACTTTGCACCGGAGGCTATACAACTTCACACTGGTGCCCAGTGACCAGTAGAATGAGACCTTCCCCCACAGAATGGCTCCATTTACAAGCTACCCCTGCACTGAGATGGCATCTTGGGAAGGAGGAGGGAAAGTTTGAAACCTTCAAGAGAAGAGGTGTAGTTGTCCCTTGGTATCTGTGGTGGATTGGTTCCAGGACTCTTGTGGATACAAAATCCTCCAATGCTCAAGTCCCTTATACAGAAAGACACAGTACAAGGAAGACAGTTGCCCTCCATATCTGTAGTTGGGAAACCCATGGAAGGAAGACAGACGGTATTGCTGAGGTGTACTCAGTTGCTCAGTTGTGTCTGACTCTTTGCAACCCCATGGACTGTATGCAGCCAGCCAGGCTCCTCTGTTCATGGAAATTTTCCAGGTAAGAATGCTGGAATGGGTTGTCATTTCCTTCTCCAGGGGTATTCCTGACCCAGGGATTGAACCAAGGCATTTATACACTGGCAGGTGGATTTTTTATTGCTGAGCCACCTAGGAAGCCCCATTGCCTAGTTAGGTGACTTCAGTTTTGAACTAACTATATTTACGCTTTACTAGTGTGTGAGATGAGTGCAATTGTGCGGTAGTTTGAGCATTATTTGGCATTGCCTTTCTTTGGGATTGGAATGAATACTGACCTTTTCCAGTCCTGTGGCCACTGCTGAGTTTTCCAAATTTGCTGGCATATTGAGTGCAGCACTTTCACAGCATCATCTTTCAGGATTTGGAATAGCTCAACTGGAATTCCATCACCTCCACTAGCTTTGTTCATAGTGATGCTTTCTAAGGCCCACTTGACTTCACATTCCAGGATGTCTGTCTCTAGGTGAGTGATCACACCATCGTGATTATCTGGGTCGTGAAGCTCTTTTTTGTACAGTTCTTCTGTGTATGCTTGCCACCTCTTCTTAATATCTTCTGCTTCTGTTAGGTCCATACCATTTCTGTCCTTTATCAAGCCCATCTTTGCATGAAATGTTCCCTTGGTATCTCTGATTTTCTTGAAGAGATCCCTAGTCTTTCCCATTCTGTTGTTTTCCTCTATTTCTTTGCATTGATCGCTGAAGAAGGCTTTCTTATCTCTTGCTATTCTTTGAAACTCTGCATTCAGATGTTTATATCTTTCCTTTTCTCCTTTGCTTTTCGCTTCTCTTCTTTTCACAGCCAGGCTTCAGCAATATGTGAACAGTGAACTTCCTGATGTTCAAGATGGTTTTAGAAAAGGCAGAGGAACCAGAGATCAAATTGCCAACATCTGCTGGATCATGGAAAAAGCAAGAGAGTTCCAGAAAAACATCTATTTCCACTTTATTGACTATGCCAAAGCCTTTGACTGTGTGGATCACAATAAACTGTGGAAAATTCGGAAGGAGATGGGAATACCAGACCACCTGACCTGCCTCTTGAGAAATTTGTATGCGGGTCAGGAAGCAACAGTTAGAACTGGACATGGAACAACAGACTGGTTCCAAATAGGAAAAGGAGTTCATCAAGGCTGTATATTGTCACCCTGTTTATTTAACTTATATGCAGAGTACATCATGAGAAATGCTGGACTGAAAGAAACACAAGCTGGAATCAAGATTACTGGGAGAAATATCAATAACCTCAGATATGCAGATGACACCACCCTTATGGCAGAAAGTGAAGAGGAACTCAAAAGCCTCTTGATGAAAGTGAAAGTGGAGAGTGAAAAAGTTGGCTTAAAGCTCAACATTCAGAAAACGAAGATCATGGCATCTGGTCACATCACTTCATGGGAAATAGATGGGGAAACAGTGGAAACAGTGTCAGACTTTATTTTTTGGGGCTCCAAAATCACTGCAGATGGTGACTGCAGCCATGAAATTAAAAGACTCTTACTCCTTGGAAGGAAAGTTATGACCAACCTAGATAGCATATTCAAAAGCAGAGACATTACTTTGCCAACAAAGGTTCGTCTAGTCAAGGCTATGGTTTTTCCTGTGGTCATGTATGGATGTGAGAGTTAGACTGTGAAGAAGGCTGAGCGCCGAGGAATTGATGCTTTTGAACTGTGGTGTTGGAGAAGATTCTTGAGAGTCCCTTGGACTGCAAGGAGATCCAACCAGTTCATTCTGAAGGAGATCAGCCCTGGGATTTCTTTGGAAGGAATGATGCTAAAGCTGAAACTCCAGTACTTTGGCCACCTCATGCGAAAAGTTGACTCATTGGAAGGGACTCTGATGCTGGGAGGGATTGGGGGCAAGAGGAGAAGGGGACGACAGAGGGTGAGATGGCTGGATGGCATCACTGACTTGATGGACGTGAGTCTGAGTGAACTCCAGGAGTTGGTGTTGGACAGGGAGGCCTGGCATGCTGCGATTCATGGGGTCACAAAGAGTCGGACATGACTGAGCGACTGATCTGATCTGATCTGATATTTACGCTTGAAAAGGACTTAGTTAAACTAGCGACTAGGAGGAGGGCATGGCAACCCACTCCAGTATTCTTGCCTGGAGAATCCCCATGCACAGAGGAGCCTACAGTCCATGGACATAAAGAGTCAGACATGGCACAGCAGCTAAGCACAGCACAGCACAGCAACTAGATGATTTTTAATTAGCTAATTTAAAGTTTTTCAACTATTGAGTGAGAATACAGATTCCTCAGCAAGATCATATCAATTAAATAAGAATAAGTTAAATACATTAAATAAGAATAAAAAAATTAATAAGAAGTAACAAATAAGAAAGTTAGTATTTTTTTACACACCAACTTGCAGTAAGGCAGTTTCCACCCTATAGCATAAGTAATTTGTCCCAAGGAAATGATCAGATAAGCACACAAAATGTGTTTACAAAAATGAATAAGTTGGAGACACCGTGATACCACATAAAGTATGGTACAATTTTTTATGAGTTATTGGGCAACATTAAGAACAGCCTTATAGTGTTATGTTTATTGATATGGCAATATGTTCATAATACGAGTTTCACACACAGGAGTCCTATTACCCTGTCATATTTTTAAAAAATAGATTTCTTCATTATTTTAACCCCAACCCCTGAATTTTCCACCTGATTCCTTATTTGATCCTTTAAAACCAGTTAGTCCCACTTGTAACTATTGTATTAATTTTTCCATGTGTGAGTGTGTGACATTCTCTAAGCAATGACAGTACAGGTATTATATCTATTTTATTTACGCTTATCTACTCAGTTCTCCAGTACAATACCTGATTTGGAGTAGTCAGCAGACATCTGTTGAAAAGCTAAAAAAATTTTTTAATAGAATAAATATTAAAAATCCAAATTATAAACACATTTACAGCAGCATTTTACTATGAAAATACTAGAAAAATACATTTATAAATATACATGAAAAAATCTAGGCATATATAGATATATATATAATTATTATAGGAAGGTAGAAATGAAGGTGATCTGAATTTATTTCTTTAAATGTATCTTTTCCTTTTTCCATAGTGAATAAGAATTTGCCCTATAGTAATTTTGAGGATGTATTTCTAGATGGATTGCAAATTGTTTCAGCATGTACAATAATAATTTTGGTCTTAAAAGCATCTCTTTATATACATTATTTTTTTAAATAGTAGTTTCACATTCATTTGTTACTCAAAACATATACAATTATTAGATTCTAAATGTTGAGTCATAAAACACTTAACAGTCAAGTTCGTTATGTTTGAAAAGATTCAATTGGCTTGTATATTTTATATCCCTGTATTTGTTTCTTTTTCCTGGTTCACTTATGGGCCAAACTATAAGATATTCTTCCATTTGTAAATTGGTCAGGAGAAGATCATTACATTTTAGGGGTGGTTAGGCCCATCCACCATGAAAATATTAACTTGGTGAAGTTAATACTTCCTACTTTGTTTCATATAGTTTAAAGGAAAGACGAACTCTAGCTTTATTGCATATCTGTTTGGAAAATTTAAATGTTTTAGACTTTTTATGTTGTATTGGAATATAGACTATTAACAATATTTTAATAGTTTAACTTTGTCAGAAATGTTTAGTCTAAATTACTGTGGTCTAAGATCACAGCAAGGTGTGAGAATAGGAGTTCTGTACTTGTTTGGGAGTGAGGGGCAGAGGAGCCATGGTGGGGGGTGGGGCAGGGGGCAGACAGTTTCAGCAGCTGTCTGCTAGTTAACTGTTAAGGTTCTACTCCATGTCCAATCCATCAAGTTGTAAATGAATGAATGAGATATGATTGGCCAGTAAGTCCTACCTGGGTCTGTGCTCAGTTCTCAAGTGGTGTAGTGTCTCCTTTTGGAGTGCTGTGCAGTTTGAATGAATTCAATAGGGAAAAAAATGTTGAGCACGCTATTGAATGGCTTTTGCCTTTGTTGCTTTGCTTTTGTGTGTGTGTGTGTGTGTGTGTTAAAGTAGACGTGCCTTTCGGAGAAGGCAATGGCACCCCACTCTAGTATTCTTGCCTGGAAAATCCCATGGACGGAGGAGCCTGGTGGGCTGCAATCCATGGGGTCGATGAGGGTCGTACACGACTGAGCAACTTCGCTTTCACTTTTCACTTTCATGCATTGGAGAAGGAAATGGCAACCCACTCCAGTGTTCTTGCCTGGAGAATCCCAGGGATGGGGGTCTTGTGGGCTGCCGTCTGTGGGGTCGCACAGAGTCAGACATGAATGAAGCGACTTGGCAGCAGCAGCAGCAGCATGTATAGATTTTAATGGATATCTTTTCTCTTCATCTACAACAGTGAGAGAGAAGAGCTGAGAGCCTCCCTGCCATGACCTCCTAGGCTGAATATGATCTGACTCAGACCCACCAGTCTGACCTCATTTTGCACCTCTTCCCATCATATTATTCTCCAGCCATATGGACCTACCCTCAGTTTTTCAATCAGAGCAAGTGTGTTGCTACCTACCCTCTCCCAGGACGCAGTGCTAGTAGGCTCAGAGATGCCTTCCCCATCCACCTATTAAAGACACTACAGACCTACCTTCTCATTGTTCTCTGTCTGTACTTAGATTCATTTCCTGCATTGCACATATCATTATTAAAGTTAGCTTAATGTATTTGTTTCCCACTTGCCTCTCCTTTTCAGAAAATAAGCTTTATACAACCTAGATGTCCATCACAAATAAAGATGTGGTATACACACACACACACACACGTACACACACAATGGAATACCACTCAGCCATTAAAAAGAATGAAATAATGCCATTAGCAGCAACATGGATGGATCTAGAGATTATCATATGAAGTGAAGTAAGTCAGACAGAGAAAGGCAAATACCATGTGATATCACTTACAAGTGGAATCTAAAATATGATCAAAATAAACTTATTTACAAAACAGAAACAGACTCACAGACATACAAAACAAATTTAGGGTCACCAAAGAGGAAAGGGGGTGGGGTGGGATGAATTAGGAGTTTTGGATTAGCAGATACAAACTGCTGTACATAAAGTAGATTAGCAATAAGGTCCTACTGTGTAGCACAATATACTGTAATAAACCATTATGGAAAAGAATATAAAAAAGAATATAAACATATGTATTAAAAGAAAACAAACATATATATATATGTAACTGAATCACCTTACTGTATATCAGAAACTAACACAATATTGTTATTTAACTATACTTTGGTTAAAAACTTTTTTGTAAAGAAAATAAGCTTTACAGGAGAAGTTGTATTCATTTTGTTCAGTGACATGAGAAAGATTCAGCACATAGGAGGTTCTACATAATGAATGAATGAATGAGCCTCTGATATAACCTTGCAGAAAACTGTACAAATATCCTAGGGAAATGGTTTCCTGCCATAAATGAAAAGAATGAATCAAATAAAAGTGTTTTAATGCTGGTGCTTCTGTGGGACACTGAAAGCCTTCAGCTACTCCAGGTTCTCTGGTCAAGAGACTTTCAACCCTAGTTGGGGAAAGGCCTTTGTCTTTACCTTAGAATTGTGCCCAGCAGAGAGGAAGTCTCTCTAGGACCATTCCTGGAGAAATGGATTAATATCAGGACCAAAGGGTGATGTCACAGAACGAAGAGGATGCTGCTTAAGAGGTGATGACTAGGAAAGCCACACTGCCAGTTCCTGGAGCATCTTAGGGGCAGAGAGTGAATAATGGGTGATCCTCATTGTGGAAGCTACTTAAAAGAAAATGTACAAGAAAAAGGAACAGGAGGTCTGAAGCTTTAGTGACTTCACTCATGGGGCTGATAAGTATAAAAATTATTACAAGTTTTAAAAATAATTACTATTGTATGCCATCTCTTAATTTTATTCCCCAGGTTGGCATATTCTGGCAAACGCCATTGTGTATTTTAAGAAGAACCAGCCCCCCCTGCCCCCAATTGCTTCCAAGAACAAACCACCCTTGAGTTGCTATGGAACATAGCCACTCTTTTTTTTTAATTCAGTACTCCATTTTCAAATTGTGTATTCTCTATTCTCTCATCATTCCAAAGCATTAGAAAAAAATAAATTGACTGTTTTTATGGGCATGACTGATCCTCTTTTTATGTCCCTAAAAGCAAAGAATTAAAACTGAATGACAAAAATAATATGGATTATGCTTCTTATTTTCACAGAAATTTTCTTTGAACTTAGAAGATTTTCAGAGTCTATAAATTATGGAGTTTTCTTTTGTCACTATTAATTAATGTCTATTTGAGGAATATGACTCAAGTCTTTCCTTTAGGGAATAATAAAGTTAATAATAGATGAATAAAGTTCCTGCCTCTCAAAGAATGGGCAAAAATATGTATATATATGTATAGGTATATGTATGTATGTTTTGTCTTTTCGTCTGTCTCTTGGTAATAGACTAGTTTAGAGATGGCAACAGTAAGTAAAAGACAATTTGCATTTTCCTATTCAGTTCAATTTAAAACAAATCAACAAACATTTGTTAAAGAGATACAATTTAGCCACATTAAGATTTGGACATTTGAGGAACTGCCTGTGAAAACAAACATGCTGATTTCTATGACCATATAACATAATTTGGTAACTAACCTTATTTAGTGGACAGGAAGTTTCAGTCCAAAACCAGATCAGAAAAAAATCCGAAAGTACTGGTGGCTCAGATGATAAAGAATCTGCCTGCCAAGCAGGAGACCTGGGTTTGATCGCTGGATTGGGAAGATCTCCTGGAGGAGGGCATGGAAACCCACTCCAGTATTCTTGTATTCTTGCCTAAAGAATTCCCATGGACAGAGGAGCCTGGCAGGGTACAGTCCATGGGGTCGCAAAGAGTCCGGACACGACTGAACAACTTAGCACATAGAACAGACAAAAGAGAAAAATCTAAATACTGTTCTGAGTAATCCAAATTATCATCTTTCCTTGCTTGAAGGTTTTCCAGTGGGTGTCATCACATGAAGCAGACAGTCTGATGAAAGTGCAGGATTGTGTCATTGTTTTAAACATTTAATTTCTTGAACTGAAAGATCATGAGAGCCAAAGAGAAGAGTTATTGGTTGGCAAGGGGATAGCAATGGTCAGGGAAATAAGTCATCACAAGGAAGGGGCTGAGGAAGATGCTTCACCTGTGCTGATTAAGATAAGAGTTATTATCTGAGCCACATCTCCTTTCCTTAAGCTCCATCCCCTTCTCATTTCCAGAATGCTAGACAAGACAACCCAGGCTCCAAAAGGGCTCAAGCCTGGCACCACCAGAACCCAGGGGAATCACAGCTGCAAATCCCCGTGAAGCCCTGGGGACCCTGTCATTAATTGTCAACTTTTCTGGGTTCACTGGACCAGCTGATCAACAGCACAAGTAGGGCCGAGGGAAGGGTCTGCTCTAGGCCACCTTCATAAGTCTGCAAGTTTCATAATGTAGTTTTTCACAATAGCATAATCGTGGTGCATGCACACAGAAAGGCTTTGGACAGTAGCTTAGATTTTGCTACAATAAGATCTGAATTACTTAACAAATTTCCTTTGCAGTTGATATAAAGATACCAACCAGGAAACATGACTAGGAATTGGGTAGCAAAAATAGCATTGTTTCTTTCCTCAAATTTTTTATAAAAATAATTTTAATTTTATTTTCATATAAATAATTCTTAAAACTTTGAAGTTCTAATAATCAGAGTAGTACTAAAAGTTACAAGTGAACTGGCAAGGTAAGTCCATGTTCATTATACATAAAGTTCATTATTTTTTAAATAGAAGGACTCTGTAGACAATGAGGAACATTCCTCAGTACTCAGCTTTAGAGCCACTTTAACTCTAGCTTTCTTCTGTTTTTAAGGAAAATAAAAGAAATCTGAAAGCACTGAAGCGAATACAGAAGAAAACTAATTTTTTAACAGAAAGGAATAATTTTCTAGATGACAATGGTGAAATTGCCATTTTATTGTTAGCTTGGACATAGTTCAGTCGTGTCCAACTCTTGGCAACCCCATGGACTGTAGCCCACCAGACTTCTCTGTCCATGGGATTTTCCAGGCAAGAATACTGGAGTGGGTTACCATTTCCTCCTCCAAGATATCTTCCTCACCCAGGGATTGAACCCGCCTCTCCTACATTAGCAGGCAGATTCTTTACCACTGAGCCACCAGGAACATAGTTCAAGAGTAACCTAATATCAGACTTCAAGTCACTGCATTTCTGTAAAGGTTAGCATTAAAAGAGGCTTTATATACAAGGGAAGTTTGGTCAGGTAACATAGAGGGCCACTGAAGCCTCTTAACTCCAAAAGTACGATGGTAGAGACAGGAGTGAGTCAGGCCCCAGTGTTGAGAAAGTTCTCATTAATTCCAGTGGGGCTCACTCACTTGGTGTCAACTTTTGACACCTTATGTCTTGCCTCTCAAGATCGCTTTGTCTATTCAGTGTCTTTTCTAGTTCCATACAATTTTTGAATCGTTTATTCTATTTCAGAAAAAAAAATGCCATTGAATTTTGATACTCATTGCATTAAGATTGCTTTAAGTAATGTGGACATTTTAACAACATTAATTCTTCCAATCCATGAGCATGGAATATTTTTCCATTTATTTGTATCTTCTTCAATTGAAATGACAATTAAGCAGAATTAGCCCTATTTCCAAAATCATTCTCTATTTGGGGACTCAGTTACTTTAGCAGTATAACATCCAAAATAACAGCCAACTACCAGTAAGTGAAAAGATGATTAGGAGAAATATCAAGAAAATTTCTAATTTTGTGAGTTTACTTCATACTGAGAAAACATTCAGTTTTCCAAATAGTTTACCTTGGGAGGGAGAAGGAGACTAAGGGATCTGAGAGGTACTGAGGATGAGCCACAGGCTCCCTGCCCAGGCTGCCTGTTTCTGTTCAGTATGAGTCACTTCGTTTGTACAGATGACTCTTGCTGCCAGTGGCTGCCCTTAAGCGAGGCTCTGGCTGTTGGGAATCAATGTGTGAGCTTTGCGTTCACACCTTTCACAGGCAGAGACTCAGTGGCAGCTGCTACGCACAATCTAACACTGGCTCTGACTGCCTTTCTTAACTGTTCATCTCAGTAGTATCTTGGGTCCTAAAAACCTTGCAGAAAAGAGACTTTTTCAGCAGTTGTTATTTTTGCTTTTACATATGAGGCGGGGTTTTAGTGTATAGAGTTTCTACCTTATTGTGGGGTGTTCTCATTTCGCATTACACATCAGTGCATAGGTGGCCTTCTCTCACTCATACTTAGCATGTTTTTGCATCCAAAACAAGGGAAGAATTGTTATGTGGTTCATGATTGATTCTTTTTGCAACAACCAAAAAGAATGAAACCAAATCTATCTGGTGATGTGCATGTTCTAACTTGTTTTGGAAGAATACACAAAAATTATATTAGTCCTAAACCCCAAATTCTCCTTATGCCTTTTTTTGTCTTGTGCTTAAGGTTTTACATTTTTAGGTCTTTTCTTTGTGAGATATATATCAAAGCATATTTATTCAAGTGGATAGACATATCCATGAAAATGAATTCAAAACACAGTAAAATGTGGTCAGTGCTATAACTTATTCATGATTGAGAAATGATGGAGAGGGTGATGAGGAACGAGAGTGTGTAAGGCTAAATAACAAACCAGAACATCCCTTTCCTCTGACACCTTGCATTGTTAAGAGACAGCAAACTTCTAGAGTCATCTTTCCTTTTAGTCAGAATAACTTGTGCATTATGGTCTAAACCCTCTGTCTAAATCCCTTTCTCTCCTCCTCCCTTTTTTATTAAAAGAAGGATATGGGATATTTTCACAGGAGGAAGGGAAGAGCTGCCAATGCACGGGTGTCCTCTATCCCCCTATACAAAGAATCTTACAGAAAACCCTATGGCCATTCCCTAAATTTTGTTCTACTCAAGGGAAGTGATGGGAAGGGAGACAATTCCAATCTGGAAGAGGCATGGATTTCTTGTCAGAAGAGCTTGAAATCAAATGAAGCCTTTCCATCTGCTGCCAAATGCTCATTTCCGTACGGATATGTTTTTCCTCCCCTTCACTTTGGTGTCACACTCTAGGGACTCCTGAGTCATTATCACCGTCATCATCATTTCGAAGCACGCAAGACTTCACACATCCCTTGATCTTTATACCTTGTCCCCAAGGGAGGATACGGTTTTCTCCCTTTCAGTCACTGGCCAGCTCTCCTCCCCGTGTAATAAATAAGGTCACCAGGCTGGTCAGCAGCTGCCCTCCCTCTATTTGTCACCACTAGTTGGGTCTTTTCTTCTGCCCCATTTGACTTGAGACCTTCATTCACCCCTCACTTCCTTTCTTATCCCAGTTCACTGCTTCACAGTTCCCTTAGCTAACATTAAAATCTCCTCCCCAATACTAGAATATTTTATTAATATTTTCTATATCTCAAAGCTTAGAGAAAAATGTAATTTTAAAATCAAATTTGCTGAAGATAATGATAATGAAAGCATTTTTCAGGAAAATGAAAATATTTTTGAAACTTTATTCCTTTTGACACCATCTATCAATTTTCTAGTGATTTTTTACTTTTTATTTTTAGTTGGAGGATTAGTGACGCTTTACCCTCTAAGCCACCAGGGAAGCCCCAGAAAGTTGCTCATTTGTGTCCGACTCTTTGCGACCCCATGGACTGTAGCCTACCAGCCTCTTCTGTCCATGGGATTTTCCAGGCAAGAATACTGGAGTAGGTTGCCATTTCCTTCTCTAGGGGATCTTCCCGACCCAGGGATTGAACCCGGGTTTCCTGCATTGTAGGCAGACACTTTACCATCTAAGCCACCAGGGAAGTCCACCAGGAATCTCTTTTAATAAATACTAAGGCCTAAATTTTTAAGGAAATTAACCAATTAATTATGTCTTGCATCTGGAAATAGAAATGTTTAGTGTGATTACCAAATCCCCATGTAGATCAGCTGAGTTATTTCTTGTGATGGGGTATTATAAAAATTACCAGTTCATGAATTTGCATTTTTATCAAGAAATAGCCCTTAAGAGTGCTCCTTAATTAATAGAACTGTGATAGATTATAGTATTCTATGTATTTTTGTATATGTACTTAATAATTATAAATGAAAACAATTTTTCTCTTTATTTAATAGAGGAGCAGAGTACTAAACAAATAAGGTTATTTTAACTGTTTTGTAATCTCATATCTTATGCCTATATTTTCCTTAAATTTAACTTGATCTCTCAGAAGTATTCTCACTGATTTAGATGTATATTTGTATTTACAGAGATCTACATAGATATGTGGGCTTCCCAGGTGGCACTGGTTAAGAACCCACCTGCCAATGGATGTAGACTTAAGAGACATAGGTTCGATCCCCAGATTGGGAAGATCCCTTGAAGAAGGGCATAGCAACCCCCTCCAGTATGCTTGCCTGGAGAATTCCACGGACAGGGGAGCCTGGCTGGCTATGGTCCATAGCGTCGCCTAAAGTCGGGTACGACCAAAATGACTTAGCACACATGCACGCATATAGATATGTATATAAAATTGCAAAATTTGTTTCTTGGAAAGTAGTCAACAAGATAATATGCTCTAGCATCTGTATTTGGGGGAAATGGCTGCCTGGAAAATCCCATGAACGGAGGAGCCTGGTGGGCTGCAGTCCATGGGGTCGCTAAGAGTCAGACACGACTGAGCGACTTCACTTTCACTTTTCACTTTTATGCATTGGAGAAGGAAATGGCAACCTACTCCAGTGTTCTTGTCTTAAGAATCCCAGGGACGGGGGAGCCTGGTGGGCTGCTGTCTCTGGGGTCGCACAGAGTCAGACACGACTGAAGCGACTTAGCAGCAGCAGCAGAAGCAGCTGATCTGAAGGAGATAACTACTTGATGTTCTTTGTAGTCTGTTTCTCATGCTGTCTCAAATATAATCTTCTCATGGATGCTCTTTCTCATCACCTAGGACTCAGTTCAGGCATTTCACATTCAGGGAGGTCTTTCCTCTGCACTCATTTCAAGGAGTCTCTGGTCCCTGCCTTCATATGCTTTTTGGTATCATTCTAATTCAATTTCTTCATGATTCCAATTTATTTCTGATAGTATCTTTCCTATTGTTCAATTGCCCACTTATTTTGACTGGCCTTAACTACAGTGAAGCAGTGTAGAGTTAGTCTCTCAGTCATGTCCAACTGTTTGCAACCCCACGAACTATATCCCCCAAGGCTCCTTTGTCCCTGGGATTTTCCAGGCAATAATACTGTAGTGGATAGCCATTCCCATCTCCAGGGGATCTTCCTGACTCAGGGATCAAATCGGGGTCTCCTGCATTGCAAGCAGATTTTACCATCTGAGATACCAGGGAACCAAACTCCAATGTAAACTCTGCTTACTTATCTCTTTTGCCACCACTATGTCCTCAGTACTTACAATGGTGCCTGGTACCAAAGAGGTGCTCAAAAAAGAAATACTGTTCTGAATATGTGTTAATAAGTTGCCATTACTGCCAAAGTCACAGAGAAAAGATACAGAACTGGTACAAAACTGGAGGGGAAGGGATGTTTCCCGGGCAAATCCTTTACAAGCCACTACTTTGAACCACAAGGGCAAAAGAGTTTCAATCACCCTGTCTGCAGTTACTGCTTTTAAAACTTCTTAAAATTGTTACACCTGAAAGGGTAAAATATAGTTTTTAAAGACAGAAGGAGAAAACAAAGGAAAAGGGAGATCATAATGGCTAAAGCGTTAAAAGATGTATTTTATGGAGACTTTAACTGACTTTTTTAGTAAAGGTGATTTTTGTCCTTTAAACTGGGATAAGTGGCTTATGGTGGGAAAAATTTCCTTTTGAAGCAGATTCTCACAAGCCAAGTTTTAAACCTTACATGCAGAAGGACCTTTCTGTTTCCTTGTCAGGTCTGCATAACTCTTGTTGGGAGACCTCACTTGGGCAGGAAAGGTCAGTGGTCCCCTTCCCTGTTGCTTTCCCAGTGGCTCTGCCCTCTTCTTGGCCCAGCAGATGGTAATAGTGAGCAGGGAAACAGTAATCTGGAAGAAAAAGCCAGACACTGAGCTGTACCTGCTCCAAGCATAACAGGATAGGAGAAGGCTGTGGTGAGCTATCTGAAGGACAGCTACAAATCAGAGGAAGTCAGCAGGAGATGACATCTTGGTTTTTGTTTTTTTTTTAACCTTCTAATCAGGGTGATATTCTTAGAGAAAGGGCACAAATCCTAAATGTATGAGAAGATGAAATTTTACAGACTTGAGCACCCATGGGTAGTGAAGTTAAGTTGCTCAGTCGTGTTCAACTCTTCACAACCCCGTGGCCGTATCCTACCAGGCTTCTCCGCCCATGGGATTTTCCAGGCAAGGGTACTGGGTGGGTTGCCATTTCTTCTCCAGGGCATCTTCCCGACCCAGGGATCGAACCCGGGTCTCCCACATTGTAGGCAGACGCTTTACTGTCTGAGCCACCAGGGAAGCCATACCTACAGGTAACTGGTATCCAGATCAGAAAATAGAACGTGACCAGCCTCTGCAAGTTCTTATGGCCCCATCCTGTCACTAACCCTCCTCATCAAGAATAACTATTCTCCTGCTTTACTTGTTTATATACTTTATGTAAATTGAGTTATACATGACGTCTTATTTTGGGTTTTGCTCCCTTCATTCTTCATTGTGTTTGTGAGATTAATCTGCCCTTAGCATGCCTATGTCTGCTCAGTCTTGCTGCTGTGTGGTGCTCCACTGATGAATACAACACAATCTATTCACTCTGGTGCTGACAGGCAATTGAATAGCTTCTTTTTTGGAGGAGGAGGTGAGGGCTGTTGTGAATATTCTGTTGTGAATATTCTAGTACATCTCTTTTGGTGAAGTATACACACACACACACACACACACACTCCCATTGGATATAATGCTGAGAGTAGATTTTGTGGGTCATAGGATGTGCCTGTGTTTAGATTTAGTAGATAAGCCAGTTTCCAGGGAAGTTGTATGTACTCATAATCACACCAGCAATATAAGAAATGTTCTATTTCCTCATCGATATTTGGCAGTTTTTGTCTTTTTCATTTTAGCCATTCTGGTGGATATATATTGAATGTGGTTTACTTTATATGTACTTGAGATTACTTTGTTTTTAATTGCTCTAGTTACAAGGTTTTGATATTATGTCCGATGCTGAAGTCTGGAGTGAGCTACCCAAGAGGATTACATACAGAATGAGACAAGAGATCAAATTCATTCCAAGAGAATAAAAAGGTGAAAGGTTCTTGGACTCAGAACCAAAGATAAAAAATAAAAGAGGGCAGCAAGGTTACTTTGGAATCAACTTCATTTTTCCTCCAGCAGTTCATCAGACAAGGTAGAATCCATCTTTACAGATAGAACAACTCTCTACTCTAATCAAGAAAAACGGGACGTTCTTTTTTAATCTGCAGCCTTTAACAGAGAAACAGCTATATACTACTTGACTACAAAATACTAAGCAATGGCTAGGTGATGGACAGATCTGTGACAGACTTGGTGCTCATCCTCCTGAAGTGCCCATTCTAAAGGACAGTGAGACCAAGAACCTAGAAACTTACAAAGCCTAATAAAGTTCCATAAACTTCTCTCCAGGAATATTGTTTTTGGCAAGGGGAGCAGATATGGGTGGGGATTGGGTGGGGGAGGTATGTTCCTTTCTACTTTTTTTCTTTTTGTAATAGGTCAAATTATAGGCTGGACTCTTAAGTCAACTAGATGGAAATACAGAGCTTTGCAGCTGAAATCTTGGGGCTTCCTCAAGATTCATGGCATTGGGTTTCTGATTCTTAGAGATAATCAGTGTTGATTCTGTGTCTTTATAACTGTCCTGCCTCACAAGGCACAGGCCTATCGAAAGTCTCTTCACTTTTAAAATCTAAGTATTATATTAATAGTTACCTAAGATTTTTCCATAGGAAAAGCTGGGTGAAAGATACACAAGATCTCTCTCTTTCGGCAACTTCTAAATAAAACTTAAAACATTCTAAATATCTGTGTTCCAAGACAGAGAATCTATCCATAAAAATAATGGTCTTTGAACTCCAAACAGACATAAAAATTTTTCTGGGGGAATTTTCTGGGGAATTTCCTTGGAGTCCAGTGGTTCGTTCTTGGCGCTTTCACTGCTGGGAGTGGGTTCAGTTCCTGGACAGGGACTAAGATCCTGTAGGCCACGAGGCTGGGGTCCATGGGTTTGCAAAGAGTGGGACACAACTGAGCAACTGAACTGAACTGAAGCCTCAAGGCATGGGCCAAAAAAAATTTTTTTCCTTAAGTATTCTTCTTGCTGCTGCTGCTGCTGCTAAGTCACCTCAGTCATGTCTGACCCTGTGCTACCCCAGAGATGGCAGCCCACCAGGCTCCCCCGTCCCT
Source organism: Bos indicus (assembly GCF_029378745.1). Lineage (NCBI taxonomy): Eukaryota > Metazoa > Chordata > Mammalia > Artiodactyla > Bovidae > Bos > Bos indicus. The sequence continues at coordinate 49,982,338 of NC_091768.1, forward strand.
GGGATTCTCCAGGCAAGAACACTGGAGTGGGTTGCCATTTCCTTCTCCAATGCATGAAAATGAAAAGTGAAAGTGAAGTCGCTCAGTCGTGTCCAACTCTTAGCGACCTCATGGACTGCAGCCTACCAGGCTCCTCCATCCATGGGATTTTCCAGGCAAGGGTACTGGAGTGGGGTGCCATTGCCTTCTCCAAGTACTCTTCTTAGGTGATGGATATAAGATAATAATTTTCACTGCTTTATTTCTCCACCATGAAATTGCCACTTAGCCTTCATAAAGATTTTAATGAAAAAAATTAAGAACATAATCAAATAGTCTGCAAACAAACCAGCAAACTAGTTGGATATAACGACCTGCAGTAGGTCACCTATGTTAGCCTCATGTAAGAAAGACAAATAAATAGAATTATTCTGAAACTCCCATGAGGCACTGATTGAACAGGAAAATGTAACTGAATTATTCACCCACCCACACCCTTCCCCTTGGCTTCTAAATTATTCTGTTTTAGTTCTTCATATTTAACTTTTTTAAAATAAATGACCAGATTTTTAAAATATGAAATGGAAAGCCATTAAGCACTTAACAATTTAATTGCTGCAATTAAAATTGAGAATAAAATAATAAAGATTATGCAATTAGATTTCACTCTACTATTTGAGATGTTTCTTTTTATGAGCTGGGGAAGGAAATGAAACTTTCAAGAATTTAATTGTGCTTTACTTATTCTTGACACATTAAGTTTTTCTTTAGGAAGTCTGTTCTAATTTCTTTATAGAGCTTTCTTTCTGGGGACTCTCACCAATCTTTTTTTTTTTTTTTTTTTTGTCAACAGATACTTGTCTATATGAAGAAGGCAGAAAGCAAACAAACAAAAGATGAATGATTAAGTAAATGCCGAGCTGTAGATAAGCACCTCATAAAAAATGATAAATATGCCAGACATCAGGATGATTAAGTGGAAATGTTATGCATGTTGTAAAACATATGTGAATTTATCCATAGGGTAAAATGGAGTAGCAGAAAGCTGAATATTCCCACCAGGTAAATAATACATGTGAAGTTGGATAACACAAACAAAGTCTAAATATGCATAAAACATAACCAACTAAATACATATTTATTTAAGTGGCCCCATAGAAATTTATACTAGACTATTCACTAATATTCATGTAATATTAGTATGGAACACATTAAAGGGCATTTGGTCACACATACCAAACACACAAAGACTATGAATGAGTGTTATATATCAGCTATGTTCGCTTTTCACAAAGGAATGTGAGACCCCAAGAGAGGTAATTAGACATTATGGCAGAAGGAGGTGACTGGAGCATTATCTTACTGACGAACGGGTATTTGTGACAATATGGTGAAGTTATGAACATGCTCGCTCTGAGTCAAATAATCAGAACTTCAATCAGTATAACCACCTGGAAGCTACTGATGGAAGCAAATCGTTTTTAGGTAAGGCTGAAAGAATCCCAGTGGGCACATAGTGTCTTATTAATTAGTGGACACTTGCTTTTCTTTCTTTGGAATGCTGCATATATAATTGAATTTAAAGCTCATTCACTTTTTTACTTATTCATTCACTCACTCATGTATTCATTTATTCAACATCAGTGAGCAAAATGCTAGAAATCCCTGCACTGAGGACAGGACAGGAAACAAATAGTAAGACATACAACTGGGAATGTCAATGCAGAAAAATAAAGCAGAAGGGACCGCGGAAAAGGGATGGTTTGCAATTAAAATAAGGGCATCACGCAAATTAACGTTTGTGAGGCAAATAAAAGAGGGAATGAGTCTTGAAGTTGCCTCAAGGAGTGATGCTCCAGGCAGAGGGAACAGCAAGCGCAAAGACCTTGAGATGGGAACAAAGGTGACTCCTCTGAGGAAGGGCCAGGAGGCCAGTGAGGCTGTGGTAGAATGAGGGGCTAGAGACACAGGCCGAGAGGTCAGCCAGATGAGGGAGGGCTGCTGCCGCCGCCGCTGCCTGGAGAAAGGTTCAGGTCTCCTCTGAGCTGGGGGCCCATTCTTTTCCTGGAAAGGAGCTGAGCAGGTAGGGACAGCGGTGGGGGTGAGCTAGCTGGAGAAAAGAAGTGGTGCGGATGGCGGCAGCAGAGAACACTGCTGGTTAATCTATGCTCCTTCAGCTTGGAAGCTTATCGATTATGCCCAAACCTGCTTCCGCAGGATGGCCGGAAACAACACACTAGGAGTCTCGTGAAGGAGACCCATGTTCTGTTTCCAGCCCCATAGATCCCCTTCTTCTTTGCTGCCACCTCGGGCCGCTTGGCCTCCTCCTTTATCTTTTTACAGTAGCATATTGTAGGCAGGTGGACTTTCTCTCCTCTCAGGACTTTTTAATTTGGAGGACCCCCCCCCCTCGCCACCCCCACCAAAACATCAACAGACAGCAAGCGTATGCACCACACAGGTCGCACTTTCCCTCCCAGACACCCCTGGCAGATTTTACTTTGATGAAAGAGAATTTAAAAAATAGTCTCTATTTTATTCAAGTTGACTTGTGAACTTTCACTCCCTCTGCTGGTTGTAAGGAATGTGGAAAACAACAGTTCTTAGGAGGGCCTGCTAGGAGTGTTGAGGGGCACCTGTCTGAGACGGTTTCAGTTTCCCCGACTTGGTTGTTTCTCGGTCGCTAAGTTGTGTCTGACTCTTTGCAGCCCCATGGACTGCAGCACACTAAGCTTCCCCGTCCCTCACCAACTCCCGGAGTTTGCTCAAACTCATGTCCACTGAGTTGGCGATGCCATCCAACCATCTCACCCTCTGTCGCCCCTTTCTCCTGCTAACCCAGAGGAAGAAGCCCATCAAGCCGGTAGGGGGGAACCAAGTGGCCAACCTGAGGAGGGAAAGTTTCACCCCACTCATGAAGGAGCTCTGAAACCAGCACTTCCCCACACATGTACAGATACTGAGGCTAAATTCCAGAGACTCATGGCCCTGCCCGGCTCTAGGCCCACAAGTAACTTAGGGCAGAATCGGGCTCTGAGAAGTGCTTTCAGGGCTTGTCATAAGCATGAGAGCTTCCTTGATAGTGAGAATGCAGCTGTTCACTGAAAAGTTTTCTGTTTGTGTGGAAATTCTCAGTCATGTCCAACTTCTTGACCCCATGGACTGTAGCCCACCAGGTTCCTCTGTACATGAAATTCTCCAGGCAAGAATACTGCAGTGGGTTGCCATTTCCTTCTCCAGGGCATCTTCCCCACGCAGGGATTGAACCCCAGTCTCCTGCATTGGCAGGCAGATTCTTTAACACTGGGCCACCTGGAAAGACCTCAGGAACAGTTAAGGTAGTTCTATTTGGAGCAGCCCCTGCAAAATGGGAGCTGATTGTAATCTCAAACTAATACCTGCTGGGAGAGGCTTTATCCCCAATTCATAAAAGGTAGAAAATGTTCAGCTCTTAATATGAAGCTAGGGCAGTGACTTCTAGTGTAAAGTCATTTCCGTTATTCTCTAAACTCATTAAATGACTACCCTGATTGAATCTACTTCCATGAAAATAAATACTGAGTGCTGAAGCCTTTCTCGGTCTTTAATGTCTTTCTTCTGTGAGACTGTGAGGGAGCCATCAGCCCCGGCAAAGCATTTATTTTCAGATTCTTGCCTGTGCCTGTTGTGACCTGGGATCTTGCTGAAGTTAAATCAGGGAAACTTAAAAATAGTTTGGGAAGAAATTCACTTTATTTATTATTTTAATAGGTCACACATTTCCTACTTCCCTACATCCAATGAGTGACACACCAAATAAAAACAGATTCTCTTTATATATATCTCATTTCCTAGGAAAGCCAACAAACACCAGATATACGTTGATCAGGGTGTTTGTGCCCCTGCTCATCTTTGTAGGAGGCAGAGAGCTGGAGGGGCTGCAATCTCCACCCCGCTCCCGCAGGTGACAGGAGTACTCTGTTGATGCAGGTGATAAAGCAGAAGAAAATGCCTAGCCCTTGTCTCTTGTGAGGACTGCTGGCTGCAGGATGATGATGGTAGCCTTGTAAATCAGTCAGATCATATGTTTTGCCTTCTTCCTTGTAAAACAGCTATTTGTGTACTTTCCTTATTGACCCTTCTTATTTTTTAAAATTATGCATGATCTTTTTTACAACTTCATTGATTTGGCTGCCTCAGGTCTTAGTTGCAGCAAGTGGGCTCTCTAGTTGCCGCACACGGGCTCAGAGGCTCCATGCTGTATGGGATCTTGGTTCCCCGATCAGGGATCCAACCCATGTCCCTGGATTGCAAGGCAGATTTTTAACCACTGGACCACCAGAGAAGTCCTCTTATTGACCTTCTTGTTTGTAAACTCCCTGAGGGCTGAAACAATGTCCTATTATTCAGAGCACTTAATAGGTACCAGTTTGTACATAACTGAAGAGATATACTATGTTCTGAATAAATGTTTGTTGAAAGAAAGAATTAATAAAGGTATTCACTTGAGACCTTTCCAACGCATACCAGAAGCTATGGATTGCCTTTAGTCAGTAAAAATATTAATAATGTTAGGTATATTTGTTAAACATTTATAATGTATCATGGACTACACTCTGCTTTACAAATATTTTCTCACTTTTACAACTTGATGAAGTAGGTCCCAATTATTTATCCCCATTTCACAGATGAGAAAAATGAAGCTTAAAGTAATTAAACTATTTCTTCAAAGTTGCTTAGCAAAGGGCTGTGCCCCAACCCACTTATATTATCTTTGATTATTCTCTTATGAAGAGATTTGGCCAGAAGAGGCAGTGGTACCAGAAAAAAATGGCATCTCATTCTGCTAACCTGAAACTGCATTTTATTTTTTAAATTTATTTTTTTGAAATATAGTTGATTTACAATGTTTTATTAATTTCTGCTATACAGCAAAGTGAATCAGTTATACATATATACATTCTTTTTTATATTATTTTCCATTATGGTTTATTATAGGATATTGAATACAGTTCCCTGCCCTGTACAGTAGGATCTTGTTGTTTATCCATTCTCTATATAATACTTTGCATCTGCTAATCCCAAACTCCCAATCCATCCTTCACTCCTCGTTCTCCCTGGCATCATAAGTCTTTTCTCTGTATCTGTAAGTCTGTTTCTTCCGAAGCTGTATTTTAAGCCACCTTTCCAAAACAGAAAAATCAAGGACCATATTAGCAATTAGAGTATGAATATCTTTGGATTTATAGAGATCCAAATATCTGGAATGCCTCTGAAGGAACTTTTACCACATTTTCATTCATTTAGTAAAAATGTCTCACTGTGAGATGCTGAAGAGATGATTGAGAGACTGAAACTCTAATGATTAAGTCATTAAACCCAGTATGCCAAGGGCTTAATTGAAGTGAAGGGAAACACAAGTCACTCAGTCATGTCCAACTCTTTGCAACCCCATGGGCTATACAGTCCATGGAGTTCTCCAGGCCAGAATACTGGAGTGGGTAGCCTTCCCCTTCTCCAGGGGATCTATCTGCCCAATCCAGGTCTCCCACATTGCAGGTGGATTCTTTACCAGCTGAGCCAAGGGAAGCAAGGACTTAATTAGATGTGTGTACAAGGCACTATAGCAGCTTAGAACAAGCAGCAAGCAATTCTACCTGAGACCCATCTAGACAGCCTTCCCAGGGAAAAGCACATTTGAGGACACTCATTTGAGGAGTGTCTCAAAGGGCAGCTAAGAAGGAAGTTGGGGAGCAGAGGCATAGTGACAGAGGGACAGCACGGGGAAGAGCACACATGTGTTCATACAAAGAAAGCTGACTTCCCCCAATCCCCATTCAGTTCATCTTCAGTGAATACAATGCCAATTATATATATATATATATATATATATATATATATATATATATATATATATATATATACAGTAGTGAAGAAAACCAGGTGCAGATTTCTAAGTGCTTTAATTGATAACCAGACTTTTTTTTTTTCATTGAAAGTCCATAAAACTAAACCTAAAATGTTTAGTTAAGAGAAAAATAAGGTATTGATGAATTATAATGGATTGATTGAGACTGGTGAGCGGAGTTGGCTAGAACACCTTTCAGAGGGGCCAGGATGAATTAGAGCCCTTCTTGTACCATAGGTCTCAAAAGAAATAGGTGAGAACAGGTGAGTGGATCAGAGCAAATTAATTCCCTCACCCCAGCCCCAAACCCAACCCCAGTCCCAGTATGAGAACAGCAACCACCCATCCCACTTTGTCTTTGAAAGACAGAATTATCAGGTTGTCACTAGGAAATCATGGAACTGCAAATTCACAATATTTATTTTTGGCTACTGTGAAGCAGTTAATGAGAACTGCAAAATTAGAAAAGAAAACTGCTATAGCTTCTGTTTCTTAAGAACAGTCTTTGTACTGACATAAGCCCTCAGAGTTAGAGAAATGGAAATAGTACAGTTTTTAAATGTTTTGAAAGATAAATACGATACCTATAATATTGATATTTCCTTTCCCTGCCAAATTTAACTAAAATGACATGCTTTTCATTCCTTTGTATTTAAAAGTTATACTGACCTTAATGTTTGAATTTTCTTCATAAAGTCTGTGAAATCTGACTGCCCTGTCTCCAAATTTTTTAGATACTTTTTCCTGCCCACAACTTTAATTGCATGTTAATATCATTCTTAACATGCCTTTTCTTAGACATGAACACTGCCTTAAATGAACATGCACATATAATCTGTAACAATCTCTACATGAGATCTAATCCACGTGAGCCAAGCCAAATTGTTTTATTCCTTTATAAATGATTAAGCATCAGTAGTTGGTATAAATATTGATATACATAAATGTGTATTCGTCAAAACATATTTAAAGGTATTTATTCTCTGAGAGGCCCTAACTGTAACATTTGGAATATGACAATTATTAGCATAAATTTTTTAAAGAAAGACTATTTGCTGCATATTTAACACTAAATAACTAATATAAATAATGTATGGGTGGTAGGCTATATGAATTTTTAGTAAACCTTAGGTCTAATTCCCCTTAATAAGTCCAGTTGAAAAAGGCATGTTTCAATTCAAAGAAGAATACACCACTTTCATGGTGCTCTAGGAAGTCAAAGGGCTTGTCCATTTTCTTGACATTGTATTTACTCAAAAGAGTTTATCTACAGGGAAAGAGCAAGGTTGCAGGCAGCATAGAACAATGTTGTAATTGTCACTAATTAAGTGCCCTCAGCTGTGTCTATACCGGGCCACTATTGACTTGCCTTCCACATACTCAGCTGTAGGTTACCACACTAAAAATTCCTCCACTTATTACCTCCCTTGCTGTTCTCATTTCTATGTGGTGAAATATTGACAGATATGTCACAATTGACCGTCACACTTTGTTCTGTGAGTAAGTATCTACTATTCTCCCCTATTTTGAATTTTCTACACAGAAAGTGGCTCGAAGTCGGGCAGGTCTCATGGGCTAGACTGATGAAATGATTCTGAGGAGCAGAAATTCAGAATGATTGTGCTTGGGGTGGGGCTACCCTAGTACTAATCCATCAGCATACTCCAAACACACTCTTTATAACCATAGTGAAGCAGTTTCCAAAGCTACTTGGTAGCTCAACCAACATCCAACCTTAACAAACTGCAACCTGATCCGCGACTAGGATCTACTTAACCTCATGCGCTAACCACTGGAGATATCAGCCTTAGAAACCTCTGAGAGTTGGTTTTTGTCACTTTGAGCCATTCTTAATCTTTCTTTGCCTTGTTGCCACATTTGTAAGATGATGAAAGACTAGATGTGTATTCTCAAACTTTAATGAGCATAGGAATCTCCTGGGCATCATATGAAATTCAGATTTGGCTTCACAAAATCTACAGTGGGGATAGAGAGCTCACATCGACTCCTAGGTGCTGATCCAAGACTACATAGTGAGTGCCCAGGAGCTAAGCTGATCTCTGCATGCGTGCTAAGTCTCTTCAGTAGTGTCCAACTCTTTGCGACCCCATGGACTGTAGCCTGCCAGCCTCCTCTGTCCATGGGATTCTCCAGGCAAGAATACTGGAGTGAGTTGCCGTGCTGTCCTCCAGGGGGTCTTCCGGACCCAGGGATCTAATCTATACCTCCTGCATTGCAGGCAGATTCTTTACCCACTGAGCCACCTTGGAAGCACAGCTGATCTCTAGTCCACTGGAAATTGTCTCATAAGGGCTATGCAGCTGCTGCTGCTGCTAAGTTGTTTCAGTCGTGTCCGACTCTGTGGGACCCCATAGATGGCAGCCCACCGGGCTCCTCTGTCCATGGGATTCTCCAGGCAAGAATACTGGAATGAGTTGCCATTTCCTTCTCCCCATAAGGGCTTTACTTGTAAAGTATACTTTATCCTTAGCTATGTATAAATTCACAACCATTCACTTTTTGTGTGTGTATCATGTTATAGGGTCTTATAATGCCAATGAACAAGATAATGAATGAAGGAACAAACTCAGCCCTTGGACTATTTTCTAAAGTTTAAAAACTTATAAATTAATAGTAACTGTAGGAATTAGGTTCCAAAGCCATGTGCCCATGATTTTTTATCACCAAATACTAAATTGCGACAAAGTAGCTAAGTATCTTCATTATCATTAGGGCTTCAGAACTTCATAAGGTTGCAGGAAAGGCCCAGTAGTATTAGCCATTTCATTTTCTTTGGTGTGGTTAAATACACATTCTGAGAATTGACAAAGCTTTCAAATATTTTTTTTCATGGACTTTATTTTGATGCAATGATTCTCTTCAAGGTACCCCAGAATTCTGAACATCTTAAAATTTTCTGTGCTTTTTTTCTCCCATATGCCCAAATATCACCCCACTCAAGTTCACAAAGATCAAATTAGATAGAATTTTACCACAGAGAACTCTCCTTCTAGAGTCTTTTTATCTGATTCAACTGAACAGGTAGGTTTCTAAAATCAGCAGAAATACACTCACGGGATTTAAAAGCCACTATAGTCTCTTGTTTCTTAGAATGTTACTTTAGTATCTGCTCTCAATTTCAAAATCAGCTTGACTATTTCATATTCTTATGATTTTATAAATCTTGAATAACATTGGTATTTTGGTCTCTTGGTTTTACTGCACCAATTGCTAAGCAGTGGTATGGAAAATTTTACCAAAAATATTCATTTTACATTTTTCTTTATGAGATTAAATGCAATAGGAGCACACTTTAAAAAAAAAAAAACAACTGTTTTCCAATGTTCAAAGCCTATCTGAAAGGCTGGAGTAAGGTTTATGCAGATAATGCATTCATGATTGAACTATTTGTATATTAAATATGGTCGTAGGATATAAATTAACTTAAGTTCTTGAAATTTATAGACGAATTCAAAAATGTAAATTTGCTCAGAAAAAAAGCTATTTATCTCATCTGTTTGTATGGTAATTGATGGTTCATTATGAAATAATCTGATGCACAGAGTCCAGCTAAATTAGCCCAGCCATAATGTACTATCTTGAAGCAACTTCACATTCTCATTAGGGCCTTTCTAATTTCTAAAGTGAAATTAATGCAATTAGTGATCAAATCAATACATATTGATCATGAGTTTCTTCAATATGGCATGAAAATATCAGGTCAAAAAGAAAGGGCTTTTTTAAATCACAGAATTAATGTAAGAAATTTAAGTTGTGGGGAAAAGAGCTTTGTTCTATTTTCCTATAGTAGCTCCTATTTATAAGAAAGTGACTATGTCACTTTTAACATTGCTGACATGAAATTCAACACAACGTGCTACACCCCAGCTTGCCCTCCAACACATCAATACTGTATTCATTGTCCATATGGATTTTTTCCTCCCCATAAATATCCAAAAGCAAATTTTTTCCTCATGTGCAGAATTTTAGATGACTAATTACTCAAAAGCACTTTTGTCTTTTTCACATGCAAATGTAAGCAGGATTCCAGGGAGAAGTACATCCCCCTCCCAAGTCGTTGACCCAGTATTTGTACCCAAGGTGGGGTGGGCTGGAGTTAAACGTATGCAGGAAGGGACTTAAAGCCCAGAATAAAAAAATCAAAACCCATTTGTGAAAATCAAGGAACTGCTGCTTTTCTACATACTAATAAGCTTATTTCAGTGTGAAAATGAGACTTCCAAGAAAAAAAAAAAAAGAAGTGACTCAGTTCCAGAAGTCCTTCTCACCTTCAGCCAAATGGATTCTGAGATGTGGTTCAACCGATGTCTACTCCTGGCATTTGAGGGGGAATGTGCGATGAACTGTGTTAAATGCTCAACTTCTTGTTCTCAAAGTCACAAAATTATGTAGATCCTGAGGGATATTTCTGAGTAAACCAGAAAAAAAAGAACAAATTGTTGAGTCAAGTCTGCCTTTGAGATCTCCCAAAGGCTAAGCTGGGGAGAGGACTAGATTCAAAACTCTTAAGACCATGGATTGCATTGTGGCCGGTGAATTTGCTTCTGCATTCTGGGGACATGTTAGGGCATGAGCCACTTTTCCTAAGTCATATTTCATGACGGTATTTCCAGAAGCTTTATGGCATGTGAATAAATTCCCTTTCTGCCTGTGATAAAATTCAATTGCTTTGTTTTTTTAAAAGGTAATTAATTTGAAGTTTTTCTTGCAATTTTCACACCATATGAACATGAATAAAGCTTTTCATGGCATGTAAATTTATAAACTGTGATGACTTAAATGAATGGCAGTGACAGGTGTATGCTTTATTTTGTTTACAGACTGGTCCCATTGATTTGAGAGTGATTTCACAGATTTTAGTTGAAGTTCAGATGTTTATTCACTGGCATGAAACTCTTTGGTGCTTCTGGGAAGACAATCTGATGGAACTGATTTAATGTCCTTACTAAATGTCACTGTTTTTTGAAATTAAAGAGTGTTGGTGAAAATAATAGATTTATGTTTGCCAAATCACTTTTAAATTCTCTTGAGGGGAATGATACATGTGTTCATAAGTGTTTCTAGAATAGTACTTTAAAACAGCATAATCTTAAGTGTGCTCTATTGGTCTCAGGTCCTATGTGATGCTTTGGCAAAAAAGAGAAGAATTCTATGGAGAAATATGAAGTTAAGAAACGTCTATAGAGTCCATTATATTGGGGGAGGAGGAATTTACAATGTACTTTAGTGTAATAAAGGCTCTGAGAAGTCCTGCAGTAAAGGAACCTATTTAATTTTCTTTAGCTCAATATTTCCCAAATTAATTTGGCTACCCAATTTTTTGTTTTTTTTTTCTTCTGAAATCTGTTAATATCCCTTTAGCTCTGCTTTGGGATACTCTGATTTTGATTCGGTGAGCTGCAGAGAAGCTATAAAATCTGAATTCTATTTTGGCCAACAGAAGAGAGCTGGCAAATTCAGCTTATCAAGTTACTTCTCTCCCTGATGTTAATGTCTTATTCTTCAACCTGAAATATTTTAATCACACCATCACTTTAAAAAACCACTAAGATTGATAATGCCACCAGTACCATCTATTCTATAATCTCCCACTTCCAAAGGAAAACATAAATGAGCTCTTTAAGAAACTAAGTATATGATACCTATTCTTTATAGAGACTACAGATAAGCATAAGGAAGAAAACCTTCCAAAATCCTTTTATTGTAAATATCTTGATGTATATTTCTCCTGCCTTTCTATAGTAATATAACTGTTTATTAAATTGGATTTGGTATGTACTATTTCATACCTATTCTTTCACTCAGTTATACATAGTGACTGTATTTCCCTGTCATTCATTTATAGCATTATTGTCTTCACTGTATGCATGCTCCACACCTTCTAAAACACACAAGACATACAGTCAGTAAACAGCCATGAGGTTAAGGGCTTCCGTGTGTCCTTGGTAGGTATCTGGCAGGGTGGATCTTGTTCCGGCATCACCGTGGTACTGCAGTGCAGAGGGATGGACTGGGAGGTCAGTTCTTCCTGGCTGTGGATCAGCTCTGCAGAGGGAAACCGGGGACCAAGCCAAAGTGCTGGATGCTGCCTGGGTCCCTTCTTCCTCCCCACCACTTCCCCAGCTCACCTTCCCCAAACACCTCCTCCCTGGTGTCTCTTTCCCTGTGAATGGACCTTTCTCACAGGTTGGAGGCATCATTAACCCTAGACATGGTCCCTTGCAGGGGAGCAAGCACTGCCCTGCACACTGTCACTGCCTCTGTCCTCGAGGATCTCTGCGGTGATGGTAGCCCCAGCCAAACCCACCATCCCCCTGAGGCTGCTTCAGAGATTCCTGAGGCCTCATGGCTGATACCACTTCACAGAGACCGCTGGACCCCTGGGATTGTTCCTGGTTTCTTGCCAAGCTCCAAAAGCCTGTGTTTGCCTGCTGTAGTCTCTGGTCTTGCAGTAGCCTCAATGGAAGCTAAGGGTGGTGCTAATTTGGTTGGATTTGATATTTGAAGTTAGTCCTTGTAGCCATGCCAGAGGTTACAAGAAGCCTGGCAATAAAATGGGGGCACAAACAATGAGAGTTTCGAAGGAAATGGAAACCAAATTTCACTATTTTTAAAAAGAGACTTCTTTTAAGCCCCCAGTCTGATTTAAATGCTCCTGTATTTGTATTTCCCAAATATTTTGCACATTCCCATGATTCCTATCACCATTACTGTTTACCTGCCTGTCATTGCCTAGGTGTGCAAGCACCTGAGAGATACACTGCCCTGTCTTACCTTATTTGCTTATTGCTAAATGTTTATAATCAAGCAAAGACCATAGACACCAAGCTGTGGAGCAGGGAGCTTGAGTTCTTGTTCTAGCTTACAGAAGTGGTTCTAAACATGGATTTGGGAGGCCAACTGCCATCTGTCAAGTCTCAGATTGCCATGACTGTAGGAAAGTTATTCAACCTCTCTCTGCTTGAGGTTCTTTATCTAAAAAAATGCGACTGATAATAGCATGCACTTCACAGGGTTATTCTGAGTAATAAAAAACTGATGTTTAATAATACATTTCGAATAATACCTGACATATAGTATTATATGGTTATTCATTGAGTTTTAATTTAGCCATATTAGATTGCTCCCCAAGCCTGATTCCTCACAGGCTAAGCTATATTGGAAGTGACATGTATGGTGCCTGGAACATGCTTCGCAGTCTGCAGACACTTCCTGGACCACACTTATAATCTATTGTGTGTGCCCATGAAGATCTAGATGGGGCAAGCATGGAAGTACAGTAAAGACATCCTGATAGCACTCTTGCTTCTGGGCCCTCTTTGCCGCACATCTAATAGTGGCCATCAGTTGGCAGCTTTAGTTAAGTTATATCTCCCCAGGTTTTTGTTGTTATGTCTCTTGGAGAGAGATTGGTTATTTGTGTGTGTGTACGTGAGAACTCACATTAAAACAGTAGGGCATGCTCAATCCTGTGTTTCCTCAACCCTTCCTTTCCAAAGTCATGACATTTTGTAGTGTGGATAAGAAGAGAAATCAGAGCTGGGTCTTCAGACTGGAGATGGGAAGGAGACCCATCTCTAATGGCATTGAAATAGGAGGTGAAACTAAACTCACCATTGCTTATTTATGGCTGTAGTTATTTCTCTGTGCTTCATCCCAAAGGAGTTACTTTCTGTTGTTAATTGGAACTTCTAAGCCATTTTTATTTACAAAGTGTTTTACAGTCATTGGTATTGATGACTTATAATTCCCCCATGAGTTAGGTGTCAGGATGAGGCATTGACACGACTCCACTCTCAGGAAGCTGAGCCGTGAGGGTGGATAAATCTGCCGCCCCTCCCACACAGCAGCCACGGGTCCGATCTGCTTTGTTTGGGCCTGTCAGACGCATATTGCCTCCTCCATGTGCTCTCATAGCAGTTACGATTGGATTCCTGGATAAAGGGTCTTCTCAGGAGGGACTGAGAGAAAGAGTGACACAGAATCCACTTAGCAATTATCTTCTTTCTTCTGCTCTCCGTTAACACAACTTGTCCTTGCAACTGTATGTCTTTCGGCACATTTATTTTATTTTTTAAAGAAGTAAGACAAATAACTGCCTGTTTATTGTTAAATTTGTAGTGCCAGTCATGACAAGCATAAGGATAGTAACACTTTGGCCAGCAGGGTGCTTATCTGTTTTACTAGTTCAGAAGGACTTGATTGATGTGAAAGACCAAGGTCTCAGTAAAGATAATTTAGCCATTTCCATACAGTTTATGCCTGTGTTGGTTGTATCCTGCAGGGGAGTCCCAGGAGGCAGCTTCGTTGACCTTCCCTCCAAAAGGTAACACATAGGAGATTCCTAAAGGAACCATCGTCTAACAAGACTAATGATGGTTTCCATGCCTATTATCATTCAGAGACATCGAAAGAGGCTTTAGAAATGCAGTACCACATTCCTCCCTTGATGTTCCACATGATCTATTAAGGCGTTATGTGGCAGATAAATTAATCATTAAAAACTTACTGTTAAGTCTTTACAAATAATAACCAGGTGTACCTTGATTATCTTTGATCTCAATATATATTTTTTCTGTCACTGAACAGATGATACATAGCAGTTTGTTTTACTGACAACTAATCTGAGGGACTCAAAGGAAGCTATTTTCTTCCAGTATTTTTTCTTACCTTTTTTTTTTAAGTTAGAAGGGCTACAAAGAAGTTCTACACTCCGTAGTAGGTCGTGACAGCCGGGATCACTTTTTCATATTGCTTTGCTGGGGTGAGAGTATGAAGTATCTCCACTGTTTATTATTCCAGCTCTCCCCCCACCTGATTTATTTCCCCCATTCATTGCTACTTAGAATTTAAAAGTTCAGACCAAGGGATGAGCTCCACATCTTGTGTGCATTAGGCATTCCATGGTACACTGGATTCCACCCGTAATGCCGTTACTTAGGATGGAGGTGGATTTTTTCTTTTATAATGTGTTTTTCATCACATTATCCACTTCCAGAGCTAACATTTTTTATTTTCCAAAAAAAAAAGAAAAAAGATAACATGAAATAGTGTAAATGCAACAATCAGGCAGATATACATTAAGGCAAATGAAAATGCAGTACAATGCGGGTCAGGATTAGTGTCATAAATGATTTATTCATTTCCTATTAAGAATAATACGTAAATGTTTTAATAAACTTCTGGGGAAACTTGCATGAATAAAAACTGAGTGACTGATGAATTCAAGAACCACACTAGGAATGTGGTTTGATAGAGATGAGAGGTAATAGGAGAGGACAAGCGTCCTTCAGCAGACAGTAGGTTTCATAAAGAAGTTGAAAGAGAGAAGGGAGTTTGAAAGAGAGAAGTCCTTGTTTGTGGACCTCTGCCATTTACTCCATTAAATAACATGCTGCTGCTGCTGCTGCTGCTGCTGCATGGGGAAATGACATTTTTCTTGGGAATGATCCTCACTTCCTACCACTACCTCCTCATCCTTTTTCCAGAATCTCTGATTCAGATTCCTAATGCTTATGAGGTCTGAAACCCAGTCTCCCTGAAAAGCAATCTATTTTAAAGTGTTAGTGCCTTAATAATCCCTTTCCTAAAGATTTTTAAAGAAACCAGCTAAAAAAGAACACTGCATGCTGATCTTTTAAGTATTATACCATCTAGGGAGAGAAAATAATTTAACATTAAAGAATTTTCCAAGTATTCTTCAATTCAGGTAATTTAAACTACTGACTTTTCCAGTTGTACACATGCCTGACCTAATACAGGTACTAAAAAATTTTGGAAGAACATGTACAATGTTGCAGTATTGCATATTGAATAGTATTGCACATTTATTTAAGACTACCTGTGGATCAGACAGTAAAGAATCCACCTGCAATGCAGGAGCCACAGGTTCAATCCCTGTGTTGGGAAGATCCCCTGGAGGTGGGAATGGCAACCCACTCCAGTATTCTTGCCTAGAGAATCCCCATGGACAGAGGAGCCTGGCGGGCTACAGTCCATGGGGTCACAAAGAGTCAGACATGACTGAAGCAACTTAGCAGGAACATACATCTTTGAGATGCTCAACTACAGTCAGATTTTAAAAGTAAAACCAACTCTGTCTTTAGACTATTATCCAATATAGTATCCCTTCCCCCACTGAAATCTTTAGAGATAAAATGAAGGCATAGGGGAATTTATTTTCTGAAAGAGTAAAATCAAAGAAAAGATGGACCCTTCCTGATTTCCATTTGCCTGAGCCATTATACTAATTTATTTAGCAATAGTTGCATGGATAGCAGTAGATGCTGGGGATATATCACTCTAGGACTTTAGACTGAAGCAATTATTTTGAATTCTTTTACTTCTGGACTAGTCTGACTAAACACCAATTTTCTAGGTTTTTTTTTTTTCCCTATAAATGAGTGTACCTCAAGTGGAGAACACAGACTCACAAGCAAAAACATTGTATCTTTTCCTGTTTTCCCTAAACCCAGTGAAAATAAAATTGAGTATTCCTATCTAAAGAGACAAGTAATTTATCCTTAATATCAGGATAATGCTGTCAGATTTAGCAAAGAAAAATACAGAATTGTTGTTGTTGATGTTTAGTCACTAAGTCGTGTCTGAGTCCTTTTGTGACTCCATGGACTGTAGCCCACCAGGCTCCTTTGTCCATGGGATTTTCCAGGCAAGAATACTGGAATGGATTGCTGTGCCTTCCTGCAAGGGATCTTCCCAACCCAGGAATCAAACCCATGTCTCCTGCACTGGCAAATTCTTTACCATTGAGCCACCAGGGAATCCCAAAATACAGGATACCCAGCTGAATTTGAATTTGAATTTGAAAAGAATAAGGGGTTTTCTTGGTATAAGTATATTCAGTGAAATATTTGAATGTCCTGTATTTTATCTGGCATCTCTGAACAAGGACTCAGCCCATTCCTGATGGAAAAGGGGTGTGAGAATTGTTCTAGAACTACATGGGTCCCTGTGGAAGGTGCGCTACATTAGGACTGTGGGGAACAGTACTTCTGCCCACAGATCTTGGTACATACATCATAGAGGCACTGTCTGAGTGGCGTGTGTGCTATTGTCTCAGCCTACACTGGAGAGATGATCTTCTCCATTTAGGGGACTCAATTTATATTTGGGAGGTGGCCAAGCATCCAGGAACCCAGCCACTGAGGCAAGAGTAATCCATCAATTCTTTCACACTATTTTCATGGAAGCCACTCTTAACATGTTAAGCATGGCACTGATGTCTATATTCAAACTTCAAAGTTTTAATCCAGTTGCACTAGCCAGATTATATACAAAGTTTTCAGGCTTCATCTAATTTGGGTCATAATTTGCTGACTAAAAAATAAATTTTATTTCAAAGTAGCATTTGTTGTGGGCCCTGCCTAGTCCCCAAAGGATATTTTCCCATGTACCCCTCCCAACTCCATGATAACCAAGGCAAAATCATTTGTCCTCAGTCTTGGTTTTCTGACCACTGTTAGATGAAGTGTAGGAATGGAAGCCATGGAGGGATAAGACTTAGCTGAATAATATTATGACCGGAACTAAAAGAGGTGATTCATCCGGCAAGTACTCAAAAGAAAATTGATGCTGATTTAAAAAAAAAAAAATGGTAAGCAGTTCACAGTGTCATATTTTTATTCTCATCCTTGGCTATTTAAGATTTTTTTTAAAATGTAAACTAGCAGAAGACATAAAACATGCAAAATTATTTTAAATGTATAATGTAAAAAAAAAAACCCTCAAAACATCACCCTTGTTTATTTTTTTTTAATCTGGTGAATTATTTTAGACTAGAAAAAGAAATTAAATTGAAAGAAATTAAAAGAAATAGTGACAAACACCCTTGACCTGTAGTTTGAATAATAAGATTTTGACAAATCAGTACAGTAAAAGGCGTGCTAGAGAGCTAAACAAAAGAGAATAGAGAGCTAGTATGCGGAAAGGCATTTGTTCAGCATAGCTGTTTTCAATTGCTGAATGGGCTTCTCCTACAGATACAAAGGGCGCCTAGTGACCCCTAGCTGAGGAATCTGTGTATCAATAGCTTCGCGCCCTTCCCCCACCTGACAGACAGCTGACATCCTGCTCGCCTCTGCCCGTCAACCCCATCAGCTCCAAGGAGAGAGCTGCTGTCTATACAGCAAAGCACACTGCTAATGCAGGCTTTCTCTGCCAGCAATCCATGTCCTTTGTGTGTTTTAGCAGTCTAAACTCACATCTTGTTTCTCCTTTTTTTTTTTTTTTAATTAGTAATTTGTTTCTTTACAGTACTTACATCCAGAAGGAAGATGCTCAGAGTGACACAGCAGTGAGGCAGGAGGAGCTTGCACTGGTCCTTGGAAATCTAGCCCAGGGTGCAGGGCCCCAGTATACATGCAGATTTTCTACCAGTGGCTTCCTACCCACCAGGGTTACATTAATATACTAGAAATTAAGACTAGTGTCTGTATGGGAAAAGTTTTTTTTTTTTTTTTTTAAGTAAAGCAAGTAAACACTCCAGTATTCTTGCCTGGAGAATTCCATGGACAGGTGAGCCTGGTGGGATCACAAAGAGTGGGACAGGACTGAGCAACTAACACTTTCAGTTTGTTTTCAAACACAAAGACCAACAGCAGGAGAACACAGTTCAAGTTGCAGAGACTCTTCACTCCTGCAGCCTTAGGTGATGGTTATAAATGGCCATTCCTTTTGAATTAAGAGTGGGCTGTTGGCTTTAAACCACTTGCACTGAGCTGGCTTGTAGCAAATCATGTGGCAGCTGGAGAATCAACGTAGAAGTCACTTTCAAACATGCAGAAATGGATCCCATACATGAAATGCAGAATGGTTGGAGGTAATGAATTGCCCAAATTTATCCATTCTCTTTTTCTTCTTGAGTCTGAGGCATCTTCATGGTGAGGTCAGGGACCCTATGTATCTTGTATTTTTTTTTCCCTCAGAAATGCCTGGCACATAGTGAGTGCCTGGCACATTGAGTGAATTTCTCTTGAATGAATGAGTTGTGAGACTGATTCAGCATTACATCTGATCAGAATCCAATGAGAAGAGGAAGCACAGGTAAGACATCAAGCATAAAGCCCAGGACCAGAGAGGGGCTCAGCAGGTGCCAGATCAATGTCTGCCCTACAGACCTCAGCTATGGTCTGCTTTCTATAAATCTGTGCACTTACTATAAGATAGTAAGACATCAAATGGTAGCATCTGATGCCTTTGGGGATGTCAATAAGTGATTGTTTAAAGAAATAAATTTAAAAGTTCTAGGGTTAAATGAAGTTTGCAAAATTCTGCATCCATTATTCCACCTTTAGAAAGTTTCCACTTAGCATTTGAGAAGTACAGCAGTAAAGCAAGTTGCTTAACCATTTCAAAAATTTTTTATCCTTATGAAAGTTATGTATGCATATTGTTCTGTAATGTTGGTTAGGATAAATAGCAATCCCTCATCCCAGCTTCCTAGAGGCACTGATTGATTCTTTTGATATTTATTTCAGTATCTCTGTGCTGTGCTGTGCTTAGTTGCTATGAACTCTATGTGCTTAGTCACTACGGACTCTATGTGCTTAGCGGCTATGGACTGTAGTCGCCCAGCTTAAACAACCACTTATACCAGTACTCTTTGAGTTTGGGGTTTTAGGTGTTAATCAGTATTCTTGCCTGGAGAATCCCATGGATTGAGGAACCTGGCAGTATAGCCCATGGGGTCGTAGATAGTCGGACACGACACAGCGACTAACACTACACTGTAGACTTTGGCAATAGGAAGTTTTGGGAAAGGGCTCAGGCAATGCCAGAGGCATCAAACAGTACAGGCTGGATCCCACAAATGGAAGGACTGACAGTACACAGGGAGGTGTGCTTGGGCCAGCCAGACACATCAAGGATGTGCTCAGGAGAGGGACACCTCCATTGCCCCTGTTGCTGTCTTTGTGTGGGGGCTTTGTGGAAGAACTTGACAATGGAGTTTATACAGATGAGGATGGTATCATGATCATGATCGTCAATGGAGAGCCACACCTTGCAGCTCCATGCCAGCTGCCTTGGGAAGTCACACATCAGTCTTGAAAGACCCTGTTCAGAGGGGAGCATAGGTCCCAGTTGACTCATTGCCAGATAACCAGGGAGAATGACTGGATAGAGCAGTAGACAACCCCGTGGGACTCTGTTACTCTACTGCCCCATTCTCCTCGTAGTTGCTTCATACTCTAGTATGAAGTATTCAGTGTATTCATTATTATGACCATTTGAAATGCTATTCATGGTTGAGCCATATAGGATCTCCTCCTATACAACTTTTTTCTGGAGTTATTTTATTGTTTTATGTTTGCACAGTTCTCTATGTGCCTGTCACTAATTTATCCCCAAACTTTCAAACAATTGTGTCAACCTCCTCTCAATATGTTCAAACATATTAAGCATTTCCTCCCTTTTATCTTCTGGAAGACCTCTCTCCCAGAGCCTGTAGACCTGCCCCAGTCTGAATACCTTGCCCAAGCACATGAAGATAACCAAACAGTTTTTTATATCCTCACTCTTCAAGTTAAGAGGTCTATCAAGATCACCAAAAACCTGAAGGATCTTTGAGCTATCAAAAAGATGGAGATGACAGCTGAACAATAATGATAACAACAAGAAAAAAATCTGGAGAAAACAGAAACTGTATAAGAAAAAAGAAATTGCCATTAATTTTTCAAATAAATATATTGAGCTCCTAAACAAGAGAAGTTTACCATGAAAATGGAACTGAGGCAAGCATGCATTTGCGAGACATTTCCCATCACAGCAACTGTGGGACTGGTGTCCCAGCCCTGTAAGAGGATCTGGGCAGGTACCAACAGTGATCACTGCAGTGGTGAGAAACTAAGGTATAAGTGTGTAACCAGCAAGGCATTCACACTGGAGCAGGTATTTAGAAGAGAGAAATGTAACATTCTAACAGCATAATAAGGCAGAAATTTTCTTTTAAATTGTGGTTCTAACATACACTTTATGTATAGAAAATAACTTCTGCAAAGGCAACTCAACAGACCTAAAATTAGGACGATACCTTTGCTTTATTTGTGTATTTGGCCATGCCAGGTGGCATTTGGGATCTTAGTTCCTCAGCCAAAGATGGAACTCTGTGCCCCTGCGTTGGAAGCAGAGTCTTAATCACTGGACCACCAGAGAAGTTCCTGCTTTAAATAGGGTGTAGTATCCAAAGATTCAAATATAGTGAGGCTGTACATTTCCTCTTTAGTCCTTTCATAAAGGAAATGAAAATTAAACCCTTGCCAGTGAGATGCTGGTTATTGTCTGTGTATATTTTGAAAAAAATAAGAGAAATTATAAATCAGATCAGCCTTTAAAGTCATAATGGAATCCTGCTTACTTGATATGTATGTCCATGCACAAGCTCAAAAGACGGCTCATAACATTATCTAGCAAAGACAACAGTCAGAGAGAAAACTGTTTATTGTGCAGAGTCACTAAACACATATATACTTCAAAACAGCACGACAGATGTACAACAGCTGTTCATTATCTGGGAAGGGGGAGTCTGACTTCTTTGAAATTATTTATAAGCTCTTTCATGATTAGGTCTAATATTTTTTTCTTTTGGGTAAATAAAATTAGGCATCCATGATCAGAATTTTAATATATATCTTGATTTGCAACAACAACACTCACATATATCAGATTATCAGAATGCTTCACATTTTATCCTAGCAATATTCATGAGGGTTCTGTTGCATATAGTAGTCACAGCAAACATATACCAAATGTTTACTGTGTGCCAGGCACCATTGTAAGTATTTTAACTTACTTGATCCTCGCAACTACCTTCAGACAGACAACATATTCTCATCTTCATTTTGCAAAGCTCAGAGAGGTTATTAACTTGCCCGAGATCACACAGCCAGTAAATGGTATTGCCTAGATTGAAACACCAGCACTCTAATTCCAGAATCTACACTTGGCTCAGCTATCACGTTGCACACTACCATTGATAAGACAAAATATAGACTCTTCCAGGTGTGCATGTTATGAAGTATATGACCATGGTTGCCTTAGAAGAGAAACTTCCTGAGTGATAGGGTTATCAGTCAGGATAGGTATGGCTAAGTTGTGGAAACAGAAGGACATGATAACAGTACATGCCCCGGGCAGGTCAGCAGGAAGCTCTGCTCCTTGTAGTTAGTTAGGAACCTTGACCTCAGTTTTCTCTGGCAAATGAGAGGGAGACCGTGGGTTTAGCACAGCAGTTCTTAAATGCCTCAGCATGTAAGTCTCACAGTGTACTTCGTTCAGATTTAATGGGTGCAACTAGTCAGCTGGCCTCACCTACCTGCAAAGCTGTTAGGAAAGGTAAGCACAGACTGAGAAAAGAGTCTTAGAGAAAGACAACTGAAGCCAAAGAAGAATAAAAGGATCACAAGGAAGCATTAGCTACTGTAAAGATTTAGCTACTCTAAGTGCTTACAGAAATTGAGGAGATATGATATGTCCAAATTTCAACAAAGCATTTGATA
The DNA here is from genome assembly GCF_029378745.1 of Bos indicus. NCBI lineage: Eukaryota > Metazoa > Chordata > Mammalia > Artiodactyla > Bovidae > Bos > Bos indicus. The sequence goes on from NC_091768.1 coordinate 50,004,739, forward strand.
ACAGATTGAGTGGACGAGACAGAGACTTGGTGGCTGGAAGGTGTGGTGGTTATAGAACAAGCCTGGCCTTTGGTTAGGTCAGCTGGATGCAGGGCAGCCCCTCACAGGGGCTTCAGCCTGATCAGCAGTCCTTACGACCAGAGACACCAGATGGTTGGCACATCTAAAAATTTAGGCCTCTCCCTGACAAGAGTGTTGTCTGAATCAGATTGCAAATTATTGACTTATAATGAGATCTACGGGGCTTCCCAGCTAGCACAGCACTAAAGAAATTGCCTGTAATGCAGGAGCTGCAGGAGACGTGGGTTCGATCCCTGGGTCAGGAAGATCCCCTGGAAGAGGGCATGGCAAACCACTCCAGTATTCTTGCCTGCAGAATCCCATGGGCAAAAGAGTCTGGCAGGCTACGGTCCATAGGGTCACAAACAAAGAGTCGGACACAACTGAAGTGACTTAGCATGCACACAGGCAATGAGATCTACAAAAGTAGATTATTCTTCTTTGGGCTAATTTATAAATTCTGAATGATGTATAAATTCTGTATAAGTATCATATAGAGACAAAGTAGTTATGATAAAATAATTAATGAGAACCTACTGTATAACACCGGGAACACTACTCAATTCTCTGTGGTGACCTAAATGGGAAAGGAATCCATAAAAGGAGGGGTATATGTATACATATAACTGATTCACTTTTATGTACATTAGAAACTAATGCAACATTGTAAAGCAACTATATTCCAATTAAAAAAATTTTTTTAAAGAGTAAAGAGAGTGAATTAGATTATTTTAATTATCATTGGCTGAAAGCTAGGAGAGCCCTGAGCTACCCATGACAGACTAAAAAGGCAAGTCTTGGTGAAAATGACATTTTGGATTCAGCCAAGCCTGGTTTTAGCTGGTCTACCATCACTTCAGTCAGCAAGCAGAGCAAAAGGCTTCCCAGATCAAGGATTCATGAAGGAACAAGTAGATGTCGTTGCTGGTACTTCTCTGATATATCCTGTGGTCTCAGCAGATTATGGGAAGTAAGTGAGGATTCTGCAAGTGGGAGGAACCCAGAACTTTAAGCTCACAGCCTGCATATAGTTTGGGACTGGGGAAGGAGAGTAGAAGGCAGGGGACACATCAACCATGTCATGAGAAGTTAACATCTGAGCTCCAAACTCATAAAGTCTTTCTTTGAAAAATTTTGTAAAATACAGATAACAAGATGCTTAAGATTTTTTACCATTTTTAAGTTAATACAATTCAGTGGCATTAAGAACATTCACATTGTTTTGCAGACATCACTGTTATCACATCTACAGAACATTTTCAACATCCCAAATTAAAACTCCATACCCATGAAGTCATAGTTCTTTGATACAGCAAAGTTATAAAGAAATAGGCACCCCCATGTTTTACTCCTTGTCTGCTGCTGCCACAGGCTGTGCCCACATACATCTGGCTCTGCCTCCTGGAAGACTGAAAGCTCACGTCATTAGGGCTGGAGACGCCCTGATCCTCTTCTCCTCCAAGTCAATGTCTCCTCTTTCTTGGCCACATTCTTCCTTCCAACGTGGTATTTATAACATATTTGGACAGTAAATGTGTTTGTTTTATCCTTTAGAGTTGCTTTAACAAAATACCAGAGACTTGGTATCTTATAAACAATAGAATTTTCTTTCTCATGGTTCTGGAGGCTGGGGAGTCCAACATTAGCAGCAGATTCAGTAACTAGTGAGGTCCATTTTCTGTTTCAAAGACAGCACCTTTTGCTGTATCTTCACAGGGTAGAAGAAGGGACAAGAAAGATTTCTTGGGCCTCTTTTATATGGGCACTAATCCCTTTCATTAGATTAGTGAGATTAGAGTTTCATGAGAACTCTTTCTTAATGACACAATCATCTCCCAAAGGCCCCACCTCCTAATGCCATCATACTGTGCATTAGATTTCAACATAGGAATGAGGGGTGCACAAATATTTAGACTTGGTTGTTGTTTAGTCGCTAAGTCATGTCTGACCCTTTGTGACCCTATGGACTGCAGCACATTAGGGTTCCCTGTCCTTCACTATCTCCCAAAGTTTGCTCAGACTCATGTTCATTGAGTCAGTGATGCCATCCAACCATCTGATTCTCTGTCACCCCATTCTCCTCCTGCCTTTAATCTTTCCCAGCATCAGGGTCTTTTGCAATGAGTCAGTTCTTCACATTAGGTGGCTGAAGTATTAGAGCTTCAGCATCAGTTCTTCCAATGAATATTCAGGGTTGATTTCCTTTAAGATTGACTGGTTGGACCTCCCTGCAGTCCAAGGGACTCTCAAGAGTCTTCTCCAGCACCACAGTTCAAAAGCATCAATTCTTCGGTGCTCAGCCTTTTTAGACTTAACACATTCTTTATAGAGGCTTCCTTGGTAGCTCAGACAGTAAAGCGTCTGCCTGCAATGCAGGAGACCCAGGTTCGATCCCTGGATTGGGAAGATCCCCTGGAGAAGAAAATGGCAACCCACTCCAGTACTCTTGGCTGAAAAATCCCATGGACAGAGGAGCCTTGTAGGCTACAGTCCATGGGGTCGCAAAGAGTTGGACATGACTGAGGGACTTCACTTCACTTCACTTCACTTATAGAGACTTAGGCCCTATTACTGTGATCACAAATGGTTTATCAGAATATCTGAGGTGCTTATTTCGATCACTGCTACAGAAGAACAACCTTATTCTTATATATATTTTTTCTAATTTAATTCTGAAAACAATCTTAACTTGATGTTAGGGGAATACTCTGTTCTTCCTTCCATTTATTATCTACAAGTGCTGCTTCAGTTAGACATTCACGCTGGTTGACCCACACTGAGGGATGCTGATGGTTGGAGTGAAACTAACCTGAAGCCAGGTTTCTGGAGGCATGCTCTCAGATTCAGTCCTTGGTCCTGTTGAGCTGGGAAGCTTATCACTTACTTGGACAAAACTATAAAATGAATGCTGATTTAGTTGCTGAATAATTTCAGGCTACGAAGGAAATGCAAGATTTCCAAATCAGGATTTAAAAAACCCTAGTGGAGGAATCCCCTGGCAGTCCGGTGGTAAGGATCCAGTGCTTTAACTCATGGGGCCAGAGTTTGATTCCTAGTGGGGACCAGGATCCCACAAGCTGCATGGTGTAGCCAAAATCACAATGAAGTTGCATGTGTCTGTGCTAAGTCGATTCAGTCATGCCGACTCTGTGACTCTCTGGACTGTAGCCCACCAGGCTCCTCTGTCCATGGTATTCTCCAGGCAAGAAAACTGGAGTGGGTTGCCATTTCCTTCTCCAGGGGATCTTCCGGACCCAGGGATTGAACCTGTGTCTCCTGCATTGCAGGTGGATTTTTTACCTCTGAGACCCCAAGGAAGCCCAAACAATGAAGTTGAGGGCACATTAAAAATAATAAAAATGGGCTAAAATGATGGGCTGAATCTAACACTGAGGCTGAGTGATGGTAAATTCAAGATCCTGCACCTGGATTCCAATCTTCAGCTCCCTAAGGGCAGGGCAGGGACATGTGGAGATTGCAGACGCTCCTTAGTATGCCTTTCCTCTTCTGTAGTGAGGCCTGCCGTTACCTAACTGTGACCGTGGAACATGAGTAGAAATGACTGATGCCACTTCTAGGTGGAGATAGTTAAAGATCAGGTGTGCCTGACCCACATTCTCTTTGTCTTTTCTGCCAGGAGGATGATGCCTGACAGGCCATGAAATGACTAGATAGTGGAGCCGCAAGATGAAAGCAGCGTGATTCCTTAGTCACCTCATTGAAGTGAGCAATTCAATCCTCATCAAAATGGGAGTGAACCAAAGCAAACCCTGATTCTATTAAGTTATAGAGATTTGGGGGTTGTTTGTTTACATCTGAAAAACATTTAAGGATTTTAGTTTACCAACCAAAGTTTATAGACATCAATTAAAAGGATGCTTCCTACTCTTCCTTCTCAGCAGCGTCCAACCACCAGCCCTTCCTCCTAATGGAAACACTGATTTCCTTTGGGCTTCCCAGATGGTGCTAGGCTTCCCCTGGCTTCTTGACCCAGCACTCTCTAGGTTTTCCTCCTGTGTTGCCAGTTGCTCCTCTCTCTGTCTTTCTGCGCATCTTCTTCCCACGGGGTATCTTAAGTATTGAGTTTCTCCAGATTCAGTGCCCTGACCCTTCCTCTTTTCATTTGATGTTCTTTTACACTATCTATGTGCAGAAGACTCACAAATTCGTATCTCTACCTAAGAACACACTTCTGAGTTCCAGACACACATAATCAACTTCCTACTTGATATTTCCTTGCGGACTTTTCAACAACTCTTCTAACAAAACTGCACTCATGTATTTCCCCCCAGTTTGGCCTTCTTTCAATGTTTCCCACCTCAGTGCGCGGAATAGCACTCCTTTAGTCACAGACAGCCCTTCCTCACCCTTAAAACCCCCTCCCTCCCCCACCTTCTATGAGCCATTACCAAGTTCTATCCATTTTCCTTCTAAACATTTCTCTACCCCATGGTTTTCGGTAGTACCATCAGGCAATCTTGCCATTTTCTCTCACCTGTGCTCCTGTAGTGGTCTTTGTACTTTGTACAAAGTACATGCATGTACTATGTCCACATGCATATAATAGTATATTTGGTGTCTCCTCAATCCATTCTTGGTGGTAATCTTTTAAAATTTAAAATCTCATCTCACTCTTGTTTAAAATTCTGTGGTTTCCCATTTGTTGTGTTAGCCTGAAGGTAAACCTGGCCTCGAATATGATGCTGAATCTGGCAACTTCTACTCTCGGGCTCACCTCACTTCCTCGTTTTGCTCCATTCACGTTGGCCTTCTTTCTACGCCTCCTACTTTTATGACAGTTTCTTCTACCACCCCCACTGCACATGCTCTTCTCTGTGCCCAAGAAAACTCTATCCTCTCTTTGCTCTATTGACTCTACTCTCCTTAGCCTTCTGCTAAAAAGGAGCCTTGTGATCTCCCTTATTAGTTAACAGTTTCCTATCACAGGTCCCCTAAGACTGTGTACCTTTTCCTAGGACTTGTCACAGATGTGATTTTACATTTATTTGTGTGGTGATTTGATTCCTCTCCGTATCTGTCACTAAACTGTAAGCTCTATGAAAACAGGGACCGTGTTTTCTTCTGCTCATGTTTATCTCCAGCACCCAGTACAGTGCTAGACATGGGAAAAGAAGAGTGGAAAGGAAGGAGGAAGGAAGGTGGGAAGGAAGAATGGAAAGAAAGAAGGGAGGAAAGAAGAAAAGAAGGAGAAAGATCAGTCCTTCTCCACGTGTGTCAGCTTGCACCCCGGAGCATTGGGTTAGATTCTGAGTGCTACATTTTGAGACAAAAACAAACTAGAATATATTCAGAAGAGTCTCTGAATACGTTCAAATAGTTGTATGGGACTTAGAACTGGACAACAGCATGAACAAAAACAACAAATTCAGAAGAGAGGAATCATAATAGTAAGTGGAGGCAAGCTGGGATTTAAGCACCAGGTAGATAACTGAGCGCCATTTATAATTTCTTCCAACCAAGATATTCTGTTTTAAAAACATGTATGAAATACTATTTCATGATGTGAAACAACTTACATCATTTCTCTTTCACAAATTAAGGCATTTAAAAAGAAAACACTTCCAGCTTTGTAAATAATCTTCAAAATACTTGATTGGACAAAAATACATGCAAAAATTCTGCAGTGTCTCTATACAGCATATCGATAGGCATTTTATCCCCCTTTACCTGCTTTTGTATTTTTAGACTAATGTAATGAAATTATCTTCTTTAATAAATTGTATGAGAAGATGTCTGTGAAGATATATGGTCTAATTCAAGGAGAAATAATTTCAATAATTGTCAAAACCATTGTTTTGTATTAAGTAATATTTCTACCTCATTACTTCTAAGCTTGAATTATTTTGGCTTTTGATAATGTTGTATATGCATATGAAATTTATAGCCATGTGATCATGAATTAAAGAAAACATAAATATGGTTATATATTTTTTATGTAATACAGTGGTGTGATGGCAAAGTTAAATTTAACTAATAACCAGATTAGCTGCCAACTGTGAACATTACTATAAGTGGCTAACCAAATTATAATACCATCTGCTATGGTCATTTATTGGGAATTGCCAATGTTTACTATGTATCATAAGTAATAGTTTGGACTTTAATAATTTTCTCCATTTCTACTATTCCTATTATACTTTAGGATTCCATGCTGCCAACTACATCCTTTTTACCATTTATAAACCTTTGAATTACATACCAGAGGAGTTTTTTCTTTGTTTGTTTCAATACCAGTAGAAACAGAGAATGACTTAATTGACTTGATTTTTGGATTAGGAAAGGATATTATCAGAATCGAAGGAAGGATCTATACCCCGCAGCACTTAGCTCACAGCAGAGCATTCAGCTGGACTCACCTCAATCCATCACAAAGGGCTCAGTCAGTGACTGCGTTAAGGGAGCAGGGACATGGACTGAGCTCTGTCTGAGTCTTGTGGAACATCATATTGGCAATAGAGGGAGCACCCACTCACTCTGTGTGAGTTGAAGCATTACTCACAAGAACACAGCTAAGGAGCAACTCTAAGAAATCACATAGGATTTATCCCCAGCTCAGACCCCCAAACAGGTAAGGGCCAGGGATAAGGTGACTGGAAGAGCTGGACTTCAGTCAACGGTGAAATCTCCTGGGATTGTATGAGAGCAGAGTCCAAACTGGTTCCAGCATAGTAGAGATCAAAGTATTTCCCACGGAGCCAGCACCAGAGTCAAGAGCAAAATTACTTCAAATAGACCTTCAAATGGAAGGAATTCAGAATCCCTCAGGTAGTGGGAAGAGAAGAATGTGAGTGATTAAAACAAAATGATCATGTTGGTGCTATGAAGATCATATGTGAAACAGAAAGTTAATGATGTTTAACACTTTTTTTTTGGACTCAGTTATATTAAAGTGTCCTATATGTTTTCTGAAGAAATGAACTTTGACAATAAAAAATTATATGGCTAACTGATTCAGACCCTGTCTTGATTATTCCTACATAAATCTGGCCATTGGCAGGATCCATCCAGAAGAAGGAATGAAGATTTCAAATTGCTAAAAACATTTCTGAACTCCCTTTCAAGAAATGTATTAGTAGATGCCATCCTATCTGGGCTTCCTGGGTGGCACTATAGTGGTAAAGAACCTGAGTGCCAATGCTGGAGATGCAGGAAACAAGGGTTTGATCCCCGGGGCAGGAAAATCCCCTGGAGGAGGGCATGGCAGCCCACTCCAGTATTCTTGCCTAGAGAATCCCATAGACAGAGGAGTCTGGCAGGCTATAGTCCATGGGGGCACAAAGAGTCAGACACAACTGGAGTGACTTAGCACACACACAGGTAGCCACCCTATCTGAATAAATACATTGATAAAATTGTTACCAAGTAGCAAAAGGTGATACTGTCCAGTATTTGCAGAGATTTTAAGGTTGGCAAGTATAGCATAAAATTTGCAAAGATATTGGGGTATGAGCATGTTTACATTGGCCAAGTGAAAAAGCCCAGGTTACTCAATGAATTTCATTAATGATGACAGTCAATTTGAAAAATATAGGCCCTCAAAGTTTGCCTTTCTTATCAAGTTTTCGGATCAAAATTATTGGGAAAAATATTTCAGCTCACACCTCCAAGTTTTTCAGGGAAGAGATATCAAATTTTCGAAACATCCACTTTACTTGACTACATGAAACAAAATTCCATTTGAAAAATTTTCTGGCAACATACTCTATGATATTTTAAAAATCCATGACTGAACTTTTCGTGTTTTAAATAGCCTTGGGGTCGCAAATAGTCAGACGTGACTGAGCGACTGAACTGCCTTAGAACTTGAAAGCTTGAAGTAGTTCTAGTCTACTTGCAGTCACTCTTGGAAGTACCAAGATTCAACCCTGAATCTCAATCTCGAATCAGTTGGTTTTGACAACTTCTGTTTAGTGTGTTCTGCCAACAACATATTAATTAGATGTGACATAGTGGTTCCAGGTCATTGCAGGGAAGCAAAGGGGATTACATGCTAAAACTCAACTGACTAGTTGGCTGCTTTGTAAAATAAAAGAAGCAGAAGCCTAAAGTAATTCTCATCAAGGCCAGCTACAGGAGGAAAAACAAGGCACTGGGGACCCATGGATTACCAAGATTATATGTCTCTATGAATTGTTTACTTTGCCTGCATAAACCAACTCAGAGTGGTCTTACTAGTGCTTCCGAAGCAATCTGCTGAGTTACTAAGGAAAACATAAAGGACTAAATAAACAACTTGAATTTTTTGAAACAGTTGGTATAGAAAGTACACTGCTTAAAAAAAAAAAAGAAATAGAAGCTAGTATGGAAAACATCTGTGCATGATAGCAAGGAATATAAGATACTTAGAGGGGAATTATCATATCACCTGTCCAAGCCATATCGGCATTCAGTTGGAAGTAGTTATTTCCCTAAGAGATTGATAGTAAAATGATACTTACCATCATCATTATTACATGGATGACAATAGGGTCAAATCAGTATAATAATACTGGAAAGATCTGTATTCATTGGCAATATGGATTTGAATCATTGAATTAAACTTATTACAGCTAAATCTTTAGGTATATCAAAATGAAGAGATACCAAAAAGATTTATATGATTATAACGCTGGTGATTAAAAATAAAAACACTAATGGAAAATGAATCTCAGTAGTCTATTTTATGCATTCATTCTTAGAATTTTAGAGAAAAAGATATCCTGACCTTTTAAACAACTTTCCTGTCAAAAACACTAATTTCCTTCTATATTCAGTGCTGGGCAGGGAATGCAGATGTTTGTGCTTTTGCCAGCATGTGGTATTGACTTTGGAGTAAAGCTTAAATGGGACCCAGATGTTTCTGCCCTCAGAAACTTCTGTTTCCAGGCCTGTGGTCTCTGGGTTTCCTTAGGCCAAGTCTGATTCATAACTCAGCACCTTCTGGAATTCCCTGAAAAGAATCCACCCTCCCCAAAGCATTATTGAGATATATAGACTTTATTGAAGACTTCGAGGGAACAGAAACTTAACAGCAATCAACTTAAAATTAATACAAAATCTTCTCCCAAGCCCTTTTCTTGGACACTGCTTACTCTTCTCTTTTTCTAACCATCTGGCTGGGTTTTCCACTCTCCTTCTGGAACTTCCACTGGAAACTTCAAATTACCACTCCCCCCACCCCACCAAGTTTTGTGCAGAGCCATTCAATTCTGCCCATCTTCCTTGCCAAACATGGCACACTCAAATGCAGCAGGATATTCAGCCAAAGGGCCCTCCAGGTAACAATATCTACCTGCTTGACAAGACAATTTACTCACCCTTTAGGATCTGATTTTCCATACTAAGAAGTTCATCCAACTGCTTTTTTTTTTTTCCTGAAAATATACAATGTTCTCCCTAAGAGGAATTCTGTAGAATAAAAATTTTTCCATTTAGTTTTGTAGAAGAGTCACTTGCCCTGATTCAGCAATCCAAATAGCCTATAACTACACAGTAAGAAAAGCCAAAAAATGTGACAGTCCACAAAAATATCTATCAACTCCCTGGAGAGTGCCCTCCTAGAATAAATTCCAGGAAATTCTAATTTCAAAGTATAAATTGCCACAAATGTTTTTGGTCTATGTAGAAAACCTGATTTTAAGTAGATATCCTTGATTGAAAATGACTTTTTATCACCCATCATCATTCCTCCACGCCACTCTCCAAGAATACATATCTTTTTAAGAAGAAAATTCTCAGAAAATTGTATATCTCATAAGTTCATATCAATGGGACCTGAACCTTTAAAAGGAGCAAATTCATACAGTGAAATAACTTATTCAGAGGTCCTCTCTTCTTGCTATAGACCATACCAAAGAAAAATTGAACCTAGAAATATGGATGTCAAAGGTGTAATTGCATATGTAACATGTAATTGACAAAACTACATAAGCACTGGATTATGAATCTAAGAAGGACCTTAGTGGAGTGATGAGGAGCAGTGATTAAGTGAGGTATGGGTTGGATTTAAAATGATGCCTGTTTGATTTTCTAGTTGTGCATTGTGACACTGTGTTAATTTGGCAAAAAAAAAAAAAGGCTACACAGGCTACTCAGAGTCACAGACTTGGGTCTGACTATAGCTCTGTCTGTAACCATTTAGCATTGGCGAGTTATGGCATCTTTTCAGCTTCAACTTTTTATCTGTAAAAGAGGGATAACAAATTCTGCTTCAGAGCTTTATTGTCAGAATTGATTACGTAAGCTTTACAGGTGGAGGGACATCCTAAAGACAGTACCGTTGGATTTTCACAGATACACAAATAAGCCTCTTAGAGTGTCTCTCTGCCAGTTCCCAAACTACACAACACTCAACAACCTTTCAGGAACTTCCCTGGCAGTCCAGTGTTTAAGACTTCACCTTCCAATACTGGGAGTGTGGGTTTTGATCCCTAGTCACATGCCTCCTGGCCAAAAAATCAAAGCATAAAACAGAAGCAATATTGAAACAAATTCAATAAAGATTCTAAAACTAGTCCATATAAAAAAATCTTTAAAAATAAAAAAGCTTTCATGGAAATTACTTTTGATGCAATATTTCTACCAAATGTGCTGGTTTAGCCCCAGGGCCCACACTATCACGAGCTCTGGGCACTTTTGTCGTGTGGGCTCCTTCCTCCATAAAAACATATTGAAAATAACGTTTTATGAATATTTTGGTATAAAAATGAGTACATTCCAGGCTTGATCCATTTTTATAAATTCATTATTATAATATTCATTTTTCTCATGATTGTTAAATGAAATTAAAACATTTTTGAGGTCCCATAAAGTATCTTGGGCCCTAGGCATACTGCTACTGAGTCTAATAGATAAGGCAGTCCCAGTTAGCTTTTTGCTCCTGTTTAAGACTCCACCTGTTTATTTCTGGTACTTTTTCTCAAACACTTGAGGGCAATTCTCAGTCCTCTCTCTTCTTTTTCTTTTTGTTCTACACATTAATTTTCTTTAATCTCTCTTCACAGACTCAATCCTCTTACCCTTTTATCATTTTGGTTGCCTTCTTTGGGTTCCTTTGGCCACTCGCCAAGGTATTGATGTTTCTCTCTGGTAAGTGTAAAATTATATATGATACTCTGGGCCACCTGATGTAGGCCATATTGAATAAAATGATTTATTTCCTCTTCAGATATGTGAAACTCTACTTTTTGAACTTTTTGAAATGCATTTGCGCTTTTTAATTTTTATTTGTTTTTAGTAGCTGCCAGGGCATATTTGATTTCTTCTGAACTCTTACCCTCAGATTTTACTGCTTTCTAAATATCATTGTTTCATTTGTTCCCATTTTTAACTTCATACACAAAATATTCCCCAATCAATAATAAATCAAACACTTAGCCATGGAGATTCAGCATACCATCACCTGTCTCCAAAGTGTAGCCATTAAAAGAAAGGAGCAACTCTAGGGACCCAGATTTTAATAGAGCTTACAACAGAATAGCACACGAAATATGACACAATTCACCTTTCTTCAGTACTTGGTGATCACTCAGCTTAAAACATTGACTTTACATTTATCTAGAAGTCATTTTATACTACTTTTTATCTTATTTTATTAGCTAGTTTACATTTTTATTTTATTTCCTGTTTTAAATACTAGCTGTGTAAAAAGAAGTGGGTTCTCTTTTTTTCCTCCACAGTTGTACTAATGAGCTCTGGATCCAAGTTTTAGAAAAATTAATATGCTACATTTTTATTTATACTCTGCTGTGGTCTAAAGAAGAGATTTAAGAAGCCTATCAAGATGCATACAATATGGTACCATAAAATAAGCTTTAAAATAAGTTGAAGGAATAAAGTTAAAGCAAAGATAAAGGGAAATGTTGGAAAAATATATGTAAGATAATGTATGTCATATGTGCACACTCTGACCAGAAACAGGTCACAGTCTTGACTCTAAGCTCAGTTTTTGAACACTAGGTAGGGTGGACACTGTATGCCTATTTTTCCCACCCCAAACTGATAAAACAATATTTACCAGATATTTATCTAGGATAAATAGAAATAATATCAAATAATTATTGGATGACTGTGATTCTTTTAAAGAGAAGACAAAGCGTCATATCGTAACACTTACCTCTGCTCCTCCCCCACTAAACCTCCCATCTGCCACGTCTGATTTCTCAGTAACACAAGGAAAATTGTCAATTATCTACAGCCAGAAATTCTCATCTGCTTTTTAAAAATCATCAGGGCCGCCAAGTTCTCCACTGCCAAACTAGGACATACTATTACACAGACTACATGTTAGAAATAAAAAATGTGAGAAACAGAAAAAAATATAAAGAGAATACAGAAGAGTGTAACATGCATTTTTAAACACTTTTTTATTTTGATTTTTTTAAGCAAAAGAATGTTTATTATTACTGCCTGTAATAATAATCATGGCTAGTATTACAATATTTATTGAACTTGTATGCCTCAGGCACTATTATGAGCATTCAGAAGAGTATAAGATGCATTTTAATCACAAAGAGATAATTCCTATCAATAATTTGTTCCTTTCCAGTTTTTCATTAAAAGGACAAACTCCTAAAAATGAAATCCTTGCATCAAAAGATATGATTATCTCTAAAAATAATTTTCCAAATTACTCTCAAATCTGTAATATTTGTGGAGGCCATTTCAGTATATCCTTGCTAGATTGGTGTGGATCAATTTTTTTTCTTTATAACATGAATATAATAATATCACCTAACAATAAACCTATTAGCTCATAGAGTTGCTATTAATATTGAATGAGTTAGCAATATGTAAAGTACTTAGAGCAACGTCATGCATATTCTTGCTATTATTATTTGCAAATTTTGTAGATAAAAATAGTGTCCCATTTTCTTTCATATCTATATCTTAGGAATATGGAATACATTTTCATACATTTACTGTGCATTTTTGTTTCTTCTTTCACTAATTGTCTATTCAGATTTTTAGCACAACTTTCTCATGGTTACCACTCATTTTATATACTTTCTATACCAAGGATATTAACGCTGAATCTGACATGTATTGTTTCAAATACTTCTCTCAGTTCTCAGTTTTTTGAAGTTTTTTACACTTTTTTCTTTATGGTGGATGTTTACATTTTTTATCAAGTCAAATAACCAATCTTTCTGTGCTTTCTCTTTCTTTCATATTTAGAAAGTGTACTATTTTCCTGTGGTTGCTACAACAAGTTGCTGCAAACTAGGCAGCTAAAATTTAATGAATTTATTTTTTTATAGTTCTAGAGGCTAGAAGTCCAAAATCAAGATATCAGTGTGGTTAGTTCCTTCTGAAGACTCTGAGGATAAATTGAGTCAGTTCCCATGTTTCTCTTTAGCTTCTGATGATTGCCTGCATGCAACTCGTGGCATTCTTTGGCTTGTAGAAGCATAATTCTAATTTCTACTTCCATCTCCACATGGTCTTCTCCCAAGGAGGTCTATGTCTGTGTGTCCAAATTTTCCTCTTCTTAAAAAGACACCAGTCATATGGGATTTAGGGCCTATCTAGTCGGTAAAGAGTCTGCCTGCAATGCAGGAGACCCGGGTTCGATCCCTGGGTCGGGAAGATCCCCTGGAGAAGGAAATGGCAACCCTCTCCAGTATTCTTGCCTGGAGAATCCCACGAACAGAGGAGCTTGGCAGGCTACAGTCCATGGGATCACAAGAGTCGGACACAATTTAGTGACTAAACCAACCACCACTTAACCCAACACGCCCTCATCTTATTTGCAAAGACCCTATTTCCAAGTATGGTCACATTCACAGGTTCTGGGTGGATGTGAATTTTTGCACAACACTATTCAACCCAACACAGAAAGTAATTTTCTTTCCTAAGATCATGCAAGTATCACTTAAATATTCTATGAATATATGTATGTTGTAAGGACAGTGTAAGAATATTGTTCTTTAATCCATCTGGATCTACACTGTTTTCTGATATAATAAGCAATCATTTAGGCTGGGGTACATTACCTTGAAATTTAAGACTCTTCCCATTTATTTCAAGCGGTAATGGAAAAGTAAAGTATCAAATGAACCATTTAAGTAAATGGAAAGAAGTAAGAAAAACTTAAAAGGACAATTTAATGACCCGAAACCTGCCTAAGAAATACCAGTCTTGATTTCCATTGCCCATTGCCTAAGAAATACCCTTCATTCCTGGAAATTTCAGTACTTAAATTTCTTACCTCTTCTTCCAGGATAAAATTTTAAGTTTTATCTGGATAAAATCACATACCAATTTATCAACAGGTGCTCAGCAGAACAGAAGACACTGTAGTACAAGAAGCCCATCAGCATTTTTCTGATGACTTTGCATGATGGATTTCATGTCATATTTTCATTCAGATCCAGCTTTCAGATGCATGGACACTCCACCCAGTGCCCTGGCTTTATTCATTGCCGTATTGTTCCTCCTCATCCCAGAGCAGTTGTACTGACAGGACTCTGCTTGTTCTTCATATATTTTCCTTTAAGCCACATTCAATTCTTCCATTTTACTAGCATTCGATGGGTTTCCTCTTTGGGTTGCCTGGTTGACTGTGCTATCAGTCCTCAAGGTCTTGTGCTTTCAGTTCAGTTGCTCAGTAGTGTCCGACGCTTTGCAGCTCCATGGACTGCAGCACACCAGGCTTCCCTGTCCATCACCAACTCCTGGAGCTTGCTCAAACTCATGTCCGTCAAGTCAGCAATGCCATCCAACTATCTCATCCTCTACGGTCCCCTTCTCCTCCCACCTTCAATCTTTCCCAGCATCAGGATCTTTTAAATGAATCAGTTCTTCACATCAGGTGGCCAAAGTATTGGAGTTTCAGCTTCAAAGTCAGTCCTTCCAATGAACACTCAGGACTGATTTCCTTTAGGATGGACTGGTGGGGTCTCCTTGCAGTCCAAGGGACGCCCAAGAGTTTTCTCCAACACCACAGTTCAAAAGCATCAATTCTTCTGCACTCAGCTTTCTTTATAGTCCAACTCTCACATCCATACATGACTACAGGAAAAACCATAGCTTTGACTAGATGGACCTTTGTTGGCAAAGTAATGTCTCTGCTTTTTAATATGTTGTCTAGGTTGGTCATAACTTTTCTTCCAAGGAGCAAGTGTCTTTTAATTTCATTGCTGCAGTCACCATCTGCAGTGATTTTGGAGTCCAAAAAAAGTCTGTCACTGTTTCCATTGTTTCCCCATCTATTTGCCATGAAGTGATGGGACCAGATGCTGTGATCTTTGTTTTCTGAATGTTGAGTTTCAAGCCAACTTTTTCACTCTCCTCTTTCATTTTCATCAAGAGGCTCTTTAGTTCACTTTCTGCCATAAGGGTGGTGTCATCTGCATATTTGAGGTTATTGATATTTCTCCCAGCAAGGTTGATTCCAGCTTGTGCTTCATCCAGCCCCAACTTTCTCATGATGTACTCTGCATATAAGTTAAATAAGCAGGGTGACAATATACAGCCTTGAGCTACTCCTTTCCTGATTTGGAACCAGTCTGTTGTTCCATGTCCAGTTCTAACTGTTTCGTCTTGACCTGCATAAAGATTTTTCAGGAGACAGGTAAATTCTGTCTGGTATTCCCATCTCTTGAAGAATTTTCCACAATTTGTTGTGATCCACACAGTCAAATGCTTTGATGTAGTCAATAAAGCAGAAGTAGATGTTTTTCTGGAACTCCCTTGCTTTATCTATGATCCAACAGATGTTGGCAATTTGATCTCTGGTTCCTCTGCCTTTTCTAAATTCAGCTTGAACATCTGGAAGTCCACGGTTCATGTACTGTTGAAGCCTTGGACAATTTTGAGCATTACTTCACTAGCGTGTGAGATGAGTGCAATTTTGTGGTAGTTTGAACATTCTTTGGCATTGCCTTTCTTTGGGATTGGAATGAAAACTGACCTTTGATTCTCCACAATAGTAAAGAACATGTATACCTTAGCCTCTATGACCATGAGCCTCTCTATCCCACCTGAAACATCTCTGTGTAGACTGGGATGATAATTTATCATGTACTAGTTATTTTTTTTCTGGACATTTGTGTGATCCTACTAAAGATTTCGGATGGTTTTATATCCCACTAAAAACTATTACATTAAAGAAATTTCATCCACTGCAGTATTTTCTGAATTGTTTCAGTTCAGTTCAGTTCAGTCGCTCAGTAGTATCCAACTCTTTGTGACCCCATGAATCGCAGCACGCCAGGCCTCCCTGTCCATCACCAACTCACGGAGTTCACCCAAACTCATGTCCATCTCGTTGGTGATGCCATCCAGCCATCTCATCCTCTGTCGTCCCATTCTCCTCCTGCCCCAAATCCCTCCTAGCATCAGAGTCTTTTCCAATGAGTCAACTCTTCGCATCAGGTGGCTAAAGTATTGGAGTTTCAGTTTTAGCATCAGTCCTTCCAAAGAACACCCAGGACTGATCTCCTTTAGAATGGACTGGTTGGATCTCCTTGCAGTCCAAGGGACTCTCAAGAGTCTTCTCCAACACCTGAATTGTTTAAGTGCCATTTAATGTAAGATTTGAACTGTTCATCAAATGGATGCTGCTGCTGCTAAGTCACTTCAGTCGTGTCAGACTCTGTGCGACCCCAGAGATGGCAGCCCACCAGGCTTCTCCATCCCTGGGATTCTCCAGGCAAGAACACTGGAGTGGGTTGCCATTTCCTTCTCCAATGCATGAAAGTGAAAAGTGAAAGCAAAGTTGCTCAGTCATGTCCGACTCCTAGCGACCCCATGGACTGCAGCCCACCAGGCTCCTCCATCCATGGGATTTGCCAGGCAAGAGTACTGGAGTGGGTTGCCATTGCCTTCTCTGCATCAAATGGATATATACATGTAATATTAACCTATGTAACAGTGAAATTGGAAAATATTGTTTTCAGTCAGTTGTTAAATATACACTAGTGAAAATATTCCTTCTGGATCTAAACCTGTGGGCTCTTGGAAGAAATAGAACTTAATGAAAAGGGAAAGTGAAGTCGCTCAGTCGTGTCCAGCTCTTTGTGACCCTATGGACTGTAGCCTACCAGGCCCCTCTGTCCATGGAATTTTCCAGCCAAGAGTACTGGAGTGGGTTGCCATTTCCTTCTCCAGGGGATATTCCTGACCCAAGGATCGAACCCAGGTCTCCCGCATTGCAGGCAGACACTTTACCATCTGAGCCACCTGGGAAGCCCAAGAACTTAGTTGGCTAATTTTAAATTAAGTAAATATTAAAACAGTACAAAAAAAAAAAAGCCATTTGGGGCAGAATGAATCACCTTATCAATAGCTTTTATCTCTTACATAACTAAATTTAGAATGTAAGTCTCTAAGTAATAGAACAGATGGACATTAGAACTCTTTTGGAATTCATCATTTTGTTGTCTTCAGACATAAAGTACACAAAATGTATGCCAGGCCTCGTTTTCAACTATGTTTCCACAAGGTCATCAGGAAAGTTGTCCCTAGGTATAAACACTGTCATAAGCTTTGGGACTCCCCTGGACTTCTCCACTTTGTTGTTTTCATGGACACACAGTCATGAGATCTACTGAGTGCTCTCCTTTGAAACAGCTTTTGTTGGACCACCACTGTGGATGCTGACAGAGAACTTTGATTCTGCAAGAGACAGTGTGTCCTGAATAGAATATTTAGTCTAGAGATATTAAGAAATTTCTAGAAGTTTCTAACTTGTTATTAGGTTGCTGTGAAGGCTGGACTACCACCATGACCCATCTACTCTATCCATCTAACAAATAATGATGGAACCTCGACTATGTGCCAGGCCCAGTTTAGGCATTCATGAACAAAATAGAAAATGATTCCCTGCCCTTAAGGAATTTACTGGCTAATAGATCCTCTTTAACCCAAGCTGCCAATCTCACAGGTTCGTAAGCCTAATGTTCTGAAAGGGATATCAGAAATAGCAGAGATAAACAGACTTTTTTTTAATTGAGATCCACTAAGAATCATGTTTTTGATAAACTGGAATATATATGAGATCCTACTTAATTGAGAGAAGAAACAGGGCCCATATCAGCATTTTAATAACAGTGAAAAAACTAAAAGGTAGGATGCTACTGCCATTGGTGAAATAAATATATATATATATATATATATATATATATATATATATATATATATATATATATTTTGTTACCTCAAAGAAGGAAGTCTTGGCCAGTTGGACCCACTTTAGTAGTTGGATGAGGACAGTTCATTAACGGGGAAGGTTAAAAGCAGCAGTACATGGCACGAATTAGCTGGCTCCAGATTTCACTTTCTTGAAATTCTAGACTCTGGGTAAGAACTGCACCAAGCCAAATACTGCGTTCATTTGGTCCTTTAATCTTTTTGTCCAACAATGGAATGTTAACTGACAAAAGAAAGCTTCTTCATAAACAATAATGATTTGTGTCTGATGTCAGCTGCAAAGTCATCTAGAAACAATCCCTCGCCATTGCCTTGCTCAGCTGAGCAGCTGCCATTCCCCTGGCCCGGCTTTTACTGTTGCTGAGCTGGGCGACATGAACAATGGTCCTGCACCTGCCAGCGTGCTGGTGGTGCCGTCATCCCAGCCAGGAGGAACAGGGCCATGAAGCACAGACACACGCCCTGGCTAGCTCAGTTGCTCTCCGCCCTGGAGCTGCTCTCCTGCCAGACCAATGGCCAGTCTGTTTGCCTCCTGACTGTGCTGTGGATGCAGAGCGCATCACAGGGGACAGAAGAACCTTCCAGAGAGACACAGAATAAATCAGGTCAATCAGACAACTTCATTAACTCCCCGTGAGAGAAAAAGTGTAACCTGAATGTTAGAGAGGGTCGTGTGTGGGAATCCTTAACCCAAATGCTTGTTCTCTTTGTTTTCTTCTTCATCTATCATTTCCCTTTGTCAGTGCAATCCTGCTGAGATGTAGCCTGTTTACCATAGCCACGGAAGGGAGACAAGAGTCTTCAGTGATGGTTCACATCTCCTCCTTGACTTTCTCTTCTCTGGTGGTTTTATTGACATCAGGGTGCAGCCACCACTTCTCTTGAGATGACTCCCCCAAACCATAACTTCAGTTTAGAATTCTGGAACTTTAGTGCTGGAAGTAACCATTGAAAGTACCCTGTGTACTCTGTAAGTTTTTTTTCTTTTTATTGTCATATGGTTGATTTACAATGTTATGTTAGTTTCATGTGTACAGCCAAGCGAAGCAGTTATACATATACATATATCCACTCATTTTTAGATTCTTTTCCCATATAGGCCATTACAGAGGACTGAGTAGAATTCTCTGGGCTATACAGTAGGGGCTTATTATTTACCCATTTTATATACAGTAGTGTGTATATGTCAATCCCAATCTCCCAATTTATCCCTCCTCCCTCTTTCCCCCTGGTAGCCATAAGTTTGTTTTCTACATCTGTGATTCTATTTCTGTTTTGTAGATAAGCTCATTTGTACCCTTTTTTTAGATGCCACATGCAGGGGGCAGATGGTCATATGATATTTGTCTTTCTCTACCTGACTTACTTCACTCAATATGACAAGCTCTAGGTCCTGAGGCTCTGAGATGTTAAGCAACCTTTCAAGCTTATACCAAGAAGGGGCAAGTAAAACCGAGATTACATGGAGACCCCTGACTCCCAATCTAGTGTTATTTCCACCCTCTGGGTTTTCTCCAATGCCTCTCATGATAGCTCATACTCTCCCCTTATTTTGATTTCTATAGTCCCTCTGTATTACAGGGGAGCTTAATCTTCCCAGTCTTTATAATAGCTGACTGATATTCCATCTGCATTCCCCAAATCCATTCTAAGATAATCACTACAGATTATATCTTAAAATTTTTTTAAGATCTGTTTTTTTGTGATTATTTTAATTAAAAAACTTTAGGGATTTCTTTTTTTAAGTTTTTTTTTTTTAATGTGGACCATTTTTTTTTAAGTCTCTATTGAATTTGTTATAATATTGCTTCTGTTTTATGTTTTGGTTTTTTGGCACTGAGGCATGTGGGATCTTAGTCCCTGAACCAGGAACGGAATCCACACACTCTGCATTGGAAGGCAAAGTCTTACCCACCGGACCACCGGGGAAGTCCCTTTAATGATTTCTTATTGCCTCAAATTAGACCAAAAGTAGATCCAACCCACCACGCCCACCTGCCTCCAGTTCCCTGTTCTTAGAATGCTACTCATACTTTTCCATTGATTACTCCTTCTGTTTGAAAAGACCACCCCACATTTCTACCTGCTAGTATTTTCCTCAGTATTCAGGGCTCAGATCGGCTGTGCCCTTCTCCATGAGGCCATCTCTTATCCCCCCAGTTGACTATGATTTCTTCCTTCTATGTTCTCCCATCGCATTTAATTTTCTCTCTCATACAGCATCCAGTCCCACAGTGTAGTTACTAGTGTGTGTGTATTGTAGCCCTCCAAACCTCCCCAGGCTTGAGATTTTTTTCCTTTACCTGCCCCTTTTCCCAAAGTATCTAATATAGGGCCTTGAATATAGTGGATGCTCACCTGAATATCATACTATTTGAGCAAGATCTGACAACAATAGCCTCTTTAATTAGAAAGCTCATTTTGACTTTGTAATTTGTATACATAGCAACAGAATATCTTGGAATTATAAATCAAAGCCCAATAAAGTGGGACTTTTTTTTCCTCTTAAAAAAATTTTTTTTGGCAAAGAATCTCTTTAAAAAAATTTCTGGTTGCAATAAAATACACACTAACATTTTTACTATTTTAAATTTACTATCATAACCATTTTTAAGTATTAATATACAGCAGATAGATGGGGGAAAAGTGGAAATAGTGACAGATTTTATTTTCTTGGGCTCCAAAATCATGTGGCCATGACTGCAGTCATGAAATTAAAAGACACTTGCTCCTTGGAAGAAATACTATAACAAAGCTAGACAATGTATTATAAGGCAGACACATCACTTTGCCAACAAAGCTGCATATAGTCAAAGCTATGGTTTTTCCAGTGGTCATGCACAGATGTGAAAGTTAGACCATAAAGAAGGCTAAGTGCCAAAGAATTGATGCTTTCTAATTGTGGTGCTAGAGAAAACTCTTGAGAGTCCCTTGGACAGCAAGGAGATCAAGCCAGGCGATCCTAAAGGAAATCAACTCTGAATATTCATTGGAAGGACTGATGGCGAAGCTGAAGCTCCAATCCCTTGGCCACCTGATACAAAGAGCCATTCCATTGGAAAAGACCCTGATGCTGGGAAACATTGAGGGCAGGGGGAGAAGAGGGCCACAGAGGATAAGATGGTTGGATGGCATCACAGACTCAACAGATAAGAGTTGGAGCAAACTCTGAGAGATAGTGAAGAACAAGAGACTGTGCTGCAGTCCATGGGGTCACAAAGAGTCAGACATGACTTAGCAACTGAACAACAACAAACAGTTCCACAGTACTTAGTATATTTATACTGTTGTAGGACCATCATCACCACCCACATCCAGAACTCTTTACATTTTGTAAAACCGAAACTCTGATAACACTTTCCACTCTATTCTTCCCTCAGGCCCTGGAAACCACCAGTCTACTCTCTGTCTTTATGAATTTGATTACTCTCAGTCAATTCAGTCGTCCAGTCATGTCCGACTCTTTGGGACTCCATGGACTGCAGCACACCAGTTTTCCCTGTCCATCACCAACTCCCAGGAAGCTTCCATAAGCCTCTTATCCTTATCCATCAGAGAGCAGATAGAATGAAAACCACAATCACAGAAAACTAATCAAACTGATCACGTGGACCACAGCCTTGTCTAACTCAATGAAACTATGAGCCATGCCACGTAGGGCCACCCAAGATGGGTGGGTCATGGTGGAGAGTTCTGACAAAACATGGTCCACTGGAGAAGGGAATGGCAAACCACTTCAGTATTCTTGCCTTGAGAACCCCATGAACAGTGTGTAAAGGTAAAGAAAGGACACTGAAAGATGAACTCCCAGGTTGGTAGTGCCGAATATGCTACTGGAGATCAGTGGAGAGATAACTCCAGAAAGAATGAAGAGATGGAGCCAAAGCAAAAAGTACACCCAGTTGTGGATGTAACCAGTGATGAAAGTAAAGTCCGATGTTGTAAAGAACAATAGTGTATAGGAACCTGGAACGTTATGTCCATGAATCAAGGCAAAGTGGAAGTGGTCAAACAGAAGATGGCAAGAGTGAACATTGACATTTAGGAATTAGTGAACTAAAATGGACTGGAATGGGTGAATTTAACTCAGATGACCATTATATCTACTACTGTGGGCAAGAATCCCTTAGAAGAAATGGAGTAGCCATAATAGTCAGAAAAAGAGTCCGAAATGCAGTACTTGGGTGCAATCTCAAAAATGACAGAATGATCTTTGTTCGTTTCCAAGGCAAACCTTTCAATATCGTGGTAATCCAAGTCTATGCCCCAACCAGTAATGCTGAAGAAGCTGAAGTTGAATGGTTCTATGAAGACCTACAAGACCTTCTAGAACTAACACCCAAAAGAGATGTCCTTTTCATTATAGGGGACTGGAATGCAAAAGTAGCAAGTCAAGAGATACCTGAAGTAAGAGGCAAATTTGGCCTTGGAGTACAAAATGAAGCAGGGCTACCTTGATTACTCTCAGTAACTCATATAAAATGGAATCATACAGTAATTTCCTGCAGTAATCATACTAGCTAATTTCATTTAGTATCCTGTCCCCAAGGTTCATCCATCTTGCAGCATATATCAGAATCCCTTCCTTTTAAAGGCTGAATAATGTACTTTTGTATTATGCCAATTTTGTTTACCCATTTTTCCATCAATGGACATTTGGGTTGTTTCCATCTTTTGGTCATCATGAACATGGGTGAACAAATATCTCTTCAAGACCCTTCTTTCAGTTATTTTGAGTATATACCCAGGAGTGGATTGCTGCATCATATGCTGATTCGATTTTTAATTTTTTGAGGGAATGACTTACTGTTTTATACATTATTTGCACCATGTTACATTTGAAAGTGAGATATGTTTTAAAAATTTTTCCAAAAGTCTAAGATGTAACAAAATACCAGTAGCAAAATATAACAGAAACTACAACTTGAGATCCAAGCTCTTCAGTCAGATGACTCACAGTTGGTGTTTGGAAGCCAACTCGACATGAAGAATATGATATGTAGCCCTGGAGTTCCTGAGCCTGGCTGTGCCTCAGAATCCTCCCACCTCCTAGAACCTCTAGGAACCTGCCATTACACAGAGCTCCTCCCAGGGCTTTATGGCCTGGGTGCGTGTGAAGAGTCTTCTCATGAACTAGGGGTATGTCCATGCACTTGTCTTGGTGCTTATGCCACTGGGGCTGGGGGAGAGGAACAGACCAGTTCATATTTATTTTAAAATACCTCCAGTTTAAGTAGATTCAGGGCTTCCCTGATGCTACAGTGGGTGAAGAATCTGACTGCAATGCAGGAGACATAGGAGATGTGAGTTTGATCCTTGGGTCTGGCAGATCCCCTGGAGTAGGGCATGGCAACTCACTCCAGTATTCTTGCTTGGAGAATCCCATGGACAGAGGAGCCTGGCGGGCTATAGCCCATGAGGTCACAAAGAGTCGGACACGACTGAAGCAACTGATCGTGCACAGATTCACATTCACAACCATACCTTGGGACAGGACCCTTGCACATGCTCAGTGAACTCCAGAGTTGCAGAAGGTCAGAGAAATTAGAGCCATGGGAATGAACTATGGGGCCAGACCCAATAGGGAGAAAGTCAAGAACAACAGGTGAGTGTCCCCATGGACACCTGTGGCTGATTCATGTTGATGTATGGCAAAAACCACCATAATATTGTAAAGTAATTAGCCTCCAATTAAAATAAATTAATTAACTAAAAAAAATAGGTGAGTGTCCAGGAAACCGGTGACTCTGGTTTTGATTGTTTCTCCACACAGTGGTCAGAGGATGATAGGAGAATGAGCCAACAGAGGATGCAAGAGTAGGTAGGACTTGGAAAGCAGGAAAATTGGGAAAGCAATTGGCATCAGGGCATTCTATCAGTAGGGAGCAGGGACAAGAAAAAATAGAGGGCAGCAAAGAAAGATTCTAGACCTAGATGGAGTGAGGTATTTGTAAGTTCACAAAATTAAGAAGTAAGGCATAATGAAACAACCATAAAATAAGAACTAAGCTAACACTGAAACCAACACCCCTCTTTCTGACATGTCTTCAATTTGTCATCCTTTCGTCCATGAAGTGACAATTGCTGTAGACCTACTTGGTGCTTGGCAATATGACTGTGAGTTCAGAGTGCTCTTCTGGAATCTTCCACTTCCTCTTATTTAAAGTAAAGAATGATCCAGAGACCTCACCATAAAGTATTGTTACTAACACACATAAACTTGTTGATTCTCTTAGATTTGGTAAAAGCACGCATGTGTATTCCTGAGTTCAGAGCTGTGAATAAAAAGTGGGCAGTCTTCCAGTAGGCATTTTAATAATATCAACAGGGGCACTTCAGTCAGTCAGCATTGCTTTGATTTCTAATTTTGCCAGCTCTCTTTTGCTTGATGCAGGGTACCATTTCCCAGCCAGTAGACTTTCTTCCCTGATGTTCTTATGTGTATGTGTAAGAAAGAGAGAGAACTTTCTCTCCACTGTGCCACTGCTTTATGAACTTGCATTGCTCACAAAATTAATGTATAAACAGGAGTAGAAAAAAATAACAAAACTAAAATTAGTCTTGTTTCCTACTTTTTAGCAGCAGTGATATGATTTGCTAGAGGAGGAAATTGGAACTGTGAACTCAAACTAAACTTTTGAATTATCTGATGATTTCACTCATCCTAACCCTAGGGAGGAAGTCTGTGAGCCCGGGGATAGTTTCATGCAAAACATAGTCCAGTTTCAAATGCTTCCTGCCAATTCTGAACAAGCATAAATTGTGTTTATTTCTCAAACATTTAGGTTGGCAATCTTAATTTAAAATATGCTGCCCATAATTTCATCACTTATGTATTCGTTAACTAAACTGGTAATGGTATCAAAACAAAATTGAGTTCCAATTTAGTTTTGCAAGCATATTTTTCACCACCTAAAACAGTTGTACAGCTAAGTACAAATATGGAGCATTCTTTGAAGAGATAATTACCATTACCAAGGAGAAGGCAATGGCACCCCACTCCAGTACTCTTGCCTGGAAAATCCCATGGACGGAGGGCCTGGTGGGCTGTAGTCCATGGGGTCGCTAAGAGTCAGACACGACTGAGTGACTTCACTTTCACTTTTCACTTTCATGCATTGGAGAAGGAAATGGCAACCCACTCCAGTGTTCTTGCCTGGAGAATCCCAGGGACGGGGGAGCCTGGTGGGCTGCCGTCTATGGGGTCACACAGAGTCAGACATGAATGAAGCGACAGCAGCAGCAGCAGCAGCAAATTAAGCAAGTGTTTGAGTATTCTTTCAATCTTCTGATGGCACATTATTTCTGACTTTAACTGATAAGGGGCTGACTTATCTGCTTCTGGGTAAATGACTTATCGATAACTTTAATTGAATCCATTATTCCTTCTGAAACTGTGCTCTTTTTGTTTCTTGATTTGTACTATCTTCACGACATCTCAGTTGTTAAATAGGTGTTTAGGGTTATCACCTCTGGGAGAGTTTCTGTGGAAAACACTCAATACATTGGAAGTAGCTAGAGAATGACTTATTCTGCTCTGATCTTTGTAACCTTACGCAAACATTTACTATCAAAATTCAACATGGATGCTTTATGGTGGAAAAATTCCATGTAAGTATTAGGAGGGATACATCTTTCTATTTCTGGTTAATTGTTTTCCAAAGCTGTTGTAACTGTTCTAAGTTTGTAGGATGCTTCACAATAGAAAAATGGTTCTCAGATCAGAAATTGGTGCATTGCGTTCCCATCATTGGAGATGCCCAAGGAGTGTAAGTATTTTATAGATGGACCAGACTTGCTGTAAAGTAACCTGTATAACTTTATTTGACTTTTTCCCACAGTTATACAGAAAACCTTTTACTCCCTGATGGAAATAGTATTCCAAGAAACACATTTCAAGAAACACTGCTTTTTTTTTTTTTTTTAACGCTTAAAACTCTTTTACCAGTATCTGTGTAACTGTCGTTGTTGTTTGGTGATTAAGTCGTGTCTGAGTCTTTTGCAACCCCATGGACTGTAGCCCGCCAGGCTCCTCTGTCCATGGTATTTCCCAGACAAGAATACTGGAATGGATTGCCATTTCCTTCTCCAGATCTGTGTAATTTCCATATGTCAAACATAGTGCACAAAAAGCTGCCTCTGATCAGCAAACTTTAAAATACAATGTATATTCCCCATTAAGTGGCCTTTTCTTCCATTCAGAAAATGGACTTGATGATACCTCCCAAATAATGCCAGATGGTTAAAATTAGGGTGCTGAGGAAAAATCCAACAATGAAATGTTCCCCAGGCTTTTAGCATTTTCACTAAGTTACAAATCAAATTGATATATGCCTAAAATGACTCTTAGTTTCTTACTGAAAGGACCAGTATTCCTAGGGATGTGAGGATTCATACTCCCTCCTTCAATGAGCTGTGACATTTGAAGTTCTATTTCTTCTTAAAGATCATCCTTCTTGCCAGAAAAGTTTCAGTACATTCATATAACTAAAAAAATGACAGTTGTTCCTTGCTCTGTTTTGACTTTTCCTTAAACTGATGTTATGTTTCAACACAAATTTACTGTTTTCCTCTTACACAAGTGAGTTCTTACTTTACATGAGACTGACATTTTCAGGAGCCTTTGGGATGTTAGTGGAAATATCAGTAGCATGAGACAGGCATCAGTGTTCAAGCATTCCTGTCCCCTGTTTGCTCTTGTGAGCAAACAAGTCCACTGAATTTCTCACCAAGTCTTCACATTGTAGGAACCAACACAACAAAAAGTAGCCGGACTTAAAATACCTGGCTCTGGGACTTCCCTGGTGGTCTAGTGGCTAAGACTCCCAGTGCCAGGGGTTGGGTTTGATCCCTGGTCAGGGAACCAGATTTCACATGCCTCAACCAAAGATCCTGTGTGCACTGCAACTGAGACCCAGTGCACCCAAATAAATAAAAATTATCAAAAAAATCTGGCCCTACATAGAGGACTTGGGAAATAGAATAATGTCAAATGGAAGAGCTGGAAGTCACCTCAGAAATCATCCAATTCAGAGGTTCTCCTGGGCAACTTGGAAGCAAACAAACCAGCAAGCAAAGGTACGATACTTAAGGGCTCAGCTCACAAAATTCAGATTCAGTCGAGCTGGGGTGGTCTAACATCTGGGATTTAATAGATTTTAAAACTCTCCTGTGGGAAGGAAAGATCAAGTGCAGAGAGGGTTGAAGGCAATTAATCTCACAAGCCTCCTCGTTTTATGAGTGAGGAAATTTTTAAGCAATTAAGTGATTTACATGCTTTCGTGAGTGCGTGCTAAGTCGTTTCAGTCGTGTCTGACTCTTTGCGACCCCAGAGACTGTAGCCCCCCAGGCTCCTCTGTCCATGGGATCTCCAGGCAAGAATACTGGAGTGAGTTGCCATGCCCTTCTCCAGGGGATCTTCTGGATCCAGGCATCGAACCTGCATCTTTTATGTCTTCTGCATTGGCAGGTGGATTCTTTACCACTAGCACCACCTGGGAAACCCTTACTTGCCTACTGTTGCTGAATTAATTAGTTCATTCAAATCATAAAACAGATCTTCTGACTCTTAACCAGTGCCCTTTTCACCCTACAGACCGCCTCTCCAGGCCTCTCTCTCTAGCTGTGTTACCTGGGAGAGTCACCCGACCTATTACCTTGTCAATCGCACTTAACAAGGGTCATTTTAGGATCAGACGATCAATGGAAAACATGCCTGTGCAAGCTTAGATGGTATTGCTATTTCATCATCAATGATCCAAATCAATTTGTTCATTTGCATTAATTAACAGGATGTTTCCCACAAACTTTCACTTGAAAAAGTTCTTTCCTCAATTTTGGTTTTTTTTTTATTATTTTTTTATTTTAAACTTTTTAGTTTGTACTGGGGCATAGCCGATGAAGAATGTTGTGATAGTTTCAGGAGCACAGTGAAGGGACTCGATCATATATATACACATATGCATTCTCCCACAAACTCCCCTCCCATCTGGGCTGCCACATAACATTGAGCAGAGTTCCCTGTGTGATATAGTAGCTTTCCTCAATTTTTATTTGACTTCTAAGACTACCTCTTGTCATGTTATTCACTCCCAGCTTCAGTGTCTTTCTGAATCCACTGAGTGGTTTTTACACATATGTCCCAACATCCAACCCACTCTGGCACACAAAACCTTCTTAACAGTTTATCAAAAAAAAAAAAAAGGGAATTCTTAAATAAGTGTGCTAGCTCCATGTCCTGGGCCATGACAGTGCTTTGAGACACAACAAAATAAGAAAGCAAGTGAAGAGAAAGCACTTTCTCCACATCTTCCCACAGGGACCCAGCCAGCAGACTTGTTTCTTTGGGATGGCCTACCCACTGCATCCCTGACCTTCAGAGTCCCCGTTCACAGCAGGTTCTCCCCACTGCTAGCCGTTCCTCCACTCATCAGAGATTCATCAACAGTTGGTCTGCCTTACGCTGAGAAGAATTCTATGCAGAGGCTGGAGGAAGGCTGTCCTTGGACAGGATTCAGTGCCAGGGCTGTCAGTGTCTCCGCAGAGCAGACGTGCTGGGTTGCCTCCATACTTGAGCTCTCAGTGGTTCTTGGAGTCCTCTTTTGAATCTTGACATCAGGAGGCCAGTGGGTATGGATGGGTTATTCAGCAGGTGGGTGCTACTCTCCCACCCACTACCCTGGAAAACTGCAGAGAGTACCACTGACATAACCGATCCATGGGTGCATGGACCCAGAGACTGCTATTATTTCTAGGCCATCAGAACTTGATGCTTCACTGAGAACTATTAGGGCAGCCTGCCTGCTCCTCATTACTGTGGATAATTGAAAGCTAGAAGTATGTCAGAGGGCTTCTTGTGGACTTTACTATTCACCTACCATAAAGTGATAGCAGTCAGTAGGAAAATCATTTCATGGAGGGTCCCTAGAACGTGCCAATCTAAGCAGCTAACATCAGCCTCTGTAAATCAATCATGCCATGGTTTCAGCCTCATTACTGGAATTGGTGTTCAGGCTAAAGAAGTCAGTAAATACCAGAAAGTAATCTTTATTGCAAAACAGACTGAAGTTCCAGTAAAGATGCTGTATGTGAAGAGAAATGTGCTGGTTACAGATGTCCATCAGCCCTGATCCTAGGTAGTATATATTACAAAATGAAGGCAGGTGGGGGTGGGGTACCTGCAAGAGGCAAGGACAGATGCTCTTAGCAAGCCATTCCAATCAAAATCAAACTTAAATGTTCCCAAGGGGTATGCCATGACTGGGTAGAATGGAATCAGACAGACTGGATTTTTTAAACTGTTTTAGTTGACAGTCTTCTCCAGATAAACAAACAAAACAGGCTCCATTTTAATTTAAAAGCCTTCATCTATGACTCTGTGCCTTGGGCAGAGCAGGTGTCCAGCAATGTGAGCTACACAAATCCTATAGATATGAAGAGGAAAGGGTGTATCATTTTTGCTGTTATTATTGTTCTTTTTTAAAAAACATTTATTTTTTAATTGAAGGTTAATTGATTTACAGAATTTTATTGTTTTCTGTCAAACCCCAACATGAATCAGCCATAGGTATACATATATCCCCTCCCTCTTAAACCTCTCTCCCATCTCCCTCCCCATCCCCACCTCTAGGTTGATACTGAGTCCCTGTTTGAGTTTCCTGAGACATACAGCAAATTCCCGTTGGCTATCTATTTCACATATGGTAATGTAAGTTTCCATGTTATTCTTTCCATACTTCTCACCCTCTCCTCCCCTCTACCCATGTCCATAGGTCTATTCTCTATGCCTGTTTATCCTTTGCTGCCCTGCCAATAAATTCTTCAGTACCATTTTTCTAGATTCTGTATACATGTATTAGTATATTGTCTTTCTCTTTCTGACTTACTTCACTCTGTATGATAGGCTCTAGCTTCATCTACTTCATTAGAACTGACTCAAATGTGTTCCTTATTATGGCTGAGTAATATTCCATTGTGTATATGTACCACAACTTCTTTATCTATTTACCTGTCTATGGACAGCTACGCTGCTTCTGTGATCTAGCTATTGTAAACAGTGCTGAAGTGAACAATGGGATACATGTGTCTCTTTCAATTTTGGTTTCTTCAGGGTAAGTGCCTAGGAGTGGGATTTCTGGGTCATATGGTGGTTTTATTCCTAGTTTTATAAGGAAAAGAATATTTTAAAGAGCTTTCTATCAGCCTTGTTCCTCAGTTTCTGCCTCCAAAATTCAGGAAAATAACACCTGGGACTAGGAGGAGGAAAAGGGTAGTTGTTTTGCTCTAGAAATTGAATCAAGTTCCCCAAATTCTGTCCAATATCTTTTCACCATTTATTCCCTATTTTTTGTTCTCAGACACGGGAAGCATTCATTTCAAAGTTGCTCCTTAACTATAGTTTCTAGTTGAGGCCATGGGAAATGAAGAAGAAAGCTTTCCTCTATTGTCAGAATCACAGTCCCTGCTTAACACTTCTCCAATTTGCTCTACACTGTTACCAGGTCAAAAGAAGTTGTGGTACATATATACAATGGAATATTACTCGACCACAAAAAGGAACACATTTGAGTCAGTTCTAGTGAGGTGGATGAACCTAGAGCCTATCATACAGAGTGAAGTAAGTCAGAAAGAGAAAAACAAGCATTGTATATTAATGCATATATATGGAATATAGAAAAATAGTATTGATGAATCTATCTGCAGGGCAGCAATAGAGATGCAAACATAGAGAACAGACTTGCAGACACAGCAGGGAAAGGAGAGGGTGGGATGAACTGAGAGAGTAGCACTGAAACATATCCATCACCATATGCACAATAGATAACCAGTGGGAATTTGCTGTGGGACACAGGGAGCTCAAGTCAGTGCTCTATGACAACCTAGAGGGGTGGGGTGGAGTGGGAGGTGGGAGGAAGGAGGCATATGTATTGTATACCTCTGTTTGACTCATGTTGATATATGGCAGAAACCAACACATTGTAAAGCAATTATCCTCTAATTAAAAATAAATACATTTTTTAAAAGAACTAGAGTCTGGATTTTTCTACCCACTCATCCTGTGTTTTTATTTCTGACGTCTTATCTTTTGTGCAGCCAAAACTTCCACAGCAGCTCCTGAGCATATTCTAAAGGCTTTTTAAAAATATCAGAACTCCATGCTGCTGTGTAAATTGCCCAGCAAGAGAGACATGGTGTATCAGGGTCCAGATCCCTCAGCTGGAGAATGAGGCACTACCCAGATTTCTCCAGGCCTGCCAGGTGGGCCTCTGTGGCTAGATTGGATTTGATGCTGCAGCTCAATGGTGAGGTGGGCAACTACTGAGCAAAAGAATCCACTTAGATTATTCATGGCCAAGTCTCACAAGATTCAAACACATAGATGCTATGAGCAGCCCTCAAAGGGTCCAGGGAGTTTAATTCTGAGTTATTATAGTGTTAAGCCTAGAAAATTTATCTAAAAAAATTTGAGGGGTGTTTGCTCTTGTTTTCAGAGTGGAGGAATAGAGGTAGAATCCTTAAGGAGAAATGCTGGTTTGGGTTCAAGTTCAAACTAGTGACCATCAGGAAGAAGAATAGAGGCTTATGAACAACCAGTCTTAGAGAAGCTTATCTGATTATGTGTTTGTTTTTTGTGTGTGTGTGTCAGTACCATGCTGTTTTAATTACTGTAGCTTTTCTGAGGAGTCTGAAATCAGGAGCATGATACCTCCAGCTTTGTTCTTTTCTCTACAGACTGTCTTGGCTGTTTGCGGTCCTTTGTGGTCCCATGTAAAATTTAGCATTATTTGATACAATTCTGGGGAAAATGTCAAGGGTATTTTTATAAGAATTGCACTAAATACATAGATTACTTTGGGTAGTATGGGTATATTAACAACATTAATTCTTCTAATCCATGAACAAGGGATATCTTCCCATCTATTTGTACTGTCTTCAATTTCCTTCATCAATGTCTCATAGTTTTCAGAGTATAGGTCTTTCATATCCTTAGTTAAGTGTATTCCAAGGTACTTTATTGTTTTTGATGCAATTATAAATAGGATTGTTTTCTTGAATTCTCTTTCTAGTAGTTTACTATTAGTGTATAGAAAAGCAACAGATTTCTGTTATATGTTAATCTTGTATCCTGCAATTTTACTGGATTCATTTATTGATTCTATTAGTTTTTTGGTGAAGACTTTAGGGTTTTCTATTTGCTCTATGCAAAGAGTGACAGTTTTACTTCCCCTATTTCAATTTGGATGGAAGAGGCTGTGCAAAAAGTCATCAGAGGTAGGAGGGAGGGGGATAAGGGGGTATTAGACTAGGATGGCAGCTAAAGAGGAGGTAGATGGTGAGGAGTCAGTTGAAGACCCAGGAAAGACAAGAGGGTGCTGGGGTTAGGGAGCCAACAGAGGTGGGTAGTATGGGGCTGGAGCTCAGAAGTGGGGTCTGTTCTGAGGAATAAAGAAGGTGTGGAATGCACACACACACACACACACACACACACACACAGAGTGGAATACTACTCAGCCATAAAAAAGAATGAAATTTGCTTTTTGCAACAAAATGCATGTACTTGGAAGGTAATATGCTAAGTTAAATAAGTCAGACAGAGACAGACAGATACTGTATGATATGGAATAAATGAATGAAGTGGAATACTGTATGATTCCACTTACATGTGGAATCTGAAAAATAAAACAGCCTAGTGAATATAACAAAAAAGTTATATTTAGAGACAATAAACTAATGGTTACCAATGGGGAAAGGAAAGGTTGGGAGAGGCAAGACAGTGGTAGAGGATTAGGGGTACAAACTATTATGTATAAAATAAATAAGCTACAAGGACCTATTGCACAACACAGAGAATATAGCCAATATTTTATAGTAACTACAAATGGAGTAGAAGTTTTTAAAATTGTAAATCACTATGTTGTACACTAGTAACAAATAATACTGTACATACTTATACTTTAAACAAATCCAAAAAAATTTAAAAAGAAAGAAGATATCTTATATTTCTAAATCATTTTTTGAGTGCTGTCACTATTTCTAAATTTTTCCCATTCTGACTTTTATTGTTTGTTTATCTCTTGTATTACATTCTCAATTTTTTAAAGATTTTTGAAATAGTATATTATATATTTTATTTTTAAGTGTGAATATAGTATTTAACTTACTATTGTTCATTTTAATGTGAATTTATTTTTCCTAGTGTTTATTTTTATTTTTTTAAATTGGAAAATATTTTATTTTATTTTTTGTTTTTAATTTTTTTAAATTTTATTTTGTTTTTAAACTTTAAAAAATTGTATTAGTTTTGCCAAATATCGAAATGAATCCAGCAGCAAGCTTCAAGACAGAGTTAATAACTGCACAATTTCCTTTCAAGTTCTTGTGTAGTGTTAAAAAGAAGGGCGGATTTTTTTCCTGAAATTTTCTAGCTCTTTTTCCTCCCCAGTTTTTATCTGGACTGTCTCCTTCCTTCAACACTATTGTCTCTGTCCTCAATTTTTCAGTTTAGTTCAGTTCAGTCGCTCAGTTGTGTCTGACTCTTTGCTACCCCATGAATCGCAGCTCGCCAGGCCTCCCTGTCCATCACCAACTCCCGGAGTTCACTCAGACTCACGTCCATAGAGTCAGTGATGCCATCCAGTCATCTCATCCTCTGTCATCCCCTTCTCCTCCTGCCCCCAATCCCT
Organism: Bos indicus; assembly: GCF_029378745.1. Taxonomy (NCBI): domain Eukaryota; kingdom Metazoa; phylum Chordata; class Mammalia; order Artiodactyla; family Bovidae; genus Bos; species Bos indicus. The sequence goes on from NC_091768.1 coordinate 50,038,635, forward strand.
CCCAGCATCAGAGTCTTTCCCAATGAGTCAACTCTTATATCTAATTGTTTCTCTTCAATATGTGTTTCTGTTATGAACAGCATCGTGACTAGTACACGTAGAGAGTTCACAAGTGCTAGCCTGCTTCAGTCCCTCCTGTCCTCATCCCCAGGTTGTAAGTACTACTATTGGGTTGGGTAAAGTCTCTCCCAGTTTCTCAAACTAGCATTCTGCATTTATCTACAAGTAAGGACGTGAGAACTCTCTTAATCTCAGGTGTGACAGACGTCTTATTCTTCCCTCTGTTTCTCCCCACGTGGAAGCTGAAACATCTAGTTTTTGTGGTTATTGGTAATCTGTTCCCATCTGCTTGTATTTGGAGGAGGGCATGGCAACCCACTCTAATATCCTTGCCTGGAGAATCCCCATGGACAGAGGAGCCTGGTGGGCTACAGTCCATGGGGTGGCAAAGAGTCAGAATGACTGAGCTACTAAGCACACACACTTGCTTGTATTTTGGTGTTAATGGGGATACTCTGTCAGATTTTTGTGTTGTTCATGAGTTTTTTCTTTTTTTTAATTTTCTTATCTAGCTGTACCTTTTTAACGTGACATCTAGAAAGATCCAAAAATCATGTTGCCACCTCTGGCCCAATGATCTTAGATTTTCTCTAAATAAATTAATAGTTTTTGAGTGTTTATATGTCCTGTGCTCTACTGTGCTGTGCTTAGTTGGTCAGTCATGTCCAACTCTTTGTGACCCCATGGATTGTAGCACACCAGGCTCCTCTGTCCATGGGGATTCTCCAGGCAAGAATACTGGAGTGGGTTGCCATGTGCTCCTCCAGGGGATCTACCCAACCCAAGGTTCAAACCCACGTATCCTGCATTGCAGCAGGATTCTTTATGGTCTGAGCCATCAGGGAAGCGTGTGTGTGTGTGTGTGTGTGTGTGTGTGTGTGTGTGCATGTACGCACGTTGCTCAGTCATGTCCAGCTCTTGTGACCTCATAGACTGTAGCCTGCCAGGCTCCTCTGTCCATGGGATTCTCCAGGCAAAGATACTGGAGTGGGTTGCCATTTCCTGCTCCAGGGGATCTTCCCAACCCAGGAATTGAACTTGGGTCTCCTGCATTGCAGGCAGACTCTTTACCGACTGAGCAACAAGGGAAGCCCAGGGAAGCTTAGGAACAGTTTTTGCTGGATTTCTATGGATTAACTATTTTAATCCTCACACCATCTTTCTAAAGTAGAATTTCTTATTATCGTCATATTATAGATGGTAAAACAGAGGCACAAAAAGTTTGAACAGTTTGCCATGGTCACACAGAGGTAAGTGGGTACCAGTCCAGAGGTGGGTGTCAGCTACTCTGTCTTCAAATGTTTAACATCAGGAAGAAATTTCTTTCAAAGATGGTTTAGAGGGCATGCTTTATTTTTCGAGTACTATCACTAGGGTAGAATATGCATTTAAAAATTAATATGGAGAACTTCCCTGGCAGTGTTTGAGACTTTGCCTTCCAATGCAGGTGCATGCATGCATGCTAAATCACTTCAGTTATGTCTGACTCTCTGAGACCCTAAGGACTGTAGCCCACCAGGCTCCTCCGTCCATGAGATTCTCCAGGTAAGAATACTGGAGGGGGTTGCCATGCCCTCGTCCGGGGATCTTCCCAACCCAGGGATCAAATCTCATCTCTTGTGTCTCCTGCATTGACAGCCGGATTCTTTACCCCTAGTGCCACCTGGGAAGCCCCGAGCACAGGTGGTGCTGGTTCAACCCCTTGTTGGAAAGCTAAGATCCCACGTGGCTTGTGGCCAAGAAACCAAAACACAGAACAGAAGCAATGTTGTAACAAATTCAATAAAGACTTTAAAAATGGTCCACATAAAAAAATCTTTAAAATTTTTTAAAAATAAAAATTAAACTAGGATTTATAGAGCACAGTTAAATGCAATCCTTGGTCATTCCTCACATGATATGAGTCAAGCTAGAAAACTGTCCTTGTTACACAACTATCTCTGCTCATAGCTTTTCCTCCACTTCCACCAGTGATAGAAAATGGCATCAAGGGTGGGTAGGGAGTCATGGCAACCTTAATTCAGTCACCTGATCCTGAGCACCAACATGTTTTCTGCCAGGTTTTCTGGAGTGTGAAAAGGTGAGTTGTGCAAGTCGCAGGAAAATCAATGTTCTCACCTCACCAGAAACTCTGGGCTGCTCCTGCATGGCTGAAGGCCACCACGATTTCAGGAGAACAGCTTCTTTCTTGACTCATACAAATGGGTCTTGACTTGCAATAAACAGGGGTTAATTTAGACAGACATCAGAAAACCATTCAGGCCCCCAGCCAGAGAGAGAGCCGAGAAAACTTGACAACTAGCAGCTTCTGCAGAACGAGGCTGTTGCTGGTGTTGCACTTGTCTGTGACTTACTCTGGGATGTTTGCCACTTTTTTAATTTGCCCATCTCCCCAAGCAGCCTATAGCTAGGAGAGTTTTAAACTTACATTTCCATACACTCTTTTAGAACAAAGAACACATGGCTTTTCTAGTTCCTAAAGACAGTGACACCTGTAGGCTTTGAGGGTACAGTGGGACAACAAGAAAGAAAGAGTTAGAGAATGGGTAGACTCTCCACACACCACTCCTCTGGGACCCCTTAGTGTATAACTTAGAGCCATTGTGGAAGTGCATACGGTAGAGTATAGCACTCCTGGAAAGGGGTCATGCAGAGGCGTAGGTTCTGAGTGAAGGCATCACAGAAGAAAAGAGGAGGCAGTGCTGTGAGTGAAATAGCAGCTGGGCGCATCTATGCAAAGTATATGCATTTCATTCAGAGGCTGTTTCTTCCAGTGACCTGCTCCTCTAGGAGTTCTGTTTCTTGTTCTCTGTTTATATTTTGATGCCCTAATTATTGGACAGCAAGGAGATCAAACCACTCAATCCTAAAGGAAATTAACCCTTAATATTCATTGGAAGGACTGATGCTGAAGCTGAAGCTCCAATAATTTGGTCACCTGATGCAAAGAACTGATTCATTAGAAAAGACTCTGATGCTGGGAAAGATTGAATGCAGGAGAAGGGGGCGACAGAGGATGAGATGGTTGGATAGCATCATAGACTCAGTGGACATGAGTCTGAGCAAACTCTGGGGGAAAGTGACGGACAGGGAAGCCTTCATGGGGTTGCAAAGAGTCCGACATGACTTAGCGACTGAACAACGACAACGTTTGAAAGGGATGGGGAATATATTGTCAGAAGGAGATGAAACTATTAGATAATTAGATTACATCTAGTCAGAAGATGGAGCCAAACAGCACTTTAATTTTTCCTCTTCAATTGTTCATTGCTCCAGGGACTTCACTGACAGCCCAGTGGTTTAGACTTCGCTTTCCAATGAAAGGGTGTAGTTTTGATCTCTGGTTGGGGACCTAAGATCCCACATACCTTGTGGTTAAAAAACCAAGAAACATAGAACAGAAGCATATTGTAACAAATTCAATAAAAACTTAAAAAATAGTCCACATCAAAAAAATCTTTTAAAAATTGCCCATTGCTCCAAATTGGCACCATCTCATCTCAGTGTAAAGGATTTCCTCCTTTTCTGACTTATTCCCTCTTGCTCACCTCCCCTAACAGTCCAGACCACCTGATCCCTGGTTCTAGGTATCCCTGTTGTGAGAATCTTTGCCACAGCAGTTTCACTACACAACTAATTGGCCATAAGTTAATTTTGCTGTAAAAGAGAAGATAACTGTTTGATAGTCTGATTTGACAGTCTGGTTACAACTGATTGACAGTTTGGTTTCATGTCTCCATAAATACAGAGCTCCCATATTTTTATACTGTATAAATCTTAGGGCTCATAATTGTCTAGACAGTGACAAGGAGACATGACAGTCTTAAAATAGTGGGTAAAAACTACATATCAGTTCAGTTCAGTTCAGTTGCTCAGTCGTGTCCGAGTCTTTGCGACCCCACGAATCGCAGCACGCCAGGCCTCCCTGTCCATCACCAACTCCCGGAGTTCACTCAGACTCACGTCCATCGAGTCAGTGATGCCATCCAGCCATCTAATCCTCTGTCATCCCCTTCTCCTCCTGCCCTGAATCCCTCCCAGCATCAGAGTCTTTTCCAATGAGTCAACTCTTTGGAGGTGGCCAAAGTACTGGAGTTTCAGCTTTAGCATCACTCCTTCCAAAGAAATCCCAGGGCTGATCTCCTTCAGAATGGACAGGTTGGATCTCCTTGCAGTCCAAGGGACTCTCAAGCGTCTTCTCCATCACCACAGTTCAAAAGCATCAATTCTTCAGCGCTCAGCTTTCTTCACAGTCCAACTCTCATATCCATACATGACCACTGGAAAAACCATAGCCTTGACTAGACGAACCTTTGTTGGCAAAGTAATGTCTCTGCTTTTGAATATGCTATCTAGGTTGGTCATAACTTTCCTTCCAAGGAGTAAGTGTCTTTTAATTTCATGGCTGCAGTCACCATCTGCAGTGATTTTGGAGCCCCCAAAATAAAGTCTGACACTGTTTCCAGTGTTTCCCCATCTATACATATACCTACTTATAAAAAGTACAGTGATAAGAAAACTTACTGGAAGTGTGAAATAATAGTTTAAAGCCAGCCTGCACATTATACTAGACTGGACTAGAAAATAACATATCTGTTTGCAAATCCTTCAGTGAGTAAATCCCTCCCACTCATTAAAATTAAAAATTTACCAAGCTATGATAAATATAAAAGAGGCAGCTGGTAATTCACAATGGTCTGCAAGAGCATTAATTATCGATTCTTTGGCTGATTTCAATACAGCAGCTTGCCCTCTCATGCCACTTTTACCCAATTTATCACACAATATTAGAAGTTGGAGGCAAAAGAAGAATCAGTCTCCTCCTGTGATCCAAAAAAGAAATGGTTACATGATTCCTGATGAAAACAAGTTTCTTGAAAATGGTGAAGACTTTTTGCTATTTTGATAGTGGAGACTATGGTGTAGATAGAATTTTGATATTCAACACAGAATCTGACTTAGACAATTTGGCAAAATACAGGGATTGGGCATGTGATGGAACATTTAAATGTCATCCAGGTATGCACTACCAATTATTCACATTATATATGGATAAGAAATAGCAGTATCTCTCTTGTGCTGATTTTACTTCCAAGGAAATCTAAAGAGACTTAACAGTAGTCTTGTTTTTTAATATCCTAACTTACATCTGATATTAGATCTCAAATCCTTAATGATCAACTTTGATAAAAGAAGTATCATTGCTTTCTCTAAGGTATACCCAAATACAATTATAATCATGAATGAACACATATTTAACTGTATTCAAATAATTTTTGTATTTTCATTTTTCATGATAAAATCTTGTTCAGTTCAGTTCAGTCGCTCAGTCGTGTCCGACTCTTTGCAACCCCATTAATTGATTTTCATTATTAATTTTTCATGTTTCCATTACATCCTTTTCAATGTCTCTCTTGTATGTTTATTTTTGTTATTATATGTTTTAAGGCAAAATTGTCTTTTGGCCACTAAGTTGTGCAAGACAAATGATTGTAGCAAAAATGCTTAGAGCGAAAATACCAGATACACTTTTCACCCCTCCAACCCTTCCCCAGGGTATTGGACTTCAGTTATGTTGCTCCATCTTGATTTCTCACCTCTTTCTCAAAGAGCTGGGGAAGTTGAGGACAGGTTGGAGGGCCTTAAGTTCTTTGGATACATTGTGGTAAAATATATACTGGTAAACACACCCTTATTTATTATAATATGACCACGTCTTTCAGCATAACACCAGGACATTATTATAATATGTTTCCTTTTTTCTGTTGTGTCAAATATCTACTTTAATTGCTCTTGTTTGGCAAGGGTAGTGCTCAGGGAGAGAGAAGAGCCCCCTTCTGCCCTGCTCCCAAGAAGTGGGTTCAAAAGTGGGAGGAGAGCCCCTCCTATCTTGTGCACACTTGCAAGTCCAGCACCAGCACGTCATTAAAGCTCACCAGAGAATAGTTCTCACAAAAGCTAGAAAACGCAGGTTGCAAAGTTTTTCCTGCTTGCTAATGCAGAGAAGGTACAGAATATGCTGTTTATGTAAAACAGACCATCTAGTTTAAAAAAAAAAACTGAACTGGGGGCAGTTTCAACCTTTTCTGCTCATAGGTTTTCCTGCTTTTCTCCAGGAATCATCTTTGTAAATCCCTGTGTAGTACCAGGTGCTTGTACATGTTAATTTCTATATCTGTGGAAGGTAATCTTTGTAAATTTGAAGGCTGCTTATAATTAAAGGTATTTATACCAAGTATGAAACATATGCTGCTGCTGCTGCTGCTGCTGCTGCTGCTAAGTCACTTCAGTCGTGTCCGACTCTGTGCGACCCCATGGACGGCAGCCCACTAGGCTCCCCCATCCCTGGGATTCTCCAGGCAAGAACACTGGAGTGGGTTGCCAGTTCCTTCTCCAGTGCATGAAAGTGAAGAGTGAAAGTGAAGTCGCTCAGTCGTGTCCGATTCTCAGCGACCCCATGGACTGCAGCCTACCAGGCTCCTCCATCCATGGGATTTAGTAATAGAACAAACACTCTTTAAAAGGTTATTCCTAAATATCATATTTTCCCTAAGACATAGAATTACACTATCTATTTTTTAGAGACAACTTCAGGAATAAATGTGTCTCTAAAGCAACCAGTTGTATGTGAAGTTGGAAACACTAACCATATCATCCCTCTCCCCTTTTTCCTGATTCCTGGGAGGCTGAGGCAATATCAGTAATGGATACACTTAGATATGGGCAAGATACACATTTAACAAGCTCCACAAAGGAAAGCTTGTTTGCCACATCACTATGCTCTCCAAAGTCAGTTGGGATTATGGCAAAGGGCAACTGTAGCCATCTCTTATTTTAGTGCAGAGAAATGTCCTTGGTAGTCAGAATTACCCACTTTATACAAGGCAGTCTTCAAAACGTTTCTAAATATCATAATTCACCATTATAGAGACCATGTTATTAGAGAAAATAAAATTATTAAGCTGGAGTAAGAGGTCAGGCTGTCCAGTATTAACATGCCGTAACAACACAGAAGTTGCAGTAAAGTAACCTGACCTTCCTGTTACAAGTGAAAATCAGGGTAAGCTTTTACTGTTGTATTAACAATTATGTAATCCTCTAAAGGTGGCTTTTATGACATGAAGGATTCAACATTTTTAGTCCATATTGTGTGCATCTGTGCTAAGTTGCTTCATTTGTGTTTGGCTCTTTCCAACCCCATGGACTGTAGCCCAGGCTCCTCTGTTCATGGGATTATCCAGGCAATAATATTTGGAGTGGGTTGTCATGCCCTCTTCCAGGGGATATTCCCCACCCAAGGATGGAACCCACATCTCCTGTGGCTATTGCACTGTAGGCAGATTCTTTACCGCTTAGCCACCAGGAAAGCCCTTAGTCCACATTAGGACCATTCTTAAATTGAATCTTTTCTCTCATGAGTAGAATGACATCTAAATGAGTAGAATGACACCTTTCTAAAAGGTGCTCCCTTGGGAACTGATGACCATAATGAACATATATAGTTGACCAGTTGTTATAGAGAAATAATTCCATTTGCTAAGCACTTCTTGATCACCTACTGTCAAACATGGTGAGACAAGATGAATAAAAGATCCAGAATCTGCCTTTCAGAAGGATATAATCTTTCTGAGAAAACAAAAAGGTTTTAAAAAATAGAAAGTAAGACAAGGTAGAATATGAAGTAGAAATAATAAATGCTACAGGAGAGATTGCAATGAAAAGGAATGTTAGGGGAGGCCCAGAGCTTGGCAAGAAGGTAGGGAAACCAACATGAACAAAATGCTACTGGGCAAAAGAGCATGGCAGGTTTAGGACACAGTGAAGAACCTTGGGAAATGAAGCTATTACCAGGAGAAGTGGTAGATGATAAGCAAGTTTCATCCAAGGAAAAGGAAATTTTCAACTGATCTCACAAACAATGAAATTATGGAAGTGAAAATGAGTTGTGCAAGCAAATGGCAGAGGCACGCAGAATTAACTCAAAGATTAACCACGCTGCTGCTGCTAAGTCGCTTCAGTCGTGTCTGACTCTGTGCGACCCCATAGATGGCAGTCCACCAGGCTCCCCTGTCCCTGGGATTCTCCAGGAAAGAACACTGGAGTGGGTTGCCATTTCCTTCTCCAATGCATGAAAGTGAAAAGGGAAAGTGAAGTCGCTCAGTCGTGTTCAACCCTCAGCGACCCCATGGACTGCAGCCTTCCAGGCTCCTCCGTCCATGGGATTTTCCAGGCAAGAGTACTGGAGTCGGGTGCCATTGCATATGAAACCTGAAAACTTAGGATGGGCTTTTGCTATAATGGATTCATGAAGGAATTAGAGTTGATGGTGGAGTCCATGAGACTAGACAGAAAAAAACCAAACTGAGAACACGAGGGAAGGACTGCGTTAAGAAATGGTTCAAAGGAAACTAAGGTTCTGAAGATCAGGCCTAGGACAGTCCCTGATGGACAGTGGTTATTCAGTGGATGGTTATTTGAATGGGTAGCTAATAAGTAAAGTTCAGATGCTGATCCTGGGTGATCAAGACATTGATAGACAGTAAGCGATTCATGGGGTCGGACATGACTGAGCGACTGAACTGAACTGAACTGAAATGAGGGATAGTAGTGTCATAAGCACCCTCAAAGTGGCTCAGCTATCTCTGAGATGACCCCAAAATGATTGCTCAAGGTCAGTTCATTTAATTCAGTTTTTCAGAAATCAAATAGCTTTTATTTATTTTTTTTAATTTTATTTTATTTTTAAACTTTACAATATTGTATTAGTTTTCCCAAATATCAAAATGAATCTGCCACAGGTATACCCACGTTCCCCATCCTGAACCCTCCACTCTCCTCCCTCCCCTACCCTCCCTCTGGGTCGTCCCAGGGCACCAGCCCCAAGCATCCAGTACCGTGCATCGAACCTGGACTGGCGACTCGTTTCATACATGATATTATACATGTTTCAATGCTATTCTCCCAAATCTCCCCACCCTCTCCCTCTCCCACAGAGGCCATAAGACTGATCTATACATCAGTGTCTCTTTTGCTGTCTTGTACACAGGGTTATTGTTACCATCTTTCTAAATTCCATATATATGCGTTAGTATACTGTATTGGTGTTTGTCTTTCTGGCTTACTTCACTCTGTATAATAGGTTCCAGTTTCATCCATCTCATTAGAACTGATTCAAATGTATTCTTTTTAATGGCTGAGTAATACTCCATTGTGTATATGTACCACAGCTTTCTTATCCATTCATCTGCTGATGGACATCTAGGTTGCTTCCATGTCCTGGCTATTATAAACAGTGCTGTGATGAACATTGGGGTACAACTGCCTTATGATCCAGCAATCCCACTGCTGGGCATACACACTGAGGAAACCAGAAGGGAAAGAGACACATGTACCCCAATGTTCATCACAGCACTGTTTATAAATAGCTTTTAAATACTTCCCTTCTTGCCTAGCTGGCTTCAACGTTCATGATTTTGGAAAGATGGAGCCATATTAGGGGTTGAGAGATAGGCTAACTTTCCTCCATATTCTTCTTTTACAGAAAAGACTGTTGATTGAGCTGACTATGCTTTCGATGAGTAAATATTTTGCATGGGCTCGTTTGCACGTGAACATGTTCACTTTACACTGAACAGCATGCGATTTTGCCTGAATATAATAAGCTGTTCCCATCAGGGCAGTTCTGCTCACCTTCATAGCCTTCAGAATAGCTGTCACTGCTTCTCTCTTCCTGCTCCTGGTCTTAAATCATTTCTTTTTTGTTATCGCTTTGGCTGAAAGCTCCCATAATAGCTTCTTCCTTAAGCACAGGGACATGGAAATCAGTGCAACAGTCACAATAGCCTAGCTGGTGTGAAGGATGGGAAAGACCAGGCAGTGATGAAAAACAAGCCAACGCACAGTATTACATTAGCAGAGAAGATACAGGCTACCGCCTCATTCTTGAAATTCTACACCCTGTTTTATTTTCAAGTTTATAACTTCGCAACATTTCTTTGCAAGGGAATACTTTTTGTAGAAAAGCCAAAACAAGCAGTATTTAATCTGAGACTAGAGATCTCTAATACTTTTATATTTCTTCCATCGTTACATGTTGGTGGTGCCATTTAGTTGGTTATTCCTGGATCCATTGTTTTTAGGTAGTTACTGTATCTTTAGTTCTAATTAAAAACCTCTCGAGGGGAGGATTTGAAAGCTATGAAGGTGCTGCCACCTTGAGGATTCTTCCCGTCCATTTAGAGATTCATCGGTTCAAATAAGAGTCACCAAGCTGTGGTCTCTTTCATTCTATAAAGAAACTGAAGTAAACTATAGTTCTCCCATTTGGGATATTGCAGAACATGGAGACACACATCTTGATGGCTAATGGCGCTTTATACTCTTAAGCTGGATGTTTCAGAATCAGGTACTACAAGCATTGATGTGAAGTGGTCTTTCACATTTTCCTTACTGGTGACTTTTGGACTCACATGAACTTTATCATGCAATTTCTCACCTTTACTTTCTATAAACAAGATAAAATCATTGGAGAAAGAAGATAGGGTATTATTTCATTCCAATTGAAATGGACCCTATGAGCCTTGCCTGTCCCCACCCCCATGTCCTCTGCCTGCCTTTTGTCTGTGGAAAACTTAAGTCAAAGAATAATTTTAATCAGGGAAATGCAGAAGCAAAGGAAAACAGTCAAGGGAGACCAAATAAGAATAATGTCGTCAATAGGCATAGTCAAGGACCGTTAGTCATTTCTCAAGGGCTACAGATAATGAGGTTTTCCTGGTAGCTCAGATGGTAAAGAATCTGCCTGCAATGCAAGAGACCTGGGTTCAATCCTTGGGTCAAGAAGATCCCCTGGAGGAGGAGAGCATGACAACCCACTCCAATGTTCTTGCCTGGAGAACTCCATGGAAAGAGAAGCCTGAAGGGCTACAGTCCATGGGGTTACAAAGAGTCGGACACAACTGAGCAACTTTCACTTTCATAGATAATATTCTGAGCCACATCCCGTGAGTTCTTTTATAGATACTAAAACACCAGGTAGGAGAAGTTAACTACATGATCTACCCACAATAGAAGCTGTCACAATTTTGAGAATTGGCCTCAAAGAAATGGGAACAAATGGACCCTGGAACTTAAGATTAACTGTACCTAAAACAACCAAGATGACTCTGATCAGACTAATGATGACCAATTTAAAGATGACTGTCACAGCTGACTGTGCTGTTTCTACCTGTAGCCCCTTTCTTCTGTCTCTTGCCCCACTGGTTGCCAGTGGGTGGTGGGAGTCAGCCTTTGGACTGTCCCCCCTCCCCCCTCCCCAGATGCAGCATCTGCAATAGCAAACTGTCCTTTCCACCAAGCTGGCCTGTTTATTGGCTTTTGAGCAACAAGCAATGTGACCCACTCACCTTTTGGTAACAATTGACACTAATAACTAACAAAGTACAGATATAGTCACAGAAAGAGAATGACAAAACCCTAACCTTTCCAACTCTTCCAAATGCTATCAATTCTTTCAGCATTAAAGCTGTAACTAGGCCAACTGTGCTCTAAAAAATCCCCTGCTCAGAAAACAGAGGAGTTATGGATGGTATCTCTCACTCCTAGATTTATGAAAAGGGGCAGGATGGTTGCCAAATCCATTATCATCTACAAATGAAAAGATAAGGATATATTACCAAAGGTATTCTTTATTGACTAGTCCTCATTTGATGAGCTTTAGTTCTATGTATACCAGTTTGATGTATTTTTTTTTAAAAAAAAGCTTATACAGTCTGTTAATTCAGGGGATTTTTTCTATTTCTTGGCTTTCAGGACTCTTTCTCATTAACCCTTTAGTACTTTCCTTGTGAATTCTTCAGGATTGTGTTTACCAAGATGCCTGCTTCCAGCATGCTGAGGAAAGGAAGACTTGAACTTCTACTGAACCTGAGGCCTCAGCACAGCTATGGGGGCAGAAATGGTTCCATTTCCCCCATTAAAAAGCTTTCATTTGCAAAAGCCACAGATGAAATTTCATCTGCTTTGCATCAGTGTAGTTTATAACTTGAAAGAACTTGGCATCACCACCTTAAATCCCATTATTGGTATTTCCCCCTTTGAGGGGAAATAATACATTTACAGCTTGGTTTTTGTTTATTTAGATTTTGTTTAAAAAATAAATCACGGGGTGCCTTCACATTCTTCACCCCTCATTCAAAAGCTTTATTCTGGGCTGCTCTGAACTGATCATCTCTAGGATGATAGCCATATGTGGTTTTTTTGTTTGTTTGTTTTTGGTCTCCATGTGCTTTGCCAAGCAACCTGGGACTCTGTTGGCACTTACAAACACCCTCTTGGATTGCTGAATCCACTTGCACCAGAAACACTGCTTTCTCTAGAGGAAAATTAAATGCCATGTTTTTTATTTTTTCCTTAGAAAATGTAATCATGGGACAAACATGCTTTCTCTTTCTGCATATTCTCATACTACAAAGATGTACCCAGTATGTACTTATTGTTGTTATTCCTAAGTTGCCATATCCAACTCTTTGAAACCCCATGGACTGTAGCCCACCAGACTCCTCAGTCCATGGGATTTCCCAGGCAAGAATACTGGAGCAGGTTGCCATTTCCTTCTCCAGGGGATCTTCCTGACCCAGAGATCAAACCCTTGTCTCCTGAATTGGCAGGTGGATTCTTTACCACTGAGCTACCAGGAAAGCCCCAGGTACTGATTAGACCCATAAAATGTAGTTTAATTTGAGGACCCCCAAGTTATTGTGATTAAACATTGACAGCCACATGGAGGAGTCTATGGAGCTCACTGCAGGACACATCTGTTTCTGTTCAAAAAGAAGATTTTTGAGGATGAGAGCTGGTCTTTCCTATTTAGAGAGTAGTTATTTATTGATTAAGGACCTACATGAATGAGAGGGGAAAAAAGAGAAAATAAAAAAGAGGTACTTTCTGGAAGGTGGTTGAGTGCTACTAGCAGTCACCAGTGGCTTTGCTCAGAGAGTCCTAGGTGATGGGGAGGAGTCCAGTCCATTTTATCCCTTCCACAGATGGTATTAATATTTCCCAGAATTAACCATTTTCATTTCTACATGTGTGAAATGCAAAAATAGTGGTGAAATGAATACAAAATCTACTGGAATAAGCCCCCATTTCATTCTGGCATGAATTTCTTTATCTCCTCTTTTGGCTAGGTTTCTTCTCCCTGAACCAAGCCCTTGTAACTTAGCTCCTCTTAGCTGTTAGCACTTGTAACTTAACTTAGCGATCATGATCAGTATGCATCTCTGATTTAACATTCATTCTGACAGTACGGAGAAACATTTTTGGCCATAAAGTATTTGGCTGAATTGAATAGGTTTTGCCCCATAAGCGAGAGAGAGGACAAATCTTTGCCAAAAGCATAGTGGCGACATTCTTCTTTCAAATAAAATTTAAAAAGCAAAATGTTCATCTTATTCTGCAATTCTAAAAATAAAGGAAGGGGAAAATGCAATTGTTGCGGTTCTAGACAGGTGAAGTCATAAGACATAATAGATTTTGTGATTCATATTCCATAGCATGTTATCCTGCCCCAATAGCAGAAGCACTTGAAAAAATATTTAACTCAATGACCAAATTACATGCTATTTGTCCTCTCTCTCTTCTTCATCAGAAAACAGAAATAAAATGTGACTTACAAGGTAAGTACGATACAGATAGTTAGAACAATGAGAATTTCAAGATAAGCAGCTGACTTAATCACATGAGTTTCTATTGCCAATCTTAGATAGCAATAGAATAATGGTAACTATAAACTGGGTACTGGGTTAGAAGCTTTAGAGCTGTCATCTCATTTAGTCCTCCCAGCCTTACAAGGAAGTTGCTTTTATTTTTCCATTTTACTCTGACACTTAATGAAATGGGACAATTTGCCCAAAGTAATACAATAGGAAATGGCAGATCAGAATTCAAGTACCTGGAGTTCAACTCCGGAAAGCACACAGGTATAGCTGCACAGTGAGGATCAACCCATTAGCATCAGTCATTTATTCTATTTCCATTTTAAGATTCTTATTTATGGTGACAATTAACCTTGGTTCATATTGTCCTTTAGGTGGTGACTTGGGGTGTCTACGAATTTCCCTGGTGGCTCAGACAGTAAAGCGTCTGTCTACAATGCGGGAGACCTGAGTTCAATCCCTGGATTGGAAAGATCCCCTGTAGAAGGAAATGGCAGCCCACTCCAGGACTATTGCCTGGAAAATCCCATGGACGGAGGAGCCTGGGAGGCTACAGTCCATGGGGTCGCAGAGTCGGACAGGATTGAGCGACTTCACTTGGGTGTCTACAGCACCTAAATTCATTTCAAGGAAGATCTAAAAAAAAAAACCCTGCCCAGTTTTGTGTGTTTTTCCAAGTTATAGTGAATAAGGGAACAGTCATTTAAAAATAACAGCATTTCTAAAAAGTCGAAAGAATTCAATTTTAGATAAAATAAGTAGGCAGTCTAATATTTAGGTATAAAAATAGACAGAACGAAAGACCTGGCAGTTGAACAATGCATTCATTCTGTCACTCCATTAGAAATTTTACCAAAAAAAATAGCTTAATCTGCTCTATTTAAAATAGCACTTCCTTGGCAATCCAGTGACTAAGACTCTATGCTTCCAGTGCAGGGGGTGCAGGTTCCGTCCCTTGTCAGGGAACTAGAGACCATGTGCTATGTGGTGCAGAAAAAAAAGTATAAAGAATTTGTTTTAATTAAAATAATAAAATAGACGAACAAAGACCTACTGTATGGCATGGGGAATTCTGCTTAATATTCTGTAATAACCTAATGGGAAAAGAACTTGAAAAAGAATGGAAATATCTATAACTGAATCACTTTGCTGTACATCTGAAACTAACACTACATTGTTATCTACTCCAACATAAAATTTAAACAGTTTAAAAAGTTTAAAGAATAAACTAGTAAACTTATAGTAGTTTTATAATATTGGCAACAGCAAACAGCTTTCTGGCTTTAGAACTAATCATTGAGCTAGGAAAAGAGATTCCTAGAGCATTGTTTGGGAGAAGGCAGAGGCACCCCACTCCAGTACTCTTGCCTGGAAAATCCCATGGACGGAGGAGCCTGGTAGGCTGCAGTCCATGAGGTCACTAAGAGTTGGGCATGACTGAGCGACTTCACTTTCACTTTTCACTTTCATGCATTGGAGAAGGAAATGGCAACCCACTCCAGTATTCTTGCCTGGAGAATCCCAGGGACGGGGGAGCCTGGTGGGCTGCCGTCTGTGGGGTCGCACAGAGTCGGACACAACTGAAGCGACTTAGCAGCAGCAGCAGCAGCAGCAGCAGAGCATTGTTTTATTGGCTGAGGCAGGATGTCCCTTATTATTTTGTCATGTGAAGAACAAAAGGAGCAACACAGATCCACTGTGTTGGTAAGATCAACTTACCCCTATGGATCTTCATCACCTCCATCTACCTACAAATCTGCAACATGGTGTTCTCATGAATAAGCAGTGTTACAGTGTGCCTTTTAAGGGGTCATCATTCTTTGAGATGCTAATTACCACAGCAGGTAAAGAGATAGGGTTGAAAGAGTTCCCTTCAATTTTTCACGGTTCACATACCAGACAGGAGTGTGCAAGGTCAATTTACAGCAGAGGGCAGAGGTGGCTATGAAAGCCTTTCCCTTAATTTTATTTTAAAAAAATAATAAGCACAGTGGATTCGGGAAGTCATTTTAACGAACTTTTAAAGTCTTTCCTTGGTAACTACAGGCATATAATATCTTTATTTTAGAATAATAAAATATTATTATTTTATCTTTATTTTATAATATCTAATATCTTTATTTTTCCATAACTAAAATTAGTAATAAAGAAAGCCTCAGGAATTTTTGAGAATATAATAAAAGTCTAATTTATTAGGCTTTTATTCACCTCAAAACAATCCATTTAGTGCTTCTTTCTCATCTCCATAGGTAACAAAAGAGACGTTTGCAAAGGCTCTCCACACACATGCAGATTTGCATCAGGAAAAAATAAAAGGATCTTGATGCCGTTCAAAAGTAAAATGATATTTAAATAATGAGGAATGCTCACATTGTTTTCTTGTTAAAAACACACACTTCTTTGTTTCCACTGCACAGTGATTCCATTCCTACATTTCCTTCAGAAGCTGGAGAAACATCAGCTCTCCCTTGTGCTTTCTCAAGCTTCCTTGGCTTCGAGTGGTTTACAAGTTCCCCTGAAGCCCTGAGGGAATCTGATGACCATTCGTCACCTGAATTGTAAATACCAAACTTGTAAAGATCATGTTATTATTGATAGACTATGTATAAAAGGTTCCTGAATCATTTCAGATGAATGCAAAGTTTAAGTTTTATTTGGTCAAAGTTGCTTTCTGTTGCTTGGGAATTTCATTTACGGTCTAGGATGTGGCCATAGTTTGAATAAGGTCCCTTGCTTGTGAAAAGCCCAGCCTGACGAAAGGGATAAATCACCTCTTATCCATGATACTGCATACAAAACATGAGCCACCTCACTGCTTTTTCTGGGCACTTCATTATTCCCATTGCTGTCAGACTCCTTGGTAATCCCGTTTTAGAAAGCTGAACAAACTTGAAGTGTCACAGAGCAATAAGACACCGCTGCCCTGGAAGGTAGGTGGATAAGCCACCTCTCCTCTCAGACAAGTATAAGTAACTTGGCCTATTCATATATGGGCCATTTTTAGACAAGGAAACCCACCTTCTCTTCTCTAGATTTTGTGTGCATTTTCTCACATGTTTGCACTGGCTCACGCATCAGTGTCTTTCCTTTCTGATGAAACGCCATCACCTTTGCTTCAGCTTCCTTTTGCCCTCAGCCTCTGTTCTCCATCAGAAATGATTCCTGGGATGTTCAAAGTGAGCATCTGACTAGTACATAATAATAAGAAGCACTTCAAACTGCAGATTATCTTTGAAATCCTCTAGGAGAATTGTTTTCTTAGGAAAAAACCAACAGTAACTTTCATTACTATATTTTACTAAAATGAAGTCTTCCATCCTACACAATAAAAATAAAGAGAACAATCCCCTTCCACCAAAGACACAGATTAAATGACACCCAGGAGAGGCAGTGAGCTAAGGTGGAAAGAGACCCTGAGATGGACACAGAGCCTACTGGACTCAGTGCCTTTGAGTAAGTACTGGATTACCAGAGCCTACTGGACCCAGTGCCCTTGTGTAAGTACTGGATTACTCTGGGCCTCTGTGGAAGCAACTTAGGTTTCCATTGATAGATGAACGGATAAAGAAGATATACATAGATAGATATCTACATATGTGTATATCATATACATATATATATATGCCTATTATTTAGCCATGAAGAAGAATAAAATCTTGCCATTTGCACTAACATGGGTAAGTGGGCTTTATGCTAATTGAAATATGATGCTAAGTGAAATAAGACAGAGAAAATACTGTATGATATCACTTATACGAGGAATCCAAAAACAAAACAAATGAACAAACAAAACAGAAATAGGCTCGTAGATGCAGAGAACAAACTGGTGGTTGCCATGGGGGCAGGGAGGAGGACAGATGAAATTGGTGAAGGGAATTCAGAGGTACAAACTTCCAGCTATAAAATGAATAAGTCACAGGGATGTAACACATACATAGGGAATATAGCCACTGACTTTGGTGATATACAGCCTCACTGAGATGACCATTTCATAATGTATAAAAATATCAAATCACTATGTTGTACACCTGAAACTAAGGTTGTATGCTAATGTAATGCAATTAAAAATTAAAAAGTGAAGGTTTATGCTAGGTGACCACTAAAACTCTGTCCAGTCTTACGTATTAATATCATAATTTTATAAATACAACTGATGGCACAAACTTTGCTATTTGACTGTGTCTCTTGTGCACGTGTACCTGGCTTTGTTTCACATATTTATTCAATAACAGCTCTTCTCTTTTACTTCTGTTTTGATAACGAAATCATGCAGGTAAATCCAATTAGGGGCAGCCCTTCTCTCCAGGCCCCAGCAGAGCTACCAGCTGTGGGTCATTAGAAACCCCTCCACATTCAGGTGGTTCTCTTTCAAGAACTAATTAGAGCACTTCCATCAGGATTTTAACAAAAAAGTGTTGTCTGAGAATAACTCCAAAACTATGTGGACAAAAGGGTAACCAACTTTATCAGACACTGAAAAAAACAGAACTGCTGTGAGTCAGCAGTTGGGGGCTGCGTTCTTTTTTTATCTCCCTCCCTGTTAACAAGTTAACCCATCTCAACACCTTTCTTCTGCCTTCTTGGGCATCTGCTCCATGAGGCCCTTATGAGTTGTGGGGTTCACTGGGTCTCTAGGACACTGTTCATCTGAGCTGCTGGGAATGCAGAGAAGACAACAGACCCCAGCTCCACAGACATTTCTCAGCTCCCAACCTGCACCATTGTTGTGGGAGCTATTTGTAGAAAATTCTTATAACTTTGTTGTTTCTCTGCCTCTTCCTTGGACCCAGTTTGTATGGATGAAGCTATCTCCTAATTCTCTCCTTCCCCAGGCTCTGAGTTTCTTCTTTCTATTTATTTGACTGTGTCGGGTCTTAGCTGAGTATGCGGGATCTTTCATTGCAGTAAAAGGACTCTCCAGTGTAGCACACGAGCTCAGCAGTTGCAGCTTTGGTAGTTGTGGCTCACCGGCTAAGTTGCTTCACAGCACTTGGGATCTTAGTTCCCTGACCAGAGGTCGAACCCACATCCCTTGCATTGCAAGGCAAATTCTTAACCTCTGGACCCCCAGGGAATTCTCTGAGACAGCTTTCTCCATGATACACTGTCTGCTCTGCCCTACGCAGGGGCTGCTTGAGACATTTTCCTATCATTTTCTCCAACGTGGGTAGGCAATCATCTAAAATGAGAAGCTAAGCTAAGGGGTCAACAAACCCTGAGTGGTCCACTTGCATAGGCAGTCACTGGGATTACCTACAAAGATGTTTGATTCTTGAAACTTACTGAAGAGAAGAGGCTACTTAGGACTATTATTTAGACGGTAAGAACAAATTTGAGGGCAGGCCACCATGGGGAAAAAAGGCCTCCAGGAAACTGAAGAAAACTTGTCTGTAATTTATTTTTCTTCATTTTAAAGCATTCTCAGACCATATCAAAGGCCACTGATTCTTAACCTGCGCTTCACCCATACTTATAGATAATAACTATAAGCAATACTTACGAGCACTCACTATGTGCCGGGCACTGTCCTCAGTGCTTTTATTCATCCTCAGAACTACCTTTGAGAAAAGTAGCATTACAGCCCCATTTCACAGGTGGGAAAGTATAGCTCGGAGAGGTTAAGTAATTTGCCCACAGTCACATAGTAGCAAATAGCAGAGCTTAGCTTTGAAATTAGGCAACCTGACTCCAGGTTTTTCTGCTCTCTTGCCTCTAAATATAGGATTCAGATGTACAAAAATTTGATTGGAATTGTGTGTATGCGGAGAAAGGAGGGTGATGACATGATTTGGCCTCATTAAATAGCAAATAATTTCCTGGATTCTCTTTCCTGTTTTTCAAAGCAGTTGCTTGACAAAAGCACATCTTATGTGAGGGACAAATGTTGTTTGTTTGTTTATTTTATGGGTCCCTATACATGCCTGGCGGAGAAGGCAATGGCACCCCACTCCAGTACTCTTGCTTGGAAAATCCCATGGATGGAGGAGACTGGTAGGCTACAGTCCATGGGGTCGCAAAGAGTTGGACACGACTGAGCGACTTTACTTTCACTTTTCACTTTCATGCATTGGAGAAGGAAATGGCAACCCACTCCAGTGTTCTTGCATGGAGAATCCGAGAGACGAGGGAGCCTGGTGGGCTGCCGTCTGTGGGGTCGCACAGAGTCGGACATGACTGAAGCGACTTAGCAGCAGCAGCAGCATACATGCCTGGAAAATCCCATGGACAGAGGAGCCTAGTAGGCTGCAGTCCATGGGGTCGCAAAGAGTTGGACACAACTGAGTGACTTCACTTTCTTTCTGGTAGCTTAGCTGGTAAAGAACCTGCCTGCAAAGCAGGGGACCCTGCAAGTCTACATTGCCACCCATAGGGAACAGTCTTATTTGTTTAATTGTTCTTTCAGTAAAATGGTGAAACATAAGGAGTCTCAATTGGGAAGAAACAAAGTAAAGGCATCCAGATTTTGAAAGGTCTTTTTTTGTCATGTTTCTACAACAAATCTATGTCTGTGTGAAATCAGATGAATTGGCAATATGGTTAGTTTGAGTTCTACTATCATCATGCTGGGCATTTTCTGAGAAGGAAATATAAGCACTTTCAGGCATGAGATAACTATTCATCATTTGGCAAGACTGAATCTCCATAGTCAGAGTGGTCAGATTCAGTAAACAGAATCCCAGCACTTGATGCTCCAAACGAGAATGTATGGGATACACTTAATATCAGGCTTCTTAAATATAAAAAGGTAAAGACACACACACACACACACACACACACACACACAAAACTTAAAATTAAACAGCACCACACAGCGGTGAAACCGGGAATAGCTACCATTTGAGGTAAGTACCAATATTTGTTCCCTTGGAAAACAGAAAATTGGTTCTTTGTTATTTTTCCAGAGAAGTTTAGGCATGATTGATATGGTGTTATTTTCTGTAAGAAAGAAACCATTTTTATGATGTTTTCACTTCTTGGCCTCTTGATAAGAACAACTGTTGACTGAATGTTAAACTTACTTACAAATGAAAATGCTAACAATGAAAATGTACTTGTCATATTTTACCACATGTAGTTGAGTTTCTCATAGCCAAATGCATTTCAAAATACAATAATTCAAAAAAAAACCCACTATATTCTGCTCGGCAAAGGAAACCACCAACGTAATGAAAAGGGAACCTAGTAAATAGGAGATATTTGCAAATCATGTATCTGATAAGGGGCTAATATCCAAAATATATAAGGATATCATACAAATCAATAACAACAAAAAATCTGATTAAAAAATCGGCAGAGGACCTGAACAGACATTTTTTCCAAAGAAGACATACAGATGGCCAACAGGTACATGAAAAGATGCTCCATATCATTAGCCATCATTGAAACTCGAGTCAAAACCACAATGAGATATCACCTCACACCTGTCAGAATGGCTATCATCAAAAAGACAAGAAATAGCAAGTGTCAGCGAGGACGTGGAGAAAAGGGAACCATTGGGCGCTGTTGGTGGAAATGTAAACTGGCACAGCCACTGTGAGAATCAGTATGCAGATTTATTTAAAAATTAATAGAACTACTATATGACTCAGCAATTCTGGGTATTTATCAGAAAAAAAGGAAAACACTAGTCTTAAAAGATTTATGCACTCCTATGTTCATTGCGTTATTTACAAAATACAAGACATGAAAGCAACCTAAATATTCATCAATAAATGACTGGCAAAGATGGGATATAGATATACAATGAAATGCTATCCATCATTTAAAAATAATGAAATCATATCACTTGTGGAAACATGAGTGGAGCTTGAGGGCATTATGCTAAATGAAATAAGTCAGGAAAAGATGACAAATACTGTATTATCTCTCTTTTACATGGACTCTGAAAACATTTTTTAAACAGCTCATAGATAAAGAGAACAGGTTGGTGGTTGCCAGAGGTGGAGGTGAGGGGTGGAAGAAATAGGTGAAATTTTTTTTAAATAAACTTTAAAAAAAATTTATGAAAAAACACTATTGCCTTATTGCCTGAGAATTTTTCCTTTTATTCTTTGGTACAGAGAACATTTTATTGCTAAATTTAATCTCCTGAAAATCAAATTTTATGACAGAAAATTTAGCACAAATGTAACCATAGGCATTATACAGATGACATTAAATATATGAAAGTAAAATACACCTCTGATATTATAAACTGAGTTACAGTTTGGCTCATAATTTATTCCATGTGTGAAGTATAAAACAGCGATCTGAAAACCATTTCCACCTATTTCAATCTAAAGATATTACTTCTTCAGTTCTTTGAAGTGTGAAGACCTTAATTTCTAGAATGTATTCTGTTGGTGTCACAATGGGATGTTCATCTCTCCTCAACAATGCTTGATCTCTTAATACCTTTACTGACACCCTCAGTGGACAGCCTTCCTAGGCATTTCTCCATAAGTGAAGAGTTTTCAAGAGAACTTCAGCAGAATCACTGGTGTCTAAAGAGTCATTTTCTCATTATTTAACTTTTTAAGCCTTCTTGCTGTTAGGAAAAAACATGATTAGCAGCAGAGCTGCAAAATAATCTTTAGTTTAGAAGAATGCATGGTCAGGATCAGCACAGCTCAAATAGAGTCTCTGAATGGTTAACAGAGCATAAAAAATAAAGACAGCCCTTAGCACAGTTGAGTGACGTACTGAGAGATGCCAGCCCTGGTGTTTTCAGTACTTTAAGAGTCTGAATATCCCCAGAACATAGAGAATGAAAGGTCCTGTATTAATCATATTTTTGTATTTTCTCTATTTTTTTTTTAAAGCTCTAGGGCTTCACTTGCCATAGACAGACTGGCCCTCCCAGCACTAGTCAATTCCTAGAGACTGTAAAGAACTCACCTGCAAATGTGCCTTTCATATACAAACCAACCAACCGAGAGCCCATGCTCCCCAACTATCTCCTTTCTTGGACTCACATTTCAAACTACTACTCCTGTGTCCTACTCACCCCAAGACCAGGTATCAGACAACTCAGCACAGCCCATACACCCCTGAGACCACCCCTGAAATTATTCAAACAAGCCAATCCTATGACTGCTTACCCTGCTTTGCCCATTCCTTTCCACAGAAACCACAAGAAAGGGTTGTTTTTTTTTTTTAATAATTTTTTTTTATTGTGGTAAAAGTCACGTAATACAAAACACACTATTTTAACCATATTTAACTATACAGTTCAGTGGCACTGAGTACATTCACATTGTTGAATGTGAATGTGCAGCTCTCACCATCATCTGTCTCCTGAATTTTCACTTCCCTAAACTGAAACTCTGTCCCCATTAAACACTGCTAAGTCGCTTCAATCGTGTCCGACTCTGTGCGACCCCATAGACAGCAGCCCACCAGGCTCCCCCATCCCTGGGATTCTCCAGGCAAGAACACTGGAGTGGGTTGCCATTTCCTTCTCCAATGCATGAAAGTGAAAAGTGAAAGTGAAATTGCTCAGTCGTGTCCGACTCTTAGCGACCCCATGGACTGTAGCCTACCAGGCTCCTCCGTCCATGGGATTTTCCAGGCAAGAGTACTGGAGTGGGGTGCCATTGCCTTCTCTGCATTAAACACTAAGTCCCCATGACTCCACCACCACCACCCTCAGCCCCTGGCATCTACCGATGTACTCTCTGACTCTGTGAATTTGACTATTCTAGGTATCTCATATAAGTGGGATCAAATCATATTTGTCTGCACCTACTGTATATTGGAATGCATTTTTAAGGTTAACTTCATGTATGTCCTACAAACAGATTGTACCTTCTTTTTTTCCCCCTGAACTTTACAGTAGGTTCACATGAGTTATCTATTTTTGCCCATACTTTCTCTTTGCTTTCCCTCTGCCTCCTGATTGACCTTGGTGCTTCCTCCTGTGGGCCTGCATGGCACACCTGGCCTCTTGCTTCTAAGGATCGGAAAGTATAAAACTTGTTTCGTCATGATAGCCATCTCTATCTCTACATGTCTCACCATAAAACAAATTAAAACAACTCCTGGGAACATTTTAAAACAGGTTTATAATGATGTAGGACTCTCTCGTCTCCATCAGTTTCATTTCCTGGTACACTTTATTCCCAGAATTATGTGAAACTATGTTTGGTCCAGAACCATGTTTGGATTTGAGGCTCAGAGATGTATAAAGGGAAGATGATTACTCTGTTACTTTGTTTGTGGACCTTATTTATGCCATTGAGAAGCTTTTCCCATAAAACTTAACCCAAATAGCAATTGTAAAACCATGCTTTCTGGGACTTTCTGACCCAAATTTAATTTCTTATTTTGAAATTCAATTTTTGACTCTGGTCTATATTAGTTTCAACATTTTTTTTCATTGCAGTGGCCTTTAATTGATTTTTAAAGCGCTAAAGACAAATACAGAACTGATTCCATAACCCAAGCATTTAATTTGGCAGTCATCAATAGCCATCATATTTATGTATTTGCCCCACATGGCTTGGTACTTGGCATATTATCACATATGATATTTGGGCTAAATAATTAACTTCCAGTCTGCCTGATAAATTGCTTCACTCTTCTCATGGCTTGTGCCCAATTGACTATGCTGTTCAATTTCCTCTACTGGATTCAGAGTGCCCCAAGGCTCAGTCCATTTCATTTCTGCAACTAAACACTGTTCTCCTAGGGTTACATTTAATTAAAACAGCAGTATTTAAGAGAAATATTTCACTTCTCAGGTCCAAACCATCCTTTGTTAGTATAATTGTTTTGCAAAAATCACACTGTGACAAAATAAGAAAAAACTAAAACAGATGCAGTTATAGAGTCATTATCTGAAAGCTGAAGAACAAAATCGTCAGGAAGCAGCAATCATTTTTTTTGCCTTGTTTCAGCTTAATAAATTCATATATTAAATATTTCAATAAAATATCCACAGTAGATACCTAGGTCTGCTACATTTTCATTTCACTGAGTGAATATAAATAGCTTCTGACTCTTACATCCAAGTATACTAGGTATGTATGAATGTGTAGATATGTATATAAATGTGTTTAGTGAATGAATATGTGTGTGTGTGTGTGTATCAGTACATTCCCATTAAATAGACATCTGCTACACACAAGGCACTTGGCTTAACTACTACTGTACATTTGTTCTCATATTTAGTTCTTATAATTCTAGTAAATATTATGATTTTTACAATTATAGCCCTATGTAATTAATCAATTTCAAATATTCTCAATAGCATAAAAATTAATAAGAATGAATATGTATGTTTCATATGTAGGTAGAGAACTTGACTGAAATGCAATATGTTTTAGAAATTCTACTTACAAGGAGTTAACCTTTCTGTGCCAGGCCCATTAGGCACTCATTAGGAATTTCATGCTTCCTCACTGAAGCCTTACTACAATCAATGAGATGAAGTTTCTCATTCTCTTTTTACTATTGAGGAAAAGGAGGCTCCCCAGAGGTAAATCACTTTGCCAACAGAGTGCTGTATAGTCAAAGTTATGACTTTTCAAGCAGTCACGTATGGATATGAGAGTTGGACCATAAAGAAGGCTGAGAGCCAAAGAATTGATGCTTTCTAATCGTGGTTCTGGAGAAGACTCTTGAGAGTCCCTTAGACAGCAAGGAGATCAAACAAGTCAATCCCAAAGAAAATCAACCCTGAATATTCATTGGAAGGACTGATGCTGAAGCTGAAGCTCCAATACTTTGGCCACCTGATATGGAGAGCCAACTTATTTAAAAAGACCCTGATGCTCGGAAAGACTGAAGGCAGGAGAAGGGGATGACAGAGGAGGAGATGGTTGGATGGCATCACTGACTCAGTGGACATGAGTTTGAGCAACTCTGAGGAGATAGTGAAGGACAGGGAAGACTCGCATGTTGCAGTCCATGGGGTCACAAAGGGTTGGACATGACTTAGTGACTGAACAACAACAAGAGGTGAAACAACTCTTCACGGTTATATAGCTCTTTCTACTCTCCTGTAATTTCTGTCATGGGAAATCCACATGGCGAGGTAGGTACTATCTTAAGATACTTTCTTGGTCTGCTTGTGGTCTTCTCCTTAGTGAGTCAATGACACTCTCTACCCCGGGTTGAGTGGACTGACACAATTCTCACTGAGAAACCCCAACTCCGGTTCAACATGGTGCCTGAGCAGGAAAAAGCAATGGTCCAGGCCAAGGTTTTTCAAACTGTGGTGAAGAAGCAATAACTTTTGTAATGAAAATAAATATTATAAATAAAATAACAAAGTAAAATGATAAAAATGAATCACTAGGCATATGAAATGAAAAAAACTCCAAAAAATAAAGCCCCAAGGTTAATTATTAAATTCAAATGGCTACAAAAAGTTGTACCTATCTCATTGAGAACTAGTCACAATTAATTAATTTATGTATAGTATCATGTGCATATACTATACTTTTTAGTGATTGATCCAAACCGTAAACCTGAAGTAAGCCATCCAGAGTCCTATTCAGCTTCCTTTGGGGCAGGGAAACTAAGTCAGGGCTTCTGGTTCTCAAACAGCAGAAAAATGTTTGAAAGATCAACAGACTAAACAACCCTTGTGATTGAATCAAGGCCTAGGCAGAGAGCCCAGAATAGACAAGTGAAGGACACGGCAGAACAACAAGCATCAGTGGCAGATGTAGAGGAGATAGAAGTCAATACCTAAGACCTGGTGGGAGGATTGCCATTTGCTTAAATAAGCCTCCACAAACCTAGATTCTTCTAAAGAGAAAGGGAGAATCAGGAGGTGAAGAATTCTAAATGACTAACTAGTGAGCTTCCCGAAAGACTGAGTTTAAAACCAGAGGTGACTGAGTTATCTTGATTTGGCAAAATTCAATTTTCTGCTGTTGAAGGGAAAGAGCAGGGGGACTTATGCACTAAAGTGAATGTAATGCCAGATATTTTAAAGTATATGTTTGAAACTTGAGTATGTATTTTGTACAAGATCATATCTTCTACATGAAATTATTTGCATTTTAACAGAAGAAAATGCCTTACTCTATAAAAGTGAATTTTTAACAGAATTTCTGGTGACAGTTGCAAGTCCCTGGGAGACCTTAAATCTAAATCACAATGCCACAATCACCTTCCCATACATTCAGCCCTTTTGAGAAGTTCTGCAGTGTGCCATGGAAATCACTGGCAGATCTGTAGTAATAGATTGCACCATATGGCTTTGCACATTAGAAATCACTTAATATTCTATTTGCTTATTTGAGAATTTAGAGATATACAGTTGTACATGGCCTTCCCTGGTGGTTCAGGGGTATAGAATCTGTCTGCCATTGCAGGAGACACAGGTTCAATCCCTGGGACAGGAAGATCTCCTGGAGAAAGAAATGGCAAACCACACCAGTATTCTTGCCTGGAAAATCTCAAGGACAGAGGAGCCTGGTGGGTTATAGTCTATGGGGTTGCAAAGAGTCAGACACAACTTAACAACTAAACAACAATCACAACAGTTATAAATTTGAGCAGTAAATAACCCATTTAGATAGTGAGCCGAAATTGCCCTTTCAGTCAAATGTTTCGCTGGCTTGCAGACAAACTGTGGCCTCCATGTGTCACTCAGACCTTGTGGTCTCATCTGTGTTTGCGGCTATGCCCTCCAGGCATGGATCCCCACTATCATTAGTGGCGAGGGCTGTCCAAATTTTTATCCACAAATTTCTTTTTTTCAAATAAAACTGGATGCAGTCTTTCAACATATAAAATCCCAACTTATGTAACAGATAAAAGGGGTAAGGAATTGAAAACACATCTTACTAGTAACTTCCTCATCATGTCTCTCCCTGAGGCTATGCAAAACCCTGGGTCTCTGAAAAACAAATTTGGAAACCACTTCAGGGCTCTACCTACACAGATGGCTGTCTCATTTCTGGAGAAAACTAAACTCTGTTCTTTACCCAAGTGGGTACTTCCCTCATACTTAAAGCAGTCAACAGGCAAGATACTTCAGAGGGGAACGTGTTGCTTGGTGATTAGAATGAGAACAACTGATAAAGAGAATGTCTTGTTTCTGAGGACATGGCCTGTGTGATACCTTAGATGAGAGCTTAACGTAAAGCCTCTTTTATGTGGCCCAGTCCTTGGACTGGAATGAAAAGATGAGGTTGGTTTTATTCATTGCAGCTTGCCAAAAAGGCAATGAATTAACAGCAAAAACCTGAAAAGTCCTATGTTCCCATCTTACTTGTTGACACTGACTCAGCTAAATGATATCAACAACATATTTTTAGTCCCACAGTTTCAATGAATACATCCAGATTTACTGTTTTGACTTCTTGTGATGACATCTGAAACAAATTTTGAAAAGTAATGACACGAACATTTTATGCTGTCTTCCACTTCCTATACTTTAATCTCCATATTGAGGGCACAGTTTCTTCCATGCATCAGCCTTCTAACTTTCTGTTTGGTTGTAAAGGGTAATAACAACATGTGGTAGCTATTATCACAACCAATAGCAAAAATATCCAAAAAATGTTCCATTTTTAAACATGACTACTTTCTCAAACAATTAATTTAGGAAGGTATTTTCAAAGCAACATACTTATTCTTTATTTAAATCATATAAAAAGCTATCATTGAAGTCATTCTTTAATAAACTTCTCTTTAGTTAACCTTAAAATTCACTACCTTAAAATATTTATTGAACACCTACCTTATGTGAGTTTCTGTGTTGGGATTACCGAAGTGAACAAGCCATGACTGAACGAATGAGCTATCTATCTACAGTTTAGTATGATTGTCAGAGATTTAGAAAGAAGTGGAGTACATGGCAATGGCAACCCACTCCAGTACTCTTGCCTGGAGAATCCCATGGACGGAGAAGCCTGGTGGGCTGCAGTCCATGGGGTCGCTGAGGGTCAGACATGACTGAGCGACTTCACTTTCACTTTCCATTTTCATGCATTGGAGAAGGAAATGGCAACCCACTCCAGTGATTTTGCCTGGAGAATCCCAGGGACGGGGGAGCCTGGTGGGCTGCCGTCTCTTGGGTCGCACAGAGTAGGACACGACGGAAGTGACTTAGCAGCAGGAGTACATGGTCCTCTTCCTAACAGACCCTTGAGTCTCTCACGTATGAATTGCAGTTGTAATTATCCCAGTTCTACTGCAAGGGAAGCCCCTGATTGGCTCAAATCATTCCACATAATCACATTCTTTTGACATAGTCCCAGAATAAAAGGCATGATCTAATTTGATCCAATCAGAGTGAAGCCCTGCCACAAGCTTTGTTCAGGGAGAGGAAAAGAGAGGCTTGTTAATTCCTGAGTATGCAGTGACAGCAGGTCTGATAGATTGACCGTATAACCACCATGAAAGAAACCAGCTGGAGGACAAAGCCTACAACAGGGTGGAGAACATTTAGAGAAACACAAGAACTAAGATCAAACCAACTCTGTGAATTTTTATCATATGGGCAACAGATTATATGGGTTTTCTATCACCTGCTACAAAAATACTCCAACAGAAACAATATCAAGAACTATTCACCTCAAGGAAGGTGGGAAGTTACCAAAACTATAGTCAGATGTTTCCAAAATAATGTTAAGGCTTTAGATGACATCTAAAACTGAGCTGAATTTTAGGTTGTCATCAATTTTAAGTGACAACTTTTCTTCAAAAATAGCAGTAGCAAATATTCTGCATCTCTTTTTAAAGGGATGATGTCTGTGAGCAATTAACTTTAGCATCAGTTATTCTCTTAAATGGCTTCCCAAGTGGTGGTAAAGAACCCACCTGCCAATGCAAGAGACATGAGAGATGGAGATTTGATTCCTGGGTTGGGAAGTTCCCCTGGAAGAGGGCATGGCAACCCACTCCAGTATTCTTGCTTGGAGAATCCCATGGACAGAGGAGCCTGGCAGGGTCGCAAAGAGTCTGAATGACTGAAGTGAGTTAGCGTGCACACGCGCGCGCACACACACACACAAACTCAGTGAAATAGAATCCTATCTTCAGGTAAATGCTTTATATAATTCTTTCCTTCTAAACTTTTTAATAGTTGAATATATGTTCTGGAGTTTGAAATCATGTGAACTAATGATGAAGAAACTCATGAAAAGAAAACAAACTATAGCATGTTTACAGTGATCCCTGTTATTCACCATTGCCCTTTATGCCCATTCACTCAGCTAGGACATCCCAGCTGTAACAGTCTATGATTTTAAGCATCTGTTAATCAGCTGCTTTGTGCTTGACACTGTGTGAGGCTCTGTCAATTCCAAACATTTCAGCGAAGTCTGCAGCATCTCAGCCATGACCTATGTGAAACTTACTAAAAATAAATGGTTGGCTTCTTTAGTTTAAGTTATAAGTTTAGTTTAATTTAGGACATAAGTTTGGTTTATTTACAGACTAACTTGTAGGAGAAATTTAGTATATGATATTGTCTTTCTACTTTAAAATAGTCACCCAAATAACAATGACTTTATTTCTTAGAAAGGAAGGTCCAGATAAATTATATGAACACTAGGTGGCACTATAGCTTGAAGTAACATTCAGATAAAAGGCAGCTAAGATATTTATGAGACATGGTAAAACAGAAAACCCAAGAGTATAATAAATTCACTTTTAAGAAAATATTAAATACTAAAGTCTTTAGTGCTTGCTAAGGAAAATGAGTGAAACTTACTTAGTTAATGAATTAACTTTAAATTACTTACATAACCTAATAGATCAAAAAGATAAGTTTTCCCCTACAGTTGAAATAAGACCAGTACTCCCTGGCAGGCAACAACTGATTAAGCCAGTGATAATTATTCAAAACATTTTTATTCTTCCAGGTAAAGCCTAAATTTAGGTTTTAATTTGTCCACCAAATTTCATAAACAAATAATTATTTTTTTCAAAAAACAAAAACAAAATATCTGTTGGTATCCCTTAATGAAAGAATAAGCTATATAAGTTTTGTATATGGTTTATTGCTTTTTTCTACTTATACCATTGGCACATAAGTAATTTACATCCAATAAGCTCAGTAAATTATACCTCCTATAAATTCAGGATCTTTGCATGAAGGGAGTTGCCCATATAAAAATGCAGCATTTTATTGACCATGTGTGGTCTTTGTTAACCAGTTTCAAATTAAGATAGTGGCAGAGTACCAGGGGTCACTGGTACTCTGAGTGAGTCATTTATTGATTTCCACCTCGGTGGGGACCCAGAACCATCCAGAGAGCTCTCAATTAGTCTCCCAAATTTATGTCCTCTATCCTTCAGAGCTACCTACTCATATGATATCAAGCAGTAGCCTTAGACAACTCCCTCCCAAGGCCACAGAGTAAAGCCTAACACTGATAAAAGATTGATTTTTAAAAACTTATGGCTGATTCATGTTGCTGCATGGCAAAAACTGACACAACATTGCAAAGGAATGATCCTTCAATTAAAAATAAATTTAAAAAACCTTGATATACATATTTGATTTCATATGACCAAAGACTTCATAGGATAATGTAACCTTGCTTTTCTTTCATTTGAGAGAAAAAAAAAAGTGCTATTTTGATGGTCAGGTTATCCTCTGTAAACATTCTCTGCCAGGCCCCACCCTCTCTTACTATATAGAGTCCTGTTGAGTGACTCAGTTCAGTTCAGTCACTCAGTCATGTCCGACTCTTTGAGACCTCATGGACTGCAACACACTAGGCTTCCCTGTCCTTCACCAAGTCCCAGAGCTTGCTCAAACTCATGTCCCTCAAGTCAGGGATGCCATCCAACCACCTCATCCTCTGTTGTCCCCTTCTCCTCCCGCCTTCAATCTTTTTCAGCATCAGGGTCTTTTCCAATGAGTCAGTTCTTTGCATCAGGTAGCCAAAGTATTGGAGTTTCAGTTTCAGCATCAGTCCTTCCAATGAATATTCAGGACTGATTTCCTTTAGGATTGACTTGTTTGATCTCCTTGCAGTCCAAGGGACTCTCAAGAGTCTTCAACACCACAGTTCAAAAGCTTCAATTCTTCAGCGCTCAGCTTTCTTTATAGTCCAACTCTCACATCCATACAGGCTTCCCTTGTGGCTCAGCAGGTAAAGAACCCACCTGTGATGTGGGAGACCTGGATACCATCCCTGGGTTGGGAAGATCCCCTGGAGAAGGGAACAGCTACCCACTCCAGTATTCTGGCCTGGAGAATTCCATGAACTGTATAGACCACAGGTCCCAAAGAGTCATATACGGCGGAGCGGATTTCATTTTCACGTTCATTTTCTTTTTTTTTTTTATACTAAAAGAATCAAGATTTTTATTAAGCAATTGTAAGTTGCATTCAATAGCCTTCAGATACACCACACCACAACCCATCTACAATCAGTCAAACCCAATAGCAGTTCATTCTTCCACAATCCATGAGTTAGGGCAAAACTCCCTTCAACTTACAGTAAGATCCTACTCAGGTCTTGTGGGCAGGGATTGGGGAATTACATCTCATTTCTGATCACTAATGTGTGATGAAGAGCATCAGGAGAATTATATGAAAATGAATAAGAAGTGATTCTGATTTCAAAGTACATTCACGTTCACTTTCACATCCATACATGACTACTAGAAAAACCATAGCTTTGACTAGATGGACCTTTGTTGGCAAAATAATGTCTCTGCTTTTTAATATGCTCTCTAGGTTGGTCATAGCTTTTCTTTCAAGGAACAAGTGTTTTTTAATTTCATGGCAGCAGTCACCATCTGCAGTGATTTTGGAGCCCCCCAAAATAAAGTCTGTCACTATTTCCATTGTTTCCCCATCTATTTGCCATGAATTGATGGGACCAGATGCCATGATCATACTTTTCTGAATATTGAGTTTTATGCCAAATTTTTCACTCTTCTCTTTCACTTTCATCAAGAGGCTCTTTACTTCCTCTTCACTTTCTGCCATAAGGGTGGTATCATCTGCATATCTGAGGTTATTGATATTTCTCCCAGCAATCTTGATTCCAGCTTGTGCTTCATCCAGCCTGGCATTTTGCGTTATGTACTCTGCATATAACTTAAATAAGCAGGGTGACAGTACACAGTCTTGTACTCCTCTCCTGATTTGGAATCACTCTGTTGTTCAATGTCTAGTTCTAACTGTTGCTTCTTGACCTGCATACAGATTTCTCAGGAGGCAGGTCAGGGGTTCTGGTATTCCCATCTCTTTAAGCATTTTCCACAGTTTGTTGTGATCCACATGGTCAAAGGCTTTGGCATAGTCAATAAAGCAAAAGTTGATATTTTTCTGGAACTCTCTTGCTTTATCTGTGATCCAACAGATATTGGAAATTTGATCTCTGGTTCCTCTGCCTTTTCTAAATCCAGCTTGAACATCTGGAAGTTCACGGTTCACATACTATTGAAGCCTGGCTTGGAGAATTTTGAGCATTACTTTACTATCATGTGAGATGAGTGCAATTGAGCAGTAGTTCGAACATTCTTTAGCATTGCCTTTCTTTGGGATTGCAATGAAAACTGACCTTTTCCAGTCCTGTGGCCACTGCTGAGTTTTCCAAATTTGCTGGCATATTGAGTACAGCACTTTCACAGCATCATCTTGTAGAATTTGAAATAGCTCAACTGGAATTCCATCACCCTCACTAGCTTTCTTAGCAGTGATGCTTCCTAAGGCCCATTTGACTTCCAGGGTGTCTGGCTCTAGGCATGTGATCACACCATTGTGGCTATCTGGGTCATGAAGATCTTTTTTGTATAGTTCTGTGTATTCTTGCTACCTCTTCTTAATATCTTCTGCTTCTGTTAGGTCCATACCATTTCTGTCCTTTATTGTACCCATCTTTGCATGGAATGTTCCTTTGCTATCTCTAATTTTCTTGAAGAGATCTCTAGTCTTTCCCATTCTATTGTTTTCCTGTATTTCTTTGCACTGGTCACTGAGGATGGCTTTCTTATCTCTCTTTGCTATTCTTTGGAACTCTGCATTCAAATGGGTTTATCTTTTCTTTTCTCCTTTGCCTTTAGCTTCTTTCCTCAGCTATTTGTAAGGCCTCCTCAGACAACCATTCTGCCTTTTTGCATTTCTTTTTCTTGGGGGTGGTCTTGATCACTGCCTCCTATACAATGTCGTGAACCTCCATCCATAGTTCTTCACGCACTCTGTCCATCAGATCTAATCCCTTGAATCTATCTGTCACTTCCACAGTGTAATCATAAGGGATTTGATTTAGGTCATACCTGAATGGTCTAGTGGTTTTCCCTACTTTCTTCAATTTAAGTCTTAATTTTGTCTATAAGGAGTTCATGATCTGAGCCACAGTCAGCTCTTGGTCTTGTTTTTGGTGACTGTATCTAGCTTCTCCATCTTTGGCTGCAAAGACTATAATCAATCTGATTTCAGTATTGACCATCTAGTGATGTCCATGTCTTCTCTTGTGTTGTTGGAAAAGGGTGTTTGCTATGACTAGTGCATTCTCTTGGCAAAACTCTGTTAGCCTTTGCCCTGTTTCATTTTGTACTCCAAAGCCAAATTTGCCTGTTATTCAAGGTATCTCTTAACTTCCTATTTTGCATTCCAGTCCCCTATAACAAAAAGAACATCTTTTTGGGGTGTTAGTTCTAGAAGGTCCTGTAGGTCTTCATAGAACCATTCAACTTCAGCTTCTTCGGCATTACTGGTTGGGACATAGACTTGGATTACTGTGATATTGAATGGTTCACCTTGAAACTGAACAGAGATCATTCTGTCATTTTTGAGATTACACTCAAGAACTGCATTTCAGACTCTTGCTGACTATGAGGGCTATTCCATTTCTTCTAAGGGATTCCTGCCCACAGTAGTAGATATAATGGTCATCTGAGTTAATTCACCCATTCCAGTCCATTTTAGCTCACTGATGCCCAAAATGTCGATGTTCACTCTTGCCATCTCCTGTTTGACCACTTTCAATTTACCTTGATGCTGAAATTTCAATACTTTGGCCACCTGATGCAAAGAACTGACTCATTGGAAAAGACCCTGTTGTCGGGAAATATTGAAAGCAGGAGGAGAAGGGGATGACAGGATGAGATGGTTGGATGGCATCGTCGATAGATGGACATGAGTTTGAGCAAGCTCTGGGAGTTGGTGATGGACAGGGAAGCCTGGCATGCTGCAGTCCATGGGGTCACAAAGAGTCGGACATGACTGAGTTACTGAACTGAACCAAACTGAATTTACCTTGATTCATGGACCTACCATTCCAGGTTCCTATGCAATATTGTTCTTTACAGCATCGGACTTTACTTCCATTACCAGTCACATCAACAACTGGGTGTTGTTTTTGCTTTAGCTCTGTCTCTTCATTCTTTCTGGAGTTATTTCTCCACTCTTCTCCAGTAACATATGGGCACCTACTGAACTGCGGAGTTCATCTTTCAGTGTCATATCTTTTTGCCTTTTCATATTGTTCATGGGATTCTCAAAGCAAGAATACTGAAGTGGTTCACCATTCCCTTCTCCAGTTGAACACACTTTGTCAGAAGTCTCCACCATGACCTGTCCATCTTGGGTGGCTCTACATGGCATGGCTCACAGTTTCATTGAGTTATACAAGGCTGTGGTTCATGTGATCAGTTTGGTAAGTTTTCTGTGATTGTGGTTTTCATTCTGTCTGCCCTCTGACAGATAAGGATAACAGGCTTATGGAAACTTCCTGAAGGAGAGACTGATGGTGAGGGTAACTGGATCTTGTTCTGACGGGCAGGGCTATGGTGGCTCGGTGTCTGCCCGCAATGTGGGATACCTGGGTTCGATCCCTGGGTCGGGAAGATCCCATGGAGAAGGAAATGGCAACCCACTCCAGTACTCTTGCCTGGAAAATTCCATGAACTGAGGAGCCTGATAGGCTACAGTCCATGGGTTCGCAAAGAGTTGGACATGAGTGAGTGACTTCACTTTCATGCTCAGTTCAGTTCAGTTCAGTTCAGTCGCTGAGTCGTGTCCGACTCTTTGTGACCTCATGAATCGCAGCACGCCATGCCTTCCTGTCCATCACCAACTACCAGAGTTCACCCAGACTCACGTCCATTGAGTCAGTGATGCCATCCAGCCATCTCATCCTCTGTCGTCCCCTTCTCCTCCTGCCCTCAATCCCTCCCAGCATCAGAGTCTTTTCTAATGTGTCAACTCTTCGCATGAGGTGGCCAAAGTACTGGAGTTTCAGCTTTAGCATCATTCCTTCCAAAGAAATCCCAGGGCTGATCTCCTTCAGAATGGACTGGTTGGATCTCCTTGCAGTCCAAGGGACTCTCAAGAGTCTTCTCCAACACCACAGTTCAAAAGCATCAATTCTTTGGTGCTCAGCCTTCTTCACAGTCCAACTCTCACATCCATATATGACCACAGGAAAAACCATAGCCTTGACTACTTTGTTGGCAAAGTAATGTCTCTGCTTTTGAATATGCTATCTAGGTTGGACATAACTTTCCTTCCAAGGAGTAAGCGTCTTTTAATTTCATGGCTGCAGTCACCATCTGCAGTGATTTTGGAGCCCCCCAAAATAAAGTCTGACACTGTTTCCACTGTTTCCCCATCTATTTCCCATGAACTGATGGGACCTGATGCCATGATCTTCATTTTCTGAATGTTGAGCTTTAAGCCAACTTTTTCACTCTCCACTTTCACTTTCATCAAGAGGCTTTTTAGTTCCTTTTCACCTTCTGCCATAAGGGTGGTGTCATCTGCATATCTGAGGTTATTGATATTTCTCCTGGCAATCTTGATTCCAGCTTGTGTTTCTTCCAGTCCAGCATTTCTCATGATGTACTCTGCATATAAGTTAAATAAGCAGAGTGATAATATACAGCCTTGATGTACTCCTTTTCCTATTTGGAGCCAGTCTGTTGTTCCATGTCCAGTTCTAACAGTTGCTTCCTGACCTGTATATAGGTTTCTCAAGAGGCAGGTCAGGTGCTCTGGTATTCCCATCTCTTTCAGAATTTTCCACAGTTTATTGTGATCCACACAGTCAAAGGCTTTGGCATAGTCAATAAAGCAGAAATAGATATTTTTCTGGAACTCTCTTGCTTTTTCCATGATCCAGTGGATGTTGGCAATTTGATCTCTGGTTCCTCTGCCTTTTCTAAAACCAGCTTGAACATCAGGAAGTTCACGGTTCACATATTGCTGAAGCCTGGCTTGGAGAATTTTGAGCATTACTTTACTAGCATGTGAGATTAAATCTTTAATCCAATTTTCTATTGATGGGCGGGCCTGTCTTCCCTCCCAGTTGTTTGACCTGAGACCAAACTGTGGTGGAGGTAATGAAGAAAATGGCAGTCTTCTTCAAAAGATCAGGTACATGCACTACTGCATTCAGTGCCCCCAACCCTGGAGTAGGCCACCACCGATCCACATCTCCACCAGAGACTCCTGGACACTCACAGGCAAGCCTGGGTCAGTCTCTTGTGGTGTCACTGCTCCTTTCTCCTGGATCTTGGTGTGCACAATGTTTTGTTTGTGCCCTCCAAGAGTCTGTTTCCCCAGTCCTATATAAGTTCTGGGGGCTCTACGGTGGGGTTAATGGCAACTTCCTCCAAGACGGCTTATGCCACACCCCGGTCTGCTGCACCCAGAGCCCCTGCCCCTGCAGCAGGCCACTTCTGACACATACCTCTGCAGGAGACACTCAAACACTCAACCATCAATAAGAGAATGTTGAACCCCACCAAAAAAAGATACCCCTCATCCAAGGGCAAAGGAGAAGCCCCAGCAAGTTTGTAGGAGGGGTGAAATCACATTTAGAATCAAGCCTCATTCCCGCCAGAGACACTCAGAGGTCTCAAACAAAACCTTGTGTGCACCAGGAGACCCACAGAGACTGAGTCAGACCTGGCTTTGAGTGCCTTTGAGTATTGAGTGACTAGGAAGAGATATTTTCAAAGTAATTAGGTGCTGTTCTGTCAAGAATTTCTCTAGGATTGTCTTTACTCCCCAAATACTACTACTCTGGAATCCTATAATATATTCACTATCTAAGGTAAAAATGTTGTTTTCGTTCATAATATAAAAAGGTCAAAAGAACTGAAAATTAGGTTTTTAAATTTTGTTTTGTGGTTCCTTTGACAATAAAATTCCCTCTAAACTTTAGCTGGTTTCTAACCTGTTTATTCCCATCAGTTCCTGTGGTAGGCAGAATTAGAAGATGGTCCTCAAGATTCCCACCCTATTGTGTATAATGTGTAAATGCCTTGTATAAATGTTTAAATGCCAACTTGAGTTTAAGCAAACCTGCGACTATGATGGTTTATCATTTCCATGAGTAGATTACTAATCAACTAACTTTGAGTTCATCAAAAGGGAGATAATCTGGTTTGGGCTGACCTAGTCAAATGAGCTCTTTAAAGGAACAGAGGCTTTCCTAACATCAGAGAGATTCCACATGAGGAAAAGTTTCCATGGCTGGCTTTGAAGATGGAGAAGTCTATGTGGAAAGAATCTGAGAGGAAATTCTAGGGGCTAAAGCAACCTCCAGCTGACACTCAGTAAGGAAATGGAGACGTAAACCCTTCAATCTTAAGAAATTTAATTCTGCCAATAACCAGTGATTTGGCGAAGTGGACATTGAATCTCAGATAAGAGCACAGCACCAGCCAATACCTTAATTCAGCCATGAGACCTGGGTAGAGGATTCAGGTATGTCATGCCCAGACTTCTCAACCATGAAACTGTGACATAATAAATGTTGTTTCAAGCTGCTAAGTTTGTGGTAACTTGTTATACACAATAGAAAGGTCATATAATTCCCATATAATTGTTAGACATAATTCTCAGACCCAGTTTTTCTTCTTTCTTCTTCATGTTCATATGTTTCCCCCCTCAACTTAAAGTAAACTTCCTGAGACCACCAGACTTGGGGGAAAAGGCCATATCCTTAATATGTCATTTTCTACAAGGCTCAGTATTAATAGGCTTTTGTTACCTAAAGACTTTTTAATTTTTTTTCTTATTCCCTCTGAGCTGTCTTAATTCAGACTGCTATAATAAAGTACCATAGTCTGGGTGGCTTATCAACAACTGCAATTTATTTTTCATAGTTCTGGAGGCTGGAAAGTCCAGTATCAGGGTGCCAGCATTGTCCAGTTCTGGTGAGAACATGCTTCCTGGTTTGCAGATGACTGTCTTCTCCTCCTATAGGAAACAGGAAGGAAGCTCTCTCCTGTCCGTATATGGACACTAATTCAGTCCATGAGGGCTCCACCCTCATGACCTAATTACCTCACAAAGACCCCACTTTCAAATACTATCATACTGGGGATAAGATTTCAATACATGAATTTGGGATTGAGAACACAAATATTCAATCCCTCTCAGGGGCCTATAGGCAGTTGGCATTTCCAGTCCTTCTATATCCCAAATTCTTGACTGACTCTATTCCCTACCCTTTCTCTTGCAAACTTGCTAATTCATGCTGTGGTGGTCTCTTTCTTGTATAACCTTGCTGAATGAAGCCATTTATAGACACACACTACTAACATTCTGTTTTCCAACAACATTTGAAAATTTGAATGAGAGGGATAAATTTCCAAGAAAAACATAATTTATAATAAGTTGTTCACAGAAAGAAGCAAATAACTTGAGTGAACAAATAACAGGATAAAATAATAGTTTTGAAATAAAAACATTAGAAACATAGCATTAGGGTCAGGTAGGTTTTGTCCAAATGCATTAAAAGCCATAAGAAGCAATTACTCTAATACTGTATATATACTTACAGAGCAGAAAGGAAAAGGAAACTTTAAGTGTTTTTTTTTAAATAAGCTATTAGAACCTTGATTTTAAAACATGACAAAGAGAAGATGCAGATACAGACCAGCCTCACATTTGAATAGGATGTACAATAAAAAATTGGCAAAAATATATTTTAAATATAGATGTAAATATTCTAAAATATTAGCAAAGAATCCTACAATATGACAAAAGAATAAAACTGCGTCCCCACAGGAAGTATTTATAGTTCTGTGACCATTTTTCTGAATATTCATTGGAAGGACTGATGCCGAAACTGAAACTCCAATACTTTGGCCACCTGATGCAAAGAACTGACTCATTGGAAAAGACCCTGATGCTGGGAAAGATTGAAGGAGAGAGAAGAAGGGGACAACAGAGGATGAGATGGTTGGATGGCATCACCGACTCAATGGACATGAGTTTGAGTAAACTCTGGGAGGTGGGGATGGACAGGGAGGCCTAGCATGCTGCAGTCCATGGGGTCACAAAGAGTTGGACACGACTGAGGAACTGAACTAACTGAACATTGTTTAATATTAGCATTGGCTAGCAAAATGCAAATATATCTTATTATACAAATGAGAGAAAAAAGAAAAATTAGGTCTTGATAGGGCTCAAAAAAGATGTTTGATGACATTTAACATTATCTAAGATTATAATTTTCAGTAAAATAGGAATATGACATATTTCCTTAATGCAGGGGAGTGGAGGGGTGGAAATTCATTTCCAACAAATAGCCACTGTTATGCTTAATGAGAAGACAATAGGGAGAAAATCAGGAATATTTATTATCATTATTATTTTACATAGTGCTGCAAATTCAAGTCAGTCATTTTAGATGAAAAGTTGTAAATATAATTGTAGTTTGCAAGTCATATAATTACAAAACTGAAAAGTACCAAATAGTCAGTTGAAAACATTAATGTTTTATTAATGTAGTTTAAATTTATTAAATTTTAGTTTAAAACTGATTTATCAAAAAGCTATGGGTAAGAGAACAGTTTAAAAAATAAACAATAATATTTTAAATATCAATAATAATCAGCCAAAATATAAAGGGTAAAAGGCTTAATCATAATAATAGCACAAAAATAAATATTCAAATTTAACTTAATAAATGCAGAAAATAAATGGGAAAATACTACAATATCTTTTGAAAATCATTCAAGAAAAGTTGAAGTAGTACTGAGGAAAAAAGACATTTGGGATGACTTACTAATCAACTAGAAACATTAAGATTTCTACCTCATAATTTACACCAAGTGTATTTTAGCTGAACTAAAGATGAATACAAAAAGTAAGATTATAAAACTAGAATGAAAGATTGTGAAGGATTGGCCAGTACTTTTAATCTAGTGTGACTATGGACTTGTAAGTTTGACTTCAAAGGCAGATTCCTCCAAAGAAAAAAAATTGGTAGGTTTCATCATATGAACTTTAAAACTGTCATCTGTCATCTTCAATGGAAAAGACATAATGATCAAAAGGTGAGACCTCTCTTTCCCTTGCATGGATGCATATCAGAATCTTTGTGTGTATGAATTCTAAAGTGAATCTGTGTAAAATTTTTTAACTGTCATACACTGAGTGTTTAGTATGTGCTAGGCAATGATCATATGAAGTGTACATCTTTATTTTCATTTCACAGATGAAATTTAGAGAAGTTATCAAGACCAAGTAACTTGATTAGCAGCTATCATACTCTGAATACTGTTCTAAGTACCTTATAAGGAGTCTCATTTAATTCTCACAATTACTCTATGAGGTAAGAACTACTATTATGCTAATATTCAGGTAGGAACTCTCAGGCTCATAGAGGTTAAATAATTTGACCTGTTTGTAAGAGGCAGCCTGCAGCTGACCTCAGTCTGCCTTCATGCACCCTTCCCCCACCAGCCAGAACTTAGAAATATTAGTTACATTATTTAAATTTTATTGAAATTCTCAAATAATCTTAAGTAGAAATGAGATGTTCATGTTTTTTCAGAAGCAGATATTTGTTTGAAAATATTGAGAAGCAGTGATTTAAAACTTTTATTCAGGAGGCTTCTTTGAGCTCGCAGAGTAGACATCATGAACAAAGCACACCCTCCCAAATTGAAATCTATGGACAAGAAGGTATCATTGAAATTAAATGGTGGAAGACATGTCCAAGGAATATTGCAGGGATTTGATCCCTTTATGAATCTTGTGATAGATGAATGTGTGGAGATGGCAACTAGTGGGCAACAGAACAATATTGGAATGGTGGTAATACGAGGAAATAGTATCATCATGTTAGAAGCCTTGGAACAAGTATGAACAATGGCTGTGTTCACCAGAGAAATCGACTGCTTCCACGTGTCCCCTCTCCACATTTTACTACCAGAAAAATTGGGTTGTGTATATTTTCTTACTGAACTTTTTTGTTAAATAAACTTTTGTAATAGCCAAAAAAACCACAAAACTTTCATTCAACAGTTACCAATTAACAATGTAACATTAAAATTAGAAAAAAAATTTTTGTAACATTTTTAATAAGTATTTATTAAATGCCTACTGTGTATGAGACACAGTTTTAGGTATTAAATATCTAAAGAAGGAACAGATAGGCTTCTACCATTATGGAATTTACATTCTAAAAATAGGGTTAATAGCCTTACAAATTGTTAAAGGAAAACTAATCAACAGCCCAATATATAAAAGAACAAGTACACAAATGGTCAAGAATGAAATGAATTCTTAGGAATATATGCTCACACTCTTATTAGTAATGAAATAAATGAAATTTAAAGAATAAGGTATTACTTTTGATCTATCAGAAGAGAAAAGATTTATAAGAATAATTACAAGTAGTCTTGGGATTGGTGTGTAGGAACATAAACAACCCAGAAATTGATGTAAAGCTGTGGGAATTGACTCAAAAAAAGTTCCACCTCAGCAACCAACGATAAGGAATATAATAAAATGGAGTTTACATGTAATGGAACATTATTCCTTCATTAAACCTAATGATAAGGTCTTTACCAAAGGGAAAAATTGTTAGGAAGTAAAGAATATCATTAGGTGAAGAAGAGATTACAGAGAAAAAATATTTGAAATGACCTCATTTTTAATGAAAATCATTGGCTCTGTATCCTGTTGCAATATTAGAAGATTTTTTTAATTTGCATATCTAGGTTTTAAAAATATTGTTTAATTTCTATATGTCTTAGGTTGCACCTATACTACACTGCTGCTGCTGCTGCTAAGTCGCTTCAGTCGTGTCCGACTCTGTGTAACCCTATAGACAGCAGCCCACCAGGCTCCCCCAACCCTGGGATTCTCCAGGCAAGAACACTGGAGTAGGTTAACCTGCATAAATCCAGTCAGTTCAGGAGAAAAGTCAGATTCTACTCAACTATTGGGATTGTAGAGGCAAAAGCTGGAACCCCATTGCCCCTGCTCTATTCTGCCTCTGTTTGTTGACTAAATTTTGCCACAACTCTTCTGTGCAAACAGATAAAATATACTGGAGTTAGAGGGTATGTATCAAACTTCTAGAAAAATAAGGCAAATCACAATTATTTAGCATTAATACTCTAAAAATAAAGTATTGCTATCAACGTCTCAAATAGACATTAAAGATCCAGAAACTGACTCATGCTTGGCAAGTCGAAGCTCTTATTTGCCCCTAGAACTTGGACCATGTCTTTATATCTCATTAGGCAAGCCAAATATGGCATCAGGGAACAGCTAATTCCCTCTGCTCTCCTAGGTCACTGCTGATATTAAATGACCCTTTCATCACTACCCAGGTGCTAAGGAACTAAGTGAAGCAACTACAACCTTGTTTACATTGGGAATGAGATAATTTGATAAGCTCAGGACTTGCCTAATTGGGGCTACTAGTCTAAATGTTTATTCAACTGGCAAATCAATTTGTGTTTTCCCCCTAGTAAGCTGATTTTTTTAAGCCCAAGCAGAACTGCCAATGGTATTAGTATTACATAGATAGTCTCAAGTGTTTTATTAACAAACGGTCCTTTGACCCTAAAAAAGAGCATTTCTATTGGAGAAATGATGATGTCACCTATGTGCAATTTTGCTGGAGACTGCCATCTAATTTAAGCAGGGCACTGAGTTTGTGAGGGGTACAATCTTTAATTATAGAAATGGAGGGCTTACCTATCAGGAAAGGGTAGATTTTTCTTTCATATGATCTAATTCTGCAAAAACAGCTACAGCTGAAGACTCTTGTGTGCTGGACCTAACTTGCTATTGAGTAGCTAAATTCTCAAAACAGCCAAATTCAAGTTTAAATTAATCCAGTAAATTATTATCTAAAGTTTTTACTTAAATAATGTTTTACAAAACCTTTATGTAGTTCTCATCTGAGACAATTCACAAAACAACTTCTTGCAGCTCAGAAAGGTTAAGTACCTTCCCTGTGACACACAACTATCAGGCAGCGAGTTTCAATTCAAATCAAGAACTTTTGAGGCTCTGTTGATATTTTCAGTATAGTTGGTCATCTTTCCACGTCGTATGTTCTCTTTGGGTTAGCTTTGACCTGAGTACAGCCTTGGAGTAAAATGATTCATAAATCTTCCATGCCCATCACAACTCTAGGCATTAGGGCAAAGAGCATGAATGACAAATAGCTGACATTTATGCTGGCTCTCCCCACTCTGACATTGCACTCTCTCC
This sequence comes from Bos indicus, assembly GCF_029378745.1. Taxonomy (NCBI): domain Eukaryota; kingdom Metazoa; phylum Chordata; class Mammalia; order Artiodactyla; family Bovidae; genus Bos; species Bos indicus. Next base: position 50,082,795 of record NC_091768.1, read on the forward strand.
TGCTGTTTCTGGATGTGGCCTCAGAATCCTTCACAACACAGCCCTCCACTCATCCACTGTAAATTAATTGGATTTGGAATGTCAGAGAAAAACTATTTTTTTTCATCCCTGGAATAATGTTCTGTCATGTTCCATCCTCCTAATTCTTAACAATGACACAAATTATTAAAAAAAAAAAAAAAAAACTTCTGTGTCTCTGAAACGAATACATTTTCTAATCATAGGTGAGTAGTATTTAGCCTTCAGATTTTTCCCCTCCTTTCATTCCACTGAAGTGCTATCTTTCCCAAGCCCTGTTTGTATTATGGTACCTATTTGTTACAGGGGCTTCCTTGATGGCTCAGCAGGTAAAGAATCTGCCTGCAATGCAGGAGACACAGGGTCAGGAAGATCCTGTGTCTATCTATCTATAGATCCTGTGTGATCTATCCCTGGGTCAGGAAGATCCCCTGGAGGAGGAAACAGCAACCCACTCCAGTATTCTAGCATGAAAAATCCCATGGACAGAGGAGCCTGGCGGACTACAATCCATGGGGCAAAGAATCGGACATGACTGATCAACCAAATACATTTGTTTAAAAGTCCTTATTGCCTTTCCAGTGACTACTTAATTAAGTCCAAAGTCCTTGCTCTACCTTCTAAGACCCACCACCATCTGGCCTGGCCTCTCTTTCTAGTCTTACCTGCCACTATTCCCTACCATGAACACGACTCCCAAACAACGTGCACCACTCATTTCCTAACAATTTTTCTTCTTAGCACCACCCTCATCTCTTGATGACCTCGATCAGAAGCGCCTTCTCTCCTTTTTTATATTACTCTAAACATATTTCTCAAAATCCTTGCCAGTTTTTTTAGGTTGACCCATTGCTGTCTGAGTTTTCATTTTGGTTCTTCCATTTATCAGCTGTATGAAGTTGGGCAAGTGGCTTAACTGTCCGTGTCTCTGATTCATCATCTATAAAATTGAAACAAAGTACTTTGTAGGAGTGTTATGAAGAGTATATGAGTTATTCTATGCAGAGACCCTAGAGAAACAAACTGGTGCATACTACAAAAAATTTGCCAACAACATCATCATTATCATTTAAAAAGTTGTTATTTTTCATTATGTGTGTGTGTGTGCTACACACATGTCCAACTTTTTGCAACTCCATGGACTGTATGTAGCCCTCTAGAGTCTATGGGGTTTTCTATCCATGGGATTATCCAGGCAAGAACACTGGATAGGCTGCCATGCCCTTCTCCAGGGGATCTTCCTGACTCAGGGATTGAACCTGGGTCTCCTGCATTGCAGACAAATTCTTTACCATCTGAACCATGAGAGAGGCCCATTTTTCATTATACTCTAATATCATTAGGTATTGTCTTGTGATAAAACTATGGCAAAACCAATACAATATTGTAAAGTTAAAAAATAAAATTAAATTAAAAGACAAAAAAAAACACATCATGCATTGCCTTGATACATTAGTATTGGTATATAAATCTTAGACTTTCTTCTAAATTTTAAATTCCTGTATGAAAATGACTATGAATTTAACACATCTTAGCTCACAAAACCAATAATAGTGCCTTGATCACTATAAATAAAGAACAGATATCTACTGAATCCAGTGTTTTGTCAAAAGAATGCTACCTATAAACATAATTTGGGCTTCCCTGGTGGCTCAGTGGTAAAGAATCTGTCTGCCAATGCAGGGGACACGGGTTCAATCCCTGATCCAGGAAGATTCCATATGCTAGGGGACAACTAAGCCCCTGCACCACAACTACTGAAGCTCATGCACCTAGAGCTTAAGCTCCATAACCAGAGAAACCACTGCAATGAGAAGCCTGTGCACAGCAATGTAGACGAGGCCCCACTTACTGCAGTTGGAGAAAGCCCAAGCGCAGCAACGAAGACCTACCATAGCCATAAATAAATAAAGATCTTCTGATTTTTAAGCCCCAAGATTTCAGGGCTTGAAAAAATGAACTTTGGGGGGAAAACATAATTTAATATATATTACATTCTCAAAATTCATTGTCTTTTTTCCATCATACATACAATAAGAAGTAAATTCTTTGCTAGAATCTCAGGGCAGGCAATGAACTTGAAAAAAAATTCAATTTACTCTCTGACTTCCGGCCACTCCCGTGTTCTTACCTGGGAAATCCCATGGATGGAGGAACCTGGTAGGCTACAGTCCATGGGGTCGCAAAGAGTCAGACACGACTGAGCGACTTCACTTTCCAATACTTTCCAATAAGCTACTTAAAATAAATAACTACTTTTCTACACTTAATCCATCTCAAAGAACAGAAATACTTCAATCATCCCTTTTGACCTATTCTAGTATTTATTTAGTTCAGTGATTTTTCTCCAAGTCTAGTCAGATTCTCCTGACACAATGAATATATTCCAAGATATTATCTTCTCTGTCTTTAATCCAAGTAAAGCAAAATTATTAGTTTCTTCTCAAAGGATCTATTTTTCTCATCTTTAAATCAACTTGAATCCTCTTGCAAGATTCATTCTCATTCCAGCTCTGAAAAGAAAATATAGAAACCAGTGCCAAGACTCCACAATGAATGACTTTCTGGATACATTAAAATATTACTTTTTTTTTTTTTTCATAAAAGCTACATTCTTGCCTTGTGCTCACTGTGATTGATAAGACCCTTGGAACTGGGCTGCATTTGTATAGATTTTCTCCATCCCAGAGCTCTCTGACTTTGTTTTAGTCCTTAAGTGAACTGTTTTGCAATGAGGTCTAAAAACCATTCTCAAATATATCAAGGAAACTCTAGGAGGTGTTATTTGCCCCAGCTAATTTAGTGTCATGAGCAAACGTGATGAAATCTCAATTTCTTCATCCATGTCAGAGCTATCCAATACAATTAGCCCTTGAGGGGCTCCTGAGGAGCCATTCCTAATGGTTGATCTTTCATCTTATTATTGTCCTCACTAACAGTAGTTTGGTCTAGACTTAATCTTTTTAGCTTGTAGACAAGACTGTCAAGAGGTGAGTAAGTGGTGGTGATGAGAGGGAATCTAAAGCCTTATTAAAATCAGTCTGGGTATGCCTATTACTTCTCTTGGATCTAAATGCAGCTCACCTCTCACACAGCACGGATGCCATATTTTATAACATGACTCATGCCTGAAGATCCATGACTCTCACATCTAATACTTTGTGTTTATTTACATCATTGGACTGGATCATTGGATCATTTTTAATAATAAAAGTCATAGAACTTTTTTAGTTTGCACCAGTCTAGAAAACTATTTTATGAATGTTCCTATACCTTAAGACTGAGAAGTTTACAAAATAGTGGATGAATTTGTGGTTGAAAGCCTAAAGTGATAAATGATAACCACAAAAATCCCACATGTGAAGAAATTCTCTGGTTTTTTTTTTGGAAAAGGAAAGGCACTAGGGAAGATTAGATCTAAAGTTTTCCCAAAGGCTTATGCCCTGAAAATTGAAAAAAGACCAAACTCTGGAAACTGTTAAGATTTTTTTTTAAGGGATTAAGCCTGAAAGCAGGCTAGGGATAACTACTCTAAACTGAGAGATGGATTGTGCCCAATTGATATCAGATGTCTGAAGTTAAATACCAAGTAATCTTTCTATTTTGCTTTTCATGATAGTGACAGGCAAATCAGAATCTATTTTTGATGCTCTTTCATGGAAGATACTGGAGACTCTATCCTGCCTTTGTACATTTGGTGCTTATGACAGGTCATATTTTCTTTGAAAGCCATAGGAATTAAATATATACTAACCCAGGAACTGGCACAAATGGTGCAATAGGGATATCACCAGTCCCCCAATGGTATCCATAGCTTTGAAAATCTGCCAAAGTATGTGAAATAACAACAACAGTGATAATAATAGTCTTTCAATGATGCATTTTCACTAGAAATGAAAATAGTGTGTGTTGTTTTGTTCATTATAAAAATTGTAGATATTCACTGTTTAATAAAAAGATTAAGAAAATTACCCCCCAAAAAAGTAAAAATCACTGACAGCCTTTCATTCAGACAACTACTTTTTGTTTGTAAGCACCCTTCTATCCCTTAGCATACACATCATGTATAAAATTGTATGTCCAAGTTTACATATATGGGGTCATATTGTGCAATATTTTTTCATTCTATAATATAGCATAAGTATTTTAATGTTATTAAATACATTTTTAAATGGTTTCATAGAATTCTATTGAATGTATGCACATTTGGGTTAATGGATATTTATCTTCAATTTTTGGCTATCATAAATAAGACTTCAATAAGCAACCTTAAGCATATGTGTTGGCAGATTTATGCAACTGACTTTTTTCTTTTTTAAAAATAATTTAATTGTAGGAAAATGACTTTATAATGTTGTGCTTGTTTCTGCCATACAACAAGGCAATTCAGCCATAATTTTGCATCTTTCACCTCTCTCTTGAGCCTCCCTCCCCTCTCCCCATCCTACCTTACAGAGCACAAGGCTGGGCTCCCTGTGTTAAAAAGCAACTTCTCACCAGCACAACTGAGTCTTTAAGAAAAATTTACACTAGAAGTGAATATTCTAGTATAAGAAGATAGTACATTTAAAATTTTGATATATATTCCCTGTCTTCCAGAAGATCTTTATTAACTGCTCTCAAAACAATGCATGATCTAGTTAATTTATTAATACTATTATAAGACAAAGCTTACTGTTGACAACAGCAAGTGCCATTAACTTTTTATCATTGCCAATTTTATGGATGAAAATGATGCTTAATTGCTACTTACATTGTTAATTGTTGTTGCCCAGCCACTAAGTCTTGTCCAAGTCTTTGCAACCCTATGGAGCACAGCCCACCAGGCTCCTCTGTCCATGGGATTCTCCAGGCAAGAATACTGGAGTGGGTTGCCATTTCCTTCTCCAGGGCATCTTCCCAACCCAGGGGTAGAACCCACATCTCCTACTTGGCAGGTGGATTCTTTATCACTGAGCCACCTGGGAAGCTAATTTGATTAATAGTGAAGCTTAAAATATTAATTTGATTTTAATTTTTGTCAATTCTAAGTTTATTATGTCTTTGGTCATCTATCTTTCATTATTGATTTTTAAAGAAATTCTTTACAAGAAACTGTATTAAGGATGATCAATTTTGTCTTCCATGTTTAGTTCAAATATTTTCCTGGATTGTTGTTTGTCTTTTGACTTTGTATACAGTAATTGAATTTGAATTTGTATACAGGGAGGCCTGGTGTGCTGTGATTCATGGGGTCGCAAAGAGTCGGACACGACTGAGCAACTGAACTGAACTGACAGTAATTTTTAATTATGCAAAATTTGTAATCAATATACTCAGAATTTTATAGAGTCAATTCTACATTTTTGGTTTTCATGTTATAACATAACTCGGAAACATACTTACCTAATAATTTTATGTGATTTCACTTTTTAAATTTAAATTTTGTAACCTATAAAGGGATTGAATTCTATGATGAGGTAAAGATTTGGATCAAGATTTTTTTTAATTTAAATAGGTAAACAATGGCTACAATATCCTTTAGTGAAAAAAAAAATTCACTTGCTCAATTATTTAAGACACCTTCTATTATATACAAGATTCTCATATATACCTGGTTATCTTTCTGTGGCCTTTCTATATATAGTTCAACTGATCTGTCTCTTCCTACAGCAGGAACATCAGCTTTAATTACTGCAGTTTTATATGTTTTGCTATCTAGTGGAGAAAGATCACTTTATTATATTTAAAGAACATTTCTAGTTCTTCTTCTCATATATTCTTCTAAATGAACTATAGAAATAATTAGTCAAGTTTCAAAAAAGTTTTTGGACTTTTAATTGAATGAGTAGATAAATTTAAGTAGAATTAACTGTTACTCTGTGGTAGTTTGTGATGTGTCAACTTGGGTAAGTCAAACTACATGTCCAAGAATTCCCTTTTCTGTGTGTTTCCTAAGAGAGCAAGTCACAAGAGAGCTTCTTGGATGAGATTTGGAGGGCGGAAATGAAGCAGCCACCATTCTGAAGCTCACATACTCTATAACTACTCTGCTGATTCACTTTGTTGGTTTCAGGCAGCTGCAACTTTTGCAACTTCTCGTGGATGCTCCATCAGCTCCTCTAACTTATGGTTCAAATGTGTATGACTCTTGGGCCATGACCAAGGTCTCCAGCTTCTGCATGGTACCAGCTCATCAAGGTCTAAGATGAACAGGACTAGGGTGAGGAAGGCAAGGCACCTATGGTTCCAGTTTTAAGGGTCACTCACTCTCAGACTTGTGCAAGTATCACCTTATCATTGCACAAACCTGAGGATGCATGCCTGCTTCACTTGGCACTGTCAGAGCCCCACTTCTATTGCCCTCATTCTAGCACTGTAGTAGGCAGCTAGAACTGACCCAGGTTTTGGTTAGTCTCTGCCAGCTCCTGACTTTGTTTGTGAGTTCTAGTTTGTTCTTGCTCTGTCCCACCTCATATTCATGCTCCAGCCTCAGACACAAAGACAACTGCTGTACAGAGACAGTTTAAATAGTTCCCATAATCCCATAAGGTCAAATCTGTACAATAAATTCCTATATACACTTGCACAGAGAATTCAGGAAAATATTTGAGTTTATTATGGCAAAGTTGAACACTAATATATATATATATATATATATGTGTATATATATATGTATATATGTATATATATATATATATATGTATATGTATAAAAGTGCTCTTAAAACTCAATAATAGAAAAATGGGGAACCAAGAATATGAGATGCCAACAATTCACAAAAGAATGAAAAATTCAAAGTAATATTTTACATTTTGCTATTAACCAAAGGAATGAGTACAGGTGCAACCACTAAATATCAGTTTTCACCCATCGTATTGGCAATGATGATGTGCCAATCATCATCATTGGTATTCTTCATCATCAAGGTATTCTTCCCAACTCCATTCTATTCCCTCCTTCCTCAATAATTCCCAATCTTTTGATTTACATTATAAAAATCAATACGCCTCACACCTCCACCTTCTTAGAGTAATCTATAGAAATCTAATCACTCCTTTTAACTCATTGAATATTTTGTCTCCTGGCTAACCATCTACCACTAATCTGTCATCATTCTTGATGTTTCACAAGTTATCTATTCAACACTCTGGATTCTCTGTTCATAGAAATCTTCACTCTCAAGGATCTTGCCCTCCACCTATTGAAGCTACACTTTCCCAGGCTCATGCCTTATGCTGTAATATTATGGGGACTGTGCCACATCAGAAATCTTGATGTCATCTTCCACTGTCATTAAAGAAGTGGTTAATTAGATGCCTAGGGATTATAGAAGCAAGAGTTTAAGAACTTAAGTAATGACCTCATAACAGGAGTATTTTGCCTAATACTGTTTTTTATTTATAACAATCTGACGTGCATCCTGGGCTTCCTAGGTGGTGCTAGCAGTAAAGAACCTGCCTGCCAATACAGGAGACAGAAGAGAGGCAGGTTCAATCCCTGAGTTGGGGAGATACCCTAGAGGAGGACATGGCAACCCACTGCAGTATTCTCGCCTGGAGAATCCCATGGGCAGAGGAGCCTGGTGGGCTATGGTCTATAGGGTCGCAAAGAGTTGGACACAACTGAAGCGACTTAGCACTTAGCACAACATGCATCCTAACTCTCTGATTTTTGTCTCCAATGCCATTCTTCATCCAAAGAAACCAGACACTTGTACAAGCAGTCAAATCCATGTCTTGGATCAGGAATAAGTCTAGATAGGCCTACAATATATTTTGTTTCCAGAAATCAAGAATCCTTTTTTTTAAGTGCTTAAACTTTTTAAACAAGGGAGCTACTTAAAGTTGCTCCTGAACACTGTTACCACAATTTAATATCATAATATGAATAAGTGTTTGGAGCAAGTTAAGTCTGTGAAAAACTATTATCCTATAATGAAATTCAAAAAGGAAAAGTTACTATTTTAAAAATAGTTACAATAAAAAGAAAGGTGGCAAGTATAGGACATAGTGAATTTTAAAATTTAATTTTAATAAATTTGAATAAAAACTCTAATTAGAAAATATACATGTACCCTAATGTCCATACCAGCATTTTTACAATAGCCAAGACATAGAAGCAACCTAAGTGTCCATCAGCAGATGAGTGAATAAAGAAAATATGATATATATACACAATGGAATATTACTTAGCCATTAAAAGGAATGGAATAATGTCATTTGCAGCAACATGGATGAACCTAGATATTATCATACTAAAGTGAAGTAAGTCATAAAGAGAAAGACAAATACCATATGATATATTTTATATATGGACAGAGGATGAGATGGCTGGATGGCATCACTGACTCAATGGACGTGAGTCTCAGTGAACTCCGGGAGTTGGTGATGGACAGGGAGGCCTGGCGTGCTGCGATTCATGGGGTCGCAAGGAGTCGGACACGACTGAGCCACTGATCTGATCTGATCTGATCTGATATATGGACTCTAAAATATAATACAAATGAAAAGGAAATAGAAACAGATTCACAGATGAAACAAGCTTATGGTTACCAAAGAGGAAATTGGTAGTTTGCAATTAACAGATACATACTACTATATATAAAATAGGTAAACAACAAAGACCTACTGTATAGCACAGGGATCCATATTCAGTATCTTGTAATAACCTATAATGGAAAGAATCTGGAAAAGAATATATATATATTCTCTTTATATAACTGAATTACTTTGCTGTACACCTGAAACTAACACAGCATTGTAAATCAACTCTACTTCAATAAAATTTTCTCTTAATTTTAGGCCTTTGTATACATGGATATACCCTTTTTCTAAAGTTAAATGCTTATCTAAGAAATGCACTCTCAAAATCTGAAATTGCCAACATCTGGTCATTTTGACTTACAAAAATGATAATTTCATATACTTCAGTCGATATGGCACACTTGTATCTATTTGTGTGGGAAACAAAGTGTGTAAGCTGACACCTGTAAATGACAAAAATACTAGGAAGTGTACAAAGGATTGGAAAGAATAATTTGTTCTAGGGGTCACTCAAAATAACCAGTTAGAAAAAACGGAAACAGTGAGAAGCCAAATAATGGATTAGCCTAGTGTCCTGAAGAGCAAACTCACTGCATAAAATTACCTCCTTTAGATGGCCCTGCTGTTTATGATGAAATGGCAAAACTGTTTCCAACAAAATAAAGTATTTTTCCTCATATAAAGAACCCCAGACATTATAGATGTCAACTATGTCATTCTCTTCTCTTTACCCAGCCTCCTTACCCTAGTGCAGACTTGCAGTTCTAGGAGGCAGACAGCATTCGGAGTCCATTGATCTCAAAGCTTTATACTACCCATCCCTCCCCATCATGTTCTCATATCTCTCCTTCTTGGCTGAGAGTCCATAGTCCCTCAACAGAATTGCTGTTTTGCAAACATGCTCCATTCCTTGTTCTTTTTCTACACTTTCTCAACTGGCAACACACAGGTTCAAGTTTCACCCAAATGTCCTCCTACACAACTGGCTGACTGGTAATAGTTTAACTATGTGACTGAAACTTTAAAATAAGACATGAGCATTGTTCACCAATCCTACAAAATTCACTCTCAATGAATACTTTAAAAATGACTCACATTTAAAAAATAAATAAAACTTAAAAGAAGTTGGGTATGAGACTAGAGGAGGGGTCTGCCTTGGAAATAAAAACAATCACTTTATGGATGATAATTAAAACCTTGAAACTAGATGGAACCACACAGGAAAATGTATATAAGGAAAAGTAGAGGTCCAAGGCCTGTGCCTTGAGCTACTTCAACATTAAGAGGTCAGGAAGAGAAGAAACAAGAAAAAGAAGCTGTGAAGAAGAGGCAAGAGAGAAATGAAAAAGCCAGGTGTTCAAGAAGAAAACTGAAAAAAAGTATTTATGGAAAAGCAGTTATCAAACGGGTCAAATGCTGATAAAAGATCAAAAAAGACTGAAATTAAGATGTGATGGTTAAACTTAACAATTTATCAGTCATGAGGACCTCAACAAGCACAATCTTGGTGGAGTAGAGAAGACAACATCCTTCACGTGTTCAAGAGAGATTTGGAGAAAAGGAATTGGTGACAGAGAGTACAGACAACTATATCAAGAAACTTTGTTATAAAGGAAGGGAAAGTAATGAGCCAGTGGCTAGAAGGACCAAGAAAGATTGAATTTTTTAAAGTAACAAAAATAATTGTAATGTCAAACAGAGAGTAGGCAATTGGTATTGCAGAAGAGAAAAGGGAGAACGGTTGGAGTTGGTGAACATGGCAGAAACCAGTGTTCAAATGGAAGAAGAGTCCTTGGGTAGGAATGTGGCATATGGCACAGCAGAGAGGGCCAAGTGGATGGACACAGATGCATCTCATCTGCGTAAGCCCCACGCAATTCCCTGAATAATGTCTCCTGAACTCAGACAAACGTATCATTTATGACATCCCCAAACACTCATCTTATGTGTTGGCCAGGAATCTCAAGATAAAGATGAGGGATGGACTTGGGGGCACAGTACTCCCTGTTGTTGAGGCTTCTGGTGCACCTGGAGCAGATGGCTTCAGGCCTTGACGAGACTTAGAATATGAGACTTTTTTAAACCATTGTAGTCAGTGAAATTCAAAGTGGCTTTTCCACTCCATGCTTTTAAATTAAAGTTTATTTGATGTACAATATTCTCTTAGTTTCATATGTACAGCAAAGTGATTCAGTTATATTTTTTCAAATTATATTCCATTATATGTTATAAGATAGTGACTGGAATTCCCTGTCCTATACAGTAAGTCTTTGTTGCTTATCTATTTTATGTATGTTTGCATCTGTTCATCCCATATTCCTAATTTGTCCCTTTCCACACCATTTTGATCACAGGTATGTGGCTATTTTAAATCTTTGGACTGCAATTTTCTCATGAACTTATATTTAAATTTGAATACTGCTTAAATTCTTGGCTGGCTGGTTAAGCTGACTTTGGGGCTTCCCTGGTAGCTCAGATGGTAAAGAATCAGTCTGCAGTACAGGAGACCTGGGTTTGGTCCCAGGGTTGGGAAGATCTCCTGGAGAAAGAAATGGCAACCCGCTCCAGTATCCTTGCCTGGCAAATCTCACGGACAGAGAAGCCTGGTAGCCTACAGTCCATAGGGTCACAAAGAGTCAGACACGACTGGGCGACTAACACACACAGAGAGTTTATTAATTAAATTCATCCTTGCCTGAGCACAGCCTATACTGTGCCTTGTTGGACCTATTAGGTTCTACCCACTAACAGGGAGCTGGACCCCGACCAGCTGTTGATCTCTTCCCGGGAACACGGCTGGTGGAGAACACATTTATAATCCCTTTTCGGACATTTCCTTCCTTCTACAGGAATATAACACTCCTGACTCCATCGAACCTGTGTCTCTTTAAGTCTCCTGCATTGGCAGGTGGGTTCTTTCCTGCTTGCACCGCCTGGGAAGCCCCACGCATTTACTGAACCTCTTTAAATTCCTAACAATCTCACTCACAAAGGCTCAGTACAAAGACTATACTGCTGCTGCTGCTGCTAAGTCGCTTCAGTCGTGTCCGACCCTCAGCGACCCCATGGACTGCAGCCTACCAGGCTCCTCCATCCATGGGATTTTCCAGGCAAGAGTACTGGAGTGGGGTGCCATTGCCTTCTCCGACAAAGGCTATAGCTACTCTGATTTAGGAAGATTTTGGTATACATTTGAAAGTGTGAGAATTCTATTTTCACTATTTTTACATTTATCCTGAATATTTGCATATGCAAAAAATATTTGATTATTACTGCCAAGTGCTTAAAGCTAGGCCACAAAAAATGGACTACAGACAGAGTAAAATTGTCATAGGTTGCAGAAAAACACTAAATGCCTTAGGCTTACTAATTTATTGCTAGTACTAAGTAAGAATATATTTCCTTCTGTATATTTTAAATTATTTTTAACACCACCGATCTCTAGGATCTATTTACATGGATGATTATACATTAAAATTAAGCCTGCAGTATAAACCAGATTAAAAATTTTTAATCTGCTAGGCAAAGAATAGAGTCATTTAGCATCTCATGCAAGTCAACAAAAAAATAGAAAAGCAGCTGTTTAATGAGGTTTTGCTAATTTTTAAAATAATGAGATTCCAAACTGGTACCCATACACTAAAAGAGCTCTGCTCTCACTGAAGTGATATCAGATAGCAGTTTAATGGGAGTTTCATAAATACGGCTTCTTCATATGGGAGCTCCCAGTCTGTCACAACTTAGTGGTTTCAGTAATGAACAATCATGCTTGAGCAAAACGTTATTTACAAATGCAAATGAGCCCCCCAAAATAAACTTCTCTGGACATAAATTGTTCAACTTTTCAGAGAGAATTAATTTAGCCACTTGATTTCAATGAACGTTTGTGTTCACTGATTAGGTTCTAATACTTATCTAAAAATACAAAATGTAAGCTTCACTTGGTATAACGTGTTCAATTTTAATGCTTTTCTTTGCTCATCATTCACGCAAAAACTGCTTGCAGAATGCTATATTATCCAAAAATTTCCATTACATTTTTCACATTCATAATTACTCTTTATGTATTTAGGTATTTCTATTAGTTATCAATCAAAAAGATAGTGGAATAGTGTAGAAAAGTAAGTATAGTATCTTTTCTAATAACTCTAGGCATCTCTCAAGTGAATATTTTGTGCACTAAACTTCAGTACAGTTCAGTTCAGTCGCTCAGTCGTGTCTGACTCTTTGCTACCCCATGAATCGCAGCACGCCAGGCCTCCCTGTCCATCACCAACTCCTGGAGTTCACTCAGACTCAAGACCATTGAGTCAGTGATGCCATCCAGCCATCTCATCCTCTGTCGTCCCCTTCTCCTCTTGCCCCCAATCCCTCCCAGCATCAGAGTCTTTTCCAATGAGTCAACTCTTCGCATGAGGTGGCCAAAGTACTGTTGTTTCAGCTTGAGCATCATTCCTTCCAAAGAAATCCCAGGGCTGATCTCCTTCAGAATGGACTGGTTGGATCTCCTCGCAGCCCAAGGGACTCTCAAGAGTCTTCTCCAACAGCACAGTTCAAAAGTATCAATTCTTCGGCACTCAGCCTTCTTCACAGTCCAACTCTCACATCCATACATGACCACAGGAAAAACCATAGCCTTGACTAGACGAACCTTTGTCGGCAAAGTAACGTCTCTGCTTTTGAATATGCTATCTAGGTTGGTCATAACTTTCCTTCCAAGGAGTAAGTGTCTTTTAATTTCATTGCTACAGTCACCATCTGCAGTGATTTTGGAGCCCCAAAAAATAAAGTCTGACACTGTTTCCACTGTTTCCCCATCTATTTCCCATGAAGTGATGGGACCAGATGCCATGATCTTCGTTTTCTGAATGTTGAGCTTTAAGCCAACTTTTTCACTCTCCACTTGCACTAAACTTAGAGAATCCATAATTTAATCATATCTGTATGTAGGGATATGAATTCATCATTTAGAAAGCCTAAATAATTAAACTAATTAGCCAGCCAGTCAAAAATTTCATTATTTTGAATGAAGAAGATCTCTGGTTGAATCTAAAACACAATAATATTCTGATTTTTGAATTAAATATGAAGTTACACTTGGTGTTAATAGCAGTTATCATTTATTGAAACTGTCATGTGTTGAGTACATATCAGGTGCTCTATTTTACCTTATATAATTCCTACAATAATACTGAGACACATAGCATTATTCCAGTTTTACAAATATGAACATTGAGGTTCAGAGAGGTTAAGTAATTTAACTAATATCACACAGCTTGTGGCTACCTAGGATTTAAACTTAGGGATGTCCGCCTGCAATGCTGTTCTTAATCTTTACATGTAATGTTATTTCAGGTGAGGATCCACTTGTTCCAATGTCATCACTTGTGAAATGGGTGATCTAGTACAAGGTTCAGTTCTTTGCAGTGGTTTACATCAAGATCAGCCATTTGGTCCCAGTGTGAATTTTAAAATCTTTTCCTTCATTTATAACACGAGCTAAGTAGATGGACTAACTTGTCAAAGACATCCCTAAAGACAGAGTGAATTTGATGTGAAATCGTAATCTCCAGTCAACTCAGATTTCTACAGATATCCTAAATATCTAAAGCATTTATGACCATTTATCATTGAACTAAGCTGTCTATACAAACTGTACAGTTTGTTGATCTTGTACAGATATTTATTAAGATCAATGCTGTATGTGTTCAAAGGAAAATTAAGTGGCAACAATATAAATAATAAATGCCTCTCTAGCCAAAGAGATTTTCACATAGAATTTCTGAAGTTAGCAAAGGTTATTACATCTTCTGCCAATATATAACTTAATTTTTATACAAATGTATTTCCAAACTCAGGCTCAGCTACAGTTTAAAGCTTCAAATAATTATTGAATAAGAATCATAAATAAACAAAATGTGTTTATAATTGCAACATTGTCTTAAAAGTAAGATAATAATAATAACAGACTTGAATGTTATGAGACAAGTAAATATTTAAAAATAACTAAAAATTGAAATTAACAACTAATGGGAAATCTCAGAAATATGTACGAGTTTGAGGCAGTGAACAGTACTATTTATCATGTACTCTTCACACTACCACTCTTTTCATTTGGTTGTCCACCTGTCCTAAGAGTTCAGTGGTAGTGGATTCAGGTTACAAATCCCTGAGTTCTAAAGATACTAAGCATGCTAGACTTTCATCACAGACACATATAATCCATCTCCATTAGGGAGAGTAAGGCACGCGGATAGCAGCAGTAAATGTCAACGATCTGCACGCAAGAACTCAATCAGGAGATTTCAACGAAGCCAGTTTCTCAGAATCCTTCCATCCTGAATATGTGCATATCCTTTGACCTAGCAGTTCCACTTCTAGGAAATTATCCCACAGTAATATTTACCCACATATATTAAGATATATGTACAGGGACATTCATTGCAGCATTACTTGTACTAGTGAAAGCTAGGAGGAAGGAAAGCTAAACCTCCATCAGTAAACAAGTGATTAAGTAAATTACTATTACTCTGGAGCCATTAAAAAGAATAAGGTCAGGTTTTTTTTTTTTTTTTTTTTTGTAGTAATATGAAAAAACTCTCCAAGATACATTATTAAGAAAAAAATAAGCAAGGCAAAGGATAACACATATAGTAGGATGTTAGTTCATTTAAAATAAATATGCTAGTGGTAGCATATGTGTGTGCAAATACATAGAAAAAGAACCAAAAAAAGAAGTACCAAATATTAGCATTAGTTCCCTCTTAGGAGGGGCTTCCCTGGTGGCTCATGGGTAAAGAATCTGCCTGCCAGTGCAAGAGACATGGTTTTGATCCCTGGGTCAAGAAGATCCCCTGGAGAGGGAAATGGCAACCCCGTCCAGTATTCTTGCCTGGAAAATCCCATGGACAGAGGAGTCTGGCAGACTGCCATCCATAGGGTCACAAAGAATCAGATACAACTTTACGACTGAGCACACACCTCTTGGGAAGGAAGAGAGACTTGGAAGTAAATGAAGGGGAGCATTCTCATTTTTCTAAGTATTCATTACTATTTAAATATTTTATAATGAGAATCAATTCCTATAATACTTGTATAATAAAAGAACAAAGAATTAAGTTATGATACTAGGACATTACTTTTTAATATACCAGAGTCATTAAAGGATATATAAGTTTGTGTGATGTAGGTATGTATATATGTATATGTAATTTTGAACTAATTTGACTCTCTGATCTGAGATATATTTATAGTCCTAATTTGTGCTCCAAATCTGAGTTAATTTGAAAATTCTTTCTGTTAAAATCATGTGGGAATAAAAAATGTATTTAATCCATGTAACAAACCAAGCTACCCCAGACACTGATATCAAAAGTGCAAATACACTTCTAAATACAGAATTCCAAATATTCTTGAGAATAGTTATTTCATTACTATATCTTGATTTTCAATAATACCATTTGTAGGTTCCCCATTTCTTAGGAAGTTTGGGGAACAAGCCACAATTCCTGAATGCTCAGTCAGTTGCCAGACTTTCCCAAAATGTTTCACAAAATGTAATAGAAATAAAACATGTTTGTTTCAAGAGGTTCAGCATTTGACAGGACCTTTAACATGACCCTGTCCAGCCAAAAGTGAAGTGAAAGTGTTAAGTCACTCAGTAGTGTCTAATTCTTTGCGACCCTATGGACTATAGCCCACCAAGCTCCTTTGTCCATGGAATTTTCCAGGCAAGAATACTGGAGTGGGTTGCCTCCTCCAGGGAATCTTCCTGACCCAGGGATCATACTGCTCTGAATGCCTTTCTACACAGAGTCAAAGATCTGCTGTTTTCCACTGAATATCATCTTCTGCACTATTGAAAGCATTAATAAGGAGCATTTCTTTAAAAATGCTCAGCTATTTTTGTCAGGACTTTTTTCTAAACCACATATCACTAAGAAATGTTTTAAGCAATTGGTATATTATTTTTACGATTTTGCCCATTTTCAAGTTGCAAGTAAACACACTGTGATTAAATCTTAATATTTTTGTTTGTATAAATTCTATAAATATCTAGAAAATTTCCATAAGAAAGCATATTTTCAAAGCTTAAAAATTCTACTTAGATATTTTTCCTTCTCATATATTCTTCAACTTTCAAGATTTTTGAAAAAAGAAATTTAAAAATGTACTCACTGTATAATTTTCCCATCCTCACTTGTATATTGTTATGCTTTAGAACAGCAACTACTAAGAGCAAAAAAAAAAAAAAAAGGTTGTTGTTTTAGGGAGAATAAATTGTTATTCAATGATATAAGAATTAAAATTTAAGACTAGTTTACTGTTGGTTGATGATAAAACTGTCCAGATTCACAAAGTTTCCTTATTTTTTTTCTTCTACCTTCCCTAGGTAGGAGGTACAGGGCAAATTGTCCTTCCAAAACACAAGTAACCTTGCTTAAACTGTCTTTTCTGCTTTTAGCACCAAGTAAGTGATAGAGGTATAATTATCCATTATGAAAACTAGATTCAGATAGTGTCTTTGAGTTCTATACAATACATAAAGTCACAGGTATTTTCTAGATGGCAAAGAAAGATAACAAAAACTACAAAGGATGTTGATAGGCTGAATCCAGGTGATGGTATTATACCCACCTATATTTTAAAAGAAAATATCAGGAAATTGGGAGTTATGCAGGTATCTATAATTATACTTTCTAATATGCACAAAAATTGTGTATTATTTAAATAGAAATTTCTACATGTATAAAGGATTAATACCTTCTTATAAAAAATAGAGAGACTAGCTACTCATTTATTTATAGAGGATCCAGATTTAGGGGGAAAAAAGGATGCCCAGTTACATTTTTTTGAAAAAATTTATGGTTGCGCTGGATCTTCATTGCTGCACATGAGTTTTCTCTAGTTACACCAAGTGGGGGCTACTCTTCGTTACAGGGCACAGGCTTCTCATTGCAGCGGCTTCTCTTGCTGCAGAGCACAGACTCTAGGCACACAGGCTTCACTAGTTGCAGCATCCGGGCCAGTAGTTGTGGCTTGCGGGCTTTAGAGCACAGTCTCAGTGGTGGTGGCACATGGTCTTAGCTGCTCTGCAGCATGTGGAATCGTCCCAGACCAGGGATCAAATCCATGTCCCCTGATTGGCAGGAGGTTTCCTAACCACTGTACCACCAGGGAAGTCAGTTGCATTTAAGTTGCAATCAAATTGTTGAGTGTAAGTATATTCCAAACATTGCATGGGACATACTTATACTAGAAATTATTCATTATCTGAAAATCAAATTCAACTAGACATCCTGTATTTTATTTAGCAATCTTACTTACTCATCCTAAAAGCCCTATGAAATTGGTTTCATCTTCCCCAGTTACAAATGAAGAAATCAAGTCTCAGAATGCAAGCTGATCAAGATCACACAGCTGAGAGGTAGTTGAAGCCACGTTTGAATCAAAAGCCTAAGTTTCAACCCTACACTTTGTGTACTAACTGAGATTACATTTCTTATATTTGGTAAAGATACAGACAGAGCTCTACATGCTTTCTAAAAATCAGCTCAGTTAGTTCTCATTACAAACCTTTGCACACATTTGTGCATGCATGCATGCTTAGTCATGTCCGATTCTTTTCAACCCCATGGACTGTAGCCAACCAAGATCCTCTGTCCAAGGAATTTTCCTGGCAAAATACTAGAGGGAGTTGCCATGCCCTCCTCCAGGGGATCTTCCCTACCCAGGGATCAAACCTGTGTCTCCCACATTACCAGGCAGAGTCTTTACCACTGCACCATCTGGGAAGCCCTTTACAAACCTATGAGATGGGTACTGTTATTATTCCCTGTATATAGATGAGAAACTGGAGACCCAGTGGAGGTAACTATCCCATGTCACATAACTAGTAAATGGTAAAGCCAGACTTCAAACCCAGGCAGTCATGCTCTAAGAACCTAACCTCTTTTCTCCACCCATCATTCTGCAGCATTACTTGTCATAACATTGTCTCATTTCTAAATTTTGAGTTAACTAACTTTTTTAGTTAAGATGTAAAATGTAAAAAAAAAAAATGTAAAAAATGTACATTGAAACAAGCCATAGAATATGGTTTTCAATTACAATTAGTGAAACTTAGATGTAAGAAAAGTATGAGGATCCTGGTGATACAAGATATCAGTGACATGAGTAGAATAAAAATATTATACTGGAGTTTTAAATATGGAGAAATATCAAGTTTAAATATAGTTATTTAAATAAATATTAAGACTGAGTTCTATTTTTATTGAAGTATAGTTACTTTACACTGCTCTGTCCGTTTCTGCTCTACAGCAGAATGAATCAGCCATATGTATACATATATCCCCTCTTCTTTGAGTTTCCTTCCCATTTAGGTCACCACAGAGCACCAAGTACAGTTCCCTGTGAAATACAGTAGGTTCTCATTAGTTATCTCTTTTATACATAGTAGTGTATATATGTCAATCCCAATCTCCCAATTCACCCCATCCTAGCCCCATTTTTCCCCTTGGTATCCATACGTTTCTTATATTTGTGTCTCTATTCCTGCTTTGCAAATAAGATCATCTATACCATTTCTAGATTTCACATATATACGTTGCTGCTGCTGCTGCTCTGCTGCTAAGTCGCTTCAGTCGTGTCTGACTCTGTGCGACCCCAGAGACGGCAGCCCACCAGGCTCCCCTGTCCCTGGGGTTCTCCAGGCAAGAACACTGGAGTGGGTTGCCATTTCCTTCTCCAATGCATGAAAGTGAAAAGTGAAAGTGAAGTCACTCAGTCGTGTCCGACTCTTAGCGACCCCATGGACTGCAGCCCACCAGGCTCCCCCGTCCCTGGGATTCTCCAGGCAAGAACACTGGAGTGGGTTGCCATTTCCTTCTCCAACGCATGAAAGTGAAAAGTGAAAGTGAAGTCGCTCAGTCGTGTCCGACTCTTAGCGACCCCATGGACTGCAGCCCACCAGGCTCCTCCGTCCATGGGATTTTCCAGGCAAGAGTACTGGAGTGGGGTGCCATTGCCTTCTCCGATATACACGTTAATACATAATATTTGTTTTTCTTTCTGATTTACTTCACTCTGTAAGACACTGAGTTATTTTTAAAGTTCCCTAACAAAATAACTTTGAAGATGACTGAGTTTCATGTAATTACTAAAGCAAAGCTTACTTTAAGGAAAATACTTTCTATGAGGTCTTGTTTGTTCATTGACAATAGTGAACACGTCAGCAACGCCCAGTCCTTTCCTATTTTCGCTCCAGACACAGTCTCAGGTGCCTATGGGACCATCAGTATTCCTGCTCATCATTTCCTCACTCTGAGTTTTACTCCTAGCTTTTCATAAGGAAAACTTGTTTCTTTCATCCCTTATGGAACATATGTTTAATAAAAACTTACAGGAACAATGCTTTAACCTACAGAAGAACATAATTTTAATGTTGACAATTTTAAGCATAAAGGCAAGTTGTTTGAGCAGATAATTTGGGGTTAGTCTACCTTTTCAACCAGTCAATCATAGCTCAGATATGATATATCAGTTAAAAATAAGTTCAGGTGTATGAGACTGAAAGAAAAAGTAGCAGTAGCTTAAACAATGGGAAGTTTATTTTATTTTCATCTTAATAATGTTGAGAGATAGAAATTCTAGGGTTGGTTTAGCAGCTCCACTGAGTCATCACAAACCTAGGCTCTGATCCTTACCTTCTGCCGTGCTCTGTGCATGGCTTCTATATTCAAGAACACCTCCAGGACCAAGATAATTGCTAGAGCTCCAGCCTTTATGTCTATATTCCTGTACCTCCAGTTTCAAAGGTCTTTGAAGTCCTACATGCTTCTGCTTATATTTCAATGACTGGAATTTAATCACATTGACACATGAGGCTTAAAGAGAGTTTGGGAAGTGTCCTTAGCTGGCCATATTCTTCAACGTTATGTTACAAAGGAAAAGGGGGGAAATTAATAATAGGAAATAACTACCAGTCCCTGTAAAATGGGACTAGTTTATTTCACCTCCCAGTAAAGGTGGCCTTCTTGTGACAATAAGAAATCTAAGATCAACTGGATACTTTATGTGACCCCCTCAAACTTAGATAACTCCTGAACTTTCAAATCCTAAAATCTCCAATGTTGTAAGATGGTTGTTAAATAAAAACATATCCCTTTAGATTTTGTTTGGGGAATATATGCACATATTTATGTATATGATGGAAGGTAATCTCAATTTATACTGCTGCTGCTGCTGCTAAGTCGCTTCAGTAGTGTCCAACTCTGTGCAACCCCAGAGACAGCAGCCCACCAGGCTCCACCATCCCTGGGATTCTCCAGGCAAGAACACTGGAATGGGTTGCCATTTCCTTCTCCAATGCATGAAAGTGAAAAGTGAAAATGAAGTCGTTCAGTCGTGTACGACTCTTAGCGACCCCATGGACTGCAGCCAACCAGGCTCCTCCGTCCATGGATTTTCCAGGCAAGAGTACTGGAGTGGGGTGCCATTGCCTTCTAGGTACTGACAATTATGATAATTAAATGTTGAAATGGAATTTCTCAGAGAATCTATAAGAGGCCATTCTTGAGAAAGAGTTAAACATAGTACAGATATTAATCATGCTGGAAAGGACTGGGAAGGGAGTATGAGACTAATTGGGGTAGGGACGTGACTTGGCAAAGTTGTTAGTTTTATGATTTTATATGTAGATTCCAAGTGACTGATTGACATTTGAAAGTAAATAAGCTGTTTACAATATTGGATAATCTATATTCAAAATTTGACACAAAGACATTTACTATAACTAATCATGGTATTTAAAAAGCCAGGCTCTTTGATTTAGATCTGTTAAAACCTGGAAGACTTTTGCTCTGACTTATATTGAGAATCTCAATATAAACGTGTGTGCTTAATACATTTAATGTAAAATGAGGATGAGGTTGCCCTTATTTTAAAGGTTTTAAATAACTGTAGTTCAACCTTGATTTTTAGTTCCCTATCAACCACTCCTTCCTCTAACCATGTTCTGATGGTGATTGACATCTCAAAGATTTAGCCACCTGTGAACAGAGTTTTAAATATAACCTTCTTGAATTAATTATGCATAATGCTCAAAATAGGTTTGGAAGGCACCTACTGAAGCAGAATTAAATCAGAAAGGAATGAGGTGGCCACAGAAACTGTTTACCTTTTGTAAAGCAGGCAGCTATCGGTATTTTTATAACCAAAAATAAAGATAAGCATAACTAAAATCACGTATCTTGTGCTAAATAAATCAGCTCACTAAATGTTAATGTATAAATGTCAAGTCAGTCAGCTGAATGTATAAAAATGATGCTTTTTTAATACTCATGAAGAGAGTTGTTAGGCAATCTCTTCTTTTTTTTTCCTGCCAATGTTATCATTCTAGTTGGTCCTAATTCTGGACTCCCTGAGAAAATGCAAATTAAACAAAAGATGTATTGTTTGCCTTCATGAGATCTACAATTTGCTGATGAGAAATCATAAATATTAAAGAAATGAAAACATAAAATGTATAAGTATTTAATTTAGATCTAAGTCATTCTCTTTTTTTTTTCAAAAATCAGATACAATGTAATAAAACCTTGAAAGAATATGTTCATTTGGATTCATATTTTTGTATGTTATTTTTCATAACATTATCACAAATGTATTTGACTTCATTGAATATTATCTTAGTTTTAACATATACATTTATTACTTGAAAACATTCTGCTCTTAAATAGTTCATAATGATACTTTTTATATCCTACAGGTATCCATATTCATTCAATATATATTTTATGAGCTTACTGCATGCAAGGCACTGTGCTAAGGATAAAAATTGATTAGGTTTTATGTCCTTCCACATATACAGTGGGATATCTCATCATTGAGTCACCAGTCATCTTCAAGAAATTTTTAAGTCATGTATTTTCTCACTTCTTTCCATTCCTCACTCTTTCCTATGCCTTCAAGTTTTTCCCTAAGAAAATAACCTCCAATTATTTTCTTCATCCTTGATATTGTACCTGAATTTTATTCTCATGTTACTAATTACATAAAACGTTTGCATTTAGACACCGTCCTCTAAGCTGATCCTCTTCCAGAACATCCTTGGCATTCTATGGCTCCATCCTTGACTATCACTCACCCTGTACTGTCAGGCACAGCCCTTCCACCAGATTTTCTGTGCTACTCAATAGGGACCTTTTGGTCTACTATGAGACCCTTACTCTCTACAACTCACAAGCCATGTTCATACTCTCTCCTTTGCTCCAGATGTTTCATGAGATGAAGCTTCATGTTACTAAAGGAAAAACTGCTTTTATAGCCAAATGTCAAGTCCTGCCCATCCTTCAAAGCCTGTATCAAGTTCCAAGAGCTGCTCTGGCTCTTTCATTGTATGTATAAAAATAAATCAATAAAAAAAGCAACACTCCCCTGCTTGGGGCCACATTCAACTGGGGTTCTGATACTCTCCTGGCTGGATTAATAATAATACTCAATATTTATGGAATGTGTATGTTTATGTGCCAGGCACTGGGCTAATCTTTTGCCTCCAATTCAACAAACAACTTATCAAGTGCCTAGAATATTCCAGAATATCCTAGGTGCTTCAGATGTAACAGCAAACAAAACATATTCTACTAGAGGGAGAGAGACACTGAACAACGACCAGTCATCCTAAACTGTTTTTGTTGTTAGTTAGCCGCTAAGTGATAGTCACTCAGCCGTGTCCGACTTTTTGCAACCCCATGGACTATAGTCCACGAGGCTCCTCTGTCCCTGGAATTTCCCAGGCAAGAATACTGAAGTGGGTTGCCATTTCCTTCTCCAGGAGATCTTCCCCATCCAGGGATGGAACTCGTGTCTCCTACATTGCACTTGGGCTTCCCAGGTGGCGCTGGGGGTAAAGACCCCACCTGCCAATGAAGGATACACAAGAGGTGCAGGTTCCATCCCTGGCTCCGGAAGATTCCCCTGGAGAAGGAAATGGCAACCCGCTCCAGGATTCTTGCCTGAAGAATTCCATGGACAGAGGAGCCTGGTGGGCTACAGTCCATAGAGTTGCAAAGAATTGGACACAACTGAAATGATTTAGCACACACTCCTGCCTTGTGGGTGGATTCTATACCACTGAGCCACCAGGGAAGCCTCACACTAAACTAGCAAATCATAAAATATGTTAGAACTTAACTGTTACGGGGACATAAAAAAGTAGAACAGAAGCCTTTGCAATTTAAAATATGGTGATCAAGGTAATTGTCATTGAAAAGGTGACAGTTAAGCAAACATCAAAGAGATGAGAAACTTAACCCTATTGATAGCTGAAAGAAGAGTATGTAAGGAAGAAAGAAAAGCCTAGAAAAATTTCCTAATGAGACAGCTTGCCTAGCATGCCCTAGAACAGCAAGGAAGCTGAAGTCTGCTGTAAAGAGTGCAAATGTGGAAAGAGTAGATGAGGTCATAAGGGTCAGGGGTGTTTTTCAGGCCAGAGTAAGGATTCTGACTTTGACTCTAAGTGAAATAGGCAACCTTAAAGGTTTTGGACAAAACTAAGATCTGTATTAGGATTTTAAAAGATCTCTCCAACTGCAGCATAGGCAGTAGAAATGAAGCCTTGAAAATGGCAGATGTTTCATGAGATGAGGCTTCACATTGCTAACTGGAAAATTGCTTTTATAGCCAAATTTCAAGTCCTTCACATCTTCCAAAGCCCATATCAAGTTCCAAGAGCTGCTCTGGCTCTCACATGAAATCTTATATTCTATTTGATGTCACATGGTTTCTCTCATATCTCTGTGTAGGTTTTTATGATTCAACTCCTTTGTGACTTGGGAAATAGGATCATATCTGTATCCCCAACACTGACTAGAATAAAAGTATTTATATTTAAAAATATTGATTGATTGATTTTCATTGGTATCTCATTTTGAAAGTAGTCTACAAATAATGCAAATGTAAAGTGAAAGTGTTAATCGCTCAGTCACGTCCAACTCTTCGCAACCCCATTGACTATAGCCCTCCAGACTCCTCTGTCCTTAGAGTTCTCCGGGCAAGAATACTGGAATGGGTAGCCATTCCCTTCTCCAGGGGATCTTCCTGACCCAGGGATTGAACTGAGATCTCCTGTATTGCAGGCAGATTCTTTACTATCTGAGCCACCAAAACAAATGTAAAGTTATTTCAAAATTCTGATATGGAAGAAAGACAAGATGATAACATGCCTGTGCTATATATGTAAATCTTGATAGCAAAAATAGGTGACACTGAGTTAAGGCATTTATTATGAAAGTAAGATTTCTCATGTTTATATAGTATACTAACGTTTACCTAGTCCTTTCACTCAAATTATTTAATTTGATCATTGTAATGCCCACAGTTTTTCTCACATTGATGCTTTCTTGATAAGACCAAAATTATCAAATAATGTCTACTGACAGATGCATAATGTATCAAGGGAAAAATCTATCCAAAGCTAAGTTTACATTCTGTACACTGTAACTTTAGGATTTCTAATTTATAAGATCTAGCGAAAAATGGAAAAAATAATTAAGAGCACATTCTGCTGACCTGAAAGTAGTGTTAGTTCTATGGTAAACAGTCCTACTTTCATCAGATATTTTCCACACAGGGATCTACACATACTCCTTCTCACAGGCGAATTAAGCTGACCTTTCTGTCTTCTTTCAGCACCTTGCCATTTGATGTGGATTTTAAATGTCATCTACTAGTACATCTTTTTTTTTCCCCTCAGTCACACAAAGACCATTAATCATGCTCATCTGTACCAACACTACACAGTCTTAACTCCTATGCATGCCTGCAGCTCCCATCCCACTGAGATAGAATTACCACCTCTAGCTTCTCAACCCTTCTTCAGATTTTCACTATGCATTCCTTCCATTGAACCTTAATATCTTAATGCAGCGCCCTCTCTATTATCTGTGCTAATGGCACATCAGGGTAAGTGAGAGCCACAGAAAACCTGTGACCTCAAGTTAGCCTTTGATCCTCCCCTCTACCGCCCTTTACATGAGTTGCTAATGAGCAGTGAAGTTGACAGATTGAAATGTCACCTCTTTCTGCCCTTTGATATAAGTGTTAATGAAAATGAATATGACAAGGGGCTGATGGGACATTAAGAAAAGAAAAATAAGGGCCTGCCTGACCTATAGGACAGTCAACTCTTCTTTCTAATTGAGTTTATTTCAGCTACTTCTCTTGCAAATGACCCTGTGAGTTGAGGTTGAATATTATACTCTTCTTATTTCTGACTTTGTGACCAAGTAACTTACTGAGTACTTCCAAGCCACAGATTTTCCTTCTATTGAGGTCAGTCAACTGAAATCTTCATGGAAATTTCAGTTCTCAAAAGTATAGGGCATAGTTTTCCATTTCAGATTTGCTCACTTTCAATTTCCTACTAATAAACCCATTAAAAAGGCAGAAAAGAATTACAAGTCATAACATAAAATCAAGATTCAAAGTCATCATATTTCCAGGAAGTGAGAGGCTTTCCTACTCATTGCATGATCAATGGATTTGACTTCAGAATCCCATGTGATGCCATATGTGTATTTTGCTAACATACCCATCCAGCTAAAAGCAAGTAGAGATAAAGGTTGTAGCCTAGTAACTTTCTTAATTCCTCACAGAGACTCAGAGGCCATTGCCACAAGAAACTCAGCAGCTAGTATTCAAAACTATATTTTTGGAAGCAAGCCTCTTCTGCCACCCATGCCTATTTTCCTACTTCTGTTCCGAGACTGTAATTTCTGGAAACCAACATAATAGAAAATTAGAGGTGAAGAGAGCTAGGAATAATACACTACCATGTGAAACTTCCAGCATTTCGCTTGTTAGAGTAATAACAACAGGCTACAGAAGCAGGAAGACCCGGCAATGGCATATACTGAGATAGAAGTATATGCCATTGTCCTGAAAGGGGTGCCATAATACTGAGATGGAGAGTTATGGTGCCCCATTCAGGACAAAACACCCTTAAATCCAAAGAACCACTCAAAGAGAAGCCTGGTAGAGGGTGGCGATTTGAAGAGAAGCTTTAAAACATCAACCTGTCTTTCACTTGAAGATCTGAGAAGGGGGTTTTATCAAAGCCTGAGTGGTCAGGGAAACAGGACAAGTGGAAACCACATACATTGCCTTATAGGCAATTAGAGTGATGTCACATCATTTCAGGGTGGGTGAATGGAAAGAAAATAACATGGAATCATGAAGATGTGGAGCCGCAGAAAAAATGGAAAATCAGCCTGAAAGACTGCAGTAAAAGCAAACTTTTTAAAATAATTAATTATGTAACCAGGAGATATTTTTAAAGTATTAATTATCAATAAAGTGTAAGATTTTATGACTTCTCTGAAATGGGAGAAAAAAGTCATGAAGAGATAATATGCAGATAAAAAGACAATATGTTGCAATGAAAAGGGATCTGAATGATGTAAAGAAAGACAGAAAGGACTTTAAAGTGTGAAATGAGAAAGAGGACAACACTAAAAGGAGCAGACAACAGAGATGCTGTCCCCAGTTGATAGATATTCCTAAGGAAGAGCTTAGAGCGTCTGAAAAAAATATAACAATGAAAAATATAATTGAAGAAAGAACCCCTGAACTGAAAAAAATTCTCTAAATGTCAGTTGAAGTGATTCATTTTAGTTCCCGAAAAATTACTGCAAATGGGCCCATACTTAGATACATGTTACTTTACTTCTAAATAAAATATTTCAAATATACAGAAAAGACTGAGCCAGTTGCATGATTTTTACTTTCTATTTTTTTAAGATATTATGAAATGTTTGTTTCTGTCTTTCAAATTTAACTGAAAGTCAATTTATCTTCAAATGACTGCTTTCTTTGAAAATGACATATTCCCATAATAAGTCCATTGCCCACGGATGGGAATCCATATTCTTGTCTGTGCAAAGGTGTGTTCATACTCAGTAACGGCAACAGCTACAAAATTACATTAATGGCAGTTGAGTTTATGGGGCATCTTGAGCGGGAGAAGCAAAGAAACTATGGAACTGTGAGAAGAGTGATGAAAGGAAGAGAAAACTGAGGGTCCAGGGAAACATGATGTCAAAAACAGTCAGCTAGTGATAGATTCATAAGGATTGTTAAGAATAGGGGTGTTTCTGTACTCCCCCAAAATGAGTACATATGTTTCTCAAAAACATAATCAAAAATGTTTATAGTACCATATCCATAATAACTCCAAATTGGAAACTACCCATCTGCCCATCAGCGATAGAATAGATAAATAAAAATGTGTTACATTCACATGAAGGAACACTACAAATATTCAAGTACAAATACAAAAATGATAAGGAGTAAACTATAATTTCAAGCAATGAGAATGAATCTCACAAGTATAGTTGTGAGCAAAAGAAGACAGATGCAAAAGAAAGCTTACTGTAGGATTCCTTTTATGTAAAGGTTAAAATAAGTTAAACTAATGTTGATGTTAAAAGTCAGGGTAGTGATTAGCCTTGGAGGGAGGGAGGTTGACTTGTAGGCAACACAGTAGGGGAATTTCAGAATCCTGGTCGTGTGCTGTGTCCTGATCTGGCCACCATTCACAACTGTGATCAGTTTGTGAAAGTTCATTGAGCCTTACACTGATAATTTACACATTTCCTGAATGATTGCTATATAATTAAAAAAAAAAAAAAGAAAAATAGTAGGGAGTTTTGTCTTTTTCTAACATTTTTGGGGGGAATATAGTTGCTTCCATAGGATGACAAAGAGTCTGAAGCAAGTTAGCACCCACATAGCTGCTTTAAATGTTGTGTTCATTTCTGCTGTACACCAAAGTGAATCCACCACACATATACATACATCCTCTCTTCTCTGAGTAGAGTTCCCTGTGCTATACAATCAGTTCTCATTAGTTACCTGCTTTACACACACTAGTGTGTGGGCTTCTCTTGTTGCCTCAAGAACTTGACCACCTTGTATGAACCACACTGGAAGTCAGGGCTCTATGTTCACCACATGGAGAGACAGAAGAGACAAGAGTATGGAGCAGACAGAAGAAGTGAGCTGCAGGAGGCAAGGCATGGGGATCCAAAATCAACCCAGGGAGGAAATTCTAGAGCCAAAGGACACAGGACACAGTCAAGTTCAGAAAATCCCCAGAGGTGTTCTATGTGGGAAAGAAGGAAGCTCACGTGTATTACAGAAAAAAAAAAAAATACCAGCAGAAAGAACTTGGTGGAAAACCCTCTAATTTCTTATTTAATCATAAAATTTGTTATAATTTTAATTGTTTTTTTTTTTAAATCAAAGACCTTCCTGGATATAATATCTAACTTGTGGTGACAATTTTTTATCCAGTGAGATAACTGATTTTTTTTTTAAGAAATATTGAAATTCCCTGAATTTTGAGGTGCTTTCGACTTGTTGCTGGCCTTCCCAGGTGGTGCTAGTGATAAAGAACCTGCCTGTCAAGGCAGGTGACATAAGAGACACAGGTTCCATCTCTAGGAAGGGAAGATACCTTGGAGAAGGGCATGGCAACCCACTCCAGTACTCTTCCCAGGAGAATCCCATGGACAGAGGAGCCTGGTGGGCTACAGTCCATAGGGTCGCAGAGTCGTATATGACTGAAGAAACTTAGCATACATGCACACAGACTTTTTGCTGTATTTATTGGGCTTTCTTTTCCTGGTATTGACCAACTCTGAATTATTGCCTAGCCCTCCCCAGTAAATTCTAGTTTTTTGTAGTAAATATACATAATATAAAATATACCATTTTTACCATTTTTGAATGTACAGTTTTGTACATTCACATTGTTCTGCAATTTTCACCACCATCCATCTCCAGAACTCTTTCATTTTCCTCCACTAGACACTAATTCCCCATTCCTCCTCCTTGCAACCACAATTCTTCTTCTTGTCTCTGTGAAGTTGACTATACCAAGTACCTCATGTAAATGGAATCACATGGTATTTGTCCTTTTCTGACTGACTGATTCACTTAGCCTTGTATCTTCAAGGTTCATCCATGTTGAACCATGTATCAGAATTTCCTTCCTTTTTAAGGTTAAATAATATTCTATTGTATGACTATATTATGTTTGTTTATTCATTCACCCTTTGATGGGAACTTGGTGGGAAAACTTCCACTTTTGGCTGTTGTGAATAATGCTGCTATGAACATGGGGTACAAATATCTATTCAAGTTCCTTCTTTCACTTCTTTCGGGTATAAACTCAGAAGTAGAATTGCTGGATCATATGGTTATTCTATGTTTATTCTTTGAGGAATAACCATAACATTTTCCACAGTGGCTGAACCATTTTATATATCCACCACAATTCAAAACATTCCTTGACATCCTTGACAATTCTTGTCATTTTATGATTTGTGTTTCATAGCCATTCTAATGGGTGTGAAGTTGTTAGTCTCATATTTTAAACAACATTAATTTTCAATAAGGCTTCCCTGGTGGCTCAGTGGTAAAGTATCTGCCTGCAATGCAGAAGACACAAGTTCAATCCCTGATTCAAGAAGATCTCCTAGAGAAAGAAATGGAAACCCACTCAAGTATTCTTGCCTGGGAAATCCCACAGAAAGAGGAGTCTGATAGTGTTACAGTCCATGGGGTTACAAAACAGTCGGACATGACTGAGCAACGAAACAGCAACAACATAACTTTTAATAATATCTATTCAGTTCAGTTCAGTCAATCAGTTGTGTCCAACTCTTTATGACCCCATGGACTGCAGCACACCAGGCCTCCCTATCCATCACCAACTCCCAGAGTTTACTCAAACTCGTGTCCATTGAGTCGGTGATGCCATCCAACCATCTCATCCTCTGCCATCCACTTCTCCTCCCACCTCAATCTTTCCCAGAATCAGGGTCTTTTCCAGTGAGTCAGTTCTTTGCATCAGGTGGCCAAAGTATTGGAGTTTCAGCTTCAACATCAGTCCTTCCAATGAATATTCAGGACTGATTTCCTTTAGGATGGACTGGTTGGATCTCCTTGCAGTCCAAGGGACCCTCAAGAGTCTTCTTCAACATCACAGTTCAAAAGCATCAATTCTTTGACACTCAGCTTTCTTTATAGTCCAATTTTCACATTCATACATGATGACTAGAAAAACCATAGCTTTGACTAGACCAATCTTTGTTGGCAAAGTAATGTCTCTGCTTTTTAATATGCTGTCTAGGTTGGTCATAGCTTTTCTTCCAATGAGCAAGCACCTTTTAATTTCATGTCTGCAGTCACCATCTGCAGTGATTTTGGAGCCCCCAGAAATAAAGTCTGTCACTGTTCCCATTGTTTCCTCATCTATTTGCCATGAAGGGATGGGACCAGATGCTATGATCTTAGTTTTCTGAATGTTGAGTTTTAAGTCAACTTTTTCACTCTCCTCTTTCACTTTCATCAAGAGGCTCTTTAGTTCTTCACTTTCTGCCATAAGGGTGGTGTCATCTGCATATCTGAGGTTATTGATATTTCTCCCGGCAATCTTGATTCCAGCTTGTGCTTCATCCAGCCCAGCATATTCAGTAGGTCTGAATATTAACCAGATCTCTCACAAGAGGGCTGACAATTTTTTAACTATGAAATTTTATATTTAATTTTAATTGAAGCTACCTTAACAACATGCCACATTTACCTCACCACAGTTACTAGATCAAATCTACCAATGAGTTCACCATGCCTGAGCTAGCAGAAAAACACGTTTATGTTTATCAGATATCAAGGTCACTGCAGAATCAGTGCCAGAATTCTCAACTTGTTAATCTCGTTCAATAGCCAAATATATTCAAGGTAAAATAAAGCCAACAAAATTCTAATGTCTCCCTCCTGTGACATGAGAAAACTCCAATGCAAACCTTATGACTATTTTATAATTAAGACATTTCTCCACTTGCTACCATCATTCATTTTTTACTCTTTTCCTGAACTCTTTCCAAAGACAAAGTCTCAAATTTTGCCTTCTTTCCAATCTGAACCCAAATTGTTTTGAACTAGAGGAAGGATACTGTGCCAAAACTGAATTAAGGGATTAGCCTTTAAGGAAACTAAAACATCACTGGAATAAACTTAAAAGATGGTTATCACCTCATTTATTGGGGGTGGCCAAAAAGTTCATTTGGGTTT
Source organism: Bos indicus (assembly GCF_029378745.1). Taxonomy (NCBI): domain Eukaryota; kingdom Metazoa; phylum Chordata; class Mammalia; order Artiodactyla; family Bovidae; genus Bos; species Bos indicus. The sequence goes on from NC_091768.1 coordinate 50,114,471, forward strand.
TTCTGTAAGATATTATGGAAAAGCCCAAACCAACTTTTTGGCCAACCCAGTAGTTAGTTTCTTCATACACATACTTCAAGAAACAGCAAACTGTAAATTGATTTCTTTCCTGCTATAAGTATGGTGGCGATGGCACCTTGAGTTTGGGAAGGAAGGCAGTGGCACTAAACTACTTTTGTTGAAATTGGGCAAGTCATTGGCTACGAGCTATGGTGTTAATGCTGAGACTCTCAGTACTCAGCCTGATATTGGCTGAAGTCAATAGCTGCAGTTATTTGAAATTCTAAAGCCAAATCACATATATAATATTAAGATATTTACTGGTAATTTATTATAATTTATCATGTAAACTAACTTTTAGTCTTTACCACCCTTCCTTAGAAGTTTTTAAAAAAACCTCAATAAACTAGAGCTAAAAAAACATAGAAAAATGTTTTACATAATGAAAGCCAGAGAAAATGAGTTTTAGACATCAATGGAATTTGAAAACAAATCCCTAAATAAGGTCATGAAACACATTATGTTAGAGTTCATCAGGAAAGAGACAGCACACCTAATCTTATAGAATTTGATAGAAGGAATATCTAGAAATTTGTGAACAGGGACTAAGGAAGCCAAAAAGAGATGGTGCCATTCAGTGAGCCCTCACCACTCCCAGACCTGCAAGGGCAATGGAGAAAGAGTGGTTTCCAGAACCCATTGGAAACAAGAAGTCAATTTGCAGAGAGGGACCTAGAGGAATACATACACCAGTCTTTCCTCCTGGCCTCCCGTCACCCAATTGTCTGCATCTAATTGAAAGCAAGAGGACAAGTGTGTCCACAAATGCAGCCCTAGAGCCTCCTGTAGCAAAGAAAAAGGTGAAGAGTGGTGAGTGGTCAGTCGCTCTGTCATATCTGACTCTTTGAGATCCCATGAACTGCAGCATGCCAGGCTTCCCTGTCCTTCATCATGTCCCCCAGAGTTTGCTCAAACTCATGTCCATTGAGTCAATGATGCCATCCAACCATCTCATCCTCTGTCACCCCCTTCTCCTCCTGCCCTTCATCTTTCCCAGCATCAGGGTCTTTTCCAATGAGTTGGCTCTTCATATCAGGTAGCCAAAGTATTGGAGCTTCAACTTCAGCACCAGTCCTTCCAATGAATATTCACAGTTGATTTCCTTTAGGATTGACTGGTTTGATATCCTTGCTGTCTGGGGGACTCTCAAGAGTTTTCCCCAGCATCACAGTTCAAAAACATCAATTTTTCAGCACTCAGCCTTCTTTATGGTCCAGCTCTCACATCCATACATGACTACTGGAAAAACCATAGCTTTGATATGCAGACCTTTGTCACCAAAGTGATGTCTCTGCTTTTCAATACGCTGTCATTGCTTTCCTTCTAAGGAAAAAGTGAGTGGATGTGGAGGGGCAAACTCAGAAAAGCCAGCAGACTGTGTGATTAACAGTATCCAGCTAGGGGTAATAGAAATATGGAGAAGAAAGACTATTCTAAATATATATTTTAAAGTATGTATTTAAAAAGTACATTTTATATTCAGTGACTATACTAAATCTTGAATTTTCAACATAAAGATTTATAACTTTTATTAATTGAAAATCCATTTTTCCTCCCAACAGTAAACCAATATGAAGCCAATAGTAAGATAATTAGTGAGAAGCGGTGCCAGCTATCATTCTGAAACAGAGGAGGGCCCTATAGTCCTTCCCCTCCATGTACCCCATCTGCCTTTTGTCTGTAGAAAAACTGTAGCCCAAAGAATAAATTTAATCAGAGAAGAGAGAAAATGCAGAAGCAAAGGAAAGCAGTCAAAAGGACCAACGATAATCATTTAGTCATTAAGCTAAGTCAAGGACCTGCAGTTTCTCCTCAAAGGCACTCGATAATGTCCTGAGCCACATCCTTTGAACTGTTTTGAGGATACTGAAACCTTCACCAGGTGGAAGAAGTTAACTACATGATGACCAGAACATAGCCATGACATAAGGTACCACAATTCTGAGAAATGGCCTCAAAGAAATGGGAACAAACCACCCCTGGGACTGAAGATTAACTGTATTGAAGACAATCAAGATGAGTGATCAGACCATTGCATGATCAATTTCAGAGCAAACTCTGCTGTTTCTGCATGTAGCCCCCTCCTCCCACTTATACACCCCTGAAACTCTCCTTTACCTGAAACTAAAACTCCAGGTGATGGTGAAGGACAGGGAAGACTGGTGTGCTGCAGTCTATGGGGTCACAGAGTCGGACATGACTCAGCGACTGAACAAGAACAACAAGACATTGTAAATCAACTATACTCCAATAAAAATATTAATATAAATAAATAAAATAAGAGCTCTTTTCCACTGATTGTCAGCTGTGGGGAGTTGGCCTTTGGGCACGTCTTCCCTCTCCCCTGGTTGCATACACAGGTATGCAGGATTAGACAATATACAGAAATTTATCAGAAATAACAATATGTAAAAATGTGTAATATGAGTAATGTGCTTGCTTTTTTGGATACTAGAAAACACAGCCTTAAAATTTAAGGAAAGGGAGTGGGTAACCTTGAGAACATAATTTCTATTAGGGTGATGTTTAAATTCAAGATAGTGTCTAAAAAATATATGAACAGGTAAGTTTATCAGTATGGAGCTTTATACCAGGTGCTTCTCTGAAACTGTGACTCAGTTTCAGTGTCACACTATTCTGTGTGTGAAAAAAGCACTATTCTGTGAATACAAAATTTTATGCTCTTAGCACACATGAAGTGTTTTCAAAGGTACTCAACTCTACTCAAAGGCTTTATACGCTATTTTTCACACACATCTAGCTCTGCCTAAATGATTTTATGTTAAATGCTTTAAATTAAATGTTTCAGATCTCAAAAAGTCATTAGTAAAAATAACTTGTTGACACTGTGATTGATATTAATAGTCTCTACCATAAATAATTAATTTATGTTATTAGAGTTAAAACCATAGATTTGACTTTTAAGGGTTATAATGGTAAAACTGCCCATACCACCTAGAGAGGACTAGAGGGACCTATAATTTCAGCAAAGCCCAATCAGACTGCAGGCAGGCAGTAAGACCAGCAGAGTGGCTGGGGGCCATGGGGACACCCCTGTGATCTCCATAGTTGACATCTGAAGCTTCTTTCTCCTCCTCTGGGTTCTATCCTTCTGCTGGAGTTCTCCTCTGACTTCTGTCCAGTCCCTTAGCTTCTCTATTCCCATGGCATCTCTTTCTTAGTCAGTCCAGTCCTTGACACTACCAGGATGCCTTTCCTAAGTGTATGGCATTTTGGAGTAAACTTGCATGTTTCAGATATAAATAGGTTTCAGGAAACACTTAGGCTTCCCTGGTGGCTTAGCACTGAAGAATCCATCTGCAATGCAGGAGACAATGAAGTTCCAGGTTGGATCCCCTGGAGGAGGAGGGCATGGCAACCCATCCAGTATTCTTGCCTAGAGAATCCCATGGACAGAAAAGCCTGATGGGCTACAGTCCACAGGGTTGCAAAGCATCAGACACGACTGAAGCAACTGAGCATGCACAAGAAACACGGAATAGAATTAACTCAGGTTATCTAGAACAGTGATGCTCTTCTGAGGACACTGTCTTCCCAGTTTGTCTTATTTCATTTCAGTAAAAGAGAGCCCCACCCTGCATCCCAGTAGAACCTTCTTTTTCTTTCTTCATTCATCTCCCTGACTCCCTCACCCTGGATCTCTCCTGTTCTTCCTCCTTCCTTGCTTGTCCTATGTTTTCCCAGAGAAATCATTATCCATTGTCCCCTAGACCTGAGTTAGGACATCATCAATGGGAAATTTCCAACCAAAGAATTTCTTTGCCATCATATAAAACAATGTGACCATTTCTTGATCTTTTTACACAGGGCTGAATGCCATCTAGGGTTTCTACTCTTTACTCAAGCACGCCTTCTAAGAGAATAATATGTAAAGAGACCTTTGGGAGTCCATGAGGATATTCCCAGTTCTTAGCAGGAGAGCCATAGGAACTCTTTTCTTGACAGGAAAGCAACTGTAGATCCTTAAAATTTCTTCTAAATTTCAGAATCCTCATTAAAAGGGTGAATATTTCATAAATTCTCCTGGTTGAATATTCTTCTATTGTTAAAATAAGTTCCAGGATATTTGAATCATCTTTTCAATAATATATTATTAACTTTTCCACCCACATCGAAGTAAGGTGAGAGTCTACTCTTCCTAGAAACTAATTAAAATATTAAAATGATGTTATCATCATAAGAAGAATCCCAGTGAGAAGCCCTTAGACATCGCCATGTCATTTTATGGCAAGTAGGTCCAATTTAAATATATCTGTATAACATGAGTCCGAGGCAAGATTGAACTGGAACCAGATATTTATAAACAGATTAAAGTCTCAAAAGTCATTCCTAAGCCATTTTGTTAAAAATATTTTTACAAGCATCCACTCATCCCACCTGTTGGGCAGAACTGACACACTTCTGCTCTGGTAGCAAATTTCCTCATATCTGTAGAAACTCATAAATGAGAAGTTCATAGGTCTGGGAGATTCCTTACTGAAGAGAAGGAATTGTAACCAAACCATCATCAAACCCTACAATCAAATACAATCAACAGCACTCTGTGGAATCATCTGACTTTTAAAACATGAATAGTGGCTTAGCCTGTACTCCAAAAAAGACCAAGTTTCAGACAAAATGTCCATATGGTAGAATTGATACTACCACCCTGTTTCTGAACTCACTCCCAAATAGAGCCCCAAATAAAGTTAGGACCATAGAGATGGTTGAAAGTGTTTCCAGCCATCTGTTTGTTTCAGAGATGTGTGAACTTAGGATCAGAGAAACACAGCCCTGGGCCCAGGTAGCCCAGGAAGTGGGAGATGAGAGTCCCAGCCCACTAAAAGGGGTGATACTCTTTCCCACTCATGTAAGAGTCACAAGGAGAGTCAGGAGATTTAAGATCACAGTGCTTTTAGCTTGCTTGTTACCAAGTCTTTGTTCAATCTAACTTGTGATACTAAAGTCTTGTTTGTAGAGGACTTCAGTTATTTCAGAAATCAAAATAAATTGTAGGAATATTTAAAAGGAAGATCCAGACTTAAAGACATTTCTTAAGTTCCATGATCCAAGGAAAGACCTGAGTGTTTGAAATTGTATATTCCCCTTCTTTTTCACAGTGTCACTCCTTTCTCTAAATGACATTTCATCTGACAGTTATAAGCCCCCTTCTCGCCAGTTTCTCCCTTACATGTTACATTCTAAATCCTCTGTGGTAGAACAGACAAGACATTCTGAGCTGAGGGCTTCTCCACCACATCTGCTCCCATTAATCTCTGGTCTGCCTCACATCCATGTGTGAGTGACGACAAAAACAAAGGCAGGCCTGCGGCTGGAAGGGGAGTACAGCTGAGGACTTGGGTTACTTGTCTCTCTTTGATGTCCGTGGTTAACAGAAATGTAACTGTCCTACCTCTTGGATTTGCCTCTGTTCACAACTGAAGTGTTCCTTCGCTCCATAATCGACTTTCCTCTGCTGCCTGGTTCTTTACCCTGCTGTCCTCTTTGACAACAACACATCCCAGAGGAAAATGGCCAAGAACTCCCCAGAGTGGACGTGGGATCAGCTCCTCCACAACAGGATGGAAGGAGGGGGAGCCCACTGGGTATGTGGGCTGAATGGGCGGCACATTCTGACTTTTTCTAGGCAGATGACAGAGTCCAAGGGGAGCCCATCTATCTAGTGGGTTGAGCAAAGTGACATGGCAGCAGCTGTACTGAGACCCCCTGAGGCTGTAGCTGTGCTCAGGACAAGCTGGTGGCAACCACATGGCTCATGATGGTCCAGTGATTGGCAGCTTGGGTCCATAGTCCAGCCAGTAGCTGGAATAAAGAGGACATTTCCAGCCCAAGGAAGATAGGAGGCAGGATGGGACTTGGGTCTGGGCCTTGAAAAACTTCCAGGGGCATCATTTAAATTTCATTCTTTGCAACCAGCCAAACCAGGGTAGAACCTAATGAAAAAGAAAAGACTGAGGGACTGGACAAGCACAGTAGGCCATAATACAGTCTGATTTAAGTTTGAAGGGATCATTCTGCCTCTGTGGAATGCAGCCATCAGGAATCTTTGTAAGAGACCCAAAAAAGACCTGAAGAGAATTGATTAGTTAACTTTACTGAAAAGTTCAGGGGAAGAAAGGGCTTTAGGCAGAGTTTGATAGAGTATGTTACTCCATTTCTCTGAGATTCTGACAGCTCTGCCTTCCAGTGTGGTGGCTTCATCCTAGGCTGACTAGTTAGGATGACTGCCAGTCCACACACCCCCATGTTACCTCCTTCCTACAGGGGGAGAGAGCAGGATGGCTTCTACCAACCTTAGGACAAATGCTCTGAGCTTTAAGCTTACTGGACCATCTTGAACCAGTCCCTTGGCCAGATAGGTGTGGGGGCTGACTAGATCAGTCCTGGGTTGTCCAAACCAATTATTGTCATAACACGTCTTGCATTTTCCTGGTAGGCTTTAAATCATCAGGACTTGCGCTGGGGGTGGGGGTAGGGTGAGTCCCACACAAACCACACAGCTGTCACAGTAGAGAGAGGTGATTGGGATTGGTCAAGACAACCACCTTATCCACTACACGGAGGAAGAGAGAAGAGAGCAGAACTAGACAGAATACTTTTGACATCATTGTGGAGTTAAGAGAGGAGAGGGAGTTGGCCTGAGATGTGGCAGGTGGCGCTAGTGGTAAAGAACCTGCCTGCCGATATAGGAGAAGCAGGAGTGCAACCCTTTGGGTCAAGAACAGCCATGATACATGTTGTAGCACTTTCATACCCATTCATTCTGCAATTCTGGGAAATGAACACAGGGGATATTTTTATTCCCTCTCTGCTTAGGTGAAGAGACTGATCCAACACTATTTGGTGCCAGAAGGGATACATTTTATCTAACTATGTAAATGTATGCAACTGGGTGAGACTTCCAAGTAAACAAAGAAATTGGGTAATTTTAATTTTCTTCACTCTCTAACAACAGCATAAGGGGTGAGGTAGTTACTTTGTGATGATGCTGTAGAGAAGGATGAGCATCTAAGTGGCATCCTAATTATCATAAAATCCCTCTAAGGATCCCCAGGTTTCCATCTGCAGAGGACACTGGAGGAGGCAGCACTCGGAGGTGGATGGCTCTGAATGCTAATGGAGCTATTGTTCTCTCCCGTATATGTCCAGGGATTCGTCTGCCCGAAGGGAGGTGCCAGGGAGCCACACACTCCTGCTGTCTTTCAAGGTCAGCTCTAAGGTCATGTTATTCTCCTCCAGGCTGGCACAGCTTCTCTTCTCACCCTGCAGGGCCCCATGCTGTCATCTGTCAAGAGCTCCCTCTAAATTTCAATGCAGATGAAATGCACCCAGACCATGTGTGACAGCAGTTTGAAAACAGTTATACGCGCGAAAGAAATTTCAGCTCATTTGGGCAAAAGGCATTTCTTCAGCACCTAACATCTTCTGCACAAAATGTTAAAAGACAGTTGATTTAAGGCCATGGATATGAAGCATTTAAAACAAAATGTTATATTCCCAAAAGGTAATGCCTCTGTGTATATATACATATGCACACACACATATATATAGCAAAAACCAATGGAAAGTGGAAAACCATATATCAATGTGTTTCCCTTATTTATACCATTAGAAAATAATATCTCCCAAAGCAAGAACCACACCAGCTATGTTATCTTTATCTTTGCTTGGCACCTAGTGTAGTAAAACCAGACAAATGCTATTCACTGATTCAATACAAGTCAGTGTGTTTAAATGAAAGTAGAATTGATTTAGATTGATGCCTATGCCTGCTTTATTCTCTGCCCCCCCCCCCCCAAAAAAACCTGCAATTATCTGCCAAGAGTGACCAAAACAAATGATATTGTGTAGGAAGATTGACTAAAATTTAAAAAACCTCTTTATCACCATATTGGGCTATTAATTAGCATAAATCCTAATTAGCATGTGCAACAGGTCATGTTATTCCAAATGTGCACAGGAGTAATGTTTGTTGAAAACAAAGTAAGAATGATGTACTTTAAGTGTATGAAATATTTCTTTTCAAATCTAGTTCCTGTGCTTCAAAAATTACTTAGTGGGAATTTTATCTAACATTTTTTTGAAAAGAAGTTATCAACAGATTCTGAATGATTACTTCTTCATTAAAATATCTGATTGTTTTTTTCCTTTACTGTATGGAAAAGAGCCCCTCTGTTGTATATGTTGAATGAAACCTTTCCACATCATGACTAGCATTTATGCCTAAAAGTCCTGTTCTCTAAGACATCCTGGTCAAATAAAAGGGACCTAGGCCACATGTTCTTAATTCACTTTATAACATTTTAAAAACTGAAGAGTAGACAATTCTAGAATGTAGAACATTCTGTTCTACAGACTCTTCAAAAAAGTCAATAATGTAAAAAATGAACTAAAGAAGCCAATGAACTGTTCTAGATTAAAAGATGTAAAAGCAACACAGACACATGCTGTGCATGAAGTTTCATTAGATGCAGGAATTTTTAAAAGGCTACGCAATAAATTGTTTGGGGGACTGCCGGGGTCCAGCCCCGGCTGATCCAGGGTATTCGAAGGAGAGACGGCGTAGGCGAAGATCAGGAAACAATTGCTTAATTAAACGTTAATTAAGGATATAAAGAGTAATAGAATAAGGATAGCTCAGTAGGAAAGTTCAGTGGAGAAAAGAGGCTGAATTAAGGATAGCTCAGTGAGGAAATTCAGTGGAGAAAAGAGGCTGAATAATTCAGCCAGAAGGTAAGAGAAAGAACGACGAGGTGAGACCAAGTTTTGTTGAACAAGGCCCGCACTTTATTTTCCAAAGTAGTTTTTAAACCTTAACTTATGCATAGAGGATAATGGGGAAAGGGGTAGAGTCATTCAGCAAGCCAGGCTTTCTTCCTGCAAACTTATCATATGCAAAAGCTTAGGTGATTTGCATCATCTTCTGGCCTGGAGGCCTGTTAACATTTTAAGACCCTTTCTTCAGAAAACTTATTTTTCTCTAAAGGTGATTGGTCAGGAGCCACCCTCCAAAAGCATTAGATAAAGTTGCATTCCTACAGAGCAAAGGTGTGGTGGGCTATAACAAGAAAAAGAATTAACTCAAGGGTCCCAGGTTACAAACATTAAAGCTACTACTTACACCAATTATATTAATCAATACACTGCCAGGGACACAGCAGGTAAGGGATATGGAAACTTAGCAGCAAACATTGGCCCAACAAGTGAAAATCCCTTCACCAATACAATTTCTAATCAATCTTTTAACTACTCAAAAGAATCTGTGTTTAGACAGTTTAGAACATCTCCTGCCTCTCACAGTTGGGAGGCTCTGAACAATCACATGTGGCCAGAAAAACCTATTCAGGCAGGCTAGAGGATTTCCAAAGGAGTTTGTAGGTTAAACACTGTCACACCCAGGAATTATTAACTGGAACTGTAAGCTAACTCTTTTTTTCAGAGAGAGGTAGTGGGAGACAGCCCCCCGTAAAGTCAGAGGTGTAGGTGAAAGCACAAAGCAGAAAGTAGGCAGACTCTGGTTTTGGGGGTAGATGCTCGAGAATTTCCAGGGGGACTCCTGAGGCTCGATCCCGCCTTTGCGTATGCCGAGCCTCCTTCCTCATGACCTTTGCCATGGGCGGAGTTCCTCACGCTGGCTCCCGGCAGTGATAGAATTCCAGTTGAGCTATTCCAGATCCTGAAAGATGATGCTGTGGAAAGTGCTGCACTCAATATGCAATATGCACTCAATATGCAATATGCCGACTCCCGGCAGGGGACAGTTGGGAAACTGTGACTACATTTTCCACTAGGGAATTATTATTCATTTTTTGGTGAAAGAAATACGAGTATTTATTATATTGTTCTTTCAACTTTATTGTAGGTTTAAAAACTTCAAAACAAAAAAGAAAAACTTCAAAAAAGAACCTTTCAAAACTTCAAAAAACTTCCCTGGCAGTCCAGTGGTTAAAATTCTCTGCTCCCAATGCAGGGGGCACAGCTTTGATCCCTGGTCAGTGAACTAGGATCCTGCATGCCATGCCGCTGCTGCTAAGTCGCTTCAGTCGTGTCCGACTCTGTGCAACCCCATAGACGGCAGCCCACCAGGCTCCCCCGTCCATGGGATTTTCCAGGCAAGAGTACTTGAGTGGGATGCCATTGCCTTCTCCACATGCCATGAGGTGCAGCCAAAAATTCAGTTCAGTTCAGTTACTCAGTCGTGTCCAACTCTTTGTGACCCCAAGAACTGCAGGACGCCAGGCTTCCCTGTCCATCACCGACTCTTGCTGCTTACTCAAACTGATGTCCATCAAGTCGGTGATGCCATCCAACCATCTCATCCTCTGTTGACTCCTTCTCCTCCCATCTTCAATCTTTTCAGCATCAGGGTCTTTTCCAAGGAGTCAGTTCTTCGCATCAGGTGGCCAAAGTATTGGAGTTTCAGCTTGAACATCAGTCCTTCCAATGAATATTCAGGACTGATTTCCTTTAGGATGGACTGGTTGGATCTCCTTGCAGTCCAAGGGACTCTCAAGAGTCTTATCCAAGTACAGTTTAAAAGCATCAATTCTTCTGCACTCAGCTTTCTTTATAGTGCAACTGTCACATCCATACGTGACTATTGGAAAAACCATAGTCTTGACTAGACAGACCTTTGTTGGCAAAGCAATGTCTCTGCTTTTTAATATGCTGTCTAGGTTGGTCATAGCTTTTCTTCCAAGGAGGAAGCATCTTTTAATTTCATGGCTGCAGTCACCATCTGCAGTGATTTTGGAGCCCAAAAAAATAGTCTGTCACTGTTTCCATTGTTTCCCCATCTACTTGCCATGAAGTGATGAGACCAGATGCCATGATCCTAGTTTTCTGAATGTTGAGTTTTAAGCCAAATTTTTCACTCTCCTCTTTCATTTTCATCAGAAAACTCTTCAGTTCTTCTTTGCTTTCTGCCATAAGGGTGGTGTCATCTGCGTATCTGAGGTTATTGATATCTCTCCCGGCAATCTTGATTGCAACTTGTGCTTCATCCAGCCCAGCATTTCACATGATGTACTCTGCATATAAGTTAAATGAGCATGGTAACAATATACAGCCTTGACATACTCCTTTCCTGATTTGGAACCAGTTTGTTGTTCCTTGTCCAATTCTAATTATTGCTTCTTGACCTGCATACAGATTTTTCAGGATAGGTCAGGTGGTCTGGTATTTCAATCTCTTGAAGCCAAAAATTAAAAAATAAAATTACAACTTAGAAATAAAAATTTGAGGAGATAGGAACCCAAGGAGGAGGGAGTGAGTGTTCCTCAAGAAATTAAAAATAGAACTACCATGTGTGTGTGCTCAGTCTCTCAGTTGTCTCCAATGCTTTGTGACCCTATAGACTGTAGCCCACCAGGCTCCTCTGTCCATGGGATTCTCCAGGCAAGAATACTGGAGTGGATTGCATGCCCTCCTGCAGGCCATCTGCCCAACCCAGTGATAGAACCCACATCTCTTATGTCTCCTGCATTGGCAGGTGGGTTCTTTAGCAGTAGCACCACCTGGGACACCCCCACAAATGCTGAGGTACCCAATAGACACAGAGTCAATTATAGCAAATATTCTCAATTTCAATGTTTTTTATTTGAAATATGTAAATATTGTCACAGGCACTGTTTCTTGCTCCCATTCAGAGTACAGCTCTTTGACAAATGATTTTTTAAGGAAAAAGAAAAACTTGTGTAAAGTAGCCTCTATTTATTATTCTTCTGAACATTTGCCAAATATCTAAATACTGTGAAATCTAAGTTTTCTCAATATCTGCAGTTACAGTTGACAATATAAATTTATCCAATATATCTAAAATCTATCCAAAAAATAGGAGCTCCATGAAAATATTCTTTCTGCAAGTCAAGTTATTTAAAATCTCAACTATAAATTTCAGAAATAATACCTGCACATACTATTTGAGTTCTTCATAGTGTCTTCAATTTCTCTTTGGTTTTATAGGAATGAATTTCAGTGTCTTCCATGTTACAGGATCTTTAAAATAAACTTTCTCTTTTAGAGTAATTTTAGATATACCAGAAATCGCAAGGGTAGTCCACAGAGTTCCTGTATACTCTTTGCCTTGTTTCCCCTACTGTTAACATCTCACATAACTGTGGTATATTAATAACTGCATTACCATCTTCATTCAGGCTGCTGTAACAAATGACCATTGACTGGGGACTTTAACATCAAACATTATGTCTCATATTTCTGAAAGCTGAAATCAGAGATCAGGGACCAGCATGGTTGCATTCTGGTAAGAACCCTCTTCTGGGTTGCAGAGGGCTGACTTCTTATATCCTCATGGGGTGGAAAGAAAGCTAGCTAGCTCTCTGATCTCCTCTAATAAGGGCACTAATCCCATTCATGAGGGCTCCATCCTCCTGACCTAATCACCTCCCAAAGCCCCCACCACAAATACCATCACATTGGGATTAATATTTCAACATATGAATCAGAGGGGGGAGACATAAGCATTTAATCATAACAATTACTAAATGCCATCCTTTATTGAGATTTCATTCATTTTCCCTAATGTCCTTTTTCTGCTCCAGGGTATTACTAGAATTACATTAAATTACGACATTACATTTAGTTGTCATGTCTCCCAGCCACCTCTAGTCTATGAATTTCTCAGTCTGTGTTTTTAATGACCTTGACAGTCTTGAAGTCCTGGTAATATATTTTATAAAATAGCCCTCAATTTTCATTTGCTTGATGTTTTTCTTATGAGAACCCTGGGATTATGGGTTCGAAGGAAGAATGTCACAGATGTGAAGTGCCTCTCCCATCACACAGTAGCAGAGGGCACATGACATCAGCATGACATCACTAATTAGGTTAATTCTGATCACTTTCTTAAGGTAGTGTTAGCCAGATTTCTCTACTATAAAGTTATTTTTTTTGTTTGTTTTTACATTTTATTCTTTGGAAGCAAGTCACTAAGTTCAGTCTATACTCAAGAAGGAAAGAATTAAGCTCCAATTCTTAGGGAAGCAGCCTGTTATTTACATACAATATTTGGTCCTCTGTAAGGAAGATTGTGTCCCTTTCCCCAATCTGTCTATTCTTTAAAAATATGTGGGTCACCCCGATGGCTCAGCAGTAAAGAATCTGCCTGCAAAGACAGGAGATGCAAGTTCAATCCCTGATGCAGGAAGATCCCCTAGAAAAGGAAATGGCAAACCACTCCAGTATTTTTGCCTGGGAAATCCCATGGACGTTGGAGCTTGGTGGGCTATAGTCCATGAGGTCACAAAGAGTTAGATATGACTGAACATTCACACACAAAAAAATCTGTGTGTGGTGGGGGGGATGCAAAATCAACTGTAAACCCATAATCAATCTATTTGTCCATGTAGTAACAAAAACATCAGTTGTGAAACCATGTATTGAGTTGCAATTATTCAAAAGAAAGACTGCACCCAGCTCCCAGATTTTGGTTTCTAAGTAACATTCTCCAAACTATCAATATATTTATAAATATAGAAATATATATATAAATATAGTGTAGACAAGACTTTTAAGGAGCATTACTATGAAAGAAAGAAGATAGGTATTAGCTTGATGTGATCAAAGCAAAGGTTTGAATTGCTGTTTTAAAATAGGAAATGGAAAATAAGCACACATAAATTTCAATTAGAAAGAATAAACAGAGAAGGAGCATTTGATGGTGCCAGGAAGACAAAGGAAACTGATGGATTCAAGCCTCCATTGAGACAGAAGGGCATGAGGCCCAGGGTATGTGGAAGAATGAGGCTCAGAGAACAGAAGGGAAGCAATGCCATTAGGACAAGAGTTTCAAATGTCAGGATGGCTGCAAGAAGTCGAAAGAGTCAATTCCTGATCTTTTCTATTTTCTCTGTGAACTAGGAGATGCTTCCAGGAAAGAATTGAAAGAATTGAAAAAGCTACCAGGGAGAATATGCTGCTGCTGCTGCTGCTGCTAAGTTGCTTCAGTCGTGTCCGAGTCATAGAGACCCCATGGACTGCAGCCCACCAGGCTCCTCCATCCATGGGATTTTCCAGGCAAGAGTACTCGAGTGGGGTGCCATTGCCTTCTCCGACTAGAATATAAGTTGACTAGAATATGAGTCAACTAATAATTGAAAAAAGACCACTGGGCAGTGTGAGGGCCCATTTGCTGGGTAAAGCCTCTGTTCGTACTTGCCATTGCCTTCTCCGACTAGAATATAAGTTGACTAGAATATGAGTCAACTAATAATTGAAAAAAGACCACTGGGCAGTGTGAGGGCCCATTTGCTGGGTAAAGCCTCTGTTCGTACTTAGTGAAGACAGTCAGGGTAGGCTGCTCATCCCAGGGATGCGCTCAGACTCTAAACATGGGGAAAGTAGAGAGTTGGATTGATCTCAGCATGGGGTTTCTTTAAGTGGGTCCTGTATTGTTCAAGGTAAAGATTAAGCAGCTATGACAAAAAGACCCCAACACACAATGGCTTACATACAATACAAATTTATTTCTTTTGCAGCTGTCTTCTGAAAAAAATGCACAATATGAGAGTTGTGAGTCAAGTTTTATTGGGGGCAAAATGAGAACTATAGCCCGGGAGGCAGCATTTCAGATAGCTTTGAGAAACTGCACCAAAGAAGTAGGGGGGGGAAGGTCAGTATATATGAGATTGTGGTGAAGGGGGAGTACACGCAATCAAGAGCACATTCTTTCAGAAGATAATTGCTAGTCTCATGAAGGTTGCCGCTAGTCACCAAGAGCAAACATCACATGAAAGATTTTAGTGCTTTTCTAGATAAGAGGAGATGCAAAAAATGGACTCATAAAATCTTCCCCGGAAAATATCTAACAGTCTGAAGGCCTGTTCTGCCAGTTTTTCCCAGAACACAGACTACCTCACTCCTGATCTCCACTCTGAATTCTTTTCAGGATGTGTTCAAGGTCAGCAATGGCAGCAGCTTATGACTTACTTCTTCTAGAGGTAGGTGGCAAATGTCAACCTTTAGTGTGACATACCTCATAATCACAGGTCCAGGAGGCTCTGGCCCATGAGTTTAGGTTGAGCATAGGTTCCCCCCTTCCTGTCCTCATCTGTGCAGTCTAAGTCAGTTACCTGGCTCATCAGTATTCTGCTGCTGCTGCTAAGTCACTTCAGTCGTGTTCGACTCTGTGGGACCCCATAGACGGCAGCCCACCAGGCTCCCCCGTCCCTGGGATTCTCCAGGCAAGAACACTGGAGTGGGTTGCCATTTCCTTCTCCAATGCATGAAAGTGAAAAGTGAAAGTGAAGTCGCTCAGTCGTGTCCGACTCCTAGCGACCCCATGGACTGCAGCCTACCAGGCTCCTCCGTCCATGGGATTTTCCAGGCAAGAGTACTGGGGTGGGGTGCCATTGCCTTCTCCAATCAGTATTCTAGCTCATCAGAAAGGAAGGAGAAGAAGTCTAGAGCAAGGAATTTTCTTTTTAAAAAGGTGACATCCGCAGACATCCCTTTCACTCACTGGTGAGAACTTAGTCCTCTGGCCTCCTTTGCCATGAGATGCTAGAGAATATAGAGGAGGAGAGGGATTGGGGAGGGGGGCGGCCTGCATTTTCACAAGGGGATCAAAGAAGGACAAAGAGGTTACTGTAGTAAGGGGTTGCAGGATGGACCCTGGAGCCTGGGCTGAATCAAGGCGTAAAGAGAAGAACTCAAGAGTCTGTGGTCTGGGGGAAGGCGCCAAGATGGCGGAGGAGTAGGACGGGGAAAACACTTTCTCCCCCACAAATTCATCAAAAGAGCATTTAAACGTCGAGTAAATTCCACAAAACAACTTCTGAATGCCGGCAGAGGACATCAGGCACCCAGAAAAGCAATCCAACTCCTTGAAAGGAGGTAGGAAAAAATATAAAAGACAAAAAAAGAGACAAAAGAGGGAGGGACGGAGTTCCGTCCCAGGAAGGGAGTATTAAAAAGAGAGAAGTTTCCAAACACCAGGAAACCTTCTCACTGCCGAATCCGTGCCGAGCTTTGGAAGCACAGAGGGCAACATAACAGGGAGAAAAAATAAATAAACAATTAAAACTCGCAGATTGCGAGTCCTACGGTAACTCCCCCAGCGGAGAAGCAGCGCAGACGCCTGCATCCGCCATTAGCAAGCGGGGGCTGGGCAGGGAGGCGCGGCGCGGGCTGCATCGCTGAGAGTAAGAAGCTGGCCTGAATACCCTGAGCACTATCTGAGCGAAATAATTTGGGCTAGCAAACCAGACTGTGGGATATCTACCATGCGAAAAGCCAGCCCTAACCTAAGACACCGCCAGCCCGCGCACGGAACAAAGGACTAAACAGAGATAGCCGGCTGCAGACATTCCCCCTCCGGTGACAGGCAGCCAGAGCCGGAAGGGGGCAATCGCAGCCCCAGAGAGACATTATCTATAAAACTGGCTTCTTTGCTAACTAAAACTTATTGGGGGTCTGGATCTGCCTGAGAAGGTGCGCCGGTTTTACACCCAGATAACCGAGTGGCGGGGAGGCGATAAGTCGCAGCATTGGCGCTCGCCAAACACCTCATCACCTGAGCTGCTCGGACCTGGGAAGAGCACAAAACGCAGGCCCAACTGAGTCTCCGCCTCTGAGGACTACCTGAGTGCGTGAACCTGAGCGGCTTGGACCTGGGAGGTGCATGCAACCCAGGGCCAGCCTCGGATTGTTCCCGGCGGAACAACCTAGAGCCTGAGCAGTGTGGGCAGGGAGGCTACACGCGCCGTGAGCGGGGGCAGACCCAGTGTGGCTGAGGCACTGCGAGCGCACACCAGTGTCATTTGTTTGCAGCATCCCTCCCTCCCTCCCCACAGCGCGACTGAACAAAGAGAAGAAATACAGCTCCACCCACCAGAACACCGACACAAGCTTCCCTAACCAGGAAACCTTGACAAGCCACCTCTACATACCCACACACAGCGAGGAAATGTCACAATAAAGAGAACTCCACAAACTGCCAGAATACAGAAAGGACTCCCAAACTCAGCAATTTAAACAAGATGAAGAGACAGAGGAATACCCAGCAGATAAAGGAACAGGATAAATGCCCACCAAACCAAACAAAAGAAGAAGAGATAGGGAATCTACCTGATAAAGAATTCCAAATAATGATAGTGAAATTGATCCAAAATCTTGAAATTAAAATGGAATCACAGATAAATAGCCTGGAGACAAGGATTGAGAAGATGCAAGAAAGGTTTAACAAGGACCTAGAAGAAATAAAAAAGAGTCAATATATAATGAATAATGCAATAAATGAAATTAAAAACACTCTGGAGGCAACAAATAGTAGAATAACAGAGGCAGAAGATAGGATTAGTGAATTAGAAGATAGAATGGTAGAAATAAATGAAACAGAGAGGATAAAAGAAAAACGAATTAAAAGAAATGAGGACAATCTCAGAGACCTCCAGGACAATATTAAACGCTACAACATTCGAATCATAGGGGTTCCAGAAGAAGAAGACAAAAAGAAAGACCATGAGAAAATACTTGAGGAGATAATAGTTGAAAACTTCCCTAAAATGGGGAAGGAAATAATCACCCAAGTCCAAGAAACCCAGAGAGTCCCAAACAGGATAAACCCAAGGAGAAACACCCCAAGACACATATTAATCAAATTAACAAAGATCAAACACAAAGAACAAATATTAAAAGCAGCAAGGGAAAAACAACAAATAACACACAAAGGAATTCCCATAAGGATAACAGCTGATCTTTCAATAGAAACTCTTCAAGCCAGGAGGGAATGGCAAGACATACTTAAAATGATGAAAGAAAATAACCTACAGCCCAGATTATTGTACCCAGCAAGGATCTCATTCAAGTATGAAGGAGAAATCAAAAGCTTTTCAGACAAGCAAAAGCTGAGAGAATTCTGCACCACCAAACCAGCTCTCCAACAAATACTAAAGGATATTCTCTAGACAGGAAACACAAAAATGGTGTATAAACTCGAACCCAAAACAATAAAGTAAATGGCAACGGGATCATACTTATCAGTAATTACCTTAAACGTAAATGGGTTGAATGCCCCAACCAAAAGACAAAGACTGGCTGAATGGATACAAAAACAAGACCCCTACATATGTTGTCTACAAGAGACCCACCTCAAAACAGGGGACACATACAGACTGAAAGTGAAGGGCTGGAAAAAGATTTTCCATGCAAATAGGGACCAAAAGAAAGCAGGAGTCACAATACTCGTATCAGATAAATTAGACTTTAAAACAAAGGCTGTGAAAAGAGACAAAGAAGGTCACTACATAATGATCAAAGGATCAATCCAAGAAGAAGATATAACAATTATAAATATATATGCACCCAACATGGGAGCACCGCAGTATGTAAGACAAATGCTAACAAGTATGAAAGGAGAAATTAACAATAACACAATAATAGTGGGAGACTTTAATACCCCACTCACACCTATGGATAGATCAACTAAACAGAAAATTAACAAGGAAAAAAAAAAAAAAAAACATGTATCTATAAAGTTCACTAAAGCAAAGCACAGTAAAATTAAAAAAAAATAAATAAACATGATAATTATTTAAAAAAAAAAAGAGTCTGTGGTCTTGGAGAGAATACAGCCTTTGCACAAACAATGAAAAGTGAATAATAGCAAGTTTCAGATTTCAGAAGTGCAGACTTCAGGGTGATAGCTAGTTCTGGAATAAGGCCCAGAAAGTGTGTGACCAATGTGGAGTGAAGGTAAAGCGTATTAAAGGGCACTGTGGAAATATTCATTACTGACCTTTCCAGGTGTCATCTAACTATAGGCCTATATCAATGTCATAAAATAGAGTTAGAAATTTAAAATTTTACTATAGCCTCTTTTTCAATTAGCAATGTTTCTTCTAACCCTTGGGGTTGACCTCTTGCAGGTCCTAAAGTTTGCATGCATAGAGATTTAGGGATCCCACATTTCTGTGTACCCTGACTTCTTCAGTTGGCACTTAGTTGCCACTGCCACCAAGTGGCCAGTGCTGAGAACTGCCTCTGGTTCTAGACTCGAGTGTCAGCAAGGCATTTGCCTTTCCAAGACACAACCTTGTATCTGGGGAGGTCCATCAACTCTCTAAGGTAAAACTTGTGTGACAGCTTTCCAGTGAAATGTGAATACATCAGTCCATCAAGTGAGAAATTATATAAAAGGGGCAGCCTGATAGGTGATCTTTTCAAGCACATTCACATTTTTCTCTTGGACAATTTAAAATGGAAAAGGTAGTTTTCAGAATACTGGTATACCCATGAAAAAACAAACTCCAAAACACTGAAAAACAGAAAAAGAATATTGGATTATACCATCTTCAAGTGCTCAAATCCTTGCAAACTTCTCACTATGGACATTGAAACATGGCAGATGGCATGGATATATAGGAGCATAGTCTGCTCACATAACTTTCTCCTTTTTCCTATACAATGAAGCTATTTTTACTCCATACATAAGGATATTGTGTACCTTCGAAATACCCATTTGGAAGACAGGTGAAATTAGAATTGAAAAGCATACAGTAACGCACTGGGTCCTCTCCAACATCTTAACTTTATTGTGTCTTTTCAAATAAAACTAGCTAAAAAGTAAACACTGGAAGCCAAATAGCTTCCTTCATTTATTCAACAACTTCAAAAATTATTTATTAATCCCTCACTATGGGCCAGGTAAGTACTTACCATTTTATGAGTGATGGAGATTCAGTAATGAACAAAAGAGGCTCAAATCCCTTCCCTCATAGAGATTACATTCCAGTGGTCTGAAGTAGATATTATTACCCGTGGATCATAGGTAAAGGACCTGAAACCCAGAAATATAACAAGTAATTGACATCACGTGTTTTAGGCACAAATCCGTCCTACAACAAAACTTACTCTTGTTATTTTTACACTACAAGCAAGGAGTTGTAATTTCTGTCCCAACTGTAAGTCCTGAAAAATCTGCCATAATGATTGTTACAGGGGTTTTCTGACACATGTCATATCCTTCGCACTTAAAGTACCTGTTTAAACGTACCTGATGAGAGTCAGACTTAGCTCAGAGCCTCCATTTTCCTCCGTGACTGTCTCTTTACTGCAATATATTCAAACTAGTCTAGGCGTGTGTCTGTCCCCTTCACTGGGTTGTGAGCTCTTTATGGCAGGAGCAATGTCTTACTTATTCTGTGTCCAACAACTCCAGCCACTGGTAACAGCAAGAACCAGTGGTGTAGAATTGACAAAGACCAGCATTTTTGAAGCGTCCATTGACTAGAAGCCCTGGCCACCTCACCTTCATAGCTATATTTCAACAGATTCTTGATAAATTCTTATTGACCTGAACTTATTTGGCTTTAGTCTGCAAAGAGGGAGTGAAGTTGTTAAAGGAAAGAGAGACAGACTAAGAAGCTCAGCCTTGAAATTAGATGTATTTTATTTCTTCCAGGAGTATAATGCCTCCAAATAGACTGAAGGAAGTGAAGTATTTCCACTTGATAAAACACTTTCTTATATTTAATCATATTTGTTTACCTTGTAAAGTGGGTAGGGCAAGTTTTATCATCCCCATTTTATCCACAATGAGGTTGAGACTCAGAAACATTAAATGCACACAAAGCACACAACTTGTAAAAAACATCCTTAGATTTGATTCCAATTCATACCTAGATTCATGTTTAGAACTGTCTTCCTTCTCACGCTGCTCCTATAATTTTTTTTGAAGATTATATTTATTAAGACTGGTTTTAGATGCTCCTCTAAACTTTAATATCAATTCTTCTATAAACATGTTTTGTAATCTGGAAATTGTCAAGTACCTTATGACATTTTTACTGTACAGTAAAGTTATTTTTGCTCAGTACACAAGGATACAGTGTACCTTTGAAATAAGAAGAGATGAAATCTTCCAGGATTGAGAAGATAGTAAACCAGTGAGTTTTGTTCAGTCTCTCCTTTGGCTTTCACGTGACTCTTTACTGAAAGTGGAATAAATTAAACCACTTTTTGAGTATCTGTATCATGGGGTCGCAATGAGTAGGACACGACTTAGCAACTACACAACAAAAACATTCCAAATTGAAGAGCATTTATAAATTACTAAAATAATAAGTTGGAAATATAAAAATGTGATCTTCAAATATTTCATAAATTCTCTTAAAAATGAACTCACTATAGCTTACTGCAATGCAATTGAGAATTCTGTTCTTCCTAAGAACAGATTCATGAAAAACCTGAGATTGGAGAGGCGCTACTCAGTGGAGTACATGCAAAATGATAGCTCCAGTTTTCTCCCAAAGTCTGGAGGGAGAGAGTTCTTCCTGCTGCTGATGGACTTATTGGGCTGGATCCCTTTGCAAGAATTCTTTTGGGTATGCAGACTGCTAACTACCATTGAGCGCATGTCTGCTAGTATATTTTTATTTGACTAGCTGTAAGTTTGCACATTTATGATTCATAGCAGTAACATTTACATTGTGACTTGTGTTAAGAAGACACACCCAAATGATTGCCTTGCATACATGAGATAGTTTTTCCCTACCCTCTTCTCCACTCACCCTCCAAATCCACTAACCACCACTGCCAAGTCTAATTAGAGTCCTTCCTTAAGGTTTGCCATGCTTTCTTCTGTGCTGTCAAAGAATGTGTGTGTGCGTGTGTGTGTGTGTGTGTGTGTGTGTGTGTGTGTGTGTGTGTTCGTGAAGCTCATTTGAGGGGGAAATGAAATGATAAATGATAAAACCTTAGAATTCTGAGCTACTGCTCCCAAGGAAGGCAGTAATGGTGCTCCATAGGAAGTATCATGTACCCACATGTCTGCTTTATTTCCAGTTTATACCTAATTTTGAAGACAAAGGGAATCAACCATAACACTCCCATTCCTTCCCCGAAGTATAAGTAGAACACATGGGTGGCTGCCCCAGGGGCTCACAAAGCTGGCATTAAACACTATTAATCATACTGAGACAAAGTCATCAATGAAACTGTCCCAGGCAAACTAAGATATATAGTTACCTGAGTTGTAAGCACCATGTACTTCTCAGAGCATTTTAGAAGGCTTTTATCCCTACAAACACTGAATTCAGTAAAACTTCAGCAAGTGAGTTAGCTGAAACTGAAAATAAGGTCCTAGCATTTCTATCTCAGGGGCACTGGAGACATATCAGAGGGTTACTGAACCTGAGGAAACAGGAGAAATATCAACTGGATTAAACCAGTCAATTTACTTAAATTTGCTACATCAAAGTTTTTCACAAGTTCTTGAGGATAGAGTTGGATATTAACATCTATCTTCTTCTAACTTATACATGGATTATTATGTACAATTATGCTCAGGATAACTGGTTAGTACACAGTATGTAGTTCTCATTCCAAAAATTAAAGGTGGTGGTCCACAGTGAGTCATTGTGGTTGTCATTCTTAAAATCCAAACAAAAGCACCTTTTGGTTTTTCAAAGAATGAAAGTTAGGCTGAGTGTTCTCTGCCTTACTAACCTGTCAAAATCCTGGTCCTTCAAAGGAACATACCCATTGAAGTAGACTTCCTTCAAGAATACTGAACTTACATGTTTTATTTATATCTGGAAATACATTTATTGTACCTCCATTTCATGCTATATTGCAATTATTTATTTATTTTCTCCACAATATTGCAAATATCTCACCTCATTGACAGAATGACATCTTGTCCATCTTTGTTCCCCCAATGCCTGGAATAATTACTGGTGTGTAGCAGGTGGGTTCACTTTCTGGTTGGTTGACTGGCTGCTTGGTTAATTTTCAGGTTAGTTGTTTAGCCAGTTTGGTTTCCCAAGAAAAGAAAATTAATTACCTCATTACAACCCTCTTTAAGCACAAAACTATAACTTATTCAAGGTGAAAAATTACAATTTTACCATATGCTATCTTCAAGAGTATTTGTCAAGGCTTGGCAACTGCACTCAAAACATGATTGAGAGATTATTGAGCAGAATATTGTCAATACTGTCAAGTTCGTCACCTGTCTTTCTACCCTCATTACTTTCTTCAAGTCTCTGAGCACTTTGTCAAATATAAATGGATGTCTTTAAACATGCTCCTAAAAATACCATTTAAATGCCACTGGAAAAAAGCTTTACTAACACTTTAACAGATAAAAATTTATTATGGAAATACAAAAAACCTCGAATAGCCAAAGCAATCTTGAGAAAGAAAAATGGAACTGGAGGAATCAACCTGCCTGACTTCAGGCTCTACTACAAAGCCACAGTCATCAAGACAGTATGGTACTGGCACAAAGACAGAAATATAGATCAATGGAACAAAATAGAAAGCCCAGAGATAAATCCACACACATATGGACATCTTATCTTTGACAAAGGAGGCAAGAATATACAATGGATTAAAGACAATCTCTTTAACAAGTGGTGCTGGGAAAACTGGTCAACCACTTGTAAAAGAATGAAACTAGACCACTTTCTAACACCATGCACAAAAATAAACTCACAATGGATTAAAGATCTAAACGTAAGACCAGAAACTATAAAACTCCTAGAGGAGAACATAGGCAAAACACTCTCCAACATACATCACAGCAGGATCCTCTATGACCCACCTCCCAGAATATTGGAAATAAAAGCAAAAATAAACAAATGGGACCTAATTAAACTTAAAAGCTTCTGCACAACAAAGGAAACTATAAGCAAGGTGAAAAGACAGCCTTCAGAATGGGAGAAAATAATAGCAAATGAAGCAACTGACAAACAACTAATCTCAAAAATATACAAGCAACTCCTACAGCTCAATTCCAGAAAAATAAATGACCCAATCAAAAAATGGGCCAAAGAACTAAATAGACATTTCTCCAAAGAAGACATACAGATGGCTAACAAACACATGAAAAGATGCTCAACATCACTCATTATCAGAGAAATGCAAATCAAAACCACTATGAGGTACCATTTCACGCCAGTCAGAATAGCTGCAATCCAAAAGTCTATAAGCAATAAACGTTGGAGAGGGTGTGGAGAAAAGGGAACCCTCTTACACTGTTGGTGGGAATGCAAACTAGTACAGCCACTATGGAGAACAGTGTGGAGATTCCTTAAAAAACTGGAAATAGAACTGCCTTATGATCCAGCAATCCCACTGCTGGGCATACACACTGAGGAAACCAGAAAGGAAAGAGACACGTGTTCCCCAATGTTCATTGCAGCACTGTTTATAATAGCCAGGACATGGAAGCAACCTAGATGTCCATCAGCAGATGAATGGATAAGAAAGCAGTGGTACATATACACAATGGAATATTACTCAGCCATTAAAAAGAATACATTTGAATCAGTTCTAATGAGGTGGATGAAACTGGAGCCTATTATACAGAGTGAAGTAAGCCAGAAAGACAAACACCAATACAGTATACTAACGCATATATATGGAATTTAGAAAGATGGTAACAATAACCCTGTATATGAGACAGCAAAAGAGACACTGATGTATAGAACAGTCTTTTGGACTCTGTGGGAGAGGGAGAGGGTGGGATGATTTGGGAGAATGGCATTGAAACATATATAATATCATATATGAAATGAGTCGCCAGTCCAGGTTCGAAGCACGATACTGGATTCTTGGGGCTGGTGCACTGGGATGACCCAGAGGGATGGTATGTGGAGGGAGGAGGGAGGAGGCTTCAGGATGGGTAACACATGTATACCTGTGGTGGATTCATTTTGATATATGGCAAAACCAATAAATATTGTAAATTAAAAAAATAAAATAAAAAACTTATAGACTAACCAGCTATGTGCAAATGTAATGTAAGGAACTTCACCTAAGGAAAGGAAAATCAACTGATTTTTCATGTTAAAACATTCTAGAGCATAATGATTCACAGTTGCTAAGACAGCATACATGATAATCTATGATTATTCTTCAAAAACTTGGAGGAAAAAATATAAATTGTTGCACTGACCTCATTGCTAATGGTTAGTTTTTTACATAAGCACCTGTGAGTGTTTGAAATGAATGTATATGCCAAGGCCCCTTAAAGAATATAAAAGATATCAACAACTCATAGTCACCCAAAATAAAGGGAGTTGTTTCCTGGAACCACTGTATCTTCTTTGGTGCTTGGCATTGTGACGAAGCTTGGGAAACAGCTCTACTGTGTGTGTTCCATCCACCTTTCTCAAAACTGAGGAGAAAGTAATGAGTATTTCTGGTTGTTCATTTTTGGTTTTGGCACCAACACGGTTTCTGAATGAACTTAATAGTAATTTTAATACCAAATATTAGATATCTAATGTTTGGGGGGGAACCCATGAAAGTAATTAAAATTGATCAATTTAATTCATTGGTCATTTATTTTAAAATAAATGTTCTTATACTGATTGTAAAATCATTCTGAAATAGGGCTGGCATCAGCAGTGGAGAATAATTTTTAATCATTTAGAAATTGGGAGCCATATAATACAAGTCACTGAGGTGAAATTCAGCAGCCATGAGAAGGCAAATAGGGACTGATTAATAAGCAAAGTTTAGGGGCTTAGACCTGGAGGAGTCATGACGTACAGGAAACCATTATAACACCGCTCGGGCTGTGCTCTCTGGCCACTGCTGCCACGCCCGCCCTTGCCTACGGTACACATCAAAGATCCAAAACCATGACTGACTCCAAGTACTTCACAACCAATAAAAAGGGAGAAATCTTTGAATTAAAAGCTGAACTCAACAATGAAAAGAAAGAAAAGAGGAAGGGGGCTGTGAAGAAACTGATTGCTGCTATGACTGTGGGGAAAGATGTTAGCACTCTCTTTCCAGATATAGTGAACTATATGCAGACAGACAACCTGGAACTGAAGAAGCTTGTGTATCTCTACTTGATGAACTATGCCAAGAGTCAGCCAGACATGGCCATCATGGCTGTCAACAGCTTTGTGAAGGACTGTAAAGATCCCAATCCTCTGACTCAAGCCTTGGCAGTCAGAACCATGCAGTGCATCCGGATGAACAAGATTACAGAATATCTCTGTGAGCCCCTCTGCAAGTGCTTAAAGGATGATGATCCCTACGTCCAGAAGACAGCAGCAGTCTGTGTGGCAAAACTCCATAACATCAACGCCCAGATGATGGAAGATCAGGAATTTCTGGATTCTCTGTGGGATCACATAGCAGATTCAAATCCAATGATGGTAGCTAATGCTGTAGCAGCATTATCTGAAATCAGTGAATCTCACCCGAACATCAACTTACTCGATCTATATCCACAGAATATTAATAAGCTACTGACAGCCCTGAATGAGTGCACTGAATGGGGCCAGATTTTCACCCTGGACTGCCTGTTTAATTACAATCCTAAAGATGACCGGGAGGCTCAGAACATCTGTGAGCGGATAACTCCCTGGTTATCTCATGCCAACTCAGCAGTGGTGCTTTAGCAGTAAAAATCCTAATGAAATTTCTAGAGTTTCTACCCAAGGACTCTGACTACTACAATATGCTGCTGAAGAAGTTGGCCCCTCCACTTGTCACTTGGCTGTCTGGGGAGCCAGAGGTGCAATACGCCTGAGGAACATCAACCTAATTGTCCAGAAAAGGCCTGAAATCTTGAAGCAGGAAATAAAAGTTTTCTTTGTGAAGTACAATGATCCCATCTATGTGAAACTAGAGAAATTGGACATCATGATTCGTTTGGCATCCCAAGCCAACATTACTCAGGTTCTGGCTGAACTGATAGAATATGCCACAGAGGTGGATGTTGATTTTGTGTGCAAAGCTGTGCGAGCCGTTGGGTAGTGTGCCATTAAGGTGGAGCAATCTGCAGAGCGCTGTGTGAGCACGTTGCTTGATCTCATCCAAACCAAAGTAGATTATGTGGTCCAAGAGGCAACTGTCGTCATCAGGGACATCTTCTGCAAATACTCCAACAAATATGAAAGTATCATTGCCACACTGTGTGAGAACTTAAGAGTCACTGGATGAGCCAGATGCTTGAGAAGCTATGATTTGGATTGTGGGAGAATGTGCTGAAAGAATTGACAATGCAGATGAGTTACTAGAGAGCTTCCTGGAGGGTTTTCATGATGAAAGCACCCAAGTGCAGCTCAGTCTGCTCACTGCCATAGTGAAGCTGTTTCTCAAGAAACCATCAGAAACACAGGAGCTGGTAAGCAGGTCTTGAATTTGGCAACACAGGATTCTGATAATCCTGACCTTCGAGACCAGGACTATATTTATTGGAGCCTTCTCTCAACTGATCCTGTCACAGCTAAAGAAGTAGTCTTGTCTGAAAAGTCACTGATTTCTGAGGAGACAGATCTTATTGAGCCAATTCTATTGGATGAGCTAATCTGCCACATTGGTTCTTTGGCCTCAGTGTACCATAAGCCACCCAATGCTCTTGTGGAAGGAAGTCACGGAATCCATCTCAAACACGGCAATGCATCACGAGAGCACTGATGCAGGTGACAGCCCCGTTGGCACCACTGCCACCAACCCAGGACAGCCTCAGGTTATCCCCTCCCAGGGTGACCCTCTGGGGGATCTTTTAAACCTTGACCTTGGTCCCCCAGTCAATGTGCCACAGGTATCTTCCATGCAGATGGGAGCAGTGGATCTCTTGGGGGGAAGACTAGATAGTCTGGTGGGACAGTCCTTCATCCCATCATCAGTGCCTGCAACCTTTGCTCCTTTCCCTATTCCTGCTGTGGTCAGCAGTGGTCTGAATGACCTATTTGAACTTTCCACAAGGATAGGCATGGCACTTGGTGGATACGTGGCTTCTAAGGCCGTGTGGCTGCCTGCGGTAAAGGCTAAAGGCCTGGAGATTTCAGGAACATTTACTCACTCCCAAGGGCACATTTATAAGGAAATGAACTTCACCAACAAAGCTCTGCAGCACATGACAGACTCTGCAATTCAGTTTAACTGAAACAGAATAGCTTTGGTGTCATCCCCAGCATTCCTCTGGCCATCCATACACCACTGACACCAAACCAGAGCATTGATGTCTCCCTGCCTCTCAACACCTTGGGCCCAGTCATGAAGATGGAGCCTTTGAACAACCGGCAGGTGGCTGTGAAAAACAAGACTGATGTCATCTACTTCAGCTGCCTCATCCCACTCAACGTGCTTTTTGCACAAGATGGCAAAATGGAGCTCCAGGTCTTCCTTGCAACATGGAAGGATATTCCCATTGAAAATAAACTTCAGTTTCAGATTAAGGAATGTCATTTAAATATTGACACTGTTCCCAGCAAGTTGCGAAACAACGTTTATACTATTGCCAAGAGGAATGTAGAAGGGCAGGACATGTTGTACCAATCCCTGAAGCTCACTAATGGCATTTGGATTTTGGCCGAGCTACGTATCCAGCCAGGAAACCCCAATTACACAGTGTTGCTGAAGTGGAGACCTCCCGAGGTCTCCCAGTACATCTATCAGGTCTACAACAGCATTTTGAAAAACTAATAGACTGGTCCGGTGCCCTCCGGCTACCCTATGATCGGTGCAGGCCAAGAACTCTTAACTGAAATAAATTGTTATTGCCACGTAGAATCTGAACCTGAACACACTGAGGCCACCCGCCAAGGTAGTGACTAGTTTAACCTGTGCTAACGTTAGAGCACTGCCTGTTGGATAGTTTTAGCTTCCTGTGAACGTCTGTAACCACTGCTTCAATCATTTCCCACCTCGTGCCACCTGCTGCTATCTGTCCTTACTTGTGGGCTTCTCCATGCTGCGCTTACAGTGGCTGGCAGTTTTGAGTGTACTTTGATATTCTGTAATCAAGAGTTCATTTCAAAAGCAGAAAAAGACAAAAAAAAAAAAATACTAAAGCAAGGAAAAGTGTCACTGAAATGTAAACTGCACTTTATTGTTTTATATTTTTGTACATATGAGAAATTGAGGGAATAGTGTGTGATTGAGAGAAGTGTTAAAGCAACCATGCAGTCTGGAGGGAAGAGATGCAGTTTCTTGCCACCCTGTAGCAGCCTTGTTCCTGATCACTTTTTTCCTCTCTAAACTCCTTTTCCTGTGATTCCTCCTGCCCTGTATTCTCATCTCCTTTGATGCTCTGCAGCTAGGAATAGTGGTCTTCCTTGAATGGTGCTGGAGGGTGTGGGGAATGGGCCTTGACAGTCCGGAGGCTTCGAGGAATGAGAACTTAACTACATTCCTTTCCACAGATCGAATCCGTGAGTAACACTGATGAAAGAATTTCAGTAGAGACGGGAAACAGGAATCAAAACGCCCTCCCTACATCTCCCACTCTGGATTTAGTTTAATCTCAGGTCCAATTCACATCTAAAATCTTGGTTTTAGAGTTGAAACTGACTTACTTCACATAATAACTCATCCAACCTTGTTTTTCTGAAAAAAGAAAAAGATAAAAGACAAACAGGATGTTACTGCCTGAGGACTGTTGACTATTAGGTAGCAGAGGTGGGGGGCTGGGTCTCCAAATCCCAGTCAATGTTGTTCTCACCGCAGGACCCTCTCATTGACTTTCTTTCCTCAATGCCTTTCTCTTACCTTTCCGGTCCTACTCCCTTATGGCTCTCTTCACATTCCAAGCAGATTCTGGCGCTCCATTCACTGGCATCCGGTGGCAGCAGAGCCTCTGTCCAGGGACTTGAAGGTAAACCCTGATGCCAGAATGAAGGAGTAGCAAAGTGCTACTCCTCAGTGCTGGAGGGCAGCAGGGTGGATGCGGGGATGAAGTGAGCTTCCGGTGCCACACAGTCATCCTTCAGCTCTCTGGTCCGCTAGATACTTGTGTTGCTTAGGCTCCCAGGCAGGTGAGATCACTTCAGAGGGCCAAGCCATCCTTTTCATCTCTCAAAAGATCGGGAAATGTGAGAACCCCTTCCCCGACTAGGCACATTGGGTGTGGTCTGTGGAAGAGCGCTTCGTGCCCGGAACACCAGTCTGTTCAGCAGTGTTCGCAGTTTCACCTGTGGTTAACTGCTGCTTCCCGACACTGGGGACTCAGGGTCCATGACCGAGACTGCTTCTCAGACGCCCCTGCTCTCATCAGAGGCGGCCAGGTCCAAGGCCTCATGCAGGACTCAGACCTGAAAGTGAGTCCAAGAGGAGGAATCTTAGAAAACAGCAGAAACTACCCCACAACCGTGTTGCAAGTGAAATAACCCTGCCTCATACCACTTACAAAGCTACGGGGAGCAGGTCCCCCAGACTCCACGAGAATTCCTGGGGTGCAGGACAGGAACCCCTCAGGCACGTGGAGAACACGAAGTGGCAAGGGATGGTGGGTGGGAGGTGGGTAGGTTGGTGACAGGCAGGGTAGAAAAGCAGGTGGGTGAAGCTCCGTGGTTGGGAGATTGCTCGTGGAGTCAGTGGGATACAGCAGTGAAGAAGGTCCCCACTACAAACGCGGTGTTCTCGCCTCAAAGCAAACCGCAGTTCCAGGCAGCAGAGCTCGTGGCAGGGTAAGCAGACAGTGTGGTACCAAGAAGTGTCCCTCCGCCTCTGAAACCCGGCGTCTCTCAGCCTCCCCGGCAGTCATGGGCAACAGCTGGACTATTCAGCTGACCTGACAGAGCTGGTCTGCCAGCCCTTCGCTCCTTGGAGAGGCTCCCTCCCGGTTTGCCTCTGAGCAGCTGGGGAGGGATTCTGCTCCACCGAAAGAACCTCTCTCCTGAAGAGACAGAGCCTGTTGCCTGCACCGCAGTGTCCCTGGGGGCCCATTTCAAGCTTGGCCGAACTGGGGGATGAGTAGAGGTTGCCCTGAAGTCCTCTATTCGCCACCGCAGCCTGTCTCTGTAACGTCAGCCGGTGTCTCACAAAGGGCACGGGAAACGCACACACCCACCCAGAACTCTTGCTGGTAGAGATTCGCTGAGTGTCTGTCCTCGCCCGAGCTTTTTCGTGTGTCTGCGTTGCGAACCTTGGGACTGGAGAGGAGGAGGGGGCTAAGTGTTGCCCTAAAAATACTTACCATTCTTTTGTTGTTAGGATCTGTTCTGGGGGAGGGTCGGGGGAGGGGAAGCTTGGCTTTGTCTTTGTCAGTAAACTCTCATTTACACACACACACAAATAATACATAAAAATAAATAAGTAAGCAAAGTTTGAGAGAGTCCAATTGGTTGGTAGGGCTTAAAAGTCATTGTCAACTGTTCTAAGAGTTCATTTCAGGTTTATAGCAAGTCTAGGATTTACACAAACTGCCCTGAATAACTTAAAAGAATTCCAAAGTGTACGTACTATAGCAGGGATCCCCAACCTCCAGGATCTAATGCCTGATGATCTGAGGTGGAGCTGATGTAATTATAACAGAAATAAAGTGCACAATAAATGTAATGCACTTGAATCATCCCGAAACCATTCCCCTGCCCTCGCCCATGGAAAACTTGTTTTCCACAAAACCAGCCCTTGGTGCCAAAAAGGTTGGGGACAACTGTTGTATAGGATATTAATTAGGACTCTCCTTTGTGCTCAGTCATGTCCAACTCTGCAACCCCATGACTGTAGCCCAACAAGCTGCTCTATCTGTGGAATTTCCCAGGCAAGAATCCTGGAGTGGGTTGCCATGCCATCCTCCATGGGATCGTCCCAATCCAGGCACCAAACCCGCATCCTTTGTGTCTTCTGCACTGGCAGGTGAATTTTTTACCACTGCACCCCCTGGGAAGCCATTTTATTTATTTATACAAAAATAAAATGAGTTTGGGAAGACATGGGTTAATGCAGTCCTTCTCAGAGCCTTTAATCTATCACTGTGGATTATGACTCTGAAAGAAGGAGTGAGGGAATTACATAACATACAATGTGCCTCAAACTCTTTTGACCAGTATAACAGTTATCTATTTCCACAATAATTCTGGATGAGCCATTCTAAACTCAGTGACTTTAAACAACCATTGTTTGTGCTCACAGACCAGCAGTTTGACTGAAACAGCTCTGATTCAAGTTGCAGGTTTATGGAGCTGGTATTCCATGCTCCTCTTGCTCTCCTCAGCCCAGCAGCCTTCTCCTCAGGCAATAGCAGAGGTTCACATGACATAGTGAAAAAGTATCTCTTAAGTCCCAGTCTGAGGATCATCACAGTATCTCTCTAATCTACACTCAACGGGACAAAGCAAGTTCACACAACCAAGCCCAAAATCAAGAGGTGATAAAATATGCTCTGTCCATGATGACATCATTGCAAGGAAGTGGTTCTAAAGAGAAGTAAAAGATCTGAAACCAACCAACCAACCTCTCATAATCATAGAATCCTTTGTTTATAGATCATCTCATGGCAGTAGAGTTCTACAGAACACACTTTCAGAAACACTGCGATATCTCATTGGTGTTTTTGCAATGTTCCTGTTAGTGGGAACAAAAACAGCAACATCCTGAGATGCAGCCATCTGAGAAATGTTTTTAAATCTCACAGTCTAAATGGGCATCTGTTAGATTCCTAACAGGAAAGAATTCTTCCATCTAATGGGACTTTAAAATCCCTCCTACCGTCACAACTCACTAGGAACTCAACCCCAAGAGTGAATACGAACACAGTACGTTCAGTTGGGAGACAGCACTCCTCGATAGCACCATCCAGAACACTGTCAAGGCTTTGGAGGGAGGCAGATCCTTTTATAGGAGTGGATGATTACGACTCACTTCTCAGAAGCTGTGCTCAAGTAAGTGTAAAGTCAAAGACCAAGTTAACAGCAGGTGGATCTAGGAGAGAAGAGACATCCCAGCCCAGGCCAGGGTCCTCAGAAGAAAGCCACACTAGGTCTATGAATAGTCCCTTATGTGGAGAAAGAGACCCCAGGACCCTTTGTGTGCCCTTGCAATTCATGCATACACGTGTGGAGTAAAGTGAACCTCATTTGCATCAGCATGTATGGTCTATCATCTTATTCATTTCTTTTATTTTTTTTTACAAGACCAGAATCAATAGACCACACCAAAAATTTCTGAACCAGATGATAAGCACAGTCAGAAGTCTGTGTCCTTCTGGGACAAAAAACAGTAGCACAAAATCAGGTCAGCAGCAGCTCCTACACTAACCACCAGTTCAGTTTCCAGCTTAGAAAAAAAGGCAATAATATCCAGGGGCCAGGTTTTAACTCTGAATCCCAGCTCCCCTCCTGCTCTTTAAAGGAAGTAATACCATCAAAAGAACTCACACTTAGGGTAACAACCACATGGGATTCTATTCTACTTCACTGCTTATTGTCTATTTAACTTTAAGCTCACTTTCTTTATCAGCAAAATGGGTAACACTTATTCTGTGCACCTTCCAGCATTGTTACAAAAATAAATAATATATGTAATGACACTTTTCAAAGTATATATAAAAGTGCCACCATAATGTTAGATAAGGTCACATATCCACCATCAACATCTATGGAACTGTCAAACATAAACAAAGGTGTGATTAAATATCATATGGTGATGTTTTCCTGAATAGTGGTCTCTCACACAGGCCTTTTAGCTACCAATGCCAAGTAAAACACAATGCAACATATTGGGCTATTTTTTTTAAATGGTTTCTTCACTTTTACAATATGGCAACAACAAAAAGATTTATTCATCCCTCATTTAGAGTACACAATCAGATAGAATTTGATTGTCATCATCATTATCAATCACTGGTAACAAAGAATTGGAATGGCAAATATTATTGCAGAGGCCCCTGTTTTTTTTAAGAGAGATGCTTCCAGGTAAGAACTATAAGACAAGCTACCCTTGAGTTGACATGGAAAAGACTCAAAATCTTGTCAGGAATAGAAAAGTTGAACAGAGAAATAAACTTCAAGAATTTAACTTGGAGAAAATGTAAGGTTTACAAACTCATAGTGGACTACATTTTTATATTATCAGAGAAATAGAATATGCTTGTCAACAAGGGTATTGCCATAGACATTTTGATAACAGGTAAGAACCAACCTAAGAGATAGATCAGGTGGTTGGTTTCTTTTCTTTCTTCTCAAAGATGTTGTGATGAAATCTTGTTTATCATACTTACTAACAATCCTCACATCCTTCTAAAATCTTGGCCATTATGTCTCCCACTTTAAATTCTCTTAAAGTTCTCTTTAAATTCTTTTTCTCATTTTCATTCCTTTGGTTTTCTGTGAGAGATTTTAAGGCATGTACTCATTTAAAGGCAAAACTTTTTTTTTTTTTTTTTGCATACAGCACTAACTCTAAGGTCACTTCCAGTTCTAAAATAATAGAACTGGAATATAATCAGTGACACCACACGTGTTTTTTAAAAGTCTGATCTGTTGAATTTCTGAGTTTCTTTAATCTTTCAAGTTTTTCTGATTTTTCTAATTTAATGTGTAGACACATGACATTTCATCACATCATTCAGACCACTCAGATTACAGAAGGAGGAAAGATTGTAAAAGGTGCTGCAACTCCCATCATATCACTTGTGGAGTACTTACCACAAGCCAGGTCTGGTTTAAATGCTTTTGCACATGTCATCCCCATGAAGCCTTCCAGCATCCAGCGGAGGGAACTATTATTGACAGAACCCTCATTTTAAGGAAGGAGCAGTTGAGGATTAAAGACATTAAGGAACCTGCCCAAGGATATATGCCTAATAGTAAATGACAACACTGGAATGGATTTGGGGCTGCCTGTCTTCAGAACCCCATGAGGCTCTCTTGGGCAAAAAGTGGTCCAGCCTCAGCTTTATAAAAGCCAGCTTCTTTTCTAAGTAGCAATAGAGGTCAGTAGATTTGATCAAAGAGAAAACATGAAGCTCAAGCAGTTTTTCTGAGTTGAGTTACTAGCGGTTCTTTTTGTGGTTTGGTTTTGTTTGCTTTGTTGTTGTTTTTTTGTTGTTTGTTGGTGGTGGTGGTTTGGTGTTTTTGTTTGGCTCTTTTTTGGAGATTTAAACTGGTTAAGCCAAAGTTCCTAAAAAGGGACTAACTCCTTGGAGACATTGTAAATTTCTTCTTTCCTCCTCCCCTCCCTCCTTCCTTCTCTTTAATCCCTTGGGACATCAGCAAACATTTGTAGAAATAAAAACAATCTCGGATTTCTGTTCCTTCACACTTCAGCTGAAAACATCCAGAAATGTTCACAGGAACTTGTGTGACTATCAGAGTGACTGATAACAACACAAGCTCCGCGAGAGCAGAGATATTTTAATATTTTATTCGCTACAGCCTCCCAAGCTCCTAGACGGGCGCCAAGCACACAGCAGGCGCTCAATAAAGATGCTCTGATTGGATGAAGCCAACTTTAAGTGGCAAGTGTGAGCCGGTCCTCTGGGACTCCAGCCCGCTTCTTGATCCTGACACTCCCTTTAGAAATGGAGACGGGGTGGGCTCCCTACCTGTTTTAGACCATGCTCTGGGTTCCAGAACCTCCCTCTCCTCCCCACCTCTCCGCAGCTGGAAGCAGCTGCGCGCGGTCTGGCCACCAGAGCTTGTCTGGTAGGACTCCAGTCTCCCAGAGGAGAAGGGCGTTCCAGGGGAGGACAGAGAGCACTCAGGTTTCCGCAGGGCCGGAGCTCCACGGCCGGGGCGGCAGCACTGGGCCGGCCGGGGGCCTCGGAGCCCGCCCGGGGGACCGAAAGGCCGGCCTCCACCCGCCGCTCCTCCCAGGGGCGGGTTGACCGACAGGTGTCGCATTGCACTGAGCATTTTCTCTCCACCCTCAAGGTATAGAGTGGGCTTCTGCGGAGGCGCCGGCGAGACGGAGCGGAGAAGGGCGGGTGGCCAGTGGGTTTCATACACAACAAAGGAAATGGATACACAGATGGGAAAAGAAAGGCAGAATGGCTTTCAGAGAAGCAGCAGCCGCAGCTCAGAAAGCTGGAGCGCGCGGAGCTCACGCATCCGGCGTATTTCCGAGAGGAAAAATGCTGAATCAGAACCGCGAAGGCAAGGCATGCATCGCTGGGTTATGCTTCCCTAATCAGGGGTGCAGGATGCCTTTTTTAAACTAAAAAAGCCAGAGTTCCTCACCCAAGTTGATGCCCTCGGCCCCTCAGCCCACACCGTGTTTGCGCCTCTGGTCTCTTGGTTAACCTTGCATTACTCATCTGTCACATGGCGCGTGCAAGGTTGTCAGAACTCTGCCCATGCCCTTAGGAAGTTAGTAGCTGTCAGGGAACCGCAGAGAGCGGGGAGAAGGGAATGTGGGCTTTTGCACATCAGCCCAGAGCTTCTCAGAGTCCTTGAGAAATTCTAAAAGTTCTTTCTTTAGCAATGAGAGAGAAACGCACTCTCTTAAACTTCTTAGCAAGGTTTTGCCCCAAAGTTTTATATCTTTATTTGTAGTGGAATCTTATTAAAAGGCCCCTGAAGCTACTACTAAAACAGGCATAAACGTGCAATTGTCTTTATTTCCTGTATGCACAGAAATTTCACAGAACTTAGCTCAGTGCAAATGTGGGGGCCAGGTGTTTTCAATGAATGTTTTCTAATTTTTCTAATGTTGCATTTTCTATTTAACCTGTTTCCTAATATAATTTGTGGGTAGAGATGTGGAAAGAGGGTACAACCTAACTGGCATGACAGGATGGGGAGCCCACTATTTGTTTTTCATTTGGATCATGACATCTGTTTTTTTTTTTTTATTTATTTTAATTAGAGGCTAATTACTTTACAATATTGTATTGGTTTTGCCATACATCAACATGAATCCACCACGGGTGTACACATGTTCCCAATCCTGAATTCCCCTCCCACCTCCCTCCCCATACCATCCCTCTGGGTCATCCCAGTGCACCAGCCCCAAGCATCCTGTATCCTGCATCAAACCTGGACTGGCGATTCATTTCTTACATGATAGTATACATGTTACAATGCCATTCTCCCAAATCATCCCCTCCCTCCCTTTCCCACAGAGTCCAAAAGACTGTTCTATACATCTGTGTCTCTTTTGCTGTCTCGCATACAGGGTTATCATTACCATCTTTCTAAATTCCATATATATGTGTTAGTATACTGTATTGGTGTTTTTCTTTCTGGCTTACTTCACTCTGTATAATCAGCTCCAGTTTCAACCACCTCTGTTTTATGTCACCTTTGAATCGGCCTTTTGCAGAGCAGACATGCCCTCATCTATTGCCTCGTGGCTATGACAAGATAGTTACAAGGTCAGGATTGCTTGACTCCTAGCCTAGCACAGCTTGTTAAACTGCACAGAGTAATATATTCCAATAAAAGAGCTTGGGGAATAAAGAAGCATCGGTGTGCAGCCCACCCACCAGAAATATTAATGTTGATTGCTAAACAGAAATTGAGATTGAGTAGGAAAACCATCAGGCACTTTAAAGAGGAACCTGGTACAGTCCTATAAGTCCAAGATGCTATGAGGGAACAAATTCCATGTTTAGTGTCAGCCTGCTTTCCTCAAACCCCCCAGAAGTGGATTTGGGGAGAGGATTACTGCAATCTAGTGATAAGTCTAGCATCTCATTAGAGTTGAGCCTGTACCTCTTAACACAAGTGATGGGCTAAATGTGTAAGGTGCAGCAATTGTTCCACCAGACATCAAATTTCCCAGTTAACTAGATTGGCCCCAGAGTATAATATGGGGGTTCCCTCTACAGAACCTTTGAAAGCCCACTAGATCCAGTGGTCAGGGCAGTGTCTGGTCAGAGGCCCTAGGTGCCCTGGGAAGGAGAGTCGCAGCTCCCAATCCACAAAGGACAAACGATGGGACATGCCCTGAAGACACTGGGACTCTTCTACCTGTTACCATGACACTCCCTCCTGCATGCCACCTGGAAGGAAGCAAGGCTTTCACTTACCTCGCGTCCCACACTCACCCACCCCCAATCCCCTCTGCATTTATTTTTAACATTCTGATCCTCAGAAGTGAAATGAAATAAATACAGGTAGGGGAAATTGGAGAGAGCAGGAAATGGGGAAAGAGGGAGGAAGACTTGTTCATGCCTCAGGCCTAAGGAAAAGAAAGAACTTTTGACAAGAGCCTACTCTGCTTTAAGCAATGTTTGGGTGCTTCATTGTATTAAACCCCCATGAGTGCGATGATAGAGAGTATCATTCTCCCACTTCACCAATGGGGAAACCACGGGTGGGAAAAATGAGGCTCAGAGAGGTTGGTGACTACTTGAAGTCACACAGTTAGAAAATGACAGGGTTCAGATTAGGCCCTAAACTGTCAGATTCCTCCAGGAAGGTAGCATGCTTGACCTGTGAGGGTGGAGGAGGAAAGCCCGCGTGCCTCTGTCCTCTCTGTATGTCTAGCTCCTGGCTACCCTGAAGAGGGGTAACTTGGAATAAAATGATCAAAAGCTGTGCCCCAGGGATATAAAGAGATACCTGGGTCTCTTACAGAAGTGCTGGGCCTCACAGATGGTCTGCTCCCCTTCTCTCCCTGTCCTCTGTCTCCATGTCTACACTCTCTCATTCCTCTGACCCCAAACTAGGGGTCAAATGCTAGGGAACCCCAAATGCTAGGGTTCAAGAACCACTGACAGGTATCCTTTCTCTCCCTGGGTACCACCTTTTCACACCGTACCTGGGTTTCTTCTTTCTATCCCATGCTAACAGAATCGGGGATGTTATAAAGATCCCTTGACCAGTCCTGGTGTCTGAGTGATTTCCTGGGTCCAGCAAAGGGACCAAGTTTCCAGAGCCTTGAAGACAAGGGCTAACACCCCAAAATACGGACTCATTTTTCCACTCTGCCTTCATTGACTGAGCAGCTGCCAAGAACAAAGGCCACATCTCCCGATACCTGGCAAACAAATGCAGTATTGTCTCACGAATCGATTGCTTCTCTGAGGTGCCCACCAGTGTTTTGGGGGAGAAGCTTCGAGAACAAGTTGAGGCACAGCTGTCCTTCCATGAGACTGGAGAGATTCCCCGAAAGAATCTGGATGTCATGAAGGAGGCAATGGTTCAGGCAGAGGAAGTGGCTGCTGAGATTACTAGGAAGCTTGAGAAACAGGAGAAGAAACGCCTGAAGAAGTTTGAAAAGGCTGGCTGCAATTGCCCTGGCTTCTTCAGAAAATAGTAGTGCCCCGGAGGAGAGTGAGGAGACAAGTGAAAGACCCAAAAAGAAGAAAAAGCAAAAGCCCCTAGAGGCTCCTCAGGAGAAAAAGACCCATCTGTCTCTTTTTCCAAACCCAAGAAAAAGAAATCTTTTTCCAAGGAAGAGCTAGTTAGTAGTGATCTTGAAGAGACAGCTTGCACTGGAAGTCTTCCCAAGAGGAAGAAATCTTTTCCCAAAGAAGAACCAGTTAGTGACCCTAATGAGTCAGAAAACAAAAGGTCCCCAAGGAAAAGCAGAAAGTGTCTTCCAAGGAGGAGCCACTCAACAGTGGACCTGAAGAGGCTACTGCCCCCAAGAGCAGCAGCTCCAAGAAAAAGAAAAAGCTCTGAAAGTTATCCCAGGAAAGTTAGAATGGACATCTTCCTAGTGGGGCATAACTTAAGGAGGTATTCCCTATCCCATCCCCTAAAGCCCAGTAAAAATTAAAAAAAAAAAAAAAAAAGAGATCCCTTGAAATATAGCAGCAGATGCACATCTAAGGCCCAAACTAAGCATGTCTTCAAGGTCTGCAGAGTGTAGGGATTCCCCTGCCTAGGGTGGGAAGCCTGAGAGGGTAGATGACTGGAGACGCTTAGGCAGACTCGGGGGTCTCTCTCTTTGGAAAGGGCAGAAGGAAATGGAAAGGGAGGAGATGGAGAGGGAGAGAGAGAATGATTCTGATGCAGGGAAGACTTTATAGAGAAGTTTTTAAAAATTGGATTCAATTGTGTAAAAATTAATGTTGACACAGTGACAGTCTTTTACAAATTTCCTGTGACTTAGAGCTAATTACCATGCATCACAGTAACAGCTGTATTTCATTAAATTTCAGAATAACTTGGGTACATCTTATTTAATTAATAAAGCTCTTAACTCTTTCTGTATATTCAAGTGAAATAGCTGGATCACAGATCCAAGTATTTGGCATGATAACTGATTGCAATAAACACACACACAAACATACATACAAATATACTCACGCACTTCCATACAAAAGCAACCTGTTTCAGTGTGCCCTGCCCAGCCCTGACAATCAGATGTTCCCAGGTAAGGTGACCTCTCCTTAGCATGAGAACGGTTCAGATTTAGTAGAGGATGATGGAGTATACTGACCTTCCTTTGGTCCCACCCGTGTGGGAGAGTTTGTGGTACTGAGGAAACTCATACACCTGGAAACTAGTATTTAACAAAGCTCCACAGTTGATTGAATAAAGCTTGCCAGTGTGCTTTTAGAATGCTTACTTTCTCATTAATTTATAGACAAACAATAAAACATAATAATCAGTATATAAATTGAAATTATCAAATTAATCAAAATATGTACCAAACATAGCCACTATATTCATATGAGACTATTTAACGCTAGCAGATTTTCAGCAACAGACTCTCTTCTTAAAATAAAAAGCTTATAGATTAGGTAGGCAAAGAGTCAAGTGATTAAAAAATGTATATATATATATATATTTTTTTTACAATATATTATTTTATTTTATTTTTTATTTTTTTTATTTTATTTTTAAACTTTATATAATTGTATTAGTTTTGCCAAATATCAAAATGAATCCGCCACAGGTATACATGTGTTCCCCATCCTAGACCCTCCTCCCTCCCTCCCCATACCATCCCTCTGGGTTGTCCCAGTGCACTAGCCCCAAGCATCCAGTATCGTGCATCGAACCTGGACTGGCATCTCGTTTCTTACATGATATTTTACGTGTTTCAATGTCATTCTCCCAAATCTTCCCACCCTCTCCCTCTCCCACAGAGTCCAAAAGACTGTTCTATACATCAGTGTCTCTTTTGCTGTCTCATATACAGGGTTATTGTTACCATCTTTCTAAATTCCATATATATGCATTAGTATACTGTATTGATGTTTTTCCTTCTGGCTTACTTCACTCTGTATAATAGGCTCCAGTTTCATCCACCTCATTAGAACTGATTCAAATGTATTCTTTTTAATGGCCGAGTAATACTCCATTGTGTATATGT
This sequence comes from Bos indicus, assembly GCF_029378745.1. Classification (NCBI taxonomy): domain Eukaryota; kingdom Metazoa; phylum Chordata; class Mammalia; order Artiodactyla; family Bovidae; genus Bos; species Bos indicus. Next base: position 50,155,478 of record NC_091768.1, read on the forward strand.
ACCACTGCTTTCTTATCCATTCATCTGCTGATGGACATCTAGGTTGCTTCCATGTCCTGGCTATTATAAACAGTGCTGCAATGAACATTGGGGAACACGTGTCTCTTTCCTTTCTGGTTTCCTCAGTGTGTATGCCCAGCAGTGGGATTGCTGGATCATAAGGCAGTTCTATTTCCAGTTTTTTAAGGAATCTCCACACTGTTCTCCATAGTGGCTGTACTAGTTTGCATTCCCACCAACAGTGTAAGAGGGTTCCCTTTTCTCCACACCCTCTCCAGCATTTATTACTTGTAGACTTTTGGATCACAGCCATTCTGACTGGTGTGAAATGGTACCTCATAGTGGTTTTGATTTGCATTTCTCTGATAATGAGTGATGTTGAGCATCTTTTCATGTGTTTGTTAGCCATCTGTATGTCTTCTTTGGAGAAATGTCTATTTAGTTCTTTGGCCCATTTTTTGATTGGGTCATTTATTTTTCTGGAGTTGAGCTGTAGGAGTTGCTTGTGTATTTTTGAGATTAGTTGTTTGTCAGTTGCTTCATTTGCTATTATTTTCTCCCATTCTGAAGGCTGTCTTTTCACCTTGCTAATAGTTTCCTTTGATGTGCAGAAGCTTTTAAGGTTAATTAGGTCCCATTTGTTTATTTTTGCTTTTATTTCCAATATTCTGGAAATATATTTTTTAATTTAACTGTTTTTGCCAAGAAGGAATATAAATTTTTCAGAAATTTTCTTCTTTAATCTTATTTAGGATTATACCCCATATAATCCTTTAAAAGCATATGAAATAAGAGATAAACTGAGGCAAGCTAAAAAGGATATGAGATGGGTTAGAATTATACTAATGAAATTTTAAATTAATAGCAATATAAATAATTATTGTGTGTTATCAAGGACATTTTCTCTAATCAGCATTCTAAGGCAGCTCTGTCCAACAGAAAAATGAGCAACCAAGGCAAACCACATATGTAATTATAAATTTTCTAGGAGCCACATTTAGAAAGCCAAAAGGAACAGGTAAGATTAATTTTAATAATATATTTTATTTAATCACTATATAAAAATGATCATTTCCATATGTAGTCAACATAAACTTGTAATTAAGGCACTGATTTATTTTTTTATATTTAGTCAAATTCAAAATGTTGTGTATAGTCTATATTTACAGTGCATCTCAATTCAGACAAGCCATTTTTCATGTGTTCAATAAGCCACATGTAGCTAGTGGCTGCTGAGGTGCTAGGGAAAGGTCAATTTCACATGCATACTGTGCTACTATATTAGGTGATAGGGAAAAAATGATGAAGAAAACATGACTCCTGTCCTCAGTGAAGGCAATGTGTAGGAAGTCTTTTGAGCTAGGAATCTTCCTAGGGGGTCCAGGACTATTAGCCTACATGTACCTTTCTCCAAATTAGAGATTCTCTCCTTCCCCAAGTCACTTCACTCCCATCTGTCAGAAAATGAATATAATATGCTGGTTCTATTAAAATAAGATACTCTACTACCACCGGTCAAAAAATGTTTTTATAAATATATAAACCTATGATGACTACAAAGTAAATGAAACACCTTCCCCTCGACGTAGGGCTTCCCTGGTAGCTCAGACAGTATAGAATCACCTGCCGTGCCTGAGACCTGGGTTTAATCACTGGATTGGGAAGATCCCCTGGAGGAGGAAATGGCAATCCACTCCAGTATTCTTGCCTGGAGAATTCCATGAACAGAGGAGCCTGGTGGGCTACACTCCATGGGGTCGCAAAGAGTCAGACATGGCTGGGAAACACTACAACACTACAACAAAACATGACTCCTGTCCTCAATGAAGGCAATATATAGGAAGTCTTTTGAGCTAGGAATCTTCCAAGGGGGTCCAGGACTATTAGCCTACATGTACCTTTCTCCAAATTAGAGACTCTCTCCTTCCCCAAGTCACTTCACTCCCATCTGTCAAAAAATTATCTAAGTCTCAGTTTCCCCCATACTTTGAGATAGGTACTGTTCTTATTACTCTTTACTGAGACTTAGATTCCTCAACTGAAGTTACACATTGCAAGTGGCAGAATGCAGTACAATTTATATAACCATAAACCCTTAAATATTGGGATGCAACTCCAGGAAGTAGAAATCTTATTGGTTTTGTTCTTTGCTATAAACACTGTAATGTAATGAGTGAATGGATGACTTAAAGTTGAGCATACCTAATCATTAAAATAGAGATTGCCCAAACACAGGTTCAGTAGAATTGGAGGAGATGAGTGAATGAGGTGAAAAATAATGAGATCTCCCAGTTAGTTGGGCCACAACTTAGAGAAAATCTACACCCTGGACCTCATAGGTATGTGTGCATGTGTATATGGATGGGGTGGAGGCAGGTATATACAATTGTTTTATTTTGTGCTTTGTGGCTATTGAAGCATTCTTAATGATTTTATGACTTGTTAGCAGCAGATTTTTTTCCCCAGCTGATTTTTTTCTGATATTTAACTTGAAAATAGTAACAGGTAGCCATAAACTTGGTTCATTAGATTCATGACTATGGTTACTGAAAAATAGTTGAGGATTATTATTTCAGGATTTATTTCTAAAAATAATCAAAATTGTGTGAAACTGTCATTCAGATGTAAATAAACTCATCATCTGTTCTTTTGATTTATTCTCCACATCATGCTCCTCTTTGCCATGTACATATTCTTATCACTTTTCAGACTTCTTAACACTTTCTTTTTTCTTTAAAAAAGTCTAATTTCCTTGAAACTCATTCCTCCTTTTGCTTGTCCTAGTCATCATGAATAAATTGTGTATGTATGAAGGTGTCAGTGTATATAGATGAACGATGTGTATCAGAATACATTAAACTGACACTGTCAGTCTTCTTTTAACACCAACCTCACAAGCATAAATTTCCTTTTTTTTTTTTTAAGAAAAAAAAAAATCTTCTTACAAAATGACATTCTCAACTACTTAAGACCAGTTTTCTGGGGTTATATTCCAAGTCAGTATTAAAACTTGCAATTTAATAAATGAGAAAGTTTTCTACCCAGAAAAGTTTCAAGGGAAAGTATTGATTACCTGGGTGGATGGAGTCACTCCAGAGGTACCACGTGAAGAAAGACAAGGATAGTGCAGGGTGTTTCCTGCAAAACAGTTTTTATTAAGTTAGTCTTATTTAAGCATTGGCTTTTTTTTTTTTTTTTAGTTGCACCATGTAGCATGCAGGATCTTAGTTCCCTGACAGGGGATAGGACCCAAGTCCCTTGCGGTGGAAACATGGAGTCTTAGCCACTGGACTGCCAGGGAATTCCTTAAGCATTGGCTTTTGTTGTAATATCAGAGGGAGCTGACCTGGATAAAAATGGCCCTTAGATATAATGAAATCATATTTAACAATTGAGACACTGTTTATATAAAAAGTTCTTTAAAATAACCTCTTGAGTAAATATTAATAATATTTAAAATATGAACAATTTAAAAATAATGCTTAAAAGTTTTCAACAGCTAATATTTACCAGCCATCAGTGAATTCATATTTTCTTCCTATATATTTAACTAATGAGTAGTGTCTATTAAGGACAGGAATATAAGTATATGTTACTTTGTGAACCTTGTGAAACACTAAATATTACTGGACACTAGCTTTTCATGTTTGGCTGTCATATAACTGGGGGGCAAGCAGGCCACCACCTGCAATAGCTAACAAGACAAGATGAAGAACAAGGGGATTATTTTCCTTGACATGAATTTATTATTCAACTGATGCATTTCTGAAGTTTGAAATTAAGTGAATTGATCAAGTAACAAATTTCTTAAAAATATGACGCATTCACAAAATTTTACTTAGAATTTTCACAAATGCATCAATTTGCCTTTACTTAGAATTCTAACATTTACAGCAGATGCTAAGTATTGGGTTTTGATTGACAACAGGAAAACAGTCACAGCCAAGATACCAGGGCTTTTACTCTGTCAGATTTTTACTGATACGAGTGAAAATTTTAGATGAAAGGTTGAAGTTTACTTTCAGAGCTCTTTCTACACATAGTATTATTTCATAGATAACTTCCTTCCCCACTCTCTGAAGTCCCCATTTTCCTCAGAAAAGCTGAGAGCTGGGAGATAAAATAAAGCAAGAGGTACAGAGAGATAGAAGGGTGAAGATGAAGAGATTTGCGTTGAGATTTAAATAGCCCAGGAGTTGTCACTAACATTTTTAACATTTGTTAAATGTTTTAAAAAATTAATGTATAGCCATATACATTACACTCCCAAATTTTAGATGTGAGACTGTTAGTCTTGGAAACACACAGTGTGAATGTTGGCTAAAACTTGGGGAATTACATTCCTGTAGATTCTATTTGGAGGAGAGATATTGAAATACATAAATGATTTGGGAGATGATGGATATGCTATACATAATTCATTGGAAAAAGTTTGCATATGTCTTAAACTTAAATCACTGTTCCCAAAAGTACATATGTTTGCCAAGCCTATTAATTTCAATATATAATCCATATTTTCTTTTTTAACTTTGTGAAAATGCTAAAAAGAAGTTGTCATAAAAGTTAAATTTTCACCTCTTATCTTGAATGCTAGATTTCTGTGTATCTCCTCAAATCACTCTTAAACATCATATTTTTTCATGACCTAATAACAGAATGAAAACTGAAATAAACTAATCATCTAGACTTTTTCAAATAGCCACGTTTGTTGTTTTAAAGACAACATGAGGTCACTGAGTGTGATTGTTTTTCTGCATGATATTTTTCAGAGTTCAGTCAGTCATATATAACTGTTTTGCCTGAAAATACTTCTTTTGCTAAGTTTTTGCATATATTTAGGCATCAAATTTCAGCATAACAAAAGCATAAAGTTAACATTTATATTAGCTGATTTTTAAAGTTTGAAGTAACTGAATAGAAAAGTGGGAAAATTAAGATGAAAATAGGTACTAACATTAAAAAAGAAGAATGAACATAAATTTAGGTTATTGCCTTGAAACTACATGGTCGATGTCAGACTGCTTTGTAAAAACTATTTTTTACTATCAATATTACCTGCAGAGCCATATATAAAACCCTCTCTTTAGCGGTGATCATCAATCTGACTTTTCCAGTTATCGCTTCTTTGCTTTTCTTTATATTTTTACTGTTATTATATGTATCTGTGGAAAATTATTAAAGAGATGGGAATACCAGACCACCTGACCTGCCTCCTAAGAAACGTGTATGCAAGTCAAGAAGCAACAGTTAGAACTGGACATGGAACAACAGACTGGTTCCAAATCAGGAAAGGAGTACATCAAGGCTATATGTGGTCATCCTGCTTATTTAACTTATATGCAGAGTACATCATGAGAAACACTGGGCTGAAAGAAGCACAAGCTGGAATCAAGACTGCTGGGAGAAATATCAATAATCTCAGATATGCAGATGACACCACCCTTATGGCAGAAAGCAAAGAGGAATTGAAAAGCCTCTTGACAAAGGTGAAAGAAGAGAGTGTAAAAGCTGGCTTAAAACTTGACATTCAGAAAACTAAGATCATGGCATTCTGTTGCATCACTTCATGGCGAATAGATGGGGAAACAGTGACAGACTTTATTTTCTTGGGCTCCAAAATCACAGCAGATGGCAATTATAGCCACGAAATTAAAAGTCGCCTGCTCCTTGGAAGGAAATCTATGACCAACCTAGACAGCATATTAAAAAGCAGAGACAACACTTTGCCAACAAAAGTCCATATAGTCAAAGCTACAGTTTTTCCAGTAGTCATGTAAGGATGTGAAAGTTGGGTCATAAAAAAGGCTAAGCACCAAAGAATTGATGCTTTTAAACTGTGGTGTTGGAGAAGACTCTTGACTGCAAGGAGATCCAACCAGTCTATCCTAAAGGAAATCAGTCCTGAATTTTCATTGGAAGGAGTGATGCTTAAGCTGAAGCTCCAATAGTTTGGCCACATGATATGAAGAGCCAACTCATTGAAAAAGACTCTGATGTTGGGAAAGATTGAAGGCAGGAGGAGAAGGGGACAACAGAGGACAAGATGGTTGGATGGCATCACCAACTCTCTGGATATGGGTTTGAGCAAGCTTCCGGAGATGGCAAAGGACAGGGAGGCCTGGCGTGCTGCAGTCTATGGGGTCACAAAGAGCTGGACATGACTGAGCAACTGAACAACAACAAATATGTATCCCTAATAATACTATAAAGAAAGCTGAGCGCTGAAGAATTGATGCTTTTGAACTGTGGTGTTGGAGAAGACTCTTGAGAGTCCCTTGGACTGCAAGGAGACCCAACCAGTCCATCCTGAAGGAGATCAGTCCTGGGTGTTCTTTGGAGGGACTGATGTTGAAGCTGAAACTCCAATACTTTGGCCACCTGATGCAAAAAGCTGACTCATTTGAAAAGACCCTGATGCTGGGAAAGATTGAGGGCAGGAGGAGAAGGGGGACGACAGAGGATGAGATGGTTGGATGGCATCACCGACTCAATGGACATGGATTTGGGTGAACTCCAGGAGTTGGTGATGGACAGGGAGGCCTGGTGTGCTGCGGTTCATGGGGTCACAAAGAGTTGAACATGACTGAGCGACTGAATGGAACTGAACAATATAGATTAGTTTTGCCTGTGTTTTAAAATTCTACCTAAATGGAATCATACTATATGAACTTTTGCTTTTTACCCAATCTTAAATTGTTAGATTCATTCATGTTATTGTGTCTGTATATATTGTATCTGTTATATATTGTATCAGTTCCCTTCTAGTGCTGTACAATATTTCATTATGTCAATTTATCACTTCTGGTAACCATCATTTTACTCTCTGTTTCTATAAGATCAGCATTTTTAGATTCCACTTGTAGATGAGAACATACAGTGTTTGTCCTTCCCATCTTATTTCACTTAGCACAATGCCCTTGAGGCTCATCCATGTTATCACAAAAGACAAGATTTCACTCTTTTTTATGGCTCAATATTATTCCTGTGTGTTTGTGTATCACATTTTCTTTTTCCCATCAGTGCACACTGAGACTATCTCTATGTCTTGGCAAATGTAAATAATGCTACAATGAACATAGGAGTACACGTATCTTATGATACTGATGTATTCAGACCCTGATGCTGGGAGGGATTGGGGGCAGGAGGAGAAGGGGACCACAGAGGATGAGATGGCTGGATGGCATCGCTGACTCAATGGACATGAGTGTGGGTAAACTCCGGGAGTTGGTGATGGACAGGGAGGCCTGGCGTGCTGCGATTCACGGGGTCGCAAAGAGTCGGACATGACTGAGCAACTGAACTGACTGACTGAACTGATTCATTTCTTTCAGATTTTCCCAGGAGTGGTACATTAAAACTAGTAGTTCTAGTTTTTAATTTTTTGAGGAAAGTCCATTCTGATTTCCATAGTAGTTGCACTAATTTACATTCCTACAAATAGTGCAAAATGATTCACTTTTTTCCACATCTTTGACCCTTGTTCTTTTCTTTTTTTATAATGGCCATCCAAACAGATATGAGAAAATAACTCATTGTAGTTTGATTTGCATTTTCCTGACAGTTTTGTTGACATCTTGTCATATACCTGTTGGCCATTTGTCTGTCTCCTTCGGAAAAAAATGTCTATTCAACTCCTTTGTGCTTAGTCGCTCAGTCGTGTCTGACTGTTTGCAACCCCATGGACTGTAGTGCATCAGGCTCCTCTGTCCATGGGGATTCTCCATGCAAGAATACTGGAGTAGTTTGCCATGCCCTCCTCCAGGGGATCTTCCCAACCCAGGGATCAAACCCAGGTCTCCCACATTGGAGGCAGATTCTTTACCATCCGAGCCAACTAGATTGCTTGTATTTTGCTAGTGAGTTGTATAAGTTCCTTATGTATTTTGGATACAAATCACTTATCAGATGGCTGGTTTGAAAATATTTTCTCCCATTCAGTAGGTTATCTTTTGATTTTGCTGATTATTTCTTTTGTTGTACAGACTCTTTTTACTTTGATATAGCTCCATTTGTTTATTTTTGCATTTGTTCCTTCATTTTGATGTCATGTCCAAAAAATCATAGCCCAGACAAGTGTCAATGGACATTTTCCCTGTGTTTTCTTCTTTTAGTTTTATAGTATGGTCTTACATTTAAGTCTTGAATGCATTTAAATCAGCATATAAGCAATGCTTGTATCTTTGCATGCTTGCTGGTCATTGCCCTCAAAAATATTTTGAGGATTTTCTGATACCTTAGGATACCTGTTTTTCCCTTTAAAAAGGATTTGCATTTCTATCTACCCGGTATCTAGGGGGCTTTGCAGACCTGGACCACCTAATATTAAGTTCAAGCCTTGAGAGTCCATGGCCTGCCTACTCATGGTCTAAATCTGCAAGGATTCTTCCGGAGCTTCCCAGTGAAAATCTGCTTTTCTTTTCCTTCTCTCTCTCCTCTCCATTCCAAAGTCACCAAGGCAGCTCTCAGAGTTCCCAATGGTAGTGGAGGTAAGAAAGAAAAATGTAAATCAGGTTCATTCATAGCTAAGGACATTGCCCCTGGGGCTCCAGCTCAGAAGAAGGGTTCTTCTGCAAACTTCCCCACCTTCAATAGGCTGAGAGCCTTGACATCCCTCTGGACAAAATACAGACATTCAACCAGAGCTCAAATTGTTGTGGCATTAAGCACCTTCTGGAGAAAGATAGCCTTGATGATTCAATATTCCTCTTACCTTGCAGTTACTGGATCTCATCTAAAAACTAGCCAAGGAGGGGCCACTAATTTTTCAGATCTTGAATATTTTTAAATTGCTGTGTACACACACACACACACACACACACCCATATATACATTTTGCTCATAATATTTTATTTCTTTCAGTGAGAGAGTTAATCTGAGTTACTCAGTTTACTATTACCAGAAATAACACTTAGATGGCATTTTTTTAATGTCTTTTATCAAGATGGTTGACCAACCAAATAATTTCATGGCTCCATTGGTATTGTTTGTTTACTTTTTATTTTCAGGTTGGTAGCTGGACATTTTTTCCGTGCCATAATTCTTCTTTGAACATGGTCCCCTGAATTACTACAACACTTCCCTTCCCACACTGTCCTTTACTGATCTAACTCTTCCTCATCCCTCAAGATAGGCCAGGAATCATCTTGGGAAGTCTTATCCCACTGCTTTTCTAAGCAATCAGAGTTGGAGTCTCCCATTCATTTTTATCAGAGATAAGAGAAGATATACTTAACAACCTAGGCACTGTGGGGGTTCTAGCCAATACGACTGACGTGCAAGTCAATAAGAACAGATGCCAGCTGTAAACAACCAGCACCAGTGTGTCCTGAGTAAATATTAGCTGTGATTGGAGCATGTACTACAATCAGGTGGAGAACACGTGCACACTATCCTGGTATACTGTTCAATAATTTACTGTTTCCATATCTCCTCTGGTAATTCATCACATCATATGGACAGGAAGCAATCATACTCACCCTGGAATCTTATGTTGCATGAGTTCTTGGTGCAAAGAAAGCCCCAATAAATATTTGTGGAATTAACAAAAACTTATATGGAAGGAATTACCTCAAAATTTCATTAAATAAATCACATCCTATTCCTTCACAGCTTTAACTACTGGGGGTTCATGGACAATGAATTTATTTCACTCATCCTATTGTAACAGGATGTTACATCCTGTTGTAACACCTTTGCTGAACTTTTGAACAAATCATGGAATGGAGAGTTCGCTTATCAAACCCTCAGCATGGTGGATACTGTCATCCTACCTTCCATGGTTGGGATTCTCTGTTCAACAGGGATGGTTGGCAACATCCTCATTGTATTCACTATAATAAGCTAAGGGCTTCTTTTTCGTTTCCATAATTAACTTCGTTCTATACTTCCTAAATGAATCCTTTCTCCCTTGTAGAATTTTTCCTAATGAAATCAGATTTTGGAAACATTTGTTTAAGATACTTAAAGAGGATCTATAGATATTTTCATCATGTAAATATTTTCATCAAGTAAATGCTGAGTCACAAATATCAAAATGAAGAAACCTAGGCCAATGCTGACTGCTGAGTCAGTCAATTTTTAGAGCAGCAATTCTTATTCTTAGCCACACATTAGAACCATGATGGAGCTTTTAAAAATCCTAACACACAGTTTTTCCCCCAGACAAATTAACTCTGAATCTCAGGCAGCAGAGCCCAGGCAAGGATTGAAACTGTTTCAAGGCAACTATTTTATTTTCTGGCAATAAGAGTTGCCAGCCTAAGAGGCTGATCTGGTTTGGCTGGTAAGAGAGACTCTTCTGCACTCATTTGGGCAAGAGAGAGACTCTCCCAATCACCCAAACATTCAAGCAGTCATGCATGGTGGGCTATTCCCTACAATACAGACCACCCGTGTGGGCCAAGCTGAGAGGCATCTGCCCCCTATCACCTCCTGCCTTTCTGTCACAATCCCCACCTAATTCAGCTAATTTCCTGCTTCCTCTCAAACTAACAGCATAAGGTTTAACTTGGAGCATGAAGAACAAGTTACAGTTGGCCCCCGATATCCATGGGCTCAGTATCTGCAGGTCCCACACCTGCAGATTCAAGCAATTTCAAAACTATCTTGAAAAAAATTCCAGAAAGTTCAAAAAAAGCAAAACTTGAATTGACCGTGCTCTGGCAGCTATTTCCATAGCATTTACATTGTATTTAATACTGTTTACATAGTATTTTCACAGCATTAGGTACTATAAGTAATCTAGAGATGATTCAATGTATTAGGGAGAATGTGTGTTGGTTATAAAGAACACGGCACCATTTTATGTGAGGGACTTGAGCATCTTCGGATGTTGGTATGGGGGGTCGGGGCGGTGGCTGTCCTAGAAATGATCCCTTGTGGATATAGAGGGACCACTGTACTTGTTCTCTACCAGCTTCAGAAAATGGATTTAGAGTTCATATACACATGCCACATTATTACATGATCATCTTTGCTCTACTGATTATTTTCACATTTAAGTTTTACTTGTTTTAATACATACAACATGTTAAAACTTTTTTGACCTGGTCTATGATCATGCTTAAAGCCACCATTTTAAAAGATTTTTGTCCTCAGTTCAGTTCAGTCACTCAGTCATGTCCGACTCTTTGTGACCCCATGCACTGCAGCACGCCAGGCCTCCCTGTCCATCACCAGCTCCCGGAGTTTACTCACGATCATGTCCATTGAGTCGGTGATGGCATCCAACCATCTCATCCTCTGTCGTCCCCTTCTCCTCCCGCCTTCAATTTTTTTGTCCTTATTTATATATTATAAAACAATTTTAGGGCTTCCCTTGTGCCTCAGTGGTAAAAAATCCACCTGCCAATGCAGGAGACATGGGTTCCAACCCTGGTTCGGGAAGATCACACACTCTGTGGAGCAACTAAGCCCATGTGTCACAACTATCGAGCCTGTGCTCTAGAGCCAGGGAACCGCAAGGACTGAGCCCTTGTCCTGTGACTACAAACTGGAGAAGGAAATGGCAACCCCACTCCAGTATTCTTGCCTGAAGAATCCCGTGAACAAAGGAGCCTGGACAGTTACAGTCTATAGGGTCGCAAAGAGTCAGGCACAAGTGAAGGGACATAGTACACAGGCAGTGCACATGAAACAAATCATCAAAACTCTCATTAAAACTACAAAGATGGTTGGATTTCCCATGTGCATGGAAGAATCCTCACAGGACCAACTGAAAACAAGAGCAGCCCTGGGGATGGTAATACGAATGACACTATCCCTAAGAAAGCCCATCACTAGTCACTTTCCCCATTTGGCTTCTTATCAGCCAGGCCACTTTCAAATTTTATTCTCATTATCTCTGTAGTTAAATATTGTATATCAATGGTATTTTTATACCATCCATAATTGAAGGTTTATTTGGTATACTGGAATTCTACTTCTAGTAAATTCAGGCATTCCTTATTGTGTCCTGTAAAACCATTTGTGAATATCAAGCATTTAAAATTATTTCTTAAGTTCTGGAAGCAGTTCAACTCAATATGTATCACTAAATACCTGCTGCACGCCCAGCACTTTTATAAGTGTTATGTAAATACCAAAGAAATATGGCAGCATCTGTCTCTAAAAGTTCACGATTTAGTGGAGGAGATAAGATGCAAATACATGAAGCCATTTGAAAAAGAATACAAGGTATTAAGAACAATCAAATGGGAGGGGGAAAGATGGTTCAAATAATAAGTTCCAGGAAGGGAAAAGAAAGTCATCAAATAGTCTCAGAAAACCTTAAGGAGGCAATAGCATGGAGTAGAAAGTTAATAGTCAGAGGACTTTGCTGGTGGTACAGTGGATAAGAATCTGCCTGCCAATGCAGGGGACACGGGTTTGATCCCTGGTCCAGGAAGATTCCACCTGCCTCGAGGCAACTAAGCCCATGTACCACAACTACTGAACCACACTCTAGAGCCCACAAGCTCCAACCACCAAGCCGGTGCACCACAACTACTGAAGCTCAGGAGCCCTAGAGCCCACGCTCTGCAACAAGAGAAGCCACTTTGAGTAGCCTGAGCACTACAATGAACCGCAGCCCCAACTCCCTGCAACTAGAGAAAATCTGGGCAAAGCAACAAAGACCCAGCACAGCCAAAAATAAGTAAATAAATAAAATTTTTTAAATGAAAGAAAGTTAATAGAGACCTGGGGTGGGGGGTGCGGTTTCCAGCTCACTCTGTTTGCCAGTTGTACCTGACCACTTCTCCTTCCATCTTTCCTCATGCCCCTCAGAATTTCTGCCATCCTGTCCTAAAGATCTCCTGGTAGCTCAGCTGGTAAAGAATCCACCTGCAATGAGGGAGACCCCAGTTCGATTCCTGGGTTGGGAAGATCCATTGGAAAAGGGATAGGATACCCACTCCAGTATTCTTAGGCTTCCCTAGTTGCTCTGCTGGTAAAGAATTCACCTGCAATGAGGGAGACCTAGGTTCAATCCCTGAGTTTGGGAAGATCCCTTGGAGAAGGGAAAGGCTACCTACTCCACTATTCTGGTCTGGAGAATTCTATGGACTGAATAGTCCATGGGTATCACAGAGTCAGACATGACTGAGCAACTTTCACTCACTCCTAAGCATACAAATTCTGTGCCTCATGCCTCTGGAGCCTTGGTCCCACAGTTGAGAAACCAAATTCTTATAAGGTGTTAGTCCTCCAGAAATGGTTGCATTTTTACAGATAACTTTTATTTGCAAAGACTCGAGTGAAATTCAGGCCCCATGACAAGCAATTCAAGAAATATTTGGAGCCAGAGAAATTTCTTAGTCCCTCTCAAATTACACTAATAGACAATGGACCTGATTCCATCCACTCACATGGAGACCAACCTGGCAAAAAGAAGAAATTTGGAATGTGAACTCTTCTTAAAGTCAGTATTGAGCTGTAATTCCTAGAAACAGATTCTCAGTAAGTAAACTGCCATTAAACTGAAAAAAAAAAAAAAACAAAGGAAAGAAGGAAAACCTGAGCTGTCATCCTTACAAACTATTTGCAATGATTGTGAAAAATCTATTACTTCTTCATATCATCATTTTATAGATAACATGTGAGAAGACGTATATTAATAGAGCTTTTAAGATAAATCTTTTACTTGTTCAAAAATCATTTGAAGGCAACTTAGTTTTTATTTTTATTGCTAAATTGTTAATATTTTTCTTTGTAAACTTTTCTCCAAAAATTTATTAATCAGTCCAAAGTCATTTGAAAGTAGATTAGTTTTAATATTTTTGGCTTAAAATTTAACAGTTTTTGTTAATTAATCTCCAAAATTGTTAAGGCAATTTGCATTAATGTTTTTAATCCTGCTTTGCCATGATGTTTTACTTGTTACCTTCTTAACAGAAGATAGTTCAATTAAAGACCACACTAAATATTAGTAGTACTATGCTAAAAATACGGATAAATGGATACACTTAAAGAAGATTTAGGACTTTCTCAATTATGATAAACATTGTATCAGAAGAGATTGAATAGAATAGCCAGATCATTAGTGACACTAGGAAGCAAGAAATAACCTAACTTCTGATTTTGCCAATGGAAGACTACAAACGTGTATGAAAATAATAGATTTAAAGAAGATGGAGCTTCTGGAATAAGATATCTAATGTGGCTTTCTTAAAAACTAATTGATTTGTGCTTTAGGTGTGTAAGTATAAAGTAATAAGGCCAGATCATTATTGGTCTGTCATATTTTAAATGCATAGCAGGTCAAAAGGGAGCCAGATTAAAAAATGTAGGAGGAAAATTGGGCCAATTATAACATAAGACTTTCCCCTTTTATTCTTGGGAGAGGGACTTATGAACTCAGCCGCATTACTCAACTATTCTCCATAGCCACAGTGGGTCCTGGGGAACTACTTCAATAAAGGAGATGCCATTTTTCTCTATGGTCCTCCCCCACCTCCCTCAATGTCCTGAACACATCCTTCTCCTGTCTACTGACAGACTGTTACCCAGTGGGCAGAGACTCTCTCAAGAATGCTTTGTCTCCCTATAAATAAAATGTTCCCATTCTGTCATCCCCTGCCCTCGACTGGCTGTCAAGTCAACTAATTTACACTTAATCATGAATTACTGAAACATCTTACTTTTTAACCACCTCCCCGCAGTGATGTCTACATTTTACACAGAGGTTACAAGAAGGATAGTGAGTGTTCCTGAAGGAATACTAATGGCCCAGTGATGGAATTCCAGTTGTTAAGACAAAGATGGGAAATGCTTAAAACAAGCCTCCTCCTTTTCCCCACTCAGCTGAAATAATAACTAAAGCCCCTCTGACCCAGCCCTCTACTGCTCTCCGAGTATCAGCCATGTGTAAGCTGTTGTTGGGGTTGACCCCCACCCATGCTGCACACATAATGATAGGTTTAGATGCTATGAACCTCACAGCCACATCTGTTTAAATGAACTGTAAAGATGGTTGGAGACCCTCGTTGCTATGGTCCAACGCATCAAGACAACTCTGGAACTTAAAGGGGTTAAATGTCTTCCCCCAAGGACATAATAAATGGCACAGAAATGAAACTAGAATTTCCAATTAGGTTCTCTTTATGCAGAGTTAGCAAATATGTCACTGTGCTCTAAATTCTCCCATCCTTGGCAGTCATCTCTAATCACACAGGTCTGTCCTTTCCTAGTGCCTGTGTGATGACTCAAAATTCTTTTCCAACTCAGCTCTTTATGAAATCACTGCTAATCCATTGGAGTTGGCTCATGCTGACCTCAAAACAAATGGACGGCCAGTTATTCCTCCAGCAAAAGTGGAGTTTACTCAGGCTCATCAAAGTACAGCAATTTGGGATCTGCAGCTATGGCAAGCCGTGGGCAAGACCCATCTAACAGGGGAAGAACAGTCTCTCATTAGCTAAGCTTTTGCTAGGCAAGAAGAGGAAGTCTTTCTTCTCTTCAAGCTCTGCTACTGCAGAGCATGATAGCATCCCCTTCTGGCCCTCTGACTCAATTTTACACTAACAGTAGGAATTTAATTCAATGAGAGTTAAATGCCAAACAGGGACTGGTGAGGCAACTCAGAGATAAACAAAATTAGAAAGCTACCCCAAGGCCACCACCCCTTTCTGGCCCTAGGCTGGATGGAGGGGAAAAAAAGTGGCTTTACAAATCCTGGAAATGTGGGCTGCCTGGTGGGGGGCTGCAACCACAGTGGGATTTGGGCCCAAGGAACAGAGCCTGCAGGGGAGGAGGTGGAGCCATGGGAGGGAGGCAGCCACTGCCACAGATGCCAACAACACAAAGGGGAAGGAAATACCCTGCCTATCCTCTCTTCTCACCCTCCAATTTCCCTCCAACAGTGCTTACTATTGGCCAAATAAACCAAATGCCAGTTAGCAAGGACACCTAGCAGAAGCAGAAGATATTAAGAAGAGGTGGCAAGAATACACAGAAGAACTGTACAAAAAAGATCTTCACGACCCAGATAATCATAATGGTGTGATCACTGACCTAGAGCCAGACATCCTAGAATGTGAAGTCAAGTGGGCCTTACAAAGCATCACTACGAACAAAGCTAGTGGAGGTGATGGAATTCCAGTTGAGTGATTTCAAATCCTGAAAGATGATGCTGTGAAAGTGCTGCACTCAATATGCCAGCAAATTTGGAAAACTCAGCAGTGGCCACAGGACTGGAAAAGGTCAGTTTTCATACCAATCTCAAAGAAAGGCAATGCCAAAGAATGCTCAAACTACCACACAATTGTACTCATCTCACAAGCTAGTAAAGTAATGCTCAAAATTCTCCAAGTCAGGCTTCAACAGTACATGAACCGTGAACTTCCAGATGTTCAAGTTTAGAAAAGGCAGAGGAACCAGAAATCAAATTGCCATTATCCACTGGATCATTGAAAAAGCAAGAGAGTTCCAGAAAAACATCTATTTCTGCTTTATTG
Source organism: Bos indicus (assembly GCF_029378745.1). Lineage (NCBI taxonomy): Eukaryota > Metazoa > Chordata > Mammalia > Artiodactyla > Bovidae > Bos > Bos indicus. The sequence continues at coordinate 50,171,911 of NC_091768.1, forward strand.
ACTATGCCAAAGCCTTTGACTCTGTGCATCACAACAAATTGTGGAAAATTCTTCAAGAGATGGGAATACCAGACCACCTTACCTCCTGAGAAATCTGTATGCAGGTCAAGAACCAACAGTTAGAACTAGACTTTGAACAACAGACTGGTTCCAAATCGGGAAACGAGTACATCAAGGCTGTATGTGATCATCCGGCTTATTTAACTTATATGCAGAGTACATCATGAGAAATGCCGGACTGGATGAAGCACAAGCTGGAATCAGGATTTCTGGGAGAAATATCAATAACCTCAGAAATGCAGATGACACCACTCTTATGGCAGAAAGCAAAGAGGAAGTAAAGAACCTCTTGATGAAAGTGAAAGAGGAGAGTGAAAAATTTGGCTTAAGACTCAACATTCAGAAAACTAAGATCATGGCATCTGGTCCCATAACTTCATGGCAAATAGATGGGAAAACAGTGGAAACAGTGACAGACTTTATTTGGGGGGGCTCCAAAATCACTGCCGATGGTGACTGTAGCCATGAAATTAAAAGACACTTGCTCCTTCTAAGAAAAGTTATGACCAAACTAGACAGCATATTAAAAAGCAGAGACATTACTTTGCCAACAAAGGTCCGTCTAGTCAAAGCTATGGTTTTTCTAGTAGTCATGTATGGATGTGAGAGTTGGACTATAAAGAAAGCTGAGTGCTAGAGCACTGATTCTTTTGAACCATGGTGTTGGAGAAGACTCTTGAGAGTCCCTTGGACAGCAAGGAGATCCAACCAGTATCAGTCCTGAATATTCATTGGAAGGACTGATGCTGAAGCTGGAACTCCAATACTTTGGCCACCTGATGCAAAGAACTAACTCATTGGAAAAGACCCTGATGCTGGGAAAGATTGAGGGCAGGAGGAGAAGGGGATGGCAGAGGATGAGATGGTTGGATGGCATCACCGACTCAATGGACATGAATTTGAGTAAACTCTGGGAGTTGGTGATGGACAGGGAGGCCTGGCATGCTGTAGTCCATGGTGTCACAAAGAGTCGGACATGACTGAGCAACTGAACTGAACTGATATATGGTTATTTCTGGCTGCAAAAAGAAAACATGTCTTTAATAGAATTTCTCTTATACATTAAACATATAAATAAGTCAAAAATCAATCATATAACTACTACCAAACAGATAATAACTGTGATTACTCAGACATACTATTTCAGTGTACTTTTAAACTAATATTTAAATAAGTTTGGGGTCATAACTAGTTACATAGTTGATGTTTTTTTTTACTCAATAAGTATTTTCCCATTTGGGCTTCCCTGTGGCTCAGACAGTAAAGAATCTGCCTGCAGTGCAGGAGACCCAGGTTAGATCTCTGAGTTGGGAAGATCCGTGGAGGAGGGAATGCCAATCCACTCCAATCCTGCCTGGGAAGTCCCAAGGACAGCAGAGCTTAGCAAGCTATAGTCCATTGGGTCGCAAACAGTCAGACATGTCTGAACAACTAACATTTTCACTTTCATTTTCCCATTTGATTAAATATTCTTCCAAAGTATGATTTGTAACAACTATATCATGACTGCAGTCATGAAATTAAAAGATATGTGCTCCTTGGAAGAAAAGCTATGATAAACCTAGACAGTGTATTAAAAAGCAGAGATATTACTTTGCCAACAAAGGTCCATATAGTCAAAGGTATGGTTTTTCCAGTAATCATGTATGGATGTGAGAGCTGGACAATAAAGAAGGTTGAGCACCAAAGAATTGATTCTTTCAAATTGTGGTACTGGAGAAGACTTTTGAGAGTCCCTTGGACTGCAAGGAGATCAAACCAGTCAATCTTAAAGGAAATCAACCCTGAATATTCATTGAAAGGACTGATGCTGAAGCTGAAGCTCCAATCCTTTGGCCAACTGATTTGAAGAACTGACTCACTGGAAATGACCCTGATGCTGGAAAAGACTAAAGGCAGGAGAAGAGGGTGACAGAGGATGAGATGGTTGGATGGCACCCATGACTCATTGGACGTGAGTTTGAGCAAACTCTGGGAGACAGTGAAGGACAGGGAAGCCTGACGTGCTGCAGGCCAGGGGGTGGCAAGAGTCAGGCATGACTGAGCAACTGAACAACAACAACAATATCATTTATTGCGTGGTATTGTGGTATACCTTTGTTTATCATCATATTTAGACACAGTCATATTAACCATATGGAAAATGTGTTAGCTGAAATGATCATTGGTTTACATCTTTTTATTTTTAATGTTTGGTTCGTAAGAAACAGAAATCTAATGAAGTCTGGCAACAGGAAATCTGAAAATTAATTAGACCTAAAAAGAAAATAGAAGTTAAATCCTTAGAAAATTTACCATTCCTATTTAATTACTTTTAATTTGTATGTTATTACTTTCAGTAAAAAACAAAAAGCAATAATAGAATCTGTTATACTTGTTGCCCTAGTATCTATGACCAGATAAATATATTACTTGCTTCAGAATTCTCTTTTGCTATAGACAGTGTCATCTAGAAACAGTTTAATTCTTTTGAATTGCCAGGTAATGACCTGCACCATCCTCAACAAGGGAATTACCATAACTCCTAATCAGTCAATGTTGGGCACCTGTCTGAAGGAGAGCAAGGGTAACAAGTCTAATTGCTGCAATTCAGACCTATGCAACCACTTATGGGTTATATCCCAATTCAAATAACATCTATTTAACAGACTAAGATTTATTGGATTTTATATTATTGTGTTTCTGGTTTTTTTTTTCCAACTGACCTCTAGTGTCGGTTCCTCCCGACTGACTCTTCTTCTGGAGGAAGACCTGGAGAGGACAAAGGAGCAGAGACCAAGAACAGCCACTTAGCAGCTCTTTTGGTTGACATGATCTTTTCCTCAACACTCTTCTTCTTGGTTTTTCTGATATGAGTCACTCAACAATGTCCAGAGTGTGTTGCTGAGTAAGGATTTGATGGCAGAAACTTCTTCACATGGTGTGTGGGGCCAGGGCCTGCCCTGACTGATGCCTCACATGAAGCTTTGATGGCTTAGACATAAAGTTCACAGGCTGTGGAATTTGCAGTCCCTGAATAACAAAGATACCCACTAGCTTTCAAACAACAGAGCAATAGCACCAGATCCAGAGTGAACTAGTAATTGTGGTATAATCTTAAGGCCAATTCTTCGTGCTATTTAAATCTTTATATGTTCTCAGTACATATGCCACTCCTTCCAAGAAATATGCCTTGACCAACCCCAGAGGAGAGAGGAGAGACTATTTTTAGGTGCTCCTTCATAACATTGTAAAGTCATCATTTATTTACCTATGTCTAGACTATAAGCTTCTTGATATTAGGGTTTATAGGTTATTTAGCTTTGCAGCCCAAAGCACAATATTATGCCTGAAAAATAACTGGTGTTCAATAAAATATTTGTTGAATTAATGAATAATATCTCCCAGATAAAGATGATATATTTTTATTACTGAATGTCCCAACTCTGATGATAGGGATCAAGTGAATTTTACATTAAAATTTCTGCTCTCAGAAAATTCTTTTGCCTTCATTTCCCCAAACAGGAGAGAGGAGATCTCTCTCAGCGCCCTCCACCAGTTCAGTCATTTCATATGTCTTCTCTACACTGTCTGCATTTCAAGGTCTTAATTAATAGGCTTTTCTCTGAGTTAGATTTTATTGGAATATTTCTAAGTCATGGTTGAAATTTTTTTAACAATGGCTTCAGTTCAGATTTGAACTTAACAGCTTCAGTGGAGGGGAAGAAAATCACATTGCACAGTGGAAACATTTATTTTTCCTGTTTAGCTGTATTTGATGCTAGGGATAGGTAAAGACAGTCTATTGCATGAGTGAGTTTAGAGTTGGTATAATTTGATGCTGTGTAGAAATTACTTCAAAACTTAGTGGCTTACTATAGAGAACAGTATGAAGACTCCTTAAGAAGCTAGGAATAAAACTACCATATGACAACAATCCCACTATGGGGCATATACTCTGAAGAAACCATAACTGAAAAAGACACATGTACTCCAATGTTCATTGTAGCACTATTTACAATAGCTAAGACATGGAAGCAATCTAGATGTCCATTGACAGATTAATGAATAAAGAGGTTGTGGTGTGTATATATATATACATACATACACACAATGGAACATCACAGCCATAAAAAGGAATACATTTGAGTCAGTTCTAATGAGCTAGATGAACTTAGAGCATATTATACAGAGTGAAGTAAATCAGAAAGAGAAAGATAAATATTGTATATGGAATTTAGGAAGACGGTACTGACGAACCTATCTTCGAGGCAGCAGTGGAGATGTAGACATGGAGAATGGGCTAATGGATACAGCGGGGGAAGGAGAGGGTGGGAAGAACTGAGAGAGGAGCACTGAAACATATGTATTACCATGGACAGGGAGGCCTGGAGTGCTGCAATTCATGGGGTCGCAAAGAGTCGGACACGACTGAGCGACTGAACTGAACTGAACTGAACGTTATTAGGTTGGTGCAAAAATAATTTCAATTTTGCATTGTTGAACTTTGTCATTTGATACTGGAATGCATTCTTAAATAAACGTGGTATTAAAAAAAAAAAAAACGTAGTGGCTTAAAACAATCAACATTTGTTATCTCACACAGTTTTGAGGGTCAAGAACAGCCTAGCTGGGTGACTGGCTCAGGGTCTCTCTTGCTGTTGCAGTCGAGCTGTGCATCTTTAGATGACTATCCAAAGGCTTGGCTGGGACTGGAGCATCCATTCCCAGGTAGCTCCCTTACAGATCTGGCAAGCTGGTGCTGGTTGTTGGCAGGAGGCCTCAGTTCCTTTCCACGTGGACCTCTTTATAGTGATACTTGAATTATCTCACAAGATGGCAGCTGGCTTCCCCCAGAGAAAGCAATCCAAGAGATAGCAAGGAGAATACCCCTCCATGCCTTTATGTCCAAATTTTGAATGCCATTACTGTCCATTCCACCACATCCTATTCACTAAAAGTGAGTTATTAAGTTCAACCCACACTCAAAGGGAGGGAATTAGGCCATGCCCTCCTGAAAGCAATATCAAAGAATTTGATTTGTAGACATATTTTTAAACCACGGCAGGCAGTTATCAAACAAATAGTTTAAAACGTTTGAATATACACAAGACAAGGCATTCATATGTGCATATGTGGTGGTTTCCTTTTAACTTTTAAACTTAAGTTTAGCAGTTGAAAAATCTGTTAACAGATGGCATAAACTGAAGGCGTGCCCTCTCAATGTCAATCCTCAGCTTTCCCTCCATGTCTTTTGGGTCCAGGAAAAAAACGATTCCTGACATTTTTTTCTGCAGCCTGGCTGTGGCTGGTCTGGTCCATATCATTGGAATGCCATTTCTTATTCACCAGTGGGCCCAAGGAGGACAGTGGGTGTTTGGGGGGCCTCTCTGCAGGACCATCACATCCCTGGATAGCTGTAACCAGTTTGCCTGTACTGCCATCATGACTGTAATGAGTGTGGACAGGTAAGTGAAGAGATTCTGAAATATCTCAACCTAATTTAGAGGTTCCTGTACTTCTTCGAGGTCATCCCGATTTCAGCAACATCAGTGCTGGTTTGTAATAGCAAAGCTCCTCTCCATTCATTTGTTTCATTGTAGGACAAACCAGTTAATATTTTCCACCTTGCACAGAGGTCCATTTTTAATGGAAAACTTAAAACACTGAACATTTCCTCTTCCCCAATCATTCTTTCCAACTCAGTTTTATTTACAATTGACTGCAAGAAAAAAGCCCACAAAATCATGAAATACCAGAAACCAGAATGAATTCACTCCCCCAGCCCCTGCCCATCATTATTGCAAAAAGGAAGCCAAAAAAGGAAGCCAAAGTCCTCAGAAGTAAAGGAAAAGGCTAAAGACACACAGAGTCAGTGGCAGAGCTGAGAACTGAAGTGGCTCTCCTCACTCCCTTCAGGGTTCTTTCTGGTAAGTTTCACATCTCACATACCCTTGTTATCACCTAGCAGCTTTAGAGAATACATGAAGTAGAGGGCTCCTTTACAGCTATGAAGAGAAGTCAGAGTTACAAGAAGACCATCCTTTGCACTCACTGTTAGGATCAATTGATGCAAATGCTGCCATTTTACATCACCAGACATATCCCGGAACATTGATTGAAGGCAAAAGGAGAAGGGAACAACAGAGGATGAGATGATTAGATTGTATTGCCAGCTCAATGGATATGAATTTGAACAAACTTGGGGAGATAGTGAAGGACAGGGAAGCCTGGACTGCTGCAGCCCATGGGGTTGACAAGAGTTGGACCCGACTTAGCAACTGAACAACAATCCCAGAACATGTCATAGCCATGTTTACCAAGCTCGTAAGCTAATGTTACTCAAGGAGATGATGGTGATGGTGAGATGTTTGTGGAACCAGTGAGTGCTGAAGCCCAGTTCAGAGCCAGGCTGTCCAACTCTAGAGATGGCAGGTAGCTGGCAACTACCTCACCATCTGGCTTCTTTTAGGAAGCCTGTGAGCTAGGAGGTTAGGATGTTCCCTGTGGCATCTAGATGGTATGGATTTTCACACCAGGTCTTAGCAGCATGCCCCAAACAGAAACAAATCCTGAAGACAACAGTAAAAAGCACAACAGTAATATGCCCACTCAGAGAAAAACCCATGTAAAATCTCCATCCGCCTTCTTTCCACCCCAGTCCCAACCCAGCACACTTAGTCCCTCTTGCTCTGATCTACTTTTTCTTTCTCTCTTGCTTTAAACATATTAGACTTTAATGTCTTTGGTATACAGAGATAAGTGTGTGTTGTTTATTGTCTAGCTTCCCCCATACATCAAATGTGAATTACACAAAAGCAGGATCTTTGATCACTAGTACATTCCGAGTGTCTATGTAACAGTGCCTGGCATATGGGCACTCAAACACTATTATGAATGAATGAATGCTAGTCTTAAATTCCTCTGAGTCCATGGAGGACTCTTTCTTGAGCTCTGCCTCTTTTACCCTTCCAACAGGGCCTTTAGGGTTGGGAAGTGGTGAGCAGTTCATCAGACGGCTGAACAAAGGAATAACAGCGTTCATATAAATCAAATTTGCTGGGTCGTTATTATTCAAGCGTGAATAATGATGGTAATGTTTAATGCATTTTTTTAATCCTGCTGCTTTTCTACAAAAGAATTCTCAGAATATGTAGAGTATACTTCTCAACTTATAATTAACATCACATTTTTTAATCTACATGCTAGGTAGGTATATCTGGTTAGTTCAGCTGATACCACCAAAGCTCACAGTGTGTGGAATAAAGCCTGGTAAGTTTAGGGTTCCAACACCAGGGCCAGGGCCCTGTGCAGGGCTGGAACCCACTTCAGAGAAGCAACTTAAAATACGAGCCTCACTGTTGTGATCCCGTTCTCAGCAGAATAAAAGCTTCTTCATACCACGTACGTACCATGAAGGCAGAAGAGTATTGGCTTTTTCTTTTAAGAGGGGGAAACCGAACCTTTTCTGTAAACCTCTTACTGCAAATAAATTGAAATCACATTGTCTGCCTTAGAACAGACCACAGAACATTTCCTAATCATCACAGGGTTTTTCTGAGTGTGTATATGTGTGCATGTGTATCTTACACAATTGAATAGCATGTATTTTTTTTTAACCTTATGGGCACAAAATGCTAAAATTTTACTTTCAAATAAAGACACTCAGGCCTTTATCTTTCTCCCAGAGAATCACATAGCCAGAGACAAATGAAGATTTTGTAACACTGAACTTTTTTCCCAGCCTCTGGAATTTCTCGTAGTTCTAACTCTACTAAATTCACAAAAATTCAAGAAAATGTGTAATTTTGTAAAACAGGAATGAAGTTTTATCTGTAATTCCAAAACTGTCAGTGCATCAGTATGTGATATTATTTATATATTTATTTTAATGTTCGATTTGTTCAGTCCCTAAGTCCATGTCCGACTCTTTGTGACCCTATGGAGTGCAGCATTCCAGGCTTGCCTGTCCTTAACCACCTCCTGGAGTTTGCCTAAACTCATATCCATTGAGTCAGTGATGCTATCCAACCATCTGGTCCTCTCTACTCTTCTCCTCCTGCCCTCAATTTTTCCCAAGCACCAGTGTCTTTTCCAGTGAGTCAGCTCTTTGCATCAGGTGGCCAAAGTGTTGGAGCTTCAGCTTCAGCATCAGTCCTTCCCATGGATATTCACAGTTGACTTCCTTTAGGGTTGACTGGTTTGATCTCCGATTTAGTAGACCATAAATACCAAGTGTTTCCCCAAACTCTTTCATTTTCCTTTCTCTGATTAGTTAATAATTGCAAGTATATGAAATATTTTAATAGTAGGTTCCTACCTTTAAAGCCATATGAAAAAATGTTTAGACACCCAAAATATTAAAAATATTTGCTTCCAGGTGAAAGCTACCTAGACTTTTGTTAGTGGTTACTTTTTTTAATTAAATTTTCTGGAACAACAACCAAGTCAGTAAACAGAAGCCAAAATTCCCTATTCATTCATTTAACAAATATTTATTGAGCATGGACCATATGCTAGGAACCATGCAAGACACATGAGATACAGCAGCATTAAACTAATAGCCAAGGCTGCTGCCTTCATGGTGCTTCCATTCCACAGATGTAGACAGACATTCTGTGAAAAGTCACATGGGTAAATGTGTATTATTATCTCCACATAATGATACATCCTAGGAAGGAAAAGTAGAGTCCCCTAATATCCAAATTTATAGTCATGGGCCCTCGTATAGAGTGAGTGGTCAGAGGAAGCTTCTCCAAGAGGGAGACCTAATGGGGATCAGAGGGAAGGAGGAACTAGAGGTAGGTCCTGCCAGATGGGCTGAATAGCAGGTACCTGGCACTGAAAGACACAGAACTTGAGGGAAGGCCAGAGACGGGCACAAACTTCAGCCTGAGTGACAGGAAGGCCAGGTGGAAAAAGACCTCAAGGGTCATGGGGAGAATTCTGAATTTTATCTGAAAGGCAAAGAAAAGTCACTGAAGGGTTTTCAGCTGGGAAGGTCATCAGAGACGATTCCCTAACCCATCGATGCCGTGACTCCATTGTCTTTAATCCCAGACAGAAAGATGGTGGGGCTGCTGTACAATCACTACCTATTCCCTTCCTCAGCAGGGAGGGAAGGGGACTTCGTCTCCTTAGCGACAGGTGACTGGTAACGCAGATGCAGGGCAGAGAAGGAGGGGTGGCTGAGGTACCCGGGGCCACAAGCCTGTCCCTGCATGCCAAGGGCTCCCTTAACTGAGTGCAAAATTGAAAAGCGAGGAGACAGAGACTTTTCCATTTTCATAAATCTTCATTAAGAAGCTCTACAAAATCCTGGAGAAAATTAATAGACCATAGACCATATTTCACATTTATTGAACGTCCACTAATCCTGCTTTCCTACAGTCCCCAGCCCCCTCAAAACCGTGCTTCCTCAAATCCCCTCCTCTGGATCTGAGCTCTCTTTTTCATGCTTTAGCTTGTCTCTGAAAAATTATTCTTGGATTTACTGGAGGACCAAACATGCTTGCTGTATCAGGATTTTCAAGTCTAATTAACGATTATCTTTCTTCTGGATCAAAATGGGGGAAAAAAAGAAAAATAGAACCCTTTCCCCATGAAATTAGTCCATTTCTGCACCCCTATCAGCCTTAAGCCTCAGTTCTCTGAGGAATCTGCATTGTCTGTACTAGTCATGTTTGATTACTCTGTTTGATTACTCTGATTACTCAGGTCAGTTCTGTGACCTGAACCTCTAAGAGCCTTTGGCCCTGACTCTAACGCCATCTAAGCAGGATGTCTGTCCTGGGTGCCCGAACCTCATGCTGCTGGGGATCCTCCCACCAGCCTCCTTCCTGTCCTATATCCGTACACCCTCCTGGGAAGCAGGCCATTCCCATCTGGAGGGAATCTCCCTACCCTCATTCAGATACAGTTTTCCAGAGCCTCCTGCACAAGGGAAGCACCTTTGTAAATAAAAAGGTTGTGGGACTTCCCTGGTGGTCCAAGTGGCTGAGACTCCGTGCTCCCAACACAGGGGGGCCAGGGTTCGATCCCTAGTCAGGGAACTAGACCCCACATGCTGCATTTTGGATGCTGCAACGAAAGGTCTTGCATGCCACATGCCATGTGTCACAACTAAGACCACAACTAAAACCCAGCACAGCCAAATAAATAACTACAAAAGGGTCAGCAAACCTAAAAAAGTTTGCATAGCAATGTACCATTTTCAGGGTCTTTATGGAAGTGACTGCTATGTATCAGTGAGTGGTTTATTCAGACTTACAGGGTCAAGAATTGTTTTCTCTACAAGTACCAGCCAGCTCTTTAAAAATATAACTTTCTTTCACCCTGATAGAGGTGTGCTTCAGGAAGGATCATAATACTAATAACTTACTCTTGTCATGAACCTTTCATCCTTGGAGCTCAGTGCTTTTATTGATTGTTCCCAAACCCTTCTCCACTGGCTTTGCAGGTTCTTGGCTCTCGTCCAGCCATTTCAACTGACAAGCTGGAGAACCGGGTACAAGACAACCTGCATCAATCTGGGCCTCTGGGCAGCTTCCTTCATTCTGGTGTTGCCTGTCTGGGTCTACTCGAAGGTCATCAAATTTAAAGACAGCGCTGAGAGTTGTGCTTTTGATTTAACATCCCCTCATGATGTACTCTGGTAGGTTGTTAAAACTTAAGAAAAATAGAGTTGAATTAAGTTGTGAAGTGCTTCATCCTCCTTGTGAACATGTGAGCAGCCACACGGAGTGTCCTTAGGGAGCCTCTCCAGGCCCGTCTCTCCACTTAAGTTCTCTGCTTCCCACCATCAAGTCGATAGTTTGATTTTTAAGGATAGGGTAACCTTTAGAAAAAAATTTTGCACTTAATCATGTAACCTCAATGGGTGCAACTATATTTAAATATGCATCTTAAAGATCCATGGAGGCCAGTTTCAGTGGGAACATAGCAATCAAGGGACAGGTGGACATCACAAAATGGTCTAGAGTTCTGAGACTCAATCCTTGTCAACATGCAGCTGGAGTTTGGCTGGGTCCCTGGAAAAGATCTATCTGAGTCCTAATTCTCAGCACTTGTGGATATGATCTTACATAGAAATGGGGTCTTTGCAGATATGATCAATTTGAGATGACATCTTACTGGATTAGGGTGGGCTCTAAATACAACGACTGAGGCCTGATAAGGAGAGGATGATTTACAGAGACACAGAGAGCATGCAGGTGAAGACAGAGGCAGGGATTGGAGTGATGTCTGTAAGCCAGGGTCTGTAATCCAGGAACACCAGGCATGACCATAAAACTCCAGGGAGGCTGGGAGATCACATGCTCAACACCTCAAAAAGGAACAACTCTGCAAACACCTTGCTTTAAGACTTCCAGCTTCTAGAACTGAGAGACAGATTTCTGTCCTTTTAAGCCATCCGGTGTGTGGTAATTTGTTACAGGAAGTTCTAGGAAACCAATACAGCAACCAACACAGGCACTTCTTATGTTTTCATTTTTTATTGATTCATGTATTTATTTTTGGCTGTGCTCGGTCTTCATTGCTGCACACGGGCTTTCTTCAGTTGCAGAGTGGGGCTACTCTCCAGGTGCAGTGCACAGGCACCGCATGTTCTCATGGCAGTGGCTTCTCACTGAGGAGCATGGGCTCTAGACGCACAAGGGCTCAGTAGTTGAGGCTAGAGGGCTTAGTTGCTTCAAAGTATGTGGAATTTCCCTGGACCAGGGATCGAACCCAGGTCAAAATTTTTCTAGTTGAAACTTTCAACAGAGCATTTGTAATCCCTAATTAAATGTTTCGATCTCCTGCTAAGGGCCAGGTATTGTGCTGGTGCTTAGTGTATGTAAACATTATGGCAAGTCGGTCTGGCAGATTCCTTTTTCCCATACCACCACTTGTCAAATAGAGAAGTCATTTCTGCATCACATAGACACAGCCCAAGAGGGATGGAGCCAGAGGCCTGACAAGGCCAAGAATCCAGCAGCAAGAAATTTCCAGAGGAATGCAACAGTAAAATTAATACCATGATTATTTATTTGCTATTTCTCACACCAGCACTGGCTCCACTCACAGACAGAAACCATCAGCCCATCTCAAGGTAAAGTGATGTTTAATCATGGTGGGCTGATAGATTAACCTGGGCCCCACCTGTCTAAAAGGAGGGCAGGACCTGAAGCTCACCATACAATTACAAGACTTCGGCCTGTGTCAAATAAACAAAGACTAACTATTTTGCACCTACAGCTGTTTCTGCTTCTTAATGTTGGTTATGGTAAGGGACATCCTGAGGTTTCAGATTCTATTGTTTCTCTCAGAATTAAGTCCTCAAGATGAACAAAAGGCTGGGACTAGTGTGCTATGTTCAGAAAATCTGTGGTCCCAGAGCTCTTTCTCTGCCACCCTGTCCACACCCACCCAATCCGGGTTGCCTTCTTCCAGAGCCTTCCTGGTAGCTCAGCTGGTAAAGAATCCGCCTGCAATGCAGGAGGATTCAATTCCTGGGTCGGGAAGATCCCCTGGAGAAGGAATAGGTTATCCACTCCCAGTGTTCTTGGGCTTCCCTGGTGGCTCAGACGGTAAAGAATCTGCCTGTAATGTGGGAGACCTGAGTTTGATCCCTGGGTTGGGAAGATCCCCTGGAGGAGGGCATGGCAACCCACTCCAGTATTCTTGCCTGGAGTATGGACAGAGGAGCCTGGAGGGCTACAATCCATGGGGTCACAAAGAGCTGGACATGAATGAGCAACCAAGCACAGCATACAGCACAGGACACCAGAGTTCTGCCAGGAAGGACACCTGGTGTCTCTGCAGAAACGGAGTGGCGCACGCGAGAGCTCTCCCTGGTGGAGCATAGGGAAATAATAGCTGATTTGACAACAGGTCCTCCTGGGGCTTCCCTGGTGGCTCAGAAGATAAAGAATCTGCAGGAGACCTGGGTTCAATCCTTGGGTACAGAAGATTCCCCTGGAGAAGGGAATGGTACCCCACTCCAGTAATCTTGACTGGAGAATCCCGTAGACAGAGGAGCCTGGCAGGCTACAGTGCATGCTGTCACGAGAGTAAGAAAGACTGAGCAAGTAAGCATGAACACCCACCTCCTGAGTGCCCATTGAGAGGCCATCTGGAGCCTCAGTTACCACTGGGTTCAAATCTCACCTCTGCCACTTACTGTGTGAGTAACCTTAGGCAAGCCACCTAATTTACTCAGCTAGTAACCTGTGTCTTAGTTTCCTCTTCTGCAACATGAAGATGTTACTGGCATTGTATTCATGGGGATGCACAGATTCAGCGGGTTAAAATAAGTAAAGCACCCAGCACAGCGCCTGCTACAGAACAAATGCCACTTATGGCCTCTTGTTGCTAATAACACTAAATATAATAACAATAATAAGCACGCTCACTTGTTCTGTACTCAGTAGCGTTGGCTGCTAAGAAGGGCTGGCGAGGGAAGAGTCGTTGTCTGTGAATAACGAAAAGCATGACTTCACACCTCTGGATGTGAAAGGACTCAGGGATCCTTAACGTTTGCTCCAAGCACTGTTATTCTGGGCCCTGAAAAATCAGAGAATCATAAACCGTGAAAGTCAGTTCTAGCATTGTGAATGTAACAGTCATGTCCTCTCTCTCATTTTATAGGTATACTCTGTATTTGATGATAACAAGTTCCTTTTTCCCTTCGCCCTTGATTTTGATGTGCTATATTTTAATTTTATGCTATACTTGGGACATATATCAACAGAATAAGGATGCCAGATGGTAAGTGTACATCTTATTTGTTAAAAGAACAATTCAGAAATCTAAGATATCTACAAAAGGAACTTAAGCAACAGTCACTTGAAACATGCCAAGCTCAGACATATGGGCATTAATGTCTATATAAGGCATTTTCAGAAAATAAGCCATGTTCTGAAGCAGAAAATAAGTCATATTCTGAAGACTTATTTTCAGTCATGAAAATAAGTCATGTTCTGAGATTTGAGGATCTCTCAATGATAAATATTGAAATTAATGATGTAATGGTTTCATAAAAATGTATGTTTGTCATCACCACTGTTATTTAAATGTTTTATTTGTACATTTTACAGAGTTGTGTACATATGTAAAGATCCTAGATACTGTGTATAATTTATAGCCTTTTCATTTTTGTGACGTTTTTAGTGTAGAGAAGCAGGATTTCATTAATATTTGAATACTTAGAATAAAGTCAACTAGGACTAAATAAAGCCAAAAACTTACCTAAAGACAATTACTTAGGAAGGATCTTTAAATATTTGTTGTTGTTTGTCATTTAGCAACTAAGTTGTGTCTGGCTCTTTTGTGACCCCATGGACTATAGCCCAACAGGCTCCTTCTGTCCATGAAATTTTCCAGGCAAGAATACTGGAGTAGGTTGTCATTTCCTTCTCCAGGAGATCATCCCAACCCAGGAATCAAACCCACATCTCCTGAATTGGCAGGTGGATTCTTTACCACTAAGCCACTAGGGAAGTCCATCTCTAAAGCTACATGAATAAATCTAAATTATTTTCCACTGAAATTGTATATATCAAGTTGTTCAAATGAGTCAGTGATTATATGTTAGGTTAAAGATCATTATTAAAATTTGTCTTTAGTATATATCATTGTATTTCTTTTGAAAAGACAAGTTGCTGGGTTTCCCCATACATGATACATAACATGGTAAAGATTTTAAAAAAAAAAAAAAGAATATGTGAAAAGAAAAAAAAAAAAGAATATGTGAACAATTTTACCACCATTAGTCAAAATTTGTGGCAGAACCTGGTACCAGAGGTTTAGGTGGTCTATTGGCCCATGACATTTTTATTGACTTCTTTAAATTCTTTGGATATATTATATTATTTTAAAAGCAGACTATTTAGAATGGGAACAGGAAGCAGCCACAGTTACAGGGGAAAAAAATAGTTTCTAAATGTATCATGGGGAGCGGAGTTGGTGAAAAGGTTGAAATGGAAGCATATGGAATATTATGACATTGACAGCTGGAGAGGATACTCAAGCTCTTTTAAAACAGTTCTCCAAATCAGATCACTTTGCTCCTAACACTTTTCTCAGAAATGTTAAGAGCATCTTATGAAACAAAGTTCATACTGCCCAGTTATCCTTCAGATGCAATAAGTTAGAGGAATAATGGTGCCTACTCTGATGAGCTGCAGAAGAATCACTATCTTAGAATGACTTTTAGCTACCATACTTTTACTTTATAATATTCTCCAGGCTTATTCATCTGTTTCAGTCATGTCCCAGAGAAATCTCTATGAAATGTCTAAATATGACAGAACAGGACAAAATTTGGAAATTTTAAGTATTTTTAAATTTTAGAATAAAGTTAAATTTACAGAAAAGTTGCAAAAATAGTACAGAGAGTTTCCATATATTCCTCACCCAGTTTCCCCTTTAACATCTTGCCATGATTCATTTGTCAAAACAAAGGAAATGGCATTGGTATGTTGCTGATGCTGCTAAGTCACTTCAGTCGTGTCCGACTCTGTGCGACCCCATAGACAGCAGCCCACCAGGCTCCCCCGTCCCTGGGATTCTCCAGGCAAGAATACTGGAGTGGGTTGCCATTTCCTTCTCCAATGCATGAAAGTGAAAAGTGAAAGTGAAGTCGCTCAGTCATGCCCAACTCTTAGTGACCTCATGGACTGCAGCCTACCAGGCTCCTCTGTCCATGGGATTTTCCAGGCAAGAGTACTAGAGTGGGTTGCCATTTCCTTCTCCCACTGGTATGTTACTATTAACTAAACTCTACTCTGTATTGAACTGCACCAGTTTTACCATTAAAGTCCTCTTTCTGCTCCAAGACTCAATCCAGGAGATCACACTGCATTCCTTGTTGTCTCCTCTGGTCTTTCCTTGTTTTTCATAACCTTGATAATATTAAGTAAGCACTTGAGTAGGTATCCTGTAGAATGTCCCCCAATCTGGGTTTGACTGATAGTGTATCACGATTAGACTTTGGTTAGGTATTTTAGGAGAAGTCTCATCACAACATGTTGGGGGGTATGTGATAACTACACGACAGCTCTGTTGATGTTAATCTTGATCACCTGGTTAAGGTAGTATTTGCCAGGCTTCTCTGATACAAAATTAGTATTTATCTCTTCCTCTATTCTATTATTTGAAAATGAGTCATTAAGTATAGTCTACCTTCAAAGGGAAAAGAAGGAGGGTGAGAATTAACATTGAACTCCTGGAAAGGGGAGTATCTATATATATTATTTGGAATTTTTCTGTAAAGAAGATTTGTCTCTTCTCCCGCATATTATTCAATTATTTATATGAACGTAGATTCATACATCTTTATTTGATATTTTGGATTATAATTAAGTCCTATGTTATTTATTTTGTTTCTCAAAATTCTCCAGCTTTGGAAAATCAGGGAAATTTTTAGTGGGATGAAAAAGGGTATTTTTACAGCACTCTGAATAAGTAGGAAGAAAAATGAGCTTTACATTTCACTGCAGAGATATTATGGACTGGCCAAAGAGTTCTGGGAAACCATTGCCCATAATTTCTATGGTTATGTTCTGTCTTTCCAAACTTTTCCTCTACAGCTACAATCCCAGTGTTCCAAGGCAGAGAGTGATGAAGCTGACCATGATGGTGCTGGCGCTGGTGCCGATCTTTATCCTGAGTGCTGCCCCCTATCACGTGATGCAACTGGTGAACTTAACAGGTGGAGCAGCCCTCACTGGCTTTCTGTCTGAGATATTACCTCTCCATTTGTCTCAGCTATGCCAGCAGTAGCATCAACCCTTTTCTCTACATCCTGCTGAGTGGAAATTTCCGGAAACGCCTGTCTCAAGTGCAAAGGAGAGTGACTGAGAAGGAAATCAACAATATGGAAAACGTCTTGAAACAGAGCTTTGAGGAGAGGACATGGATCATAAAAGTCTAGACAGTACCATTTTTTTAGATTCTGTATATATGTGTTAATATACAAAACTTGTTTTTATCTTTCTTACTTCACTCTGTATAACAGACTCCAGCTTCATCCACCTCACTAGAACTGACTCAAATGCATCATTTTTATGACTGAGTAATATTCCATTGTATCTGTGTACCACAACTTCTTTATCCATTCATCTGCTGATGAACATCTCGCTTGCTTCTATGTCCTCAGATCAGATCAGATAAGTCTCTCAGTCACGTCCGACTCTTTGTGACGCCATGAATCGCAGCACGCCAGGCCTCCCTGTCCATCACCAACTTCTGGAGTTCACTCAGACTCAAGACCATCAAGTCAGTGATGCCATCCAGCCATCTCATCCTCTGTCGTCCCCTTCTCCTCCTTCCCCCAATCCCTCCCAGCATCAGAGTCTTTTCCAATGAGTCAACTCTTCGCATGAGGTGGCCAAAGTACTGGAGTTTCAGCTTTAGTATCATTACTTCCAAAGAAATCCCAGGGCTGATCTCCTTTAGAATGGACTGGTTGGATCTCCTTGCAGTCCAAGGGACTCTCAAGAGTCTTCTCCAACACCACAGTTCAAAAGCATCAATTCTTCGGCGCTCAGCCTTCTTCACAGTCCAACTCTCACATCCATACATGACCACAGGAAAAACCATAGCCTTGACTAGACAAACCTTTATGAACACTGGCATACATGTGTCTTTTTCAGTTATGGTTTTCTTAGGGTATATGCCCAGTAGTGAGATTGCTGGGTCATATGGTAGTTTTATTCCTAGTTTTTTTTAAGGTACTGTTGAACCTATTTGCACAGCAGGAGTAGAGACACAGATGTAAAGAACAGACTTTGGATACAGCCAGGGGAGAGGGTAGGACGAATTGAGAGAGTAGCACTGACATATGTATACTACTGTGTGTAAAATAGATAGCTAGTGGAAAGCTGCTGTATGGGCATGGAGAAGGCAATGGCACCCCACTCCAGTACTCTTGCCTGGAAAATCCCATGGGCAGAGGACCCTGGTGGGCTGCAATCTGTGGGGTTGCAAAGAGTTGGACATGACTGAGTGACTTCACTTTCACTTTTCACTTTCATGCATTGGAGAAGGAAATGGCAACCCACTCCAGCGTTCTTGCCTGGAGAATCCCAGGGACAGGGGAGCCTGGTGGGCTGCCGTCTATGGGGTCGCTCAGAGTCAGACACGACTGAAGTGACTTAGCAGCAGCAGCTGTATGGGCACAGGGAGCTCAACCTGGTGCTCTGTGACAACCTAGAGGGATGGGATGGGGATGCGGGTGGAAGGAGAGGTTCAGGAGGGAAGGGACATATGTGTACTTGTGGCTGATTCATGTTGTTGTATGGCAGAAGCCAACACAATATTGTAAAGCAATTATTCTCCAATTAAAATTTTTTTTAAATAGAAAAAAAAAGTCTAGACAAGCTTGCCTATGTTATTGGTATTATTAGAAACAGCAGGTTAAACAGTGTGCTTGTGGTCCATGATTCTTGTGTCCCTGCAACTTAGAAACAGTGCTGTAACCACTCAAATGCAGTGAGTTTAATATACTAACCTTAGTGACACATAAAATAATTGTCTGTGTAGACATTAGGAAGTGTGATAGTCAAAGAGACCAGAGTTCCATGCCTGTTGATGTTATTTCCAGTATCTTATAAACTTGTCACTGATGGATATGGCCATCCCTGATCATCAGGTGAAAACTCACCAAGGAAATTGACCGTGCCATGTACACTATGGCCTCACTGTAACAGTGCCCTTGAGCTTCCTAAGAGGGGAGCACCTTGCAATGAGACCTGAAATTTGGCCATTTTTTAAATCTATAAAAATGCCAATTTCATGTGGTCTAATCTAATGCCTTCAGTAATTAGCCCTATCTGTTAGCATGACCATAAGCATGTAATGAACACATATAACAAGTAATATTACATCTGTGCTAAGTCACTTCAATTGTATCCAACTCTTTGTGACCCTGTGAACTATAGCCTGCCAAGCTCCTCTGTCCATGGGATCCTCCAGGCAAGAATACTGGGGCAGGTTGCAGCCCCTTCCTCTAGGGAATCTTCCCAACCCAGAGATCAAACCCACATCTCTTGTATCTTCTGCATCGACAGGAAGGGTCTTTACCACTAGTGCCACCTGGGAAACCCTAACGTGTAAGATTACATATGACACACCCGGGAGGTTAAGTATCACCTCAGTTTACTCAGACTCAGAAAGGTTAAGCAGTGGCTGTAACACTGCACAGCACATGAGAGCTAGACTGACATCCAGGTCTACCTGTTTCTTCTTACTGCACCCCTTGGCAACCTGTACCCAGCATCGTGAAGAGAGCCAATAATTGGGTTTTATTGTTGTTGGGTTTTTTGCTTTCTCCTACACCCCTACAGGAAAAGAACTAAGTCTGAAAGAAATGAGTTCATATTCTTAAAGAAATAAGTTTATGCATATTATTTTGCATTTAGCTTTGTTCTCTTATCTACAAGTGATAGAAACCAGCATCTGCATTATATTTGGGCTTCCCTAGTGTTTCAGACGGAGAAGGCAATGGAACCCCACTCCAGTACTCTTGCCTGGAAAATCCCATGGACAGAGGAGCCTGGTAGGCTGCAGTCCATGGGGTCGCGAAGAGTCAGGCACGACTGAGGACTTCACTTTCACTTTTCACTTGCATGCATTGGAGAAGGAAATGGCAACCCACTCCAGTATTCTTGCTTGGAGAATCCTGGGGATGGAGGAG
This sequence comes from Bos indicus, assembly GCF_029378745.1. NCBI lineage: Eukaryota > Metazoa > Chordata > Mammalia > Artiodactyla > Bovidae > Bos > Bos indicus. The sequence continues at coordinate 50,191,631 of NC_091768.1, forward strand.
CCTAGTGGGCTGCCGTCTATGGGGTCGCACAGAGTCGGACATGACTGAAGTGACTTAGCAGCAGCAGCAGCAGCAGCAGCAGCAGTGGCTCAGACAGTAAAGAATCTTCCTGCAATGCAGGAGACCCCAGTTTAATTCCTAGGTCAGGAAAATCCCCTGGAGAAAGGAACGGCAGCCCACTCCAGTATTTTTGCCTGGAAAATTCCATGGAGACAGGAGCCTGGCAGGCTACAGTCCATGGGATTGCAAAGAGTCGGTCACAACTGAGTGACTTTCACTTTCACTTTCACTTTTCAGGATATTAAGCCCACTCAGGCACATTCTCTTTAGGTTAGAGTGTATATTTGGTCAAGACTACAGAAAGTAATGAGCTTTTAATCTCATAGATGTTCATTATGTCTGTATTTTCCTTTTCTGATTTGTATAAAATATGCCCTTTGATATAGTAAGAAAAAATGCTTTTAAAGCCAACACTCTCAACAAAGGTAAATATTTTATTTTATTTGAACTGAATCTGTATTCAGATTTGGACTGAATCTGTAAGCCCACCTCCTTTGTCTAAATACTTAAAACTGCTTGCTCCATGGCCATTTAAAACTGATGCTGATTTTTAATAATAATCAGACCTTTATATAAAAGAGTCATGGAAACCAGATTTTTAATAACCTATCTCCACTTTTATATCTCACTTATCAAGACAGATGACTTTGTACTTGGTTCTATATCTCTTAGAGACCATTTTGGAACAAGATAATATCCAAATGCATAGCTGGATGAAAGGTTGTATAAACAGCATGAGAACTACAAATGAGACAGGTCATATTTGAGATATTTCAGTTCTGTAACTGAGATCCAGAGAGCCACACACAGAGGCTGGGTGTCCTTTTATAGTTCCCATCAAAAGCTGTGCTGTGGCTACAATTCCTGGAACCTTCATTCTCGATTCTCTAAGCAATCAGGGTTCAGTGAATAAAACGGACATGTGAAGACCCAACACAATGGGTCTTATAAATAAACAGGGTCTGTCACCATAAACAGAAGTTATTATTTGATAATTGAAAAGCAATGGAAGAGTTTACCTCCATTGTCTTTTTAATATGGAAAATATATGATTCTAACACTGTAAATGGCTTTAAACCAACAGACATTTTTCTAATAACATTTCCAATATGCCTCACATAAGTCCAGTATATAAAGTGGTCAGTGAATTATTTTAATTTAATATATTAAGAGTTATATTAAAAAGTTAGCACTTAATCAAAGTATAAAAGAGAAAGCGTGAAAATTAAATTTATTTTTCTGCCTTTATATAGTTTTTCTATGCATAAACATACACATGCAGATTGGCAGAGTTGGTCTGACAGAGATTTTTTTGTGTATTTTGTATTTGTGTTCATGATATGTATACATGTTTACTTGTAAGAGAAATCAATGATCGGTTTCATTTATCTAATTAATATTTAGGTATTTGTCATTATGTAAACTCATAACTGTGTCCCTCCTCCATACTTATTCAATTTTAGGTGACTCATTTAAATTTTGATTAATACAAATCAATGAATAAAAATTGCTTACATATTAATTTATTTGTAGTTTGTCACTTCTATTCTTAATATTTTCTTATGTAAAAATATTTCTTATTTCCTTAACATAGTTTCTCCTGAACAATGACAAATTACTAAAGATTTAATAATTAGTAAAATATGTTATCAGTTCAGCTCAGTTTAGTCGCTCAGTCATGTCCAACTCTTTGGGACCCCATGAATTGCAGCACGCCAGGCCTCCCTGTCCATCACCAACTCCCAGAGTTCACTCAAACTCATGTCCATCAAGTCGGTGATGCCATCATCCAACCATCTCATCTTCTGTCGACCCCTTTTCCTCCTGCCCCCAATCCCTCCCTGCATCAGGGTTTTTTCCAATGAGTCAACTCTTCGTATCAGATGGCCAAAGTATTGGAGTTTCAGCTTTAGCATCAGTCCTTCCAATGAACACCCAGGACTGATCTCCTTTAGGATGGACTGGTTGGACCTCCTCACAGTCCAAGGGACTCTCAAGAGTCTTCTCCAACACCACACTTCAAAAGCATCAATTCTTCAGCACTCAGCTTTCTTCACAGGCCAACTTTCATATCTATACATGACCACTGGAAAAACCATAGCCTTCACTAGATGGACCTTTGTTGGCAAAGTAATGTCTCTGCTTTTCAATATGCTATCTAGGTTGGTCATAACTTTTCTTCCAAGAAGTAAGCATCTTTTAATTTCATGGCTGCAATCACCATCTGCAGTGATTTTGGAGGCCAAAAAAATAAAGTCTAACACAGTTTCCACTGTTTCGCCATCTATTTCCCATGAAGTGATGGGACCAGATGCCATGATCTTCGTTTTCTGAATGTTGAGCTTTAAGCCAATTTTTTCACTCTCCTCTTTCACTTTCATCAAGAGGCTTTTGTGTTCCTCTTCACTTTCTGCCATAAGGGTGGTGTCATCTTCATATCTGAGGTTATTGATATTTCTCCCTGCAGTCTTGATTCCAGCTTGTGCTTCTTCCAGTCCAGCGTTTCTCATGATATACTCTGCATATAAGTTAAATAAGCAGGGTGTCAACATACAGCCTTGACGTACTCCTTTTCCTATTTGGAACCAGTCTGTTGTTCCACATCCAGTTCTAACTGTTGCTTCCTGACCTGCATATAGATTTCTCAAGAGACAAGTCAGGTGGTCTGGTATGCCCTTCTCTTTCAGAATCTTCCACAGTTTATTGTGATCCACACAGTCAAAGGCTTTGGCATAGTCAACAAAGCAGAAATAGATGTTTTTCTGGAACTCTCTTGCTTTTTCAATGATCCAGCGGATGTTGGCAATTTGATCTCTGGTTCCTCTGCCTTTTCTAAAACCAGCTTGAACATCTGGAAGTTCATGGTTCACCTATTGCTGAAGCCTCGCTGGAGAATTTTGAGCATTACTTTACTAGCGTGTGAGATGAGTACAATTGTGCAGTAGTTTGAGCATTCTTTGGCATTGCCTTTCTTTGGGATTGGAATGAAAACTTAACTTTTCCAGTCCTGTGGCCACTGCTGAGTTTTCCAAATTTGCTGGCATATTGAGTACAGCACTTTCACACCCTCATCTTTCAGGATTTGAAATAGCTCAACTGGAATTCTATCACCTCCACTAGCTATGTTCACAGTGATGCTTTCTAAGGCCCACTTGACTTCACATTCCAGGATGTCTGGCTCTAGGTCAGTGATCACACCATCGTGATTATCTTGGTCATGAAGATCTTTTTTGTACAGTTCTCCTGTGTATTCTTGCCACCTCTTTTTAATATCTTCTGCTTCTGTTAGGTCCATACCATTTCTGTCCTTTATCAAGCCCATCTTTGCATAAAATGTTCCCTTGGTATCTCTAATTTTATTGAGATCTCTAGTCTTTCCCATTCTGTTGTTTTCCTCTATTTGTTTGCATTGATCACTGAGGAAGACTTTATTTCTCCTTGCTATTCTTTGGAACTCTGCATTCAGATGCTTATATCTTTCCTTTTCTCCTTTGCTTTTCGCTTCTCTTCTTTTCACAGCTATTTGTAAGGCCTCCTCAGACAGCCATTTTGCTTTTTTGTATTTCTTTTCCATGGGGATGGTCTTGATCCCTGTCTTCTGTACAATGTCACGAACCTCCATCCATAGTTCATCAGGCACTCTGTCAATCAGATCTAGTCCCTTAAATCTATTTCTCACTTCCACTGTATAATCATAAGGGATATGATTTAGGTCATACCTGAATAGTCTAGTGGTTTTCCCTACTTTCTTCAATTTAAGTCTGAATTTGGCAATAAGGAGTTCATGATCTGAGCCACAGTCAGCTCCAGGTCTTGTTTTTGCTCACTGTATAGAATATGGCTAATTGTCTGAAGGCACTCATCACACCAGATTCTCAGAAATCTAGGCACTTGCATTACATTTGCCGTCCCAGGAATTACTGTATAGTAATTCTACCTTTTAAAAGGTATGATGTCACTGTGATCATGGAACCTTGGACCTGAAAGATACTTTAGAGACTATCAAATGAACCTCAGTTAGATCAAATAATTTTTAAAATAGTCCAATGCACTCCAGTACTCTCGCCTGGGAAATCACACAGACGGAGGTGCCTGGAAGGCTGCAGTCCATGGGGTCGCTAAGAGTCGGACATGACTGTGAGACTTCACTTTTACTTTTCCTTTCAAGCATTGGAGAAGGAAATGGCAACCCGCTCCAGTGTTCTTGCCTGGAGAATCCCAGGGGGGGGGAGCCTGGTGGGCTACCGTCTATGGGGTTGCACAGAGTTGGACATGACTGAAGTGGCTTAGCAGCAGCAGCAGCAGTGTGTGCCCAGGGACCTGTACCTAATGTGAGCAGAGAGAAACCAGCCCTGTGATTTTCTCAGAACTAGTAAGAAAAAATCCACACCAAATGCCTTAACAAATTGCTGAGGCTTCAGTGAGTAAATTAAGACTGGATTGAATTATGTTTTAGAAGTTGTACACTTTTTAAAAAATATCCCAGTCTTCCTGATTGCTTTGGACTTCTTGTCAGGAAGGCAAATATTAATTTTCCATTTACTTCAAAGAGCTCAATGGAATGAGCCCAGAGCAAAATATAAAATTTAACAATCAATATCTTTTTTTAATATCCCATTTTTTGTTGACACCTCTCTGTGCCAAGAATTTGGTTCCTTCTATAGGTAGCCTCCTCCCTCACCTAAGGTTAAGCCTACAGCTATAACTCCTTTCTGACTTCACCCAAAAGGGATAGCAGCAAATTGTTTCATTTGCCCTTTCAGCTATTAGCTCAGACACAGCCATAGTCCATGTAAAACAGTAGGCTAAATTGGTATTTTGATTTCTGGTGTTTGCAAATTTATCACTCAATACGCATTTACAGGGGGGCTTCCCTAGCAGCTCAGTGGTAAAGAATCCTCCTGCCAACGCAGGAGAGGCAGGTTCAATCCCTGGGTCAGGAAGATCCCTGAAGAAGGAAATGGCAACCCACTCCAGTATTCTTGCCTGGGAAATCTCACGTATAAAGGAACTTGGTTGGCTACAGTCCATGGGGTCGCAATAGACTTAACAACTAAACAACAACAACATTTACAGAACAATTTACCCCTATGCTGGGCTCCAATGAAATAAAAAAATTTGGAATTGCCTAAGACATCATCCAGTCTCAAGGACTGGATATCCAGTGTCTCCTGTTTCCTGCAGATCAACTCTACCTTCTTGGGTGAACCAGAAAACAATCTACAGCAATTTCTCAACTCTAAATTACATGGAAGGGCATGCCTGGTGGCTCAGTGGTGAGCAGTCCATCTGCCAATACAGGAGACGCTGGCTCTATTCCTAGTTCGGGACAATCCCACAGGTGGTGGAGCAACTAAGCCTGTATGCTACAACTCTTGAACCTGTGCTCCAGAGACTGGGAACCGCAACTACTGAACCCACACACCACAACTACTGAAACCCATGTGCACCACAACCAGAGAGTAACCTCCACTCGCTGCAGCTAGAGAAAAGCCCACACAGCAGTGAAGTCCCAGCACAGCCAAGAGTAAATAAATAAGCAAACAAAGTTAAGATAAAATTCAATGGATTTGTAAAATGTGCCATCGATGTGCCTCTGGGAAACCAAAATACAACAATAAATGTTCACATAACTAGTATACTGCACTCCATCAGAAACACTAACATGGGAAAATGCACATCACAAAGTTGAGGGAAAAAAACAAGATTGACAATCAACATTTGATGCATTTTCTTCTAAGATTACATGTGCTCATCTCTATTACTCAATGAAAGAATTCGCCACCAAGTGATTTCCTCGCTGCTAATAAATACTCAATCCAAACACATAAATAAATCATATAAAATGATCAAAATTGATTTAAACACCTCATAAAATGTTTTACTTTTTTCAGGCACAAGTTTGAGGGAAAAAATTTAAATAATTTTGAAATAAATTATATTTCTATAGCAACAAACCCACAAGCACTTGCTACCTTAACAACTGAAAATCTTAACACTACATCCTGAAAATAAAGCTTTGAGTTTCTTGAGGATGAAAAGCTATCCTGGATTTCATCACACTATTATTAGGAATGCAATTCTGGGATACAGCTTTAAAGGTATTCTCTTCTATCAAAATCCTATTTAAAAGTATAAAGTCACCCCCTAATCAAAAGCAAAAATATTTTCTAAAATACTGCCTGATTTCTACTGAGAATACATTTGCTTCTGTAGCATCTTAAATAAAGTGGGGTGCTTTTCTTAACTTATAAAACTGTGTACATTTGCTACCTCCCTGAAAAACTTCAAAGCAAGTATCTATCTTTTGCTAATAAATTTAATTAATACTGAGCACTTCGTTTTTTTCAGTTATGTACTCAGAAGTGGGACTGATGGATCATGTGGCAGTTCTGTTATTTCTTTATAACAATTTTATTTTTTATATTTCTTTTTAAAATTTTGTTTACTTTTTAACTGGTGGAAAATTGCTTTACAATTTTGTGTTGGTTTTTGCCATACAACATACAATTATGAATCAGCCATAATTATATACAAATATCCCTTCCCACCCGAGCCTCCCTCCTATCCCCATCCCACCCCTCTAGGTCATCACAGAGAGACAGGTTGGCTCCTTGTGTAATTTAGCAACTTCCCACTATCTGTTTTACACATGATCATATATATATGCTAAGGCTACTTTTTCAATTCATTCTGCCCTCACCTTCCCCCACAGTGCCCACAAGTCCATTCTCTACTACATTCAGTTCAGTTCAGTCACTCAGTAGCGTCCGACTCTTTGTGACCCCATGAATCGCAGCACGCCAGGCCTTCCTGTCCATCACCAACTCCCGGAGTTCACTCAGACTCACATCCATCGAGTCAGTGATGCCATCCAGCCATCTCATCCTCTGTCGTCCCCTTCTCCTCCTGCCCCCAATCCCTCCCAGCATCAGAATCTTTTCCAATGAGTCAACTCTTCACATGAGGTGGCCAAAGTACTGGAGTTTCAGCTTCAGCATCATTCCCTCCAAAGAAATCCCAGGGCTGATTTCCTTCAGAATGAACTGGTTGGATCTCCTTGCAGTCCAAGGGACTCTCAAGAGTCTTCTCCAACACCACACTTCAAAAGCATCAATTTTTTGGTGCTCAGCTTTCTTTATAGTCCAACTCTCACATCCATACATGACCACTGGAAAAACTATAGCCTTGACTAGACGGACCTTTGTTGGCAAAGTAATATCTCTGCTTTTCAATATGCTATCTAGGTTGGCCATAACTTTTCTTCCAAAGAGTAAGCGTCTTTCTACTACATTAATCAGTACCATTTTTCTAGATTCCATATATATGTGTTAATACATGATACTTGTTTTTCTTTTTCTGACTTCTTTCACTCTGTATTAAGAGGCACTAGGTTCATCCATCTTACTTTGAGAACTTACCATACCGCTATCCATAATGGCTGGACCAATTTACATTTCCACCAACAGTGTATAAGGGTTCCCTTTTCTCCACATTCTTGCCAACATTTATCATTTATCTTTTTGGTAATAGCCATTTTAACAGGTTTGAAGTGATATCTCATTGTCATTTTGATTTGGATTTCCCTGGTGACTAATGATGTTGAGCAATATATCCTCTATCTGTTAATTATTTGTATGTCTTCTTTGGAGAAATGTCTATTCAGGTCCATTGTTCATTTTTTAATCAGGTTGTTTTGAGTTATTTGAATTCCTTATATATTTTGGACATTAACCCTCCCATTAGATACATGGTTTGAAAATATTCTCTCTCATTTAATAGGTTGTTTCTTCACTCTATTGATAGGTTTTTTTGGGGGGTTTTTTGTTTGTTTTTATTTGTTTTGCAGAAGCACCTTTATTTGATCAAACATCAATTGCCTGTGCTTTTGATGTCATATCCATGAAACCAATGCCAAGACTAATGTCAAGATAATTTTCCCATATGTTTTCTTCTTCTAGTTTTACAGCTTCAGGTCTTAAATTTAAATATATAATCCATTTTGAGTTGAGACTTGTATATGGTGTGAGATAAGAGCCCAGTTTCATTTTTCTGCATGTAGGTATCCAGCTTTTCCAATACTATTTATTGAAGAGGTCCTCCTTTCCCCACGTGTATTCTTGGCACCTTGTCAAAAATCAGTTGACAATAAATGCATAGATTTATTTCTGGGTTCTCTATTCTGTTTCATTGGTACAAGTACCATATTGTTTTGAATATTATAGCCTTTAATATATTTTGAAATCAGTAGTTGCCACCAGCTTTGCTCTTATTTAAGAGTGCCTTAGCTATTGGGGATCTTGGCTATTTCCATATGAATTTCAGTGTTGTTTTTTCCATTTCTGTAAAGAATGTCATTGGGATTTTGGTAGGAATTGCACTGAATGTATAGATCACTTTGGGTGATATGGATATTTTAACAATATTACTGTTTCCAATTCATGAACCCAGGATATGTTTCTACTGGTGTTTCATTTAATATCTTTCATCAATGTTTTTAATTTACAGTATACAAGCCTTTCACCTCTTTGGTTAAGTTTATTCCTATTTTTTTCTTTCAGTTGGTATTATAAATGGGATTGTTTTCTTAATTTCTTTAGATAGTTTATTGTTAGCGCATTGAAATTTCACTCATCTTTGTGTGTTGATTTTGTATGTTCCTGAGACTTTACTGAATTCATTTATTAGTTCTAATAGTTTTTTGTTGAGTCTAGGATTTTCTACATATATAATCATGTCATCTGCAAAGAGAAAAAAGTTTACTTCTTCCTTTCCAATTTGGTGTCTTTTATTCCTTTTTCTTGCCTAATTAGACTTTTAGTACTAAGTTGAACAGAAGTGGCCAGAGTGGGCATCCTTGTACTGAATCTTAGAGGAAAAGTTTTCCAAAGTCTAGGCCTCGAGAGGCCTTGAAGCTTCCACATTTGCCTTCTTGGAATCCTGCATTAACTAAGACACTGTGTAGGAGAGCCAGTCTAGCCTAGTGGAGGATGAGAGGCTACCCAGAGCAGAACTGCGGAAACCCAGCTGGTAGCTAACACCAACTGCCACACACAACTGAACCATCTTGGATCTGACAGCCCAGCTGACTGTCCAGCATTTACAGTAAGTGACCCAGAAGAGGGCAACAGAGGAACCACCCAGCCAAGCCACAGAATAGTGAAAAATAACAAAATTGTTTACATTTTAAACCATTAGCTTTGGGGCAATTTGTTCTGAAGCAATAGGTAACCGAAACAGCATCCATGAAAGTAAAAATTAATAAAATGGTTAAGTTCAGTTCAGTTCAATCGCTCAGTCATGTCCGACTCTTTGCGGCCCCATGAATCGCAGCACGCCAGGCCTCTCTGTCCATCACCAACTCCCAGAGTTCACTCAGACTCACATCCATCGAGTCAGTGATGCCATCCAGCCATCTCATCCTCTGTCGTCCCCTTCTCCTCCTGCCCCCAATCCCTCCCAGCATCAGAGTCTTTTCCAATGAGTCAACTCTTCTCATGAGGTGGCCAAAGTACTGGAGTTTAAAATGCTACTTGGTGATAAAAACAAGTATGAGTCTCTGAAGTGTTAGACTTATTATAAATCTTGAGTCCTTCCTTTCTTCCTTCATTCTATAAATATTTTTTGAGCACCTATCATATTTCAGGTAATATATCGTTTCAGACATAGACTGACAAACAAAATATTTTCCTGCCTTTGCAATGTTTATGAGCCAGCTAGCATTAAAAATGCTAACACATAAATACATACTTAACTATAAAGTGTGATAGGTGCCTAGAGAAGAGAATCACAGAAACAGACCTTAGCTGTATTGGGAAGTTTTTCATTAGTGCTTAGACACAGAGCAGCTGTGAAATAATTTCTCTCCCCTTGATTTTATTCTAAAAGAAATGGTTATTGCATAGAACTCAAAAGGTTTAAAGTATGAGGAAACTGTTGTTCCATCTATTTTCTATTTAAAAAAGTAGATATAAATAAATTGTCTACAGATATGAAGAAAACAGATGGATTTGAAAATTCAAGCTCACACTGAATATAATTAACTTGGAAACAGAAGACAAGGATGGCTGAGATCATAGGTGCCCAGGAGACAGGCAAAGGGCTAACTTATTTTTAACACGATAGTAGTTTCAGCAGTAAGGAAAATTCAAACTCCATTAAAGTCTCTGAAAAGGTGAAAGAGCAAGTGAGAAAAGAAAAAAAAAAAAAATGTGACTACTGGGGAGTAATTAACATTTTGATCCAGTTGCCAGCCTGAGGAGGTATTTCTTGCTGATTAGCAAAGTTGGGTTTCCTAGGTCATTGCAAATGAGGTCTTGTGAAGCACTCTGGGTGTTGTTTACTATTAGATTCTGAAAGAAGTACACCTGAAGAGACAAAGGGGCTTAACTAAGCAAAGCACTGCTTCAGCAAGAATGGAGGTGTGCTTAATGCACAGAGGGGCCTTATTTGCATACCCAAACAGACCACCCTGGAATAACTGATCAGGCAGATAACAAAGTGATCCTTGGCCTTGAAGGGCTTGATAATGGTCCTGTGCCAGGCCACAGGTGATTGAGACTTAAATGGAGCCTGGAGTATGAGGCCCTTCACCTTTGAACCCCAGCAGCCATTACCTACTTAATTCATTTGGTCAGTCTTACCTATGTTGTTGTTCAGTCGCTCAGTTATTTTCTGCTCTTTACAACCCCATGGACTGCAGCACTCTAGGCTTCCCTGTCCTTCACCATCTCCCAGAGCTTGCTCAAACTCATGTCCATTGAGTCGGTGATGCCATCCAACCATCTCATCCTCTGTCGTCCCCTTCTCCTCCCACCTTCAGTCTTTCCCAGACTCAGGGTCTTTTCTAGTGAGTCAGCTCTTTGCATCAAGTGGCCAAAGTATTGGAGCTTCAGCTTCAGCATCACTCCTTGCAATGAATATTCAGGATTCATTTCCTTTAGGATTGACTGGTTTGATCTCCTTGCTGTCCAAAGGACTCTCAAGAGTCTTCTCCAACACCACAGTTCAAAAGCATCAGTTCTTTGGCACTCAGCTTTCTTCACAGTCCAACTCTCACATCCATACATGACCACTGGAAAAACCATAGCTTTGACTACACAGACATTTGTTGGCAAAGTAATGTCTCTGTTTTTTAATATGCTGTCTAGGTTTGTCATAGCTTTTCTTCCTAGGAGCAAGTGTCTTTCAATTTCATGGCTGCAGTCACCATCCACAGTGATTTTGGAATCCAAGAAAATAAACTCTGTTGTTGTTTCCATTGTTTCCCCATCTATTTGCCAGGATGTGATGGGACTGGATGCCATGATCTTCATTTTTTGAATGTTGAGTTTTAAGCCAGTTTTTTCATTCTCCTCTTTCACCTTCATCAAGAGACTCTTTAATTCCTCTTCTCTTTGTGCCATAAGGGGAAATGCCTACACATTCAGTTCAATTCAGTTCAGTTCAGCCACTCAGTCGTGTCCGACTCTTTGTGACCCCATGAATTGGAGCACGCCAGGCCTCCCTATCCATCACCAACTCCCAGAGTTCACTCAAACTCATGTCCATCGAGTCGGTGATGCCATCCAGCCATCTCATCCTCTGTCGTCCCCTTCTCCTCCTGCCCCCAATCCCTCCCAGCATCAGAGTCTTTTCCAAAGAGTCAACTCTTTGCATCAGATGGCCAAAGTATTGGAGTTTCAGCTTTAGTATTAGTCCTTCCAAAGAACACCCAGGACTGATCTCCTTTAGAATGGACTGGTTGGATCTTCTTGCAGTCCAAGGAAGGGACTCTCAAGAGTCTTCCCTAGCACCACAGTTCAAAAGCATCAATTCTTCGGTGCTCAGCTTTCTTCACAGTCCAACTCTCACATCCATACATGCCCACTGGAAAAACCATAGCCTTGACTAGACGGATAGGGTAGACATTCACAAACCCAAGGTTTATAACGTGAATAATTCCTGCTACCTAGAATATCCTATTCTCTTCTACCTCACAACCTCCCACTCTTTAGACCCAGTTTAAGTTTTATTTCTTTATACACTCACCCCAAGGAAGCCAAATTAATCATGCCCTTGTTAGTACTTACTACTCTGTGGCTCCCTTTACTATAGCATAACCAGCAATAATACTTATGATTTTTGTCTTACTCACTATTTTGTAAAGTCTTCAGACACTGTGGGGATTCCCTGGTGGCTCAGCTGGTAAAAACATTCTCCTGCAATTCAGGAGACCTGGGTCTGATCCCTGAGTTGGGAAGATCCCCTGGAGAAGGGAATTCTTCTCCTTGAATTCTTCTTTCTTGAATACATAGGTATTCAAGAAACATTCAACTGATGGAATAAATAAACGAAGTAACAGATGAGAAAGGAAAATACTTGAAGGAATGCTGGGTATGTGTCTCTGTGTGCATGCGTGCATGTGTTATGTGTGTATATTTGTATCTATATCCATGGCCATAGTATGGAAAGAAATATATCTAGTTGTTAACAAATAGGAAGATTTTTCAAACTATATGATGACTTTTGTGGTTGAGATGGCTCTTTAAACCTCTTCATTTCTTTTTTTATTATTATAGTTTTATTACAATGATAGGATCCAAATTAGAACCAAAAGAAGAGATACATACAGCAGAATCTAGAACTGAGGGGGTTCCAAATGCAAAGTCTTGTGTACTCAAGAATGTGATTCCCCCGCCCCTGGCATCCATGTGTTGTAATATGCAGAGTAGTGTCAACCCCAAGAAGTTCATCCACATGCTGTGTATAGTCAAGAAACAGCAAGAATACAATTTTTTATTTGAAAGTAGTAATGCTAGTAAAGTAATCCTCAAAATTCTCCAAGCCAGGAGATACGTGAACTGTGAACTTCCAGATGTTCAGGCTGGTTTTAGAAAAGGCAGAGGAACCAGAGATCAAATTGCCAACATCCGCTGGATCATTGAAAAAGGAAGAGTTCCAGAAAAACATCTATTTCTGCTTTATTGACTATGCCAAAGCCTTTGACTGTGTGGATCACAATAAACTGTGGAAAATTCTGAAAGAGATGGGAGTACCAGACCACATGACCTGCCTCTTGAGAAACCTGTATGCAGGTCAGGAAGCAACAGTTAGAACTGGACATGAAACAACAGACTGGTTCCAAATAGGAAAAGGAGTACGTCAAGGCTGTATATTGTCACCGTGTTTATTTAACTTATATGCAGAGTATATCATGAGAAATGCTGGACTGGAAGAAGCACAAGCTGGAATCAAGATTGCTGGGAGAAATATCAATAACCTTAGATATGCAGATGACACCACCCTTATGGCAGAAAGTGAAGAGGAACTAAAAAGCCTCTTGATGAAAGTGAAAGAGGAGAGTGAAAAAGTTGGCTTAAAACTCAACATTCAGAAAACGAAGATCATGGCATCCTGTCCCATCACTTCACGGGAAATAGATGGGGAAACAGTGGAAACAGTGTCAGACTTTATTTTTTTGGCCTCCAAAATCACTGCAGATGGTGATTGCAGTCATGAAATTAAAAGATGCTTACTCCTTGGAAGGAAGGTTATGACCAATCTAGAGAGAATATTCAAAAGCAGAGACATTACTTTGCCAACAAAGGTCTGTCTAGTCAAGGCTATGATTTTTCCTGTGGTCATGTATGGATGTGACAGTTGGACTGTGAAGAAAGCTGAGTGCCGAAGAACTGATGCTTTTGAACTGTGGTGTTGGAGAAGACTCTTGAGAGTCCCTTGGACTGCAAGAAGATCCAACCAGTCCATTCTAAAAGAGATCAGTCCTGGGTCGTTCTTTGGAAGGACTGATGCTAAAGCTGAAACTCCAATACTTTGGCCACCTGATGCAAAGAGTTGACTCATTGGAAAAGACTCTGATGCTGGGAGGGATTGGGGGCAGGAGAATAAGGAGACAACAGAGGATGAGATGGCTGGATGGCATCACTGACTTGATGGACATGAGTTTGAGTGAACTCCGGGAGTTGGTGATGGACAGGGAGGTCTGGCGTGCCGCAGTTCACAGGGTTGCAAAGAGTCGGACATGACTGAGTGACTGAACTGAACTGAACTGAGTAATAAAACACTGCCATATCACTTGTGAGTTAAAATACTTGCATACATTTTATCTTTAGTTGGATCTTAGCAGGGGTTTTCTAAAAAGCAACTAATTTGTACCCCTCAAGATTAAATGTGAAGAACATTTTTTAAAAACAAGATTAAAAGATTTAATGTGGTTTTAAATGGCTTACTGAAAATCTATGAAAGTAATATTTAATAAATATATGTGCTTAACTTAAAGCTTGCACCCTGTAAACCAATTTCTAAACTTCAAAAATGCCTACTACATTTTAAGATCAAATGACCTTTTCAAAATTATACAATTACATCAGGTATCAAGTGGAAAATACTCATTTCTGTCTTTTTCTTTTTAAATCAAAATCCCATAAATGTAATCAAGCAAATAACCACAATTTCTACAGACAGCTAGGTCTACTTGGTATTTTCTCTATGTAAGTTCTTTCCTGCTTCCATAGAATTCTTATAATTTGATGGGTATTTGAAATAAATAATTTTCTTTAAAAGAAAATAAAAATCATCCCAAATTCAGCAGTCTAATTATTGCTAATATTTTATCATAATAATATTTCATTAGAAAAATAATATACATAAAAAATTTTGAAATACAAAAGCAAAAAATAAAATATAGGATAATTTTTCTACATTACTTTGTAAGTATGTATGTTATTTTAACACCATTTGTACCATAGTATATATTTTTAAACAGAATTTAGATCAGTCCTAGTTTTTTGAGATAATAATTAATACTGCAGTGGACTTGTATGTATCTGAGTTTTCAACTACTGTTTTGGAACAGATATAGAAGAGAAATAAATAGATCAAAAAAAGCACTTACTTTTGAAGACTCTTAACATGTGTTGCAAAAATACTTTCCAAAAACTTGCCACCATGGACTGTCCTACTACAATAGAAAAAGCATCTGTTTCCCATCTCCTCAATAATATTCAGTAATATTATTTTTCATCTCTCTTAATATGAGAGGCCAAAGTTGTTTCTGAACAGTTTTGTGATTTCTTTTATTATGAAGTGAAGTTGGGCGTTTTTTCACATGTTAATTGACCATTTGCTCTTCATTTATTGTCAATTAAGCTCCTTGAGGAGAAGGCATTGGCACCCCACTCCAGTACTCTTGCCTGGAAAATCCCATGGATGGAGGAGCCTGGTAGGCTGCAGTCCATGGGGTCACGAAGAGTCAGACACGACTGAGTGACTTCACTTTCACTTTTCACTTTCATGCATTGGAGGAGGAAATGGCAACCCATTCCAGTGTTCTTGCCTGAAGAATCCCAGGGATGGCGGAGCTTGGTGGCCTGCCGTCCATGGGGTCGCACAGAGTCGGAAACAACTGAAGCAACTTAGCAGCAGCAAGCTCCTTCAAAACAAGAGTGTTTGTCTGTCCCAAGGGCCCCCTTGTCTGTCACATCATAATTACTCAATAACTGCTATAAAAATAATATTTTTATATACTTTGAGCATTTGTTACAATGGTTTTTAATGTTTTTATTGCTGACTTTTAAAACCCTTTTTCATCCTAAATGTTTATTGCAATTATTTTCCCCCAATTTCTCATTTTCCTTTTAATGTTGTTTATGGTATTTCACTTTCATGCATTGGAGAAGGAAATGGCAACCCACTCCAGTGTTCTTGCCTGGAGAATCCCAGGGATGGGGAGCCTGATGGGCTGCTGTCTATGGGGTTGCACAGAGTCGGACATGACTGAAGCGACTTAGCAGCAGCATGGTATTTTTTTGTGAATAGTCTTTCATTTTTATGTAATTGCCCATTGGCCTTCTTACTTTCTTTTATTCTATTTCTATTTACAGTTCTGAGAGTTGCTTTTATGTTTTATGAAAGTGAAGTTGCTCAGCCGTGTCCAACTCTTTGTGACCCCCTGGACTGTAGCCTACCAGGCTTCTCCGTCCATGGGATTGTCCAGGCAAGAAAACTAGAGTGAGTTACCATTTCCTTTTCCAGGGGATCTTCCTGACCCAGGGATCTAACCCAGGTCTCCCGCATTGTAGGCAGACGCTTTAACCTCTGAGCCACCAATTCTGAGATGATTTTCTTGTGTAAACATAATTCACCTTTATTGTTGGGGGGTGGTATTTATTACTTGCTGGTAATGTGGGGTTTTTTTAAGTGATGGAGGTTTTTTAAAAAAAAATTTATTGAAATATATTTGATTTACAATATTGTGTTAGTTTCAAGTGTACAGCAAAGTAGTCAGTTATACATATATAGATACCTACTCTTTTTTAGATTTTTTTTTTCCCATACAGGCCATTCACAAACTATTAAGTAGAGTTTCCTGTGCTGTACAGTAGGTCCTTGTTATGTGTTTTATGTCTGTTAATGTGTTTAACTTACACAAAGAGATTCAGTGCCAAGTGAGAATAACTTAAAGATCAATTGGTGTGTTCTGCCAGCTCCTAAGAAGTAAGAATGTGAGACTTTGAAGAGGATACATTTTTCCTTAGAAGGATTCCTAATTTGTGGTGAATTTCCTCTGAGCCTATACTATTTAATATTCCACTTTCCTGGGTAGGATCTGAGAGGATTCTGTACTTCCAAAATTCTTAAGAATCATTAGAAGTTTATCAAAGAACGTTCATGTCTGAGACTATCTGGATTCCCCAGTCTTTAAACTTGAATGACTTGCCTTCAAATCCAGAGCTTGACAGTGCATGAAAAGAAAGAATAAGCTAAAGAAAAGTGACTGAAGATTTCAAGCTAAAGAATAAATTCAGCACAAGCTTTTCTGAAGTTGCTGTCATGATGAACCCAAACTTTACCAGGGATAACTTAGAACACCAGATGCCAGCCTTACATGGATGCCAGCCTGTGTATATGTCATTAAAAATTCAATAAATCCTATGTCAGCCTTTTTACATAATCTAGACTTCGAAAATTTCTCAATTGGTTAAGAACTTACAAGCCTATAAGCCTTTTAGTCTTACATCAGAATCCTCTCCAAAAAATCTCTCCAACAGCCATCACCAAGTCTATGATTAAACATTTTTAGGGAGAGGGAACTCTTTACTTCCTGAGACAATTCATTGCAGAGTTTCTCCCTCCAGCCCTTCTTTCATGAAGATCTAAATTTTCCATTTATCTTGCTGAAACAGTGGAGTCCAGGTAATCGGATCCACCTGCAGGAAATCTGCTGAAACAACTTTTCAGCCTCCTTAAATGGATGAGCTGAGACATAATCAAAACAGCATGTTGCTGCTCTTAACAGATTCTTGCTGAAAGGTTTATGAAACTATGAGATTCTGAATACAGGGTACTCCTTAAAAATCATGGCAGAATTTAAGTTACAAAAAGCATGTACGTATGTATGTATGTATGTATGAGCTGTACTAGTGTTCAGACCCCCTAACTTGGGGAAACAAAGCTAGTAGCTAATTTCTGTGTAGGTGATCATTAAGACATAAGATCTTGCTATTTTTACAAATCTGTGCCGTCATTTTAATAAAGCTAAACACATGGGTAGAGAGATTCTCTTTTTTGACTTGGAGAAATGTCCCATTGCCAACACAAGCAAATGTCTAAATACTCCCAAGATTGTGACTGAGAAAATGGACTGTCGGCTAGATTCCTATCAAGCAATGAGGGTGAGGCCTGCAGGGCTGAATGTGCAGCTATCTTCAAGTACAAATACGCATATGGATGCAAAACATGTGAAATAACTTCTATCTCTTTAAATACTTATTTTAAAATCATGTCCTTGTGGTTTGTCCAAAAATAACATAGAGACTAGATATGGGAATTAGCCTGTTAATTTCTACATCACTCACAATGATCAAGAGAGGAAATTTCAATCAGAATTCCATAGAGCAGTGCTGAATTAGGGTGAACTTACTACCATCTCTGGGTCCCTAACGTAAAAAATTTTGCTCTAGTTAAACACTTTTCTGAGTCTTGTGCTCTGCTTTAAAATATTTTTATAAAAGGTTTTGAGGAACAGATTTTTTAATGCTTATCTGTGTATTCAGGTATGAACTAACAGTGTTTTTTTAAGCTACAGGTTGTACATAATCAGAGATTCATGAAACCAGGTTAGTAGCTCTCAAGGAGTTGTTTTTCTATTTTTCCCTTGGTTTCTAGAAAATACCACAGTTGTGCATATATACGTGTGTGTGGTATGCACACATGCATATACCAGTATGTGATATAAAATGCATTTCTTATTCTAAGCCAAAAGCAAATATGTTTGAAAGACATTTTTTATAGATTAGAGACTAGATAGATGATAGACAATGATAGATTCTCATTTAAGAATAGATTTTGTTCCTATATACAACATTGACATAACTGATAAAACCACAACCCAGAAATGATTATATTTTTCTTAAAAGGTTTTCTACCATACGCTATCAAAGAAATGTTTTTAACAACTTCATTAATCTTCACAACTCTCCTGTATGGAAGAATACGATTTGTATTAAATGGCACTGTCAACTTCACCTGAGTTCAGTTCAGTCGCTCAGTCGTGTCCAACTCATTGCGATCCCATGGACTGCAGCACACCAGGCCTCCCTGTCCATCACCAACTCCTGGAGTTCACCCAAACTCATGTCCATTGAGTCGGTGATGTCATCCAACCATCTCATCCTCTGTCATCCCCTTCTCCTCCTGCCCTCAATCTTGCTCAGCATCAGGGTCTTTTCCAATGAGTCAGCCCTTCACATCAGGTGGCCAAAGTATTGGAGTTTCAGCTTCAACATCAGTCCTTCCCATGAACACCCAGGACTGATCTCCTTTAGGATGGACTGGTTGGATCTCCTTGCAGTCCAAGGGACTCTCAAGAGTCTTCTCCAACACCATACTTCACCTCAAGCGAATGGATTTCTACAAGAGCTTGCTGCCAATTTTTATTTGCCAAATCAAAGATGTTTCAAGAACATAGAGTAAGACTTCAGAGTTGGGACTAAAAATGAAATGTCAGCAGTAATTTATTTCCAATGATAACACTTTAGCCCAGGTCAAGGCACAGACTCAGAAAGCATAAAATACCATCTATGTAACAGCATGTCTTCTTAACTTTTGTCTCTCAATAGCCACATCTCAGTTAGCTGGAAGTGGACTATCTTCAGTGTGAATTATTCATGTAAATTTCTCAAAAAAAAAAAAAAAAAAACAACGACCAGGTATTGTACATGTATTCTCCATCACCATGCTTCTCTTGCCTCTTTGGTGTGGAAATAACTTGCCAAATGCTTGCTTAAACCACAGCCAAGAATCTAACTTCCTGGATCACCACCTTAGACTTGTCTGACTGAGCCTCTGATTAGACTACCCCACTTTCCATCTGACTCCATGCATGGCCTTCCATACTAAGTAGATTTCTGCCAAGCTCTGTAGTTCTCAGTACTTTTGTCATAAACATCTTTGACACAAGAATTTTTCCATGTAACTTGCTGGCCATAAGGCAATTTTGCTGTAAAATATAAAATAGAGAAAAATAAAAAAGGAACACTTAAAAGAACATAATAAAACATGGGAAATAAATAACAAAATTAAAAAGACTTCATTGTGAGATGCAAAAATACTTGAATACATTTTAAATGGTACGTGGTTTAAGCGGCAGGTAGGTAGTTCTCTTGTCATATAAAGTAATTGTTTCCAAACCAGTTTCCAGTAATTCACTGGTTACAATAAAAAATACTTTTCAAGTAACAAACAGGGGAAGAAAAAAATTATGTGTTGAAGTGGCCATTTTTACTGAATTTATCATTTAGTTCTGTTAAATATCTGGCCACTTTATTGAAAGGAAAAATAAACAAGTGGTTATTTGGCTCAACTAATTAGACCAGTTTAAATGCTGATTCCTTTGTTCTACATAGAGCTGCCTCTCGGCCACCTCCAAAAATTAAGAAAGCAAGGGTTCATTTCATAGCATTTACTTCTGATGTATTAGGTCCAGTTCCACAAAGTGTGAGCAGGGATGTGGGGTGTTCACACCAATTTTTCAGGACCAATACATGGAATGAAAAAGGAATAATCCAGGAATGAGAGATTTTCATAGAAAAGGGTTCTAGAGGCAGAAGGGGCCAGGAGGCAGGTTGCCCAGTCAGTTATGAGGACTTCAAAGATGTTTGTTTGTCTCCAAGGATGTACTGGAGTTTCTTCTCTCCTGAACAGCTGCAGCAGATGAATAAGGACTAATTCATAAACCAGTAAGTTATGCTTTGAATTATATAAAGAGAGAAACTCTAAGATTAGACTTTGGATTCATGAGAAGGCTTGCATTCTGTAACTAAAGGAAATACATCAGTCCCACACTGGTGAAAGAAAACATCTTGATTACAGTAGGCAAATCGATTTCCCAAATTCTTCAGGTGGGCTACAACATCCTTGATTCAACAATTGTGAGTAAAAATGTATTATGTCTCGGAAATAGATTTAAGGGACTAGATCTAATAGACAGAGTGCCTGATGAACTACGGATGGAGGTCCATGACATTGTACAGGAGACAGGAATCAAGACCATCCCCAAGAAAAAGAAATGCAAAAAAGCAAAATAGTTGTCTGAGGAGGCCTTACAAATAGCTGTGAAAAGACGGGAAGTGAAAAGTAAAGGAGAAAAGGAAAGATATACCCATTTGAATGCAGAGTTCCAAAGAATAACAAGGAGAGATAAGAAAGCCTTCCTCAGTGATCAATGCAAAGATATAGAGGAAAACAACAGAATGGGGAAGACTAGAGATCTCTTCAAGAAAATTAGAGATACCAAGGGAACATTTCATGCAAAGATGGGCTCGATAAAGGACAGAAATGGTATGGACCTAAAAGAAGAAGAAGATTTAAGAAGAGATGGCAAGAATACACAGAAGAACTGTACAAAAAAGATCTTCACGACCAAGATAATCATGATGGTGTGATCACTCACCTAGAGCCAGACATCCTGGAATGTGAAGTCAAGTGGGCCTTAGAAAGCATCACTATGAACAAAGCTAGTAGAGGTGATGGAATTCCAGTTGAGCTATTTCAAATCCTGAAAGATGATGCTGTGAAACTGCTGCACTCAATATGCCAGCAAATTTGAAAAACTCAACAGTGGCCACAGGACTGGAAAAGTTCAGTTTTCATTCCAATCCCAAAGAAAAGCAATGCCAAAGAATGTTCAAACTACTGCACAATTGCACTCATCTCACACTAGTAAAGTAATGCTCAAAATTCTCCAAGCCAGACTTCAGTAATAGGTGAACCATGAACTTCCAGATGTTCAAGCTGGTTTTAGAAAAGGCAGAGGAACCAGAGATCAAATTGCCAACACCTGCTGGATCATTGAAAAAGCAAGAGAGTTCCAGAAAAACATCTATTTCTGCTTTATTGACTATGCCAAAGCCTTTGACTGTGTGGATCACAATAAACTGTGGAAAATTCTGAAAGAGATGGGCATACCAGACCACATGACCTGCCTCTTGAGAAACCTACATGCAGGTCAGGAAACAACAGTTAGAACTGGACATGGAACAACAGACTGGTTCCAAATAGGAAAAGGAGTACGTCAAGGCTGTATATTGTCACTCTGCTTATTTAACTTATATGCGGAGTACATCATAAGAAACGCTGGGCTGGAAGAAGCACAAGCTGGAATCAAGATTGCTGGGAGAAATATCAATAACCTCAGATATGCAGATGACACCACCCTTATGGCAGAAAGTGAAGAAGAAGTAAAGAGCCACTTGATTAAAGTGAAAGAGGAGAGTAAAAAAGTTGGCTTAAAGCTCAACATTCAGAAAACAAAGATCATGGCATCCAGTCCCATCACTTCATGGCAGATACATGGGGAAACAGTGGAAACAGTGTCAGACTTTATTTTGGGGGGTTGCAAAATCACTGCAGATGGTGATTGCGGCCATGAAATTAAAAGACGCTTACCCCTTGGAAGGAAAGTTATGACCAACCTAGACAGCATATTGAAAAGCAGAGACATTACTTTGCCAACAAAGGTCCATCTAGTGAAGGCTATGGTTTTTCCAGTGGTCATGTATGGATGTGAGAGTTGGACTGTGAAGAAGGCTGAGTGCCGAAGAATTGATGCTTTTGAAGTGTGGTGTTGGAGAAGACTCTTGAGAGTCCCTTGGACTGCAAGGAGATCCAACCAGTCCATCCTAAAAGAGATCAGTCCTGGGTGTTTATTGGAAGGACTGATCTTGAAGCTGAAATTCCAATACTTTGGCCACCTGATGCAAAGAGCTGACTCATTTGAAAAGGCCCTAATGCTGGGAAAGATTGAGGGCAGGAGAAGGGGACAACAGAGGATGAGAAGGCTGGATGGCATCATCGACTCGATGGACATGGTTTGGGTGGACTCCAGGAATTGATGATGGACAGGGAGGCCTGGCATGCTGCAGTTCATGGGGTAGCAAAGAGTTGGACACGACTGAGTTGACTGAACTTATCTGAACTGAAGTCAGTCATCATTGAGTCTACCTCCTTTAGTACTTCTCATCTATAAGAAATTCAGAGCCATCATGCCCTAGTCCATCATCAGAGCACTCATCCAACACACTCTGCACATATGCCTTTTTGTGGATCTTTGGATGCCCAACTAGGACATCACATCTCTTCTTACCTCCTGGTAGTATCTCTGGAATTAACAGCAGCAGTTCAGCATCAGGGTGCCACCAGCAGCCATTGCATTAGCAGTTAACAGGTGTGGCACCTGAAGTCTGAGTAACATGCCTTTTTATTATTTGCTTGTCCATCCTTCCAACCTGTAATTGTGGCCAACTCCCTGCGTTAATTCCTCTCTACTTGAAATACCTAAGTTGGTTTCTGTTTTCCTGACTGGACCTAATTAACACAGGCAATATTTATCCTCAAAGCTCATTTTCCCTCATTTATTCCTCATATTTTATTAATTTACAAATTAAATGTTTTGTTCCCATTTATAGGATTCCTAAGAAATTTTTAAAGAATTGAGGACAGGCACATTTCCTTAAGCCTGCCCTTATTACATCATTTCCCAATCCTTCCTCCAAGAAACATTTGTCATTGGAGTACAAGTGTTAATATGTCCTACTATATGCAATAGTTTGACTGGAAGAACTTGTTGGAGACAAATTAATGAATTATTCTTCATTCTAACTTTTTTCCACAAAAAGAAAAGTATTCAACTCATTTCAAAGGAGCCACTTAGAGCACAAATAAAATCTTGAACATTTTTTTCCACATGACCTAGCATCATAGTTCTGACTACAGAAAGAGAAAAGAGAACACCCATGCTGAATGCTTAATGCTAAACATCTTCTACTCACGATGATTTAGAAGCATTCTTTTTCCAGCAGAGTAAACATTTATCTTACAAACATGTTTAAAAACATTATCCTGATTACATAGCCTAAGAAGAAACAATCATTTTCACAAGTAAAGAAACTTTAACCAAATAAATCATTCCTTCATTTTCTCACTCTCAAATAGCTATCATATTGCCCATTTATACCCAAGGAGTTTCCATTGATTGGTCTGAAAATTGACTACAGTCTGTTTTGATCTTCTGATGATAGGATAACCACTTAACAAAGTAAGACCTTTATTCTTTACCAGCCCAATATCTTCCAAAGAACCTACAAAGGGACCAGCTGGCAGAAGGAGGCAAGAGTGTTTGAAGATTAATTCTTCTGAATCAATTTAGAACGCTAACTTGGAAGTGTGGCAAAAGCTGACCGTGTAAGTGAACATTAAATGAAATATGGTATTAAATTATCTCTGAGACACATGTGGGTTCTGAAACTATTGAAACCAAGTCTAAATGTGTTTGGAGTTGAACATGAAACGTTCAGTTGGTAAATCTAATACCACAAAAAATTTTTTTTGTTTAGTTTCATAAAAATGACAATACTAAATTTCCCAAAGGCATCTTTTTTGCCCACCCCAGTTTAAAATTGAGCAACTCACAGTATTGTTGCCTGAGGAATCAGAGATTATGGTACAAGTCTGAGAGTCAATTAATGACTTTCTTTGAACTATCAGATATATTTGAAAACAATCTGTTAGAGCATAGTGACAGAATCGTGGTCTCATTCTCTGTAAGCACTAGTTAGTTGCATTCAGTTTCATATCAGTGGGCTGCCCTCAAACGCAAAAAACCACCCTGAAAATATATTCTATCCATCCCAAGAAAATTAAATAATCAATGAATTATGGCATTTTAGAACATCCCTGAACTTCAGAAATCTTTTCAAGACATTACAATATTTATCCGAAGTTTTATCCAAAGATTTACCCACATTGATGAGTGAGCAGTCAGGATCAGAACTGAAAAGTTCCAACTCAGTTCACAAAATGAACTGGTTTAGTGAGTTGGTTTAGTCACTAAATCATGTCTGATTCTTGAGACCCCATGGACTGTAGCCCACCAGGCTCCTCTGTCCAAGAGATTTTCCAGGCAAGGATACTGGAGTGGGTTGCCATTTCCTTCTCTAGGGGATCTTCCCCCTGGGTTGATCTTCCCAACCCAGGAATCAAACCCAGGTTTCCTGCATTTCAGGCAGATTCTCTACTGAATGAGCTATGAGGGAAACCCTCATTTTGTCTTAAGCATGTGGATAACGATCTTGGAAACATGTTACCACATGCAGAACATTCTCAGAGTATGTTCTGCTCACAGTTAGTTGATCACACACGCTAGTCATTTACTCTTCCTAGGCCTTTGGAATCCACTCTGACTACAAATTCTGAGTTGTGATTGAAAATTAGTCTAAAAGACACTGGATTTGACCTGTGAACTCATTTTCAAAGGGGATAAATGCCTTCAGCTCTCTGCCTATTTTTAAGAAAATTATCACAGAGCTATGGTTTTTATAGTAGTCATGTACAGATGTGAGAGCTGGACCATAAAGAAGGCTGAGCACCAAAGAATTGGTGCTTTCGAACTGTGTCGCTGAAGAAGACTCTTGAGAGGCCCTTGGACAGCAGGGAAATCAAACCAGTCAATCCTAAAGGAAATCAACCCTGAATAATCATTGGAAGAGCTGATGCTGAAGGTGACACTCCAATACTTTGGCCACCTGATTCAGAGAGCCGCCTCTTTAGAAAAGACCCTAATACCAGGATAAGATTGAAGGCAGGAGGAGAAGGAAGTGACAGAGGAGGAGATGGTTGGATGGCATCACTGACTCAATGACCATGAGTTTGAGCAAAGTCCAGGAGATGGTGAAGACAGGGAAGTTTGGTATGCTACAGTACATGGGTTCACAATAAGTCAGATACGACTTAGCCACTGAACAATGAATAACAGTAACGGAGTTTACCAAAGCTAGTAACACCATAATAAATTAATAAATAGCAAAAGTGATGAGTAAAGCTCAAGTGAACACAATTTTATATGACAACGTTCTAGAAATGTATTTTCTTGTAATAAACATTCTAGTCTAAAGATTATATGTCAACCATTTGGAGAACTATTTTAAAATCTTTCTTTGTTACAAGAAGGATCTTTCCTTTAATTATAACAGAGGCTTAGAGAGAAATACAATTTTATAGTGATGGGATACAAATAAACATTGATCAAATTTAAACTTTTTAGTGACAGGTATGGTGAAGAATCCACCTGCAATGCAAGAGACCCTGGTTTGATTTCTGGGTTGGGAAGCTTCCCTGGAGAAGGGATAGGATACCCACTCCAGTATTCTTGGGGTTCCCTAGTGGCTCAGATGGTAAAGAATCCACCTGCAATGCGGGAGACCTGGGTTCGATCCCTGGGTCAGGAAGATCCCCTGAAGGAGGACATAGCAACCCAGTCAGTATTCTTGCCTGGAGAACCCGCATGGGCAGAGGAGCCTGGTGGGCTACAGTCCATGGGGTCGCAAAGAGTCAGATACAACTGAGCAAATAAGCACAGCACAGCACAGCACATGCAAAAGTCACTAACACTGTTCTTATCTAACAATATATAATGGCTTGTTCTCCCAACAAGCCCACACACAGTCTCATTTGTCTGAGGTTCTTCATTTGTGGCCATTTCTGCTATAAAATATTTTCTAGACAAGACTGGGGTAAACTGTATGTGGATTAAAATTCTATGTTTCAAGAATCTCTCTTTCCCTATTTTCACATTTCTAAATCATCATCACCCCATGATGTGGACATGGGAAAGAGACTGCAGGAATAAATTCCCTCAGGCATCTCCCCATTACCTGTGCCAGAAGGAAAAATCTATTCTCCCAGTGTATTCAGGTTAATCCTCAAAACCACATCACAGATCTCTGGTCTTTTCATTCGTCCAAATTCTGCCTGTCTCTCCAGGATGAAATCTGTCTTTACTCTTCAGTGATAATGCCCTCCACTGACTTTTCCATCATTTATTGTCTATATGGCTTGCTACTTTAGGTAGCATCATTGATATTCTCACATGCTAGTTCAAATTCTCACATGCTAGTTCAAATATTGCAATCTTTGAAGATGACTTTTCTACTCTTACACTAAAGTAGAAGTAAAAATTATCTTCTGTGGCCCAAATCACCTTGAATTTACCTCCAAGAGAGAGCACTGTCTGATTAATCAGTTGATTTTTATGATCCCTTTTGATTTTGAGAGCAATAACTTATTTACCTTTAGATTCCGGTGCTTAGAACTGTCGTTGACATGAATTCAAGACTCAGGGCATGCTCGTTGGAAGTACTCAGGACATATTTTCTCCATTTTTCTGCCACTTTAGGGTAGAGAAAAGTCTGAAACAAGCAAAATCTAAGGCACTTTGCTTTTCTCTTGGAGAATTCTGGGAAAGGAGAACTTGTGACTGTCAGTAGAAGCCTTTTACTCTTTTTTAAAAAAGATTTTAAATTTTTATGTATTGATTTGGCTGTGTTAGTTCTTAGTTGTAGCTTGTGAGATCCTTTGTTGTGGTGTGCGGACTTCTCTAGTTACAGCACATGGGCCGCTCTCTGTTTGCAGTGCGCAGGCCTGGTTGCCCTGTGGTACATGGGATCTTAGTTCCCTGACTAGGGATCAAGCCCACGTTCCCATGCATTGCAAAGCAGATTCTTAACCACTGGACCACCAGGGAAGTCCCAGAAGCAATTCACTCATAGTTGGCAACTTTTCTCTGATTAACTAAAATCTCTCATGCTGTAATGGAACATTTAGTCCAATCCCAGTGCATTCCTCATGGAACTTCTTCATCTTTTCTTGACTATTCTTTTCTGAACCCTATTAAACAGCATGGTAAAGAGAAAATAAAGCAAGCGTGACCCTGTAACTCTCTCGTTGGAGGAATGGCTGTGTGTGACACGGGGGCTCAATCCTCTGAGCCCTGTACAGGGTGTGAGGATTACCCAGAAGTTCCACAAGAGTAGAGAACTGGAGAGCACTTTTTCCTAGAGTAAATACTCCAAACGATTGCAGAGGTGAAATGTCTCAGCAGGATGCCAATGTCTTGGCATGCCTGCTATGCCATCTTCTTTGCTTGCAGAAGAAGCCAGAACCAGAGTTGAATTTTGGTAGAGCTGAAACTCAGCTTGCTTTAGCCCTGAGTCAAGGAGAAATCAAAGTCCTCTAAGGCCCACACAGTCTGTTTAGGGAGTGACTGTGTGGATCACAACAAACTGTAGACAATTATTAAAAGAGATGGGAATACCAGACTGCCTTACCTGCCTCCTGAGAAACCTGTATGCAGGTCAAGAAGCAACAGTTAGAACTGAATATGGAACACGGACTGGTTCCAAATTAGGAAAGGAGTATGTCAAGGCTGTATATGGTCACCCTGCTTATTTAACTTATATGCAGAGTACATCATGTGAAATGCCGAGCTGGATGAAGCACAAGCTGGAATCAAGATTGCGTGGAGAAATATCAATAACCTCAGATATGTAGATGACGACACCCTTATGGCAGAAAGCGAAGAGGAACTTAAGAGCCTGTTGATGAAAGTGAAAAGGAAAGTGAAAAAGATGGCTTAAAACTCAACATTCAAAAAACAAAGATCATGGCATTTAGTCCCATCACTTCATGGCAAATAGATGGGGAAACAATGGACAGTGACAGACTTTATTTTCTTGGGCTCCAAAATCATTGTTGCTGGTGAAGGACAGGGAAGCCTAGTGTAGTGCAGTCCATGAGGTCACAATGAGTTGGACATGACTTAGTGACTGAGCAACAACAACATTATAACCAAATTTTCCAAGATCAAAGAACAAGAAAGAATTTTGAAATCACCAAGAGAAGAACTCATGCACAAAAGAATCCTCATAAGACTATCAGGGGAGTTACACCAATACAGTATACTAACGCATATATATGGAATTTAGAAAGATGGTAACAATAACCCTGTGTACGAGACAGCAAAAGAGACACTGATGTATAGATCAGTCTTGTGGACTCTGTGGGAGAGGGAGAGGGTGGGGAGATTTGGGAGAATGGCATTGAAACATGTGCAATATCATGTATGAGACGAGTCGCCAGTCCAGGTTCGATGCACGATGCTGGATGCTTGGGGCTGGTGCACTGGGATGACCCAGAGGGAGGGGAGGGGAGGGAAGAGGGAGGAGGGTTCAGGATGGGGAGCACGGGTATACCTGTGGCGGATTCATTTCAATGTTGGACAAAACTAATACAATATTGTAAAGTTTAAAAATAAAATAAAATAAAGAAAAAATAAGACTATCAGGGGAGTTTTCAAAAGAAACCTTTCAGGCTATAAATTTTGAAGATTTCACAGAGGGAGGGAGCTGCTAAGTCAGTTGTGGTCCCAGATTCCCATATATTCCTCCTTCCCATAGAGTTTCTCTTATTTGTTAACATCTTGTATTAGCATGATACACTTGTCACAGTTAATGAGCCCACGGGAATACATTATTGCAATATAAATACATTGAGCCAGATTGATACACTGTTACATTATACTGACATACTGTATACAACTAAACACTGTTACATTATAATATACACACATTGAGCAAATATTGGTATGTGGAACAATATTGATGTAGTGATATACTATCCACATTTATTCAGATTTCATTAGTTTTAACCTAATGTCCTTTTTCCTGTTCCAAGACCCCATCTAAGACCCTGGACCCAGGGCCACATTACGTATACTTGTGTCTCTCTAGGCTTCTCTTGGTTGTGATGGCTACATTTTTCTTGTTTTGATGACCTTGACAATTTTGAGTATTAGTCAATATACATTGTAGGATGCCTCTCTATTGGAACCTGATGTTTTTCTCAAGATTAAACTGGGGTTATGAGATTTGGGGAGGAAGTTCACAGAGGTAAAATGCCCCTTTAATCACCTTATGTCAAGGAGACATGCTATCAACATGATTTTTGACTGTCAGTGTTGACCTAGTCTCTTCCCCCCGCCCCCATTTTTTTGACTTTTTTAAAAAAATTATTTTATATTGGAACATAGTTGAATAACAATGCTTTTGTTATAACAATAACAACTGAAAAACGTTGCTAGCCAAACCTGGTTCTGTCCACTGGAAAACCATTGCCTTCATAAAGAACAAGTAAAAAATTGCCAACTGTGCCTTCAGATTTTATACATGCTGTTTATTTTGATGCCCAGCATTAAAATTGGCTTTTAACTTTTATTTGGATTTGTGCTCTTGTATACATGTCATTTCTCTATAAAAAAAAAAATCACAATTTTTTTTCTGAGAAAGCCAGTTGTGGAAGAGAAATTGTTTTATACGTATTTTGACATGAATCTAGGTTTTGTAAACAATCTAAGTAAAAATGTACATTACTAATCTAGCTTCCCCCTATGTTTAAACAATCATTTGTATCCTGTATTATCTGAGTGCCTGCAGCCTAATGCTGCACAGTGGTTCACTAAAACCAGACTATAACAAATTTTCATTGACTCTCAGTAAAATGTGGCTGCTTGCTCCAGGATCCTAGCCCATGCAGATGAACGTCGGTCATGGTTCCCTCTGGCTTCCCCTTGGGTTTGATCAACAGGAAACTGGATAGAGGGAGGTAAGGTCAGGGTGTTCATTCCCCGGGTTCGCTCCCCATGAAGTTATCTCAGGCCATATCATGCCTCTTAAAGAAGGTCATCACTCCTCCATCTACTCCCCTTTTTATTCTGAGTTTCAACAACCTCTCCCATCCCTGCCCCTTCAGGCCTCAGAGGTTACACCTACACATGTTCCAGCCCCATCTTCCTGTACCATCCCTTGAGGTTTTCTTAGACTACATTCACACCTATATAGTGAGTTCATAAACAAACTCTCCTAGAATTATAAATTTGACTATGCCTTTGGTTTTCTTTTGAGACTTGAGCAGAATCAAGAGTCCCTGAATAAATAATATTTTCCCCCAGAAGGGGAGAATGTAGAAAGAAGAGAAGTACCAGCAAAAATACTGCATGGGAATCCTTTGTACTTAAGTGGGTGGGCAGTGGGGGAGCCACTGCAAAGGAAACCAACCGTGAGAGAAGGCTAGAGAGAAAAGGATAGGGCAAGTGGTGTGTAGACTCAGGCCAGCGCCCATCCTGGCCCATTTGTGTGATGATAACAGTCATAAGAAGGAGAGTAAAGATAAAGATGGCTACTTTGAGGCTGAATGCATCAATCTACAGCTTTCCAAATCATACCTACTCTAATTTCTCTTAGCACTAAGTGAAGACTTAGGGGTTGAGTGCACCCCACCCATTGTCAGCCACCAGCCACTCTGCCAGTCACCACCACCCACCAGGAACACCAGTCAACTACCCTCCATCCTGCCACCCTACCCTCCACTAATGACCAAGACTCTGCTGTTGGGTGGAAGGACTTATTGCCCAGCTGCTGTGAGTCCTGACAGCTGAAAGTGCTCAGCTGACAGTCCTCTGCAGAATTTTCTATGCAATCATCATTACCGAAAGATTGCTGGACCAGTGAGAGAATGCTTCAGTGTTCTGTGTGATGGTTCTATGAATTGATTTTTCAGTCTAAGTGCCTGGGATTTGGAAAATAGAAGTTGACGCCCCAAAGTTGCATTACAACACATATTTCCCAGTTGTTTGCTAAGCCATACGACTGGAATCTGGGCTTTCGTTACTGCAAGTTGTTCAACTAGAAATGTAAAATGATTCATTTATGGAATATTTGACGTCAATCTATGTCTTCATAAAACAAGCATTTCTGCTTCTAATCCAGATAATTTCTGCACCTGCCAAAGACCAAATACCCCTAAAACTCTCCCTGATTTCTCAAAGTAAATATGATCCAATGATAACACATGAAAATTTCGGCTTCTATGACATGATATGGATATGTCACTGAATGACACAAGACAAAAAGTAATCAAAAATTTTTTTAATTATTTATTTATCCTTAAATAATTCATGCAGGAGTTACCCTGAAATTCATACCACTTATTAAGTATACACTCTGAACCAGGGAGCATCTAGGCATCTTAAATTACTCATTCATTCAAAAATAGTTATAACGTGTTAATCCTCAGAAAAACACTTCGAGGTGAATAATTTTCCATTGTTCATTTATTTGTGCTTTCAGTAAATATTTATTGATTACCTACTATA
The DNA here is from genome assembly GCF_029378745.1 of Bos indicus. NCBI lineage: Eukaryota > Metazoa > Chordata > Mammalia > Artiodactyla > Bovidae > Bos > Bos indicus. Next base: position 50,223,234 of record NC_091768.1, read on the forward strand.
CATAAGACTGTTCTAGGAAGTGGGATACCCAAGGTGAACAAGAACACATGCAATTCCTGTATACATGGAGGAATGGCTTAGTGAAAGCTTATGGCTTAGTGAAAGCAATCAGCACTATTAAATATCACACAATTAACTGCAGAGCTGTGATAAGTGATATGAAGGAAAAGTATATCTTGCTGAGAGATGAAGAAAATCAGGGTCTGAGAGATTAAGCAATGTCTGGCATCCTGCCTCCTTTAGTGCATGACCTGTTTCACAGCATTATGGTGGTTTCTTTGGTCTTCCCAAGCTGCCCCACTCCCACCAGCAGCAGCCCGTGGTCCCTTCCATGGGAGGACAGCCACCCAGAGTTGCTCTGCACACACTGGGGCCCAAGCTACCAGCTCATCAGCCTTGCTTCTGAGACATGATTAAGTTGGAGGGAGTGTCATCTATCTCTCAGGGCACAAAATCTGGTCCCAGGACAATAATCTAAATAACACTGGCTTGGAGCTTATTTTGAATCAACTCTGCCACCTTGAGAATCACAGAAGCACATTATGTTAACCCTTTCAAAGCAGTCATCACTTTATGGCTTAACATTACAGCAGTCTGTATCCATGTCAACCTATTCATCTTTATAGCCTCACCAAGAAACAGCAGCAAAATAAGTCTCTGTTGGTAGAAAGGAAAAGTGAGAGAAAAGAAAGTGGGAGAGAGGGAAAGAGGAAAAGGAGGCAGAGAGAGGAAGGGAGGGAAGCAAGGAAGGAGGAAAGAAGATGGAAGGAAGGAAGGAAGATGGGAGGAAAGGAAACAAGAAAGAAGGAAATCAACCTCTGCCAATATTCCCACAGCTATACACCAACAAGGAAAAAAATGTAGTATAACAACAGGGAGGATAATTTTCAGGAAAAAAACAAATCAGCAAAATTAAATACTATTTCTACTCTGACATAAAGTTGTAAACCTAATTAAAATATAATTCATGAATAATAAGTGATATGAGTCCTAGCTATTTATACACAGATATAGTCTTCCATTGGACATCAACATCTTGCAACTGGTATGTGTGAAAGATGTAATAATCAGATTTATTTTTTAAATATTCCAACACTCCTCAAAAATAAAACTTATCTTTTCAACTTTACCAGGTAAGCTGTATATCTTATTTAATCCAAATTATTAGGCTATATACTCTCTTTCTGTGGCAAGGTGCCTAGCTTGATTGTGACACTTGATTGTGACACAGACATGTTATCAGGGCTGAATTTTTCACTGTGCAAAGCATGTGTGCTGTTTTCAGCACCTGTTACAAAGTATCCTGCCACATCTCAGACCTGGCAAATTGGGAATCAGGCAAACCATGACGCTAGGAATATGGTCATGTACTGTGTATATCACCAGAATATTAGAATGCAGGAATGTTACACTTGTTCTCAGTATATAAAATATTAAATTATGATGCATTCCACAAAAATATAGGAAAATAATGATCAGCAATTTCTCTGAGTAGCCCAAGCTCCTGATTTGTTCGTGGGAACATGTCTCAATGCATAAACTTGGGAATAGGGCTTCCCTGGTGGCTCATTGGTAAAGAATCTGCCTGCCAATGCAGGAGATGAGGGTTTGATCCCTGGGTTGGGAAGATCCCCTGGAGAAGGAAATGGCACCCTACTCCAGTATTCTTGCCTGGAGAATCCCATGGACAGAGGAGCCTAATGGGGTCACAGTCCATGGGGTCACAAAGAGCAGGACATGATTTAACAACTAAATAACAACAACTTGGGAATAATAACTACAAGCTTTCTTTGCATGACCTTTGTTGTTCATTTGCTCAGTCGTGTCTGACTCTTTGCAACCCCATGGACTGCAGCACACCAGGCTTCCCTGTCCTTCACCACCTCCAGGAGTTTGCTCAAACTCATGTCCATTGAGTTAGTGATACAATCCAACCATCTCATCCTCTGTCAACCCCTTCTCTTCCTGCCTTCAATCTTTTCCAGCATCAGGGTCTTTTCCAATGAGTCGGCTCTTTGCATCAGGTGGCCAAACTATTGGAGATTCAGCTTCAGCATCAGTCCTTCCAATGAATATTCAGAGTTGATTTCGTTTAGGATTGACTGGTTTGATCTCCTTGCAGTCCAAGAGACTCTAAAGAGTCTTCTCTAACACCACAGTTTGAAAGCATCAGCTCTTGGATGCTCAGACTTCTTTGTGACCTTAAAGATTCAAAAAATGAAGACTCTAGACAACTAGCAAAAGGTTCTGTCACTTTCTGGTTTTATAAAATTTCTTGGTGGTTGCCCCCTGAGAAATAGAGGAATCATTATTGAATTATTTTGACTCACATTCATCTGAAACTACAGGTTACAAATTGGTGTCAGGCTATGACGACTTTGCCATCTGTTCTAATCACTCATCAAAGAATAAGAAAGGCAATTATAAGGTTGTTACCTTAATGAATAGATCAATAGGAAAGAAAAACATAATTTGTCTTAGGAAATTTTCTTCTACCAAATTATGATTTGCAACATAATACCAACTTTGTAACTTTTGTAATTTTCTTACATTTGTTTGAGCCTTTATTTGTAAGTCAGATTTTTTTTTTTCTAATTTTATTTTATTTTTAAACTTTACATAATTGTATTAGTTTTGTCAAATATCATAATGAATCCGCCACAGGTATACATGTGTTCCCCATCCCGAACCCTCCTCCCTCCTCCCTCCCCATACCATCCCTCTGGGCCGTCCAGTGCACCAGCCCCAAGCATCCAGCATCGTGCATCGAACCTGGACTGGCAACTCGTTTCCTACATGATATTTTACATGTTTCAATGCCATTCTCCCAAATCTTCCCACCCTCTCCCTCTCCTAGGCATACACACTGAGGAAACCAGAAGGGAAAGAGACACGTGTACCCCAATGTTCATCGCAGCACTGTTTATAATAGCCAGGACATGGAAGCAACCTAGATGTCCATCAGCAGATGAATGGATAAGAAAGCTGTGGTACATATACACAATGGAGTATTACTCAGCCATTAAAAAGAATACATTTGAATCAGTTCTAATGAGGTGGATGAAACTGGAGCCTATTATACAGAGTGAAGTAAGCCAGAAGGAAAAACATAAATACAGTATACTAACGCATATATATGGAATTTAGAAAGATGGTAACAATAACTCTGTATACGAGACAGCAAAAGAGACACTGAAGTCAGATTTTTATTTAGCAGGCAGTAGGAAAAAAATAGACTTCGGTATATAAAAATCCAAAACAACAACTATGACAAAAAAAATTCCCGTAATATAATATAAGCTCTTCTTAAGCTGCTTCGACTACTTATCTGATCAAGGATGCAACACAGGAACCAACCTGAGAAGAAGGTCCCTTGGCTGGTGCTCCATGGAAGCTGACTACAGTTCCATGAGGGGGAAGGGAATCTCTGATGAGGATACCTCTGGGTGGAAATCTCTTTCTTTCCCCAAGGGAGTCTCCTTCTTTGGCTTCTCCCTAATGAACACAGTGTTAAGAAGGACTCTGAGGCCTCATTTCAGCTTGGAGAGAGCATGTCATCATTAATTGTCACTGTCTTCCTTGCTCACAAAATGCCAACAATGTGCCAGGTATGAGTTCTGCCCATTATGTAATTTCTGATCTTTTTCCAGAGTAATTCTTCTGTCCTTTGATGACTTGATCCTCTGAGGTAACACATTCTTGTCTTAGCTGCTAAGAATCACTTGGGAAACAACTTCATCACTCCCTTGGTCTTAAAGTTTACTTTGGCAATCATAGAGATTAAAAAAAAAAAAAAAAAAACCTTTTCCCATTAATTGCTCTAAACTTAAAAAGTGGGATCAAACCTAGTAACATCTCTTGGTTAGGCAACATGTCATAAAAGCTGAGAAATTCCAGCAGTTGTTTGAAGTAAAGAAAAAGGAGGAAATGCATAATACCCACAACTTATTTCAATTACTCTTCATAATAATTCTTCAAAGAAGTTCTTATCCTCATTTTACAGTTGAAGAAACAGTCTCAGACATACCGAATAAATTCTTTAATGTCTCAAAGCTAAACTATGACCCTAGGTCCATCCATTCCCAAATTACACATGCTTGAGTGAATCACACACAAGATTTGGGGAATATCTTTGGCAATATCAGCGACCCCTGACATTTTTGGTACCAAGTACCAGTTTTGTGAAAGACAATTTTTCCATGGACCAGGAGTGGGGGGTGGGCTGGTTTGGGGATGATTCAAGCCCATTACACTTATTGTGCACTTTATTTCTATTATTATTACGTCAGCTCCACCTCAGAGCATCGGGCATTCGATCCTGGAGGCTGAGCACTCCTGCCAGTGCCTATGGAAGCTGGTTCATGCTGACGCTGGTGTCACTGTACACGTTTCAGAAGTACTCCTTCCACCTGTCCAGATGAACTAAATGCTTTCTCTTTAGGTCATTCCACATTTTTCTTTTCACTGTTTGCCTAGTTAAGTCCAACTAGCCTTTATGACACAGATCAAATTAGCCCTTCCTCCAGAAAGTCATTCCCAAGTTTCCAAAAATGCATCCCGTAGAACCCAGTAGCCATCTCCATCTCCATCTCTTTGATAATTGTCTTTTCTGTATACTTCATTGTACTATAAACTCCTTGAGAGCAGGTCTGTGTCTTTCTCACCTTTTCATTTCAATGTCTAACATGGTACCTAGCCCATAATAGGCCCTCAAAACTGGCTGAAGGTAATTAAGAAAAGAGGTAAAGTGTTTTAATCTCAGTATCTGACTGTGTAAGATTGTTTCAGCTTTTGCCAGCCTAAATAATAAAGTGGCTGATAGGACTGATGCTGAAGCTGAAACTCCAGTACTTTGGCCACCTCATGCGAAGAGTTGACTCATTGGAAAAGACCCTGATGCTGGGAGGGATTGAGGGCAGGAGGAGAAGGGGACGACAGAGGATGAGATGACTGGATGGCATCACCGACTCAATGGATATGAGTTTGGGTGGACTCCAGGAGTTGGTGATGGACAGGGAGGCCTGGCGTGCTGCGATTCATGGGGCTGCAAAGAGTCAGACACGACTGAGCGACTGAACTGAACTGAACTGACTGAATAACTTCTAAAGACTGAACTGAGGCTGTTGCTCAGTTAATAATGTAACAAGTGTCCGTAAGCCTCTTTTCAGTGTATAGGGCCTTCGGGGGTCCTGTAATTACTTAAAAAAGAAGGCCAAGCATTTGTCAAGCTCACAGAAACTTACGAGATTTAGCTCGTACCATGATACCCACAACACAACAGGAGTTAGGGATGAATATCGTCTACCTAACTCTAAAATAATCCTTTATGAAAAGGAACGAGGAAAGACTTCTTTTTTCTAGTTCTACATTTCAGTTTCCTCTAGTTCAGCTCCCTAACCACCACAGTTCCCAAACCACCTTCATATTCCAAGGGCTTGGGAGAAACAGATGCCGTCATTGTAATGGGAATGCAGATTCACTCATTACCGCGTCCACTATCTGGCAAAAACACAGCGCACGTTGTTTCTAACTTCTTACAGCCTCCCTCCTAAGCCACAATATACTGATGAATAGTCTAACCATATTTACTATATTATCCAATCTAATAAACAAAGCAACCCTTTATTAGGTATCATCTTTTAGATAATACATTCAGTCTATCTTATTCCTGCCCTTTTTCTTACTTGAACACACTACTCTGCTCTCCAAGTTGACCTCTGGGTTCACAGTAGCCACTGAATGAATGGGTGAATGAATGACCTCATACAGGCAGGATGAGGGGCCGTCACAACCTCATGGTGACCTCCACACATCTGCCGGCCCCACTACGAATGGCTGGTCTGGCACACGCATGGGCTGTGGTTGACCAGCTATCTCTGTGGGTATTCTGCCAGTCTGCATGCTGATATCTGCGGTGGTAAATTTGTGGACTTTCTTCCTTGATGTGGCCAGGGCCTGATGGGATATTACTGCTGACTCAGCATATTAACCACATTTCTAGCCTCTGTAAACTTGACGCTTTAACAACTGCCCTACATGCATATGCCAAAACACCTTGTCTTAGACAATTTGCTTATATGTTTGAGTCACCCCACCTTGGCCTTCTGCCTCACTTGTCACCTCTCCCCTCCTAGGGAGGGAGTCCTCCTCTTGGGGTTGTGGAGTCAGGATGTTCAGATACAAACCAACCAGCCCAGAGTCCACACCTGCAACCTTTATTGGGCTCCTTTATTAGGCTCTCACACTCCAGGCCACTGTGTTGTTATTTACTAAGTCATGTCTGACTCTTAGCAAAGACGTGGACTATTGCCCTCCAGGCTCCTCTGTCCGTGGGATTTCCCAGGCAAGAATACTGGAGTGGGTTGCCATTTCCTTCTCTAGGGGGTCTTCCTGACCCAGGGATCAAACCCATGCCTCCTGCATTGGCCAGTGGGTTCTATGCCACTGAGCCACCTGGGAAGCCCTAAGCCACTATACATCTGTCCTAATCACCCCAAGACCAGGTACTAAATAACTAGAGACAGCCTCTGTGATGAGAAACTGCTGAAATCATTCAAACTAGCCAATTCTAAGCTTTTTATCCTGTTCCTTTTAACAGAAATCACACACACAAAAATTCTTACCCACAGTTCCTCTCTGCTCCTCTCCCCTCCCCAACTCCTCAACCATACCCCCCAGCCCGCCTCCTGACCTGCGTCATTGCTTCCCACGTGGCTGCCAATGCCATAGCATGCCCAAACTGTCTTGTCAATGGCCATGGTCTCCTGATCTGCTTAACTTACTATATCTCAAATCTTCTATTAACACACTACATTTTTAAACACTCAGCTTCCTTCCTTTTGACTCTCAACGGCCCCATTCTAAGTCTCTGGTGCATTTTCCATGTGGTCCCCCAGACCTGGATATTCCCACCTCAGCTTCTACTGTGAGATCACCTTGACCTTGCACAGGTGTATGGTGGCTCAAGGAAGGCTTTCTAATTCTCAACTCAATGTCTATGCCACACCGGGATTGAGGGAAATTCAATAGTTAAACCAGACTTGCTATCAGGCCACACTCTCCTGTCAAGCTGCTACACACTGGTCATGGGCACTCATCACGGGGTCCCAAACAAGAAGTGAGTATGTCATTCCTAACTTTGAACTGCCTCAAATTTTAAAAAACATCATCTGTGCTCTGGCTGAAAGCCTGGGGCAGAGAGCTGTCTTCCTTCTCTTTTCTTCTTTCTACATTTATTTCTGTTTCTTACCATTCCTGGGCCCAAGAGAGATGGCCTTTCCTTCTTTCTCTTCCTGTTTACACTTATACTGTTCTAAAACTCTATGTTCAAGGCCATCGAGCCTGCCTCTTGATATGTTAAAGAGGGAGATCAAAATAAAGAAAATTAAGCATATCTTCATCTTCTTTCCCTTCCCTCTCTCTCCCCTCCCTTCTTCCCTCCTCCCCTCCCTCCCTCTTCCCCACCCTCTCTCTTTCTCCATCTCTCTCTTAATCAAAGATCTAACTTTCTTGTGTATTATACTATTCTCTCCTACACAGAAAGGTAAGCTTCAAGGCTAGATTAAAAATGGAAGAGATCAGAAAGTGATAATTTAAGTAGGAATTTTAATCATTTTATATTTGCAACAATGTTATATTAGCTTGTGATTACAATCTTCAATCTTAACTGTAGGTATGTCTTAAGACCTCCAAGCAGTGAGCATCACTACCCAGAAATAAAATCCCTCTCCCATGTCTAGTATAAAAGGTCAAGAAGACAAATGCCCCGAATTACAAAGAATATATATTAGTATACATTAATTACAGAATAGATAATTAGTACATACTAACTAAGTAAAGGTGAAAACTATTCTATAAAACAGGAGTGTAGGTCAGTAGAAAGTGGTTCTATTCATAATATAAAGAAATGCTGGATGTGTGGCTATAACATTACATAATCCCAGAGCAAATTCAACTCAGGCCTCAATTTTTAGATAGAGTCTAGAAATCTCACCTAAGTCTGACTTACACTGTCCTCAGATATAACATTAGTATTCCGCCCCCCCACTTTATAGCTGAGCCATTGTAATGGTTTTGGGAGAGACTTCCAAAAGCTGGCACATGGAAGTCATTATTTAAAATACATCTCTTCATTTTCTGACAACCTAAGATACTCTTACCCCTCCCAAATATATTCAGATCTGTGCTGAGAGCTTTTCACACATTACAATCCAGCTATCACTTTCACATTTTTTTTTCTGCTCAGAGTTGCCTAGAAAATAGACTAGCCAGACACTAGGTGTGAAAACGTAAGAAATGTGAGAAAAGTGAGATTTAACATTAAAGTTAAGCAGTGAATTTTTTCCCTTCCATTCTGTGAGTGTGTGTGTGTGTGCACACGCACATGTGTGTGAGAGCTGGTGCCGCCGAGCTTCTCTGCATACATAGGAGTCCCTATGTATGTACTATGTGTGGGTTCTTATTCTTACTTGAGATTTGAGGGAAAATAACAGGTTTTCCAGTTTTTAAAAAAGGGCCTACAATAAAAAGCTAATTTGGATATGCACAGCAAGAAAGGCTGCAGTGAAATGCCATAAGATGTTAACAAAGGTCATGACGGGAGTTAGTACAGATTGCGTTTCTATGGCCTCTACTTCCAAATTTACCACCATGTTACGCTAAAACATCTTTAAAACACTATTTTAAGAAATTCCAGAATAAGAGCTCTCACTGAAGTTATCAAATGCTGATTTAGGTTATCTATTAGGACAGTACAAGTAGAGTGCACACATTTAGGACTGTGCCTGTAGGATGAGTTTCTAAATGAAAGGTATGGAATTGTATTCATGTCAGATTAAAGCATGGAAGTTGGCGAAGTATAATGTGGTTTTTATGGGCTCAAGAGTGGAATTCCCAGTTTTACAGATCTTGGCTGCCTGCTCAATCGCTAAGGTGTGTTCTCTCTTTGTGACCCCATGGACTGTAGCCCATCAGGCTCTTCTCTCCATGGGATTTTCCAGGCAAGAATACTGCAGTGGGTTGCCATTTCCTTCTCCAGGGGATCTTCTCCATCCAGGGATCAAACATGCGTCCCCTTTGTCTGCTGCATTGGCAGGCAGATTCTTACCACTAGACAACCAGGGAAGCCTTTAAAATATCTCAAAATCATGTTTTTCAAACTTCAGGTAATGACTCATTGCTGCTGCTGCTGCTAAGTCGCTTCAGTCGTGTCTGACTCTGTGCGACCCCATAGACGGCAGCCCACCAGGCTCCCCCGTCCCTGGGATTCTCCAGGCAAGAACACTGGAGTGGGTTGCCATTTCCTTCTCCAATGCATGAAAGTGAAAAGTGAAAGTGAAGTCGCTCAGTTGTGTCCGACTCTTAGCGACCCCATGGACTGCAGCCCACCAGGCTCCTCCGTCCATGGGATTTTCCAGGCAAGAGTACTGGAGTGGGGTGCCATTGCCTTCTCCATTATGGGTCATGAAATCAAGTTAGAGGGTCAGGACTAGTGCTTTTTTAAATAATAAAATAGAATGGGAAATATTAGAATATAGCCATTCCAATAAAGACATTGCTTTTGTAAAATATATGCATATATGTATTTATGTATGCATAGTAAATATTTGCACACCTATATTCATAGATATGTATATATAAAGACATTTTATAGATTGTAAAGTAAAATATGTTCCTTCTGTAGTTTATAAAATATTTTCCAAAAGTTTAGAAAATGATATTTTAAAATATGCATCACAGGGCTTTAAACATAGCGAGTATAGCCCAGTGGGTGCATGCACACACACACACACACACACACACACACACACACACACAAACACTTGCTCAGTTAACTGCAACTATTTCTATCAGAGATGGTGTTTTATTTAACAAAGCACCTCACTGCACCATTTGCTTCCAAAAAGATGAGCTTTTGGAAAGTTGGAAACAAGGAGAACGCCAATTGCTTTACATAACGAAAAGCATTTTGGGGTTCCAGGTCGCAATGCAGAGATGGAAGAAGGGGTTCTGAAGAAAAGAAGAGAGAGGTGGGGGGAGAACACTACAGTGGCTGGTAAAGGGGTGTCTGGAGAAAGGATACCAAGGAGAAAGGAGTGAGCAGAGGACACTGAACTTCGTGTTCAATTTCAGAATTAACTCCTTTGTGGCCATGAGCTCTGATGCTATTCTGTGGTATAACTGACTCCAAAACCACCAATGAATTCAGCTGCAGACACAGCCCTCAGTAGGTGATATCTTCAGGTTTAAAGAACTGACACAGGCATGGATGTGAGATATTCTTTTCCCAGTGTGCTAGAAGGAGCTGATTCTTGGATTTCAGAGTTACTCAGATATTTGTCGAGTAGAAGAGATAAGAGGGCAAGAAGTAACTTCCCTAACATTCTGGGTCTGGCACCCCAGCTGGGTGGTCAAGATCTACGACTTCACCAGCAGGAAAAACCACAAAAGTCATGAGGTTGCCTTTCCTGCTCTCTGAGTGCTACTTAGTGGGTACCTTTTCAAGAGAACTTGCTGTACAGGTTCAAAACAGAAACCACAGTCTAATACCACAAAGACTTCTTCTAACCAACTGCCTCCTTTTCCACGCACCTTCTGACCATTCTGAGCAGGACAGATCACCCCGGTCACCCACTAAGATGCTGAGTCCTCCATGATGCAAGTTCTCAATCTGGGATATGGCTCAGAGGTTGGCCTCTTCTTTCAATGAAGAATGACAATGAAAGCATGACACTTTTTGTTCTGTATTTACAGGTAGATACGCCCTGATGTATTGCTGCTGCTGCTGCTGCTGCTAAGTCGCTTCAGTCGTGTCCAACTCTGTGCAACCCCATAGACGGCAGCCCACCAGGCTCCCCCATCCCTGGGATTCTCCAGGCAAGAACACTGGAGTGGGTTGCCATTTCCTTCTCCAATGCATGAAAGTGAAAAGTGAAAGTGAAGTCGCTCAGTTGTGTCCGACTCTTAGCGACCCCATGGACTGCAGCCCACCAGGCTCCTCCATCCATGGGATTTTCCAGGCAAGAGTATTGAAGTAGGGTGCCATCGCCTTCTCTGGATGTATTGCTATAATGTGAAATAAAAGAATCACAAAATGATAACCCCATTTTTATTTTTTTTTAATTTTATTTTATTTTTAAACTTTACAATATTGTATTAGTTTTGCCAAATATCAAAATGAATCTGCCACAGGTATACCTGTGTTCCCCATCCTGAACCCTCCTCCATCCCCATACCCTCCCTCTGGGTCGTACCAGTGCACCAGCCCCAAGCATCCAGTATCGTGCATCGAACCTGGACTGGCGACTCGTTTCATACATGATATTATACATATTTCAATGCCATTCTCCCAAATCTCCCCACCCTCTCCCTCTCCCACAGAGTCCATAAGACTGATCTATACATCAGTGTCTCTTTTGCTGTCTCGTACACAGGGTTATTGTTACCATCTTTCTAAATTCCATAGATATGCGTTAGTATACTGTATTGGTGTTTTTCTTTCTGGCTTACTTCACTCTGTATAATAGGTTCCAGTTTCATCCATCTCATTAGAACTGATTCAAATGTATTCTTTTTAATGGCTGAATAATACTCCATTGTGTATATGTACCACAGCTTTCTTATCCATTCATCTGCTGATGGGCATCTAGGTTGCTTCCATGTCCTAGATAACCCCATTTTTAAAAATCATCATTTACTCAGCCTACATGAAAAAAACTTAACTAATAAACCCCAAACTATTCAGAAACTTCATTTTTACCAGCTGCCAACTCTTTCTCCAACTCTGCCTCAACCCTACAAGCTCTACTGGTTACAAGCAGCAAAACAGAAGTCAATGGGTTTCATCTCCTTTTATTCCTAAATTCAACACAAAAATTGAAATGAAAGAAAGAAAATGGATGAAAGCTCCAAAATGGATAAAAGTCAAACAGTGAACATTAGGAAGAAAAATAGTCAAGGACATGAATAATCAAACGGAGATCAGTCCTAAGTAACCAGGAGTTTAAACTGGCACTCACAGGTAGAAAAGCAGGTAAAAAAAATAAATGTATGTGTGTGTGTGTGTGTGTGTGTGCTCAGTCATCCAAGTCTTTGCAACCCCATGAACGTAGCCTGCCAGGGTTCTCTGCCCATGGGATTTCCCAGGCAAGACGACTGGAGTGGGTTGCCATTTTCTTCTCCATTTATCTTCCTGACACAGGGATCGAACCCACATCTCTCACATCTCCTGTGTCTCCTGCACTGGCACCTAGATTCTTTAGTGCTGCCTGAGTAGAGTAAATCCAAACATTCATGTTTTTATGCCTGAAAGTAAAAGCACTCCCATATGCAAAGACTGTGCTAAATGAGGCAATAAATAAACCAGACAGAATGTCCATCCCTGAGGTATACACAGAGTAGCTGATGGCACAAAACATGAATGTTAAAAAATAATAAAAAATATTTTTAAATAATTACCAAAGGTTTAGAAAAAAATAATAAACATTGCCTATTTTGATCAGTGAAACATTTTTCCAATGTCCAGTATACAAGTTTTCCAACTTTTCAAGATACCTCCTAGCTTGCTCCTAGATATCAGCTACCAGCATATTCAGGGATGTCCCACAAGAATCCCTCCACTTGGTTCTAAACATCCTCTAAATCCCCCTTAACTAGCACACGCTAATTTGTTTTGGCGTTCCATCTCAACAATGGTACAAAGGAGAAAAGAAGAAAGAGTAAGTTACCCGGAGAAGAAAATTTCAACAGGAACTGAGAGCTAAATCTGAGAGGTATTCTGCCAACAACAGAGGAATAGATGCTGGATGAGGGGTTGTTACCACAGTTGAAACTTGGTGGCAGGTGAGGCAGAAGGCAGTCAAGTTGTTAGTGGTCAGAAGCAATCTGTCCCCAAGTCCTCAATTCACTTTATATAATATGCAATCCCTGGAGGTGGGGGAGGGGGCCTTAGTGCTATGGGAAAAAGCCACTGGCCTTAGAGACAGAAACGGCCTTGAATCTCTCCTCTACCATCCACCAAATAAAGCCACACCTGGCTCTGCATTTGCTTAAATGGGCTTGCACCACTTCTCGCTTCCATTGTTTCCTCCCCTCCCTTGCTCTCAATTGTTCCCTCTTCCCGTTATCAGGTCATCTGTTTCGCTACTCATTCGCTTTTTCAAAGACACTTCTGTGGTGCCTTTATGTCACTTCCCCAGGGAGGGCTGCAAACTGGAAGCAGAACCATAGAATCACAGGATGTGAGTGAAGGAATGAATCTCAATGATCATCTGGCCCAAGAACCTTAGTCTAAGATAGGGACCCGGGGTTTCCAAGAGCAGAAGCAACTGACAAACGTCTCCCAAGTCCACAACTGCCCACTCTCAGCCCAGGGTTCTTCCCACTGTAACACACTCATGTCCAGTGTCCGGTGAAGCCTGTACAGAATTAGATCTCCAAATCGGAGGAACAGCTGAAGAAAATAAAGTCTAAATCTGAAAGACAGTTGGGTCATTTCTACAGGCAAATGCCAATTATGAAAACGTGAAGTGTTAATTGTGATACTGTAGGGTGCTCAGGATTTGCATCAACTCTTGGGAAGCAGATGGCCTCGGAAACATCCCTTTACCACGTAAAATGGGCGCAGAGCGCCATCTGCTGGATGCCTGGGCTTCAAGGCACCTGCCAGAGTAGGAATAGGAAAGGCTTTAATTAAGTAGTTTATTTCTTGTTGGTCACTGCCAAACACACACAATAAAACCTAGCTCCATATTGCTCCATATTTATTCCTTTTTCAAATTTACAGTGCTTTATTTTTGCCCTTTAATATCCTATGGCTATCTCTCATTAGTAACATAAATTGAGCTAATTTCTTTTTTAAACTTCTTTTTAAAATTGTATTATGAAATGTCCACGTATACACAAAAGAGAATGGCACAATAAACTCCCATATATTTTTCCCCAAAATTTAAAAATTGTCAAAACTTTGCCATACATGCTTCTCTATCTCCCTTTATTCTTTGCTAAAGAAGTTAAGGCAAATCCTAAGTATCATATATGACTTCAAACTTCAGTATGAATCTCTTTTAAAAATGAGATTTTTTTCATAAGCACAATATCATTATCAGAGTTAATAAAATTATTAACAATTCTTTATTACTATCTAATGCCCAGTCCACAATCAGATTTGTCTGGTAGTCTAAAAACAATTTGTACCACTGGTTGGTCAATTCAGAATCACAAGGATTTGATCTAACAAAGCATATTTAAAATCCATGAGTTCATATACATCTAAAGGAAAATGAGAAAGTTTGCCACCAGAAAGAAGGAGGGAGGGAGGTATCGGGGTTCAGGGCAAGCCATCCCAAAATACGCCTTACCTGTATATTGATAACTTTGAATTAAAGTTACTTAAGATATGGGAAACAGATTGGGAAACAGTGGAAACAGTATCAGACTTTATTTTGGGGGGCTCCAAAATCACTGCAGATGGTGACTGCAGCCATGAAATTAAAAGACGCTTACTCCTTGGAAGAAAAGTTATGACCAACCTAGATGGCATATTCAAAAGCAGAGACATTACTTTGCCAACAAAGGTCTGTCCAGTCAATGCTATGGTTTTTCCTGTGGTCATGTATGGATGCGAGAAATGGACTGTGAAGAAAGCTGAGTGCCGAATTATTGATGCTTTTGAACTGTGGTGTTGGAGAAGACTCTTGAGAGTCCCTTGGACTGAGAGAAGATCCAACCAGTCCATTCTAAAGGAGATCAGCCCTGGGTGTTCTTTGGAAGGACTGATGCTAAAGCTGAAACTCCAGTACTTTGGCCACCTCATGCGAAGAGTTGACTCATTGGAAAAGATTCTGATGCTGGGAGGGATTGGGGGCAGGAGGAGAAGGGGATGACAGAGGATGAGATGGCGGATGGCATCACCGACTTGATGGACGTGAGTCTGAGTGAACTCCGGGAGTTGGTGATGGACAGGGAGGCCTGGCGTGCTGTGATTCATGGGGTTTCAAAGAGTCGGACACGACTGAGCGACTGATCTGATCTGATCTGATCTGAATATATGGCCAATGCAAGAGGGACACTCTGACCCTCTTGTCTGTCTCCCTGAAAACAGGAAATCAGTCTCCCATGTGGAAGGCACACTTTATACCTCTGGAGGTAAAAGGACACCCTTAGATAGCCAGATGTAGGGGACTCAGGGCTGAAAAGTCGATATTTACAAACATTGTTATGTCTTTTATTGACTATTCCAAGCCCAAACTGTTTGAGATTCTTCACTAACTGAACACGCAAAACCTGTGTTTCTTTGTCCTGTCATTTTCTCACAAATTTATTGTTTTTTGTTTTTGTTTTGTCTAAAGAAAAAGCTCCCTGCTTTGGCCACTTCTTAGGTACCACTTCTATAGGACCTGCATGCGCACAAATTAAAATTTGTATTTTTCTTCTGCTTATCTGTCTTGTGTCAATTTTACTACTAGTCTAGCCACAAGAACTCAAGAGGGATAGAGGGGAAATTTCTCCCTCTAGCAGAGGGAACAAAACAAACCTTTCTCATCAATTAATGCAAGTAGGTCACAAAACTCCTTACACTGAAAATTGGCAACTCAAGAAAAGAATTAAGGAAAAAAATACATACCCTGCCTTTCATGAATGAACTGTACTTCCGTGTCAAAGTAGCTCTACTTAGTGAAGGACAATCTGCTTTACAGAGAATCTCATATAATAAAAGTGGAAGGAATGATAGAGTTATAAAATCTGCATTTTGCAATTCCCGCTGAACTGGTTGATGCTCATCAGTGGATGAAACCATGGGATAAAAGTAAATGAAATGTTGATGGGGAAGTAAATGAAAGAATTTTTCAATGGTGCTTCATAGATAAACGCAGCATATAAAATGCTGTGTGCAGACAAGTAAAATTTCTTTTTCTGAGCAATAAAATGTGATAACACCATCTCATCATCTTTAACTTGAAATCAAAACTATAGATTTTATTTTATGTATTTTTTATAATTTAAGGAAGGTGAAGTTAGGGAACTAGAAGACTTCTAAATTGGCCTCTACAGATCCAATAATTTAAATGCAACCAGTTTTTGTTCAGACTTTATAAAATTATACTTGTGTTTATAACAGTTAGGGGCTTCCCCAAAGGCACAGAGGGTAAAGAATCCACCTGCAATGCAGAAGACACAGGAGACACACGTTTGATTCCTGGGGTGGGGAGATCCTCTGGAGAAGAAAATGATAACGCACTCTAGTATTCTTGCCTGAAAAATCCTGTGGACAGAGGAGCCTGGTGGGCTACTGTCCATGGGGTCACAAAGAGTCAGACATGACTGAGTGGCTAAGCATGATATAACTGTTACCTACTCTGTAAATTGCAATAAATGTATTTGCAACTGTTAAATGTTACTTGATATTTTGATTCAAAAAAAGTTGATGGGGAACCTGCAGAGGAGCTCAGGCTGTCATCACTACTCCCACAGTAAACGAACACCACTAAAAGTTAATCTCCCTGGTTTCCTTCATAAGTTGTTTACAGTCTGGTTATAGTCTGCTTTCAGCTCTTTTGGAGTGTTTTCAGCTTAATTTTCTCAGTTTAATACTTACATCTCTATTTCTTATTTTACAACGTTACGCAGTATATATACATTATCAATTATTCCTCTTCTCCCTTTTTCTCCCTAAATGAGCTTATTTATAAAAGAGAAATATACCTACATACATAGAAAGCAAACTTACCATTACCAAAAGGGATGGGTGGAGGATAAATTAGTTTAGGATGAACAGATATATACTACGATACATAAAATAGGTAAACAACAAGGACCTATTATATAGCACAGGGAACTATACTCAACATCTTGTAATAACCTGTAATGGAAAATAATCTGAAAGTATATATGTATATTACTGAATCACTTTGCTATAACCTGAAACTAACACATTATGAATTAGCTATGATTCAATTAAAACACACACACACAATACCATTTAACCTAATCTGTAAGCCCTACATACTCAGGCCCCAGTGCCTCTCTAGCTTCAGTCCATACCAAGGTCAGCCCGCCTTGATCTCTCCGTTTCATCCATGAACGGGTCCCACGTTGGCTCTGTCAACCTCAGATGACAGACACTGCACAGAGGCCGGAAACCCTCTTAGCTCTTCTCTTTGCCTAGTTAACCCTTAAGCTTCCTCGAAACTTCAACAGAAAGTTGCTTCCTTAAAAAAGACTTCCTTGACATTCTCGTCACAATTTTGAGTAAAATTTGAGTGGTTAATTATCTGTCTCCTACATTAAAATCTAAGTTCTAGGGTTTAAATTGGGCTTTGCTCACATCACAACCCCTGTATGTAACACTGTCACCTGGCACCAAGCAGACAATTGATAAATGTTGAGTGAGTAAGTTAACGAGTTGCTAGAGGAAAGCAATGTCCAGGTTGAAATCCGAAGGACCACAGGATTTAGAATAGCACCGAGGGGGACTGGGCACTCCTTCACTGTTGCTCTGACTTCTTCTTCTCTTTTTTTTTTTTTTTTTTTTTGCTGAATTTCTCACTTTGAGCAGCACTTAAAATGGTAGCTTTCTTCCACCCAAACTGACAGAAGCCATCTGGAGCAAAACGTTAGAAGTTTTACTGTCAGGACCTGACCAAGACATGATAACGAACAGCTGCAAAGCTGGGGAGAAAAGAGAGAGCTATTTCTGCTGTTGGTTGCTGCATCTCCCATTGTGCCCGTAGCAAGTCAGAACCCATCAAATAATTCCAATCATGCTCCGTTGGCATTTTGTAAAGTAAAACCCTATCAGCTGCTTCTTCAAGTTTTTACCTCCAGTCTCACTGGGATCATCATTTGGGTGCACACTGCATCAGTGATGAACTTTGTGTGGCACATCTTGAAATGGTAGTTTGTGAAAAAAGTATTATTAAGGCTCAGAAAAAAACAACAACTATATAATTTCTCTTTCCAAGCGTAGGGAAGGGGACACTGTTTCCCTGTAAGGAAGGATCTTCCAAGCACTGAGCCAACTCCCTGCAATTACATTGTCTCCCCAAAACAAATAAAAAGGATTGCCCATCCAATCACACAATTGTGAGAAGAAATGAATTGCTGTTTCAAGCCACTAAATTAAAGGGTGGCTGATTATGCAACAATAGGTGGCTGATATTTTTTCAGTTTTTTAAATCTTATTAGATGGGTTATAACCTCCAGGACAATGTAAAGGGTGATAGCAAACAACTGCCCATGGCTATCAAATTTTGAAATTTGCATCCAATCTTGGATATATATCTGGAAAAAATAAAAACTCTAAATAGCAGCACTTTTACAATAGCCAAGATAATAAAAGCAACCCAAGTGCCCATCAACAGATTATTGGCTTAGGAAGCTGTGCAACTCATATTTATATCTATATAATATAAATGTATATACATATGAATATTACTCACCCAAAATGGAATATTATTCAGTCATAAAAAATAATGAAATATTACCATTTGCAATAATATGGATAATATGTATAGAGAATATAATGCTTAGTTGAATAAGTCAGACAGAGAAAGATGAATACTATATAATTTATATGTGGAATATAAAAAATAATCTAGGTGAATCTATACACAAAAAAGAAACAGACTCAAATAGAAAACAAACTATACTATACTTACCAAAGGGGAGAGGAAAAGTAGGAAAGGACTAAAGAATATGGGATTAACAGATACCAAGTACTATACATAAAACAGATAAATAACAAGAGTATACTGCATACCACAGGGAATTATACCCACTATCTTGCAATAATCTATAATGGACTACAATCTGCAAAAAAAAAAAAAAAAAAGAATCACTATTCTGTACACCTGAAAGTAACACAATTTAGTAAATCAATTATAGGTAAGGTGAAATTGCTCAGTCGTGTCCAACTCTTTGCAACCCCATGGACTGTAGCTTACCAGGCTCCTCCGTTCATGGGATTTTCCAGGCAAGAGTACTGGAGTGGGTTGCCATTTCCTTCTCCAGAGGATCTTCCCAACACAGGGATCAAACCCAGGTCTCCTGCATTGTAGGCAGATGCTTTACCATCTGAGTCACAAAAATCTTATTATTTATTTCCAAAACTTTGAAATACATATTGAATTCCATGCTCCAATATTCCATCCATCCTCTTTTCAGGTCATCTGCAAACTTAATCATCATGATTACACAGTCAATAAAGTATTTTTAAAATGCTAAATTACCAAGAGGTAATACAAGAGCACATTAAAAATTGAAAGTTTCACTCTCATTTTTTATAACCACTTTTAACATTGTATTTTCTCTGTTAGACAATATAAATATCCCTTCCCTTTTTGTCCCAGATTCTCAGTGCTCTTACAAGTCCTTACCAACATATTTTCAATTGGTTTTGAGAGCATCCTTCCATTCCATGTACAGTTGGGCTCTCTTCCCATCTTCCCCTCGCCCAAATACATATTCTCTTGTTCTCCTAATTTAAATATATTTACATTTTACTGTCTAGTTTTCATTTTTTGAGCATTGCATTTTCTTCCCGAGATACCTTCCTAATTCACTCATTTATTTATGCAATAAAACTCTATTCAGCAATCAGTATATGTTTGGCAATGTTGTAAGCAATGAGACCTCAAAGATTAAAAGACACATTCTTCAAAAGGCACAGTCTAGTGGGAAAACAGGCACATAAACAACTAAAACACAATGAGCTGAGTTCAATAAAAAAAGAATATGCAAAGGGTTATGGAAGTAGAAGTATGCAAAGGAACGATTACATTGATGGTCTCCAAATTTAACCCAGGTAAGGAAGGCAGCAAGGTCTAGAAGGCCTAGGGAGAAGACAGAGTCTGAAAAGGTAATAGGGTCCTGACAGTAATGTGCCAGAACTAGCTAATATCAACTCAAGAGAGTCACACCTCTTCCCAATCCTGTTTTCAGAGACTTCAAGTTGGTAGTTGAAACTGCCCATGGAGGAAGTACTTACATGACAGAACTTGGCAAATGCTATGGACCTAGGCACTTTGATGGGAGAGCCAGTTGTTAAATATTTTACAGCACACCACAAAATCAATGGATTAGAGGAGCTGTTATAATTTTTTTTTTAATTATTAGAGTCAAAGTTCTAGAGGAATGAGCTGGAAAGATAGGAAAAGGGAGTCAGGGAATGGATCACGGATGCTGCTTTCAGCAACTGGTCTAGGATTCCTCTTTTCGCTCTCCATGCCCTTCCCACAACCACCCTCGCTTTGCCACATTTCTCTGGATGGACCTGAGTTACTCCTCTTCATGTTCATTTCCTCCTAGGAATATTTCTTCTCACCTGCCCAAGAAATCAAGTCTGAGCTAATAATCGTCATCATTTTTGATACACTAAAATTACTGTCTACATTTGGACAGAATTTCCCTGGCCACTTCTGCATAGAAATCTGAGAAAACTCATTTGTAAAAAGGACTTTCTTCAGAATCCTCTATTCAACCAGTTAGTTGGTATGAACACTACAGAGGGAAACGAGAGGGAAAGTGGACAGGGTGGCCTGAGCGATTATACCGTGACCAGTAAAAATTGATCCGGAGAGTGAACCCACAATCAAAACTGACATCTCACCTCTGCTGTACCCTAAGGGAGCCCAGGACCTTCGGAGCATATCATCGATTAAAAATTACTGGGCAGTTACAAAATATACCGTGTCTATAAGAATGAAAATGACAAATAGAATGCCTGGCATTCCCTTTTGTCCTGGTATCTGATATTGCACTAATTTTCTCTGATGTTCATTGGTGCCCCTGGGCATTCAGAAATATTTTCTTTCTGTTTATAAATATGTCAAGTATTCCCTTCTGTTGCTTTGATCATGCACAGCTGTTAAGTTAGGACTGGTTTCAGAAAATGGCACTACAGGGTGAAAAGGACTGCCTTCAGACTTTATCAACCATCTGGAATGGTGAGCCATTTTGATGTCCTAATATCTCTCTGATTTGATTTCTACAAAGTAGGAAAATTTCTAGCAAAAAGTACATCAACATAGATGTAACTGAGCAATGCTCATACCTCTAGAAACTTGTGCTTTCAGTTTTTGCTGCTGCCATATTTACAGAATTATCAAGTGAGCCCCTTTACCCTGTTCAAGAAGGATGTACAGGAAATGTTTCAAAGACTTAACAGTAGGTCGCGCTGCCATTGACAGAATCTTCTTTACATTATCCATTCTTTTTATTTCCTATCAGCTTGGAAACTTCTGTGAGAAGGTCCAGGAAACTTGGATTTTATATATTGGAATGAAACCTATGGTGTGGTAGTACTTTTAAGTCAAGTAAAGACACCCGCACCACCCCTTGGCAATTCTTGAGAGTACTTCATCAGAAAAATAAAACATGAAGGATAATGATAATGAATGGCTTCAGTCCTTGTGAATGAGTTCATTCCTTTTCCTTCATGACTGAAACTGTAGCCACAGTAATTACCTCCTCTATTAACAACTGCAATTAGGGCTTCCCTGGTGGAAGCTGTCAGGGATTCTTTTCAGTGGAAAAGAATCCGCCTGCCAGTGCAGGAGACACAGGGTTCGATCCCTGATTCAGGAAGACTCCCACATGCCGTGGAGTAACTAAGCCCATGCACCTCAACTATTGAGCCTGTGCTCTAGAGCCCGTGCTCTGCAACAAGAGAAGCCACCACCATGAGAAGCCCATGCTCAAAACTAGAAAGTAGCCCCCAATCACCCGCAATAAATAAGATCGTTTAAAGACAGAACTGCAATTAATTTCATGCATGTCTATGTCATTAGCTCAAAATGAAATTAAAAATAACTTCATAAATGCAATTTTAAAGAAGTAAAGATGTCAAGTGGTATGCCTTGGTTTCCCCAGGTCCTGATGCTTCTCAGTTTTATCTCACTTGTAAGATGTCTACATATATTCTGAGCACTGTACACTGATGGTACAGATCTTTACAAACATAATAAATATGCAGTTACCTAGAATAATGTACCATTTCAAATGTTTTCAAAATCACATAATAGAAATCCCAACTTAACTGGCTTCCATGAATACGAAAACCAGCTATCCCACTTGACAAGTCCTGAGGCTGGACAGCTCTAGAACTGGCTGTTGCCAGGGATGCCATCGAACACCCAAGTCTTATTATCTTTCTGATCTGCCTTCTGTACTGGAGTGTTACCATCGTCATCCTTGGGGTCTAGCAGAATTTTAATTCCAACGCAGCCACACCATCCCACAGGTACTCAAGTTCAGTTGGCTTCCAGCTGTTGTTTTGCAGCTGAATATTTTATTCTAAATGTTAAAAGGACAGAAACTGCTTCCAGAACTCTATTGAGTTCAGTGTCTCACTAGACACAGAACAATGTATGTTGGTTATAAGTTTGTTTATTCTCCCCCCACCTTCTAAATGCTCTTTGAGGTCTTGTGTTCTGTCCTAGATCTTTGAGGTCTTGTGTTCTGATCCTAGATCTTTGAGGTCTTGTGTTCTGATCCTAGAACCCCCAACCACCCAATATAATTCTCTCCACTTTGAGAGAATTCACTAAATATTGCTGTTATCTGATGACTGGTAATTGTAAAATCTGGATAACATTTAAGGTAATTGTAAATCACATTTGTTTAGTACTTTAGTTTACTAAGCACTTTCTCATGAGTATCAGGAGAAAGGAGAATATGCACTCCAGCATTTCAGGCAAAGTCTGATAGATAACAATGCAATGCTATATACATTTGGGTTTACTCCTTCTAAGATTAATAGCTCTTCATTTGAGAAAAAAGGTAAAAATAACAAATAAATTCCAAGAGTTTTAAAAAGAGGAAAAGGGAATTTCTCCTCTGTACAATCAGATCAGATCAGTCGCTCAGTCGTGTCTGACTCTTTGCGACCCCATGAATCGCAGCACGCCAGGCCTCCCTGTCCATCACCAACTCCTGGAGTTCACTCAGACTCACGTCCATTGAGTCACTGATGCCATCCAGCCATCTCATCCTCTGGCGTCCCCTTCTCCTCCTGCCCCCAATCCCTCCCAGCATCAGAGTCTTTTCCAATGAGTCAACTCTTCGCATGAGGTGGCCAAAGTACTGGAGTTTCAGCTTTAGCATCATTCCTTCCAAAGAAATCCCAGGGCTGATCTCCTTCAGAATGGACTGGATGGATCTCCTTGCAGTCCAAGGGACTCTCAAGAGTCTTCTCCAACACCACAGTTCAAAAGCATCAATTCTTCGGCACTCAGCCTTCTTCACAGTCCAACTCTCACATCCATACATGACCCCTGGAAAAACCATAGCCTTGACTAGACGAAACTTTGTTGGCAAAGTAATGTCTCTGCTTTTGAATATGCCATCTAGGTTGGTCATAACTTTCCTTCCAAGGAGTAAGCGTCTTTTAATTTCATAGCTGCAGTCACCATCTGTAGTGATTTTGGAGCCCAGAAAAATAAAGTCTGACACTGTTTCCACTGTTTCCCCATCTATTTCCCATGAAGTGATGGGACAGGATGCCATGATGTTCGTTTTCTGAATGTTGAGCTTTAAGCCAACTTTTTCACTCTCCACTTTCACTTTCATCAAGAGGCTTTTGAGTTCCTCTTCACTTTCTGCCATAAGGGTGGTGTCATCTGCATATCTGAGGTGATTGATATTTCTCCGGGCAATCTTGATTCCAGCTTGTATTTCTTCCAGTCCAGCGTTTCTCATGATGTACTCTGCATATAAGTTAAATAAACACGGTGACAATATACAGCCTTGACGAACTCCTTTTCCTCTTTGGAACCAGTCTGTTGTTCCATGTCCAGTTCTAACTGTTGCTTCCTGACCTGCATACAAATTTCTCAATGCCTCTATACAACAAGGCATTCAATTACAAAAGATCTTGAAAATTACATCTTTATGCTTCCCTAGCACAAAATAAAGTTTAGAAGCCCTACACAGTAATAACATAAAATAAACTTCATTCTGCCCAAACCTAAATTCATTATACCATGAACTAAAGTCCTTAATCTCCCCCATCAACCTCTGCTCAGCTTTTCTACCCCATTTATGGCACCTCCACCTGGTCACCCAAGCTAGGACCTATGGAACAACAATTAGAGGTATGACTGACATTTCAGTCAATACTTTCAAAATGCTGAAACATATGCAAAATATTCATTTGATTAAGGCAGTTGACAAATCTATGAATTGAGAGCTATTAAAGACAATAGATTGGATTAAACCGAATTGAAATAAAACCTCTGTATTCTGTTACAATCTTTGTCATTCTTTCCCTGTTAATTGATTATTTGGTGAAATGTCTTTTGATAAACTAATTTTTGAAAAATTAATTTCAGAGGATTTGTTTCTTTCAGCTAATTAACCTAGAGGTGTAGACCCATTCTGAATACCTGGACCTGAAAATCCACCTAATTCAGATTCTTTAATAAATTTTAAAATGGTATTTTAATTTGACACTTTATAAAGACAATAGGGTCTCTGAAAATATGTATACTATGGAAGAATGCAATACAGTAAAAGCTAACTTTAGCACAATTATCACATACAGTAAACCATACAACAAGGAT
Organism: Bos indicus; assembly: GCF_029378745.1. Taxonomy (NCBI): domain Eukaryota; kingdom Metazoa; phylum Chordata; class Mammalia; order Artiodactyla; family Bovidae; genus Bos; species Bos indicus. Next base: position 50,247,791 of record NC_091768.1, read on the forward strand.
TTACAAAACTCAGGCAGACAACTGAGGAAAACATTTCTGCTCTAGTCTTGTCCAGATCTTCATTACCTTTGCCATTCTAGTTCTCATTTTCCACTTTCCTTGTTCTATGTTTGAAGATGCTCCACAGTCTACTCTGTTTGCAATATAATGATCACTTGTTTATACATGGATATTTCAGTGATTATTGTGAGTGAAAATTTGTATAAGAATTATCATCTCATGTAAGAATTCACATATAAAAACATTAATTTCCACCTGATTTTGTTCAAATTTCATATTCTAAATTCAGTGTCGTTCTATAGTTTCATGTTTTCTATTGCAGGGACCTACAGAATGTCTGTGCTTCTCTGGTGGCTCAGTGGAAAAGAATCTGCCTGCAATGCAGAAGACTTAGGTTCAATTACTGGGACAGGAAGATCCCCTAAAGAATGAAATGGCAAACCACTCCAGTATTCTTGCCTGGGAAATCCCATGGACAGAGGAGCCTGGCGGGCTACAGTCCATGGATCACAAAGAATTGGACACAATGACTAAACAACAACAGAATATCTGCTCACATTCCAGCCCTCCAGGATGCTGCCTCTGAGTGTGCTGTGCTGGACTCAGTGCACCTATTTTGGGAGTCCCCTGGTCTTCTTTGTGTTTCAGTGGAAGTGCCATAAAATCCTGGGTTTAAAAAGGAAAGGGTAGTTTCTCGGCTGGGTTCTCTCCAGACTGGGAAACTTCTGTGTGGCTCTAGTAAATGTCACGTCTGGTTAGAGCACCCCCAGGTATCATGGAGACCCTATTATAGTCTGTCATGCAACTGAGGCTTTTATACAACAATGTGAATCTTTGCAGGTTCTCTTCAAATAGAATTTAGCACTTCCCACCAAGACATACAACGTATGTGGTGTTGGGTAGTAGCACCAAAGAGTACAACTGTATATGAGGAAAAAAGAAAAGAAAATTCAGAAGAATTTTGCCTGGTATCTCACTCAAAAAGCAGGATAACTGCAAACCTGATCTCTGGCAGTAGTGTCTGGAACTCTGTAAGTCCAAATGGCATTAGATTGAGAATGTACTTGGAACTGCCCACTAGAAAGGTACTGCATAAAAATCAGAGCTCATCTGAAAGTGACTTATTATAAGTCAGGCATTTTATTATAAGAATGCCTGAGAAAATACAAATAACAATATCCTTCAAGTAACCTGTAGACAGTATCAGCACCTCAGCCAAAAGGAAAACTCCCAATAGCCAGGCATTTGGAGAGTTTCCAACATTCCCACAGTCAGCTCTGGGTTGTGCTCTCAATATCCAAATGTAGAAGTTTTCATGCCAATCCACCTCCTTGATGTAGCCCCACCCTCCATTTACAACGGAGCATTGTGGAAACCCTACTTATTACAAGGCACTGTTCTCATGATGACCACTTGGAAATTATGTTTTTTTTTAATACCAATAAAAAAGAAAATCAGGTTTTTCAGAGGTGAGTGCATAACACCATGAACCATGCAGACCTTTGGTAGAAGCTAATCTCAAACACCCTGGAAGATTAATCCATTTTTAATGAAGCTGAAAGCAAGGATGCTGATCCGGTTGTATGAGCTCCACATGTGCACATTAATCCTAAATACACTTTTGGCTTTGTTTGGGAAGCAATTTCCACTTTCAAACTTTGGAAAATGGATCAGAACCAAAGGAGATATTTGCATTTAAATTATAGTACATGCTTTTCATATCAATTACTCCGGGGGGAAAAAAGACAGTCCTGATGAGATGACCAAAATAAAATTTACACAATATTACTTATACAGCTTGTTTTCAACATCCATGGAGCAAAAGAAAATAAAAGGCTGCCAAGAACAGAACATTTACTATAGTCACATAAAGAAAATGTGATGTGGAAACAGGATATACTTTCAATGCATTTCCAGAACTTCATTACCAGTTAACAAAAGATTCCTATGGAATGAGTCAGCAATGTTGACTTGTTGTTCAATCCAAAAGTCGTGTCCAACTTTTTGCAACCCCATGGACTGTAGCCCACCAGGCTCCTCTGTCCAGGGTATTTTTCAGGCAAGAGTTCTGGAGTGGGTTGCCATTTCCTCCTCCAAGTGATCTTCCTGACCCAGGGATCCAACCCATGTCTCCTGCATCACTTGCATTGCAGGCAAACTCTTTACCACTGAGCCATCAGGGAAGCCCCATCTAGCACCTGTGCTGTGCTGTGCTGTGCTTAGTAGCTCAGTCGTGTCCAACTCTTTGAGACCCCATGGACGGCAGCCCGCCTGGCTCCTCTGTCCATGGGGATTCTCCAAGCGAGAATACTGGAGTGGGTTGCCATGCCCTCCTCCAGGGAAGCCCCATCTAGTGCTTGCTTCCCTATAAATACCTTCTCTCTCCCATCTTTAAAAGTATAAAGTATACTTTTTGAAAGTATTAAATTTATACTTTAAAAATAAAATTACCAGTTCCCTGAGCCCCATATACTATCCTATTTTTTCCTTCCCTTCATAGCTAAGCTCTCTTAGTAACAGCCTCCACTCACTTTAATACTATTAACACTTTTTTCTTACACTTGTATTGAGTAATGTGATTATAAAAGTAGTAAGTGCTAACTATGACAATTTAGTATGTATCTTCCCCAAAATATTCATTTTGTTTATACAAATATATAGAGGGCTTTTTAAAGGAATGCTGCTGCTGCTGCTAAGTCGCTTCAGTCGTTTTCGAATCTGTGCGGCCCCATAGATGGAAGCCTACCAAGCTCCTCCATCCCTGGGATTCTCCAGGCAAGAATACTGGAGTGGGTTGCCATTTCCTTCTCCAATGCATGAAAGTAAAAAGTGAAAGTGAAGTCGCTTAGTCGTGCCCACCTCTTAGCGACCCCATGGACTGCAGCCTGCCAGGGTCCTGTGTCCATGGGATTTTCCAGGCAAGAATACTGGAGTGGGTTGCCATTGCACACTATGCTTATTATACTACAACTTTTTATTTTTTATTTAATAAAATGTTGAAGCTTTCTTCTGAGACCAAATATACAGATTTACTCCTTTCTTTTTAATAGTTGCATAATATTTCATGGTATGGATGTACTATATTTTATTCAACCCTCTTGATAGACATTCAGATTGTTTCCAGATTTCCACTACTATAACCATACTGCAATAAACTCATTCATACATATGCCTTCACATAATCACACTTTTATTTATGTTGCATAAACTCCCTGTTCAGCCTTAAACTTGCTACAATTAATCTTTTGCCCATTATCCCAGCTCCAGTCACACTGCAACAGCAGATGTCACCCAGAACCCTACCACTAACTCCTTCCTCCCCTGGAGTTCTACAGGAAAAGCACACAAGTAGGAGCAATAGCCAAATGGGAACCAGAATTTGATTATTTCAATAGTTAGATAAGCACTCAGTACCTATCTAAGTGCTTGCAGATTGGGTAAAACTCCTGAGCTTTATCTAACCCACTCAAGTCAAGTTAGTGAATTCAGCTAAAGCCAGGAGGCCTAAGGAGGCCATTGAGAACTGTGAAAGCTCGCTAGGGACTTCCCTGGTGGTCCAGTGGTTAAGAATCCATCTACCAAAGCAGGCAACAGGGGTTCAATCCCTGATCTGGGAAGATTCCACACGCGGCAGAGCAGCTAAGCCCATGTGTCATAACTAGTGAAACCCACGTGCCCTAGAGCCCACGTGCTGCAACTAGAGTAGCCCCTGCTCACAACGACTAGAGAAGGCCCACAGGCAGCAGCGAAGACCCAGCACAGTCAGAAATAATAACATAAATTTAAAACTGTGAACGCTCAGTTTTACCCAATCTGCAAGCTAATATGTTAGCCTGCTGCGGTGTCATGGATGCTAGCAGAACATGCAAGACTCTTATGTCAGAAACTAAAGATATATCACTTCACTGCAGAGCAAACAGCCTGAGCTTCATGGTCATGTCAGTTACTTGTCCCTGGGTCCCACAGGACACCACAAAGTCACCCAGAAAGATGCTGCTCACATAGGGGGTTGCATCACAGCTGAGAAAACTCAACTTAGGGGACCCATATCTTTTATAATGGGCTGCAAATAAATCTGCCTGAACTTTGCCCAAAGGAAGACTATCTTTATTGTACTGGAGAATAAAAACCTTCCCTTTCCTCCAGAGGAAGACACTGTCTTTATGTTCCAAGGCTTTTTCACTATAGAAATAGCCTTTAAAATATATTCAGTGCCTCTTCTTTCAAGAGGTGTAGAGATGCAAGAGACCCATGTAGAACTGTCTCCAGTAGCAGCTCCCTCCCTCCCTCCAATTTTAAGAAGGCCAATTTGACGGTACAAAAGTTGACCTCAATGAAGAGTCAAGAAAAAAGAAAGAAACAAAGAGAGTGGAGGATAGCTCAATTTAGCACAGGGAAGCAGATCCTGACCAGACATGCTTACCACACTAGGGAAAGCAGTAACAAGAAAGAGCCTGTCACACATAGGCTCAGGAAACACAAATCTTCCTCATGCCCAAAGTAGGTTAAATGGTGCCCTCCTAAAAAAAAAAAAACTAAAAATAAAATAAAATAAAATAAATGGTGCCCTCCTCCAAATCTATCCATTCCCTAATTCCTAGAAACTGTGAATGTTACTTTGGGGGGAAAAAAAAAAAGGTCTTTTGAAATGTGATTAAGCTAACTTCTGGCCTCCAGAACTGTGAGAAATAAATTGCTGGTTTTTAACTCGTCATGCTCAGTTGTGTCTGACTCTTTGCAACCACAATGGACTGTAGCCCACCAGACTCCTCTGTTCATGGAATTTTCCAGGCAAGAATACTGGGGCAGGTTGCCATTTCCTACTCCAGGGGACCTTCCAGACCCAAGGATCAAACCTACATCTCCTGCGTTTCCTGCATTGGCAGGCGGATCCTTTCCCACTGTGCCACCTGGGAAGCCTCTGAGTTTTAAAGCCACCCAATTTAGGGTAATGTTATGGTAGCCACACAAAACAATATATTTCTGACCAACACTGTATTTGTTATTTCTTCCCTAGCTTGGGTTTCTAAAACCCAATAAAGTCCAGGAGGCCTTCCTACCATTTTTGAATATTCAGAGCCCAGACTAAGTCATACTCTTTCAATGGCTACACTTTAAATACCTTTTGCCACATTTTCCCTATACTGTCCCTTTTTCCTCTGTTGTTCTCAAGAGTCCTTCCAGAAACAGCTAACTGAATTTTAAAATAAGCCGTTGGGGGATTTTTCTTGATTTATATAGTTCTATTGTCGGTTGGATCAGAATGCCTCTCTTCTTTCTTTCCCTGGGACCTTTGCTTTCTGACCTAGAAAATTTTTTTTTCCTAACATCTATCTACAGATTCCACCTTTGTTGACTTCTTACAGAAAATAATACAAGATGAATAGGTTTCACATCTGCCAAAACAAATCCTGTCCAGTTTCCCTTCCCCAGAAAGGGTAATTCTCATATCCAGGTTCACCATCCATCAGTCCCATCCCTAATCCATGCCTGAGCACATTGTATTGGAATGCTATCTGACTCCCATTTAATACATCTCACGCTCTCTCTTTCTGAGAGTCCTATCACCATAAATCTCCCAAACAGGCTCCCTCGGGGCAAAGAGCCAAATCTGCCTCTCTACATGTACTGACCACAACACCTTAGGACTCCCTTATTAATAACTGACGGATTCTCTGCTGATATTCCCAGCTTTCCGATATCAAATTTTCTAAATCTTATATAACCTCTAGTGGCTGTCCTAGTCACCAAGGGTATGTTCCCCAGTTTTTCTTTTTGTTGACTCCTTGCCTTCAGCTTTCAAGAGCACTTTTCAATAGTTTTGTGTGTTCAGGTCAGAGAAAGAAGTCTTCCCAGTTCATTCTCCAAAATCTTGAATTTTCTTCCCTAGTTCTATCTTTAAGCACATTTTGATAGGCATACATTTTCTTCTCCCTTTCATCTGTGACTACCCTGGACTCAAAATTCAGTCCTTTTCATGAGAAAGTGTCTCTTTTTTCATTATTTCTCAATCAACTCATTTTCTCTGTCATCTTCCACTTTTTCTTGAAGCAAGACCTAAAGCTCTAGTGTTTTGATAAGTGTGTCATTATTCTCATTGTCTCTGAACAAACCTGACTCTTGCAGACAATGTTTCATAAATGGGCCTTTTAAATTTCCTCTTAACCCCTGGGTTTTGTAAAATTCTTTATAAGACTTTTGTCTATCATGGACCCAAGAACATAACATCTTCACTATATAATCCCCTTTCCTCTTTATCTCTTTATTAAAAGATACTCCCATCCCTCTGTGATTAAATCCACAGTCTGAGCTCCTAAAGTCCTCAACCCAGGTAATATCACCATTCAGAGTCAACATGAGAACATGTGGGATGGGGGGATAAGGCAGCTCCAGAAGCCTTTGGATAGATCAGAGCCCAAGTCCCTCATTGGCCTGGAATTTGGTTAAACTAAAATAAGGAAGGGCAACTTGGGAAAGCAGTCTAGTGTAGCTACCTACGCCTCACTATGGCCACCTCTGCCTATGCCTAAAGGTGATGTTTGCTCAAACACAAAGAATCTAGTTTTTATACTTTAAGGGACTTATTTTTCCATCTTAACGCAGGAAAAAAAGATAAGGAGAAAATAAACTTTGGTATCAACATTTATTCTATTCCCAAATGGCTTCTAAAAAAGAGGAAAAAAGAAAAGGCTTATATTGCTTACATACTCTCTCTTCCCAATAATCTAAGTATCAGCAGCCTCTAGGGTGCCACGTGCCTCAGCTGTACCAAGAACGCCAACCTCTCTAACTCTTTGATCCCTCAAATGCTCTTTCTTATGTATATGCCTATTTCACCCTACCCACGTTGGACACCCAATATAATTTGGATAAATTGACAAACATTTTCCCATTTTACCTCTAAAACCCAATAGTAAGATTTTTATCTAATAAACAAGCAAAAATATATACGCAAATTGAAAAAAATGCTATGAGAGCCGTGAATAGAGAGTTGTGGTACAATAAAGGAAGAGACCTACTACGTATGACCCAGCAATTCCACCCCTGGGTATATATCCAACAGAAGAACAAAAACACTAATTTGAAAAGATGCGTGTACCCTCAATGTTCATAGTAGCATTGTTTAAACACTAATTTGAAAAGATGCGTGTACCCTCAGTGTTCATAGTAGCATTGTTTACAACAGCCAAGATACTGAATAAATCCAGGTGTCCATCAACAGATGAATGGATAAAGACGTACCTATATACGATGGAATATTACTCTGCCAGAAAAAAGGAGATTTTGCTATTTGCTGCAATACGTACGGACTTGGAGGGCATTATGCTATGTGAAATAAGTCAGAGAAAGGCAAACACTGTACGATATAATTTATATGTGGAATTTTAAAAATACAACAAATTAGTGAATATAATGAAAAAAGAAGCACTTACAGATACAGAAAGCAAACTAGTGGTTACCACTAGAAAGGGTGTGGAGGGGTGGCATGGGTTTGGGGAGTGGGAGGTATAAATTACCAGGTGTAAGATAGCCTTGAGAATGTATTGTATCAAACGTCATATTCTGGGACACATCAACTGTTCTTCAAAATAGTTTCAGAGCTACTTCTTGATAAGGAAGTTACTCATACTCACCAACAACTCCAGTGGACCCTGTTTTGCAGAGATGGATTCATCCAGAATGAAGATTTCCCAGTGAAGTGCACTCTCGCTATCTGATCATTTGGTCTACAAAATATATGGGTCTTTTTCAGAGCACTTTAGCACACTAGTTCTTCATTATTACCTGAGAAAGAAGAAATTATAATGTTTAGTATACCTGGACCTGTTCACAGCCAGCAATGTCTGAGGAAAAGAACATAAAGAACTATCCATCCATTTCTATAGAACGATCCTCCTACCAGATATTAACAGATTACTATCAAGCTGTACACATGAAAGTCTCTACGACTGCTCCATACAAAAAACATCTTTAACAAATTACATTTTAAAACTGTGCTCTCAGTTTTTGTTTGAATAATACAAGAAGTGGTAATATGAAAGAAGCCTCTGAATTTTCTCTAACACCATTAAAAAAGTTTTACATGTATATAGTTTAAAATATATATAAATACTGTAATATACATAAAAATTATGTGTGTGTTTATACACATATGCATATACATGAAAATATTTATAAAAAGGGCAAAATTTTGCTAAATGGACTGATTCCTAAATTGATAAGAATTTATATATTCAATTCTTCTATAAGTTTTGGTGAGGAACCATTTTATGTGTACCCATATAAACAAACCATCATTGTAGCTAAAAATATAGAAATGGTCTTATTATACAAATAACACATCAGATCCACTAAAATAGGATCCAACTTGTAAGCCACTTCTATTTTCTGTAAAAGAAATATAATACTGAAATAAACAATATCAAGAATAACAAGATGAAAAATAATTGAAAATTTGAAATAAGATTGTCAGATGGAAAAAAAGCTGCATGTTCAAATAATCTTGTGTCTGCTGCTAAAATGAATGTATTATATGACAATTTGGAACATGTTTCTAACCAAATGAAGCTCTATTTATAGGTAGTCAAGTTCATGTGCATGCATGTATTTTAATATTTTAGAATAATACTGTCCTTTCTGGGAACATGAGAGATAAAAATACTGAAATTATTCCATGAAACAGATGCCTTCCCTTAGAACTTGCCTATGTTAGAAGCCACTAATTCATGAGCTGACACCTTCAATTTACTTTGAAAGAGGATAACAATAATATCTACTACTTATTAAACATCTAACTTGTCCCAAGCACTTTACAAACTTTTTAATAATAGCTCTATTAGATGGGCAATATCACCTACATTTTACAGATGAGGAGACAGAGGTTCAGAGAAGTAAATAGTCAGCATCTCTGATGGGAACTGAGATTGAAACCAGTCTGTGTCAGTACATTCATGAGATGACATGGCTCCACCCCCGTCACCTGTAACACTGTCTCATGAAGTCACAGTGATTCTCCCGAGTTGCCTCAGAGGAAAGGACGACAAAATTTCTGATGAGGCAATGCCCCAGGTGCCCCACCCTGACATCAATTCAAACAGCTTTCAAAAAATATTGAGCCCAATTGGTCTATATATCCCATTCTGACCTGAACATTCCCAAACCCCAAACCTGCAGTCAGAGGTTGCTATGGCTCCTCCACCAGCACCCACTTCATCCATTCATTCATTCCTTGAACAAATATCCATGTGAACTCATGTGTGTGCTTAGCAGGAAAATTAAAACTAAGTAAGACATACGGTTGAGATTTTTTTTCTTGTTTCCTGAGCTAAGTTTGTATTGTTACAAACTTCTCTCCTAGAACTGCTTTTGCAGCATTTCATAGGTTTTGAATTATTGTGTTTTCCTTCAAAAAGAACACAAGAAATGGTGAGGATGTGGAGAAAAGGAAACCCTAGTACACTGTTGGGAAACAGTATGGAGGTCCCTCAAAAAATTAAACATAGAACTACCATATGATCCAGAAATTCTACTCCTGGACACATATTTGGACAATATGAAAACTAATTCAAAAAGATATATGCATTCCAATGTTTATAGCAGTATTATTTACAATCTCTAAGATATGGAAGCAACTAGCAAATATTGAATATATTAATTATAAAAAACAGAAACAGACTCACAGATACAGAGAACACACTAGTGGTTACCGGCAGGGAGAGGGAAGAAGGGAGGGGCCCTATGGAGTAAGGCAATGTAGGGTAGGAGATTCAGGGATATAAATCATTATGCATAAAACAAACTACAAGGATATACTGTACAACATAGAGAATATAACCAATATTCTATAATAACTATAATTGGAGTATAACCTTTAAAAATTGTGAATCACTATGTAGAACAACTGTAACATATAATATTGTACATTAACTATACTTTAATTTAAAAAAAAATAACTAAGACATAGACAAGCCCTTCAAACATTTATACGCACTCAGACCAGGAATCTGAAATTCAAGTCCTTTGGTCCATGTAGATAATAAAAATGATTGAAGCCAGCCAGATGTAAGTAGAAGGCAGTGCTGAAACATGAGGTGAGGCATCCCAGAAATTAAATACTACAGCAAGATGCTACCACCCATCTGACTAGGAGCAAAGGGAGAAGGTGTCATTTAGAGCCCCCGAGCCTAGACCTGGGGGTGGGAGCTGGACCTGCAGGGGGGACACCAGCAGGGCCAGGAACTACAAAGGAGACACAACCAGTGGTTTTCCTCGCCCAACTCCCTCAACTTCCTCCCATTGGCCAAGCCTACTCCGAAGCCAGTAAGTAGGGAAGTCTGAGTGGCCGGGCCTTGGGACACAGACCGGAGCTGGGGAAGGGCATGGTATGGCTCTGACAGCACACAGGCAAGGAACCCATGCAATCTAGATTCACTATAGCATTCCTGATTCCCAGACCTCCAAGGGTCCCATCTTTCTTCCGTGTAATCAATCTCCCTGCCTTGTTCTGCCTTTGTTTGCTGCAGATGTCAAATTGTAATGACTGCTTGCTCCATAAAGCCATTCTCAGCTTGACCCGCATCGCCCTGCAAAACACACGGCTCCGAAGCCCAGTTCCACTTTGCCATCGACTCCCAGGAGGCCCTCCTCCTCAGTAACCCATGACGATGAGTTTTTCAATCAGGTTTTAAATTGTTGGACCTGGAGACTGTCACAGCTCCATGCTAGTTCTCAGCATGCTGCCAGCGGGCATTGCTCAAAGGCTAACATTTGGTAATATTCATAAGTAACTAAAATAAAAATTAATTCTTCCTCTCCCTCACCAGGGCATAGTAGGAAAAAAAAGTGGCATAATATAACCATTTGCATTTAATGAATAATTTATTTACTTCTGAAACTAGATTAGAATCTGGACTGTGATAAATCTACTAATTACACATGAAAATAGGGCTCATTCGTTTCTTCAAAATTGGTCCAAACTGCTTAGCACAATTTTCATATGAACTTTGACCTTTAATATTACATTGAAAAGCACTGATGGATCCTTCAAGCAAGAAATGTCACATTAATTATTTTACATTAATAAATGCAAAACCAAACCAGAGAATGTAGACATTAACTTTTTTCAAAGTCTATTGAATCATAAATCAAAAACCTTATTAGCAAGTATTTTCAAATTTCACATGCGAAAATGATGTCATCCAATATCTTTTTATAAGAGAAAATGTGTCTTTTTCTCACCTTAAAGAATATTGAAATCAATTCCTTCTAATTGTCCCTCTCATAGGATATTCAATTCCTAACAACAGCACTCCAAGCACAGACCACTTCTTCAAATTCCAATTTTATAGCTTTCCAATTTTTAATTACTTTTGGGTTTATTGAAATAAAAACTCCTTCACAGGTGCACTGGAATTGTGCCTAGTAGAAAAAGAACATGGACAGGAATTATCAGACTGCATATATCATCAACAAAATTCTAGAAGGGCAGTTCACTGATAAGTGAGAAACACTGAAATGGAGACAGTCATCTACAAATTTAAGAAATTAGTATTAAGTGACTTCCTGCATTATCAGATCTTTGCTGATATTTTTGGAAGCTTACTTTTAGAAGAGAATTATTCAATGGTATTTAGATTCCTTAATAAAGTCATGATCATGGTGTTTGGGACTCCAATGGTATAACTACAAATTAAATATAAGTTCCATTGGTATCTGGTATGGGGGATTCCCAGGTGGTGGTGGTAAAGAATTCGCTTGCCAGTGTAGGAGATGCAAGAGACACGAGCTTGATCCCTGGGTCCGGAAGATCCCCTGGATAAGGATATGGCAACCTGCTCCAGTATTCTTGCCTGGAAAATTCCATGGACAGAGGAGCCTGGTCCGTGGGGCTACAAGAGTCGGACATGACTAAACAGCAAGCATGGCATGGCCCTTGGCATCAGACATATTTTCATATATAATAGTTCAGTGAGATAATATAATAAAAACGCTTTATTTGATTTCAGTGAAGGCAAATCCACCGAGTGCATTGATTTTTCTCCTTGAGTTATTCATGCTTGTAACACTTATGCAGCCCCTCTGAGGAACACAGGTTTTCTCAGTGAGATACTTCCTGGATCTCATCGTGTGCCCTACTTGTGAGGGAGACATTCACCCCACTCTTTTAATCATCCAGGAGGAGCATTCCATAGAACCCTGGTGTCTCAGGATGTTAACAGTTATTTTACACACCTTCAAACACACACACATAAAGCAGTGCAGTCAAAACATTTTGAGAAATGCTGGATCAAATTAAGCTACAGGAGTTTCTTTTTTTTTTTTTTTTCCTTGCAGGACTGCTCAGAGAATTTAATATTGTAATGTGTACTATGAGTCTCCACCAATAGAAAATAATTGGCTTTGTTAACTATTAAGATCATGTAAACACAGACCTTTTATCACAAAGGAGCTCTTAGGACTAAGTTGCTACAGAAGCATACTTTGGCAAATGATGCTCTGAGGCCTTCTTCAAGGAAGATCAGTTCCATGATGTAGGAGAAAGATGCTCACACAGAAAAAATGGAAGTCAACCAAGAGACATGCCAAGTAAAAGAAGCTCAAAAAACATGATCAGGCCTGGAACTAAATGAGGACAAATTAGGAATATTGAAAAAGAGTTACCATTTATTTACTCTCTCCTATATGCTCAGTATTTTGAGTTACCTTTTTTTTAAATTGAGGTATAATGATGTACAACATTATATTAGTTTCAGGTGTACAACTTTATTTTGGGGGGGGGGCTCCAAAATCACTGCAGATGGTGACTGCAGCCATGAAATTAAAAGACGCTTACTCCTTGGAAGGAAATTTATGACCAACCTAAACAGCATATTAAAAAGCAGAGACATTACTTTGTCAACAAAGGTCCGTCTAGTCAAGGCTATGGTTTTTCCAGTGGTCATGTATGGATGTGAGAGCTGGACTATAAAGAAAGCTGAGTGCCGAAGAACTGATGCTTTTGAACTGTGGTGTTGGAGAAGACTCTTGAGAGGCCCTTGGACAGCAAGGAGATTCAACCAGTCCATCCTAAAGGAAATCAGTCCTTAATATTGATTGGAAGGACTGATGCTGAAGCTGAAAATCCAATGCTTTGTCCACCTGATGTGAAGAACTGACTCATTTGAAAAGACCCCAATGCTGGGAACGATTGACGGTGGGAGGAGAAGGGGACGACAGAGGATGAGATGGTTAGATGGCATCACTGACTCAATGGACACAAGTTTGAGTAAACTCCGGGAGTTGGTGATGGACAGGGAGACCTGGCAAGCTGCAGTCCATGGAGTCGCAAAGAGTCAGAGACGATTGAGCAACTGAACTGAACTGAACTGTACAACATAATGATTCGCTCTTTGTATACAGCGCAAAATGATCACCACCATAAGTCACTATATTTAGTTACAGAATTTATTTTCCTTGTAATGAGAACTTTTTAAAATATACCCTCTTAATGACTTTCAATTTTAAAGACAGACTATTGTATTAAACCTAAAAACAAAGACTTTTAACCATCTTTACTATTTTTATTAACAAAATAACAAAAAAAGTATATAACAAAAAATGTATTATTTTGTTTAATTTGGTAGTCAGTTAGTACAAGAAATACCTAGCTATCACTACTACTACTACTACTAAGTCACTTCAGTCATGTCCGACTCTGTGCGACCCCATAGACAGCAGCCCACCAGGCTCCCCCGTCCCTGCGATTCTCCAAGCAAGAACACTGGAGTGGGTTGCCATTTCCTTCTCCAATGCATGAAAGTGAAAAGTGAAAGTGAAGTTGCTCAGTTGTATCTGACTCTTAGCGACCCCATGGACTGCAGCCTACCAGGCTCCTCCATCCATGGGATTTTCCAGGCAAAAGTACTGGAGTGGGGTGCCATTGCCTAGGACGTCATTAAAACTTGAACATTTTAATTATTTTCTAGGAGCCAGTATTGTGGATCTCTTCCCAACTCCATGTTCACTGATGCCAGACTGGTAGCTTGACATTGGCCACAATGGGAGTATTTACACAGTGGAATTTGACAAACACTACAAAACAGGAAATTTGTGATGGAATTTTTTTCCAGGGAGCTAGTTTATTTATATATCTCTAACTGAGTCTTAACTAAAAGGTGGAAGAGATTAAGAAGTGGCAAGATTTCCATATAGTCAAACCCATGGTTTTCCCAGTAGTCATGTACAGATGTGAGAGTTGGACCATAAGAAGGCTGAGTGCCGAAGAATTGATGTCTTTGAATTGCAGTGCTAGAGAAGACTCTTGAGAAGCTCTTGGACAACAAGGAGATCAAACCAGTCAATCCTAAAAGATCAACCCTGAATATTCATTGGAAGGACAAATACTGAAGCTGAAGCTCCAAAACTTTGGCCATCTGAAGCAAAGAGCTGAAAAGGCCCTGATGGTGGGAAAGATTGAGGGCAAGAGGAGAAGCGGATGACAGAGGATCAGATGGTTGAATGGCATCACCAACTCAATGGATGTGAATCTGAGCAAACTCCAGGAGACAGTGAAAGAGAAGACTGGCGTGCTGCAGTTCTCGGGTTCACGGGGAGTAGGACACAACTTAGCAACTAAACAAAATTTCCAGCTAAACAAAATACCATTGTAATTATCTTCCTTAATGTCAAATTCAAATATTAATCATCTGCATGCTGCTGCTAAGTCACTTCAGTCGTGTCCGACTCTGTGCAACCCCATAGATGGCAGCCCACCAGGCTCCCCCACCCCTGGGATTCTCCAGGCAAGAACACTGGAGTGGGTTGCCATTTCCTTCTCCAATGCATGAAAGTGAAAAGTGAAAGTGAAGTCACTCAGTCGTATCCGACTCTTAGTGACCCCATGGACTGCAGCCTACCAGGCTCCTCCGTCCATAGGATTTTCCAGGCAAAATCATCGTATACACTTGTGCTAATGGAAATCAGTGTCATGTATAATGAGAGATTTGCTTTTTTTTTTCTGCTATCCTCTCATAAGCTGTACAGTGTAAGACAAAGTATAGAACTACCTGAACAGTAGCCATCCGTGGCCTCATCTCCTATCCTGGTATAACACTGCCCAAGCCCTGGGAGTCAGAGTTACTAGTTCTAGCCCTCAGCACAGTACAAATGGGACTACGTCTCACTTCCCTTTCTGACATGTGTCAGTGGACCCCAGGTTACAACCCTGGCTCCCGTAGAGCTCAACAGGAGCAGGAGTGAAGATGCAGAGATGCACAGGCTACTTCCAATATTCAAAAGGTCTAACATAATTAATATATTAATTTCTAATAAAACCACACAGCCCAAGTAAATCTTTAAAGTTTTACATTTGTTATTGTTGTTTTGCTTTTGCTTATAACAACTCAGTTTGGTCATATCTTTCCAACTGAAACCCATGTTTAAGAAATTTTTAAAAATTACACAATGAGCTAATTCTGCCATAGGTGATTTTTGTGTGATAAAGGCTCCTAAACTGAAGTGGGACCGTGAAGAACCACTGAACGTACATAATAATATTTGAAAGGTAAAACTTGGCCTTTGAGCAAATTAGACTTGCTCAAAGGAAGAGACTCCCACCAGACATTGAAAACCCCGATAAAGTATCCCATTTTCCTCCTAGTAATACTTACAACGGGCTGCCCAGGTGTCGCTAATGGTAAAGAATCCCCCTGCGATGCAGGAGAGGCAGGTTCGATCCCTGGGTGCGGAAGATCCCCTGGAGGAAGAAATGGCTATCCACTCCAGTATTCTGGCCTGGGAAATTCCATGGACAGAGGACCTGGCAGGCTACAGTCCGTGGGGTCGCAAAAAGTAAGACACGATTTAGCAAGGAAACAACAATCCTCTTAACAGGCTTTACGTGCGGGAATCTTCAGCATCTGCAATTACTTAGTGAGAGCCCAGAGCCTTAGAGAGGAAACTTTTCACAGAGTGAGACAGAAACGCTGCACCTAATAACTCACAGGCCACCTGCCCGCACCATCCCCACTCTCTCTAGGGAACTCCTGGAGCCACCCGAGAGATCCCCGCTGAGGACAGCAGGAGAAAAGCTGTAAACTACACTGTAGGAGCGTCGCCTAAAAGAAAACCACCTGAACCCCGGCCCGGCGCTCTTGTACACAAACCACCAGCAGATGGCGCCCTCTGCTAATCCAACAGTCCTCCTGGGGCCTGGTTCAGAGGTCTGTAAACACTGAAGTCTGGATTTCAGGCTCACACTGAATTCCCATCATCATTAGAATTACCTCACTATTTTATTTTGTACAGAAGCATGCTGGAAATATCTCTACAACTAGACAATAGTAAAATTAAGATGAGTTTTGTTAGTATTAGAGACAATACTTGATGTGTTGCCCTTATATTGTCCAGTGTGTGAAAATGGTGCTTTCATTCATTCATTCCATTGAATATTAAGACTTTGTGAAATAAAAATATCTCCTGCCATATTAATCAACAAGAAATGTCACAGCCACCAGCGATTTCTGGCCTCCAAATGTGAAGGAGGGCCCCCATAACTGCAATCCAGCAGATCCTGCCACCCCCCAGAGTGATTGCTGAGGAGCTGGGGGAATGCAAGAAGCAAGGTGAATAAGGGGCTGGTGCACTGGGACGACCCAGAGGGAGAGTATGGGGAGGGAGGAGGGAGGAGGGTTCAGGAAGGGGAACACAGGTATACCTGTGGCGGATTCATTTCGATATTTGGCAAAACGAACACAATATTGTAAAGTTTAAAAATAAAATTAAATTTAAAAAAAAGGAAACAGGATTAGCCCCAGATAGTAAGTAAGTAAGTAAGTAAGTAACTAGAGTCACTCAGTCGTGTATGACTCTTTGCAACCCCATGGACGGTAGCCTACCAGGCTCCTCTGTCCGTGGGATTTTCCAGGCAAGAGTACTGGAGTGGGGTGCCATTGCCTTCTCCAAGCCCCAGATAGCTGAGGTGCATATGAAAAGAATGAATTCAGTGAGCCCAGAGGCTTGCATCTTCCCATACATAGAATGCTAAATTCCTTAACTTTAGATCTGATCTTCGATGTTCAGACTGCCTGCTCCCTTTGTTGCAAACCTGTATATAGCCTGACTTCCCCTCCTGCCTCCTTGGAGGGGTTTTCTCAGAGCTACCGAGATGCTGTCTCCTGACTAGGAGTCCTAAACATTCCCACCAAATAAAATAAGTCTCTACTTTCAGGTTGTGACTATACTTTTTAGTCGACAACCTGGATGTGTTGTGAGAAACATCATGTTTGTTCTCTATGAAAGTTTATGAAAGTGAAGGTCGCTCAGTCATGTCTGACTCTGGGTCCATGGAATTCTCCAGGCCAGAATACTGGAGTGGGTAGCCTTTCCCTTCTCCAGAGGATCTTCCCAATCCAGGGATCAAAGCCAGATCTCCCGCACTGCAGGAGGATGCTTTACCAGCTGAGCCATAAGGGAAGCCCAAGAATACTGGAGTGGATAGCATAGCCCTTTTCCAGCAGATCTTCCCGACCCAGGAATCCAACCAGGTCTCCTACATTGCAGGTGGATTCTTTACCAACTGAGCTATCAGGGAAGCTCAGTTGTTCTCTATAAATCAACCTAATATTGATTTGGGGCTCCAACTCATCATGCTGTAGGGAAATTCAGTAATAAGCAGGGGTCCCTCAATCCCCAAATTCAGGGTCCTATAAATGTTCAAGTGAAGTGAAAGTCACTCAGTTGTGTCCAACTCTTTGCGACCCCATGGACTATACAGTCCATGGAATTCTCCAGGCCAGAATACTGGAGTGGGTAGCCGTTCCCTTCTCCAGGGGATCTTCCCAACCCAGGGATTGAACCCAGGTCTCCCGCATGGCAGGCGGATTCTTTACCAGCTGAGGCACCAGGGAAGCTGAAGAATACCTGGTAGCTCAACAGGTAAAGAATCTGCCTGCAATGCAGGAGATCCTGGCTCAGTTTCTGGTTCGATTCCTGGGTCGGGAAGATCTGCTAAAAAAGGGATAAATGTTCAAGAGTTTGTGCACTTTCAAAGGAAAAGAAAGCATGAAGAGGAGTATAGTTCTGGACATTGGTCGCCTCTTTGGCAAAGTCACCAGGATGTGTCTTATTGGTTCTTTCTCTGCTCCCTCTAAACCAAATGTGGGATAGAGGAATCATCTGAGACAGGAAACCTCCTGAGGCCCATCCGGTCCTATGTCCCTAAAGAGGGCAGGACACAGCCCTCCTTCTCTGGGGTGTTGCAGGAACACAGCCAAATTCCCTGCTTCTCTGGGAAACATAGGCCTCTCTCTTCCCAGCTCTGCAGAAACTCATTTTTAAGTCAAAATGCTTTTCCCTTCATATTTCCCTTAGAGTAATAGTCATCAATCTTAGCAATACATTGGAATCTCTTAGAGAGCTGTTAAAAAAAAAAAAATGTTAATTCCTGGTACCCACCTCCAGAGATACTGACCTCAATGAGGCACAGTCTGGCTGGAACAATGAGTATTTTAAAACTCCCTGGGTGATTCTAAGGTACAGTCGAGGTTGAGAATTATCCCTTTTCTCATGACTTTCTCATCAAGGGCTCACTCTCCCCTTAGTGGGCTTGACATTTAGAAGCATAAGCCAGACAGATAAGTGCCTTTTCTTCTTTCCACCCTGAAAGGATACTACTACATTCCTAACTAGGCAAAAGGGAAACACTGGGTATACATATATATCATAATTGCTAAACCACTAGCTTATGAAATATACTATCCAAAATAAGATTTTAATTCTATTAAATCTTTTTTACAAGTGGTTTTTAAATATTTGTATTTAATTATTTTTACTTATAATGAAAAATGCTCTCTGCATAGTTCAAATGATAAATTATGGGGGTCAGAAATTCTGACCAGCAAAACCCTAACACAGATATGTATAAAATGGATGAAATGACTTAATATCTTGGTGTCACAAGGTTAAAATTCTCTGTAATTTGAAACAGAGGAAAAGGTGAATCTTCAGTCACAAAACATGTTGGGCAAACACTAATTTCAGGGGAGTTGCTTTATTAAAGATTTTCTTCCATCTTAATCCATAACATGGTTATCTAGAACTCTGCAAAAATTGAGGATGGGAGAATTCTGTAGCATAGTTACTCTTCATCTATCTGCCGTTTTGAGCATTAAATGTGATTTCCAATTTATTTATGCCATCATTTATATTGTTAAGTTTTCAGTTTTTTATCTTTCAGTTCAGTTCAGTTCAGTCACTCAATCATGTATGACTCTTTGCAACCCCATGGACTGCAGCACGCAAGGCCTCCCTGTCCGTCACCAACTCCCAGAGCTTGCTCAAACTCATGTCCATTGAGTTGGTGATGCCCTCCAACCATCTCATCCTCTGTCGTCCCCCTTCTCCTCCCACCTTCAATCTATCCCAGCATCAGGGTCTTTTCAAATGAGTCAGTTCTTCACATCAAGTGGCCAAAGTATTGGAGCTTTAGCTTTAGAATCCTACTTCTAAATAGTACTGACTTCCTTTAGGATTGACTGCTGTGATTCCCTTGCAGTCCTAGGGACTCTTAAGAGTCTTCCCCAACACCACAGTTCAAAAGTACCAATTCTTCGGTGCTCAGCTTTCTTTATACTCCAACTCTCACATTCATACATGACTACTGGAAAAACCATAGCTTTGACTAGACAGACCTTTGTTGGCAAAGTAATGTCTCTGCTTTTTAATATGCTGTCTAGGTTGATCATCGCTTTTCTTCCAAGGAGCAAGCATCTTTTAATTTCATGGCTGCCGTCACCATCCGCAGTGATTTCAGAGCCCCCAAAAATAGTTTGTTTCCCCATCTATTTGCCATGAAGTAATAGGACCAGATGCCATGATCTTAGCTTTCTGAATGTTGAGCTTTAAGCCAACTTTTTCACTCTCCTCTTTTACTTTCATCAAGAGGCTCTTTAGTTCTTCTTCACTTTCTGCCATAAGGGTGGTGTCACCTGCGTATCTGAGGTTATTGATATTTCTCCCAGCAATCTTGATTCCAGCTTGTGCTTCATCCAGCCCGGAATTTCACATGTTGTACTCTGCATATAAGTTAAATAAGCAGGGTGACCATATACAGCCTTGACTTTCTCCTTTCCCTACTTGGAACCAGTCTGTTGTTCCATGTCCAGTTCTAACTGTTGCTTCTTGACCTGCATACAGATATCTTAGGAGGCAGGTAAGGTGGTCTGGTATTCCCAACTCTTTAGGAATTTTCTGCAGTTTGTTGTGATCCACAGTCAAAGGCTTTGGCATAGTCAACAAAGCAGAAGTAGATGTTCTTCTGGAACTCTCTTGCTTTTTCGATGATCCAACGGATGTTGGCAATTTGATCTCTGGTTCCTCTGTTTTTTTCTAAATCCAGCTTGAACATCTGGAAGTTCATGGTGCATGTACTGTTGAAGCCTGGCTTGGAGAATTTTGAGCATTACTTTGCTAACATGTGAAATGAGTGTAATTGTACGGTAGTTTGAACATTCTTAGACTTTCTTCACATTCCAGCTCTCACATCCATACATGACCACTGGAAAAATCATAGCCTTGACTAGACGGACCTTTGTTGGCAAAGTAATGTCTCTGCTTTTGAATATGCTATCTAGGTTGGTCATAACTTTTCTTCCAAGGAGTAAGCATTTTTAATTTCATGGCTGCAATCACCATCTGCAGTGATTTTGGAGCCCCAAAAAATAAAGTCTGACACTGTTTCCACTGTTTCCCCATCTATTTCGCAAGAAGTGATGGGTCCAGATGCCATGATCTTAGTTTTCTGAATGTTGAGTTTTAAGCCAACTTTTCCATTCTCCACTTTCATTTTCATCAAGAGGCTTTTGAGTTCCTCTTCACTTTCTGCCATAAGGGTGGTGTCATCTGCATATCTGAGGTGATTGATATTTCTCCCGGCAATCTTGATTCCAGCTTGTGCTTCTTCCAGCCCAGCGTTTCTCATGATGTACTCTGCATAGAAGTTACATAAGCAGGGTGACAATATACAGCCTTGATGTACTCCTTTTCCTATTTGGAACCAGTTTGTTGTTCCATGTCCAGTTCTAACTGTTGCTTCCTGACCAGATAAAATAGACTTTAAAACAAAGGCTGTGAAAAGAGACAAAGAAGGACACTACATAATGATCAAAGCATCAATCCAAGAAAAAAGATCCAACAATTATAAATATATATTCACCCAACACAGGAGCACCACAATATGTAAGACAAATGCTACAAGTATGAAAGGGGAAATTAACAATAACACAATAATAGTGGGAGACTTTAATATCCCACTCACACCTATGGATAGATCAACTAAACAGAAAATTAACAAGGAAACACAAACTTTAAATGATACAATAGACCAATTAGACCTAATTGATATCTATCGGACATTTCACCCCCAAAACAATGAATTTCACCTTTTTCTCAAGTGCACACAGAACCTTCTCCAGGATAGATTACATCCTGGACCATAAATCGAGCCTTGGTAAATTCAAAAAAATTGAAATCATTCTAAACATCTTTTCTGACCACAATGCAGTAAGATTAGATCTCAATAACAGGAGAAAAACTATTAAAAATTCCAACATATGGAGGCTGAACAACACGCTGCTGAATAACCAACAAATCACAGAAGAAATAAAAAAAGAAATCAAAATATGCATAGAAATGAGTGAAAATGAAAACACAACAACCCAAAACCTGTGGGACACTGTAAAAGCAGTGCTAAGAGGAAGGTTCATAGCAATACAAGCTTACCTCAAGAAACAAGAAAAAAGTCAAATAAATAACCTAACTACACCTAGAGCAACTAGAAAAGGAAGATATCAAGAACCCCAGGGTTAGTAGAAGGAAAGAAATCTTAAAAATTAGGGCAGAAATAAATGCAAAAGAAACAAAAGAGACCATAGCAAAAATCAACAAAGCCAAAAGCTGGTTCTTTGAGAGGATAAATAAAATTGACAAACCATTAGCCAGACTCATCAAGAAACAAAGGGAGAAAAATCAAATCAATAAAATTAGAAATGAAAATGGAGAGATCACAACAGACAACACAAAATACAAAGGATCATAAGAGACTACTATCAGCAATTATATGCCAATAAAACAGACAACTTGGAAGAAATAGACAAATTCTTAGAAAAGTACAACTTTCCAAAACTGAACCAGGAAGATATAGAAAACCTTAACAGACCCATCACAAGCACGGAAATTGAAACTGTAATCAGAAATCTTCCAGCAAACAAAAGCCCAGGTCCAGACGGCTTCACAGCTGAATTCTACCAAAAATTCAGAGAAGAGCTAACACCTATCCTGCTCAAACTCTTCCAGAAAATTGCAGAGGAAGGTAAACTTCCAAACTCATTCTATGAGGCCACCATCACCCTAATACCAAAACCAGACAAACATGCCATAAAAAAAGAAAACTACAGGCCAATATCACTGATGAACATAGATGCAAAAATCCTTAACAAAATTCTAGCAATCAGAATCCAACAACACATTGAAAAGATCATACATCATGACCAAGTGGGCTTTATCCCAGGGATGCAAGGATTTTTCAATATCTGCAAATCAATCAATGTGATATACCACATTAACAAATTGAAAAATAAAAGCCATGTGATTATCTCAGTGGATGCAGAAAAAGCCTTTGACAAAATTCAACATCTATTCATGATAAAAACTCTTCAGAAAGCAGGAATAGAAGGAACATACCTCAACATAATAAAAGCTATATATGACAAACCCATAGCAAACATTATCCTCAATGGTGAAAAATTGAAAGCATTTCCCCTAAAGTCAGGAACAAGGCAAGGGTGCCCACTCTCACCAGTACTATTCAACATAGTTTTGGCCACAGCAATCAGAGCAGAAAAAGAAATAAAAGGAATCCAAGTTGGAAAAGAAGAAGTAAAACTCTCACTGTTTGCAGATGACATGATCCTCTACGTAGAAAACCCTAAAGACTCCATCAGAAAATTACTAGAGCTAATCAGTGAATATGGTAAAGTTGCAGGATATAAAATCAACACATAGAAATCCCTTGCATTCCTATACACTAATAATGAGAAAATAGAAAGAGAAATTAAGGAAACAATTCCATTCACCATTGCAATGAAAAGAATAAAATACTTAGGAATATATCTACCGAAGGAAACTAAAGACCTATATATAGAAAACTATAAAACACTGGTGAAAGAAATCAAAGAGGACACTAATAGATGGAGAAATATACTGTGTTCATGGATCAGAAGAATCAATATAGTGAAAATGAGTATACTACCCAAAGCAATCCATAGGGATTCAATGCAATCCCTATCAAGCTATCAACAGTATTTTTCACAGAGCTAGAACAAATAATTTCACAATTTGTATGGAGATACAAAAAATCTCAAATAGCCAAAGCAATCTTGAGAAAGAAGAATGGAACTGGAGGAATCAACCTGCCTGACTTCAGGCTCTACTACAAAGCCACAGTCATCAAGACAGTATGGTACTGGCACAAAGACAGAAATATAGATCAATGGAACAAAATAGAAAGCCCGGAGATAAACCCACGCACCTATGGACACCTTATCTTTGACAAAGGAGGCAAGAATATACAATGGAGAAAAGACAATCTCTTTAACAAGTGGTGCTGGGAAAACTGGTCAACCACTTGTAAAAGAATGAAACTAGAACATTTTCTAACACCATACACAAAAATAAACTCAAAATGATTAAAGATCTAAATGAAAGACCAGAAACTATAAAATTCCTAGAGGAGAACATAGGCAAAACACTCTCCGACATACATCACAGCAGGATCCTCTATGACCCACCTCCCAGAATATTGGAAATAAAAGCAAAAATAAACAAATGGGACCTAATTAAACTTAAAAGCTTCTGCACAACAAAGAAAACTATAAGCAAGATGAAAAGACAGCCTCAGAATGGGAGAAAATAATATCAAATGAAGCAACTGACAAACAACTAATCTCAAAAATATACAAGCAACTCCTACAGCTCAATTCCAGAAAAATAAATGACCCAATCAAAAAATGGGCCAAAGAACTAAACAGACATTTCTCCAAAGAAGACATACAGATGGCTAACAAACACATGAAAAAATGCTTAACATCACTCATTATCAGAGAAATGCAAATCAAAACCACTATGAGGTACCATTTCACCCCAGTCAGAATGGCTGCGATCCAAAAGTCTACAAGCAATAAATGCTGGAGAGGGTGTGGAAAAAAGGGAACCCTCTTACATTGTTGGTGGGAACGCAAACTAGTACAGCCACTATGGAGAACAGTGTGGAGATTCCTTAAAAAACTGGAAATAGAACTGCCATAGGACCCAGCAATCCCACTACTGGGCATACACACCGAGGAAACCAGAATTGAAAGAGACACGTGTACCCCAATGTTCATTGCAGCACTGTTTATAGTAGCCAGGACAAGGAAGCAACCTAGATGCCCATCAGCAGACGAATGGATAAGAAAGCTGTGGTACATATACACGATGGAGTATTACTCAGCCATTAAAAAGAATACATTTGAATCAGTTCTAATGAGGTGGATGAAACTGGAGCCTATTATACAGAGTGAAGTAAGCCAGAAGGAAAAACACCAAAACAGTATCTTCTTCTTCTAAGTCACTTCAGTCGTGTCCGACTCTGTGCGACCCCAGAGATGCCAGCCCACCAGGCTACGCCATCCATGGGATTTTCCAGGCAAAAGTACTGGAGTGGGGTACCATTGCCTTCTCCGCCAATACAGTATACTAACACATATACATGGAATTTTAAAAGATGGTAATGATAACCGTGTATGCAAGACAGCAAAAGAGATACAGATGTATAGAACAGTCTTTTGGACTCTGGGAGAGGGTGAGGGTGGGATGATTTGGGAGAATGGCATTGAAACATGTATAATATCATATGTGAAATGAATCGCCAGTCCAGGTTCAATGCATGATATAGGATGCTTGGGGCTGGTGCACTGGGATGACCCAGAGGGCTGGTATGGGGAGGGAGGTGGGAGTGGGGCTCAGGATGGGGAACACGTATACACCAGTGGTGGATTCATGTTGATGTATGGCAAAACCAATACAATATTTTAAAGTAAAAAAAAAAAGAAAGAAAGAAAGCACAATGCAATAGTGTATTACAGTCAAAACCTCCACTAAGTAGATGAGGTTATATATCTTGAAATTATATTGACTACTTTGTACTATATTTGATTTACTTAATTTAAATTCTTCCACTTATACATGTCATCAAATATTATTCACCATAAAAATAAAGTTAAAGGGGGCTCCTTGAGAAGTATATGTGTGTGCTACGTCATGTCAGTCATGTCCGACTCTTTGCGATGTTATGGATGTGTAGCCCACCAAAGGATTTCCCAGGCAAGAATTCTGGAGTGGATTGCCATGCCCTTCTCCAGGGAATCTTCCCAACCCAGGGATTAAGCCCAAGTCTCTTAAGTCTCCTACACTGGCAGGCGAGTTCTTTACCACTAGCTCCACTGTATGGAGGACTGAAAACAAAATTCTACTTTTACCCCTTTCCTCTAATCTTTGATCCCTGAGGCAGGGCACCCTCAGAGTCCAGACATCTCTCTCCTCAACTGGTAAAAGGCTGAGGGATTGGGTTGAACCCTAAGATATCAACTAAGACAGCAATCTTCACTGGTGCAAGCATTCAGTCCTTTTCTACAGAGAAGGGTCAACTCTCCAGGCTCCACTCACATCAGAATGGATGCTGGCTTTCATTGGCACATTGACTTCTAAGACCCACAAAGAAAAATAAGAGTTTGATTTATATTATTAGCTCAGCTGCTTTACTTTACTTAAGGAGGTGAAGTTTACTACCAGTACTCAAAATTTATGTGACCAGGTTATGATGACCAGTACGAAATTATCTCTGACTCATGTTTTTCAAAACAGCACATTCTAAACCAAGCAAATTCATTATGATTTTTCATTTTTATCCTTAAAAAAAGTAACATTTTTTAGAAAATCCCTCCTTAGTTACAATTTTCTAGGACTCCCTTCCTTTGTTTGTGTTGTATCATGAGTGTCTCATTTCTGAATGGATTGCCTTATATGTTCCAGAAATTCCTCAACATCTCTTCTGACATTTCTCCTCTTCCTATGGTCATTCCTATGATAGGTTTGTTTGCACCACATATTTCCTCTGTTGTTTCAAAGGTAATTTGGGGAGACAAAGAGGTCAGTGCAGGTGCCTTCTGCTGATTTGGGAGTAGTTGCTCCTCATTCAGAGCGAACTCTGGCAGCAGTGACAAGAATGAATGTAAGACTGGAGACCAGGAAGCAGACTACTGTGGTCGTCTGGTTGATGAGAAATGGTGAAAGCCAGAATCAGACCCACACCACTGTGATGGAAAGGAAGGAATATATTGATCCCCTCTTTTTGAGGAACTGTATTGTGTTGGTGGAAAGACAAACACAACCTGACTTTCTCAGGCCTTATTAACCTATTAGAGGTCATACAAAGAGCATGCAAAGAGTAATATCTCAAATTTTGCTGATTTTCCCACCTGCTTAAACAGGACCCCAGTCGTTGATAACATCCCCCTTTGTTATTTGAGAAGTTGCCAAGAGGTGCCTCACAATGTGTTTATCCTGCCAGACTCCATTGCTCCAGTGAACACCTCTAGTGATCAAGTCCTTATAGAACCACGTAGTGTCTTTTTTTTTGTTTGTTTAATTTTTAAAACTCTACAATATTGTATTGGTTCTGCCATATATCGAAGTGAATCCGCCACAGGCATACATGTGTTCCCCATCCTGAACCCTCCTCCCTCCTCCCTCCCCATACCATCCCTCTGGGTCATCCCAGTGCACCAGCCCCAAGCATCCAGTATCCTGCATCGAATCTGGACTGATGACTCATTTCATATATGATATTATACATATTTCAATGCCATTCTCCCAAATCATCCCACCCTCTCCCTCTCCCACAGAGTCCAAAAGACTGTTCTATACATCAGTGTCTCTTTTGCTGTCTCCTATACAGGGTTATCCGGAGAAGGCAATGGCACCCCACTCCAGTACTTTTGCCTAGAAAATCCCATGGACGGAGGAGCCTGGTAGGCTGCAGTCAATGGGGTCGCTAGAGTCGGACACGACTAAGCGACTTCACTTTCGCTTTTCACTTTCATGCATTGGAGAAGGAAATGGCAACCCACTCCAGTGTTCTTGCCTGGAGAATCCCAGGGACGGGGAAGCCTGGTGGGCTGCCATCTATGGGGTTGCACAGAGTTGGACACGACTGAAGTGACTTTGCAGCACACAGGGTTATCATTACCATCTTTCTAAATTCCATATATATGCATTAGTATACTGTATTGGTGTTTTTCCTTCTGGCTTACTTCACTCTGTATAATAGGCTCCAGTTTCATCCACCTCATTAGAACTGATTCAAATGTATTCTTTTTAATGGCTGAGTAATACTCCATTGTGTATATGTACCACTGCTTTCTTATCCATTCATCTGCTGATGGACATCTAGGTTGCTTCCATGTCCTGGCTATTATAAACAGTGCTGCGATGAACATTGGGGTACACGTGTCTCTTTCCATTCTGGTTTCCTCAGTGTGTATGCCCAGCAGTGGGATTGCTGGATCATAAGGCAGTTCTATTTCCAGTTTTTTAAGGAATCTCCACACTGTTCTCCATAGTGCCTGTACTAGTTTGCATTCCCACCAACAGTGTAAGAGGGTTCCCTTTTCTCCACATCCTCTCCAGCATTTATTACTTGTAGACTTTTGGATCGCAGCCATTCTGACTGGGGTGAAATGGTACCTCATAGTGGTTTTGATTTGCATTTCTCTGATAATGAGAGTGTTGAGCATCTTTTCATGTGTTTGTTAGCCATCTGTATGTCTTCTTTGGAGAAATGTCTATTTAGTTCTTTGGCTCATTTTTTGATTGGGTCATTTATTTTTCTGGAATTGAGCTGTGGGAGTTGCTTGTATATTTTTGAGATTAGTTGTTTGTCAGTTGCTTCATTTGATATTATTTTCTCCCATTCTGAAGGCTGTCTTTTCACCTTGCTTATAGTTTCCTTTGTTGTGCAGAAACTTTTAACTTTAATTAGGTCCCATTTGTTTACTTTTGCTTTTATTTCCAATATTCTGGGAGGTGGGTCATAGAGGATCCTGCTGTGATGTATGTCGGAGAGTGTTTTGCCTATGTTCTCCTCTAGGAGTTTTATAGTTTCTGGTCTTACGTTTAGATCTTTAATCCATTTTGAGTTTATTTTTGTGTATGGTGTTAGAAAGTGGTCTAGTTTCATTCTTTTACAAGTGGTTGACCAGATTTCCCAGCACCACTTGTTAAAGAGATTGTCTTTAATCCATTGTATATTCTCACCTCCTTTGTCAAAGATAAGGTGTCCATAGGTGCGTGGATTAATCTCCGGGCTTTCTATTTTGTTCCATTGATCTATATTTCTGTCTTTGTGCCAGTACCATACTGTCTTGATGACTGTGGCTTTGTAGTATAGCCTGAAGTCAGGCAGGTTGATTCCTCTAGTTCCATTCTTCTTTCTCAAGATAGCTTTGGCTATTCGAGGTTTTTTGTATTTCCAGAACCACGTAGTGTCTTAAAATAACACCCAAGCTATAATCAGGCTGAATCCCTTGACAAATAAACCTTTCTTACTGGGTCAAGCTCAGTATCTCCTTTTTTCTCCAACTGAATTCTCAGTCATGTCCAACTCTGTGTGACCCCATAGATGGCAGCCCAACAGGCTCCCCCGTCCCTGGGATTCTCCAGGCAAGAACACTGGAGTGGGTTGCCATTTTCTTCTCCAATGCATGAAAGTGAAAAGTGAAAGTGAAGTCGCTCAGTCCTGTCCAACTCTTCTCGATCCCATGGCCTGCAGCCTACCAGGCTCCTCTGCCAAAGGGATTTTCCAGGCAAGAGTACTGGAGTGGAGTGCCATTGCCTTCTCCAACTGAATTCTCAAAAGAACTTCAATTCTCATGTAAATAGACCTCTGGTATGATCATACCCACTCCCCAGTCTCCATAAGATTTATGTGTACATAACTGAATCCCATTTGAATTCAAACTGTGACCTCCCTGCTCACCACTCCCGTTATCCCTCAAGTAAACATTTAAAATGATAAAGTAGCAATTTGTGAAATTCTTAAAGTATATACATATTCACAGATAAGAAGATTACTATAGTTAAGGAGAATGTGTCTGAAATAAAGGAGAATCATAGTGGATCCTTGAAGGTCCTTGAGTGACTGGAGACCCAGAGTGGATAAAAAGCAAGAGGGGTTCCAGGAAAACTGATCAGCAAGAAGAGAGCTGCAAGGCAGGACAATGTTCACACATCCAGTGAATATGTGCAAGGTGCTATGACAAAACCTGGGGACACATACAGATGATTAAGGTAGGGCTCTGCCCCCTTAAAATCTAGCTTAGATAATAAGATCTCTATATAGTCTTTACAACTCTTAAATGCAGCAAATGCTATATTCGCCATACTTAACAGAGTGTAAATATTCAAACAGAGGAAGTGATAGCAAGCTTTAAGGATGAGGTGATATTATGTCAGGCTCAAATGGGAAAAAGGAAATCCCAAGCAGAGGAAAAAGTACAAACAAATATTATGGGCATGTGTTAGTCACTTAGTCATGCCCAGCTCTTTGTGACACCATGGACTATAGCTTGCCAGGCTCCTCTGTCCATTTGATTTTCCAGGCAAGAATCTTGGAATGGGTTGCATTCCCTTCTCCAAGGAATCTTCCCAACCCAGGGATCAAATGTGGGTCTCCTGCATTGCAGGCAGATTCTTTACCACCTGAGCCACCAGGGAAGTCCAATATATGTAGGGTATGTTCCAGAAATTATGCCTACTGCTTAGCTGGACCAGGAATGTGCTAGGAGATAGGACAAGAGCATTAGGACAGGCTCAGGCTGTGGAAAAACTTGAATCCCAGGACTGTGGACTTGGTTCTGTGAGCACTGGGGATTCAATGACAAGCAAGCTATAGAGCTTGAGCCGAGTTTTGGCATGAGGAGGGGCAGGGGAGTGAAAACTGTGTGTGGTATGGCAAACAAGAGTAGAGAGGACATTTATCTACAGATACAAAGATGAGTTAAGAGTCTTGTTTAAAAAAAATTAAAGTAGAAAAACAAGGCTTTAAAAGACATCAAATGAATAACCCGGAGGTGAAGAACATGAAAGATGTTGCAGAGTAGATAAACCAGGACTCAGCACCTGGTTGAGGTAACAGGTGAGAGATAAGGATGAGTCAAAAAGAATGACATGGTTTCCAGCTGGGTGACAAGGAGGTTGCTGGTGCAATTAAGAGAAATGACTTAAAAGAGAGGAGGGAAGAGATGATAAGGACTTATTGAGGCCCACTGTTAGGGACTCAACTCCTAGAATGGACTTCTCAATAGAACCTTTGGAAATTCATGGATTCCCAAAGTTCATGCAAATTTTGACTGTTTAATGTTATTTTTGTTTGTGTGAGGAATTTTGTTGTTGCTTTCCTTCAAGTTTTTAGAAAGAATGCGCCTACACACACACACACACAAAATATAAATAGACTCTCAATCACATCTGGACTCCCCCCTACCCCTGCCACCCCAGAATCAACTGGTCTAAATGAACAGAGATTTCATGTTGAGGAGTGAGTGGTTTAGAGGTGAATATGAAAGGGTTGATGGACTGGAGAGGAACTTAAAAGCCAGATGGGGGATCTTGCAGAAAAAGGGGAACTGGTATTTTTGGAATTGGTGCAAAAAAGCAATGAAAGTTGTGTTTGAGAAGATTAATTTGAAGTGGAATGCAGAACTGAATGAAGAAAAATAAAGCAGAAGTTAAAAAACCAGTTAAGAGGACGCTGCAACAATCTAAGTAACAAGAGAGCACTAGTGAGAACAGTGAGGGAAGAGCCTGGAGATAACTAGAGAAGACTAAGGACTAAGTGAACAACTGAACACAGAGGTAGGGGGAAAGGCAAGCCTGGCCTGGTGATCATGATGCCATTCGCAGACATAGGGGCAGCAGGAAGAGATGGGTCTTCGTGAAGAGATACGTTGACTGTTCTCAGTTTGAAGCAATGATGGGACACACAAGCAGAAGTTTTCAGAAAGCCATAGGAGTTAAAAGTAGCACTCAGGAAAAGCTCAGAGGTGGAGGTTGGGATTCAGGCATCAACAATGCCAATAAAAACCCTGAAAGAGCAGTCATGAGAAAGTGATTACTAAGAAAACCAGACTCAAACTTGAATCAGAATAAACAGGAAATTATTGGAAACATAAATAGAAACAAAATGGCAGAGATTAGCTAGGTCCCAGTCCACAAAGTCCACAACCTTCCACTGAATAAAGACATCCCATCTGGTGACCATATTCAGCACTGTCAACCTCTTTTGAGGAAAATAATAGAATGTCAAAGCTACAAAAAATGTTCAAGGCACTTTTTTTTTCTGAATTGACATCTTAAAGCCTTGAAAAAAGATCACCTCATCTGAAAGTCTTGCTTCTCTGTAAACAGCAGTGTAGCCCTTCTGGGTGTCAGGGGGAGGCCCTGAATTACACACATTTCTCTCAAGCTGGGCATACCCTGAATATTAGCCAGAAGAGGGAATGGTTCAAAATAACCAAAAGACAAGTTGGAAACATTCGCTTTGGCCCCTTCCCTTCTTACCCAACACAGGCCTCTCTCCCTCTCCCTCTCACGTCTATCCCAGCACCATTGTTCATTCTCTGGGAAGATCCATAATTGCTCCAGCCCCAACCCAGCTGTCAGGAAACAACAGGCCCACCTTACATGGCACCTGAAAGAAAGCACACTTCAGAAATCCTTGGAAGATGAGAACACGGGCACAGAAGTCATTTCAAGATGCTTCAGCCATAACCCACATTTACCGACAGAACTGGTGCTGAAGCAGAGCCAAACTTGCCTTGTTCTTAGTCCACAGGTCTTTTATTCCCCTCCCCCCGCCCACAGGTCTTCTTAAACGTCTGCTTTAGAATTAAGCAATGGGGGTGAGAGAGGGAGGGCAGTACCAGAGAGAGTACTTGGGGGAAAGAGGGGGAAAACTACTTTTATTTTTTCCTGCGGCAAAGAGAAGATGATGAAGAATTCTCATGCAATTCACTGATCTTAGCTCTTCAGAGACTCTTTCAGGAGTAATTAGAAGCTTTGTTCATAACCAACAATTCTGCACTCAAGGAGAGCTGTTTCCTAGGTGAAGTGAATTGATCATTTTGAAGGAGCCAGCTGAGCATTTTTAGACAACTTTAGGTTGAAAAAGTCAATTTGATAGGATGTTCTATTTCAATCACGTGATGAAATACAATTTTTTGGTTTGGGTTAGTTTGGTGTTTTCCATATGAAAATGCAGCAAGAGATTCTTTAAACTGTTTTTTATAGATAAATGAAAAACCATATCCTTTAGAATCCATGCCTTTTAGAAAGTGATTCTTTGCAAATTTCTTGGAATTAGGCTGGAAAAGAAACAAAAGCCTACTCATTCCTAAGGCATTTTTGTTCAAATGTATTGTATTATGATATACAATATACAGGGGCATCCCTTCTGGTTCAGCAGTAAAGAATCCACCTGTAATGCAGAAGACATGGGTTTGATCCCTGGGTCGGGAAGATCTCCTGGAGGAGGGTATAGCAACCCACTCCAGTATTCTTGCCTGGAGAATCCCACTGACAGAGGAGCCTGGTGGGCTACAGTCCATATAGTTGCAAAGTGCAACTGTAGTGAAGTGACTGAGCACACATGCAATATATATATACACACACACACAAACACACACACACACATATATATATCTATATATGTGTATGTTAGTTACTCAGTCATATTCAACTCTTTGTAACTCCATGGGACTATAGCCCACCAGGCTCCTCTGTCCATGGAATTCTCCAGGCAAGAATAAGAATACTGGAGTGGGTTGCCATTTCCTTCTCCAGGGACAATATACAAGTTTACATAGAACACCTCACAGAAACACAAATTGCTGGAGTATTCTTGGGAGTGAATTCTACTTTAAATTCTTAGCAAATGTCATACTAATCTAGCATTCCACCAGTAGTCACCCCCTACTGGTTGAGAAGAACTTGAGAAGAACTAAAGAAGCCAAAAGTCATGTAAAATTAAAGTATAAAAGAAGTAATAAAGTCAGCCTGGTATTGGTGCTTATAGAAGCCAGAGTCCAGTCAGGAAACAAATATACTAGCTATTTTTAGTGAAGAGAATTTAATATAAAGAATAGTCAACCAGGCAATGGAGAATTAGAAATCCCAGAGGGACAACACTGAGGTGAAACAGAGATATAACTGCAAGGAACAGTGACCATCCTTAGGGTGGGAGGACAAAAGGAGGTTGGAAGTATTACAACCGGAAGTTTGAAGGAGGGACCGCAGAGAGCTGGCACCCAGACCTCTGAGGGTGTTATAAAGAGAAATAACACTTGCTTCCTAACCTCAAAAGCTTGGTTAAGGAGACACACATGTGCATCTAAAACCCCAGCAAAAATATGATCTATACACTACTAACAGAGAAGGGAGCACAAAGTCAATGGATGGTATTCATTCAAGGGAGGAGACATTTATATTGCTGCTGCTGCTGCTGCTGTTGCTAAGTCGCTTCAGTCGTGTCCGACTCTGTGCAACCCCATAGACGGCAGCCCACCAGGCTCCCCTGTCCCTGGGATTCTCCAGGCAAGAACACTGGAGTCAGTTGCCATTTCCTTCTCCAATGCATGAAAGTGAAAAGTGAAAGTGAAGTTGCTCAGTCGTGTCCGACTCTTAGCGACCACATGGACTGTAGCCTACCAGGCTCCTCCATCCATGGGATTTTCCAGACAAGAGTACTGGAGTGGGGTGCCATTGCCTTCTCCAGGAAACATTTATACTTTGCCTCAAAACATGGGTAGAAGCAGAGAAGAAGTAATCAAAGTAGGGAAATTGAGTCGAGAGGAAAGGATTCAAAGCAGAGGGACCCACACGGCCAGTGTAGCAAGAACATACTGGCAAGGTCAAGGAAGCAATGCTAGTTCAGCTGAGCACAAACACATGAAGAGAGAAAAAGAAAAGGAAGGACAGAACTTAGCATATAGGAGCTCTCATAAAGTCCTAAGGGCACCAGGTCCCAAGCTTTGGTTCCTTTGTTTCTTAAACAAAGATAGTAATATTTACCAAATTAGATTTTTGTAAGGGTTAAAGGAAGCAATGTATATGAAATCACTCTATAACAGCTTTATAAGATGTATGATTAGGATTAATCCACAGAGGAGTTGAAAGTTATACCATGACAAAGATTGAAAACTCATGGCCCATTAACTGTTTTTTCCCCCATGGCATGCAGATGGAAAAATGCTCTTTCTAAAATAAGAGCATTTCAAATGAAAATCCATATTTTTCAGCTTCTCTTGAATAATATCAAGATCTGATCTGCTGGCCTCTCATATGCACATGGCAATGACGGACTAAGCTAAGAAGCAGCTGGTCCTTAGATTCTGACCTCTCCAGTCTGCAACAGAACATCCACTCCCTACTGTCCTAATTCAGACCACTTCATTTACATCACTGCCCCATCATGGGGTTTGCTGACCTCTGTGCTAAGTGGTTGTCAATTTAGCAATGGTTCTATCTGCCCAGCCATCATCAGAGACATCATGACATCTTCAGTCAGATCCTAAGCCACTGATAACCAGCAAAGCAGTGTATTGGGAGCTCCCTCCTCATTGTGGTTGAGTTTGATGGGTTTATAGTCATCTGCTTAAATCTGAGTAGCCAAATAGTGCTGGAGATTCACACAACCATGCTGACAGAACTCACTTCAGATTTCTGCCCACAAATCTCAAACAGGTTGAAATTGCCAAAAAAAAGTCTTGTTCATTTCCTAGTAATTCACACTTCTTCTCTCTAAGATCTTTATATCTACCTTGCTGCTGCTGCTGCTAAATCGCTTCAGTCGTGTCCGACTCTGTGCGACCCCATAGATGGCAGCCCACTAGGCTCCTCTGTCCCTTGGATTCTCCAGGCAAGAACACTGGAGTGGGTTGCCATTTCTTTCTCCAATGCATGAAAGCGAAAAGTGAAAGTCAAGTCGCTCAGTCGTGTCTGACTCTTAGCGACCCCATGGACTGCAGCCTATCAGGCTCCTCCGTCCATGAAATTTTCCAGGCAAGAGTACTGGAGTGGGGTGCCATTGCCTTCTCCTATATCTACCTTAGTCTTCCTTTAAATCACCAAGGCACTGTTAACCAAACCTCATAATCACCCTTACAATTTCACCAGTCTTTCTGCATGTGCTTGACTCTCTCCTCTGATAGAACAGAAGTAACTCTGCTCCTAAATTCAATCCCACAATCCCTTCTAGCCTGCATTTATTCAAAACGAAACCCCTTCAAAGAAGTTTCTCCACTTTCCAAACCTCCCATTTTTCCCTCAACCTACTCCAACTAGGAAATATGGGTTTTGTCTCATTCATCCCAATGCAATGACTTCAACTAACAACTATTCTGATGCTTTCATCTTGTCAAAGTCAATGTTGAGTTCCTAGTATTCAACTGACCTGACTTCTCAGTGAGAGTTAACAGAATTGATCACTCCCTCTCTAGGCGTCTCTGATGCTTAAAAGTGAAAATCAAAGTGTTAGTCTCTTAGTCGTGTCCGACTCTGCAACTCCATGGACTATATAGCTCGCCAGGCTCCTCTGTCCATGGGATTTTCCAGGCAAGAATACTGGAGTGGGTTGCCATTTCCTTCTCCAGAGGATCTTTTCATCTGAACCGCCATGGAAGCTCCTCTGATGCCTGTAAGGAAGCATTTAACAGGAGGCTTCCTGTGTGCTGTTTTGGATCTGTCAGGAATTCTCTGTTCCTTATTAATTCCTGAATACTCAAGAATTAAGAGGAGAGGCAAGCCTCTCCTGGGGGCTGAGGAATCCAGGCATTTCCTTCATTAGTGTTTCTATATGGTGATAAGTACCCTCTTCCTTCTTGTGAGCCATACCGTAAAAGTGATTGTTTACAACTCTCTCTTTAATATGGATCGCCTATGTTTTGTAAGTCTGGAATTTTAATCTTTATCTTTGCTGAGAATAACTACCTTGTAAGACAGTATATATGCCCACACCATGTTGATTAAAACACCTTTGCTCCATCAGAGCTCTGGTCCCCATGTCTGTCTGTCTGTCTGTCTCTCTCTCTCTCTCTCCCTCTCTTTTTTTCACGCTGATCCCCTGGAGTGCAGAGGCCCTCTGAGTTCACTTTCCTGCCCGGGCTTCTTAGACCCTCTCGAGAAGGTGCTCTGTGCCTTCACCCCATCGAGAGGGCGCCTGAGGCCTCCGTGAACAGAGCAAGCCCCATGCCAGGGGCTTTATTGGCTTTCTCCGTAAACCAAGGAATATCAGCCTCTTTCTCTCCTTTACTTTCTTATCATCAACTCCAGACCACCAGGTTCTGGTCCATTCAAGGACCTCAACAGATGCCTAATTTGATCTGCTATTCATCTTATTCATTGGCCATTCTTTCTCATTCTCTTTTGCTGGACTCCTGGATCCTTAAATGGTAGAAGACCCATGGGCTTGGTTCTCAGGTCAGTTCTCTACATATATTTTCTCCTTTAGCTTCACAGAATGATTCTCAAATTTATATCACCCTCTCCAGATCTTTCTCCCGACTTCCAGACTTTCACCTGCCTGCCCAACATATCCACTGAGTGCCTAATAAGAACCTAAAACTTATGATGGATAGATGTTTATCTTTTAAGTTATTTTAAATAACATGGACAGATGTTATTTTTATTGACATTAATAACTATAGCACTATCTAAATACTGTACTTAATTAAAATGCAAAAAAATTAAAATGTGCTTTTATTTGTCATTGTTACTTGGCCATTTATACCCACGTGCTGATTATAATGATAGTAGAAGAATTTTTACTATATTTCAATAAGTAATTCCAGTCTAACAGTGGGACTTTATTTACATAAATGTTTGTATTCTTAAAGGCATTTTTCTAATTAACAAGGAGACCATATATCTAACTGTAGTAACTCTGATTTTTAAAGTCACACTAAGTCTTCTGACTAGAAATTGTTTTAAGTTTTATATTATGTCATGGAAAGGATAAGATCAGTTCTTCAAAGTCACTTTGCATTTAATTAGGCTAGTTGTCAAAGGAAGCAGGTAAAAGCACTTAATCTTTCAACTTGACTATGCATTTAAATGCATGCACTGCCTAACCCAGAAACTATTGCTAGTGTTTCCTTTAGAAAACAGATTGCTCTATCTCTTTATTCCAAAGAAAGTGAAAATTATTTCTGGCTTACTTAACAAATGCAATCAGAGTATTTCATGCTGAACAACCTGATTCAGATACATGATTTGCAATCTGAAAATTGTAGAGATGCACCAATCATCCTTGCTATTCAGCCAAAAATCTGCTTGTTGGCTTCAGCTCTGGCTGCAGGCTTTGGAAGTTTGAAGAGCCAAATGCTCACTTGAGCATCATTTCAGTTATCCCTGAATTTGTGCCTGGTCAATGATCACAAGATGACATAGGTTAATATATCTAGTCATCATGACAGCATCAGTAATAGCTACAAGGCATGTCATTCTGTTTTATCATTATTATCTGTGTATTTACTTTCAAGTATAGATAAGCTTTTTAGATACAAATCAAAATGAAAATATATGACTTATATGTTGAAATTCTACCTAGTTGAATCAAAAATGCACAGTACTGCAAGAATAAAATTTTGCAATAATTAATGAAAATTAAGTAGGCTGTTAATTTTATGCATGAAAATAATCAGACTGTTCAGACATCAAAACTGATAAGGAAATTGATCTATAGTTAATGTAAATATTAAGAAAGTATATTAATAACTGATTTAGCAAGAATATATCTATTTTTGAGCCAACAAATATTTATAAGACTTTAATAAAGAATGACTAAGCATAGACATCAGATATAATCTAATCTTCTGGTATATCAGCATGAATAACACAAAACATACATTTTAAGAAACATACTTAATTTACAGTTTTTAAAATGTTACTTAACTCATGAGTATCTTAACAAAAAGTGCTTTTTAGAATCCTTCACCTCTTGTAAAAATAAACTTGGAGCAGAACAATTTGTTACCTCAAAATTTTATATGGAGGAAAAAATTGCAAAGTCATGTATAACATACATGACTAATCATTTTTGGCCCAGACATCATAAATACTATAAGGAATATGGAGAAAAAAGGAAAGGAAAGAAAGTACTAGAAAAGAATGAAATTACAAAATTATTTCTTCTCTTCTATCAGCCTCACTTGGACGTGAAAGACTTTATTTTGGGGGGCTCCAAAATCACTGCAGATGGTGACTGCAGCTATGAAATTAAAAGACATTTGGTCCTTGGAAGAAAACCTATGACCAACTTAGACAGCTTATTAAAAAGCAGAGACATTACTTTGCCAACAAAGGTCTGTCTAGTCAAAGCTCTGGTTTTTCCAGTAGTCACGTATGGATATAAAAGTTGGACTATAAAGAAAGCTGAGTGCCGAAGAATTGATGCTTTTGAACTGTGGCACTGGAGAAGACTCTTGAGAGTCCCTTGGACTGAAAGGAGATCCAACCAGTCCATCCTAAAGGAAATCAGACCTGAATATTCATTGGAGGGACTGATAATGAAGCTGAAACTCTAATACTTTAGCTGCCTGATGCAAAGAACTGATTCATTTGAAAAGACCCTGATGCTGGTAAAGATTGAAGGCGGGAGGAGAAGGGGATGACAGAGGATGAGATGGTTGGATGGCATCACCGACTCGATGAACATGAGTTTGAATAAACTCCAGGAGTTGGTGATGGACAGGGAAGCCTGGCATGCTGCAGTCCATAGGGTCACAAAGAGTCGGACAAGACTGAGTGAACTGAACTGAACTGAGCCAGCCTCACTTGGATGTAAAAGTCTATTTACTTATCACCAATGAAACTACAAAAGGAATTTAGCAGCAGATAAATGGCTATCCTGCATGTTAATGTCAAAGGTTTTAATTCTTATTACCAAAGTTCTTTATAATAAAGATAATAGTAAGCACAGTTATTATGAAATTTTAATTTTAATAGTAGGTACAGTTATTAAGAAATTTCAGAATTATTTTTGTATCCCAGAAGTTCATTCTGATTGGCTTCAACCAAATATTCCTTTCATACTCAGCTCCTGGACATAGTAAACTACACAACTACTTCCACCAGAGAAACAAATGTCCTAAAGAACAAAGTCACATGGGAAATATTCTCTTTCTTTATATGCTCACCCGGATTCTAGACCCTACTGTGGAGTACCTTAGAGTTACTGAGTGAAAA
Organism: Bos indicus; assembly: GCF_029378745.1. Taxonomy (NCBI): domain Eukaryota; kingdom Metazoa; phylum Chordata; class Mammalia; order Artiodactyla; family Bovidae; genus Bos; species Bos indicus. Next base: position 50,287,160 of record NC_091768.1, read on the forward strand.
AGAAGCCACACTGTAGATAAAGCTCAATAAGAATATTTATTTCTCTGCTTCTTTACAAATCGTTATACAAAGAGGTAGAAATTTGCCAAATTCAGGTTCCTTCAGGGCTGGAAAGTACTTTATCATGGATTAGGCACTGGCTAAAGACGTTCCATAAGCGAAAGCTTCTTCAGAGCACAGAACAGGAGACATCAGAGTACTTCCCCAACAGAAACATCAACTTAAACCACCACCAATGGTCAAAGCTACTTTCACAAGAAGTGAGAAGAGATTACAGCACCTGGAGAGACCACAGGCATAGAAAAGACATATTGACAAGGATGGAAGGACAGTACCACATTCCTGTGTCACGTTTCCTCCAGGCCTGCACAACGCAGCACAGAAAGGGATACTCTCCTCCAAGAGGAAGGACAGTGAAGACAGCACCCAACTTTGCTGCAGAGTCTAGCTCTAGACCCTCCCCCAGTGAATCCCAGTAGCCCCAAAATTCCAGCCAGTCCCTGTAGACCCAAGTTCCCAGCCTACCCCAGCTCTGAGCCATCCCCTATGGACCCAGACTCCAGGACTGCCCAAACATCAGGCCATCCCCCCATGACCTCAAGCCCCAGGCATGGACCCAGGAACTAGGCTTGCCTACCCACATTAGCTCCAGGCCTGCTCCCTTGGCCCACGCACCAGCCCTCCCCCTGTGGATCCAGACACCAGGCTAACCTTGGTGGACTTTGGCATCAAGCTGGCCCCCACAGACTCAGAATCAGTCTCATCACCATGTACCCAGGCTTCATGCTGGTCCCTACAGACTCAGTCACCAAGCCTACCCCAGCACCAGGCCAACCCACTCACTGATGCAAGTACCAGATAAGCCCATCCTAGAACTCCAGAATTAAGCCCACTCTAAGACCCCACCAGCTAGCCACCCAGAATCTCTGGCTGCATTAACTGGTTACAAGCTTTTCCTATTGAAGCGAGTCTGTAAAGACTGGAAAAGATGTCAACTTTTTCACAGAAATTACCCCACCCTCCTTCTGTAAGGATTCCACTGAGCTCAGTCTTCTGGTTATTTATATGCCAACAATGAGTAGATAAAAAGATATTCCATGGAAATGGTAACCAAAAGAAAGCAGGGGTGACTATACTTATATCAAACAAAGTAGACTTTATGTCCAAAAATGTAACAGGAGACAAAGGAGGTCATTATATAATGATAAAGGGGTCAAATTATAAGAGAAAATAACAATTTTAAGTATATATAGATATATATATATATATATATATACATATATATATATATATATATATATATACACCCCCAACATTGGAGCAACTAAATATATAAAGCAAATATTAACAAAATTAACAGACTTCCCAGAAGGTGCAGTTGGTAAAGAATCCACCCACTCAATGCAGGAGACACAAGAGATGGGGTTCCATCAGCAGATGAATGGATAAGAAAGCTGTGGTACATATACAAAATGGAATATTACTCAGCCATTAAAAAGAATACATTTGAATCAGTTCTAATGAGGTGGATGAAACTGGAGCCTATTATACAGAGTGAGGTAAGTCAGAAAGAAAAACACCAACATAGTATACTAACGCATATATATGGAATTTAGAAAGATGGTAACGATAACCCTGTATGTGAGACAGCAAAAGAGACACAGATGTATAAAACAGTCTTTTGGACATTGTGGGAGAAGACGAGGGTGGGATGATTGGAGAGAATAGCATTGAAACACGTATATTATCATATGTGAAGCAGTCCAGGTTCGATGCATGAGACAGGGTACTCAGGGCTGGTGCACTGGGATGACCCAGAGGATGGGATGGGAAGGGAGGTGGGAGAGGGGTTCAGGATGGGGAACACATGTACACCCATGGCTAATTCATGTCAATGTATGGCAAAAACCACTACAGTATTGTAAAGTAATTAGCCTCCAATTAAAATAAATAAATTTTTTTTAAAAAGAGAGAGATGGGGTTCGATCCCTGGTCAGGAAGATCCCCTAGAGGAGGAAATGACAACTCACTCCAGCATTCTTGCCTAGAAAATCCCATGGACAGAGGAGCCTGGTGGGCTACAATCCATGGGGTTGCAAAGAGTCAGACACAACTGAACGTGCTCACATGCACCAAGGGAGAAAGAGACAGTGACAATAACAGTGTCAAACTTCAACACCTCGCTTTCAACAATGAACAAATCACTCAGACAGAAAATTAGTAAGGAAATAGTGGACTTGAACAACACTGTATGTCAATGAACCTAACAGATACAGGACATTTCATCCGACAGCACCAAATTACACACTTATCTCAAGCATACATGGAACATTCTCCAGAACAGATCAGATTTGGAGCCCTAAAAGAAGTCTCAACATATTCAAGAAGGCTTAAATCATAGCAAGTATTTTTTCTGATCCCAAAAATGGTATGAAACTAGAAATAAATAATAGGAGGAAAATTGGAAAATTCACAAATATATGAGACTCAAACAACATATTCCTGAATAATCAATGAGTCAAGGAAGAAGTCAAAGGGGAATCAAAAAATACCTTGAGACAAAAATGGAAACACAACATACCAAAGTTTACAGGATGCAGTAAAAGAAGTTCTAAGAAAGAAGTTTATGGCAATAAATGCCTACACTAATAAAATAAGAAACATTTCAAATAAACAACCTAACTTTATACCTCAAGTATCTAGGAAAAGAAGAACAAACAAATCCTAGTTAGCAGAAGGAAAGAAATAATAAAGATTAGAACAGAAATAAGTGAAATGAAGGCTAAAATATATTGAAACATCACATTGTGTACCTTAAATATATACAATTTTTATTTGTCAATTATACCTCAATAAAACTGGAAAATATGAAAATTAAAAATAATTTTTTAAAGTTTTCATTAGCAGAGAAGTGGTAATGTTAGGAAAAATATTTAGAATGTACAATAAAAGAAAATCTACATCTTGCAAAGGTAATGAAAGGAATTTAACATAGCTTTTTAAAATTAATTTCTTTTTTATTGAAGGATAATTGCTTTACAGAATTTTGCTGTTTTCTGTCAAATCTCAACATGAATCAGCCATAGGTATACATATATCCCCTCCCTTTTGAAACTCCCTCCATCTCCCTCCCCATCCCACTCCTATAGGTTGATACCCAGCCCCTGTTTGAGTTTCCTGAGCCATACAGCAAATACCTGTTGGCTATCTATTTTACATATGGTAATGTAACTTTCCATGTTACTCTTTCCATACATCTCACCCTCTCCTCCCCTCTTCCCATGTGCATAAGTCTATTCTCTGTCTGTTTCTCCATTGCTGCCCTGTAAATAAATTCTTCAGAACCATTTTTCTAGATTCTGTATATATGTGTTAGAACACAGTATTTATCTTTCTCTTTCCATATAAATGTGTTAGAATACAGTATTTATCTTTCTCCTTAAATACCATAATGATACAGTATTTATCTTTCTTTAAAGAAAGATATTTATCTATCTTTCTCTTTCTGACTCACTTTACTCTATAATAGGTTCTAGGTTCATCCACCTCATTAGAACTGACTCAAATGTGTTCCTTTTTATGGCTGAGACCAACCTAGACAACATATTAAAAAGCAAAGACATTAGTTTGTCAACAAAGGTCCATCTAGTCAAGGCTATGGTTTTTCCAGTGGTCATGTATGGATGTGAGAGTTGGACTGTGAAGAAGGCTGAGCGCCGAAGAATTGACGCTTTTGAACTGTGGTGTTGGAGAAGACTCTTGAGAGTCCCTTGGACTGCAAGGAGACCCAGTCAGTCCATCCTAAAGGAGATCAGTCCTGGGTGTTCATTGGTAGGACTGACAATGAAGCTGAAACTCCAATACTTTGGCCACCTCATGCGAAGAGCTGACTCATTTGAAAAGACCCTGATGCTGGGAAAGATTGAGGGCAGGTGGAGAAAGGGACGACAGAGGATGAGATGGTTGGATGGCATCATTGACTCAATGGACATGGGTTTGGGTGGACTCTGGGAGTTGGTGATGGACAGGGAGGCCTGGCATGCTGCAGCTCATGGGGTCGCAGAGTCGGACACAACTGAGCAACTGAACTGAACTGACTGAATATTTCATTATATATACCACAACTTCTTTATCCAGTCATCTGTCAATGGACATCTAGGTTGCTTCCATGTTCTAGCTATTGTAAATAGTGCTTCTATGAACAATAGGATACATGTGTCTCTTTTGATTTTGGTTTCCTCAGGATATATGCCTAGAGTGGGATTGCTGGATCATATGGTGGTTTTATTCCTAGTTTTTTAAGGAATCTCCATACCATCTTCCATAGTGGCTGGATCAATTTACATTCCCACCAACAGTACAAGAGTGTTCCCTTTTCTCCACACCCTTTCCAGCATTTATTGTTTGTAGACTTTTTGATGAAGGCTATTCTGACCGGTGTGAGGTGATATCTCATTGTAGTTCTGATTTGCATTTCTCTAATAATGAGTGAGGCAATGGCACCCCACTCCAGTACTCTTGTCTGGAAAATCCCATGGATGGAGAAGCCTGGTGGGCTTGTGGTGCATGGGGTCGCTAGGAGTCGGACATGACTGAGCGACTTCACTTTCACTTTTCACTTTCATGCATTGGAGAAGGAAATGGCAACCCACTCCAGTGTTCTTGCCTGGAGAATCCCAGGGACGGGGGAGCCTGGTGGGCTGTCGTCTATGGGGTTGCACAGAGTTGGACACGACTGAAATGACTTAGCAGCAGCAATAATGAGTGATGTTGAGCATCTTTTCATGTGTTTGTTAGCCATCTGTATGTCTTCTTTGGAGAACTGTCTGTTTAGGTCTTTTCCCCATTTTTTGATTGGGTTGTTTGTTTTTCTGGTATTGAGTCGTACGAGCTGCTTGTATATTTTAGAAATTAATCCTTTGTCAGTTGTTTCATTTGCTATTATTTTCTCCCATTCTAAGGGTTCTCTTTTCACCTTGCTTATTGTTTCCTTTGCTGTGCAAAACCATTTAAATCTAATCAAGTCCCACTTGTTTAATTTCGTTTTTATTTCCATTCCTGTAGGAGCTGGGTCATAGAGGATTTTGCTTTATCTCATTGAGTGTTCTGCCTATGTTTTCCTCTAAGAGTTTTATAATTTCTGGTCTTACATTTAGGTCTTTAATCCATTTTGAGTATATCTTTGTGTATGTTAGGAAGTGTTCTAATTTCATTCTTTTACATGGAGCTGTACAGTTTTTCCAGCACCATTTATTGAAGAGGCTGTCTTTGCCCCATTGTATATTCTTGCCTCCTTTGTCAAAAATAAGGTACCCATAGGTGCATGGGTTTGTTTCTGGGCTTTCTATCTTGTTCCATTGGTCTATATTTCTGTTTTTGTACCAGTATCATACTCTCTTGATGACTGTAGCTTTGTAGTATAACCTGAAGTCAGGAAGCTTGATTCCTCTGGCTCCATTCTTCTTTCTCAAGACTGCTTTGGCTATTTGGGGTCTTTTGTGTTTTGATATGAATTGTGAAATTTTTTGTTCTAGTTCTGTGAAAAATGCCATTGGCAACTTGATAGGGATCACACTGAATCTATAGATTGCATTTGGTAGTATAGTCATTTTCACAATATTGATTCTTCTTACCCAGGAACATGGAATATCTCTCCATCTGTTTATGTCATCTTTGATTTCTTTCATTAGTGTCTTATAATTTCTGTGTATAGTTCTTTTGTCTCCTTAGGTAAGTTTATCCCTAGATATTTAATTCTTTTTGTTGCAATGGTGAATAGGATTGATTTCTTAATTGCTCTTTCTGATTTTTCATTGTTAATATATAGAAATGCAAGTGATTTCTTTGTATTGATTTTGTTTCCTGCAACTTTGCTAAATTCACTGATTAGCTCTAGTAATTTTCTGATACTATCTTTAGGGTTTTCTATGTACAGTATCATGTCATTTGCAAACAGTGAGAGCTTTACTTCTTATTTTCCTATCTAGGTTCCTTTTATTTCTTTTTCTTCTCTGATTGCTGTAGCTAGGGCTTCCAGAACTATGTTGAATAATAGTGGCAAAAGTGGACACCCTCGTCTTACTCCTGATCTTAGGGCGAATGCTTTCAGTTTTTCACCATTGAGAATTAACATAGCTTTTTGAAGAGGATAAATGTAGCTTCCCTAGAAACTTAGAGAGCAAGCCAACAATAACAGAGGTCAAGCAAAGATATAACATCAGAACAATCAGTACTACTATCTGAAAGCAATCTGAGTTTCTGTGAAAAAAAAAAAAAAAAAAATCCAAATACCCTAGACAGAAAAGTAATACACTGGTTAAAAAGATTTCAGTGAGAATTCTAAAAGTACATCAGATCAAAACCTTAAAAAATAGCTACACTGAGAAACTTAACTGATCTATTGTTCTTAATTACAAAAATCTTTAATCTGGGGACTTCCCTGGTGATCCAACAGTTAAGACCTCACCTTCCAAGGCATGCAGGTTTGATCCCTGGTCAGGGAGCTAAGACCCCACATGCCATGTGGCCAAAAAAGAAAACATACAACAGAAGCAATATTGTAACTGATTCAATAAAAACTTTTTAAAAATATATTTAATGTGGAATTATGTTCATAATAGTGAGCATCAGTCAGATTGTCAGGACTGTGTGTAGAGTGACTATGTATAGGCAGGGGAGAGCATATGGAAAATGACCAGGCATGGTAGACCACAGGGAGCTCAGCTTGGTGCTCTGTGGTGAGCTGGGAGGGTGGGAGGGAGGCTCAAGAGGAAGGGGATAGATGTATATACATAGAGCCGATTCACTCTGTTGTACAGTAGAAAGTAACACAGCAGTGTAATGTAATTGTACTTCAATTTTTAAAAAAAGAAAAGAAAAAAGAAAATGGCCAGGCATGAAGAAAGAAGATCTGAAGTGCCAGTGTGCACAGAACCTGCTACTTCCTCCCTGAGAGGTGGTAGCTTGAATCAAGGACTCTGAGGTGCTGAGGAAGGATGCAAAGCAGTGGAGATCCCTCTCGTCATAAAGCAGTCTTGTGCCCAAGTCAGAGAGTAAAGCCTTAGGTAAACCCAGAGAACTTTCTCTGAGTCAATAAATAAGAGGAAGGAATCAGAGTCTCTGAGCAGAAAGAAAACAAAGATTGAGAAAGTGTAATAAAACTGGTCAAAAATGAATGAGAAAGACACAAATTATATTTAAGTGGGAATTTTTTTCTTTAAATTATGCTATTCGTTTACAGTATTAAATATAGTTTTGAGTTCACTATACAAAATTATTACTTGCATTTCAGTTAAAAGATCTATGACTCCGAAAAAAATAAGCACGGTGTCTTCACCTCACTGATTTCGTAAGCAGACCAGTCAAGCCATTTATTAAGGAACTAACGCTATCTTCCCAAGATCTTGCAGGCCTTCAAGATCATCCATAACACCACCATGAAACCCTCCTTTACCAAGAAGCAGCTCCCTTTTCCCCATGACGGCCTTCGCCCCCCAGTCAAGGTCTGCCCCTCCTGCTCTTTGTTGTGTAGATCTGCATAGGGTCACCCTGGATGTGTGGGAGGAAATTCCTAGAAGACAGGAAACAACCACTGGAACTGAGAAGGCGGAATAATTCCGAGTTTACACGCGGCCAGAAATAGATCGTGCGCTTTCCCTACCCCCCAACCCTGTCCCACTTCCAGCCAGAGTGGAAAGACCTCCTATGACCAGCATCAAGTGAAGTCCTCCAACAGGTATTGCCTCAATGTGCTGTGCTTATTCACTCAGTTGTGGCCAACTCTTTGTGACCTCATGGACTACAGCCCACCAGGCTCCTCTGTCCATGGGGGTTCATCAGGCAAGAATACTGGAGTGGGTTGCCACACCCTCCTCCAGGAGATCTTCCCAACCCAGGGATCGAACCCAGGTCTCCTGCATGGCAGGCAGATTCTTTACCAACTGAACCACCAGGGAAACCTTCAATAGTGGGGCCAAGTTAGCCTTTGACTAAAGACTGTTTAAACATTAAAAGCCAGGTTCTAAAGGTCTAAAGGATGCTGTATGGGGCGTCCCAGGTGGCTCAGTGGTAAAGAATGCACCTGCCAACGCTGGAGACTTGGGTTTCATCCCTGGGTCAGGAAGATCCCCTGGAAAAGGAGATAGCAACCCACTCCAGTATTCTTGCCTAGAAAAATCCCATGGACAGCAGAGCCTGGCAGGCTACATTCCATGGGGTTGCAGAAGAGGTGGACACAACTTAGCAACTAAACAACAGCAAGGATTAATGGTTTTCAAGTAATTTAATTGCATCTCAGAACAAAGCCCCCAAATATTCAGTGATGCCAAAAACCCTCAGCATCCCCAAACACTTCATTTACCATGTCTGGTAAGCAGTCAAAATTGCCAACATGTAAATAAAAATCACTCAGATGTAATTAAATGACCATGAATATCAGTAGGTCCTAAAGAAAATCTACCCAGAAAATTAGGCAAGGAAGAAAAGAGAAAAGAGATCACATGTGAGGAGAAGGCAAGTCAACAGGAACAAAGTGTTCTTTCTTGGTACTTGTGGCCTCAGCTTATCACGAGAGTAGATTCAGCTGTGCCTTAGAAGAGACTAAGGACCAACGTGTTCAGGATGAGCCGGGAAAGTCTCTGGGTGGTATTTAACTCCGAAATAATGATAGGAGTTCAGTAGTTAACTGACTGACAGTGTAAAGGAAGGGAAGGAAAAGTAACAAAGAAGAAAATAAATGTCAACAAACACACTGGGGAAACTAATTTGCTTGAGGAACAGGAAGTTAGAGTTGAGAGCACCTTCCTAGTACAGTCGCCAGTCCCTTCAGCTTGCAAGCGTCTGATTCTGAGTTCTGCTCCCTTTTTTTTTTTTTTTTGGTTTTCCTGAGAATATCCTGGGGAGGGAACCTGGGGTTTCTGTTGGAGGCAGAGACTTTCAGTAACTAATTGACAAGAAGAACCTACCAGAGAGGAGTTAACAGGAAAGGACTGGGGGGTGGGGGGAATGGGAGGGTGAGGACATAACAGATGCTTCATTCTCACTATAATTTTCTTCCTACAAGTATAGAAACTTCCAGGCTCCTAATGCGAGGGCTCTTGCAGTATTTCAACAATGACTTCACAGTCTCCCTGAATAGAATACTTACATGTGTGGGTCGAAATTATCAAAAGTTCATAGTATCCCTGTGACTGATGGCTAAGAATATAAAATATTTAGCTTTCCTCTCTGCCTTTTTCATTAAAAAAAAAAAAAAGTTTTCTAAAGGAAATAGCTTAAACTCTCTTAAGACATTGACAAAGAAGCCTTTTCACTCACATTTAGCCTAGCTCTGCTCCCATTTTCTACCAGTGTGACATGGGAAGAAAAACTCATTATTAAATCCAAAAAGATACTGTATCTGTGAGCTGTTTTTTTTTTTTTTTTTTTAAGGATGTGCCTAGATTTCCAGAATATTTAGGACAGATAGACATAATGAGTGAACTGGATGGTGAGACAAGCTAGATTTAGTTGAGACCATAACATTTTATATCAAATTGGTTACAGAGTGCTTTTTAAAAGCCTTCAAAGGTGGGATTTCAGGGATGGATTAAAAGGCTGATAAACTTTAGTGGTATGCCCTACTGGGGAATTTTGTCAAACAGACATGCCAAGAGTCATTGGCTTACAGTCCAAAATACTATATCACCACCTCTCACCATTACTTTTTGAGGACAGAAAATCATTCGGCTGGTTTTATCTAGCCCTGCTTCCTATTTATCTTATGTTAGTATCTAAAACTTCCATTTATTTTGCCTTTATTTTACATCATCTGCAATTGTAGAATGAAAGTAATTATCGCCCCTGAGGCCCAGTTATTTGCTAACATTTCACAGTAGTTTTGTATAGTTCAAGTAATAAATCCTTCACTAAAATTATCAAGCCTTATCTCTCCGCCTATTTGAAGTGATTTCTCCTCAACTGCATAATATTTAACTCTGACAACACCTGTAAGATGAAACAAGAAAAGGCAGGTTGTCCTGTCAGCAACACACAGAGTGGTTTATTGGAGTGTACGAATTAGCCTATCATCCTATTTGTTCTTGTGCCAACGGTGATAGATAGGGCTACAGAGAAACTGGCTTTGCTCTTATGGGGGTTAACTGAGGGAGCCAGCAATACTTCAACATTATATAAGGTACATACCGTGGAACTTTTACCTTACAGGACTAGCTGTTCAATTCAATGTCAGATTTACTGAACTCCTGCATGGTGCCTGGTCCTGGGGCATAGAAAGGGTGGGTGGACATAGTCTCTGTCCTCAAAAGGTTGTCAGACTCACAGGGTAAAGAAATCATTACAGTGCAATACATCTAAAATTATAAAATGACGTGCAAGATGAGAGCTAGCAGAGATGAGAGGCTTATGAGCTACCTGAGAGATGGAAAGCATCTCAGAGGAGGTAAGTCCTGAGAATTATAAAAGAAATTGCAAAATTGCTAAGTGTGGATGGGGCTCAGATTCCAGGCAACGAGAGCAGGATGTGTAAAAGCCCAAGGGTGTGAAAGGCCCCCCAGCTTGTTCAGAGATCTACAAATACTCACATACTGATGGGACTATGATATGGAGGGTGTCCAGAAGAGGTAAGGGTGGAAAGAAAATGAAATGAAAGGTGGTGTTGAACAGGCCTAGGAGAGCTGATCGTGAAAGGTCTTGACTGTCAAGATACAGAATTGCCTTCATCACAGAGGTTATGTGACACCACCAAGGACTTTATGCAGGGGAGTGACATGATTGGATTTGCATTTTAGAGACAACAGTGCGGAGGGAGATCTGGAGACAGAGTCAGACCAGAGTCAGCTGGGGACTGCATGCGATAATTCAGGAGAGAGACTGTGGGCTTGAACTAAGGCAATGACAATAGAAGAGAATAGGAAAGAGGGGATGGAGAGATCTTCAGAAGCTGGAATCAAAATTATTTGGTGACTGGTTGGACATTAAGGGTCAGGAAAGAGAATTACTGGCAACATCCAAGTTTCCCTCTTGGGAGACTCTGGTGGGGATGGTGGTACCTACAGGTTGGGAACAAACAGGATGTATCCATCAGGTTGCACACAGAACAGCCAGTTGAGAATGCTGATTTGGCAGCAGATAGAGGGCTCTAAGGGCTTCCCTGGTGGCTCAGCTGGTAAAGAATCCACCTGCAATGCGGGAGACATGGGTTTGATCCCTGGGTCGGGAAGATCCCTGGAGGAGGGCATGGCACTCCAGTACTCTTGCCTAGAGAATTCCATGGACAGAGGAGGCTGGCAGGCTGCAGTCCATAGGGTCGCACAGAGTTGGACAGGACTGAAGTGACTAAGCAGCAGAGCAGCAGAGGGTTCTAAAGCTCAGAGATGATGTCAGGACTAGAAATTTAAATCTGGAAGTTTATCTTATAGGAGAGCTAGAAGCACTAGGAGTAAAGGCACTTAGAAAGAGGGACTGGAAAAAGGGACAGTCAACAAGGTTCTCCCTGAGAATCTCAACGTTAAAATATGTGAACAAAGGAAGAGGAACTAAGACAGAGGGTCATACCCTTAGCTCCTAAGGATGTTATTTCATTAGGCCACATTCAATAACATTGCACGCAAAAATATGTTTCTCAAAACAAGGTACTTGATTTCTCCTGCCAAAAAATGGAGAGTGCCCGTTAAGAAGATTCAATCATCAGAGGAGAATCAGGAGAAAGTAGTCAGCATCATGGTGGTGAATGAAGTTCAGCTTTTTTCCCCCACAGAAAAAACAATGGTAGGAGATAATTAAACTGCGATTCCTCCAATGGAAAAACTTTAGAGCAAGAAGTTAGCAAGGGAAGAGAAAGAGTGTACAGAAGCTTCCTATCATTGCAACCACTTTCTGTCTACCCTACTTCAAATTCAGATATAATTAAAAAAGGAAAATGTGATTGCCCCATGCATACCTGGACTGAGTATCAATGAAACAGAAACTCATAAACACAGGTTGGGCCACCTCTAAAAATGAATAGCCTATTTTTTAAACTAAAAAAATCTGCAGATGCTACAAAACTGACTAAATTGTACTCCCAAATACTCCACTTCTATGCAATCTCTAAACTGCCTGAAATTTTTTCCTTCTCTGGCCCATCCTGGGGGTCCTTTACTCTCCTTATGTAACATAAACCATGTACCCTCCTGGTTTTCAACCCTGCCAGCTTGTTCTTTTTAACAGAGATCAAGAATACAAAGCACTTTTCCTTACATTTTATTTCATCTTCATTTTATTTGTGTAGTTGAAAAAGAAAGAAAACATGATTGGTGTTTAGGATTTTAAGTGGAGAAGCATCTGGAGTAGGACAGGATTCAGGGGTTCAGAGGGTCTTGAATCTCTGACCCAGCCATCAATCTATCTAGCTGTAACTATCTTCTACTCAGATTATTCCTCAACTATTTCTTTGCTCATAGCATTCCCACTAGAATCTAAACTCTATGAAGAGAGGTTTTGCACTGTTTATTCTCAACAGTACTTCATACATAGAAGATGCTCAATAATAACATGCCAAATAAGTAAATGAATAATTCTAGGATGTCATCAGGAAATTTTATCCCTAAGAAAAATCACTGCCATGGTAATACCTCATAACCATGGATTTCTTTGTGGGCTTTGAAATTTTGCTTTGCATTCTTGTCTTGCATGGGAGTTTTTATTCCATTCAACTTTTTCTGTTGGACTTGGGTTTGCCACAGCCTGACCCACTTGGATAGGCACAGACTATGCAACAGGGTCAGCGATGTTGCCCATTTACAAACAAAGCATCTCAAAGGCTCCTCCCACAAGAAGCATAGGCATCCCCTCTATTCTGACTCAGGTGCTTCTCTTTCCTATGGGAGGCACAGGCAGGGCTCCATTTCTAGCTGCAGCCCAGGTAATGTGGCATAATGAGTTCAGCTGCAGTTTTTCAGCTGGAAATGAGGTCCAGTTCTCAGGTCTGTTCACCTAAGAAAGCTAAAGTTGTATTCTCCTCTTTTCCTCCTCTTGTTTTTAAGCTTGTATATGTACTTTGTAATTTCTTAAAATATTTTTTCAACTATTTCCTAGACCTGTGTAATAAAGAGAATTATGCAATACATCATCTTGATTGAAAGTCAGCATAATTTTTTGAAAGCTCAAAAACTTGGGGAAGTAGTAGGTTTTCCTTTCTCTTTGAATTTCCTTAATGAAATATCTTATTTCATTAAGGTTTTATACCTTAATTGGATTGTTTCAATGGTGAAATATCTTTGCATTCCTGCGATTGACTGTATTGATCCCTTATTTATGTGACAAATATTTATGTAACACCATGTGCCAGTGCTTTACAGAGGTTAACTCATCTAATGATTTTGGCAGATTGTTTTCAAAGACAGTTGCAATAATTCCTCCCATCCCTGTATGTACACCCCTTTACAATGCAATATTATCATCCTTCTTATTAAGAGGTAGCCTCTTTCTCTGTCCCTTGAAACTGGGACACTTTGTGACTTACTTTGACCAACAAAATGCAGCAGGACATTGTGTGACTTCTAAATCTAGACTTCCAGAGGTTTTGCAGTTTCTGCTCTCACCCTCTTGCTGCCCTCTTAAAAATGAGAAAGCACATGGAGAGAAAGATGCAGCCAACAGCCAGCACCAGCTGTCAGACAAGTGAGGGAGAAGACTCTGGGCCACCCAGCCTCCCCACTGAGCCACCAGAAGGCTGCAGCCACCTGAATGACCACAGCCAGGCTAGCAAGAGAACCACCTGGTTGACCCTTGCACAAACTGCCAGTCCACAGAATTATTAGCTTGTTAATGATTGTTAATTTAAAATTCTAAGATTGGAGAGTCATCTAAGAACGCTTACATGGCCCTAACACTAGACACTCTCTTGAATCCTGGGCCTGATTCTTTTGGGGCATAGCTTTTTCTAATACCTAACTTTTGTTTGTTTGCCTCGCTCCCTGCCTGTTCGTGTCTTTTTGAGGCATGGCTTTCAAGCTCTGTGTTTGACTCCTATTCACCGTAAAGCTGAAAACAAACCCAAGAGGTACTACTGTCATTCTCACTGCAGATCTCTTTGCCGGATGTCAAATAAATTCAACGTAATATACGCAAAAAAATCACCCTCTATGGCTGGGGTGGTATGTTGTGAAATACTCTAGAATTAAGTAGAAATAAATAGAGTTATTTATTATTATTTAAATATTACTGCATTCCATATGTCAATTTTTTTAAATTTAAGGACTATGTTCCTACATGAAAAGGACCCAGAGTTTTCTTTGTTGTGGCACATTATTGTTCAGTTTGATATTACAGTTTACTAGACTCAGAAAATCAGCAAGGTAATTTCCAACTTCTATGCTACGAAATAGTTTAAATAGCATAGAATTAACTACTCATTAATGATTTAATTGAACTTGCCCCCAAAATTATCTTTGCCTGGTGGCTTCATTCACCACAAATATTTTATTGACTTTTCAACTTATTTTCAGTTTATTCTTTGCCTTTTAGGCTATTCATTTTCTATATTTAACAGTGACATTTTCCATTTTTAAGCCTGTTAAAATACTGTAAATATTGATTTTTTTCATTTATACAGAGACTTAACAAAGAAAACCTAAAGCTACGATAATTCTCTTGTAATCTATTGCCTTAATGCTGACTAAAAGAATTTAAACAACATTAATATTCAAATGGTTTTAAACGGTGAAGAATTTGCCTGCAATGCAGGTGACCTGGATAATATTCAAATAACTTCATAGCTATTAAGAACTAATCAAGGTCTATGCCATGCCATTTTAAAATCTGCCAGAAGATGGAGCTCCGATATTAAATCATATAATCTTTGATAGCATGTACTTTTTTTGTTCCTTGAATAATCTCAATTTGCATGTTATAAAAAAACTATATCCTAAAGCAAAACTGAAAAACAAGATGACATTTTATAATAATTTTGGAAGTATACTATATAAGTAGAGATTAAAATGTAGTTTTTAGAAAAATAAATACCTACAAAAGAGTCACCTACATGTATAAAAGGAAAACAAATCACTATTCATTACATTTATATACTTGAAACAATTTAAGTATCTAGAAACAGAAAAGTTAAATAAATTACAGTACATTCATAGGAAAATGCTCAAGGAAAAAAGTAAAATACAAAACTAATTTTACTTGATTTTTATAAAAATTATACACATGCACAGAATAAGAACCTGGAAAGATACCTGGAAGGTAAAAATCACAGGTGGTTTTCATCATTTTTTTTGTCACCTCTTTTTATGTCCCAATTCTCTATAAGGACACTAATTGGCTTTCATAATTTAAAAAATTCCAGAAAAACATCTATTTCTGCTTTATTGACTATGCCAAAGCCTTTGACTGTGTGGATCACAATAAACTGTGGAAAATTCTGAAAGAGATGGGAATACCAGATCACCTGACCTGCCTCTTGAGAAATCTGTATGCAGGTCAGGAAGCAACAGTTAGAACTGGACATGGAACAACAGACTTGTTCCAAATAGGAAAAGGAGTACGTCAAGGCTGTATATTGTCACCCTGCTTATTTAACTTATATGCAGAGTACATCATGAGAAACGCTGGACTGGAAGAAATACAAGCTGGAATCAAGATTGCCGGGAGAAATATCAATCACCTCAGATATGCAGATAACACCCCCCTTATGGCAGAAACTGAAGAGGAACTCAAAAGCCTCTTGATGAAAGTGAAAGTGGAGAGTGAAAAAGTTGGCTTAAAGCTCAACATTCAGAAAACAAAGATCATGGCATCCGGTCCCATCACTTCATGGGAAATAGATGGGGAAACAGTGGAAACAGTGTCAGACTTTATTTTTCTGGGCTCCAAAATCACTGCAGATGGTGACTGCAGCCATGAAATTAAAAGACACTTATTCCTTGGAAGGAAAGTTATGACCAACCTAGATAGCATATTCAAAAGCAGAGACATTACTTTGCCAACAAAGGTCGGTCTAATCAAGGCTATGGTTTTTCCTGTGGTCATGTATGGATGTGAGAGTTGGACTGTGAAGAAGGCTGAGTGCCAAAAAATTGATGCTTTTGAACTGTGGTGTTGGAGAAGACTCTTAAGAGTCCCTTGGACTGCAAGGAGATCCAACCAGTCCATTCTGAAGGAGATCAGCCCTGGGATTTCTTTGGAAGGAATGATGCTAAAGCTGAAACTCCAGTACTTTGGCCACCTCATGCGAAGAGTTGACTCACTGGAAAAGACTCTGATGCTGGGAGGGATTGGGGGCAGGAGGAGAAGGGGACGGCAGAGGATGAGATGGCTGGATGGCATCACTGACTTGATGGACGTGAGTCTGGGGGAACTCCAGGAGTTGGTGATGGACAGGGAGGCCTGGCGTGCTGTGATTCATGGGGTCGCAAGGAGTCGGACACGACTGAGCAACTGAACTAATTTAAAAAATTATTTAGAAAGTTACTGGCATTCTTGTTAGAGTGGTATTTCATTAGTAATAAATAAATATCAGATTAATTAATGATATAGACAATGACGTTCTTACTTAAAATCCTTGAATATGTTTTTTCATGGCACTGTAAAAATTCAAGTCTTAACATCTCCCTATTTCCCCCTTAGTTTCACTTATCCAAAATGAGTAAGATCTACAGATCTAGTGTACAGCTTTGTGACTACAGTTAAGCATACTGTATTGTATACTTGAAATTTGCTAAGGTAGATCCTAAGTTTGCTCACCACAGACACAGAAAGTAACTATATAAGATGAGTATGTTAATTAACTTGATTGTGGTGATATTTCATAATGTATACATACATAAAAACATCAAGTATTACATCCTGAAAGTGAAAATTAAAGTGAAGGTCGCTCAGTCGTGTCCAACTCTTTGTGACCCATGGACTACACAGTCCATGGAATTCTCCAGGCCAGAATACTGGAGTGGATAGCCTTTCTCTTCTCCAGGGGATCTTCCTGACCCAGGGATTGAACCCAGGTCTCCCACATTGCAGATGGATTCTTTACCAGCTGAGCCACAAGGGAAGCCCAAATAAACATGATATTTACTTGTTGTTTATCCCTCAATAAAGTTAGGAAAAAAATCAAACTTCAAAAGGGAGAGAAAAAAAGAGATCAAAAGAAGGAACAGGGCATAAGAAAAGGTATAGACAGGGGAAACAATCTAAGTATCTGTCAATCGATGAATGAATAAAGAAAATGTGATACACACAGAAAGACACACACCCACAAAATAGATTATTCAGGCTTAGAAAGGGAAAGTCTGCCATTTGCTACAATACATGTGAAATCTGAGGCCATTATTTAAGTAAAGTAAGTCAGAAAGAGAAAGACAAATACTGTATGATCTCATATTCATATGGCATCTTAAAAAAAAAGAACTCATAGAAACAAAGAATAGATTGGTGGTTGCTAGTGGTGAGGGGGTGCAGGAAACATGTGAAGGTGGTCAAAGGTATCATTTCAGGTAAACTTCCAGTTATAAAATGAGTTCATTTTTAGGATATAATTTACTAGTGACTATAGTTAGTGGAGAAGGCAATGGCACCCCACTCCAGTACTGTTGCCCGGAAAATCCCATGGATGGAGGAGCCTGGTGGGCTGAAATCCATGGGGTCGCTAAGAGTCGGACACGAATGAGCGACTTCACTTTCACTTTCCACTTTCATGCATTGGAGAAGGAAATGGCAACCTACTCCAGTGTTCTTGCCTGGAGAATCCCATGGACGGAGAAGCCTAATAGGCTGCAGTCCATGGGGTCGCACAGAGTCAGACACGACTGAAGCGACGCAGCAGCAGCATAGTTAACAATACTGTGTTTTATATATTTGAAAGTTGCTAAAAGACCTTACTTACCTGTCTCCTGAGAAATCTGTATGCAGGTCAAGAAGCACAGTTAGAAATGGACATGGAACAACGGACTGGTTCAAAATTGGGAAAGGAGTACGTTAAGGTTGTATATTGTCACCCTGCTTATTTATATGCAGAGTACATCATGAGAAACACCAGGCTGGAAGAAGCACAAGCTGGAATTAAGATTACCAGGAGAAATATCAATAACCTCAGATATGCAGATGACATCACCTTATGACAGAAATCGAAGAGGAACTAAAGATCCTCTTGATGAAAGTGAAAAGGAGTGAAAATGTTGGCTTAAAACTCAACATTCAAAAAACGAAGATCATGGCATCTCGTCCCATCACTTCATGGCAAATAGATGGAAAAACAACGGAAACAGTAACAGACTTTATTTTCTAAGGTTCCAAAATCACTGCAGCTGATGACTGCAGCCATGAAATTAAAAGATGCTTGCTCCTTGGAAGAAAGGCTATGACAAACCTAGAGAGCATATTAAAAAGCAGAGACATTAGTGACAAAGATCCATCTAGTCAAAGACATGGTTTTTCCAGTAGTCATGCATGGATGTGAGAACTGGACCATAAAGAAAGTGCCAAGGAATTGATGCTTTTGAGCTGTGGTGTTGGAGAAGACTCATGAGAATCCCTTAGAGTGCAAGGAGATCAAACCAGTCAATCCTAAAGGAAATCAGTCCTGAATATTCATTGGAAGGACAATGCTGAAGCTGAAGCTCCAATACTTTGGCCACTTGATGCAAAGAACTGACTCATGGGAAAAGACCCTGATGCTGGGAAAGATTGAAGGCAGGAGGAGAAGGGGACGACAGAGGATAAGATGGTTGGATGGCATCACCAACTCAATGGACATGAGTTTGAGCAAATTCCGGGAGTTAGTGATGAACAGGGAAGTCTGGCATGCTGCAGTCCATGGGGTCGTGAAGAGTCAGACACAACTGAGGGACTGACTGAACTGAAAAGATCTTTAAAGTTCTCAACATACACACACACACACACACACACACACACACACAAAGTAACTATGTGAAGTAATGGATATAACTATATTGTGGGAATCATTTTGCAACACGTGTATCAAATCATTATGTTGCACACTTTAAATTTAAACAATGTTATATGTCAATTCTACCTCAATAAAGCTGGGGGAAAATAAATTTAAAAGAAAAGGGACAAACATTCTTTACTGTAACCAGAGGTTCACTAATGGAAAGATTACTGAACTTCTTTCCTCCTTTAGTGCAGTTCACTTGTTCCTGGAACAAGTGAGTAGGTTTATAGGTACACCTATAAACTTAATGCTTTAATGCTTTAAGCTTTAATGATGAGAGGAGATTCTCCAGGTTCCTAAGGGTAGGGGAAGGAGCTCTGTAACCTGGGCTCCCAGTGCAGTAATTGGCTTCAGAGAGTACCCTAGAACCTTCAGATGAAGAATCCGTGTAGCCTTTCAGCAGCTGATCAAGCTGGATTGAAAAGATCAAGATCAGGTATTGCTCAGTGGTACAGTATTTGACGGCAGGTCAAGATGACTGAGGATATTTTTATCACTGATACTTTTGTTAAAAGGCATGTCATTATTCACAAGGCTTTGGTCAGAAGTCACTGCACTGATATTTTATCCTCTGCCACTCTGATGCATACACTCCGATTTCTTTTGAGAGCAGGGATATGCAGATGTCCTGGGGACTGCTCTCTGAGTTGGCAGGGGAAAATATAAGGACATCACAGGTCACACACTAGTTCTCAGAAAAGATGAAAAGCCTGAAAGGATGAGAAAGCACAAGGACAATCTACTCCACGAGGCAACTTTTAGTGGGCAGGCAGTCACAGTCATCAACATGTTGTTTCTAGTTTATATTCTTAGTCACTTTTTTGGAAGTATAATTGATGTGGAATAAAACTCATCCATTTTAAAAGGTATATTTGATAAGTTTTGACAGATGTATACAGCTGCATAATCACCACCACGCATTATCACTTTATTGAACATGTCCATCATTCCTGAAGTTTCCTCCTGACACTTGACAGTCAGCCCCCTTTCCCTGTACTTCACACTTCAGATGGGTACAGTGCCCGTATGTCTGAAATAGGAAGTTGTGACTCGTGATTGACAGCTACAAAGACACTCATGGGAATAATATGGGAATGATAACTTAAGACTGCCCCCAAAATGCTGGGACACCCATTTCCATTCAAATGGAGATTAAGTAATTTCAAGTTTTAGAAAAATAGAGACAAAGGATACAGCAGAAGACAGTGAAAAATTGGACAATATAGAGATAGAAGCAGAGATGAAATATTAATTAAAAAAAGATGGAAGGACTCCCTGGTGGTCCAGTGGCTAAGACTCCACACTCCCAATGCAGGGGACCTGGGTTTGATCTCTGGTCAGGGAACCAGAGCCTGCATGCCACAACTAAGAGATTTCATGCTGCAACTAAGACCTGGCACAGCGAAAATACACAAATAAAAAAAAAATTTTTTAAGAGAGATTGGAAAGGGTGGTGGTAAGAACAAGAGAAGAGTTGATCAAAACATAAGTACGTATTTTTAATTATTTCTACACTTTTCCAAAATAATCCATATATTGAAGTGGGTAAGGGAGTAACCACTGAAAATAGAATGAAAAACTCTAGTAGGGGTTAAAAGGCAGAGAAATGGAGGGGGGATCCAGCTCATTGAAATAATGGAGAAATGCTGGAACCCCCCTCCATTGCTCCATTGTTCTCATTGAAATCCTGAGCAAGTCTATTTCCCATGCACATCTATCCAGGCTATGCTTTGAAATAGTCACCATTTACCTCACAGTCCCAAAGCCAGTAGTCCTCATTCTGTTGTGTACATGTCTGTCCCTGGAAAACTCTCAAACACCAGGGGTTTAATCAGCACCCTTGAGAGGGCAGATCTGCCCCCACTGTGTTGACTGCACACTCCAGGGACCTTCAGCAGGTGGAGGGAACTGTGTGAGTGTGAAAGTCTGGACCCTGGGCTCCTGCAGCCTCCAGAGGCAAAGGAGCTCCTTCTTCAGCACCTGCATGACTCAAACTGTGCCTCCTACCTCCCACCTCTCATTCAGAGCAAACAGCGGGTTGCTTCACCTACTCAGCTCTGCCTTCGTCTGGGAGGGGGCAACATAAATATATGCCTGCTCAGGCCTTCACTGGTGGTCCAGGAGCTGAGATTCGAAGCTCTCAATGCAGGGGGCCCAGGTTCGATCCCTGGTCAGGGAACTAGATCCCTCACACAGTAACTACAGATCCCACATGCCACACTTAAGACCTGGCATAGCCAAATAAATAAATATTTTAAAATAACAGTAAATAAGTAAATATATGCCTGCTCGATTGAAGCAGAAATTAATTTTGCAAGCTGACCAATGCTTGTCCCCTTGCCTGTAAAGGCTTTGCAGGACAGGAGTGTCCCTCGGCAGGCTGAATGACTCCTCACTTCTCTTGATGCTATTCTCCCCACTTGGCCATCTCACTTCTCTCACTTTGGGATGCAATTTCTAGGCTGCACTAGCTCCCAGGTGCAGTGTTTCCCCACCACACTTTCCTTGCCCTGCACTTCCCTGTTTTCATTCATCAGCCAGACCCACATCCCATTCCTGGCCCAGCTCTTAAGCTAGAAAATCAGGCATCTCATGGATGCTAAGGTGTTCTTGGTTGAAGTAGTGGATTTTCCTACCAGGTAACATGTTTGCATTTGAACGAGGGCTCTTTTGAGGGCCTTTAAGATTCTCTTAAAGCAGTAGTTCTCCACCAGGGTGACTGTCCTGCCGGGGGATATTTAACAAATGTGTGGAGAAATGATTGTTCACGACTGCGATATGGGGAGTTGCTGTTGCATCCAGCAGGTAGAGGACAAGAGTACTGCTAAACGCCCCCAGAGTGCACAGAACAGCCTCCACGACAAAGAAGGATCAGGCCCTGACCATCCATTGTGAAGAGACGGCGAAACCCTGCCTTGAAGAAATGGCTCCACCAGAGGAGACTCTGTCAGGTAGGCAAAAGGAAGTATTTTGAGGCAGTCCAGGTTTGTGGTATTCTTCAGCTCATACTGATCTATGCCTATTGTGCATGCTAAGTCACTTCAGTCATGTCTGATTCTTTGTGATCCTATGGATGGTAGCCCGCCAGGCTCCTCTGTCCATGGGGATTCTCCAGGCAAGAATACTTGAGTGGGGGTGTGGTCCTAAGATGGCGGAGGAATAGGATGGGGAGACCACTTTCTCCCCCACAAATTCATTGAAAGATCATTTAAACACTGAGAAAACACCACAAAACAACTTCTGAATGCTGGCGGAGGACACCAGGTACCCAGAAAGGCAGCCCATTGTCTTCAAAAGGAGATAGGACAAAATATAAATGATAAAAAGAGAGACAAACGAGTTAGGGACAGAATTCCATCCAGGGGAGGGAGTCGTAAAAGAGGAGAGGTTTCCAAACACCAGGAAACCCTCTCACTGGCAGATCTGTGGGGAGTTTTGGAATCTCAGAGGGCAACATAACCAGGAGAAATAAATAAATAAATAAAACCCACAGATTATGCACCTAACTGCAACTCCCAGTGGAGAAGTAGCCCAGACGCTCGCATCTAACACCAGCAAGAGGGGGCTGAACAGGGAGGCACGGGCTGCATTGCTTAGGGTAAGAACCAGGCATGAATGCCCTGAGGGCAATCTGAGGGAGCTAACGTGAGACAGCAACCCAAACCATGGGATAGCAGAGAAAGAAAAAAAAAAAAAGAGAGAGACGAGAGAGAGAACTTTCCCATGAAAAGCTCTAACCTAAGGCACTGCCAGGCCGCTCACAGAACAAAGGACTGAGCAAATACCAGAGGAGAGCTAGACGGCTGCGGCCCAGCCCATCCTCTCCTGGCGGCAGGGAGGCAGGTGGGCGACAGCGAGAGCCAGAAAGCAAGGGACAAACTCGGCCCCAGAGACAGCATCATCTACCAAACCGCAAGCAGGCTCCCAGTTGCTAACCAAGTCTTCCTGGGATCCTAGACGGTTGACATCTGCCAGGAAGGTCGCAGCCAGAGATCAGCTCCCCAGAGGAGACACATGGCACACCTGAGCCGGTGCTCCCACTGCACACCCAGGAAACCAAGTGGCTGGGACAGGGGAGGTGATAAGACACACTGCCCCACCTGGGGAGTGTGCATTCACCAAGCACTTGGTCGCCTGAGCTGCTCCAAACTGGGAAGGGCACAAAATGCAGGCCCAACCGATTCTGTGCCTTTGTAGAGTACATGAGAACCTGAACCTGAGCAGCTTAGACCTGGGAAGTGCATGCAACCCAGGGCCCGATTTAGACAGTTCCCCTGCAGAGCAACCTGGAGCCTGAGCAGTGTAGACCAGGAAAGCACACATGGCATGAGCAGGGGCAAACCCAGTGTGGCCAAGACACTGCAAGCACTCCCCACACATGCCAGTGATATTTGTTTGCAGTGTTCCTCCCTCCCCGCAGCACAACTGAACAAGTGAGCCTAAATAAATGACCACCTTCGCCCCCTTGTGTCAAGGTGGAAGTTAGATACTGAAGAGACCTGCAAACAGAGGAAGTCAAAATAAACAAAGATGAGGGAACAGCTTTGGAAGTGACAGGTGCAACAGAAAACCCTGTAGTTAGCACTGGCTACATTGGAAGGTATCTATAGATCTTGAGAAGAAGTATAAGCTGGAATGAGGAACTATCTGAAACTGAACGGACTTCACACTGCCCTCAACAGCTCCAGAGAAATTCCTAGATATATTTTACTATTATCATCTTTTTCTTTTTTTAAGTTCTCTATTACTCCTTTAATTTTCATTTTTAAAACCTATTACCTTGCAAAAAAAGACTCTATTTTTAAAGCAAATTTCATATATTCTTTTACAACTTTTGTGATTTTGTTTTGTTTTTTTAATATTGTATTTTTTAGAGTCTAACCTCTACTCTAGACTTTTAATCTTTGCTTTTTGGTATTTGTTATCAATTCTGTACCTTTAAGAATCCAATCTTCAATACCCATTTTTACTTAGGAGTGTGATTACTGGCTTGACTGCTCTCTCCCCTTTTGACTCTCCTTTTTCTCCCCCAGGTCACCTCTATCTCTTCCCTCCCCCTTCTCTTCTCTACTTAACTCTGTGAATCTCTTTGGGTATTCCAGGCTGTGGAGAACACTTAGGGAACTGATCACAGGCTAGATTGGTCTCTCTACTTTGATTCCCCCTCTTCTCCTCCTGGTCACCTCTATCTCCCACCTCCCTCTTCTCTTTTCCATGTAACTCTGTGAACCTCTCTGGGTGTCCCCCACTGTGGAGAATCTTTTCACCATTAACCTAGATGTTTTATCATCAGTGCTGTATGGATGGAGAAGTCTTGAGGCTACTGTAAGAATATGACTGAAAGCCAGAGGCAGGAGACTTAAATCCAAAACTTGAGACCACCATAAAACTCCTGACTACAGGGAACATTAATCAACAAGACCTCACCCAAAAGCCTCTGTACCTACACTGAAACCAAGCTCCACCCAAGAGCCAACAAGTTTCAGAGCAAGACATACCAAGCTAATTCTCCAACAACACAGGAACATAATCCTGAGCACAAAAATACAGGCAGCCAAAAGTCGCACCAAATCCATAGACACCTTAAAACTCACTACTGGACACTTCATTACACTCCAGAGAGAAGAGATCGAGCTCCACCCAACAGAACATTGATGCAAGCTTCCCTGACCAGGAAACCTTGACAAGCCACTCGTCCAACCCCACCCACAGGGAGGAACCTCCACAATAAAGAGGAACCACAAACTTCCAGCATACAGAAAGACCACCCCAAACACAGCAACCTAAACAAGATGAAAAGGCAGAGAAATACTCAGCAGGTAAAGGAACATGATAAAAGCCCACCAAACCAAACAAAAGAGGAGGAGATAGGGAGTCTATCTGAAAAAGAATTCAGAATAATGATAGTAAAAATGACCCAAAGTCTTGAAAACAAAATGGAGTTACAGATAAATAGTCTGGAGACAAGGATTGAGAAGATGCAAGAAAAGTTTAACAAGGACTTAGAAGAAATTTTAAAAAATAAGAGTCAATCAATAATGAATAATGCAATGCTGCTGCTGCTAAGTCGCTTCAGTCATGTCCAACTCTGTGTGACCCCATAGACGGCAGCCCACCAGGCTCCCCTGTCCCTGGGATTCTCCAGGCAAGAACACTGGAGTGGGTTGCCATTTCCTTCTCCAATGCATGAAAGTGAAAAGTGAAAGGGAAGTCGCTCAGTCGTGTCCGACTCTTAGCGACCCCATGGACTGCAGCCTACCAGGCTCCTCCGTCCATGGGATTTTCCAGGCAAGAGTACTGGAGTGGGGTGCATTGCCTTCTCCGAATGCAATAACTGAGATCAAAAGCACTCTGGAGGAAACCAACAGTAGAATAACATAGGCAGAAGACAGGATAAGTGACGTGGAAGATAGAATGGTGGAAATAAATAAAGCAGAGAGGAAAAAAAAAAAGAATCAAAAGAAATGAGGACCACCTCAGAGACCTCTTGGACAATGTTGAACACCACAACATTCGAATCATAGGAGTCCCAGAAGAAGAAGACAAAAAGAAAGACCATGAGAAAATACTTGAGGAGATTAATAGTTGAAAACTTCCCTAGAATGGGGAAGGAAATAGCCACCCAAGTCCAAGAAACCCAGAGAGTCCCAAACAGGATAAACCCAAGGTGAAACACCCCGAGACACATATTAATCAAATTAACAAAGATCAAACACAAAGAACAAATATTAAAAGCAGCAAGGGAAAAACACAAATAACTCACAAGGGGATCCCCATAAGGATAATGGCTGATCTTTCAATAGAAACTCTTCAGATCAGAAGGGAAGCAGGACATACTCAAAGTGATGAAAGAGAAAAACCTACCACCCAGATTACTGTACCCAGCAAGGATCTCATTCAAATATGAAGGAGAAATCAAAAGCTTTACAGACAAGGAAAAGCTCAGAGAATTCAGCACCACCAAACCAGCTCTTCAACAAATGCTAAAGGAACTTCTCTAGACAGGAAACACAGAAAAGGTTTATAAACTCGAACCCAAAAGAACAAAGTGAATGGCAACGGGATCATACTTATCAATAATTACCTTAAATGTAAATGGGTTGAATGCCTCAACCAAAAGACAAAGACTGGCTGAATGGATACAAAAACAAGACCCTTATATAGGCTGTCTACAAGAGACCCACCTCGAAACAAGGGACACAAACAGACTGAAAGTGAAGGGCTGGAAAAAGATATTCCATGCAGACAGAGACCAAAATAAAGCAGGAGTAGCAATACTCATATCAGATAAAATAGACTTTAAAACAAAGGCTGTGAAAAGAGACAAAGAAGGACACTACACAATGATCAAAGGATCAATCCACAAAGAAGATATAACAATATTTATATAGGCACCCAACACAGGAGCACCGCAATATACAAGGCAAATGCTAACAAGTATGAAAGGGGAAATTAACAGTAACACAATAATAGTGGTAGACTTTAATACCCCACTCACACCTGTGGATAGATCAACTAAACAGAAAATTAGCATGGAAACACAAACTTTAAATAACACAATGGACCAGTTAGACCTAATTGATATCTATAGAACATTTTACCCTAAAACAATGAATTTCACCTTTTTCTCAAGTGTACATGGAACCTTCTCCAGGATAGATCACATCCTGGGCCATAAATATACCCTTGGTAAATTCAAAAAAATTGAAGTCATCTCAAGCATCTTTTCTGATCACAGTGCGGTAAGATTAGATGTCAACTACAGGAAAAAAAACTATTAAAAATACAAACATACGGAGGCTAAACAACACGCTTCTGAATAACCAACAAATCACAGAAGAAATCAAAAAATAAATCAAAATTTGCATATAAACGAATGAAAATGAAAACACAACAACCCAAAACCTATGGGACTCAGTAAAAGCAGTGTTAAGGGGAAGGTTCATAGCAATACAAGCTTACCTCAAGAAATAGGAGAAAATCAAAGAAATAACCTAACTCTACACCTAAAGCAACTAGAAGAAGAAGAAATGAAGCACCCCAGGGTTAGAAGAAGGAAAGAAATCTTAAAAATTAGGGCAGAAATAAATGCAAAAGAAACAAAGGAGACCATAGCCAAAATCAAAAAAGCTAAAAGCTGGTTCTTTGAGAAGATAAATAAAATAGACAAACCATTAGCCAGAAAAAAAGGGAGAAGAATCAAATCAACAAAATTAGAAATGAAAATGGAGAAATCACAACAGACAACACAGAAATACAAAGGCTCATAAGAGGCTACTATCAGCAACTATATGTCAATAAATTGGACAACTTGGAAGAAATGGACAAATTCTTAGACAATTATAACTTTCCAAAACTGAACCAGGAAGAAATAGAAAATCTTAACAGACCCATCACAAGCATGGAAATCAAAACTGTAATCCAACAAACAAAAGCCCAGGACCAAATGGCTTCACAGCTGAATTCTACCAAAAATTTAGAGACAAGCTAACACCTATCCTACTCAAACTCTTCCAGAAAATTGCAGAGGAAGGTAAACTTCCAAATTCATTCTATGAGGCCACCATCACCCTACTACCAAAATCAGACAAAGATGCCACAAAAAAAGAAAACTATAGGCCAATATCACTGATGAACATAGATGCAAAAATGCTTAACAAAATTCTAACAAACAGAATCCAACAACATATTAAAAAGATCATATACCATGACCAAGTGGGCTTTATCCCAGGGATGCAAGGATTCCTCAGTATTTGCAAATCAATCCATGTGATACACCACATTAAGAAATTGAAAGATAAAAACCATATGATAATCTCAATATATGCAGAGAAAGCCTTTGACAAAATTCAACATCCATTTATGATTAAAAAAAAAAAAAAAACCCTCCAGAAAGCAGGCATAGAAGGAACATACCTCAACATAATAAAAGCCATCTATGATAAACCCACAGCAAACATTATCCTCAATGGTGAAAAATTGAAAGCATTTCCTCTAAAGTCAGGAACAAGACAAGGATGCCTACTCTCACCACTACTATTCAACATAGTTTTGGAAGTTTTAGCTACAGCAATCAGAGAAGAAAAAGAAATAAAAGGAGTCCAGATTGGAAAAGAAGAAGTAAAACTCTCACTGTTTGCAGATGACATAATCCTTTACATAGAAAACCCTAAAGACTCCACCAGAAAATTACTAGAGCTAATCAATAAATATAGTAAATTGCAGGATATAAAATTAACACACAGAAATCCCTTGCATTCCTATACACTAACAATGAGAAAACAGAAAGAGAAATTAAGGAAACATTCCATTCACCATTGCAACAAAAAGAATAAAATACTTAGGAATAAATCTACCTAAAGAAACAAAAGACCTATATATAGGACTTCCTTGCTGGCTCAGACAGTAAAGCATCTGCCTATAGTGCAGGAGCTCCAGGTTCAATCCCTGGGTCAGGAAGATTTCCTGCAGAAGGAAATGGCAATCCACTCCAGTATTCTTGCCTGGAAAATCCCACGGACAGAGGAACCTGGTAGGCTACAGTCCATGGGGTCACAAAGAGTCATACATGACTGAGCGACTTCTCTCATTCACTCACTCATATATAGAAAACTATAAAACAGTGATGAAAGAAATCAAAGATGACACAAATAGATGGAGAAATATACCATGTTCATGGATTGGAAGAATCAATATAGTGAAAATGAGTATACTACCCAAAGCAATCTATAGATTCAATGCAATCCCTATCAAGCTACCAACGGTATTTTTCAATGAACTAGAACAAATAATTTCACAGTTTGTAGGGAAATACAAAAAACCTCGAATAGCTAAAGCAATCTTGAGAAAGAAGAATGGAACTGGAGGAATCAACCTATCTGATTTCAGGCTATACTACAAAGCAACAGTCATCAAGACAGTATGGTACTGGCACCAAGACAGAAACATAGATTAATGGAACAAAAGAGAAAGCCCAGTGATAAATCCACGCACCTATGGACACCTTATCTTTGACAAAGGAGCCAAGAATATACAATGGAGAAAAGATAATCTCTTTAACAAGTGGTGCTGGGAAAACTGGTCAACCACTTGTAAAAGAATGAAACTAGAACACTTCTAACACCATACACAAAAATAAACTCAAAATGAATTAAAGATCTAAACATAAGACCAGAAACTATAAAATTCCTAGAGGAAAACATAGGCAAAACACTCTCTGATGTAAATCATAGCAGGATCCTCTATGACCCACCTCCCAGAGTAGTGGAAATAAAAGCAAAAATAAACAAATGGGACCTAATTAAACTTAAAATCTTTGGCACAACGAATGAAAATATAACCAAGGTAAAAAGACAGCCTTCAGAATGGGAGAAAATAATAGCAAATGAAGCAACTGACAAACAACTAATCTCAAAAATATGCAAGCAACTCCTGCAGCTCAACTCCAGAAAAATAAATGACCCAATCAACAAATGCGCCAAAGAACTAAACAGATATTTCTCCAGTGAAGACATACAGATGGCTAACAAACACATGAAAAGATGCTCAACATCACTCATTATCAGAGAAATGCAAATCAAAACCCCAATGAGGTACCATCTCACACCAGTCAGAATGGCTGCTATCAAAAAGTCTACAAACAATAAATGCTGGAGAGGTTGTGGAGAAAAGGGAACCCTCTTACACTGTTGGTGGGAATGCAAACTAATACAGCCACTATGGAGAACAGTGTGGAGATTCCTTTAAAAACTGGAAATAGAACTGCCATATGACCCAGCAATCCCACTGCTGGGCATACACACCGAGGAAACCAGAATTGAAAGAGATACATGTATCCCAATGTTTATCGCAGCACTGTTTACAATAGCCAGGACATGGAAGCAACCTAGATGCCCATCAGCAGGCGAATGGATAAGAAAGCTGTGGTACATATTCACAATGGAATATTGCTCAGCTATTAAAAAGAATGCATTTGTAACGGTTATAATGAGGTAGATGAAACTGGACCCTATTATACAGAGTGAAGTAAATCAGAAAGAAAAAAACCAATACAGTATTTTGATGTATATATATGGAATTTAGAAAGATGGTAACAATGGCCCCATATGCTAGTCAGCAAAAGAGACGCAGATGTAAAGAACAGACTTTTGGACTCTGTGGGAGAAGGTGAGGGCGGGATCATTTGAGAAAATAGCATTGAAAAACGTATATTATCATATGTGAAATAGATCACCAGTCAAGTTCGATGCATGAAACAGGGTGCTGAGGACTGGTGCACTGGGATGACCCTGAGGGATGATATCGGGAGGGTGGTAGGAGGGAGGGTCAGAATGGGGAACACATGTACACCCTTGGCTGATTCATGTGAATGTATGGCAAAATCCACCACAATATTGTCAAGTAATTAGCTGCCAATTAAAATAAAATTTTTTAAAAAAAGAATACTGGAGTGGGTTGCCATGCCCTTCTCCAGGGGCTCTTCCCAACCCAGGGATCAAACCCACATCTCCTAAGTCTCCTGCATTGGCAGGCAGGTTCTCTTATCACTAGCGCCACCTGGGAAGCCCAGGCATATTATAACTCTTGGCAAAAAGGGAGCAGTCTAGAATCTGCCATTAATACTCTTCAGAATGAAAAAGTAGCCTTTGAATTACCTGAAGGCAAACCTCCCAGTCCCACCCTCTCACCGAATGCAAGAGTCTCCCCAGAATTTAACAGTGTCACAACACAGCTGCTTCTAAAAACCCTTCTCAGAAACACACAGCTACACAAACTCACGTCCAGCTGACATTTGGACACAGGATAGACACCAGCCTCTTGTTCCAGTCCATTCATCAGGCTCTTATTCTGAGTTGCTGTTTTTTCTGAGCATGTGATTCAATTCACATTAAACCCGTCTGTGTCACGGGGGGATACGGTGATGCATTTCCACTCGACAAACAGAAAAAGCATAATACTCCACTATCCTTAATAGATTTGGCCCTAAAACTGGAAAACAGTATATTTTGCAAATGTATTCACACTAAAACCAAAAACCATTATTTTTTGACCCAGACCTGATGAGGCACATTTACACTTCAAACCTGTGGTGAAAACCCCAGCAGAACCATTTGATGTTTACATGAAAATGGACTTCAAAGACTACACTGTGTTCCTGTCCATTCTACAGGCGCAGCTTTCCAGCAGAACGTGATTATATCTCTGATTACCTGCATCTATTGTCATGGCAGTTTCACCTAAAGCTTTTGTAGAATTTAATAATTGCCTTTTGTTGAACAGGATAATAGTGCAGAGGGTTCGCAGCACATGTGAAACAACCGGGCATAATACCCGCAAATAAGTGGCCAGGGTAATCGAAAAACAGATGAAATCCACTGGACTTTTGTGATGAAATAAACTCTGAATAGAAGAATAAAATATCATCAATGGCTGGATGTGTATTGTTACTTTGAAGCTTTTCCCAGCTACTACCACTATCAAATCAGAATGAGTGGAAGCTAACACCCACTACTTTAAATAATTATTGGATGATTTTTTTCTCATTATTTGTCATTCAGATTGTTCTGAACACCACCCCACTTAGTGTTATAATTAGTTCTCTGATAAACCTTTTGCAAAATAAATGGTTCTGCTTTTGTAGTAACAGAGGTATAAGACTTGGGTAGGTAAGGCAGGGAAAACAATATGGTCTCCACTTCACGTGCCAGGAAATGAAGCTGTGTTTTAATACTGATCATAGACTCAGTAAATCATGTTTCTCAAGTTTGCTTGGAAATTATGAAATTCATCATATATACATGCACAGAACATTATCACCAGAAATGTTTACTACCATTTTAGATTTAGATTCCCATTAAGGATTTGATTATAAATATTAATATCACAAAAGTTAATTGAGATAAGCACATACACAAGCAAATAAACATACCTCCTCGTGGCCATAATGAATAGATTGATTCTTGAGAAAACTACTTCTGAAGGAGGGATAGGGAAGAAAATTAAGTCACCAGTTACCAACGTTACTGGATAAAATATTAACACTAGGAGAGCCTCTATAAACTATATTGTACCAACTCATTCAACCTAAACCCCAGAGAGATTAAGCAATTTTCTTAAGATCACACAGCTAGTGAGGAGCAGAAATTTGTTTCCAAACAGTTAGGGACAGTTGTTGTTGTTCAGTTGCTAAGTCGTGTCCAACTCTTTGTGACCCCATGGACTACAGTACACTAGGCTTCCCTGTCCTTCACTGTCTCCCAGAGTTTGCTCAAAATTAGGGATAATTTGAACTTTTAGCAAGTTGGTGTTAAAGAACTCTGAAGAACGCTTCAAGGATAGAGATCACAAAGACATACAAGACAAACTCAAATTTATCAGTTCTTCATTTCCTGAGTGTTTCACATTCTTTTCAGATATTGAAACCCCATTCATCCTATCTTCTATTTTGATCATGTCATTTGATGACATAAGAGATAATGGGTTATCTTCTTAACTTTCAAAGGCTCCTTCCATCTGGCCTTGACATGGTCCCTCTCACTTATCATCACTACTCCACCCAGTGAAATCATATTTTGAAACGAGTACCTCTGTTATTCCAATATCACTGCACAGAATGCTTGGCCCTCTGCCCTCTGCCTTTCTCAAAGACAGATGCCAAGGCATGCTCTTACCCTGTCCATCTCCCCCGTCCCTTCCACAGAGGATGGCACTAGTTCTCCACAGCACTCTCCCCACTGAAACCACTCACCCCAGAATGTGTCTCAACAAAGACTTCCATGTTGCCAAACTGGTAGAAGTCAATTTGTCATTCCTTGTTGGGTTCTCTGGGCTTCAATGTCCAGCCAACTCAAGTCTCCTGCACCCAATTCAGTTTCTCTAAATACCTGAACCCATGAAACTCTCTCCTTCCTCTGAATTTTTGTTGTGTACAACTCTTATTTTACACTTAATTACTCCCTATCTTCTTGCTCATAACATTCATGAAAACAAGAATCACTTAATTTCATTTTTCAGTAATTAGAATGTTACATGCACATGATAACAACTCAATAAAAACTACACCATCAGCAGTATGTGATGCATGATGTGTGTGCATTTGTGTATTCTGAATATTAAAATAACTGTCTAGACTGGTTAATACTGAGGTAGAATGCCAGTTAGAAAAAAAGTTAGTTTATCTGCTATTAGAAATAAAGGAAGATTATCTTCTATTAATTATACATGCATGATAGCCATGTACCTTATTTTCTCTATCCTTAGTGACCATATAATTAGTATGGTTTTCAAGTATAAAAGTTAGGTGGACATAGGTAACTTTCTGGACACCACTATAATTTTATTAACAGTTCGCAAGTCCCTATTTCTACCTCATAAAAGAACACATACTGGCCAATTCAAAATAGCCCAAACTCTTCCCACCAAAACTCGACCTCTAAAATTTTTGCCACTCCCACCCAGGCCCCGGGTCCTGCTCCCTCTTTTCTCCTTGCTGGGTAGTGGAGTGGCTTCCATGACATCAGCAAATGGGGGCTTGAGGGAATGATACCCAGTTCCATGCCAACCAGTTTTACTGGCCCTCCACTGATTGTCTTAATTAGATTTGGGCCACAGCATCTTTGTTTGGTGCCTCTTTGTTAGCGCCCTCCATCCTGACATGAACCTTCAGGCTCCCGTCCACACAGCCTTCATCCAATTCCTTCCAACCACACAGCTCCCACTAGTGGCTGAGTATCAGTTCTCTCAGCCACTACCAGAGCAGTCCTGGGGCAGAGGGAGAGAGCAGATCGCTCAGCTGCTTTCCACACACACTAGTATTTGACAGACTGGAATTTGAGGTCCTCTGGCCCATTTGTCTATACAGGGATCCAGCTATTACTACTCTTTTCTCTCTTATTTTCCATTCTCTTGTCTATTTCCTTTATCAGAAGACATGTCAACTTCATCATCCAAGCTGCCTAGAGAAATTCTTATATCTATATAATATTTTTAACTGATAAGAATTCTTTCTTATCCTCTGAATCTTCGTTTTTTCCCAAAGCACATGAATTTTACCTTTTTATTTTATACTGGAATGTAGTTGATTAACAATATTGTGTTAGTTTCAGGTATATAGCAAAGTGATTCATATATATATATACACGTATATATATATACATACATGTACTATTCTTTTTCAAATTCTTTTCCCACTTAAGTTATTACAGAGTTTGAGCATAGTTCCTTGTGCTATATAGTAGGTTCTTGTTGGTTATCTGTTTTAAATAGAGCAGTGTGTACATGGCAATCTTAGACTCCCAATTTTTCCCTTCCCCTACCCTTCCCACTTGGTAACCAACCATAAGTTCATTCTCTAAGTTGGTGAGCTTTTTCCATTTTGTAAATAAGTTCATTTGGATTATGTTTTTGCAAATCTTCCTTTTTTTAAATTGCACTTTGTTCTTGTTTCAGTGACAAAATATCATCTGAGAATATTAATTATACTTTGTCTTTTAGTTTTCTTCTTTCCCTTGCACTATCTATTTATCCTCAGTTTCCTTTTTCTTTTTTATGTTTGGTCAGTGTCAAACATGTTAGAGGCATTCTTCAAATGACTCTGATTCTTGGATGTCCATATTTAAGAGAGAGATACAGCACTTTAAAACTAAATTAAAAGCCCATGTCTGGAGAGAAGCCTCATTGAAATTTCTGGATATTCCACAGGAGGTCCTCAATATATTATGGATATCCCCTCTGTCTTTGTCCTCGTAGTTTGTGCCCTTTTATTCATTAATGTCATGAATGTAGGGAGAAAAATTGTCAGCGGTATAGTATGCACGTAAATTTAGGTGTTCAGTCAATCAGATTTTCCCTGGCTTGTGTTAATATAAAACTAAATGTACACTAGCTTAATGATTGCCAAGCAGACAAAATCAACAAATCTACATTTGTTTCCTAAACAAAATTTAATTTAGCTAATGTCATGAATATATGTAAAATTTATTTTGTGTTAATGCCTCCGATGATCATAAAACTTAAGTCATCTTCCTAAAATTTTATAATTACTTTTAACTGATTTTCTGCCATCTGGAAATCCACAGTGTAGTACCCAATCATTGTAAAGGTTAATCATCCTTTTCATTTTCACTTTATAAGCCATCCTGTAACACCATGCCTCAGAGCTTCATAACAGTTTCAGGTGTGAAGTGTCTCTGTTCAGTTTCTTTCTCACTCAATATTCGTATCAAGCCTCTGAATTTTCCTTTGACACTGGCAATATCCTGGGTAGTCAAATAACATTCCCCATGACTGAGGGTTCCTCTTGTTCCTCCACCCTCCAAGCTGTGGAATCAGAGTTCTCATCCTTTGATATCTAACATCTATTCACAATACAACCCCTTCCATTCATAAGAAACTAAAAAAAAAAAGTTTCCCCACTCACTGAAGAAATTAATCTCTTTTGAGCCCAATAGCTTTTGCTAAATTTGAAGATTAAATTTTCAGAATTCTAAACACCTTTTCTCTCTCAAGGACCTGACTCTTGCAAAGCAATAGTACACTGCCTTTCCATCTATTATTTCTGCTGTGGGCATTTAAATGCTTTTTTGGAACTCAGACAGAGCTAAAAAAATACTATTTAGTTTTGGGTTGAATCCACCCTCCATCTAGGACAACAAATGCTACTTTAACGGCAGGTGTAAAGTCTCTTTGTCCATGAAAACAAGAAAAAAAGGAAAACCAGAGTTAAAATTGTCAAACTGTATTCCATTAAAAATAAATGTAATTGAAAGGTTGTAAATCAATCATATATAAAACTAGAAGGAAGACTAAAAGACAAAATTAGTAAAATCATCTATATCTACAACAAGCAGTCAAGGCGTACGTACAAAACAAAAAGATATAAAATATGATGTCAAAACAGTAAACATGGGGACAAGAGGGTAAAAACACAGAGGTGTAAATGCAGGTGAACTTAAGAGATCAGCAACTTAAAATAATCGAGCATATAGACTGCTATATATAAACCTCATGGTAACTACCAACCAGAAATCTATAATAGATACACACACTCAAAAAAAGACCAAAAAAATTTCGAACACAGCACTAAAGATAGTCATCAAATCACAGGGGAAGAGAGCAAAAGAAAAATGAAAGAATAAAAAGCGTCTACAAAAATAACCAGAAAACAATTAATAAAATGGCAATAAGTATATACCTATCAATAACTATTTTAAATGTAAATGGACTAAATGTGCCAACCAAAAGACATACAGTGGCTGAATGGAAACAGAAAAACAAGATCAATATACATGCTGCCTACAACAAACTCACTCCAGATCTGAAGATACACAGAGAGACTCAAAGTAAGGGGATGGAAAAAAAGGATCCCACGCAAATGGAAATGAAAAGACAGCTGGGGTAGCAATATGATATCAGACAAAATAGACTTTAAAACAAAAACTGTAACAAAGAAGGGCATTACAGAATGATTAAGGGATAAATCCAAGAAGAAGATATAACAACAGTAAATATATATGCATGCAACAGAGGAGCACCTAAATACATAAAGCACCTTCTCTCTGGTGATTTCTTCCCATGAAGAAGCACTTGAGTTGGAATTCTCAAGGTCACACAATGAAATGTTAAAATACCAAGACTTACAAACACATTTTTATACCAACTGAACGACAATGGAACTGGCTAAGATTTTTCACCAACGGTAGCATTTAGTTCCATGATGGGGAAGATCCAACCTAGTGCAAGTTCAGCTCAATAGAATAAGTACATGATGAAAAACAGCACTGGGTAAAATTGAAGATGCAAAAATTTCCTACTTAGCCTCAAAATAGAAACTCTGTGATAAAATCTTCATCTAAAAGAAGAGTTCCATGAAGAACAGTTTTTATGGTCCAAACTAAATGTCTGTATTTTACAAGGCTGCCTCTAGGATGTGCAGGGCCCTGGCCAAATATTTCTTGTGGATCTCTATGTATAAAAATAATTTGATTTTAAAATGTATAACTAAATTCATGGGACCATGTGAAGCACAGTAATTTATCAATGGACATTTAGAATAATGGGTTGAGAAAGGAACTTATGTATTTAGTGTCCATTTAGTACATGAAGATATTAATAATTCAAAATGTCCAGGCACCATCTCTTCCTGTTCAGGTTCAGGAATCACCTCTGTGTTATTGTCTAATGCATCTTTGCTGGCTAATTTTACATCTCTCACTGAAAAAAAACTGTAACAGTGTTATTTCTACTCATAATAACATAGCTTTTCAGAATATGTTTGCATTGAACAATACAGGTCTTCTTGATTCTGTAGATCCCCAATACTAACTAATAATGGTCACATCATTAGACATCATGCTGATATATTTACCATGCCACATGCCATGTGAATATAAGCTTCAATGACCCTCTTAAAATTTGTTACTATTCTTTATTGACAATAACCATGAATGCAAATCTTAACCAGAACACCTAGGAAAATTTATCTTCTGACCATTAAAAAATTATTTCTTGGAATTTTACAGGATAAATGTAAAACAACATATTTTCCAATCATATCTTAACTCCAGGCCATGATCACTGCATTCAGAGAGTGTAATCCCTGTCAGATTGTATTCCTGCCTTTCTTACAGGCCACCAGCCAGGAAAATAGGCAAGGGATCCTTGAACAAAGCAGAAAGAATGGTTCAATTTGCTCAGAGAATATCTGTCCATCATTTGGCATGGCTTACAACAGACTTGGAAGAGCAACATCACCAAATCAATCAGCCATGAAAGGACACCACTGAAGGGCTTGTGAGCCTTGCAGAGTTACAGTCTTGAAAGGAGATAGACAGGGTCACCCCACGAGGGCTGCCTGACATGTAGCAGAGTCTTCAGGGTACCTAGGCACCACCTGGGTGCCAGGTTCAGTGAACAGACAGGTTATAGGATGCCTGCCACTACTTCTGCCACCCTTGTCCTCAGGAGATGTAGCTAGAAAACAGCACTACAATCAGAACACAGGTGAGGACTGACATATGGGTCCATACATGTCTAAGAGTTGGCAGTGGGCTATGAGTAGTCCTGAGTCTTGAACTCCTTCCGTGTCCACTGGTTACTATCTTGTGAAATACCATACCAGCCAGAGGAAGAAAGGAAATTAATTTCCACAGGCCAAGACTCCTTCCTGGAAAAAGCCCAACCACAGGGCCTGGAGATGCCACCATAGATCCAATTTCCAGAGTCCTCTGGACATCACCTCATATGTGGATGGTGTAGGGGGAGGAAGTAGAGCGTTTAAGAGTGTCCTGAAGGAAGAAATGTGACAAGGTCCCCTGGAGAAGGACTTTGAAAATTTCCAGGAAGACACACCAAAACAGCAGGCCTTCTGAGACCCAAGGCCTAGGGCAAGGACCCACCTGCCCATGTCTAAATATGCTCTTGGTTATTATACTAGGAATTGTCACTTAGGGGTAAACTTAAGACTTTCTGATGGATATGAAGCCTTTCTCAAAGAGCTATGTTTTATTTTCATGATATCCCATCTAGGAACAATATCTCATCTACTAATATCTGGGTTCTTAAAAATATGTTTTTTCCTATGAAAATCCAATCCTTTTTTAAAATTTTTAGATGGAGTCAGTTATCCTATTAAGACTAAAATTAAAAAAAATTTCTACTGAGGTTACCTTGTAGCCAGAGGGATGAGTTGAAATCTTGGCTATTCCCTACAGGATATATAGCTTTGGGGAGTTCAATTCACTTCACTGAGTCTATTTCCTTATCTGTAAAATGGGGACTATTGCCTCCTTCAAAGACTCATGAGAATTAAATAAATGCCCACAAAGCACCTTACATAGCCCCTGCCATAGAAGGATTCAATAACTGGTTCTGTTTTCCCTTCTTTTAGAGAAGAGGGATTTTTAATGAATAAAACAGTATAGAGCCAAAATTAGTATTCATGTCACATCCAATTTTGTCCCTAGCATGTGTCCCCATTTGCTTTTCCATGTGTTATTTCCTCACGATACTAATTAGGTCACATCAAATGCACTGTAATTGACCATGGCACTTGTGCACATTCACATTTTCACACACAAAAACTGAAAATAAATTAATAACCAGCAATTTTGACAATTATGGTCAATTAAATTGTCAACATAACATTTGACATATATACATTCTGTTTAAAAAGAAAGAACTGTCTATTAAAACGCAGATTAGCAACCAACCACAAAGTTCTCATACTTTTCATATGAAAAGGGAACTAAAGATAAAAAGCATACATGCCACTGCAATATCATCTAAACTTTTTGCCTCCTTTGCCCCCCCAAAAAAAATTCCTATCAGTTCTCAGTAAAGAATCAAGTATTTATTATGTATTTTAATTGAAATTATTTATAATATATTTTCCTTTTAATAGAAATTAAATACAAGACAATGCATAAAGGACAGAGACTGAGAGGAAGATACTTGAAACAAATATGACAGTGAGAGATTTCTTAATTATATAATTTAAAAATAAAAATAATAAAAATTCCAATAGGAAAAAATAAACAAAGGACACAGAGAGATAATAACCATAAGCAAATACATAGCTTGCTTAAAAACATAGTAAACTAGTCTATTTAGTTGTCAAAGAATTATAGATTAAAACTAGAAGGTATCATTTCTGAACAATTAACTAATTTAAATACTTTGAGGATGTTGAAATTGGCTGTCTCACAATTACTGCTACAAGTATAAACTTGCAACTTGTTGTTGAAAGTGCAACTCTTTCAGAAATTTATTAGTAATATTTATAACCACTTTAAAGGTGTGTAACCTTTGATGTAATGATTCCACTTCTGAGAACATACCCCAATAAAGTAATTCAAAATATGAAAAAGGCTATTTAATTAAAATGAGATTCCTACTGCTTTTTAAATGACATAAAGTTACAAAGAACCTAAATATTAAGTAGCAGGAATATGTTTATATATAGTATAACACAGTCATTCTGTTGAATTACTAGCATTAATAACACCTTATAAAGAGTAGGAAAGTAATCTGGAAATATGGTTATCCAGAAATTTTGATTGAAAAAGAAAAACACAAAAGTGTATATTTGTTTTTATTTCCATTAAATTCATAAAGTATATAATGAGATGGAGAAATAGAGTTGTCAGTGGAGAAATGACAACATATGAAGTAAAAAGATTGAGTTACAAGCTAATATGTACAGTGATCTTAATTTGTATTATATTTCATATATGTATTATCTATTATTTGAGCTTTTACTTTCCAACTTCCTTCAGTGAATTTACATTATTTTTAAATAAAAAAATAATAAATTATTTTAAAATAAAAATATAAGAAAGAATTAGAAGGAAATATTCCCCCAAATACCAGTATTTATTTTAGGGTAATGGGATTAGACTTTTTAATATAAATCAATATATAGTGATGATGCTGAATCTCAACCACAGATACAGGTCCGTCTTAAGTCCAAAAGTCTCTTGGGAGAAGCTGGGGCCCCCACAACTCTGGCCTGCCCAAGCCAGTCTGGACTCATTGCACATCCTGCCCAGTGCGTTGGCCTGTCTCCCATGCCCAAAGGAGGGAAAGCAAATGCCTCTTTCCATGGCCACCTCACAGATCCAAATGGAGAAATGGCTGGGTATGCCTTTAAGAGCTTTCAAGCAAGCTAAAAAGTGTATTTAATGTTAGAGATGATTTTGAAAAATAATGGCAATAAAATATGTCTTATTAAGTAAAAATCATAAAATAATCCAAGCAATAGGAAATCATCACATACACTAGCTATGACATTTGGTTTAAACAGAGCCTCTTATAAATTGCAGGATATACTGATGTTGAAAATAAACTCAGTTAAAGAATCGCTACAATAACTACTAGTTGGTAATAAAAAATGAAATGAAAATGACAAGACAAGCAGATGCTTGTATGACCTTTCTCACTGATCTTCATCATATGCATCACTAGACAACAGTAGCAACAACAAAACTTTGCCATGAGTTAGCATCAAGTCTCAGAAAGAGACCCCATACTCCTATCATAGATACTTTAAAAAGCACGAGTTTAGTATGACACCATGCATCTAAGACAGAATCCCCATTAGTACTACCATGCACAGAGGGCAAAATAACGTTATACAGAATATCTGGTGCAAGCGTGTGGAAGGTCTACCTGCATGGTTACTAGCCTGCTGGGTGGCAGGCTCTTCTATTGCATTATTTCATTTCATCTTCCAAAACCCCTAACTCATTTAGTGTTTTTAGGCGATACCCATTTTTTCACATAAGGAAAGTGAAGCTTAAATAAAGCAAATTAACCAGAACTCAGCTGATGAATATGGAGCCAGGATTTGAATTCAACCCAGGATATCCAGCTCCAGAGCACTCGCTGTCAGTTACAGTGATCTAATGCCTTGATTTTTAACTCCAGAATAGCCTATAACGAAGATTCAGATAGAAAGATTATTGAAGTCTAGCTTCAGCACTCACTGGAAGATAGGATAATAAAGATTAGAGTCTTTATTTGCTAGTATTTATGAATGCACATGTTTTAGCCATATTGGACTGTACACTATCTCACAAAACTGTGTCTGTTTGTAACAATTTCTGCAGCTGGAATCCCCTTTACCC
This sequence comes from Bos indicus, assembly GCF_029378745.1. Taxonomy (NCBI): domain Eukaryota; kingdom Metazoa; phylum Chordata; class Mammalia; order Artiodactyla; family Bovidae; genus Bos; species Bos indicus. The sequence goes on from NC_091768.1 coordinate 50,328,713, forward strand.
TTTCCACCCACGTCAGACTTAAACCCTGCTTATCGCTCATTCTCAAGTGTCCCCTTTTCATTAATCCCACCAACTGATGAATTTCTCTTTGATCCCATAGTATTTTGTTTGTATTCTGCCTTGTATTTTAGTTATGTTTTCTTATTTACTATTTTTTATATTATTATAGTGGAGCTACACCTTCTTCATCTTAGTATTAATAACTAACCTCAGAGCACCTGACACTCCTTCATTGACAAGTGGGATCCATGTTCCCACCGAACAAATCTTAAAGGCAAGTACAACAGGATAAATGCTTCCAGGTAAATTAACTGTATCCCAAAGCAAAATTCAAGTATATTTACTGGGATACAGAGTGTTTAGCACTCTTAACAAGGTAAAATTCAGTGTTTGATACTCAATCAAAAATTGCTGGATATTCAAATGAAGAGAAAAAGTAATTAACTGAAACCAACCCAGACTGGCACAAATACTGAAATGGTCAAACAAAAACATTAAAATCAACTGTTAAACTCTATCACACATAGGGCCACCTTCATGACCGTGAGACCTGTGCAGTCACATGGAACCAACCAACCTCTTACTAGAAAGACCCCTTTGGTTTAATGCTCTGCTATTACCATCTTGACATTTTTAATAATTTTGAACAAGGGGACTCAAACATTTTCATTTTTCACTAGGACCCACAAATTACATAGCTTATCTTGATTCTGTATGTTCAAAAAGACTTACAGAAATGGAAAATATTTTCAAAGACCCAAATTTAACCTTTAGAAATGAAAAGTATAATGTTTGAGATAAAAAAAATATATTGAATAGGAATCATGATAAGCTAGACCCTGTAGCAGAAAAGATTGAAGACATAGTAATAAAAATAATCCAAAGAAAGAAACGTGAAGTAGCTCAGTTGTGTCCAACTCTTTGTGACCCCATGGACTATAGTCTACCAGGCTCCTCCATCAATCAAATTTTCCAAGCAAGAGTACTGGAGTGGGTTGCCATTTCCATCTCCAGAGAATCTTCCCGACTCAGCGAACGAATCCAGGTCTCCAGCATTGCAGGCAGATGCTTTACTGTCTGAGCTCTAAAGTCTCCTTGTGGCTCAGCTGGTAAATAATCTGCCCGCAATGCGAGAGATCTGGGTTCGATCCCTGGGTTGGGAAGATCCGCTGGAGAAGGGAAAGGCTACCCACTCTAGTAATCTGGCCTGGAGAATTCCATGGACTGTATAGTCCATGGGGGTCACAAAGAGTCGGACACAACTGAGCAACTTCCACTTTCTCTCTTTCCCTTTAAAACTAATCCAAAATGAAACACAAATAGAAAAGGAAACTGTAAAAATAAACAATATATAGGTTAGCTGCAGAAAAGTCACAATAAATCTAATGTATGTGTAATTTAAGACTTCAACGTGGAAGACATAAAAAATATTTAAAGAACTAGTAGCAAAAATTTTTCCAAATTGGATGAAAACAACAAGAATACATATTCAAAAAGGTATATTGTATATATATATATATATATACACACACACATATATTTATATGAAACACTTTGCTGTACACTTGAAACTAACACAACATTGTAAATCAACTATACTTCAACATAAATAAATAGATAAATAAAACCAAGTTACAAAATCTTAAAACAACAACAACACATAGGGCAAAAGGTAGATTTGACTTGGAGGGTGTCACGCTTAGTGTAATAAGTCAGACAAAAAAGACAAACATTAATACTATATGTCTTCACTTATATGTGAAATCTAAACATAAAACAAATGAATAAATATATCAAAATAGAAACAGACTCACAGATACAGAGAACAAACTGATGGTTTCCAATGGGGAAAGCAGTAGGGAGAGGGGCAAGATAGAGGATGAGAATTAAGAGGTAAGAACTACTAGGTATAAAATAAATAAGATAAAGGATACAGCACAAAGACTATAACCAATATTTTATAACTTTATATGGAGTATAATCTATAAATATATTGAATCACTATGTTGTACACCTAAACTAATATAATATTGTAAGTCAATTAAACTTAAATTTTTTTAAAAGACAGATTCAAATCTAACCATATATAATTACATTATATGTAATCTAAACACCAATTAAAAGCAGAGATGTCAAATTACATAAAAACATAAGACCCAACTATATGCTACCTACAAGAAACAAACTTAAAATATAAAGACACAAATAAGTTAAAATTCCAAGGATGGGAAATTATATATCATGGTAACTGCAATCAAAACAAAGCTAATATAGCTATTTTAATATTAGACAAAGTAAATTTCAGGTCAAAGAATCTTACCAAAGAAAAAGAGAGTCATTTCATAATTATAAAATGGTCAACTGATCACAAATATATTAAAAATTCTAAATATTTATACACCTAACAATATCTTCAAAGTACATGAGGAAAATTTGATAAAACTGTACAGAGAACTAGACAAACCCACAATGACTGTCAGAGTTTTCAAAACTTTTCTTTCTATAATTGATACAACACATAGACAGAAAAATCAGTAAGGCTATAGAAGATGTGAACAATACTAACAAACAACTTGACCTATTTGACATTCATAAAACACTCCACCCAACAATAGCAGAATACACTTTCTCTCCAAGTGCACTCAGAACTTTTACCAGGATAAATCATATTCAGGGCCATCATACAAGTATTAGAAATATAACAGGATTCAAATCAAGTAAAATATGCTCTCAAATAACAATGGGATTAAATTATAAATCAAATGCAGGAAAATGTCAAAAATCCCCAAATGTTTGGAAACTAAATAATACACTAAAGAACCCATGGGTCAAAGAAATCAAAAGTGAAATTTTTAAATATTTTAAACTAAACATAAATGAAAACACATTTCTAAATTTGTGGGTGCTGCTAACATAGTACTTAGGTGAAATCTTAAAGCAATAATTAGAGAAGAAAAGTTTCATAATACAGGTTTCTTAAGAAAGAAGGAGAAGAAAAAGAGGAGCAAATTAAACCCAAACTAAGTGGCAAGAAAATAATAAAAATTGGAGCAGAAATCAAAAAAATATAAAACAAACAAAAACAATAATAGAGAGAAATCAATGAAGCCAAAGATATTTATTTGAGACTATTTTTAACTGATAAACCTCTAGCCAGACTGATCAGTATCAAAAATAGAAAAGACAGTAATGAGAGAGGTGAAATCACTACTAATTCTATGGGTACTTCAAGGATAATATGGGAATATTATGAACAACTTTATGCCAATAATTCAACAACATGAATGAAATGTACATATTCCTTGAACAACACAAATAACAAAAGCTCACTCAAAAAAAAAAAAAAAATAGGACATTAGTGGGACTGGAGAACCAAGGACCTCCAAAATTCTCTGCTCTGTAAATGCAACAAGAACACACAAAAATCAGTATTTCAGAACTCTGGCAATTAACCAATCTGCAGAGCATTTATTCAAGACAAATAACAGAATATCAGTAAGGACAGTGAGATTTGTGGCATTTTAATTTGCTGTACTTCCCTCTACCTCTCTCCAGTTCTGCAGTAGCCTTGAAAACTAACTGCACACAATCACACCTGAAGTCAGTGGAGGGGGGTGGAAGAGATTTGGAGCTCCTCTGAAGTCTCATTCTCAGAGAATTATTTTACCTTTCTGCTGGTTCACTGGAAGACCCACCTCACAATGGATCTTGACTTCATATGTCCCGAGTCAGAGCTCACCTACTGTAATCAGCATTCTTACCAGGAGTATTTGACATCATGGCTGCCTGATAAAGTTAGACTACAGCTGAGCAAACAATATACTAATCAAAACACTTAGAAGGGAAAGCTAGGGAATGACATGTCCATAAGGGATGTTATGAACTGAATTGTGCCCCTCCTCCCAATTCATATGTTGACGTTCTAACCACCTATATCTTAGAATGTGACTCTATTTGGAGACAGGACCTTTAAAGAGGTAATTAAGGTTAAATGAGGTCATAAGCATCAGACCCTAATGCAATATGACTGGTGTCCTTATAATAAAAGGATGTGCACACACAGACCAAAAGGTCATACGAGGACATAATGAGAAGGCAGAAATCTACAAGTCAAGGAGAGATGCTCTAGAAGAAATCAAACCTTCCAACACACCCTGGTCTTGGATTTCTAGCCTCTATGAGAAATAAATTTCTGTTGTTTAAGCAACCCAGTTTATGGTATTTTGGTAAGGCAGCCCTACCAAACTAACACAGGAGAATTTGGAAAAGCCATGCACACGTGTAAAGCTGTGCACATGCCCAGGAAAAACCTCAGAAGGCCATAAGGTCTCATCCCTGGCTGCCCTTGAGTCCCTGTGCAAGAAGAGAAGACTGAAGCAGAGTTGTAAATTCCACGGGTGTTGAAGGTATGCCCCAACATGCATACAGAATCCCTTGGGGAAAACAAAGATTTATTGGTTCCAGGCATTTAAAGAACTCACCATTCAATTACTAGCTGAACCACTGAGTTGAGTAGAAATTTCAGAGGTGACACATGACAAAGAATACAGACTTTACAGAATTAGTTCATAAAAGTCATTAAACAAGCAGCAATAACAATAAACCCTGATGGCATGGCAGGAGGGAATCTGATCTCCAAACTTGACACATTATATTATTTACAATGTATAATTTTCCATAACAACAACAAAATTACAAGACATCCAAAAGGAACAAGAAAGATTTCACACAGAGACAGAAAAAAGAAATGTTAAGTAGAAACTGTCCCTGAGGAAACCCAGATACTGAACTTACTAGACAAAGACTTTAAATCAGCTACATTAAAGGTGTTAAAATACCTAAATGAAATCATGTCTAAAAAAACTAAAGGAAGTATGAAAATTATGCTTCACCAAAGAGAAAATATCAGTAAAAAGATAGAAATTACTTTTTAAAAGAGCTAAATACAAATCTGTCATTGAAAAGTACAATAACTGAAATGAAAATTTACCAAAAAAGCTCAACAGGCTTAAGGATCAGTGAATCTGAAGTTACATCAAGTGAAATCCAGTTTAAGAAACAGAAAGAAAAAAGAATAAAGAAAATAAACAGAGTCTGCTCTCAGATTTTCAGGGCCAAAAAGAAGAAACAATCCAAATGTATACCAATTGATGAATGGATAAACAAAATATGGCATATCCATACAATGGATGGTTATTCAGATATAAAAAGGAATGAAGTACTGATATACTCTATAATACAAAAGAGCACAAAAATTTTATGTTAAGTGAAAGAACACAAATATAAAAATGTCACATGTTGTATAATTCATTTATTTGACATCTCCAGAATAGGCTAATCCATAGAGACAGAAAGTAAAAATAGATTAGTTGTCTCCTCAGCCTGGAGGTGAAGGGAAAATGGGAACTGACAGCTGATGTGTGTGGGGTTTCTTCTGGGGGTAATAAAAGTTCTGGATTTATATAGTGATGATGGTTGTATTACTTTGTATACATATTAAAATCCACTGAACTGTATACTTTAAAAATGTAAAACTTGTATATCAGTTAAAAGTATGTGAATTATATATCAGTTAAAAACTTGTATGAGAACAAACTGATTAAAATATAAAATAGATAAAATTATTAACAGATAAAGCAGATAACCTGAAGAACGCCATACCTATTAACCAAAGAGAACTTGTAGTGTAAAAGTGGATTCTATGGTGAACTCTACTAAATATTTACAGAAGAATTCAGCACAAACTCTTCCACAATGTTATTAAATATGCAATACTTCCCAACTCATCGTATGAGGCCAACATTACCTTGCTACTGAACCCAGACAAAGACATTACCAAAAAAGAAAACCAGAGACCAATATCCCTCATCAAATGAGATGTAAAAATTTAGCAAGTTGAATTCAACAATATATAATAATGATAATACATCAAGATAAAATGGGGCATATTATATGAATGTGAGATTGGTTAGATATTCAAATATTACTAAAATTCATCATATGAGTAAACTATATATTTAGGTATATTAATATATAGAAAGATACAGATATATATCAATAAGTATAGGAAAACTATTTGACAAAACATCCATTCCTTATTTTTATTTAACTCAAAAAAATAGAAATAAAAGAGTACTCTCTCCATCTAATAAAGGGCATCCATGAAAAAACCTACAGCTTATATCATACTTAATGGTAAAAAACTAAATGTTTACCCCCTAATGTAGGAGTAACACAACATTTTATCTCCCCACTTCTGTCCAATATTGTACTGAATGTATTGGCCATCATGAAAAGAGAAAAAGAAAGTGAAGGAGGGAGGGAGAGAGGAAGGAATGGGGGAGGGGAGGAAAGGCATCCAGATTGGAAAGAAAAAACTGAAACTGTCTTTATCTGCAGACAATGTGATTGAAATCTATCCAAAAAAACTATTAGAAATAAGTGAATTTAGCAAGGCTGGAGGATACAGGTTCAAGATACAAAAATCAATTGTCTTTCTGTGCTGCCTGCATGCTAAGTTGCTTCGGTCTTATCTGACTCTTTGCAACCCTATGGACTGTAGCCCACCAGGCTCCTCTGTCCATGGATTCTCCAGGCCAGAATACTGGACTGGGTTGCCATGCCTTCCCCTAGGGGATCTTCCTGACCCAGACATCCAACCCACATCTCTTACATCCCCTGCACTGCAGGCAGATTCTTTACCACTAGTGCCAACTGCTTCTCTATATGCCAGCAAAAGAATAATAGATAAATTAAAAAAAAAACAACGTTATTTACAATGCCATCAAAAATATAAACAATAAAGGATAGATTTAACAATAGTTGTGAAATACTTGTTCACTGAAAACTATAAATATTGCTCAGAGAGGACCTAGATAAAGAGTTATACCATGTATATAAGTTGAAATACTCAATATTGTTAAGATGTCCATTTTTCCAAATTAATCTATAGATTTAAGGCAATCCCAGTCAAAATCCAAGAAGGCTTTTTTTGTAGAAATTGACAAGCTAACTCTAAAATTCATTATAATACAAAATACATAAAATAGCCAAAACAGCTTTGAAAAAGAACAAAATTAAAGAACTAACATGAAATTTTGAAATTTACTACAATAATACAATAATCAAAATAGTACAATGACAGATCAACGGAACAAAATACAGAATCAAAAAGTAGACCAACATCTATATGAACAACTGGGTTTCACAGAGGTGCACAGAAATGCAATGCAGAGTTAAGAATAATCTTTTTCAACAAATGGTAATAGGCCAATCAGATACCTATATGCAAAAATGAACTGTAATTCATACCTACCCACACCTCGTACCATATAAGTGATTGACTCTGATTGGATAATTAACCTAAATATAAAACCTTAAACTATAAAAATTCTATGAGAAAACACAGAGGTAAAAAACTTAGTGACCTTATCATAGGCAAAGATGTCTTAGACAAGACACCAAAAGCGTAATCCATAAAAGAAAAAAAATAGATAAACTGGCCTTCATCAAAATTAAGAACTTCTGGAAATAAATGAAGTTCTAGAAACATACACCCTTCCAAGACTGAATCATGAAGAAATACAATATCTGAATTACTATTACGGAGATTAGAGCAATAATCAAAAAGCTCCCAACAAACAAAAGTCCAGGACCAAATGGCCTCATTGATGAATGCCACTACACAATTAAAGATTCAATACCTGTCCTTTTCAAAACTAAAACTGAAGAGGAGGAAATGCTTCCAAACTCACTTACTCTAGCCAGCATTATTCTGATACCAAAACCGGACAAGCACAAAAAATTAAACTTTATAGGCCAATATGCCCGATAAACATAGATGCAACATTTCTCAATAAAATACTATCAAATCATCATACACCAAGATCAACTGGGATTTATTCTAGGGATGTAAGAATGATTCAGCATCCATAAATCATTAAAAAGTGAAAGAGAAAAATATGATCATCTCAATAGATGCAGAAAAAGCATTTAACAAAATTCAACATACATTTATAACAAAAACTCTCAACAAGGTGGGTATGGAGAAACTATACCTCATAATAATAAAGGCCATATGTGACAAGCCCACAGCTAACATTATGCTGCTGCTACTGCTGCTAAGTCACTTCAGTCGTGTCCGACTCTGTGTGACCCCATAGACGGGAGCCCACCAGGCTCCCCCATCCCTGGGATTCTCCAGGCAAGAACACTGGAGTGGGTTGCCATTTCCTTCTCCAATGCATGAAAGTGAAAAGTGAAAGTGAAGTCGCTCAGTCGTGTCCGACCCTCAGTGACCCCATGGACTGCAGCCCTCCAGGCTCCTCTGTCCATGGGACTCTCCGGGCAAGAGTACTAGAGTGGGCTACCATTGCCTATACTCAGTGGCAAAAAGCTAATGTCCATACTATTTAAGCAGTCTACAAATTCAATGCAACCCCTATCAAAATGCAAAATGACATGTTTCACACAACTAGAAAAAATAACTCTAAAATTTGTATGGAACCACAAAGGACCCTGAAGAACCAAGGCAATTTTGAGAAAGAACAAACCTAGAGATATCATGCTCCCTGGTTTCAAACTATACTATAAAGCTACAGTGATTAAAAAATATATATAATACTGGCATAAAAACAGACATGTAGATCAGTGGAACATAAATGAGAGCCCAGAAATAAACCCACACATACATGGTCAATTAACTTACAAGGGAACTAAGAATATACAATGGGGACAGTTATACAAAGGATAATATACAAATATACAAAAGACAGTCTCTTCAGTAAGCAGTGCTGGGAAAACCAGACAACCACAGGCAAAAGAACAAAACTGGACCACTCTCTTAAACCATACACAAAAATTAATTCAAAATAGATTAAAGACTGAATGTAAGTCCTGAAGCCATTAAAAATCCTAGAATAAAACATAGGCAGTAAGCTTCTTGACATTGATCTTAGCATTGAGATTTTGGATCTGACTCCAAAACCAAAGCTTACAAAGCAAAAATAAATAAGTGGGACTACATCAAACTAAAAAGCTTCTGCACAGAAAAGGAAACTTTCAACTATATTAAAAGGCAACCTACTGAACAGGATAAAATATTTGCAAATCATGTGTCTGATAAGGGATTAATATGCAAAATACATAAAGAACTCAAACAACTCAATAGCAAAATGAACAAACAATCCAATTTAAAAATGGAGAGACAATCTAAACAGACATTTTTCCAAAGAAGATATACAGATGGCCAACCAGCACATGAAAAGATGTTTGACATCACTAATAATTAGGCAAATGCAAATTGAATGTACAATGAGATATCACTTCCCCCTGTTAGAATGGCTAGTATCAGAAGAAAAAAAAGGGGGAAAGAAATAATAAGTGTTGGAGAAATTGTGAAGAAAAGGCAGCCTTTATACAGGAATCAAACCCACATTTCCAGTGTCTCCTGCATTGCAGATGGATTCTTTACCCACTGAGTCATCAGGGAAGCCTATACTATTCTAAGGACTATAAATTCCTGCAACCACTATGGAAAGTAATATGGAGTTTCCTCAAAAATTAAAAATAGAACTACTATGTAATCCAGTTCTGGGCATTTATCCAAAGAAAACAAAAACACTCATTTGAAAAGATAGCAACTATACTCCAATAAAAAATTAAAATTAAAATTTTTTTAAATTTTAAAAAGAAAAGATATATGCACCTCTATGAAGCAGGGCAAAGGCTAATAGAGTTTTGCCAAAGAACACACTGGTCATAGCAAACACCCTCTTCCAACAACACAAGAGAAGACTCTACACATGGACATCACCAGATGGTCAACACCGAAATCAGATTGATTATATTCTTTGCAGCCAAAGATGGAGAAGCTCTGCTGCTGCTGCTAAGTCGCCTCAGTCGTGTCCGACTTTGTGCGACCCCATAGACGGCAGCCCACCAGGCTCCCCGTCCCTGGGATTCTCCAGGCAAGAACACTTGAGTGGGTTGCCAAAGCTCTATATGGTCATAAAAACAAGACGGGGAACTGACTGTGGCTCAGATCATGAACTCCTTATTGCCAAATTCAGACTTAAATTGAAGAAAGAGGGGAAAACCACCAGACGATTCAGGTATGACCTAAATCAAATCCCTTATGATTATACAGTGGAAGTGAGAAATAGATTTAAGGGACTACATCTGATAGAGTGCCTGATGAACTATGGATGGAGGTTCGTGACATTGTACAGGAGACAGGGATCAAGACCATCCCCATGGAAAAGAAAAGCAAAAAAGCAAAAGGGCTGTCTGAGGAGGCCTTACAAATAGCTGTGAAAAGAAGAGAAGCAAAAAGCAAAGGAGAAAAGGAAAGATATAAGCATCTGAACGCAGAGTTCTAAAGAATAGCAAGAAGAGATAAGAAAGCCTTCCTCAGCAATCAATGCAAAGAAACAGAGGAAAACAACAGAATGGGAAAGACTAGAGATCTCTTCAAGAAAATTAGAGATACCAACGGAACATTTCATGCAAAGATGGGCTCGATAAAGGACAGAAATAGTATGGATCTAACAGAAGCAAAAGATATTAAGAAGAGATGGCAAGAATACACAGAAGACCTGTGGAAAAAAAAAAAAAGAGCTTCATGACCCAGATAATCACAATGGTGTGATCACTCACCTAGAGCCAGACATCCTGGAATGTGAACTCAAGTGGGCCTTAGAAAGCACCACTACAAACAAAGCTAGTGGAGGTGATGGAATTCCAGTTGAGCTATTTCAAATCCTGAAAGATAATGCTTTGAAAGTGCTGCACTCAATATGCCAGCAAATTTAGAAAACTCAGCAGTGGCCACAGGACTGGAAAAGGTCAGTTTTCATTCCAATCCCAAAGAAAGGCAATGCCAAAGAATGCTCAAACTACCACACAATTACACTCATCTCACATGCTAGTAAAGTAATGCTCAAAATTCTCCAAGCCAGGCTTCAGCAACACATGAACCATGAACTTCCAGATGTTCAAAAGGCAGAGGAACCAGAGATCAAATTGGCAACATCCGCTTGATCATGGAAAAAGCAAAAGAGTTCCAGAAAAACATCTATTTCTGCTTTATTGACTATGCCAAAGCCTTTGACTGTGTGGATCACAATAAATTGTGGAAAATTCTGAAAGAGATGGGAATACCAGACCACCTGACCTGCCTCTTGATAAATCTGTATGCAGGTCAGGAAGCAACAGTTAGAACTGGACATGGAACAACAGACTGGTTCCAAATAGGAAAAGGAGTATGTCAAGGCTGGACATTGTCACCCTGCTTATTTAACTTCTATGCAGAGTACATCATGAGAAACGCTGGGCTGGATGAAGCACAAGCTGGAATCAAGATTGCAGGAAGAAATATCAATCACCTCAGATATGCAGATGACACCACCCTTATGGCAGAAAGTGAAGAGGAACTCAAAAGCCTCTTGATGAAAGTGAAAGTGGAGAGTGAAAAAGTTGGCTTAAAGCTCAACATTCAGAAAACTAAGATCATGGCATCTGGTCCCATCACTTCATGGGAAATAGATGGGGAAACAGTGGAAACAGTGGCTGACTTTATTTTGGGGAGCTCCAAAATCACTGCAGATGGTGATTGCAGTCATGAAATTAAAAGACGCTTACTCCTTGGAAGGAAAGTTATGACCAACCTAGACAGTATATTAAAGGCCAGAGACACTACTTTGCCAACAAAGGTCCATCTAGTCAAGGCTATGGTTTTTCCAGTGATCATGTATGGATGTGAGAGTTGGACTGTGAAGAAAGCTGAGTGCCAAAGAATTGATGCTTTTGAACTGTGGTGTTGGAGAAGACTCTTGAGAGTCCCTTGGACTGCAAGGAGATCCAACCAGTCCATTCTGAAGGAGATCAGCCCTGGGTGTTCATTGGAAGGACTGATGCTAGAGCTGAAACTCCAATACTTTGGCCACCTCATGCGAAGAGTTGACTCATTGGAGAAGACCCTGGTGCTGCGAGGGATTGGGGGCCGGAGGACAAGGGGACAACAGAGGATGAGATGGCTGGATGGCATCACAAACTTGATGGACATGAGTTTGAGTGAACTCTGGGAGTTGGTGATGGACAGGGAGGCCTGGAGTGCTGTGATTCATGGGGTCGCAAAGATTTGGACACAACTGAGCCACTGAACTGAACTGAACTGATGTTCATTGTAGCATTTCCACAACTACCAAGGTATGAAAATAAGCTAAATGTCCATCAATGGATGAATGAATAAAGAAGATATGGTAGATAGATACTAGCACTCAGTCACCAAAAAAAGCAGGAAATCTTACCATTTGTGACAACATGGATGGACCTTGGGGATATTATCTAAGTGAAATAAGTCAGACAGAGAAACACAAATGATTTCACAAATATGTAGAATCTAGAAAACAAAACAAATGAACAAACAAAACATATATACAGAGAATTCTGCCAACAGACTGCCTTTGAACTGCAACTCTTCTCAGGATCTCCAGCCTGCCAGCCTACTCCATTAGATTTTGGATTTGCCAAGCTCCTACAAACATAATATTTTTGGAATTCAAGCATTTAGAGACCTAGGAGGATCGATAAATATAGCAGAGTAAGAGGACATGGAAGTCACCTCCCACCATGAACACATCTAAACTACATCTACATGTAGAACAGGAGGGTGCCAGTCTACACCAGACATATTTACTCAGGGACCTAGGATGAAAGGGCAGCAGCTAGCTCAGAGCAGGTGCTCAGTGAATTCATTCCTTCATCAGGCAATACGGGAGATAAGAGCGGGAAACAATATGATAAAGTTTATGTACATAACTGGAAGATGATGTGATGGAACCCAACAGTAACAAAGATCAAGCACAGTCTAAATCCAAGGAAGGTAAAATAAAACCACACCCATGACTGTGAACGATGTAGCATTCAAGACAGGTGTTAGAGGACAAACAGGGGGGTGTGGGTACAAAAGTCACTGAGAAATTAACAAAGTAAAAGGTGATACAGATCCTTTCATAATCTCTGGGAGAATGGGGCCCAGACATTGTGGCAAAATTCATTACAAAATAAATGCCATTTCATCTTTGCATTTAACAGTTTTTCTTCTCTCTCTCCATCTCTCTTGCGTTTTCTTTCTTTCTTTTTTTGCATATATTAGTGGAAGTAGAAATACTATTTGGAAAAGCATAAAATCGTTATACTCAACTGTCTGAACCAAAGTCAAAATGAGAACTACCATGAATGTTAGCATGCTTTTCAAATTCTATGTGGAATTGAATGTATCGTGCTCCAATGGAATTCTGAAATGAGGTCAACTTCTGGCAGGTCACACGACTAACTCTATTAAGCCACTGTTCTGTGATCAGCTCCATATGCGTCACCCTTCTGCTGGGTAATTTTGTGCTCAGTCTAAAGATGTTATGAAAAATAGCAAAATTTTGGTATGTTGTCAAAGGTCACACAGTATTTCAAAAATCAAGATATAGATGTAAAAATGGTTCAAAATCTGAGAATAAAATATCACCTCACTTAAGAGTTTATCATAAAATTATTTCTTCTCCCAATGAAAATCAACGGGAAAAAGGTCTATTCTTGCAATTCATGAACCTTGATTGTACTCTGGGTCAGGAAAGAATTTTAAAGCTATAAAAGATATTTAGGAGTTAATTGAGAGATATTTAAATATGAGATAGATTGGTTTATGGAATTACGTTCATTTCTTAAGTATGACAACGATTTTAAAGTTACCCCTAAAGGAGAATATCTTTATTCTGAAAAGATGTAAGTGTCATGATGTCTGTACCTAACCTTAAACACATATAGAGAAGAGGGTATAAGGGGACAGAGGAGGAGAGAGAAGGAAGGGAAGGAAAAGAACAAGAAGGGGAGGGAGAAATATAGAAACAGAGTATTCAAATGTAGCAAAATGTTAACAACTGTTGAATTCAGGTGAATACAAATGTTCATTCTACTATTTTGCAACTATTCATTTTACTGAAATTTTTTGAAATAAAAACTTAAGAAAATAAAAATACTCTCTTCTTTATTAAATCTAACTTTAACTCAAATAGAATGATAAGATTTATAAGAAATTTCCTGCTTAAATGACAAATAGAAGGGATTCATGAACAACCTTTGCATACTCTCTGATAAGTACTACATATGCATGGTGGAAAAAAAAATCTGAGCTTAAAAATTGTGTACCCTGTCTTCCTTCTGCATTAATGTCACACATGTTGATAGAGTTTAGTAACAAATATCAAACGATGTAACCGTCTCACTCTGTGCTGTGTGCAGTTTTGTGTGCTGATATTTTAGTTTGGACTTTGCTATGAAATTACCACACACTATAGTATACTACAAACATTTATCCAACAGAGATCAATTTTTCTAAGAGAAATCAACATTACCCACAGATGTTCTTCAATGAATAGCCAAAAGTTAGGATTAGATCAAATCATGAAACAAAGGGGTTTATGCAACAAACGCACAGGAGAGAGGGGAGAGATGAAGCACAGCATCCAACCCTGCACACCTTTGTCACTTCACAATGCTGGTGCAGCTACACCACAGTGCAAGAGCCAGTGTGGAGATACAGATGCACTCATCTGTGCACATATTCCTCAAGGTATATATTCTCTCTTGCACAGTAACCAATGCTGCTAATGCTGTAAGCACTACGTACAGATATATTTGCTTTGCATATAGAGCTTTACTCATAAAGTTGTATTTCAGTTTATTCATTAAAGTTTATTTAAGAATACAGAGATCAAATTTCTGAATTCCTTTTATTATAGAAAATGAATTTCAATTAAGGGAACAGACAAATATTAGCATAAAATAGTCTTTGAGGAAAATGATATAAAGGTCAGAAAAAAGTAATGCTTCATGACAGTATTCTAGAATTCCTCAGTTCACTTTAAAATGTATAAATGTAAAAATTTATGTTCAGTAGTCTCACATACATTTTCAGGCTAATGTGCAATGAAGTTTAATTTTGTTTAAAATACCTAAATACATAGGAGTGAAAAAAATGTATCATATTATTCATTTAAGATATATATTATTAAAAAGATAATGATTCAACTCTCCATAAATTCATGTTCACAACCTTTTATCAAATTACCAAAAATAACTCACAAATAACAGCACAACAGTGGAGTATACAAAAATGCTATGGCATTTCTACAGTTCTGTTCAGAAAAATGACTCGTCTGGATGGAAATCCTTCATGAAGTTTTGGAAGTCATGACTGGCAGCCTGAGTGCCGGTTGTTTGCACATGTGGCATACATGATATTCCCTCACTCAGGACATCCTTCGCCTAGAAATGTCAGTTTCCTGAGACTGTGTACTTAACATTTGGATAACTCTGGGTTTAGTCAGAAAAATCATAATTTTCTGTCCTCCCAAACAGAATGACCTGCATCAAGAAGTTGTGACTTCCCTTTCACAAGCAGTGTTCAAGCGAAGACCAGACAACGTCTTAATTATAAGGTTGTGGTGGGCACGTAAGCACCAGATGGGACATTGGATCACATCCCTTAAAACTCTGTAAATCTCTTGCTCTGAGATTCTTACCAGTTTAAAGGTATAAAGTGGTGGGCTTTTCTGGTTTTGAAAATCTAGATATTTTTCATTTTTAGGAAATGGAAAGGTTGCCTCAATTTTCTAACTTGCTTTTCTTTTCTTGAAAGAGGATAAATCTGAAAATGGTCTTTTCTTTTAACTTCTTGACATTAATTGTACATATTTGGGAGATAATAAATATGCTATTTTCTCATTTTACAATGCTATCATATAATGATGGTGTCAGAAATACAATAATACACTGTGAGAATAGACCTCTGACTTGCAGATACTGACCTAAATGAATTTACATGTGAATGAGGTCTGCTATCACATAAGGAACAAGTAAAACCTGCCTCCTTTACTGGTTTTGAAAAGTGATTATTATTGCACCAGTGGTGCTTCAGGGACTTTCCTGATGGCTTAGAGGATAAAGAATCTGCCTGTAATGCAGGAGACACAGGAGATGCAGGTTCGATCCCTGAGTCAGGAAGATCCCTTGGAGGACAGCATGAAAACCCACTCCAGTATTCTTGCCTGGAGAATCCCATGGACGGAAGAACCTGGCATGCCACAGTCCATAGAGTCACAAAGAGTGGGCCATGACTGAGCACGCACGCACGCACACATATCTACACTAGAAGAAAAGTGTGTCAATATAAAGTGAAAAGCATAATCACCTTGGATTCTGACTTCAAAGATCTCAATTGCTTGAAAATAATTAATGATGGACTTTTTTTACCTTTCATCTTGTTTAGCTACAACCAGGGAAGGAAACCATTCAGCCCAGATAGGTTGTTGGTGCACGAGACAGTGATTCAGCTGACCATACAGAGATTTAATTATTTTTCTAGCTTGGTTGCCTCCAGAAATTTCTTCCCATGTGAATAATGATTTGGGAGTTTTGTTTTTAACATTTCATCTTATAACTTGTCAGTTTTCTCTTTACCATACCTTCCTCTCAAACTATTTTTCCTAGAATCATCTCACACATCAAAGTCAAAGCAGCTAAATTAATTCTAGTTTGCCGTTTTCTACATCTGATCATTCCATGGAAGGATTTAACTACCTGAGATTTTAAGAAAATATGTCAAAAATCTACTTAGTTTGGCTTTTTAAACACTAATATGTGGTTTCATTTTTAAACTTATCAATTCATTGATATTTTTATCTCAAAGACAATTTTTATTATAATATCTGATATTTGTGTTACAAATTGCTATGAAATACGCTATAGCAGTTTGTAATCAAAACTTATACATATATCACTGTAAGATATTAGAAATATAAATGTGTACTTGAATTTCAATATGAAATACTCATTATACTTATTTTTGTGTCAATAAAAAAAAATGTATATTTCACGTCTCTTCTATACTTATTATTTCATTAAGAATTCTTAATAAATAGATGTAACATCGGAAAACTAGATAGTAGTAAACATAAATTCAGTTCAGTTCAGTTCAGTTCAGTCACTCAGTCATGTCCAACTCTTTGCGAGCCCATGAAGTGCAGCATGTTAGGCCTCCCTGTCTATCACCAACTCCCGGAGTTCACCCAAACAAAAATTACTATATACTACAGGAAGTTAAAATTATTTTATTATTTTTAAATTTTAGGCATAAAACAAAGAAGTCTACAATAAGATGATAACCTTCATATTCATTATATTGTATATTATTATATATTACTGTATATTAATTATATATTATTACATATTATAATATAACATAGATACTGACCCTATGTTATTTGAAAATGATTCAATTACCTACTAATACTATCACAGAAATTTTTCCTCTCATAAAGTTATCAAGAAATTCAGTGAGCTTACTAATGAAAAGTGAAACTTTTACTCACATTCATATACCAACAGGTAATAATCATTATGTAGCAATTTGAATCCCAGGGACGGCAGAGCCTGGTGGGCTGCTGTCTATGGGGTCGCACAGAGTTGGACACGACTGAAGTGACTAGGCAGCAGCAGCAATTTGAATACTCTTTATAATCATCCCCAACTCAAGAATTTATATCCTATGAGGCAAAAGATTCAGAACCTTTTCTTTTCTTGCATATTTGAACATCACTATATACATCCATAACCTGATAACTTTAGAAAATAATAAAATTTTAAGCAATTCTATATTTAAGAAATATATTATTCAAGTTACCAATAATCATAAGAATGTAAACAAAATTAATTTAAAAACTCTTTTATCTGTATTTCTTAAGTATTCCATAAGAAGCTATATTTTCCAAGTATATTTTTTAATATATTATTTGAGGAATAGGATACATGAGACTCAAAACTAAGATTATCACCATGAAAAACGAGACTGTCTGAGATTCTAACAATTAAATTTTTATGACAAAGACCTTTACATATGTTAGGTTCACACACAGTTTATAATTTTGTTTTAAAAAATAATAACATACTTTTGATTTGCAGATTTAAAATAACATGGAATTTGTAAGCATAAAAAAAGAATACAAGCATAAACATATATAGCCTTTTTATTTATATAAAAATATTTAAATATATAAAAAGTACAAAATTAAATTAGACTTTTAAAAAAGCAATCATACTCAGAACTTGCACAGTCGAAATTCTGCTAGCATTACACAAAGTTGTCTGAGGAAGCTGCACCTGATGCAATGATTTGCCATTGCACAAAATACTGGGGAACATTCTTAAATAGTGGCAAGTCTCAGTCTTTGAAAGAGGATTTGATTTAGAGAAAATCATACATCTTTGACAACTAAATTTGATGGAACAAGTTGTCAAACAAATACCAATTTTTATACTGAAATAAGGTACAATTGATTTTTGTTTGCTTCCTAAAATTGTTTTAAGGCATTTCTAAAAATGTTTTGAGACATTTGCACTCTAGAATAAGTTTTTAGCTTCCTAAAATGGTCACCTTGAAAAGCATATTAATCTGGAATCTTGTCTTTAAATTTCATTACCTTCCATCTCAAACAAATGCATACCACTTTTCATGTGTATTAAGAATGAGGAAAATGAGATAAACATCCTCTGATATTTTCTGTAACTATGACTTATTGGTTTCCCAAATTTTGAAACTTATTTTCTCAGAAGAGAGATGAACTACATAAAAGATGGGTAGCTAGACCAAGTTACTATCTGCCATTCTCAATACTATTGACATTTGGGGCTGAATCATTGCTGAGGGAGCTGCCTTCTGGATCGTAGGTTGTTTCTATGTAAATTTGGCTTCTACCCATTAGATACCAGTAGGAGCCCCTCAGATGTGACTATTGAAAACGTCTCCAAATGTTACCAAACATCCCCGTGGAGACAAAATCACCTCAAAAGGAGAACCACTGAACTGAGTAACTGGAAATGTCCTTTCAATCCCAAGAGCCTATGATTCATAAAACAATATAAAATACATAGAGATAACATTGTTACACATTCTAAATATCTAAAATTAAATAAATAAGTATAAAGAATATCATTATAGTTTTTCTAGTTATACACATTGTCAAAGACAACTTTGTAATAAAATGATAGGGTGAACATGTTTATAATGTATTATCATAACGCACAGCCTGGTAATATACTAAAAATATTAAGGTGTATATTAATACATATACATTTAGAGATAAAAATATAATAATACTTGTATAATCTATAAATCTATGTATACTCACAGCAGAGAATGCCTCAAAACACCATAACCATTTAATTTCTATTTGACAACTTTCAGACTCTAAAATAATATATACTTTGTTACAATTAATAAATAAATTTATGATAAATAAATGACTTCTCATAAAGGCAAACTAGATAAAAAAACATGGTGGTCTTTCACACACAAACTTCCTATGCCTTTTAAACTCAATAAATAGTGTCTTGAGTTACTTGTTTTCCCTGTAACATTTGAATTTCTGTAGAAATGCCATCTTTTTATATCTACCATCACAGTTGCTCTGTCAGGAACTAGATTTCAATCAAGTAAGCAATACATTTCCTAAGATTTGAAACTGCTTTCCAGTTACCAATTTTTTTCTAAAAATGCACTTAACATAAAAATCATTGGTGACAAATTAACATTAAACCACTATTAAATACCCAACTGCAATAAAATTTTGATGAAATAAAATAATAAAATAGAATGCTTAACAAACAGTAATAGCCCAGTATTTTTTTCTTCAAATCAACTTACCTCATTTCTGATTTAGCCAATATAATAAGTCCACAGATTACCATGCAGGGCATTTCTACTGAGCTAAGACCAACTACACGGCACAGTTTAGATCTACTGATTATTGAGGAAAACATCACTATTAAAACCCCTATTATAAATGAATAAGAGATTCCCAATAGTTAGAATGCCCGGTTTACTGGAGAATACCATAAAGCATAAATTATTAAGAGTATAGCATTATGGATCATGAGTGTCCCTAAATAAACTTGAAAGCTTGTCATAAAGTTGAAATGATATTCTTATAAATTGACAAAATTAATATATAATTTTAAGTCACAATTGTTTAACCAAAAAGAAGGATCATGGGTGTGCTGCTTTTCTTTTAATTAAATTTATAAGTCTCCTCTATAGTTATTGATGTGTGAACATAGTTCCATACAGAATTATTTAAATGAAGAGCAAAGCATTCAAATATAGTCAAATATAATTGTTTAAAGATACTATACATTCATTCATTAGCAGAGTATTGTAATATAAAATCAAAAGTAAACCATGCCATAGGTAATTATTACCGGCTTAGCTGTCAGTTAGTCAAATCAACTAAAAGGCCAATTATTCTGAGGATACCCAGGATGGAAAGCTCATGTTGGCATTAGGTCATTTTGAGGTACTTATGGCTCCTTTTTATAGTAAATTAATTTCCCAGCAAAAGCATTTGGCATGTAACTTCAAATGCTATGACTTATCCTTCTATTTTAAATCTTTAACATTTGAAGAAAATGTAATATTATCTATAAAATAAAGTAAGATAGTAAAAGAAAAATAGATAATAAAGATTTCAATTTAAGTTAGAATAGTTCCTTTTTTCCTAGTTTCATCACCAATATGACTCAAGAAACTCAACATCAAAGGACAAGTTTTCATTCAACTTAATAATCATATCCATGGTTGACTTACAAGTTGAATTCACCTTATAAGTCATGTGTATATGTTAAAATAATGCATTAGAAATACTAAAAAAAAAAATGTTTAGAAAGTGTTTTCAAAGTTGAAAAAGCACTAGATTACCAATATTAGGAAGCTTGTAGTAAGTATCAGGAGTAGAAAACGCCACGTGTCTAAAACTGAGATAATATATTTATAAATACAGTCTTCATCTCATAATTTAAATTGTGCAGTGGCCCTGGTATATCAAGTTCCTTCCCTAGACTCTGCCTGTATTCAGCATCAGGTCATTTTTAATACTAGCACAGTAAGAAATTGTTCTGGATGGTCCTTTCCTTCTGGATACTTCCTGGGGTCCTATTCACTACTCCACCGTGGCCCTTAGGACCAGATTATCACCAAGTGCCTTCCTGTCTTTCTCCCTTATGGACTGTATCCCCGACAGCAACAACTGTGACTTATTCCTTGCTCTAACTCCAGCATTCCAGCTCTTAAGATGAATGTATTTGGGTTAAATGAAATAAACACCTAAAATACATGAGACTCAGTATTTCTCAAATCTAGCTGCACAATAGAATTACCTGGAGAACTTTAAAAATATTTATGCACACACCACTTAAATCAGAATCCCTGGGGTGGGAGACTCCTGGGATCTGTTTTAAAAATCCTCCTAGATAACAGGGGCCAAAGGAAGGTAGGAAGAGGAGACTGTTATTTAACAGGTATAGAGTTTCAGTTTTGCGAGATGAAAAGTTCTGGAGATCTGCTTCACAATAATATAAATACATTTAAAATATTGAAAGTGAAAGTATTAGTCATTCAGTCATGTCCAACTCTTTGCAACCCCATGGACTGTAGCCCTCCAGGAATTTCTGTCCAGAAAATTCTCCAGGCAAGAATACTGAGTGGGTAGCCATTCCCTTCTCCAGGGGATCTTCCCACCCCAGGGATTAAACCACGGTTGCCTGCATTGCAGGAGGCTTCTTTACCATCTGAACCACCAGGGAAACCCTCACTTAACTGTACACTTAAAAATGGTTAAGATGGTAAAAAAAAAAAATTTATATGTGTTTTTTTATATTACAACACACATGTTCCTTGGAATAAAAGCTATGACAAACCTGTGTGTGTGTGTGTGTGTGTGTGTGAAGTCGCTTAATTGTGTCTGACTCTTTGCGACCCTGTGGACTGTAGCCCACCAGGCTCCTCTGTCCATGGGATTCTCCAGGCAAGAATACTGGAGTGGGTTGCCTTTTCCTTCTCCAGGGGATCTTCCCAACCCAGGGATCAAACCCGGGTCTCCTGCATTGCAGGCAGACGCTTTATCCTCTGAGCCACCAGGGAAGCCTAAACGGCATATTAAAAACCAGAGACATTACTTTACCAACAAAGGTCCATCTAGTCAAAGCTATGGTTTTTCCAGTAGTCATGTATGGATGTGAGAGTTGAACTATAAAGAAAGCTGAGCGCCGAAGAATTGATGCTTTTATTGTGGTGTTGGAGAAGACTCTTGAGAGTCCCTTGGACTGCAAGGAGATCAAATCAGTCCATCCTAAAGGAAATCAGTCCTGAATATTCATTGGAAAGAAGATGCTGAAGCTGAAACTCCAATACTTTGGCCACCTGATGTGAAGAGCTGACTCACTGGAAAAGACCCTGATGTTGGGAAAGATTGAAGGTGGGAGGAGAAGGGGGCGACAGAGGATGAGATGGTTGGATGGCATCACCGACACTATGGATATGAGTTTGAGTAAGCTCCAGGAGTTGGTGATGGACGGGAAGCCTGGCATACTGCAATCCATGGGGTCGCAAAGAGTTGGACACAACTGAGTAACTGAACTGAACTGAACTTACAATAAAAAAATATTTTTTATTTTCCCAAGTAATTCTACCATGTTAGTTTCCCCCACAATCAATTTTGCTTGTTGAGTGGGAGGGAAGGAGAGGAGAGACTTCAGTCTTTTTTTTTTTTTTTGCTTTTTAAAAATAGTGTTCTGCTTTTTATAGATCCCAATTACATATACAAGCTTTGCATGCATGCATGCATGCTCAATCACTAAGTCATGTCCAACTCTTTACAACCCCACGAACTGTAGCCCCCCAGGTTCCTCTGTCCAGGCAAGAACACTGGAGGGGGCTGCCATTTCCTCCTCCGGTGGATCTACCCAACCCAGGGATCAAACCAGCATTTCCTGTGTCTGCTGCATTGGCAGGTGGATTTTTTACCACTCAGCCACCTGGGAAGCTTTAAGCTTCACAAACTACTGACCTGCCTCCACTCTAAAGCTAGACCTTTTATTTCTTCTTTATTGATTTCTTGATCTTAACTCTTTAAGGAGCCTTGAGTCTTTTTAAGTAGCTGAAGTCCCTGCCTGTCTCTCTTTTTGTGAAAATTGGGTTAATTTCACAGTACTTCCAGTTCTATCTACTTTAGGACACCCACCCCTCTGTAGTAGCTCATAGCCTTGCCATGTGGTCTCCCCTTTCATCTCCTCTCCTTCTATGGCTTTTGGTCTTGAGTAAGTTGTCTCCTTGAAATTCTGAATTTCCTATATAACAAGAGCTTGTTGTTTCCCTCAATCCTTGTAAATTTCTTTCAATATTGTTTACCAGTTCTGCAACCTGGATTCTCACAGGGCAGTCTTTTCTACTCAGTTTCCCAAACTGTGTACCAAAAACCACTTGTTCCTAAAAGAAGGAGTCCAGAACTAAACACATTCCAGAAAATCTAAATCCTTTGAAGGCATGCGTGCTAAGTTGCTTCAGTCATGTCTGACTCTTTGAGACCCTACGAACTGTAGCCTGCTAGGCTCCTCTGTCCACGGGATTCTGCAGACAAGAATATTGGAGTGGGTTTCCACTCCTCCAGGAATGGGTTGCCCTGGATCTTCCTGACCCAGGGATCGAACCCAAGTCTCTTATGTCACCTGCATTGTCCAGCAGGTTCTTTACCCCTAGCACCATCTGGGAAACCCTCTAAATCCCTTACCTAGAATCAAAAAACATGTTAGAATACTTAAAAACTTAGGAATCCTGCATCAAGAAACTTGTTCAACCTGTTTCCATGATTTATTTTACTATATAGACTTCCCTCAACTTACACTGGGGTTACAATCAGTTAAGCCTGTTGTAAATTGAAAATATTATAGTTTGAAAATGCATTTAAGTGCCCTAACCCTATTGAACATCATAGCTTAGCCTAGTCTACCTTAAATGTGCTCAGAATATACACATTATCCTTCAGCTGGGCCAAATCAACTAATACAAAGTCCATTTTATAAAAAAGTGTTGAATATCTTATGTAATTCACCAAATTCTGTACTGAAAGTGAAAAGTAAAATGGTTATATGAAAACAGAATTGTTGTTAAGTGTTTCAGTTGTTTACCTCCCCACCCCAGTGTCAGCCCCCTCCCAGGGATCACATGGCTGACTGGGGGCTGAGGTTTGCTGCCACTGCACAGCATCACAAGAGAGTATCTTACTGCATATTGCTAGGCTGGGGAAAGATCCAAATTCCAAGTTTGAAGCACGGTTTCTACCAAGTGCATGGTTTCTACTGCATGTATGCTTTTCACACCATCATAAAGTCGAAAACTCGTAGGTCAAACCATCCCAAATCAGGGATCATTCTGTATCATTATAAAGAACACTTCCCATCAAAATGGTTTCTAATACTTGAATATGATAGCAGCACAGAGCAATGCTGACTCAAGGAGCAGGAAAACAAGACAGCAATGATCACAAACCATTACTAAGGCAACATACTAAGTATAGTATCTAAACGTACACTCACAGATATCACATCATCTTCCTTTATTCCTCTCAGATGCTGCTGTTTTGTGGTGGAGATATCTACTGCTCTCACCTCTGATTCATATATTCACAAGGCAAGGTTCTCACATGTCCTAATGAACAGGGCACGGGCTGACCAGAAACAATGCTTGTTACCCTCACTCACAGCGAGTTGCATATCACACTGCATCCTGTTTCAATTCAATGTTCCCTTCTACACACATCACAGCACAGGGTCACACGTGCACTCTGTTGTTAAACAATACATTCCACATTTTAATCAAAATTGGTGGGGGTTCTAGGGTTTTCTCAGCCCTATTTTTTATTTCATATTGGTGTACAGTTTATTTACAATGCTGTGTCAGTTTCAGGTGTACTGCAAAGTTATACATATACCTATATCTATTCTTTGTCAGATTCTTTTCCCATACAGGTTATCAAAGAACACTGAGTAGAGATCTCTGTGCTAGACAGTAGGTCTTTATTGATTATCTATTTTATATATTGTAGTGTGTATCCCTCTCCCCCACCATTCCCCTTGTGAGACACACCTTGAGAACTACCGCCAGAGGAGGCTGGACCTGTTTTAGATAAGGTTGTACCCACCCCCACGTGTATGTGTATAATATACACTGTGGGTGGTCTGGAAAAACACAGGCCTTCTATCTGTCCTTGCTACCCTTAAACCAGCACTTTTGTGACAAGCGATTCTGTAACCATTTCTTGATTCTATGCAATATCTCTCAGTTAAAGGAAACAGCATTTATATCCTAAAACCAGAAGCAATGTAGCCATGAAAAGGAATCTATTTTAATGTTCTACATAAATATTTTATTATCTTTGAATGCAAAAGAGATACAGACATTTTTTCAAATTTTATTTGGTCAAGGCATAAATTTGATGAAAACTACAGGAAAGAATAATATTATTATAAAATCTGTGTACTGCTAAATTCTGTGGTGTATTTGAGAGGCACATAATTGGTTCCTTTAATCCAGGCTGCAACCCATTGTGTTCTTTCTTTCACAGTGAATTGCACGTCAGAATAGCCACCAAAAAAAGAAAAAAGGCATCATGATAGCCCTGTTTTTCTCTGTTATTTTGAAACATGCTTGATAGTACAATCAACTTTGCAGTCTGATTATTAGGTAGAAGTGAAAGTATAACATTGCAACATGAGTCCCAACTTGCACAAGAAAAAGCAATCCCAAAACTTCAATCACTTGAAATGTGTAACTCCCCCAACACTACCATAAGTAATGATGACATTCATAATATAATATTAAATATTGAACATCAATCTTAGGTAATTTTAATGACAAATGATACTCTGAAGCCTAACTGAGAACAAAATTCAGCTATCGTTCTTTTTTGCCACTCCTAGATTAATAAGTTGTTTTCATCCTTTTAACTGGGTTGACCAATAGAGAAAGAGACAGAGAAAGCCTATGCATTCACATACACAAAAATCTTAAGCTCATTATTTACCTAATTTTACTAAGACAGAATTTTTTTCACTTATTTGAAACACACCAGCTGAGGTTGATGTAGTTTTAACACGTCTCAGTGCTCTTTGTGTTCGGAATACTGACACATTTCTTTTTTAGGATGATATGCAAACCACAGGTAATCAATTAAAATACATGTTATTGATTGAGAAAAGATAAATATTAGAAAACTCAACCATTGTTCATTTTGTTACTACTGAAGAATTAAAAATTCAATCACTTTATTTCACGAGCTTGAGCCTCGCTGCAAATTTTGTAGATCGTCTCTCACTTGAAAAAATTACACAGTATTAGAAACTGAGCTAAATGAAGGTGTGGGGCTTATGTATCTTAATGTGTAGACAACATATACCTGAGGAGTTTTGTCACATTGGTAACTTGACTTTTGAGACCTGAGTTAGAATCTGAAGCTGTTAAATTCAAGAATTAGAAAACACAGAAACCAAGGAAGGGTCTATTCTCATAAGCAATGGCTTTGTTCTTCTTAAGTTACATTGCTATATTAAGCTACATTGTCTCTGCATGCAAGTGGGAAGGAGAAACAGAGATAGCAATTTTCCCTGGAGTATTTAATACCTCCACCTTCAAAACAAAAACTTGTAACAATATTAAAAGATAAAGAATAGGAATTCCCTGGCAGTCCAGAGCTTAGGACTTGGTGCTTTCACTGCTGTTGGCCTGGGTTCGATCCCTGGTTGGAGAACTTAGATCCCACAAGCTGTACAGCCAAATAAAAATAAAGGGAAAAGAATAGCAGTGGATTCATAGATTAAACACAATCACTTGCTTGCATTATAAACATTACTCCAGTAAACTAGATCTGATTGAAAGAAACTTAAAGAGAAGTATTCTTCTCATTACTGTGTTATTAAAGGATATTTTTCTTATAGCAAAACACAAATTAAAGCTCTAATACAATAACCTCAACAAATTTCACATCCATCATTCCAAAGTCCACCATCTGATAAGAGAAAAATAATTTCCTGACTTAAGCTAGTACACATTTCACTCTGGGAGGGGTCAGCATTTTCTGGTTCCAAATACTGAGGCACATCCTGGCTTGTGCCCCAAAAGGCCATGTCATTCTTATACAACTTAATCATCGGCTACACAGGAGAAAGCAACACTGCAATCTTCCTGATCATTTTAATGAGGACCCCTGGCTATTCAGTCAATGAAATATAATTGACTTGCTCTCCTCTTATTTTCATAATAGACACTCCAACCTAGACCACGTTTATTTGGCTATAAGAAATGACAGGAAGAATTGGAACTTTTCTGAGCGTCCCCATTAAAACTGAAAATATGCCACCCTGTCTTCTACATGAGCCACAATCATTTTGCGTTGGTCTTATTATGCAATACAAGATGCAAATGTTGTAGGCACCCTCCTCACCAAACTGCAAGGCTAAGAAAATAAGCACACCAAAAATGTCTTGTTTTATCTGTATCTTTTTCTTACAATTTAATGCTATTTGTTCAATATTTTAGAAAAATAGGAATAATAAGCATAAATGTTACCGTTACTGATTTTTAGTAAGATTGAAAAGTAGGACTGATATCTTTATTCTTAATAATTAATCTATTTTTATAAAATGCAAAATTTTCCTCCACAAAATTACATAGTAAGTTTAAGGATTAAATAAATATGATTTGCAAAATAACATTTATGCTGACAGTGTGAGTTTACAAAATTGATGTGCAATATTAATTACTGTAATCTTTAAAACTATGTTAGCCCTGGGAATTATTATTTTATATTTTGGAGCTTTCAAACTAACATTAATTAAAGCTTAAGCAGCCAAAAACTATTTGATAATATACAACTTTATTACAATATAAATTTAAAAGTTAATCTACCATAGAAATATTAATAATTTCATAAACCCCTATTAAGGAGTAAGCTTCCTGTCATCAGAAATGTTTTTCTTAACATGTAATATTCAGAGTTGAGATGTTATTCATCAGATTAAGTATTCAGTTCAGTTCAATTCAGTCGCTCAGTTGTGTCTGACTCTTTGCGTCCCCATGAACCGCAGTACGCCAGGCCTCCCTGTCCATCACCAACTCCCGGAGTCCACCCAAACCCATGTCCATTGAGTCAGTGATGCCATCCAACCATCTCATCCTCTGTCGTCCCCTTCTCCACCTGCCCTCAATCTTTCCCAGCATCAGGGTCTTTTCAAATGAGTCAGCTCTTCGCATCAGGTGGCCAAAGTATTAGAGTTTCAGCTTCAAAATCAGTCCTACTAGTTCTATTTCAGCTAAGATAAATTTCTACTCATTGGCAAAAAGTGTTGAGGGTTAAAAACTGCCATATGATTACAAAATTTTGGAGGGAAATTGAGCAATATTGGTTATTTTAATGGCTATTCTTTTTGTTGTTTTTCAAAAATTTTTAAAAGGTTATTGTTTATGTTTCCAAATAAGGGATTTTAGAAGTGAAAAGCTGGTATTTCCTGAATGCTTATTATGTCATTATATTTAAATTGGGACAAAGTCCATCTTACGTATAGAGAATCTTTTTTTGTGTGCAAGCAGTTTTAATGTGCAATGAATCAAAACTTAACCTTAATAGTGAACATTAAAATATAAAACACTTTGGTGTTTTTAAAATGAAATAAAGTAGATGTAATTTTATTTGGTCTAAATCACAGATATTTTTGTTTCTGTTAACTTTCACTTAATTTGACATTATCTGATGTTTTAACAACTTTCTAGGAGAGTGTCTTAGAGTCTGATCTAGTATTTGTCTAGTATTACTGCTATACTCTGATTATATTAATTAAGCTTTTTTTTAAATTTTGTTGGAGTATAGGTGCTTTACAACGTTGTGCTAGTTTCTGCTCTGGAGTAAAGTGAAATCTGTGTCAACATACATATATCCTCTCTTTTCTGGATTTCCTCCCATTTGGGTTACTACAAAGCATTGAGTAGAGTTCCCTGTGCTATACAGTAGGTTCTCATTAGTTATCTGTTTTATACACAGCAGTGCATATATGTCAAATAGCCATTCTTTTTAACTCAGCAATTCAACTTCCATGAATATATCCTTGAGCTGAACAACTGAACACATACACACACACACACACACACACAAACATAGGCACACAGACATCTGTATACACAAATACACATACACGCATATTTGCTGCCCCACAGTCCACGTCTACAAAGAAAAACAATGATAACAAATCACATGTAGGGACACAGGTATATTGTTAAGTGAAAGGTAAAGCTGTACACAATACATGGAGTTTAGTCTCTTTTCAAAAAATTGTGTACAGCTAAATATGTGTTTTGGAATGAAAATTGACCTTTTCTAGTCCTGTGGCCACTGCCGAGTTTTCCCAATTTGCTGGCATATTGAGTGCAGCACTTTCACAGCATCATCTTTCAGGATTTGAAATAGCTCAACTGGAATTCCATCACCTCACTAGTCCCGGGTGTTCATTGGAAGGACTGATGCTGAAGCTGAAACTTCAATACTTTGGCCACCTCATGTGAAGAGTTGACTCATTGGAAAAGACCCTGATGCTGGGAGGGATTGGGGGCAGGAGGAAAAGGGGACAACAGAGGATGAGATGGCTGGATGGCATCACCGACTCGATGGACATGAGTTTGAGTGAACTTCGGGAGTTGGTGATGGACAGGGAGGCCTGGCGTGCTGCACTTCTGGGGTTGCAAAGAGTCGGACATGACTGAGCGACTGAACTGAACTGAAATATATGTATTAAAAACCTAATGGAATATATAGCAATTTAACAGTGATTATCTCTATGGGATTAAAAAGTTTTACTCCCTGCTTAAATATTTATGATTCATTCATTCATTCAACCTACTAATGTTTATTAAGCACCTACAACGCGCGAATTTTCTAGGTACCAGAAATATAGCTGTGAATAATACAAACTCATAAGCTTATGTTACAACTAAAATCAAGAGGAACAATATAAATAAAGTTTAGAAATGTGTGAAATTTCAATTATTACCAGAAAATAAAAAATAAGAAACATTCATCTCATTATACCCACTAAAATTCTTTATCCTTGTTTTGCTCAAAATTTTTTTCTAACATTTGACTATTTACAGTCAGATCTTAATACTAAAAACCATCATTAAAACAATCTCTACTAGGTCCAACACTCTTTAAAAAAAATTGCATAATACTTTATCCTCAAAAATTTAAACAGTTTTGTTAGTAACTATCTGAACATGTAATTATATAAGAGTAATAAAATACATTTGAGATTTCATTAGAAATACTTCATGTGAAAGTAATAGTATAACTGATACACATAAACATAACTATGTAACCATACATGTGAATATTTTAATAAATTTAAATAAAACCATAGGTATTCTCACTTATATAATCACAAGATTATGTTGTTTATTGGAAAAGGCAATGGCACCCCACTCCAGTACTCTTGCCTGGAAAATCCCATGGACGGAGGATCCTGGTAGCCTGCAGACCATGGGGTCGCAAAGAGTCGGACACGACTGAGCGACTTCACTTTCACTTTTCCCTTTCATGCATTGGAGAAGGAAATGGCAACCCACTCCCTTGTTCTTGCCTGGAGAATCCCAGGGATGGGGGAGCCTGGTAGGCTGCAGATCATGGGGTCGCACAGAGTCGGACACGACTGAAGTGACTTAGCAGCAGCAGCAGCAGTATTTTAATACTTTATTCAATTTACCACTCACATAAAATAGAAGTTTTTAAGATTTATGTTACTATTACAAGAATATAGACAATTTTATTAAAAATATTCTAAGTTTACTGCAAAATGTATAAAGGTTAATATTAATTCACATGTCTCAATTTTATTAAGATCTAGTAGGTACTCCCTCAAAATTTTCTTCATGTCGTAAGATTATCCCCCTTAAATTAATTTTAAAAATCTAAAGATTTCTTCTTAACTTGATCTCAATAAAAACTCATTACACTTCCTAAAGATAAAAATTTTATGAAGTACCTAGGGTTCATATTCAAGATGTTCTATGTAAATTATAACCGATCACCACAGAATGGCCTAACAGACTGATATACATCATGGGAGAAGAGTCAAAAAAATCTGAATGCCTACCCAGCAACCTTATAATATAAAGCCATGGTCCACCGACAGTGAGACTAATAAATGTGAATAGAAAAGATTTTACACCTAAACAGCATCTATTTGGTAAGTGGATTCATTTGAATAAGATGAATTGCCTAGTCATTACCTCCCCAAAGTTCAAGCACTTAAGCAGTAGCTAGCCGTAATTGAAAGAATTGTCACCAGATGGCAGTGTAGGTCGACCAGCCAAATGTTTACAAGTTAGCTTTTCAAATTTTGTACCAGACTCAGAAGGTAGATTTTTTATTACCAACAAAATTAGATCTCTTTGTGATTAAAAACACATAACCAAATTATAAGAAAAATAGTAAAAGAGCAATACTTTAAAGAAAAAATACTGTCGGTATGTGGGCTGCACCATTTACCTTTCCTAGTGTTTCAAACTTGAGAATGCTTATGACAACCCTGAGAAAGCTGTATAAAATATGCATTTCCAGTCTCCACCACTAATCTTTAGATTCTTAATCAGAGGTGTCAGATGTAACAGAGACTCCATTTTAAAGAACTATTTAAAGCCATTCTAATACAGATGATCCATGAGAAACACGGCTCTAAAACCCAAATCCCCAAAGAAGTGGCACATCTGCATAATGAACCCCAATCTAGTCACTCATGAGGCCACAAATTCCAGCCTCAAGCCCTTGCTGCATCATCTACACTTTAGAAATATTGCATTTAAATGTCAGCAGACCAGAGAAATGACTCATTGGCCAAATCAGAGTTAATAATTTGAATATCAAAATAAATCATGATAGTATAGTATTTTAGCCTTCTATTAATAAATAATAAGACATTAAAATTCCTACATGCATAAATAAGTGAATGAATAAGTTGGAAGTTGAAGAGCAGGATATTTACTTTGGTTCAAAGCACCTCCATACAAATGTTTATTAATCACAGAGGGGGAAAAAGTAACTTTATAATAAATAAACTTGGCAAACACAACCTTCACTGAGTGATCAAAGAGAATGTCACTTTTGGACAGCAAAGGAAACCATAAGCAAAACAAAAAGGCAAACTACAGACTGGAAGAAAATATTTGCAAACAATGCAACCAACAAGGGCTTAATTTCCAAAATACACAAACAATTCATACAACTCAACAGCAAGAAAACAAACAACCTAATCAAAAAATGGTCACAAGACCTAAAGAGACATTCATCTAAAGAAGACATACAGATGGCCAATATGCACACAAAAAGACACTCAACATAGCTAATTATTAGAGAAATATAAATCGAAACCTCACACCAGTCAGAACGGTCATCATCAAAAATCTACAAATAACAAATGCTGGAAAGGGTGTGAAGGAAAGGGAACCTCCTCCACTGTTGGTGGAAATGTAAACTGGTGCAAGCCACTATGGAAAAACAGTATGGAGGTTCCTCAGAAAGGTAAAAATAGAGTGGCTATATGATCCAGCAATCACACTTCTGGGCCTGTATCTGGAGAAAACTCTAATTTGAAGATATACATGCACCCCAATGTTCATAGAAGCACTATTTACAATAGACATGGAAGAAACATAAATGTCAATTGACAGATGAATGAATAAAGACAATATGGTATATACACATGATGAAATACTACTTAGCCATAAAAAAGAATGAAATAATGCCATTTGAAACATGGATGGACCTAGAGATTATCATACTAAGTGAAGTAAGCCAGACAGAGAAATATCATATGATATCTTTTATATGTGGAATCCAAAATATGATATAAATGAACTTATTTACAAAGCAGAAACAGACTCACAGCCATAGAAAACAAATTTATGATTATCAGTGGGGAAAGAGCATGGAAGAGAGATAAATTAGGAGCTTGGGATTAGCAGATACAAACTACCACATGTAAAACAGATAAACAACAAACTCCTACTGTATAGCACAAGGAAGTATATTCAATATCCTATTAATATAATAAACCATGATGGAAAAGAATATGAAAAAGAATACATGTATATGTATAATTGAATCACTTTGGAATACACCAGAAACTAACACAATATTGTAAATCAACTATACTTCAATTTTTAAAAAAATTTTCAAGAGCCCATGTCACTAGTGATAACCAAAGCTGTGTTCCTCAATAATATTCAGTAAGAACAGTGTCACTGTTCTTCAAAGAATGTCTTTGATATTCCTGTCAAAGACGTACAACTTGAATCTAATTATAAGGAAACATCAGACAAATCCAAATTAAGGGCCATTCTACAAAATAACTGGCTTATAAACCTCAAAAGTTTCAAGCCAGGAAAGGAAAGACTGAAAACTATTACAAACTGAAGAAGACTAAAGATACACAACACCAAATGCAACATGTGATTCTGAACTAAAGCATTTTGCTCTAAAAGACATTAGGACAATTGCTAAAACTTGAATAGGGTATGAACATTCAATGTAGTTACCTATCATTATTAATTTTCTGATTTTGATGGTTGTATAGTGGCTACATAGGGAAATGCCCTTATTTATAGGAAATATACACTGAAGTATTCGGGAATGATGGGCTTTGCTGGTGGCTCAGACGGTAAAGCATCTGTCTGCAGTGTGGGAGACTCAGGTTCGATCCCTGGGTCAGGAAGATCCTCTGAAGAAGGAAATGGCAATCCACTCCAGTACTCTTGCCTGGAAAATTCCATGGACAGAGGAGCCTGGTAGACTACAGTCCATGGGGTAGCAAAGAGTCCGACACGACTGAGTGACTTCACTTTATTCAGGAATGATGGGTCATCAGTTTGGGCAACTTATTCTCAAATGGTTCAGGGCTTTTTTAAAAAGTTATTTTCACTATATTTCCAAATTTTAAATTTTGTGATTGTTTCAAGAAATTAATTCATCAATCTTTTCTTTTTTCCAAAAAGAAAATTAATACATGCATAATGTAAGTAGTGAAAGCAAAGAGGTATAAAGTCAAAGTTGATCATCTTCCCAGTTCTTTCTCTATCCCTATGCCCCACAGAAACAATGGTACCGTTGTGACATTTATATAAACATATATAAACACTGGGGCTTACCTGGTAGCTCAGCTGGTAAAGAATCCACCTGCAATGCAGGAGACTGAGAGTCATTTCCTAGGCAGGTTGATAAGAAGTCTAGGGGTTCCCAAGGAGAGAGGGGTCTGGAATTCTCAAGGAGACAGAAAGGACAAACTTTCTTTTCTCCTCTACATTCCTTAGGATTATGTATCCTGCCTGAGGACAGTCTCTGGATTAAACCTGGCTAATCATGTTATCTTAAAATGTAAATTATGGGAGTCCAGTTCAGTTCAGTTGAGACACTCAGTCATGTCCCACTCTTTGCGACCCCATGAATCGCAGCACGCCAGGCCTCCCTGTCCATCACCAACTCCCGGAGTTCACTCAGACTCACGTCCATCAAGTCAGTGATGCCATCCAGCCATCTCATCCTCTGTCGTCCCCTTCTCCTCCTACCCCCATTCCCTCCCAGCATCAGAGTCTTTTCCAATGAGTCAACTCTTCGCATGAGGTAGCCTAAGTACTGGAGTTTCAGCTTTAGCATCATTCCCTCCAAAGAACACCCAGGGCTGATATCCTTCAGAATGGACTGGTTGGATCTCCTTGCAGTCCAAGGGACTCTCAAGAGTCTTCTCCAACACCACAGTTCAAAAGCATCAATTCTTCAGCGCTCAGCTTTCTTCACAGTCCAACTCTCACATCCATACATGACTACTGGAAAAACCATAGCCTTGACTAGACAGACATTTGTTGGCAAAGTAATATCTCTGCTTTTCAATATGCTATCTAGGTTAGTCATAACTTTCCTTCCAAGGAGTAAGCATCTTTTAATTTCATGGCCGCAATCACCATCTGCAGTGATTTTGGAGCCCAAAAATATAAAGTCTGACACTGTTTCTACTGTTTCCCCATTTATTTCCCATGAAGTGATGGGACCAGATGCCATGATCTTAGTTTTCTGAATGTTGAGCTTTAAGCCAACTTTTTCACTCTCCTCTTTCACTTTCATCAAGAGGCTTTTGAGTTCCTCTTCACTTTCTGCCATAAGGGTGGTGTCATCTGCATATCTGAGGTTATTGATATTTCTCCCGGCAATCTTGATTCCAGCTTGTACTTCTTCTAGCCCAGCATTTGTCATGATGTACTCTGCATAGAAGTTAAATAAGCAGGGTGACAATATACAGCCTTGACGTACTCCTTTTCCTATTTGGAACCAGTCTGTTGTTCCATGTCCAGTTGTAACTGTAGCTTCCTGACCTGCATATAGGTTTCTCAAGAGGCAGGTCAGGTGGTCTGGTATTCCCACCTCTTTCAGAATTTTCCACAGTTTATTGTGGTCCACACAGTCAAATTATGGGAGTAGGTCTGGTCTTTACAAGGATTGTATAACAATAATATATCCTGCCTGAAGGCAGTCTCGGACTAAACCTTCTAGCTAATCCTGTTATCTTAAAATGTAAATTATGGGAGTAAGTCTGGTGAGATCTTTACAACCTCCAGACATTCTTTGGATTCACTGGAGAGTATATAACTCCATTGCTAACACTAGCAAGCGGGTAATCTTTCTACCCTCTTCTGATGTCTATGTCAGAAGATTTCTCTATCTCCTTTATACTTCAATAAAAGTTTATTATACAAAAGCTCTGAGCAATCAAGCCTGTCTCTGGCCCTGGATTGAATTCTTCTCCTCAGGAGCCCAAGAATCCCAGCATCTTTGTGTGATTCAGCAACAAACTTTCAAGACTCTGGTTCAATTCCTGGGTTGGGAATATCCCCTGGAGAAGGAATAGGCTACCCACTCCAGTATTCTTGGGCTTCCCTGGTGACTCAGATAGTAAAGAATCTGCCTGCAGTGTGGGAGACCTAGGTTCGATCCCTGGGTTGGGAAGATCCCCTGGAGGAGGACATGAAAACACACTCCAGTATTCTTGCCTGGAAAATCCCCACGGACAGAGGAACCTGGAGGGCTACAGTTCATGGGGTCACAAAGAGTTGGACACAACTGAGCGACTTAGCACAGCACAGCATATAAACATTTAGAGGGAATTTACTATTAATGATCTCCTTGAAGAGGAAATTTCTAGATCCCTGGAAGTAGCAGAAATTAAAAGTTATAAAAAATATATATCATGTACATATCCTGTTTAACAAATAAGATGAACCCTGAAATCCTGAAATGCATAACAAAATTCTAAAGTCTGTCTGTGGTTTCCCTTGGGTTTTCCCACTAAAGGAATTGAATTATGGGCCCAAACCCATGGAATGACTGCATGGAAGCTTCTAAGATTTGGAAAACAGAGAGGGACACACAGCCTTCTGAAAACATGGAAACTAGAAAACAAAACATTCTCCCAAATAGGGACTGGCCATGGCTGCATGGTAAGGTGCTCTCCTCCGACTCCCTAGAAGTAAGTGTATTCCTATTTCTATTAATACAGTCTTCTGCTACTTTCACTTTTTTCCCAGCTATATCATCCTGCAGGTTCAAAACATACTGATTTCATTGAAATGCCTGCTTTTTCAAAATACATGCTACTACAAAACCACAATACTCAACTTTCATCCTCCAAATGTATTTGGTGCTAAAGGCTTTTTTTCCCTGTCATGGTTTTTTTTTTTTTTTTTTGGGGGGGGGGGGGGAGGGGATTCTGATTTTGTTATGTTGGTTTTATATTATCTCTGACTATAATCTGCATGACTTCATCATGGCATTGACAGAACTACTGAAAACTCGGGATTGAGAATAGAGTCCTGAGTCTTGCCCCTGGAGACCTCTCTTTAGTGGACAGGTACAGTCATCCAGGGCTTCCCAGGTGGCTCAGTGATAAAGAATCCGCCTGCCAATGTAGGAGACGTGGGTTCGTTCTCTGAGTTGAGAAGATCTCCTGGAGTAGAAAATGCCAACCCACTCCAGTAGTCTTGCCTGGGAAATTCCAGGGACAGAGGAGCCTGGCAGGCTACTGTTCATGGGGTCGCAAAAGACTCAGATACAACTGAACAACTAAACAACAAAAACAGTCATCCAACCAGGTAGAAGTCCAATTAGTAAAACTATCCTGCAACCCATGTTTCTCTATTTTGATAGCATGAAGTTTTTAAAGTTATATTACTGCCAACTGTATAGAAAACAATTTGACTACACCTGCCATATTTTTTCTGACCCATTTGTCTATTAACTCTAACAAAATTAAAAGAAATAGTCTGCCAGCTTATTTTTAATTCAATGCTTTCTTACTGATGCCTTGTAAACCTTGATTCTAAGTGCAACAATGTCAATTTTGCAAAGTCTATTGTAAATCTTACCCAATCTTCTTAGTAATAAAAGAAATGTACATTTTAAAAGAAGTAGTAATGCATATTTTACCAACAAACTGTTCAGAGTTTATGGTACTTTCTGGTGTTGTTGAGACTACAGGGATCTCAGACTTTCATTCAACCAAAGATGGCCTCTCTTGATGGCAACCTGGCAGAAGTGTCAAAAGGCTTGAAAATGTAGATTTGCTTTGTCTTCTGGTAGTCTATCCACAGGTCATCATGGATATAGACAAACATATACCTACCAGTATGTTTACCCAGCATGTTTATCATAAGGGATAAAAGATATCATGAGAAAAATATCCAAAACAGAAGATTTGTGAGATGCATATCTATACAATGGAATACTAGACAACCACTTAAAATGATGTTGCAACATGTTTAATATCCTAGAAAGATGGGCACAACTGGGGGAAAAAGGCAAAACAGAATACCTAATAAAATCCTATTTTGTGTGTAAGTGTATATGTGTATGTGTACATACAGAAGTGACTAAACTGTATATATCAAAACAGGCAGATTAGTTATCTACGGATGATAAAGTTAAAGGAATTTTTTTTCTATTTCATTCAATTTGATTACCTATGTTTTCTAAATGTTATTCAATGTCTATGTATTTTATTAGGAGAAATAGCAATTACTAGCCACTGTCTATTGTGCATGTGTGCTAAGTCACTTCAGTCATGTTCAACTCTTTGCAACCCTGTGGACCGTAGCCTGCCAGGTTCCTCTGTCCTAGGGATTCTCCAGGCAAGAATACTGGAGGGGGTTGCCATGCTCTCCTCCAGGGTATCTTCCCAACCCAGGCATCAAATCCATATCTCTATGTCTCCTACACTGGCGTGCATCTGTGCTAAGTCACTTCAGTCGTGTCCAACTCTGCAACCCTATGGACTGTAGTCCACCAGGCTCCTCTGTCCATGAGATTCTCTAGGCAAGAATACTGGGGTGGGTTGCTATGCCCTCTTCCAGGGGATCTTCCTGACTCAGGGATGGAACCCAGCATCTCTTAAGTCTATCTGCATTGGCAGGTGGGCTCTTTACCACTACTGCCAGATGGGAAGCCCCACTGTCTATTATAAACATTGTCTATTTCTACAGGCATGGCTGAAATTAACAGAATGAAAGTGACCTCTTTTTCTCCCCTTACTCTCCATGGTATTTTTTTTTAATGTTTATAATTAAAGTTTATTTGTAATAGCCAAGAACTGTAAAAACCAAAGGCCCATCAGGAGGCAATGGGCCTTTACATTACATTACTCATTACAGCATATCCATACAACAGAATACTTCTCAGTTTTAAAAAACAATGAACTATTGATACAACATGGATGATGCATATTTATGCAATAACATGGATGAATCTCAAGATAATTATGCTGAGTTAAAACAAGCCATACCAAAAATAAATTCATATTGTATGATTCCATTTATATAAAATTCTAGAAAATGCAAATAAATCTATAGTGATAGGGAGCAGATCAATTATTGCTTAGGGAAAGTGGATAGAGAGGAACAAGTTAAGGACATGAGGAAATTTTGGAGGTGATAGATATGTTCATTGTATTCATTATCTCCATGGTATTTTGTTCTAAATTTCTTACAATCCTTTCACATCCTGCTTCAGATATATCTCAATAGGATTTTACTTCTTTCCTAAATAGAAGAGCCTTTGAATTCTGAGATTGGATTTTATATCTCTATATATCTGGGCTTCCCTGGTGGCTCAGATGGTAAAAAACCCACCTGCAGTGCAGGAGACCTGGATTCTATCCCTGGGTTGGGAAGATTCCACCAGAGAAGCAACAGCTACCTAATTCAGTATTCTTGCCTGGAGAATCCCATGCACAGAGGAGCCTTGCAGGCTACAGTCCATGGGGTTGCAAAGAGTCAGACATGACTGAGCAACTTTCACTCACACTCACTCATCTCTACATATCTCCACTACCATGAAGTATATTATCATATGAGAGAAGATACATTAAAAGTTCAGATTAAATGGGGAAAGACATTTTTTCAAGAGAAAAATCCTTTGGTAGTGTCTATGGTAACATGGGTGTTTGACATCCAAAACTGTTTCATGGGGCTCAGCTTTCTGGAAAGAAGAGGGTTAAGTAGATCTGAAGTAGAGGGTTTCTAGACTGATAAAAAGGGGAGGAAAAGGAAGGCTCTGGTGATGAGTTGTTTACCACTTCTTAGTGAGCCTCCCAGCATAACTGCCTGATAGTCCACTACAGCTCCTGTTTCCAGACAGGTGAGCCACAGACACTGGTTTCTTCCTGCCTCGAGTGTTTCTTGTTCAGTCGCTTAGTTGTGTACAACTCTTTGCAACCTCATGGTTTCCAGAATCATCCCATTGGTAATGCTATGAACCGGGGATACAGCTTCTGTGCATGTGCAATAAATATCCACATTCCCTTGTTTCAGAGGGAGCTCCTATCAACCCCAGAAAGAAAGCTACACAGTGAGTGTCTTATGACCAAGTACTTCAACTCCCAAAAGATCTCTTTTACTGTACCTGACCTCTCTTCCATGTTCCCAGCTAAAAATTTTTTTTTAAATGTTGTTCTAGTTAATATTTTTCCAGGCACCTTTTTTTTTCCATTTCAGGCACCCTTATAAAAATAAGACTCTAGTTCTAAGAGCAGGCATTTGGACCTTTCTGGCAGGAACTCCTGCCCTGGGCAAGCACACTTGATGATCACACGGTACATGGTCCCTTCTCTCATGACCATCTGCTAGACTGGCTCTCTGCCCACTCACAAGCTCACTGAATTGTTTCACTAAGACACAGGTGCCAGGCTATCATGGGTCTAAATGAGCAGCCCACATAATACAGCAAAATGCTCCTCTCCCCTTCAGGAAGATTCTTACCCACAACTGCCTTAAAGGAGTGTCACCACATGGCTTCTGAAGCTTGATTAAAGCCAGAGACATGGGGAACTCAAAGAAAATATTTTAAGAATCAAACCCTGAGAGATTGGGGGGGGTGGTCCCCAGAGCAGAGCAACAGTGGCCATGCCAGCTATGGTGCAGGTAGAGGTGTGGGGTGGACAAGAATCTTCCAACTCTAGAAGGAAAGAAGTCGTTCCCACCCCCATCCCTGAATGTATTTAAAATCAAGGGAAGGAGTATGAGTTGTGTGTGTGACTGTGCTTTACAGCAGAAAGAAGAGAAAGTACCATGGGAGTTAAAGCCAAAGACATGTGTGTGACCCAATGCTGCCCCTTGATGAGACCTTTAGGCAGCCTCTGAACCTCAGTGTCCTAACACTGCCTTTTATGATCCACCCTTGGAGGTCACAACATGTGACTTCCACATATTCTACAGGTAGAAGTAATTACAAAGCTCTATCCCCATTGATTCATGAAGAAATGTCAACAGTGAATTATAAGAAGACCATGAGGGATGAGATAAATATTCTCCATCTTTAGAAAAATACAATCTTCCATGCCATACAAGGCTGATATGAGGATTAAATTAAATCACTCACATTCATTTTATAAGCTTTAAAGTACTCTATAAATGTTATTTTTATTACAATAGTAACAATAAAATGTTATGTCTTTTATTTCAACTTACCACAGGAAGTGATTTCTAAAAATGAGGTTAAACGGGCATATTGAACTTTAAGGGGGAGTTAAAGGGGCTTCCCTGGTGGCTCAGTGGTAAAGAATCCACCTGCCAAGGCAGGAGACACAGGTTCAATCCCTGGGAAGATCCCACATGCCACACAGCAACTAAGCCCATGGGCCACAGATATTGAGCTTGTGCTCCTGGGAGCAACTACTGAAGCCCGAGCACACTAGAGCCCGTGCTCCGCAAAAGAAGAGGCCACTGCAATGAGAAACCCGCACACCGCAACTAAAGAGTAGCCCCACTCACCACAGCTAGAGAAAAGTCCACTCAGGAAGGAAGACTTGGCACAGCCAAAAATAAATAAACAAATAAAAAAGGTTTTTTAAATAGAGGGAGCTAAGGTCATAGTAATAGCACAGAAGGCATCTTTACTCAATCAATGGTACATTATTTATACCAAAATATTAAAAGAAAGGTTTATACATTTCATTAGTCCCTTTTCTTAAAAAAAAAAAAAAAGCTCACTTGGCCTTAATTATACTTTTTCCTTTATTGCAATTTAATAGAATCCAAATACAAGTCTTAGATTTGCTGCCAAATCAACAGGACACATATGAGGAAGTTGACTTACTTGAGAGTCCAAATGACCTTTAAAGTTTCTATAAGTTACAGAAAGCTTGGAGTCTCTGAGTCAGCTGGATTTTCCTTGCCTTAAAATTTTAAGGTCATATTTACACTCGTCCAAAATTCTAGTTTTCTTTCTTTTTTTGGAATGACTAGTGTAATAAATCCTGACGAATCCATTGATTAAAGAATAATCAACACATGGCCAATCTCATCTCATCTATATCATTCTCTTGTCCCATGTCCATTTTTTTATACAGTAGGTCATTGTTGGTTATTTATTTTAAATATAGCAGTGCATACACATCAATCCCAAACTCCCTAACTATCTCTCCCCACCCACGTAACCAAGAGTTCAATCTCTAAGTCTGTGAGTCTGTTTCTGTTTTGTAAATAACATTTTGTATCATTTTTGTAGATTCCTCATATAAGCAATATCACACAATATTTCCCTTTGTTTGACTTACTTCATACAGTATGACAATTTCTACATCCATCTCTATTTCTGCAAATGGCATTCAGTTCAGTTCAGTCATTCAGTCATGTCCAGTTCTTTGCAGTCCCATGGACTCCAGCACACCAAGCTTCCCTGTCCATCACCAACTTCCAGAGCTTGCTCAAACTCATGTCCATCGAGTCGGTGATACCCTCCAACCATCTCATTCTCTGTTGTCCATCCCCTTCTCCTCCCGCCTTCAATTTTTCCCAGCATCAAGGTCTTTTCAAATGAGTCAGCTGTTCACATCAGGTGGCCAAAGGATTGGAGTTTCAGCTTCAG
Source organism: Bos indicus (assembly GCF_029378745.1). Taxonomy (NCBI): domain Eukaryota; kingdom Metazoa; phylum Chordata; class Mammalia; order Artiodactyla; family Bovidae; genus Bos; species Bos indicus. The sequence continues at coordinate 50,371,093 of NC_091768.1, forward strand.
CATCAGTCCATCCAATGAATATTCAGCACTGATTTCCTTTAGGATGGACTGGTTTGATCTCCTTGCAGTCCAAGGAGTCTTCTCCAGCACCACAATTCGAAAGCATCAATTCTTCGGTGCTCAGCTTTCTTTATAGTCCAACTCACATCCATAGATGACTACTGGAAAAACCATAGCTTTGACTAGGTGGACCTTTGTTGGCAAAGTAATGTCTCTGCTTTTTAATATGGTGTCTAGGTTGGTCATATCTTTCCTTCCAAGGAGCAAGCATCTTTTAGTTTCCTGGCTTCAGTCACCATCTGCAGTGATTCTGGAGCCCAAGAAAATAAAGTCTGTCACTTTTTCCATTGTTTCTCCCATCTACTTGCCACGAAGAGAACGGACCAGATCCATGATCTTCGTTTTTTGAATGTTGAGTTTTAAGCCAGCTTTTTCACTCTCCTCTTTCACTTTCATCAAGAAGCTCTTCACTTTCTGCCATAAAGGTGGTGTCATCTGTGTATCTGAGGTTATTGATATTTCTCCCAGCAATCTTGATTCCAGCTTCTGCTTCCTCCAGCCCAACATTTCCCATGATACACTCTGCCTATAAGTTAAATAAGCAGGGTGACAATAGACAGCCTTGACATACTCCTTTCCCAATTTGGAACCAGTCTATTGTTCCATGTCTGGTTCTAACTGTTGCTTGTTGACCTGCATACAGATTTCTCAGGAGGCAGGTAAGGTGGTCTGGTATTCCCATCTCTTGAAGAATTTTCCACAGTTTGTTGTGATCTACACAGGGTCAAAGGCTTTGGCATAATCAATAAAGCAAAAGTTGATGTTTTTCTGGAATTCACTTGCTTTTTCTATGATCCAATGGATGTTGGGAATTGGCATTAGTTCATTGGTTTTTATGGCTGAGTAATTTTCCATTGTATATATGGACCACAACTTCTTTATCCATTCCTCTGTCAATAGATACTTAGCTTGCTTCCATGTCTTGGTTATAGAGAAATTCCAATTTTCAACTTATAAGTGTCCTTAGTGGAAGAGTGGCAACAGAGAGACTAAAAATGGTGAAAGAAAGGAGAGAGAAATACTGCCTGTGCCCAGATACTCCTTGGTGGGTGGATGAGAAGAGGAAGGTTTCCAGACCTCAGGGTTCAGGTCCTAGACAAGGTAAATCCTATAGAATGGACTGGTCAAGGGCCTGGGGTCCCATTAAGTGCACCTAATGAAAGGAAGTTGGGAATCTAATCCGTACCTGAGACCCAATATCCTCAAATTATTCTTCTGTTCCCTAGGTAGACTCCCCATCTCAGCCCCCTCAACAAGATAAGTATCAGAAACATACAGGTTTCCTGAAGCTGTAATTTTAGGCTGTCATCATTGTTAGCATCGAGAACTCTCCCTATCACCTATTAGTAATCAAAATGACTCAGGTGGTATTTCTAAGTGAAAAAAAGAATGCTTCACAGAAGTCAGCATATGCAACCATTTCTATACAAAAATAACATATATATATGAATATATATATATTTATTCATTAAATACTTGTCCAGTGGCTAATATGCTTTCATGTGCCTAGAACATGTCTCTAGAGGACATGTAACAAACCAGAGGCAGTTGTGGCCTCTGGCCAGGGGAACTGGGGGGCTAGGAGGGAGGAGGTAGGAGGGGACTTTGTTTTCACTAAATCTTCTTTTGTGGCGGTTTAGTTGCTGTCATGTCTGATTCTTCGCAACCCCGTGGACTGTAGCCCACCAGGCTCCTCTGTCCATGGGGTTCTCCAAGCAAGAATACTGGAGTGGGTTGCCATTTCCTTCTCCATTTTGTACTACACACATATAATACCTATTTTTTAAATTGTTGGAAGTTATTCTGGGATGACTTGTGACCAGTGTGGTTGCACATGTGCTAGCACAGGCTCCCTGACAGGACAAAGAATCCCAGGCTTTTCATGCCATAGTTTTTGCTCACAGTTTTGCACTGGTTCCTACTTAAAGTGCATTATAAAGAGTAGTAATATAAGAAGATTTTAATTTGTCTTAGCCTGGGCTCTTCTGAAAACAGAACCTAAAACAAAGGCCTAAGTGTAAGCAGTTGAATTGGGAGTGATCCTAGGTTGCAGAATGCAGGCGAGGGCAGCTAAAGACAGGAAAGAAAGCCACTCCCAAGACGGGCTCCTGGTTGGCTACCCCTTGGACCACTCTTCTCCTTGACCAGGTGGGGATGTATAAGAAGCCTCATGAAAGGCAAGTGAGAACTGGGCTGGGAGACAAGAGAAGGAAGTAGTTAATCACCAGCTCTCATCCTCACGGGTCAGGGTTTGTCCCAGTAGGGTTTCCTGTACCTGCAGATGGACACTTCTAAGTGTTTGGACTGCAAGGAGATCCAACCAGTCCATCCTAAAGGAGATCAGTCCTAGGTGTTCATTGGAAGGACTGATGCTGAAGCTGAAACTCCAATACTTTGGCCACCTCACGCGAAGAGTTGACTCATTGGAAAAGACCCCGATGCTGGGAGGGATTGGGGGTGGGAGGAGAAGGGGACGACAGAGGATGAGATGGCTGGATGGCATCACCGACTCGATGGACATGAGTTTGAGTGAACTCCGGGAGTTGGTGATGGACAGGGAGGCCTGGCGTGCTGTGATTCATGGGGTCGCAAGGAGTTGGACACGACTGAGCCACTGAACTGAACTGGAGTGTTTCCAAAGATTTTCTAAGATTTTCCACCTGAAGGTGTCAGAGGAACCCCAGACAGGAAGCAAGAGGTGCTCACTGCACAGGCCTAAGGTGAGATACAGTTGAGATGTACCCAAATGAGGCTGGCTGATGCCCACGCAGTGCTGGTCATCGCAGCACTGGCTAGAATCAGAGGGAAGCCAGAGAAGTGCCCAATACATTTATAAGAACCTCCTTCTTTGACAAATTTTGTATTATTTTCATGTCTCTGGCCAAAAAATAGCATTAATTTTATACTTCTGAATAAGAATTTAATATATAAAAATAGTCAATTGCTCATATACATAAAGAATATTTCTGGAAGTGTCCTCAAGAATATTTACACTAGTATTTCCATGAAGGAGAATTTAGGTCAAGGAAGATTTGCACTACATATCTTGTTGTATCTTGAATTTTGAGTCACGAGAAAGTATTATCTATATTATCCATTAAAAACAAAATTAGTTTTAAAAGATGATAAATATAAGACACATAAAATTAAAATATCCTATTTTAGAAATTTTTCAAAGTAGTCAAAGAAAGAAAAATACAGACTTTTTATTAAAAATGGAGATTTGAATATATGTTTACCCCCACTCTATCTGAAACCCTATAAAATGAGAGTAAAGAGATATTTTTAAACCAAGGAAACCAAGGCAGCAAAAGATAATAGAAAATTAGTAAAGTTTTGGAAGCTAAAGAGTGGATGGATGAATGATAACTGACCTAATAGACTAGAGAAAGCAGAAACCTAGGTCAGCAGAGGGAGAAACCAAAATGTACACAGATTTGCATCACAGCACTGCAGACAGACTCAGGAAGTGGAGGGACTGATATACCAATGAACGTAGAGTGAAGAGGGGCTAAAATCAGGATAGTGGGTTTAAGTCAGCGTAGGAAGAAGGTTACCTTGGATTCCCCTCTCATTCCACGCAGCTAGGGCTGCCCTCTCCCATCCCAGTAGAAGAATAGAGAGGACGAACTGGAGGGACTGTCTGTTCTGAGGGACACAGGGAAGAGTTGGGAACAGAAACATCTATTAAAAATGGGGGACTAAGTCTATATACTTTCTCCATTCAGCTCCCACTTAAAAAAAAAAAAAAAAAAAAGAAATCTAGGGAGGAAAGGAGCATAAAAACAAAAATGAAAATGTACAAAGATGATTTTTACATAAAAGCTTCACTCAGTAAGATAATCTCCAGGTCCATCCATGTTTGCTGCAAATGGCATTCTTTCATCCTTTTTTATGGCTGAGTAGTATTCCAGTGTATACATGTACCACATCTTCTTTATCCATTCCTCCATCAACAGACATTTAGGTTGCCTTCACATCTTGACTACCATATGTAAATAGTGCTGCAATGAACACAGGGGTGCATATATCTTTCCAAATTATGGTCTTCTCCAGATAAATGCCCAATTTTATGTATTCTGATACTTTAAGATAGATTTTTATATACAAGTAAATATATATTCACAACCTTAAGTCAAAAGTAATATGCTATTTATTTATCAATAAATCCTTCTGTCACATAATTAATTTGAAGTAAATTTATCCACATGTACCACATATAAGGTGACACTAGTGGTAATGAACCTGCCTGCCAGTGCAAGAGACGTAGAGACTGGGGTTCAGTTCCTGGGTGGGGAGGATTCCCTGGAGAAGCACATGGCAACCCACTCCAGTGTTCTTGCCTGGAGAATCCCACAGACAGAGGAGCCTGGCAGGCTACAGTCCATAGGGTTGCAAAGATTTGGACATGACTGAAGCAACTTAGCACATACCACATACAAAAAAAAACAGATTTTTGTTTACATAACAGAGTCATTAGGATTGAATTATAAATGAACTTTGTAATCTAAGCTTAAATAATATGTCTTCTAAATTAATACATTTTTACTTAAAACTATTTCTGTAGACTAGCCATGTAATAAAAACAAAAAATTGAAGTTCTTAAATGGATTTGTCAAATGATAAGTGACTGTGAAAGGAATTCATAAGTCAAAGTATTCAAGAGACAGTGGGTGATAGGATTAATGTTGGGGATTCCAGAGACCTTGCCATTATGTGCTGGTTGCATTCTGAAAGCCCCTTAACAACACCAAAGTCTTTCTGTTTACCATTACAGTCATGTGCAGTCAGTCAGAATCGCATTCTGGTTAAACTCTCTAAGCTTCAGTTTCTACATTTAAAAAACGAGAGCTCCTTCCCAAGATTGTTAGTCCCAGTAAGTGAATGAAGTGGCTAACAGTGATTAGGCATATAATCAGCATTGAATAAATTACAGATGCTTGTGTGTGTAACACTTACAATAGATATACATCCCCAGAAGAAACACACTAACTCAAATTCTCATCATGGTCTAATTAACTGGTATCACAACTTCCCTGAGAAGAAAGAAAACACAAAGTTAAAAGAAGATACTACTCATCAGTAGTATCTTCTCAAAAGAGAACATACTACTCAACAAGCTCAAAAGTGAAGACAAAACAGGGCAAAGACATACTCTTGCCTAAAGAATATTGAAGATAAACAAAGTATCTGCCAATAACATAAATGCACTTGCCCTTGTCTGAACTAACACGCACCTGAAGACCTCATACCCGGAAAGCAGTCAGATAGAGCAGCAGAGTAAGACAAAAGAAGGAAAGACTGAATCAGAACCAACATCCAGAAGGTTGCTACCATGTAACCAAACACAATCACTAACTAAAATACAATTAACCACAATCACAGAGCCACAACATGGCAGCAGCTGAGAGGGACCCAGGAGCCCACCTAAGGAGCTCCAACACTGTGCAAAAGGCAAAATAAACAGCCCAGGTGATCTGCCCAAGGTCACACCTGATTAGAAGCAGAGGCTAAATCTGAATTAGAATTTCCGGTTCATTGACCTTTCTTGTTTAAAAAAAGAAAAAAGTTGATGTGTAGGCATGGAGGAAGCAGGCAGTGGTGTGGGACAGCTTCCGGAGTATACAAAGAAAAGGTTGCTAACCCTGCAAACAGCATGTGCTTGGCTGGCAATAAGGGCCAAGGTTGACAATGCAGAAAGTCTTTCCCCTAAGAAGGAAAACATTCTACGTTCTTCCTCCTACAGGAGGCAGAGTAAGACAGCCCTGCTTTCTAAAATGACCACTGCTTTCAGATATGTTTTCCACATACCCTTCAGAATGGAAATCAGCCCAGATCCCTTCCTCGGAAGAGTTAAGCACAGAAGCATCACTCGAATGGAACGAGCAGCTTGCAGAATGGCTGCAATGAGTTGGTTCCCTCGTAAATAGATTGAACATTATCGCTCTGCTTCATACCCTCAAAGGAACTCGGTCCCGTGAATGGAATGGTATATTATAACTGGCATAAAATAGGCCACCACTTTAGTTACAACACAGGATTGTCCAAATAAACAAGCATTAATCATGCACATTATGTGGAGCATAATGCTTCAGAGAGCTTCTGCAAACAGCTCCAAATGAACTCGACCAAATTATACCATCTGACAGCTGTTCTGTGACCTGTGGGAAATGAGTTGGTGGTCTCAGTCCAGTTCCTAGTGGACAGGTGTCCAAAGCACAAAAACTACCCTCACAATTGGGCCTAATTAGCAACCTGGTTGTTGCAGCCGCTGTAAAACCTGGAGCCCATATCTGCACCGTGTTGTCAGAGGCCCAGCTCGACATCGGGTGGCACACGCCAATGGCTTAGTGCACGAACGCTAGCATGGCGCCTGCACACAATGTCATTGCTTCAGGAGAAACAGAACTGGGTCCAGGACTGGCTCTCTGCCTAGCCGAAGATGTCAGAGACAGGGCACTGCTTTAATCCAGGGAATGAACATGTTTGTAACACTTAAAGGTTACGAACTCACACCTTTCATGAGAGCAGTACACGTCTATCACACCGAAACTCAGATTTCACTGGATTCCCAACCATTCCTCCAAATCTTTCCCTTCACCTCATTGCCTTCATTGAATCCTGCCTGTTTCTGAGGACACAGTGTCCCCTGCAGCCTTCCCAAGCGTGCCATTGTTGGTCTCCAAGGAGAACACAGCTCAGCACCAAGGATGGGGAAGGGTTCTCCTCGTTCCTGAATGTCACTTCCAAAGCCACTTCTTCCCAAACCTTGCAAACTCCGATACCCAAGGCATTCAGCTCTACCCCTACCAATTGGCCTTCTAGCCAGTCCTCTTGTTCAGAAGCTTAGAGCCTTCCTCTCTGAACCTCTCTTCTGAAATCATCAATGGTGGTTTCAACACCCACTTGGGTAAACCACAGACACTCTGGCTCCTCAGCCACACACTCCCATAGCTGTTCTCCAGGCTTTGTCATTACCAGATAGGGCACCACCTCTAGAAGTCAAAATTCAAACAGTACTCTCTTGGACCACAACTGGTCATTTCTAGCTCCTTCTGTTACAGTGGCCTTCTCCACGACTCTTCCAGAGCATGCAGACCAATCCACTGATGCACACCTTTCCCACTATTCTTTGACTCCCCTTCCTTGCTTTTCTCTCATGTCATTGGTGCCTCTCTCTTACTGGTGCCTCACATTCCCTCATTCTTTACATCCAATCTAACATCAAGTCTTGTCAACTTTATCTTTGCACTATATTCACTCATTCATTTCTTACCATTCTATCCCAGCTTCTGGCTCACAATATAGACTCAATATAATAGTATAAATAAACTACACTTCAATAAAGCATGTTTCCAGAACAATAAAAGGATTGATTCCATTTATATACCATTTTAGAAAATACTTGGGCTTCCATGGTAGCTCAGACGGTAAAGAATCTGCCTGCGATGCAGGAGACCTGGGTTCAATCCCTGGGTTGGGAAGGTCCCCCGAAAGGGAACCCACTCCAGTATTCCTGCATGGAGAATCCCCATGGACAGAGGAGCCTGGCAGGCTACAGTCCATGGGGTCACAAAGAGTTGGACACAACTGAGTGACTTTCAGTTTTACTTCTAGAAAATACAAAATTACAGGACAGAAATTAACTACCAGAGTCTGGGAGAAGTGGTATAGCACTGACTACACAAAAGGCACAAAGAAATTTTTGAGAAAGATGGAAATATTATACATATCTTAAATGTATTATACAACTGTATATTTGTTAAAACTCATCAAACTATACATCTAAAGGGTGAATTTTACTGTAAACTCTCTAAAATCGATTTTTTTACAATTCATTAGTTTTACATTTCCATAATAAAAACATGTTTAAAATGAATGCCAGTATCATGCAAATGCTCCTCAGCTTCTATTTGTAACAAACCATATACTTAGACTGCAAATGCAAGAATGCAAGGCAAAACAAGGCACAGACTGCAAGCATATGTTACAAAACACATTCTGATGAAGGACTTGTGCTAGAATATTATATATAAAGAATTTCGCCACTCGAGTATGACAGACATATGTTTCATATGTCATCCATGTTTCATAAGTATATACATATATGTATATGTGTATATGAAATCTTAAATGTTGCCCTAATGAAGTTTCATGGAGCAAAAAAAGTCTACCACAAAGCTTTTGCTAAACTGAGATTTTAGTTCCAATAGCCTCTTTCTACAAACAATAATTCATGATATCCCAAATAATTCCAAGCTTACCCCCAGTCCTTATTCAAGAGCTATTAAGAGAAAACCTTTCATTTTTATAAAATTTTTATAAAATTCATTTGGATACCAAGTCATCTTGAGCTATACAAAAAAAGGAAAAGAAGGATATAGAGTTCATTAATTTGCAATCTGCCCCCAAATTCCCACACCTAGAATGACACCTTATATGCAAGAACTACTTGGTTGCTTGCATTTTTCCTAAAAACATGAATCCTATTGGGCATATAGAGGCAAGTCATAAAGCAAATCTGAGAAATACACTGTTATTAATATGCTCTGAAGAATTAAGTCTGATAAACATGTGCTTGTATCAAAAGGTGCCCACTTTCTTGAAGATATATGTAGTATCTGTAATTTTATCTTAGTGCAAAATCATATAACTGTGTCAGTGTAAATAATATCATGCCCTTTCGTAATCTTATAGAACTGTCTGTAAGATTACCAGGGCCATCACATACAGCTGTGTCGGTTGCATATTCAACAAAAGCATGCAGCCCAGGGGGTGAAGATGTGCTTTGAAATCCAGTCTTTACTCTGTTGCAAACCTTGTGTCATCACTGATGGGAAGTGACACCTCTTTTCCTAATTATCCTCCTAAATAGGAACCTTTATATAATTTGTGAACTCAGAGGATACACCTTTTTTTAACACACACAAAGATACTATGAATACTTGAAGAGGTCCTAAGGACCATTACCCTATCTTAAAAAAAAAAAAAAAATCTCAGAATAACCACTCATGCTAAGAATTAAATACTCCAAGTTCTTCTCCATTCTTTCAATATATCATATATAGAATATCTCTGGAAAATATAGGTAGAAGGGAATATTAATTTTGCTTTAAAAAATGACTGAATTTAAATTGCCATGTACATAATCTATATCATTCCAGTCATTAGTTAATAAACAAAAATCCCTCTAATGCATACAAAATTCAATTCTTTAAGATTTTCCCATCTTCCCTAAGGATGGTCAATTTTTATTGCTCTCACTGAGCTGTGAAAACCTGATCATCCTGTGTATACAGCAAAAAAAAGGCTGAAAATAACAAAAGAAGATCATATAGAGAATTCACAGCCAATTGTAATTGACAGTACATTTTGCTTAGGGATACCAGATAAAAATATTCTAAACATATGCCACAACTCTCATCCTGCCTTCAGCAACCATGACAATGACTTCTAAAATCTTTTCTTCCTGATGCATCTATAAACAATTAGCATCTCTTTGTTAAACACTAATTGCTCTTCTTACACAGCTGTGCCACTGTACAGCTCAAGAAAGAGGGCCTGTGTTAAGACAGTTATTAATAAAATAGTGCCATAACAAAATGAAAGGGCCTAGGGTGTTCAAGAAAAACTGGTCTCCCTAACATCCTTGGGAAACTCAAACTATAGACTACATCTTAAATGCTGAGTTTCTCTTTGATATAAATCTTTAAATATAAATATAAATCTTAAATATAAATCATCTTTTTTTTAATATAAGTCCATACTGGGAGACACAAGAACATAGAGATTGACCTCCTACACTGTTTGTGGGAATATAAATTGATGCAGCCACTATGGAAAACAGTATGAAGTTTCCTTAAAAACTGAAAATAGAGTTGCCATATGATCCAGCAATCCCACTCCTGGGCATATATCCAGATAAAACTATAATTCAAAAAGATACATGCACCCCAGTGCTCACTGCAGCACTATTTACTGTAGCCAAGATATGGAAACAATCTAAATGTCCATCAACAGATGATTGGATAAAGATGTGGTACATTGATACAATGGAATACTACTTAGCCATTAAAAAGAACAAAACAATGCCATTTGCAACAACATGGATGCAACTAGAGATGATCATACTAAGTGCAGTAAGCCAAAAGAGAAAGACAAATACTATATCAACGACTCATATGTGGAATCTAAAACACGGCACAAATGAACTTACTAAGAAACAGAAACAGGCTCACAGACGTAAAGAACAGGCTTGTGGAGGCCAAGGGGGAGGACATGTGGGATGGGTTGGGAGTTTGGGATTAGCAGATGTAAACTCTTAAATATAGAATAGGTAAGCAGCAAGGCCCTACTGTACAGCACAGGGAACTATATTCTATATCCTGTGATAAGTTATAAAGGAAAAGAATATTAAAGGAATGTATAAACATGTATAACTTAATCACTTTGCTGTACAGCAGAAATTAATACAAAATTGTAAGTCAACTATACTTCACTAAAATAAATTTAAAAAAAAAAGAATGTGGACGTTGAGAACATGGCCTTTTGAGTTAGATTACATGGGTTTGAATTCCATTCCAGCTTTTCAACTGACAACTCTGTGACTGGGGCACATTACTCAACCTTTCTGGGCTTCAGTTTCCTCATCTGTAAAATGGGGCTAGTGAAAATTCATAACACTTTGAGGACTACATTTTAACACCTGTAAAGAGTTCAGAAAAGTGCCTTGCGTGTAGTAAATGCTCAGTATATACTAGATAACAATATGTCACTATTTTTTAATTTTGGGGGGAGCTGCAAGGGCTTTCTCTAGTTGCAGCATGCAGAGGTTACTCTCTAGCTGCAGTGCATGGACTTGTGGTGGTGGTGTCTTCTCTTGTTGCAGAGCATGGGCTCTAGCTGTGAAGGCTTCAGTGGCTGCATCCTGTGGGCTTTGTAGCTGTGGCTGGCGGGCTTAGTTGCTCCACGGCAGGTGGAATCTTCCCAGAACAAGGATCAAACTCATCTCCCCTGCACTGGCAGATGGATTCTTAACCACTGGACTACCAGAGAAGTCCTGTTTGTTATTATTTATTGATGTATACCTTCTCTTTACCAATTTGTTCGATTTTTTTTTTTCAAATTTTTTAACTCACGCTTGCAATCTACCCACATCCTCAGTTACTGGCAAAGCTGAGGACCAATTTTAAAGCTCACACAAACTACTCATTAGTATTTCAATATCACAATGGCTAAAGCAAAAGAAAAGAATTGGAGGAGGGGAATAGTTGCTAAGGGCTAGCAAAATTCATTGAAAATCTCAAGTCAGTTCTAAATCTTCAGAGTTTTTCACCCTTCAAAGTGATAACAATACAGAATGACAACATTTCCATCCCTTTCTACTTGAGAAACTCCAAAAACTGTTTGTCCCAGAAATATCTTGACATGTTAGAAGTTTTCAGCTTCAGGAAATGAAATGTTCTATAGTAGAGGATTGAGATATCTGCAAATCTGACATGAAATTACTTCACTTACCATAGAAGAGAAATACTCTTAAAGAAGAAAAGCCTGAGATGAAGCCCCTGTATATTTTAACCCACATTTAGTCTCTATCTGTATGTCCCTCAATCATAAAACTTATTTGGTAAATTCAGTAACCAACAATATAATTTCCACATTGAATCATTCAAGCTACCTCTGTGTGCTACTAACTAAATCTCTAACCAATAGTGGCTTAACAGGAAACATATTTAATTTTTCACAGAAAGACTGTAAGTAGGTAGCTTATTCCTTCCTCATTTTCTGCCATCCTCAGCAGGCATATCCAGCCTCAGGTTTGCTGCCTCATTGCCACAGGGTGGCTGCCTCCACTCCAAATCATGTACTCATATGGGTACTAAGTTGCTTCAGTCGTGTCCAACTGTCTACAACCCTGTGGACTACAGCCTGCCAGGCTCCTCTGTCCACAGGATTCTCCAGGCAAAAATGCTGGATTGGGTTGCCATTTCCTCCCCCAGGGGATCTTCCTGGACCAGGGGTCAAAACTGCATCTCATGCTCCTGCAGTGGCAGGCAGGTTCTTGACCACTAGTGCCACCTGGGAAGCCCACAAAGGGGCATATTCCACAAAAGGAGAGAGAAGGAGCTTCCCCTTTGGCATTGTTCTATCTTTTCAAGTAACACCGCTCACCTCAGCCCAACAGATTTGACCAGAACTGCATCATATGGCCACTCTCTGCTGCAAGGAAATGTGGGAAAGTAAATTCCTGGTATTCTCAGTCTTTTTCTTGAGAAGAGGTAAAGAAAACTGGCTATTGAATAGGCAACAGCAGCATCTTCCACACGTACCCATAATGTTCTTTCCCTGATTTTCCTTCTAGAAAATTCTTAATCATCCTTGAGGGTTTATTCCTTAGCCATCTGACACTTCTACATACATGTGTACACAAATGTGTCCCACATTGCACCGTGATTGTCATTAGTGCTGTTTCCCTACCACGTGGTGAGCTTCTGGAATGGGAAACATACATGGTAACTACTGTAAACCATGTCTATGAGAATATGGTTGAAAAAATAATTAGATGCAATTATTTAAACTATGATGATAAACCCAGTCCCAAATGATCATACATATATTGTGTTAGATTAAACAGTATATAAAATCACCAAATAATTTTCTGAAAGACATGAAAGAAACTAGATGTAGTTTAGTTTGATTGTGTCGATGATCACCTAGGTAATTAGAGGGAGTGGATGGAGGAGACTAGCTATGATTCACAGGTTGTTGGAGGTGGGTAGTGAGTACATAGGGATTCGTTATAATATTTTATTTACTTTTTTGTATGTTTGAAATCACCTACAGTGAAATGTTTTTAAATGCTTTCCTAATTCAAAATACTAAGAAATTTTTTAAAAAACAGCAACAATTTAACTAGCTGCCCTAGTTCACCAATACCTAATTTCTATATATAGTATGTGTGATACCATATTGATTATGGCTTAGGGCCCTGGTAACACCCACAACATAGGGTAAAAGAATCCACTTGCCAATGCAGGAGACTTGGTAGACTCAGGTTCGATTCCTGGGTCAGGAAGATCCCCTGGAGGAAGAAATGGCAACCCACTCCAGTATTCTTGCCTGGAAAATCTAATGAACAGAAGAGCCTGGCAGGCTACCATCCAGGGGGTTGCAAAGAGTTGAACATGACTGAGCAGACATACATGCATACCTAGTTCACTAAGAATAGAAATGAGACAAGACTGGGCAAGACAAGGTGCTATATGGAATTTGCCCAGCAGCCTATAAGTAGAAATTTATTCCATTACAGTTATGGAGGCTTAAAGTCCAAAATCAAGGTGTCAGCTGGTTTGGTTTCTCCTGAAGCCTGCCCCCTTAGCTTGAAGATGGTGCCTTCCTGCTATGTTTTCACACCGTCTTTCTTCTGTGTGTGCATTCCCGATGTCTCTCCCGGTGTCCAAACTTCCTGTTCTAATAAAGACACCAGTCCAATGCGATGAAGGCTCACCCTAATGACCTCATTTTTACTTAATCATGTCTTCAAAGCTCTACCCCCTCATGGACACATTATGATGTTTTAGGAGTTGTGGCTTCAACATATGGCTCTGAGGGGAACACAAGTCAGCCCATAACAGCTGCCATACTCAGCAATCCTACATCATGAACTAACATTCTGGGAATTTGTCTGACAAGTCAGCCTCACTCCACAAAGCTGGAAGAAAAAGTCAGCCATTACAACAGGACAAGGGTGATGGAATGCTTCACTGCAATTAGCTCCCTACAGGTTCCAGGCTTCCAAGAAATCAAACCAGGTCTAAAAGATATTCCACCTAGAAGAAAACAAGACTTTTCCATGAAGGGCTGGAAAGGAAAGTCTCACAAATTGTGGCATACAGTTTCCCATCCAAACCCAATGAACCTGCCAGAACTTGGATAACAAATGTCTTTGCTTGAAGCACCTTATCCCATGCAGAGAATGGAGGCATGCAGACAAAACACATCTTTGCCTGCAACCTAGGCTGCAAATAGTCAATACAAACCCCTCTGTGTACCATCTGCATTAACAGAGAGAGACGCAGGACACTTCCTGCCATGAGAAACAACACAGCTTACCCTCCAGCACCCCACAAGCCCCCAAATGGCCCCCACACATGTTCTCTCCATCTGGATTCCCTGCCAACATCTTGTTCAAGGGTTCAGCCAGAATGAGCAGGGCATTCTGTTCACAGGTGGTTTGGTTTGTCCCATTCCAAATGGTCTAGGCACCTAAACAAAACACAGCACTCTGTCCTCTCATACCCTCTCTCTCCCATCAGTCTGCCAATGAGAGACAATTCGTGGTGGTTTAATTAAGGTAGCACCGTTTTGCCACCTTAAATGAGGTTACATTTCCCAGGACACACTTGCCAAAGTCCCCCAATCCCCTATCCTTTATGACAACTTACTTTACTCCAAGGTCTTGGCTAAGCTGGCATCACTGTCGGCTACAAACCAACTGAAGCCTGTCAGACCTGTCTCGCGCTTTATCTTCGCACATCAGCTGAACACGAGGAAGACTTCTCTGAAGCAACAATGCACAAGTTTGTACATCCATGTAACGACCTGCCTGGCCTTGTTCAACACCTGCTTTCAGATATACTAATTCTTAGATTTTCCTTAGTAGGACTTATTGTCACCAAAGGATTCTTGGTCCTGCATTCATCAGACTGACATAATAAGCTACACATTCTCCCTTCATAAGGCCACTGGCACTCCTGTAGCCAATAAGACCCCCACCATTTTGCATTCGCCTAGTCCAAAACGATCCCACCAAGTAATATCTTTTTCTTTAGTACTTTTTTTTATGGTGCCACTCAACTTGCAGGATCTTAGTAACCCAAAGTACAGAGTCCTAACCACTGGACAACCAGCGAATCCCCCCACCAAGTAATATCTTTAAAAAGCTAATATGCAAGGGAAAATTGCAATATGCACTGGAAATTTGCAATATGCACTGAAAAAAAAAATTCGCAATATGCAGAGGGTCTCCAGGACACATGGGGAAAGGAAGAGAACTGAAGGCTGTAATACTGGAGAGAGCCACCAGTAGCCCAGTAGTTCTAATGAGGGGAGAAAAGAAAGAGTTCTATGGGAGAGACAATGGGGTGACAAGCCTGGGAACCCTCCACAGGGGTGTGAGACAGAAGATGGCCTTATCCCCAACTTCCTCAACCACACTTTGCTCTCAGGACATTTCCCCTCATGCTGTCCAGATTTCAGCACAGAGGCCTGGACATAAGGAACCTCAACTTTGACCGCGGAAGTGATGGGCCAAGGCAGAGGACACTGTGGGAAGCCTCTACAGACCTTCAGTGAGACCATGGAAAGGACCTGCACTTTGAAATCAGGCAAATTTGGTTTCCATCCCAGATTCTTCTACTTACTATCTCCATAGATTTGGGCAAATTACTTAACTTCCCTGAACCTTCATGTTCTTACATGTAAAAGGGATAATGCCACCAAAAGGTTACTTAAAGGATGAAATGAGATATGTTTTAGATAAAGTGCCTGCCACATTGTATAGTTCAATAAATGTTTTCCCTTCTAGAAAGTCTCCTGAAAGCCAAGACTAAAAAAGGAATAATTATCACATTCTTTCATTATCTAATAACCTAATGTCCTGTTACTATCTAATAACAAGAATATATCAGTATCTCAGAAGAGACAAACTTTCCTTTAATACTAGAACCCTGAGATAAATCATTAGGTTAAAATGTATTAAATTAAGTAAGACATTTAGTTCTCCTGTCTGCCACATTCCAATAACTATGGAGTTTTTAATAACTATAGAATATAACCAAAAGCTCGGGGGTTAGGGAAATGTAGCCATTTATCTTTTGCAGCCTTCTTTGGTTCTAAGTGTCAACACCATCAGTGTAATATAATGCACCAAAACTAAGATATGGCCCAGCTGTTCAATTTCTGACATTAAGACCCTGTGTGACTTCCATAATTATCAACCATGGTTCTGAACTGTGGTTACACAGTCCCCACCCCAGTTCAAACAAATCAGAATCTCTGGGGGTTGGACCTAGGCATCAGTCTATTCTAAATCTCCCTGGATGATTCTAATGTGCTGCCAGATTTGAGAACTTCTGGTCTACAATATCAGCAGAAAGGTGGTCGTGGAAGTCCCTGGGAGAAAGAGAAGACTGCTGCCACCTGACACAGGGGCTGCCATGGAAGCAGGTTCCAAAATGTGAACAAAGTTCACAGCAGAAGGAGATTCAGAAGGACTTGGGCAAAAGGAAACATATACCGAGAAGTTAACAGATCTACAGAAATACCTTTCTTGCTTTTTAATTTTACTGAAATAAATGCAAAAAGCTGGCTTAAACTCAACATTCAAAAAACTAAGATCATGGCATCTGATCCCATCACTTATTGGCAAATAGATGGGAAACAATGGAAACAGTGACAGATTTTATTTTCTTGGGCTCCAAAATTACTGCAGACATTAACTGCAGCCATGAAATTAAAAGACACTTGCTCCTTGAAAGGAAAGCTATGACAAACCTAGACAGCATATTATAAAGAAAAGACATCACTTTGCTGACAAAGGTTCATACAGGCAAAGCTATAATTTTTCCAGTAGTCATATGGATGTGAGAGTTGGATCATAAAGAAGGCTGAGAGCTGAAGAATTTATGCTTTCAACCTGTGGTGCTAGATAAGACTCTTGAGAGTTCCTTGGACTGCAAGGAGATCAAATCAGTCAATCTTTAAGGAAATCAATCCTGTATATTCATTGGAAGGACTGATGCTGAAGCTAAAGCTCCAATACATTGGCCCTCTGATGCACAGAGTCAACTCACTAGAAAAGACCCTGATACTGGGAAAGACTGAAGGCAGGAGGAGAAGGGGGCAACAGAGGAAGAAATGGTTGGATAGTATCACCAACTCAATAGACATGAGTTTGAGCAAGCTCCTGGAGATGGTGAAGGACAGGGAAGCCAGGTGGGGTCACAGACTCAGACATGACTTAGTGACTGAACAAGAAGACTTAATTTATAATATTGTGTTAATTTCTGTAATATATATATATTGTTTTTTAAGTTTTTATATATATTTTGTACGTTTATATATATTATAATGTTTATGTTTTATATATATTTATAATGTATTAATCTCTGCAATATATATATATTGTTTTTATGTTTTATATATTTTGTATATTTTATATACATACTATATATATAGTATATATTTATGTTTTTATATATTTTATATATATAATATATATTTAGGGGTTTTATATATTATGGATTTAGATAGATAGATATAGTTTTTCTGGGGTTCCCTGGTAGCTCAGATGGTAAAAAACTGCCTGAGAAACAGAAGACCCAGGTTCAATCCCTGGGTTGGGAAGGTCCCCTGGAGAAGGGAGTGGCAACCCACTACAGTATTCTTGCCTGGAGAATGCTACGGACAGAGGAGCCTGGTAGGCTGTAGTCCATGGGGTCACAAAGAGTCAGACACAACTGAATGACTACCACTTGCTCACTCATATTATTTTTCATGTTTTCCCATTATGGTTTGTCATAGAATATTGACTATAGTTCCCTACGCTATACAGTAAGACTTTGTTGTTTATCAACCCTATAAATAATAGTTTGCATCTACTAATCCCAAACTCCCCATCCATCCTTCCTCCCCTTCCCTCCGCTTTGGCAACCACAAGTCCATTCTCTGTGTCTGTGAGTCTGTAAAAATGCCTTTCAAATTTTATAACTGACACTCTGTTTAATGCTAAAAGAAAAGGCAAAATAATTTAACTAATGAAAATAACTTAAGTATCTCTCAATAGAGAAATTGGTAAATTATATTTTATAGAAGTTTAAAAATACAGGAATTAGGTCTATATGTGTTAACATGGATAAATCTTGAAAACATGCTGAGTTAAAGAAAACTGTTGAATAATACACATATTATAATACCACGTAAGTAAAATTTTACGCAAAAAACAATATTATATATTATTGTACATATATAGCATAAGTATAAAAGTACAGACCTGACAGGTAAATAGGATAATGATTACTTCTTGGGCAGAAAGACACTAGGAAAATTGAACAATTTGCATCGTAATACATAAACTTCAACTGGATATTTGTCCAAGGTGAGGGACAAATATTAGCCATAAAAGACATTCTTGGAAAAACTAGGGAAAGTTTAATATGGACTGAATGCTAGATAATTTCATCACGTTACTGTTAATTTTTTGAGATGATGTTTTTATTACTTATGTAGACAATAAATCTTAATAATAAATCTTACATGATGCATACTAAAGTCAAATGATGTCTCTGACTTACTTTCAAATGGTACAGCAAGATAAATGTGTTGTGTGTATATATACGCACACATACACTCAACAGATAAAACTGTTCTAGGGCTTGTTAACTAAAAAGAGTTGAGAAGTCCCTATGCGGCTGCCTGAAATAACTACTACAATGGTTGTTTCTCAGAGATCTGCAGATGAAGGTTGATGTTTCCAGACCCAAATCCCCAGCAGCAGAGGGAAGGCCAGAAACCCCAGGCTCATTTCTCTAGTTGAGCCTACGCTTGGATGATTTCTACTACCTGCAGGACCAATCTGTCTGCTCAGCACACTCTGCTCTCTGCCATTAGAGCTCCAATTAACACACAGGGCAATTTTCTGTTTATTTGTCTCTCTCCCCCACCAGTCTGGGAACTTCATGAGGACAGGCACCATGACCATGTCTGTCTTTTTGTTGTTGTCCTTCTGGCACCTAATATAATGCCTGGCACATAGTAAGTATCTAATAAATATTTATTTAATTAATCTTCTTCCAAGGGGAGGACGCCCCATCTCTTCTCCTTGTCCGCCCACCCACACCACAAGATATAACAGATTCCATAAATGTGCCCCTTAGAGTTCATTTCTGGTCAACAAATGCTTGTCAAAGTGCTGTGTGCACTGGTGAAGCTGCCACAATCCCTGGGTCTACCCAACAGCTACTTTAAAAAGTGTTTATTTGCAGCTATAGAAAATGTTCGCCCTAGCCTCCAATTTAAAGAAATTTAAATTAAAAAAAAAAAAGAACTATAAAAAAAAAAAAAAGAAAATGTTCATCTAATGTGATTTGATTAACCTATATATTCTTTACTCTCCTGCTCATCCAAAGCATTTACTACCTCTCTGAAGTTCTAAGGTCAGTGTTAGGCAGACACAATCCTCTGCTCATTTACACATATAAATTAATTAGATTCAGGAACTCTTTTCTTTAATATGTATTTATTTGGCTGCACTGGGTCTTCCTTCCAGCATTCAGGATCTTTACTCGCAGCATACCAACTCTTAGTTGTGGCATGTGGGTTCTAGTTCCCTGACCAGGGATCAAACCCATTGGGAGCTCAGAGTCTTAGTTCTTCACTGGGAGCTGAGTCTTAGCCACTGGACCAAGGAAATCCCCAGGAACTCATTATACCATAAAGAGTGAGTTACAAACTGAGTAACCAGACATTTTTCCCTTCTAATGATATAATGCCTGGTGCTTGTATCCTCATTTGGTTTTCATGGTCAAATATACACACTGTAGATACTCACAATGTAAGTACACATACTTCATTCAAAAGGTTACCTGGAATACCCACAGTTGGTTAGCTAGGGGCACTCTCAGTCCCTTACACTGGCTAAGAGAGTATCCAGAAAGGCCAGTCTGGCTGACCAGGATGGTATTACCAGGGAACAGATGAAATATGGGAGTAGAAAGAGATGAAATATGTCAATAATGAAATTCTCCTAAAAATCAGCAGGTGAGGAAACAGAAGAGCAATATTTTGGCAAGTAAATATGATTTTCCAGAAATAGGGAAGACAAAGGACAGAGAGAAGAAACAAAAGGAGGAAGCAAAAAAAGACTGAGCGCTGAAGAAACTGATGCTTTTGAACTGTAGTGTTGGAGAAGACTCTTGAGAGTCTCTTGGACTGCAGGAAGATCCAACCAGTCCATCCTAAAGGAAATCAGTCCTGAATATTCATTGGAAGGACTGATGCTGAAGCTGAAATTCTAATACTTTGGCCACCTGATGTGAAGAATTGACTCATTGGAAAAGACCCTGATGCTAGGAAAGATTGAAGGCAGGAGGAGAAGGGGATGACAGAGGATGAGATGGTTGGATGGCATCACCAACTCTATGGACATGAGTTTGAATAGGCTCCAGGAATTGGTGATGGACAGGAAGGCCTGGCATGCTGCAGTCCATGGGGTCACAAAGAGTTGGACACGACTGAGTGACTGAACTGAACTGAACTGAAAGAAGGACTAGGCAATACTCCATGATCAACAAAAGAAGCAGGTCAAAAACACTGCTTTGAAAGACATGTCAATAGGTGCAGGAGGTTGATAAGCCAGGCCTTCCTACCTAACTCAAACCTTCCTCCCTAACACAATCAAGGTGTGAGTAGAATTTTTGTCAGTTGTATTATTAATGAATGTATGAGAAGAACTTACTATTTGTTGTTGTTCAGTCAGTCACGTCCAACTCTTTGCAACCGCATGGACTACAGCACACCAGGCTTCCCAGTCCTTCACTGTCTCTCAGAGTTTGCCCAAACTCATGTTCACTGTGTCAGTGATGCCATCCAACCATTTCATCCTCTGTTGCCCCCTTCTCCTTCTGCTCTCAATCTTTCCCACCATCAGGGTCTTTTACTGCTTAAAATAGCCTTTTTAGTAAACTGTGATTTTTTTTAATAATAATCACTCAGCAGTTTATCTTGCATGCTGACACACTTTTGTCAATTCATTATGCTGGAACTCTAGAATATCTGTAATTTCCCTGTTCTCTCTGAATTTGCAACAAAATATAAAAATTCTCTTCCCAGAAACCCTGAATTTTTTTGAAATTTTATTTTGGTTATTTGAACTAAAGAAACTGAAATTATTTAATCCATTTCTTAAACCACTAAGTTGCAAACAAACTGTCTTAAAAGTTAGAAAGATATAATGTTTTTCATTTTTCTAAAATTGCCCAGTTAACATAAATACCAGATACAACCTATGATTTCCAATAAGTCTTCATAGAAATGCACTAGAGATAGTATATTTACTATCTCTATCTCCTGAAAATACTTTGAATCTCTTATTTTTATGTTTTTAATTAATATTATAGTCTACTTCCCTCAGGAAATAACTTTTGAAATGTAAAAGCAATTACATCTCCTAAAAAAAACAAGAAAGTAGGTTATTTTTTATTTTAAAAAGAGACTTTTGAACATAAGCTACAGCAGCAAAAAAAAAAAGCCTCATAAATATCAGCCTTCAGGAAAGTTCCTCTGTAGCAACCTGTGGCCTGCCCACGAACCTTAATTAGTTCGAGAGATCATGATATAGAGCCTCTTCAAACTGGATAGGAGTGGTAGCTCTCTGTGGAGAAATAGAGCACGCTTTTGTAGCAGGTAATTTAAGGAGCAGCAACAGGCTAATATGTAGACAAGAGAGGCTGCAGCATGTGGTGTGGTTCTCAGCAGAGCAGCAGGCCTCTAATGAGGCTGGGTAGTGGATAGCAGCTGGTAAACTTGGGGCTCAAAATAGGAGCCTCTGAAGGCCTTTATTTGCTAACAAAAGACTGCAAATTGCTCAAAGGCCTGAGTAGGCAATGAGAACATGTTCATATGGTGAGCCGGTATATAAATTTTCAAAACAAATTTTACAATATATAAATTTACATTGCAATGAGAACCAGAAGAGTTCCATGATTGGAAACATTTTGGTAAGAATAGGTACCAAAATTGGCTATTAAATTTTGTATAAGAAAATCACCACCTGCTCTTCTGTCCATTCTGGGACACCCAGACGAAAATGCATACGGTGTGTGTTGTAACTGTCCGTGTCACCGTGCTGTACACTCGGTCCGCTACCTCAGACAAATGACAGTGGGAGCACAGTGCGGTTTACAGAGCATTACAGAAATTAGTGGAATGTCTGCATGATGGAATGACTTCTCCATTACCCATGATAAAGTGATAATGTGACAAATCATATAAACCACAAGAAAAAGCTCAAATATCTTGTAAAAAGAGCAGAGCAGGTGACCTCGACTGACCCAGATCTCAGTGCTGCTGCTGCTGCTGCTGCTAAGTTGCATCAGTCGTGTCCAACTCTGTGCGACCCCATAGACGGCAGCCCACCAGGCTCCCCCATCCCTGGGATTCTCCAGGCAAGAACACTGGAGTGGGTTGCCATTTCCTTCTCCAATGCATGAAAGTGAAAAGTGAAAGTGAAGTCGCTCAGTTGCGTCTGACTCTTAGTGACCCCATGGACTGCAGCCTACCAGGCTCCTCTGTCCATGGGATTTTCTAAATATGCTATTTGGCTAAATACTGAATTTTGTCACTTGTCATTTCCTAGGACTGCTCTGAGAAATCTCTAAAGTTTGTTTCTACAATTCTATATTTCTGGACAAAACATTTTTAAATTATAAAGAAAAAGCCCCAGCAGAAGTAGGAATCCTTCTGTGTGTGTCCTTTGAAGTAAAAGGAGGGCACTTCTTGCCTCCATTACGGACCCAAACCAAAAAAGACTCCTACTTAAACACACTGCCACAGGTCATGCTTCCCTGTTCTCTTAAAATAATCTGAACCACTCATTAAGTGCAGATAAACTCCCTTAGCAATTTCTACACAGGTCCTCATGGCAGGGCTTCATCGTTCTGTGGACATTTCTGGACCCCTAATCGTTGTAACTCGATGATGACTAACTGGTGATTATTTTTGACTCACATTTTTCCCATCTTCCCTACATGTAATGCTTTACGGCGTTTTCACAATCCTTCATCTGTAACCTGTCTCACATTTGTAGCCATGTTCCATTTCTGACCCCACCACCTCAGCTCTGGAGATGGAGTCCCCAGCTTGTCCCCAGCTTGTCAATGCTGTTCTGCCCTCCACCATCGCAAACCCTCTGCTCTGGTCTACTGTGTCACTCCCTGACCAAGGCCTTGTGGGAACAGCTTATTTCTGAAGGAGCTATGCATTGTGGAAGCCTTTTCCCAACCATCCTTGAGTTCACACTTGCCATTTCCTAGTGGGCACTGTTTCCCAAGGAACCCTCTGCTTCCTTCTGTAGGTATAACCTACCTGCCTCACTCCATCTCCATACCTTGACCCAACCCATCTCCCATGCAATGGTGTCTGGTACTCAAACTAGACTGTGGCCAGGAAATTAATTTTCTGCTGGCACTCAAGTAATTTAACAAACACGTATTGAAGGCACTGAATGAATCAAGTATGATGTTGTTAATTCCCCAGTAATCCAGATAGACACACATGAAATGCAAGTTGCAACCCACATCCTGTTGATGCTGTTGTTCAGTCACTAAGTCATGTACAGTGCTTTGCAACCCCATGGACTGCAGCGTGCCAGGTTTCCCTGTCCTTCACTATCTTCCAGAGTTTGCTTGGATTCATGTCCACTGAGTCAGTGATGCTATCTGACCATCTTATCCTCTGCCGCCCCCTTCTTTTGCCTTCAATCTTTCCCAGCATCAGAATCTTTTCCAATGAGTCAGCTCTTTGCATGACGTGGCCAGAGTACTGGAGCTTCAGCTTCAGCATCAGTCCTTCCAATGAATACTCGGGTTTGATTTCCTTTAGGATTGACTGGTTTAATCTCCTTGTACATCCTATGTCATATACATTTTTTGGGGCCATTCCACGCAGCTTGCAGGATTTTTGTTTCCCCACCATGGATTGAACCCGGGCCCTGAGCAGTGAAAGTGCAGAGTTCTAACCACTGGACAGCCAGGGAATTCACTCAGATTCAATTTTTAAAGTTTCTTCCTTCATTTGGGATGATTCCTGCACAGCCTCTGTCCATTAGAGAAGATAATTACATTGACCAAACAATGAAAATTTTTTCACCTCACCCAATACACATCCACTGGCTCAACCAGTCTCTCTCCCCTCCCCCTCAACTATGCAATTCATTAAACCTTATTCATTGTTCACAATGAATATTGTATGTAACAGCCTCATTGGAAGGTGTCTCATCATTCATTGGTGAATAGGATAAGTATTCCCATCAACAGAAAACGTGAGCAATAATTAGCTTCAGGGAAGAGAGCAGGATGTGTAGGTTCACCCTTTTCCTGCTCACACTCTATACTCCCTTCCAGCCAGATGGTGGTGTCCATAACAGACCAGGAGGAGGAAGAATCCTGAGATGCAAGGACAGTTTACTTCTGTACATAGTGCACACAGCAAACTGCTCTTTCCAACCAGGAATGTTTCCCTGTTTTCGTTCATCATTGCCCCTAAGCACACAAATTTTGTTTATAATTCATGCCGTACTAAAACTGGTAACTCCTTGTTTCTGATCTGCTTCAGCAAATGGTCACAGAAGCAGAGCTAGAAGCTAGCGAGCCCGTCCTCGGCTGCCATCTCAAACCCAGCCCCCACCACCCACTCGCCTTTGCACAGCCCTCTTCAAATCCTGATGAGCTGAGCCCATCAAAAGTCTCCAGTGTATGATCCTCATTCAATTACAAAGTCCATTCGACGTTATTATAGATCATAATGAAAATACCCGCCTTGGGCTAGAGGAGTGGTCCGGTCGGAAGTGAGAGAATAGGAGCCACTCGGCAGGGGCCCAGCAGAGCACCAGGCAGCCAGGGTTGGTGGCCCTAGGGGTCAGTCATTTGTCACTGTGAGCTTCTGGCGTCATTACCTAACCTCCTTAGATGCCATACTGCAGTTCCCCTCCTGACAGATGGAGCCCTTGGTTAAAATATTCTTGAGCTTTGGTAAAGAGAGTTCTGCCTGGTTTTCATATTAGCAATCTGTTTTGATTCATAAAGTGATCATTTCTAAGATTGATTTTGCTCTGCAATAGTCTTTTTTATGTCATATTTTACTAGGAAATCCTAACATGAATGATATTACCTTGGAGTTATTAATTTGCACTCCAGTGAGAAGGGTTACATTCAGCTGATGTCTTCTCTTGTGTGTACGAGTGCTCAGACCACCACTTCTATTTGAGAATAGCATGCTAAGCATACTCTTACTCACATATTAATCAGAATCCCCTACTGTGCATAACACAATTATAATTACCTTTATAATTTTTTCCTCCCATACTGAATAAAAAGCTCCAAGGGGGAAACAGGACAAGAATCAACTGATTTCTTCATCAACATATGCACAGCCCCTAAGATAACACCTGCCCATGAAAAAAAGATGCTTGCTGAATAAATGGTTAAACCACGTAAATGACATATTTAACTCAATCCTCATTTTCTACCATCAGGATATCTGTGTCCAGTATTTGATATAAGATAATGCCTTCCAGGTGTTCCTTAGCTTAATATCTAGTAGGACGAATCATCACAAGAAAATATTTATTGTTGCTGTTCAATCACTCAGTCATGTCCTACTCTTGTGACCCCATGGACTATAGTCTGCCAGGCTCCTCTGTCCATGGGAATTTCCAGGCAAGAATACTGGAGTGGTTTGCCATTTCCTTCTTCCGGGGATCTTCCTGACCCAGCTTTCAAACCCACTCTCCTGCATTGGCAGGTGATTCTTTACCACTGAGCCATTAGGGAAGCCCACTAAGAAATATTCCTTATTTAAATACAGAGAAAAGCCAGGAAAATCCAAGGGAAATGGAAACCCTCATCCACATCCTCTCAACGTTCTATATCGTGATCCTTTTAACAAGATTGTTTTTCTCCTTGCCGCTCCTGGGTCTTGGTTGTTCCTACCACTTTTCAGGAAGTAATCCAGTCTGAGTTGAGTCAATGTGTGAACAGGATATGAAGATGTATCTTCATCCTTTCTTTGGCCTCAAAGTTCATACTTTAGCAGTACCAAAGTACCTATGGTATATACCTCCATCCTCCATGCCTATGTCCTTCTTTCTGCTGCCTGGAAAACCTGCCCTTGGTACCAGGTCCCTTTTCATCTGGTTATTTCCTGTTTGTCCTTCAAGTCTCCATTCAGGTCAGTTCCTCCAGGAAGCCTCCCCTGACTACTCTAGGTTAGGTATGGCAACCCTCCCTATACTTCCCATAAAACACTTGCTACCTCTATCATCACACATCACATTATATTAAAATGATGTACTTGCCTGTCTCCCCTAGATTCCTCTTCTTAATTTCCACAGATCCTAACACAATGCTGAACAAAGAGTAGGTGCTTGATAAATGCATAACGAATTGATCAGCCTAATACCTTTTGCTTAGGAAGGCACAGAGATAAGGCAAGGGAACATCCATGGACAATACACTTAACATTTGTCTAGAGCAACAGCAGGGCCATGCGTAACAGTGAAACTGTGAAGAGGCAGGGCAAGGTCAAAAAGGTTCTGAAGGTACCAGGGGGCAACAGGATTCCCTTTTTTGTTTTTGTATTTTATTTTTATCTATTTATTTGGCTGTGCCAGGTCTTAACTGCAGCCCGAGGGATCTTTGATCTTCATTGCAGCATGCAGGATCTTAGTTCGATCTTACTTCCCTAACCAGGGGTCGAACCCAGGCTCTCTCAGTGAAATCATTGAGTCCTAACCGCTGGACTACCAGCAAATTCCCTGCAAAGTGTTTCTTATCATGAAAAGAAATAGCTAAATCAGAAATTTTTTAATGTATTCTTTTTGAATACAAATTCTAGAAAATGTTAGAAAACAGGGGTAACCTATAGGGTTCTGGGGTAAAAGATATTTCAGAAACATTAAAGCAAATACAGACGAGCTTCTTTACTGAAGGACTTCTGAGTCATTATTATATTAATATTCATTATAAATGTGTAGAAGGATAGTACCTTATGCAACATTTTATCAGCTTACACAAAAGCCCTTTTTGATGGCATATACTTTGGGAAACCTAGGCTAAATTTCTTGATAAGTGACTGGATATTCCTGAACCAGTTAGTTGATCAGTAGCTAGCAGTCCTTGGTGTAAGTGGCAGACACCAGTCTCTGAAACCATAAGCTGGTTTCACAGCTGTTGGTCCCCTGCAATACACGATAACCCTGGGCATGGTCTGCTTCCAGCTTCCCAGAAATCCCACAAAGAAGTGGCAGATGCCAAGACGAATCAGTTACAATCAAGTGACCTGGATCCTCGGGCAGAAGGAGTGAGAAGTTAAGTAGTAACAATCAGGCACACTAACGTGTCAACATTCCCAAGGAAATTTTAATAGATATCTAGTCACCCACCATTCACAGGGCTTTCCTGGAGGCTCAGACATAAAGAATCTGCCAGCAATGCAGGAGAACTGGGTTCGATCCCTGGGTTGGGAAGATCCCCTGGAGGAGGGCATGGCAACCCACTCCAGTATTCTTCCCTGGAGAATCCCAAGGACAGAGGAGCCTGGCAAGCTACAGCCCATGGGGTAGCAAAAAGTCGGACAAGACTGAGCAACTAAGCACAGCACATCTTTCACTAGATTAAAATACCAAAGGAGAGCAAGACTCCACCAGAACTTTAAACCGATCATCTAGTTTTATTCACAATGGAATTAAATTGAAATTATGGATCAAAAGTGGCCTAAGGAAAATCTAAAATTTATGGACACATAAATTAATTTGGAGGAAGGGAGTAAGGAAAACCAACAGCACCTGAAAAATCACATCTAATTGCAGCACAGGTTGGAAAGTCAGCCAATGGGAGCTGGAGATAAAACTGTTAAGTGACAAATCACAGTGGACTCCCCTGATTTTCTGGGTCCTGCTTTACACAGAGTCCCCTCATAAGAAAAGCAGTCACTGTCAACTGATTGCACAGAAGCTGTCTCATGCTGTAGGGCAAGTGACCCTACCACATGGGCCACAGCAAATAGAACTTGGGATGGAGCTACACCCAAAGGTGGCCATCTATCAACCAGCCACAGTGATGGCTGGCCAGGATAGGACAGCTTACTCTCCTTTGTTTTCTCATCTTTCAGACAGGAAATCCCATCTTCTTAACAGAAGTGCCTCTAGCTTTGAGAAAAGCTATGTGAACTGAAAGAATATAGGCATGAATGTAGTAATAGAAAAAGATGTGCTTGATTATACTATTTAAGCCTATTTCCCCTCAAAGTCTAGAGATTCCCAACCACTTCTATTGATTTCCTCTATTCAAAATATTCAGTTAATGCTATCTGCATAACAAAATTCTCGGTTTTCTCATTCCCCTTAATAAGGGGTTAGTATCTTTAAAAAAATGTGGAGTTGTGGAAAGAGATATATTTCACATTTATTATTCATGCAAGAGGGGAACATTCTAGCATCATTTGGGTTTTTTTTTTTTAATATTTATCTGTTTGTTTATTGGGTTTCCTAGGTCGTGGTAGTGGTAAAGAATCAGCCTGCCAATGCAGGAGATGCAAGAGATTTGGGTTCAATCCCTAGGTTGGGAAGATCTCCTGGAGTAGGAGATAGCAACCCACCCCAGTATCCTCACCTGGAAAATTCCATGAACAGAGGAGCCTGGCGGACTACAATCTACAGAGTCACAAAGAGTCAGACACAGCTGAGCAGCTGCGTACATATTTGTTTATTTATTGGCTGCACCAGGTCTTAGTTGAGGCATGCAGGATATTTGCAGATGTAGGATCTAGTTCCCTGACAGGGATCAACCTGGGCCCCTAGCATTGGGAGCACGAAGTCTTAGCCACTGGACCACCAGGGAAATCCCTGGTTTCTTATTTATTCTAAAAAACAGATAAACTTTTCAAACTCAGTCTCCCAAAGGTTTCAGATGTAACCATTGATTTCAATTTTCTTTTATCCTTTGCCAAGCTTCAAAATAGAAGCTGCCTGCCCATCCTGTGTTTGGGTGAAAGATGGAGAGCCAAAAGAAATAGAAGCCATGGATAACCCAGAGCCATATGTATGCTTCATTTTTTCTAAAACTTCATTGTCCATGAAGTTATTCTCCAGGCCCAAGCTAGTCATTGATATATGTGGTAAGATGATTACAACACTACATTAGTGGAAAATAAAATTAGGCTCAGTGTAACTTAAAGCATTGTTTGTAACGCATTAACCTATACTTTTTTTTTTTTTTTTTTTTGCATTCTGTACGTACCATGATAACATGCAGCCCGATATTCATCTTTCAGGTACCTCCTCCAAATTTATTAGAACTGTGCATCTATTTTCAAATCACGTTACATTTTTAAATAGGTTTTCATTTTTAAAAATTAGCCATTTTTCCCCAAGGAGTTTCTTTCTCTATTGGTAATTCATTTCAAAAGATTACATAAAAATATATATATTATCCCCAAATTGACAAAATGCTGCAATCTCCAAACGAGTAGCCACACACACTTGCAGTTCTAATATGGCTTCTCCTGTGCTGGTCGGCAACCAATTTATACTGTTGGAAGTCAGCTCCAAGCAGCCTTTTGTTTGTTTGTTTGCATCTGCCAGAAGCAAGGCCAGAGGGCCCGGATATATCAAAGTATCTCACATTCAGAAGGAAGCCCCCAGGCCTTTGTGCCAGTAGATGTGCAAAGAAGCTTAAGTAAGTGTGGGAAAACAGCAACTGCGACTCAGAATTTGCCATAAGGCAAGACCTAACACAGTTGTGTTGTGTTGGGTTTTTTTGGATTTTTTTTTTTCTGGTTTTCTACAGACAGATGGAATAACAGCATAATAGGCTGGGCAAAGGGTCTCCTGAGCTATTCTCTCCATTGTACACACACAACAGAGATAGTAAAGACACAAAGAGACAGTCCTTAGGAAGGAAATGTCTCCTTAAGAGCACAGCCCTCTACTCTTCATTATTTTCACCAAAGAGTGAGAAAGAGGATTGATGCAAAATGCTCCTATGCTTCCTCCTGGAAAAGCAATACATTTGTTTCTGGGGGTCAAACTTGCCACACGGGTTCGAGTCTTCACTCTCTGCACAAAGACAGGCACTAAGGAAAGGACAGCTAAGACATTTTTGTAAGGCTGTCTCTTAGCTCAATATCACCTACAGACTTAAATCAGCCACTGGACATCATCAAGACAAAGGACAACCAGGAAAAGGTTTCAGCCACACCCATCCAAATTGAACCACATCTTTACAAGGCATAAAACTGCACTGCCACCTGAAATAAATGAGAACAAGCTGGACAGAGAAAGTTCCTAAAATAGTCCCTGTTGCTGCCTCACCAAGGACATTTTTTAAAATCGTTATTAAATTGTGTCTGCTGAACAACTGAAGAAAGAATGGATAGCAGGAAAGAGATCCTTTTTTCAAAATGACTTAAATAGCTGAAGTCAGATTGGCCATGAATTTGTCATTGTTGAAACTAGGAGATGATGCATGAGGCTTCATCAGACTATTTTACCCACTTTTTTGTGTATGTTTGACATTTCCTATGATGACAATTTTTTAATTACTTGTAAAATTTTTCAAGCAAAATATAGCACTGCTTTATTAAATAGGATATTAAATAGGATAAGGCTCATTTTAAAGTTTGTCTTTAATCCAAGGTTAAGAACATAGACTGATTAAAATAAGAATCTACTCCCAAACACAATTATTCCCATAAAATAAGTTGCCAACAGAACCTACAAGGGAATAATGTAACTATATCATCCCTTCAGAAAGGTTTGAAAAAGATTGAGGAACTCTACTAAAATTTTTCTAAGTTTTTCTAAGGAATGTGAACTTGAATTCACTAAATGTGAACTTAATCACATGTCTAAGGAATGTGAACTTGAGTCATAAAACCTGTGATATGAAAAGAAGCTAAAAATCACTATATTCCTATCCACTGAGAAGCTCTGCCCATGTCTCTAAGAAAGTGATCTGCTTTCTAGAGTCCACTAATGTAGGTTGATAGACACAAAACACATTGAAGCATAATTTTTATTTGATGTCAGCATAAAAGTTTCAGTTCAAAGAGAAAACTCTTCTTTTTTTTCTCTTTAACAGCCTACGTCTATATGTCTGTTACATACTCTGAGTGTCACATGTGTCATCCTTTTTTACACTAGATTTTTTTCTGCAGCTTTACTGGGGTATAACTGACAATTTTACCTTGCATATATTTAAGGTATACAACTTGTTTATTTATATATATGTATGTTTATGTTCATAAATACATATATGCATATACATACATGTATGTACATATACATACATACATACATACATGTGTGTTTATGCATATATATATAAACAAGTTGTATACCTTAAATATATGTCATGACAATCAAGCTAATTTTGAAGGTTATTCAGCAATAATATTCAAACACTAAAGATTTATTTTAAAGCTCCTAAATATTTTTTCAAGCATGTTCCATCTACATCATTCAATTGAAAAAACTTTCATGATTTAATGTTACCAATATATAGTAATGTCTGTGGGCAAGAACTAAAATAACATGGCTTTATACGACACAGAAAAGATTTCCAGTTAAGCCTGAAGTGATATTTGGAGTGAAATACATAACAGTTTAGAGAAATGGCTGGATTGGTTTTGCTTAGGTTAATGAAAGTAATGAAATAAATAAAATCTTTTCAAGAACTGCCTATAACAGTTTTCAACACGTCAACTTAAACCATACAGAAGAGAGATCCTCTGCTCTGTTAAGGGGAGGTAAAAATAAAAATTGTCATTGTAAATCTTACCAAAAACATGAAAAATGAAAAATGGTGCCATTTGCAATCATCAATACAATAAACACATTGTGTCCATCAGGGTGCTCAGAACCAAGTATTCAAAGATGAGAAAGACAATCCGTGCTCCCTAAGTGCATTTGACAGTGAAACAGATGTAAACAGACACTGACAATCAGGGCTCCCTCATCAAAAATGCAAAGTTGGGAGAAGATTGAAATGTAGTTCCCCTGGCAAGCTCCCAATGTACTACTGTAAAACTTAATATTTTTAAGTTCATGTGCAAGGGGTTGTATGATCAACATTTAAATTCTAGGAATTAATATAATTTAATAAATAATAACATTTGTTATCTATTAGTAATGATTTAAAATATATAATCTATTTGACTTCTTGATGCATTACCTATATTTTCTTATAAAACAAGACTAAAAAATATTCACATCTGTTTTCATTATAATCAACTTCCCTTTTTCTCACTATATTGAAAGTATCCACACCTGAGTCTCATTCTCATCATCGTGTTATGTTTTGTAAAGAAGAAAGAACTAAGAAGTGGTCAGTCTAGTAGCTCCCTGCAAACAACAATAAGTCCCCTGGATCCAAGTGGGGGAGATCAGGGGAAACAGCAATAGATGTACCACTTAGCCACACAGCATCACAGAAGTAGTAATTACCTATGAGATCTGCTGCCTCGCTCTCTTTTTTATGTTTCTGTCTTCTGATAGTCCCAGTGGGGTGGACCGTGAAACAAATAAGCCTCCCAGCAGACTCAGGAGAATTAAAACAGAGTTGCATTCTGACATCTAAAAAAGAAAGGAGAGAAAAAAGAGAGAAAAAGAAAGTAACATAAGGAGAAGTATTTCTGTTATTAGGACACGAAATACAATAATAGATACAACTAAATGTGTTATTATTTGAGCTGAGCATTAACTTCCATTGGTGTATATAATGTGTGTTTCACTACACTGGCAACAGACATCTGATAAAAACCAAACTCCAGAAGGCTTTTCCAGTTGCCAACAAACCTGGGAGAGAGGTTTCTGAATGGGATTCTGGTATATCTGTATCATTCTTCTCTCCCCAAAATGATAGCCATAATTCTTAATAGTAATGGCAAATATTTACAGACAGGATCACAAATATTAATGCACAATCACCTTACAAAGTAGCTATCCTTATTGCCATTAATACAATGTTATCATGTGAGTTGAGAGGTTAAGCGTGACATTACTCACCTTTTCCTGGAGGAGAGGGAGGACGTGGGAAATCTCCAGAAGATAAACCTTGAGCTGAGAACTGAAGGATAAGTCAGAAAGTCAGATGTAGGATGGGTGAAGGACATCCGGTCAGAGGGATGATAGCACATGCAAAGACAGAAAGGTACCCACAGCTACACATAGCTGCAAGAAGTTATGTATGGCTGAAGCAAAGAAAAACACCAGGGAGCGGTGACTAGAAATAAAGTTGGAAAAATGACAAAGACCTTGGTCCACCAGGCTAAGCAGTTTCAGCTTTATGCTTCAAGCACAGAAGAGTCACTGGGAGCCCTAGAGACAGATAGATGATGAGATCTGCATTTTAGACAGATCACTCTGGTAGTAGTTTAAAAGATCAATTTAAGTGAAACCAGCTTGCAAACAAAATAAGCAATTGAGAGATTAGCTTAAGTCAGTCCAGGACAGAAATGATGAGGGCTTGACTACAGTAGGGGCTGGACAGAGAAAAGAGATCTTTAGGAAACATATGATGGAGAAATTCTATATAATTTCTCCAGTTCCAACGTCATAATTGTAATTCAGATGTCTTCACAAAGCACTTTTTTTGCATGCTGTATCATCAATCCTTAAAACAATTCTATGAAATAGAAGGGAAAATAATATTGGAGTTTTTTCCTTCATTTTGGCTGCTCCATGTCTTAGTTGCAGTATGTGGGATCTAGTTCCCTGACCAGGGATTGCCCCTAGGGCCCCTTGCATTGGAAGTGCAGAGTCTTAACCACCAGATCACCAGGGAAAGCCCGAGAAAGAAAAGTATTGTTATCTCAGTTCTACAGATGAGAAAACTAAAGCTCAAAGAAGTTAAGCAGTTTTCCCAACCTGAGAGCAGAGAAGCTGGGAATGGAATGCATGTCCTCTGCTTCCAAAGCCGCTTCATACAGAA
The DNA here is from genome assembly GCF_029378745.1 of Bos indicus. Classification (NCBI taxonomy): domain Eukaryota; kingdom Metazoa; phylum Chordata; class Mammalia; order Artiodactyla; family Bovidae; genus Bos; species Bos indicus. The sequence continues at coordinate 50,404,917 of NC_091768.1, forward strand.
AACTCAAAAATTTAACGAGAAGGGCTCTGTAGAAAAGGGGGGAAATTGCATGGCGTTAGAATTGTTCATCAAAAAAAAAAAAAAAACTTGTGTCAAACCATTGTGTGAAAACAAGGAGAAAGTATGTGTTTCTCTCAGAGTAGAATGTAAATATTTGGCTGAAATGCTGGTCCTGAGGGGTGGAGTCCAAGCCCCTCACCGACTGAGCACCTTCCTGAGCTTTGGGAAGCTTCTTCAGAAGTGTGGTGCCAGCTCTTCATGATCTCACATCCTGCTGGAGGTGGGAGACACATGATTTAGAAAGCTTAATGCTGGGCTCCCTTGTGCTGATAATTTCCTCAGACCTCTAATTTGACCATAAATGTGAAGAGTTTAATGTGCTATCATCTTTTTAATTTTATTCACCTTACCCAAGCACACTCCTTTGCATACTTGTGAACAAGTCTGCCCTCAGATAAACATACAGAATATATTATACATAGGGATGGATTTCCACCTTTGAAATATAACCCTTAAGGTACTCAGACTGTCATCAATCTCCTCTTCCCATGTGCATTGTTTTTGCCATATGGGTCATATAAAGATACAAAAGACAATTCTTAAATTACAACCAATTGATGTAATTTGTATTGTTTTTCAGCCTTTGTGCTTGAAATCTCCCCGTTTTAATTCTGAAAGGGGATTTTTCCAGTTGGCTACAGATTTCTTCAATAGATGAGAAGGAGTTACTTCTCCTTGTCGCTGTCCGTCTCTGTGTCCCACCCAGCAAGCACAGCTTTTGAAAGAAACAGATGATAAATACTTCACTTAACTAAATGTAATTCTCCCAACATTCTTTTCTGACATATACTTGTCTATGATAATCATTATCCACAGAAAACCACTGTCCTGAACTATCAGCAAATATTAGTTATATTTTATAATTTTCACCTATATAGTAAGGATCCATAAGAGAAAAGAATATATATATGGTCCCTTTCTCAAGTGGAAAGAGACCAAAAAAAAAAAAATCTATGTTTATAGCAAATGTATCAGAGCTCTAACAGAAGCAAGAGAGGCTAGTATAGAGCTGCTGCTGCTGCTGCTGCTAAGTCGCTTTAGTCGTGTCCGACTCTGTGCGACCCCATAGACGGCAGCCCACGAGGCTCCCCCGTCCCTGGGATTCTCCAGGCAAGAACACTGGAGTGGGTTGCCATTGCCTTCTCCAATGCAAGAAAGTGAAAAGTGGAAGTGAAGTCACTGAGTCTTGTCTGACTCTTAGAGACCCAATGGACTGCGGCCCACCAGGCTCCTCCATCCATGGGATTTTCCAGGCAAGAGTGCTGGAGTGGGGCAGACAACTCCAAAAAGAAAAAACAGTGCTAAATAAATGCTACATTAAAAGATTAAAGATATATGGGAATTCCTGGGTGGTCCAGTGGTTAGGATGCTGCACTTCCACTGCAGGGGGCATAGGCTGGATACTTGGTCTGATCTGGGATCTATGCCATGTGGCGCAGCCAAAAAAAAAAAAAATCATTAAAATCATTTCCATCGGGAAGCACCAGTGATTAGTTTTAGGCCCTTTTAAGAAAGAAATAGTATTTTTGGCTTCATTTGTATGTCAGAGGAACAAAGGGATCAAAACCAGAAAGAGTTTCTGGTCTTAATACTTTTAAGATATTAAGTTGACTCAGATTTTTTTTTCTTCATTTTTGCTATGAAATCAATTCTTACACTAAGCTTGTGTGTGTGCCCAGCCATGCCTGACTCTTTGTGACCCCATGGACTGTAGCCCACCAGGTTCCACTGCCCATGGAATTTTCCAGGCAATTATATATTGGAGTGGAGGGCCATTTCCTTCTTTAGGGGATCTTCCTGACCCAGGGATTGAACCCAAGTCTCCTGCAGCTCCTGCACTGGCAGGCAGATTCACGGATTCTTTACCACTAGCACCAGCTGGGAAGCCCAAACCGATACTTAGCTTAAGTATAGATTATTAAAGTACAAATATGTATATTGTTTAACTCAGAGATTATTTTCATAGATGAAGCTTAATTTGATTTCTTCTTTTCTAATTTTTATTGAAGTACAGTTTATGTACCATGTTGTGTTAATTCTGCTATATAATAAAGTGATTCAGTTATACAAATATAAACATTCTTTTTTATTTTCATTTCCATTATGGTTTATCATAGGATATTGCATTTAGTTCCCTGTGCTATACAGTGGGACCTAGTATAATAGTTTACTTCTGCTAATCCCCAAGCCCCAATCCTTCCCTTTCCACCCCCTCCCCCTCGGCAGCCACAAGTCTGCTCTCTACATCCATGAGTCTGTTTTTGTTTTATAGATATGTTTATTTAAGTCATATTTTAGATTCCACATATAAGTGATACTATATGGTATTTGTCTTTGTCTTACTTCACTTAGAATGATAATCTCTAGTTCTATCCATATTGCTGCAAATGGTATTATTTCATTCTTTTTCATGACTAAGTAGTATTCCATTGTATATATGTACCATATCTTCTTTATTCATTCACCTATCAATGGACATTTAGGTTGTTTCCATGTCTTGGCTACCGTGAATAATGCTGCTATGAAGATAGGGGTGCATATATCTTTTTTAATTATAGTTTAATCTGGATACGTGCCCAGGATTGGGATTGTTGGATCTTATGGCAATTCTATTTTTTAGCTTTTTGAGGGACCTCCATACTGTTTTTCATAGTGGATGCACCAACTTACAATTCCACCAACAGTGCAGAACTGTTCCCTTTTCTCTGCAGCCTCTCCATCATTTGTTATTTGTAGACTTTTTAAAGATGGCCATTCTGACCGGTGTGAGGTGGTACCTCATTGTAGTTTGAATTTGCATTTCTCTATTAGTGAAGTTGAGCATCTTTTCATGTGTCTGCCTGTTGACCAGATATCTGCATATCTTCTTTGAAGAAATGTCTATTCTTCTGCCTACTTTTTGATTGGGTTGTTTGGTTTTTGTTGCTGTTGTTGAGTTGTATGAGCTGTGTGCATATTTTAGAGATTAAGCCCTTGTCTGTTACATCATTTGCAAATATTTTCTCTCATTCCAGATTGTCTTTTTGTTCTGTTTATGGTTTTCTTCACAGTGCAAAGCTTGTAAGTCTGATTAGGTCCCATTTGTTTATTTTTGCTTTTATTTCTACTGCCTTGGGAGACTGATCTAAGAAAACATTGGTACAACTTATATCCAAGAATGTTTTGTCTATGTTCTCTTCTAGGAGTTTTATGGTATCATATCTTATGTTTAAGTCTTTAAGGGTATGAGCTTGTGTTCTAACTTCATTGATTTACATGTGGCTGTCCAACTTTCCCCACACCACTTGCTAAAGAGACTATCTTTTTCCCATTGTATATTCTTGCCTCCTTTGTTGAAGGTTAATTGACCATATATGTGTGGGTTTATTTCTGGGCTCTCCGTTCTGTTCCATTGATCCATATGTCTGTTTTTGTGTCAATGCCATGCTGTTTTGATTACTGTAACTTTGTAGTATTGCCTGAAGTCTGGGAGGGTTATACCTTCTGCTTTGTTCTTTTTCCTCAGGATTGCTTTGGCAATTCTGGGTCTTTTATGGTTCCACATAAATTTTAGAATTATCTGTTCTAATCCTGTGAAAAATATGAGTAATTTGATAGGAAATTGTAATTTGCTCTTGATTCCTATTATGTTTACACAGAACTAGCTTTACTCTCTGCCTGTAAAAACCTAACATGACCTAATATGATATAATGCTATTGCCAAATTTATCATTATTCTTTAAAAAATAGTGCAAACTGAAATGGCTATTATAAAGATCATTCACATTCCCTGAGCTGTTAAAAGATGTTCCTGAAAGAAATGGCTCCATGATCAAAAAAAAAAAAAAAAATTGGAAAATGATGCTACTCCTTCCTCTTAGAAAGTCATATTTCAAGTAAGAATTCTATTTAACTAAGTTTAATTCAGTGTTTCCCAAAAATATTTAACCATGTAAACATTTTTTTTTCAAATAACACCTATTAACATCCCATGAAATCTTGGATATACAGACTAAACCAATTTCCCCTTCTTTTAGTAAATGACAAAGGTTAAATGACCTTTGTCACTTACTAAATTCTGTTTTAAGTCTGTAAAGCACAATTCAAGTAAGGAGCTATGTGCAAATAATTGAGTCACCAGAGTTAGGGGGGAAAAAATTATAGACCTAACTCAAAACTTATTCACCAGGTCAAGGCACTCAGGGAAATTGACTTAGCTGCTGAATAAGCCAGTGAAACACCAGGTCAAATTGTGAGAGGCAGAAGGGAATCTAGACCCCAGGTAACATTTGTGAAGAGAAAAATGCACAGCTGACCTCAAGTGACTCTCCTTGTACCTTGGATAATAATTAGGTCAGATACGAAGGAATTTCCAAGCCTGAAAGACCACTGATGCCAAAAGGACAACAGGGCCCCTGTCACCAGGCTAAGCTTTAGTGCTGAATTACAATTCTACACGGGAAATCATGGTACTCATTAGAAATCATGATCCACACTGGGTAAAAGAGAACTTCATCTAAAAGGCAAAATTGGCACTCAAAACTCATGCCTAGGATACCAAGTCATAACGATGATCAGCAAAGTAGTCACTCCAGGAAGGTGGCTCAGTTCTAATCTTCACAGAAGGTCATGGCCACGTTGTTGACTGACATTCCTCGTCTCTGGGAGAACAAGCTCAAGTGATTAAGACACAGTATAAAACCGAGAGGCATCAGTGGTCCTAGCTCTGAGAACACCAAAAGGCAGAAGCAAGAAAAATGAAGTACAGGCTGATATCTTTGAGATGTCACTCATTTCTTAGAAAGAAAAGGGGGGAAAGTTGCTATGATTCAGAAAAGATTGACAACCCTGTTCTTTTCTTCTTTTCTTTCTAAACCATTTCTATTCTTCCATCTCTGTTGTTCCCATTCTGCTCTCAGAAGACAATGAAAATGTGAACTAAAACATAACCTTCTCCCAAATTATCCATACAAGGGGATAAAACATCCCAGAGGCAGTCTGGCATGTGTCATTCTAGCAGAAAACCTATTCTGTAGAATCACTGGCCTCTCATGCTTACCAGGTCACCACTCTCTTTCATTTAATTTAGAAGTCATTTATTGGCTGCTTACCATGACCCCAGCACTGTAAAAGGCAAAAAAGGAGAACCAAGGCAAATGTAGGCTCTGGAAATGTAGAGACTAGTTAGAGTCAAGAATTTATGAAAGATAACATACAATCAAGTCCTAAAACGTCTCATTATCATTAACTGTGAAGAGGTGAGGAACTCCTTCCTATGAAGTAAACATATTAATAGAAACCATAGAAGTTACACTGAAAACCCATTTATCTTCTGCTGGTACACCTAGTTTTATGAAAACATTGATATGTTTCTCCACATTCTATAATCCAGGTTGCAAATGTGGAAGAAATTCAAAAAGCAGACAATAAGTCTAAGCTGGAACAATAGGAAAGAGCTTCAAAAAAGGTATTATTTGAGCTAAGAGCAGAAGACATTCCTGTGTGGCAGGTGCAAGGGAGAGAGAAGATAATAGCAGAGGTTTCATTTGAGGGATCATGAAGACAATAGTGTGTACTGTGCTTAGTCCCTCAGTGGTGTCCGACTCTGCAACACCATGGACTCTAGCCCACCAGGCTGTATGTCCATGGGGATTCTCCAAGCAGGAATATTGGAGTGGGTTGCCATGCCCTCCTCCAGGGGACCTTCCCAACCCAGAGATTGAACCCAGGTCTCCCAGGTGGATTCTCTACCATCTGAGCCAGCAGGGAAGCCCAAGAATACTAGAGTGAGTAGCCTATCCCTTCTCCAGGGGAACTTCCTGGCCCAGGAATCAAACCAGGGTCTCCTACATTGCAGGCAGATTCTTTACCAGCTGAGCTATCAGGGAAGCCCAGAAACAATAGATGAGACTAAATTAGGAAGAAACAGGCATAGGAGAATGGGATGTTGGGAAGTAAGAGGCAGTACAATCATAAGTTCTTAAGGATAAACTCACAGAACCATTGAATTAGGGAACCTCAGGGTTATAAAGGACTTCAGAAATCATCTAATATAATTTTCTTTTTTTTTAATTTTTTTATTTTTAATTGGAAGATAATTGCTTTACAACGTGGTGCTGATTTCTGCCATACAACAATGTGAATTAACCATAAGTATACATATGTCCCTTCCCTCCTGAACCTCACTCCCACCCTCTACTCCATTACACTCCTTCTAGGTTGTTATAGAGCTCCAGATTGAACACCCTGTGTTATACAGCCATTTCCCGCTAGCTATCTACTTTACCTATGGTACTTTGGCCACCTCATGTGAAGAGTTGACTCATTGGAAAAGACTCTGGTGCTGGGAGGGATTGGGGGCAGGAGGAGAAGGGGATGACAGAGGATGAGATGGCTGGATGGCATCACTGACTCGATGGATGTGAGTCTGAGTGAACTCCGGGAGTTGGTGATGGACAGGGAGGCCTGGCGTGCTGCGATTCATGGGGTTGCAAAGAGTCGGACACGACTGAGCAACTGAACTGAACTGAACTGAATGCATGTTTCGGTGCTACTCTCTCAATTCATCCCGCCCTCTCCTTCCCCCACTTAACACAATTTTCAACTCAGTGCAACAATAAAATTCATATGTGATCATATAGCCACTGCCAGGTAATTTCTAGTGAGAGAAACCAAATTCTCCATCTCTGAAGAGAAAGAGCTTGTAAAGCAATTATCCTCCAATTAAAAAAGAGAAAGAGAGTTCAAACTGTTAGAAATGTCTTCTTTATGGAGTTACCATTGTTCTCTTAAGTTGATCTATGAAGATATATAAATATGTCATCCATTTTCTCATGCCTGGAAAGTTGCCGAGAATTAGTTGATGTTTATGGCACTGGTCAGCAGAATATATTGGATAGTGACTGTCAGTTCCAAAGCGATCTTAGCACTTATCTCCAGCTCCTCCTCCGTCCAAAAGACCTCTAGAAATTGGATCTATTCATACAAACTCATCATTATTATCATGAAATAAATTCATATCTGAACCTCTCCAAGTTGCTCAGAATTAGACTGAGTTTGGTATCACACAAACTATTAGCATTTTCCCCAAATAGACTCTAATCTCAAGAAGTAAAAGATGCAAGCAGTCTTTGGTCAAAATATATTTAGTTACAACAGTCATGGACCATGTGATTTCTCCCTGCTGATGGACGAATGTAGATCTATTAAGGAATTTTTGGTGATTCTGAAGCATGTCAGAGGTTAGCATATTGCTTCCATTACACTTCTACAACAGTAGACAAATAAACTAGTTCCTAGTCTACAGAACAGGGGTTTGTTTTTTTTTTTTTTTCCATTTTTATTCTTTATTTCTTATCTATGAAGAATTCCCATAACAGGGCAGGAAAAAAATCCATTCTCTTTGTAATTCCAATTTTCCCACTGAATCAACTATTTTCCAAACCATATGCATATTAGACTGTTAAGGAAGGAAAGGATTAACTATGCCACAGTAGTCCCTTCATAATCATACGGAGTACAATTTCTCAGCCATGGCACTATCAACATTTGGGGCCAAATAGTTCTTCGTTGCGGAGAAGGCAATGGCACCCCACTCCAGTACTCTTGCCTGGAAAATCCCATGGATGAAGAAGCCTGGAAGGCTGCAGTCCATGGGGTCACTGAGGGTCTGACACGACTGAGCAACTTCCCTTTCACTTTTCACTTTCATGCATTGGAGACGGAAATGGCAACCCACTCCAGTGTTCTTGCCTGGAGAATCCCAGGGACGGGGGAGCCTGGTGGGCTGCCGTCTATGGGGTCGCACAGAGTTGGACATGACTGAAGCGACTTAGCAGTAGCAGCAATTCTTCGTTGTGAAGGATTGCCCCACACATTGCAGGATGCTTAGCAACACCCCTTACCCCTGCCTACTGAATGCTTGTAGCACCTTTCCTCTCTAGTCATGAAAATCACGGGTATCACCAAGCCTTGCCAAATACCCTCTGGGAGTCAAAACTGTCCCTGGTTGAGAAGCACTAAGATAAAGATATGGTTTTGGTTAAAACCTATTCTGGGCTCCACATTCCAGACACATTTCGAAAGTGATGGTGGCTGCCATTCTTGGCTCACATCCACCATCCACATAAAATCTGCTGTTTATTTCAACCCCTTCATAGAAGAGTGTGAACACTCTGTTTCTTGACAAATGACTTTGATTATTAGATTGTGCTACAATGTGCATCGAAGTACAAGGACAGAGCTTCAGCTCCGCTGTCAAGACAACCGCCGCCTCTTCAAGTAAAAGCAAAATCAAAGACTTGTAGAATGCCAGTTGAGTCAGAACCTTGAGCCAAAGTGCGATGGCCACGAGTGAGCACCTGGCACTTCCCTATGAGAGCTGAATACTCAAGAAAATTGAGACTTCAAATGAGCTTCCACCTAACAAGCTGCAATTTTTATTTCATTGAGGGGAGAATCAGGGATGAGTTAGAGGAAGAAACCTGAGGAAAATTCAACATGACAGTCCATTTGCTAATTCAGTGAGGAGGAGTCCAAGACAAGCTTCAGAATTCAACAAGACAAAAGCATGATTATCTATAATTACTGCTTACCAGTAGCATGGACTGATAACAAGCTTCCTCCGCCAATCTTATTCTGCCATTATGAGAAGAGGCGATTAAACTAATTAACAAATCAACTTTTCTGTGCAACAGTGGGTTCAATAGCAGAAAATAATGAGAAAAAGCTAGTTATTTGAAGGGATGAAATGACATAGAAATCTGAAGTTAACAACAATATGGATAGGGAGCTTGAATAATGGACAAATGTATACATTTTGACATTAGAAAATCTGATTGCACATTAGGAAATATTGGACTATTAGTTTAAATCCACAGTTTAAATAGTGCTTTATTTGAACACGAAAAGTATTAATTATTACAATCATGCACAGCCCTGTAAATGTGACATGTACAAATATAAAATAATACCTCACTATTAAGAAGTCAGACTGTCAGGAACCTCAGTCATCTTGGTCATGGATAACAACTAAGTCAAAAAGAATCCAAAAAGTACTTTCAGCTATAAAGTCACACTAATGTATAGGAAGAGACAAAGAAGGTACTCTCAGACCATTACTGTAATTTGTACTCCTCTCAACTCCCTCACAGGCAGGCAAGAGCACCATGTCGTATAGCCTGTCTCTAGCCTTTTAAATGCCACAAGGGCTCCGTAAGCATCCTAAGCCATGTTGACCTATCTGACAGTACAACCACATATGGTTACTGAGTCCCTGAAATATGGCTAATGAGACTGAAGAACTGAATTTTCACTTTTTAAAACTAATTTTGATTTAAAAACTGATAATTAATTTGCCCATTGGGAAACTTTTAAATATGTTTGTTTGAATTACTATAAATTTTATGAAATCTAAGTAAAGAACAAGTATCTAATAAAAATTTAGCATTGGAATTGAGATGCACTATGATGGTTAGATGGCATCACCAACTCGATGGACATGAGTTTGAGCAAGCTCCAAGAGTTGGTGATGGACAGGGAAGCCTGGTGTCCTGCAGTCCATGGGGTCACAAAGAGTCGGACATGACTGAGCGACTGAACTGAACTGAAAAGAGTAAAATATACACCAGATTTCAAAGATCTGGTATTTAAAAACTAATATAAAAAACACCATAATATTTGTGTATTGATTACAGGTTGAAATGATCATATTTTTTATATTGTGTTAAACAAAATAAATCACTAGAGATAATTTCACCTGCTTCTTTTTACTTTCTTTAACATGACTATTAGAAAATTTTAAATTACATATTTGGCTACTGGATAGAACTAGTCTATAGAGTGAATGAATGATATACAACATACAGCAGCACAGCAGAAGCAGTAAGAGAGCACTGACAGCAACCAAAAATGACATCTACAACTAGAGGGAGACCAAAAAATCAACACAGCACAGTTACCTGGAGCCATTTAAAGCTTGATATATATTTCAACCTATTTCAGAGATTCCTAAGGGTATCACAGTTATTTATTTTAACTCAACCACAAAAGGTGGGGGGGACTCTTACTGCCTACTGTGTTTAAGAAGACATGATGATTCATCTTGTAAATATTTTAATATTTAACAATAAGCTTCATTTATCTATTTCATCACAAACATTTAATAACTCATTTCATTCCCCACAAAAACCTTATGAGATAGGTATTATTATCAACTTTCTCATTTTGTGGGTAACAAAACTGGGATTTAGGGTAAGTCACTTGTCAAGGTTATATATGTTTACTACAATATTCTATTATCTCTATTAAAATTATTTCCCAATATTTACATATTTATGTGATTGACCAAAGTGCTGTTCCCCTCTATCTTCATCTATTGTCATCCTTTACGGCCTGGGGAGGTTTAGCCAAATCAACCCTGGGGATGAAATTTCTGCCAGATGTCTCATGTAGACCTCCATCACATCCTTAAACATTACTAAATTAATTCCTATTGATGGAGCGTTCATAAAGAGACTGCCTTATAAAGCCTCTCTCTTAATTTCTGGCTAAGAGTTGCAAAATTTCTAAAATTCTCTGTGCTTCTTCCACACTGAGAATAATATCCTAGCAAAGACTTAACAACGACCCATGAAATTTGTGAATGTAATAGTATTCATATTGCATTACCTGGTGATGATATACCAATTTTTTTTTCAGTTAAGTAGAAACTATCCTTAATCTCTGTGGCTTCAGCTAAAGGTTCCACTCAATAAAAGGTTAGTGAGAAGAATTAAGATGTGTCGCGTATATGCCAAGTTGCTTCAGTCATATACAACTCTCCGTGACCCTATGGACTGTAACCCGCCAGGTTCCTCTGTCCAAGGAATTCTCTGTCCTTGGAATTCTCTAGGCAGGAATACTGGAATAGGTTGTCATTTCCTACTTCAGGGGACCTTCCCAAACCAAAGATTGAACCCAGATTTCCTGCACTGCAGGCAGATTCTTTACCATTTGAGCCACCAGGGAAGCCCTTCTTTTTCTAAACAAAAACAAATCAATATATTCAGAGTTCAGTAATACAATTTCAAGACATGAAAATTAAGCATTTGGAATCAAGATCCTCAGTTTTCATAAAAGGCACATCAGAGCATCGTCTTTTATTCAATGGCTATTTTTAACCTATTTGGCAATATGAAGACTGGGAAGAGTTATTCAAAATGTTTGTGGACTACTGAATAACCAGGATTCTGTAGACTACTGAAAAGCTAGGATTCTGCCTTTTTCTATTGAGTGCCTTGGGAAACATTATACTACATATCTTTAATTTTCTTCTGATAACTTCAGGATCACTTCTGGGGAATGAGCCTTTGTCAGGAGGGAGAAAGGAATCAAATTTCCCTTTAATCTCATTAGGTCCCCACAGTGCAGGCAGACTTTCCCAGAAACTGTTTAGTGATTTTTACTTGCTGTATTTTTCCACCAGGAGATGCTTTAAAGGAAAGGTGCAGCGGTAGCCGATCAATTCTGGACACTCCACCACAAGTTTATCCTGCCATGAGTTCATCACGGGAGTTTATCCAGCTTGCTCTGCAGGGCAAGAAACCTAACAAAAGTCACAAAAAGACACATCTGAGAGTCCAGCAAACACCGTGACCCAGAGCAAAACCTAGTATGAACAACAACTCATGCTCTTGACATAAAAGGCAGGAATCAGAAATAATTACTTTATAGGAAATTTACTGTAAAGGACTTTTAAGCCTTTAACTGAAATTTTCTTATCTCAAAATGGTATATTTCTGAAGGTTCTTTTTATTACATAACTGTCACAGATCTCCTTATGGTTTAGTCCCCTAGGAAATAACAAGTATCTTTAATATTGTATTATTTTTTCAAATCTGTTGGGTTTAAATTCAAAGAACAAGTTATTAAAGACTCATGACAGCAAATGTAATTCCAAACAACCTTAACAAAATAAATCCACATTTAGAGATACGTTTGCATTTGATTATATTCTAACTCCTTTTCATCTCGTTTCCTTTAAATTAGGTTTGGACCTTCAAAGAGAATATACTTCTTTTGCATTCATTTGAACATCTTTTCTGGTTTAGAACTTGCCTCAAGGGAAAGCCTTGAAAGAAAATTAAAACTTCATTTTTAAAGCCCACATCAATTTATTAATATTTTAAAGCTTTTCAACACAGTTGTATTCACAAATTGGATTTGCACTGTTTGATATACAACAATTGTTTTATCCCCACTTCAAGTGCTCCACTGTTTTCAAGCTTGTTAATTAAATGTTTTATTAAAAAAAACTGCACAAGTTTCTCAAAACTTCATCTGCACCTGCTCCATAAATGAAAAGATGTCCTTGGAACAACTCCAGTTTATTAAGTGGGAAGCCATTTATTTCACACTAGAATTCAGTCTTTTACCTGTAAGCTTTGACATGAGTTACTATGAATTGTTATCTTTCACCTTTTATCTGCTGTCAATTAATACAAGCATTTTCAGTGTATAGAGGGGGGAAAAGACATGTCATTTGGAATGTCACTTCCATTGCCTGATGCTCCTATGTGTGTGCTCAACTGACATCTCTGTAAAGCTATTTGGTGGTTTTATCTTTCAGTCTGCCCCTTTTGGTCTTTCCCATCATCCTCTTCCCAACAAAATTGTGAAGTGTGATCTGATGAGATGAAATATATGGTGGAGCAGATCTACTGCTCCATTGCATGGAGCAGTAAAACTGCTCCAACTTCCTAGAAATTTTCACAGCAAAGCCCAAATTAATAAACTACTTTTAATAGCATAGAAAAGTAATGAGAAAGCTGGCATAATTTCTTTACAGATTGGACCTAGGGCTTGAGAGAAAGAAAGGCATTAAGGATAGCCCCCCAGTATAGACTTGAGTAACTGAAAGAAACGTCTTTTACTAAGGAAAAACACAAGAGGAGGAGCACCTTTGAGGGGAGAAAATCAGGACTTTTGGAAAGGAGAGAGAAAAGAAATGAAACACAGAGAATCCTATAGGACCACTAAGACTTTATTCATTCTTGCCACAAGCATTTGAAATTAGTAAGATTAAACACCACTAAAGGCAAGTCCTCAGGGAATGGATTCTGGTCACAGGTCAATTTAAGATGCCTGAGTATCACAATTTCAATACCCATCTACCTTTACTTAGCAAAGAAAGTTCATAGCTTCTGCTAAAAGAACTGCCAGGACTCAAAAATATCAGCAATATACAATTGCCCCTTGGTGTCTATGAAGGATTGGTTCCAAATCCCTTATAGAAAATGATAAAATATTTGTGTATAAATTGTGACCATTCCCCCCATACGCTGTAACCTCTAGATTACTTATAATACCTAATACAATGTAAATAACTGGCAGTGTGCAGAAAATTCAGGTTTTGCTTTTTGAAACTTTCTAGAATTTTTTTTCAAATACTTTTTATCTTAGGTTTTTAAATCCACAGATGTGAAACCCTCAGAAACAGAGGGCTCAACACTATTGTCAAGTTTTTACAAAGTAGATTACAAAATTACATGATGTCTATTTTTATGTAAAAAACCACATTTGTCCATATACATGAACAGAGAAGAGTCAGGAAAGCAATAGATCAAAGCATTAACATCGCTTTTCACCAGGTAAAGTGACACTATGGGCATTTTTAAATTTTTTCTTTTTTCGTGTTTGAACTTTCTGGGTTTTCTGCAATGAATATGTACTTCATTTCTGACTTAAAAGAATGAATTTTTCAAAAATATTTTTAAAGATGTTTTAGATTGTTTTATATGGAATACAAGCAGTAAATAGTAGGAAAAAAGTTTTCTATATCATTAACTGAATCAGTAAAATAAATCAAGGAATATTTTAGAAGATATGTATAGTATTTAATAAATATCTTAAAGATATTTGATAATCATAAGAAACTGTATTATAAAGTTTTTAAGGATATTAAAATATCCATATCTCAGGTATTTTCCTTTTTTTCTGATGTCATAAGCAACTGACATTGTTTTAAAACTAACTTTTTTTTATACATAACTTGCTAAGCTAGACACCTGAGGACTTCCTTGGTGGCTCAGTGGTAAAAAATCCACCTGCCTATTTTTCAGAGAACAAGAACAAATAATTTCACAATTTGTATGTAAATACAAAAAAAAAACCTCAAATAGCCAAAGCAATCTTGAGAAAGAAGAATGGAACTGGAGGAATCAACCTGCCTGACTTCAGACTATACTACAAAGCTACAGTCATCAAGACAGTATGGTACTGGCACAAAGACAGAAATATAGATCAATGGAACAAAATAGAAAGCCCAGAGATAAATCCATGCACCTACGGACACCTTACCTTTGACAAAGGAAGCAAGAATATATACAATGGAGAAAAGATAATCTCTTTAACAAGTGGTGCTGGGAAAACTGGTCAACCACTTGTAAAAGAATGAAACTAGAATACTTTCTAACACCATACACAAAAATAAACTCAAAATGGATTAAAGACCTAAATGTAAAAGCAGAAACTATAAAACTCCTAGAGGAAAACATAGGCAAAACAGTCTCTAATGTAAATCATAGCAGGATCCTCTATGACCCACCTCCCAGAGTAATGGAAATAAAAGCAAAAATAAACAAATGGGACCTAATTAAACTTAAAAGCTTTTCACAACGAAGGAAACTATAAGAAGGTGAAAAGACAGCCTACAGAATGGGAGAAAATAATATCAAACGAAGCAACTGACAAAGAATTAATCTCAAAAATAGACAAGTAGCTCATGTAGCTCAATTCCAGAAAAATAAGCAACCCAATCAAAAAATAGGCCAAAGAACTAAACAGACATTTCTCCAATGAAGACATACAGATGGCTAACAAACACATGAAAAGATGCTCACCATTACTCATTATCAGAGAAACACACATCAAAACCACAATGAGGTACTATCTCATGCCAGTCAGAATGGCTGCTATCAAAAAGTTTACAAATAATAATGCTGGAGAGGGTGCGGAGAAAAGGGAACCCTCTTACACTGTTGATGGGAATGCAAACTAGTACAGCCACTATGGAGAACAGTGTGGAGATTCCTTAAAAAACTGGAAATAGAACTGCCATATGACCCAGAAATCCCATTGCTGGGCATACACTCTGAGGAAACCAGAATTGAAAGAGACACATGTACCCCAATGTTCATCATAGCACTGTTTACAATAGCTAGAACATGGAAGCAACCTAGATATCCATCATAGACGAATGGATAAGAAAGCTGTGGTACATATTCACAATGGAATATTACTCAGCTGTTAAAAAGAATGCATTTGAATCAGTTCTAATGAGGTAGATGAAACTGGAGCCTATTATACAGAGTGAAGCAAGTCAGAAAGAAAAACACCAATACAGTATATTAACGCATATATATGGAATTTAGAAAGATGGCAATGATGACCCTATATGCAAGATAGCAAAAGAGACACAGATGTAAAGAACAGACTTTGGACTCTGTGGGAGAAGGCGAGGGTGGGATGATTTGAGAGAATAGCATTGAAACATGTATATTACCATATGGGAAATATATTGCCAGTCCAGGTTTGATGCATGAGACTGGGCACTCAAGGCCGGTGCACTGGGATGACCCTGAGGGATGGGATGGGGAGGGAGGTGGGAGGAGGGTTCAGGATGGGGAACACATGTACACCCAGGGCTGATTCACATGATTTGATTCACAAAAACCTTACATGTGTAATTAGCCTCCAATTAAAATAAATAATTTGCAAAAAAAAAGAATCCACCTGCCAATGCAGGAGACCCCAGGTTCAATCCCTGGGATGGGAAGATCCCCTGAAGAAGAAAATGGCAACCCACTGCAGTATTCTTCCCTGAGAAATCCCGTGGACAGAGGAGCTTGGGGGGCTGCAGTCCACTTGGTCACAAAAGAGGTGGATACGACTTAGTAACTAACAACAACAATCCAGACATTTGAATCCACCCTGGACTCCCTAATATCTCTTCATTTTCTCTACCATTACATACTGTTTTTAAAAAAAAATCATTAAGGTATAGTTGCTTTACAGTGCTGTGCTAGTTTCTGAAGCTGGTAGGTATGGGCTGCTCTAACTCCCAAGCACTGTCAAGCCTGCTGGACCTCTGGGATCCATCCTGCCATCTGATACACATGGAACAAGTAAAAGCTCCCCTCATCTCACTCTGAAAGTAAATCATCATCAACTTTGAGTTAAAAACTGGTTAATCACGCCTTCTCTTGGATTCCCATGGGACTTCGTATTTCTGAAATCCTTGTTTACCTGCCTGAATCCTTTCCCAAACTGTGTACCCCTTAACAGCCTCCCACATAGCCTTTCTGATTTCACTCTTGCCTCATTCCACAATACTTTCTCCACTTATCAGCCAAAGTGGTCTTTTGACCATCCACATGTTTGTAGCCTTTGTGACTGCATAGCATCTGGCATTAACCAGGCATTCAATAAATATTTCAGGAACAAGTGAATCAAAGAGTGAACAAAAGAACCCACAAATGAATGAATGCTGGACTTTATAATACAAGTACACGTTTTTGGTTTTTATAAATAATATATATGCAAAGATATTTTAATCTATATAATATCCCACATATCAATATTATTTCACATGAAGAGTTAGAAAATACTAAAAAGCATTTTCAATAGATATTATATGATATCTGAACATACTCAATAAAAAATAAATTATGTTAGCTATCCAGCTATAGATAAAAAATCTATGAAAGAAGAAAAAGCTGTAAGTTTACTTTTAATTAGAAGGAAAATGATTATTCTATTATTGCTCTTGCGATGTATAGACAGCAGACATAAAACCACTTGATACCATCACTAAACAGAAAAAAAAAAACTGCTTTATTTTGTGTCTTCTACCTTGCTTTCATAGGACAAAGCCAAAGTTCATGGGAAAAAATGTACATGTTCATACAGGATGTATTATTACCTGCCAGTCAGAGGAGTTGCAGGTAATTAGTTGTTGGCTTAAAGATACCGTTTGTTTTATTTTTTGTTTGTTGGTTTGGTTTGTTTTCGCACAGGGTTTTTTTTTTTTCCTCGTTTTTATTTGTATAAAGACACCATGTTTTTTGATCAAGAGCCACTTCCCCCATATAGATTTCCACTGGTTTGCCCATATTCTGTTTTCCTGCTCTAGGTCTGAAGGGCAGAGAACACAGGCAGCTGGTTTCCAGAGCACTGTGCTCCCCATCTGAGGAAGGCCTGGGCGACGACATGTCACAGAACAGCTGCCTCTAGTCTCCCCAACCAGCCAGGAGTAAGCTGAGCAGAACAAACCCAGGAAAAAAAAAACCTCGACTTTTCATGCAAGGACAAAAGGTGGTTATTAGGCATACCAGGAAGCTTCTTTTATAGCTGGTAATTACATATAAATTGGGGACATATAACAAGAAAAAATCATTTCCCTCTTCATTTACTTAAAAATGTGATTTCTGCAGTCATTATATAATTACTGGTATTTTTCAGTAACATTATTAGGAATAAACGGGCTACTGTTTCTGAAATTATCATAAAGATAAAAATACTGAAACTTCCTTATGAAAACTGGTTGTCGAGTAGGTGGAAAGCAGAAAATGGTCCAGTTCTCTAAAACAGAAAACTGAACTTTCTTCTATGACAAAAGGGATCAATCTGCCATTTTTCATCTTTAAAAAAGCAATTCCTCCTATTTCTCACATATTCACCCAAGCCCTCCATCTTGCCTAATTCCACCCACAAACTTCCTATTCTCTTTTACTGCTGATCTGTTAGAAAAACTTCCCTAGGCCTTAGCATCCCTCTGTTTCATGCTTTCTGGACTACATGGTAGTCAAGAAAATAGGAAACAGGGCTTCCCTAGTGGCTCAGTGGTAAAGAATCCGCCTATCAATGAGGGAGACGTAGGTTTGGTCCCTGGTCCAGGAAGGCCACAGAGCAAGTAAGCCCATGTGCCACAACTACCAAGTCTGTGCTCTAGAGCCCAGGAACCACAATTGAATGCACGTGCCGCAACTACTGAAGCCCCCGCACCCTAGAGCCTGTGCTTCACAACAAGAAAAGCCACAGAAACGAGAAGCCCACGCATAACTAGAGAACAGTATACCTCCTCCCTTGCTGGAGGTATCAGACACTAAGGCCAGAAAAGGGGAGAATATTTTCATTGAGTCAACCTTTCAGCTCTTCTCAAATCACACCACACAAACATAAAAAGTATGCCAAGGCATAAAGCATGACACTGTTTATAGCTGTCATTACTTCAAAAGTTTACAGCTTTCCAGGAGAAAGGAAGAAGGGGGGAAATCTCCCTCTGGGTCCAGGCTATTTCTCAAAGCAGAATCAGGATTACAACAGCCAGCTTACAGCTGTGCCAAGAATTAAGCCATAGCTCCTAGGAGAAGTGTGAGTGAATTGACTAATGCTACAGAGACCAGAGGTTGAAAAGGTAACACAACAAATACCAAATGCAGAAGTAACGATAGAACTAGAAAACCACAATTCTGCACCCCCAATGAAGGAACAGATCTAAGCAAGTTTCATCAATGGCTGCTAAAACCATTAGTTGAGATGACCACATCTAAATCCAATCATCAATTTTCACATCACTAGAAATGGGACACACATACTCCACAATTCCTTAATAAAATAAGATGTAGCATCACCTATGAATTATTCTTGCTCCCTTCCCCAAATAAAAACCCTGAGCCCTAATCTAATCATTCCTCTAGCTGTAACCTCCAGAAAATGTGAAGGGTAAAGGAATGTGTTAAATCACATCGTGGGGAAACAATCTGAAGAAGGCAAATTGAGAATGTGGGCAAAGGACAAATGACCTGATTTCTTCAACAAATGAAAGTGGTAGGGTGGGTGTGAGAAAGAGAGAGGGAGAGCTGTTATAATAGGACTTTAAAAACATACGTCAGTGCAATGAGTAGACCTGTTCAGATCCCAGTTCAAATATTGGTTTTCATTGTTAAGTCTTTAAGTAGTGTCTGACTCTTTTGTGACCCATGGACTAGGGGATACTCCTCACCCAGGAATCAAACCCACATCGTCTGCATTGGCAAGTGGATTCTTTACCACTGGGAAGCCCAATTCAAACATACTCAAATATATTCAACCTTAAAAAGACATCTTTCAGAAAACTTGATAAATTTGAACATGGACTGGGTATTAGATGATACTATGGGAAAACTGAAAATTCTGGTGGGTGCTGAGTATTAATGGGCTTTCTAGATGGCGCTAGTGGTAAAAAAAATCCACCTGCCAATGCAGGAGACCCAGTAGACACGCATTCAGTTCATGGGTTGGGAGGATCCCTTGGAGAAGGAAATGGCAACCCACTCCAGTATTCTTGCCTGGAAAATCCCATAGAGAGAGGAGCCTAGCGGGCTATAGCCCATGAGGTCAAAAAAGTGTCGGACACGACTGAGCAACTAAACAACAATGACAGAGTATTAACAGGTGAGATGACACAATGCTTGGAATTTAAAATAGTAAAAGCAAAAGCAAATGAAACAAGGTTGGTAAAACACTGGTGGGGGGTGCTCAATTTTCTGTTCTCTCAACTTTGGGAATATTTAGAAAACTTCCATAGTAAAATGTTTTTTGGTTGTTTGGTGTTTTTTAAGTTAATGAGCATTCATGTACAGTAGTCATAATAGGTAGTCGTATCCCTCCTCCTCATTTTTTTAAGGCCTGATTTAATTCAGAAGATCCAGATAAGCAAAGGAAGAGACAGTTCTTTGCACAAATCATAAAGAAGGTAAATTGGCAGCTCAGCCAGGTGTTTAGAAGCCAGCAGCAGCAAGCAGAATAGGGAGGGTTGTGTGAAACTTTGGGATCTTCCACAACTGGCTTGACAAAGACAATGTTCCCAAGTTCCCCACCCTGAGCACAGACCTGCTGGCCGGTTTCCCACTCCTCAATGCCAGCTGGCTGCAAGGGTCTCAGAGCCTGTGCCCCCGGCTCCCAGGAGCAGAGGGCAGGAAAAAAGAGGCGGCTCTACTTGCAGATGGAGTCGACCATCTCTGAGCCAGCTGGCCTCCTCCTAGAGCTCCACACAGAGAGGCCCTAGGGGCTGATGCTCCTCACCCCAAGCCTGCCAGCCTGCAGACACTCACTGCCACGGTACCAGGGGCCTGGGACCCAGCCACTCTCCGCCCACAGTGAACAATTCTACGGAATGGAGCAGACTGATCAAGTTATTTATTCCTAAAAAAGAAAATGTAAATTGGGAAAATGAATGTGTCTAAGTACTAGATATTAAGGAATAGTTAAATTTGCTTGATATGATAGTACAACTATGGAGGAAAATAATCTTGGTGCCCACTAAACTATGAAGGGGTAATATGTCATGATAACTCTAATGGACTTTAAAATACTTCAGCAATGAAAAATGCCAACATGTTAACAATTACTAAATATTAATAACATCATAGAACTAGACTTAAAGTAAAATTATGAAAGGCAGCATGGTGCATGTGAGAATATGCGAAAGCCTACCACAACTACTTTCACATTTTATGTATTACTTCCAGTCTTTAATCTAAAAAAATGTATATTCTGGAATAACTGCAATCATAATTGTATTCAGCTTTTTCCAGTTAATATTTTCATAGAGTTTTCCACTGTGTTATCTTAATAATTATTTTTAACATCACTTCATAATGTGCCATAATACTGATATTCCCCTAAATAAAACTATACCTTGTTTACGGCCATATCACCCTGAACCTGCCAGGTCTCATCTAAATAGCCATATCTTAATTTTTAATACTTCACTGTTTTTTTCTATAGGATTTATTGCTGCAGTGAAAAACCATGTGCATACAGCTTTATGCTTTTGTTAAAATGTTTCTCTAGAATAAATCCTCAGAAATGTGAGTTCTGAGCCTATATATATATATAGCCCTGGAAAATTATCCATGTTGCTGGACAGATGACTTTAGACCATTCGGCAAAATGTATTTGCATCGATTTCAGAAGATTACTATTGTTTTCTTAAATTTAAGGATCTTTTCATGTGCATGTCTTTGATTTCTATGAAAAAGAATATGTTCGTACATCTCTGTTTACCAGAAGCTTGGTTAATATATGCCATTTAGCCATTGGAACCATGAAGCTTTCTCATAAATTTCAATGAGCTATTTATATACTGCTATTACCCTTTGTTATTGGGAAAACTAATATCTTCCTTGGATGACAGCTGTGTTCTTTATTTAATTTTGATATTCAAATGCATCAGGCTTTATTTCTCAACAAAACAGAGTATCTCTAAGATCATCTTGACCTAAACTGCATTTGCCAAAAGCCCACTGACAGTGTGATACTACTGAACACTTTGTAACTGACCTACCAGGAGTACACTTGACTCTCACTCTTGCTTACAAAATCCTCCCAATGGTACCTCCTAACTATTCAACGCGATCCTCTCCTCTCCATCCCTGTAACCAAAGTACCACATCATATGTCACCTGAAATGTTGACTACAACTGCCTCCTAGCTGGTCTCTCTGCCTTCAACACAAATAAATGTCTTGCAATACAAACTGTTTGTCCACATGGCTTACATCTTCCAGAGACCCTCCCTTTATGGCCCCTGCACAACTGTTGGATCTCTCAAAAACAATTAGTAAATATTCTTTGAATATTTACCCGTGCTAAGCACTTTGCAAACAGTACTTCAATTAACATTCACAAGAATGCCTTAAATACAATACCATTGTTCCCATTTTACAGATGAGTATGCCAAGGCATATAGAAGTAACATCATTTGACTAAGTTCCCACAATTGGGAAGATGCAGAGCCAGTATTATAAACGGTGGTGGTGGTGGAGGTCAGTCGCTCAGTTGTGTCCTGCTCTTGGCGACCCCATGGACAGCAGCACACCAAGTTTCCCTGTCCTTCACCAACTCCCGGAGTTTACTCAAACTCATGTTCATTGAGTCGGTGATGTCATCCAACCATCTTGCCCTCTGTCATCCCCTTCTCCTCCTGCCTTCAATCTTTCCCAGCATCAGGGTCTTTTCTAGAGTCTGCTCTTCGCTGACTCATATGCTGAGACATATAGAAGTGACATCATTTGACCAAGTTTGCACAACTGGGAAGATGCAGAGCCAGGATTATAAACATAGCTCTGCCTAACTCCCAAGCCCAGAAATATCGTCTTAACCACTGTGCCACACTTCCTCAGAGATAGATCCTCACCTTTCAGCAGACTGTGTGCTTGCCACTCTGCCCACCAGCAGCACAGAACTGCCTCGAATTTCTCTCATACATCTGTGCTGCTTCTCCACTCAGTCTCTTCCCTCAAGCTATCCTGTCTGCTGGAAATGTCCTTCCATCTCTCTTGACACTTGCCCTGTATGACTCCTACCCATCTTTTAAGACTCAGTTCAGATGTCACCTCCTCTGAGCAGCTTTTCCCTATTTTAACTCCTTCCCCACCCTTCCCCTCTTCTTTATCTGACCAAAGAGGTATCCTTCTTCTGTGCTTATCTCCATCATTACACCCAGCACATTGTGTTGTCAATATCTGTTCCCATGTTTGCTTCCTCCACTAGACCACAAGCAGCTGGAGACCATCTGAACCATCCTGCGACCCCAGCCAGTACAATGCCCGGCATGTAGCAGGCCCTCGGTGCTTCAGCACAGTGTCCAGAAGACTGAGAAATTCAAAGAGCATTTAATCAATTAGTTCTTGAATTCTTGCTGAATATCTAAGTATTGTACCAGGGATATTATAAATGCAAATAACATATTTCATGTGCAATATGACAAAATAACTAAGTGACCAAAAAGTCCCACAAACTATCTGCTGTGGAAATTCAAGGAGGAAAAGACCACCTTGGGAGGGGACAGTCAGAGAAAACTACAGAGAACAAGAGAGATTTTAAATGAGGGCTGAAAGATGAATGAGGCTCAGAAAGCAAAGCCACAGAGCAATCATCTAAGTCTAATGTTTGAGGAAATGTCTAGGCTGAGGACCATGGCAAGCGATGAGAGTCAAAGATGAATAGATGCTCTTCTTCCTCTTGATCTTGTAAATTCATCTTTGTAAATTCAGCCATTCCCTTATCTAAGTGCAAGATGCCAGATTTAAGTTTTATTCCCAAGCACTTAGCCTTCCAATGATAAGCATCTCAGAACTCTCGGATTACATCCTAGGACAGAAAATCATGGAAATGTTTCTATATAAATTAAAAACCTAGAGACTGTTAGATCATGAAATGCATAATAATGATAAAATGTCAGAAACATGTGCAATCCCAGGTAATGAATTCAATGACTATCCTAAGGTCACAGAGGTCTTCCTACAAAATTCATGTCATTCTGTTTACATCAAACACAGAAAACTCATTTACAAGTGAATGTCATTTTTATCTTTGTTCCATGGCCAAGTGCATCTCATTTGCATTCGTTTGTTTCCTTGCTGGAGTGCCTGCCACTGTTCCACAGCTGGTACGGGTTGTGCTCTGTACCTGCTACTTACCATAGACCCACACTCCAATCACCCAGTTACAGATCTGAGTCATAATCCCAAAGCTGGTTCTGCATAAGGTATTTTTAAGTAATACATATCATAGGGAAATCAAAACTTGATGTAGTATAGATAGAAAAGAACTTTAAAGATTCAAATACATGCACCCACAAACATATGCTTCCATGTTAGTCTAGGATTAGGATTTCCCTGTTGCCTGGCCTAAAGAAGTACAGTCCTATAGCTGAGTCTCCCTAAGGATTCTTTGCCAAGTTCCCAAGAGAACACAAGAATGGGGTGGAGGCCCCATTTTTATCTCCCTTTGCACAATATGGTCAAGAGGTAAAAGTGCTCTGAGTTTTCTAACCACAGAGAAAGGGAACAAGCTGAGCAGTCAGCCAGTCATCCATATCCTAGTGGTTGGTCTGGTTCAGATACTATCCTGGCCAGCTCAGTCTTCACTGACGGCCTCCCCACTATAATCAGAGTAGTGACACCTTCTGAAAAATAATCTGGTCCCACCTACAGAATCACTTAGTACAAGTTATTCATTGAATCATTCTTTATAGAAAACAACGCATTTGTCCATCAACAGAACAACGGTTAAATAATCTATGTATGTTTACATTCTAGAATACTACACAGTAGAAAAGGAAAGAGAATGAGGAAGCTCTCTTTGGACTGTTATGGAACTACATCCAGAGTATATTCTTAGAGGAAAAAAAAATCCAAAAGGTACACGGGAAAAAACTCCAGCTTAAGAAAGGGAGGAAAATAAAAATGCATCCATTTTTGGGTGTTTATATTTATAAAATAAACACTGGAAGTATACAAGAAACTAAAATAAATGTTTATGTAGTAAAGATCCAGAATTTGTAC
The DNA here is from genome assembly GCF_029378745.1 of Bos indicus. Classification (NCBI taxonomy): domain Eukaryota; kingdom Metazoa; phylum Chordata; class Mammalia; order Artiodactyla; family Bovidae; genus Bos; species Bos indicus. Next base: position 50,429,326 of record NC_091768.1, read on the forward strand.
TTTCTGAAACTCACAGTCTTTTTTTTTTTTTTTTTTGTCGGGGGACCACTTTAAGAAAAGACAAAATTAGATACAAGTCTTAGAACAAGCTTGCTCCAGGGAGCTTCATAATAAATCTTCCCCTGAAATGACTTCTAGAACTGGAGTGTACAGAAATGAGGGAGGACTAAGAGGTCTAAATATAAACCTGTTTATACCTATTTATCTTTGAACATGTGAACATATCATCCATTTAAAAAGCAAAATTAACATTTTAAAAAATACCTATATCCAGGCTTCAGTCATTCAAAGTCTCACTCCTTCTTCACCTCCTTCATTATTTCCCAATCTTCTTGTTCTAGTTTGGCTTCATTGTGCTGCCTTGCATCTACTGAGATTCTGCCTCAGCCTGGCCCTTTCCAGATGGTAACGTACCTGGCATTCTATTTTGATTGCGCCCTTGTGTTTCTCTCTTTCTGATCACCCTTGGCTCTACCATCAGTAGAGCAGCTTCAAGGAAGCCCAGTTCCACCCCTGCACCCTGCATGGTGGCCCAAACTCCCAGGAATCCAGCCTGCTGCTCATGAAAAGAGTTTGAAAATTGACTGAACTACACCACAGGTAATCAGTCCCAAGGGATGCTATGACACTGGGGGAAATTTTTAGGTATTTACTCAGGAATTGGGTGCTTCTCTGGCAGTACACAATTTGTCCTGAAATACTCAACAGAATAAACTATCATATCTTCCTTTTTAGGGTCCTCAGGATAACAGGTGGGCCACTCTACACTCATCCCTAGACACACATCTTTGTGTTTAATAAGACAAAGTCAGGCTAGACTAAACTGAGCCCAGACTTATATTTGCCAAAATTCAAATAATTTCAAGTATATAATGAGGCAAAGATGGTCACTAACTTAACTCTGGTTCCAGCTTAAAAAGTCTAGGAACCATTGTTCTTTCAGTCCACCTCATCACTGTCCTGTAAAACATTCACTTGATCCAGTTATAAAGTATTCAGACTGAATTTCTGAACACTTCCTATGGCAGATGATAGTGTTTTAAAGAGGATATATAGTATGTTAAGAGTCAGGCTTGGATTTGACAAGCCTAGGAATGAATTCTGGAACTATTTCTAGCTGGCTAGCTGGCTGAGCAACATAAACTTCATTTCCCTTATCTGTAAAGTAGGTTGTTACAAAGATTAGATGAGACAGTGAAGATTTAATAAACTGAGTTATGTCCCAAAAATACACTCAAGGCAAAGCTAATTTTTTTCTCACTTTATAAGAACATTGGCCAGTATGTGTAACAGGACGTTCCAAACTATCAAGTTACATCAATATCAGTAATATACACTTTGATTTTGGAAACAAACCCAAGATGCAATATATATACAAGCACCTATAGATGCAAAGTTAGTACCCTGAATTCATGCTGAATTCACATTTCAGCATGTTAGCTTTAAATAATTAAGAAAGCCTACCCTATGAAACCCCTCATGGATTTTCTTTTCTCTGTGTCTTCTTGGTTGTTAGGGCCTTTCTTTCTCCAGCTTTCTGAAAATCACAAATAAACTTATAAAATACGACATCCTGTATTGACTCATTTCTCATTGGACTGACTTTTAGCATACCTGAAAGCATTTTGTTGCTCACAGATGTGTTCTGCTATGGTTCAATGCACTCAAGTAAGCTTAAACCTGACCTGGTCATGTCTCATTTTACCTTAAGGTGATAATTCAGGAATCAACTGCTCAGTGTCAAGTACAGAATCTTATCTTTCTGCCTGTTGTCAGGGATATTAAAAAAAAAAAAGATTAAAAATTATCTTTGACCTTCACCATGTTTTTATGTAAAGCCATCTGCTATTGCATCTCTCCTCACTGTATCTCCTGTCACATAAAACATTTCCACCTAAGGCTTTCTACTCAAATCACTGGAATTGAGTGCCTCCCATTCAAATACAACTTGCCATGGAACATTGGATCTTATATCATTCTCTACTTAAACTAACCTCCAGGAACATTACTGTACTGCCAACATCAAAAATAGGAAATAGTATAGGAAACCATCTCCTACAATACTGAATTATGCACAAGTGTATGTGGATAACAAAAAGAGAGAGAGAGAGAATATTCATGATATTTAGATATTGACTATATTTTATTTTTAATAAAGTTTCCTCTATGTGAAAACGTTCCTTTCAATCTATTTCATTCGAATCACCAAAAAAAAAAAAAAACAAAACCCTCTTTTATGCTATCACATATTCTTTAACCAATTTGTGCTTTAATTTTTATTTACATGAAACGCTTAAAACGGAAATCATTAAAACATATTAAAATAAAATCGGTGTCTTTAAAAGGTTTACACGCATACACAGAATCTACCCCCTCTTGATCCCTTTTTGAAGGGCCCTCGTATCGTTTGCAAGCCAAAGGCATTGACAAGTTGTCTGTCGTACATCGGTTACACCTAATTTGAATTAAACTACAGTCGCAGATGACAGAAGCGCTCCTTTCATCTTTTGTAGGAAGGTCACCCAGCGCAGAACGAGCGCCACGCTCCTTCTGGAACTAAACACGTTGGCCCCGCCGTCTGTTGAGTCCTCCCTTCACAACCCACACCTGGGTGGCCAAGGGTCACGTCTGACCTCCCAATGGCGCCAACGCCTCTGCACTCTTCCCTTTGAGGAAGCAGCAGATGGCAAGGGCGCGCAGCGCTGGTGCCGCAGCTCTCAGCCACAGCGGGCCAGGACCACCGAAACAAGGACTAGTCCGGCGCCTGGAACTCTCTCGGTCGCCTGCTGGATGCCACGGGGGTGCCTCATCTCTCTGGCTTCCGGGCTCTCGAAATGTACACCGAAACGTGGCGAGACTCCCACACTTCTGCCCGGAACCCAGCCCCGGAAACCCTCGTTTCCAGGGAAAACTAAGCTGCAAGCAACACACGCAGAATGACACCTCGACACTCACCCAAGTGATACGGTCCCTGGGCCTGGGGTTCTCGCGAGGCAGCCCCTACCCCGAGCTTCGCGCGCGATCAGCCCGCCACCAATAGCGACCCCAGCTCCAAGGGATGAGCCAATGGGAGCGCTCGAACTCAACGGGAGTAGCCAATCACCGCCCTCTCGGCTCTGGAACCCCGCAGCCAGTTCTACTACTGTTCCTCCAGCTCCCCGGAACTGCAGTTCTAAACTGGAAGACCACCGCCGTCCACCTTCCTCCATCAGAGTCTGCTGCTGCTGCTGCTAAGTCGCTTCAGGCGTGCCCGACTCTGTGCGACCCCATAGACGGCAGCCCACCAGGATCCCCCGTCCCTGGGATTCTCCAGGCAAGAACACTGGAGTGGATTGCCATTTCCTTCTCCTCCATCAGAGTCTAGTCAGTAAATAAACTTTCCCTAGAGTAGGGCCTTAGGAAGTTGCAGCTCCTGCTGTATGCTCCGTATAGGCAGGACCTCATCTCTTGTGCATTCTTCTGCTAAAATTCATGGCTCACCTCAAGCACAACCAAGCTTTCCAAAAATTAGTGAAAAATGAGCATTCTTCTTCCCGTTCACGTAACCGCTATGAACCATTTAAACCGGTGTCTGAATTCAAAATAGAAAGATGAATTAATAAGGAGCTTGAAGAAATTTCTCTTCAGCAAAAGTGTGAAAGGCCTTTATTTACTGAAGTTGGCAAGTATTTGTCTGGGGCTAGAAGTGAACCCAAGAGAGCGAGTGCCCTGCAGAAAAATGCTGATGAAAGGGCGTCTCCCCTTATCTCATTCGTTGATGTCTTCGAAATGAAACCACGAAGAGTTGTTGCTGCTGCTGCTGCTAAGTCACTTCAGTCGTGTCCGACTCTGTGCAACCCCATAGATGGCTAGAGGTTTGTCAATACTGTTTGAGAGCTCACTGCGTGTCAGCCTTGATTCTAAAAGCAGTTTACCTAAATTAACTCTCATTCAGTCTTCACAACGACTTTATTGCTTATTTCAACCTGTTTTACAGATGAGGAAATTGAGAAAGATTGGCCCAAGATGTCCAGCAAGTGAGAAGCGGCAGCAAGCCTACAACCTATGTATGGATGATTTATTCAGTTAGCAAAACATTTTAATGTCCAAATTAACTAGGCCTAAACAACCCAGAGTCTTTCACTTCTAAGAGGTATGAATTCTATTTTAAAAAATCTTTTGGTACAAAACATTCAGTTAAAATCTCAGAAACTTCCAGTGTCCTTAGTGTAATTTTCACAGTTAGCTGCGGTCATCAGGATGAGGATTGAGGGTTGGGGTGGTGAGAGTGGAGAGAAAGAGATAAAAGACTGAAAGAAGTAACCTGAGAAACACTAAGACGACTAAGCCACTTAAAATTAGTAGTGGCTTTACTGATTGGATGTCACCAATTTGATTTCATCATTAAAATAAATAATTGCATTAATTATGTATGATAGTGTGCACACATATGGACAGATATATAGGTTATCTGAGGTAACCTATGGAGAATTACGAATGATCTATGATTAAGAGTTTTTTTAATCTATGTTCAATTTTCATTTTTATATTGGAATTTATTTTAATAACATCAGTTAGTAAAGAGGAAAGTGGAAGTCTGGAAATTGTTTTATTAAGTATTTATCAATTCTAAAATGTGTTTCCTTTCCAAACTATTTTTTTTAAGGCTATTTCACACAGAACAAGTTGTAGAACTTAGTAATGAGCTAGGTAATTGGTGAAGGAAACATGGCTTTTATAGCAGATAAAAATTCCTATGTCTCAAATCTGGGCAACCTTTCTCAATTTCCTTGAGGACTTACACAACCTGATTTCAGAAAATTTTGCAGTATTTCTGTATAAGTGTGGATTTGGTTTTAAGCTTTGCTTCAGAGGGCAGGACCACCAAGTAGGCAGTGATAAGCAGATGAACTAGCAGATGCTTGGGTTCACTTCCAGTTCTGTGTGGCAGGGCCATCACTAAACCTGGTAGCTCTGCAGAAAAGAAAGAATTTGCAAATAGCATAAGAATCCTTAATAAATAGTAGTATCATTGCCACCATATGTAAATGTTAATCCACGCATTTTTTTGGTTCCTCTTTGGGCTTTCTTTTACAAAGCAAAACATTTTCAGGTCAGCTGACACTTAAGTGAGATAGTGTGAAACTTAAGTGAAAATCACTTAAGTGAAAGTCACTTAAGCTGACACTTAAGTGAAAGTTCAGTGTGTCTGACTCTGTGACCTCATGGACTATACAGACTATGGCATTCTCTAGGCCAGAATACTGGAGTGGGTAGCCTTTCCCTTCTCCAGGGGATCTTCCCAACCCAGGGATTGAACCCAGGTCTCCCACATTGTGGCAGATTCTATACCATCTGAGCCATAAGGGAAGCCCAAGAATATTGGAGTGGGTAGCCTATCCCTTCTCCAGCGGATCTTTTTGACCCAGGGATTGAACCAGGGTTTCCTGCATTGCAGGCAGATTCTTTACCAACTGAGCTATCAGGGAAGCCCAGCTGACACTAAAAAAAAGCTTGTAATTCGAAGCATAAATTTTCCCATAGAAGAATTTTTTTTTGCTGATCACAACGCGCAGAACTTATATGCCCTTCATCTCCCAGCCATGCCTCCTGCTGTGATGGGTTAGAAAAAGTCCCTGCCAGCCACCCAGTGATTGAGGCTGCGTTCCCAAATGGAAGACTGCAGGTTGAAGACTGCCAAAGTACTAGGATGCAGAAAATAAAGCACATTTTTAACTGAGTTAAATCATCAAGGTCATATCCAAGACCCTTTGGTGACCCACTAGAATTTTCCTGCCAATCTCAGGGAGGAGCGCTGCAGACCGGGGCTCTTAGGGTACCTACCCTTAGCCAAGGGGTGTGACTAATCCTCCTCTTCCTACATAACTGCAGTGAAACCCCAGAGAGCATGTGGAGAAAGGAATGGGAGGTAGGGGAGAAGGTGTTTTCCAGTTTTAGCCCACAAAATTATATTCTTTATGATATCCTTCCATTAGTTAGCATTAATTTTGTATAACCATAAATAAAGTCACTGCTCCAAGTTTGCCTAATTATGGGCCTCCCAGTAGTGACCTTGAAGAGTATTATTTCCTCTTCTGTAAAATGGGACCCATTCAGACAGCAGGAGATTGTTGAAAGATGTACTTCGGATAGGGGGAACCTGGGAACCTACATAAAACAAATAGATCAGCCCTTCCAATAAAATAGATCCTTCTTTAATATTTGTTGAATGAATATGAAAATGTACGAATCATAAAAAGCACTATTCAAGTTTCCTTTTTTTGCTTTTGAGGTTCTGTCAAAATGGTACATAACAAAAAATAGTGATTCTAAGGTTGCACAGTTCTTTTTGATGAGGAATATTGTGTGTGGGTGTGTTTTTTCTTGAAGGTCATTAGCTTCTTTCCATAAAGATGAAAACACAGCATGATTAACAATGGTTTCAGCAAACAATTATTTTGCCTGCTATCTGGGAGCCTGTGAAATGCACGTATTGAAAATGATGTTTCCCTATTATAACAGTACTTATAATTTATTTCATGAATAATCAAAGTATTCATGTCCCCTGATTTATTGTATTATGGAGTCGCCTCAAAAACCACTTTCAAATTAAATTATTTCATTAAAAGATCTGCTGAACCTGCCAAGTGAACAAACTCTTGTTTTTAATCTTTATTTTTATTAAAGATTGCACAAACTGGAACCAAGACCAAAATACTGAATCCACTTTACATCATTCATTATAAAACAACATACATCACATTTGTTCTCTACCAAATAGGGCATTTTCTTTAAAATTATATATTGCGTGCTCTCAAGACTCATGCTTTAGATATTTTACATTTGTCATCATTCTCTTATAAATAATTGCAACTTGACCAATTTGTACACCTGCTACCACTATATATTCATTGCGTCAAGGCGGAGTCTTTGACACGAGAACAGATGAAATGGAAACAAGTGTTTGGATGTCACATCTACCGAATTGCGGCTACTATTTTGCCTATGCAGTGAAATGCTAATGTAAAATACACACAAAAAAACGTCGTTTCAAAAGGCACAATTTTCTTCACAAAAAAAGAACAATTTAAAAATACGCGGCAGTTAAAATCGACGCCCTCGAGGGCGCTGTGGCTTCCCATTCATGTGATCTTAAACCTGGAGAGCCAACCACCTGGGTTGGCGAAAGGGTAGCCTATTCGCGGTGCTCAGGGGCCTGGAGTGTGCTGGAACCCGCCGCCCTGGGGATGCTCGAAAGGCAAAATTTCTTTAAGACGCCTCTAAACCTTTGCTCAGACTTTCAGCTTCTGACCTGGGACCGCTCACTGTTCCAAATCTGGCGGGCGACCAAAACCAAACCGGTTTTGTCCGCCGGGTCTTTCTCACCACCAGCAGCTCCTCTTCTCCCACAGCAGAAGCCCCTCTTCTCTCTGTCCACGCCCCCACACTCCCCGCCTTCCCTGAAAGACACGTTACTAGTCGCGCTCGCCACCGCCCCCGGCCTCGGGGTCGCTCTGGTCGTCGGTGAAGCAGACGTCCACGTCGCTGTCGTTGTCGCTCTTGGGCTCTCCCGGCTCCGGGGGATAGTGAGGCTCGGCGCCCGGGCCGTCGGACGCCTTGGGGAGCAGGTTCTGGCCGGGGTGGCGAGACTTGACGTGGCGCTCCAGGTCCCGGCGGCGCACCAGCACCTTGCCGCAGAACTCGCAGCGGTATGGCGTGTTGCCCTCGGCATGCAGCCGGATGTGCTTGTTGAGATTGCTGGGGTCGCCGAAGGGCCGCAGGCACACTTTGCACTTGAGCGGCTTGTAGCCCGTGTGCGTCCGCATGTGGATCTTGAGCCCGTACTTGCGCGAGTACAGCTTGCCGCAGTAGAGGCACAGGTGACCCGTCTTGGGCTTGCCCGCGCCGCTGCCGCCCCCGCTGCCGCCTCCCCCGGCGCCGCCAGCGGCCACGACGGCCGGGGGCAGCGTCCCCGCGTCCAGGCGGCTGCGGCCTTTCCCGGCTGCCATCTCCGACAACTGCTGCGTGTGCATGGCGATCTCTCGGTCAATGCTAGCCAGGGAGCCCAGCTCGGCCGGGCTCAGAGCGGCCGCCGCCGCGGGCCCACTGAAGTAAGAGATGGACTCCGGATACTTGAGCAGCCCGCCGAAGTGCAGTTTGAGCGGGTAATAAGCGGCGGCGGCTGGTGAGCCGTACAGGAGCTCCCCGTTGTAGACGGTAAAGGCCGGCATGACGGCCGGCAGGTGGCTGCACTCGCCACCCGGGTAGCCTTTGAGGCCGCCCGCGTCGAGGGGTGGCAGCGAGCAGCGCTCGAGGGGCAGCCCGGCTGCCGGGGGCAGCTGCGCATAACGCACTCCTGGTACGTCGGCGGCGGCGGGCGGGGCGCGCTCCACGTGCTTGAAGGCGGACGCCTCTTCCGGGGGCCCGGAGAGCAGAGGGAAGCCGCGCAGAGCGCCAGAGCAGGGCAGGCCAGGAGGCGGCGGCGGGTCCCCCGCGAGTAGGCACTTGGGATGGTGATGGTGGTGCGCATGGTGGTGATGGTGGTGGCCAGCGCCGCCAGCCGCCGGGTTCTCCCCGCTTCTCGGGTGTCCGCCTGCCCGTCCCCCACCCAGCAGCCTGCTTAAAGCCAGGCCGGCCCCGGGTTTGCCGCCGCCCTCGTCCCGGTAGGGGTCGCCGTGCGCGGCGGCGGCTGCCCTGGCCAAGCCAGTAGGCTTGAAAGCCGAGCGCACGCCCGGGTAGAAAGCGAGGCCGCCGCCCCCCGCTGGGGAACCGCCCACGATGCCAAGGAAGTGGCCGTGTCCTCGGGCGGGACCACTCATGTCCAGAGCGCGGTCCGGCTGCTCCTTTCCCTTCTTGGACGGCCCCCACTTGGCCAGGGTCGGTGACGTGGCGGAGGGCGCGGAGGAGGCCTCGCGCTTGATGCTCTCCCGCGCTCCGCAAGCCTGAGGGGCCGGTGGGACCTGCGGGTGCGGTCGAAGAGTGCTCGCCGGGGCGGCCGCAGCGAAATCTGATGCCGGGGGTTTCGGGGAAAGGCGAAGGCCATCCGCGGCCGGGGCAGCGCCTTGGCGAGCCGCGTGCTCGTGGTGCAGGTAGGCGCGGCCCCCGCCGCTGCTGAGCACGCAGTGGAAACGTAGATGTGCTTTAAGGCTGTTGGGATATCTAAACGTCCTCCAGCAGTACCAGCAAATGTAGCGCTCCTCCCCTGGGCGAGAAACAGTGAAAAGGAGACCCGGTGAGAAGCAAACAAGCGAGAGAAAGAAAGCGCCAGCGCGCCGAAGGCAGAGCCCAGGTTTTGACCAGAGGTATGGGGTGAAGCATAAGTTTTCTTGGGTACCGGCGAATAAGTGAGTTCGGTAGACCCATTGTAGCAAGGACGCCGAGAAGCCCCAAAAGGCCAACTTTGTCAGCATCTGCATTCTCTGGGACTACTCAGAGACCGAGAGGTGTGACCTGGGCCTTTCCAACGAAGACTTTCTCCGGGCCATCCGAGCATATCTTCATTGGAAGGGCAGTGCTCAGGGAGGCTGGCTTGAAAGAGCCGGGGAAGAGCCGAGAGCAGCTGTTGCTTTAAATCAAGTGTGGGGCTGTGCTTTGCCTGCGCCCATCTGTTGGTGTTTGCAGAATAGGTGGCGTATGTCAAGGAGTTTGGATAAACTGAACAAAGGCCAATCTAATGGTCGTGAGCGCCTCATTACCAGGCGAGACAATATCCTGTATGTATGGGCCATATGTAATCATTCCTTTTCACAGAACAATGTCTTTTATGTCCACTACCCACCCTCCCCAACGCCTCCCAGTCTTAAACACTTTGCTTGAGATTTTCCTGGAGCGTGACCAACTGAAGGACCACATCGGGACTATGATTTGCTATTCTTCAAAATTATTTGCATCTTTATTTCCTCTTTAACCCCATTTAATTTGATGGGAGAAAAGAAAAAGTCTTAGGTCTTCATATTCTAAAAACAGAAGGATTATATGCATTGTCTTGTCATTTGTTCCACCTGGTTATTAATTAACTCTTAGATAGCTGCACAAATCCAAGCTTAGTAAAATTCTTGGAAAATATCAATGTATGTGCGTGTGTGTGTGTGTGTGTGAGAGAGAGAGAATAATATAGATACTCAGCTTTCGAAAAGTACACGGTTCTCTGTCAGGGACTACACACATGCTTTTGGCATCAAACCTTGTGTGTTTAATACTATTAACATTAGTTGTTTAATTTTGCTAGGGTCTGGGAACACAGTCAAAAGACATGTGTATGAAACAGATTTTGATCACATGGTAGAAGTTAATTTTCACTTTAAAACGTCATGTTATATCGCTTCCGAGAAAGCAAGCTTGTAGTGGGGTTTCTTCTTAAATGTTGTGGTTGATTGATAATACTTGGATTATTGATTATTGGTTTATTAATAACCAATTATTATTGATAATAATTGGTTGATTGAAGGGAAGGATGTCCATAAGAAAGAAGTTAGTTGAGCCACAAGAAAGTGTACAAAGTAAACATCAGTTTCATTAAATGTAATGGGAAAGTTAAATTTTTCCTCCTTGCACACCAGCAGCTTAAACTTCTGAAACATTACTACAGAAACAACAATGGGAGAAATTTTCAGATATGCCTCTCTTCATGTATTTCACTCCTGAATCTGGATAAAGCAAGTCATCCTTCCTTCCAGATAACTAAGGTGGAAGTTCAAGGAGCAGATTATTGTAGCTGAAGTTAAGGTACAGCAGAAAGAAAACGGAGAAAGGAAGATGATTTGCCTATGTGACCTATCCTCATTGTTTATGGAAGACAGATAAAAGTCATTCCAATGATTTCAATGATAAAAATCATGTCTGTTGTACTGAACAGCCATGTAAAATAAGTCTTCATAGAGAGGGAAGACTTTCTCAGTTCTCTTGGTGGGTGTGTTGATTTAATATCTTAAGTAACCTCCTTTCTGCTAAGTTCAGAACCTCCCTCTCGTCACCCCTTTTTAAAGAGGGCGTTTTCAGAGGCTACCCCAAAGTGACTCAGCTCTGTTCCTAAAACAAAGAGTCAGTATTTTCCTTAATCTTACTATGGAATTGAAACCCACTAGGGTTAGCCAATATTGGAAGAATTGCAGCCATCTCTACTTATTTCTTCCTCTTTTCAGGGTTTAAGCCAATGTATGTTTTGTTTCATTATGTGTTTTTAGTTTATCCTAATGAGTTGATCTGTTCTCTTGATTCTGAAATCCAACCTGTGCCAAACATATCAACACACCTTGTAAGTGATTTTGCCTCCTCTCTCAGATGCATCTCCAAGGTTATCAAGATTTCAAGCATCTGAAAGCTGGAGAAATCAGGGTTCAAAATAACCTACAGATTCCCCAAAAGGGAAATGGTGTCTGTTCTGACATCTGTGACCATATGATGTTTATAGGCTCTATTGACTGAAATGAAAACATGAGGGCCACCACTCAAACAAATTGCTTTTGTACTATTTGAGAGTGTCTAAGAAAGGGTGTCCTTTGCAAAAATTCCTGGCCCCCAAAGGCCAGTAGTCCTTGGAATTGTTCTATAGTGACAGATTTGAGAGTTCTCCACTATGGGGCTTTTGTCATGTTTCTCTCTTACTGGAAGAAGTTGACAAGAGAATGTAATATAATGTGATAGAAGGAAAAATCTAGGGAAACTTTTATGAATACTGTACATACAGGCGATGGCACCCCCACTCCAGTACTCTTGCCTGGAAAATCCCATGGACTGAGGAGCTTGGTGGGCTGCAGTCCATGGGGTCGCTAAGAATCGGACACGACTGAGCGACTTCACTTTCACTTTTCACTTTCATGCATTGGAGAAGGAAATGGCAACCCACTCCAGTGTTCTTGCCTGGAGAATCCCAGGGACGGGGGAGCCTGGTGGGCTGCCATCTATGGAGTCGCACAGAGTTGGACACAACTGAAGCGACTTAGCAGCAGACTTAGCAGCAACAGTACATACAGGTCTACCCACAAAATCAATAGAATTAATTTACAGAGGACAAGGATACTCTGAAGTGAAGTGATTCATCATTTTGAATTAATTTCATTCTGTCTTATTCATGAAGTGTTTCTTAAATCCCACACTTGTATTAAGTTCTTTAACTCTGTTTCTAAAGGAATGAGATTAAGCAGGTGATTCAGGAGAATGTGTCAAAATATTTCACAGCATCTGTGATGTTGACTTTAAATATAACTATGTCTTTAGAAGAAATTACAAACTAAAACAACTGGTGAAGAAAAAAGAAAATCACAGAAGCATTGTGCAATAAAAGGGAGTCTGGAGATCTTAACTATTTTAGCACCTTCCAGCTTTTTTCCACAGAAAGTGTTTCTCAGTGTCCTAGAGGAGGTTTGAAACTGTTTCTTTCTTTAGTTACTTGCTGCACCTTAATTTGCATGAATCCGCTCTGGGCTTTGGAAGGGATCAAATAAATCTGAGAAGAAACTGGGATACATCCCAGTTTCGATTCAAGTAGGGAGAGGGAAATGAATAAATACCATTTAAACGGAAGGGCCTCAGTACCTGCCAACTGACCAGCTGTAAGTACCATAATGCTTCTAAAACTCTGTAGAAATACATTACTCTCCTCCAAACCCGATGAAGAGATCCCCATCACCTTCTAAAAGCATTCCAGGTTTGAGTTACATTTTTTGGAGCTCATGATGTAGTTACCCTTATAATATGTTAAGGCATCTTTATGGATTCTTAAGTAAGTAAATAATTGTCTCTTTGGATATGCTATCGGAAAGGACGACCCGCATGAAATTTATGAGTATTTTTTCCCTGACATCAAGAGCGAGATTACTATGGTCTGTTAGCATTTACTGTTGATTTAAAGGCAGTAGTGGTGACGTCGCCTCTGCCCATTCCGACTGGGAGTATGAATTCAGTTTTACACAGAGCAAGAAAAAGGCCTTTCAGGTCTAGGGTTGCCCGCCCCCCCCGCCCAAAGACCAGAGGAGGAGGACTGGACTCTCACCCACCCGCGCTGGCCCTGGGGGCTCTCTTAGCGGCGGTACCTTTCTCGTCGTGCGTTGGAGTAGCAATGATGGGTATGTCGAACCACTGCGCCAAGGAGTTGGAATACCACACGGTCAGCTCCTCCCCTGGCTGGACGTCTCGCAGTGCTCGATAGAAGATCTGGGACGCAAGGAACAGGACAGCTTGCAGTCATTTCCTGGGTAACTGGTCAAAAAACAACTGAGAAGAAAGACTGCATTCCCAGCCCCGACGCTGTGTGACGCTGGAAAAACTATTATGGGGAAAATAATAGTATCTACCTTATAGGGTTGTTGGGATGTTTAAACGAGACCTCTAGCTGAAGTGCTTTGCTCTTAACATCAGTGACAGTTTGGTAGATAGAATTGGCGGGGGGGGGGGGGGGGGGGGGGGGAGCCCACAGTACCTGTCCTCCGGGTAAGTCTGCAATAGCTTCCAGAGTCTGTTCCTGGGGGTTCCTGGCTGCTCGGATTAACCCTATCCACTCCAGGGGGGAGCCCCCCGACTCGTCCACCAGCTCCCCTCTCACCATGCGCACCTGCAACACAAGCAGTGGTCGTTCTCCCCGGTGCCACGGCCAGACCCGCAACTGGAGGGAAAGGGTATCCCCCCACCACCCGACGTAGGAATGGTTGCGTTCGCTTTGGCCAGACCGCCGTGCACTGCTGGGAGGAGGGTTAAGTCCTTAGGACCCTTGCTTGGGGGAGGGAGGAAAAGGGGAGGCTGGCTAGTATAACAGTTCCCCGTCTTGTTCCACCTTGACAGCGCGAGTGAAAGCATTCCGCCCGAGCGAGTCACATATACCCTGGGCGCACCTCGTACCCAGAAGTTTCTCACCCCGACCCTAGCTCTACTGAGAGCAGTCCTGATGCCAGGCAAGAGACGTTTCACAATCAATCCCTGGACACAGGGCATCCCGGGCCTCCTTTCGTGTCTCCTCATTCCCGCGGCACCGCACCCAAGTGCGGAGATGCCTGCAAGCCCCGCGGCGAAAGTGTCTGAACAAAGCGGCCGCGGGCTGACTGGTCATTTAAAAGCAATTAAAGCGCGTTTAAAGCAGAAGGCGTGGTTGGCGACGAGCTAGGCTTTACTCCGCCGGGAAGAGGATGATTGCGAGAAGAACCAGGTACTGGTCCGGCCGGCGAGCCCCCGAGCAGCGCCCTTCAAGAAAGCTGTAGTCCCGGGTCCTCTTCCCAGTTCCCCCTCCCCAAGTCACCGGACTTCTGTCTTCATTCCCGGTCGCAGTTGACCGACCGTCCCGCTGGGACGCCTCAGGGCGGCCGGCCGGGCGGGAGCCTGTTAGTACCCCTCTCAGGTCAGGGGTCGCGACGCTGTTTGGGAAGTCGGAGCTGGCAGGTTGACCCTGAAGCCTCCCATCTGCGATCCTAGCCCCTCCGAGCCCGGCTACAATCGCCGGGCCCAGGTGACCCCTGGGTGGACGTTCCTGGTCCTCGGAACCGGCGTCAGAGTCACTGCCTGGCGCATCCTCTCTCTACCCGCCCCAAATCCACAAGCAGACATCCGCAGAAGGAAACACCTGGGGAGGTTCTAGGAACTAAGAGTGTCCAAGGATAAAATTTTCGGAGACGATGAGATTAAATTATCTGAAGCTAAATTTAAGCCTCAAATTAGCTTATTGAAGGGCAGAAGATTAAAAAAAGAAAAAGTCCTCAACGCATGTGTGTTGTATAAAAGAGAAAAGGCACGTTTGCCAAGAGAGGCTGGATAGGGCGGGGAGGAGGGTTGGGGGGGTTGCGCCTCTGCGACAGAGACCCCAGCGCTCCGGGGAAATCGGGAGTTCCTAGTGGTCCCAGCACGTAAAGACCCTACTGCACCCCACCCAGGGGCTGTCCCCTCTCAGCCATATCTTCTCCCCTAGCCTGGCCCAAGTCCAGCTCTTGGTTAACGCGACTTGTGGGAAATGATCGGAGTCCCCTTCCACCTGGCAGAATTGGCAGGTAACGGCTCAGTCACCCGTTTCCTCCCCTAACCCTATCCACCCCTTTCCTAGGCTGGAAAGAAGGGGAGACGAACGAGCGGCAGAGAGCGGAGGTCGGACTGGCTAATACCTTTTTCTTGGGCCCGGGTTCCCTGCGATCTGACAGGTACTTGCCCAGCTTGAAGGTTCCGGGCACCGGCCCGAGGCGCAGGCCGGCTGGGATGCAGCAGTCGGCACTCACGCTGGTGGCCGGAGCGCGGGCAGCTCCGTGCATTGCTGCCGCCGCCCCCAGGCAGGCGCTCGGGTGCGCGGCGTCCTCGGCAGGGCACGAGTGACAGAGCCGGAGCCGCGCGCGAGCGGGCGAGCTGCGCCCCGACGTGCGTCCTGCACCCGCAGAGTGACGCGGCCGGGCATGCACTGCGCCTTTTCAATCTGGGCGTGCGCCTTTTGGCACCGCGAGCGGAAGGGCGCGGAGTTTGGTGAGAGAGTTGCGCTGCGGAGCAGCTGCAGAGTCCCACCCGAGAGGGTCACATGGAGTGGTTCCCTCAGCCCCCTGCATAATCGAGGCCTCTGAATGGCTGGCGCACAATGGTCCAGGCGACCTTCCCATTCCTAAAAATCCAATTTGTCAAGGGCGAAGAAAAGGCGCTGGTGAATCAAAGGTCCGGCGGGACCATTAATCCTCAGCATGGGGTATTGTCCTCGAGACAGTTACGATATTTTAAGTGACAAATCCACTGTATAATTTCTCCATAAATTTTACTTCCTTTTATTGTTCGCCGACAAACCAGTTTTGGGAAATAAGTGACTACTTTAAGTCTACTTGGCTGATTCCTTTGAGCCTTGGTCTACTTCAAAGATTTTTAATTCTCTACCCTTTGGCTTTATTGTAAAGGAGATTAAACAAAGAGATGGGGACTGTTTGGAGGACTTGTTAACTTCTATTGATTTCTGGCGTGTGCCATACAGAAATTAGGCAGGTACTTGATGGGAAAACACCAGAAAATACCTACACTTTTTAAATAACGGCCATATTACCATTTCAGGGGATTGGGTTCAGGCCAGTCGTCTATTTAGAACCACTTTATCGTTCCCTCTGTCCAGTTTGAAGAGTCCGAACTAGTTTTGGGAGACGACGTCAGTTGCACCTTTGCTCCCCGGTGGCCCCCAGGCTTGCCCTTTCTCTGGAGAATGGGAAGAGGCCGTGGGACTAGACGTGGGGATCGCGTGCCCTGACTACACCCGAGGATTGAAGAAGGGTTCTGCTGGCTGGGTTTTTAATCATTTCTCCCCTGCAGGCCAAACGAAGACTCAAGCCCTGAACGCTTTTAAGTTTAAAACGAGGACGAATTTCTTGGGGCGAATTTCCCCAGAACCAACAAGCCAGACATTTCTTTTAAAGGCACTCTAGCAAAGGTCACAGGAAAGGGGCGCGAGGTGGGCGTTAATAACAGTGCATGCGGGCTCAGTCGCTTGGTCGTGTCTGACTCTTTGCAATCCCATGGACCATAGCCTCCAACCCACCCCCAACCCAGGCTCCTCTGTCCATGGAATTCTCCAGGCAAGAATACTGGAGTAGATAGCCATTCACTTCTCCAGGAGATCTTCCTCACCCAGGGATCGAACCCGCCTCTCCTGCATTACTTCGCAGTTCAACCAGAATGTTCCTCCTTTTCTTTTAGAGAAGCCTCCGATTTGTGTGGGGACAATTACCGTATTATTGTCGAATGATAGCCGAGTGATTGAGCTCATTAGATATTTGTGACAGTTCTGCCGGCACCTGCGGGGTGCTAATCATCCTGAGCACTGCTCCCCGAACGCAATGCCCAGGAGTCGGTATTCCAAAGAGGAACCTGAGTGACTCTGTGCTCCGGCCTGCTGTTGGAGGCCCAACCTCTGCGCAGATGCAGGAGGACTCCCCGCTGTCGCCACGCCGAAATCTCCACTCGGCTCTGCCGGCCGAACATGTGTTTCTTAGGCCACTGGTGGGGATATTTGTGATTAACAGCAGCAGCAGGACGCAAGGTGGCGACACCTGTAACTTAGCAGTTCGTCCCACCAGGCCCTACCTGCGGGACCCTTCGTTGGAGATCTGCGTTCGCAGTACTGGACAAGGTCAAGAGACTCAGGCTCATGCAGTCTGTGCTCCGTCACTCAAGGTTCGAGGAAACTTCGGGAAGTTGCTTCAGAGCCTCAGTCTCGTAATCCGTAAAATGGGAATAATGATGCAGCCTCTTGGTTTCCATTCTGCAATTCACTAGGGTTTATGTGAAGGTCAACAGCAGTGATCTGTAGAGTGAATAAATTTAGGGCGTTCCAAAATTCGCGGCTCCAAGCCAAGTCAAGGGTCTTAAGTGTAAGTATCACAAGTCTGGAGAGGTGGTGAAACACGGATGACCGCTAGGTGGCAACCCCAAGGCCAGTGTAGACGCTGCAGCTGGGACGGAAAAGAGGCAGTAGGCGGATCCGAGCGACCATACGCTGCGGTTCCTCTATCCCTGCAGCCACACGGTGCCCAGGGCTCCTTTCTAAGGGAACTGCCGCTGATTTTTTATTCTTAACCCTCCAATTGCCCCCTCTTCGGGCCGCGAAGGCTGGCCGCGACAGAGAGGAGGGAGCCTTTGATCCAGGGGCCCATGAATGGCAAAAGTCAGGGGAGGGGAGGAGAAGAGGAAGCGGCTCCGAAGAGCGGAGGGCAATAAATTTAAGCCATGAACATGTCCCTCTAACCTCTGGCCTGGCGACTCCGGGATGACACCCAGTTTAAATTACCAGTACTGTGAGCGGGAAGGGGCGAGCGCGGGGCCTGGGTTCGGGGCTCCTCCCCGGCCCTCCTTAATGAGTGAAAAAGCGTGAACGACACGCGAACAATTTTATCAATAGAACCATGTAAAGGCCGACTGTGAGGAAAGTTATTTATTAATATAGCCAATTGTGGCTGGTTCCCAGCCCCGCGAGAAGAAAGAGACTGCGCCAGAGGCATTCAAACCCGCTCGCCCAGTTTTATTCTGTCCTGTGGCTCAGAGTTGAAGTTCCCCAAGTGAAATAAATTGTCCACAAAGGAGGAAAGGAACACATTTTCTTTTATTTTTCCTCCCCTAAAAAGCAAGGGTGAAACCAATCTAATGTGCCCAGTGGAGCAAGATGGGCCGTGAAAGGCTGGGTGTTAAAAGTAAAAGCGGGCTGTGCAGCAAATGGGATGGAAAATTAAATGAAATTAAATAGCTTGAACGGCCGTATTGTCCCTTATTAAAAAGACACATTAATTACATGGTCTCAGCCTTATTCAAAGACAATGTTGAGACTCAATCAAAACATTCCACTCGGCTTTTTTATGGACTGAAAATGGGCGTCCAGAGGCCCCGTTAAAGCGAAATTCCTTCTACGCCGAGGTGCGGGACCAGGCAGGTTTGTGGGCGGCCCCGCTCGCTGCCCACCGCGGAACTGCGCGGCCAACACCTTAGTCCCGGTAACAGGTTGCCCCTAATCAGGCGTGGGCGCCGGAGAGCAGCGGCCCTCCAGCCACGGCACCAGCCCACCCCGAGCCGAGCCCCACCGCGCCGCGGTGCTCTGCCGGGCAGCACTAGGGGGCGGCCCCGCCCGCGCCTGGTGGCGTCGGAGCGCCGGGCTGGATACGCTGCCCGCGCCGCGCACGTGTAACCCGGCTCCACTCCGCTTCTAGGGAAAGAGCCCCAGCAAGACTTCGCGCTGAGCTGGGGTCTCCGCGGCTCAAAGCCCTGGTGCCTCAGATCCTAGTGGGGCCCAGGTGGCTACTCCCCGTTCACCGCGGGCCTTGACCTTGAGGCCCCGGGTGGTGGGGAGTCACCAACGCCACCACCCTTTCGGTGCGCAGAGTCCCGAAACCCCGGGATGGAGGGAGGGGCGCGGGGTCCAGGATCGCTGGCGAGACCGCGGCGAGGCAGAGGCCTGGGGACTCCGCCGAGCTGGGGCCAGAGGTGACACGGGGCGCGGCCCCCGAGGGTGTCCGCACCGGCCGGGTGGGCGGGTCAGTGCGGACCAGCTGCGCTGCCCCCGAGGCGCGGGTGGGACATTAAGGCCGGGTCTGAATAGCGCGGCGGAGACGGGCTCTGGGAACGCCACCAGATGACACGCCAGCGACTGGGCCATTTTCCCCTAATTGCGAGGCCGGTGGGTGCGCAGCGGCCGGAGACTCCAAACGCGCGCCGAGGACGCAGCCCGGACGCCGCTGGTGGGTTTTGTGGTGCCTTTTTTGTTGTGTTTTAAGTCCTTCATTGGAAGCGGCTCAATAAAAGTATTCAGAGTTCCTCTCAAGTTGCCTTTTAACCGGAGTTCCCCCAACTTATTTCTTGGTTCTTTCGGTTGACATGGTGCAAAGAAAAGTCAGCGAGCGTGTTGCTGAATTGCAATGTCTCGGGGCACCTCCACATTCAACGCTCCTCTGCCGGCCGCTGCCGAATGAGCCCGCACTCAATTCGATTTTCCTTGCTGTTGGACACATTTAGGAGCGCCTCTATTTGTGAAGTTCATTTCTAGGCAAATGTATTCAAGAGCTGATGGGAATGAATAGGACCGTGTGTCAGCCGCCCCTAATTGGGATTAAAGCACTTAGGAGCATATGCAGAGAGTGACAGAAATTCTCAGGTTGCATTGTGTTCAGACTTCCACCCGCTTGGACACTCCTCCTCCAAGGGAGATTTATAAAGCTTGCAGGGAGAAACTGAGGAAAGAAAAGCGAAACGGAAAAGAGACGGGCTAATGGCTCAGGATGGGGCTGTGGTTCAGCAAGTGGTGGTGACAGCTTCTGAGAAAAGATGTTGGGGATAATTGAACGCGGGCGGGGGAGCGGGTCTGAACTCTTTAATCAGAAAGGCGGAGAGTTAAAAGGCGAAATAAAGATGTTCTTGAGATTCCCAGACGGTTTTTCTCCCCCTCCCCACCCCCCTTGAAGAGCTCGGCTTTCTTTCTCTTAATTTCTGCCTCCCATCCCCACCGCCAAAGAACATACCCTCTCTTGGGGCAATAATAAGAACAATTTGGTATTTGAATTGGGGAGAAAAAGTCAAAAGAAACAAAAGTATCTTCTTGTGTATGTTAAAGAGAACTTCACACCCAAATAACTTCACACACACTCCTTCCCTGAGGAGCAGGGAAGCCAGAAATGACATATGAAAACTGAAGAATAGTAAGGGGAACACAGATTATCTGGATTTCCTTGTTTGTTTCTAAGCTTGGGGCCAAATGGAGACGTCTCACTTTTGGTGTCATTTTGGTACCATAAGAATGTATTTCCCACCTCCCTTCAATTGGAATGTATTTTGAGATTTAATTCTGTTTTAAAATCTACATGCAGCAAGAGAAAAAAGAGGAAGAGAAAAGGCAGTTGATGTGTGGATCTGGAGAAGGAATAATATAACCAGTGTTTTTTGTAGTAAATTTCTATTCAAAATTGGTTCCCAGACTGAGTGTATCTAGAGACACTTCCCCCTCCTTGCCTGATGGGAAGGTGAGTTCTCCAATGACAAGGAGGATTTTAGGTCAGAGAAGATGACCATGTGACAGATGGACAATCCCCATTGGTGAGCCATGAGTCAAACATTTTTTTCTCTCTTCAGTTCCTCCACGGGCCTAAAGCCTTCCTTTCTTCCCAATCAAGCCTACCTCCTGAAGAAAAAAACATGTAAATCTATATTCAGGAAGCACAGAATTTTCCTTTAACCCATGATCCAGTTGTGCATATGGGGCGGGGCGGGGGTGGGGGGAGGGGGGAAGCTGCATAGCAGGCACTGTGTAATTCCTAGGACAACCTGTGAGCATGGAAGTTCATTAAATGGCCATTATGATAGCAATAGAAATAGAACAATTAAAAAAGAAACACCCAGCTGAATGTCACAACTAAGAATCAAGTTCAGGTTCATAACCAGCATCTCTGAATAACAATTAGTAGATTCACTAGTAGGAGTAGCATCCTGTGTACTCTCCTAATTCACCAGTAGGTATGTGTTTGTCCAGTTGAAAAGTCAATTTCATCACTCATCTTATTCATGCTTGTGCTATTATGTCCATGACCAAATGATGATATGTTTTAGCTTCCTGAAAGCATGTTTGAATTTTATAGTAGGGACTTTACATTCAGAAAAGCTTTCCAAATAGATATATGATCACAACATAAAAAATTAGGTGCAGTTACAAAAGTACGTTTTTATACATACATACACAATATTTTCTTAAACAGTTTTATTGAGGTATAATTTACTTACCATACAATTCACCCATTTTAAACTGTACAATTCAATGTTGATAGGTTTTATTTATTTATTTTTAGTATATTCACAGGATTTTGCAGCCATCACCAACAGTCTGATTTTAGAATATTTTTATCTCCTTTCCCCAGAAGAAAGCCTATACCCACTTGCTATCACTCCCCATATGTTCCCAAACTCCCTAGTTATAGGCAAGCATCAGTGCATTTTCTATCTCTAAAAGTTTGCTTACACTGCACATTATATATAGATTGAACCATACAATACATGGTCTTTTGCAACTGAATTCTTTCACTTAGCATAATTTATCAAGGTTCATCCATGCTGTAGCATATGTCAGTATCTCATTTATTATTGTGGATGGATAATCTTTTATTGCATAGATATCATATTTTGTTTATCCATTTATCAGCTAATAGACCTTTAGTTTGCTTCTACCTTGCTATTATGTATAATGCCACTGGGAACATTTGCACACAACTTTCTGTGTGCATATATATTTTCACTTATTTTGGATGCATACTCATGAGTGAAATTGCTGGGTCTGTATTAAACTGTTTGAACAACAGTCAAACTGCTTTCCAAAGTGCTGCACCATTTTACATCCTACCAGTGGTTTACGAGTGTTTAAGTTTCTTCATTTCCTCCAACATTTCTTATTATCTGCCTTTTTTTCTTCGTTTTTTACTATACCCATCTTAGCAGGGGTGAGAATCTCATTGTAATCTTATCTACATTTATCTAATGACTAAATGGCTAATGCCCAAGCATCTTTTCCTACCCTTCCTGCAATTTGTTTATCTTCTTTGGAGAAATGTTTATTCAAATCTTTTCCACATTGTTAACTTTCCTGTCTTTTTATTATTGAGCACAGATACATTTTTATAACTTTTAAAATACTCAACAAAAAAACAAGCTATTAAGTTTAACCATCATAACACCACTATGAGGTAGATTTTATTATTTATCTTTTACCAATGAGAAATGTTCAGAGGGGTTAGTAAGCTTGCTTAGAGTCACACAGCAAATAATAGAATTCCTCTCACACCTTCTGAGAACCAAGCCCAGGCTATTTTCACCTGACCACATTATATTCAGAACTTTTAACTGACTTCACATATCTTCACATGCTCCTTTTGTGAGATGTCCTAGTGGTTGAGAGAGTGGGCTCTAGAGGCAGACTGCCTGGATTCAAATCCTACCTCTGATAGTTACTACCCATGTGACCTTTAGCAAAGGTAACCTTTCTATTCTTCAGTTTCTTCATCTGTAAAATATGCATAATAAGCAGACCTTCTTCATAGGATTGTTGAGAGGATTATGAGATGTTGATGAAAAGTGTTTAGCATTAGAACTCAGGACAGAGGATATACTCAAGAATGTGAGTTATTAATATTTTTGATACCTATGCTTACCATTCACTGAGTCCTATGATAATGTATTGTACTACTAGGCTGGAAATTGTACATGATAAGTTAAATGGAGCAGGATTTTTGACACCAAGGACCACTTGCTAAGGCAGTCACATAAGATATAGTCATGTGTGTCTCAGGGCAACAAATAATTCATGAGGGGAAGCCTCATTTTATAGACACATTCTAGCTAACAAATGAAGGAAGAGTTCAAGAATTCAAATATTATGGCAACCCTTCATAGAATAATAGATGAAGTCAGTGATCTTCAGTGATGACTAGCATCACAAAGAGCAAGCCTCTGAATGGAAATACACAACACTGCCCATGAAATAGACTTGTCAAAACAAGCAAGCAAACAAAACTGAACCTGAATCTGATTCCTCCGATAATAGGAAATAGGACAGATGAACTTGATAAACAAACCCATGAGGATACAGTCAGAGAAACAGACAGACTGTGGAACCCTCTACTGGACAAACAACCTGTGTCACAAGTAGGTTGCAGGGGGGAGTAGGAAAGAGAGGGGAAAGCAAAAGATTTAAAGAGGCTTAAAGGATGTCGTGGTTTTAAAATATGTGCACAGATTCTTTGACAATCCTCCCCTCTAAAGGTGGAGCCTTGAGTGTGAGTCAGACTTAGTGATTGGTCACGAAGTTGCAAATGTGTGATTTTTGAGACTAGGCCATAAAAGGCATCGAAGAGTCCACCCTGATAATTCTAGAACTGATTAGATATTTAATGATAATTAAATAATGTTAACTACAAGAGGAATAATTGTGATTATTAATAATATAATTGTAATTGTAGTATAATTTTTAATCCTTATCTTTCAGAAATACACGCTGAAATATTTAAAGATTTAACACGACGTCTAGGGTTTGCTTCAAGTAATTCTAAGGTGGGGGGCCGCGGGTACAGGTATAGATCAGGGTTTCTCAGCCTCAGAGCTATTGACCTTCTACATGACAATTCTTTGCTGTGGGAGCCATCCTGTGCATTGTAGGACATTTAGCATCATCCCTGACCTCTACCCACTAGACGACCAATAGAACCCCTCCCCTAATTATGACACCAGACATTGCCAAAATGTCTGACAATGTCTAAGGGTAAAAATCACCTCCAGTGGAGAACCACTGAGTATGTTGAAACAAAATTGGCCATAAACTGATAGTTGTTGGATTTGAGTGATAGAAGCATGGAGTTGATTACACTATTCTCTCTACTTTTCTATGTGCTGAAAATTTACCAAATGTTATTTTAAAATAAGACTAGGACTTCCCTGGTGGTCCAGTGGTTAAGACTCCGCACTTCCATTGCAGGTTTGATCCCTGATTAGAGAACTAAGATCCCACATGTCGCCTGGCTCAGCCAAAAAATAAGCAAATAAATGAGTAATAAAATAAGATTTAACTTTTAAAAAATAGTAGGGCAGAATAGATCTGAAGCAAGCAATAGGTATGAATATGTTGCTTATATCCCACTGAAATGCATGAAAAAAAAATAGATTCTTCTGTGACTTTTCAAGAAGCTATATGAGGCTTGCTTCTTCTTAAAAGGTCACAGAACAAAGAACCTTTTTTTTTTTTTCATGGATTTCAGTGGGATATAACAAAGGATGGAGAAGGCAATGGCACCCCACTCCAGTACTCTTGCCTGGAAAATCCCGTGGATGGAGGAGCCTGGTAGGCTGCAGTCCATGGGGTCTCTAAGAGTCGGACACGACTGAGCGACTTCACTTTCACTTTTCACTTTCATGCATTGGAGAAGGAAATGGCAACCCACTCCAGTGTTCTTGCCTGGAGAATCCCAGGGACGGCAGAGCCTGGTGGGCTCACATCTATGGGGTCACACAGAGTCGGACACGACTGAAGTGAGTTAGCATAGCATAGCATAGCATAACAAGGGATGGGGCTTCCCTGGTGGCTCAGACAGTAAAGAATCCACCTGCAATCTGGGAGAGCTGGATTCAGTCCCTGGGTTGGCAAGATCCCATGGAGGAGGGCATGACAACCCACTCCCGTATTCTTGCCTGGAGAATCCCCATAGACAGAGGAGCCTGGTGGGCTAGCTACAGTCCATGGGATCGCAAAGAGTCAGACACGACTAAGCAACTAAGCACAGCACAGCACAAGGGACATGTCAGAGGGAATGTGTTGAGTTACAGAGTCTGTGATCTAAACGGCCATTTGGAATCTTCACAGCTACAGTGGTACCCCACCAGGCCTAAGGAGTCCACAGGCACAGCGTCCAAAGCTCTCACAATCAGAAATGCTAATCCGGTGGCATTAAATAAAGCTTGCTCTCCTTTTCTCAGTTGTAAACAGAAACCACCAAACATGCTCTGCTCTTAAGTCAGTTATAAATGGCCTACATTTATTGCATTTGTACAAATAGCTTCCTTTAAAAGAAATCAGTAAAGTTAGTCTACATCCATCCTTGACATTTCAAATCCTGCAGTTCTGTTTTGGAGACCAATAGAAGAGGAGGCAGCAGTGAGGAGCAGAGTCTTCTGTATTACTGCTGAGTTTGGGGTTCTGTGCCCCTGACTTGATGCCCCTGACTTAAGACATACATTCCTCAGGGAGGGTTCTTATGTATTGTTATGTGTTAAATTGTGCCTGTCAAAGTTCATACATTGAAGTTCTAACCCCTAGTACCTTATCTGGAGATAGGGAATTTACAGAAATAATCAAGTTAAAATGAGGCCATTAGGGTGGGCTCTAACCCAATATGACTAGTGTCCTTATAAGAAAATGAAATTTGGTCACAGACAGAAATATAGGGAAAACATATGAACATAAAGACAACTGTCTATTAACACAAGCCAAAGAATTAAGACCTGAAAAAAGAATGGAGCCACAAAGTAGGATATTCCCATCACAGGTCTTAATAGATTCTGGTAGCCAAAAATTGTAATAATAATATGCAATTTCACTATATTACCTTATTTATTGTAGTAAAGTTTCCTATTTGCCTCCCAAGTATCAATTTTCTCCATCTTCTAACAGAACTCTAATTATATCACATTTCAGTTGGTTACATTGCTATGGCAGCAAGGCTGTGTATCCCAGCTTTTTTGTAGCTGCTGCTGCTGCTGCTAAGTCACTTCAGTCGTGTCCGACTCTGTGTAACCCCATAGACGGTAGCCCACTAGGCTCCCCCATCTCTGGGATTCTCCAGGCAAGAACACTAGAGTGGGTTGCCAGTTCCTTCTCCAATGCGTGAAGGTGAAAAGTGAAAGTGAAGTCGCTCAGTCGTGTCCGACTCTTTGACACCCCATGGACTGCAGCCTACCAGGCTCCTCTGTCCATGGGATTTTCCAGGCAAGAGTACTGGAGTGGGGTGCCATTGCCTTCTCCGTTTTTGTAGCTAGATCTGGTTAATGTGATACAAGCAGAGTGCTGTCTGAGACTAAGAAGACAACACAGTTCCCTTTGCCTTTCTCCATTCCTGAGTGCAGACGCGATGGCTGGCACTACAATAGGCTTTTTGTCTATGAAATGACCCTGGGTATGGAAGCCATATTAAAAAGCAAAGACATCACTTTGCTGACAACAGTTCATTTAGTCAAAGCTATGGTTTTTGCAGTAGTCATGCAGGGATGTGAGTTAGACCATAAGATGACCGATTGCCAAATTGATGCTTTCCAACTGTGGTGCTGGAGAAAACTCTTGAGAATCTCTTGGACAGCAAGAAGATCAAACCAGTCAATCTTAAAGGAAATCAACCCTGAATATTCATTGGAAGGACTGATGCTGAAGTTGAGGCTCCAATACTTCGGCCACCTGATGCCAAGAGCTGCCTCACTGGAAAAGACCCTGATGCTGGGAAAGACTGAATGCAAGAGGAGAAGTGGGTGGCAGAGGATGAGATGGTTAGAAAGCATCACTGGACATGAATTTGAGAAAACTCTGGGAGATAATGAAGGACAGGGAAGCCTGGTGTGCTGAAGTTCATGGGGATGCAAAGAGTTGGACACAACTTAGCAATTGGACAACAATGGCAACTTTTAGTTTTTTAAGAAACCTCCGTACTGATTTTCATAGTGGCTGCACCAATGTTGATTCCCACCAACAGTGGAGGAGGGTTCCCTTTTATCTGCACCCTCTCCAGCATTTATTGTTTGTAGACTTTTTAATGATGGCCACTCTGATTGGTGTGAAGTGGTACCTCATGGTAGTTTTGAACTGCATTTCTCTAATAATTAGTGATGTTGAGCATATTTTCATGTGCCTATTGATCATCTGTATGTCTTCTCTGGAGAAATATCTATTTAGGTCTTCTGACCTTTTTCATTGGGTTGTTTGTTTTTTGTGTATTGAGTTGTATGTGCTGTTTGAAGATTCTGGCGATTAAGCCCTTGTCAGTTGCATTGTTTGTAAATATTTTCTCCCAGTCCCTATGTTGTCCTTTCTTTTTGTTTAGTTTCCTTTCTGTGCAAACACTTGTCAGTTTGATTAGGCCCAATTTGTTTCTTTTTGCTTTTATTTCTATTGCCTTGTGAGACCCAGTGGTCAAGTTCTTTGGAGAATGCTAATCCCTCCAAATCCCAGGAACTGGAATTTGTTTATACCAAATCTTTATGTGAGTCGAGATTAGCTTAAAACAAATATGAGAGTTTGTTTTCTCTTACTGGGATTGGTTTAGAACTGTGCATGTGAAACAATTCTGGCCAAAATTACATGAGGGTAAGTTTTCTAGAGATATACAGGAAAGGTTTATATTGATCTCGGAAAGGGTGTACAAAAGGAAAGTAAGAGTGAGAATGTTAGTTGCTCAGTCGTGTCTGACTTTTGTCACCCCATGGACTGTAGGTTGCCAGGCTCCTCTGTCTATGGGATTTCCCAGGCAAGAATACTGGAGTGGGTTGCAATTTCCTTCTCCAGGGGATCTTCCTGACCCAGGCACTGAACCCAGGTCTGCACTGCAGGCAGACTCTTCACCATCTGAGCCACTAGGGAAGCCCCCCATTAATTCTGTCTTTGAATATGCAAGGATGAGATTCTCACATATTCTAGATTGTTACTAGAATAGTAACAATCAATCATGAGGAACAAACCAGAGGACAGAAATCAACATACTAATGAGACTAGACACTTGTCATTGAGCCATTCTGAGGCATTGAATTAACCAATCTTACAGTGGCTCAGATAGTAAAAAATCTGCTGGCAGTGCAGAAGACCCGGGTTCAATCCCTGGGTCAAGAAGATTACATGGAAAAGGGAATGGTAACCCACTCCAGTATTCTTGCCTGGAGAATGTCATGGACAGAAGAGCCTGGCAGGCTACAGTCTATGGTGTCACAAAGAGTTGGACACAACTGAACAACTAACACTTTCACTTTCACAGCAGTTCTGTCTTTAGATAAATAAATCATATCTGAAATTATAAGTGCTATGAAAGAAAATAAAGCAAAGCAAATGGTAAAAAGATTTATGAAGGAAGATGCTGCTGCTGTGTTGCTTCAGTCGTGTCCGACTCTGTGCAACCCCATAGATGGCAGCCCACCAGGCTCCCCGTCCCTGGGATTCTCCAGGCAAGAACACTGGAGTGGGTTGCCATTTCCTTCTCCAATGCATGAAAGTGAAAAGTGAAAGTGAAGTCGCTCACTTGTGTCCAACCCTTAGCGACCGCATGGACTGCAGCCCACCAGGCTCCTCCGTCCATGGGATTTTCCAGGCAAGATAATGGAGTGGAGTGCCATTGCCTTCTCCAAGGAAGATGCTAGTTTATATGAAATGGCTAGGAAAGGTCTGTCGGATAAGATGATTTTTGAGACTCAAAGGAAGTAACAGAGAAGGCCATGTGAGATATCTGGGGGATGTGCAAAGGCCCTGAGGTAGAGGTGTGCCTAGTAATCTGTAGGTACAGTGAGGAGGGCAGCGTGACTGGAACACAGTGTGTGAGGAGAAGGTGGTAGGAGATGAGATTAGAGAGAAAATAATGGGGCCTATTCATCGAGGGCCTTTTGAATCATTTTAAGGACTGTGTTTTTTTTCCTTCTGATGATATGGGTAATCATTATAGAATTTTGAACAGGGGTGTGACACAATTGGAATTTTACTTTAGAAGAATCACACTGGCTACAATATGGACAACAAAGTAAAGGGGAAAAGGTAAAGTAGAGACCATTTATGAGACTAACAATATCCGGGGAGAGATGATGGTGGTTTGGACCGGGATGGTAGTGATGATAAGGAAAGGCAAACTTAGGGAGATGTTTCCAAGGCACAGCCACCCAGATTGGATTGGGATGTGAAAGAAAAAGAAATCAAGGGTATCTCCTAGGTTTGGGGCATAATCAAATGGTTAGGATGGATTTGTTATTTACTAAGATGACAAAGACTGAAGAAGCAGCAACTAGGGGAAACACAAGTTTGTATTAAATTTGAGACATCTATTAGCATCCAAATGGAGAAATTCATAAGAAAGTTGAAATATATGAATTTACAATTTAGAGAAGCAGTCAAGCTGGAGATGTAAATTGGGAAGTCATCAGTATATGTATGTATACATGTATGTATACTCTGTCATGACTATATATATAGCCATGATAATGGACGAGCTTATTAAAGGAATGAGTATATACAGAGATGAAAATCCAAAGACTGATCAATGGGGCATTTCAACTTCAGAAGTCAAAGAGGTGAGGAGGAAACAGCAGAGAAAACTGAAGGAGCAACCCATGAAATAGGAGAACTAAAAGAGAAGTGTCCTGGAAGTCAAGTGAAGTTTCTAGAAAATGGAATTATGATCTCTGTCAAATGCTGCTGAGAGATCAGGTAAGCTAAGGATTTAGAAGTTGACCACTAGATGTGGCAACATGGTGGTCAGTGCTGACTTTTCCAGGAAAAGTTTCCATTGGACTGATGAGGGTGAAAATCTGATGGGGTGGGGTTCAAAAAAGGATGGGAGAAGAGGAAGTAGGGACAGCAACTATAAGCTACTTTTAGAATGATTCTTGCTATAAAGGGAATCAGAGAAATATGGTAGTAACTGGAAGAGAATATGGGATCAAAGACTTTTTAATGGTTGGAAGATACTAGAGTCGGAGAAGGCAATGGCACCCCACTCCAGTACTCTTGCCTGGAAAATCCCATGGATGGAGGAGCCTGGTGGGCTGCAGTCCATGGGGTCGCTAAGGGTTGGACACGACTGAACGACTTCACTTTCACTTTTCACTTTCATGCATTGGAGAAGGAAATGGCAACCCACTCCAGTGTTCTTGCCTGAAGAATCCCAGGGACAGGGGAGCCTGGTGGGCTGCCATCTATGGGGTCACACAGAGTCGGACATGACTGAAGTGACTTAGCAGCAGTAGCAGCAGATACGATGCTAATAATTTGCAAATGAGGAAATATTAATGGTGCAAGAAAAAGGAGGGGACAACTGCTGAGTTAATTGAGTTAAATCAGAATGGTTGATAATATATCCCTGAAAACTTGTAGTGTATTGGGAGATAGGCTCAACAATTCAATCTCTAATGCTATTCTACCTCACCAGGCTTCTTTTTATGCTTGTGCTCAGTTGCTCAGTCTTGTCTGATTCTTTGTGTCCCTGTGGACTATAGCTCATCAGGCTCCACTGTCCATGGGATTTTCCAGGCAAGAATACTGGAGTGGGTTGCCATTTCTAGTGTAGGTTAAAAGGGAAAAGGTGACAGAAGCAATGTCCCCCTTTCATCTTGGTCCTCTCAGGCCTCTTCTTGGAAGTCAGAGGGGTTGACCCTATCACCTGTAGTCCCTCTGCTGCAGGCAGGGAGGCCTGCAGGACCGGCTTGGCCCACCAGCTCTCCTGCAAGCAGCCTTGGGGGCCCAGAAATTGGGGAAACCAGGATCTAAATGGGGTTTTAGATGTATTCATATAATGAGTTTTTTTAAATATTTATTTCTTTGGCTGCACTGGGTCATAGTCGGGGCACTCAGGATCTTCAATCTTCATTGTGGTTTGACGGCTCTTAGCTGTGGCATGTGGGATCTAGTTTTCTAACCAGGGATCAAACTCAGGCCCCCTGCCTGGGGAGCTCAGAATCTTAGACAATGGACCACCAGGGAAGTCCCAATATAAAGAGTTTGATTCTGGGTCTGAAACCAAGATAGTTTATGGTCTAGTTTGAATTCATCATTTCCTCTGAGTAATCATTAATTTTTCTCCCAAATCTTGCTGAATCCCCAACCTTTAACACAGCTTTACAAAAACACTGCCATTACTTAGTTATTAGGCAACTCCTAAAAACCATTTGTATTGTGGTTCATGAAGCCGAGGATCTCAGAACCAAAAAGACATCTAGGGCTTCCAGGTCCCAATCTTCATATACCTTTATAAAGTAAAATCTGTGCGTGCGTGTGTGTGTGTGTGTGTGTGTGTGTGTGTAATGAAACAAATAGGTCTCTTCTAGGTTCTAGGTTACTGAATTAAATAAAATCCCACAAGATATCTTGAATTTATACTTACTGGAACAGGTGGCCATCTGAGACATACAGATTCTTACTTATGTTCCCTTCTTCATTTCTCTACTCTCAGTTCAGCTCAGCTCAGTCACTCAGTTGTGTCCGACTCTTTGCGACCCCATGAACAGCAGCACACCAGGCCTCCCTGTCCATCACCAACTGCCGGAGTCCACCCAAACCCATGTCCATTGAGTCAGTGATGCCATCCAACCATCTCATCCTCTGTCATCCCCTTCTCCTCCTGCCCTCAATCTTTCCCAGCATCACGGTCTTTTCAAATGAGTCAGCGGTGGCCAAAGTAGTGGAGTTTCAGGTTCAACGTCAGTCTTTCCAATGAACACCCAGGACTGATCTCCTTTAGGATGAACTGGTTGGATCTCCTTGCAGTCCAAGGGACTCTCAAGAGTCTTCTCCAACACCACAGTTCAAAAGCATCAATTCTTTGGCACTCAGCTTTCTTTATAGTCCAACTCTCACATCCATACATGACCACTGGAAAAAACCATAGCCTTGACTAGATGGACCTTTGTTGACAAAGTAATGTCTCTACTATATGCTGTCTAGGTTGGTCATAACTTTCCTTCCAAGGGGCAAGCGTCTTTTAATTTCATGGCTGCAGTCACCATCTGCAGTGATTTTGGAGCCCAGAAAAATAAAACCAGCCACTGTTTCTACTGTTTACCCATCTATTTGCCATGAAGTGATGGGACCAGAGGCCATGATCTTAGTTTTCAGAATGTTGAGCCAACATCTTTAAGCCAACTTTTTCACTCTCCTCTTTCACTTTCATCAAGAGGCTTTTTAATTCTTCTTCACTTTCTGCCCTAAGGGTGGTGTCATCTGCATATCTGAGGTTATTGATATTTCTCCCAGTAATCTTGATTCCAGCTTGTGCTTCTTCCAGCCCAGCATTTCTCATGATGTTCCTCTACTCTAGTTACATCTAATCTTCTTTGGTCTCAATATTTTATGGTCCAAAAGAGATACTTCCTTTCTCATTATAACATATAAATTATACCAAAAATGGGGGAACCCCATGCAAAGTCACTTTAAAGTCATGAAGGAGTAGGCATAAATTCAGGGAAGGTTATTATATCCAATAATATCCTTCTGTAGAAACACCTCAAAATCTTGGCATGTTTAAGAGAAAAAAAAAAAGGCTTAACTTGAAAACAACTGAAATATCTAAAGAGTTATAAAAAGTGAGCAAATGTTTATTTAATAATAAGAATACTGAAGATACAAGCTACATTTTCTTGAATTTTATTCCATTTTAAGGAACCATAGCTACTCAGTCAAGACTAAATGACCCAGATATCCAAAATTGTTTTTTGAATTATTCTTGTTTAATGGCTGGATAGTATTACCCTCAAAATTCTAATTCTGAATATTTTACATAATGAAGATGATGAGGATGGAGAATTTACTAAACTCCATATATTTACAGAGAAAGTAAATTCAGTATGTGTATACTGAATTTGACCTCTGAAACCATTCTTACCTCTTTCATACTGTCTATATAATGAAGAATGAATTTTCAAGGCTTCTTTGTTATTAGAATGGAAGGCCAAGGAGATAACATATGAAAAAGAAGAGTAAATATTGTTTGATCTCAGGAAGAAAGTTATACCCTCTTCCCAGCTGAAAAAAAAATCTGTGAACTAAGGATGGTTGTGATTTATTCAAAGTACTAACCTATTCTCAGCACCCAAGACAATAAACATGGGAGAAAATGAAAATTAAGAATGTTATCAATTTATTAATAAGTTTATTACCAAATAAACTTAAGACTAAAGATATTTGGATCTGTCTAACTGAAATATTCATTTTAAAAGAAGGTATTTGCAGAACATGGTGTTACTTAGAAGAGGAAAGACCTTTTATTCTCAGCATGGTAAACTTATTCTTTCAAAACACATTTTGGGTTAGGCAGTACTTTCTGTTTTGCTTGGTAGAATTGTTCCATGTGAAATCAAGGAAGGTTTAGCTTAAATATATAAATTTTAAAGAACCCATGTTTCAACTATTGAAAAGTCCCACCCTAAGGAAAGTTTCTGCCCAGCTTTTTAAGCATAGGCAGTTAGACTCCATATCAAATGATAAAGAAATGTGGGGTGTTTGAATAAGTTAACAATATCTGTAATCTAAATGTGAGATGTGGGTATTTTGCTTTGCTGCTTCTTCTTGCAATTTGGGCAAGATATTTGAAATAGAAGAAAGAAAATTGCTGGGAGAAGATATATGAAGGGGGACCAGTTTCTATTTGCTGTTTTAACTAATTTTTCTAACTAATATTTCCCCTCCTGTGCTTGCAACTAATTTACCTTTAAGCATTGGTTGGTCTTTTAAAAACTGGTTACAAACTGTGACAAAATTGCAAGTCTTAGAAAATATTAATACATTCAGTCAATTCTACATTCTGGGGATAACAAACGTTGCAGTGAATGCTGGAATCTTAAAAAGATTTTTCTTTCTGGAGCAATGCTTTTAGCCGGATTTCCGGTGACTAAATGGGTCATCTCCAACAAGAAATGATTGATTGCTCGGGGCATGAGATTCTATTCTATTCCATCAAAGTGACGTTCAGGTGCAGAAAGCTCCACACATGTGACAAACAGAAGTGAGAAAGGAATGAAATGTGAGACACCATCGATCTCCCCATGTGGTCCTTCAGCCCCCTGGAAAAACTGACCTCCGGCGTCGCAGAAGCCCAGCAGAGAGAGCAACATTGGGGATCTTTGAGGGTTCGGCCGAGGCCTGCCCCCTGCCGCCGAGGAAGGACGTCCCAAGCGCTGGTGACCCGAAGAGCTCCACGGGACAGCCGGACTCAGGCGCAGAAGAGCGCGAGGTCTGGCCTCTGCCCTACGGCCGGCGCCCCGGGGATAAGGAGGGCCCGCGTCTCCTGAGGGCTTGGAAGCGTCGGGACACTGGATTCCTTTGGCTCTCCTCCTGGGATTGGACCCACTGGCGAGCCAGGCTGTTTTCCTGTGCAGACGGAGAGAAAAGGCTCCCCCTAGACCTCGTGGGACCTATACCTCTCTTTTCCCGTGGATGTCTCATGCCGCCCTCACACCTTCTTAGTGGTGGGCTTGCGTCGCGGTGGCCCGGGAACTACGAGCTCTTGGAAAGCAGGACGCGTGACCACGAAGTGCCGGGTTCCTGGAGCTGCGGGTAGAGGGCGGGCGGAGCAGGGCGGCTGGTCTAGCTGGCCGATTCTCTCCCTGCGTGAACTTCTCCAGATGCTCGCGCCCCACGTCCTGCTCCGCGCCGGGGCCCCACCTTCTCCCTAGCCTCGAGCGCCGCTAACCTGCAGGATGCAGGGCAAAGCTAGCCGGGCCTTGGGGCCCCAAGGCCGTGCAGCTCAAGGAAAGCTCAAAGAGGTTAGGGGCTGGGGCGGGGGAGGGTACGTGGGTACCAAAATCGGAGCGAGGCCGGGGCAGCCATGACTGTACTGGGCTGGCATGGGACTCCCAAGGCAGGAAGCCTTTTATAATAATTCCTTTAAATGCTTTTTACTGATAAAGACATACATGATAATAAAAGAGAAGGAGGAGCTCACATTTGTCAGCCAAAGTTAGAGTAACCAGCCTTTTGGCCTGAGCATCCTAGGTTAAGTCTTGCATCATCGTCCATGACAGGTAATGAGCACTTACTGTGCGGCAGCTCTACTGATGCTTGACACGCATCATGCTAAGCCCACGCAGGCCCTTCAAAGGTGATCTTTCCCCCACGTTTTCAGGAACACTGCAAGGTAACTGTTACATAGATGGTTTTCAAAAAGTCTGGAGAGCTTAGTGACCATTACAAAGGCATGATCTCGCACAGAAAAAGGTTATACAATTCCACCTGCATGTCTGGAGTCAGATCTAGGTTTTGAAACTTAGGGAAAAAATGGACCAAAGTCAAAGGCTTGGTGCTGCCTGTGGAAAGACCAGGAAGACTCCAAAGGCCATTTCTATCATGATTATTGTTCACTTAAAAAAAAAAAAAAAAAAAAAAGCTTGAAAATTATTTCCATTTAGTCAAAGAATTACAACTACAGCTGAATAAACCCGTAGTTTATTTCATATCCTAAGGAAAAATACAGAAAATCCGTCAAACAGTGATTGTGAAAGGTAATGAGTGGTTTCCTGTGCCGGTAGTGAGTAGCCAGCATGGGTCTGTGTATTGGAAAGCACAAGAAAGCATGCTTAACAAGAAGGAAGACTTTACTTTCGGAAATGTTTGTAGGTGAAAATGTTGAAATTGTGAGATGAAGTCTAGCATTATCCTCAAGGAAGACACGGAACAAGAGGATACAGATGCAATAATATTCCCCGTGTAAGTTTAACTCTTCTTCTAGTAATCCTGCCTCCCACCCCCACCCCCAAATTCACTACACTACAGTGGCAGCTGACAGTGTTTGGGGTTGTCAGGCAGAGGTAATCGAGCTTCAGAGCTCTTTGCTTAAATAAAAATTGATTAGTAGATTCCCGAGGGTCCGAGGATGGGCACCTTGGCAAAAAGCTGGGAGGAGAGGGAGACTCGCACACTACCCAGCTTTCCGCTGCTTCTACTGCTTTTACTGTCGCCCTGCCAGCTCCAACGCGGCAGCCGCACTCCCATCTCCAGAGCTCCTGCAGCTGTTGCAGGGTTTAAGACAGGAGGAATTTCAAGTCCCTGAGCACTGAGAGTTTCCCTGGCTCCAGCTAAACCTGGCTGGGAGAGAAACAACACAGCCGCAATTTGACCCTGCCCGAACCGAAGTGAAAGCACATCTTGCAACCACCACCACCCCCATCCCCCTCCCCCAACACACACACACGGTTCTCGTTAGGGGAAGATGCAGGAGCTGCCCTACAGGCTGCGCCCCACACACTTCCCCCGGCTGGGGCAGGTGAAGTCTCAGTGAAGAATTTGGAGATTGTTGCGACCCCGCTGCTGTTCTGGCCCGCAGCCGGCGGATGGGGGCGTATCGCTCCCTGGAGTCCCGCAGGCCTGAGCCGCAGCTGGGCCGACGCTGGGAAGACAGGTGTGTGCTGTCCAACCCCGGAGCACCGGGAAGCGTCTGGGAACGAGATAGGAATGCCCGGGGGCTAGTCCGTCGGGAGGAATCATCTGGCATTCAAACAGCTCCCGGGTCTGTTGCTGCAGATTGGTCCGCGCCGCGGGACCCAGAGGAG
Organism: Bos indicus; assembly: GCF_029378745.1. Taxonomy (NCBI): domain Eukaryota; kingdom Metazoa; phylum Chordata; class Mammalia; order Artiodactyla; family Bovidae; genus Bos; species Bos indicus. The sequence continues at coordinate 50,465,524 of NC_091768.1, forward strand.
AGCCAGGCCAGACCCGGCAGACGGGCAGGCCACCCAGCGCCGCCTGGCGCAGGTCTCAGCCCGGCGTTCCTTCCCTCTACTAGGCAGAACACTTAGCGCGTCTGTTTTTGTTCTCTAGTGTGGGCCTCCCCAGGAACCGCAATGCGGTCCTTACCTCCCTTTTCTCAGCTCCTGGAGCGGTACCCGGCACACAGAAGTTCAGTAAAATAATGGTTCATTCATTTAACAAGTATTTGTTGAGCGCCCACTATGTGTCGATGTGCCAATTAAGGATACAGAAGTGAACAACACAGACAAGGCATCTGGCCTTAGCAAGGTTATTTCCAGTTGGTCGAATTAATGAAAAAAGGATCAAGTATCAAGAGCAGCTGCAGCAAAGATTCTGCCTCTGAACAGCCTTTCCATTGATCACCTCAAAAAGGACAGGAAAGGAAAACAGGACAAAAGAGATAAAACTAGAACCATCCCCTCCCTCTTAGGGTGTCTAGGGATGATTGAAGAGATCTTCTTGAATGTATTCTGTGGGCAAATTAACCTACTTTCTTGTATTTAGTGCTAAGGTCTTTATCTTTGCCTCCTCCAGAACTTATATATTGAAACCTAATGACCAATGTGATGGGTGGAGCCTTAAGAAAGTGGTAGGTCATAAGGGTGGAGCTCTCCTGAATGGGGTTGGTGCTCTTATAAAAGACACTCCAGAGACCACCTTCCCCTTCTGCCATGTGAAGACAGAGAAAAACTGCCTATGACCCAAGAAAAGGGTTCTCAACAGACATAATTCTGTCTGTAGTCTTGATCATGGACTTCTCAGTTTCTAGAACTGCAAGAAGTAAATGTTCTGTTTTTAGGCCACCCAGTTTATGGTATTTTGTTACAGCAGCCCAAATGGACTAAGAATTTCAGTATATTTTCCATACTGAAGACAGAGCTCTGTCTTTAAGTTTTAAACAAAATCTATCATTTTAGTCTCAAGGAAGAAAACTCAAAGAAGACAAAGAATAAATAAGGTGAATAAAAAGGGAGATGAGTATTCAAGCAGTCCAATGATTAGAAACAAACAAAAAGAATGGTGGGGTTAATTTACACCAAGTCTCATTTTCCCTTCTCACAAAGAAATATTTTGAATTTAAGTCATGTGAACTAGGGGCTTCCCTGGTGGCTCAGACAGTACAAAATCTGCCTGCAGTGCAGGAAACCAGGGTTCAATCCCTGGGTCTGGAAGATCTGGAGAAAGGAATGGCTACCCACTCCAGTATTCTTGCTTGGAGAATTCCATGGACAGAGGAGTCTGGCGGGCTACAGTCCATGGGCTCGCAGAGTCGGATGCAACTGAGCAACTAACACACACATGTGAACTATCCACTGTTTGTTTTTTTTTAAACATAAATCAAGATCTGCCAAGTAAAGGAATTAGAATCATAAAATAAGTACATCCTGATAAGCTTGCCCTGAAGGGCAAGTCATTATTTAATAATACTCAGTACTCTTCTCCCTCTTAAGCTTCTTTAGCTTTGAAAAGACCTGCTGGTCTGTGTTCTGTGTGTAAGTCTTATTTATAAAGGAGACTGAGTGACAACACGGAGAGGTCAGTGCCACTGTAAGAAAAGTTTAACGTTTCTCACAATTCCCCTAGAAACAAAAGGGACAGCTCATCACACAGCCACAGAACAAACACCAGATTTTGATCATGAAGCAAAGGCAGGAGTGTGCAATATATTTAGGCCAGACTTTTTATTAGGGTTCCTATGGGAAAGGTAAGGCCGGGCAGCATGAACAATTTAGGAATGGCTAGTTTGAAGAGTGTCCTTGAGTTTTAGGCTATAGCTGAAACGGGAGAAAGCATTTCAGGACACAGCCAAGCATAGGCTTTTCTGTGTTGGCACAGAAAGAATTCAGCAAGAGGCAGTGACAGGTAAGGAAAAAGTTTAGTAGTGTAGGGAAGCATGTGAGATTTACAAGCAGGCAGGTGAGGGAGTGCTGCCCAAGAGCTTAGTGGGCTACAGTTTTACAGTCAAAGGAAAAATGAGGAGGTGGAGAAGACCAGCTTGCTCATTCTTAAGTAGATATCACGCTCCATCATTAGTTCCCCCTCCACATCAGGTGGGGAAGTGTTCTTGTCCCTACATGGTCAAAATGGGGACTGTCATGGCACAATCAAAATAAGCAAAAAAGTGGTGACATATACTAAAATATGGTAAGTCATCTCAGGTTTCCATATAATGTCACCTTTTCCTTGTATTTTTGTTTTTAGTGTATGCAGAGGAGCACGTCCTAGGAATCATTAACTTACTGCCCTTGCTGGGCAGGATATGGGTCTCATTCCACCATTGTTTTATTGCTTTGGGCCATAACTTATGGTTCCCTGGCATGGTTTTGTTAAGCAAACATGCTTTCTTGAGTGATCCTTAACTTACGGGGGTCTATCATACATTTTTTTCTTTTTCAAAAATAATATTTACTTATTTACCTATTTGGCTGTGCTGGGTCTTAGTTCCAGCACGTATTATAGATCTTCAGTTGCAGCATGTGGAATCTTTAGTTGCAGCATGCAAACTCTTAGTGATGGCATGTAAGATCTACTTCCCTGAACAGGGATCAAACCTAGGCTTTCTGCTTTGGGAATTCAGAGTCTTAGCCACTGGACCACCAGGGAAGTCCCATCCCATACTTTTTTCTTTACTTATGTTTCCCCAGTGGGATTACTTATTGAATTGCTGTACTTTGTCCCTTTATTCTGTTCCTATGATGTGGTGGTCCTTATTGCCTGGCACCTAACCCTGTGGTGATTAAGGCAGAGGAATATGGGCCAGATAGCAAAGGTATGATGGCTCTGGATTCATCAGTTTATATATCAAGGGCATACATCTTGTTGGATCCTTTGCACTCCCTAAGAATTAGCTAGCCCTGATGGAACAGTCTTTCCACAGCCACAAAGATTATGTAAGATGTCAAAATGTCATACAGAAAAATTTTAAATATGATTAACGCAACTGGGGTAAGAAGAAGGGGCAGAAGTTTCCTGTGGTCTTTTGAACAGTTTGCCCCTGTGATCTGGGCAGCATACTTTCTTCTCTTTGGTGCCAGAAAATTACTTTGGAAACTGATTGGTTTGGGTGAAGGAGAGATGGAATCAAATGATAAATGCCAAAGAATAGGTTCAGAGAAGTAGAATCCAATGAAAGGATGAAATTATCAGCCAGACTTATGGTGGGCTGTTGAGCTAGGTTTACACCATAATCAATTCAGTCAGTATAGCAGAGGTTAAATGGACTTCTTGAGCTTAGAATTTGAGACTGTAAAGCCTTTCATTTGTTCAACAAATCATGTTTTCCAAAGATCACCTCCATATGTTGTCCGACATTGGAAAGCAGGCCCAGCTGGTATTGTTGTTCTGACTTTACTTGTATTTTTCATGGTAAAGACTGCTTTATTGATGGCAGTTAGTTCAAGTCAATAAATACTGATCCCCAAAGAACCCAGTTGTGTATCAGATTTACTGGTCCACAGACAGCTAAATGGAATTGAACCAAATGATTGCTGCGAAGATAAACTGAAGTCAATCCTGCTTTTTGGGAAGTGAAACCACAGCCAGCTGATATATGGCACATGCTGTTCCACCAACTGTAAGAACCATGGTGGCTCTATACAGGAGGGCATCAGCTATCCTACCCTTCAGATGCACTGGAATTCCATTATCCTCCTGAAACAGCTTTTGTTTTGCTGGAACCTTATTTTCAAACTGCCTGCGTAAAGCAGTACTTATGGTCCTCTTAGTAATCTGATGGGGAGACAGAAGATTCCATAGCATCTTGGCTCAGCTACTACTCACCAACCGTGACAACTGACCACCGAGAACCATTATTCTGACTTTGAAGCTGAGCCTCAGACAAGTAATTTGTCCAAGGCCACGTAGTAACTAGTGAATAGAAGAGCCCTTGTTAACATCTGGGTCTATTGCTCTATTCAGTGCTCTGCCCACTATTCATGAACAGTATAGTTCTGTTTCAACAAGGTCATTTAAAAATTAATCATAAGTATTTATTGAGGAATCATTAGTAAAGTGTTCAGTACTGTGTGAGGGCCTGTGGGAGTGTGATATTTGCTGGTCCTTAGATTGCCGGGAGAAATATCAATAACCTCAGATATGCAGATGACACCACCCTTATGGCAGAAAATGAAGAGAAACTAAAAAGCCTCTTGATGAAAGTGAAAGTGGAGAGTGAAAAAGTTGGCTTAAAGCTCAACATTCAGAAAATGAAGATTATGGCATCCAGTCCCATCACTTCATGGCAAATAGATGGGGAACCAGTGTCAGACTTTATTTTTCTGGGCTCCAAAATCACTGCAGATGGTCACTGCAGCCATGAAATTAAAAGATGCTTACTCCTTGGAAGGAAAGTTATGACCAACCTAGATAGCATAATCAAAAGCAGAGACATTACTTTGCCAACAAAGGTCCGTCTGGTCAAGGCTATGGTTTTTCCAGTGGTCATGTATGGATATGAGTGTTGGACTGTGAAGAAGGCTGAGCGCCAAAGAATTGATGCTTTTGAACTGTGGTGTTAGACTCTTGAGAGTCCCTTGGACTGCAAGGAGATCCAACCAATCCATTCTGAAGGAGATCAGCCCTGGGATTTCTTTGGAAGGAATGATGCTGAGGCTGAAACTCCAGTACTTTGGCCACCTCATGCGAAGAGTTGACTCATTGGAAAAGACTCTGATGCTGGGAGGGATTGGGGGCAGGAGGAGAAGGGGACGACAGAGGATGAGATGGCTGGATGGCATCACTGACTCGATGGACGTGAGTCTGAGTGAACTCCGGGAGTTGGTGAAGGACAGGGAGGCCTGGCGTGCTGCAATTCATGGGGTCGCAAAGAGTCGGACACGACTGAGCAACTGAATTGAACTGAACTGAATATGTTCAATGTTGACAAGTACTTGGTTTGTCCCTTCATGGCACTATTGATACAATACAGAAGTCATACCCACTCCAGACATGCAGACTGGTGTTGCCTTCTGGCTCCACCATACTACATTTATAGACCTGAGCTGGTTGTTTAACTTTTCAGCCTATTTATTTATCCATAAAAAGAGCCTAATGATACCACTTAATAGTCATGTCAATAGGATTAGGTAAAATATATACATGTAATTATTATTAACTATAGTTTTGGGTAGCTGAATTTGATTTCACGAGATAGAAGATCAAGAATTGATTACCCAGCAGTTGAATGGGATTTTTTTTTAAAATGTGAATATTCACAAATTTTCATGTTATCCTTGCACAGGGACCATGCTAATCTCTATATCATTCCAATTTTAGTATATGTGCTGCTGAAGCAAGCACTAAATAAGGATTTCTGTATTAAAAATTGTGCATTTAGAAGACTGCTCATATTAAAAATGTTTCTAATCATTATTAAATGTACAATGTGTAATGAGAGAGCATTAGAGTATGAACTCACCAAATTCAAGTATTTTACAATATTGTGTTAATTTCTACTGAACAAAAACAACACATGTATATATATGTGTGTCTTAGTCGCTCAGTTGTGTCTGACTTTTTGCGACCCCATGGACTGTAGCCCACCAGGTTCCTCTGTCCATGGCATTCTCCAGACAAGAATACTGGAGTTCATAGCCATTCCCTTCTCCAGGGGATCTTTCTGACCCAGGTATCGAACTTGGGTCTCCTGCATTGCAGGTAGATTCTTTCTTGTCTGAGCCACCAAGGAAGCCCTATATACATACACCTATATATATTATTTTAAAATATTTGTTTATATTTTTATTTATTTATATAAATATATTTTATATTCTTTTCCACTATGATTTATCACAAGGAAAACTTTTAAATCAGATTATACAAGGCATTTTTCTTACTGGCCATGGATCCCTGAATCTCTTGCCCCCAGTGTTGCCTTAATCATCTCTTATTAAATAAATAGCTCCCATAAGATCATTTAAAGTTTTTCACTATGCTCTGTATTCCATGATTTCCTCCCTTGTATCACATTAGAGAGGAAAAAGAAAAAGTAAAATACAGTAATGTTTTTCTTTCTCCATTTTTTCCTATCCCCATTTATCCATTGGTTTATAATTAACATAAAAATCATTTTTCAAGTTCAGTTCCAGAGGATGAGATGATTGGATGGCATCAGCAACTCAATGGACATAAGTTTGAGCAAACTCCAGGAGACAGTGAATGACAGGGAAGCCTGGCATGCTGTAGTCCATGAGGTCATAAAAAAGTCAGACACGACTTAGCGACTGAATAACAACAAAGTTCAGTTCCAACCATTTTTCTAAGTTGCAAATTTAAAGAGATCATGCTATTTCCCCCCTTTTCAGCATTTTAAAGTCTTTGAAAAGTTTTGAGGCTGTTTCCTCAAAGAATATATAAAAAGTATAATTTATGCTTCCTGATTTCAACTCACAGATAGTTTTTATTCAATTTTCTGAGAAGAACAAATAAAATCAGTGTGGTTTAATGTGATGGAAGTGTCTAGCTGAGAATTTCAACAACAGAACTTATTTTGGAGAGCTTCCCAGAGCAAATAACACTTCAGAGAGTCAGTACCAGATTGGCCATTTCCTCTTGCCCTGGGACACCCTGTGCTTATAGAGCATGCTTACCATATTTTGTCCTAATCCTTCTTCTCTCTCCTTTTCAGTTAGGATGATCTTGTCCGTGGGTATTAGAAGTGGCAACTGAAAGTTATTTAAACAATAAAGGGACATTATTTCCACATAACAGGAAGTCTGGAGGCAGTTTTTTGAGGGTGGGTTAATTCCACAATGAACCAGTTTTTTCCCCGTCTTTTAGTTTTGTCATCCTTGTCCTTATAATCATAACACACCCCTCTCACCACATATATCACAGACAGAAGTTTCTCAGACTTGGCACTGTTGGCACTTTGGGATGGATAATTCAGTGTTTTTGCATGTACAGCATCGCAGGATATTTAACAGCATCCCTGGCCTCTACCTAATAGATGCCCTTAGCACCCACCTCATAGTTGTGACAAGCAAAAACGTCTGCTGTTGCTGCTAAGCCGCTTCAGTCGTGTCCGACTCTGTGCGACCCCATAGATGGCAGCCCACCAGGCTCCTCCGTCCACGGGATTTCCTAGTTAAGAGTGCTGGAGTGTTTGCTGTGGGTTTGTCATATATAGCTTTTATTATGTTGAGGTATGTTCCTTCTATTCCTGCTTTCTGGAGAGTTTTTATCATAAATGGATGTTGAATTTTGTCAAAGGCTTTCTCTGCATCTATTGAGATAATCATATAGTTTTTATTTTTCAATTTGTTAATGTGGTGTATTACATTGATTGATTTGCGGATATTGAAGAATCCTTGCATCCCTGGGATAAAGCCCACTTGGTCATGGTGTATGATTTTTTTAATGTGTTGTTGGATTCTGATTGCTAGAATTTTGTTAAGGATTTTTGCATCTATGTTCATCAGTGATATTGGCCTGTAGTTTTCTTTTTTTGTGGGATCTTTGTCAGGTTTTGGTTATTAGGGTGATGGTGGCCTCATAGAATGAGTTTGGAAATTTACCTTCCTCTGCAATTTTCTGGAAGAGTTTGAGTAGGATAGGTGTTAGCTCTTCTCTAAATTTTTGGTAGAATTCAGCTGTGAAGCCGTCTGGACCTGGGCTTTTGTTTGCTGGAAGATTTTTTATTACAGTTTCAATTTCCGTGCTTGTGATGGGTCTATTAAGATTTTCTATTTCTTCCTGGTCCAGTTTTGGAAAGTTGTACTTTTCTAAGAATTTGTCCATTTCTTCCATGTTGTCCATTTTATTGGCATATAATTGCTGTTAGTAGTCTCTTATGATCCTTGGTATTTCTGTGTTGTCTGTTGTGATCTCTCCATTTTCATTTCTAATTTTATTGATTTGATTTTTCTCCCTTTGTTTCTTGATGAGTCTGGCTAATGGTTTGTCAATTTTATGTATCCTTTCAAAGAACTAGCTTTTGGCTTTGTTGATTTTTGCTATGGTCTCTTTTGTTTCTTTTGCATTTATTTCTGCTCTAATTTTTAAGATTTCTTTCCTTCTACTAACCCTGGGGTTCTTCATTTCTTCCTTTTCTAGTTGCTTTAGGTGTAGAGCTAGGTTATTTATTTGACTTTTTTCTTGTTTCTTGAGGTATGCCTGTATTGCTATGAACTTTCCCCTGAGGACTGCTTTTACAGTGTCCCACGGGTTTTGGGTTGTTGTGTTTTCATTTTCATTTGTTTCTATGCAAATTTTGATTTCTTTTTTGATTTCTTCTGTGATTTGTTGGTTATTCAGCAGCGTGTTGTTCAGCCTCCATATGTTGGAATTTTTAATAGTTTTTCTCCTGTTATTGAGATCTAATCTTACTGCATTGTGGTCAGAAAAGATGCTTGGATGATTTCAATTTTTTTGAATTTACCAAGGCTAGATTATGACCCAGGATGTGATCTATCCTGGAGAAGGTTCCATGTGCACTTGAAAAAAGGTGAAATTCATTGGAAAAGAAGAAGTAAAACTCTCACTGTTTGCAGATGACATGATCCTCTACATAGAAAACCCTAAAGACTCCACCAGAAAATTACTAGAACTAATCAATGATTATAGTAAAGTTGCAGGATATAAAATCAACACACAGAAATCCCTTGCATTCCTATACACTAATAATGAGAAAACAGAGAAATTAAGGAAACAATTCCATTCACCATTGCAACTAAAAGAATAAAATACTTAGCAATATATCTACCTAAAGAAACTAAAGACCTATGTATAGAAAACTATAAAACACTGGTGAAAGAAATCAAAGAGGACACTAATAGATGGAGAAATATACCATGTTCATGGATTGGAAGAATCAATATAGTGAAAATTAATATACTACCCAAAGCAATTTATAGATTCAATGCAATCCCTATCAAGCTACCAACGGTATTCTTCACAGAGCTAGAACAAATAATTTCACAATTTGTATGGAAATACAAAAAACCTCGAATAGCCAAAGCGATCTTGAGAAAGAAGAATGGAACTGGAGGAATCAACCTGCCTGACTTCAGGCTCTACTACAAAGCCACAGTCATCAAGACAGTATGGTACTGGCACAAAGACAGAAATATAGATCAATGGAACAAAATAGAAAGCCCAGAGATAAATCCACGCACATATGGACACCTTATCTTTGACAAAGGAGGCGAGAATATACAATGGATTAAAGACAATCTCTTTAACAAGTGGTGCTGGGAAAGCTGGTCAACCACTTGTAAAAGAATGAAACTAGACCACTTTCTAACACCATACACAAAAATAAACTCAAAATGGATTAAAGATCTAAATGTAAGACCAGAAACTATAAAACTCCTAGAGGAGAACATGGGCAAAACACTCTCCGACATACATCACAGCAGGATCTTCTATGACCCACCTCCAAGAATATTGGAAACAAAAGCAAAAATAAACAATTGGGACCTAATTAAACTTAAAAGCTTCAGCACAACAAAGGAAACTATAAGCAAGGTGAAAAGACAGCCTTCATAATGGGAGAAAATAATAGCAAATGAAGCAACTGACAAACAACTAATCTCAAAAATATACAAGCAACCCCTACAGCTCAATTCCAGAAAAATAAATGACCCAATCAAAAAATGGGCCAAAGAACTAAATAGACATTTCTCCAAAGAAGACATACAGATGGCTAACAAACACATGAAAAGATGCTCAACACACTCATTATCAGAGAAATGCAAATCAAAACCACTATGAGGTACCATTTCACGCCAGTCAGAATGGCTGCGATCCAAAAGTCTACAAGTAATAAATGCTGGAGAGGATGTGGAGAAAAGGGAACCCTCTTACACTGTTGGTGGGAATGCAAACTAGTACAGCCACTATGGAGAACAGTGTGGAGATTCCTTAAAAAACTGGAAATAGAACTGCCTTATGATCCAGCAATCCCACTGCTGGGCACACACACTGAGGAAACCAGAATTGAAAGAGACATGTGTACCCCAATGTTCATCACAGCACTGTTTATAATAGCCAGGACATGGAAGCAACCTAGATGTCCATCAGCAGATGAATGGATAAGAAAGCTATGGTACATATACACAATGGAGTATTACTCAGCCATTAAAAAGAATACATTTGAATCGGTTCTAATGAGGTGGATGAAACTGGAGCCTATTATACAGAGTGAAGTAAGCCAGAAAGAAAGACACCGATACAGTATACTAACGCATATATATGGAATTTAGAAAGATGCTAACAATAACCCTGTATATGAGACACCAAAAGAGACACTGATGTATAGAACAGTCTTTTGGACTCTGTGGGAGAGGGAGAGGGTGAGATGATTTGGGAGAATGGCATTGAAATATGTATAATATCATATATGAAACGAGTCGCCAGTCCAGGTTCGATGCACAATACTGGATGCTTGGGGCTGGTGCACTGGGATGACCCAGAGGGATGGTATGGGGAGGGAGGAGGGAGGAAGGTTCAGGATGAGGAACACATGTATGCCTGTGGCGGATTCATGTCGATATATGGCAGAACCAATACAATATTGTAAAGTTTAAAAATAAAATAAAATTAAATTAAAAAAAAAAGAGTGCTGGAGTGGGGTGCCATTGCCTTCTCCGATATAATGAGCTAAACAGAGTTAAACAGAGTTAATTCTCTGATCTCTAACTCTAATTCATTACCATAGAGTTCAGTCTATCCTTTCTCTGTTGATTATCTGTAACTTCTTTATTTGATAGTAAGAAATCTGGCTCCTATTAGCTACTATCCATTTACTTATTTGTTCAACCTCAGCATACATGCAAAGCATATTCAGAATTGTTAGCCAATATTCTTATGAAAAATGAATGTACAAACCAGAGTACAATGTTTCTACAGTTCTTTTTGGTTTTAACTTTACCGTCTCCAGTGGAGTACATTTTTAGTCAGAATGTTAATACAGAAAGAGAGCCCACAAAAATTTTTGCCCAAGAATCCATATCTTAGCAGTAGCCTTGTTCTATCTCACTAATCCCATTACAACTTTGTGTGCATATTCTTCCAGTATTTCCTTGTTCGAACTTAAATACATATACAGTCATATAAATACATGTATATGTACATTAGTTCTACAGAAGATTTTGGTCTGGAAGTAAAGCTTGAGAAATACAATGTTTTAGGAACCCTCCTGATCCCAATCCCCGCCACAAGTAAACTCTAAAACAGTCAAGGTTAAGGATCATCCCCTTAGCCAGTCATGGTAATTCTAATCAGAACTGCCCCTAGCTGTATGGTGTGGAATCCCTGAAAAATATTTTTTGTGTGTGTGACCTGTACATATATGAATAAACCAGAATAGCAATGATGAATGAAATAGAGTGGAAGCTAAATTCAAAGTTCACGATGTAAAGAAAAGCTGAAGAGCACAAAAATTACAGTGAGCAGAGACTATGAAGTAGACACAGAATGGGGGGAACTACACAGGCTAGCCAAAAACAAGAAAACATACAGAAAGAAGTATGCCTCCATGAAAAGATGCTCAAGTTTGCTAATTATTAGAGAAACTACTGCAATGAAGTACCACCTCACACCAATCAGAATGGCCATCATTAAAATGTCTACAAATAAAATATGCTGGAAAGGGTGTGAAGAAAAGGGAACCCTCCTACACTGTTGGTGGGAATGTACGTTGGTGAAGCCATGATGGAAAACAGTACAGAGGGTCCTCAGAAAACTGAAAATAGAATTACCATATGACCCAGCAATCCCACTCCTTGGCATATATCCAGACAAAATTTTAAAAGATACAATTTAAAAAATTTAAAAAGATACAGGCACTCCTATGTTCATAGCAGCACTATTCACAACAGCCAAGATGCGGAAACAACCTAAATGTCCATCAACAGATAAATGGATGAAGAAGATGTGGTCCATATTTACAATGGAGTACTACTCAGCCATAAAAAGAATAAAATATCTGCAGCAACATGGTTGCAACTAGAGACTGTCATGTTAAGTGATGTAAGTCAGAGAAAGACAAACACTATATGATATCACTTATATGTGGAATCTAAAATATAACACAAATGAACCTATCTATGAAACAGAAACAGATTCTGTTGCCAAGGGGGATGGAGCTGGGGAGGAGGATTTAGTGGGAGGTTGGGGTTAGCAGATGAAAGCTATTACATATAGAGTGGACAAATAACATGGTCCTACTGTATAGCAGAGGGAAATATATTCAATATCCTATAATAAACCATAATGGAAAAGTATTTTTTAAAAAAGAAGGTATGTATATGTATAACTAAATCACTCTGCTGTACAGCAGAAATTAACATAAATTGTAAATCACATATATTTCAACTTTTTAAGCAAGTCTAAAATGAAACCTAGTTCAAAAAGATAATTAAAAAAAGAAGTATGCCTCAATCTTGCATAGTTTTCTAGTTACAGTTATATTGTCAATTCATGTGTCTTTGTATTGTGAACTGTACATTTCTGAAAGGAACATTAGCAATCAAAAGAGTCTAATTAAAACACACAAATTTGAAAAAAGAATGAATGAAAAGATTCATTCATTGAAGGAAATTAGCCAGTGTTCCAGGAGTAAAGGATGTGATGGGAGCAATTAGGAGAGCCTTTCAGTCCACAGCCAGACTGTGAGATCCATTCTGAGTATGAGTTTGGAAAATATATTAAAGTCAGATTTCAATCATTTGGGAAGATTACTGAGACAGATGGATTTCTTCAGAGTCTTACAATCTGGCTTTTATTCTCACAGATTCAAAAACCTGAGCTGCCAGTCTACCAAGTCTAGACCATCTCTTAGGTGTGGAAACACATTAACCAAACACACAGGAATTCATATGTTAAAAAGCCAGTATAAATTTGTTAATCTATGAGGATAATAATAATTGCCAAATTGACTAAATACTTTTGTTCATTATTCAGAGCATTATGTTTCTATAGGCAAATCCATGTGAAAAGCCAAATTATTACTGGAGGATTACTTAGTAAGTACACAGTTAAAAATCAGTAGGAGCCAGGGCTATTAAGCTATATCACTCTGAAGCATCACTTGCATTCTAAGACCATATCTGTTGAAGAGCCTCAATACTTAAGTCCGTGAGCCAGAGCCATTGAATAATTGGAAGGCATTACAGAAGTCAGAATAGCGCACCCCATCCAAAGATGTCCACATCCTAATCCTCAACACCTGTGAATAAGTTAGGTCTAGGGTCCTCCACCCCATGTTATGAACCAGGCACACAATAGGAGGTGAGTGGGTGGGCCAGCGATCAAATCTTGAGTTTCAGGGCAAAGGAAAATTGAGTCTGAAGATGGAGTTGAGGTTGCTAATAGGTTGAAATTAAAATAAAGAATCCAGCTTATTCAGCTGCACCCAACGTAGTAATCACAGAGTATTTTAAATGCAGAAAAGGGAGGCAGAAGAGTCACTGTCAGAGTGATGCTATGTGAGTTAATTGGCCATTGCTGGCTTTGAAAATGAAAGGGGGCTGTAAGCCAAGGGATGTGGGCAACCTTTAGAAGTTGGAAAAGACAAGAAAAAATTCTCCTCTAGAGCTTTTTAGGCAGGAACACAGTCCTGGGGACTCTGTGACTTTAGCCTCAGTGAGAGACCCATGAATTCAGGACTTCTGACCATCAGAACTGTAAAATAGTAAATGTGTGCTGTTTCACATCACCAAATTTATGGTCATTTGTTATAGCAATAGTAAACTCAAACACACACCTTGCCAAATTTGATCTTTCTGATCTCCATTTATATATTTCAGAAATTTCCCTTCCTTAAATACCGTCTTTCTTAAGCAAAATAATACAGTAACTTGGTGTAAACTTTTAGTTAAAATCACAGTTCAGACAGGCTTCTGTAATTGGTTCACGCTGCCTAGGCTTAGGATGTTTATTATTTAGACATTTTTTTGTTCTGGAGGATATTCTTGGGAATGTTCTGTTTCTTGGTCCTGGGTGTAGGGTAAGGGAGTTAGAGAAGGGGAGGTTCGGAAAAAGGATACCAGCACTTTACAGGAACAGATCACCTTTAATAAGGCGAGAAGGGGCAGCAGTCAGATTAGTGAGCTACTGTACTAACCCAAGAAAAGAGTAAATGTATACAGGCTGCTGCTGCTGCTAAGTCACTTCAGTTGTGTCCGACTCTGTGCAACCCCACAGATAGCAGCCCACCAGGCTCCTCCATCCCAGGGATTCTCCAGGCAAGAACACTGGAGTGGGTTGCCATTTCCTTCTCCAGTGCATGAAAGTGAAAATTGAAAGTGAAGTTGGACACGCTCAGTCGTGTCCAACTCTTCGTGACCACATGGACTGCAGCCTACCAGGCTCCTCTATCCATGGGATTTTCCAGGCAAGAACACTGGAGTGGGTTGCCATTTCCTTCTCCAATATACAGGCATATATGTGGAAATCTACTGTCTTAAGGGGGCCTGTTCTTCTCCAAGGTTGTTCAGAGTTCTCTCTTAAATGTCTGGGGCAAGGAATTCTGGAGATTGGCCAGAGGCTGGTACCAGCTGGGAGCTGGGCATAATCAACCTTTCTGTAAATTTTTTTTCTTTTGGTGTGAGTTCTTTGTTTTGCATAGAATGGTGGGGAGGACCCAGAGGGGAGTTTTGAGCTGTGTAACTTTCCTTCACTGGGAATCTTCAGACTGATTTAATATCAGTGAGTTCAAATTATATGTGTAGTAAGGACTGAGAAAGAATATTCCTAAACTTATAAAGGAAGTTTAAGTATCAGAGGAAAAAAAAATGCCAGCAAACTACATGGCTCATTACCTTTTGCATCCAGATAAGCTGAGGTATTTAGACATTTTAACAGCTTTTGAAATTTGCTGCATTCCACCAGAGATATCCTAAACTAGTTTTTCAATTCAGTTCAGTCGCTCAGTCGTGTCCAACTCCTTGCAACCCCATGAATCACAGCACACCAGGCCTCCCTGTCCATCACCAACTCCTGGAGTTCACTCAAACTCATGTCCATTGAGTCAGTGATGCCATCCAGCCATCTCATCCTCTGTCATCCCCTTCTCCTCCTGCCCTCAATCCCTCCCAGCATCAGGGTCTTTTCCAATGAGTCAACTCTTCGCATGAGGTGGCCAAAGTATTGGAGTTTCAGCTTCAGCATCAGTCCTTCCAATGAACACCCAGGACTGATCTCCTTTAGGATGGACTGGTTGGATCTCCTTGCAGTCCAAGGGACTCTCAAGAGTCTTCTCCAACACCACAGTTCAAAAGCATCAATTCTTTGGTGCTCAGCTTTCTTCACAGTCCAACTTTCACATCCATACGTGACCACTGGAAAAACCATAGGCTTGACTAGATGGACCTTTGTTGGCAAAGTAATATCTCTGCTTTTCAATATACTACCTAGGTTGGTCATAACTTTCCTTTCAAGGAGTAAGCGTCTTTTAATTTCATGGCTGCAATCACCATCTGCACCATTTGATTTTGACCAAAATCAAATCCCTTATGATTATACAGTGGAAGTGAAAAATAGATTTAAGGGACTATATCTGATAGACAGAGTGCCTGATGAACTATGGACAGAGGTTCGTGACATTGTACAGGAGACAGGGATCAAGACCGTCCCCATGGAAAAGAAATGCAAAAAAGCAAAATGGCTGTCTGGGGAGGCCTTACAAATAGCTGTGAAAAGAAGAGAAGCGAAAAGCAAAGGAGAAAAGGAAAGATATATGCATCTGAATGCAGAGTTCTAAAGAATAGCAAGGAGAGATAAGAAAGCCTTAGCAATCAATGCAAAGAAATAGAGGAAAACAACAGAATGGGAAAGACTAGAGATCTCTTTGAAAATTAGAGATACCAAGGGAACATTTCATGCAAAGATGGGCTCGATAAAGGACAGAAATGGTATGGACCTAACAGAAGCAGAAGATATTAAGAAGAGGTGCCAAGAAAACACAGAAGAACTGTACAAAAAAGATCTTCACGACTCAGATAATCACGATGGTGTGATCACTCACCTAGAGCCAGACATCCTGGAATGTGAAGTCAAGTGGGTCTTAGAAAGCATCTCTACAAACAAAGCTAGCGGAGGTAATGGAATTCCAGTTGAGCTCTTTCAGATCCTGAAAGATGATGCTATGAAAGTGCTGCACTCAATATGCCAGCAAATTTGGAAAACTCAGCAGTGGTCACAGGACTGGAAAAGGTCAGTTTTCATTCCAATCCCTAAGAAATGCAATGCCAAAGAATGCTCAAACTACTGCACAATTGCACTCATCTCACATGCTAGTAAAGTAATGCTCAAAATTCTCCAAGCCAGGCTTCAGCAGTACATGAACTGTGAACTTCCAGATGTTCAAGCTGGTTTTAGAAAGGCAGAGGAACCAGAGATCAAATTGCCAACATCCGCTGGATCATGGAAAAAGCAAGAGAGTTCCAGAGAAACAACTATTTCTGCTTTATTGACTATGCCAAAGCCTTTGACTGTGTGGATCACCACAAACTGTGGAAAATTCTGAAAGAGATGGGAATACCAGATCACCTGACCTACCTGTCTCTTGAGAAACCTATATGCAGGTCAGGAAGCAACAGTTAGAACTGGACATGGAACAACAGACTGGTTCCAAATAGGAAAATGAGTATGTCAAGGCTGTATATTGTCACCTTGCTTATTTAACTTCTATGCAGAGTACATCATGAGAAACGCTGGGCTGGAAGAAGCACAGGCTGGAATCAAGATTGCACGGAGAAATATCAATAACCTCAGATATGCAGATGATACCACCCTTATGGCAGAAAGTGAAGAAGAACTAAAGAGCCTCTTGATTAAAGTGAAAGAGGAGAGTGAAAAAGTTGGTTTAAAGCTCAACATTCAGAAAACGAAAATCATGGCATCTGGTCCCATCACTTCATGGCAAATAGATGGGGAAAGAGTGGAAACTAGTTTTTGGTTCAAGCCAATTCAATTTAACCTACATTTATGGGGTCCCTCAAAGATGATTTACCCTTGAACTAATGAAGCCTAAGCTGTATGCCCCTTACTTGCATGGCCACTGAGAAAACTGAGGGATGCTGGACATTTAGACGCTGGAGTTCTGGGTAGGAAGCAGAAACCAGGTTGCACACAGCAAGTATTTCTATGTGGTATTCTGGTAAACTGCCTAAAAGTTCACAGAAGGAAGGGACCTGAGTCTCCTAGCCTCTAATCGTACCTCTTTTTGCATTGTTTCGCAGTCACTTCATTCCAAAAGAACTCCATTAAGAACCTATTTGGCTTGGTAGGTTTTGAGGCCAAGTGAAACTGTCGTGTCCGACTCCTTGCGATCCCGTGGACTATACAGTCCATAGAATTCTCCGGGCCAGAATACTGGAGTGGGTAGCCTTTCCCTTCTCCAGGGGATCTTCCAAACACAGGGATCGAACCCAGGTCTCCCGCATTGCGGCTGGCTCCGTTACCAGCTGAGTCACAAGGGAAGCCCTTTGAGGCCAAAATTAACTTTATTTCTCTTTCCAAACACAGAAGAAAGAACAGAAGTCAGGAAGTCGTATACTTTAATACAAAGCCACTGTGCTGCTTCGGAAGCCTGTAAGATGGAGTAACGTTAACCCGAACAAGGCACGGTTTCGCTATCCCAACCCTTCTCCGTCAGTCGGAATTACCACAGACGCCCGAGCCGCGCGGGCTCTAGGCCGGAAATGACGAAAAACTCTCGCGATACTCTCCCAACTGCCGCGAGACTTCGTGAGAGTCAGTTCCCGTCTTCTTTCTCAGTGTGCGCAAGAGCTATCTCCTCCCCGCCTCCTTCCTCCGCTACGGCGGGGCGGGCCGGAACTTTTGTCCGTAGGAACTGGTTTATACTGCACAGTGTTGCCGGCCGGCGTCAAGGAGAATAGGGTGCTATCTTCTTCCTCTCACCGTCGCCGCCGCGGAGCGGAGCTGAGTCTATCAGATCAAGGAGCGCGGTGACCGGGAGTGTTGGGTCTATGGTCGCTCCTCGCGCCGCTCCGCCGGCTGGTGCTTTTTTATCAGGGCAAGCTGTGTTCCATGGCAGGGAACTTTTGGCAGAGCTCCCACTAGTAAGTGACTTTCCTTTTTCTCCGGTCCTGGCTCTTGGAGGTGCTGGGTGTACGGGGCCTGCGACTCCTTTTGGCCTGGATCTCGGCCCCTGTCCGGAGCGCTGCGGAGGCTCCCGGGAGGCGGCGGCCGGAGGCGGGATGTGCTTTTTCTTCGGCGACTCCCGTCACCGCGCCCCCTTGGCCGGGTTTCGGAGTGGTAGAAATTTTCTTGGCGGCGGTGGGTAAAGAGGGATTGCGTCTCCGGGGAAAGAAGGTTCGAGAGTTTTAGCTTCTGATTTTTGGTTTAGCTAGGCCGAGGTTGGGGGCAGGGGAGAGGCGGGGCTGGAGAGGGTTGGGATATGGGATGGGCACAGGTATGGGAAATGTGACACAGTTCAGAACTGTGAGGCTGGCTTCTCAGGACAGTTGTGGTTCGCTCTCGCCTGATATTTGTAAAGTAGGTTGGCATCAGTAGTCTTGTCATTTTTCTTCTGTGTTGAGCGGATTAATATTACTCCAGGGAAAGGAGGGAGTCAGGCTTGTTTCTGCTCATGAACCGCATTCTGCCACTGTCTTTAAGCCTATATGGTATTTATGTTTGTAAGATATAGATCAAGTGCTCTCAACATTTGTCCATTTTGTTAGTCTGTGTCTCTTGTTTTGTTTTAAAAGTGTATTTTCTAGAGACTTTACCAATATCTTTAACGTGTTTTCATGAATAAGTTTTTGTTGACGTCTGTACCGTGGAATAACTAGAGTAATATTGAAAACATTTCTCCCTAAATACATTTGTGTAAGCAGATAGGACGATAGTGGTGGGACTAATTGAACTTTGGGTAGGCTATACAGTGTATAGTTGAAAGACGAACAGAACCTGATGGTATCTTAGTGTAAATAGTTTTTCGTGCCAAGAGAGCATAAGTAACTAAATTTTGAGTGTGAGGATGGATTCCTATATTATTCAATTGGTATTTTAGCAGTTTGCACTAGAAAAAAGAAACAATGGGCTTTAAAACCTACTTTCAGAAAAGCAGGTTTTCTTGCTATAAGTGGTTCTCTGGAGATGAAAGGCTATAGAAGCTTTACGATCATATTTAATTTGCACTGTGTTCACTGACTGAAATATTTGCTTGGGCAAAATTAAAATTTGGGAAATTTCGGTAGTGAAGCAGTAGTATTCTGGTAAACTTTGAAAGAAGCTGAAAAACTTGACAGATAGCCAGCTCTTGTTTATCAGAAGTTACAGCCCTTTTTCAACTTAAAAAAAAAGAAGTTCGACCCTTTGATAAGTCTTTTCATTATGCTTTCATTTACTGTTGGCTTATTAAAAGGGGGGCAGGATCTATTTTATAAAATCAATTCACTTTTTCACTTTTCAAATATAAAATTATTATAATGTTAAATGTGCTGTTTTGAAAACTATCCTTGCCTCCCTATTCAAATAGTCCTGAAGGAAGGGGCCACTTTATCTTACTCAGATCCCTTGGGAATCATGGAGTCCCTGATCTTTATCTTACTCAGATCCCTTGGGAATCATGGAGTCCCTGATCTGCAAAAGGTAACAAATATGAAAGACAAGACAGTCAATTCAGGAAAAACAAAAACATGAAAGCCACTGTTTTAGGTGATTTTGGTGAAAGAGGAAGATTGATATGAGTTTTCATGGCTTTAAATTGCCCTTTAACGTTAACTGCTGCCAGCAGCAGTTAAAAAATGGATAACATTGCTGCTATCAGCATGGCAGTTTTTTTTTTTCCTTAGTAACACAGGAAATAATGGTGAATCATGTGTAATTTTAAATTTGAGAATATGTGGTGTTAACTGGTGAAGAAAAACTTGAAAATAGTTGTTTGTGGAATTTATCTTTTTAAATATTTGAAATGACTGTGGAGAAGAAATTGATGATTTTGAAACAGAGACACTGGTAGTATTTTTCAGGAAGTTAAGTAGAACATGATACATTCTTTGACCATGGTGCAGTAAAACTAGAAGGACACTAGACATTTGCTGGTTGACTGAAATAATGAACAGGTAACAAAAAATAAAAGTACAAAACCAACTCTGGATATTTTATTGTATCAAAGAGAACATTTAAAATACAGTTACATATTATCTAGGAAATGGTATAACGAGATTAATATATATTCGTGTCTATGGAATGTGGCCAAAGCCAAATTTATAAGAAAGTTAACATCTTGAATAACTGAAAAAGAATAAAAATTATATATTTTACTTCAGAATATTAAAAAGGAAACAGTGAAATAAATCTAAGAAAAAAACAGGCATAATAAAGGTAACACTGATATTGAAAAGGAAAAAACAGTCAAATTATAAAAGCTGCCTCTTTGGAAGGGAAAACCAAAACAGTAGACTAAACTATGCTGCTGAATTTAGGGGAAAAGGAATGATCAGTTCAGTCCCTCAGTCGTGTCCGACTCTTTGTGACCCCATGGGCTATAGCACTACTAGGGTTCCCTGTCCATCACCAACTCCTGGAGCTTGCTCAAACTCATGTCCATCTAGTCGGTGATGCAGAAATACAGAATTATGTATGAGAAAAGTAAGTAATCACAGATGTACCTTTGGGTTATCTCCATTTTCAAAGTAAATTGTAAAGCCAGAACAAAGTTATCAGAGAGCTACTTCTTTAAAAATTGCTCCAGGCCCACATTATTTCATAGGTAAATTTTTACCCACTTTCAAGAGGATCTGCCATTAAAGTTGTTCCAATTCACATGAAAAGTTTTCCAGTTCTCTTGAGGCCATGGTAACACAGATAAAAATCTAGCAAATGTAGCACCAACAATGGTCACTTTCAAATATTGATATAAATGTAAATTACTATCAGAGTCCCACATTACATTACAAGTATAAAAAATGACACTGGTTTTATTGTAGAAATTAGTCAATATTAGGAAATCTGTTAGTAAACAGTGAAGGCATTAAAAAGACACCTAATAAAATTCATTCTTTTCTTTTTCCAACATTCATTCTTGAGTAAAGCTCTTACTAAAAGAGAAATGGGATGGTAATGTCGTGAATACATATCAGAGCATTAATGGTGAAACATTAGGAGATATATAATGGTGAAACATTAGAAAAATTAGGATGCCTCTTTAAGGTTGGTCTGAATATGCTACTACTAATGTAATTAGTAGGATGCTCGTGCTTGTACGTAGTGACTTCAGTCGTGACTCTTTGCGACCCCATGGACTGTAGCCTGCCAAGCTTCTCTGTCCATGAGATTGTCCATGGACAGTTCATTCATTCTTCAAGAATACTGGAATGGGTTGCCATGCCCTTCTCCAGGGGATCTTCCGCCACTCAGGGATGGAACCTGGGTCTCCTGAGTGTTCTGCATTGCAGGTGGATTCTTTACTCCTGAGCCACTGGGGAGGCCCAATTAGTAGGATAATGAAACATGACAAAATTATAAATACAAGGAGATAAAATTAACCAGAAAATTTAATTAATTGAAACATTATTAGAAATAATAAAGGTTTGATAAAATGACCAGTTAACAAAATTTAAAAATTGAAAACTTTTTTTAATGTTGATGGAAAAAAATAATTTACAGTGTAACAAAGTATAAACTATTCAAAAATAAATTTAAATGTGGAAGACCTATAGAAGTAGAACATAAAGATTTTAATAAATGAAGTTTGAATGCTATCATTGTAAGGGCATAATTTCTCCCTAATTGACCTTTAAATATAATGCAGTCCCAAACAAAATTTTGTATGAATTTCCTTTTTGGGGACGTGATATAATGATTCTAAAGTTTGTGTTTTAGAATAATATATAATTATAATAGAACTGCCAGAAATTTTCTAAAGAATAGTAGCAAGAGGTTTTTTCCATACCAGATTTTAATTACTTGATTTTGTATGTTTTAAATTTGGAGAAGTGACTGACAACCCATTCCAGTATTCTTGCGTGGAGAGCCCCATGGACAGAGGAGCCTGGTGGGCTACACAGTCCATGGGGTTGCAAAGAGTCAGACATGACTGGGCAACTAAGCATATATGTTTTAAAATAACATGGCTTCCCCTGTGGCTCAGAGGGTAAAGAATCCACCAGCAATGCAGGAGACAGGAGATGCGGGTTCAATCCCTGAGTTGGGAAGATCCTTTGGAGGAGGAAATGGCATCCCACTCCAGTATTCTTGCCTGAAAAATCCCATGGACAGAGGAGCCTATCAGGCTAAAATCCATGGATTGCAAAGTCAGAAATGACTGAATGACTAAGCACAATGCATAAGAACAAGAAAAACAAATTAAAAATAAGAAATTATAAAGAAGATCCAAATATGATGATAGAATTATACACTGTGAAATTCTGATGACATTTGAATAACCATTTAACAAAACATTTAGTGGGATCCTTGCTTTATACCCCATATCAGTTTCCAGATGGATCACAAAAACTGAAAGAAAAAAGCCTTAGGGATATTAGAAAATATGTGGAAATGATGTTGAAGCTGAAACTCCAGTACTTTGGCCACCTGATGCGAAGGGGTGACTCATTTGAAAAGACCTGGATCCTGGGAAAGATTGAGGGTGGGAAGAGAAGGGGACGACAGAAGATGAGATGGTTGGATGGCATCACCGACTCAGTGGACATGAGTTTGGGTAAACTCTGGGAGTTGGTGATGGACAGGGAGGCCTGGTGTTCTACAGTTCACGGGGTTGCAAAGAGTTGGACATGACTGAGCGACTGAACTGAACTGGAAATTTTTTTGTAAGTCATTTTGTGTCAGGGAAGGCCTTCCCATGTGTGACAAACATAAAATCAAAGTAAAATGTAAATAAATTTGAATAAATACATGATTCAAATTTCTGTATCACAAATCATTAAATACTGAGAAATCATGTATTGGGGAATGTATAGAGCATATTTGACAAAGAAATGATTTTTTAATCCATAATATACAAATTTTAGATCATAAGACTATCTGAATCATAAAAAAGATGACCATACTATTAGAAAAATGGTCATGTAAGAATTCAGTTCAGTTCAGTCGCTCAGTTTTAGAATTACAGTGTACCAAAGAACTTTATTAAAACAATAAAGGTTTTACCTTAGAAGTAAATTTAAATAAAATAGTGAAATGCTAATTTGCCTTAAAATTGTAAATTATTTAAAACATAGGTAGTGGGAAGAAAGGACAACAGAAGACTGTCTAAAGGATGCCTGGACTCCTTATTATCTCAGGACTCTAATACTCTTAACAGCCGTCCAGTGCTGGGGATTCCAGTGGACTGTATCTCTGTGAAAAACACAATTTTGCCTTTTTGTAATTGTTTGAGAAAGTTGGAAGTTTAATTAGCTTTCCAACCAAACAAATTTCTGCATTTGAGTCTTAACCATATTTAAGTGTTAATGTGGCTTCAAAGAAGTTATTGATTCTGAAGTAGTGGGTTTTGATTGAGTTGACTGTTTTAAAAAAACTGTTTGGATTTTAATTGTGATGCAAACATTTGGTTTGGTACAGACATTATTTCCACTCTGGTGGATAAGCTCAAGAAAGGTCATATCCCAAACTAGTTGTGTATAAAATTTGCTTGATTATAGTAGGAACAGCTTGTTTTGAATAGGTATCTTACCTAGCAATATCTTAAGCACATTTCTTCCCTTAAAATTAACTGTTAATTCTCTCTGTAGATCAACAAAGTTAAAAGGCCCAAGTATTTTTTTTTTTAAATACTGTGTAATGAACTATTAAAAGATTTTAAAACTTAAAAAAAAAAAAAAAGGTAGTAACCTGTTGGGTCAAGTATTTCATGACACACTCATGTCACTCGTGTGAATGGAAACTGCTGTGGGAGGCAAGCCGACAACGCATATCAAAATTACCAGCAAAACTGACCCATTAGTTCTACTTTTAAGAAGTTGTTCCATATATTAATCAGATATACAAGGGTGAATTACAGATGTTCATTAAAGCATTACTTGTAATAGTGAAAAAAATAACTTACATGCCTATCAATAAGGATTAACAAAATAATGATCCATCATAATAACATGCATCAGTTTAAAGGGATGCTGAATAACAAATTCACTGACATAAAACTTTCAAGACACACTGAGTGACAAAAGCATGTTGTAGAGTATTTTGTGGGATCATGTCAATTGCCTTGTCTATTTACAAATAGACTAGGCAGGAGGAGGAGACTACTGGTAAAATAAATTCTGAAGCAGCTTTTAACATGAATGGAATTTGTGAAGTAGGATACTCTAGTTACTCATGAACAACTGAGAAAAGATATACTTCAAATCTTAGGCACCATCAATTGGTATCAAATAATTTCTGTGTCACTAAGAAAGTGTAAATATTACTGCCTATTAAAATGCTAGGCATCACTGAAGATGCATCTTGATCTCAGTCTTAGGATCAATGAAACACACCAGAATAGTGACGAGGTTGGGGTGGGGAGAGACAGATCAATAGACTGAGAAGGAAGGAATAAAACAGCCGATTTTTTTAGGGCATATTTACATTTATTAGTGAGATCATTCTCAGTGTCAATGTTCCGAGAAATGTGAAAAACTGTATTTAAAGGTTACATGTATTCTGTACTTCTCACAATATTAGCAGCCTGTTCAATCTTAGAATATTTTATATAACTTTGTTAGTGAATTTTCTATAGAATGTCTGAATCTTTGCCTTTTTTAGCTTACAATGGATTTTGGATAAACAAGATCTGTTGAAGGAACGCCAGAAAGATTTAAAGTTTCTCTCGGAAGAAGAGTATTGGAAATTACAGATATTTTTTACAAATGGTAAACTTTTCTTTTAATTGGTTGAAATGGTGCGGTTGGTTACCTCTGAATTAAATGTTTTTCTGTAGTAATTTGTGATGTACTGTTTTAGTCCCTATTTTATACTTTTATTTGCATGTATGTTCTTTTTTTATAATTTATATATCATTTTAAAAGTGATTTAAAGTCTTTTGTGAATTTTACATGTTAGAGACCCTCAAGACAGCCCAAAAGTATTAATTTCCCAAAGCTTTTATAATGTATCATTAAACTTAAGATTGGCTAAATCATTTGAGGATAAATGATTATTTGGATTGGCATCCTGTATTGGTCATTCCTATCTTACAGGTGTGCTTTAGGATTTAGAGTCAGAAGATCCTTGTTCTGCCACATGATAGCTTTGTCACAGAATCTTTATTACTCTCTGTCCACTTTCATTGCAATACTACCTCTCTGTTGTTTTGAGGATTCATTTTGGGTTTTTTATCAGCTTTATTAAGTAGTTGTTATAATGCTGATCGGTGTCTAATAATATGAAAAGCATTGAAAATGCTTAGCAGGTAGAAGGGAAATAATCATTCAGTCTCCTTGATTCAAGAATAGTTTTTACTGTGAGACAATTTCTGTTTTTTTGTTATTGTTTATGTGGATCTATGTATTTTTAAACAAATTTGCAGCCCTAGTACTAGACCACTGTGATCCAAGTAGAGCTGTACAGCATGTATAGGTTTTTCTCTGTGTTAAAATGAATATAGTCATCATTTAACCACATAGAAACTATTGTTAAATGTTAATTATATCAGAAATACATTTAACTTTATTTCTCTTTTAGTTATCCAAGCATTAGGTGAACATCTTAAATTAAGACAACAAGTTATTGCCACTGCTACGGTCTATTTCAAGAGATTCTATGCAAGGTAGGGATGTGTTATTTTGGAAATATTTTATGCGTATTTTAAACCCTTATCTAATGTTGATGACCTTGTATAAGTGAATCATGTGTTTGCCAGAGTTATTCTTTTTTCTCATATAAATATTTTCTATATGAAATGTTTTCGTATATGTTTTCTGTATGAATGACATTTAACTATTTAATCATATTTTAGGTATTCTCTGAAAAGTATAGATCCTGTATTAATGGCTCCTACATGTGTGTTTTTGGCATCCAAAGTAGAGGTATGAATTCCTTTTCTGTTCTTCATCAAAGTACAGTCAACGTATATTGGTTCATCTGTTCCAGTTTTCACATTACCTGTGTAAAAATAATAACAGATGGCGATTTATATAAAATATTGAAATTTGTACAGGATCAAAGAAATATCTTTGGCCTCTAAGACATTTGTTGTTTGGCACTAAGGAGTATTGCATAGATGGTACAGCTTGTCCACTGTAAGCTGAGAATGTTTTCCCTTTTCCTCTGCATGCTTCCTGTGTTCTGCTGGCTTCCCTTCTTGCCTCCTGATTGGCTGCCTAGTGGGCTGTGGAAAAGCAAGTGGGAAAGCAAGCACTGGGGAGGTTATAGCTATTATATGCTTTCCAGCAAAGAATGGTTTGGGTGAGGGAAAGAGAAAGATGGGAACTTTCAGCTAAGACCAAATCTCTGTTTACCTTACTTAACCTTTACAGTATTTTTGAGAGAGCTCAGCTAAAATCCAGACAACAAAGCAGATATAATTAACTGGTCTTTATAATAATCCATTGTAATCTTTAGTAATATGAATCCTTTATATTATGTTTCTATTTTTAGATGCTGTGTTTAGAATAGTAATTGTATTTCTGAATACTGAATGGAATTTAATTGTAAGTGGTAATTTAAGGAGGTAGAACCAACTTTGTTTTTAAGTTCTTTAATGGAAAAGAAGGTGTTTATAAAAGGCCTGTGTTATGGGGTGGCTTGTCCAAATATTACCATGTAATTGTATGTATCTGAAGGACAACCAGTATGGGAAACCAAGACAAAAATCTTTATAAACTTCTTGTAGATTAACTTAGAGTTTTAATTTGTCTTCTTTGTTAGATATCTTTTGTTACATGATTTACTGAATAGAACTCTTATAATTTACTAAGTGAAAGTATTTGCTTGAAGAATTTTGGGTAGAATTATCCTGGAAGATGATGTATTCTTTCATATTTGGTTATAGCATTTTAAAAAAATCTTTTAACTTTGACCAAATCTTTCTGTGTTTTATCCAGTTGTGTGAAAACTATATTGAAATGTCATTTAAGAAAATGTCTGAGCCGTTTAAATTTCAGTTTCATTTATTATGGCTTGAAGTTTATATGAAATATAAATATATACTACAGGCATACATGGGTTCAAACACAATTAGATAAGGATGTAGGTTGAAGGTTTTTGGACAGGCTCTAGTAATTAGTTTCTTTTTTTGACTAAGGAACCAATTCTTGATTTTTCAGTTTTAAAATGAAGCTTTGGGAAAATCCCTGGTGGTCCAGTGGTTTGGACTCCATACTGTCACTGCCGAGGGCCTGGGTTGGATCCCTGGTCAGGGAACTAAGATCCCGCAGGCTGTACTGTGCAGCCAGAAAAAAAAAGAATACAACCTTTTAACTTTATAAGGTTAGCTACAAATTAATTAAGACTATGTAAGGTAGATCACCTCATAAATTTGTTATTTTTACAGCAGTGGTATGTTAAGTTCAAAGAAGAAATAGGAACTGATGTCCAAAGCCTTAATGCCATACCATGGAAATGAATTTGAGTACAGAAAACTGGCACTGTCACTTGAGGGCTTGGTTTCTACTTTGGTGGTGTGGTGGTTTATTTGCTAAGTCCTGTCTGCCTCTTGCAACCTCGTGGACTGTAGCCTGTCAGGCTCCTCCGTCCATAGGATTCTCCAGGCAAGAATCCTGGAGTGGGTTGCCATTTCCTTCTCCACGGGATCTTCCCGACCCAGGAATCGAACCCGGGTCTCCTGCATTGCAGGCAGATGATTTACCAACTGAGCTATCTACTTTGGTACCTTCCAATAATAATAAATTATAAAATTACTTAAGCATTTGTGTTTACAGTAATTTTAAGGAAAGGTCATAAATTTAGATATTTAAGAACATCATTCTTTTGCAAACATCGGAGAAACATAGGAAATACTCTGTTTTAATAGACTTCAGATATACTTAGGTTCATTGGGTTACTGTGTACTTATTTAGTCTCATTTACTTTTCTTTGTCTAGGAATTTGGAGTAGTTTCAAATACAAGATTGATTGCTGCTGCTACTTCTGTATGTAAGTGCAAAAATTATATCCTGCTTTAAAATTGTAATTCTGAAGAAGGCTCCATAGGACATAGATGTTTTGCAGTTTATGAGAGCTATGAGAGATTAGTTTGGTCTGTTAAATCTCTTGAGGTGAGGTTATTACTTTGACTACTAAAAATGGATAGTTACTATTGATCAAAAAACATCAGTTCTATGGCTCTTAATTTTGTAATTAGGGTAAAGAAAATTTTTGTTTTTCAATTTTATTATACTTTATTGCTCCATAATGACTAGCTATTGTGTTACTCTTGTGGGTGAAGTAAACTATTTCTTCAGCAATTGTAATTACGTCTTTGATGGAGATATGTATTTTTCCTCCATATGGAAAAATACGGTGCAGGAAAATATGCTGACTCTTTAGTCCTAGAGCTGATTCTAAGCACCAGTTTGGGTCTAGGCAGCAGCTATGTAACTTTGAGCAAGTTGTTTTACCTTTTGGACTTAGTCTTTTATCTAAAAAGATGGGGTTTATCTACCTGTGAATGATGGAATTAAAGGAAATAACACTGTAAAGTACTGTACACAAGGTAATAACAATATTATCTTATGCTCCGTCTTCCTAGGTTAAGCCAAAAGATATCGCCTAACAAAAGATAATTTTTTTTTTTCCTCCTGTGATCTTACACAGAAGAGACAGAAGGTGTTTTAAGTTTATGAGCCAAGGTTTCATATTATGGGGTCATTCCCCTTTCTGAAAAGAGTGTATTAATAAAATTGAATCTTTATCATGTCATGTCTTATTTTGAGGATAGAAGAGTAATAATCAGTGTTGCCATAGAATTTAATATACCAAATGTATCCCAGTGATGAAGTATTAAATTGTCATCTGGAAAATCAGTATTATTAAAAAATTGAAAAATGACTACAAGGAAATCTACCAGAATATTAGCAGTGCTCATCTCTGAGAAGATTATAGGTGCCTTATTTTCTTCTTACTTTAGTTAGTCTCTGTTATCCAGATTTTTTAGAAGGTGTATATTTTAAAAAATGTAAAATACCTGTTTTGAAGCTTTTTTTTTTATAGTGTATTATATGGCCCAGACAGCTTAGGTTTCAGATTTCAGCTCCAGTGCTTTTGACATGCAAATTAAGCAAAATTAACCTCTCTGTTATATGAGTATATTAACATCTATGTCATAGGGTTGTTGAGAGGATCAAATAAGTTAATATTAATAAAGCTCTTAGAACCATGCTTTGCTCAGTGTGTTATTAGCAATTTGCTAGGGCAGACATAACAAAATGCCAGAGCCTGCACAGTTTAAATATTTATTTATTTTCTCAGGATTTTGGAAGCTGGAAATCTAAGATGAGGGTGTCAACAAGTTAGTTTCTGTTAAGGCCTCTTCCTGGCTGGGAGATGCCTACGTTATTGCAGTGTCCTCACATGCCCCTTTCTCTGTGTGTGTACATCCCTAGTATTTCTTCCTTTGTAAGGATACCGCTCTTATAGAATTAAGGCCCCATGCTTATGATCTCATTTAACCTTAATTGCCTCTTTGAATGCCCTGTCTCAACATCTAGTCAGACTGAGGGTTAGGGCTTCAAAATGTAATTTGGGGGGAAGGGACATTATTCACCCCATAGTACTCAGTAAACTTGTGACTATCATCAAGTTCATCAGTAGCAGCATCAGTTATCACTGGAAAACACTATACTGGATGCAGTGGTGGATAGAAAAATAAGTACAAAGAATTAAAGGACAAGAAAATAAGACATCAATATAGAGATACTAATACAGAAGAAAGTAAGTGGCATAAAAGAGTAATAGAGGATGCAGTGAATGTTTTACACGGGCAAAGATGATTTGTTAGATGAATCCAAAAAGACTTAAATAGAATTTGATAAAGAATTTGTACCAAAGGAAATGCAGGGGAAAGACACCCTAGGAACATTGAACAGTTCAGTTAATAAATATATGGAAAAGCTAATGAGTTACATTCGGCAAATGGTGAGTAAAGAAATAGTGGGAAAATAGCACTACCTGACTAAGGCCAGATAATAGATGGCCTTCAGTGAGGAATCTGTAGCTTGTTCTGTTGTCAGTGGTGGTACCTTTCATAGCTTTTTTTCAACATGAGGGTGATTCCAGAATTGTGTGTTGGGAAGTGATTCTGGCAGAATTACGTAAGATGAATTGGAGGAGAGTTTGAGTGTAAGTCGATGGACAAATTTTGAAGTTTTTTATGTGATACGGCATGGATGAACCTTGAGGATACTATGATAGGTGAAATAAGCCAGTCACAAAAATGTAAATCTGTGTGATTCCACTTCAGTTCAGTTCAGTTCAGTCGAGTCGCTTAGTCGTGTCCGACTCTTTGTGACCCCATGAATCGCAGCACGCCAGGCCTCCCTGTACATCACCAACTCCCGGAGTTCACCCAGACTCACGTCCATCGAGTCAGTGATGCCATCCAGCCATCTCATCCTCTGTTGTCCCCTTCTCCTCCTGCCCCCAATCCCTCCCAGCATCAGAGTCTTTTCCAGTGAGTCAACTCTTCTCATGAGGTGGCCAAAGTACTGGAGTTTCAGCTTTAGCATCATTCCTTCCAAAGAAATCCCAGGGCTGATCTCCTTCAGAATGGACTGGTTGGATCTCCTTGCAGTCCAGGGGACTCTCAAGAGTCTTCTCCAACACCACAGTTCAAAAGCATCAATTGTTTGGTGCTCAGCCTTCTTCACAGTCCAACTCTCAGGAAAAACCATAGCCTTGACTAGACGGACCTTAGTTGGCAAAGTAATGTCTGCTTTTGAATATGCTATCTAGGTTGGTCATAACTTTCCTTCCAAGGAGCAAGTGTCTTTTAATTTCATGGCTGCAGTCACCATCTTCAGTGATTTTGGAGCCCAAAAAAATAAAGTCTGACACTGTTTCCCCACCTATTTCCCATGAAGTGATGGGACCAGATGCCATGATCTTCGTTTTCTGAATGTTGAGCTTTAAGCCAACTTTTTCACTCTCCACTTTCACTTTCATCAAGAGGTTCTTTAGTTCCTCTTCCCTTTCTGCCATAAGGGTGGTGTCATCTGCATCTCTGAGGTTATTGAGATTTCTCCCGGCAGTCTTGATTCCAGCTTGTGTTTCTTCCAGTCCAGCGTTTCTCATGATGTACTCTGCATGTAAGTTAAATAAGCAGGGTGACAATATCCAGCCTTGACGTACTCCTTTTCCTTTGGAACCAGTCTGTTGTTCCGTGTCCAGTTCTAACTGTTGCTTCCTGACCTGCATACACATTTCTCAAGAGGCAGGTCAGGTGGTCTGGTATTCCCATCTCTTTCAGAATTTTCCACAGTTTATTGTGAGCCACACAGTCAAAGGCTTTGGCATAGTCAATAAAGCAGAAATAGATGTTTTTCTGGAACTCTCTTGCTTTGTCCATGATCCAGCGGATGTTGGCAATTTGATCTCTGGTTCCTCTGCCTTTTCTAAAACCAGCTTGAACGTCAGGAAGTTCACGGTTCACATATTGCTGAAGCCTGACTTGGAGAATTTTGAGCATTACTTTACTAGCGTGTGAGATGAGTGCAATTGTGCGGTAGTTTGAGCATTCTTTGGCATTGCCTTTTTTGGGATTGGAGTGAAAACTGATCTTTTCCAGTCCTGTGGCCACTGCTGAGTTACATGAGGTAATTATAATAATCAAATTAATAGAGATGGAAAGTAGAATAGTGACTGCCAGGGACTGGAGGGAGGGAGAGAAAGGGGGCATTTTCAGTTTTGCAGGAGAAAGAATTTTGGAGATGAAGTGTACCTGCATGCATGCTCAGTCACTTCAGTCATGTCCAACTCTTTGTGACTCTGTTGACTGTAGCCTGCCAGGCTCCTCTGTCCGTGGGATTCTCTAGGCAAGAATACTGGAGTGGGTTGCCATGTCCTCCAGGGGATCTTCCCAACCCAGGGATTGAACCCTTGTCTCTTATGTCTTTGGTCCTGGGAGACAGTTTCTTTACCACTAGCGCCACTGGGGAAGCCCATACACTATTGCAAATGTAATTAATACTACTGAACTATATACTTAAAAAGAGTTAAAGATGATAAATTTTATGTAATGTATATTTTATCATAATTCAAAAGCCACCAGGAGTTTCCTGGAGGACCAGTGGTTAGGACTTGGAGCTTTCACTGCTGGGGCCCAGGTTCAGTCCCTGGTCAGGGAAGTACGATTCCACATGGCATGCAGCCTGGCCAAAAAATTTATTTAAAAACAAAAAAAGCAGAGGGAGATTTATAAATCTTAGAAACTTTAATAGGTGATCATTTTTAAGTTACTAATAACTAAAAGGAGAGGAATGGAAAGGTTAAGTAGACAGTTCCTAATGTCAAGTTTAAGTGGTTTAAGATTTCAAATCTTGACAGATGTTACCTATCTAAATGAGCTGTTAGAATACTCAATTCCTACCTTTTTTGAGGAGATAAGAGGATTGATTAACAGTGTTTTCATTTGTACTTTTTTGGTGACTAAGTAGTAACTGTGTGTATGTGTGTGTGTAGTTTTGAAGAAAATCCTAGAGCCCTTTGCATGTATATTCATGATTTTATTAAAATGTATCATTTGATAAAAAAAATACATATTATAAAATGTTTAGAATGTTCAGATCAGTAAAAACCCTTAAATCTCAGAGATAACCACTGTTAACATTTTTTGGTTGTATTATCCTTCTAATATTTATATATATAGTTTACCTTGAATAACACAGGATCGGGACACCAACTCTGCTAAGTTGAGAAATCTGCATATAGAACTTTGGCTCATATAGTACTTACTTATTGGGAGAATCCATGTATGTGTAGACACAGTTCATATCTGTGTTGTTCAAGGATCAGCTGTGCTTTGCTTAGTTGCTCAGTTGTATCCAACTCTTTGTGACTCCATGGACTGTAGCCCACCAGGCTCCTCTGTCCATGAGGATTCTCCAGGGCCCTCCTCCAAGGGATCTTCCCAATTCAGGGATTAAACCCATGTCTCCCACATTGCAGGCAGATTCTTTACCGTCTGAACCACCAGGGAAGCCCAAGGTCAAATGTGTATATTTACAAATAGATAGATACTTGTAAACACATATATAACCCGTGTTCCTTTTAAGCTAAATTACTAAAGAATAAAGCAATACCATTCTAGAGCTGAACAGATTTTAGAAATGATAAAAGCCATTGATTTTTTTCCCATTTCCTGTATTTTTTAAGCAGCAGAATCCTGTCTTAATATATTAAATATATCATTGAAACTCTCTAATTGTAATTTGGATGGGGTCCTAGAGCTTTCTTCCACTCAGTCTTTCCCATTGCCTGAGAAAGGAAGAAAAATCTTCATCTCTAAGCTTCCTCAAGAGTTCTTACTAAAAATGATTTAGCTTTACCATGAATATTTTACACTGTATTAAAAAAGTTTGTGTTAATGATCTCCCCATTTTCTCAGTTTAAGTTTTTTTGTTTGTTTTCTCAGTGAAAACTAGATTTTCATATGCCTTTCCAAAGGAATTTCCTTATAAGATGAACCATGTAAGTATATTGTATAAAATAAAACTTACTTGTCAAAGCTGTGTATATAAACTATATCTCCATTTTATATTAAAATAAACTGAATAGTCTCCTAGAAATGGCAATTTAAAACTGTACAAGAATGTGGACTTTATTTCTAAATTAAAGGTAACCTGCTTCTATCATAAAAAAAAATAATTTATAGCTGTGGTTATTAACCCTGGGTGCCCATTAAATCACATTGGGAGCTTTTTTAATAATACTGATGTCAGGGGCGCTCTGGAAAAGATGAATTTCTATTGCCATTTTAATAGACATATTCTTTTTCCACCTTGCAAGGGTTTTTTTTTTTTCTCTTTAAATTGTATTTTTGTTTCATTTTAGTACTCTTCTATTATTGATTTGTAACAAGAATGATATTTAAGTGGAGATAATTGTGTTTTTGCATTTGTTGAGTGGAAAGTGTATTGTAAAATCTGAAGTTTATACAGGATATTTTAAATAAAAACAAGTAATAAGAATGCTTATATGAGACGGGCTTTTCCTTACAAGAATTAAAATGTCTCATAATCACAGTTGCATGCATTGTGTAAAAAGTAATTTTTTATAGCATACGTTCATTTTGACATAAGCTGTTGTTTTCTTGATTTAAAAACATTTTAGAACTTTTGATAAATAGCTATATATTCTTATGTTAACCTAAGTAGACTCAATTTAATTTGCTTTCATGTTGACATTTATAATCTTTTTAAAACAGGTATTAGAATGTGAATTCTATCTTTTAGAATTAATGGTAAGTATATTTCTTCCTTATGGTTAATAGAGTAAAACTTACTTTCAAATTTAGTGAAGTCATAAATTTAAAGAAATAATTGTAGGGAGGTGCATTTTAAAACCATCCGAGTAATATGTGATGGTAAACCATAGTTCGTAGTGGCATCATCACCTGTATGCTCTTGGAAGCCTGTAAAATTGTATATCTTACTTAGGATGGGAAGTGTTTTCTGTTCTATAGTAACTATAATAGGATTACAATCAAACCAGTCAGGACAGTAAACCACTGTAAATTATTTGCACAATTTGTGTATATGTGTGGGATTATTTAAAGATAGATTATGTCTTTGGCAGAATTCTGCTCCACCAGTTGGGAATTACGGATTTATAGGCTAATAAGAGGTTTCAGTGTGTTGCAGATGTGACACTTTGAGTCTCTAAGGGAATGGATGCTGACTGACTGCCAACCGATTTACCAAGGTATATTCCAGAGAGAGCACTGCCTTCACTGTTACAGTAGAGTTTAGGGCTGCCATGCTGCTTGCTTAAGAGAACAAGAGGGAAGCAAGCATGAGTTAGAAAAAAAATACATTTTGAAATACACTATTAAAAATAGAAAAAAATACATTTTGAAATATACAATTAAAAATCAGTTGGGTAATGATAAGGTTTTTGTGCTATAATAAATCTGTTTTTATACATACACATTTTTTAAACTGTTTCTAGGATTGTTGCTTGATAGTGTATCATCCTTATAGACCTTTGCTCCAGTATGTGCAGGACATGGGCCAAGAAGACATGTTGCTTCCCCTTGCATGGTAATTAGAACAGAAGTTATTCATAGTGTGACATGTTATTAGTTAGGAAGGTTGACAATTAAATATAAGTTTAGCATTTTTAAAGTAAACAGTGCCCCAAGATATTTTATGTTCAGTGAAATATCTGCTTATTGAATTTTAATAACTATATGGGAATAAATGCTAAAATGATAAAGATCTATTTGATGGATATTTCCATTAAAATTTGATTCTTATGAAAAACAGTTTACATGAAAATTAAGATTTTATCTTTAAACAATAATGGAATGTATAACTGAATCACTGTGCTGTAAGCAGAAATGAACACTGATTTCAACTATACTTCAGTAAAATAAATTTAAAAATGTTATCTTTATTAATATTTTGTATAATTTCTAGTTTCCTAACTGATTTTCTAATTTTAGAAAAAACTTTCTTATATTAAAATATATTATGAAGTTTTAAAAATTTAAATATATTTAGCTGTAATTTTATTCAATAAATTGGCTTATTGTCACATTCATGTATCCATCTTTTTCCTTTGATGTTTTCACCTTTATGTCTGTTAAAGTAATATAAAAGAGATATAAATATATACAGATAGGGAAAATCTGGCCCTCTCTGGAGGGAAATGTACAATCATATGAAGTAGTTCTGCTTTCAGTAATAACATGATTTACATTTCTATAGGAGGATAGTGAATGATACCTACAGAACGGATCTTTGCCTACTGTATCCTCCTTTCATGATAGCTTTAGGTATGTAAATGTGGTGTATCTTTATTAGCTAAATTATTATAAACCTATTTAGCTCATCCTAAAAGAAATTTCACCCTATTGTGCTTTATGTTTTTATGTTCCTTGAAGTAATAGACTATTCCTTGCATGTGAACTTTCAATAATATGAACTGCAACTGTCACAAATCAGGATTATTTCCCCCCCACCCCCCTTTTTTGGTAAGTTTTTTTTTTTAATCGCTTAAAATAATTTTAACCAGTATCTGAGTTTTTTGGCAGAGAAGTTTGGAATTAAGACTTTTAACATTAGTTGATATTTATATAAAATTAAGTCTTTCATTTCCTGAGCCCAGTTAAGTCCTCAGAGGTCAAATAAAGGAGCCTTTTGTGGTCCTTAGTGCCTTGCTGGAGGGAAAGTTAGCCACTATTCTGTCAGTTTTATCTGTGAAAGGCAGTACTGTCATGAATTACTAATAGAACAGATGGTTTTAGGTTTAAACTTCCTTTAATTTACATTTGTGGGAAAATTACCTAACCCTTTTTGAGTTTGTTTCCTTAATTATAAAATGTGGGCGGTACTAAAACTCTGTATAAATTTGTTACAGGAATTAAGCTTTCTTTTAAATAATGCCTGCCATATATTAGGCACTTGTTAGTTTCTGTTTCCTTTCTGTCTTCATTTCCATAACTCTTGTCTTCTTGATTTCCTCCGTATTCTTTTACCAGTTCAGACTTATTTTCATTGGTTTCTCTGTATTCAGTTACCCCTTTAATGTTTATGTTTCTCAGCCTTCTTACATGAGGGATGGCAAATAGGTTATACTTTTATAGTACTGGAGGCTCGCTGGAGTCCTGTGTTTGGAAGGATTCTGAAGTGGCATCTGGGTTCAGTGGGGAGGAATGCTGAGATCTGCATGGGTAGGAAGGCTGTGTGCCACATCTCTGTCATCCATGCTGTTTTTGTTCTTCCCCTGGCAGGCTCATCGATTCTGCTGTCTCTATGTGTTGAAACATTTAAATTTCTTTATTCAACCAAGATGTGCTCCTGAACTGGTCTTTATATCAATCTGTGCCTTTTGGATAGCTTCCTTTGGCATCTCACTGGCCCTCAGACTCTTAATTAGGACGGAACTCAACAGTTTGCTCCAAAATATACTTTTAAATGTCTTTGTTATGTTGATGAATAGGACTAGTTAGTTGGAAACCCAGTAGTTAGGCTCTTTTATCTCCCTTGATAACCTACTTCTAGCTGGTAACCAACACCTGTTGTATCTCTCTTTAGTAATCTCATAGCTATCTTCTCATTTTTATCCAGATTATTACAGCTATCTCCTTCCTGACTAATTGGCTTCCAGCATCCCTGTTCTCGTGAGCCAGTCTGTCCTCCACACTTGAGCAGGGCTAGAGGTTCTCAACCAGGGATGATGTTTCTCCCCACAGGATGTGTGGCAGTGTCTGGAGATGGTTTTGGTCATGACAGCTGGGATGGGATGCTCCTGGCTTCTAGTGAATAGAAGCCAGGGATGCCGCTAAGCATCCTGCACTGCATAGTGCAGTCTTAAAGAATTGTCCAGTTCATAATGTCAGTAGTGCTGAGATTTAGAATCTGAGCTGGAAAGAACTTTTTAAAATGCAGAATTTGTGCCCCAATTAAATCTTTAAGTGCTTCTCCCAGTTCAATTCAGTTCAGTCGCTTAGTTGTGTCTGACTCTTTGCGACCCCATGGACTGTAGCACGCCAGCCCTGCCTGTCGATTGCCAACTCCCAGAGTTTACTCAAATTCATGTCCATTGAGTTGGTGATGCCATCCAACCATCTCATCCTCTGTCATCCCCTTCTCCTCCTGCCCTCAATCTTTCCCAGCATCAGAGTCTTTTCGAATGAGTCAGTTCTTTGCATCAGGTGGCCAAAGTATTGGAGTTTCAGCTTCATCATCAGTCCTTCCAATGAATATTCAGGACTGATATCCTTTAGGATGGACTGGTTGGATCTCCTTGCAGTCCAAGGGACTCTCAAGAGTCTTCTCCAACACCACAGTTTAAAAGCATCAGTTCTTCAGTGCTCAGCTTTCTTTGTAGACCCAACTCTCATCCATACATGACTACTGGAAAAACCATAGCTTTGACTAGACGGACCTCTGTTGTCAAAGTAATGTCTGCTTATTAATATGCTGTCTAGGTTGGTCATAACTTTTCTTCCAAGGAGCAAGTATCTTTTAATTTCATGGCTGCAGTCACCATCTGCAGTGATTTTGGAGCCCAAAAATATAAAGTCTGTCATTGTTTCTACTGTTTTCCCATCTATTTGCCATGAAGTGATGGGACCAGATGCCATGATCTTAGTTTTCTGAATGTTGTTTTAAGCCAACTTTTTCACTCTCCTCTTTTCACTTTCATCAAGAGGTTCTTTAGTTCTTCACTTTCTGCCATAAGGGTGGTATCATCTGCATATCTGAGGTTATTGATATTTCTCCTGACAAATTTGATTCCAGCTTGTGCTTCATCCAGCCCAGTGTTTCTCATGATGTACTCTGCATATAAGTTCAGTAAGCAGGGTGACAGTATACAGCCTTGATGTACTCCTTTCCCTATTCGGAACCAGTCTGTTGTTCCTTGTCCAGTTCTAACTGCTGCTTCCTGACCTGCATATAGGTTTCTCAAGAGGCAGTTCAGGTGGTCTGGTATTCCCATTTCTTTCAGAATTTTCCACAGTTTGTTGTGATCCACACAGTCAAAGGCTTTGGCATAGTCAATAAAGCAGAAATAGATGTTTTTCTAGAACTCTCTTGCTTTTTCGATGATCCAGTGGATGTTGGTAGTTTGATCCCAATTTCTGGATAAAATCCATAGCTTTGTTTTAGCATTTATATACCTGTCACTGTCTGCTCCACTTCTACCTTTTGTAAAAACTCAGCTTAGATATCATCTCTTTAGTGACATGCTCCTCAACTTCGTACTCCCTGAATCACCTGAGTCTTTGTTTAGGATGTCTCTGTCCCTAGTATACTCTGTGTATGCCCTGAAATGGCATTTTCCACTGTATTTTTATTACCTATTTTTATAATTCTGACCTTTGGCCTTTCAGTTCATCTTGGACAAGCCCTACTTTGTAACTTTGTTTAACTTGGGGCAACCAGTATGTTGTTTCACATTTGAGTTACTCTTTGCCTAGAATGTCACTCTTAACAAAGTCATATGGTCACATTCCCTGACCAGGGAATATAATATTTAATAAGCCTGTGGGATCAGGGTAGGCAGGCTGCTTGGGAAAAATTATAGTAGGCAAAGTTAAGATGTAGATTGTCATCCTTGGGCTCTTTCATTATCTTTGTTAGTTTGTATTGTAAGTAATGTATATAAATACATTGTTATAGTTCATTACATTTTTTTTTCTTCCGCTCTGTTGGATTACAACACTAAATTCTGTATAGAATGCCCAGTTTTCACCTAACTTGATCATATGCTAATGACTTGAAAAAGCAGAAGCAACACTGCTTTTAATTGAAATACCAAAACAGAGTAGTGTTGAAATTTATCATTGCATAGATTGGCTGGTTTTTCTGGTTTGTTTTTTTGTCACTCTGACTTTTGGGTGCATTTTGACCACTACTTTGTACTGCTGTTCAGGGATTCTTCCCCTGTGCTAATTTTCTCAGTGGACTTTTTCCTCTCTGACATGCCCTAACCCTTAAGGCAGCTGCACCATGACTAGCTCACCTCATGCTCACCATGAGGAGCAGATGTCAAAAACCTTAAAAAAAAAATTATATATATATCACCCAGTAATTTTTCCTCCCTGTAAGATTAAATTGATGGGATGGTCATATAATTCATAAATTATATGAATCTGTATAATTTTTAAAAAGAATATAATAAAATACACATAAGTGAATGAATATCTTTGTGACTCCATAAATTCCATGTGCAATTAAACATGTAATTTGTGTCTCATTTTCTCTCCAGCTTGCCTGCATGTAGCCTGTGTTGTACAGCAGAAAGATGCCAGACAGTGGTTTGCTGAGCTTTCTGTGGATATGGAGAAGGTAATCTTTAGAATTCCCTTAACTGAATATAAACTTGAACATTTTGAAGTTAATGTCGTATTTATTTACCATGTGCCTAAAATTTCATGATGTCAGCCAGGCAGTGAGTACTTCTTGGTTAAAAAAAAAAATGTTAAGAAATACGTTGGCAAGAAGAATTGATTTTGACCATTTAGGTTATATTTCTCTTCAGTTTAGGATTACATACAATGGTAAACTTAGAGGTTGCAAAGCAGTCTCTAATTGCCAAAATTGTTTTAAAAGCTACCTAGTGACTACTGTAATACTACTCTGAACTCCAGTAACACAACCTATCTCCTGACATTGGATTGTTGCCCTTTTTTCTACCTTTTTTTGCTGAAGTGTTCTAGAATCAGTCCAGGGATAGATTTACTCAGGGGAAAAAAAAAAGATCTAATTTGGAAACTGGACTTGATAGATTTGTAGCTGCTGGTTTTTGAGTACCTTAATTCATGTATAGAGTAGTTAGTAGAGAATCAAAATCTTTTGTGCACTACCTCTCATTAAATTTTTTGAAACAATGATTTTAGAGGAGTGTACTTTGTAGTGGTAGCACTTCCCAGGTGGCTCAGTAGTAAGAAATCTGCCTGCCAATGCAGGAGACACTGGTTCGATCCCTGGGTCAGGAAGATCCCCTGGAGAAGGAAATGGCAACCCACTCCAGTATGCTTGCTTGGAGAATCCCATGGACATAGGAGCCTGGCAGGTTACAGTCCATTGGGTGGCAAAGAATTGGATATGACGGAGAACACACATGCTCTATAGTGGTATTCTTTTTAATGATTTAGACTTTTGTTCCTCGTACCTCACTGTTTTGTTTTGGTTTAAGATATCAGTAGATAGAAGGAAACCAACTGCAGAGATGGATAAGGATAAGACCTAGCATACATGTGCTTTCACATTTACTGGGATTGACTAACCTAATCTGAAGGATAGAGACTGTCTTTTCACTGTTTCCTAAATGATGTCTAGGATGTGATGTGTGGTCTTTATATACCAAATGTTGCTTGATATTGCCACTGAGAACTTTTCAAATATTTTCTTCTAGATTTTGGAAATAATCAGGGTTATTTTAAAGTTGTATGAGCAATGGAAAAATTTTGATGAGAGAAAAGAGATGGCAACTATTCTTAGTAAGATGCCGAAACCAAAACCTCCTCCAAACAGGTACTTTGTAGAGTTTAATTATTGCTTTTATTTAATTATATATATCATAGGCATTATCATATTTTTAATAAGAGTATGCTATTTTGTTTTTATAAAATGTCTTCTAAAACTTCATGATACATGTTTTTTTGTGACTTAATATTTTGAAGACATCTCATTTTAAAAAATACATTAATCTGATCATCTGTTAAGTAACTTTTCTTGATATAATGGCAGGTCTATTACAGGTATCCCTCAACATATGGCTATATACTTACATAAGTTTAAACAGAACAGAGATAGGCAAGTCCATCTAAAATTCAGGGATAAAGAATTTTGTAGTAGTTCCATGTCAGTTTCACTCTGTGTCATCTTTTTTCCCCCCAGTAGTGGCTGTTACCCTGTTGATAAAGTTCAGTATCATTTTTCAAAAACTTAGATGATTGATCTGATACTGTAAAGATAAATAATTTTGACTTTCGAGTGACTCAGAGATCCATTGCACATAATAACATAATTTTGCTAAGTATGAGTTACTTGTGCTAAAAGGGTTTTTTTGTTGTGGGGTTTTTTATGTGTTTTATTGTTTTTTAACTGGATCTATTCATTTACGTTCAGTGGTTCTCAGCTGTCAATGTACATCAGATCATTTCGTTTAGGGGGAAAAGGTCAGAAGGGAAACTACCCATCTTAATCATTTATCAAGAAAAATAAATAAGTTATATAACGTTAAGATTGATTTGTAGATATGGTATGTTAAGGTTACCATTTGGAAAAATTAATACTTTTACAAGGAGCTGTTTAAAGCAGCCATTCAAACAGCTGCCTTTGGATGCATTTTTTGCAGAAATTCCCTGAGTGATTCTTCACTAGTTGCAGGGCCTGAAGCTGCAAGATGCTGATGGACAAGATAAGGCAGTTATCCTATTGCCACAGTTACTGGTATTTTCAGTTTCAGTGTTTAAATATTCAGTGCTTTCCAGGAAATTACCATATTTCTTTCTGACTTTTAAAGGTTTGCTGTATTCACGTATGGTTTTATTATGCTTTTGGACAATGATTTTTTGGAAGAACACTTCTTGATTTTTATTATTAGTAGGAATAAGATTTTCCATGTATAATTTAATTTCATAGGAAATTTGTCTAGAAGAATCTCTATGTTGAGTGATACCTGTAATGACAACAAAATACCCTAATTTAAATTTTTGAGTGTGTATGGACACTAACTTCCAGAATGCTTGCTATATGTATGAGGGCACCAAGTTACATAAGAATAAAAACATAAAACCAAATGTAGTCTTCTGGATTTTAATTTTTCCACATCTGTATCTTATGATTGGAAATGTCTTTGTTTTGTAGAGCCTATAGCAAAGAATAACTTTAAAAATTAGTAGCCTTACTAGGGTTTTGAAAATGAGTCTTTTAATTGGTGTAAAATCTCTTTCTTCCCCACTTGAACAGTGAAGGAGAGCAGGGTCCAAATGGAAGTCAGAACTCTAGCTACAGCCAATCTTAAAACATTCCGAAGAATTTCATAGTGGACCAGTTGGAAATAAACCATTGGACAGATTTCAGTAATGTCTTCAGTGGAACACAAATGAAAATGAATAGCTTGTTTCTGTCAAGCATATTGGGAAGTGATTTTATTTTTGCAAAATGTTTTCCTTACCTAATTTGATTCTAATACATAATTGATTAAAATCTATTGTTTATGAAAGTTTGGAAAGGTTCTAAGAGGACCTACAGACAGACATACAGACTTTTGAAAATTAATAGCTTCTGATTAGTATAATTTTTCTTAATTTGGATAATAGAAATTTTAACTTTTTATTAAGCCAGAAAACATGAAACATAATTTGTTTAAAATTCTCTTTGGTCACTGAATGACCAAAAAAAGGAAATAAGTCAAATATATGAGGGTCTTTTTTTTTTTCCCTCCTTAAGTTAAACTTTAAAATTGTATTTAAGGAATCAAATCTTACAAAATCCTGGAAGGTGTTGGTGATGATGATGATTTCAGGGAAATGAATCAATTACCTATGATTTTAAAGTGTATTTTATTCAGTAGTTTTGGTATCTTGCCATGGAGGATACTAGCCCAGCCTAGCAGAAGAGTGCAATATGTACAGCATACTTTGACATTTTAAAAGTTATACTCCATAACCATTTTGAAATGCTGGGCAAACATTTAAAAAACGTGCATTTAATTCAGTTAATCAGGCATTTTGAAAGCTAATTGGATGAAAACTGTAATATGGTTGAAATTTGGTAACATTTTTGTTATTTTTACTGTGAAGTTTTTATATGATGTACACACTCTAGTTTATTTTTGTGTCTTAGTGTGGACTTACAGATTTACTACAGGAATCCTGAGCCAGGAACACAGTCAGGTTTCAGGCCAGTTAGATACTGGCTGTTCTTAATTCTTATCTGAGTGTAGGACTTCAGACTAAATGTTATATCAGTGGGACTTTGCTGTCTGTAGAAGTTACTAAATTACATGATCGTTTTCTTCAGACTTGAAGGAGAGTGATAAAATTTGGAGTCATAGGATATTGATGTACAATTTAAGGATTAAAAATTTTTATAATTCAGTTGTGAATAATGGATTATTAAATGTTGACTTCCTAGTATAAACCTACAAGAATAAAAATACATTCTCCAGCTATATTGGCTAGTGTCTTGAATTTATCTTTTTTGACTCTTCTTTCTGTTGTTTTTGGAGTCTTTCTTCCTTTGGATAAGTATTAAAGCCTTCTATGGTTTATCAAGTAGTAATTTCATATAGTTTATAAACAGACTTAGAATTCTGCTTCCTTGTGGAGAGTATCACATAAGCTGGAAAAAGATTATAAAGTCAGTACCATTGATAAACATTGGTCT
This sequence comes from Bos indicus, assembly GCF_029378745.1. Lineage (NCBI taxonomy): Eukaryota > Metazoa > Chordata > Mammalia > Artiodactyla > Bovidae > Bos > Bos indicus. The sequence goes on from NC_091768.1 coordinate 50,509,492, forward strand.
CCTAGGATTATGAAATAAGAAAAAAAAGCTCTCCTCAGGTCTGAAGGAATTAAGATTGGGCTTGGGTTGGAAGGGCAGAATGATTATATATATCACAATCATTGATTTAACCCTAATTTTTTTTTAAGCCTACCTATATTTCTAAAAAGTTTTTAGTTTGAAAATACATATGCCTGGTACTTTTATTTTCAACCTCTTAAGTAGAAAATGTAAAAAACATAAATAAGAGTAGATAAAATGTTATAATGAGCCTCAATACCTGTCAACTCATGGCCAATTTCATTTTAAACTCCCACCACTTCCTTCAATATGCATATTATTTTGAAGCAAATCCAAAATATTTTGTCCATAATTTTCTTAGTATGTAACCCTAAGAGTAAAATACCTAGAAGAGAATGTCAAAATAATTTTGTAATAATCAAATATCTAGCGTTTATATTTTTAGTTGTTTCCTTAATATCATAAAAATTATTAAATAATTCTACTTAGGATCTAAATATAGACCATATGTGTAATTCATTGATAAATCTTTTAAAATTCTTGGATTCTTCCTTTATTTCATTTCAGAAGTTCCCCATTTTGGTTTGCTTGTTCACTAAGAATTTCCCACCATATGTACTTTGCTGATTGTATCTTTGAGGTGCTACTTAACGTGTTCTTTTCTCTGTATTTCTATATATTGGTAATGGAATGCAAAAGCTTGATCAGGTTCAGGCTCAATTTTTCTTTTTTTTCTTTATAAACTACTGTATAAAGTATGGATATTTTCCCTCAGGAGGCATATAATGGCTGGTTGTCTCTTCCTTTATTTAGCAGCCATTGAGGATGTGTATTGTTAAGTATTAGCGTAGGCTGCATTATTTAGTAAGACAGCCGCTAGCCACGTGTGGCTACTGAACACTCAAAATGTGGCTAGTCTGAATTGAAATGTGCTATATATGTTGAATTTTAATACTCGGTACAAAAGAATGTAAGATATCAACTTTGTTTATAATGATTATATGTTTTAAATGATTTTTTAGATACCTAGGAGTAAATACAAATATTAAGATTAATTTCACCTCTTTTATCTCTTTTTAAATGTAAGCAAATTAAAAATCACATAATGGCTTGCATCATAATTCTTTTGGACAGTGTTGCTATAAGACATAAGGAAAATGTCAGATCCAGTTCCATTTTCTCTGCTTTTTATTCCTGCTCTCAGAGCAACTTATAGTCATTTCTTTGCTGTTGTGTTACTTCCACATTTTCAAGTAACATGCTTATCGCATTTATTGAGCACTTACTTACTATGTAACAAGTATATTCTAAGCTCTCTACCTTATGAAGTCATTTAATTCTCAGGCAGTCTTTTCAGAGATGTTCTTGTCCTCAGGAACAGAAAGTTAAATAATTTACCTAATCACAAGTCAAGAGCTTGGATTTAGTTCAGTTCAGGTCCTCACTCGTGTCCAACTCTTTGCGACCCCATGGACTGCAGCATGCTAGGCCTCCCTGTCCATCGCCACTTCCAGAGTTTACTCAAACTCATGTCCCCAAAAATTGAGTAGGTGATGCCATCCAGCCATCTCATCCTCTGTCATCCCCTTCTCTCGCCTTCAGTCTTTCCTAGCATCAGGGCCTTTTCCAGTGAGTCACTTCTTCAAATCAGGTGGCCAAATACTGGAGTTTCAGCTTCATCATCAATCCTTCCAGTGAATATTCAGGACTGATTTCCTTTAGGATGGACTGGTTGGATCTCCTTGCAGTCCAAGGGACATTGAAGAGTCTTCTCCAACACCACAGTTCAAAAGCATCAGTTCTTCAGCACTCAGCTTTCTTTGTAGTCCAACTCTCACATCCATGCATGACTACTGGAAAAACCATAGCTTTGACTAGATGGACTTTTGTTGGCAAAGTAATGTCTCTGCTTATTAATATGCTGTCTAGGTTGGTCATAACTTTCCTCCCAAGGAGTAAGCATCTTTTAATTTCATGGCTGCAATCACCATCTGTGGTGATTTTGGAGCCCCAAAAGTTAAGTGTATAACTGTTTTTATTGTTTTCCCATCTATTTGCCATGAAGTGATGGGACCAGATGCCATGATCCTAGTTTTCTGAATGTTGAGTTTTAAGCCAACTTTTTCACACTCCTCTTTCACTTTCATCAAGGAGCTCTTTAGTTCTTCTTTGCTTTCTGCCATAAGGGTGGTATCATCTGCATATCTGAGGTTATTGATATTTCTCCCAGCGAGCTTGGATTAGATTTTTATTAAAATTTGGGCAGTGGACTCCAAGGCCCAGGCTCTTAAACACTTCACTTTACTGCCTGCTCTGCTTACCCTCCAGTTTCTTTTAATTTTTTTCAGTTGTAAATATCATTGCAACTTCCTACTATTGAAGATTTAATTTTTCCTGCATACCTCCTATTCTCCATTCCAACTCCCATCTACCCCACCACCACCCTGCCTGGGACTTCTACTCCCATCATCCTCCCAGGTAAACTGCATAATTGTTGTTAAACTTATATTCAGTATATATTAAGTATACACAGATAATTTTGTGTTCTGTAGTATTTCCTTTCTATTTGAATATTTTTTGCCTTCTGGGAGTAGGGGTTTTAACTAAAAGCCTGGTATGTTTATGCAGACTCTTTACCCTGACGTATTTACCTATTCCTTGTTGGGTCAAGTAGTTCAACTGCAGTTCACTCTCTATAGTTTTTCTTCTCTGTGAGCTTGTGGCTCTTAATATACTCACTTTGTTAATATATATGCCCTAGTAATATTTGTTTATATAATTTGCTTAAAGGCAGCAAGGATTTGAAGAGTCATGATCTGGGGAGAAGGAAAGCTGAGGAGGATGAGCCAACATTGAAAAGTGTATCTGTGTGTGTGTGTATTACATGTATTTTCCATCTTTTCTAGTTCTTGTAGGGAGTTTGCTCTGCTAGAAACTAGACTGATGTGTCAGAAATAGAAGTTCAAGGTGATAACATCACATCTCTACCCCAGATTCTCCAATAGCTTAATAAATTATTTAGGACAAAAACCAGGTCTTTACAGTTTACTTTCCAGGCCTTGCATGTTCTGAGTGACTATATAAATGAGACTAAAAACAGATGGGTCTGAAGAGACAGATGGAAGAAAGCACAAAGTTGTTTTACCACTCACCAGTATATGAACAAGTATAAGACCTAACATTCTAAAGGAATATACTCATGCTAGTGGGAATCATTTGCATTTAAACTTTCTTCTAATATTTTCATTATTTTTAATTGAGATATAATTACAGATAGTTATAGTTTAAAAATGTTTGCTTCAGTGAGTTTTGGCAAATGATTATACCTGTGTCCCAGCACCTCAATCAAGATAGAAAGTGCTTCCATCACCCTAGAAATTTTCCTCCTCGTTTTTCTAGTTAATCTCTTATCCTCAATGGAGGCAACCACTGTTCTGATTACTATCTCTATAGATCATATTACCTTTTTAGATTCCAAATTGTATCACTACCATGTTGGTCATAGTGCCATAAGTCTTTGCATATTGTTAATATATTTTCATTGTTCATATTTCACCTAGTTTTCATCCCAGATTCTTGGTATTTTAAGGTTAAGTCTGTTTGGTAATCTACTGGTCTAGCTCATAGCCTCTTTGATGAAGAGTATAGAAGCTATGCTGAACACCTGGTCACACATTATGATTAAGTAATACAAGTAACCGGGTATTTTGGAATATACTTAAAGCTCAACATTCAGAAAACGAAGATCATGGCATCTGGTCCCATCACTTCATGGGAAATAGATGGGGAAACAGTGTCAGACTTTATTTTTTTGGTCTCCAAAATCACGGCAGATTGTGACTGCAGCCATGAAATTAAAAGACGCTTACTCCTTGGAAGGAAAGTTATGACCAACCTAGAAAGCATATTCAAAAGCAGAGACATTACTTTGCCAACAAAGGTCCGTCTCATCAAGGCAATGGTTTTTCCAGTGGTCGTGTATGGATGTGAGAGTTGGACTGTGAAGAAAGCTGAGCACCAAACAATTGATGCTTTTGAACTGTGGTGTTGGAGAAGACTCTTGAGAGTCCCTTGGACTGCAAGGAGATCCAACCAGTCCATTCTGAAGGAGATCAGCCCTGGGATTTCTTTGGAAGGAATGATGCTAAAGCTGAAACTCCAGTACTTTGGCCACCTCATGCGAAGAGTTGACTCATTGGAAAAGACTCTGATGCTGGGAGGGATTGGGGGCAGGAGGAGAAGGGGACGACAGAGGATGAGATGGCTGGATGGCATCATTGACTCAATGGACGTGAGTCTGAGTGAACTCCAGGAGTTGGTGATGGACAGGGAGGCCTGGCGTGCTGCGATTCATGGGGTCACAAAGAGTCGGACACGACTGAGCGACTGAACTGATTGAATACTACTAAAATATTTAAAAATTAATTTTAGAATCCCTTTACTTTAGAAGCCTTTATGTTTACATGGTGAGTCACATACATTACCTTAATCATCATTAGCCTTTGGAAATAGGCTGGGGGAGGTGGTATTCCCCATTTATAGGTGAGAAAAAGATTCAACAAAAAATAATTGACATATACAAACTCCCTTTCCCATTAACCAGTGGTTCCAGGGCTACATTTTTATTCTTTTGCCTATTCCACTATTCTGGGCTGCATGTACACAAGGAAAGGGTCAGCTTATATTCCAAAAATCAATTTCCTTGTTTCTTCTCTGAAATTTCATAGGTTGCCCATTCCTTCCATCCTCCAGCATAGTGTTGAGCACTAAAAACATACATCAGATAATTAGTGCTGTAACCATTTTTCCTGCTTTACAGCACAAGGTTCACAGGAACTTTAGAGATAAGATGACTTTAGAGATTTAGCAGTGCATTGACTTTTCACCATAATATTTACACTTGAAGCATATTTAAAGGATCATAGAATGAAAAGTACAGCCAGTCAATAATAATCTGTACTCTATACTTCTGTTAATATAGTAAGTATAAAATTCTTCAGTAGACCAATAAAAATATGCCTATGAAACACTGCAGTACATATCCTAAACCCATTTTTATCCTTAAGCTACTTACTTGTTAAAGCCCAGAGATATTGCTGTGACCATAGCCACCTTGCTTCTCACTCCAGCTAAACAAGAAAACACTAGACTGTCAGATTTGGATGGCTTTACTTCTTTGTACTTCTCTTTGAAGTCCTTTGGGTTCATCTGTAGAGCTTCACCTACATCATCCACTGAAAGAAAATGTTAAGAATTTCATTTAAATTTTAGATACAGTCAATTAGTGGATGTATGTTTTCCTAACAAATCAGGTTAAAACACATCTCTTACATGGTATATTGACAGACCCAGGGATTTTTCCAGACTCATAAATTTCCCATGGCTCTCTAACATCAATTAACATAATTTTTTTAGACTTCAGGAGGTTTTTAAGTTCCTTATAAGTGACACCTTCACAAATAGCAGTACAAAAATTGAGGCAGCTTCTTTTTATTGACTTCAAACCTGGAAAGAATAAAATAAATTAGCTATCTTCAAAATGACACTGTTATTATCTGGAAAGAGTAAGTCAAAGGAGTTTTCCTCATGTTCAAGTCAGCTCACCATATCAATCTTTTGACTTCTTATATAAAGTTTCATTTTCATAGTGGAAAGAACAGGGGTTTTAGAGTCAGATAAATCAAGGTTCAAATCCTGGCCTGCCCATTTAGCTCTGTGACCCTGGGCAGATTACTTAAACTCTCTGGGAGAGTAAAATCAAATAATATTATTTAACTTTTAGAGTTGCTGTGAGGTTTAAATAATCTATACAGTACACAATAATCTCTTTTCACCTTTCCTTCATGATTTATGCACATTGTTCCCTTCTGAAGGGAACACCTTTCTCTCTCGTCTCTACCAGGCACTCTAAGCCTCCTTTACAACCCTGTTAAATGTCACTTACCACTTCCCCTTTGATCAAACACTTCCACTTCTACGTATCCATTTCCGTAAAATACTTATACACAAAGAAGGGTGTACATATACAAAAAGAAGCGTGTACAATGATAATTTTTGAAGAACTTTTAATAATAGCAAAGAAATTGGAAACTAAAATATCCATCAATAAGGGACTAGCTTTAGGGTAATTCATAGTTATGGGATATATGCAGTGGTTAAAAGAGTTTTATGTACTGCCATGAATACCTAAGCTTCTGAATACCTAAGTGAGAAAAAAAATTACAGAAGAGTAAGTGCAGAAGATCACACTATATATTAAATATTCCCCAGTGGCTCAGCTGGTAAAGAACCTGCCTGCCAATGCAGGACATGCAAGAGACACATGATCCCTGGGTTGGGAAGATTCCTGGAGAAGGAAATGGCCACCCACTCCAGTATTCTTGTGTAGAAAATTCCATGGACAGAGGAGACTAGTGAGTTACAGTCCATGGTGTCACAAAAAGTCAGGCATAACTGAGTGTGCACACACACAGATTTGTTGTTTAGTTGCTAAGTCATATCCGAGTCTTGTGACCCCATTGACTGTAGCCCACCAGGCTACTCAGTCCGTGGGATTTCCCAGGCAAGAATACCCAGATTAACATTTCCTACTCTGGGGGATCTTCCAGACCCAGGGATTTAACCCTTATCTCTTGCTTGGCAGGCAGATTTTTTTTACTGCTGAGCCACCTGGGAAGCACATACATTTATATAGGTATACTCCTATCTGGGGAGAGTATATAAAGGAGTGTGCTTTATTTGTTTTAATATAATTTTTGCTTTATTGTTTAATGAATATAATCATGTATTACAAGTATTTTTAAAAAAATGAAACAGGCACCTTTTCTCTAACACCTCCAACTCCATCCTTTCCAATGCAGTCTCACTTGACTGGGTTGTGTATGGTGATGGTTTATTTGTGTCTGTCTTACCCCCAAATGGGCTTCCCTGGTGGCTCAGATGGTAAAGAATTTTCCTGCAATGCTAGAGACCTAGGTTTAATCCCTGGGTTGGGAAGATCCCCTGGACAAGGGAAAGGTACCTACTCCAGTATTCTGGCCTGGAGAATTCCATGGACCCATGGGGTCACAGAGTCAGACATGACTGAGCTACTTTCACCTTCACCCCCAACTGGTGAAGTAAACTGTATCCCAGAAGGATGTCTGTCAGATTAGGAGCTCAATAAATGATTGCAGACTAAAGGTAAAACCAAATAACAGAATTTGTATGAATGACACATCTTCAACTACACAGGCTGTACCGAGTTACAAGGGAATAACTGGGGCGGGGAAGTGTTACACTGGCGCCCCTGTATCTTTATCCACAAAAGTTGTTGCTAAAGGAGAGGCAGCATATTAAACAGAGATAAGGGACAGGAGGTCTGCTCTGAGTTCTAGACCACCTCTTCCACTAACCACCTTCGCTTCTCTGGCTTCTGTTCGGCCAGTTGTGGTACTATTACAGGCCGAACGAGGTATCTGGGTTTGATCAACCCGTGAGTGCTGCTCTCTAGTGGGTCACAAGTAAAACTCGCAAGACGGCTTCTCATTGCCACTCTCCAAGGCAGGAACTGGCCACTCGGCTCATTTCCCTGAGTCGCGAATTGACCTTCATTGCTCAAGTCAAGCACCAAAGCTTTCTAACTGTTCCCACGAGAGCCCCCTGAAGTCATGTTTACCTCTCTGCGTCTGCCGAGAGCAACCCCAGACCCCAGTAGCCCGGAATCTGAAGAAACAAGGACTGTAAGTGGGTGTTACATTCCCAGGGCTCAAGTGTACTGGGTCTGACTTTTAACTGGAAGCCTTAAAGAAGCAAACACGGTCACGAACGCCATCCTTTCCCAGGGGCTCGTGGTTAGGCGTCCTCCCTTTCCTCGGGGACCACTGAACTCACCCCAGAGCACAGCCTCCGCAGACCCGAAGATCGTCCGGCAAGTACTCCAGGGCAGCAGGCGCTGCAGCACCATCGCTGCTAACCACTTCGTTCTCCTGCTCCTTCACTTCCGGCCGCGCGGCGAGCGGTGCCGGGCTCTCGAGCGCCCTCCAACTAGGCGCTGGCCGAACCCGGTAGTGCCACTAGGAGTAATCGCGAACAGAAACGTGCCCTGTTTTAAAATTTAAAATATTAATGGGAAAGAAATTTAGGGTTGGGAAGAAACTGAGGTATGGGCTTTTTTTTTAAATTTTTAATTATTTTTTTTTAAGGAGAGGCAAAGTTTAAAAGTGAAAAGAAAATAGAAGGCAATATTTAAAGGTATAAAGTAAGAAATTCCTCCGGTTTACTTCAAAACAAGGATTCTTATGTATTGGATTAAAGCAAACTTTAATACATGGACACTTTGCTAAGAATCACTCTTAACTCCCATAGCTGACTCCAACTGATGTCAGTATTAAGATAATCTCATCTTTTCCTCACTCATGATGATAGTTGACTATATTTGATGATAACATGAATGTGTTGGATGGTTGGATTGCATCACCGACTTGATGGACGTTGGTTTGAGCAAACTCTGGGAGTTGGTGATGGCCAGGGAAGCCTGGTGTGCTGCAGTCCTTGGGATTGCAAAGAGTAGGACAAGACTGAGTGACTGAACTGAACTAAGTGTGTTAGTTTGCAATTGCTAATGTAACAATTATCAAATTTATTGACTAAACACAATTTTATTATGTACAGTTTTATAGGTCAGAAGTCACTTGGTGAAAATTAAGGTGTCAGCAAGTCTGTGGTCCTTCTGAAGGTCCTTCTGAAGGTCCTTCTGAAGGTCTGAAGGTGTCAGCAAATCTGAAGGTCCTTCTGAAGGGGAGCATTTCTGTACTTAACTTTTACATCTACTGAAGGTTGCCTGAATTCCTTGGCTATTTTTCCCTTTCTCCATCTTCAAAGCCAGCAGTTTGTCATCTCCACATCTCTCTCTGACTCTGATCTCTGCTTTTGTTGTCACGTCCACTTCTCCTAACCTTTTTGCCTCTCTTTCACAAGGAACTTTGATTACAGTGAGACCATTGGGATAATCTTAATCATATGTGCAAAATCTTTTTGCCGTGTAAGCTAATATAATAATAGGTTCTTGGAATTAGAACACATTGTATGTAGTTGTGGGGAGAGCATATTAAGCCTGTTAGATAAAGTTTATTACCTTGTTTTAAATTTGTTTTCAACTTGGTTTATTACCTTATTTTTATTCTCAATTTTGTTTCCCAAGGATAATGAAAGCCATATTAACTGCAAATTGATTCACAGTGAAAATTTTAAAAATAAGCTTCCAACTGGCATTATTAAAGTATGAATCCAATGAATAATTTCATGAAGGGTGTAGTTTTAAATTATTCAGTTTTAATATTTTAATAATAAAACCACTTCAGATTTCTATACCAATGACATCAGTTACAATTATGTTTTTTCCAAGTCATTTGGAGTTTAACCGTAGTCTCTGTGAAATCTACTTTGTGGCCTAACTTTGAACTAAGATATCATTAAATACTGTAGATTCAAGTACTCTCTGTAGGATCCCCATCATAAACCACAAGTAGAAAGGACACAAATATGAAAACGATGTACTTCAATGAGTCACATTTAATCTAATTTATACTTTTGCAAGAGCATTTATTACTAAACAATTCTTTTTCAAGTGTTCATGGCTACTTATTTGAGAAATATTTTTCTGTGTTTTTTTAATTTTTTTCCTGAAGAGATGAATTTGTCCTTCTGTAACCAGCAGAATGCCAAACTTAGTTTATTTAAGAGGCTTAGAGCAAAAAGATCTTGTCAAACAGAAGTACTGATCATTGCTCCTTGAATAAATGTCCCAAGTTCTTCGTTCAGAGTTAGTTTGAGGGAAGGAAATAAGGCTTAAAGTGGGATGCAAGGGAGAGAAATCACGTAACTTTTCTGGGAGAGGTCTACTAGTGCTGAGTTGATATCAATCATTCATTCTCAAACAACTCATTCTATTTTTTGCCACAATGCAGGTGAAAGACAATTGGAAAGGAGGGGATTCTTAAGAGACTTAGCACTTTTTCCATTTCTTTCTAAATCCACATCAAGCCCCCACATTTTAGATAATTCAATGAAAAATTAGGAAATTTATTGCCTTTCATGCAACATTTTTTTCAAGAGTTTCTGTCAAAACTTCTTTTGATGCAGCATTTTCACTGCCAATCACTTATTGAAAATACCTGCACAAGTACTCACAGATAAATGTACACCAAGAGGGGGCTGATTGGGAAAAAAAGATGCATCCAGTGGAATTTTAAACAACCAGTGAAAAGAATAAGGTTAGTATGGTGATAAGTTCAAAATATATAATCAAGTGAAAAAGAAAAATCAAGTTGTAGAATAGAAGGTAGACCGTAATCTAACCTGACCATGATCTCTTTTAACAAATGGTAATCATATAAAAATGTAGTACAAATGCATATCATGTGCAAAGACAATTCCTGAAACTATACACAAGAAACAGCAAATAGAGGAGAGGAAATGTTACCTCTGAGGAAGAGAATGGGAATGTGGAAAGGCAGAAAAGATGAGGAACGTTATACCAAACTCTCATGTATTACTTTTATAATAAAGGATGTACCTCTTAAAACACATGATAAAAGCTTAATATATGTATAGCCTATAGCTTAGCAAAGTACTCCATACATTTCCAGACAACAGTGATGGTAATATTAAGATATTTAACATTATTTGAAATGTATATACAGCTGACCTTAAGCACACTTATATTTCTGTTTGATGTTTTGTCATAATGTCTTTTTTTTTTTCCATAATGTCTTGACAATAGCAATAAAAGTATACTTACTAGGTATTATTGAAAAATAATTTCCCTCCTTTGAAGCATCCATCGAATAATAAATTTCACTTTAACTGAAAAGATAAATAATTTGAAGAACATCAGAAACAAAATCTGTTAGACAATTTCCCTTAACTCATGTAAATTTTGAAATGGAAATTGCAGTCTCTGGAGATTTGGGTACATCTGCTGGAAATCAAAATAACTTTGGAAATTCATCATTTTCAAGAAAAATTTAAGTATTGTATCATGATTTGCATAATTCATAAGTTTCTTTTTATGAGAGAGAACTTAAAATTTCATATTCTGATTCAGTCCCCTCCTTTTTTCCTGGTAAATTGGATTCCAGTACATGATATATTTAAAAAACTCCTTTGATTATAGTGTCCTTTATTTATTTATTTTTAATTTTGGCTGTGCTGAGTCTTTGTTGCTGTGGCTTTTCTCTTGCAGTGAGCCAGGGCTACTCTTTAGTTGGGGTTAGTGGGTTTCTCATTGAGGTGTCTTCTCTTGCTGCCAAGCAGGGGCTCTAGGGCACATGGGGTTCTGGTTCAAGCTGCTCCTGGTTAAAAAGCACAGGTTCAATAGTTGTGGTTAGTTGTGGTTAGTTCAAGGTGCTTAGTTGCTCTGTGGCACGTTGGAGCTTCTCTGATCAGGGATAGAACCAATATCTCTTTTATTGGCAGGCAGATTCTTTACCACTGAGCTATCAGGGAAGCCCCTATAATGCAATTTAGTATTCAAATTATTTAGATTTGCTCATTTTCATGTCCTTTTTTCCTCCATGTTCTGTTTCCAATCCAATGTTAAATCATTTATGAAGCAGACATTTTTTACTTTAAAATTACAACACAACCTGGGCTTATTTGTGGAGTATTTTCTTTTTCCCTAGGGGAATACATGATTCCCTACCCTAATACATGATTATGTACCCCAATACTTAGCACAATGACTCACATATTTGTATTCAGTTGTATTTGTTGAATGAATGGTTTCCATACACAGAATGCCAAAGTCTAATAACTTCCTTTGCCAAGTTCTCTATGTGTAAATAATTGTAAATAATTTAAACTATTTCTTAAGAAATGAACCAAAGTTTTTAAAAGAGAAAATCAGTTTTGGGGGGGTTTATTTGTAGTAACTTTTGACTCGTAATCCAAAACTCTCTCCATAAGCCCACATCTGTCCCTTGTCTTAAGAACTGCTAAAGATTACGAATCTAAAGACATTACGAAATGTCTCGTAGCATTTATCCATAACTAGGGTGGATGTTTGCTATATCATTCAAACAAAATATTTTTCAACCAACTACTTTTACTAAACATATGCAAAGTGCAAACACTTTGAATAATCGAGCTTCAAAGAGGTTTAGGTATAGGTCAGGAAATTTTCAAATAAAGAAGAACGGCAGGTAAAGCAACAATAATGAAAAAAGGCAAGAAAACGTATGATGTCAGATGTGACTTAACAGCACGGAAGTCGGAGGCAGTCTGGGCAGGGTGTCCAGCCACAAGTGGGACTTAAACCCCACTCCGAGAACTCGGGAGGTGGGCAAACTCCAAGCTCTATCGGGATCCAATGAGGAGTCTATTTAGGTTACCCTAAGATTAGCTGGGGTCTACCTACTCCTGTGTAAGTACGGGAAGCAGTTGCGACTGCAGCCAGCAGAGCCGGGTGTCCACGCCCAACTCCGGGTAAGCCGCCACGCGAGGGGCGGTCCCAACTTGTCCGGACATTGGGGCGGGCACACGAGGCCCTGCCCCTGCCGACGGGAGGGGCAGCTGCGCAGGCGCAGTCTGATGGGGTTGTGGACGCGGCTGCTCGGCCTGTCAGGGTGAGTTGCGGGTCCGGTGCTGGATTGCCTCATTTTGTCCAACTTCGTTTATGTAACCCTGGCCCTTTGTGGCTTGAAGGGCTTGGGAGAGAACCCTCTCCCCGCCTTTCTCGGTCCTTGGGGGCTCCAGGCGGTCACCGAGGGCCACGAAAGAGTGGCGGAACCGGCAGGGTGTCGGGGCGGCAGCGGGAGGAGCCGGGGAGGCGGGACGGGGCCGCCTCACCTTGACCTAGCGGGGCGGCGACCCAGCAACCTTCCGGCCGCCCTTCCGCGTTCAGCCTCGCGGCGCATTTTCTTTTCGGGAATTTGGGATGTTTTTGTTAGAGACCAGAGAAAGCGTGTCTTACCAAGGTCTTCTGGAAGCATCGTGTAGTATTAGGAACCCTGGAGATGGACTGCCTGGGTCCAGATCACCATCCACCACTTACTGGCTCTTGGCCTGTGCAAATCACCTAACGCCTGGCTGTCTTTCTTCAAGTGTAAAATGGGGGAAATAATAGCAACCTACCTCATAAAGTGATTGGTGGTTGGGAGAATGAAGTGGGTTAATATCATTGAAGTCCTTAGAACCGAGTGTGATGCACGAAAAAGTGAGTGCTGGTCATCTTTTTGAGCCTGGTACCCTTTTAAACCTCTGAAAGAATTTTTGTCCCTTTCTTCTCTCCCCTCGCACCCTTGCAGAAAATAATGGCCCAAGCGTAGGAAAATAATTTTTTTTTTCTTTCTTGAGAATATGGGCTTCTACATGCATGGCCTTAAAAAAAAAAAAAAAAACACAACTTATAAACAGTTTAGTTGCACATCCTACATTATGGACAGATATTAGGGTAATGCAGAAGTTGGAAGTTGGAAAGTTTTATTAGGAAACCACCTGAGAAAAATGGCCATAATTTATTTGTGCTGAAAAGACTTAACATAGCAGGCCTGAGACTGCTGTCCTTAAAAAGGTCTGCTTGCAAGGTTAGCCCTTGCTTGGCTTGCCTGGGAACAATATGGTTTATTCTGTAAGACATGGTTTATCCAGAAGTTACTAGCCCCATAAAAATCCTGCACCCGTGAGTGTGTAATGGGCTTCTGTGAGCAGAAACGTTGCACAGACATTACTTATTGGGGGAAGGATGTAGGGTATTTGACCAGTCTTGGGAGGGAGAGAATGGTAAGGAAGCCTGCATTTGGATTGCTCTAGACTTCACCTGTGTGTTTTTCATTATGCTAGTCTGTGTGTTCACACTACATTGCTGCAATAAACGTTAGCCGTGAGTACACCTCTATGCTAGGTCTTGTGAGTCCTTGCAGTAAACCTCCACATGTGAGAGTGATCTCGAACTCCCCAGACACATTATTGATGATATGCAATGTGTGAAGCTCTAATAATTGGAATTTTTTGTAATAATTGGACTTTAATTTTGTCTCTTTTTACGTGAACGGGGAATTGAAAAAGAAAGCTATACAGATGAGTGACTGCTTAATAGTAGGTTACTGTCCAAAATGACTCTATGTTTAGACATATTGCATGTGTCAGAAAAATCACTGGAAATTGACTACATTGCCACATTTGAGTCAGTGTTTTTGAGAAAAGGCATAAGTCTTTTATAGATTCTAAGTATCTGGTTCTTTTGGTTCCTCTGCCAGGATTAGCTATGTATTAATGCTCGTCTTTATCAAGAGTTTACCAGTGTGTGCACATGTTAGTTGCTCAGTCATGTCTGACTCTGCAATCCCAAGGACAGTAGTCTGCCAGACTCCTCTGTCCGTGGGATTCTCCAGGCAGAAATACTGGAGTGGGTTGCCATTTCCTTCTCCAGGAGATCTTCCCCACTCAGGGATTGAACCTGGGTCTCTTAAATTGCAGGCAGATTCTTTACCATCTGAGCCACCATTGGAAGTTTCAAGTTTAGCTGTGTGGGGGGTGTAAAAATATGACCAGTTTCTTATGGACCATATTTCTTGGATGCTCTTAGTCATGCCCATCTCTTTTTCAGGACATCAAGTTACAATAGTTGTAACAATAGTTACAATGGTAAGTGTGTAAGTTTAAGGGTGGAAATATCTGATTTGCAATCTCTTTTGTGTCCTTTCTGTCAGTAAAGTAGAAGACCAGATGATATTTGAAAGAGTAGGGAGAGGAGTTGGAGATTGGGAGAGTGAAAACAATTTCAGATTGCTGTGTAATAAGTTGACCAGAAGTTGTAGTAGATAATGGGATGTCTTGATCTGTTTGCAGTTGTGGTTGTTAATTTAGTAGACCCAGTCGCCTTTCGTACAAGACTTTTTCTCCAGCCTCTTTGGATACTGTCATGGAGAACGTGGTTAATTGGCTCATCTAGGATTGAGATTGTTAGTGGGGTGACATACTAGCCATTAGGCTGTGTACACGTATTCTGTTCTTGCTAGGTACATGATAAGGTTGTACTCTTTGTACACCTGCCCTTACCCTCACCCCTCCCTTTCCCCACGATGTCTATTTGAAATTAAATGTGGCTATATGACTTGCCCGTAAAACATAAGCAGACTTGCACCATTTGCAAGTAAAGCTTGAAGAACCAGCGCTAGATTTTCTGCTTCTCTTCCTCCCTTCCCTGCTAAGGGCTTGTTGAGATGTAGCCTCTTCTCAACCTGGGCATTAAAAGAGAATAGGAGTGGCTGATCAAGCAAGCTGGCAGAATTTGAAGTTGTGGTCAGAGAATGGAATACTTGAATTAGTGATTTTGTGAGGTTGAAATGTAGCCATAAGTTAATGAAGTAGTCTGGAGGGTGAAGGCAGAAAGAAATGAAGTGGTCAGAAACTTGGAGGCCTTCTTCATCTCTGTAACCTTGAAGGCATTAATTTATTGCAGTGTTGTTCAATAGTGATGACCCTTGGGCCTAAGGAAATGGCTTTTAAAATGGTAAACTCAAAAGCTTCCTTATGTGGAACTTGGTACAACTAAATCAGGATTCAGAATTTATTATTGAATTGAGTGATTGTTCTACCTTGATCAACCAAAGCATATACACAACCACAAAAATTACAGTATAGCTTAGCCAGGTAGCACCATGATATTAGGTAGGATTTAGGATATGTGTGTGCTTAGTTGCTCAGTTTTGTCCAACTCTGCGATCCCCGTGGACTGTAGCCCTCCAGACTCCCTCTGTCCTTGGGGATTCTCCAGGCAAGAATACTGGAGTGGGTTGCTGTGCCCTCCTGCAGGGGATCTTCCCAATCCAGGGATTGAACCCAGGTCTCTAGCATTGCAGGTGGATTCCCATCAGGGAAGCCCATGAATACTGGAGTGGGTAGCCTCTTCCTTCTCCAGGGGAACTTCCTGACCCAAGAATCAAACTGGGGTCTCTTGCATTGCAGACAGATTCTTTACCAGCTGAGCTACCAGGGATATAGTGGTTTTTAAAAAATGCATTAACTTCTATCTAAAACCTTTAGAATTAACTTTGAATTTTTATGAAATATAAGAGATTTCTTAAAAATATATTTAGAGGTAAATAACAGCATGAACAAAAAATTAAATTCTGTGTGAGACATTATACAACTTTGCTGTTGAAAGTGTGGTCTGTGGACCCAGCAGTGGCTTCCTGCTGGGAACTTTTTAGACAGGCAGACTCTCAGGTCCTGTGCTAGACTTGAATCAAAATCCACACTTTGAGAGGCTCTCCAATGTGACTCATATGCACTGTCCTGATCTCTTAAAAAAGCCAGGGTCTTAGGGAGGTGAAACACTATTCTCCCATTTCTTGCAGGAAGAACAGCTGTCGATTTAAGATACTGCTGTAACCAATTGAATCATTATTCAAAAAAGCAGATGTTTTGGGTTAGCTGAAGAAATTAGAATATGATAAGATATGATATTAGGGAATTACTCTTAATTTTCTTAGAAATAATGATGTGACTGTATAGGAGAATCTCCTTAAGGAATATATGTTGTCTGCAACTTCTAAATAGTTCAGCAAAAAAGGATGTACTCACATACATGTGTAGATATGTCTATATACACATTGATATTTAGATAAAACAGATATGGCAGAATGTTCCAGATGTGGACTCTAGATAGTCTATGGTGTTCGTTATACTGCTGTTTCAACTTGTGTGATAGTTTTAAATTTTTCATAA
Source organism: Bos indicus (assembly GCF_029378745.1). Taxonomy (NCBI): domain Eukaryota; kingdom Metazoa; phylum Chordata; class Mammalia; order Artiodactyla; family Bovidae; genus Bos; species Bos indicus. The sequence continues at coordinate 50,526,202 of NC_091768.1, forward strand.
CTAAAAAATGGGGAAAAAACACACAAAAAAGGCAAGAGCTTAAAAAGTTGGAAATGTATTTCTCTCTCTGTAGTCCACTGGGTCGTACAGTGCAGGAAGGGTGTCTGTACTGTGCTTGGCACTTGGCATCCATCCCTGGCTTGTTGAGGCTTTTCCAGCTCCCACTGTTTCCTAGCTGGTGAAAAAAGAGAAAGGGCGAGGCGAGCACAGGAATCAGAGGTGGCATAAAGTTTATTTTTTTTAATTCACCTGGACATCATACATGTAGGGAACTGTTGGTTAAAGTCAGATGTAATGTGGCCTTTGTGTGTTGGTATAATAAAAATTTCTTTAGTTTCAGCTGATGTTTCCCTCTTTCTCCTCTGTTAATTTACGAGGCTCGTTAAACTTGAAGTCATTTTAATATGCATTAAGTCAAATACATACAATTTTTAATTTTGAGGATTAATGTGTATTTCCCCCCAACCCCCAATCTTTTCAGTAAATAACAGATGCGGGTGAAAGAGCCATCCAAAGCTTCACCTGAGAAAGCTAAGAGAAGTAAAAGGCCTCCTATACCTCACGATGAAGACTCGTCAGATGACGTTGCTGGTAAGTTATGATGTCTCGCATCCTGAACAGTGTTGCAGAGGACGAATCATATGTGCTTTTAATGAATAAATCCTTTGCTCTTTATTTTAGCCATTTTCTGCATTACTTCAAAATCAGCTTGTCGATTTCCAAAATACCCTGTTGGCATTTTTGCTGAGATTTTGTTTATTTTATAAAGTAACTTAGAACTGGCATCTTCTCTTGTTGTTTCTCATGACTATTAGAACCGAGCCCTCAAGCCAGTGAGGTTGGTTGATGACCTTGAGGGGCTTCCTGGTTTGTCTTTCTCTTTAGCCTCATGCCTTGGGTTTTAGCCTCTGAGGATTTTCCTTACTGACTTTACCAGTTCAGTTCTCCATTTAAAAAAGATGTTTTTAATCTGTTATTTCCATTTTGAGTGTTTTTAACTTGGACAGTGTTTCAGGACAGATTGTTGAATTGAGGGAAGTCTGAACTATGTCTTTAAATATTTGTTCTGTTAATACGGTGTTCTTCAGGGGTTTGATTATTCTTATAACTCTTTTGCCTATCTACCCTAGTTACCGTATTTTCTTAAAGCCTCTAAAACTCCTGTTTTCCTTTTCTTTTTGTCTGCTGTTCATTTTTATTTTTTTTTTAGTGTGTTCAGCAGTGTCTCTTTCATCTTCTTTTTGGTTTTACCTTCATTTTATTTATTTTTCCTGAACTCTCTGGTCCCTTCCCTTTGTGTTGCCACTTGAGCCTCAAGTGTTCACTTTTTTGTGTGTGTTTTCCTCTCATGGCAGTGATAGTGCTGCCATTTTTGCTTTTCCTTCCTTCCTTTTTCTTACTATCTTAGCACACAAGCTTTGATTTTCTTTGATTACCTATTCTTTCATGTAGAGTTGCCTTTCTTGGGCCAGTTTGGTTTAGAATATTTGTGTAAGAAGGAGGGCCAGAGCACTGTTGAGACCTAACTGTTGAGTTTGAGCCCAGTTAGCCTTTACTTCTTTCCAACTACCAGGATTATTCAGTCCTGGGCTTTTTCAGAACCCAAATTCTCTCGCTTCTTTCCAACTGCCGTAGGAATAAGGCTGTTCTCTGCCGTTATGGCTTGCTTTTTTATTTTCACTTAGTGAATGAGAAATCCCCTTCTTTCATTTCTTCTGAAAACAAAATTGGATAAAGGGGAGCTCCTGCCACTGTTGTTGCAGCACAGAGATGTAGGTTTTGTTCTGTAAGCGCAAAGCACGCGTGGTTCTCTGAATCCACTGCTGTGGTGGTCTCTGCACTTCCTTCTGTGCGCACTCCTGTTTGATCTCCACTGCTTTGAGGTGGAAGTCTTCCCATTTAATTTGTGACTTTGGGCTTCAGCTATGTCCTGGTTGCTCTGAGAATGAACTTTGCATTTCTGCTTTCTGTTCTTTTTGCCCTTGGATAGTTTTGGGGAGGAGAAAGGGGAAGTGTTGATTTTATGTCACCATTCGCACGCTGGAAGCCCTCCTTGTAAAATTTTTATTAATATTTTTAAAATGTGAAGATTTTGATTATTGCTTTTGATTTATGAATGTGAAACAACTATTTGCTTTTAATACATTTTTATATTTTTATTCAGGAATCTCTAGAGGACCTGTTTGTCAAATGAAAATTTGACAATTATATGATTAAACAAATTGCAGGAAACTGAGGAAATTTACTTATTAATGTAGAAGGATATTTTTCACATTTCCCCTCCTCACAGAAGGTAGTAAATACTGTTTAAACACTTATAGGAAAACCTCAGACTTTTAAATTTGTTTATACTTATAAAAAGTATATACAGTTGAGATATTTAAAAGCTAGTAAGTTTAATTGAAGAACCTGGAACCTTTTTATCTTGCATTCACTTATCTCTGAATTCATTAACAATTTCAGTTTTGTATGTCTGAATTGTAGAGTCAGAGACGGTTAAGTTGTACCTTGGCTACATTTTATGCTAGAGATGATTCAAAAGGAGTGTGGAATGATTTTTCCCTTAGAATTTTAAAATATAAAAACTCAAAAAGTGATGACTTTTGGTAAACCATTTCTAGTTCTTGTGTGGTCATTTTTATCAGTCTTTGTCTAAACAGAGAGAGATGCATTTTTTCAATGGCATGCATCTTTGCTGTTCAACCAAAGGACTTCAGAATTACTTCTTTTATGCCAATTCTTACAACTTGCTCTTGGTGTAAAATTAGAAGTTTTAATCTTTTATCAGATTTACATTTTACTTTTGTTGAAATTATGTATTTTAATTTGTCACATTCTTTGTCTTCAGAATGAAATGGAAGTAATATTTAGTCTCATTAACCAGTAGATAAAAAGGAATGCTTTATGTTCAGAAAGGAAAGTAGAGAAAATTGAAATGTACGTACTCCTGTTTCCCTCTTCAAGGTATTCAGTCTCTGCCTTTGTTGTTTGATTTTGGCAGATAGCTGTAGGTTTGGTATTTTGGACATTTGAGGTGGAGAAATTGAAGAGTTCGGTTATTTAGGAAAAATGGAAGTGTACTGAGCCCTTGGGAGACAAATATGGTTATTTGAAGAATTAAGAACATATTTGCTCATTTTGGCCTTTTGTCTCCACACAGTGCACATAGTTGGGATCTGTTATAAAGGACAATTAATGGCCATGCAAAATATATTCATTATTCGGGAATATTCATTGAGAAGAATTCTTGTTCCTGCAAACTATGCCGTTGTTTGTTCCTCTCTTTTCTTTCTTTCAGCAGTGGTGAAAATAGTATCACAGCAGGGCTAGCCCATGGGAAAAATTTTTACTTGTGTATCTTAGTGGAAAGAAAATATGTTCAAAATGCTTGAGGCATAGTAGCTGCTCAATAAATAATCTTCTTAATTTATTTATTAAACTTTAATTTTTGAACTAATTTTAGATTCACAGGAAGGTACGAAACATATGCAAGGAGGCCCCATTCACTCTTCATCCAATCTCTTCTGATTTAATATCTTGTATTTCTATCGCACAGCATCAAAACCGGGAAACTGAAATGGGTACAGTGCTTAGAGCTAATTCAGGTTTCACCAGTTGTACATACATGTGTATGTATGTGTGTGTATAGCTTAATAACACGTATAGCTTTCTATAACCAGCAGTGTCAAGATACTTGACTACACTCTGGCCACTCCGAGTTCTGCTTATGTATAGCCACACCACTGCTCTCCATCGAAAGTCCCTGGCAACTGCTAATGTGTTCTCCAACTCTATAATTATGTTATTTCACAGATGTTTTATAAATGGAATCATTTGTATTCTTTTAAGTTATTTTGTCTTTTGAATCTTTGTGCTTTTTAGTTAATAGTATTTTAATATTGTTGACTTTTGCTTGCTGATGTTCAAATTTTGTTTTGCCTCTTTCAGTAGGTTTCACTTGCCAACATATAAGTCATGCTGTCAGTGTGCACCATGTAAAAAAAGCAATAGCTGAGAACCTGTGGTCAGTTTGCTTGGAATGTGTAAAAGAAAGAAGATTCTGTGATGGACAGCCAGTACTTCTTCCTGATATCTGGTTGTGCCTCAAGTGTGGTTTTCAGGTGAGAAAAGTCTCTTTTCTGTGACAGTTTGTCTTAAATATTTTCCTTAATTGCTCGCTGTGAGTTGGACTGTTGGTAGTGCTTAGAATTTAAGATAAATTTATTCTGTGTTTAGATAGAACTCTCCAAGGCCAAGCTTAGAAATGTTTAAGGTAAAGTAAAATGTACATTGTGTTCAGAAAGTTATAGTGCATGGTTTATAAGTATTTTGAAAGGGAATCCAACCTACTTGCAGTAGTTCTCATATGTGGACCCTCCTTTACCTATTTGTATTTACTTAGGAAATGGATCCAAGCCTTTTTAAGAAATCTTTTGGGATTCATTTTCTTTTCTACGTGAAGTGGTTTTTCTTTTTTTTTTTGCAGAGTATCTTCTCTTAAGAGCTTAGACGCAACTGATATTATTAACAAGGAAATTTTTAAAGAAAATTAAAAGTATATATGTATATTTTTCAATAAGAGTTATCTTTATTATCTCATATAGAAAGCCAGAAGTAGGGTCACTCTTGAGTCAGTTACTTCAGTGGAAAAAACATTAAAAACTGAGATGTCTTCCATTTTTCTGCTGTGCTATCCTATTCCACGGTTTCAGGATGGTCGAAGATGTTTCATGCATTATGTATCATACAGCAATCCCCAAAGGTCAGAAGGAGGGCAAAAAGTACATCCCTTCCCATATGTAAAACTTTTTCAGAAACATACATTAGACTGCCCCTCATGGCACATTGACAGAAATTGAATCTCATTTCTTTACTTACCTGGTGATGGGAGTTACTGTGATTGGTCTGAGTCTCAGTAGTTTTCAGTGGAGTTGGGTGAAGTGTGTAGAGTATTAGAAGTGTGTGTACAGGGGACGGGCACTGCTGCCCTGTGAAGATGCTCAGTGTTCCACTGTGCATCAGAGAAATGGTATGGAAATTAACTTGGCTCATGCCTGTTTTTACTGTATGACAAGAAGTAAATTAAATTAGCCTCTCTGCAAGAAGTTGAGTTTAATGAGAATCTAAATTGCTTTCTGAAACTTTTTTAAAAAGTTTAAAACAAAACCCCCCCTGCCAAATTTCAGCCATTTGTTTTTTTTTTAATCTTTTAATTCCTGTGGGGTTCATTAGTTGTGTATCAGTTAACATTCTTATTTACAAAGACCAATTTACATTCAGTTCAGTTCAGTTCAGTCGCTCGGTTGTGTCCGACTCTTTGTGACCCCATGAATCGCAGCACGCCAGGCCTCCCTGTCCATCACCAACTCCTGGAGTTCGCCCAGACTCACGTCCATTGAGTCAGTGATGCCATCCAGCCATCTCATCCTCTGTCGTCCCCTTCTCCTCCTGCCCCCAATCCCTCCCAGCATCAGAGTCTTTTCCAATGAGTCAACTCTTCGCATGAGGTGGCCAAAGTACTGGAGTTTCAGCCTCAGCATCATTCCTTCCAAAGAAATCCCAGGGGTGATCTCCTTCAGAATGGACTGGTTGGATCTCCTTGCAGTCCAGGGGACTCTCAAGAGTCTAACACCACAGTTCAAAAGCATCAATTCTTCGGCACTCAGCCTTCTTCACAGTCCAACTCATATCCATACATGACCACAGGAAAAACCATAGCCTTGACTAGGTGAACCTTTGTTGGCAAAGTAATGTCTCTGCTTTTGAATATGCTATCTAGGTTGGTCATAACTTTCCTTCCAAGGAATAAGCGTCTTTTAATTTCATGGCTGCAGTCACCATCTGCAGTGATTTTGGAGCCCAAAAAAATAAAGTCTGACACTGTTTCCACTGTTTCCCCATCTATTTCCCATGAAGTGATGGGACAGGATGCCATGATCTTCGTTTTCTGAACGTTGAGCTTTAAGCCAACTTTTTCACTCTCCACTTTCACTTTCATATCTGACATATCAAGAGTGTGCTGCGTGCTGCTGCATGCTCAGTCCTGTCCAACTGTTCGTGACCCCACGGACTGTAGCCTGCCACGCTCTTTTGTCTGTGGGAGTTCCCAGGTGAGAATACTGGAGTGGGTTGCCATTTAAGGATAATTTAGGTTTTGATTAATTTGAAATGAACTTATATGGAAGTCATACAAAGAGTGTTCTATTTATCTTTAGGGATGTGGTAAAAACTCAGAAGGCCAGCATTCATTGAAGCATTTCAAGAGTTGGAGAGCAGAGCTTCACTGTATTATAATTAATCTGAGCACATGGATCATATGGTAAGTTAGATTTGGTTAGTACTTGTGTCTACTATAAAAAGTATCTGAGTTTTATAAGGTAATATATCTAAAGCTATTATATCAGCTTGTGCTTTTAAGCCTGAACACAATCTGTAAAATAAGAAAATTAACATCCATGAATATAAAATTTAAGTAAGAAAGAAATTTAGTCATACCTCTAGTTTTCTTTAACATTTTCTCTGTACATTAAAGAAAAATTCTTGCTAGTTGATTTTGCTAAATTAGAATTCCAGAGGAGGAAAGTATCAGTTCTTCAATAGTCAACTGGTTTGGTAATTCTCTACAGGGGATAGCCTAAGCATATATGGTTTGTGAAAACTTAAGGATCTCTCAGTTTCAGTACTGTTGTCATTTGGGTTGATAATTCTTCATTGTGAAGGGGCCTGTCTCATGAGAGGACAGAGTTAGCCCTGGCCTCTAACCACTGGGTGCCAAGAGCAGCTCTGCCAGTTGTGATAATCAAAACTGTCTCACAGCTTTGCCAAATGTCCCCAGGGGTGTGGGTGGGGCAGAATTGCTCCTGTTCGAGAGTCACTTGACATACCCACATCAGCTTCTCCCTTGTCTCTTTCATGTCCAGTTCGTTCCTGCCTGTACCTGAAAGTATATAAATCTGTTCATTTCTCTCTCGAGCCATTGCATCTACCCTGATCTCCGGCTATTCCTGATGCCATCCAATCTGCCATTACACAGAGTGATGTTTTTAAAATGTAAATCAGATCATGGCAACCCTTGCTTAAAAACTTCTCATGGCACTCCATTACACTTAGGATAAGTGACCCAAACTCTTAAATTTGAATACTAGGCTCTGTATGAACTGTCCCCAGTTTTGTCTGTAGATGTATCTCATTGCTTTTGCCTCACCCTATGTATTTCCCTTACCCCTTAATTTAAAGACAAAAGTGGATAAATACTAACTATTTCTTGATGTGCAAAACTACTGAACATGTTTTCATAATATTTGCTTAAATTTATTTCTTTTTAGGTGTTATGAGTGTGATGAAAAATTATCAACACATTGTAATAAGAAGGTTTTGGCTCAGATAGTTGATTTTCTCCAGAAACATGTTTCTAAAACACAAACAAGTAAGTTCACAGCAGTTGCTAAAGAAATTTGTATTAAGGTATAATATTTTATAATTCTTATAAAGAAATGATACATTTATAAAGAGTACTTTGAGTTTTAGTGTGACCTCTCAGTATGAGTGCTGTGAATTCTTAGGTAGCGATTTTGTGATGTTATCTTACATAACTAATAATGAGAAGATGGAAAGGATAAGTTACTGGATTGTGGGCTTTGGAGTCAGATGGTGCTGAATTTGAATTTCGGTTCCACCTAAATAATTTAATTATCTATGTGACTTTAACTTCTTATTTATATGATACTTCTATCAAGTGGGATTGTTGTAACGCTTAGACGTGTTCTCTAAAGATTAGGAAGTAATGTGTATAAAAATACTTACATAAACCTTGACACATATTTATGAAATGACGTCTGTTATTTGTTATCATTGTAATGCCATCCTGACATTCACTACCTGGAGTTAGGCTAACCTGCCAGATTAAGGGCTCAGTTCCCAAAAGATTGCCCTCACATCAGACACCATTCTCAGGCTAGGAGTTCTCAGGCCCCCTGCATTTCTGACCAACTGGCTATCAGGGTGCCCACTATCTTCTTAGTTCAATAATTTATTGGAATGACCCAGAACATAGGAAAGTGCTATACTTAAAATTATAGTTTCAATATAGCAGCAACAACAAAAAAAAACACAAATCAGGACCCGCCAAAAGAAAAGATATAGGCTGAGATGTGGGAAGGTACCAGACATGAAGCTTTGTATCTTCTTCCTGTGGGATCAGGATGCATCACCTTCCCAGTGCAGTGATGTGTCAGTACACCCAGGGTATTGTTAACCAGGGAAGCTCACTGGAGCTTTGGTGTCTGGAGTTTTTAGTAGGGTTTCATTGTATAGGCGTGGTTGATTGAATCACTGGCCACAGGATTTAACTGAGCCTCCAGTATCCCAACCCTCTAATCACACGTTTGCTCTTTCTGGTATGGCTGGCCCCCATCCCGAGTCATCTCATTAGTGTACACCCTCTAAAGTCCCACATGAATAAAAAAGATACTTTGCTAACATAAACTATCAAGAGTGATGTGAGGGGCCCACCATAAGTAGAATAGATTCTCCAGTCACTCTGGTAATCCAAGGATTTAGAGAGGTCTTCTCAGGAACTTGGAACAAAGAGCAGCCAAATTCTTTATTATGGAAGTGATGTATATGTTGTATTTTCTTATCTAACATACAAGTAATATGTAATACATGTTAATATATATTAAGAATACATAGAGAAGCAGTTTATTCAATCAAAAATGTTAAGTGCCTACCACTTAATACTTTATTTGATATGAAGTGGTAAAACAAAAGCAGGTTTAACTTGTCCTCATGGAGTTTAGAGCATAGGGAGAGAGACAAACGTAACACACATGTAACTTCTGATAAGTGCTACAAAGGAAAGGAACAGATTGCCATGATAGGTGGTCTCATGGTCATAGTGATCAAGAAAGGCTTACGTGGCTGGAGTGTGGTTTGCTGGCAGAGAGCAGAATGTGATGAAGTTAAGATACGGTTATCAGGTTATGAAGAATACCATAGGGAATTCCATGGTAAAGAATTTTTATTTTATTGGAAAAGTCATGGAAACTGTTGAAGTGCTTTAAGTAGAAATGTAGTAGTCATTCCATCTTTTTTAAAAATAAAGATTACTCTGCCAAATGGAGAATGGACTGTTGTGCGTGAAGAGTGGAGGTGGGGAGATCCTTAAGGAGGTTATTGGGGTAGAGCAGGTAAGAGATGAGGAGGGGTTCTGGTGGAGAGTGGTGGACTAGGTGTAATGAGTGAGGGAGAGTAGGAGGCATCAAGTACGGATCTCAGGATTTTGGTTAACAAGGCAAATGGGGATAAATGGCCATGATAATTTTGAAATGCCTTTGGAGCAGGAATTGAACTGCTTAGTAGGTGGCATCAGAAACTGAAAAATTATGTAAAAGTATAGTTTTCAGCTGTGTTTTCTGTAGCCCAGTAGAGAATGATTTTTATTAGCTATTGCTCTGAGACAGTAATAGTGAAAACACTAGAGGAGGAGCTAGAGGAGGTAAACTCAGGTTCTTGGACAGCAGAAGAAACGATTAATTTTATCACTCACTCATTGGAAAATATGGTGGTTGTAGATATTTAATACTTAGAGAGCAGATGTTGGTCTTGATGGCTGTCTCCTGAAGGCTGCACATTACTTTCGTTGGCCAAAAGAAGAAATGCAGGGACAGGATGGCATGGGTGCCAAAAATACAGTTGTAGAAATTATTCCCTCTGGATTTTTTACATTAGAGTTTCCTTGAGGTTAAGAATAAAGACAGTCTGATTCCATTGAATTTTACAGATTTCTTGTATATTTATTATCACAAAGGATATTGTAAGGTAGGGAGTGTAGAATGGGACAAAAATCGTGGGGGGATTTGACATTCAATTCTGACTCTTTTCAGTCACTAGCTCTGTGACCTGGAACAGATTATTGTTTATCTGAGTCTCAGGTTCTTTTATTTCTTTTCTTTTTTTTTTAAATATTAAATTTATTTATTTATTTGGCTGTGCCAGGTCTTAGTTGCTACATGTGGGGTCTTTAGTTGCAGCATATGAAGTCTAGTTCCCTGACCAAGGATCAAACCCAGGCCCCCTGCATTGAGAGTGTGGAGTCTTAACCACTGGGCCACCAGGGAAGTCTTGTCTGAGCCTCATTTTCCTCAGCACTTTATCCATCTTTCCCATGAGAATAGAGGTTGACAAGACCTTTCTTAAGGTTTAAGGTGTGAAATAAAAAATATAATGATGTAATTCGAATAGAATTTATATTTTGAGTGATATTCACATAGAGTCCTTCAGAAATTCAAAGAGGAATACAGTGTTCAATTGAGCTCAGTAGGAATCACGCATGAGTGGATGAGCTGGCTTCCAAGTTGGTCCTTAAAGGATAAACTTTGGACAGGTAGAAGACATCATTTCAGGTGGTGAGAAGGAAGTGCTAATGTAAGCTTTAACTGTTTATGAAACCAGGGTAGCACTTGGAATGGGGAAACAGGTTCTTGAAGGAGTTTGAGAGTGTGTAGAACCTTTAAAGTCAGGGAGAGACATAGTTCTGAATTCAGGGTTTCCAGAAGGTCTAGGTCAAAATGTTATTATCTCTGTGTTCCAAGTTTCAGTAGCTCTTGGGCAAGTTTGATTCAAAATAAGATCCCATGGTATTCTAGAAGTAAGTTTTTTGGGATAGTAATATTATTATAAAATGCTTTACAGATCAAATATGGAAGTTGCTATTGAGGTTTGTAAGAATGCTGGATATGATTATATAGTTATTTTAAATGATAATCATGAAGATTGTGGAAATATAAAAACGTCTGTATATGGGAACTCAAAAAGACTATTAAACCGTATTCACTGTGTTCAAGTGAAAGGATAAGAGTGACTTAAAAGGAGCCTTTTTATATGTTAAGTAAAAATAACTACTGAGAGGAAAGCCTGTACCTGTACGTTAAACATGTTTTTAAGTTACATGATGCCTGGTCTCATTTCACATCTGATGCATCTAGTTTAGCCTCTCTGCTCAGTGAATCTCAACTTTTGTTCCCAGTAGCTCTTTAGACTCTATCAATATTTCTCATATTAGATATTAAAACTAAAAAAATTAGAATGTTTTTTAATTTTACTGGAAAATAGTAGTAATTCCATGACATGTTAACACAAATATCATATTTTTAGGACAGAGAACTGTTTCCAGAACAACACAAACCTAATCAGTGGCATTGTTTTACATTTTTACAACTCTCTTGAATGTCTGGCTTAATAGAAACAGCTGGATTCTCATAGCTACTTATGCATCCAGTCTGTTCTGATATCACATGGCATGTAGCTGCTGGAAAACTGCTTCGTATAATTGAGAATGAATGAAAGTTAAAAAACCAAATAACATCTTGGGCTTGTTACGAAAATACTGTTGAGCTTAAGGACGCTCAAGAGATGGAGGTCATCTTCAGATCCACTTTGAGAACTGCTGAACTAGCACATTTCTATCCTTGTAGTTTCTGTCTTCCATCTTTCTTGCCTGAAGGCTCGGCTTATATCCTACTTCAGTGACACTTTCCCAGTCCTTTGTTTTATCTCTCTGTGTAACCTACATTATAATCTTAACACTCGGATTTGTGGTGTTCAGCTTTTGTGTGTATCTGTGTCTGATTTATACAACTGTACGTGTCTTGAGGAATGTACCCTGGCTTATGTTCTTTCTGATTCTCATAGAACTAGGCAGTAAATACTGTTGAACTGAATTGCATTTTCACCAAAACACCCCTGAATATTATCAAATTATTTGTTCATTCAGTCTTCTAATATAGCTGAGTTTCTACCTTGTGCCAGAAACTGCTAGATGTTGGAGATACAGTAGTGCATGAGACAGATCTGTTTCTCAGTTCCTGCCATTATTGATCTTTTAGTCAGTGAGGGATATTGACAAGTCATAATTATAATTGCTGCTTAAATAGTGCTGTGATGGAGCAAGTACAGTGGACTATGAGAACAGTTTGGAGTGGTATCTAACCTAGAGGATCCAGGAAATTTTTATTTAGAGTAAGAGATTTCTAAGCTGGGAGCTGAAGGACAGCTAAATGTTAGCTAAGCAGGGAGCTGAAGGACAGCTAAATATTAGCTAAGCAGAAAGGGAAGGGGAGATAGCTTAGTGATGAAGGATCTGTTTAGGGATTGTATAGCTGCAAGATTGAGTTTTGTGATGATGGCCATGGTGAGAGGTGAGAATCTGGAGGTAAGTGGAAGTACCAATTGAAGGGCCTTGTAAGTTTAGAGTTTATCTTGCAGGCAGTATTGAGCCACTTATAGGTTCTAAGCAGAGAAGTGGATGATCAGTTACGTAGTTTAGAAAGACCACTTACTGTGCAATGGAGTTAGATAGGAATGCCCTTGTATGTATACCTGCCCACTCATATGGCAGTGTCATTTTATTATATGACTCAATCCAGACTTCTAAGGACAGTGGTTAGCCAGGAGGTAGAGGAATGTGGAGAACAAACAGGTGAAGTCATTGTTATTTGATTCCAAGGTAGAGGAATAGTGGGATAGCAAGTTTTTCCTTTTTATTCTTTAAAGATTAATCTTTTCAGCTGTAGAAATGGGCAAATTACATTAATACTACATGACTGGTTTAGGTAATTGCATTAAGCAGTTGAGGGAACCCTAGTGCTGGTTCCCAGAAGAATGCTTACAGCTGTGTAGATCTCACATCTGATGCTAGGATTTGCTTTAAAAAAAAAAAAAAAAAAAAACTCTCCACAATCTCCACCTCAAACACATATCAGAAAACTAAAAACAACAAATAAAATCTCCTTATAATGAAAAGGTCATATATAACACAAGATTGGAAAAAGAGCAAGAAAACTTTCTTGTGAGACCCACCCAGAAAACCAGAAATATGTGGGCCAGTTTTCCCAGAGGGCTTATTGCTCATTTTGGTAGTCTTGTAAATGTCACAGAAGTATTCTACAAACACAGGAATTCCCGTCGAAATTGTGTCATTGCATATATGTGAACTAGGCAGATGATAGAGAACCCCACATTCTTTTCTAAACCAGTAAATTTGAGTAATATTGATGGGATGCCATTTTCAAAGAACTTAAAGAGAGCATGAAATATTATATTCTGTTCATCAAGCTTATGCTCCTGATGTTAAAAGACATGTTGGTTCTTTGGTTTTATTAAGTTTGTTGTACCTGTTTTTGAAATAATAAAGTATATACATTTGGAATCTGAAATAATATATCTGAGTATAAATAATATTGTACCCTTTTACAATAACAATATATAATGTAATACTTTTTAAAATAAATAATACAGTTCTGCTATAAAGTGACAGTCGTATGCCTAAAATTTGCGTTTTCAAAAAATAAGTACTAAAAATAGTTATTCCCATATATGAACGGGGTTAGGGACAAAAAAAATGTTGAACATTTAAAAAAACAACTTATTACCTGTAGGGATTTAAATCTGGAGTTCCTCTTCCGAATTACAGAACACAGAAAACCACTTGAATGAATTTACTCAGTTCTCCCCAAAATGGTGCTAACTTGTACCCTTCTGGGTATAGAGGAAGATGTTAAATTGCATACAGTGGGTACGTAGAGTATTAGGGCTTAATATTTTTTGATGAACCCTTTGAGAAGGGCTGCTATAACTTTAATAAAGGTATAAATTCATACACCAAAGACAACCAGCAATTGATTATATACAACTTTTGCTTGAAAGCAGTAGTCTTTTCTATCACCACTAGCATTTCATCAGTGTCTCAAGTTGTTACACTTAGAAACCTTATCATCCATTGTTAGACAGATAGCAGATCATAATGGATGTGTGGATTCTGAACCCAGATTGCCCAGGTTTGAATCTACTCTGTACAATTAGCTGTGTGCCTTCGTTTGATCATGATCTTTACAATGAGGAAAGTTAACAGAGGAGATGATGCTTTCAGATTCTTTCTTTAAATAAGCAAACTGCAAAATAAGTTTGCTTTCCTCATGCCTATGGGACACTCAGGATGCACTAGTGTTCCAGCTCTGGTTTAACCAAGACAGTTCACAAATATTTATGCCTTTGCGAAAAGAGCGACGTTTGATATTATTTGGCAACAAATCCACTGTTGGTTGTTTTCAGTTTTCTCCTGCTAAGTCACTTCAGTCGTGTCCGACTCTGTGTGACCCCATAGACGGCAGCCCACCAGGCTCCCCCGTCCCTGGAATTCTCCAGGCAAGAACACTGGAGTGGGTTGCCATTTCCTTCTCCAATGCATGAAAGTGAAAAGTGAAAGTGAAGTCGCTCAGTCATGTCCTACTCTTATCGACCCCATGAACTGCAGCCTGCCAGGCTCCCCAGTCCATGGGATTTTCCAGGCAAGAGTACTGGAGTAGGTTGCCATTGCCTTCTCCCATGATGAACAAAACTGCATCTTTGGTCCTGTGATGAGCAAAACTGCATCTCTGTATTTGCTTCTCTGTTTCTGTAGGTTAAATTTTTTGGAATTTCTGGCCAATTTATAAGCACATCTTGAATTTTGATTACTGTTGTTAAGCTGCCCTCTAGAAAGACTATGCAAAGGATATAGTTGGCAAGAATACTCTTTTTTCTGTGTCTAACTTTCTTTATAGTTTTTAGCGATTTTTTTGGTTTTGTTTTTGGGGGTTTGGAGGGAGCAGTAATGAAATTTTTAGTCATTGTTACTAAGTCCACCAGTCTTTTCTGTAACGGTTTTTTAGCCTTTGAGATCATGCTTTGAAAGTCTTTTTATTCTAAGGTTATAAACATATTCACTCACAATTTTCTGGTACATTAAGGATTTTTTAAAGTTTATAATTTAATATCTGCTGCTGCTACGTCGCTTCAGTCGTGTCCGACTCTGTGTGACCCCAGAGACGGCAGCCCACCAGGCTCCCCTGTCCCTGGGATTCTCCAGGCAAGAACACTGGAGTGGGTTGCCATTTCCTTCTCCAATGCATGAGAGTGAAAAGTGAAAGTGAAGTCGCTCAGTCGTGTCCGACTCTTCGAGACCCCATGGACTGCAGCCTACCAGGCTCCTCCGACCATGGGTTTTCCAGGCAAGAGTACTGGAGTGGGGTGCAGTTGCCTTCTTCTGATTTAATATCTAGAGTTGGTTTAAACGGTAGGGAATCTTTGTGTTGGACTCATTTTTATTGTAGCAAAATTTGAGGTGCTTAAGATTACTTTTTAGATAATCTTAGCCAAATTTTGAAAACATTTTCTTTTCTCTTTATTTTGGCTCTGCTGGTGCTTCAGCCAGAAAGTGAAGACTTTGTCTGGTTTATTTTGTTGTTGTTGTTGTAGCAGCTTTGTCCTTTTAATTATACCATCCTTCAAAACATCTTGAAGTTCAGCCCTTAGTTGCATTCATTCTGTGTTCATAAAGGAAGAGTTCTTAAAGTGAATATGATCTAAAATTGCTGCCAGATTGAGAAAGCTTTGTTGTCTCTAAAAGCAAAATGATCAGTAATTATTCTACGTTGGAAGTAACAAATTGCATTTTATTAAAATGCATACCTGTCTGTAGGTCAGATAACTGTGAGACTGATTCAAACACCCTTGTTTTCAACTAGAAACTTAAACTCGCAGCTGACAGTTTCAGTAAGCAAATGTACATGAATACTTAGTTTCTAAAAGTTTTACTATGATGTAATCATGAATTTCAGGCTAAATTTCTCTATGCTATTCACTGTGTGTCAATTCCTTATACTCCAGTCATAAATCATAGGCAATTATAAATAATTATAGATAGTGGTACATACAGTATCTGGTACACAGTGGACATTTAATAAAGCAATTTTATTTGAACTGTTACCTTTTACATTTATAGTTTACATATATTTATATAAACTATTTCATATATAACTGTTTCATTGTAACCATGCTGCTTAGTAAAATGAAAAACGTGCACTTTAAATAAGATACATATAAATAGTTCTTAGAAAATGTCAGTCCATTTTCTAGTCCTATTATTGGATCTATTTAATATTCAAGCCTAATAACATAATTAATTTTGAACGTGTTCTCACAGAGTTACATGTATAAGTCAACAAAACAGACTCTTGCCACTTATGTGAAGTAGCTATTTAACCATGAAATAAACTATTTTTATTGCCATTGCCCCGTGGATATGTTCTTCCTGGCAGTGCTGTCCATATTTGGTGGCTCTGCATGGAGAGCCAGGTGGTGCTGAAAAGCATCGCACAGTGAAGCGTGGATATATCTAGGTTTGACATTTGTCATCCCTTACTGCTGAAGGGAAGGGTAAAATCTGGTTTTCCATATGCTTATGCTTTTTTTTGCCTGCAGTTTTGACCAGATGGTCTTATGAACATTGTTTACTTTAAGATGCTATCCCAGATGTTTTGAAAACTGATGGGTAAATGTGATATACAGATACATAAATCATTTGCACTGTATGGTTTAACAAATACTATTTGGCCTTATAAGATTAAAATATAAGTTACTTCTGGAAGTATTTTCCCAAGTGATAATAAATATAATTTATAGATATATAGTATATATTTATATGGAGTTAATAGTTTATTTCCCCCAGCCACTCTGTTTTCATAATAAGCTAAAACATGGCAACATTTATTAAGAACGTTAACTAAAGGGAATACTTGTGAGAAGTCATATTTGTTAGGGGTTGAGAACAGTCAAATCTGTACGAATCTTGCCTGCTATTTTTTTGTAATTCTTCTCATTGAGCATAAATCACTGAAGAGAAATTACCTGGCAAAATGACAATGGATTTATAATCAAAAGATTATCATTTTTATTCTGGGCAAATCACTTAACCAGTTGGAGAATGAGTTTTGTAAAATCACAGCAACAACCTTGCCCCAAAAGACGGGACACTGCTTGGATTTAATTATTCTTTTGTCCTAAATCTCTTAAAAATCACTGTGAAGCCATCCAGTGGCAATAGCTACAATGAGAGCCTGAAATCTGCCAATTCTGGACTTCAGTTGGAATATCAGATGTAATTAAGAGGTGGACTGCTCCCGTTTGCAAGCCAGGATCAGCATGGGGCTTCCTCTTGTTTGTGCAGTGCTTCTTCAGCACTGGCTGGCTTTTTTCATTTGCTTTTGCATTTCCTTGCAAGTTTGAATACTGTCTGGCCTTTTCCCGCTTTTCCTTTTCTCTACGCCTGGCCTCTGTACTTCAGTGACCCTCTCCATTGATTGTACCGAGCTTTGTCTCCAGGCTCTAGTATGGGGTATAATTCTTATCATTTATTTTTAATATCTGGAGGACAGGAGGAGAGGTCTATTTTTCTAGTTCTTTTCTGTGTTAATTCAGAATTCTAGGGTTGGGATTTAAAAACAACTCCTCGTTATCTGGATAACAAATATCCAGTAACAACCAATAGTGTTTAACGTAGGAATAAAGGGGGGAAAACAGGTAATAGAGTTAATGATAAAATGTTGTGTCACAGGGTAAAAGTTGAGTTGAAGGAAAAATCTTTTCTTTGTAATAGATTTGGTTAGTGAAAGAAACATCTGAGAATCCACAGATCTATTTTTCTCCCTAAGATGTTTCCACATGAGGAAAAAAAGCAGGATCACAAAAACCATGAAGTCAATGTAAAAGGCAAAACTCACATTAGCAATTTAGGAAATCCAGTTAGAAATGAGATAAACTTGAGGGGAAAATCCCCAGAAAATACCGGAAATGATTAAAGAGAAGAAAGTGAGAGCAGACAAACAATGGACATGACAAATAGCTCATGAAGATGTGGATGTTGGCATGAATAGCAATTTCGGGGGGCTCTCTGGGCTGTTTTTCACACACTTACAAAGTGCTTAGCATGCCCGATACTTTGCAAAGCAAGTTTAGCTCATTTAATCCTTATAAAAACTATATAAGAAAATATGTTAATCATCCCACTTGATTGATAGTGGAACCCTATGGCTAGAAGCCTTTCCTTTGGCAAAAGTCACAGGTCGTTCCTTTGACCAACAAGGTGTGCATGATATCAGTCTGCCAGTACCTGAGACTGAGGTTTCTCTTGATGGTGTTTGTTTTCCACTCCTGTCCATGAGAAAAGGGCCGCCTCAGCGCCTTTATATCTCCCATAATGCTTTTGTACAGAAGGCTGGGGAGGAGATGTCTTAATTTATTTCCTCTTAAGAAGTCATTGGAAGCATATAAAGCTAAAATTTGACAGTATTTGCTGTTTAATGTTGTTGGTTTTAATTTATATTGAGCTTTTAAAATATGTATGTTCTCTTCAACATCACACCCCTGTGGAGGATAGAGCAGTCATAAGAGACATTCTCTTATCTCCATGAATCTGGTTGGAGAAGCAGACAGCCACTTAAAAGTTAATTAGCAATGCAGGACAGCATATCAGTATTGCATGCGTGCATGCTAAGTCACTTCAGCTGTATCCAACTCTTTGAAACTCCCAATGGACCACAGCCTGCCAGGCTCCTCTGTCCATGGGATTCTCCAGGCAAGATACTGGAAGGGGTTGGTTGCCATTTCCCTCTCCATTGTCAGTATTAAGTAAATAAAAATATAATTGTAAATACTGTAAAATCTGAGAGTTGAAAGGAATATAAAAGAACATCCCTTTAAAATCAGAAGATTTGAGAACTTCGCAGTTTCATGTCAAACTTCAAATTATAATGATTTAGAAATCTGTTAAATAGATAATAATCAATAATACCAGTTCATAAATGTTAGAAATTTTTCTTCATTTTCATAGTTATTAAACATGATGAATTGATATAATTTGCAAATCAGTGTTAATTATGCAAGTCAGTAAGCCCAAAACATGCACTTTACCATACTCTTAAGTATTAGATATTTTACTTTTTATATTATGCTGTGGGATTCCCCACCCCCTAGCCCCAGGTTCTGCATCCTTGGATTCAGCCAACCACAGATCAGAAATATTCCCCCCAAAATTCCAGATACTTCCTAAAAGGAAAACCTGAATTTGCTGTTCACTGGCAACTATTTATTTACATAGCATTTTTATTGTATTAGGTATTATAAGTGATCTAGAGATGATTTAAAGTATATGGGTGGATGTGTGTATGTTACATACAAATACTGTGCCATTTTATATAAGAGACTTGAGCATCCATGGATTTTATTTTGACAGTTTCTAATTTATAGAAAGTAAGAACTATACCATCCCCAAATTACTACTGTATGGTGTTTTTAAAATTCCATCACATTTCTTCTGTTTATTAATTGGCATTCTTTTGTCAGGAAACGTTTTTTCTTTTATCCTCATTTAAAAAGTCTATTATCAATTCAGACCCATTCTCATTTTGTTCATTGAGTAATACTCTTATCAGTACTCTTCTTTATTTTGATATACAAATTGTTCCAAATTGGACCACTGGAAACCTGTTCAAAATGATGCCTGTGTATTTTGACATACTCATCTTTTTTTCTTCTTTGGAGCACTTATTTTCTGGAATAACAAAAATGGTAGAGGCTCATTTTGCCTCTTTTGCTGCCCCAGGTTTAGAATCAGCCTTTTCTTCAAAGAGTCTTCATTTGTTTTAATGGACAATGGTATTTAGAAACCAAGATCTTTTCTACTTGCTTGTTTAAAATTCATTTTAAACTACTTTATTTTTAAATTCACCTGGAATTCTACAGGGAGGTTTGAAGAATGGATGTGTATGTATTAGGATGAATTAAAATGAATTACTTTAGCTGTAAGATACAAAACAAGAACTACTTATTTCCATTTGTATTCTTGCCTCTCAGAAACACTGATTCAGAGGAAAAATCTTATTTAATTTTAAATAATATATTTAAATTGTATCAAATGATATGTATTTAAAATCTCATATCCATTGTGTTTTCTCTAACTTAGGTGCATTTTCTAGAATCATAAAACTTTGTGAAGAAAAATGTGAAACAGGTGAAAAAAATAAGGGAAGAAAAGGTGGCAGTGTAACATCTGTAAAGGGAATTACAAATTTAGGAAATACTTGCTTCTTTAATGCGGTCATGCAGGTAAGAGCCATGAGAAAGCTTTGTAAAATGTAAAAGTTTGTTTTAATTAATTTGTGTTTTTTGGCACACCTTGGACGTCAAATAGCAAGCACACCTTGGACTGCTAAATGTTCATCTAGAAGTTTATCTGTTTTCTTTTTGATTGTTTTTGGCTGTTTTTAGCCATTGGGCTTCCCTTGTGGCTCAGCTGATAAAGAATCCGCCTGCCATGTGTGAGACCTGGGTTCGATCCCTGGGTTGCGAAGATCCCCTGGTGAAGGGAAAGGCTACTCACTCCAGTATTCTCCCTGGAGAATTCCATGGACTGTATAGGCCATGGGGTTGCAAAAAGTCAGATATGACTGAGCGACTTTCATTTTCACTTTAGCCATTGTCATATAGTACATATGCCTTCTTTTTCCACATTGATTCTGAAAGACCTCTGTATTTTACCATGGCTCTGTCAGTAATAGTGATATTTATTAAATGTAAAATGTATTTAGTTAAATTTTCTTAAAACCTAAAGACATTTTTGCTATATCAGATGATATTTGAAACTTGGAGAGAGTATTTATTCTGTGAAATTGGAGGCATATTATAACTGAATCAGAAGATAATACTTTTATTTTCTTTCAGAACTTGGCACAGTCTTACATTCTTACTGAATTGATGAATGAAATCAAAGAACATGGTACAAAACTCAAGATTGTTCCTTCCTCTGACTCTCAACTGGTAAGAATTATAATTATCTGGATAATAGCTCTTTTTAGATAAGCTGGTGATGTTGCCAAAATCTATTTTTCTTACTTCTCAGAGCTATCCATTGAGATGGTAGTCAGAGAATTTGAAAAAATAATTCAAAAGCATTTTGTGAAAATAAATAATAAGACTTAAAACTTCTAAGATCAGAGCTTTAAGATATGTTATGCTTCAAACATCTCATAAGTCAAACAACAGAAAAAATACTGACGCAGCTTTTGAGTAGACATACTAGAAAAGACTAAAGCATTTTGATTTTTGTTGAATGAAACATCTAGGATTCTTGTTCTATATTATAAAATCTGTATTATAAAATTGATAGTTAATGGTAACATTTACTTAAATACAGCATTTTTATCCTTTAAAGGTAGATTTAATTTTAATAGTGATCATCTGAAGGTTTTCTGGAGCCTAGTTTGATATTGAGTTTTTAAACTAGTGAGAAAGGGGAAAAGGCAGCCTCTGACATTTGGAAGCTATCCTGATACCCACTGTTAGGCCATGTTGTTCACGTAACCTCACAGAATACCAGCCTCAAGCAAGGTTACTCCAAGACTGTTAAATGAGACAAAACAAGTCCGCTTAATACTTTTGTCTAAACCAAGATTACTCTTCCAGTGAGAAAATCCCAGTCACCTTCTCTTGGCCAAAAGGAGTCACTGTGACTTTTTTTTTCACTTGTTACAGCTTTATCTTCATTCTAGTTTCCTTTTATTGAGATATTTCATCGTAGAAATACCCCCACTTTATTACAGCATCCAACTGAGAACAGACCTTTTCTAAAATTATTTTCCTTAATTTCTTCCCTAAACCACCCACCTGAAACCCAAATCCTCCATTGGTTCTTTTGAATACCTCTGATTGAGACACTCCATGGTTCCCTGTTGTGTGTGTTCCCCCTCAAACCAACAAGTAATGAACCCATCTTGTTCTGCTCCAAGTGTGTTCCTGGTGGTCTTGGAGGGTATTACACTAATAATTAAGAGTCCAGTTAGAAATTGATTTGGAGAAGGTGATGGCACCCCACTCCAGTACTCTTGCCGGGAAAATCCCATGGACAGAGGAGCCTGGTAGGCTGCAGTCCATGGGGTCGCGAAGAGTCGGACACGACTGAGTGACTTCCTTTTCACTTTTCACTTTCATGCATTGGAGAAGGAAATGGCAACCCACTCCAGTGTTCTTGCCTGGAGAATCCCAGGGATAGGGGAGCCTGGTGGGCTGCCGTCTATGGGGTCACACAGAGTCGGACACAACTGAAGTGACTTAGCAGCAGCAGCAGAAATTGATTTGTCTATGTGTGTTTTAGAGGAACAAAGAGTGAAGGTATAGCTCATAATCTGGCTGTTGAAATTCTTAAAAAAGAGGAATTCTAAAACTTCTTAGCCCAATGTAGTAACCTTAGATTTTTCTTCGAAGGAAGCAATTTTGAAAGACACTATGGTTGTATTTTTTGTTAAAAAGTCAGTCTGTAAACTCACTGCCCTTTCATTCTCTTGAGATTTTTATGGTGAAGCCCAGTTGCCACCTTGGGAGCTAGTGAAGACTGCTTTACAAAATAATGATAGGGTTTGAAAAGATTTCTGACTAACTGTGATCTGATGTTAGATTTAAGTATTTCACACTTGAAGCTGTGAAATTAGTATATGGCAATCAGATATTATAGCTGATCACTGTAGGTTTGTCATTCTAAGAGGGAAATTTTCAATCTTAGGTCTTAGTTTTTTAGGACATAATAGTTGACCTGAGTTGTGGGACTATCAGTATAGATCACTGCTCTTTCACCACCTGTTTTCTTTGGGCCTTTGTAATCTGTATGCCTTTTCTTTCTTTTCCGTACCTTATTGTGGTTCAAACCACCAGTAATATGTTGAACAGAAGTGATAAATGTTTTAGTCCCCGAATTAGGGAGAAAACACTCAGTACTTCATTATTAATATGAGTAGGTATAAAATAAGTACAAGGTAATGTATTTTGTGACATAATTCCCATTCCTTATTTTATTAGTAAAATATTTGGAAAAAAGAAGAATATGGGGTTTTGCTAATAAATGTTTATGATTATTTGTGAATATGTACAAATAACAAGTCAATGAATAATTTTAGGAGAGTACATGAAGGGACAGTTAAAAGCAATGAAATATTGGTTTTTCACTCTTGAGCTAATAGTTATATAAAATAAAGGGCAGAAGATATGAGAATACCTATATTTTTTCAAGGTAAGGCATTTAATTTCATTTTTTATATAGTTTTCTTGTATATGAGGGAATAAAGCTTTTTAATACACTTGAGATGGTTTAGTCATCATTTAAACAATATAACTCTCTCTTAGATTTTTTAATGACATTTTATTTTAAAATTGTTTATTTCTGACAAAGAATTGATCCTGTTTTTAAAGGACCCGTTAGTGGTGGAACTTTCAAGCCCAGGACCATTGACCTCAGCCTTGTTCCTGTTTCTTCACAGCATGAAGGAGACTGAAAGAGGACCACTTTCTCCCAAAGTTCTTTTTAATCAGCTTTGTCAGAAGTGGGTACATCTACTGTCTTAATATGAATGATCATGAGTTACGAAGCACTAATATGCTTGTCTGGGCTTCCCTGGTGGCTCTGACAGTTAAGAGTCTGCCTATGATGCAGGAGACCTGGTTCGATTCCTGGGTAGGGAAGATCTCCTAGAGCTTAATATGAGTAGTTTGACACTTACTGTGACTTTGCTGTTATGTCTTGGACTACCAAGAGAAAGGGACTTTCCAGGTGTCAGTAGTGGTAAAGAACCCACCTGCCAATGCAGAAGACATAAGAGACGCAGGTTTGATCCCCAGGTTGGGAAGATCCCCTGGAGAAGGGAATGGCAACCCACACCAGTATTCTTGCCTGGAGAATCCCATGGACAAGAAGAGCCTGGTGGGCTATAGTCCATAGGGTCAGCGAAGAGTTGGACACGACTGAAAGCTACTTAGCACACATGCAGAGAAGGAACTAACGTTTGTTTAGTTGCAGCTGTGTGCTGTATGTAAATTGTGTCTCATAATGCTCTGAAGACGTGATTGTTTTCCCCCATTTTATGTATAAGAAAACTGAGACTGCCAGAAGTTGAGTAGCTTCCCGTGTTTCATGAGAACAAGGCAGGGTTTAAATAGATGTCTGTCCTGACTCAGAAGCCCATTATGTAATAGCATAAAGTAAGAAAATTATAGAATTATAAAATCTAAAAGTGCCGTTATAGATCATCTAGCTTAGTTTTCTTATTTTTTAAGATGAGTTTTGAGGCATGCAGAGTTTAAGTAAATTTCCCAAGATATTGCCAATATGGTTAAAAACAAAACCCTTATGTGCCTAGAAATAAACACGTTCATAAAGGACCTGGCTTAACTTTAAAGCATTCATTTATTCTTTCATAGAAATTTGGAAAAAAAAATGTGTGTGTGTGTGTGTATATATATATATATATTCCTAGTTTTGTGATATTCTGTGGTGTATCATGTACCTTAAGGGTGTCCCCAAATTCTCAAAAGTTCAGTGTACTGTACTGTGAAGCTTGACACATTTACAGTACTTGATGTGTAGTCATTGCTTAATAAATGTTAGCTATATTGTTTTCAGTGTCCTGAAGATCTCATCCTCATGTGAACAGTAACCATATTTTGTGCTTCTATTTATAGAAAAAAGAGTAAATTGAACCTTGGAATATATGAATACTGAATATATGTTATTTCGAGGTGATTTTAAATAATAGTAATATATTATTGATATAATTACTTTATTTCTTTATTTTTCTTTCCTGTTTTGTTTTTAAATCATAGGGCCCCTGCATTTAAAAGTTTTCAACAACAGGACAGTCAGGAACTTCTTCATTATTTGCTGGATGCAGTGAGGACAGAAGAAACAAAGGTCAGATTTCTCAATGTTTATCACATATACTCTTTAAGAAGAAGGTACAAAATTGAAGGAATTTTACCAAAATTTTAACGTACAGTTGAAAGTAATTTGACTTTTCTTTAAACTATTCTGTTTATCCTCCTCCTCTTTTTTGCCCTGCCTACCACAAGATTATTTTTTTTATCACTTTACAGCTCTATTATCCTTTATTAGTTTATATACTTTGACTATAAATAACAAATTAATTAAAACTAGCTTAAATAAAGAAAAAGGAATCTAATATTCCAGATAAATGGGGATACAGGACAGGAAGTTTTTCAGAAATCCAGAAAGTATTCTCCTTTTCCTCCTGGTCTCTCTGGCTCTGTAGATTTTCTTTATGCATGTCTCTGCAGACTGAGTAGCTTCTTTGCTTCCCTGTCTGAATGGTAGCTCCTAACTGCCATGGCTTGCATGTTGGAGTTCCACGGCTTGCATGTTGCAGTTCCACATGTATAAAGATGAACTGGCTGCTTGTGAATCCTAATTTTAAATTCCCAAAAGAGAGAAACCTCATTGTCCCATGTTGGATTACAATTCACTCAGGGATTAGAGGACTGGGGTCCCAGCCTCCTGAGTCAGGGTCTATTGAGTAAAGAAGATCTAGATAGATTTCCCAAACAGTATTTACTATAACCCTGTCCCTTAATTTAGTGGCTGTTCATTGACTCTAATATTAAATTAGTTATTTACACCTTTTTTGGTGGGGTCCTATGCAAACAGGATACAGTTTTTCGGAAAAAATGCCAGACATTAAAGATGTCCAGTATAAAGCACATATCCCCCACTTCCTCCTTTCTCACTTGGAGCAGACCCTGCTAATCATTTCATCGCCGTTCCACTGAGTCAGGATTCAGTCTCAGAATCGTTCTTGACATAGCACTCTGGACAGCCCCTGCCAATCCTAATTGTCGTAACAGGTGAAAACCCTGTTTCCTGTTCAAGGTGAATATATTTCTTAATCTATATGTTAATATTCAGTAGAACAACCAGGTGCAAGTGAAGTGCTGATGTGCTTGTGGTAGGTGTTTCTTTTGTTACTATGAAGGGTGGTATCTTTTCTTTTTTAATTCGGTTTTTTTGAATTGTACATGGCATTGTAGTGTTTCTTTATTCTGTATGGCCAGTTTTCAGTGAAGAGACAGTAATGGTTCTAATAATTTCTCATAAATTATCTTAAAGAATGAGTCAGTTACCAAACAGTGTTTATTACAGTTCTATCCTTAATTGGCTGTTTATAGGGTATCATATTAAATGAGTTGAATTTCCACTTCATTTTAATGGGGCTTCCCTGGTGGTTCAGATGGTAAAGCATCTGTCTGCGATGCTGGAGACCTGGGGTTCGATCCCTGGGTCGGGAAAATCCCCTGGAGAAGGCAATGGCAACCCGCTCCAGTACTCTTGCCTGGAAAATCCCATGAACAGAGGAGCCTGGTAGGCTACAGTCCAGGGGTCGCAAAGAGTCAGACACGACTGAGCGACTTTACTTTTTACTCACCTACTGTTTAAAATCAGGTCTGTTGTCTCTGAACAGATTGTGATCTCCTCAAGGAATGGTATTCTATGTGCCTTGCACTTAGTAGGTGCTCATTTAATGTTTGTTCAATATGTTGTCTGTGTTTACTCTAAATGGACAATTTCATTTACGTATTGAATTGGGAAGAAAACAGTTTCTTAAATGAATAAACTAGCTAGTTTTGGGGGGCATTTGCACTTATTTTGAATATGTTATAATTTGAATAAACTGTTAAATTGAAGGGTATTTCGCATTATATTTTATCTGTAATTTGTTTTGAAGAAATCAGTTAAGAGTAAGTTTTGGGAACATTAGCACAGTCCCCCTGAGCTAATAATTCATTACATTTTCTTAGATCTAGAAACTGATACCAAGAATGGAGATACGAACTTAAGTGTTTCAGACTACCAAACTAATGATCTAATTCTATACAATACTGCTGATTAAACTTTAATTTTAGGGACTTCCCCTGCAGTTCCATTGCAAGGGATACGAGTTTGATCCCTAGTTGGGAGGCTAAGATCCCACATGCTGCACAGTGTGGCCAAAAAAAAAAGTTTAATATTAATGCTTGATCATCAGTGACTAGTATGAATATACATTTTAAAGCTTGCTATTTAAAATGTAACCATAATTATTTCACTATTTGAAAAAGTATTGAATCTGATTTACTAATTGATATTCTTATTGAAGGGATTGATACAATAAGAATTGATATTCTTATTGAAGGGATTGATACAAGGTAGCAAAGTAGAAAGAGATGCTCTGTGTTAGGAATAGTAAATGCATTTTGACCTTCTGAGCCTACAGATGACACAGTAGTTACTTTAGGATTAATTGAAGCCATCAGTTGCTAGAAAGATTTTTTTTCTTTTCCCCTGAGATTTACAGGAATATGTTTACTACATGGTGGTCATGTATCATTGTAAATGGAATTAAAAGTCACCTTTTTACAATATTTTTCTCTGTTGATATTACAAGTAAAACAATAAAATCTATCGTAATTTTTTTTCCGATTTTGCTTTCATTGATGGCATTCTTTGTTGTAATTATTCTTTTGTCGTAATGATGCATTGGGATTCACAGTATCTTGAAAACTCAGGCAGTACAGCAGGAAACATTAGTTTTTGAAAGCTCTTATCTTTCTTCCTCTACGTGAGGCTTTTAGATGGAGTGGCAGAATTAAAATGTCAAGTCTTGGATCTCTTCTATCTCGTAAGCAAGGACAGTCATGCTGGTTGGGTACAGTGAGTACCCGGGCAGGAGCTGCATTGTCTGGCCTGGGAACTCCACAGCTGTTAGTCTGGCTGCTGTTGTGGTTTGTCAGCGCCATGTGTTCTTTGATTGAAGGAAGGCTACAGCGGTATGTCTGCCACCAGACCCTTCTAGTGATGCTTAAAAAATGGCTGACCTCCTTTCATCTTGTTTCACTAAGGTCTTTTTCTTGTGACTATGAAGTTGAGGAATATGACTCCTTCTTGCTAAGTAGAGAGATAAAAGGGATCATTTGTGGAAAATTTGTAAATTTTTTATATGTGAAATAAAGTCAAATTCACAATAAGGGCTTCTTTTATAGGCAGTCTTTTCAGCTTAGAAATATATGCTTCTTGACTTTTTTTCCTTTTAGTTTGAGCTATCACTAAATTAATGGTATTATTACATTTTTATTATCAAAGATTTATCACTTTAATCCATTATTAGGTAACATGATTTTAAAGGTAGAATAGCTCTGCTAACTTAAATTATGTGTTTTGCATTCTTATTTTTAAAAAGAGTTTAACAAGGAGGTTTGAACTGGTTGAACCTTGATACTGTGAATTGATTAATGTGCTGCAGTTGTTAGTAGCTCTCTGACCAGTCTTTTTTTAAAATCTAAATGGCTCAAAGCACAACTCTTAACAATGAAGGTTGTAGATGGACCTAAACCCATTTATTTTATTCAACTTGATGAACTACCTTTTAACTAAGTTTAACAGTTTAGAGCAGAGAATGTAAATTTGTGGCTAGGATACAATGAAAAAAGCAAATATCTAATAGTTTAATAAAAGTTAAGAATTTAAACAGCTTCATTGTTTTTACTCTTTTAAAAAAGAGTGATATTGCAGCTTACATATCAGAGTATGGTAAAGGCTCATTAAAAGTCATGTCTGAAATGGTAAAATGTTCAAATTGTAGAATAAATTTGTAGACTTGTAAGTTGAATTAGAGGTCTTTAGTTGCTGGATAGACTTTTTACAGTTTTATCTATAGATGATATTTATAGGTGAACATGGGTATTTATTGGCATCTTTCATTTAAGTCCATTGAATATTTCTCTTGCATGGAATTTGCACCGTTCTAATTTGCTTCTTTTTTCAGTGTTCAGTGTTCTCTTTTCAAGGTAAAAAAGTCAAGTTTTTACCTCAGTATCAAAATTATATCAATTTTCAAGTTTATTGAGTCTGAATTAGAGATTATTTCAATATTTAATAGCTTCTGGGACACATATTTCAATTTCTTTCACATGTAAGTATATTTTAGGAGTGAGTAACATGGTATGAATTGTTGTATGTTTACTTTTATATCCTACTTTGTATATATTTAAATTTTTGAATCTTGCATTAACTTTCAAAATAAAGAGAATAGCGAGCAGTTCTAGGAAATATAATGTGCTGATCATAGGCTAGTTAATAAATAGAGCCTACTTTCATAATTATTGGGGAGGAATATTAAAAACTAATTATAAAACATATCATCATATAAAAGAACATGTACAGATATAGTTTAAAGCATACTATAAATACTATTAGCACTCCTCCCTACCACCACCCCCAGAGTTAAAAAATAGATTATTAGTACCATAAAAGCTACCTGTTTCTTTTTTTCAAATACTTCTTCCTCAGCACAGGTAACCACTATTTTGACTTTTACAGAAATCATTCCATAGTTTTGAGAGCTACTTCTATATGCTTAAACAATATGTTGTTTAGTTTTATTGGGTAGCAAGCACAAACTTAACTGCCTTTATTGGATGGTTCCCAAAAGATGAGTTGAGAGAATCTCTGGAACGTAGTCTGGCTTTGGCTCCCCAATTTAGAAGACCTCTTTCTGGGAAAGTCAGTAGGCAAGGTCATGAATGTGTTCTGAGTCACACCTGTCAAAATCAAGGTCAATTGACAGAGATTAGAAGAGACCAGGTACTAGTTCTCATCCCGGAAGGTTGGAGACTGCTCCATGTTTTCTGCTTCTGAGTTCATCATGGCCCACTTCATGACTCTCGGGAATAGGCCCAAGCAGAACAATTCTGGGGTGGTAGTTTGTTTCCTCTCCTGATCAAGGTAGCAGAGCAGAGAGGGGAGATGTAACATTAGCAGCTCATTCCCTGTACATTCTGTTCTCAGAGAAAAACATGGTAGAATGGCAGAAGGGATCTTGGTGTCAACAATATATCCTTCTTGTAAGTCTCACTGCCCCAGTCTAGATTGGTTGCCTCCCACATTAGATGTGTAAGCATCATTGTGAAATTCTTCCTAACTGTCCTCCTGGGCATTCCCTTACATGATGCCCCTGCTGTTGCCTGTAAACCACTTTGTTGTCTTTGTTTGTGTTCTCATTTGGTGGTGTGTGTGTATACATATGTATGTTTTTCCTTTTGATTAAGGTAACATATTATAGCAACTTTCCATAGCAGAAGATAAAAAGTTTCCTTTTTTTAAAAAAACAAACTTGTTCCTTTATAACCAATTCTAACCATTTCCTTATTGATTGTTCCTTATATGTGGTTTCCAGTGTTTTTGCCTTTATGAACAATGCTCTGATGAATAATGTATGTGTGTTATTTCACATGTCTGTAAGAATATCTATATAAATACAGAAGTGAGCTTTCTGGGTCAAATGATGCACGCATTTGGAATTTTGATAACTGTTACCAAATTGTCCTCCATAGGCATACAGTTTTCACTCTGTCAGCAACATAACATATATGGAGAGGGTTTTTCCATAACCTCACCAAAAGACTGTTATACCAAACTTTAACATTTTTGTCAATCTGATAGGTAGCAAATGGTATCTCAGAGTAATTTTAGTGTATGTTTTTCTCTTTTTGAATAAAGCCCAGTATCTTTTCATTTGTTCTTATTTTTTTGCCCATTTTTCTACTGGGTTTTGATCTTTTGCTGATTTCTAAAAGCTTTTTGTGTACTAGAGAGGAAATATGTTACCAAGTTTATCATTTGTGATGTGATTTTGCCTATAATGTGACAATAGCTTTTTTTTTAAATGTAATGCTAAACATTTTTTTGTTTTTGAATTTAAAAATCTTAAATTTTTTTTTAATTTTTATATGGCTTCTGGATATTGAGTCTTGGTTGAAAAGGCAAATTTTTTAATTTACTTCAAGGTTATAAAAGAATTTCCCCATGTTTTCTTCTGGTACTTTTATGATTGACTTTTATCTAAAGCTTGATCTATTGAAATTTACCCTGTTCCATGATATTTTCATTTTTCCCATTTGGCTATCCTATAGTTACCCAAACTATATAGTATGTTTTCCCCACTAAATTGGTAGCACTCTAATTATACTAACTTTTCATATTATTTGGGTTTTTTCTCAACTTGCCCTTGGTTGTGTTTGCTTATATGTTTAAGTACTGGATTTAACCTTTCAGTTATGAAGATTTTAATGCATTTAGTCAGTCATCTCTTACTACACTTTGCTCTCTGCCCCCAGGTTTTCATTGCTATTCTTATTTATTTTTTCCATACCTGGGTAGAACCTACCTCTCCCTTCAACCTCTCACATTAAAAAGAGAAAAAGAAAACTCTAAAATCTATATACTATTGCCATTCTCACTGGAATTATGTTAAATAAATAAATTGGGTGGAAGGTGAATTGAAATGTTCATAATGATAGGACTTATCCAAGAACGTGCTGTGTATTTCCATTTGATCAAATTTTCTTTTGTATCTTTCAGTAGTGTTCCTTTTTTAGATGTTACACATTTGTTTAGTTTATTCCTAGTTATTTTATATTTTCAGTTGCGATTATTGTTTATTTTCTTCTATATCTTCTAACAGTTCTGTTTGTGTGAAGGCGATTGACTTCATTATATACTCCCTATTAAATTCTCATTATTATAGTAGCTTTTTATCTCATTTAGTTCCTCTGGCTTTTCGAAGTAAAAAGTCATGTCATCTGCAAATAATTTTCTCTCTTTTATACTTTTATATCTCTGAGATTTATTTTTTGTCAAATACATCAGTAAAACTTTACAGTGTTAAATAGTAGTAGTGAATGGGGGTATCGAGGGATTTGATCTTATTTTTTCTCAGTGTATATGATGGCTTATATTAATTAATGTTATTAGAGTTCCCTAATATCCCTGTACTACTAGAATAAAGGCCTCTTGGTCATACTATAATCTTTGTGGGGTTTTTTTTTACTGTGCAGCTAGCTCTATTCTGTCGCTGATATTTTATTTAGAATTTTTTTAGGTAATATTATATCTGTGTGTACACTCTTGTCAGCTTTTGGTACCAATATTATGCTTCATGAAGATAATTTGATAGCTTTCCTTTTTCTGTGCCCTGGGACATAGGTTTACTGTTTCTGTGAAATTATTAGGTACTGGAGGTTTGTGTAGGGATTATGTAATTCAGTGACTTTAATGATATTTTTTTCCTTCCTTGAAAGCTGGAAAATTTTCTAATTTTTTGAAAAATTATCTGGTTTTCTTTTTCCTGAAATTTCAAATATAATTACCTAAGAGTTGAGCAAAGTAGTCTCTCATGATTATTTGCAATATCTTTCATTTAGGTAGTGATTCTCCATCTTTGTTATATGTGATGTTATGCTTTTCATGCTTATCTTTTTTTTTCACGCTTGTCTTGATTTAGGTTAGTTGGTGGGTTTATTCCCTGCTGCCCAGAAAATCAGCTTTTGATTCATTTATTTATTCTCGTCAATTTCTACTTCTATCCTCTTAACTCTTTCCTTATACTTGTGTTCAGTTTAATGTCCTTTTCTAAATGTATAAGTTAGCTGCTTAATTTGTTTTTAATTCTTTTCAATCGATTTACATATATAAAGCTGTTCTGAAGAGTGAAAAGTATCTTGGATTCTGACATATAGAGTTTTCTTACTCTCTGAGAAGATTGCAATTCTGCTTAATTTCTCTTTGACATGATAATTTTTTGACAAAAGATTTATGTATCATTTTCATACCAAGAAATCTAAGTCAAACAGTGGTTTCACATATATGAAAACCTGTAATTAAGACTTTGCTTACTACCTTTCCCCTCACCCCACTGTTAAAATGTGAATTAGAGAAGATTAAATTTATCCACTAAAAGGGCTGCAATTAGTGTAAAAGATGATAATTTATTAGCTTAAATAAATCTTTATTTTTGGAATATATGTAGTTTTATTCTGAGAGTTTTTCGTGAGGTTAGATCTTTTCTAAGCCATATGTAAGAGGTGTAGAACCATAAAACTTATTTACTAAGAGCTGCTGAGGACTTGAACACATGATTTTCATTGACAACTAAATTCAAATAAAATAACAATTAAGTTCTGAAGTTGTCTTCTTGTTGTGGACAATATTCTGGACTTTAGTCATGTGTATGTGTATATATATATATATATACATATATGTTTATGGGAAATAGATGGGGAAACAGTGGAAACAGTGTCAGGCTTTTTCTGGGCTCCAAAATCACTGCAGATGGTGACTGCAGCTATGAAATTAAAAGACGCTTACTCCTTGGAAGGAAAGTTATGACCAACCTAGATAGCATATTCAGAAGCAGAGACATTACTTTGCCAGCAAAGGTTCGTCTAGTCAAGGCTATGGTTTTCCCTGTGGTCATGTATGGATGTGAGAGTTGGACTGTGAAGAAGACTGAGCACCGAAGAATTGATGCTTTTGAACTGTGGTGTTGGAGAAGACTCTTGAGAGTCCTTTGGACTGCAAGGAGATCCAACCAGTCCATTCTGAAGGAGATCAGCCCTGGGATTTCTTTGGAAGGAATGATGCTAAAGCTGAAACTCCAGTACTTTGGCCACCTCATGAGAAGAGTTGACTCATTGGAAAAGACTCTGATGCTGGGAGGGATTGGGGGCAGGAGGAGAAGGGAACAACGGAGGATGAGATGGCTGGATGGCATCACTGACTCGATAGACGTGAGTCTGGGCGAACTCCGGGAGTTGGTGATGGACAGGGAGGCCCGGCGTGCTGCGATTCATGGGGTCGCAAAGAGTCGGACACGATTGAGCGACTGATCTGATCTGATCTGATACATGTGTGTGTGTATATATATCTATATGGAGGTCATAGTGACCAGTTTAATAGCTGCTTATGTATTACTACTTTCTTCGTAGATAAGAAATTTCATATGATCTACTTGTTACTTTTTGTCCTGGTTAAGGAGTAAATCATCTTAGGGACAGAGTTGGCGAGAGGGAGGGAGGAAGCAAGAGATGGGGAAAGATGAGGGATAGAAGAAAAAAGGAGAACTTATTCTAAACCTGTAAAAAAAAAAAAATGGGACTAGGCTGCTTGCTTTTTGTTGACTGTGAAAAATACTTTAAACACAAGAGAACCTGTATGTAGGAACCTTGACTTATTTGGGGGAGAATCTGGCAACACAAAATTATTCATGCATGGAGTTTTAGAACTGGACTAAAGGACACATTTAACTTTCTAAAAATTCAGTCATTTTAATTTACAGACTAGGGAACTGAGATCCAGTGTATGTTGCTGTTTGAAAATCCTCTTTTAAGAGGATGAAGTTTGAGTCAGTTGTCACTGAAACCAGATTCTAGTCACGGGAACACAGAATAATGCTTTGAAAGGATACATTCTAGTATACATTCTTAAGAAATTCTTATTGTTTTGTTTTATAGCGAATACAAGCTGGCATTCTAAAAGCATTCAACAACCCAACTACTAAAACTGCTGATGATGAAACTAGAAAAAAAGTCAAAGGTATGTTGACAGTTTCACTGTTAAAAGTTTTTTCTAGAAGAAAATATTGTAAATTTCTTTTTAGCGGGGAAGTGGGAGAGGAACTGAACATTATGTAAACTAATTCTCTGAAGTAATGCTGCTGCTGCTGCTAAGAGTTTACTTATTCCTGTGGTGGCAAGACAGTCTAATGGGTCATAGAAAGAAAATATTAGAATCTATGTGAATTAAAAAAAAAACTAATATCAAATATACAGTTTGACTGATGCACTTAAGAGAAGTATCCTGTGGGAGATTTGAAAGGTTGTTAAAAGTAGCAACCTCACTTGGAAGTTCACTTTTATCATACTGTGTCATTTTTCATTTGAAGTGTGCTTATTAGATAGTGGATTTATGGATATTGTCTAGTCTTAGCTAGACAAAATGCTTCAGTGTTCCAGAGATTCCTACAAGGAAATCATTATTTAAGAGGGTACTGTTACGTCAAGCATACATGTCTACTCCTAGTGTTGACTCTTGATCAGCCAAAATATGAGGCAGAAACAATGATTAACTAACTGATCAAAGCTGATAATTTATAATGATCAGTATTTAAATGTAGGTTTATATCCCATGTTATTAACAATTTACTGTGTCCTATAAATATATTCTTCCTTGAGGTAGTAACTCATTTTTAGAAAATGTTTAAAAATATTATTTATTTTATTTATTCTCTTTTCTAATTCTGTTTTTATAGCATTATATATAAAGGGTGTCTATATAAACAAATATAAATACATTAAGCTTGTATATAACAAAACTGTGTGCAGTTGAAGGTTCAAGATTTTAAAAAATAATAGGGTCTCAAGTATGCTCTGTTTTGTTTTGAGATAGTGCCATCTAGTGCATGTTTAGAATAACTGTTCGTTTTTTCTTTCACTTCTTTTCAGTTTTGTAATCTTACTTACTTTCAATCCCTTGTACAGTTTTCCTTAATGAAACATCTTAGTTAAACATAACTTCTAAATAGTTACCATCGTAATTAAAAGGTATTTCTTGATATGTCCAGATAAAAATCTGCTCTGTCATTCAGTGCTTCAAGTAATGTTTTAAAATGATTTCAATTGTTTGCATGAAATTTGAGGATAGCGATCCAAAAAGGATGGAAGAGAAATTTGAAAGAGGAGTGAGTAGGTTTGAGAAAAAATTTTTTAATATATTTTCCCCCGTGGTTTACTGTGAGAAATTTCAAACTTCCATTAGAATAGTGTGAAGCCCATGTGCCTGTGTGCCCATAATCATGCTTAAATTACACTTGATTCATGTTTCATCTGTTCTCCCCCAATTCCATATTATTTTGAATCAAACCATAGGCATCATTTTCTTTTACTTATAAATATATAAATATGTAGTATATAATATAGAAATAGAAATAGAATGATTTTAACATTTTTATGTAACAGGAATTAAATATATAGCTAAGTTATTAATTTCCATGTTAGTTCGTATGCTTTGCAGTGTTTACTTGTCTTTTACTGCCCTGTTGTGTCCATAGTTATGGTCCTGGCATTTGTAGCCCTAAATCATAATCTCTTTTTCCATCCCTCTGTCTACCTCTAGGTTAGGCACAGAGGCTTTTTAAAGGGTTTAGTGGGAGCAGTTGAGTGTGGTATGAATAGTGGTGATTACTCTACTTATTTTACTTCTTAAAGTTTAAGAATAATCAGTTTGTTATTTGAGACTACAGTAGTTGATAGTCACATTTTCTCTATAGAATTGTAAAGAAAATTATAAGATCATATAGTAAAATATAGTATTAAATATGGTCCCAGATTATTCAGATTTCTTTTGATTCAACAGGAAAAAAGCCTGTTACATTGTTAGGTTGATGGTTGATATGTTTTTTTCATTAAAAGTATTATTTTTACAGCATATGGAAGAGAAGGTGTGAAAATGAACTTCATAGATCGTATCTTTATTGGTGAATTAACTAGCACGGTCATGTGTGAAGAATGTTCAAATGTAGGTACTTTGTAATTCTCTTCAACATGGACTAGATTATAGTCATATTGTTTTTATTGTTTTCTTTCACATGTAATCATTAGCAGTCATTTTTATTTGTGACAGATGACTATGTAGTAGTTTTTGAAAGTCTTTAAAAAATATATCCTTCACTGTTAGAAAATAAACATAATGTATAATTTTTTTAAGTAAATGTTATCTAAATTTTCCTCTTGACACACCTGTGAAGTTCATTTAGCCTATTTTAGTATAATCCTATGTGCTAGCTACTCATTTGGATTGAAAATGAAAGAGAAACTTCTGTGAAGAGAGTAACTACGTTAATATCATTATGCATTGCCCTAAATTATAATCCCAAAAGAAATAATTCAATAACATAATTTAGGCTGATCTTCTTTAAAAATTTATATTTATATTACTTGTTCAATTTTTTTTAAAAAAGCAGACTTGACTCATTTTTGAATTTAGTGATAATTTCATTTTGAATGCCATCTGTACTGTAACAGCTTCTTAAGTGAAGTAGCTCAGTCGTGTCCGACTCTTTGCGACCCCGTGGACTGTAGCCTACCAGGCTCCTCCGTCCCTGGGATTCTCCAGGCAAGAATACTGGAGTGGGTTGCCATTCCTTCTCCAGGGGATCTTTCCAGCCCAGGGATTGAACCCAGGTCTCCCGCATTGTGGGCAGACGCTTTAACCTCTAAGCCACCAGGAAAGCACAATAGCTTCTTAAGGACTGTATAAATTTTTACAGGTTTTTCAATTGCTTGGTAAGGAATATTTCTGGAACTGTATGGCATATAATAGGTTTAAATTTCTGTCAGATTTTAATCATAAAAGAGAGAGTCTTTATATCTGTCTTCCTATCCCAGATTATAGAGTATCTTTCCTCTCTAATCTTATAAAATCAGGATTATATATTGTATCTCCTTCAAGCCTATCATAGTGAAGCACAGAATGTGTCATCATGATATTATGATTGACCCTTGAACAGCATGGGTTTGAATTGCATGGGTTTGAACTGCAAGGGCTCCCTTATACACAAATTTTTTCAGTAAATACTGCTAAAGTCCTACACAATCTCTGCATTTGGTTGAATCTGCAGACACAGAATCCCAGATACAAAGCGCCAACTGTGAAGTTATGCTCTAATTTTTGACTATTCAGTGGGATGGGGGTCAGCATTTTTAACCCCCACATTGTTCAATAGTCAGCTCCACTTAGGTTTCTAATATATTCAACATAGAAGTTGATTTCTTTTTTCACAAACTATAGAGTATCTTTTAAAATAGAATTATCCTGAAGAATCTTCAAAACACCGTCAAGTTCTCTAGCTTTTCTCATGGCTTTTTCTTAACATTTCATATTTTATTTATGTATGTCATATGTTATGGCCCCAATTTCACCAAAAATATGCTTATATAGTTAATCAGTTTTATTAAACACAGTTTATTTTAAAAGTTACTTTAAATATTCCACATTAGTCATATTAACAGTATTATAAAATTCAACTGTGTTGCATTTACTTAAGCTTTGGATTATCTTATTTTGATTAACCGCATATGTGTTGCCATGGGGTCACAAAGAGTTGGATACGACTGAGCGACTGAACAAATGTGTTGCTATACCCAATTAAATTACTGTTTCTTCCAAGAATGCTTTTTAACTTAAGATTTTAAGTTTCCTGGGAAGTTTGATTTCTTTAAGGAGTTTACAAAACTACATTGTCTACATTAGAATTCTAACTGAAGTTTTCAATGTGTTTTCTTTTTAAGATCTCCACGGTGAAAGATCCTTTTATTGATATTTCACTTCCTATAATAGAAGAAAGGGTAAGGAGAAAAACCTTAAGTCTTTTTGTGAAGGACATTTATAAATTCAAAACGTAGGCATTTTTGAGTATATTATCAAGTATCTGAGAGTCATTACTCTTTATATACAGTAATTGAGTTTGTGCAGTGTATTTGATATTGGAGTTTGTATATGGATGAGTGAAGGACGATATAGTTCCTAATCTCAAGGAATTTAAATGCTTATGCTTTATATTTTGAGAATTATCATTTAGGAAATTATATTTCAAGTGTTACAAATATTAAAAAGTAGATGATATCCAGAATTCATTTCCTAAAGAAATTTTGTATTATGTACATGTTATCTATATAGGTTTCAAAACCTGTACTTTTGGGAAGAATAAGTAAATATGGACGTTTACAAGAGACAGATAATGGTCAATACAGTGGCACTGTTCCTGTAGAAAATACTCATCAACCCAGAGCAATCAGGAAGCATTCTTTATCTAAAGATATGGTAAGATTATATGCATTTGTGAAACATCCTGCTTTTTGAAACATTTTAGTAAGAAAAATTTTTTAAAGTATACAAAAATCGAGAAAAAGGTATAATAACCCCCCAGGTACCCTCAGTGTCATAGTTGTCATCTCACAACTGGTCATGTTTTATCTGTCTGTCTCACATTTTCCTCCTCCTCATCCTAGATTATTCTGAAATAAATCCCAACATATATCTAAATGTATTTCTCTAAAAGATGCTTTTTAAAGACATAACCATTGTATCATTATTGTACCTAAAAATATTTAAAACTTAATAGGACAAACATCTAGTCATAATTTTAATTTCTGTAATTGTCTCATAAAATATTTGTTTTTGCTTTTTCAAGCATATTTGAATTTAGCATCTTAAAAAGATCTATAGCTTCCCACGTGTCTTAAATGTCTTTTAATCCACAGATTCCACCTTTTGTTTTCTTTGCAATTTATTTGTTGAAGACATGAAATCTTTTTTTTCAGCAGTCTCACCTTCCTATATCAATAGTAATTCATTTTGCATATTGTGGTAGTTCGTTTTGCAAGCAGTAATTCATCTACATGTTCTTAAGAGATGCCTCTGTTCCCTTTGTTTCCTCTTTAAGGCAGTTAGAACTAAAGGCCTAAATAGGTTTAAGTTTGATTATTTAATTTTTTGCAAGAAAACTTTTTCAAGTGATGGTATGTATTTCTATCAGGAGGTACATATTATGTTTGATATTTCTTTTCCTGTGATGTTATCAGTAATTGATGACCATTATCTGATCCACTGTTTCCCCAGGGACTCACTAGGGAGGGTGACCATGGTGATTGATGAATAAAGCCAGATTAATTTAAAGACATCCATTTGAATTTGCACCTTGTTAAAAAACAAAAAGCAAAAAACAATTTTTTTACATGATATGATTTATACTAACTTGGCAAATTGATGTATTACCAGATTTCACTTACTCTGTTCAAAAGTCCTTTAAGGGACAAAACTACATAAATTGTGCAGAGGTTTACACTTGAAAAGCCTCCAGCATAGCACTGTTCCACAAAAGTGCTGTTCCCCACCCATAAATAGGTAACCATTAAGTTGGTTCCTTGTGTAAACGTTTATTTTTAAATTAGAGCTTTTTGTTAGCATACTGTTCATTGTAGTTTGGGTAGATTTAGTAAATGGATTTCAGAGGTACTAGAAATATTATTTTAATAATTGTGAAATGTTTAAGTAAGACTTACTAGCATTTATTTTCAGTAAGGTCACAGATTCTTTTCTCTGAAAACACTATCAACTTACAGAATCAGCTAATTCATGGCAGAAAATGTACAAGAAAATCATCATCTGGAGAAGATAAAGCTGCTGTCATATACCAGGAAAATGAAAGCCTTGAGGTGAATAGAGACTCTTCATTGTTTGCAAGCATCATGAACACTGAGTTGACTCTGACTGAAAGCCCCACCGATGGCAGTGAGAAAGAAGACAGCCTTTCTGAAAGTAGCGTTGATGCTGACAGCGAGGCTTCGGAGTCTGAGAGTGCTCCGAAACAGACTTTGTTGTTGAGATCCAGAAGCGGATACTACACGCACACAAATGGACACCCTCACTACCCGTCCAAGAGTGAACCACTCACTAGGGAGGGCGACCATGGTGATGAGGGAGTGGCGGAAGCTATTTCTGAACTTCATTTGAGCAGCACTATAATTCGAGCTAGGGATTTTGACAGAGAAAATCAGCCACTAAGTGTTTCAAATAATTTGTGTTTTTCAGAGGACAAGCATATGGTGTCTCAGAGCCCCCAAAATGCTTTTCAGACCCTTTCTCAGAGCTATATAACCACTTCTAAAGAATGTTCAGTTCAGTCTTGTCTCTATCAGTTTACATCTATGGAATTGCTAATGGGGAATAACAAGCTTCTGTGTGAGAACTGTACTGAGAAGAAACAGAAGTACCAAAAGGAAACCACTTCTGCAGGTAAGTATTTAGCTTAACTTTTTTTTTTAAGTATTCATGGATTATCTGATAATCAGTGACTAGTGGGTAATAGATCCCACATGGAGGAACCTAAGAACCTGTCACCATACATTAGCTGCTTGGAGTCAGGGCTTGTCTTATTCATATCTGTACCTTAGCATTGAAGACACTGACTGGGCAGGGGAAATTTTCAATAGAATTTTGTCCAAATAAGTTGAAGAATAGGAAGTATCCATCTTTGCCTTGAAAATGCAAATTCACATAATCTTATTTCAGGGAACTAGCTATCTGAAGTCTTTCCAGAAATAATTTCTGTAAAACTTAATTGCAACACCAGTGAGATTAATGTCCTTCACAAAAGTCATATCATGAGATATAAATTTGAAGATTTTAAGTAATTGTATATTATAAAGCTAGCTATATACTAACTATGTTTTGTTGACAAGAGAAAAGTAGAAAAGGTTGATTTGTCAAGTAGGAAATTTTTGGTGTACCTCTAGCCTTGATTAAATGAATAAAAAATTCTGATTCTTAATGACTGTTTTAAAATGTACGTTTTATTATTCAGGTATAATGAGCCTAACAGATGAGATGATTGCCACTGAAAAGGTAGTTTATTACTTAAGTGAAGTTCCCAAGAGGAGGAGACACACTAAGACATGCCGCCCAGGGCCACAAGGGAAGCACCAGGGTTGGTCAGGAGACGGGGAGCAAGGGGGAAAGTGCAGTCAAGTGCGTTTATTGTGGTTGCCGAGGGAAGGAATGAATGAAGGAGGGCAGAAAGGTTTAGAAGTGAATAATCTGAGGTATAGAGGCTGTCTCTAGAGGTCTGGTACCTGGCTCTGGTGTGAGTAGGGCAGGTGAATAGTGACCTAGAGTATCTGAGCCCAGTAAAGGAGGTGGTTGGGTAAGGGCTTTGGAAATACATATGAAAGGCACGCTTAATTTATTTACTATCTAGGAATTAGGCTCTGGAAAAGGCCCTTTCCAGTGTCAGCAAGGCCCCAGATGTCAAAGCATCAGAATGAAAATATGATTAATACATTAAAATTAATGTCTAGATGGGAGAGGAAGAAATGCCAGCTTATACTAATCCAAGTTAAGTATGCAATTGGCCATATTCAAATCCTATCACAAGTCATTTCTAACAACCTCTTATTTTTTTATTAATTTAATTGGAAGATAATTGCTTTATAATGTTGTGTTGGTTTCTGCCATGCATCAACATGAGTCAGACATAGATATACATATGTCCCTTCCCTCTTAAACCTCCCTCCCACCTCCTACCCTGCCCCACCCCTCTATATTGTCACACAACCCCAGGTTGAGTTCCCTGCATCAAAGAGCAAATTCCCACTGGCTCTCTATTTTACATATGTAACAACCTTTTATGGAAATATCCCATCGTTCCCATGATAGGTGATCTTCTTTCACTGCAGTGAGTAATGACCCAGTTTTTTCAATTACAGGTATGTTTCTGGTGGTGTTTGACTGGAAGGCATTGACATAAGTCACTTCTGGTCTATCAGCTTTCCAGCTTCCAGAGTTGTGTTGCAAGTGTCACCTCTCCTATTCTTTGTCCTTATAACTGTATGCCTTAAAAAAAAAATCCCTTTCATATTGTTGGAGTTTTAGGGTTGAGTTGAGGCTCCCAGTAATCAGAAATCTAATTTCTTTTCTAACATTTTCAAAAATGTGGTATAATGATTCTATTTAAATGTTTACTATACTATATGGGCAATAATGTATAAGATGTAATTTATAAATAAATTTATTGTATCTTATGCAGAAAAGAAAGCAGAGGGGGTTTATACTAATGCCAGGAAGCAATTGCTCATTTCTGCTGTTCCAGCTATCCTGATTCTCCATCTTAAAAGATTTCATCAGGTAAAATTCTCTTTAGTAGCACTACACATATTTTCATCATATGTTTTGCGGAGCCTTAGTCTTGTAAGGCTTCCCAGGTGGTGCAGTGGTAAGGTATCCACCTGCTAATGCAGGAGATGCAAGAGACACGGGTTTGATCCCTGGGTCAAGAAGATCCCCGGAGGAGGAAATGGAAGCCCCCTCCAGTATTCTTGCCTAGAAAATTCCATAGACAGAGGAGTCTGGCAGGTTACAGTTGATGGGTTGCAAAGAGCTGGACACAACTGAGCAACTAAGCATACACACACAAGTCTTGTACTGTCAAGGATTAGACAGTAATTTATTGAATTTAAAAATTTTCTCATGAGATTTACTGCTTTTTCAGCCATGATAGCTTATAAGACTTTTCTAAATAAGATTGTCTAATTCACAATATTTGAACATTTAGTTGGTATGATAGGAACCTCAGTGGTGTGTGTCTGTGAGAGAGAGAGTGTGGTGTGTGTAGGTTTGTGTCAGTGGAAAATAGAATTTTTAAGGAACCCTTAGAAGCAGGGAAATAACAAGGTACACATAGCTTTCTAAGGTTTTATCCCAATGGAGAAGAGTGCTTGGGCTGAGTGTGATTGGCTGGGACTAATTGCAAAAAGGGCTACAAGGCAGGCCTCACTTTTTTAGGACTCTAATGGGAAAGAACCTATTTTTAAACGTTTTTCTCCAGTTGGTTATACTTTAATGTCCTATCTCTCTCTCTCTCTCTTTTTTTTTTTTTTTTTGCATTTGATAAAATGATTTTAAAGTTTCTCCTGAAGAAACTTTAGTAATTAAATACTATGGTCAGAATTGTCAGTGAATTTAGTACAATTTAAAGTCTGTTGTTATGATATAGGATGAATCTCAAATCAGTTGGAAAGGAGGCTAGGTTATTCTCTAAAGGACTTAAGAAAGATGTTTGAAATAAAAATTTAGAGCTTCCTTCTAGACCAGATATGTTGATATCAGTACTGTTTTCAGACAGATTTTTTTAATTCTATGAAACATTATTGAAAGACTAGAAGAAAACTTCAGGAAAATTACTAACCTGATCCTTGTGTGAACAATTTTCTAAATATAAAACCTTTGAAAGAAATCTCAAGAGATGGAAAGCTTTGATGATATATCTGCAACATTTCAGGTGGGCCACAGATGGCCTGGAAGAGATTTTTCTCTGTATCTCCATCCCTACCCACAGAAATTAGATGAAGTTCTTGATTTTCTATAGCCAACATTACAGAAACTCTGTGGAAATGGCCATGGAAAGCAGAAGCAGATGTGTTGTGTCTCATTACAGTACATCAGAATGCTAAATGGAAGGTGTATATCTGCAGGGACTTGGTGTGAACTTGCTAGGGTCATGCCGGACT
This sequence comes from Bos indicus, assembly GCF_029378745.1. Taxonomy (NCBI): domain Eukaryota; kingdom Metazoa; phylum Chordata; class Mammalia; order Artiodactyla; family Bovidae; genus Bos; species Bos indicus. Next base: position 50,569,843 of record NC_091768.1, read on the forward strand.
TGAGAATGATATACCACGGTTATTTTATATTCGATACTTGCATCCCTTTTAGGAATAACCTACAGAAGGAGTTCATGCCCTTACAGGGAAATTTTTATAGATGTCTAGGCCCCTTCTTGATCTCAGGCTAGATGTAATGTCTGCAAAGCCACATTCTCATTCCCTGGAACTGAAATAAAGGGATCAGAATCTCTAAGCAGTGTCTCTGCTTCTGGCTTTCTTGTGTCCCTGAAAACCTATTTCCCCATACTAATTTTAGAGTTCTATTAGAAACATCCACAGTACCTGAGAGATCTCAACAAGATAGAGCTCTTTGTCATAAATATAGCAAGTGATTAATATTGAAAATAAATAAAGAGCCCTTAAAGACTTGATGGACATGAGTTTGAGTGAACTCCGGGAGTTGATGATGGACAGGGAGGCCTGGCGTGCTGTGATTCAGTGGGTCACAAGGAGTCAGACACGACTGAGCGACTGAACTGAACTGAACTGAAAGATCAATAATAAAAAGATCAAGACTCTAATAGTAAAAGGGTAAAGAACATGAATTGACAGTTCATAGAAGTAAAGAATTCAAAGAAAATGTGAAAGGAAGTTCCATTCTTTCTAGCAAAACAAATACAAAATACAATGACAGTGAGATTCCTCTTTTAGCCTGTCCAAAATGGCAAAGATTATAACAGTGCTGATAGAAGTCTCTTCTCTTAAGGGGTAATTTTTCAACAGCAAAGTACTGTTTGGGGAGGACACATAAGCCTGACATGATCTCAGACATTGCTGGTATCAGCTGCTTTGTAGATGTCACCTGATAAGAAAAAAAGGAGGCAAACAAATTGAATACAGATTAATTTTTCCTGATATGACTTCATAATTTCATGTCTGATATCAGGTTAAGACTCCTAAAGATTACTTGAAAATACAAATCACTGGCAATATTTTGGTCAAAAAATAAGTTGTTTTTTTTTCTTTAAAGAAAGATAAGAAATAGGCAACGATCTGTAGTGTTATGTGATTAGTATGCAAATAAAAAGACTAGTCATTGAAGTAAGTCATGAAAGCTTTTCATGAAAGGTTGCATCTATATTAATTTTGTCTACCCAAACATCTCAGATTCAAGTATCTTCTTATTCTAAAAAGAGTCCATTTTTATTTTTGAGTTTCCTATCCAATATATTTGATGGTCTGTCAATAAATTTTTATTATTACTTAATGTAAATATATGTTTTTCAAGGCCTGCCTTTGGATACTAAAAATAGAGAAAGAAGTAGAGTTTCTTAACATGAAGATTCATTTTGATTTATATAATATGTAATGTTTACTTTTATTGATAAAATGATTTGGGTGTTCAGGCTTTTTTCTTTTTAATGAATGAATATCACTGAATTTTAGAACTGAAAATGACCTAATCTAACCCATTTATACCCATTTTCTGCCTTGATCTAGATAAGGTTGTCTAGAGTCAAGTTAACTGTTAACCAGTCACTGAGTCAGGCCTGTAACACCAGACTCCTGACTCTTCAGTTGAGTACATTTTTAGGTAGCATATGTATCAGTAGCTTAGCTTCAATCACATTGAGTTTATTTTTCAGTGTTGTAATGCACAGTGAAAGTAATTATTTTCATATTGTCTGTGGTAAAAATACCCATGTAAATGAATGATCTTTGCAATAAGTTTATGAAACCTAATTGAGAACTTAGTCATATATCAGTTTTGGATTGTTGATGTTTTAATAGCTATGAAGAAACGAACCTTTTGTATTTCTCTTTTGGTTTTAATTAAAATTAACAAACCCATTGATCTATAAATTAAGTTTGTTACTTTTTTTTTTTTTTTGAGGCTGGTTTGAGTCTTCGCAAAGTAAACAGACATGTAGATTTTCCACTTATGCTTGACTTAGCACCATTCTGTTCTGCTACTTGTAAGGTATAGTATATTATTAAGATATTTAATTGTCTTGCAAATAATATGCTTTAGAATATCCTATGTATTGTTTATTAGACCATGTCTTTCTCCCTACCTCCTACCCTCTGTCTCTCATGTCCCCTTCCTCCCTTTCTTCTTCCATCCAGCATTTAACACAGAAAATGACTTTTGTCCTTTGGGAGACAGAATAAGTTGAAAAGATGCATAAAGCATAAGTGAGGCATGATGTTCATGATCAAAGCTGCTTGTAAATGCTGCTAGCGTCGGATAGTTGCTGAGAGAAATAAGCAGATTTTGTGCCCTCTCCTGTTTCTTGTGAATGATGTGCTTAATTGGCAGTGGTTTTAGCATTTGGAGAGTTTTCTCCTCTTTTGTGAGCAACTGATCTGATCTGATCTCCTCTTTTGTAAACCAGTGTACTAGTGCGTTGTCTTTCATGCCATTTCACGTACGTAACTGAGACTAGTATACTTGCCAGCTGAGCACAAACTTAAAATTACTAATATTTTAATAATCAGGCATAGAAAGCAAGCTGGTTTATAATTGCTTGTGCTTATATGTGAGAACTAACTGTAGGTGAAATTGATGACTTTGCTTTCCATGTGGACACCACACAGTTCTGGGGTAACTCACATATTGTCCTGCTCGCCATTTCTGGTTAGCAGTCTAGGTTTTCTGGTACATAAACTTACTGAACTTAATAATTTCAATACATTGATCAGTCAAGACAAAAATATCTTAAATGCAGTTTTTCAGTGAATCCAGTTCATCTACTGTGGAATACCAGCACTTTCTGCCAGATGTTTACATTCAGTCTTCATAGAATTTGATATATTCATAGAATTTGATAATGTGGCAAACAAAATGTCTAGCAAGCTGTGTATTAAACTTACAGAAACATATTTTTTAAAAGTACCTATTATGGAGAATTTCCAACAAACACCAAAGAGAACAGTACAAATAAACCTCTTGCCCCCAGACCCTACATATATGGCCAGTCCCACCCCATCCACATACTCATCTACCTCTTCCTTCTATATTAATTTTTTTTCTTACATTATTTTGAAGCAAGTATTAGGTATCCTTTCATTCATAAATCTTTTCCTCTATGTGTCTCTAAAAGATAAGAATTACCCGCCCCCCCTGCCCTTTTAAACATAACCACAATACCACTTTCACGCTAAAAGAATTAGCATTACTTTTTAAATCTTTTGGGCTTCCCTAGTGGCTCAGATGGTAGAGTCTGCCTGCAGTACGGGAGACCTGGGTTCAATCCCTGGGTTGGGAAGATCCCCTGGAAAACGAAATGGCAATCCATTCCAGTATTCTTGCCTGGAAAATCCCATGGACAGAGGAGCCTGGCAGGCTACAGTCCATGGGGTCGCAAAGAGTCAGACATGACTGAGGGACTTCACTTCCACTTTCTATCCTCTAGCATACATATTTCCAATTGTCTAATAAATTTTTAAATGAATTAATATCCAAGTAAGGACTACATGTCATGATTGAAAAATATCTCTCTTAATACATAGTTTCCCTCTCCCATCTCTGCTTCTTGGAATTTATTTGTTGAAGAAACTGGATCATCTTTCTGGTAGTTTCACAGAGTTTAGATTTTGATGATTATTCCTTTATCCTCTTGATTTCCTACAAATAGGTAGTTGGATCAACAGAAGCTTGAATAGATCCTCACCCCACCCCCCAACTCCCATCCCAACCCCTGATAAGGCTGTTTCATAGGGAGTGTTCTGTTGTTTCATCAGGTGGCACATAATGCGAGTTTCTTTTCCGTGATGTTAGCAACCAGTGTTGCTCAATGAGTTCATTAACAGTTACAGAATGGTGGTATCCTGTTATTCTTTCTTCATTTATTTACTGGAATACTTCTATATAAAGAGAAATTCCTTTCATCTCTTTAGGTATTTTACATTATAGTTCTTTTAGAAAAGGCAGGATAAATGCTCAGTTCTTTCCCCATCCCCCTTTTAAGCCAGTTTTCAGAATAATGAATTTACTATCATTCTCAAACTGTGATCAGTAAATTTATCATTATGATTTCATGGATTTTAACACACTAAATATGTTTGAATTTACTACACTCTTCTTTTAATTCATAGTCTAATATGTCTAGTGGGTCCATTGTTAGCCACTGAGAGCCTCTTCAGGTTGGCTCCTCGGTTCTTTTGATATGACCCCTGTGGTTGCTCACAGAATGATTATGCCACCAACTGGATGTTCATTTGCTTATTTTAAATTTTCATTTTTAGGGATTGTTACTTAAATTTTGTTGTTTAATAATTACATAAAGTATTTATGTAGTTTTAAAGTCAAATGTATAAATCAAGGTAAATTCAAACAAGTGTAGGTTTTCTCCATGTCTGTTCTACCTGTTTCCTTCCTTTAGAGATAACCATTTTTTCAAATTATTATTTATTCATCTATAATTTTCCCCCTTTGTTTTTATTTTATTTCTTTTTTTTAATATAAATTTATTTAATTGGAGGCCAATTACAATATTGTATTGGTTTTGCCATACATCAACATGAATCCACCACAGGTATATACGTGTTCCCCGTCCTGAACCGCCTTCCCTCGTCCCTCCCCGTACCATCCCTCTGGGTCATCCCAGTGTACCAGCCCCAAGCATCCAGTATCATGCATCGAACCTGGACTGGCAATTCATTTCATATATGATATTATACATGTTTCAATGCCATTCTCCCTAATCATCCCACCCTCTCCCTCTCAAATGTATAGAACAGTATAGACATCTGTGTCTCTTTTGCTGTCTCGCATACAGGGTTATCATTACCATCTTTCTAAATTCTATATATATGTGTTAGTATACTGTATTGGTGTTTTTCTTTCTGGCTTACTTCACTCTGTATAATAGGCTCCAGTTTCATCCACCTCATTAGAACTGATTCAAATGTAGTCTTTTTAATGGCTGGGTAATACTCCATTGTGTATATTTACCACAGCTTTCTTATCCATTCATCTGCTGATGGACATCTAGGTTGCTTCCATGTCCTGGCTATTATAAACAGTGCTGCGATGAACATTGGGGTACACGTGTAATTTTTAAAAATATAAACAAATAAATACATATCTATTTTATATATATATATAATATCTCACCTCTTTAATAATCATAGCTTATAAGATGTATCCTTTTTTTCTACCGTATTAACATTGTATCCTGGAGAATATTTCATAGCAGTGTTTAGAGATAATCTGCACTCCATTTTTCAAGCAGCATAATACTGTATTCTATGGATGCATTATAGCTTATTCAAGCCGTCCCCAGTTTATGTGCACTTTTGAGTCTATGGTTTTTTGGTATTACAAATAATCCTTCAATCACTTGTCTGGTGCATGTGTTTTTACATATTGCTCATGGTACCTATGAGAAATAGTCCTAGAAAAGGGATTGATAAACCCAAGAGTAATGCACGTATAGCTTAGCTAAATAACATGAAATTTTTCTGAATAGAGCTACCCTTTTTCATTCCCATATGTGAGCACTCTTTTTCCTGACAGGCTAGGCAACAGAAAAGGTCAAGTTTTTGCATTTTGCTAGTCTAGTACAGGTGGGCAGGTACCCCAGTGTAGTGTTAATTGCCCTTATTTTAAGTAGGATGTGCATTTAATTTTCCGTATAATAAGATTTCACTAAATATTACTAATTGACTTTTTTTTTTCTTTGTGTAAAAGAATGTAAGTGTGGGAGGTAAAGTTCTCTATGGTCTCTATGGCGTAGTGGAACATAGCGGCTCAATGAAAGGAGGTCACTACACCGCTTACGTGAAAGTGAGAACACCCTCCAGGAAATTACTGGAATACATCACTGGAAAGAAAAATGTACCTGGTATGCCACCCTAAGTTTATTTTATTCTTAGAAACAAATGAATTTATTCTTTTTCTGGAAGAAGTAAGTTTTTTAATGGGTACTTTGTGTGGATTCACTTTGTTAAGTGAGAAATACCTTAAAGAGTACCTGTTGCTGCTGCTGCTAAGTCGCTTCAGTCGTGTCCGACTCTGTTCGACCCCATAGACGGCAGCCCACCAGGCTCCCCCGTCCCTGGGATTCTCCAGGCAAGAACACTGGAGTGGGTTGCCATTTCCTTCTCCAATGCAAGAAAGTGAAAAGTGAAAAGTGAAAGTGAAGTCGCTCAGTCATGTCTGACTCTAGCGACCCCATGGACTGCAGCCTACCAGGCTCCTCCATCCATGGGATTTTCCAGACAAGAGTACTGGAGTGGGGTGCCATTGCCTTCTCCGAAGGAGTACCTAGATAATCTTAAATATCATAAAACTGTACCCTTCACATCATGTGAAGTGGCACCCAGTTTTTCAAGGTATTAAGTCATCGTGTATTGCAGTGGAATAGCATTTTATTTAACAGTATCAGTAGTTTTTGAAGATATACCAGGTCCTCAGAATAGAGCTGGAGTTAAAAATTTGCTTCAGTCGTCTATGTATTTCTTTCTTTCTCTTTTAGTGTAAATGCACTTTTCCTTAAATAAGGCTATCTGGTATTCTACTAGATATTTAAATGCTCTTAATATTAATGCTTTGAAAGAGTTCATTTTGGAAGATGTTTAACTCCAAACAGCCTTATGCAATAAAGTCTAACATTAGATACGTGTAGTTAATGATAACTTTAGTGTAAAGTCAGAACATACTTCTTGTAAAATTATACTTCTTTTTGTTTTGTTAGGTTTGAAAGAACCTGATAGTGAATCAGCAAGCCAGTGGGTCCATGTTAGTGACACTTATGTGCAGGTGGTTCCAGAATCAAGAGCGCTTAGTGCACAAGCGTACCTTCTTTTTTATGAAAGAATATTATAACTATTTGTTAATTAGTAGTGATAATGATTATAGAGGTCACTTTTATTTACATGCTGCAGTGTTAACCACAATATGCAATGTGCCTTTGTAGTCTTTTCTGTAGGAATAGCATGTCCCTCAAATGTTCCTGAACATTGTTACCATTTTGGCGAATCCTTTTAAAGTAAATTTACTAAATGCTTTCAGGGACTTCCCCAGTGGTTCAGTGGATAAGACTCAGCTTCCACTGCAGGGTTGGGTCCCTGGGTAAAGGAACTTAAAATTCTGCATACCTTGTGGGATGCAGCCAAAAAGGAAACAAAGTAAAACAAAACTAAATGCTTTCAAACTTATATCCTTAAAATAAACATAAACACATGTTTTTAAAAACTTATTTGTCCTGGGAAAAAATAAGAGAATTCACAATAGTTAACTCCTTTATAATGTGACTTATTGCAGGCATTCAGAAATGATGCTGGCTAAGTCAAATCATTCCTTAGACAGTGTTTCCCAAATGTGAGTTACATACCACTTTACTGTTTTCATGTGTGTGTGTATATTTCTCTTATGCCATTGTTTATTATTCTTAACCTTATTTTTTAGCCTTTTTAAACCATAGTGTTATTTTGATCATATTCCACATTTTATGTGCTAGTTATATTTTTTCTAATAAGTATTAAAATAAATGTATAACTATTAAAGAAAGACTGTTCACTCATGTAGCACTCCACTTAAAATCATCTCAGGGTTATCCAGTGGTGTATTACCTGGCTGTGTGGGAAACATTGCTATAACATGTGCTGTGCTGTGCTTAGTCACTCAGTTGAGTCCAGCTCTTTGTGAACCCCATGAACTGTAGCCTGCCAGGCCCCTCAGTCCATAGGTATTCTCCAGGCAAGAATACTAGAGTGGGTTGCCATGCCCTTCTTCAGAGATCTTCCCAACCCAGGGATCGAACCCAGGTCTCTCGCATTGTAGGTGGATTTCTTTACTGTCTGAGCCACCAGGGAAGCCCAAGAATACCAGAGTGGGTAGCCTAACCCTTATCCAGGGGATCTCCCTGACCCAGGAATTGAACCAGGATCTCCTGCATTGCAAGGGATTCTTTACCAGCTGAGCTATCAGGGAAAGAAGCCCTTTTTGTAACATATACTTACACAATTGGCATAGTGACTTTATCATTTTTTATATGACAACTATATAAAAAAGTAACACTGTAACTTCAGTAATATGGATTTACAAATAACATTGATTAGCTTATTGCTTTGAGGTTTTGAGAACTAGAAAAATACTAAAATATTTTATCAACATACTATTTTCAGCCTATTCATGATGGAGTTGAGAATAATTTACAGGTGATTAACCAAGATCAAAATGTATTTATAGATAAATGTTACATGCAGAATTGGTAAATAGAAGTTGTTAATTCATATGGAACCATAGGATACTTTTGAAATGTAAATTACCAAATCATATTTGTAAATGATAGAGAATTATATTCTTATACTTAACAGGAAAATATAATGCATTTTCTAGTTCTGTAGAGCAATAAATATTATGATTTTGGGGTTTTGAGATCACTTTTTGTCTTTAGTAAGCATCATTAGTAAGTTCAGCTAGGTTTTGTTTTTATTTTAATGGACCGTTAAGTTGGCATTTCTGATTTTCTTTTAAAATAATTAATATCAAAATGATGGTATTTTCCCCTTACTCCTAGAAAACAAATTATTAAGCTGTCAAAACTTGCCATGAAAATGTTACTATTCCTTAGGCTTAAATGTTTAAAAAATGACTACTTTGGTGTTACATTATTAAATCAAAACATAACTGCATGGTTCAAGCATCCTCATCATTAGTGCTCACAAATGATAGTACAGGCAGGTGCTGGATAAGTGCCTGGTCCTAGTTCATTATCCTCTTGTTAAGGAAGTGGCTATAGATAATGTGTGGAAATATTTACCCAAGATTCTGACCCTTCTTAATATTTAAGTGTATATAATATTATCAAGGTTATTAGTGCTGCCTTTTGCTATATGGATGAATGGAATTGTGATGAGTGTTAAAGACAGTAATATATGAAATTCAGAGCTTTAAAAAGTTATTGCATAAACTCTATTTTTTTTTCATAAATTCTATTTTTAAGCTGTCAAAATTTCAGTAGTTGTGATTTCCTTGATTTTTAACAGTGAAATGATGGAAAAATATATCTTTATATGTTAACCTGTAAACTCAGGTTGTATCCTGTAAAAGGTAAACAGTGTTTAAAGGTTTTCTCTTTAACTTTAATCCATTAACATTGAAGAGTTCAGCACCAGAGCAGTGAAATTTTTTGGAAAACTATTAGTTAAATCTCTTTATTCAAGTCAGCCATCTAGGTCATGACAGTTACCAAGATGTAATTGTCACTCGCCCAAATGTAAATGTTAAGTTGCCTCATTTTTCTTCTAGAAAAGATACCATTAAGAGGCATGCAGATTTCATTGGATGTCACCTGCTTCTTATTTCATTGATAGGTAGATGGATAGATGAAAAAGAGAAGGAAAGAAACAGGGAAAGGAAAGAAAAGAAGAAAGAAGGGGAAGACATGAGCATTCTTTTCTGTTTCCTCTTAGCTTACCCATTACACAGTTAAGTAGAGATGGTGAATAATTCCTGAGGACAAGCATCAAGGAAAGTGCCTAGTTCCTATTTTCATTGATAGCATGCTAGGACATGAACTAGGGCTATATTTGTTAATTAGGAAATCTGTTAAACTTTATTCTGAATACCAGTTAAGAGTGACTTTTCATTGAGTGATACATTGTAGCTTCAGAATATTAACTCAGTACTCAAGTACTACAGTAGTTTTTATGCTTAACTTCATGTTTATTCATTAAGTATATATTTTATTTAACATCATCCAGGAGTCAGGCACTGGACTGGCACTATTTTAGCATGTTTTAAAATGAGGCCTGTGTAAATTTTAGACATTATTCTAGAGGTAATGAGATACTTTTATTTTCATTTCCACAGTGTTAAATGAGTTAATTCTGAAATTTTTTTTAATGGCCTGAGGTTTATGAATGCTTTATTTTTCCAGGTCTGCTAGTAATGGAATAAATTTAATTTTGAGATCTAAGAATTGACTAAAAATAGCTTTTGTAATAGAGAAAGTATGTTAAGTTACACATGGACCTACATTTAAATTTTTGCTTTTATTTTGAATATTTTCAAAGCACATTTGCAGGGGTATTAAATTGTGAAGCTAATTTAGTAACAGTAGCTTCCAGATGACCTCAGGAAATAGTACAAATCAGTGAGAATGTTTACAGATCCTCAAAACAACTACCATAGTGTTTGGCCAGATGAATTTAAGAAATAAGACGAGAGTTTAGCTTTATTTAGAAACTGGCTTACAGTGTATATATAACCTCGGTTTTCCATTGTTATTCCATATTTAAAATGATAAATTTTTGACTATATATAAATTATGTGAATATTTTTGACATAACCAAAGTATGTTTATATTTAAGATTTTGTCATGTAATGTTTTTAAAACTGATGTAAAGGCCACTGTTTTGAATGGCCATGGAGAGTGGCGTCAGTTCAAAGAGTAGGTGATACCTGTTTTCTTACTGTAAATATGCCAACAAAGCTATTTTACTATGATATATTTAAGAGCTCTTAGTTCGCATGTGTGACTTTAGTCAATGATTTTATATGGCTTCTGAATAAAATTTCCTGAGGATTAAGCTGTGAAATGTATCAACTTCACCTTATTTTTGAGGTATAAAATAGTATCTTGCCTACTTTTATTAAATTCATCCTCATAATTTGTCTGCATGTTACCTGAAGAAATAAGGCTAAGCCAGATGTGTACAATAAATGTGATTCTTTATTATCTATTGCATTAAGAAAGACTATTTTTAGATATTTAAAATACTCTGTTTCATGTAGAAATGCATCAATTCAAATCTATTTAAAAGATAGATAACTATATTTTTAATTTTGAGTAATAATGATTATATATCATTCCTACTATTTTATCTTTTTCCGCAGTGTTTTTGGAAAATAGCTATGTAACTTATGGAACATTATTTTGATGTTACTATATAAACATGCAAAATAAATATTAAATTCATATTTATGTTTAAAGACTGGTTCTGGAGTCTTTTCAATGCACATTATTGACAGAATATTTTGTGTATCAACACTATATCAGCTTACTTAGCTATATTTAAAATATCCTTCATATTTCAGAAGTTTATTATTTCAAAATAAAATATCTCAGGGGCCTCTTTCATTTTGACTGCAGTATGTAACAAGTGTAAGTCTGCATCCTTTCAAGTGTTTCTCAAACTGTTTGAGTTATTTAGGCAGAATAATTCATTAGGAAATATTTTGTCTACCTTTTTTCATTTAACTGTTTTTAGGACACGAAGCTCTTTGAGATTATATTGAATGTTATAGACCATCCTTCATAAGTATTGAATATCTGTTGTGTGGTAGGCATTGGGGATACAGTACTGACCACAGGAGATAGAAATCTCTTCAAAAAGTGAGGAAATAGACATTCTAAGGAGTGAAAATTAAGGAAAAGAATTTCCAATGTTAAATGATACAGAGAACAATCAAGCAGCGTTACCCACAGAGCCATATGGGAATTGAGTTCCATGGGACGAAGGATGTTCTAGGGATAAAAGATGGATGATATTAGTTCTGATAGTCCCAAAGAGAAGCAATGAGTGTTGGAGGAAGTGGAAGGTTTTAATTCTGGGGCCATTTCTTCACTCCTGCTGATGGCAATAGAGAGGGTAGGAAGGGAAATTTGACGTTTATATTTTATTAGAAAAATATATGCCCCAGATTTTTGAATGTAATTTCTGAGGTTCGTGGACCCCATGAAGCCATTTTAAAACCATTTTTTATATGAGATGTTTAATTAATTAAACATTGGCTATGCCACACGGCTTGTGGGATCTTAGTCCCCAGGGATTGAACCCACATCCTCAGCAGTGAAAGTGTGGAGTCCTCACCATGGCACCACCAGGGAATTCCCTGAAGCCATTTTCATACATTTTTAAAGTTGTACTCAAGCAGAAATATCTAAAACTTCTGCATCCCCATATGTATTAGAATAGACTGGGTTATGCTGTAGTAACAATGACATCACAATAAAAGTTTATTTCTAACTTAATAAATCCAGGTGCACTGAGGGGGGGAAAATAGTTATCATCCAAAGTCCACTTGAGAGTCTGAGAGTCTGGACAATCTGCAGAAGCAACTGTTTGCCAACTGGTGACTATCATCCTCACTCACTGCGTTCTGGCTCTGTCATTTGAACACCAGGCCTCTTCACTGTGGCAGGGGAAGAGAACACCAAAGCTCTTACACCAGCAATTAAATTCTTCACTTTAGATGTGTTTCACACACCCTGGTGACCAGAAAGGAGTAGTCACATAGCCCTGTCTGATCGCAAGGAAGAATGGGAAGAGAAGAGTTAAGTCTCCAGGGCTCTGAAGAAAAGGAGAATGGGATTGTGAGTGCACTAAAAGTCTCTCAGAATCTGCCCTCTGGTCACCAAATACTCAGCTCTTTCTGCATGTGGAGCACAGTGACTGTCTTTTCAAGAGATAAGCCCCAGAGTACCATCTACCTTTCCAAAACCAGGCTCTTTGGAAGTGCTATGTCAGGTCTGAACGCTGCTCCCACTGGTCAGGCTGGAGACCCAGGAAACGAGTATATTCTGTTTTCCACACACTTACTGTACAGTGGTGAAACCAGTGGAACTAGTACCACAATAAACATCCTCGTTCAGAAAGGGGAAGAAGAATGGAGACATTGTCATTACCCTGGGTATGGGAAATGTTCATTATCAGCCCTTTCCTCTATTCTCTTAAGAATTCCCTTCTCCATTGTTCTCTGTGACTCAGACGTCACCGTTTGGCTACATTTGAATGGCTGTTGAGGAGTATGACATCCTTGGAAGTTGCACGGCTTTTTTTCCAGTCTTTTCCTAGATAATTGGGAGCTGAAGTTTTAAAGTTTGGAATAGTCACAAGTTCTGTTAGCTAAGGTTTTTGGTTTCTTTTTTCACTACAACTCTTAAAAGCTTAGTAAACCTCTTTGTTCCTGGTCAGATTTATATGCCAATACCACTTTTTTTTTTTTTTTTTTTTTGAGACAAGTAGTTCTTGGGTTGGGTGTATTTCTTTGATTTCCTACCTCCATACATCTCTCCTGACATTATGGCAGGTACCTTCTGTCTATAAGCTTTGATGGAAGAGCCATCCTCTTAACCACATTTTCATCCTTAGGTATTTTTTTTCCCAAGTGAGAAAAAAAAATTAGATTACCCTAATTAACCCATTGAAAATTTCTAAAATAACTATGATGTTTACACCCTCAGGTATGATCTTTGCTGCAAGGCTGAGTTTTAATGATCCTTTGTCATTTAACAGGCTTACTAAAGTTTATCTCCTGCTTGGAGTTGAAAATCATAAACATATAAGGCTCAAATTCTGGTTGCCTCTGTTCCCTCATTTCAGCTTTAGAAATTAAGCATTGCTCTCTGAGCTCCACTCGTTTTTAATAATAGCTTGCCAAATGCATCCAGTAGTACCCAACATACACTTATTTTTCAACTTCTTCTGTTCAGTTCACCCTGCTCAAATTTCAGTAAGTATATTTTCTGCCTCCCAGGTTACTGTGTGTGATAGTTACATTAAATGTTTTACCATTGCATAAAAATCCCATGTTTCTAGTCTCCAATATTAGTTTCCTATGTATACCAAATAACCTGTAAGCTGATGTCCCATATTTTCAATATGCCTGTTGTCTTCTTCAGATCATAAAATGACAGGGAAATCCTCGATGAAACTGGTGAGGGAAATGTAAAACTCATTTCCTGGTCTGGCAAACTGTTTGCATAGGGTGCCTCATTAAACTGGCAGAAGGCCATGAGGTATTTAATAATTCTCTCATTGGACAAATGGAGAACTTTCTATATGCTAAGCAGTATGTTGGCCAATTGGAGAACAGAATTCAAAGGAAACAACAAAAACCTACCAGAAAATTGTTTTAGCGTTACGGAAAACAAGCAAACAAATATAATTACAGAAAGTAGGAACTTAAGAAAGTTTCTCTAGGGCAATCAGGTTTCACATGGAAGATAGGATGTTTCTCTGATTAGAATGTTTCTCAGAGAAATAAACCTGAAAATCAGGGCCTAGGCAAAAAACTTGGAAAATGATCAGAGAGCAAAATCAGAGACAACCACTGATAATATGTGGTACATATGCTTCTAGTTTTTATTTCATAAAGTGGTTTTAAAAATCACACTAAGGGGACCTCCCTGTGGTACAGTGGATAAGAATTTGCCTGCCAGCACAGGGGACATGGGTTGGATCCTTGGTCCAAGAAGATTCCACATGCCTGTGGAACAACAAAGTCTGTGCACTGCTATTAGTGAACCTTCAGTGCGGCAACTCCTGAAGCCCACGACCTAAAGCCTGTGCTCCTCTCAAGAAGAGAAGCCACTGCAATAGCTGTTCACCACAATGAAGATCCAGCACAGCCAAAAATAATATTTTTTAGAATAAAATATTTTTTTAAATAAAATATTTTTTAAAATTCTCTTAAAAAATCACACCAGGGAAGCTTCAGGGCAGTCCAGTGATTAGGATTCTGTGCTTTCCCGGCCCAGGGCTGGAGTTCAAGCCCTGGTGAGGGAACTAAGATCCCACAGGACACAACCAAAACAACATAATCACACTAAACTGTTGTGTAGTCTTTTTGTGTGTGTGAAATTAGGGCAAGGATCAAAGGAACCACATTTTCCTTTTGCCTCCAGTAATATTATGTACTCACTTCATGGTGTTGGTAGGTGTACTTAGTGAATGTTTCTCCCAGGATGAAGTTGTATTTTGTGGCTGGTTTTGATTTGAGGACCAAGCAGATCTTTACTTATTGAGGACTTTGTTCTAACACTGATTCAGGAACATCTGGGTGTCAAGTATTTTCACAAGAAGGCTGAATTTCATGCAAACGATATCTATTCACCTGTCTGATCTTTATCATTTTTTTTTATCCTTCTAGGTATATTCTTAACATTTATTTTACTGTTAGTTGCTATTTCTTTTGCACAATTCCCAGTGAAACAATTTAGATACTTGGTGCACTCTGTTCAGTCATACAAAAGTTTACTCTCTAGAAAGACACTTTCCAACATTTAGTTGAGAAATACTGTATCTTATCTTCAGAACATTTTTGTTTTCTTTGTAGTTCCTAGTCTAGAAATGGGTACTTTTGATACCTGAACGTAATTCCTATTAAAAACATCATGGAATCAAAGTATTCCATTTGAAGAATCGCATTGCATAAGTCCTTTCGGGAGGCCATCTTGTGGTTGAAATAAAGGAGCAGCGGGACGGAAACTGGACTTCGAGGCCGCTTTTCCCTAAAGGTCGCGGAGAAGGAACGAAACATCGGGACTAGCCGAGTGAGGAAGAGCTAAGCAAGTGTCCCCCGGAAGGGGGCGCGATGTTTTCGAGGTTAACAAAGCTGCGGGGTCAGCTAAGGTCTCCGCTCTCTCTCCATCCAGACCAGTCATTTCACCAACGTCCGGTCTCCCTGGAGGCGGAGCCCTTGGAGGCGCTCGGTGAGACACAAGCTGGGAGTATTGTGGAAGTTCGGGCTAGACTCTGGTGGCCCTAAAATACGGCTCAGGGTGCACCGAGCAACCCGCCAGTTGGTTCATTTGACCCTGGGGCCCCTCCGTAGTCTGAAAAGTAGTGCCGCGAACTCAACCTTTATGGAACCCAACACACATCCCCTTGAAATAGGATCACGCTGCTAAAGTAAAAATTTTGAGCGCACTCTGTCCAGGATACTTAAAGTCTTGGTTTTCTGTTCACTGTGAAGATAAAAATGGGTCAGGCATGGCGCTGGATACTTCAAACGGTAAAGTACAAGAACGTCCAGATATTTGCATTGTGTTCTTTACAAAGTCGAGGTGGTTTTGCCCATAACAAAAATGGCGTCGCAACTTGTTAACCTGGTACAGTCATGTGCCCAAAGACCTGGATGGGGGACAGTATGGCTTCAGGTGACTAACGGATGTTATTATTATTCACTTCCGGGTGAGACTAATCGGGCGCCATCTTGTCTTGTTCGTGGAGAAGTAGAAGCATCGAAAGGGTTGGAGAGGTATTACAGGAACGGTGGCGACAGCGGTGTTCCGGAAACAGAGTGGGTAAGTGGTGCTGAACGATTAGGCGTGGGGACTTGCCAGGCCATTACAGCTTTCTTGGTTTCTGTGGCGAAGGTAGCATAACTTAAACACGTAGCCTGCGTACGCTGCTTGGCGCGACCGCTGGAACCTCTTCTCCCTTAAAGCGGTGGCGTCCGCCTGACTTGATGAATCACGGCGATGCTCCCGGTGAAAAGGAAATGTTCTTAAGTTGAAAGAGAGTGCTCACGAGCTCCCCTTCTAACTACGAGAGTTCCCTCTCCGATGAGAAGGGAGTGATTGTTGGGCTCCCGACCGGCCGTTAAGCACTGCGCGTGCGCAATGGGAACCCTCTTATGGGGAGGGGGTGCAGAGCGGAGGAGGCGGGGGCTAGGCCCTGGACCTTCTCTGTCTCGTAGCTGAGACTACGCAGGCGCAGCCAAGGGCAACTGTGTTCTTTTAAGAACAGTTAGGGCACAGAGTCGGACACGACTGAAGCGACTTAGCAGCAGCAGCAGGTTCCTTATAGTTTGTATTATCCTTGTATTTTTAAAGTCATAGAGACTATGTGTTAAACTTCGGGCAAGAAAGGTAGCATCCAACATTTCAGTTTCATTATCCTGTAGAGGATACTATTGTCGTCTGAACCTCGCGGGTCCTCTACAGATTCTGATTGTTGGTGGTTAATTTATAGAACAGCAAAATAAACTTGGAGTTTCTGGTTGGGGTGCAGCAAGGCAAAGGCAACAAAAACGGTTTTGCAAGGTGTTGTGGGCTGTGGGTAAAGTAAATCTGTTCTTTTAAGGTGTTCTTGAGACTTTAGAACAGTTTTTGATTTACAGAAAAATTGAGCAGGTAGTACAGTTACCGTATAAACTACTCCCTCTCCCCAACCCCGCACACACAGTTTCTCCTGTTAACTTTAGTGTGGTACGTTTGTTACATTGAATGGACCAATATTGGTACATTATTACATAAAGTCCCTAGTTTATTCACATTGCCTAAGTTTAAACCTAATATCCTTTTTCCAGCTCAGGATTCTATTTAGAATATCATATAAATTTAATGGTTATATGTCCTTAGTTTTCTTTGGTTGTGACAGTTTTTTAGGCCTGCTTTGTTTTCTCTGGCTTTTACAGGCTGAAAATTCATACAGTGATGTCCTAACTTCAGTGCCTCAAAATATGACTATATTTGGAGATAGGATCTTTAAAGAAGTAAAATGAGGTCATTAACATGGGCCCTACATGTTATAATGAAACTTCCCTCTGTGTACTGCTCTTTTGGAAAAAGAAAAACTTAGCCTCCAGAACAATGAGAAAATAAATTTCTGTTGTTTGAATTATCCAGTCTTTGGTACTTTGTTATGGCAGCCCTAGCAAAGTAACACAGTGATCTTGACAATTTCTAGGGGTACTGGCCAGATATTTTGTAGGGTGACCTGCTATTGGAATTTGTTGTTTTTCTCACGATAAGACTGGTATTAGGGTTTTTTGAGGAGGAAGATCACAGAGGTTCAGTGCCTTTTTCATCACATTGCATCTAGGCTACATACTATGAACATGACTTACCATGTTGATATTGACCTTGATCACCTGCTTGAGGTAGTGTTTGTCAAATTGCTCTGGAGTATACTCTCCCCTGTCCACTTTCTCCTTTCCATACTGTACTCTTTGGGAGTCCCTTTGCACAGTCCATACTTAAGGAGAAGAGAGTTAAGTTCTCCCTCCTTTATGATCTACATAATTTATTTGGAATGCCTCTGCATAGAAGATTTGTCTCTTCCCCTCCAATTTATTTTAATCATTTATTTATGTCAGGATTCATAAATTTTTATGTCATATTTGTGTTGTAATCCAGTACTACTTTATTTTATTCCCCAAATTATTCCACCTTTGGACATGGGTAGCTCTTTGAGTTGTCTACTCTGCACCTTTGACATCCTCCCATCTTCCCCACCCCTTTTTGAGCAATCATCATACTTCCTGGCACTGCAAGATGCTCCAGACTCATTTTGTATATTTCTTGCCCCAGTTCTAAGAATCAGCTATTGCTTTACCAATCCCTGATTACTTTCCTTAATTGGAGAATAGTAGTAGAACAAAGGTAAGTGTTTTTGTTGCTACTGGGGGTTGTTTCCTTTAGATTTTCTACAATTTTTTTCTTCCAAATTTATTTTTCAATGATCACTTGTTTTTGTTGTCTATAATCAAGGGATTCAATTCTCCAGTATTTAAGTAGCAAAAAAAGTTTACGACATTTCAAATGATTACAAGGTTAACTTTGTTAGTGCCATTTCTAAATAATCTGACTTGATCTAAATATATTCTTTTTGACTTTGAGGTCAGTTACCATGAGTGTAAGACTGAAATGGCAGGGGATAAGAAGGTTGTTGCATTTTGTGGTTTGTGTTTGATATGAGGAACTTCATTATACACACCAAAGGATGGGTATATTTCTATATTTCTTTGATTTTCCAATTGGTGCATTAAGGGCTTTAAAACAAACACTACATTTTCATTCTCATTCATCTGTAATACAGTCTATAAGATGATTTTTGCAAATATTAATGATTGTCATTTAAACGAGTAATTTTAAGAACCTCATAGCAATGATTGTTCTAATATAGAGTCATCTAAGAAATAAATAAGATAATTTATGGTCATTTCTGGTTGCGTTAGTTTCATAGAGATACTGTACCAAATTGCCGCAGACTGACTTTAAAGCAACAGAAATTTGTTTTTACAGTTCTCCAGCCTACAAGTGTGTGACTGAAATTAAAGGTTTTGACAGGGTCATGCATGTGTGTTCAAGAGTCCTCCCTACCAGTCTCCTCCTTTTCTTTCTTCTCTTTCTCTCTGCTCTAGGGGAGGATGTTTTCTTGCCTCTTCCAAGTCTATTGGTTCCCAGCAGTCTTTGGCTTTCCTTGGCTGTAGACAATTTACTCCA
Organism: Bos indicus; assembly: GCF_029378745.1. Classification (NCBI taxonomy): domain Eukaryota; kingdom Metazoa; phylum Chordata; class Mammalia; order Artiodactyla; family Bovidae; genus Bos; species Bos indicus. Next base: position 50,588,754 of record NC_091768.1, read on the forward strand.
GTCTCTGCTGCTGTGATCACATGACATTTTCCCAATGTCTGTCTCTCTTTTTTCTTAAGACGCCAGTCATACTGGCTTAGGACCCACTTTAATCCAGTATGACATCATTTTAATATGTTTGCCAAGACCCTATTTCCAAATAAGGCCATGTTCACAGTGAATGGAAGTGGGGGTAGGACTTCAACGTATCTTCTCAGTTCAGTTCAGTCGCTCAGTTGTGTCTGACTCTTTGCGACCCCATGAATCGCAGCATGCCAGGCCTCCCTGTCCATCACCAACTCTTGGAGTTTACCCAGACTCATGTCCATCGAGTCAGTGATGCCATCCAGCCATCTCATCCTCTGTCGTCCCCTTCTCCTCCTGCCCCCAATCCCTCCCAGCATCAGAATCTTTTCCAATGAGTCAACTCTTCGCATGAGGTAGCCAAAGTATTGGACCTTCAGCTTCAGCATCAGTCCTTCCAATGAACACCCAGGACTGATCTCCTTTAGGATGGACTGGTTGGATCTCCTTGCAGTCCAAGGGACTCTCAAGAGTCTTCTCCAACACCACAGTTCCCAAGCATCAATTCTTCGGTGCTCAGCTTTCTTTTAGTCCAACTCTCATATCCATACATGACTACTAGAAAAACCATAGCCTTGACTAGACGGACCTTTGTTGGCAAAGTACTGTCTCTGCTTTTGAATATGCCATCTAGGTTGGTCATAACTTTCCTTCCAAGGAATAATATATCTTCTAGCAGAACACAATTCAGTCCATAACACTGGGCATATCCATAAACTAGATTTTTGTAGCTGTGTGTGATAATGTGCATGATCTGATGCAAACCATGGTTGTTGATCTTTCTGGTCTTTCCAAATCCCAGTTGTTTCCAAGGAAATAGCAGTTAATTTAATCCTGTGAAGGGAAAGTCTTACAGCCCAGCTCATCAATGATCACATTTCTCTAAACTTGAGAAATTGAGCTTATGGATCTTTAAAATTAAAGCTAAGCGAAGAATGAATAGATTGAAATTGATTTTTGATGTTACAAAGTCAGAGACGTAGTACTAGAATGTCATCCTCATCAATGAATATTAATATATTTACTTGATAATAAATATCAGTGACTGAGTAAAATATTTTACCAGTAAATATGGGCAAAGCACTTTGGAGAATTCAGAATAATTATAAGATATTTCCTATGCCCTCAAGATTCTTGAGTCAAGGCAAAACACATAAAAATTTTGATGCTCAGCTTCTTGGTTCTTTGTATCTTAAAAAATCTATAGTAGCTTTGTTTTTTAAGATGCATCCTCATAATTAAATAATTCAAAGAATACAGAAAGAAAATAAAAAAATTAACTGATACCTCTTTTCCCTCTCCAGAGCTTACCAGTTTTAAGAACTTTTTGGTAATTTAGGAATTTTCTATACTAAATTGCATCCTTAAAAAAAAAAAAAAAACTTTGAGTGGCATCATTATTGATCCTGTATCATAATTTTTTCCTCTATACAATTCATAATACAATTTGTACATCAGTGTATGTCAGCATATAAAAATCTGCCTTATTCATTTTAATGGCTAAATAGCAGTCCACTGTATGGTTCACTCTTAACTCACCTATTGCCTTTTGAGTGTTACTGAAAGCAGATGTTCACTGTTACAGACACGCTACAGGTTTTTGAGTTAGATGGTGAGTGTACTCATCCATGGTTCTAAGTCCCTGAAGTGGGATTGCTGGCTCAAAGGGATGAGCATTTAAAATTGTGATAAAATACTCTACTGTTAACTTGCCTTCCAAAAAGACTGAAACTTTGGTGTTCTACCAGCATGCTTGTTCAACATTCATTTTCTGTAGCCAAGTAAAGTTTCTCAACTGCAGGTTTAACTGAAGCATTTTATTATTGTTGTTCAGTCACTCAGTCATGTCCGACTCTTTGTGACCCCATGGACTGCAGCATTCTAGGCTTTCCTGTCCTTCACCATCTCTTGGAGCTTGCTCAAACTCATGTCCATTGAGTTGGTGATACTTTCTAACCATCTCGTCTTCTGTCATCTCCTTCTCCTGCCTTCGATCTTTCCCATCATCAAGGTCTTTTCTAATGAGTCAGTTCTTCACATCAGGTGGCCAAAGTATTGGAGCTTTAGCATCAGTCATTCCAATGACTATTCAGGATTGATTTCCTTTAGGACTGACTGGTTTGATCTCCTTGCAGTCCAAGGGACCCTCAAGAGTCTTCTCCAAAAACACCACAGTTCAGAAACATCAATTCTTCAGCACTCAGCTTTCGTTATATATAGTCTAACTCTCATGTCCGTGCATGACTACTGGAAAAACCATAGCTTTGGCTATACGGACCTTTGCTGGCAAAGTAATGTCTCTGCTTTTTAATACGCTGTCTAGGTTTGTCATAGCTTTCCTTCCAAGGAGCAAGTGTCTTTCAATTTCATGGCTACACTCACCATCTCCAGTGATTTTGGAACAAAAGAAAATAAGGTCTCTCACTGTTTCCATTTTTTCCTCATGTATTTTCAATGAAGTGATGGGACCAGAGGCCATGATCTTCGTTTTTTGAACGTTGAGTTTTAAGCCAGCTTTTTCTCTACTATTTCAATTTCATCAGGAGGCTCTTTAGTTCCTCTTCACTTTCTGCCATAATGGTGGTAACATCTACATATCTGAGTTTATTGACATGGGATTTAGCATGATGTACTCTGCACATAAGTTAAATAAACAGGGTGACAAGATACAGCCTTGATGTACTCCTTTCCCAAATTGGAACCAGTCCGTTGTTCCTTGTCCAATTCTAACTTGTTTCTTGATCTGTGTACAGAATTCTCAGGAGGCAGGTAAGGTGGTCTGGTATTCCCATCTCTTTAAGAATTTTTCCACAGTTTGTTGTGATCCATACAATCAAAGGCTTTAGTGTAGTCAGTGAAGCAGAAGTAGATGTTTTTGTACTGCTCTTGTCACAATTTCACATTGTTTCCATATTTTTCTCAGCCTAAGTGTATCAAACACTGTATTTGAATAATAGCTTTTACAAAAACTTGGGAGGGAACAAAGCTTTGGAAAGTATAGTAAAAATAGAAATGATTGGTTTTAACGAACAGAAATGGTACAAGTAATACAAATCACTTTTGAAAATATGCACATAAAATCTGTTTATAGGAAAACTTGAAAAATTTTGCTTTGTTTTGTTTTAATAGAAGCTTCAGCTTATGATATTGTGAGAAATGGGAGCAAAAAGTCCCCCCCCCCCAAAGATAAAATGAAATCTGGGTAACTCTTAGATTGCTTTAAGGTAAGAAAATGGAATTGAGGAGAAATGGATTGGCTTGATCACCCCTCCCTGTCCCCAGTTGTAAACTTGAGTGCTATCAGAAACATCATGAGAAAGTCTTGGTGGTGATATTAACTACTACTAATTGAAGCTTTTTGTGCCCAGTTTTTATATATTTCCCACTTAATCTTCACAATAACTCTATGAGGTAGACATTTATTATGTCTACCATTTTAGAGTTGAGAAAACCAAGGATTAGAGAATAGTTAATTTCCCCATATTCACACAGCTCGTGAGTGGTGTAGATAGGCATCATCAGCTTGTGTTCTGAAGTCTAGGTGACAAGTGATAATCAGAAAACTTAAAAAGCGGAATTGAAAAAATTGGCCGTGACAACCATTAAACATGTGTAAGTAAAAGAAACTTTTTAGAGCGGTTTCCAGAAAAGTAAACGTGTGTATTGGCAATGATGATAGTCAACATGCATCATTGATATGTTAAAGTGATTTTATTATTTGCACATCTATTTGCAACCCCAGCAGACACTGCTGCTGCTGCTACTAAGTTGCTTCAGTCGTGTCTGACTCTGTGCGACCCCATAGACGGTAGCCCACCAGGCTCCCCCGTCCCTGGGATTCTCCAGGCAAGGACACTGGAGTGGGTTGCCATTTCCTTCTCCAATGCATGAAAGTGAGACGTGAAAGTGAAGTCTCTCAGTCGTGTCCGACTCTTAGCGACCCCATGGACTGCAGCCCACCAGGCTCCTCCATCCATGGGATTTTCCAGGCAGCAGTACTGAAGTGGGGTGCCAATGCCTTCTCCGCAGCAGGCACTATATAGAGCTTATTATAGTCCCTGCAATGTATGAGTTTACAACCTACCACCGAAAAATCTATGCATTAACTCTGATGTGCTGTTAGAGCTTTGTAAAACATAGCAAGCTGTGCTTAAACACCAGCCTTTTGGTTCTCATGTATGTTAAGTCAACAATTTTCTTATCATTAAGAGGGTAAACAATAAAAGTAAACACAGGGAAAGAAGAAGCTATAGACTTATTTATTCATTTGTTGTTTAGTGACTGCAGGGTAATAGGCTTTAGGACAGCAAGAAGATGACTGGAACCTTTGGAAGGTCTATCAGCTTTAAAAAGGTATTAATGTAATGGGAAGAAGATGAAACTATTTGAAGGACAAATTGTTCTCACCTTGCTGATGTAATTTTTAAACTTAGAATTCCATGGAAGACTGAATTTATTACCTTATTTGTATCATTAAGTTCATATCAGATAGACGAGATCTTTTAAAATGTTCCTTTTTTTTTCTTGGCATATATGACAGTTGCAGCTTTCATTACAATCCCAAAGGATGACAATGCCAAAATGTTCAAACTGCCATACAGCTGCACTCATTTCACATGCTAGCAAGGTACTGCTCGTAATCTTTTAAGCTAGGCTTCAGCAATATGTGAACAGAACTTCCAGATGTACAAGCTGAATTTAGAAGAGGCAGAGGAAACAGAGATCAAATTGCCAACATCCATTGGATTGTAGAAAAAGCAAGAGAATTCCAGAAAAATACCTACTTCTGCTTCATTGACTACACTAAAGCCTTCTACTGTGTGGATCACAACAAACTGGAAAATTCTTCAAGAGATAGGAATATCAGACCACCTGACCTGTTTCCTGAGAAACCTGGAGGCAAGTCAGGAAGCAACAGTTAGAACCGGACAAGGAACAACAGACTCGTTCCAAATTGGGAAAGGAGTACGTCAAGGCTGTATCTTGGCATCCTGCTTATTTAACTTGTATGCAAAATGCATCATGTGAAATGCTGGGCTGGGTGAAGCACAAGCTGGAATCAGGATTGCCAGGAGAAATAACAACCTCAGATATGCAGATGAAGCCACCTTATGGCAGAAAATGGAGAGGAACTAAAGAGCCTCTTGATGAAAGTGAAATAGTAGAGAGAAAAAACTGGCTTAAAACTCAACATTCAGAAAACGAAGAGCATGGCCTCCAGTCCCATCACTTCATGGAAAATAGATGGGAAAAAATTTGAAACTGTGACAGATTTTGCTTTCTTGGGCTCCAGAATCACTGCAGACAATGACTGTAGCCAAGCAATTGAAAGATGCTTGCTCCTTGGAAGGAAAGCTATGGCAAACTTAGTGTGTTAAAAAGCACTTTGCGGACAAAAGGCCATATAGTCAAAGCTGTGGTTTTTCCAGTAGTCATGTATGGATGTGAGAGTTGGGCCATAAAGAAGGCTGAGTGCCAAAGAATTGATGCTTTCGAGTTGTGACACTGGAGAAGACTCTTAAGAGTCCCTTGGACAGCAAGGAGATCAAACCAGTCAATCCTAAAGGAAATCAACCCTGAATAGTCATTGGAAGGACTGATGCTGAGGCTGAAGCGCCAATCCTTGGGCCACCTGATGGAAAGAGCCGACTGGTTGGAAAAGACTCTGATGCTGGGAAAGATTGAGGGCAAAGAGGAGAAGGGGGCGACAGAGAATGAGATAATTGGATAGCATCATTGACTCAATATATGTGAGTTTGAGCAAAGTGTGGAAAATAGTGAAGCACAGGGAAGCCTAGCCTACTGCAGCCCATGGGGTGGAAAAGAGCCAGACACCACTTAGTGACTGAACAACAATGAATGACAGTTCCTAAATTGCTTGACATGTTTTATATTGTTAGTGAGTTGTTCAAGTAAATAAAGAAATTTTGAAAGAAAAATGTTTTAAAAGCTTTGCTTTCTCATTTTTGATGTACTGGTTTCCTTTAAATTTACAATGGTAAATCTTTTCTCATAAAATTAATGGAAGAAAAAGTTTCAGATTAATTTAGAGATGATCACACTTTTGTGTTGCATCTCTAGAATTGATTTTTATTAATTCTAATAGCTCTTTATTATTTAAGTGCAAACATTCACTTTTTTTTTTTTTTTTTTCCAGGACATAAGTAATCTTGCTGCTATGCTTCCAAGTTGTAGTTCTGAATCATCCTAAATTTTAAACAGAAGGTGAACCTCTGAGGTTAGTCCAAATAGCAGTTGGTGTTTCTTCTGGCTGTTCCTCTATTTATTTGTTTCCTTTTAGCTAAAGTTATTTAAAGTTTTCAAGAGTGCTAATGAGTCATTAGCTTTTAAAGAACTTTAAAGGTATAGTTGGAAAAGAGGAAATTGGAAGAAAGATCAGAAAAAGAAATTTGGAATTGATACCTGGTCCAGTTATTGGCCTCAAGTGCAGTACTATTTAGTGCCTGTTTTGCCTTATTCTAATAACACCATTATAATATAACATGTAATACAATTAGAAGACAAGTAAGTGCACTTGACTCATGAGTAAATAAGGTATAACAAAGGAATGCATCTTCCCTAATTCAGTGTTCAACTGAGAGGTCAGGATCTGCCACTGATAGAAGGATTTAACATTCTGAGAATGCAGCAAAGACTAGTTGCAAGTTCTAAAAGCCTGGATTGTAATAGCCCATTGTTGTATTTAAGTTGGTGTCTATTGCTTCCATAGTATCTGGCTTTCATACTTTTTGTGATCCTGCAATACTAAGAAATAGTTTTGTTCTTAGAATAGAGGAAAGGGTCTGAAAGGATGCATTTAGTAAACATTTATTTAATGCCTGCTATATGCTAAGGCCCTGGGGTACAAAAATGAAGAAACATCTGCCAACTATGCGTGTCATTGATTCTTGAACAGGGTTGTATATCTGAGTTGGAGAAAGTATAAAAATGACTTGTAGGCGTTTAAAACTTTTTACTGTGAAAGTTTTCAAGCTAGTTTATAGTTGACTAAACTGTCCCCATACCCATCACCTAGATTTAATAGTTATTAACATTTGTCTTTTCCCCCTACTTTTCCATCTTAATTATATATTAAGAAACCTGGTCTTAGGGGATTCCAGGTGACCTAGTGGTTAGGATTCTAGGCTACATCGGTTCAGTCCCTGGTCAGGGAACTGAGATCCCGCAAGCTGCGTGATGTGGCAAAAAAAAAAAAGAAACCTTGTCTTGTGGGCTGTCTCTCTCACCTTGTAGATTTGTCTGATTGTTTCTTTTGATACTGTTTGGCCAATACCTTTGTCCCATTGTAATTCCTTCACACTGGAAAGTGAAAGTCGCTTAGTCGTGTCCAACTCTTTGCAACCCCAATGGACTGTACAGTCCATGGAATCTCTAGGCCAGAATACTGGAGTGGGTAGCCTTTTCCTTCTTCAGGGGATCTTCCCAACCCAGGAATTGAACCCAGGTCTTCCACATTCCAGGGTTGGGAAGATCCCCTGGAGGAGGGAAAGGCTACCCACTCCCAATATTTTGGGCTTCCCTTGTGGCTCATCTGGTAAAGAATCCGCCTGCAATGTGGGAGACCTGGGTTCGATTCCTGGGTTGGAAAGATCCCCTGGAGAAGGGAAAGGCTACCCACTCCAGTATTCTGACCTGGAGAATGCCATGGACTGCATAGGCCATGGGGTCACAAAGAGTCAGACACAACTGAATGACTTTTACTTTCGCACTGCAAGTGAGAGCCAAAAGCTCAGTTGGATTCAGGTAAACATTTTTGGTGAAAATAGTAATTATAGGGACATAATATTGTGTCTCATAAGACATTTAATAATTTGTGGGGGTGATATTTTGGTAACCTTTGAATTTTTGATTTCCCATGAACTTTTCTTCTAAGGTTGCGTGAATCAGCTGTTTTTATTAGGTTTGACAATATGACAGTTTTCTAAATCTATTCTACCTTCTGCGCCCATGATTTTCTTTCATTAACTAGAGCTATTTGATTACCCTCTTCAGTAAGTCTTGGATTATGGGAGGCTAAATAGAAAACTTTTTTTCTTATAATCTTCAAAATAATTACATTCCACAGGTTTATATGAGATTTTACATTAAATTAGAATTAGAAAAAATTGGAAAATTAGATTTTTCCCCCTTTGAGAAGTTGATTAGAGCTATGCTTTCCTCCAAACTCTTGACACCAGCATTAACATGAAATTTTCTATTCTTGCTTGCTAACCAAAAAATTCCAGTTGCTTCTGGCAACCTTTTGAGCAGAATTTTAAAGCTCTGATGACATAAATGTAAAATCATGTAATAATTTCTGGTGTGTGAGCTTTTTTAACATTAACACTCATTCTCTCTTTTTTAAACTATTTTTTTGAAGACAGAAAAACAGATATATTTTAAAAGTCAGGATGTGGGATCAAGGAGGACAACCTTGGCAGCAGTGGCCTTTGAACCAACAACAATGGATGCAGTCATTCCAGCACCAGCAGGATCCAAGTAAGGAAACAAATTGAATTTTGGGGAGTGGAGTTTGGAAGTATATAGAAATGGGTGGAAGATAGGCACAAGGATTAAGGGAGGTAGAATTGAGATTGGTTTATTGGATCATTTTATGGTTGAATTTTAATTTTTTCTCTTGAATCATCTTACCTAGGATATATAGCAGGGAGTGGATTTCCCTTAGGAATATTGCTTCAAAGGGTAGAAAGTTTTGTATAGATTTTATATTTCTAAAACTGATTTAGTTCTTGTTTTCTGAAGAAAGTCTTTCTTAAATGTGTTGCTTAAATTAATCATATTTCTGCTGTTAATTCTGAGTCTTAAGATTCTATGTAGATCATAATCAACTGATGGTATACTATATAATTTTAAAACCTCTCTTTAATATGGAGTATCTCAAGCTTACATAGATGCATAAAAGGGTATAGGGATCCCCCATTTATTACTGAGTTCTACTGCTGCTACTACTGAGTTCTAACAGTGGTTAATTAATAGCCAATTTTGCTTAATTGGTATGACCCCTTCTACTGCCCTGTGTTTACTGAGTTAATGCTTTCCTATTTCTTTTTTTTTAATAGCTACATATCATTCTGTTATAGACTGTACTGTAATAAATCCACTTTTAGATGATTGATTGTCTGACTTGACTTTTTGAAGACATTCCCCTAATTTTGTACACATACCATTATTACTTGTCCAATTATTTTCTTAGGAAAAAAAGCTAAGAAATAGGTTTGATAGCTCACAGTTGTGCATTTAAAGTTTTAGATATACATTACCAAGTTTAACTTCACCTTCGTCAAAATGTATGAGAATATTTAATCTCAGCTAAACTGAGATGTAAAAACCTGTGTCTTAGTCTACATTGTTTACTTTATTAATACTGTTAGATCTTAAAATGTTAGCTATAGTTTTTTTTATGATTTTTAAACCTTTTATTATGAAATTATAAATTTATAGGAAGTTGCAAAGGGATTACAGGGAATCTCATGTAATCTTTATCTTGTTTCCTTGAGTGGTTACATTTTACATGTTTATGTTATAACACGAAAACCAGGAAATGGACGTGGGTAGTACCGCATGTATGTACAATTCCAGTCACTTTAATCACATGAATAAAAGCTATAGATTTTTGATGGAGATAGAGGAAACAATGAATTTTGAATAAAAATAAGAAGTTGTTGAGATATATTTTGACTAGAGAAAGGAGTTAAAGATGCTAAACAAACGTGACTGAGAAGGAACAGAAATAGCTAGCTATACTCACCTGAGGTGTATAGGATCCAGTGTAGACCTGAATGGGACCTGTCTGAGAAAGAGTGAGTTTAATCATTTGTTCTTATAGTGATTTTTTAAAAAGAGTAAGAGTTTTTAAAAATTCAATGAACCTAAGGTACAGGGAATACATTTTCTTATGAGTAATACTAGAAATTGGTTATTTTGTAAAGTCCTTTTCTGAATGTCTTAAGTCATTTATTTTGTAACCTGCATATGCATTATTTTTAAGCATTTTTTCCACTATAACATTCTATAATATTTAAAATCTCTAGTAAGGATTAACTGAAATGCTTGTTTTACATAGAAGCACATTCTTTTAGCTCCTACATTCTGAATGTTAAATTCTGCTATGTTAAATTTTGTTAGGCCAGATTGACTGGGCTGCATTGGCTCAAGCTTGGATTGCCCAAAGAGAAGCTTCAGGACAGCAAAGCATGGTAGAACAACCACCAGGAATGATGCCAAATGGACAGGATATGTCTACAATGGAGTCTGGTCCAAATAATCATGGGAATTTCCAAGGGGATTCAAACTTTAACAGAATGTGGCAACCAGGTTTGTTGTTTATGTTTTCCAAATTTTAGGACTCAATTTTAAAATAAAATGAGGATTAAAATTAAACTTTAATTTGCTTAATTTTATGACTTCTTGAAATTAATGCTTCTTGAAGACTAGGCAGTTTCAGTTAGATTTGACCTTGAAATTTTATGGTTAAAATTATTCTGTACTCATTCTCCTAGCATTGTGGCACTCAGTTTGATTCTTTTCTTGGTTCTTCATTCCTAGGCTGACAGGGGCTGGGAACACTGGAAACCTCACTTGGCATCTAGGGAAGAGAGCATTCTATGTCTCTCTGTTGCAACCTCTGGCCTTTCAGCAGCAGCACTGGCAGAGCAAAACATGTCTAGTCTCTAATTAAAGAAAAATTGTGTCATTTTGTGACAGATTAGTCTGTCAAATATACTCTGCCCCTACCATCTGCTCATTTTTCTCTTCCCTTTTTTTCAGATAGTAAAGATCTTCCATAAGTTTTTGTCTGTATATTTTTTTTGTTTGTTTGCTTTTTTTACTTTATAGTGTGATTTAGGTTCCTTGATGCTAGTTCACTTCTGACTTGTGTTATTTTTAACAGTCACTTCAAATTATTTATAGACAAATCTTACATTTGAGTATGCTAACAGTGAAGTCATAGCTCCATTTTCTTACTAATACTTATTGTTTCTCAGTGTGAGAATGGAAAACTCAAGAAGTAATCCTCTGATACCACTTTAAAAATAATAATGAATATTCTAATCTTTAATATTGAGAGAGAGTTCATTTCTAGTTTTCTTGAGTGTGTGCCAAATTTTCTCACATTTGAAAATGTTTTGGTTCCTAAGTTTATTGATGATTGATCTTGGCATCCTCATTCCCCAACTTTACTGTGCTGGCTTTGTGTCCCAGGCAAGTGATTTAAAAACCTCTATGTGCCTCAGTTTCCCCTCCTGAAATTGGCAAAAATAGTACCTGATTTCTCCCTACCTCACAGGGATGTTGTGAGGATAAATGTGTTCATGGAAGAAAGAAATTATATAAAAATCTGAAGGTATTATTTTTATGGTATTGTTACTGAACACAAATAGAAAAATTGAACAAAAATTTGCTTTGGATTTTGTTATGTTCATTAAAAGTAATTTGGGGTATTTGGTTTCCATTTGTTTAGAATATAAATTAGAGTAGTAGTTAGCACGTTTGAATTATTTATTAGATTCATTGCTTATTTTTAAGATATACAAAAGGAATTTGACCAAGAAGTCATAGATTTTTTAATCTGTTTCTTTACTGAAAAATCTAGCTTTCTTGAGATCTTAAAAATTTGTGTTGATTTTGTTATAACCCCCTGTTGAATGTTTTTATGCCTGAATCCTAAATAGAATGGGGAATGCATCAGCAGCCCCCACACCCCCCTCCAGATCAGCCATGGATGCCACCAACACCAGGCCCAATGGACATTGTTCCTCCTTCCGAAGACAGCAACAGTCAGGACAGTGGGGAATTTGCCCCTGACAACAGGCATATATTTAACCAGAACAATCACAACTTTGGTGGACCACCCGATAATTTTGCAGTGGGGCCAGTGAACCAGTTTGACTATCAGGTGAAAGATATTTTGTTGCTTTAATATTGTAGATGTGCACGTAATCCATTCTTTGGAAGTGTCTCATCAAGAGTATCTAAGATATGCGTTTCACTTTTCAGTCTTGTACAGATAAGCACGTATGTGTCCAAAAAGTTACGAGTTTTTGAGTATTAAAATCATTAGGTTTTTGTTTTCTGGTTTTTGATTTGCTTAGGAAAATGGTATAAAGGACTGTTAGGGAAAAAATTGGATAAAATGAGAAATGTGTAAGTGCAATAGCTATATGATGTTTTGTTTTCTAATTTATAATTTCAAGATGGTACCTTTAAATATTAAATAAAGTTTAGAAAATGCACAGTAGTTGAATATATTATTTATCAAAAGTAGATTATGGTTAAGACATGAATAAAATACATGAAGAACATAGATCATCTTCCTAAATGCAATTCCTTCTGCTGTGTAGAGTAAGACTTTTTCTAGTGTTGTCATTTTTTTTTTCCCATTCTAACATGACATGTTAATGGAATTGTACATACTTCCTTTGTAGCATCTGATTCATTCCTAGGGACATAGAACTCTATGGGGAATAGTGTCATGTGGGGTTTTATTTTCTCTAATCACTTTGCCAGAGTCTACCCTAAATTATAGTGCTAGGTGTTATTGTGAAATAATTGATTGCCATTTGTTATCTTTAAGCTATCATTTAAAATTTTGGAAAAAAACCCATATGTTGTTTCACAAATTATATGGATAATGGGCATAAACGTGAACAATATTAACCTTGAGACAGTACTCCCTTATTCGTACATACTTAGATACCTTTTGTATAAGAATATTTGATATACAGATATGACAGCTTTTGTTTGTTTTGAAAAAATGTAGTCATGGGGAGCTTCTCCTCACACAGCATTTGCTCATAGATCCCCATGCTAACAAGATAAAAAGCTCTGTTGGCATCTGGCTTAGAAAAGCCTCTGAAAATGGCAAAATTGCAACAACAAAAAAATTAATAGAATGATTCAGTAGCTTTTATCTTTGATTAAAATAGTTATTTCTTGCAAAATTATAGAAATAACAAGTTCATAATTAGGAAGTTGTAGTTGATATAAATTTTTTTTCCTGTAATTTTCTAGTTACAGAAAAATTGACATTTATTTGATTTCTTGGTAGTGGAAGTAGTAGTTGATAAATGGATTCAGAATGAAAAAGCTCATATTAATTTATATCCTTTTCTATACTTCTTGAATGTAGTATATTAAAAGCTGGATTTTATATGGCTCTTTGATTTACATAGGCAGAAAATCTTTATCTTTCTTAAGAAAAGTAGGCCTAGGTTCTTAGGGCTACAGAAATATCGGTGGATATTAGAACCATGGAAATCTTGGATTTGCTGCACACATGGATTTCTACTGTCCCAGTTCATAACACACGTGTGTCCCAGAGAGTATATTGTATTAATGTGAAGAAAAATAAACTGCAATACTCTTTCAGCATGGGGCTGCTTTTGGTCCACCGCAAGGTGGATTTCATCCTCCTTATTGGCAACCAGGACCTCCAGGACCTCCGGCGCCTCCCCAGAATCGAAGAGAAAGACCATCGTCATTCAGGGATCGGCAGCGTTCACCTATTGCACTTCCTGTGAAGCAGGAGCCGCCACAAATTGGTAGCTATTTAAGTTTAGGGAACCACAATTGGCATGATTTCTTGATGATGTAAAAAAGGATGCTTGTTTTCTTAAATTGTTCTAATACTCTTATATGTTAGGAATTGATACTTTAAAGTCCTATCATTTTATAGTCATAAATCTTAAAATTATAAAAAGGATACTAACTGAAATACTGTTTTCAATAATTTTCTTTAAATCTTTTGTTATAAAATTTAAATTTATCATAAGCATAACATGTTGATATTTCTTTGATGTTGATAGATACATTTTGCCAATATATGATCAGTTCCCCCTTTTAAAACCTATTCATTCTCTCTTTATGGACTCTTTCCACTCTCAGTTCATTGGATATACTGCTGTCAGATTGATTTCTTTGATTTATTTCATTCACTTTCCATAGTATTTTGGCAAAATTAATTTTTAAATAACATAATAGAACTATTTTATGCCATCAGGAAGTTACATATATATGTTCCTTTTTATCTGGAAATCCAAATCCAGCACTTAATGGACATTTAAGTCTTTGTTTTTTTAATCACAAAGTAGACATTTTATTAATAGAAAGATTCTAACTTTTTTAACTTAAGGAATAATACTCAAATGAATTCTTAAAGTGAAGGCTTATGGTTTTGTAATTTTTTCAATATTTTAGGAAACCGCATAGTGTAACAGTTGGCTCTGAATTAGCCCACATCACTACTTACTGTCTTTATAAACTGGAACACAACACTTAATCTCTTTGAGCATCAGTTGCATCACTTAAAAAAGATGAAGTGCTCTTGTAGGGCTTTTGTAGTATGTGAGATGATGGACTCTCCCAGTGCCCTGGCACATTATAAGTGTTAAAGCCATATTTACTTTTGCTATTAAAAGTGATGATTTTAAAGAAAAGCATAATGTTTAGTGAATTGTTTTTATTACCACTGCCTTGCTAAAGAATGATAGTATTTTCCACAAGCACTTAAAGGGCACCAACATGTTTTTTTTTAACCTACAAGGATTATAGAAATTTAAGAATAAAGAACTCATGCATTTATGATTTTTACTTAACTGACACGAATATTTTGTCCCATGTGAAACAGATGCAGTAAAACGCAGGACTCTTCCAGCTTGGATTCGAGAAGGTCTTGAAAAAATGGAACGTGAAAAGCAGAAGAAGTTGGAGAAAGAAAGAATGGAGCAACAACGTTCACAATTGTCCAAAAAAGAAAAGAAGGCCACAGATGATGCTGAAGGAGGAGATGGCCCTCGTTTACCTCAGAGAAGTAAATTTGTAAGTAGACATTCTTGATCTGAAACTCCTTGTGACATCTATGTGAAAAAGTTAACTGACTATCTGACTTAATTCATTTGGTATGATAATCTCTAGGTCCATCCATGTTACTGTAAATGGCATTATTTCATTCCTTTTTATAGCTGAGTAATATTCCTTTGTATGTATATATGTATATACACACACATACCACATCTTTATCCATTCGTCTGTCAATGGACCTTTAGGTTGCTTCCACATCTTGGGTATTGTAGATGGTTTCCACAGTGGCTGCACCAGTTTACCATTTACAAATACCATATATCATTTGTATGTGGAAATGATATATGAAATAAAAGAATACGTATGGAGAATTTAAAAAGATACAAATGAACGTACTTATAAAACAGAATAGACTCACAGACATAGAAAACAAACTTATGTTTACCAAAGGGAAAAGATAGAGGGAGGGATAAATTGGGAATTTGGGATTAACAGATGTACACTACTATATATAAAATTAAAAAACAAAGACCTATTGTGTAGCACAGAAACTGTGTTCAGTATCAGTAACCTATAATGGAAAAGAATCTGAAAAAAAAATGTCTACTAAAGCACTTGCTGTATACCTGAAACATTGTAAATCAAATATATTTCAATTTTAAAAAGTTTATCAAAATAAATAGGTACTAATTTAGTCTTTGAAAAAGTACTGGAGTAGTATCCTTGAGATTAACTTTCAGTTAAGTATATTGGACTTTATTTTTATATATGTGTTACTGAGGGTAGTAAGGAGAAAAGAGGGCAGCAAATATATAAAATGTTTCATTTCAGAGAGAAATTACTCAGATGCTAGATAACGGGTTTTATCTTGACAAACAAATCTCTGTTCCTTTATTGTAGTACAGTGAACTCCCCAGTGATGGCCTATAAAACAGCTATACTTACACTCGAGGATATAATAACGTAGTTTTTGATACTGAAAGTTTTAGGTACTGAAAGTAACATAAGCTTTTAACTCTTTAAATCTCTATCAGTTAGATGGCATGAATGGCTTGAGAATTTTTTTGTCTTTAGCAGCAGTATGCTTCTAGCTAGTATGACAGCCACAGCAGTGGCCAGTGTGCAATTCAGGAAATAATTCTTCCTCCCAAGGCCATTTTTTTCCTTCAGAAGTAAGTTTCAAGGACAGCCAATTAACTGTTGGCTCAGCTGGTAAAAAATCCACCTGCAATGTGGGAGACCTGGGTTTGATCCCTGGGTTGGGAAGATCGCCTAGAGAAGGGAAAGACTACCCACTCCAGTGTTCTGGCCTAGAGAATTCCATGGACTGTTATAGTCCTTGGGGTCGCAAAGAGTCGGACACGACTGACCGACTTTCACTTCACTTCAAGCAGGTACTGGCTTTGCTTCAATTCCATGAGTGCCATAAGCTACTTTTTTTTTTTTTAACAAAATAACAATACCAAAGATGTGATTTTGTTCTGGGTGTTATGCAGATAAGAAACAACAGGCTGCCACTTTTAAATTTTATCTTTAAAAAGATAAAAAATTTTTAAAATCTCTACATTAAATAGTAGATTTCCCAGTTTGATTTTTTTTTTAAAGTGTCCCCCCCGCAAAAAAAAATCTCAAAACTGGAGATTGTCCTCCCTTTTCTCCCAGAGGCTTTGGACTTGTTTTTACATGTAGTCTTCCTTTGGTTCGAACAGTCTTTCCGTAGTATTTTTTAGGTGATCACCTTGGCTTTTACTTAGTATGGTTGCTAAGAGTGACTATGGAGTATTTCTTTGCCTAAAGAAGAATCTACCTTTTAAGGTGTGCCATCTGAATACTGAAAACCTAACGCTATACAGAGACAAAACTGGTATTTCTTCTATCTGAAGTAAGCCTCATTTCTTGCTTATCTGTCCATTTTGTAGCTAAAAAAAAAAAAAGCAAATTTCAGTAACCAGTTTAGATCTGGAAACTGACTTTAGTTTTTTTTTTTTTAAGTCAAATGATTTTAGGTAAAAAGCTTAAATTTACAGCTATGAAAGTTATACTGAGTATATGAGTGTGGCCCATTTATCCAAAATTCTACATACCACTCATCTCAGGACCATTAATATAATGTATATTAATTAAATCAATCTCTGGGCATGATGTGCTTCTAGTTATTTATCTTAGGAAAACTTAACTAAGGGAAAAAATTGAAATTGATTCTCAAAAGCCATCTTGTAATCTTGTATTTCCTCTCTTTAAATTACCAAATGAGATCTGTAGCACAAAAGTGTTATTTAGAGAGAAATTTCATTTTTCTGTATCTGTTTCATAGACTTTAATTTGGGGTTTTAAAATAGAATATTTAAGATAATTATTTTATGACATAAACATGAATTTGGGTGGCCCAAAAAGTGCTGTTACTTTTTTTTAGGATAGTGATGAGGAAGATGAAGACACTGAAAACGTTGAGGCTGCAAGCAGTGGAAAAGTCACCAGAAGTCCATCTCCAGTTCCTCAAGAAGAGCAAAGTGAACCAGAGATGACTGAAGAAGAGAAAGAGTATCAAATGGTAGAATGTTAAATTTCTTCCCTTTACCATGTACAGGCTTAAAAAAATTTTATTTGAGATATAATGACATTCAGCATTATATTATAGGATTTATCTTGTTAATAATTCAAAAAAATTTTTTGGTTGGCTATCTTAAACTTGAGAACTTGTAAAACAATTATAAGATGTATATTTGCTAGGTACTATTGTCTGCAAAATCCAAGTAACTCATAATATATGAAATCACAGCTTATAAAGCAGTTATTAAGCACATTTTCTAATATCGACAGCTTGATTAAATAGTGTTTTATTAATACTACATGAGACCCAAGAGAACATTTCCCTGGTGGCTCAGATGGTAACGAATTTGTCTGCAATGTAGGAGACCTAGGTTCGGTCCTTGGGTTTAGAAGATCACCTGGAGGGGAGGGCATGGCAACCTACTCCAGTATTCTTGCCTGGAAAATCCCCATGGATAGAGGAGTCTGGTGGACTACAGTCCATGGATGGGGTCACAGAGAGTCAGACATGACTGAGTGACTAAGCACAACATTATTTTCTAAAGTGTGTTTTTTGTATACTGTAGAAGATTAAAAGAATGTATAGAAAAATTTAGGAAGCTCTAGGTTTAACACAGTTAAAGATGTTTCATTGAAAGATTTCACAGCCTTCAGTGTCTATAATGTGTACTGTACATTTCTGAGATTGGGTATATAATATGCTGTGTTTCTCATGTTGGTTGGTCAGTGATCTTTGGAATGTCCTTAGATGATGCTGATTCGATGTACTCTTATTTTAGTAGATGAGTAATCTGGATCCCAGAGAGGTCCACATTTGAAACAGCTGTGGGTAGCCAAACAAGTGCTAGAATGCAGCTCTTACTTCAAGTCTATTGTATGCTATACGATGGTAATAAAGAAAAAAAGGATTTCATTTCACAAAATGCAGTAATTGCTGTTTCCTTATTTTCCTTGTTTTTTCCCTACATAAGAAACTAGTATTTTGGTGCTTACTAATAATATTATTAAGTGAAAGGATATTCCTCTCAATTTAAAACACTTCTGGAAACTTTTATTAATAGGGACTTAAAAAAAAATGTTTGTCTCCAGAATTAGACTTCAGTGTTTCTACTTTACAGATAAATTCTTATATATATTTTAATCCATATGATTTAAAATGTTTTTAAAGTTCTGATAATTTACAATAATTTTCAAGATACTCTGTTCCTTAGAATAGCTAATCTGATCTTTAAAAATGTTTTATAAAATGGCTTTGCCTTTTAATTTTTTTGAAAATTTCAAACTGTGTTAGTAACTGTAATAATTAGGAATAAAAAACAAACGTATAAAATATCCTTCCTTAGATGTTGCTGACAAAAATGCTTCTGACTGAAATTCTACTAGATGTCACAGATGAAGAAATTTATTACATAGCCAAAGATGCACACCGGAAAGCAACGAAAGGTATATTGTGGGTGTTCTTGGTTTTCTTTTTCTGGGGCTCTTTGGTTTTGGTGGCTACTCTGGACTTTTTTGTTGTCCTTGTTGAATTACTAGCAGATTATGGATCCTCTTGCATGTTCTAACTCTTTGGGAAATATTAGATTTGTAGACACCATATTAAAACTATACATATATTTTTGTTTTATCCAGCCTACCTAAGCACAAATTAGCAATTTTGCTATTGTTCTATAACATGTACTGTGGAAAATTCTTGATGTTCAATTTTACCTGATTTTTTTTTTTTTTTTACTATATAGATACCATGGTATTAGGTGTATGATTTCTAATGCATTTAGTTTGACTACTGAATTATGAACCTTCAGAATTTTCACAGTTACCACTTGTAATTCTTACAGAAGCAAGTAATATGTCCCACCCCCCCATAATTTTAGTAACACTTAAAAAGTATATTGAAAGAATATTTTAGTTATGGTCCATACCTCAAAAATAAAAATACCGGTGTATTGGTCAACATTTTCCCTCATTATCAACCAGTTTCAGCTCACATCAGAGTTATAGTTTCAAGGCCAGACATACTACTGGTTTAAAATGAATGTTATGTTTTTAATGTTTCTTCTCTCCCCAAAAAGCAGCAATAGTAGTAGATTTAACAATACCGTAGACTCTCATGACTATGAAATCGTGGCTATTTGTGTTAACATGTTGTTCCTGTTGTTGATGTGATACAAAGCTCCTGCAAAACAGCTGGCACAGTCCAGTGCACTGGCTTCCCTCACTGGACTCGGTAAGTATTCTCCTTACTTGTGAGAGGGCCTTAAAGGGAAAATCACACTTACCTTGTCTCTCTACATGTTCTGTTTAGAAACTGTACTGGGCCTACTCAGTGTATAAAATTTAGGTCTTAGGGTTATATCAGTCTCTAGAAGGTTTGCTTTTTTTTTTTTTTTAAACTAAAGCATTCACAGTGAGATTATTACAAATGTGGTGACTAATTCATAGTTTATTAGTACAAGTTGTAATAGTACATAATTTAGCCATGATAGCATTTAAGCTCACTTTCATAATTATTGAATACGTGCCTTAGGGAAGAACCTATCCATAAATGCTTTTAAGGACCTTTATTTAGATTGTATTGTAGCAAGTCAAGTTTTACCATAGAGGAAAGGGTTTATCTTAGAGCGTGATAGTAGTGATGTTCATAATTTGCCATTTGCATGATACAGTATCAAGTGTATAAAAGCTTGAACTTGCCTTTTCCGAATCTGCATTTCAAATTAATATTTGTGAGGATCAGCAGAAATGGGTAAAACCAAACGCCCATATGATTTTGTTACGACTACTATCTAGATCACTTCAGGGTGGGGAGCAGTTATATAGCACCTTGCCATTTCTGTACCATTGAGAATTACAGTATTCTAATATTGTTAGGAAAAAAAAATATTTAGCATCCCTTGGATTTTTGAACTTTGAACAATGAAACAGTTAATTTTAGAAATATTTTCAGGATCATCATAAATTTGTGTAAGGTAGTTTGAATTGATTATGCTTTAGTAAGGCTTTGTTACTGCCCTATTAAATAGTTTTGTTGGTTAGCAGGGACAATAAGACAGTCATTTTCAAGATTCCCTATGGTGAGCAATATATGAAATATTCTTGAAAGAATAAGATATTAAGTATCAGTTTTCTTGAGGATTCTGTATACTCCTTAAGCATTGTAATTTATACTCCTCCCCACCCCGAATAAGCATATTCTTCCAAGAAAAGGCAATGAAAAAAGAAATGAGCTTTCTTCTCGGACCTTAAAAAGTTTTTAGTGCATACAATAATGTTTACATGTGATAGACTGGGCTTTATGCACACAGGTGGACTGGGTGGTTATGGATCAGGAGACAGTGAAGATGAGAGGAGCAACCGAGGTTCTGAATCATCTGACACTGATGATGAGGAATTACGGCATCGAATCCGGCAAAAACAGGAAGCTTTTTGGAGAAAAGAAAAAGAACAGCAGCTGTTACATGATAAACAGATGGAAGGTATATCTTTTAGACTCACTTAGTGTTTGTACAGTTCAGTTTGTATTTCTTTTTATTATTTTTTAATGAACCTAAAAATAACAGGATAGAATCAAAGCTAGATTATAAATACTATATGATGTAATTGAAACTAAGGTTTTTGACTCATTTTCAATTTTTATCAAACTTAAAAGTCAAAATTAATTATATTATTCAAAGTATGTAGTTTCTAAAAATTAAACTTTTTTTGTTTTGGGAGACATTAATTCTATTGACTGTAAGTTAAACTATTTGGTGTCTTTTTATTTCTCATTGAAGTTCCTAAAATGAAAAGACCTTTGAAAGGAATACATTATAAACTATTGAAGAGTAATTTGTAGCTAACATATTTAAGGACAGTAGAGGACTTTTTAGAATTCAGTTGAGCTTCCCTGGTGGCTCAGAGGGTCTGCCTGCAATGTGGGAGACCCAGGTTCAATCCCCAGGTCAGGATGATCCCCTGGAGAAGGAAACGGCAACCCACTCCAGTATTCTTGTCTGGAAAATTTTGTGGACAGAGGAGCCTGGTAAGCTACAGTCCATGGAATCGCAAAGAGTCACACACATCTCAGCAACTTCACTGTAGAATTTAATTATGTAAAATGTTATTCATGTGTACAGCTCTTAGTTTATATAATGATACTAGGAATAGTGAAAGAATATTTACATAGACTTTATTGTTTGAAAAATCTTACTGGACAATTTCAGAAGTAATTATTGAGCTAACAACCAAAAATTTCCTATAAATTACTAATTACCTTCAGGTTGCTTTACTGTGTAAGAGGGAAATGTTTTCTTACCTGCTTTACTGTACCTCTGCACTTTGGTGCTCCATTGTTGTACTGTCCAGACAGGTAACTAACTGCATGTAGCTACTGAGCATTTCAGATGGAGCCAGCTTAAACTGAAATGTGCTGTAGGTATAAAATACACACTAGACTTCAAAGACTTTACAATACACAAAAAAAGAGCAGAATATTTTGATTTTCTTTTTAACTCATTGGATGTTGAAATGATTTTTTATATATTGGGTTAATAAAATATGAAGATTAATTTCAAACCTGTTTCTTTTTAGTAGCTG
Source organism: Bos indicus (assembly GCF_029378745.1). NCBI lineage: Eukaryota > Metazoa > Chordata > Mammalia > Artiodactyla > Bovidae > Bos > Bos indicus. Next base: position 50,610,762 of record NC_091768.1, read on the forward strand.
TTAAAAAACTGTTTAGTAGCTGTTAAAAAACCCTGAATTGCTTACTGCATTTTATTTCTGTTGAACAGTGCTGCTCTATTTTTATAGTCTTACGGCTTGAAATTTGCTAGTATGGAAGTTTTTTTCATTGTATGTTTGCCTGTCTTACTATTTTTGTCTTTTTCTGTTTCAGAAGAAAAGCAACAATCAGAAAGGGTTACAAAAGAGATGAATGAATTTATCCATAAAGAGCAAAATAGTTTATCACTACTAGAAGCAAGAGAAGCAGATGGTGATGTGGTTAATGAAAAGAAAAGAACTTCAAATGAAACTACGTCAGTTTTAGAACCAAAAAGAGAACATAAAGAAAAAGAGAAACAAGGAAGGAGTAGATCAGGAAGTTCTAGTAGTGGTAGTTCCAGTAGCAATAGCCGAAGTAGTAGTACTAGTAGTTCTGTCTCTAGCTCTTCATACAGTTCTAGCTCAGGTAGTAGTCGCACTTCTTCCCGATCTTCTTCTCCTAAAAGAAAAAAGAGACATAGTAGGAGTAGATCTCCAACAATTAAAGCTAGGCGTAGTAGGAGTAGAAGTTACTCTCGAAGAATTAAAATAGAGAGCAATAGGGCTAGAGTGAAGATTAGAGATAGGAGGAGATCTAACAGAAATAGCATTGAAAGGGAAAGACGACGAAATCGAAGTCCTTCCCGAGAGAGACGTAGAAGTAGAAGTCGCTCAAGGGATAGGCGAACCAATCGGTCCAGTCGTAGTAGGAGTCGAGATAGACGTAAAATTGATGATCAACGTGGAAGTCTTAGTGGAAGCAGTCATAAGCATAAAGGTGAGGTTAAAGAACAAGAGAGGAGAAAGGAGAGGAGTCGAAGTATAGATAAAGATAGAAAAAAGAAAGACAAAGAAAGGGAACGTGAACAGGATAAAAGAAAAGAGAAACAAAAAAGGGAAGAAAAAGACTTTAAGTTCAGTAGTCAGGATGATAGGTTAAAAAGGAAACGAGAAAGTGAAAGAACGTTCTCTAGGAGTGGTTCTATATCTGTTAAAATCATAAGACATGATTCTAGACAGGATAGTAAGAAAAGCACTACCAAAGATAGTAAAAAACATTCAGGCTCTGATTCTAGTGGAAGGAGCAGTTCTGAATCTCCAGGAAGTAGCAAAGAAAAGAAGGTTAAGAAGCCTAAACATAGTCGATCGCGATCCATGGAGAAATCTCAAAGGTCTGGTAAGAAGGCAAGCCGCAAACACAAGTCTAAGTCCCGATCAAGGTAGTATACTTTTTAAAGTATTTTGTCTGATTTAAAAAAAAAAAAATTTGACTGAATTTATTCAAAGTTGAAAGTGTCCTTTCTCTCTCTCTCTTTAATAAACTCAGTTTGGTACTTGATAAATGATCATAATCATAAGTAATTTTAGAAATCCTATATAATAATATTTATTTGAAAATTGCAGATTCTTTAGTATAAAATACATTTTTATTTTTAAATTTTATCTTTTCCCTTTCTTTTTTTCAGATCAACAACCCCTCCCCGTCGTAAACGCTGAGGAATGATGTGGCAACAATGCCATGATGTTTAAAAAATTCCATGAGTTTTAAGGGCTTGTCTCATTATAGAGGCATATTGTGGCTGTGTAGGTGAAACCAGAATTTTTTTTTTTAATCTGTAAATAGGTGTACTTTTTTCAAATGCTGCTCCAAGTTACTTAATAGGATTTCTTTCTATTACATTTTTTTCAAAACATAGTGCATAATAAGACTATAAACATGCCATTCTCTTTCAGCTGTAATGTTCTTAAAATTATTCTTGAATGTACTGTGATGTCAATAAAGCTCTTTAGTTCATTTTTGTTAAACTCTTGCACCTTAATTTTATGATTTTAGTCTAAGGAACGTACTTTTATAAAAAGGCAGCTGGAATTTTGTATAACAGGTTTTAAAGGTACTTCCTCTCATCTCCCCCAAAGAAAATGGTTTTAACTTAATAGTTTGTCAAAGTTTGTAAATTGTACCCGTGGATTTTTGTCAGATTCCAACTATAAAGATGTAGAAGAGGGCCAGAAACAGATCTTTACTTTTCATTTGGAGGCATTTGACAGCTTTCTAAATTTTTCCTGTTTGGGGGATTTTCAAGTAATATATTCTCTGTGTATAAAATATGGTTCACTCCTGTTAATGAAATTGCTAGAATCAATCAGACCAGTGCACCACTAGAATTATTTATAAGGAATGATTGTGTTTGACACTAATAGCAATTCAAGTCCGGAACTATATCCTGTAGTTACCACTTCTATTTTAAAGTGTATTTTAAACACTTTGGGATTACTATAGAACTAAAACTCACAATTGAATATGTTTGTTTATATTTTTAAAGTATAATATAACCTCAGCACAGTGGAAGAATACTGTGTTATGCAGGTTTGTGTCAATTTCATAACATTAAAATGATTTGGTTTTGTCACTTTCTTAAAATTATGATCAGTGAGTGGTCTAGCAACTTAAGGCAGTCATAACTTAGGAATAAAATGAGGCTCTGCAGGCACTGAAATGCTGAACTGCTTCTAGGGTCCATTTTATATGATTACTCACTTGTGCCACAATAGATAAACCTCTGGAAACCAATGCTTTTACATCTTAATTTAAAAAGGAAAGAGCAGGTGCAGATCACAGAAAAGTTTTAAAGTATGCCTTCTTACCAGCAATAGTTCATTTGAAAGTAAGCCAGGTTTTTGCCAAGATCAGTGTTTGCTCAAAATGAAGGTAGAAATAGACTTGTAATAGTGTGCTCTTGTACCTCTACATAGGTTCTTAAATAATTTTGAGCAGTTATGCATTTATCTTGAAGAAACAAGTCAACTGTGAATAAATGCATGTTTACCAAAATGATTGTTTTACAGTGCAGTTCTGATATTTATAAAGTTGACATTTCACACAGTAACTTTTAAATAGTTTGGAATTCTATATAGTTTAGACATCAGTCACATCTGGAGACAAAATAAAGGAAAATGTGCAATATTTTTTATGTAGATGAGCTTAACACCGTGTACCTAATTACAGAACTAATTATCTGATTAATTTGTAATAAATAAGTTGTATAACATTTTCATATCTTAAAATGTTTTTTAGAACAATCTTCAAGTGAAATAATATTTTCAAAATAAAATTCTACAGAAAAATTCTGGCTACGATATGCACATTTTTGTTCATTTAAGATATGAACTAGAGCCAAAAGTAGTATTTGACAGTTTGGTTTACTCTGCCATAATATACCAGCTTATCATTTAAAATCTGTAGATAGTTTTAAAAGCATAGTCTTAATGTATATGATTACTAGTAAATATATCAGTGTTAGATATTTGGGTTTTCAGTTTAGAAAATTCATCATTTCATTGACATGTAATGAAGTATGTTTACCTTGAGTCGTAAGATTTTATAAAAAATAGGGCTTCCATGATTTGGGATGTGAATGCTAAAACATATAAATTAATTAGATGTGTAATTTGGTTATGAAATCTTTTCTAAAATGACACCACCAGAAAATTAATAGATTAATTTTTTGAGATAATTATTTGTCTGGATTGGTTAATAAAAATCTGTCTTAAGAGGTTTTCTTTTAAAATATTTCTAGTGTATTAATAATCATACTTGTTTTTGTGTAATGGGGATAAACCACACCATTAAGAGAATAAAATGTAATTTGGAAGAGGTAATTATAAGATTTGTTTCAGGCCCCTAAGTATAAATAAAGACTGGTGTGGAATTTCAGTGTACATGTTTCCTACCCTTGTAAAATGTCTTTTTTTAAAAGCATCTATTTCTAATGGTATAATACATAATAGTTAAACTTTCCAAAAATTATCTATTTTTTAATGTCTGAGTTACTCTTTTTCTTCGAAGAAAGACATGAACTATAAATAGTAGTTATAAATTATTAAAGTTTCTAACCTGTACAAAGCATGGTGTAGTGGAAATAGATTCATTTGGATTGTCCTGGCTCTGCTTCTTGATGGTTTTGGGCAAATCACTTAATCACTGTGGAACTCATTTTTTTAAACTATATAAGGTCTTAAACACTTCTAGTCCTTAAGTTCTTCAGTTTTAAGTAGAATTTGTAATGTCTAAACCTAAAGGAGAAGATGGGCTTAAAATAACTTAATAGCCCTTAAAATAACTCATGTGTGATGAGTTACATTTATACCCTAAAGGTTTATTAGGTGTCACCCACAGGGTTTTCCTATTTCCTATTTTGATTTTGGTAATATGAAGATAAAATTACCCTGAATTACCAATTTGTATGGAAATTTATAAATACAGAAATTTACCAATTAAACCTGAGTGGATGTAGTAGAGTTATTTCAAAGAGATAAAGCTGTTCCCTGTAAGGGAGAACTTTACCCTTAACTTGAGTTTTAAAAGTTTATATAAAGTTATAAAATTGAATTTCAAACTATTAAATAGATTTTTAGTTTTATAGCAAAATAAACTGTAGATTCTAGTTTACAGTATGGGTGAGACCATGGAGATGATCTGGGAAATAACTCCAAGGACAACCATACATCACATAGCTGCTAGTCCTTCCAGCACAACTTGTGTTTAAGCATCATTGGAAAAGCCTTTTGTTGATACTTGTAGAGGAAAATTCTGTAAGCTAGTTTTGCTTAACTGAAGCAAACCAGTGGGTGCTCAAGAGACTTTGTTTCCTCTTGGTATTAAGGCAAATCACTCTTTGTTGTCGAACTGATGTGAAAGCAAACTCACTTTACTTTTTCCTGGGATCTCACTCCAGCAAATAAAACACATGCTAATAAATGTTCTTTTGTGCAGAGCTTTCTGCCTTCAGTTGGGAGAGAGATTGAGAAGGGAGCTCTGAAGACAACTGATAAATTTGCAACCACTTAGGAGGTAGTCAATATTTTAGTAAGAAGCCATAAGGAAAAGGCCATTACTGAGCAGTAGATTTCACTAATTCACCAATCTGACTCTGTCGGTAAAAAATGTGCAGTGATTTTTTTTTTTGCCTTTAATGTTGGAAATTTAGCATTGTTCTTACCCAAGGAAAGGCTGTTGCTGCTGCTGCTAAGTCGCTTCAGTCGTGTCTGACTCTCTGCGACCCCATAGACGGCAGCCCACCAGGGTCCCCCGTCCCTGGGATTCTCCAGGCAAGAACACTGGAGTGGGTTGTCATTTCCTTTTCCAATGCATGAAAGTGAAAAGTGAAAGTGAAGTCGCTCAGTCGTGTCCGACTCTTAGCGACCCCATGGACTGCAGCCCACCAGGCTCCTCCATCCATGGGATTTTCCAGGCAAGAGTACTGGAGTGGGGTGCCATTGCCTCCTCCGAGGAAAGGCTGTTACACAGAAGTAAAATGTAAATGATTGCCTGTTCTAATTCTTAAGTGAAGTTGCCTAGCCTGAGTGACTTAACCGTTCCCTGCTACATACTGTGTGCCCTGTCTGGAATATTATCAGGTCACTCACGGAAAATAAAATTTTCAATTTAGATTTCGGGCCCTCTGACATTTGAGTGCCTTGAAAGGGGGAACAATATTCCCCTTAAGAAAGAAATGCTTCGGACCTTTTGTGATTCTCTTAGGGTCAGTGTCTTCTGGATAGGAGTATAAATGTCCTTGGGAGACATCTGTTAAGTATGAAATAATTAGAGCTATACAGGAATAAAAGCTAGCTCATGCAGCTCTAAGTGGCTGCTTGAAGGTGGTCTGATGGCTGCTTTGAGAGGTCATATAGGATTAGGCATAGTGAAACATGAGAATGCAAGCGTTCTATAGTCTAACTGAAAGCCTAGTTTGACATTGAACGTGAACACTAATTACAGCCACACATCTATAATATCCACCACAGTGACCATGACTAAGATGCCTCTCGGAACCTTTCTGTTGAGGATCTTTTGTGGGAGGGACCGGAAGAGAGGCGAATCCGTTCTGTCGTGATGTGGGGAGGAAGCAAGCTAAGCTCCTCCGGGAGTCGATTTTTAGGAGCACTTCGATCGGGATTCCAGAGCACACAGGTTGACTCTTCTCGCTTAACTACGTCGGCGGGTGAGTGTGTGTATGTTTGTGTGTGTGTCGCGCTCACGAAGCCCTTGGAGCGGACAGATTGTTCTGCGCAGACGCGGTAGAGGACGGCCCGCTGGGTTCCACACGGGTTGCGCCAAAAATCTGTGTCTTCGGTGGTAGTCCTTCTTGTGTGTTGAACGCCCGGCCTAGGCTCTTACCCTCCCTTTCCCAGAGGCTGGGAAAAGTAGCTGAAGACTAGTGGTCCTGGCGGAGGCGAGCGAAGGCCACGCGGTCTGCCGCCGTATATTCAGTGACCTTTGTCTTATTTTCATTGAGCTCCTTCCCTAGTAGCCGGCGACAACTGTGTTGCTGGAGTCGCAGGGTCTTTTGCTTTTTTTCTTTTGCCTCAGCGGGAAAGGACACCAACTGTGTTATAGTTATTGATCGTCTTGTATTTGTGTTTTATTTGCACATATCTTGCCCCTCCCCCTTTTTTCCCAGAGTATAAGGCAGCTATTCTGTTTTTTGATGAATAGGTTAATTCAACAAACTGCGAAAATAAGATAAAAAAAATACCTCACTGAACCTGATGCTTGTAGAAGACAGTTTGATTATTTAACTCCCAGTATTAACCAGAAGGTTAAGTTCATCCTTTGCATGAAACTCATTTAACAAATAGCCTATGCGAGGCACTGAATTTTAAAGAAGTGATAGCTAAAGGTCATTTTAATAAAATGTTAGTTGGAGCTAAGATCAGGTTATAAAGAACAAAAACTGGGAAACTTAAAGGCCTCCAGCAGAATTGAAAAGTTGTGGGAGTTCTCTGGTGGCCTAGTGATTAGGATCCCAGTGTTTCACTGCCGTGGACAGGGTTCAATCCCTGGTAGAGGACTGAAATTCCACAAGCTGTGACCCAAGCAGTTTAAAAAAAAAAAAGAAAAGGTGTTACTGTCAATACAGTGAAAAGTAATGCTGCCTCAATAAAAATCATAGTTCAAATCAAAGTGAAGCCACGTGGTAAATGATTAAATGTAGTGTTAAAAAGGTGAAGACCTAAATAGATGTTTCTCTGAGGAAGACATTTGGGTGACCCACCATATGAAAAGCTCAGTATTGCTAATTATTCAGTTCAGTTCTATCGCTCAGTTGTGTGCGACTCTTCCCGACCCCATGAACCACAGCACACCCCGCCTCCCTGTCCATCACCAACTCCTGGAGTTCACCCAAACTCATGTCCATTGAGTTGGTGATGCCATCCAACCATCTCATCCTCTGTCGTCCCCTTCTCCTCCTGCCCTCCATCTTTCCCAGCATCAGGGTCTTTTCCAGTGAATCAGCTCTTCACATCAGGTGGACAAAGTGTTGGAGTTTCAGCTTCAGCATCAGTCCTTCCAATCAATATTCAGGACTGATTTTCTTTAGGATGGACTGGTTGGATCTTGCAGTCCAAGGGACTCTAAACAACACCACAGTTCAAAAGCAACAATTCTTCAGTGCTCAGCTTTTTTTATAGTCCAACTATCACATCCATACATGACCACTGGAAAAACCATAACCTTGACTAGACAGACCTTTGTTGGCAAAGTAATGTCTCTGCTTTTTAATATGCTGTCTAGGTTGGTCATAACTTTCCTTCCAAGGAGTAAGCGTCTTTTAATTTCATGGCTGCAGTCACTATCTGCAGTGATTTTGGGACCCTAAAAAATAAGATCAGCCACTGTTTCCACTGTTTCCTCATCTATCTGCCATGAAGTGATGGGACTGGATGCCATGATCTTCGTTTTCTGAATGTTGAGCTTTAAGCCAACTTTTTCACTCTCCTCTTTCACTTTCATCAAGAGGCTCTTTAGTTCTTCACTTTCTGCCCTAAGGGTGGTGTCATCTGCATATCTGAGGTTATTAATATTTCTCCCAGCAATCTTGATTCCAGCTTGTGCTTATTCCAGCCCAGCGTTTCTCATGATGTACTCTGCATATAAGTTAAATAAACAGGGTGACAATATACAGCCTTGACGTACTCCTTTTCCTATTTGGAACCAGTCTGTTGTTCCATATGATCTTGCATATGGGTTGAGGGGTTTCAGTGTCAGCAGGATGATCAGGGATGAAATGATGTACTTGAACGTGGACGAGATGAAGGAGTGAGGTGTGTTGATAACCTGGAAAAGATATGCGACAGCAGCAGTTGTAAAGACCCTGAGGTGGAGGCATGTCTGTTGTGTTCAAAGAGCAACAAGGACCCTGCAATTCCACTTCTGGGCATTTATATGGAGAAAAACTTGATCTGAAAAGAAACATGCACCCTATTTTTCATAGCAGCACTGTTTCAATAGCTAAGATGTGGAAACAGACTAAGTGTCCTTTGACAGATGAACAGAAAAAGATGTGGTATATATACACAATGCAGTGTTATTCAGCCTTTAAAAAAATAATGCCATTTGCAGAAACATAGATGGACCTAGAGATTGTCAAACAGTGAAGTAAGTCAGACAGAGAGACAAACATCACATGATACTATTTATATGTGGAATCTGAAAAATTATATAAATGAAACTTATTTACAATACAGAAATAGACTCACAGACATAGAAAACAAACTTACAGTTACCAAAAGGGATAGCAGGAGTGGGGTAGGAGGGAATCAGTAATGAGTTTGGAATTAACATATACACACTAATATATGTTTTATATATATATAAAAAATAGAAAAACAATAGGAACCTACTGTATACCACAGAGAACTATATTCAGTATCTTGTAATAACCTATAATGGAAAAGAATCTGTAAAAGAATGTGTATATGTTCATATGTGTGTATATATACATACATCTGAGTCACTGTCTGTACACCTGAAACGAAGACAATGTGGTAAATTAACTACATGTCAATTTTAAAAACAGTAAAAAAAAAACAACTACAAATCAGCTTGTATTATGAACTTGGAGATATACAGCAAGAATAGAGATATATTAAAATTTTAGCAGTGATTATGTGAAGTGGAGTTGGTGATCTATGATTTTATCATTCTTTATATACTTTTTGTAATTTTTCAGTAAGTATGTCTTTTATAATCAGAAATTTAGAAAACATACAGTGTAAACATTTCCAATTTGGGGGGTTGGACATAAAAGAAATAGATATTTGGGGTCAGGGAAACTTCTTAAACGAGGTATTTAAGAAGCTGTCTTAAAGTTGTCCAGTTGTAGGAGTTGGAGTGGCCAGAAGACCAGCTTGACTATCTGTGAGGAGGTTTCTCAGAAACTGCAAGGTGTTGCTTGAGAAGTATGGTGTGGATAAAGGGCTACAAGTGAGGGCAGAGAATGGCCAGGGATAAGACAGGAGACATTGTAGGTCATGACAAGTACATGAAAGACCACACACACCTCCTGGGATTGACTTTATCTTGAAGAAGTGGGAAATTACTAAAGGAATAACATAATCAGACTTGTTTTTAAGAAATAACACTTGGCATCTGTGTAGAAAGTGGAGTGGAGGCTCAGGGAGGCCTAAGAGTAATCTAGACAGTGACAAATGCTGGAACTACAGCATTGGCAGGTAAAGGGCTTCTGCACTGTTAGCTAAGTACCCGAGAAGTGCTGATAAATGACTTTTTGAATAAATAAAATAAAAATTTCCCTATTCCTTTGAAATTTCAAATACCAGAATGTCACAGTTTCAAGATAAAGAAGGAATTGATACGGGACTTCCCTGGTGGTCCAATGGCCAAGACTCCAAGCTCCTAGTGCAGGGGGCCTGGGTTTGATCCCTGGTCAAGGAACTAGATCCTGCAGGCTGCAACTAAAGATTACTCATGCCATGATTAAGACTCAGCACAGCCAAATAACTTTGAAGGAATTGTTAGCATCTGTTAATACAAACTTGATTAGTTTCTCTCAGTTATGGCTAAGCGATTTTTAAGGCTGTTAAGAATTCTGGCCATACTGATGACTGAAGGCCTAATTATCTAGAAATGAGATGGGGTGAGAGGGAGATAGGGGTCATCACTGGCTAGAGAGCAAGGACTACATTAAAGTCTTTGAGGGTCAGTTTCATGATAATACCTTATACAGTTGACCCTTGAACAATACAAGTTTGAATTGCACCAGTTTTCTTAAATGCAGATTTTTTTTCCAGCAAATATGTACTCCAGTTACCACACTGTCTGAGGTTGGTTAAATTCAGGCATGTAGGATGGCAGATACAGAAGGCTGTCAACAAAGTTATACCTGGGTTTTTGACTGCGTGCATGCCTTGACACCCATAACCCCCAAGTTGTTCAAGGGTCAACTGGAAATTCTTATCTATGTATCACAGTTTACATAATTCTCTTCTTTTTTAAAAATATTTTTGTGATGTGGACCACTTTTAAAGTCTTTATTGAATTTGTTACAATGTTGCTGCTGCTTTTTTTTTTTTTTTTTAAACTTTGGTTTTTTGGTATTCCTTCCCCAACCAGGGATTGAACCCACGCCCCCTACGTTGGAAGGCAAAGTCTTAACCTCTGGACCATCAGGAAAGTTCCACTTAATTCTCTAATAGCTCATTTACCTACCTAAAGAAATAAAGGAGTTGATAGTTGACCTGGGTCTTAAAAAGTAATACAGCTAGCAATGATGGAAGAGAGAATAACATGAGCAAAAGCCTAGAAACACAAACTTTTTTTTTGAGAACACTGAAGTTAATTTGGGCCAGACTGTAAAGTCCTATAAGACAAAATTTGAAAAACATAAAAATCTCAGGAGAAGAATGTTCGAGACTATGAAAAGGCAAGACATGAAATATAAATAACCATTTGTCTTAGTTCCACTACTACAACAAAATACCACAAACTAGGCGACTTATAAACAACAATATTATTTTTCACAGCCCTGGGGACGGCAGAGTCCAAAGTTTGGTGTCTGGTGAGTGCTCACACCCCTGGTTCATAGGTAGATCCTTTTTACTCTTTGCAGTCTTTTTATATAAGGGCACTAAATCTAGTCATGAAAGTTCCATCCTTAAGACCTAATCCTGCCCAAAGACCACCACCTAATACCATCACCTTGGGGGTCAGGATTTCAACATATGTATTTGGAGGGACTATTCAGCCTGTAGCACTACTGGGGGCTTCCCTGGTGGCTCAGATGGTAAAGAATCTACCTGCAATGTAGAAGACCCAGGTTCAATCCCTGCGTCGGGGAGATCTCCTGGAGAAGGGAATGGCAACCCACACCAGTATTCTTACCTGGAGAATGCTATGGACAGAGGAACATGGCAAGCTATAGAGCCAGCACAACTAAGTGACTAACCCTTTGCCTGTAGCACCATTAAACTTAAAAAAAAGACACTTAACTTCACTCATGATAAAATGAAACTCTACTGAGATACCATTTTCACCTATTGGATTAGCAGAGATAAAAAAGTTTGATAATACATTGCATAGGTGGCTATCAACATATAATCAGTGTGGGAAAACCATCCCTAGTATCTCATATTACCCATGCAATTGCATTGGTTCAACATCTGTGAAGGAAATTACAAATTTATAAATACACATGCCAGTTGACACAACAATTCTTGGGGTTTTATATGCAGGTAGTCTCAAAAATGTATGAAGTTACCTGTGTAATTCAATCTTATGTTTTTGGAGTAGCACAAAATTAGAAATAGCCTAAACAAACATCCATTAGTAGAGCACTGCTTAAATACATGATGAAATATAGCCATACAGTGGATTACTGTGTAACTCTAAAAAAAGGAAGTTCTTATACGCTATTGTATAAAAAATCTTCAAGATACATCAGTACCTGAAAAGAGCAAGGTACAGAAGAATGAGTATACTGTGCTACAGTATTTTGTATAAAAGGAGAGAAGTTGATATACAAAGATAAACTATGTATAGAGTATCTGGATGCTTACAAGCAAATCTAGTAACATTGGTTGCCTCTGGAGAGGAAAATTGGATAGATATATAGTCAGGAGTAGGAGAGTCATTTTGTAGCTTTTTAATTAAATTTTATTTTGAAATAATTAGACTCAGAAGAAGTTACAAAAATAATACAGAGAATTTCCGTATGCCCTTCACCCATTTCCTCAGTGATAACATCTTACACAACCATATTATTGGGCTGGCAAAAAAAGTTTGTTAGGACTTCTACTACATTGTATGGAAAAATCCAAATGAACTTTTTGGCCAATACAATACGTTGTCAGAGCCAGGAAATTGACATTGGTATGATACCATTAACTAAACTACAGTCCTTATTTGGATTTCACCACCTTAACATGTACTCCTTGGGTCTGTGTGTGTTTGTGTCACTATGCATAGAGATTTGTGTAATAATCACCACAATCAGGATATGGAACTGTCCCATAATCACAACAAAAGTCCTGGTACTGCTACATTATAGTCAGATCCTACCAGCAGCCTTAAACCTTGATCTGTTTTCTGTTACATTATATTATTTCCATTATAATTTAGCCATTTCAAGAGTTTTATATGAATGGAATCATACAATATATGCATTTGGAAAAAATTGTTCTGTACTCAGCATAAATACCCTTGAAATCCATCCAACTTTCTGCATATATCTATAGTTAACTCCTCTTGATTTCTTAGTAGTATTTCATGATATGAATATGCCACAGTTTGTTTAACCATTCACCTACTATATGATATTTTGATTGTTTCCAGTTTGGGGCTGTTATGGATTAAGTTTGGAGAAGGCAATGGCACCCCACTCCAGTACTCCTGCCTGGAAAATCTCATGGACGGAGGAGCCTGGTAGGCTGCAGTCCATGGGGTCGTTAAGAGTCGGACACGACTGCTCGACTTCACTTTCACTTTTCACTTCCATGCATTGGAGAAGGAAATGGCAACTCACTCCAGTGTTCTTGCCTGGAGAATCACAGGGACGGGTGGGCTGCCGTCTCTGGGGTTGCACAGAGTCGGACACGACTGAAGTGACTTAGCAGCAGCAGCAGCAGCATGGATTAAGTTGCTATGAGAACTGATGTACAGGTTTTTGTGTGGATTAAATTTTTACTTCTCTGGGATAAATGCGCAGGAATGCAATTGCTAAGCTGCAAGATAAATATGTTTAACTTTATTGAAAACTGCTAAACTCCTTTTCATGGTGTCTGTACCATTTTACATTCCTACTAGCAATATATAAGAGATCCAGTTTTTCATATCTTTGTCCACACCTGGTCATATCAAGGATGGTTAAATTTTAGCCAATTTGAGAGGTATGTAGTGGCTTTCATTTGTATTATTCTAATGGCTATTGATACTTAATATCTCTTTATGTGCTTATTTGCATCTGTATATCCTCTTCTAAGCACAGAAGAATTGATGCTTTTGAACTGTGGTGTTGGAGAAGACTCTTGAGAGTCCCTTGGACTGCAAGGAGATCCAGCCAGTCCATCCTAAAGGAGATCAGTCCTGGGTGTTCATTGGAGGGACTGATGTTAAAGCTGAAACTCCAATACTTTCGCCACCTGATGCGGAGAGCTGACTCATTTGAAAAGACCCTGATGCTGGGAAAGACTGAGGGCAGGAGGAGAAGGGGACGACACAGGATGAGATGGTTGGATGGCATCACGGACTCAATGGACATGAGTTTGAGTAAACTCTGGGAGTTGGTGATGGACAGGGAGGCCTGGTGTGCTGCAGTCCATGGGGTCACAAAGAGTTGGACACGACTGAGCTACTGAACTAACTGACTGATCCTCTTTAATGAAATGTCTTTTTATACCCATTTTATAATACCCACACCCATTTTTTAACTGTATTGCTTATTGTGTTTTGTTTTTTCTGTGGGAGATTTTTGTTTGTTGTTTTTGTTGCATTTTACTGTTTACTGTTGAGTTTAGAGTATATATTCCAGATACCAGTTCTTTATGAGATATATGTTTTGCAAATATTTTCTCCCATTCTGTTGACTTGACTTTTCTTTTTCTTAACAAGGTGTTTTGCAGAGCATAAGTTTTGAATTTTGCTTAAATCCAATTTAATCAATATTTTCTTTTATGGATTGTGATTTTGGTGTGAGATATGAGAACTCTGTGTGTAACTCTAAGTCATGAAGATCTTAAAAGTTTTATAATTTTGCATTTATATCATTTTGAGTTCAGGTTTGTGTAAGATGTGAGATTTAGGTCAAAATTTTCTTTTTTGTTGATGAAATTTAATTGTTTCAACATCATTTATTGAAAAGACCATTATTCCTCCTTTAAACTGCTTTTGCACTGTTGTAAAAAAATCAGTTGGGTAAACTTTTTTTGGGGGGTGGGTCTGTCTTTGGACATTCTTTTCTTGCACTGATATTTGAGTCTGTGTCTCCTCCAATACCTCACTTCCTTGGTTACTGTAGCTCTATGATAAGTCCTAAAATTAGGTATTTGATTCTTGCAATTTTATTCACCTTTTCCAATATTGTTTTAGTTATTCTGTCTCTTTTGCCTTTTTATATAAATTTTAGAATCAGCTTGTTTATAACTACCAAAAAAAGACTGTTGGAATTATGATAGAAATTGTGTTGAACATATAGATGAATTTGGGGAGGATTTATGTTGAATCTTCCACTCCATGAACATCATATGTTTCATCATTTATTAGGTTATCTTTGGTTACAGACCTCTGAACATGTTTTGCTGGATTTATACAGCAATGGAAGTATTCTTTTTTGGGCTGATTTTAAATGAAAGAACATTTTGAATTGTGCTTTCCAGTTGTTCATTGTTAATGTGTAGAAACCATTGACTTTTTTTGTTAAATTTGTAATGTCCTAGTAGTTTTCTTTGCTCTAAGGTCTATTTTGTTTAAATGTTTATTGAACAACTGTATGTTTTGCTGCAGAGTAATTCATGAAGTAGGCGCTTGTGTAAATTGGAACTTGTAAACTGGATAACTATTTATTTTCAGATATATATATATACATTATACATTATGTATATATTATATATATAATATGTATACATTATATATATATATATGCACATTTTTTTCCTCTGTAAAGAGTATTGAGCATATGTATAAATCAATTTCATGTAGCTAATGTGAAAGTGAGAGAATTTGAATTAGTTTTGATAAATAATCTCAAAATTAATATTGGGGCTTCCCTGGTGGCTCAGAGGTTAAAGAGTCTGCCTGCAATGCAGGAGACCTGGGTTCAATCCCTGGGTCAGGAAGATCCCCTGGAGAAGGAAATGGCAAACCACTCCAGTATTCTTGCCTGGAGAATCCCATGGACGGAGGAGCCTGGTGGGCCACAATCCACGGGGTTGCAAAGAGTTGGACATGACTGAGCGACTATATATACATATGTATACATTATATATATGTGCACATTTTTTTCCTCTGTAAAGAGTATTGAGCATATGTATAAATCAATTTCATGTAGCTAACATGAAAGTGAGATAATTTGAACTAGTTTTGATAAATAATCTCAAAATTAATATTACTCTAGCTTAAAAGGTAATGTAGTTTTAATTTGAATGTAATTTTTAATAATTTTTTACAGCATTATGTGGATATAAAAGCAAATGCATGAAAAACTTTAACACAAGCATTACTTATTTTTGCTAATTATAATTTCAGGAATGTCTGATTAGAGTTAGATAGCAGACTGCAAGATTTTTTTTTATATAATTTAGAATAAAATACAAAATTAAGAAAAAACCCCTTTTGTTTGTCAATTGTAATACAAGATTGCCATATAAAATCGTTTCTTCAGTTACACACATATCAGGGATTCACACTGTACAATGACATATAGTTTTCTTTTTTCAGTTTATCCAAAGAATCAGCTCAGTTGGATTCTACAAATCAAACCATGGGTTTTCAATGAAAACAGAATCATGTGGTTCAAATCCTATAGCATAACTTTTGCCTGCCTGAATTGGATGAAAAGTTATAGGTAAGTTTATTCATTACTGTGGCAAATATTTACACAATTATGTATAATAATAGTTTTGTATTGATTGTGTTTAATAAACTGTCAGTATAGCTCATGTGGTTTGATTAAGGTTGATTAAGATGCTTAGTCACTCAGAGGTGTCCAACCCTTTGCAACCCTATGGACTTAGCCCACCAGGCTCCTCCGTCCGTGGGATTCTCCAGGCAAGAATACTGGAGTGGGTTGTCACGTCCTTCTCCAAGGGATCTTCCCAACCCAGGGATCGAACCCAGGTCTCCTGCGTTGCAGGTGGATTCTTTACCATCTGAGCCACCAGGAAAGGCCTTAAGGTAGCTTTTGTTTATTTAAATATTCTTATTTTTCCAACAAATTTTAAATTTGAAAAATTTCAAACCCGCAGAAAATTTGGATATAGTATAAATCCAGTGCTCACTTTTCATCCATATTCAGTGATAGCTTTCATTTTTAATTTAAGACTATATTACTTGGAGAACTACTTTTACTTCCTCGTAATATCCTTATGACAAGACACAAATAACACATTGCTTAAATCATAAATGTTTTGGGTGCAACATAAATATATAGTGGTTAAGTATACATTCTAGATAGTAAGATTGAATCAAAGTAATACCTTCATGTATTCATATATTATAAACCAGTTTCTAACCTTGTGAAAAATATTGCTTAGAGTTAAGGTATGAGCTCTGTTTTCCAAATGCATGCTTCTACTTCTCATAAATGAATGAGTTCCTTTGAGATTGGATGTCTGTAAAATCATTCTTGATCAACTGAGCAACCACCTGCTGTTCTCTATTGTAAGTTAGTCCTTCACTACCCAGGCTTTGCATGAAGCATGAAAAAGAGGGTAATATTCATAAGATAATGTTAAAGAAAAGTGACATTTAATTCTTAAAAGGATAGTGAGTAATCAGTATAGAATGTACTCTGTGTAGCTAAGAAAAACAAAGTACAAATTTAAATGTCATTACCAATGCTAACCTAACAACCTATTCTGTTACCCAAGAACCTCTGGGGGATTTTTCTATCATGTGCTTTGATATGGGACCTGGTGTAGTGTCTGTGTGATCCCTATTTAGTCCCTATTTGATCCCATTTGATTTAAAAAAAATTTAGGTGAACTGTATATTCTTCTAGCCCTTCCCCTTCAGATTATTTGTTTGACAGATGTTTCCTGAGCACCCACTATGTTTCAGAAACTGTGATCAGTAAATAGTTACTACTACTACTCCACTACTACAGCTGCTACTATTATGTGACCCAAAAGTCCAAGTTTTATAAAGTTTCATTTTTGTTGTAACTTACTTTGAAAGCAAAGTAATTTGTTTTATATATATATATATATATGCACTGTAATTATAAGAAAACTTGTTTTGAAATATCAGAAAATGAACAATATATGTGTTTAGAATCTAATAAATTATAAATTAGAGTATCTTTCTACTTAATATATCCCATGCTGCATCTTTTTAAATGGTAATTTTTGCCTGGCTCTTCTTAATGACCTCTTAGGCTCCCTTGGACAAGACCATACAGTACTTCACGAACCACTGTAGACAAGAATGAGATGAAGACCTTCCTGGCCCTGGCTCACAGGTGGTGGGACGAGCAAGGAGTATATGCACCTCTTCATTCTATGAATGACCTGAGGGTGCCGTTCATTAGGTAACAATCCAGAAATTCTAGGCCTTTTAAAATACAGCTCTTTTCAATAATTCATTTTCTTTCAAGTTCATTTTTCTCTTGGTTTATGCCTAGGTTCAAAGAACATTGCATTTTACGTTTGCTTTGGAAATTAGGAGGATTCTCTTCAGTGTCCATTATTCAAAACTATTAATTTTTTTTATAACACCACTTAAATTCTAGACTACTTTCATAAATTAACTAGAAGTATTTTTGGTTATTATCAAATTAATTAGAATTAAATCCATATGAAAAGGAATTATGATCCTATGGCATCAAGGTCATTTTATAGCATCTTTGACATTTAGGAAGTTTGATAAAAGGAATGCTACTTAGAAAGTTCAATTCAACAAATTTTTTGAGAACTTAACCTTGTACAGAGCTTGGGGTCTAGACTCTGTAAGAGTATAAGAGCTGCTGAGGTATTCATCATTCAAAACATAGTTCATGTATTTCAGGAACTTAGAGTTTGCTAGGGCAAGGGTTCATCAGAACCCACCTATCACAAAATTGCTTATTCGTTCTTCTGTCCATGCCTTTATTCATTCATTAAACATTTTTCAGTAGCCGATAGGGCAAAGCTCTGTGATCGACCCAGAATATCAGATCAGACTGCCCTTAAGGAACTTCCTGACTGGTTTTGCTGGTTGATATTAGTGCAGCAAGAAGGAAACTACTGGCGTGTTTTTGCTACCACTGAATTAGCGGATCCAGAAACACTAAGGCAGAGAAAAGCAGAAATGTCATTCTGTTAAGCTCAATCAGTGGTTCTCAAGATTAGCCCTGGACTAGCAACATCAGTATCACCTGTGATTTTGTTACAAATACAAAATTCTCAGGTCTCATGAGGGACCTACTGCTTTGGGGGTCAGCAGTCTGTGTTTTTGGAGAAGGCAATGGCACCCCACTCCAGTACTCTTGCCTGGAAAATCCCATAGATGGAGGAGCCTGGTGGGCTGCAGTCCATGGGGTCGCTAAGAGTAGGACACAACTGAGCGACTTCACTTTGACTTTTCATTTTCATGCATTGGAAAAGGAAATGGCAACCCACTCCAGTATTCTTGCCTAGAGAATCCTAGGGACGGGGCAGCCTGGTGGGCTGCTGTCTGTGGGGTCGCACAGAGTCGGACATGACTGAGGTGACTTAGCAGCAGCAGTAGTCTGTGTTTTAGGAAACTTTCCAGGTGATTCTGATGCATACTTAGCTTGAGAACCACTCTATTCCAACCACTGTGACTCTCTTAGTGAAGACATCACACTAAATAAGACCATCCAGGGCAGTCCAAATTATGGTTAGAAGTGTATATTTTGTTCTAATCATAATTAAAACCATTGAAAGGGAGCAGTATGATTTGAATTATGATGTAAAGAAGTCATTTTGTCCAATGTGTGAAGAATAGATTGGACTTCATTTGAAATGGGTCCTTTCTTTTCTAACATTCCGGAGTTATCTCCTTAACCACTATGTAGGTTTTTCTTAGAAATCAACTAATTTGAATAGCAATAAAAGATATCCTAAGATGTCCTTATTACATAAAATATTTATTTTAATATAAGTATAATTAGAATTCCAACTATAAGTATAATTAGAATTCCAAGTGTAATTAGTAGTCCAACTTAAAAGTTTAGTTTATGATATTTTGGCTATATGTATCTGTGTGTGTGTATGGGTGTATATATGTGTGTGCTTACATTTGTGTATATGGGAAAGTATTATTATGATTATCTTAGAATTAAGTTTACTTGATTTGGATGCCTGTTTATGTGATCATAAAAACACCACTAACTTAGAAGATTAAAGGAGACTCAATTTAGAAGAGAATATAGACAAATTCTGAAAATACCTATCTCCAGTCTGCTGCTTCTCAGCCCTGTAAAAATAGCCTATTTGTTGCTAATATGAAATGAATCTAGCAAATACTAACAGTGTAGCTAGTAAATGTCTCAGGTGACATGATATCTCAAGTGAATAAAATTAGGTTAATCTAAATGAGATTGTTTTTAAAGGTTTTCTTTAGATTATTACTAAAGTAATAATTGAGTCATAATTATTACTAGATTATTTCAAGAGCTTTACTTTAAACCTCCTGCTTTTGATTACTAAAAATGTTTTATAAATTAAGCATAATATCATTTTATGCTGAAAATAAAAGATTTTTTACCCCCCAAATCAATAGTCTTAAATAGATTAAAAACAGTTTAATATTTCTTTGAAAATTATACACTTTTAAGACTTTATTGATAAAATTAATAATCTGTTTTTATGTATTTTGAATTTTTTTAAAGAGACAATCTTTTAAGAACAGTTGCTACTCACCAGCCAGGAAAACCTTTGTCTGGGATGAAGATTCTTGATGTTGGTTGTGGTGGTGGATTGTTAACAGAAGTAAGTGATTTACGGCTTTCTTGCCATTTTTAACTGGGAAAAAAATTGAGATGTGGGTTTATGCCTCTTTTATCCTTTTTTTTCCCCACTTACTTTATTTATTCATTTTTGGCTGCACTGGGTCTTCACTGCTGCATGGGTTTTTCTCTAGTCGTGGTGAGCAGGGGCTACTCTCTAGTGCTGTGCAGGCTTCTCCCTGTGGTGGCTTCTCTTGTTGCAGAGCACGGGCTCTAGGGCATGCGGGCCTCAGTAGTTGTGGTATGGGGGCTCCATAGCTGCAACTCCCTGGCTCTAGAGCGCAGGTTATGGCCCTCAGGCTTAGTCGTTCCAGGCCATGTGGGATTTTCCCAGATCAGGGATTGAACCCATGTCTCTTGCATTGGCAGGTAGATTCTTTCCCACTTAGCCACCAGGAAAGCCCCTCTTTTATCCTTTTAAGAAATAATATTGTTCATTTTTTAAAAATGGAAAAGTATAATGTTTTTAATATTTTTATGATTATAAAAGTAATACATGCTTTTTTTTTTTTTTTAATACATGCTTTTTACTTCCTTAAAAGTATATAAATATTTCAGAAAAGTGTAGTGAGGAATTTTTTTTTTTACACAAAAATGAAGCACTGATGAAAATAAATAAATGGGACCTAATTAAACTTAAAAGGTTTTTTACAACAAGGGAAACTATCATCAAGGCAAAAAGATAACCTACTAAACCTACTAAATGGGAGAAAGTATTTGCAAATGATATGATTGATATGGGTTTAGTATCTGGTCCCATCACTTCATGGCAAATAGTTGGGGAAGCAGTGGCTGACATTTTTTTTTCTGGGCTCCAAAATCACTGCAGATGGTGATTACAGCCATGAAATTAAAAGATGCTTACTCCTTGGAAGGAAAGTTATGACCAACCTAGACAGCATATTAAAGAGCAGAGACATTACTGTGCCAACAACGGTCTGTCTAGTCAAGGCTATGGTTTTTCCAGTGGTCATGTACGGATGTGAGAGTTGGACTATAAAGAAAGCTGAGCACTGAAGAATTGATGCTTTTGAACTGTGGTGTTGGAGAAGACTCTTGAGGGTCCCTTGGACTGCAAGGAGATCCAGCCAGTCCATCCTAAAGGAGATCAGTCCTGGGTGTTCATTGGAGGGACTGATGTTGAAGCTGAAACTCCAATACTTTGGCCACCTGATGCGAAGAGCTGACTCATTTGAAAAGACCCTGATGCTGGGAAAGATTGAGGGCAGGAGGAGAAAGGGATGACAGAGGATGAGATGGTTTCATGGCATCACCGACTCAATGGACATGGGTTTGGGTGGACTCCAGGAGTTGGTGATGGACAAGGAGCCTGGCATGCTGCAGTTCATGGGGTCGCAGAGAGTTGGACACAACTGAGCGACTGAACTGAACTGAACCAAAATACATTAAAGCTCATACACCTCAACATCAACAAATAAACAACTTGACTGAAAAACTAGCAGAAGACCTGATAGACATTTTCCCAAAGAAGACATTCAGATGGCCAACAGGCACATGAGAAGATGCTCAACATCCCTAATCTTCAGAGAAATGCAAATCAAGACCACATTGACATATCACCTCAAACCAGTCTGAATGGCTATCATTAAAAAGTCTACAAATAACAGATGTTGGTGAGGATATGGGAAAAGGGAAACCCTAGGACACTGCTGTTGGGAATGTAAATTGATGCGACCAATACAGGAAACAGTGGGGAAGTTCCTCAAAACACTAAAAATAGAACTGCCAAATGACTGAGCAGCTCTCCTCCTGGGCATACATCTGAAGAAATGGAAAACTAATTAGAAAGGATACAGACAGACCAGTGTTCAGAGCAACATTGTTTACAAGAGCCAAGATACGGAAGCAACCTAAGTATCCATCAATAGATGAATGGATAAAGAAGGTGTGATACACAACACACATAAACACACACACTGTAGTATTATTCAGCCATAAAAAAGAATGAAAATTTTGCCATTTACAACAACATGGATGGACCTAGAGGCTATTACACTTAGTAAAATAAGTCAGAGACAAATACTGTATGTGGAGTCTTAAAAATAAACAAATGCATATAACAAGACAGAAACAGATTCACAGATATAGAGAACTAGTAGTTGCCAGTGAGAAAAAGGAAGTGGGGAGGGGCGAGATAGGTATAAGAGGATTAAGAGGTACAAACTAGTGGATATAAAGCAAATAAACAACAAGGATATATTATATAGCACAGGAAAATATAGCTACTATTTTATAATAACCTTAAATGGAGTGTACTCTATAAAACTATTGAATCACTGTATGATTATATACCTGAAATTAATATAATATTGTAAATCAACTATACTTCAATTTATAAAGAAAGAAAAAAAGCACTGGTCATTCAAATAGTTTTGAAAATTTTGTTGTCTCTTTCCTCCCAGGATATTAGTCAGTTGCCACTGGTTTAAATGTACTGATAAGCTGTCCTTTTGCACTTGCTTCAGTATCAAAATGTTTGAGTCTTGCAGGCTTTGGGGGCTCTCCCCTTTTTAGGTGCTCTAGAGTTCTTGGAAGAATACTTATTCTCCCTGTGAACAATATTTGCTTTCAGTTCAGTTCAGTTCAGTCGCTCAGTCGTGTCCAACTCTTTGCGACCCCATGAATCGCAGCACGCCAGGCCTCCCTGTCCATCACCAACTCCCGGAGTTCACTCAAACTCATGTCCATTGAGTCATTGATGCCATCCAGCCATCTCATCCTCTGTCGTCCCCTTCTCCTCCTGCCCCCAATCCCTCCCAGCGTCAGAGTCTTTTCCAATGAGTCAACTCTTCGCATGAGGTGGCCAAAGTACTGGAATTTCAGCTTTAGCATCATTCCTTCCAAAGAAATCCCAGGGCTGATCTCCTTCAGAATAGACTGGTTGGATCTCCTTGCAGTCCAAGGGACCCTCAAGAGTCTTCTCCAACACCACAGTTCAAAAGCATCAATTCTTCGGCGCTCAGCTTTCTTCATAGTCCAACTCTCACATCCATACATGACCACTGGAAAAACCATAGCCTTGACTAGACGGACCTTTGTTGGCAAAGTAATGTCTCTGCTTTTCAATACGCTGTCTAGCTTGGTCATAACTTTTCTTCCAAGGAGTAAGTGTCTTAATTTCCTGGCTGCAGTCACCATCTGCAGTGATTTTGGAGCCCAAAAATATAAAGTCTGACACTGTTTCCCCATCTATTTCCCATGAAGTGATGGGACCAGATGCCATGATCTTCGTTTTCTGAATGTTGAGTTTCAAGCCAACTTTTTCACTCTCCTCTTTCACCCTCATCAAGAGGCTTTTTAGTTCCTCTTCACTGTCTGCCATAATGGTGGTGTCATCTGCATATCTGAGGTTATTGATATTTCTCCCGGCAATCTTGATTCCAGCTTGTGCTTCTTCCAGCCCGGCGTTTCTCATAATGTACTCTGCATAGAAGTTAAATAAGCAGGGTGACTATACACAGCCTTGACGTACTCCTTTTCCTGTTTGGAACCAGTCTGTTGTTCCATGTCCACTTCTAACTGTTGCTTCCTGACCTGCATACAAATTTCTCAAGAGGCAGGTCAGGTGGTCTGGAATTCCCATCTCTTTCAGAATTTTCCACAGTTTATTGTGATCCACATAGTCAAAGGCTTTGGCATAGTCAATAAAACAGAAATAGATGTTTCTCTGGAACTCTCTTGCTTTTTCGATTAGCTTAGAGTAAATTTTGTAATCTTCTATTAGCACAATAACTTTTTGTTTCAATGCTGCATGGTAAGCAGACCTTTGAAAGGTATTTTAAGTAACAGTGTAGGTAGGAGTCAAATATCAGTGAGGATCTAGGGGTGTGTCTTACTGTCAAGGTCATAACAGGCAAGTTGACAGTGAGGTTAACAGAGACCTTTGATGCATAACTAAGTTTCCATATGCATAGAACATGTGTTCTTCATATGGCAGTGGGCTGGTTTCTTTTGACATCAATTATAAAATTTCAGGAAATGTAAAATATGTGAAAATACATCCCTTAGAATCAAGAATATGAGGTGTATCAAATGGTAAGTGAGTACACTTTTACTGTATGTGTTCTCTGGCTTTTTCAGTGTATTATTACAGATCTTATGTCTCCAAGTTAAAATAATTTGATTTTCACTTTTAATTTGTTAACTAAGGACTTATAAAATAAATGCTGTGCAGTGTTTTGGTCAAAATTAAGGCTGTGTTTAAAAACTTAGGCATGTCATGGACGTGATCAAATGTCCATGGTTGAAAGAGGTTGAAAGAATTGGCTGTGAAGAGTCGTTTCTAGTCAGTCACAGGAGAAACTATGGAGAGAAAATGTTCCTTAGAGAATTTGAATACTACAAAATTTTGCTCTTTTTACAATGACATGTTTCATTTATTGCACTTCGTAAATATTTTAATGTTGTACTATATGCCTATAAATATATCTAGAGAATGTAGACAAAAATTTCCTTACTATTCGTAAGTAGTTCTTAATAAGTTTTTTGTTGTTGAGATTATTGTTCTCACTTTTAAGCTTTTTATTATGGAAATTATCAAACATATAAACTAGAGAAAATGGTATATTGAACTTCCACATACCCATAAACGATCTCCAATAATTCCCCTCATGCTTAATCTTGTCTCCTTTTTGAGAAGGTTTTTATTGCTAACGTGTTCTGTTTTCTTCCTGAGGGTAACGGTTTTTTATGCCATTAGCCTCTAGGGCGGCTTGGGGCTTCAGTCATTGGAATCGATCCTGTGGATGAGAACATTAAAACAGCACAGCACCATAAATCATTCGACCCAGTCCTGGATAAGAGGATAGAATACAGAACGTGTTCCCTGGAGGAGATTGTGAAAGACACTGTAGAAACGTTTGATGCTGTCATAGCTTCTGAAGTTGTAGAACATGTGATTGATCTAGAAACATTTATACAGTGCTGCTTTCAAGTGTTAAAGGTAAGACTTGCAGAGTTTACTTGTTTGTTTTTTCTTTTGAGTATATGTATGTATCCATAGCAATAAATGTTTTATAATACTTGAAGCCAGGAAGACAGAATTTGGGGACAACATCTCTACTAGAGATTATTTCTGCCTCTCAGCTTGCCCTGAGTCCTGGGGTTTTCCAGATTCAGTATCTTGATGTCCAGGGATCCTGAAAACTCATGGTATTGAACACTGTAATACAAACAATAGATTTACAGTGGTATTTTTCCCTTGGTATAATTTGGATTAAATACCTAATAGGCATTGAATGACAATTACTAAGAAACTAATTTGGATTAATACTTTAAAATAAAAAACATAATTAGCATAAACTGGTTAGCCAGCATTTGTTAAGTCACTCTATATACATGACATGTGTAATAGTTACCAGCTTTAAAAGAAGGAAAGAAAAGTGAAAGTGTTAGTCGCTCAGTTGTCTCTGACTCTCTGTCATGGACTATACCCTGCCAAGCTCCTCTGTCCATGGAATTCTCTAGGCAGGAATACTAGAGTGGGTAGCCTCTCATTTCTCCAGGGGATTTTCCTGACCCAGGGATGGAACCTCAGTCAATTGCATTGCAGGCAGATTCTTTACCATCTGAGCCACCAGGGAAGCACTTGATACAAATAATCTCATTTGATCTTACCTACAACCAGGTGAAGAGGGTAAGGCAGGCATTCTGAACTCCTTTGACCTGGAGAAGATCAGAATTCGAGAGATGTCAAAGGTCACATGGTCTTTAAGTCAAAGTCACTAGGCACTTACGTGGGACATAAGGCTACATCTTTTTATTTCAAGTCTGGTTCTTTCCATTACATTATTTTGCTTATGTAACTTGCCACAGACTTAGTCCTCTGAAGGTGGTTCCAGTTCTGTTGTTTATATATTCAAGAGGTAACCCCCTAAGTTCAAGAGCTCAAAGGATTAAATGCTTAGCCTTTATCTAAATTTGTTGCTGTTGTTCAGTCTCTAAGTTGTGTCTGACTGTAGTGACCCCATGGAAGGCAGCACGCCAGGCTTCTCTGTCCTCCACTGTATCCATGATTTTGTTCAAATTCATGTCCATTGAGTTGGTGATACTATCTACTGTGTCATCCTCTGCTGCCCCCTTCTCTAAACAGAGCTTTTAAAATATACTTTTCCTTTTAAAATAATTTTACATTTATAGATGTTGCAAAGACAGTACACAGGGTTCCTATTCCCATGTGTCCTACTGTTAGCATCCTACATAGTAAGGGTAGGAATTGGTAAGAGCAAGTGTGGTACCCAGGGCATGATGTCCGGGGCAGCACTCACTAGTCAGTGCCAATCCTGCATTTGACACCCCGGAGAGGGAGCACCCCCTTGGGTTTTGTGCTCTAGGCATCTCACTTGCCTCACCACAGTCCTAGCCCTGAATATAGCCCATGGTATATTTTTCAAAGCTACAAAATTAATATTGATGTTATACTATTAACTACACTACAGACCCTGTTCAATTTCATTCATGTTTGCACTAATGTCGTTTTTCTGTTGCAGGGTCCAATCCAGGATTCTGTGTTGCATTTAGTTACCATGTATCCGTAGTCTCCTTCAGTGTGTGTTGTTTCTTGATGGTGTTCCCTCTTAAATGAGCCTTATTAGGCATAGGTCCTATTTTCCAAGCAAAACTCCTGAATTATTTCTTTTTGTGTAGTGCCTCAGTCAGTATGTATGGATGGAGAGTCTTTCACATATACTAGGAATACTGGCAATGTGGAATTTCAAACTAATTTTTGCTTTAATGGAAAGCTTATTTTTTAAAAAAAATAAATAACCAATACTCACCACTGTTTCCTTAGAATAAGATTTTATGAAACACAGATTGCTACTGCTAAGTCGCTTCAGTCGTGTCCAACTCTGTGCGACCCCATAGACGGCAGCCCACCTGTCCCTGGGATTGCCGTCCCTGGGATTCTCCAGGCAAGAACACTGGAGTGGGTTGCCATTTCCTTCTCCAATGCATGAAAGGGAAAAGTGAAAGTGAAGTCGCTCAGTTATGTCCGACTCAACGACCCCATGGACTGTAGCCCACCAGGCTCCTCCGTCCATGGGATTTCTGGAGTGGGGTGCCATCTCCTTCTCCAGAAACACAGATTAGATATTTATAATTGATTTTTCCCTTAGCTCTATTGAGATATAATTGACATATAAGTGATTTTGAATGATATTTTAGAATACTAAAGTTTTACAGAGAAGTGTTACAATGTGTCATGAAATAGTGTCTGATATTTTAGTTTTAAGGGTACATCCCAATATTTCAGGGCCTTTTCTCATCATTTTTATTTTTGGTTTGGAGTGGTATTTGAGATATTTTCATATATATATATATATATATATATATATGTATCTTAATATGATTATCTTGGAGGGGCATTTTATCTCCATCAGATGCTAATTAGAATGTTTAAAAGAGCCATTAATGTTTTTGCCATTTGTGGGAGTAAATATGCACGTGTGCGTGCTAAGTATGAACTATAGCCTGCCAGGCTCCTCTGTCCCTGGGATTTCCCAGCCAAGAATCCTGGAGATGGTTCCCATTTCCTTCTCCAGGGGATCTTCTGGACCAGAGATTGAACTCTTCTCTTGTTTGGCAGGTGGATTCTTTACCACTGAGCCACTTGGGAAGCCCAAACACTTTTCATACCTTAATCATTAATGCTTTTGTCAGAGAACACTCACCGGCCTTGCTGGCCTGCTCAAGCTGTGGGGCTGTGTGCTGTGCCAAACAGTTCAGGCAGGCTTGGCTTCCCCCGAAGAGAAGGCAGTGTTGACACGTTAAAGCATCAGTGTGGACATGTAACAAGGACGAGCAGCCTCATCTCATTTCTGTACTTTTATTATAAAGTGCTTGGTATGTACAAAAGAGTGTATTTAATATAAACATAAGTCATAGTAACATATGATTTTAGGACTTAGTTGTAAGCACTGTTGCATAAACTCAGTAAGTGCATCTATAGAGGACTGCCTATAACAACGAATTTCCCAAGAGGAAAATAAATATTATTTTGGTAAATTATATTTTATTTACACTTGTGTATCTTAACTGCACTTAAATTATTTGGAAGGGAGGAGGAGGGCGAGGGAAGCCAAGCTTTTATCTAGCTGATACTCCTGACATATAAAATTTTACTTCTGTTCATATTGTTTTTAGCCTGATGGTTCTTTATTCATTACTACAATCAACAAAACCCAGCTGTCCTATGCCTTGGGAATTGTTTTTTCAGAGCAAATTGCAGGTATTGTACCAAAAGGTACTCATACCTGGGAGAAGTTTGTTTCACCTGAAAAGCTAGAGAGCATTCTGGAATCAAGTAAGTATTAAAAATATTTCCAATTTTCAAGGCCTAACTGTACTTTTGAAAGTGAAAGTCACTCAGTTGTGTCCAACTCTCTGTAACCCCATGGACTATACAGTCCATGGAATTCTCCAGGCCAGAATACTGGAGTGCATAGCCATTACCGTCTCCAGGGGATCTTTCTGACCCATGAATCAAATCGAGGTCTCCTGCATGGCAGGTGGATTCTTTACCAGCTGAGCTCCCAGGGAAGCCTTTTAATGTGCCAATGATTATTAATCACAGAACCTAGTACTGAATGAACTAGGCCACTCTTCTTTGGATGTTGGTTATCTCTCCTCAACTAGATCATAATTCCTTAAAGTTAGGATTAGGTATTACATACCTCTTCTCTCTCACCTGTGGCACCTAACCCAGGGTCAAGCAAATCATAGACGATCAATGAATCCTTTTTGGCTATTTAGCTCTCTCTTGTTTAAGGATTAGGTACAAATGTCTTTTATTTACATATCCTCAGTTTGTCCTGTTGAGGTCATTCTTGAATCAGCTTACCTTACATATTATCTGTCCTGATTCCTTCCAGTGTGTGCGTGCAGGTGTGCGCGCGTCAGTCGCTCAGTCGCATCCAACTCTTTGCCATGTCAGTTATATTTTGAACTTGTCCCTTTTTATGTAGTGTTTCATACCAGTTACAACATGCCTTGTAGCATGGTTATTTTGGTATCTGTAATATCTTTCTGGCTATAAGTTCCTTGAAGACAAGACTGTGAATCCATTTTTGTGCTCCCTGTAATTCCTAGCCCTACTTTACACCTCCTGAGGACTTGATTTATCTGTTGAATTCCTGTCAAGTAACAACATTGGTCTGTTCATTTATTTGGCATTTAGTATTCCTCTGGAGTATTTAGACTCATGTGTGTTTCATGCTTTTTGTTCATATAACAGTATATCAATAAACTTGATTTTACTATTTGTTCAATGAAATGTAGTAATTTCTGCAAGTTAACATTGTTGGAAATGAAGCTGAAAAAATATTTTAAAGGTGCTTGATTGGAATAGTCACTTGTTGGCAAGTATTTTCTAATAACAGCCAACATTTATCGAGCACTTACCCAATTCCAAATATCATGTTCTGTTGCAGTAAAGAATGAGCTGTAATGGTTACAAAATATTTGTGTCTGTTGAGTTAGAAATCCCCCCTTTTTTTTTAATATGGAGAGTTGTATGAAACTCTTGGCATGTAGAAGGTAAATATTTGTTAAATATACTCTGTTTGATATATATTTTTTAGATGGTCTGTCAGTTCAAACTGTGGTGGGAATGCTCTACAACCCCTTCTCAGGTTACTGGCATTGGAGTGAAAACACTAGCCTTAACTATGCAGCTCATGCCCTGAAATCCAGCCTTCAGGAACAACCAGCACCTGCCGAGTTTGCTTTAAAGGGGGAAGCAGAAGAGCTCCAAGCTGAAGCCTCCACCAACTCAGGTGTGCAGGAAGACCTGAAGAAATGAAGTGTTTCTAAGGACTATAGTATAATGGCTTGAAAGTCTGATGTTTACAAATACACAGAATATATACTGTTTGTTTTTTGAGACAGGATCATAAAGAAAAAGTCAATAAAAAGGGCTAAAACCTTGGATAAAAGCTTTTGCTGTTTCATCTAATAACTACCTTCAAGGGATTATTCTGTGGATAAAAAAATGTTTTGATGAGGTGTTATGTGATCTAGAAGTTTAAGTTCCTCACCCTTTGTTACATGATGATTATTTAGTTGCTAAGTTGTGTCCGACTCTTGCGACTCCATGGACTGTAGCCCTCCAGGCTCCTCTTGTCCATGGGATTTCCCAGGCAAGAATACTGGAGTAGGTTGCCATTTCCTTTTCCAGGGGATCTTCCTAATCCAGGATTCAAACCTGTCTCCTGCATTGCAAGCAGATTCTTTACTGCTGAGCAACCCTGGGAAGGCTTTGTCATATAATTAGGGTATACATGTTTCACTTCATCTTACAGATTATATAACATCTTTCCCACATGTATACACACACACACATATATATATATATATACTGTAATATGTTTTAATTTAACCAATCTGTATCATCTATATTCTTCTTTATTTTGTTTTAGTTAAAGGCAGTTATGCTTCTGACCGGTGAAAACCAAATATCATTTTATACCACTAATATTTGGGAAGATAAAATGTATTTTTTCTTATAAATTTTTGTTTTTTGAAAAACAAATTGTTAAATATATACTGAGTTTTATCAAACATTAGAATCAGGAAATTCAGATTATGCTGGGCATATTTCTCTGTACAGTTCTATAAATGTGTCGTGGTGCCTTTTTTTTTTAAGTAGAAAGGAATTTTAAACAATTTAAAAGTTCATTTATAGGATTTTCTTCTTCAGCTAACATTTTATAATTAAAGTTACTGACTTGAAATATATTTTTATGCTCCTTGAAGTATGATTCTTTGGCTTTTTCTGAAAGCCCAGAATGTATAAGGACTTTGACCAAAAATGACGTAGACCGAGTGCATGCTACTCATGTAGGAAGTCAGCTTTTACTTTCTAGCCTTTTTCATGTTCTTTTTTTTGGTGTATGTGTTTTATTTATTTATTGGCTGCACTGCACAGCTTTCAGGAATCTTAATTCCCTGAATAGGGTTTAAACCTGGGCCCCATGAGTGAAAGTGCAAAGTCCTAACTGCTGGACCACCAGGCAATTCCCTAGCCTTTCTCACTTTTAAGCTCATATGTCTTCTGTAATTCTTTGTCAATGCCTGTTGTATTGGGCTTACCAGACAAACACTTCCCAGTCACCTTAGCTTATCATTTGCTTGTTCTCAGTGGCGTTTCAGGGAGGAAACTGAAACTTAAAGTGTTAAAAGGAATTTTAACTTCAATTTCTAATGTCTAATTAGGATACTAAAAATCAGGAGTGCCCATTGGATTTCATTTAAAAGTTTGACTCCTACTCTGAATTCTACTAGTTTTATTACTAAACAAAGTCTCCTCATTCTGTGTGTCGGGGGAGAAGAAGTATGGGTATTAGAGATTAATTTAAATATAAAATCAATAACCCTGGAAGAAAACATAGGTGGAATACTCTTTGACATAAATTACAGCAGTGTTTTTTTTTTTTTTTTTGGGGGGGGGGGTCTCCTAAAACAAAGAAAGCGAAAGCAAAACTGAATGAAACCCAATTAAACTTAAAAACTTTTGTGCAACAAAACAAACCATCAACAAAACAAAAAGACAGTATACAGAATAGGAGAAAGTATTTGCAAATGATATGACTGATAAGGGGTTAATATCCAAAATATATAAATAACTCATACACCTCAACATCAAAAAAACAACCAGGTTAAAAGATAGGCAGATGACCCGAACAGACATTTTTCCAAAGAAGGTATGTAAATAGCCAACAGACACATGAAAACATGCTCAACATCACTAATTACCAGGGAAAAGAAATCAAAACTACTTGAGATACCATCTGACATCAGTCAGAATGGCTATCATCAAAAAGTCTACAAAGAAATGTTGGCAAGGATGTGGAGAAAAGGGAACCCTAGTATACTGTTGGTGGGAATGTGAATTGGTACAGTCAATATGGAAAATGGAATGGAGAGTCCTCAAAAAACTAGAAATAGAACTACCATGTGACCCAGTAGTTTTATGCCTGGGCATATATCCAGAGAAAATGAGAACACTCATTAAGGTACAGGCCCCCCAGTGTCAGAACAGCATTATTTACAATAGATATGGAAGCCTCTAAGTGTCCATCAACAGATGAGTGGACAAAGATGTTTTTATACACACACACACATGCACACACACAGAAATACTACTCAGCCATAAAAAAGAATGAAAATTTGCCATTTGCAACACCATGGATGGTCTAGGTGAAATAAGTAAGAAAGGCAAATACTATACATCATATGTAGAATCTAAAAAATAAAATTATTGAATATAAGAACCATTTCCGATTCTAACTGTTGCTTCTTGACCTAAATATAGGTTTCTCAGGACACAGGTAAGGTGGTCTGATATTCCTATCTCTTTAAGAATTTTCCACAGTTTGTTGTGATCCACACAGTCAAAGGCTTTGGCATAGTCAATAAAGCAGAAATAGATGTTTTTCTGGAATTCCTTTACTTTTTCTATGATCCAACGAATGTTGGCAACTTGATCTCTGGTTCTTCTGCCTTTTCTAAATCCAGCTTGTACATAAATGGAGTATAACCTGTAAAAACTGAATCACTGTGTTGTACACCTGAAAATTAGGTGATTTAATATACTGTTATAATTAATATATATAATATAGTAGATCAACTATACCTCAATAAAGTTTTTTAAAAAGATTAACCTAAAAGGCTAAAATCGATTAAAAAGCCGCCCCCAGAGGCTTCCCTGGTTGCCCAGTGGTTAAAGACTCTGTGCTCCCAATGCAGGGGCACAATTGAAGTCCTGGTCAGTGAACTAAAAATCCCTTAGGCCATATGGCAGGGACTATGGGGTAAAAAAAAAACAGCCCCCAAACAAAATATATTTATTTTGGAAAAAACACTCTAACTTTCAGATATTGAAAATATACATTGCAAAGTGATGGAAATTCAGGATGACTCAGTTAGCCCTGTGAGGTAGGGACCATCGTCCCCACTCCATTTCACAGAGATATCAAGTGTGCTGAGCCTCACACAAGTAGTAAGACGCAGGTCCAGGCAGTCTGATCGCTGAGCCTGTGCACTTCACCACTTTGATACTTACACCTGTGCCATTGTATGGTCATCGTAGCATAATCACACATGACTGGACTATTATCACTTATTTGAATTGTCTGTATGCAAGGTAATACCTTCAGAAACATGTAAATCAACAGTGTCACAAAGTCTAGAGTCTCGGTTATTTGCTTAGAGCTTCAGTGCCTTTCTGTGAGTAAAACAACTACATGCCATTGATGGGAACTTAATGAAATGCTTTAATGACACAATAAATTTATAACCTTATTTTGTATAATATAGTTACATGTTTTACTATTGTATTAATGATAAATTGAAGAAAAGTGTTGATTTAAAGTACTACACAACAAAAATAGTCAAGCAAAAACGTTAAAAATTTTGACATTATTTGAAATGTCTTTTTGATGTGTGCCAGGGACACACACACGGGTTTCTATGCTACTGTTGACCTGGAAAACACAATGTTGCTGCTGCTGCTAAGTCGCTTCAGTCCTGTCTGACTTTGTGCGACCCCAGAGACGGCAGCCCACCAAGCTCCCCGCTCCCTGGGATTCTCCAGGCAAGAATACTGGAGTGGGTTGCCATTTCCTTCTCCAAAACACAATGTTACGAGGCACCAAGTAAAGATTTAGAGAGACTGCTCAGTAACCAGGCACAGGGGTAAGTCATGCTTGCTGGAAATATTTTTAAAATCTGGATTGTCAAGAGTCCCTGCAATTCCTTAAAATGTATTTGCATCGTTACAGACTTACAGATGTAAATACAAAAATCTAAGAATCCTGAGAAAATGTCAGTGGAGAAATAACAAAGATGGAAACAAAACCAAATGAAAGTGTTAGTATAGCCAAAACATAATTGCTTTTATTAACTTACAATGTGACTCTATTAGAAGGGAGATTCTTACTTGACTATTAGAGATGCAAATGACATGCAAGCCTTCTCTGTATCAAAAAAAACCATCCTGACACTGATGGTTTGTACGCAAATCAAACAAGAGAATGTATTGTGAGATCAATAAACCTCTTGTATCTCTCAGCAAGAAAAGGATGCAGTTCATATAATGAACCACTGTATAGGAGCTAAAAGACACCAGTTGAAGCCAAATTTTAAAATATGTTCTCGAGATGATGTGAGCAGAGCTGAGAATTGGGGTGGAGAGTTACAAGGTAAGTATGGACACAAAATGTTTCCCCTCTGATAGATTTCAAGCTTTGTTTCCTGTTGACAGGTGGGATGTAAGGATCATAAAAGTCACTGACATCACGTAAGATCTCCACTTGTTTTTCTGACTCTGAAACTGGCTCTGTATCTGGGGTCCTAATGTAGGCTTCTGAGGTTCCAGGAACCCCCTGAAATAGGGAAAAAAATTGTGAGTGTGTGTGTATTTTTCTGCTGAGAATGTTCCATAGCTTTCATCAGAGTCTCAAGAGCATTCACTTCAGTTCAGTCACTCAGTCGTGTCTGACTCTTTGCAACCCCATGAACTGCAGCACACCAGGCCTCCCTGTCCATCACCAACTCCTGGAGTTCACTCAAACTCACGTCCATCGAGTCAGTGATGCCATCCAGCCATCTCATCCTCTGTCGTCCCCCTCTCCTCCTGCCCCCAATCCCTCCCAGCATCAGAATCTTTTCCAATGAGTCAACTCTTTGCATGAGGTTGCCAAAGTACTGGAGTTTTAGCATCATTCCTTCTAAAGAACACCCAGGACTGATCTCCTTCAGAATGGACTGGTTGGATCTCCTTGTAGTCCAAGGGACTCTAAAGAGTCTTCTCCAACACCACACTTCAAAAGCATCAATTCTTTGGCGCTCAGCTTTCTTGACAGTCCAACTCTCACATCCATACATGACTACTGGAAAAACTATAGCCTTGACTAGATGGACCTTTGTTGGCAAAGTAATGTCTCTGCTTTTGAATATGCTATCTAGGCTGGTCATAACCTTCCTTCTAAGGAGTAAGCGTCTTTTAATTTCATGGCTGCAATCACCATCTGCAGTGATTTTGGAGCCCAAAAATATAAAGTCTGACACTGTTTCCCCATCTATTTCCCATGAAGTGATGGGACCAGATGCCATGATCTTCGTTTTCTGAATGTTGAGCTTTAAGTCAACTTTTTCACTCTCCACTTTCACTTTCATCAAAAGACTCTTTAGTTTCTCTTCGCTTTCTGCCATAATGGTGGTGTCATCTGCATATCTGATGTTATTGATATTTCTCCCAGCAATCTGGATTCCAGCTTGTGCTTCTTCCAGCCCAGTGTTTCTCATGATGTACTCTGCATATAAGTTAAATAAGCGGGATGACAATATATATTCTTGACGTACTCCTTTTCCTATTTGGAACCAGTCTGTTGTTCCATGTCCAGTTCTAACTGTTGCTTCCTGACCTGCACACAGGTTTCTCAAGAGGCAGGTCAAGTAGTCTGGTATTCCCATCTCTTTCAGAATTTTCCACAGTTTATTGTGATCCACACAGTCAAAGGCTTTGGCGTAGTCAATAAAGCAGAAATAGATGTTTTTCTGGAACTCTCTTGATTTTTAGATGATCCAGCAGATGTTGGCAATTTGACCTCTGGTTCCTCTGCCTTTTCTAAAACCAGCTTGACCATCTGGAAGTTCACGGTTCATGTACTGCTGAAGCCTAGCTTGGAGAATTTTGAGCATTACTTTACTAGCGTGTGAGATGAGTGTAATTGTGCGGTAGTTTGAGCATTCTTTGGCATTGCCTTTCTTTGGGATTGGAATGAAAACTGACCTTTTCCAGTCCTGTGGCCACTGCTGATTTTCCCAAATTTGCTGGCATATTGAGTGTAGCACTTTCACAGCATCATCCTTCAGAATTTGAAATAGCTCAGCTGGAATTCCATCACCTCCACTAGCTTTGTTCGTAGTGATGCTTTGTAAGGCTCACTTGACTTCATATTCCAGGGTGTCTGGCTGTAGGTGAGTGATCAAGAGCATTCATGACCCCCCCAAAAGGTTAAAGATGACTGTGCTAACATACTGCAGTAGGGAAATACATCCTTTGCTTGACAAAGTATGTCAGGAAAAGAAATAAATGATCATTCTATCTTTTGCTTATATTTTGTAAAAATGAACATGAAGGCTGTCAATAGTTGTGAAAGGTGAAAACTGGAATATGATTTAAGTTGTCTTTTTCTGGTCATTCTTTTGATATTAAATTGAAAAGACATTCTGAGATTGTTTTTAGACTTAGTTTGTCAGGATGAGATGGTAGAAGACCAGACTGGATTAATTAACAATCAGATTTATCCAGTGGTTAAAGAATTTCAACTCACAAGAAAAAAGATTTATTTTATTTATTTGTTTTTGGCCGTGCCATGCATCTTGCGGGATCTTAGTTCCCCAACCAGGGATTGAACCTGGGGCCTAAGCAATGAAACACAAAGTCCTAACCATTGGACTGCCAGGGTATTCCTAAAAGATTAATTTTTAAATAGAGATAAATAGTTGGATTAGTCACCTAAGTGGATGGCTAGGTGAATGAACAGAAATGGATGGATGAGAAATACTCAACCCAGTGTTACTAGAGAGCCTATGGGAACTACAGTGGGCTATCCCAGCAGCTCTCCCCCTCACCCCATCCTCACACACGCCACCATGTGGCACCCAGACCCACCACACGTAACCAGGGCTTTGCCCTTTCAGGCCTCTGCTTATTTCCCTGAGCACCCATAGACCTGGCGGTTTTGTGCCTGTTTTTCCCTGAGAACCAATCAGTGGATGCTCTCTGTGTTCTTGAGATGACATCTTCCTCTGAGATCAATCACGCTAGTAAAGTAATGCTCAAAATTCTCCAAGCCAGGCTTCAGCAATACACGAACCGTGAACTTCCAGATGGTCAAGCTGGTTTTAGAAAAGGCAGAGGAACCAGAGGTCAAATTGCCAACATCCACTGGATCATCGAAAAAACAAGAGAGTTCCAGAAAAACATCTATTTCTGCTTTATTGACTATGCCAAAGCCTTTGACTGTGTGGATCACAATAAACTGTGGAAAATTCTGAAAGAGATGGGAATACCAGACCACTTGACCTGTCTCTTGAGAAACCTGTGTGCAGGTCAGGAAGCAACAGTTAGAACTGGACATGGAACAACAGACTGGTTCCAAATAGGAAAAGGAGTACGTCAAGGCTATATATTGTCATCCCGCTTATTTAACTTATATGCAGAGTACATCATGAGAAACACTGGGCTGGAAGAAGCACAAGCTGGAATCAAGATTGCCAGGAGAAATATCAATAACCTCAGATATGCAGATGACACCATCCTTATGGCAGAAAGTGAAGAGGAACTAAAAAGCCTCTTGATGAAAGTGAAAGTGGAGAGTGAAAAAGTTGGCTTAAAGCTCAACATTCAGAAAACGAAGATCATGGCATCTGGTCCCATCACTTCATGGGAAATAGATGGGGAAACAGTGGAAACAGTGTCAGACTTTATATTTTTGGGCTCCAAAATCACTGCAGATGGTGATTGCAGCCATGAAATTAAAAGACACTTACTCCTTGGAAGGAAAGTTATGACCAACCTAGACAGCATATTCGTAGAAGGCAATGGCACCCCACTCCAGTACTCTTGCCTAGAAAATCCCATGGACGGAGGAGCCTGGTAGGCTGCAGTCCATGAGTTCGCTAAGAGTCGGGCATGACTGAGCGACTTCACTTTTCACTTCCATGCATTGGAGAAGGAAATGGCAACCCACTCCAGTGTTCTTGCCTGG
This sequence comes from Bos indicus, assembly GCF_029378745.1. NCBI lineage: Eukaryota > Metazoa > Chordata > Mammalia > Artiodactyla > Bovidae > Bos > Bos indicus. The sequence continues at coordinate 50,648,563 of NC_091768.1, forward strand.
AGAATCCCAGGGACAAAGGAGCCTGGTAGGAGGCCATCTATGGGGTTGCACAGAGTTGGACACGACTGAAGCGACTTAGCAGCAGCAGCAGACAGCATATTGAAAAGCAGAGACATTACTTTGTCAGCAAGGTCCGTCTAGTCAAGACTATGGTTTTTCCAGTGGTCATGTATGGATGTGAGAGTTGGACTATAAAGAAAGCTGAGCGCTGAAGAATTGTTGCTTTTGAACTGTGGTGTTGGAGAAGACTCTTGAGTCTTCTTGGACTGCAAGGAGATCCAACCAGTCCATCCTAAAGGAGATCAGTCCTGGGTGTTCATTGGAGGGACTGATGTTGAAGCTGAAACTCCAATACTTTATCCACTTAATGTGAAGAACTGACTCATTGGAAAAGACTCTGATGCTGGGAAAGATTGAGGGCAGGAGGAGAAGGGGATGACAGAGGATGAGATGGTTGGATGGCATCACCAACTCAATGGACATGGCTTTGGGTAGACTCTCAGAGTTGGTGATGGACAGGGAGGTCTGGCATGCTGCAGTTCATGGGGTTGCAAAGAATCAGACACAACTGAGCAACTGAACTGAACTGAACTCTGAGATCAATCAGCTCAGGCCTCAGTGACTGGCACTCCAGGGATCTGCTGTGGCCAAATGTTTCTGCCACTCTTGTAGCCTGAGAAGACCCTCACAACCCTGAATCGTTGCCCAAGATTCAGACACCTCATACCATTTCTTTTCTACAATCTCTCCATGAGACTCTTCCTTGAATTGGTCTTCCCTGACTTTACCTTCCTCCGCTCCCTTCTACACTTTTCTGTTGCATTTCATTATCTGTCAGTTCCCTACTTCTGAAGTCTGTGTCCAAGTTTCCTTTGCTTCCTACCTTACTTGAAACCTGGCTTTCCTCTGAGGATATGGTTTCACCTGGAGCCATTTTGAGAGGAAGTTTCACATTTTCTATGAACCTCAGAGTTGGGAGATGAAATTTGGGTCCCTTTCACTCACCATCATTACTCTTGAACAAAAGCTCGGTGTCTCCAAGCCTCAAGTCCAGCTCTGCTGTCTTCTACTTCCCCTTTATTGCCAAGCCTTGCTTCTGGCCACTCCCCTCAATCATAGGGTCTTTATTCTTCCCTACATCCTCCCGGCTTCCCAAGTAACTCCACCGTCTATGTGGATGGCGTGTGTCCTACATCATTTGCAGCTGGACCTTGTCTAAAGAGGCCTCTACCTTTATGGTCATCACTTGGAGTCACCTAACATCTGAAGCCATAGGCTGGAACATCCCACTCAGAAGAGAAGCCCTCTCTGAAACCACCATAGAGAACTAAGGAGCCATAGAAGAAAACATTGAAAAATAGCAAGCTGGGGAAATACCCGCAAGTTAATTTACAGAAAAAGAATTACTTTCCTCAATTAGGACCTCATATAAATCAATAAGGGCTTCCCTGGTGGCTCAGACGGTAATGTAATTAATGCAGGAGACACAAGTTCAATCCCTTGGTCGGGGAGATCCCACATGCCGTGGAGCAACTAAGCCAGTCCACAACTATTGAGCCTGTGCTCTAGAGCCCGAGAGCAACAACTCCTGAGCACTCACACTGCAGCTACTAAAGCCTGTGTGCCCTAGAGCCTGTGCTCTGCAACAAGAGAAGCTGCAGCAATGAGAAGCCCTCGCACCACGACTAGAGAAAGCCCGAGTACAGCAATGAAGACCCAGCACAGCCAAAAAGAAAGAAAGAAAGAAAACTACAACGAGACCCTGCTTTCTCACTGACAATTAGGAAAGATCAAAATACTTAAGAATATGTGTGATTAGGCTAAGTATGAGGAAAGAGACACTTTCAAAACTATGGAGAGTGTGTATTGCCCCTTATGGAGAGCAATATGGCAACATCTATCACAGTTACAATGCATGGCTCTTTTGACCTAGAAATTCCACTGTAAATATGTACATATTTTTAATATATATATATTTATATATGTATACATATGGTATTCCATGAAGAATAACAGAAAACAAGAGGGACTTCTTTGGTGGTCCAGTGATTAAGACTGTGCTCCCACTGCAGGGTTTGATTCCTGGTTGGGGAAATAAGATCCTGCATGCAAAAAAAAGAAGAAAGATGCAGGACAGGCAGTTAAACAATACAATTTGTATAAAAATAACATAAAACAATATATATGCCCATATATATTAATACAAGTCCATGTATATATAGAAGATGCTTTTATAATACATAGAATATCTCTGGGAATAAACACAGAAGCTGACAGTTGTATTTGTCCCTGGGGAGGGGGCTAGGAGCAGAGTTTGGAGGAGACGGTATCCTTTAGTATCCCAGCAGGAAACTGAAGGCACATGCAAAGCAGATATTTTGAGGACCATTTAATAAAACGACTATTTACAAAAGTGCAGAACCTTAGGGTTAGCAATGGCAGAAAGCCATTACCAGCCCTCCTGCAGAAGGAGAAATGTGAGCTTAGCTTCTGAAACCCACAAAGGGAGCCATGTAGAGAGAGACACAGTGTGGGTGGACTCTGCAGGAAAAGATACTGAGGGTTTGTCATTCCTTCCTTTCTCCCTCTGGTCCTCCCCTCTCCGTCACCAGCAAGCCTCATGGGCAACTTGGGTGCCCACAGCCACCGCTGTCCTTCAGGCAGGTCAGCCTCTGGGGCAGGGAGGAGGGGTGTATCTGGATGTGAGGAAACTGAGTAGAGACTGACTTTTCATTGTACTCTCCTCTGTAACTTTTGAACTTTGTACTATGTTTGTGTATTGAACTGAAAATGAGACTTCCAAAATAGGAAAAAAAAAAAAAAAGGACTTCCCTGGCGGTCTAGTAATAAGACTCTGCTTCCAGTGCAGGGTGTGCCAGTTTGATCCTACTTGGGAACTAAGATCCCACATGCCTCCCAGCATGGCCAAAAAAAAAATTACATATATGTGTGAGAGAGAGATATATATATATATATATATATATATATATATATATATATATATTACATGTAATCCCTTTTTAAAAAAGATTCAAGAAATATTTATTCCCCTCTTCAACTATAAATAAATAAATAAAATGATCAACTTTTACTTCCTTCTTTCACACCCAAATTCATTTTGGGTGTTTTCTACTATCGTGACTTCAGTTTTCAAGCCTCACTTCTGATCCCCTGACACTTGAATGTGCTTGTCTGCCAAGGTCAGTAATGTCTGTGCTCTGAGCTGCTGCTAATTTACTTGACTTGTTGGGAGCAGATGATGCAATTGATTCCATCTCATTCTTTCTTGAGACACCCTCTTCCCCTGGCTCCTCTGGCCCTCCCCTCTGGCTCCTCTTTCCTTCTCAGTTTCCTGGAAGGGCCTCTCTTCCTCTGGCCATCCTCTCACTGTGGTGTTCTCAGGGCTCTGTCCTTGGCCCCATCTCTTCTCTCACTTAGCGTTCACCCTCATCTTCTCATGTCTACCCCTTTCAACACCTTTAGTGATCCCCACCCATCTCAATCCCAGGCCCAAAACTCTTTTCTAAACTCACACATTCAGTCACCACTGGTCATCTCCACTTAGACATTCAATAGGCCATCTGACTCAATGGACATGGGTTTGGGTGGACTCTGGGAGTTGGTGATGGATAGGGAGGCCTGGCGTGCTGCAGTCCATGGGGTCGCAAAGAGTCAGACACTACTGAGCGACTGAACTGAATTGAGGCCATCTGTTAGAGTCTGCATTGTGTCCCTCTAAAATCCGTATGAGTTGAAGTCCTAATGTCTAGTGGGCAAAAACGTGACTGTATTTGGAGGCAGTGCTTGCAAAGGGTAAAAAGAGGTCACTAGAGTGGTTGCAGTCTAATGCCCTGATGAGAAGAGGAGATTTTGGAAAGACCATGTAAAGACACAGGGAGAAGCTGGCCATTAATAAGCTAAGGAGAGAGGCCTCAGAAGAAATCAACCCTCCCAACAACTTGATCTCAGATATCTAGCCTCCAAATACTGTTAGGAAATAAATTTCTATTGTTTAAGCCACTCAGTCTGTGGTGCTTTGTTAGAGTACCCCCAGCACACTAATGCACCGCCCAAGCTAAAAACCTTCCAAACCCTTTCATGACCCATCTTCTCAATTGCCCCTCACTTATCTGAGCCTGGTTGTTATTTGCATATCCTTTCTCAGTATCAAGTCAATCTTGTAGGAAATGTTTTCTTAGAGTTACATACTGAGTAATAAAATGCCCAAGTCCAGTGGATCCGAAAGTAGACAGGTAAAGTCAACTTGTGGTGACAAGTGGCTTCCAGCTATAATGTTGGATACCTGGGTAGGGGAGTATTAGACCTCTTCTCCACAGGTCGAGCCAAGAAAGCAGAAGCTTTCTTGTTCTGTACCTGTCCCTCCTCAAGATTGAGGAGTATCAAAGAAAAGGGGGGGATTGAAACAGAGCAGGACCATATGGTCCTTGCCCCCCTCCTCCGCCACCCCACCATGTCCTCTACCTGTCTGCTGCCTGAGGAAAACTTTAGTCAAAAAATAAGTTTAATCTGAGAAGTGAGATAATAATAATGTAGTCATTAAGCATAGTCAAGGACCTTCAGTTCTTTCTCAAGGGCTGTAGATAATTCTGAACCATATCCTATGAGCTATCTTATAGATACCAAAGCACCAGATGATGTTAACTACATGATAACCAGACTAGTACCCAGGACTTGAGCTGCCACAATTCCGAGAACTGACAACAGAGAAATGGGAACAAGCGCACCCTGCAACTGAAGAATGCTGCTGCGGCTGCTGCTAAGTCGCTTCAGTCGTGTCCGACTCTGTGCGACACCATAGACGGCAGCCCACCAGGCTCCCCCATCCCTGGGATTCTCCAGGCAAGAACACTGGAGTGGGTTGCCATTTCCTTCTCCAATGCATGAAAGTGAAAAGTGAAGTTGCTCAGTCGTGTCCGACTCTTAGCGACCCCATGGACTGCAGCCCACCAGGCTCCTCTGTCCATGGGATTTTCCAGGCAAGAGTACTGCAGTGGGGTGCCATTGCCTTCTCCACAACTGAAGATTAACTGTACCTAAAACAACCAAGATGATGCTAGTCAGACCACTGATGACCAATTTTAAGATGACTATTAGAGATGACTGTGTTGTTTCTGCATGTTGCCCTCTCCCACCCCTCCCCCGCCAACTCTGCCTATAAATGTTCTCACCCCCTGCTTATCAGGGGGGGGAGTCAGCCTTTGGACGGATATCCGCCACCCTCCCCCCACACAGTTGCCAGCATCTGAAATAAAGCAAACTTTCTTTTCCACCGACCTGGCCTGTTCACTGGCTTTTGAGTGGGCGAGTAGCCAGAACCCCCATGCATACCTTTCGATAACAGCTTTACAATAAAATACAAGGTAACGTTATCGAGTAAACTATTTATTTTTTTTAAATAATACAGATAGTTAAAAAAATAGCATACTAAATTTCATTACGTAAATCCAGCAATAATGCTAACATCACATCCTACTCAACAGCAGAATCTTAAATCTCTTAAGCTATATTTTGAAGCGTGAAGTATAAAATCTTGTGAAAATGTTTTCAGGGACAAAAAAAAACATATAAAATATTTTACTCATTTGTTTATGCTCTTTGTGTTGGTTCCTATAAAAAGGTGCCGTGATACCACTAGTCCCTCCAGGACACCCTGGTTTCTCCCTCTTCTCCTCCTAACACCTCACCCCCACCTCTCCTTCCACGTGGCTTCCATCAGATTATCTTCTCACAAGGAATATGCATTTCTCACTGTTCTAAATGCTTTTCTTGAGTCTTGATTCATTTTCTTTCCATTTCTGATTCTACTACTCCACCAACCCTTTTATCTATGTGTCTGGTGTCCAAACTCATCAAGAATCGTGACTTAATGGGTTGGTTAGGAACCATTCAATATGGGGTTCTGTCTCTTTGGGGCAGAGTTTTCAATGCTACTTGTAAGCTAGTGTTACAGATACAGTATGGTCTGGTTTCACCTGGAAGCTTGTTAGAAATGCAGAATCTCAGACCTCTCCCCAGAACTCCTGAGTCAGAATTTGCATGTTAACAAGATCCCCAGTGACTCATATACACGGTAATGTTTGAGAAACACTGACCTAATTGCCCCTTTTGATCACTGTGGCAGATTCCCAGATGACTCGTATACAAGGTTTGGGAAGCACTGATTGAGTTGTCCCTTGTCATATTGTTATGACCAGGCTGCAGAGTCACATGATAGGGACATAGCACTGGCTGTGCAAGGAACTAAGTCTACCTTTCTCAAAAGGTGATAGCACAACAGGAAGGCATGTTTGAGGCTTTGTAGCCATCGGATTTAGACGTGGTTCAGAAGACTGAGACACAGCTGCTAAGCTGCTGCTAAGTCACTTCAGTTGTGTCCGACTCTGTGCGACCCCATAGACAGCAGCCCACCAGGCTCCCCCGTCCCTGGGATTCTCCAGGCAAGAACACTGGAGTGGGGTTGCCATTTCCTTCTCCAATGCATGAAAGTGAAAAGTGAAAGTGAAGTCGCTCAGTCGTGTCCGACTCTTAGCGACCCCCTGGACTGCAGCCTACCAGGCTCCTCCATCCATGGGATTTTCTAGGCAAGAGTACTGGAGTGGGGTGCCATTGCCTTCTCCGACTGAGACACAGACTAATGTCTTAAAGAAGAAATACCATGGACAGCGCTCGACCACTGGTCCTTGGGATGAGAGCCTTTGTAGGCGGTGGAAAGCCCAAACAAAAGGCAGCTGGTGTGAGACATACTGGGTTTGTCTCTATCATTACTGGGCTCTGGGAATTGAAATTGTTACTTTACCTCTCTGAGCCTCAGTTTTCTCATTTGTAAAACAGGGATGCCAGTACTCCTTTAATACATAGTTTTGGCAAGTTACTGAAAAATGTATCATTAGACAAATAGGTGTTCAATAAATGTTAGCCCCTTCCTCTTTTTTTTTTCTTTTTTGTCTTGTAATAACTTAGTAGTTAGTAAAATAAGGTCTTTGAAAAAGTAAAAATAAAAAGATGCCTATAGCTTGGAGTTAATGTCCATAGTTATGATGCCAAGGCTGTCAGAATTGGTACTGGTGGTGGGGGTGTGGAGTAAAGAGTGTGCCCACTCTCGCTGTCAAGGTCTTCATATTGTATCATTACCTGAAGGAGCTCTGGAAGGGGAGCTGGAGGACAGATGTGCTCAGATCACCTCTCTATATCTTCACCCTGCAGTGCGGGGAGTGGGAGGCTGCACAGGCACTTGGGCTTGAGCCTGGGATCTGGCTTCACACAGGGGCCTCTGAGGAGCCCTTGACTGGGAATCAGTCTCCTCAGTTAACCCAGCTGTGTTCACTCCCCCGCTGGGTGTTAATTATACTACCACCCTGGGGGCTGAGGCACTGCCCCTGAGACACAGGCTCCCTTCTCTCTTTGACTGGATTGCACCCCTTTGTGGTGCAGCCTTTCCATCTACAGCCCTGTCTGATTTTGCACAAAGAGCTGGCTAAGGCTTGCATCGCTGCTGAGACTTTAACTCTAGCGGGTTTTCTTGTTTCTTCAAGCTTTGTTCTACATACTTATGCCAAACTTTTGCTCAACTTAGGTCTGTTGACTTCTTAGATCCTACTCTACCTTCTTTCACCTTTATTTGAGCCTGAATTCCAATACTCTTTTCTATGCTATGAATCTAAAAGCTAATTTTAATCTGCATCAGATCATTTAAGATTATATTTTAACTTCTGTTACAGGATTTTATTTTACCTGCACTTGCTTTTAGTGGTTTCCCTTGTGGTTTAGTTGGTAAAGAGTCTGCTGTAGGAGACCTGGGTTTGATCCCTGGGTCAGGAAGATCCCCTGGACAAGGAAGTGGCAACCCACTCCTTGCCTGGAGAATTTCATGGACAGAGGAGCCTGGTGGGCTACACTCCATGGGGTCACAAAGAGTGACTAATTTTCACTTTCACACCTGCTTTTTAAAGATATTCATGTCAGGGAATTCCCTGGTGGTCCAGGGCTTAGGAATCCACACTTCTACTGCTGAGGGCTCAGGTTCAACCTCTGGTTGGAGAACTAAGATCCCACAAGCTATGTGACTCAGCAGGCCCCCGCCCCCCCCTCCCCCTGCAAAAAAAGACATTTACTTCAGAGTAGCTCTGAAAATTTAAACCATACTTGAACCAAAGGCCAGATAATGCTCATAATTATCTGGTACTCCCAGGACCACAGCAGTGGCCAGCGGCCTCCATGAGTGGGTGTGTAGGTCTGCTGACAAGAGCAGCTGTGAGAGTGCAATGCATTCTGTGGATCCCAATATTAAATTTCATCTAGTTTCTAACTTGCTTTCCGGGTACAGGGTTTGCCAGTGCTGATTCTCTCTTTTGCCTTCCATATTCCTCCCTTCAAGGTAATTTACCCCCATCCTTGTGGCTGGACTCAGACTCAGGCGAATAATTAGGGGGATATTAAATGTTGGCCCAACATGTAAAGAGAGCAAAGGCTGAGTGCCACGTGAGAAGGACACAGAAAAACAATGGAGAATCCCTGATGCCAGAGCTCCTTGTCCCGTCTCTGCACCCGAGCTTTTCTGCCCTGATCCCACTGCTCCCCATTCTGCTTCCTAGGCAGCCAGCCTCCTGGTCCTCTCCTAGAATGTGGTCTGGTGACAACTTCTGTCTCTCCAGCAGGCCCTTGACTCCCACTCCTTGCAACCTGTTCATGAAAGGTTCCACCTCCAACCACACGTTCTGCTTCTTTCTGAGAGGTCACCTAAATGGCTACCTCGGTGATCTGTTCCAGTCCTTCCTGTGCAAGTGTGCTTGGGCCCCAGCCTAGCCAGCCCCTCCCCTTTTCTGGTTGGGACTGACAACACGCCCGGATTTTATTAGCTATATGGCAGCACTCACTTGGAGAAGGAAATGGCAACCCATTCCAGTACTCTTGGGTGGAAAACCCCATGGACGGAGGAGCCTGGTAGGCTGCAGTCCATGGGGTTGCTAAGAGTTGGACACGACTGAGCCACTTCACTTTCACTTTTCACTTTCATGCATTGGAGAAGGAAATGGCAACCCACTCCAGTGTTCTTGCCTGGACAATCCCAGGGACGGGGGAGCCTGGTGGGCTGCCGTCTCTGGGGTCGCACAGAGTCGGCGGACATGACTGAAGCGACTTAGCAGCAGCACTCACTGCCTATTCTAAGTGGCTGGCGTGGTAGGGGAAGTATCAACAGAAAGGGGGAGTCCCCCCTTCACTCCAATCTCCCCTCCCTCATACAAAAGCTTAGATTCCTATATCCATCCATTCATCCTAAGAGTGATAACCCCTACTACTTGAATTTTTTTCAGTTCCTTTTAACAATTTTAAACTGTCCATGCTCTTGCTAAAATTTGTGTGTACATCCTACACTTCTATGAAGCGCGACCCTGTTCTTAGCACGAATGAACTTTTAAAAATCAAGTTAAAGGCAAAAACAATTCAACACACGCGCACACACACACGTTTGACAGATTTTCTGCACCGAAAAGGAAAAACACCACTCCCCCCGCCCACTGCCCCTCCCCGGGCCCACCCTGCTCCATCCCTAAGTTCCCTGATAATGATTTCCAAGGGGAAAGACTAGGACTTGGGCTGTGTCTCTCAGAGGGTAAGTCTCTCTAGGATACACTTTTGTAAGGGTACACTTTTGCTGTTGTTAAACCAAACATCTCTCCGGGGGCACATGGCCAAGACCCAGGTAACCGTGTACTGTGATAAGAGTGTTTTTATAAGTTCTGCAAAGACACGGCGCTTTCCCGATGGCCAGAACAATGTAATTCGCGACCTGGCCCGGGCCCTGGTCCCCGGCTCGCGCGGGGCGGTGTCTCGGGGGAGCTCCGCGCGGTCCCAGGTGAGTTCTGCGCGCGCCCCGCTCTCGCGCTCGCGGGAGGGGCTGGAGCGGAGGCGGAGGACAGGCCGCGGGGTGCGGGCGGGGGGACGGAGATCCGGGCCCGACTGCAGCTTCCTCCGAGCGGAGCCGCATTTCCAGCCACCTCCGCAGCCCTGCCCTCGCGCGCCGAGCCGTTCGCGGCCGTGCCGCCTGGAGGCGCGGAGCCCGCCCGGCGCGCCCAGCCCTGCAGCTCCGGCCGGGGCGGAGGCCGCCGGACCGCGGAGATGCGGGGCGGGGGCAGGGCGCGGGGTAGGTGACTTTATCCCGCCTCTGTTTCCCTGCCCCGGGGAGCAATGACATCACGCGGCCTTCTCCCGGCGCCGACACAAAGAGCGGCGCGGAGAGGCCGCTGCGGGGGGAGCCGGCGGCCGCCGCTGCCGCCCAGGGCCCCCGGGCCCCGCCGGCCAGGCCCGCCGCCCGCGGCCCGCGCCCTCCCTCCTCTGCCGCCGCCGCCGCCTCGGTCACCGCTGCCCGCGCCGCCCGCCACCCCAGCGCGCCGCTGAGCCCGCGCCCGGCCGCGCCGGCCCCTTCCCATGCGGGCGGCGCGGGCCCTGGGAGGGGCGCCCGCAGCCAGCCGCGCAGCATGCACTGGGGGGTTGGCTTTGCCTCGTCCAGGCCGTGCGTGGTGGATCTGAGCTGGAACCAGAGCGTCTCCTTCTTCGGCTGGTGGGCCGGGTCCGAGGAGCCCTTCTCCTTTTATGGGGACATCATCGCTTTCCCTTTGCAGGATTACGGTGGGATCATGGCAGGGCTGGGCTCCGATCCCTGGTGGAAGAAAACCCTTTACTTGACCGGGGGAGCTTTGCTGGCCGCAGCTGCGTATCTGCTCCACGAACTCCTGGTCATTAGGTGAGCCGGAGAGAGGGCCCCGCGCAGGGGCGCAGAGAGGGGCACCTGGCTAGGGCCGGGCCGGAGTGAGGGGGGACCCATGCCGGCCCCTTGGTCACGCTGCCCAAATGCCCGAGTCCTGTCCTTCTGTTTCGCCAGAAGACAGTCCGTGGTCACCCGGCCATGAGGGGCAGTTTCGAGTTGACAGGAGAATTAAACTGGTACCGGGAGGGGAAAACACTTGAATCCCTATCGTTTGGTGCTAAAGCAAAAATTCTCTGGGTTGTTATGGAGCATACTAGTATGTTATGAAGATCATAAGTGCAGTGTGTTTGCGACAATAGAAGTAGGCCCTGTAGAAATACTAAGTTACATTTTTATGAAACGCCCTGTTTGTTTATAGATGATCATGCTGGAATATTAACCACTCCTTAAAGGTTAGTTTTTCATTGTCCCTCCCCAAGTGTCACCATCATCAAAAGGCTGAAATTGCACAAGCTCCAGAGAGCTCTGGGTCCCTGTGAGGGATGCACAGCGGAGTGTGCGAGTTTGATGCAGCCTTAGCCCGGTTATCTGCTAACCTGGTATTTAAAGCTAAGCACCATCTTCAGGTTTAAATGCCATTGTTGTGCGAACAGTAGGGGATCTGAGGACTGAACGAGCACATGGGCGTGCACAGGAGTTGCCCAGTGCCGGAAACACTTGGATCTGCTGCCTGCCGCAGAATGTTTACAGGATTGACACGGAAATATCAGAAAATGGAGGCCCCGGCTGTTGGTACATTCAGCCGGACGCCAGATCTTTGAATAGAATAATACCGTAGGCTCCTGGGACTAGTGGTTTGGCTAATTGGTACAATTTATGGTTAAAATTTCCATGCGTTTTAGACCTCTGTCTCTAGGAGAGGACCAGGAAGAGCAGTTTTCAGTATCTCAAAATGTCCCTCTTGGCCAGTATTTTCTAAAGAGTGAGAAAATGTGTCTGCATGCCTTTTTCCCATGGGGAATCCTACACAATAGGTTTATAAACAAAGACAGTGATAGGTGACCTTTAAGGGGCCTGCAGGGATTCCAGGAGGACATTGTGACAGCCTAACAGGTATTTGGAAAATTTCTAGTCTCGGAGAGAGGAAATTATTTAGGTCTGGGGAAGTGTATTGGCTTGCATATTTAGCCATAATTGAGAAGTTTTACTTTAAGCTTATCATTGAATTCTCTGACTTAGCGCAGTGTCTTGAATATCGTTGAACCAAATTTTAAAAAAATTACATGAATCGTTTCCCTAGATTATTTTATATATTTGCCAGTTTTAGGACTCAATTTCAAGTTAGGTTTCAAGCTATATGAAAAACGAAAACATCTGTGCAAGTAACTAAAATGTCACCCACTTGTTCTGAAATTAGATACCTGTCCAAAGCCTTTTGAGGATCCTGAACCATGTGGCCTCTCACCAGTCTTCCACTCTGAGGATGGAGTGAGGCACAGCTTCAGGGGACTGAGTCTAAAACTTGCTTAAATGACCTTGCAGAAATGGGGAGGCGGGTAGGAGAACTCAGAGTTGACCCTGGGAGCAGGCCATACCGTGGTAGGTGTGGTTGCAACTCTCAAGAGCCCTCTGCCCACTTGGATACTTATTTGAGAAAGTATTTTTGGTCTTTGGTTTATTCACTTTTGTTTCTTGACAAAAGTTTATATTGAGTAGGGAAGCCCTGTTGTAATGCAAATAATAAATAATTGCCCATTTTTGAGCCCTTAGTAGCGGGCTCTGCTTAGAAGTGCTTTACCTTCCTGATTGTGTTTCGCCTCCTCCTCTGCCACTACCATTGACTGCTTGATCTCCACTTCGTAGATGAGGACATTCCAGCTGAGGGAGGTTAAGCGATTTGTCCGAGAGCACGCAGTAAGAGTAGTGGGATCCAGGTTCAAATCTGAGAATGTGTGTCTCCAGCGCCCACACTGTTACCACTTTCTCCTAACAAGCACTGATTTGGGAGTAAGTTTTGATGGTAGAAAGAAAGCAGAATTGGGGCAGTTCCCAGGGAAGACAAGCCTGTGGCAGCGACCTGAGTTTTTGACAACTGCTAAGGGCACGGAAGGGATAGGGAAAGAAGACCCAGGAAAGTGGGGCACTGAGATTCGGAGGTTACAGGATAGAGACCGTACCTTGATGGGAAATCCGAGTTTCAGTTGTCAGTGTAGTTTAGGCAAAAACTCAGAACAGTCTGAAATACATGGGATGGAAAACCCATCTTGCAATGGCTACACTGTCTGAGTTTATTGGCAATCATAGTCTTCACCGCTGCACTTGGATTTCCTGCTGTGTTGACTTAACCATAATCTATGGGTACATCTCCAGAGTGGATAGTAAAGTTGACAGGTGAGAATTATTTAGGATGTTTACTTAATGAGTACCGTATAATAACTAAAGCAGGTACTTTGGATTTTTCTCGTATTTTTCCCATCCTGGTATTTTTAAAGAAATACAGTCCCAGTCCTTTACTTGATTCTCTCCTAGTGGAAAGAGACTTGCAGCTCTCCTGAATTCAGTCCAGCGTTTGGAAATGTGTTGTTTGTAAATTGTATGGTACTGAAATGACTTGTTACCCACACAACTTGTCTGCACTAGGCACAGGGGCTCAGCCTGCCCTAGAAAACTTAGAGAATCAGAGCAGCCCATGGGTCATGTGATGTCTGTAAACTAACAGCCCATCGACAGTACACAGAGGCATGGTCATCTGTGATACCCTTCACCATGGGAGTAGGGCTAGTCTTGCTGCTCGACAAGTGTTCTCTTGTACAGTCCTTATCATAAGGCCACTTTATGTCTAGAGTACCTGCTCCTTTGATCCCATGTTAGAGAGTTTCCTGATGTTGAGGGAGGGCTCTGGAGCCAGACTGGGTTCAAATTCATTCTGCCTTAAACCAACCATGTAACCTTGGACCCAAGAGTAAACTTGGTTACCCAGTGTGAAATGGAAATAATCTGTGAAGTAGGAATAATAATACTAGCCTTCCTCACAGAGGTGATTACATAAGTTAACATGTGACATGATTAGCAGAATCAGTTAACTGTCAAATCTACAGAGTCTGGCCTTATAGTGAGCATTGGCTAAAAGTTGGCCATCATTAGTTATTATAGGCTTTCATCAGAAAGTTCCAGGCTTGAGTGGTCTGAGTCAAACTGGCTACTTTAATAAAATTAACTGGGAAATTGCCCATTTTGGTGTAGTCGAACTGCTTGTGAGTTTGGGAACTAGAGTTATTAACAATTTGATCTTAAATTGATACTCCTTGGGCAAATTACTTAACCTCTCTGAACTTCAGTTTCCTTGTCTACTATAAAATATAAGTATGGTATAATATACTAAATTTAGGGACTTCCCTGGTGGTCCAGTGGTTAGGGCTCTGTGCTTCCAATGAAGGGGGCTTGGGTTCAAACCTTGGTCAGGGAACTAAAATCCCACATGCTGTGTGGTGTGGCCAAAATAAATTTTTTCTAAGTACTAAATTTAAGCTATAATGATATTCACTCTATGGTGTTACTGTCAGAATGAAATAATATATATAATGTCCACAAAGTCATTGGCATATGCTAGTCGCATCCATTTTTATTATGATAGGGCCCAAATTAACCATCAGAATTAGGTTGTTCTGGCCAATGGGCAGGGAATTTTATGCTTATCTTTTCTTCTTTCAGTTCTTTAATTTTTGCCTGGCTGAATTTATATGAACTTACTCTGACTTGAATTACTTGACTGGACAAGATCAGTTAATTGTCAAATCTACAGTTTGCATTTTCTAGAAACATAGTCTAAATGGCTTCTTAACTTTAATATCTGACCTCCCAAACATCTCATCTAAATGAAAAAGTTTGTTTTATAGCAAGTATTGTCAAGAGGCAGCAAATATTTTTATTCTTTTGACTAGTATTTTCAAAATGAGTTGTTTTTAACTCTTTAAGCAGGAATGACACTCACATGCTAAACTTCTCCAAGACAGTTTGTTTTTCTGGAGATTCTGCAGGAAATGGGCATCCTTGTGAAGCTGATACGAAGAGCCTGCCCTTACTTGCTTGGGGAGAAGGATGTGTGGGATTAAACTGGGAACAGTGTGAGAGAACCCGAGGCTCAGGGAATGCCAAGGAGGAAGAGTGAGGTTTATCTGACTCAGAAATGGTTGGGTAGAGTGAAAGATGGAGGTTGCAAAAGTTTCCGAATATGGTGTATGAGTGGCGCTGTGTGGAATGAGATTTTGTTCCTTAAGGGGATAAGACCATATCTCTTTGAATGAGAATGAAGTCCACGGCTGGTACATAGTGTTTGGCAGCCACCAAAGGTTTACAGATGCTGTCTTATTTAGTCCTCACGATGAAGGAGGCAGAATTGGTATGGTCCTCACTTTCCACCTGAGAGTGTAGACGAGGTCTCAGGTGACATAGCTAGTAGGAAGTAGGGATTGCACTTGACCCTACGTGTCCAGAAGTAGAGTCCAGCATTCCTTCTACTACATGGCGGCTGTTGAAAAGCTGTACCAAGAAAGTCCTCATCACCCAGAGAAGTAGCCAAAGGAAAAGATAGGTGTGTGGATGAGAAAGAAGAAAGGGAAAAGGTGGAGGTTCGGGGGTATATGCTGTGTGGTGAAAGTGTGGAGCCTTGAAGGGAGAGAGGAGGAGAGAGCACCCAGAGGGTAGGTTCCTGGGCACCACGGGTGAAAGGCCAGGGGAGGGCACTAATGGTTTGGAAGAGGGATCAGCAGAGTCGAGTCTCAGGTTCCCTGCAGACTTGAGTCATGGCAGAGCAGATCTGCACTGTTCCTCTGAGGTCCTGTGGGTGAAGAGACTGCTTCAAGGTACAGACTCATAGTCGAGAACGTAGGTTCTGACTACACGGTTTAATCCAGGGTCTGCCATTTACTAGCAATGGGACTTTGGGTAAGTTTATCGTCTGTGCCTCAGTTTCCTCATCTACAAAACATAGATAATAGTGGTACTGATCTCATAAGGTTATTGTGAAGATTAAATGAGATAATACCTGTGAAGCCCTTAGAACAATGCCTGATGCACAGTAAGCACAGAATACCTTTTTTTTTTAATCCATCCAGCTTGTCCCTGGCAGGTAGATGTAGCCAGGAGAAGAGGTGGACCTATCCCAGAAAGTATACCTCCATAGGTTACAGGTGCTAGAGAGAGGGTGACATATAGTTACTCCCCTGAGCCCACGCTGTGAGCCTGTGTCGTCATGGTAACAGCAGACTTTGTGAGGTTCTCTTGTGTTTTGACCAAGCTTTCCCCCTCAAAGTGCTTCTGGGTGAGGTAAGGCCCTGTGACAAACAGATGTATTTATTCCTTGAGGAGCTGCACCTAGCAGGGACCTCTGAGGAACTAAGGGAATCACATGTATAACACATGGATTGTTCTTTTTTTCTGTTTTGGTTTTGACAGGAAACAGCAAGAGATTGACTCCAAAGATGCTATTATTTTGCATCAGTTTGCAAGACCTAACAATGGTGTCCCCAGTTTATCTCCTTTCTGTTTGAAAATGGAAACTTATTTAAGGATGGCTGACTTACCCTATCAGGTACTTGCGTGCAAATATGTTTTATCCTCGTGGCAGCAGTATTGGCTGGCAAGGCAGGGTGGTGGGTGATGGGCGGAGGGGAAGTACTTACTCTCACAGTGGGGCAAGGGTTCGCTCTTGGTGCCAGAGGAAGTGGATATGAAGCAGCAGTGCCCAGTTCTTAGTAGATGCTCAGGAAACTTAGTTCCAGTCTTTTGATTTTTATATCCAGTTTAATGAGTGATCTCATTAAATCCAGAAGGGTCTGGATTTTTCATAGGTTTCAGGCAGGGACCATGTTATTTTTCTCCTGACAAAGAGTATTCTTTGGTTAATAGTGTGGATAGGCCTGCTGGGCGGCTGTAAATAAAGGTGGGCCTGACATGGTTCTTTCCTTTAGGTTTCTATTTATTGAAAAAATTGTATTTATCTCTCATGAATCTTGGGGGCAGAGGATCCAGCAGGCCACCAAGGAGATATTTGCAGATTTTGTGAGTTTTTCCCCTGGAACTTTTCGCATTCTCTTTGGGTGATTGTCAGCGAAACACTTGCTTATTTCAGCCTTAGAGAGGGAACGGAGGAATGAATGCATTGAAAATATACATGTTTTTCTGAGTAAGGCTGGAACTGTCTCACAGATTTGACAGGCTGTGTTTTCATTGTTGTTCAGTCATATTTTTTAAAATTCCCTTATGATTTTCTTTTTCACTTAATTTCTAGCCATAGGCATCAGAAAAAAACAAACTTCAATTTTGTTATTTTTTTTTTAATTTTATGGTCACAGCAGGTAGTCTTTGTGATATGAATTCCTTGGAATTAACTGACACTTTAGCTTAGTGTATGGCTACTTGTTACAAACGTTGAGAATAGAGACATTCTCTGAGAGCAGAGCTCTTTTTATATACTTGTTTGAGTATGTTTAGTATATCATTTAGAACCGTTATATCTGTTTATTTTTTGTCTGCCTCCTCTAGCAGTTTCTGGAAGGACTGAGTTAAAATATTCAAGTATATTTTTTGATTTGTCTCTTTCTTGTCATTCTGTCTATTCTGCCTTTAGGTAAGAGTATGTATATATTCAAGGTTATATTGTTTAGGGCCATATGATATGAAAGATTACATCTTTTACTGTTTTATTTCTTTTTGTGGTATATAGCATCCATCTCTGTCCCTTATGAATTTTTTAACCTTGAGTTATGTATTATCAGATATTCAGATTGAGTCTCCAGCTTATTTGCCTGGAATATCTTTCTTCATCCTCTTTCTCTATTTTTTTTTTTTTTTTGTATTTGTCTCTTGTAGGCAATGTATTAGTTATAACCAATTGGAGAGTCCTTAATTGGTGAGTTTAATCCATTTTTACTTGTAATGATTATTTTATTAGGACATATTTCTAACATCTTTAATATTTTTTTCCTCCCTCTACTTTTTTTTTTTCATTTTCTGCTGTCTAATAGGTAAAATTTTTTTTCTTGTCATTTAAAATAAATCTATTTTTGTTCTTACGGCACTTGCTCTTAAGATTCAAATTCGTGTTTATTTATCCGTACTCACTTCTTATACATGTCAGAATCTGTGTTTGCCCTCTAATGATACAAGTCTGCTAGTAGGTTCATGTTAGTCTTGGGCTTCTTTCTTTTCAGGGCTCATTCCAGGTGTGTTGCTATTACCTCATGTTTTAAATCTGGAATTCTGGAAATCCTTTCTCTTTTTATAGTCCTTTTTTTGGCTAAGAAAACTTACCAAGTTATTTGACTAGCCTTATTTCCCATATGTCTTATCCTACAAGATTTATTTATGTTTTTCTATAAGTACTTCTTTGATGAATATTTTGAGTGAGCCTTTATGGGGCAGACCTTCAGTGGATTTGCATGCCCCAGAATGTCTTTATTATGCTGCACTTTTGATACATCTGTGTCCAAAGTTCTTTTCCTTTGGTGCTTTAAAAATATTACTCCATTGTCTTTTTGCATTGATGTTGCTGCTGATAAGTCTGATGTTCATCCGGTTCTCTTTCTTTCTTTTTGGAAGTTTTTAGAACTTGCATTTACGCTCGACTCTTTTTTTTTTAATATCTATTTATTTGGCTGCACCATGTCTTAATTGTGGCAGACGAGACCTTTTAGTTGAGGCATGTCAGATCTAGTTCCCTGACCAGTGATCGAACCCCGGCCACCTGCATTGGGAACATGGAGTCTTAGCCACTGGACCACCAGGGAAATCCTTAATCTCAACATTCTTAACTATCATCATTCTCTGGCTTGGTGTGGATTTGTATGTATTTTCTTTGGTCCTTTATATACGCTTTTCATCTGAAGTCTTTAATCTCTTTTTAATTCTGAGAAACTATCTATGTTCTTCACGTATTTCTTTTTGTTTTTTATTTGTTTGTTTCCCCTTCTTCTTTCCTGTTCCTGATTATCTTGGAATCTGGATCCTGGAATCTCTGCTTTTATTTTCTGTTTCTCTGAACCTATCCTTTATCCTTTATTCTTTTCCTCTTCCTCCTTGGAGAATTCATTTTTCCGAGCTTCCATTGCATCCCTCTATTCTCTTCTTGTAACCATCCTACTATTTATCTCATCCATTGTGTTCAACTTTGCGTTTTTCTTCTATTTCCCCTTGGTTTGTATTACAATCCCTTCCTTTATCCCTTGGAGGATATTTCTTATGCTCATTAATTAAATTAAATTAAATTGGTATTTCCCAATCATTCTGCTTTATGTTGTATATATTCAGTGTGCTGCCCTTCTCTTAGTTACTGTACCCCTTAGATGTCTAGTTAATTTGGTTTGAGATCTCCTCTTTCCAGGGATGTTAGCTTCCCTGCCCAGGACTTTGCACTGGGAAAGGTCTAAAGCTTAAGATGCAGGCTGTGTGCCTCTGAAGGAATATAAGTAAAGTAGGGAGGTGAGCCCCAGGCATCCCCACACTGCTGAGATTCCTCCAGTTTGCTGCATTTCCTTCAGATGATCAAGGTTCAACATTAAGCTCTTACAAAGTAGTAGCATTGGGAGGGGTGGTCTTAGCAGGAAGCAGAGCAGCTGGGAGGTTAGAGAAGAAGTCCCTCATCTAGCCAAGCTTTTGGTTGCCCTGCTAATGATATTACTCCTCCAAGTCCTACCTCCCAGTGGCCTATGCTTTCTGAGCTCGTTTCTCTACAGAGAAGGCATGTGGGATGGAGGGGTGTGGCACTGATCTTCCTAAGGCAGGGCTGGGAGAGTTGAATGAAATGCTCAGTTTGGTCACTGGTCCTCTGGGAATATGACACTGAACCTGGATTTCAGTCTGGAGATCTGGGAGAGCAGAAGGTGCTGGAAAAGATTGAAGGCAGGAGGAGAAGGGGACAACAGAGGATGAGATGGTTGGATGGCATTACCAAGTCGATGGTCATGAGTTTGAACAAGCTCTGGGAGTCAGTGATGGACAGGGAAGCCTGGCATGCTGCAGTCCATGGGGTCGCAGAGTCGGACATGACTGAGCAACTGAACTGAAGGTGATCCAGGTCTTAGACTCACAGAGGGTCTTTGTAAGTGGAACTGGAATGCAGGGGGTGAGTCTGGACAGAGAGGCAGGGAGATTATTCAGGATTTTGGAAATGGAGGAGAAAATAGCAAAAGACCCCACAAGGCTTGAATCATTGTTCAATTGGATTTGAAAGACCCTTGTTTAGCTCGGTGTGGACAGCCAGTGCTTGAAGGTGTGTATCACTGAGGGACTCCCATTGGAGGGAGAGACTGCTCCCCAGCGGCTGCTTGCCACTGGTCCCTCATCACTATGACCGCTTCTGGACATGAGGGCCCAAACCTGAATTTTCTGCTCTGTGGCCTCTCCTGGCTTTCTATATTTCCTGTGCCCCCCATCCTTGATGAAGTCATCCTGTGGGCAATGGTGTGGCAGCTGCCACGCTGTGTTACCTTTTCCTTCCCTGGTGGCTCAGACAGTAAAGAATCCACCTGCAATGTGGGAGACCTGGGTTTGATCCCTGGGTCGGGAAGATCTCTTGGGGAAGGGAATGGCAACCCACTCCAGTATTCTTGCCTGGAGAATCCCATGGACAGAGGAGCCTGGTGGGCTACAGTCTATGGGATCACAAAGAGTTGGACACTAACACTTTTCTTTTAAAAGAAAGAAGGTAGATGATACCTTTTTTTTTTAAATTATTTATTTTTGCCTGCACTGGATCTTCACTGCTGTACATGGGTTTTCTCTTGTTGTGGCTCCTGGGCTCTAGGGAGCAGGCTCAGTAGCTCTGGTGCATGGGCTTCATTGCTCCATGGCATATGGGATCTTCCTGGATCGAATCTGTGTCTCTTGCACTGGCAGGAAGATTCTTCACCAGTGGACCACCAGGGAAGTCCTGCCCTTTCCTTGCTTGCCTTCAAGCCCTCAAGCTCTAAGTGCTCTACCAGCAGCCTAACCACCTCTGGTCGTGTTTCAGGCTTCTGCTTTTCATTAGTATAGCTGGAGCAGCTGGACACACGCCTAGCTCTGAAGCCTGGAGAAACCTTCATGAAGGGGACTGCTTACCCCTTCTAAAATTATTATTTCCTGTTAAGTTATATTTTTTATGAAAGGAGTGATATTGGAGTGTTTCTTCTGTGAGGTCTCTATGGAAAATAAATGAAGTGAGTGTTCATCGGGGTAGGTAACAGGAAGATGGTTTTATGATTTAGAAAGGGATGCTCTGATTCCGTCTTGGGGTGGGGGTGGGGATCCTTTGAGACCTTGTGCATCCTCAGTGAGGGTTTGTGTTGTTTCTGGTGGCGCCTGGGAAGTACTATTTGGGCTCTCTGCTTGGAGGATCAGTAGAGAGGTATTTTGTCATCAACCCAGGGAGCACTACCCTCTGCCCCTTCTTTGCCCTGTGCCTTTTAAAAAAAGATTAAAATGTCATGTTCCTAAGAGCATGACTTTATATTTGAAGCTTTTTTATTTTTTAATCGAAATGAGACAGGGATAAATATTTGATGACCATTAGTAGGAACTCACAAGGGTTTTCTTAAAAAGCCTGATGTATTAGTTGCAGTTGTTAGCTTTTTAAAATAAGAATATAAATATTGGTAGATGAATTTTTAAAACTTCATTTTGTTATAATTATAGATTCATAGGAAGTTACCAAAAAGATGTAAGGAGGTCCTGCAGATATGGTGATTTTTTTTTTTTTTTCAAAATGAAAACAGCTTTACCATTTGTTTTTTTTTTTTTATTACATTTGGATGACATGGCCCTTATAAGAATTTTAACAATTTCAACAAAGCGTCAGTGGAAAATGAAAATCGATGATATCTTACTAGCTGGAGATTATCATCACAAATACTTCTGAGCATCTTTCCATACTTGTTTTTAGACATACATACATACATAAAGGGCTTCCCTAGTGGCTCAGATGGTAAGAATCTGCCTGCAATGAGGGAGACCTGAGTTTGATCTCTGGGTCGGGAAGAGCCCCTGGAGAAGGGAATTGCTACCCACTTCAGTATTCTGGCTGGAGAATCCCATGGACAGAAGAGCCTGGTGGGCTACAGTCCATGGCGTCGCAAAGAGTTGGACACGACTGAGTGACTTTCACATAAAGATCATTTGCCATAACTGATTGTAAAAGAAGCATGTATTTCACGCAATCCTTCTTTTTAAATCTGAGAAAGAAAAGAGAAGGAAATGGCTCTTTTTGAAACTCTCTGCTCTGGTTCTTAGCCCTAACTTCTAATGTTCTATTTGTTTGCTCTTTTTGTCTGTACACCACACTCCTGCCCTATACCACCCCACCATCTTTTTGTTTTGGAAATTTTCGGAGCTACAGACAAGTTAAAAGAATAGTACGTGAACATCCATATGCCCTTCCCCTAGACTCACCAATTGTTAACATGTTGCCTTCTTTCCTTTACTTCTTTTTATGTATACCTTTATGAAAAAAAAATTTTAATGCAACATTTGAACATAAGCTGTAAGAATCTCAACACTTCACCCCTCCATACGTTAGGGTGCATCTTCAAAACAGAAGGACATTCTTCTACAAAACTATAGTGTGTAGTTATAAAGGGAAGTACTCAGATTTTTCCTTTCTGTGTTGGGGAAACCAGTCCCTCCCTACTGTGTGTTTCTCCCCATGAGTCTCCTTTTCGACTCACATGAAACACTTCATTTCTGACACTTCTGGCCAAACACGAGGCCCACAGCAGTCAGTCCTCTCTGACACCAGCTGGACGTTGTTATTCAGTTGCTCAGTCGTGTTCGACTCTTTGTGACTTTGCGACCCCATGGACTGCAACACGCGAGGCTTCCCTGTCCATCACCGTGTCCTGGAGCTTGCTCAAACTCATGTCCATTGAGTTGGTGAAGCCATCCAACTGTCTCATCCTCTGTCGACCCTGCCTTCAGCTGGACAGCCTACACTTTAGTTCAATCCTGACGCTACCCAGAGGCAGCATCAGATTCCCTGGGTTAAGTCCCACAAGACTGCCCCCTGGTTTAGATGCTAGTTGCAAGCCCAGATTGTCACCTGTGCTTCTGACCAACCGACTGTAGATCAGAGGTTCTAATGACCCCCCTTAGGTTTGATTACTAGGCTAGAGCAGCTCACAGGACTCAGGGAAACACTTATGTTTACCAACTTACTGAAGGATTTGATAAAGGATACAGATGAACAGCTACATGAAGAGGGACATGTGGGAGGGTCCTGAGTAGGAACGTCTGTTCTTTCGTATTTGGGAGTATCACCCTCCCAGTGTGGATGTGCTCACCGGCCTGGAGGCTCTTCAAGCCCCATACTTAGGGGATTTTGTGGAGGCTTCCTCAAGTAGTGTGCACATGTGTGCTAAGTCATTTCAGTCATGTCTGACTCTTTGTGACCCTGTGACCCGTATGACCCTATGACCCTGTGGCCTGTAGCCCACCAGGCTCCTCTGTCCATGGGATTCTCCAGGCAAGAATACTGGAGTGGGTTGCCATGCCCTCCTCCAGGGGATCTTCCTGACCCAGGATTGAACCCGCATCTCTTAACATCTCCTGCATTGGCAGGTGGGTTCTATATCACTAGTGCCACCTGGGAAGTCCTCCTCAAGTATTTATGACCAGTTAATAACTCCATGTCCAACCCCTCTCTGCTCTCTAGAGGATGGGGGAGGAGGTTGAAAACGCTAAGCTTCTAATTGTGACTTGGTCTTTCTGGTGACCAGTTTATCCAGGAGCCCACTCAGAGTCACCACCTCAGAACAAAAGGTTTTCCTCATGCTCTGAACACTTAGGGATTTATAAGGATTTTAGGAGCTCTGTGCTGGGAGCCAAGGGCAGAGACTAATGCATTTATTTCTTATTCACAATAATGGATGCATGAATTTTTTTTCAACGTGTTACATAATCCACAAAAGGTGCTAAAATTTAGCTCAAATTTACCCAGTGGGGGACCTTTCAAGGTGGTTCCAGAGGTGCTGTGAATGTAATGGATATAAATTTAACTGAAAAGTTTGGGGCACTGTGGCCAGTGTAGCACGTCAAAGTTCCAAGATTGGGATTTCTCTGAAGGTTGCAAGTTCTCCATTTTGAAATGGGGATGGTGATGTCAATACTTCTGATAAAGGCACTCTGTCAAACACATTGTGTGCATTTTCTCATTTAATTTTAGCCACTGCTATTATCCTAATGGGCTTCCCAGGTGGCACTAGTGGTAAAGAACCTGCCTACTAATGCAGAAGGCATAAGAGACGTGGGTTCGATTCCTGGGTTGGGAACATCCCCTGGAGGAGGACATGGCAACCCACTCCAGTATTCTTGCCTGGAGAATCACATGGACGGAGGAGCCTGGTGGGCTACAGTCCACAGGGTCGAAAAGAGTCGGACACTACTGAAGCGACTTAGCGTGGCATAGCATATTATCCCAATTATATATAGATGAATCCAGGGGGATTAAGGGAGACCAGGGAGGTTCAAGGTCACACAGTGACTAAATGAGGGCACCAGAGTTTTAAACCCAAAGCCTATGGCTTTCACTGCTGTGCTAATAATGTAGTGTAAATGTAGATGCATTAATCTCATCTAGGACAGACTTGCAGGTGGAGACATCAGCTTGGCAAAGATAAAGAGGATTTACCTCTTCATCATTCTTCTCAAAACTACTTTCAGAAACTGTTGTTGGTGGGCCAGTCAGACTCCAATTGCCTAAATAAAATTAGACCAGGAGTTCTTTAATATGTTTAAGGAAGTTAAGAAATATTAAGTATTATTTAAAAATTATATAGATTTATTTTAAAAGGAATATAACATTCAGAAAAATTGAAATTCATGGAAAAAAGATTACCGTCATCTCACACTTAGTTTTACTGGTTACTTTTGTGTCTCTTTTTAAAAATATTTTTTGAATTCATCTAATCTTTAGATATTTTCATAGTATCTCTAAAATGTTGTCTCCTGCTTCCTGGAGTAGGAAGTGGCAACCCGATCCAGTATTCTTGCTGGAAAATTCCATGGACAGAGAAGACTGGTGGGCTGCAGTCCATGTGGTCACAAAGAGTCAGACACAAACTGAGCGTGTGAACGTGTGCGCGTGCACACACACACACACACACACACACCCGCCACAAGAAAGCATATGTACAAGTCTTTGCATGGACATATGCTTTCTTTTCTCTTAGATAAACACCTAGGAGGGAAATGATTGGATTGAGTGGCAGGTGTGTACTTAACCTTTTAAGAAATTAACAAATGGTTTCAAAATGGTTGTACCATTTTACATTCCCATCAGCAATGTCTGAGAGTTTAGTTTCCTCCACAGGAACCAACATTTGGCTACTAGTCCGTAGTATCTGTGGAGAAGGCAATGGCGCCCCACTCCAGTACTCTTGCCCGGAGAATCCCATGGACGGAGGAGCCTGGTGGGCTGCAGTTCATGGGGTCGCTAGAGTCGGACACGACTGAGCGACTTCACTTTCACTTTTCACTTTCATGCATTGGAGAAGGAAATGGCAACCCACTCCAGTATTCTTGCCTGGAGAATCCCAGGGATGGGAAGCCTGGTGGGCTGCCGTCTATGGGGTCGCACAGAGTCGGACACGACTGAAGCGACGCAGCAGCAGCAGTCATAGTCTCTGAACTGTTGACTTGTATGAAGTACCAGGAGAATTTTGTAATAATATGATTAATTTAAGCTGTGTAGACCACCCAAAACTGGATTCAGATTTAAAAATCAACTTTGAGGTTCACACAGTCCAAATTTACTGAGAAAAGCAGTTGGATAAATACGATCATTATCACAGAATCCGCTCCAGCAGTGTGGTTAAGATCTTTTTATACAGGGATCAGAAGATGTTATCCTGTCATTCTCAATGCTTATAAACTCTGACTTCACCCCCACCTCCCACCAACCCCGTTTTGGGATTAGAATCTCCCCTGAGACACCATAAACTTCTAGTGTGGGTATAAATCAAAGGGAGGTTGTCAAATGTACAGATTCGTGACCACCTTTCCCTGGATTCTGACTCAGTGATCTGGGTGTGGGCCTAGGAATCTGCATTTTCATAGGCACTGGACTTGAATGTGTTGGGCGCACTTTGTTATACCCCGCTGTTGTAATTTCTGGTACCACTTGTTTGCAATATAGTGGTATCATGATAAGCATTTTCAAGTGTAAGGTACTGTTACAAGTGAGGTTTCTGATCAGTAGCCCTATCAGTATATGCCTCCTTTATTTTCAATTTCTGTGTTTTTAGATTGTTCATAAATTATAATTAGACTGACTCTGACCAGGATGAAGATGATTTCAGCTCTCATCTTCCTTTCTGCTCTTAAAACAAACAAACAAACCAGTAAGCCAGAACAGTAAGGGCTTCCCTGGTGGCTCAGATGGTAAAGAATCTGCCTGCAATGTGGGAGACCTGGGCTCGATCCCTGGGTTGGGAAGATCCCCTGGAGAAGGGCATGGCAACCCACTTCAGTATTCTGGCCTGGAGAATCACCATGGACAGAGGACCAGTCCACAGGGTCGCAAAGAGTCAGATACAACTGAACGACTAAGCGCACACAAGCCAGAACCATGATAAAATGTATGGGAGTAAAGTAATATTTTCATGTGAGATAAGCCTTTTTTCCCCCAAATTAACTGTTTATCCCCTTAAGAGTTTTTATGCTGATTTCATTCACTTGAATAGTGCAGTCACTATCAAATATACTGTTGGAATGTTTGTTTCTGTTAACCATACAGTGAAGTTTAAATAAAACTTTGCTTTTCTCTTTACAATTTACTCTGCTTAGAATTATTTTGGTGGAAAACTCTCTGCTCAAGGGAAAATGCCTTGGATTGAATATAATCATGAAAAAGTTTCCGGGACAGAATTCATAATTGACTTTCTGGAAGAGAAACTTGGAGTGAATTTAAACAAAAACCTTGGTCCTCATGAAAGAGCCATCTCCAGGGCAGTGACTAAGATGGTGGAGGAGCATTTCTACTGGTGAGTCCCCCCAGGGGCCTGGGTGGGTGTCTAGGGCACGTCCCCATCATGTGAAGCAAGCCAGTGGTTTCACGTTTCAGGCCCACCCCCCCCCCCACCCCCCACCTGCTGAACCTTTTCCAAAGTGTTCTACATTCTGACCGACTTAGGGGTCAAAACTATGACTGTTAAGTCTCTAGGTATCTAGAGCAGAATTGACGTTTTCTGTTGAGGCCCAGCTAGTACATATGTTAGGCTATTTGAACTGCATTTGTCTGTGGCAACTACTTAATTCTGCGGTTTTAGCGCAAAAGCAGCCATAGATGATACACACATGAATAAGCATCACTGTGTTTAAATAAAACAACAAAAGCACTGACATTTGAATTTCATTTAATATAAAATACTGTTCTTTTGATTTTTTTCCCCCTCAACCATTTACAAATATGAAAACTTCTTAGCCCATGAGGGAGATAGACTGGGCTTTTTACAAATACGAACTCCTGAATTAATGTTGCATCAGATACTCAAAGGAGGGAACAGAAGACTAAGGCAGATAGAAGTCTCAGGTGAAATAAATTATGCAAGCTTTGGCAGAGTATTGTCAGTTTTCCCTGTATGACAAGAGCTTCTCCCTGATCCAGAAGTAAAGCTTACTACTGTTTTCTGAGTACCTTTGCCTTGATTGGCTGACTCCTAGCTTGTACTTTGTCCTGATTGGCTGACTCCTAGCTTCCATATTCCCTGAGTTTGAAGCATTGCAGACACTGTGTGGGTTAGGTGCCCCTGTTTTGCAGGTGGTATGCTGCTGTGACATTGCATGAGTTAGGCAGACTTGGTTCTTCTTGCTTTACAATCTCATTGAAATGTGGGTTTTGTTGTTTTTTTTTTCCGTTTATCTTCTAGAGTTTTAGCCTTTCTATACATTCCAATAGGTAAAAAATATTTTCTCCCTGATTTCTGCACTTCATCTTGTTCTAAAGATTTAATAAAGAATTGCTGAGTCCACTTTTTTGGGGCATTAATTGTTACTACTAGGTCATTGCTCACTGAGTAGCTTTCACCTCTTCCACGGAGACTTACAGTCAATGTGGGGTTGACTAGAAACTTCCTTGGCTTCACATTCCTATTTCATACATTCAGCTCTTGCTAAATGGAAAACTTGCCTCTTGAATTTTGTGACCTTCTGCTTTTTTTCTTTTTCCGCTTTCAGTTCTTGCCCACTTTATTCCAGGACTGACCTGAAGCATCACTTTCTTCTCTTTCTCACTGCAGAGATGAAGGTGGTGGGAGGAAGGAGAGAGTCAGGCAGAGTGGAGGCAGGGCTGCAGATCAGCGTGGGAATGATCACAGGCTCAGTGTGGTCTGTTCCTTATAATACTTATGGAGAACTGCTTGCCCTTCCCTCTCAAAGAGTGCAGGGGTTACAGGGTGGACCAAAATGCATGAGTGCAGGTCATACGCTTAGCCTCACACAAAAGCCCTTGGGGGACAGAGTCGTCTCACTTGCTCGCCTGGGGTTGCAGGTCCTGCTCCGCAGTGATCAGGAAAATGAAGAACCAGCATAGGGCCACCCAGGCTCTCTGTGCCTTCTCTTGCTAAGCCGCCACCCCCCACCCCCAAGTGCTACTTCATTTGATGGATGGGCCATTAATATGGAGAGCTAGCACTTTTCAGCTGCCTGAAAAGCTGAAAGCCTTACAGTTAAGTTGGTACTTTTGCGACACTCTTTGATTTCTGTGTGTGCTGTGTGTGCGTGCATAAAATTTATATTCGGCTTAGAAATCCAGCAAGATTTCAAGGATCACCTGTCACTGCTTCTTGCTCTGGGTGTTAGTGACGTGTTATGTATATTAACTTCCTGAGAGAAGTTCATCTTCTGTTCTTCCCTTCTCTTATTTTCCTAGTGATGTGATGAGGGGGCAGGGTGTGGTGGGGAGGGCTGGGAGGGAGCCTTGGGAGGTGGTACTCCAGTGGGTGAGAATCTTAATTTTACAGATCACAAACCCCCAAGTGCTTGGGAAGTTGCAAAGGTCATATGTAGATTCTTCTCTTTTTAATTAAAAAATAGTAATTTTAAATTAGTACTTTAAAATTTTTTTTATTCTTTTAGCTGTGCTGGGTCTTCGTTGCTGTGGGTTTTTTTCTAGTTGCTGGCGGGGCTACTCTCTAGTTGCAGTGTGTGGGCTTCTCGTTGTGGTGGTCTCTTGTTGCGGCACATGGGCTCTAGGTTGCCAGGGCTTCCGTAGTTGCAGCATGAGGGCTCAGTAGCTGCAGTTCCCAGGCTCCAGAGCACAGGCTCAATAGTTGTGGCACATGGGCTTAATTGCTCTGTGGCATGTGGGATCTTCCTGGATCAAGAATCAAACCTGTGTCTCCTGCACTGGCAGGTGGACTCTTTACCACTGAGCCACCAGGAAGGCTCTTAATTAGTATTTTTAAATTAAAATACAAATAGCTTACTTTTGGGGGTTAGCTACTATTTCGCATTTGTGTCTCCTCAAGCGTTTATTTGAGAAATGAATAGTGAAGGTGGGAGGTCAAGTCTTGATTGAGATACAAATATCCAGTGACCTTTAAAAAAAAAAAAAATCCTAGTTCCTCCAGTTTCTTTTAGTCTTCAATAGCAGAAGGAAAAACAAACTTTCTCTGTTTCTTTAACTTTCCAAACCTTTAGCTAACTTCTTGCTTTGGGGAGATCCTGAACAGTCTTTCTTGAGAGCTCTAAATCCCAACACTTACCCCCTTTACCCGGCGCAATCCATGGTAAGAAAGTGCATGCCTGTGGAAACCGGGGGCCAGCATAGGGAACTGACCACAGTATGTAGGAAAATATTACAAGTATGAGCTTTCCATGAGAGCTTGTTGAATTTTGATCATCGATGAGCTCTAACGTTGTGTTTATACTTACAGAAGTGTAAGAGGGAGAATTAATTATTGGACTCAATTGATTCAGTTATCTGGAGTTTTCAGATATGTCTGTCTTGGTCTGAAACTTTAAAAATACTCTACTTCAGATATGGTTTTCTGAAAAACAAAGGCTCCTGATATTATATAATGAAAACATTATCTAACATCATATAATTCTGAAGCTCTGAATCAGGTCTGTACAAAAAGCACACTCAGCTATAAAGTGGTTTTTTCTTGCACTTGAAATCCATACAATTATATCCCACTTGCGTTATAAATACTATTAGTGAAGATGAAGGACTCAGGTTTTTTATCCCCTTTATTTCACTGGATGCTAAAGTTAAATACAGGGAAGCCAGAATAAAGCAAAGTCTGAGAGACTTGGGGTCAGATTACTGGAATGAAATTGTTTTGATAACAGATGCTATAGTGGCTTCTAGGTGACATACTGTCCCCTTGTGGACACTACTGAGTATTGTGTGTGTGTGTGTGTGTGTGTGTGTGTGTGTGTGTGTCAGCAGCTCAGTTGTGTCCGACTCTTTGTGACCCCATTGACTGTAGCCCGCCAGGCTCCACTGTTCATGGAATTCTCCAGGCAAGAGTACTGGAGTGGGTTGCCATTTCCTTCTCCAGGGAATCTTCCCAACCCAGGCAATGAACCTGGGTCTCCCATATTGCGGGCAGATTCTTTACTTTCTGAGTCACCAGGAGTGTCTTAAGCTCTTCTAATCTCAATTGTCAAACTCCCTATAATCATAACAATTTCACCCATAAAAATATAGATGTTAGAAAAGAGGATTCAAATCACTTCTAGGTTGGCTATAATTAAAATATTTTTGATGTGGACTATTTTTTAAAGTCTTTATTGAATTTTTTGCAATATTGTTTCTGTTTTATGTTTTGTTTTTTCCCCCCCTTGAGGCATATGGCATCTTTGTTCCCTGACCAGTGATCAAACCTGCACCCCCTGAATTGGAAGGTCAAGTCTGAACCACTAGACTGCCACGGAAGTCCCATTTTTTAAAATTTTGAGCTTGGCTTTTGGTGAGTGGGAGAGATGGGATGCTTTAATAAAAGGACTTACCTGAGATTTTTCTCTAAAAGCCAGGAGACTCTCTCTCCTTGATTACAACTCGATTGAAATGGTCCCCTCTCCTTTCTTTTTTGTATCCCTCCCCCCAGTTTTAGATGTAGTGAGGGCCCCATTCAGAGAGGCATTTCTAATACTGTGAAAGGTGGTGAGATTGCAGAAGCATATCATATGCTCCTGCACCCTAGAGCATCTAGACTACAAGTGAAAGGTGGCAAGGAGGTGGTAGCATGACCAGGAAAAGGGCGTTCTCATGGTTGGAAAGGCCACATGCTAAGATTCATTCAGCAAACAGTAGGTTTGCACTTTCTTCCATATGTGCTAATAGTCATTTCGGCCACAGCCCAGGCTTCATGGGAGGTTATAATGAGAGATATCCTTAGTAAAGCATCAGAGATCTTCTTTCCTTCCTAGCTTCTTTAAAAATGTCTCAGCTGGGTTTACTCTTCAGTTCTAAGATCATCGATAGTGGGGGAAAAAAACAAGCCTATTTGACGTCATTTTGTAGGAAAGACCAGATATATCAGTTGTGATATATAAAACAAAATGAGTATCAACTTCCTGACAGAGGCTCTCAGAATGAGAAATTATTTTAATTGCTCAGCCTGGCCCAGTTTCCAAATTGGCCCTCCCTATCCTCTCTAGTTTATAATTCACAATTCCCTGAGTAGTGGCCTCTTCCCAGCAGAGAGTGAAGAGACAGATCCCAGAAGGAGAAAGGGGGCAGCCCTTTCTTCCTCAGTCTCTGCAGGCCTCTCTCATTGCATTTTCCTGCGTAAATATTGTCAGCCTTTAGAAACACTACTTTGCAGCAGCTGGCTCAGAACTTTCCATTCAGTCAACAGTTCATCCTTTCAGCAGAGTTCCAGGATGAATGACCACTAGGGGCTGGATGTCAGGGAAGACAAGGTGCCTGTCCTCAGCTGGCTCACAGGGGAGGGCGCCATCCAGCCTGCATAGCCAGGCAGCGCTGGGGGAGAGTCTGAAGAGCACCTGCTGGAGCGATGTGACGCAGGCACGCAGGCTTCCGGAGGAGATGATGTCAAACAGGATCTAGGGCCAGAGTAGTGGGGGAAGGGATCGGTTGAGAGGGTAAGATGAGGATGTCAGGGGGAGGGGGCAGCAGTCTGCAAAAGTTTAGAGGCAAGAAGGAGGCAGTCGGGGAGGCATGTATAATTCTGTGGGGAAGCAGTGCCATTTTGGGGTCAGGCTGTGGCGGGGGGTGGGGGTGGGGTTGGGATGGGGGAGGCTGAGGTGCCAGGTGAAGCAGCTATGGGGAGCAAATGCATGACTCCGAGAAGCAGTGTGATACCATGGGATTTGTGTTTTAGGAAGCTTTTTGTGGCTGACTAGGGGAAAATGGATTTCTAGAAGTCCTTAAGAGGCTGTTGGGAGACCTGTGAGGAGGCCACCGTCCTCAGGGTTGGGCAGTGATGCAGCCTGAATGATAGTGTCAGTCGAATTGGTGACAAAGCCGCAGGGTGACTGGCTATCAGGAGGGAGGGGTGGGGAGCGGTGAAGAGGATCTCCCGGGATTCCTTCTGGTTTCCGTGCAGAGTGGCAGATTTGCGAGGAAGAAAGAGGGTGAATCCAACTTTGGAAATGTTGGTTTGAGTGCCTGAGGCTCCCTCATTGTATCTGTGGATCTCAGGACAGGTCTCGTGGGCTGTGATATGGAGTTGGGAGTCCTCACTTTGAAATCATGAATGTGAAACATAGAAACACCCCACGAATGAGGTGTAAGAAGGTAGAAGGGATAAAGATAAAAATCTTGGCAACATGTAAGAGGTGAGAGGAAAGTAAGAGACGTAAGCCAAGAGAGAATTCTAAGAAAGAGGCTGATAGTGTTGGATGCTGCAAAGAGTTCAAGGAAGATAAAGATGAAAAGAAAATGTATTTGAACTTTGCAATAAGACGGGATTGTTGACTTGGACGAGAGTGGTTTCGGTGGAGTGGTCGGTACGGAAGTCCCTTTCACGTGGAGATGTTCAGGAAGCTTTCATGTGGGAAGGTGTGGACTTGTGGTTGTCAGGAAATGGCAGCATGTGTGAGGGATGTCTTTGATCTGTAGAAATTGACTTAGGGACCCTTGAAGCACGCATTTTCATTGACATTGCATTTTATACCCACTTCACAGGACTTGGCCATAGAAGAGCCTGCCTGGCCCTCATTTGCTTCTATTCCCTGATACTGGTCTACAGTTTTGGGCACAGGGAGTGAAAGAGAGGAAGGAAAACGAGAGCAGGGTGGGGAAGAGAAGGAAAGAAAGCCAATGTCTGAGGTTATTTTCAGCTGCCACATTCTGAATCAACCCAGTATTTCTCCTGTGCCCTGCATCTAACCTACTAATGCAGGTGGAGAGCCTTACACCATAGCCTGGGGCTGGGGATGGTGTGTGTTTCTCTTCCCTGCTCAGCTGTGTGGCCCAGACAACAGCCGCCTCCTCTGTCCCTATGGCTCTTCTAACTCATTAGTCTTCCCAGACTCTCTTCCCACTGCTGCACCCTCATCTTCTGCGCATGCCCTCATTTCCTGCTCTCAGAGGAGACCGAGTTCATGGGGCGGAAGCTTGGGACCTCCTTGCAGCCCCTTCTCCATCTCACAGAGAGTGGTGTCCCTACTTCTCTCCATGCTGGCCCTTCCAGCCTGGCCCTCTAGTCTTCTCACTTGCCTTTGAACTAGGCTTCCCCCCAAACCACTCCTTATCCTAGAAACTTTCTTAGGCAACCTCAGCTCCTCTTGCATCTTTGAAACTGCCACCGCCATGCCCCTGCCTGTAGAACCTAAACCTTCGGGATCCTCCCTTGCAGGTTTTATGGAACTTTCAAATGCAACAGGTTAACTCATCTTTCATCACCTAAATCTGTCCACTTCGTGTGTGCTGGGACTGGTTACCATCCACGCCAACCATCAGCCTGGGAGATCGTGTCCTCTATCATTTCTCTACTTCCGGTCCTTTCCTCACCTTGCCACACATCTGATTATGTGTCTCATCTGCTTAAAACCTTTTGGTGGTTAAACTTGGCTTTCAAAATAAGTCTTAGTCCCTTTTTAGCAGGCACATCTTGACCCAATTCTTGCCCATCCTTCTGGCTCCAGCCCTTCCAGGCTCCCTCAGGCATCCCAGGCCCCACCTGCCCATCCTGAAGTTCTTGCCGTTCATGGAGCAGCTGGGATGCTTCATGCACACGCCTCTGCCTCTGGTCTACCTAGTGAACTGCTGCTCATTCTTCTAGATCAGTTGTGCTTGTGATCAAACCCATGTGATTTGCCTACAAAGAATGAATTCTTTTTTATACCAATCTATCTGTTTAGAGCCACCCCAGTCCTCATTTTTACACTTTAGATGCTTCCTGGATGCTATTATTACCTGGTCATGCTTAACTTAGGGTAATTTTAGTTTTATTTTCAGATCACTGACTACTTCCAGAATAATCAAGGATGGAATTGGCCTTTGTACTGTGAATTTAAGTCTATTACTAGAATCAAAGTGCTGATTAGTGGAATATGAAAAGTGACACCCTAATTATTGCAGGTATAAAAAGAACAACTAGAAAAGCATTTTATTTGCACATTTATAAAAAAATGCGAGAATAAATGAAATCTTTTATATCAGAAGTTTTATTGACTCTCTACATACTAAGTAGTTACCATTTTAGTGTACTTTTTCCTCTTTTCAGTCAAAATTTCTTGCCTCCTCAATACTTTATTTTGAGATCCTTACTAAAAGAGGTGCACAAATCTTTCTAATGAGATTTGTAAGCATCTTTTAAAAAGCTGATAAAAAAGAGTTATAGTTGTAGAGTATGTTGACATTGGTTGTGAGACTTTTTAGTGAAAATCAGGAAGACTTTAAAAATTAGAAAAATCTGTTTTTTCCCCCTTATTTTCATACTTTAAAGAGTAGAGCTGTATAAAATGATCAAAATATCAGGATCTTATTTTCTGCTTTTGTTTCTTTTTCTTGAGATAGAAAGCAGCTACAATTAGCTATCACCCCTTGTGTTCTCTCGGTAAAAAGTATTTTCACTCCTCTGATGTTTTCCAAGTGACCATTGCTGCTGTATCAACCAGCAGTGGGAGATGACTCCAGTACAGCTTTTATTGCTCACTGTGAGGAAGAGCTAAAATATCTCTTTTACTTTTTAACGCCCACAGCTATGTTTTTCTTAGCCTCCAGTAGGAAAACCTTTTAATTTCTATCTACCAACACTAGGAACCATAAAAACAGTCTGGCGATCACCCCAGGTTCAGAGAACAAAATCAGCAAAGGCCTGAGTATTGCAGCCAGCACACCACACAGGCAGCTGTTAACCACTTAGCTGTGTACACAGATCACATAGGAGCCTCTGGACTTTCTGCCACAACCATCACCTAGTTGGGAAGAGTGATCCAACCAAGTTCCTTTGGTATTTCTATACTCTCTAGGGTCCTGGAGAACAAACTGAAGCAGAGAGCTGCCTTTCTGGAGAATGAATCATTTGTATACTATTTATAATTTATATAGTTCATAGTAAACGTGGACAGCTATAACTATTCTGTGAAAGTGAATGTGTTAGTCGCTCAGTTGTGTCTGATTTTTTGTAACCCCATGGACTGTAGCCCACAGAGGAGGCTCCTCCTCTGTCCATGGAATTCTCCAGGCAAGAATACTGAAATGGGTAGCCATTCCCTTCTCCAGGGGATCTTCCCAACCCAGAATCAAACCCGGGTCTCCTGCATTGCAGGCAGATTCTTTACCATCTGAGCCACCAGAGATTCTGTCAAAAAGGCAAAAAGATTTCTTTTTGGAAAAAAATCCTTTTATATCAGGAAATATAAAATGTATACATAAAGTGTACAAAACAAAAAATGTGCAGCTTAATCAACATGGAGCATAAAAAAAAATGAAATAATGCCATTTGCAGGAACATGGATGGACCTAGAGATTATCATACTAAGTAAAGTAAGCCAGACAAAGACAAGTATCATATGATATTGTTTATATATGAAATCTAAAATAATGACACAAATGAATTTATTTACAAAGCAGAAATGGACTCACAAACATAGAAAACAAACTTATGATTACCATAGGCGGGGAGGGGGACAAATTAGAAGTTTGGGATAAAAATATATATACTACTATATGTAAAATAGATAATCAACAAGGACCTACTGTATAGCACAGGGAATTATATTCAATATCTTATAATTACCTATAATGGAAGAGAATGTAAAAGAGAATATAAATATGTGTGTATATATACGTGTGTGTCTGAATCACTTTGCTGTATACCTGAAACTAGCACAATATTGTAAATCAATTATATTTCAATAAAAATTAAAAACACAGAACAGGCTTGTATAACCATCGCTTTGATCAAAAAAGAATGAAACCAGCACCCCAGTCACTGCCATCTCCTTCCCATTGCCACCCCCTGCAACCCACCCACATAGGTACTCACTGTCCTTTTAAAACCCTTTTAAAGTGGGTTTCTACTTGTTTTCTGTGGGGCTGCCTGAGAGAGAGCAGAAGCACGGCCTTGGGGGGTTGGGGGTCTCCGGGCAGGTTCAGAGGAGGCTTGTTGGATAGTAGCATGGCGAGCTATCTGACCCTAAGTCCAGGCATGGACTTGAGTCTATTGTAGTATCTGCCATGCAGACTGCTCTTTGTAAAAGCTGCCGTGATTCAGTCCTCTAGCATGTGCTGAATTCCCAACCCCTCACTGGAAATTGACTCTGTGGACCTGCTATGTATCTAACACACAGTAGTAACTTCTTTCCACGCAATTCCAGGACCTTAGCTTATTGCCAGTGGGTGGACAATCTCAATGAGACCCGGAAGATGCTCTCTCTTAGTGGTGGCGGTCCCTTCAGTAACCTGCTGAGGTGGGTCGTGTGCCACATAACGAAAGGAATCGTGAAACGCGAGATGCATGGCCACGGCATTGGCCGCTTCTCCGAGGAGGAGATTTACATGCTGATGGAGAAGGACATGCGGTCTTTAGCAGGGCTTCTGGGTAACGTACCACACCTTCTATTCTGCATTTTTTATCCTTTTTGCATGATTAGTAAAGCACTGCTGGTTTCCTGCTTTAAAGCTTTATTTTGGTTGATTTCTTTGCTTCTACATGTAGGTTGCAGTCCCACCTTTTAACCAAGTCCCCAAATTTTCAGGAACATGTGTCTCTCTTCTGAATCACTAGAGGGTGAGTGTTTCTAGTGTGGTGAAGCTCCCGGTGAAGAGAACATAGAACGTGGCCTAGCATTACTAACTGGCTGTAAGTGATGGTATTTCTGAATGTGTTGTGAGCCAAGGAGGAATTTGAGCAAGGAAGCGCCTCTATTTATAAATGGGTCAGGGTGAAAGGCTATTTATAGACATGTCTGCTCAGAAGATTCGACTGGGTACTGTTGACCTCCAGCTAAATGCCAACCCAGCCCAAGTGAATGAGAAAATTTGACATTTTCTCACGTCTTTCATTTCTCTTTGTAATCTGAGTCCTCTTCTTATTAGCATGTTTGAGCTCTTCTGATTTTGTATTTATTGCACCCAGTGGGTTTAACTGCGCTTGGGAAGCCTCTCAAAGAGAAGCACCGAGGGGCCTCTCTCCATGGGTGCGTGATGATGCTCAGTCGAGTGACCCACCTTTGCTCACCTGGTCGGCTGGTGGCTGGGCTGATGTGACATTGTCCTGAGTGAGGCTTGAGCCTTAGCTCTGACAGTTCACAAACGGATCATTTGAATTCGGCTTCGATGTGTGAAATAATGGCCTCTCCTGGAAACAGTTCGTGTATACGGAACCAAGGTCATAGGTCCTAGTCCTCCAGAGCTGCCGATTTTGTCCAGCGACTGTGGTTTTCCTTGGGCCTCCCTTGGTACCCTCATCTCTGTTCTGGAGCACATTAAGTACCTCCTCCAGGAAGTGGAGTTTCGGATTTGTTTTGTTCAAACCTACCTCGTACCCAGGAACTGGGGGGCGTTCTGTCACCTATGCAGAGTGACACACTCTGACTAGCTCCTTCCTGCTCCTTGCTGCAGATGCTTACTGGACCTGGAGTCCTCCCTGGAACCTGCAGAAGGAGATCCGAGCAGCACACCCAGCTCTTGTTCAGCTTTGTTGTGGGGCAACAGCAAGGGGGGGTGGGCCTTGATGTGCTGGGTTCCTGCTCTAAACAGACACTCCGAAGCCCCGCCTGGCTTGGAGGTTGATGCTGTCTGGACCTGCTGGTGCTTTGTTTCTGTGGGCCCAGGGGGGCCTGCCTGATGTAGGTATGAGTGGAATTTGCCTCCAGTTTGTCTCGTTCCTTTGGAAACTTAGTACTGGACTCTGGGCCACACAGAAGCCAGTGGAGAGAGGACCATTTCTTCTCAGCAGTGGCTTCATCTGCTCCTGGCTTCTTCCCCAGTTTTCACTGTAGGGAGCCCCAGAAAGCCAGGAGTTGAGCTTCCAAAGTGAAGATAGTTCATCTCTAATGGTTTAACAGCGCTGGTTCCTTAACCAGAGTGGGGTGATCATCTCCCTTCTAGAGCATTTTTGGTTGGGGAACTTGGAATCAGGGTGGTAGTCATAGGATAACACCAGTGTCTCTTCCATGTTTGATTTCTCCCCACTGCTGGTGAGATGGGAGGCAGTTGCATCACTGATTGCTAGCCTGGGTCCCTGGCAAGTATCACAATGGCATTCTGAGTCCAGATGAGTTTCTAGGATGAGAAACTGAGTGGGTTATTTGAAAAGCTAAAGTTTGCTAGAGTTCTATTCTGAATGGGGGTCCAGGGAGCAGTCTGGTTTTGAATTCTATCATAAGAGAAGCACATTTTCTGTGTCTAGGGAAGAAAGGCTCTCTGGCTGAGCATCATAATTTTCTTACTAAATGAGGCAGAAAGCATCTACTTTTCCCTTCACCCAGGATATAGCTTACTTATAATATCCAGCTGTTTTATGATTTTGCTCTTGGAGGCTGAGGGCAGCATGGACTATGGAGTCTCATCATTGAAATCAGTTTCCTGGGCTTTGTGAGTTGAAGTCATACTCGTCCTTAGGAGGCTGACTTCCAACAAGGAGATGTATTAAAACTCCAAGCTTAAGCGTACAAGTACTTGAGGAGAAAAGGTCTTTTTCTTTTTTAGGAGCTGCTATTGAAAGAGCCCTGCTGGCTCAGTAGTAAAGAATGTTCCTGCCAATGCAGAAGATGCGAGTTTGATCCCTGATTCAGAAAAATCCCCTGGAGAAGGAAATGGCTAGCCACTCCAGTCATTTTTGCCTGGGAAATCCCATGGACAGAGGAGCCTGGCTGACTACAGTCCATGGTATTGTGAAAGAGTCAGACAGGACTTAGCAACTAAACAATAACAACAACAATGGAAAGAGCCAAATAATAAAGTAGAATTTGTAAATGAAAGTGAGAAAAACAAGCTGGTTTCCAGCCAACTGTATTAGGCTAAAGTGAAAGTGAAATGCATGTTTCCCTCCTGGTCCGAGGCTTTATTGATTCATGAAAATGGCTCGGGGCATCTTTATTTTTCAGAGTCCTTGTTGCCATTGGGTTGGCACATGTCAAAAAGTCAGATCTATTGGTTATTTGAATAAACATCAGTGTGTAATCTTGGCTATTTAATAAAGAGTAATGGGATGTAATTCTTTGGAAGGAATGATGCTAAAGCTGAAACTCCAGTACTTTGGCCACCTCATGCGAAGAGTTGACTCATTGGAAAAGACTCTGATGCTGGGAGGGATTAGGGGCAGGAGGAGAAGGGGACGACAGAGGATGAGATGGCTGGATGGCATCACTGACTCAATGGACATGAGTCTGAGTGAACTCCGGGAGTTGGTGATGGACAGGGAGGCCTGGCGTGCTGCGATTCATGAGGTCGCAAAAAGTCGGACAGGACTGAGCGACTGAACTGAACTGAATGGGATGTAAAGTAGTTCTTCTTTCAAAGGAAGCAAAATGAGTCACTTGCCATGTGTATGCTTCATGTCACTCTTATCAGCATGTAGAGTTACAATGTGGTATAGTTTTTCAGAACGATTGTATTTTGCTGTTGAACTAAAAAATAAAATCATTTAAAATTTGTTTATTTTTCAATTTGTAAATAACTTTGTTTTTCAAATATATAGATATTCAACTGATCACTTAGCTCTTAGATAAATAATATGTGAAAGTGAAAGTTGCTCAGTCACGTCCAACTCTTTGCAACCCCATGGAATGTAGTCTGTGGAATTCTTCAGGCCAGAATACTGGAATGGGTAGCCTTTCCCTTCTCCAGGGGATCTTCCCAAGCCAGGGATCAAACCCAGGTCTCCTGCATTGCAGGTGGATTCTTTACCAGCTGAGCCACAAGGGAAGCCCAAGAATACTGGAGTAGGTAGCCTATCCCTTCTCTGGCAGATCTTCCCAACCCAGGAATCGAACTGGGGTCTCCTGCATTGCAAGTGAATTCTTTACCAACTGAGCTATCAGGGAAGCCCATAAATAATATATAGAAGATTAATAATATATAGGCTTTGTGACTAGTAATAGAAAAATCTCTAACTCTTTTTGAACCTGAAATACTTTTGGGGTTCCATCTGTCCAGACTGAAAAGGCTTGCTATGGAGCAGAAGTGGTGATGCAGTATATTAATTTTGTATCTTGCAACTTCACCGAATTTATTGATGAACTCTAGTAGTTTTCTGGTGGCATCTCTAGGATTTTCCACATACAGTATCATGTCATCTGCAAACAGTGACAGTTTTACTTCTTCCCTTCCAGTTTGGATTCCTTTAATTTCTTTTTCTTCTTTGATTGCTGTGGCTAGGACTTCCAATACTCTGTTGAGTAAAAATGGTAAGAGTGCTCATCCTTGCCTTTTTCCTGATCTTAGGGGAAATGCTTTCAG
This sequence comes from Bos indicus, assembly GCF_029378745.1. Lineage (NCBI taxonomy): Eukaryota > Metazoa > Chordata > Mammalia > Artiodactyla > Bovidae > Bos > Bos indicus. Next base: position 50,689,143 of record NC_091768.1, read on the forward strand.
CTTTTCACTGTTGTGTATGATGTTAGCAATGCGTTTGTCACATATGGACTTTGTTATAAGAGAACTGGTCTTAGAGTGTTGGGACTGCAGAGCAGGAAGCTGGGCTGGGTAAGAAATAGATTGGGGTGAGGATCTTGTAGCTGCAGTACAAGAACTTCCCTCTTTGGGGAATGTGACTTAGGTTGTTGCCAGACTGCAGTTTTATAGTCCTTGTTTTGTGGTTCTCAAGCGCCTGATTGCAATATGAAGCTTTTGGAAAGCAGCTTTTGTCAGGTGGACCGGAACTAAGGAAAGGTGAAGCGGTAGCTCCTCGTGTGTGGGCGTTGGGGGTGGATGAAGCTGGACCGAGTTTCTTCTCATATCTCTGACTGCCCCTCAAGTTCAGGCTGGGCAAACAGTCTGCAGGATGGGGGTGTAGGTGGTAATTCATACAGTTATGAAGGGGTCTTCAGGGAGCCGTGCATTTATCTGATCATAATGAAGCAGCACAGATGACTGAACTCTAGTGTTTCTTTGCTTTTGATTGCACCTTTATAGACCCTGCATAGTGACACAGCACTTACGGGAAAAGCAAATGAATAATTGGCAAATAGAGTTGGTTTGGGAGACATAATCATATAGGGGATAGAATAATAAGAATACAGTTTCAGTTATGAGGCTCAGTTGGGCACTGTTGGTGGGCAATAGATACCTGCTGGATGAATGAAGGAGAAGAATGAATGAATGTCTGGAGATGTTTAGCAGCCAGCCAATGAGGCGCTCCAGGATCTGTGCATCTGAGGGTACTTTCTGAGCAAAATTTGAAATCTGTGAATGCTTTTAAGAGGCAGGATCAGAAATAAGCCTGGGCTCTCTAGGTGGAAACTGAAAAATCCTATGAAAGAATGTTCTTTTTAAAAATATATATATACATTTAGTTTATTTTAATTGGAGCCACGGCTGGAGACCTTACATGGGAGACTGTACTTGGAATGATTGGAATGCAGACAGAAGGGTAATGCCTTTGACTCAGGACTGTATGAGTCTGACTGTAGGAGCGTAGCTGCCTTCAGCTCTTTGTAAGGGACTGTGAATGAGTTGGGGATATTTATTGATTTATTTTCGACTGCGCTGGGTCTTCCTTGCTGTGCATGGACTTTCTCTAATTGTGGCAAGTGGGAGCTACTCTTCATCGCAATGCACGGGCATCTCACAGCAGTGGCTTCTCTTGTGGGGCACAGGCTCTAGAGTACAGCTTTTCCATAATTGTGGTGCAGAAGCTCAGTTGCTCCTCAGTGTGTGGAATCTTCCTTCACTGGCAGGCGGATTCTTTACTGCTGAGCCCCCAGGGAAACCAGATCCTCCTGATTTCTGCATCTGCAGTTCAGCCAAGCCTGGATCCTGTAGTACTATGTTTAGGACATGAGATTACCTGAATCTGTGATGTGGAACCTGTGGATATGGAGGGATGACTGAGGGACTTACTTGAGCATCTGCGGATTTTGGTATATGTGGGAATCCTTTAACTGATATCCTAAGGGACGACTGTAATTACTAGATAATTAAGCCTTTCAGGGTTTTTCCTAAAAAAAAAAAATTACGAGAATTTTTATCTATAAAGAGGATTATAATGCTGAAACATTGATTATGATTATTAATAGTATGGATTTTTTTTGTCCAGAGTGCTTGGTTTTTGTTTGATACGGTAACAGGAAGCTTAAGTTACTAGGCACTCACCACTCTCTTTTTCTTCATCCTTATCTGCCCCCTTATATTGTCAGCTTTCCCTTCTCTTAGGGCAGCTGAAGGTTTAACCGTGACAGAACACCTATAAATTGGCTTATCCTTAGGTGGCTACTTATGGATCGTTTGTAAGTAATTTGCATTTTTCTCCAGAAAGAATGATGCATTTCATCCTTTCTCTTTGATCACAGGCATACCCAATGAAATTGTTACTACTGCAAAGGGTGCTCTAAAGAGCTGAGCAGAGAGCTGTAATGTCAGGAGACTGAGGATTGTGGTTTGCAAGAGAGCTCAGAACATTTAAAGGTTTTTTTTTCAAGGATGCAAACTTAAGTGACAGCGAGGATAAAATCAACACTCAACTCATAATTTGCTTCTACATAAAAAGTTGAATTGAAATCTAAATTAAGTGAGAAGGTCAAAAGAGAGCATTTCAAGATTTTTAAACAACTAAAGACTAACAGGAAAACGACCTGAACATTACTTTTGTATCAATTATGCACTGGCTGCTATGCTAGGCTCTTGGGAAACAAAGATGAATAATAATGGTATAAGAGTGTCCACTTTCAGGAAGCTTATAGTATATTGGAGCTCATGTTTCTAGGCTGACAATATCCTAGGATGTGAAGAATTTCCCCATGTGATCTTAGAATTCTGACTGTACTCTTTCAGAAATGAGGAGGCTAGGAAAAATGTCAGAAGATGGAGATAGGAAATCATCCTTGTTTCCAAAAGAGGGAGAGAGAAAGTAGATTCTCATAATGAAATAAAACACTAGAATGAATTATTGAATAGATGGCTGGTTTTCTTGAAGGACTATTATTGGTTCATTGCGAATGTCATATCAAAAAGTGATTGCAGTCGTCCCTCTGTGTCCATGGGAATTGGTTCCGGGACCTGCTGTTAATACCAAAATCCGCGGATGCTCAAGCCCCGTTGTTGGGTCTTTGTATCTGTGGGTTTCACATCAGCAAATTCAACCAGCCTCGGATCATATATGTGAACAGTGTATTTACTGAAAAAAAATCTGCATACAAGTGGACCTGCAACAGTTAAAATTCATGTTGTTCAGGATCAGCTGTTTATTTTTCTTGACTTGCTGGGCCTACTGATTGGATAGACAATCTCTTGATTTCTTCAAGAAATTGGAGACCATCTCTCATGATATGCTTGTGGAAGATGGCTCATTTTCAAAGGCCGCTTCATGGATGCCTATGGTACCACCAAGGTTTCTTGAGTGGTTTGTTGTGGGGGAGAGGGATCCCTTGATGGCTAGACTCTTTCTACCCTTTCTTCACTTAGATCAGCTCCTCTGTTACCTCTCTGTGTATTGGGAATCTGTTTCATTTTGTTTGATAGAGAACTTCCCCTACCAAAGAAAAAAGTTGGAAACCCCCTGGATTAATTGGTGGTGGATGTGCGCTTGGTTGAGTATCTGTGTCCTCACAGTACCCATTAAGGGACTGATATCCCCTGAATCTCCAGGGACGCTACTCTTGTCTTTTCTCAAAGATCTATTGACAACTTCAAAGACAACTTTTTTTAATGGTTTTTAAATGACTCCAAGTGGAACGATAGCTAAAAATTGGATGGAAAAATCAGGAATCAAAACTGTCAACCATAACAAGAAGAAACCCAGTAGGGATAAATGTCAAATTCTATACTTAGGACCTCAAATTGAATTGCACTAATACAGGGTGGGGAGAGATATATGAAAAAAGATATGAGGATTTTAGTTGACTTCAATCTCAATATGTCACCAGCATGATGGACTTCCAAAGAAGCTAATAAAAATGTAGCCTGTTTAAACAAAGCATAATGTCTTGGATTAAGTTGTTTCCTCAAGGAAGCCTTTCTGGAACTTTCTCCCAGACTGTGTCAGGAGAGCCTGTTCCCTGCTCCCAGGCCCCTGGTGCTTTCTCCCCCAGAGCACTTCCGGTACTATCTCTGAATGGTAGGCTTGACTGTCTCCTCAGCTGGACTGGGTGCCAGGCCTGGTGGATAAGTTTCTGTCTCTAGAGCCCGAACAAGCCCCTGGTGCATATGAGGCTTTTAGCAAGTGTTTGTTGAACAAAGGATGCAATACTCAGTTCTGAGGTCCATCTTTTAAAAAGAACGTGGCTGAACCTGGGTGCATCCAGAGAAGGGTGATTAGGAAGGTGGTTAGTCTCAAGATAATTTCCTGTGAGGAAGAAAGTGGGCATAGATAGTCTGGAGAATTGCAGATATAAGGGTCATAAACTAGTTTTTTTCCCGTTATTTAAGAGGGTGACTTAGGTGTTACTGCAGGTGATGGGCATGTTTGGGCAGAGGAAAGGAGGGCAGAGGGGTGTGTATGAGGTGAAATGACAACAGATGGCAGCTCAGGGTGTGACAGCACTGTAGAACAGACCCATCTACAGTTAGAAGGGCTTGTGACAGAGAGGCCTGGTGGGCTACAGTCCATAGTGTTGCAAAGAGTCGGACACGACTGAAGCGACCTAGCACGCGTGCATGCACACATTTGTCATGTGGTCGGAGCCACTGTTTTTTATGTGCTCCAAGAGAGTGAGGACCACCATCCAGATAGCCGGGGAGTCTTTTCACAGGCAATATGAAGCTTAACTAGAAACTGTAGTGGGGATCCTTTCAGTTCTGATGGTTTGATAATTTTGTATTCATTCTCTAGAGAAAAGAGCAGAGGCGGGTTTCCACGTTATAAGACGAGGCAGAGTTATTCACTCATGTTCTCGTTCATCTCTTGGATTGAGATTTATGTTTGGGCTGCCACTCATGACTTCCAAAAGCAGAGTGCTTTAAATGATCTGCATTTACTCTGTGCCCCTTGTTTTTAAATCTACTTTTTGAACAAGGTTGATTTCCGATAAACCTCTCTTCTAACCTTCTACTTCTTTTGAAGTGATTTTTACTCCAAGGCTTTTGGACAGTAGCACAATTGTTTTTTGTTTTTTAAGAGAGCTTGGGAATAGGCTGTTTTAATAGCTGCTCATCCTACCCTGTTTAATTGCATCATGTAAGCTGCACTGCCTTCTCATGAGGCGTTCAGGCTGAGGCTGGGAGCCTAGCTGGCACGCAGCAGCCACACGCCATGCCTCCCAGTGAAAGTGGCAGGGCAGACTCTTCACAACTGGCAGCAGAAAAAGATGAGAAACATTAGGTTATATCTATGTACATATTAGCATATTTAGCATATGTTGAGTAACTGAACAGAGGGCAGAGGAGGAGAACAAAGACAGGAGTAATTATGCCTGTCAATCTAGCTTGAAAGAGAAAACCCACAGATAAAGAAGAATATAACAGACACTTTAAGGTATGTTCTGGAACCTCAAAGCAGTGTTTCCTAATGTAGATTCTAAGCCCTTTGCAAATTACAGGGGCCTGTCTAGGACAGTGATTCTCAGCCTTCATTGCTTATTAGGATCAGGGCTGGGAAAGGTATTTTTAAAATCCAGGAGGTGATTCAAATATGTTTGTCATTTACTATAGGGCAGAGAGAAGGGCGGCTGTGTGTTCTGGGAAGGGGCCACATGAGGGAACTGTGTCTTGGTTAGGGTGACCCTGGTTGGGTCTGTCTGCATGGGCCTTGGCCTACTCCTTCCTTCTCTCCATGTCACAGACCTACTATGCAGACTTCAAGGGTTTTTTGTGTGTGTGTGAATAAATTTTAGACAGTATTTTTAACAGCATCCTGAAGATGTTGTAGTCTTACAGCACCCGTGGGAGTTAGTTATTTCAGATGAGAAAGCCCAACGGGAGTCAGAGAGGCTAGGGAGCCAGTCTCAGGCTGTGCAGCTAGCTAATGAAAATGCATTTCTTTTGCTTCAGGACAACTTCTGTGTCTGTACATTGGTGGCTTGTTTTTAAAGTCACCTGCAAGAATAGTAATAATTTGACTTGGAAACCATAAATTTTATTTTTACCTGGATTGATGGGGTTCCTGTGAGAACTTAAGCTTTGTACAGATTCATACCGGAATCTGATGTGACTGAAGTGAAGTGATCCATGTACTCTGAAAGATCTTTACATATTGTTGAGTAACTGAATTGCTGCAGCTTCTAATGGAGAGGGCCATTAGCTCCAATCCTCAGAGAGCAGCAGCTCTTCTCTTCAGGCATCACATCCATTCCAGGCTTCCAGAAGGAGGGAGCAATGGAGGCCTGGGGGGCCTGGCCACCTTCAATAGCCCGGGATTGATTGGTGGGGCCAGGCCCTGCTCTTGTTAAAATCTTTATACCCTTATGGGGACTACACAGCTGTGGCCTTGAGTTGTGGCTGATTTCTTTTCTAGTTTCATCGTTGCTATCTCAGTTGGTAAAAATGTGTTGATTATTAATGAAATAAAAAAGTTACTTAGCAGATTAAAATGAAATGCTAATCAGTGTTGAATTCTTAGAATCTTTATGGCTTATTTAGCGGCACAAATTGGTTGATGTCATTCTGACAGAAGCAGTCTGGTTTTTGCTTCATCCTGGGGATCTTCTAATTGTTTCTTCCCTGAGAAAAGTCACTTTATGTTTAAATGTAGTATGTGTGTGTATCCAACTTTCTGCGGCCCCGTGGACTGTAGCCTGCCAGGCTCCTCTGTCCATGGAATTTTCTGGGCGAGAATACTGAAGCGGGTTGCCATTTCCTATTCCAGGGTATCTTCCTGACCCAGGGATTGAACCTGTGTTTCTTGCATCTCCTGCATTGGCAGGCAGAATCTTTACCACTAGTGCCGCATGGCAGGCCCATGTATTTAAATGTTTCAGATTCCAATTCCTGAATGATTAAAAGAAAAGAAAAATATTCACAAGATAATGCCATGCAGACAGTAGATCTTTAAATCCCACTCCATACTGAATATTGTATAATAACCTATAAGCCTATAAGGGGAAAAAATATATATATATATATTTAACACTTTGCTGTACACCTGCTGGGGTCCTGCCTTCTTTCCGATTTCACTTCTTTTTTTTTTAATTTATATTTTTATTGAAGGATAATCACTTTACAGAATTTTGTTGTTTTCTGTCAAACCTCAACATGAAACAGCCATAGGTATACATATATTCCCTCCCTTTTGAACCTCCCTCCCATATCCTTCCCCATCCCACCACTCTAGATTGATACAGAGCCCCTGTTTCCTGAGCCACACAGCAAATTCCCCTTGGCTATCTATTTTGCATACAGTAATATAAGTTTCCATGTTACTCTTTCCATACATCTCACCCTCTCCTCCCCTCTCCCCATGTCCATAAGTCTATTCTCCAATTTCATTTCTTAAACTTTGCCCACTCTGTGAAAACAACAGTTGTCTTCTCTCTACTTCGCAAACACACCATGCTTACCCTGACCTTGTGATACTTCTCTTAGCTGTTTTCCCTGACTAGAATTCCCTTCTCCGGATTTGTGCACCACTAGATCCTTCTTGACATTCATGTCTCTGGGTAACTATCACCTCCACAGAGAGGCCTTCCTTGACCACCAGTCTAACATAACTGTCAGTCACCCTCTATCACATCACCTTACTTTAATTCTCTGCATTGCACATATCACTGGCTGATGCTTTCTTATTTATTGATTGATTTGTTTATCATCTCTCCATGGGATGTAGACTCCATGAGAGCAGTGACCTTGTCTGTTCTGTTAGTCACACAATCCCAAGTACCCAGAGCTGTGTCTTGCATATAATCAAAATAATATTAAAAGCTGACATTTATGGCACATTTCCAGTGTGCTTAGGCAAATAGTAATACAATACATAGTACTTACCCTCATATGGTAATATGTATGTACTTTTATAATAATATACATGTGTATTTGAAAGAAAGTAAAAGTCTCTCAGTTGTGTACAACTCTTTGTGACTCCATGGACTGACTATACAGTCCATGGAATTCTCCAGTCCAGAATACTGGAGTGGGTAGCCTTTCCCTTCTTCAGGGGATCTTCCCAACCCAGGGAATGAACTAGAATCTCTCTCATTGAAGGCGGATTCTTTACCAACTGAGCCACAAGGGAAACCCCACATGTGTATATACATTAATTATATAATATACAACATAATAAAACATAATATATTATACATATGATGTATGCATGATATGTAAAACACACAGAGAAGTAGAATAGTATTTAATAGTCCAAATAATAGCTTTATAACCATCACCTCTATTTAATAATGTTTTGTCATACTTACCTCAACTATTTTTTCTTAATGTGGAAATGTTTTAAAGTTACAGATATCATGACATTTAACCTGTAAACACTTTTAAATGCTGTGCTGATATTTTTCTTCTGTGGTTGTCAGCCTCCAAGATGCCCCAGTGATCCTTGCCTCCCAGGATTCATCCTCTCGGGTAATCCCCTTCCCTTGAGCACAGGCTGAACTTACTGCTTTGCTTCTGACAAACAGAATATGGCAGAAGCAATGGGATGTCCCTTCTAAGATTAGGTTTTAAAAAAAATGGAAGCTTCTGTCTTGCACATCTTGTCTCTCCTGCCCTTGATCTTTCACTTGCTCTGATGGAAGTCTACACCATCGTGAGCAGCATGGTGGAGAGGCCCACGTGGCGGGAACTTATAGCCAGGATCCAGCAGTGCTATATAGTCCTGTTAACAACCTTATGAGTGAGTTGGGAAGCGTCTTCCCCCAGTCAAGCCTTGAGATAACTGCAGGCTGGCTGACATCTTTTTTTTTTTCCCCAATATTTGGGATTTTTTGTTTTAATTTATTTTTTTTATTGAAGTACATTTGATTTACAGTATTGTGTTAATTTCTTCTGTATAACATTGTGACTCAGTTATATATATATACACATTCCTTTTTATATTCTTTTCCATTATAATGTATCCCAGGATATTGAATATAGTTGCCTGTGCTATACAGTAGGATCTTGTTGCTTATGCATTCTATTTGTAATAGTTTCCATCTACTAACCTAAAATCGCAGTCCACCCCTTCCCCACCTCTCCTCCCCCTTGACAACCACAAGTCTCTTTGCTGTATCTGTGAGTCTGTTTCTGTTTCGTGTGTGTGTGTGTTAGTTGCTCAGTCGTGTCCGACTCTTTGTGACCCTGTTGACTGTAGCTTGCCAGTCTTCTCTGTCTATGGAATTCTCTAGGCAAGAATACTGGAGTGGGTTGCCATTCCTTTCTCCAGGGGATCTTCCTGACCCAGGATCAAACCTAGGTATCCCACATTAGAGGCAGATTTTTTTTTTTTTTTTTTTACTGTCTGAGCCACCAGGGAAGCCCCTATAGATGAATTCATTTGTGACATATTTTAGATTCCACATGTAAGTGATATTGTATGGTCTTTGTCTTTCTCTTTCTGACTTGCTTCACCTAGTGTGATAATTCTAGTTGCATCCCTGGCTGACATCTTCATTGCAGCCTGTGAAAGACCCTGAGCCAGAGGCACCCAGTGAAAGCTGCCTGGATTCTTGACTCACAGAAACTGTGAGGTAATAAATATTTGGCCTTTTAAGCTGCTAAATTTTTGAGGAAATTTGTTATGTAGCCATCAATAAAAAACGCACCTACATAGCCCCAATCTCATTAATCCTAGGATGAGCCTAATCCTATTAGGATGAGCCTCTTTGAGCATTGCTGAACCGTGAAGGGTACAGCTGGGTTGGCAAGAGGAAAGGGTGCTTATCCTGCTGTGATGGGCAATAGGCATCAAATCTCTGTTGCCTTAAGTTATGTGGATAAAAGATTTTACATCTTTTGGAAGTGGAATCTTATCTTTCAGTGTCTTCCGAGACACTTATTACCACTCATTCTGGTTTTAGCAGTGTTCTCGTCTTGGCTGTAAATAAACCCGGATTTCTTCCGAGATTATAGAGCTTGACTCACAGGAGGTTTCTGTCTCTGGATTCAGTGATCTTTGAGAAAGTGGTGTGCTTTGGGGAGACAGTTCTGTGGGACATTCTTAACCATCTAATGGTCAGGATACATGGACAAGGGGTTTAGTAGGGGAGTAATAGGTCTCCCACAGGGTAGGAGCTAAAGACTGAGTCCTATGCTTGAAAAGACACAGCACACAGAATTCTGATGTGATACCCAGCATACTCATGGGTATATCATCTGAGAAGGAATCAGATTCCTTTTTTTTTTTTTTTTTGCCATTCCCAGATCAGGAATCGAACCCAGACCCCAGCAGTGAAAACACTGAGTCCTAATATTGGACTGCCAGGGAATTCCTCAGAAAGATGAGGTCGATAGCAGTTTGATTTCATCCCAAGGGACCTGTGCCTATTGTGTGAATCAGGTCTACCACTCTGGCCGGATGCTAAACAGTTCTGGTGGTTAAAGATTTTCACCAATTTTTGGTGATTGCTCAGATGTTTGAGTGGAGAAGGAAATGGCAATGCATTCCAGTATTCTTACCTGGGAAATCCCTTGGATAGAGGAGCCTGGCTGGCTATAGTCCATGGAGTTGCAAGAGTTGGACACGGGTTAGCAACTAAACAAATGTTTGAGAATGGTTGAAGATCCTGGATTCTAGCTAAGGTGAAACCTGGGGTCCATAACATGAAGAAAAATCCTCCAGGAATGTGGAGTCTGCTTGCAGGACCCTGATGGCCAAACACAAAACCTGCCATTAGAATCTGCTTCTGTTCAACTTTCTTAGAAGAAGGATAAGTTCCTTACAACAGGATTTGATTTTAAACTTCAACATGACATTGAATTCAGTCTGATGTGTTATTTTATTAACTAAATCATATTTGAGGGCAACCAGATAGTCTTTATTGAATAAAGAGTACAGCTGCCTCCTCTGTTGCCCAAATACAGAACTGCCAGGACAGAAATGAAATTAAGGAGAAAGCCTCTTGGGAAGTGATTTGACTTGGGGTGCTCTATATTCTTTACCCTTAGAAGGTGTAGCTGGGAAAGTGAAACTGGGGAGATACATAGAGCTTTTGTACTCCTCAAATCTCACTATTTCAGTTAAATGTCTAATCAGACCCAAAACCAGCCATATTGCAGCAACTTCAAGAAGAGAGATAAATAAGAAGGCCGATCATCAGTGAGTCAGTAACGCTGCGTCATTGTTAGAGATGTCAGCTATGGTTCTTGAAAACTTCCAGAAGCTGCTGTTTAGTGATATTAAATTATAATAATAAGTGAAGCTAATCAGGTATTTGCCTCCTCCTGGGAAATGTTTTCCTGCTCTAGATCTCCCATATATGAATTTTTTCTATGACTGCTGCAATTCCTTTGTCCCACTTCCTTAAAATTACAAGGTATGTGCATGAATGCTTTGAGTGTGGAGTTCAGAAGGTGTTCAGACACATTAATAGGAGGACTGAAGTTCAGAAGAGCAAGTGCAATCCTGTCCTTATAGTGGAGAATGTATGTGCATCCTTGTTTGATCCACAGAAAATTTTAAGAGCAGGGACATCAACAAAGAGAAAATCGGGAGGAAGAGGTGAGATGGCAATTAGGGAAGGGGTCAAGATAATGCATGTACACTGAAAAAAATTCTCTTGTATGTTCCTCTAGGGAATTTTGTAGAAGATTATAGGAGTATCTAGTTGCCTTCCAGAATGCAATCTGAGGAGCGATTAAATTTAGGGGCTTCTTCTGGTGCCTGCCCCCCACCCCCACCCCCAACCACCTTAATTTTTTCCCAGAGTGTAAGCCAATTGGTGCATTGCCATCTATGGGGTCACACAGAGTCGGACACGACTGAAGTGACTTAGCAGCAGCAGCAGCAGTAAATGTCAGAATGTTGTAAAAGTTAATGATTTTAATTCTGATATTTACCCATAAGGACTGTTAATCATCTCTTATATAAGATAGCACCCCCTGCAGTTGAAAGAATCACACATTCAGTGATTTTAGAGTATGCTGGGAATATGAACAAGAGCTTTTTAAGAAGTGGCCTGTCCTATTGTTTCTGACAAAGAGAAGTCTGATAAGAGTGTAAGAGAGACTAGAACGCAGATTTCCTGCTGCTTTGCCCTCTGGGAGAGTCTCATGCAGAAAAAGAACTTCAAGTGTGTGTTCTTTGAAGGTTGGAACATTACTGGGATCTGTGCCATCCTTGGGGAAGGTACTCAGAATTTTCTTTCTCAATAGTCCTTAGTCTCAGTTAATTGAGAGAGGGACAGTTAGAAAAGGAATGATATCGACATTGACTTCACTGGAATTATCTGCTTATAAATGGTGTTGGTGCTCAAGTATAGGGAACACTAAGTAGGTGAAACATATTAATTATCATTTATTCTTAGACTAATAGAAAAATGAGTGCTTGAAAGTCTTTTGACTATTAATTTTTAATTTCTCTCTAGAACAATATTTTCCTGCATAGCCAGTCTTTTTTGCCACTTACAGCACTTGGAAATTTAGCTAAATGGCAGAAATGGAGCTGATAGTGGCCAGTAAAAGCTGGGAACAGAATTAGTAAGGGAGTAAGTAGATGTAATTCTGTGTTCATTTCTGTAGCTGCTTCCCAAACACTCTACTCACTATCCTACAGTGATACATGTGAAAACAAGTCATCAGTTTTTACCTAGAAGCATGTTAATGGAGATTTAATTTTCCTAGGAGTGCTATGCAGAGTTGTTGTTTAACGTCTAAGTCATGTTTGACTCTTTGCAACTCCATGGACTGTAGCCTGCCAGAATCTTCTGTTCTTGGTATTTCCTAGATAAGAATACTGGAGTGGGTTGCCATTTCCTTCTCCAGGGGATCTTCCCAACTCAGGAATCAAATATGCATCTCCAGCATTGGCAGATGGATTCTTTACCACTGAGCTACCAGAGAAGCCCTGCCATGTAGAGTAAATATGGCCATAAATACTTTGTGTGCTTCCAGAGGAAAGATCTGGAATCAATGGTAGATGTCCCCAGGAGACATATTTTGTCTCAGTATAAGGAACTGACTAACCATAAAATTGCCTGCCTTGCCCAGGAAATGATGGATAAATTCCTGGAGGGCTTGGGTGTGGGAACTGTCTGGTCAGAAAGTGGGTGAAGGGATTTCTATACTGGGAGGAAAGTTGGAGCGTTCTGCCCACAAATAGTACTTGTTCTGTTATTGGTGATGAGTGTAAAATAATTGCATATGTTAGAATAGCACCTTGTAGTTTGCAAAATGCTTTCACATTTTTACGTTTTAAAATCCTTACAGGAGTTCTCTATGCTAAGAAAGGACAGAGATCAAGCATACTTAAATCTAGTTGCTGTTGTTCTTGTTTAGTTATTCAGTCGTGTCCAACTCTTTTGTGATCCCACAGACTGTAGCCCGCCAGGCTCCTCTGTCCTCATGGGATTACCCAGGCAAGAATGCTGAAATGAGTTGTCATTTCTACCTCCAATGGAGATCTTCCAGACCCAGGGATCTAACCTATTGGCAGGTGTTGGCAGGTGGATTCTTTAGCACTAAGCCACTAGGGATAAAGGTGGTTAATACTTAAGGCTATCAACACCTTATTTGATGATTTCTACTATGATAGATTTCAGATGGACAGAAAAGTAAAAGAGGGTTACCTGCCCTCAAGGAGATTAAACACTACTTGAGGAGATAGGACACACACATAAATAAGACTATGAGATGACATGTGTGAATTACCTAATGATTGATTTAGGTGAGTGTTTCCCAAAGTGTGGTTCCTGGACCAGCAGCCTTAGCACTACCTGAGCTCTTGTTAGAAAGGCAGAGTCTTGAGTCCCACCCATACCTACTGAATCCAAAACCTGGGGATTTGTGGGAGACAAATCAGTATTTTTAAAAAGCCCTCCAGAGGATTATGATGCATGCTTGAGTTTAAGAACACTGATATACTCTAGTCTAGACCAGCACTTCTCAAACTTCAGTGTACATGAGAATCATCTGGAACAGCACTATTCAAAGCGTGGTCCAAGAATTACTGGCTGTCTAAGAATCACTGACCCAAAAGCTTGTTAAAACACAGATTCTCTCCCAGTCTCACTCTCAGTCATTTTGATTCAATAGGTGGCATTTGTGATGCTGATGCAGCTGGTCCCAAACTGCTCTTTGAGCAGCCCTGCTCTAAGCAGATGTGCCTCTGGGGGTTGGCAGAGGAGAGGTGCTCGGCACTGGACGGTGCAGGTAACCTTTCTGGAGTGGAGGAGGGAGCCTGTGATCTGAGCCTTAGGGAAGTGTTGAGTTAGGCCAGTGGAGGTTATCTGAGGAAGGATGAGATGGGAGGTGGTGCTGGGAGTACTGTCAACTGCTTCTGTGCATCTCTACACATGAAAATGAAGCTGGAGTTGCCTCATCACCCAAGCCTTCTTCCTCAGTGCCCTTCAGAAGGGCCCTTCATGTTCTATTTTTGCTGAAACCCTCCAGTAGTTAGAACTGGGGCCCACTTGGGGAAGCCTGGGGATGCTACAGACTTGAGACTTTGACTTGGCCTTTTCATCTCGAACCAGAATCTAATCTAAATTCAGTCTTTTTCTTAAAAATACTTCCTGCTAAGCTCAAAAGACCAAATTTGGAACAATTTGAGCAACATAAGGAATAAGGAGAGTACTGGATTACTCTTTACTGGAGTAAAAGAAATATTGACAAGTGCATGCTTATATAAATAATTGAATATGTCAGTAAAAGGGGGATGAAGGGAATAGCAGTATTTGAATCAATAGATGTAGAAGTAATAGAGCAATAGAAAATCCTGATTAGGCAAACTCCACAGTATTTAGTTGTTTCATTTGATGTCTACTGATGGATGCTAAAATTAGTGGGCCAAAGTTTGAGGAGAAACAGGATAGTGATAGAGTCTCAAAGTTTCTCCCCCAAGGTTATTAACTGCAAAAGGAAAACTAGTGACATTACAGGGAAGAAACCTTATGGATACTACCTTTACCACGTGGTCATGGTTAATATCCCCAGTGATAAGACGTATGGACATTATGGACCTCCTGATATGATGCTCTGAGAAGGGGTATTGGGGGTCTCCAGAGAAATAAACCAATAGGAGATACAGATCTAGATATCTGGATCTATCCATGTCTGTTTCTCTCATATAATAAATTTATATGGGTTCATACAATTATGGAGGCTGACAGATACCAAGATCTGCAGAGGGGGTTGGCAAGCTGGAGACCAAGGAGGGCTGATGGTGTAGTTCCAGGCAGAACTGGCTCAAGACCCTGGAAAAGCCAGTGTTTCCATTTAAGTCTGAAGTCAGCAAAGGCCTCTGTCCTAGTTGAGAGGCAATTAGGTAGTAGGAATTTTCTCTTCCTCCGGGGAGAGTCCGCCCTCTTGTCATATGAAGGCCTTCAACTATCTGGAGGAGGCCCACCTGCACGACGGAGAGTGCGCTACTTTGCTCAGCCTATCACTTAAATGTTAATCTTGCCCTGCTGCTGCTGCTGCTAAGTCGCTCCAGTCGTGTCTGACTCTGTGTGACCCCATAAACGGCAGCCCACCAGGCTCCCCCGTCCCTGGGATTCTCCAGGCAAGAACACTGGAGTGGGTTGCCATTTCCTTTTCCAATGCATGAAAGGGAAAAGTGAAAGTGAAGTCGCTCTGTCGTGTCTGACTCTTCGCGACCCGATGGTCTGCAGCCTACCAGGCTCCTCCATCCATGGGATTTTCCAGGCAAGAGTACTGGAGTGGGGTGCCATTGCCTAAATCCCAGAATAATGTTTGACCACATCACTTAGCCCCCCATGCTGTAGTCAGGTTGACATATGAAATAACCATCACAGGAGCATTTGTAAATGTGGATGACTACTCTAATGATTAATCACCTTGGACAAACCCAAGTTGATGACCATTTTGCAAAATAGCTGATCAGTATTCTTTAAAAATGTCAAGGTTATGAAAGACAAGGAGGGACTTCCCTGACGGTCCAGTGGTTAAACCTCTGTGCTCACTATATGGGGTTCAATCCCTGGTCAGGGAACTAAGATCTTGCAGGACATGGCTGTGTGGTGGGGTAGGTGGGGGCGGGGGTGACAAGGAGAGACTGAGGAACTAGGGCGACCTGACAACTACATGCAATGTGGGATCCTGAGGCAGAGAAGAACATTAGTTGAAAAACCACTAACATTTTAACGAAGGGTACAGCACTGTTAACTGAATTATATTGATGTTAATTTCTTAGTTTTGGTAAATGTACTGAGGGACTTTCCTGGTGGCTCAGTGGTAAAAAATCTGCCAGCAAGGCTGGAGATGCAGGCAGGAGACATGGATTTGATCCTTGGGTTGGGAAGATCCCCTGGAGAAAGGAAATGGCAACTGACTCCAGTATTCTTGCCTGGAGAATCCCAATCCATGGGATTGCAAAAGGGTCCAACACGACTGGGCGACTAAACAACGACAGCAACAATAAATGTACGGTGGTTGCCTGGTTCCGTTCAGATCAGTCGCTCAGTCATGTTGACTCTTTGCGGCCCCATGGACCACAGCACACCAGGCCTCCCTGTCCATCACCAACTCCTGGAGTTTACTCAAGCTCATCTCCATTGAGTCGGTGATGCCATCCAACCATCTCATCCTCTGTCATCCCCTTCTCCTCCTGCCCTCAATCTTCCCCAGCATCAGGGTCTTTTCCAATTAGTTACTTCTTTGTATCAGGTGGCCAAAGTATTGGAGTTTCAGCTTCAACATCAGTCCTTCCAATGAACACTCAGGACTGATCTCCTTTAGGATGGGCTGGCTGGATCTCCTTGCAGTCCCAGGGACTCTCAAGAGTCTTCTCCAACACCACAGTTCAAAAGCATCAATTCTTCGGCGCTCAGCTTTCTTTATAGTCCAACTCTCATATCTATACATGACCACTGGAAAAACCATAGCCTTGACAAGATGGACCTTTGTTGGCAAAGTAATGTCTCTGCTTTTTAATATGCTGTCTAGGTTGGTCATAACTTTCCTTCCAAGGAGTAAGCGTCTTTTAAAATTTCATGGTTTAGCCACCATCTGCAGTGATTTTGGAGCCCCCCCAAAATAAAGTCTGACACTGTTTCCCCTGTTTCCTCATCTATTTGCCATCAAGTGATGGGGCCAGATGCCATGATGTTAATTTCTTGAATGTTGAGCTTTAAGCCAACTTTTTCACTCTCCTCTTTCACTTTCATCAAGAGGCTTTTTAGTTCCTCTTCACTTTCTGCCATAAGGATGGTGTCATCTGCATATCTGAGGTTATTGCTATTTCTCCCGGCAATCTTGATTCTAGCTTGTGCTTCCTCCAGCCCAGTGTTTCTCATGATGTACTCTACATATAAGTTAAATAAGCAGGGTGACAACATACAGCCTTGACGTACTCCTTTTCGTATTTGGCACCAGTCTGTTGTTCCATGTCCACTTCTAACTGTTGCTTCCTGACCTGCGTACAGATTTCTCAAGAGGCAGGTCAGGTGGTCTGGTATTCTCATCTCTTTCAGAATTTTCCACAGTTTATTGTGATCCACACAGTCAAAGGCTTTGGCACAGTCAATAAAGCAGATGTTTTTCTGGAACTCTCTTGCTTTTTCGATGGTTACCTTAGCTGTTCATTTTAGCAGAAGCTAGTTGAAGGGTATACAGAAACTGCTATTTTTGTAACTTTTCTATAAGTCTAAAATTAACTAAAAAATTAATTAGGAAAGTTTTTTTTTTAAAGTTTCCTGCCATTGGGTACTCTGAGGACTTCTTAATAACAGAGTATTTTTATACTCTTTAAATTTATAACTGTAGTGTGTGTGTGTATACATGTATAATTGTGTGTCTACCATGAATGCTAAATTCTATCCATTTTTTGAGGGAGGGGGCAAGTACCTTTAAAAACCCTTAGACTTTTCTTCCTTTCTCCTTCTATATTCTGTATTTCCTCCTGATGAAAAGCATCCTTTTGTAAACATTCACAGCTTAGCCCTCCTGCTGTTCCTTGGGGTCTTTATCTCATAGATGAAGCTTTCTGTGGCAGCTTGTGCAGAGCAGAGAGTATCAGGCTGGGAGTCAGGAGACTGGGTGCTGGCATTTTTAGTCTGTTTCTGTTGTTATTAATAACTCAGGGTCCTTCTAGCTTTAATGTTCTGAGCCAAAAAGCAAATTTGGGCTGAACGCTATATGTATTAGTTGATGTATGGATTCAAATGATTATATTTATGGTTATTATTTTTCTTTTTTTTTTTTATCAAGGTCTTATGTGCTCTATTTTTAGGTTTCCTAAGTTTTTATAAAACTCATGTACATTTTTTCCTCTTGCTCCCCCAAATTTTTGGAGTCTACAACAGACTTCACATTGTACTCTAGCATTTCCCTTAGACTCTTTCCTTTTAGCAGTTTAAGGAAATTTCAGGGGAGCCAGGAAGCCATTATAGCTCTCCTTTAACCTGTTTTCTTCCCTTTGAATCTGGGTCGTATGTGTAAAAGTGAAATTTGAAAGAGAGCTGTCTGACTGAAAGCTTCCATTGCCATGAGAGGGCTTTGAAAGAAGGCTCGTGCTGGAAAGATGAATATAGTTTATGAGATGGAGAGAAGTAGGGGGCACATATGGGTTTTGGGAGGGCAAGGAGATGTGTGGGTGCAGCATGAGCAGAGGTGTAGCAGTGGGAAGCATGAAGTGGGCTGGTGAATGGGGCTGTCCCAGGCCTGCTGGGTTAAAGAAGGGTGAGGGGCAAAGCCGGAATGTGGGTGGGAGCAGAATGTGATGAGCCTTGGACTACAGGTTGAGTTTGGAATGTATTTCATAGCCCATTTCATAAATCATTAAAAGTTGTGAAAGGCAGTGTCACTATGAAAAGAATGTCCTAGAGATTTAGCTTTGGGTGAGATATGGAATAGACTGGAAAAACAGAAGGGCTCTTATCATGAGTGCTGGTATTTGATGAGTTACCCAGATTTGGTGCTAAGTGCTTTAAATGTGTTATGAAATTTAATCCCCACAGTGGTCCTAGGAAATACCTTTAATATCATCTCCTTTTCCAGATGGGAGAACCGAGGCTTGGAGAGGTTGATTAATGAGCAGGCTTTCATAGTGAATAACAGTGGGACCAGGATGTGAAGGAGGATGGATCCATTTCCTCCTGGGCCACCTTTTTATCCTAAAGTTTTAAAGCTTCTCTTTATGTTTGTTTCCTGTTGGTGCTCAGTGGTGAGAACCTTGCCAAGACCATGGAGACATCATACAGAGCCTTGCTTCCTCCAGACTTCCTAAGTAGCTTAGGGTTCTGGTTCTCCCCAAGGAAATGTAGTAATTTAATAAAGTAAGTGCCGAGGCTGGCTGTGCTTGACTTGAGATGGTTTAAGCAAATGTCCAGATGTTCTTAAGCATTTCAAGCTTTAACAACTGGAGTTGGAGACAAGGAGGTGCCTCTGGGGTTCTAGGGGTGATCAGTTCTCCCTTTTCTCCATGAACCCCCTCCCTCATCCGCTTACCTTGGTATATTCCCAGTTACTTCCCTGCTGTGCTATCATATCAGTTGATATATCGCAGACTTGTTTGTTTTACCTTTGTTTCTAGTTTTTGGTAAAAGAAGGTGCATGCATTTGGTTTTGCAAAGCTTCTGATGCTCTGTTAAGCAGATGTATGATGGAAGATGCTGAATGCCATTGTGACTTAGCAGGACAGCAAGGGCCAGCCAGTGACCTCTCTCTTTCTCTGCTGCAGGTGACAAGAAGTACATCATGGGGCCCAAGCTCTCCACCCTCGATGCTACTGTCTTTGGACACTTGGCCCAGGCAATGTGGACCTTACCTGGGACGAGACCTGAACGGCTGATTAAAGGCAAGCCCTATGAAGCTCTCAGGTTTGGGGAGTTGCTGGGGGCCAGGGGTGGGGGCAGCACAGTGGAGAATTCTGGGCCCAAGCCTGTGAGCTTGGCTGTGCTTTGTGGAGACACCAGGCTGTGGTGTCCGGGGCCAAGGTTGGTTTTCTGTGTCAGGATCGGTAGAGGCAGAGGAGGAGAGATGGAGCTTCTCGCCTGTCATCCTGCACAAACCATGTTCCTAGCAAAGCTGACACAAGTCCTGCCACGTTCTACACAAGGGCTTTTCTTCCAGCAGCCTACCTAGTGGATTTCATACTTGTCACTGAAACAGGACTTAAAGTCCCCTAGTGTCCTAGTTTTGTCAGTCTGCCTTAATTTCCTTTGGATGGTGGTGGCTTTCCAGTTTCTGCTTTATCCAGCACTGCGGCACCTGAGGTTGGGTGGTCGCGATGGACTCACTGCCTATCTCGCATGCTCCTTTTGAGTACAGACTGGTCTTAGATAGTTCACATGTGGATATAGGTACATAGGATTCTGTGTCATAAGTTCAAAACACTCCCTTCTATTCCAGTTGGGTGTCTGTAGATCATACCTGGAGAGTAGTAGAGCTGGAAAATTCAAGAACTTTGTGGGAAAATGAGGAAAAAATGTCAACAGATTCTTTGTAAGTCTGGTGCTATGTGAGGTATTATTATTGATATTATATGTACGTTTTGACCAAAGAAATACAATCTTGTATCTTTGTTGTGTGATCTTGATGTAGGCCTGTGAGAATTATAATTGTAAACTGGTGGAATAAAAGTGGGCTGAATGGGGCCAGAGCTAGAGGATGAACATATGTGTGAGGGTAGGGATGGGGATGGTTGCCAGGGGTCAAGTTCTTGTTGGCAGTGGGGCAGGGAAAGTCAACTCAACCTGGGTTGATGTTAAGGGACCAGATCGTCATGTGTGTTAGTTTGTGTGTATGTGTGTGTGTGTGTGTGTGTGTGTGTGTGTGTGTGTTGGAGTGGAGTATTGGAATATGCATGGCTGCTGGGGCCTCTGAGAGAGGCTTCTTCTGCATGGATGAATGGAAACCACTTTGAGTCATCTCTGGTTTGAAACAGTACCTAAGCAAGTACCTGGTGTTAGGAATGTGGGGATCAAGGTTCTATATTTTGGTTTGGGGAAGGGGAATGAGAGGAGTTAATCAGGGCTTTGGTAGCTTAATCAGTAGAGCATGGGACTTTTAATTCCAGGGTCATGCGGTCAAGCCCCATGTTGGGTGGTTACTCTTCAATATTTGGGCTTCCCTGGTGGTTCAGACAGTAAAGAATCTGCCTGCAATGCAGGAGACCTGGGTTCAGTCCCTGGGTTGGGAAGATCCCCTGCAGAAGAGAATGGTAACCCACTTCAGTATTCTTGCCTGGAGATTCTGATAGCTTATGGTGAATGGTACTGCCAGATTCGTGGTCTCCGAAGGAGAAGATTTAACTCTGGGACCAAAGACAACCTCAGTTACTCAAAGTTTTGTGTCAGTTCAGTTCAGTTCAGTCGCCCAGTCGTATCCGACTCCTTGCGACCCCATGAATCGCAGCACACCAGGCCTCCCTGTCCATCACCAACTCCCGGAGTTCACCCAGACTCACGTCCATCGAGTCAGTGATGCCATCCAGCCATCTCATCCTCTGTCGTCCCCTTCTCCTCCTACCCCCAATCCCTCCCAGCATCAGAGTCTTTTCCAATGAGTCAACTCATGGCATGAGGTGGCCAGAGTACTGGAGTTTCAGCTTTAGCATCATTCCTTCCAAAGAAATCCCAGGGCTGATCTCCTTTAGAATGGACTGATTGGATCTCCTTGCAGTCCAAGGGACTCTCAAGAGTCTTCTCCAGCACCACAGTTCAAAGGCATCAATTCTTCGGCGCTCAGCCTTCTTCACAGTCCAACTCTCACATCCATACATGACCACAGGAAAAACCATAGCCTTGACTAGACGAACCTTGTTGGCAAAGTAATGTCTTTGCTTTTGAATATGCTCTCTAGGTTGATCATAACTTTCCTTCCAAGGAGTAAGCATCTTTTAATTTCATGGCTGCAGTCACCATCTGCAGTGATTTTGGAGCCCCAAAAAATAAAGTCTGACACTGTTTCCACTGTTTCCCTTTATTAAAGTAACAGGGATAGAGAAAGCTTCCAACAAGAGGCACTGGAAGGGGTCAGGAGAGTACCTGCCTCACAGATTTAAGTGAGGCCTTATATACTTCTCCGGAGAAGGCAATGGCAGCCCACTCCAGTACTCTTGCCTGGAAAATGCCATGGGCGGAGGAGCCTGGTAGGCTGCAGTCCATGGGGTCGCTAAGAGTCAGACACAACTGAGTGACTTCACTTTCACTTTTCACTTTCATGCATTGGAGAAGGAAATGGCAAACCCACTCCAGTGTTCTTGCCTGGAGAATCCCAGGGACGGGGGAGCCTGGTGAGCTGCTATCTCTGGGGTCGCCAGAGTCGAACATGACTGAAGTGACTTAGCAGCATATACTTCTCAACTAGCTGCTAAGAATAGATAAAAAGGATACCTCAAGATTGTAAGTTCCCCCAGACACTTTCCCAAGGCATACATCCTGAGATAACTTTGGCACAAGATTAGCCAGGGAGAACAGTTCCAGCAATGTCTCTGGATGAGATATACTGTTGCTGTTAATTAGGCATACAAGTCTTGAGAAACAGATTCCCAGCCAAGATCTGTTACAATTACAATCATTAACATAGAGTTTAAGAAAAGCATTTCCATGAGTAAGATGTTCTGTGTGATCATTAGTTCCTGGACCTAAAGAAAGGCCAGTTCTCAAGTAAGATACATTGTTGCATAAGGCTCAAGGAAAGCATGAGCAGCGACTGTTCACATTCTCCTTAAAGGGCTTTGGACTGCCTGCCCAAGCTTTAATTCTTTCATTCCTCCCTTTTTCTTTTAGGAGAATATGGTTGCCAGGGAAAGGGGTGGAGCAATCTTTTGGTAACTTCTTCCTGCTGGTAAGGGGCACAGACCCTAAATTGTTGAGGCATCATATTCTCCTTACCCTCATATTGAGGGTCTCTGATCCAGGAGCCCTGAGTAATAGCTAGAGGAGGCAGTAAAAACTAGAAGCATGAACAATCATTAGTAACTTAAATGTCTCAAGCTGCTTAGATACAAAATTCATTATACAGTTACATATATAAGGAGCAAAGAGCAAGAATAAAATGATTACGATTATTACTTTCAAGATAGTTTACCACTAAGGAGAGCTTCTAAATCAAGATTGTATCTGTGAGAAGAGTGGAACATCAGGGGAGTCCATTTTGAAGAGTGACCAGAATCTCTGCATCACTGTTACTTTGGGAAGCCGTTGTATCCTTTAGAAAGAACAAACTAGACAAGTAGATTAAAAGGCAGAGATTAAGTATCAGTAAAAGAATTACTGTAATCAGCAGCCCAAGCAAGAGTCAAAGAATCAGGTTACATTTGGAAGTAACTTTGATCCTGGTCTAGACAGAGTCAACACTTGGGCTGTCCTATTTATAAGAATGGAGCCATTTGGCATGTTCATATACATTTTCAATGTAGGTATCCCAGACCCAGTTAGAAGTAGTTGAAAGAATGACAACCTGAATCTTAACAGACAAAATAAATATTACCATTTCTTTTTAGAAAAATGAGTCTGAACCCCAACATAGACAGATATTTTAGGGAGACTTGTAGCCGCTGGATCATTGAAAAAGCAAGAGAGTTCTAGAAAAACATCTATTTCTGCTTTATTGACTATGCCAAAGCCTTTGACTGTGTGGATCACAATAAACTGTGGAAAATTCTGAAAGAGATGGGAATACCAGACCACCTGACCTGCCTCTTGAGAAACCTATATGCAGTTCAGGAAGCAACAGTTAGAACTGAACATGGAACAACAGACTGGTTCCAAATAGGAAAAGGAGTACGTCAAGGCTGTATATTGTCACCCTGCTTACTTAACTTATATGCAGAATACATCATGAGAAATGCAGGGCTGGAAGAAGCACAAGCTGGAATCAAGATTGCCAGAAGAAATATCAATAACTTCCAATATGCAGATGACACCACCCTTATGACAGAAAGTGAAGAAGAAAGAAATGATGAAAGTGAAAGAAGAGGGTGAAAAAGTTGGCTTAAAGCTCAACATTCAGAAAACTAAGAACATGGCATCTGGTCCCATCACTTCATGGCAAATAGATGGAGAAACAGGGGAAACAGTGTCAGACTTTATTTTTTTGGGCTCCAGAATCGCTGCAGGTGGTGACTGGAGCCATAAAATTAAGACACTTACTCCTTGGAAGGAAAGTTATGACCAACCTAGATAGCATATTAAAAAGCAGAGACATTACTTTGCCAACAAAGGTCCATCTAGTCAAGGCTATGGTTTTTCCAGTGGTCATGTATGGATGTGAGAGTTGGACTGTGAAGAAAGCTGAGCACCGAAGAATTGTTGCTTTTGAACTGTGGTGTTGGAGAAGACTCTTGAGAGTCCCTTGGATGTCAAGGAGATCCAACCAGTCCATTCTAAAGGAGATCAGACCTGGGTGTTCATTGGAAGGACTGATGCAATACTTTGGCCACCTGATGCGAAGAGTTGACTCATTGAAAAGGACCCTGATGCTGGGAGGGATTAGGGGTGGGAGGACAAGGGGACGGCAGAGGATGAGATGGCTGGATGGCATCACCAACTCGATGGACATGAGTTTGGGTGAACTCCGGGAGTTGGTGATGGACAGGGAGGCCTGGCATGCTGTGATTCATGGGGCTGCAGAGAGTCAGCCACGACTGAGTGACTGAACTGACTGATAGCCAGGTAGCCAGTTGTCTAAGTTTGTCCAAGTAGGCTTTAGCCTCTTATTGTGGTATTAACATATTAGCCAAAGTAGTTGTCACCACTGACAATTTTAGCATTTTTTTAGGTATGAGAAGATACTAGAATTTGGGTTCAAGAAAATCTTTACCTGAAAATATCTAACTTTCCGAAGGCCTGTTTTGTCCATTTTTCCAGAGCACAGAGTGAGTGCCTAATTTCTGATTTCCACCCTGAATTCCATTCAGGAGATGTTGAAGGTCAACAGCTGTAGTGTCCATGATTTAATCTTTGTAGATGCCCATGGCAAGTGCCAGTTTCCAGTTGCAGGGCCCCTGTATGGCCCTGAGTTTGACCATAGTTTGGGGGGCATTTCATGACCACCTTGTCCCACAGTACTGGGAAGGCTCATTCCCAGATCTGTCGAAGATTTCACCGATGGGCCACTCAATGTGCTGTTATTGGACTAGGGCCTGTGAGTAGCAAAAGTCTCTAGACCTCACCTGTCTCACTAGTCTCTTGGTCCAGGAAAACATTCCTTCTTGTTGCTTCTTCTCATATACAGAGTCACACCATTATAACTATGGGTTTCATATGGAACTGTGACTCAGTCACACACTTGATAATGTAACGGACAATACTTCTTGAAACAGGCAATATAGAAAGCAATATAGTTAGCAGTAATAGTAAAATCATAAGTAAGAACTTAAGTCAAGAACTTCCACTAGGTATAGCCCAGTGACATCTCCAGGAGGAGATGACTTAGTTTGTTAAATGACTACAGCCTGTTGTTAATCTCCTGGTTGCATATCCTGGAGCATTTTACCTTTATTCAAAGACTGGCTACTGAGATAAGCTTTAGAGATAAGCCCAGAGTGTCCTTTTTAATAACTTAATTAAACCTCTTAGCAATGTAACATAACCGCAGGGAACTATCTCAGAAGTGAGTTTTAGTAAATACAGACCTTAATTAACAAAACTAGAACTTAATATTTAGGGAAACATAATAGATGCTGTAGGCCTGACATCAGTTTGGTGGATTTTTTCTTTTAGAGCTCCCCAGTATACTTTGAGATTTCTGTATATATCCAGAAACAGTCTTTTTTACCTTGATGAGGCTGTTCAGAACCCAAGTGTCTCCAGTTTCTCGAGGGACGAGGCAGAGAGAAAAGAAAGATGTTTTAATTTTACCCACAGGTGTAAATCACTAAATTGTTTTAAACCATCAGTAACTTAAGGAGAGAGCTTCTTTATATCTGAAAACAAAGATTAGAAGCCAGTAATATGTCAGAGAAAAAGTCATAAAAATTGAGTCATATTTAGCAGTCTATTCAATCTCATGTAACCTAGCCTTTGTTCTGTCATCCTTGCCCGACGACCGAGGATGTCAGTGAAAACGATAGTCTCCAAGAAGCTTGTGAAGTTTCTTGCCAATGTCTGTACTACCTGTCCAGCAAAGTGGGTGCCCCAGTCACTGGAGATTGTAGAAAACATATTTTAGACATTTGTTCTCCATTGTGAGATACTAACCCTAAAGCCAGGAAAGGCTTTATCTTATCAAATAAAAGTGAGGTTTGTCGGGGAGCTAGGAAAAGCCAAGTGGCTGTCTTGGATTTCCCATAACCCCAACTATTTAGTTTCTAGCCATTGTTTATCTGTTTTAAGTTTCCCGCTGCTGCTTCTGCTGCTAAGTCGCTTCAGTCATGTCTGATTCTGTGCGACCCCATAGACGGCAGCCCACCAGGCTCCCCCGTCCCTGGGATTCTCCAGGCAAGAACACTGGAGTGGGTTGCCATTTCCTTCTCCATAAGTTCCCTGATGAGGGGTTAATTTTTGTAGAAGCAGAATGAGCTTTGTCTATGTGTGCCATAGTCTGTCATCAAAGGCCACATTCAAAGAAAACTTTGTTCTTTTAATAGGAAGAGAAAACCAAATTCCAGATTGGTACCAGCTTTTATTCACTGTGAAACAATAGTTATTCACTTAGTCAAAGTAACAATAAAATGTTTCAAAGACAGTTTAATGTCTTAAGAAGCTTGCATCATACACAAAACTCTCTTCCCCTTGCCACAAGCCTTTTTTATACTTCTGTGTGGTTATTTTATTTGCCCATTCAGAGAACAGCCACCTTTAAGTTCAGATTTACTTCCTTTCCCTTAATAGAATGTTATTCCATTCCTTATGCCTTTTTATTGAAAACACACATCCTACTTTCTTTCAGCAACCATGACCTGTACTTTATATCATCATTTTGTAGAATGGTAAATATAAATCACCCAAAGCTATATCATTGGCAAAAGTATCTTCACAATGTCTATGTTAATTAGATCAATAAACAAACATCAATACCAGGTATCAATTCAATAGTGAATATTTACCAGTTCACACAAGCCTGAAATTCATTTTAGTTTAATTTTCTTAAATTAGAATTGTTTGATTCGTAAGCACTTACTTTTCTTTGGGCCAATTAAATAGAGCTCACTGACCAATTAGCCTTTAGCAATGTTGTCCAAGGACGGAGACACACACTGGGACACACATATCTGGACAGACAGAAACCTCACAGTTTTCTGCCTGAAACTTAAAATGTCTATTTGCCTTTTTTTCCTTTGGCCTGAAGTTCTACCAATTTGCTCATGGCTGGAGTCCCAGACAGAATGGGCTGTGTATCTCAAGGACATGATAAGAGGTAACTTCAGAGTTTTTTCCCAGGCATGTTTTTTGTTTCTCAGGCAGGGTTGGAGCTCCAAAAAAAAAGTATTTTAATAAACCAGCTTTTTCCTAATTGCACAAGCAAAAATAACCAGTTTTGCAATTTCAAAAAGATTTCATTTTAACCAGTGTTCTCCGGAGTCTAAAGAATATCATGGCCATTCAGTATCAAAAATGTCATCTCTCTTTTTTGTAGTCATAGTTTCATAGCTAAAATTTAAACCAGAGAGTGTTCAAATTGGCTTTGATGACAGGGGTAGCCTGATTGATAAGGTGTTGTCCCAGCAGGGATTGTCTCTCCGGGAAGGTGAGGGCTTTTCTTAAAGTAAAGAGATCCTGTTTAGAAGGGGCTTTTTAGGCTCTGGGATAAGGATCAAACTTATCCCAGTTTTTCAAGATACAATTCAAAGGGGTGGTTCTGGAACTGTTAGCTCCCATCTGTAAGAGAGAAAAAAGCGGCACCCAGTGCCGTGGCTTTTTTCTACCAGAGGCATCCCTCGCTGCTCTAGATGGGAGTGGAGACAGGTCTTCCACCTAAGCTTCCTTCCCTGGCCAAGTTAATCTGTCCTTACCAGCGCGGGTGTCCCACTGTCGTCCATCCCGGTTCTACCACCGAGGAGGGGTGGAGATGCACCAGGGGTAGACCTGATGGCATCCCAGATTGATGTCCAGTTCCTCGCCATTAAAACCTTTGCCTGGTTTCTGCTCCTCCTCTGAGGTCACCTGGGGTAGAGCAGAGTAGCCTTCCAGAATGTCTCCCAAGCTCAGACCACTAGGGGAAACACCCATCTTCTGTGTGTCTGTGCACATTCCTGAGCACATTCCTGACCGCAGTAGAAGCAGTAAGTTAAAAAGGGCCAAACAGAAAAGCCAAGATGTCCCTTCTGAGAGCTTCCATATCCGCCTATGTGATAAAAAAGGAGGCGATGGAGGGCTGGCCTGCTAGGAAAAGAATAATCTTTCATGTTCATGGAGTGTCAAGGTCAACCTTTCTATTCCTGTCCAGCAGATTGTACAAAAAGAATATCTAAAGAGTTGAAATAAGGGTCACTGGAGGGCTTTATTTGGTCCACAAAGAGCTTGCATTACCAAGGGAAGAAGCCCGCTGCATTTCCAATCTGCCCAAATCTGGGGTTCCCTGATCTGAGTCCTCAGGAATCTCATGTTCACCAGTAATACATCCATCCATATAGTCTGGAGGCATGGCCATAACAAGAACTCATCTCTGGGTCTCTGGGGTCAGGAGGGTGATTTTCAGTCTGAGAGATGTCCCTGGAGCTAGAGCTCCACTTAGCTCCCTAATGTGTTCCTGCCTGCAGTGCCCTGTTGGAATGATGGTCTGGCTAGAAAAACTCAATAACAGCATGGATTGTAAGTCTCCTGACAGTCTACAATCCGGCATACTAGGTTAGTACCTTGACTTCCTCAAGCAGTTATGAAAGCAGTCAGAGAGACCAGGAAAGGCTGACCGGGGAAAAGAAGTTTGGTCCATACTCTTCATCCATTTTTGACCACTCCCCTCGTGAGGACATTGGTTCTTGACACTGGCAGGTCAGTATAAACCCTGGCAGGCATACTGCCATATGAGGATCACCATGGAACCGTGGAGCAGGACACAGCTCTTGCTTCTTGCACATTCACACAGACAGACACACTGAGTTAGGAAAGTAGAGACTTTACATTAAAAGAGCAAAAGAGTCCCAGCTCTGAACGTTCTTACTTTGTCTTGAAGATCCCGGACGAGACCCCAAGATGATAGCTTACAGTGAACAGTGTTGCCAGATTCATGGTCTCTGAAGGAGAAGATTTAAGTCTGGGACCAAAGGCAGTCTCAGTCACTCAGAGCTTTGTGTAGATTTTGTTAAAGTAACGGGGATAGAGAAAGCTTCCAGCAAGAGGCACTGGGAGTGGGTAGGAGAGTACCCGCCTCACTAGTTGAAGCAGAGTCTTATATACTTCTCAACTAGCTGCTGAGAATCAATAAAAAGAATACCTCAAGGTTGTAAGAGTTCCACCAGACCCTTTCCCAAGGCATACATCCTGCGATAACTTAGGCACAAGATTAGCCAGAGAGAACTGCTCCGGCAGTGTCTCTGGGCAAGATACACTGTTGCTGTGTACTCAGAGGTACAAGTCTTGAGAAACAGGTTTCCAGGCAAGATTTGTTATAATCATTAACATAGAGTCTAAGAAAAGCATTTCCATGAGTAAGACATTGTGCTGTGATTATTAGTTGGGACCTAAAGAAAGGCCAGTTCTAGGGTAAGATACATTGTTGCATAAGGCTCAAGGAAGGCATGAGCAGAGAATGTTCACCTTCTCCTTATAGGGCCTTGGACTGCCTGCCTAAGCTTAGCTCTTTCAGATCCATGGGCCAAGGAGCCTGGTGGGCAACAGTCCATGGGGCTGCAAAGAGTTGGACATGACTGAAAAACTAAGGCTTTTCACTTTACATATCCTGGCTGAGAGACTGGGGGTGTACATGAGATCACCAGTGAATAACATATATAATACTCTTAATTAATGTTGGATGGATGGATGGGACCAAGCAAGGAAAATCATATAAGAAACTGAGGCAGGTGAGCAGTCATGTGTGGTCGTCACGGGTGGGTGGGTAGGGAGGATGGTGAAGGCTGTAACTGTGTCTGTGTGTGTCTACTCATGTGTATGTCCAGAGGTTCAGACCAGGCTAATGGCAGCAGGAGTACGCTCCAGATTGGTGGGGATAGGACTTCAGATAACATTTTACCAGGCTTAGTTGGAAGGAATCAGGCATTTGTTGAAGGTCTTCTGAAACTACCACTGAGTGGGGGTACGGATAGTATGGGCTTATATTTAATTTTCTAGATAATCAGCATGAAGATATTCCTTGTCTTGTGATGTGTTGGGAATTATCTAAGTTGAATATTCAGTTCATCAATTGACTATCAGATTGGTGATGCTTGTAGCACTTAAAATAGTTTCCCTTTAATGTAATCAGATTTTCCATGGTGGTCTAAAAGATACTGATTACTTTTAGTTCATTTAGGGGTGTGTTTTGTATATATTCTCTCTTCCTGTTACTTCCTACTCTCTCCTTCCATTTCCCTGCACACCTGTGAATACAAACACATTTACTCACATAGTTCTGTACATACTCACTTATTCACACACTTATACTTTTACCCAAGTGCAAACACATACCCTGTACACATACAATCACATGCCCTATGCACACAGGCACTACATTTGGCGCTTGAACAACACAAGTTTGAATTGCACAGGTCACTTATACGTGAATATTTTTCAATAGTAATGACTGTAGTGCTACACAATCCATGGTTGGTTGAATCCATGAATGTGGAGGAACCTTGGATACAGAGGACTGACTATAAGTTCTATGTGAATTAACCCCCACTTTGTTCAAGGGTGAAGTGTATGAGGTCATCTGTTATTTTAGAAGGATTTAGGTATCCAATATCAGTAGAACTCTTAGATTGTACAGAGTCCCTTCTTAAGGAAATGAGGCATCTTTAACTGATTTATTTATGACTTGGCACTTTCCTCTGTTACTTCCTGGAGGGACTTGAGGCATTTAGTATTCTTTTTAAAGAAATGATTGGTGTTTTTGGAGAATTGATTTTTGAGTCTCACTTGGAGATGCACACACTGGGAGAATCTGATGCTATCATCTGCAGGGCATTGTTGGCACATAGTTGCAGGCACTTTGATTCTTAGAACAAGTTAGTAGCTTCCAGCTCTCCTTGGGGACTGGAGGAGCACAAGTCATTCAAGTCCACAGTGACTCTTTAAAAGTCATTTCAGTCATTATTCCAGGCCCCTTCTAAGCCTTTGATCAGAGCTGCTAGTGCAGGCAAGCTACTAATCTGGTCTCAGCTTCTTTCTCTGCCTTTGCTTTTTCTGTGGTGGAGACTTTGCCAAGAAGTAACAAGAGGAAGGAGAAGTAGAAACAAACCACCAGGAGCCTGAATAGTGGAGACCTGGCTCACACCCAGGCGTGCAAGTGGCTTGGATCTGGCAATTTTCTGCTGTAGCTTTGGGACAGCCAGGGTGACATCGTCCTTGCCACCTGTGTGAGGGTGTGTGTATAAATATTAGCTTCTTGGGAGTTCCCTGGTGGTCCAGTGGTCCATGCCTCCATTTCAGGGGGCAAGGGTTGGATCCCTAGTCAGGGAATTAAGATTTTGCATACCTCATGGTGCAGTCAAAAAGTTTTAAAAAATTAGCTTTTTGATCCTAGATATTATTTACAATATCTAGTTACACAGACTACTCCAGGAAACATCCAGAATAGTGGGCAATTTTCCTTAATTTCAGTGAGTAGGAGGACAGACTTTGAACATTCGACAATTCTTAAAATATATATAATATGTTTGTGTATGATGTGAAATATTTCCTAACTGGAAAAATTTAGAAAAGATAAAGATTTTTTTAAAAAGATTGTATGGAACAGTCTTATGGAATCTGTGGGGGAGTGAGAGGGTGGGAAGATTTGGGAGAATGGCATTGAAACATGTAAAATATCATGTATGAAACGAGATGCCAGTCCAGGTTCGATGCACAATACTGGATGCTTGGGGCTAGTGCACTGGGACGACCCAGAGGGATGGTATGGGGAGGGAGGAGGGAGGAGGGTTCAGGATGGGGAGCACATGTATACCTGTGGTGGATTCATTTTGATATTTGGCAAAACTAATACAATTATGTAAAGTTTAAAAGTAAAATAAAATAAATAAATAAATAAAACTCACCAATCGTGAAAAAAAAAATAAAAAAATAAAAAGATTATTAATAACTTGTGACCCTAACACCCACAGAGAGCTTCTGTTAATATTGTAGTATGTTTCTTCATCTTTTATCAACTACATGTATGCATATATGTTTCAAAATTGAGATCATGTTGAAATAGTTATATCCTGAAGTTGGCAGTTTTTGATTAACTGTATTATGGCCATTTCCTTTGTTATTAAATATTCTTCAAAACAATGTAGTTAGTCATTGCAAAATATCCTATAGCTACACCGTAATTTATGTGATTGATCTTTTTCTGGACTTGTGGGTGGTTTGTTTTACTTTTTCTTTAGTTTTGGCTGCACTAAGTCTTCGTTGCTACATGCCAGCTTCTCTGCTTTCAGTGGTCAGGCTTCTCATTGCGGTGGTTTCTCCTGTTGCAGAGCACGGACTTGAGAGTGTGCAGGCTTTATTAGTTGTGGCTCAAGGGCTCCAGAGCACAGTCTCAGTAGCTGTGGCACACAGACTTAGGTGCCTCAAGGCATGTGGAATTTTCCTGGGCCAGGACTGAACCCATGTCCCCTGTACTGGCAAGTGGATTCTTTACCACTGGACTACTGGGAAAGTCTCTTGCTGGTGATTTTAAATAATTTTTACTAACATTCTATAGTGAATATTGTGTATTTATTGTATACATATATATATACGCTTACCTCTGGTTGTTTACTTAAGCTAAATTTCTAGTTGGGGAATCACTGTCTCAAAGGGTGCAAACTCTTGGTCTACACAGCTAAATTGCTTTCTAGAAGGACTGTTTCAATTTATATTCTCATCAGCAGTGTCTGGAAGTACCTCAAATGGAATGGAATTGCTGTATCATATGGTAGTTTTATTTTTAATTTTTGAGTAACCTCCACGTTGTTTTTCATAGTGGCAGCACCGATTTACATTCCCAACAGCAGTGAATGAGGGTTCCTTTTTCTCCACATGCTCACCTATACTTGTTATTTCTTGTCTTTTTCAGCAACCCTTTTAATGTGGAGTCACATTTGATATTTTGACCAGAGTATCCTTACTAGAGAATTGCATGTGGATGGCCCTCTTTAACACAGGTGTGGAGCATGGAGAGCCTGGAAAATAAAACAGCAAAAGGGAAAGGGTTTTGCCACTCCACTGCTCGCCCTGGGGAGCCAGATCAAAATCAAAGAACCTAATGCTATTTTTCTGAATTTGTAAGAAACACAACCCTCCATTGTTTTTGTTTTTCAGTTGCGACCCCATGGGCTGCAGCACGCCAGGCCTCCCTGTCCCTCACCATCTTCTGGAGTTTGCTCAAATTCATGTTCATTGAGTTGGTGATGCCATCCAACCATCTCATCTTCTGTCGTTCCCTTCTCCTCCTCCCTTCAATCTTGCCCAGCATCAGGGTCTTTTCCAATGAGTCAGTTCTTTGAATCAGGTGGTCAAAGTGTTGGAGCTTCAGCTTCACCATCTGTCCTTCCAGTGAATATTCAGGATTGATTTCCTTTAGGAATTGACTGTTTTGATCTCCTTGCTGTCCAAGGTGGGGCTCTCAAGAATCTTCTCCAACACCACAGTTCGAAGACATCAATTCTTTGGTGCTCAGCCTATTTTATTGTCCAGCTCTCACATCCATACATGACTACTGGAAAAATCATAGCTTTGACTAGACAGACCTTTGTGTTTTAAGAAAAACCCTGTTCAGCAGATTTTCTATCAATAATTATTTATTGTACTTGGATGTATTCTTTGCTTATTTTTTGATAGATTATAAGATAGAAAGAATGCTGGAACCCTTGAAAAACATACTCACCCCATACTCTTACTGTTCCCTATTTGGAGGTGTTTAGGAAGAGGTTGTGGGGGAATTTGGGTCTTGGGAAAAGGTTGGCTTGAGTGACCTTTGCTGGTGTTTGTATTTTTAGATCTGTGAATTAGCTTCAGGGAGACTGGGAAAGGGGCGGGGTGTCCTCATTGCCACATTCAAGTTTGATAAGAACTTTTCTAAAGAGGAAGTGTTCAGCACCCTTGCTGCTTGTGTGACACGGGGTTAAAGGAAGCAACCACGGGCACAGCTGGCACCCTGCACAAGATGGAGAGGGAGGTGCTGAGGGAACGCCTTGAAAACAGAGTGTGTGTGGGCGCCAGCCCCGTTTTCTAGGTATCAGCTGGTTAAGGGTCCAGGGCTGCAGCGGTGCTGGGAGGAGCTGGAGTGATACAGGAAAATGAAATGAGTCACTTTTTCCAAAGAGTGGGGAATAT
This sequence comes from Bos indicus, assembly GCF_029378745.1. NCBI lineage: Eukaryota > Metazoa > Chordata > Mammalia > Artiodactyla > Bovidae > Bos > Bos indicus. The sequence goes on from NC_091768.1 coordinate 50,723,078, forward strand.
TTCCATTAGCGAAACTTCAAGAGAAAAGTTCTTTATCCTGTCTGGGAGTGTCCTCGGGGTGAAGGGCCATTTGGTTTTCTGATAAATAACCTCTCCAGTTTTCTGAAAATATTAATAACCACTCATTAGTCATTTTACTAATTTATTTTATTGGATTTTTAAGTTAAAAATACACAATTGTCACAATAAGTTGAATTAGGCAGGTGTGTTTTAAAAGGTTTATCATCTCCTCACCTATATTGTGTGTGTGTGCTAAGATTGCTTCAGTCATGTCTGACTCTGTGCAACCCCATGGACTATAGCCCATGCCCTCCTTCAGGGGATTTTCTCCACCTAGGGACTGAACTCATGTCTCATGTCTCCTGCATTGGCAGGCAGATTCTCAACCATTAGCACCACCTTCCTATAGAATATTGTGCAGCTATTAAAAAGATATAGTATTCTATTTAGTGAAAAGATTATAATGTGTATAGTGCAATTCCACTGTTTAATTTTAAAATAATAAAATAAAAAAGACAGTTATATACAGGTATGTAAATTTGTGTATGAAAAATAAAGGCACAGATGTCCAAAATCACTCCCATAGAAAACCAAGATTAGGGATTTGAAGTGAACCCTTCTGTACTTTTTATTTTTCATATACAAATTTACATACATATATATAGCTGTTTTTATATTATTTTAAAACCAAATGGAATTATGTTATACATATTACTTTATAATTTTTTTTGCTAAATAGAATATTTATTGTTTTAATAGCTGTACAATATTCTATAGGATTGATATAACAAATATCAGTCAATCCTTATTGGATATTCAGGCTGTTTCCATCTTTGTTTTCTTTCTCTTCATTGACATAATACTACATTCAACATCCATGTGCATCTGTCTTTACATACTGATGCTTTTATTTTAGTAGAAAGTGAAAGTGAAATGTGAAGTCGCTCAGTTGTGTCTGACTCTTTGCGACCCCGTGGCCTGCAACTTTCCAGGCTCCTCTGTCCATGGGATTTTCCAGGCAAGAGTAGAAGAGAGTACTAAAAGCAGAGTCCTGAGCCAACACACAAGTGCATTTAAAATTTCAATAGGTAACATCACATTACTTTCCTGAAAAGCTTTTAACAATTTATACTTCCACCAACCATGTTGTACAATGTCTGACTCTCCACATTGGATGGTATCAAGCTTTAATTCTTACCAGCCTGATAGGTGACATTATCTGTTTGTTGAGTACTCTTTGAGAAAAAAACCTCCTGTTTTAAAAAATTATTTCACAAAGTTTACATCTTCAATATAGGCATTTATGTTAACATGAGCATATCACACACACACTACACACATAACCTGTTTCTCTGCTGACTTTTTTCATTCTTTTTGGCTGGTAGCATGTTGAGTGGATCTGCTGGTAGAGGGTCTATGCATAAGAAGGGATTGGCAAATCCAGATAAAGGGAGAATTGAAGTGTAAATTTTCACTCTTTGCTTCACTCTTTTTATCAGGGCCAGGATATGAGGATGGGCATGTGAGCTCCCAGTCTTTGCTTATCGAAGCAGACCATTTCTTAACGGCATGATAGAATGATTGCTTCTTCATGACAACCCATTGTCTTTGAGTGACAACACCTGCCCTCTCATAATTCTTGAGACTCTAGAAAGAATTACTGAAAAATAATCTGTGATAGGTAGTTGGAAGCTATGAATTCCCAGGCCAGGCTGTCAGCTCATCAGGAGAGAGGCAAGGTCAAGTCTTGGTGGAGGGCTTGGAGTCTGGGGACTGCTTTTGTTTGAATCCTGGCTCTGCCACTGTCTAGCTGTGTGACTTCAGGCAAGTTAATTAATTTCTTTGTTGATTCAGTTTTCCTATCATAAATGCACATAGTAATAGCTCCTCTCTCATAGGATTGGTGCCAGGACTAGGGATGGGAGTTAATATGAATTCAGTAGTAAATAAAGCACTTCAAGTATTGCCCGGTACACAGTAAGGCCTATATACATGTTTGCTATTTTTATTATTATTAATTTTTATTGTTCCTGATTGAAAAGGTTCTAATGAAACATAGTCATGAAGGGGGGCAACTCTCTTGGATGAAAGGTAAAGAAAAGGGCTGTAGAGAGGATAGCCACAGAAGGCGTGCAGACAGTCATTTATCATCTGGATTCTGTGCACTTTGTACCTAGGTTCTGGCTTTCTGGGAATGGACTTGACTGAGGCAAAGAGGTGGTCCCCAGCTGTGAAGTGACCCCAGTTCATCTCTGATATCCTCCACCCCAGTGGCCCCTTGCTGCCGCTTCCTCATCTTTATCTAATTTTTGGTCGCCAGCAATACCAGATAAAGCATCTTCACAACTGCTTCCCTGAGGGAGAAAATAGGTGAAAAATGTGCATGTGTCTTTCCAAAAGGAGCAGTGATGTGGGCTTCTCGGCTTCTGGCTCCTGAGCTCATAGGTCTTCAAGTTGGGGGCAATCAGAATGGACTCAGAAGCGTGAGTCGAACTATTTTGATCTGAGAAGACTGAACATGGTGAACCATGTACAAATCCAATAGTTTACAGGATCCATGAGGCAGGGGGATTTGCCTTATGTTTTGTAGGGGATGGGTTTATTTAAGCAGAACAGCAGTCAAAGTTTTGAAAAACTTTAGTGGGAAAATGTTTACAATGTTACAGGAAGTGACAACTAATGATAATAATGACAATACATAAATTGAAAAAATACTGAAAGAAACACCAAAATGTTAATTATCATTACCTTGCATTGGTGTGATTATTGATGCTTTTGTTTTCTTCTTTATATGTGTGTGTGTGTGTGTGTATTATATATATTTATACCATTTCTATATACAGACTTAGGATTTTCCAAAATGAATATATATTATCTTCTTTGATAGAAAATGAGATAGAGTAGTTACTGTAACCGATAAAGCTATTAATATAGATACAGCCTAAATGGCTATAATAGGGAGCTGAAGTAAAATGAAACTGTGGTACATCTATATAATGAAGTAGAATACAATTATCAAGGTGGTCATAGAGTAAAATTAAAAGGTTTTCATCATATGTTGTTAAGTGAAAAAAGTAGCATGGGAAACTAGGAAAAGCTCACGGGCAGTAGGGAAGACCCAGCACAGCCAAAAATAAATAAATAAAAATTTTTTAAAAAGTAGCATAGGAAACAATATGTAGTAAATGCTACATTGTAAATGTAAATATATGTAAATATATATATATGTGAAAAGTGAAAGTCACTCACTCATGTCTGACTCTTTGTGACCCCATGGACTATAGAGTCCATGGAATTCTCCAGGCCAGAATACTGGAGTTGGGTAGCTTTTCCCTTCTCCAGGGTATCTTCCCAACCCAGGTCTCCTGCACTGAAGGCAAATTCTTTACAAGCTAAGCCACAAGGGAAGCCCACATGTATATATAAATAAACTTAAATTTCAAGAACAGCATAAATGAAAATGTCATGACAAATGGGATTATTGGTAATTCTTTTATTTTTTGCTTACCTGTATTTTCTAATTTTCTGAAATAAAACATGGATTACCTACACAGTAAGTGAGTGTTTATATAATTAAAAAAAAATAAACATCCAAAGACTATTAGGGCAATAAAATCCTGTAAGAGTTAGTGACAAATTATATGCTTATTGAGCAGTGTTGCCATCTGGTGGCTCAAAGGCAAAAACTCACTCTCTTTTTGCAGTTTGCATTTGAAATTAGGAAATGAAAGCCAAATACTGTGTCATGTTTCAGACGAATGCCTGGATAAATTTAGCAAGTTAATGAAAGTGTTCCTTTGATTGACAGTAGAAAGAAGTAACCTGGTGACCAAGCAAGAACCCAATCATGGGTGTAGTGTTGAATTTTACTTAAAAAATTAAACAATCTCTGTTTTACTAAATGTGCTTGCAGGCATGTTCATCCATAAAGACAGTTCTGAGTTATCTATTTTATGGATGATTCAGGGCAAAATTTGCTTCCTAACCAATTTTTTTTTCCAACTACTTGGCACAGCAGCCTGTAACAACACTACAAATATTTGTGGAATGAATGATCACTTCTGGCTGACTTAGTCCAACTAACAGTTGGTGTGTTTTCATGGACTATAAATTAATTTAGAGATGAACCGGCTGAGGCACTAGTTTTCTTGACATGCAAACATAAAATAATAAAATGTTTCACAAAGCCAAACGATGGGTAGTTTAGCTGCCATTTTGAATCAGCTACCCTGCTCACTCCTCACCATCCTAGGACTCACCCCTGAATTTCATCCAGCCCACTCACTGAATTTATTTTTTCCCACTCACCTTTCTTCTGTGTATAAAATCTAAACATTTGAACAGTGCCTCTGTGGAAAAGCATTGTTCATGCCTACCCTACACAGTTCTTCTGAGTTGCCCAGAAAGCCAAGTGGCTGGTAGATGGTTGCTTCTGAGAACTAACCCTTGCTTTCCTTACCACCCTGCAGGTGAGCTGATCAATCTCGCTATGTACTGTGAGAGGATAAGGAGAAAATTCTGGCCTGAGTGGCACCATGATGATGACAACACCATCTATGAGTCAGAGGAGAGCAGTGACGGGAGCAAAACACACACACCCCTGCTGGATTTCAGCTTTTACTCAAGGACAGAGACCTTTGAAGACGAGGGAGCAGAGAACAGTTTTTCCAGAACCCCAGACACAGATTTCACTGGACACTCGCTCTTTGACTCTGATGTGGACATGGATGACTACACAGACCATGAACAGTGCAAGTGATGGGCAGCCTCGCTGACCCTCCTCTGTTGGAGCTGCCACTCCCTGGGGTCAGTCCAGTTTCCCAGGCAGAAATCCCATTGAGCTGGGAGGAGATCTTCGTGCTTGGCACAGTTCTCACAAGCTAACTGGAGTAGAGCAGCCTTATTTCTTTTTTGTACAAACAAGACACAGAACCATTCCAATGGCTCCATTTAAAACAAAGAGGCAAAAAAATAAAAAAGTCAGCATGGTTCCTGAAATCCATTTTTGTTTTCATTAGAAAACTAACATTGTGTGGTAGAGCAGTGCAAGTGCGGGTTGTCCACAGACTGCTTATACGTTGATCCCCTGCAACCTGAGGGTTTAGGTGTGAGATGGATCCTTGAACATCCTTCATCCAGTAGGATTCAAAGTCATGAGTGATGTCATCAGAAGGAATGCAGGAGATAAATGTTCTTTGGTGGCCACTTGTATTTTCTGTGTGTATATTGTATGTTGAAATATAAGTCAAATAAAACCCATAGATATTCAGTGAACACCTACTATGTGCAGAGCACTGTGCTAGGTGCTAGCCAGTACTGGTTTTATCCTAAGCCCTGCCAGTGACTAGCTGTGTGATTCTGGGCAAGTCCCTTAATTCTTGTGTGCCTCATTTCCCCCACCTGTAAAGTGGGGGTGACAATAGTCTCCACCTACCTACCTCACAGGGGTGTTGTGAGGATTCATGTGGTAACATTTGGCGCTTTCAACCTCTAGGAAGAGGTGTGACATAAACACATTTTATTCTTTAATGTGCTTCGTGCGTGTGAAGATCGGCGGGCGGAGGAATTCCACATTCAGGCAACAGCAGCCACGGTCACTCGCCCAAGCCGAGCCGATGGAATACACACCAAGGCACAGTTAGGACGCGCTCATCATCCTCTTTGTGATCTTGCTTGAGTTGAAACCTTTCGTTGAAAGAACCTTGGAAATATTTTTACAGATCATCAACAGCTACAAACAGTCTTCAACTCTACTGTATATTTGCAGAGAAGTCTCTTTTGTTGTCTGAACTCACACTGGAAAGCTGTCCTTTGTTGATTCCGGAGTGTTAAGTTGCCTATGTTTGGATTACCTGGAGGGTATAAAGCTCAGGAATAAGATCTATTTAATAGAAGTGAAGGGGAAAGGATTTGATTGATTTTTTTTTAAGCAGAAGCTCGCCAACTTGTAATGTCTTTTTTGAAAACAAACTTTGCAAGATGTACTGAAAAGATGAAGCAGGAAGAAGATCGTTGTAAATGGTAGCAAAGCACTTTGTGCCGTGTAGACTCTATGCAGTTTTTATTAATGCAACTTTTCTGGTCTTCTCGGCCCTTGTCCAGTGAGGGGAAGGCAATGCTGAGGAGAATCTTAATGTTTCTTAAGGATGTCCCCTCCCCTTCCTGTCCTCTCTTTCCCTCTCCAGTGTTGACTAAGGCACTCTATCTCTGAAGACATGGTTTTGGTTGACTTAGAACATTTTCCAGTGAAATATGGGGTGAAGATCCTAGGGCGATGGCTGTGGATCTGGGCTTCTGACCACAACTGCCTGGGGAAGGGCTATTCCTAATGGGGTTAAAAAGGAACTTCTTAAAAGACAGCAACTTCTGAGAAGTTCATATACTTTATTTGAAAAAGACTGAATATAGTTTTGGCAAAACAGTCCTAGAATGCTGTGGATTCACAAAGATGTAATGGGAGAGAGTTTTTGAGGTGATTTACCGTTTAAGCAATGTATAACTGGGAAGAAGTGCTGAAACACTCTAAGCTAAAGATTTTTATTCCACATAAAACTCAGTTGTTAGTATCTTATCAAACCCTTCATCTTTGAGGGGACTGTTTGCTGCCTAACGAGAATGTGTTGGAAGATATATGAATGGATAAGCCTATCTTGTTTCCAGTATCATTTCCAGGATTACCCACCTCTTATCTCTTTCGCAAATGCATTCCAAGACCAACTGGTGGTAGTTCTGTGTGACAGGGAAAGTCCTGGCCTGAAAATGTGAATGGAGTCGACAGACTCTGGACCTAGCTCTGCTAAGACTGAGTTGCCCTTTCCCCATCTTCAGCGGAAAAGAGTTGTGTTTGAAATTTTGTCTATAATTTATTCTTCCTGTATAGCACAAAGTATACTGTATCTTCATGACAAGAAGGTTTAAGTTATGAGTATGTGGGGTCACATATTTTTTATTGTGTATTACTTGGAGGGCACATCCATGGAGAACCAATATTAAATATGTGAAACCTTCATTCATTCTCTCCAGGTGCCTCCCACGGGGGCTGAGTCCTGAGTACTGCCCGACCCCTCATGTTTGGGTACTCAGCATTTTGTAGGTATAACTTGATTAGGAACCCCAGAATATACCCAGGCTTTACTTTCCCAAAGTGGGTTATGGAAAAATAATGACCAAGACAAAACCCACAGTGATGTGGGTGACTTACGCAGTCTTGATTAGGTGGGCTTTAATTTTATATGTTTCATTCTTAGGCTGCCCAGATTGAACTGTTCTCCTATTTGATGAACAGGTGCTACTTATAAGAAAAATAACAAGAAATTAGGGGATGTTTTGGTCATCTGACTCTCTTGTTCAAGTTCTGTATTTCTTTTTTATTGGAAGATAACTTAAGGAAGTGTGATCTTTAATGCTAAGAGATGCTTTTGGATGGCCAGAAGACCTGGGGGCTACCTGTTCTTTTTAACCTTTCATTGTAAAAATTAAATTCTGTCTTTTTCTCTACTTCCCTTTGCCCCACCCCACCCTCATCTCCACTTGTCTGGATGAAGGAGCAGCCGAATTATACTTTGCCTTGCATATGTCAGAGTAGATAACAAGGATGATTTAAATTTATGCAGAGGTAAACTGTCTTGCCAGAGGTTCCCATTTTTTTATAACATCATGATTTGTGAATATTAATGCTACCAAGGTGATGGGCTGCCCAACTGACTGATCACAGACTTAGAACAAATGGACTTGAACTAGAATTAGAACCAGACTTTGAACTAGAACATGAGCCCTACTTGTGTGTACTGAGGTATGAGGATATGTGTTTGTGAAACAACTAGGGTTCAAGGAAAGGAGGTGTTAAGGATTGTAGCTGTGGGAGTCTTGCCCAGATTACTCGAGAGAAAGTATAGACTCATAGACATGGATAGCTGGGTGGTGGATTTGCTCTGGAAAGCCATATTTATTTGAAGGGCAGGCCCAGAACTGAGGTCTTTCACCTTGCCTTACAGAGTTGTTGCCATTACATCACCTTGACTTGGATTATTTTTAAAACCACCTCCCTGAGCACTCACTCCATGTTTGTAGAACCAGCTCATCCCAGCCTCTCAGAGAGTGCTCGAAATCTTTCAGTTTTGTCCCCTGTATCTCTTTACCCTGGTCAGTTCAAGGGATCTTTGTTCGGTATCTACTCTGTACAAAGTGCTGCTTGTGCTCTGTGAATGTCACCAAGATGGACATTTAAGTTACCAAGACCCTTGTTCTTGGATTAGATCTTTTAAGGAATCCGTGCCCATGTGATCTCTCACTAGGTATTTAGTTACTCACTGATGAGTTGATAGCCCCTTACCCTAAGCCTGGCCCTGGAATCCACACTGGATATAGAGTGGTGAACAGATGTGGCGTCCTGGTTTTAGGTATTCTCTTTTGCCTAAGCTTCTGTGATAATCTCTTTTACATGCATCGCCACTTCCCTGATCCATTCTACCCATCATCTTAGATTAATATTTCTCAAAACCCCCATAAGGCACTGTATTGCTCTAGGATGAGGTATTCCTTTGGGCCTGGTGTCCACAATTTTTATTCATCTTGTTTGCCAGGGCTCCTCCATGTAAGCCATCCAGTGGATCCAGGCTGGTCCATTTGCTGTTGCCTAGACATGCCTCACGTGCTCTGCTCTGTGCCTCCATTCATGGCAGCTCCTCTCCTGAAATGCCTGCACTTCCTCTCCTTTGGCTCACACACCTCACATGGCCCAACCTTGTCAATTCTGCAGGACGAGGTCTCAGCTTATTGTAACTCCCACTTCCTCTAGAAACACAGCTCCCATCACTTCCTTCCCTGAAGGTTGCATAGGAGAAGGGATTCCCAGGAAGAGGGTCATACTCTAGAAAGATATTGGGCTTCCTTGGTGGCTCAGCAGTAAAGAGTCTTCCTACAATGCAGGAGACCCAGGAGATGTGGATTCAATCCCTGGCTTGGGAAAATCCCCTGGAGGAGGAAATGGCAGCCTACTCCAGTATTGTTGCTGGGAAAGTCACATGGACAGAGGAACCTGGTGGGCTAGAGTCCATGAGTTTGCACAGAGTTGGATACGACTGAGCACACACACAGTGGTTTTTTAATTTTTGTGTCTCCATTGATAATCTAATGCAAGTCCTATGCCCTAGTCCCAGAAAAATATGGAGATATATGAAATTTTGCATGTAAGTTCAGGAGATGTAGAAATGTCTTGAAACTACCTGTGGATTCCTTAGGGGGTTCATGGACCACAGCTGAAGAAACCTTGTTTGAAAAACAGCCTTTAAAATTCACAGCCTTTAAAATTCAGTGTTCATTCTTGCTTGATTTTATCCCAGCCAGACAGGAGATAAATTAGAATGGGAGGTGCAAGCACAAGTAATCTGTATCGTTATCCACATGGAGAGTGCTCTGTGACAGGGAAGGAAGAAGAGGTGCTTCACACTGATTGAGAAAATATCCTTCTTCTGACAAGTTTGGCATTTTGAAAGTGAAAGGATTTTGTTGTCATCATCATTGTCATCTACCTTCTGACCACCCAAAATGTTGATTTTGCAAAATCAGTTCAGGGACAGGGGCTTCACTTCAGCCCTGAAACGCACCACTTCTGCATGGATAAGCTGACTGGTCTGTGGCTTAAGGTACTAGAGAAGAAGCTGGATTTTTCCTTATAGGAATAAGTTCTGCACAATCAGGTTTTTCTGCATTAATTAATTAATTGAACAGTTGTTGAGTGTATTTTCAATAAAAGGATGGTGCCTTTTGTTGATAGGAAACAACTCAGGCTTTTCCTCCTCTTCGTTTTCTTTCCCTTCTCCTTCTTCATCTCCCCCATCCTCTCCCTCTTTCCTCTCCTCCTCTTCCTCTTTTTTTTTTTTTTGTTAACGGGTGAGACTATTTTCATTGCTCTTGGCTATTACCCAGGATCCTTTGTTCTCCTGTCTATGCAGTGCTATTTAAGAAGAACAAGGACTGATATAAGTACATTCAATGACAAATATTTCTTGAGTCTAAATGCGGAACTCTGGCAACCCATTTCTAACAGGTCCAGGATCGATTGCCTGTGACTGTGGCATGCTTGACTTTTATTCATTTACTTTTGATGGTCTGGATGCAATTTGCAAAGTTCAAAAGGACCCCTTGGTGTGTGAGCAGGAGGCTCCTCTGGATGGCAGAACGCTTGCTAGTGCCAGGAGTAAATGCAAATGGATGTGGGATTTTTTTCATTTTTTTAGGTTTTTAGTCCCTGACTTTAAAGAATATCTTAAAGGTAATTAAGGCACTTAATCTTTAAGGTAACTGGAACCAGCAACACATTGGCCTTGCCCCTTAAAGGTTACAGAGAATACTGAAAACATTCTCTGTAAAAGGAAGCAACTCACTGTTTTGGGGCTGACAGTATGACCTCCTTAACCATTCTGGCTCTGGCCAAACAGGGACTTTGTCCCCAGACCAAAGCTCTCTGAAACTTCTGCTGCTGGCTAGACCATTTGGATGCTCAAATGTCAGGTGGATTATTGCCCCTAATTATCAAATTTGTAGACAAATAAAGGGGACCATTGCAATAATAAAACAGCTTATGAATATGGTCCAGCCAGCACCAATACTCTTGACCATTTCCATGGGGAGACAAGTTATCTAGAACCAAACATTGGTACAGTACTTAGGTGTTCCATACACAAATAATTTCAGCAATTAACTTGATTACTGTTATAATGTTCTTCTTAAATATTTTTCAGCTGCTCTTGTCCCTAATTACAGCTTTAAATATTTTGAAACAATTCACTAGCTATAGAGTGATATATATTTATGATGCTATTTCATTTTATGAAAAGTAGTATTACTAAAAGTGACTAATTCACCTCCCATCCCCCATTGGCAAGCATCTTTCCCCTCCCTTTTTTATTTTTTACTTTTAGCTCTAGAATAGAGTAACTTTGATTTATTAGTATAATTTAGACCTTCTTTAGTATTAAAAAAAAGTTACCCCATGGGTTTGAAAACAGTAGGAGTTAGCTCCTAAATTGTCAAGTTAATCAGCAGTGGCTAAACAGATAGCAGAGGGAATGTGATATAATTCGAGGCTAGAAAGGAGTAATGCTTTGGGTACTTACTACCTCCCTCCCTTAAAAAATACTACAATCTATAGACTGTTCCCTTTAATAGTTGTTCAGAATTGGAAGTCTTCTCTCATACTTGTTTCTATCCCCCAATAAGAGATCATGTTTGGCTTATTAAAACATCAACCATGTCCAAATGATTGTATTTTTATCTTTAACAAATTATATCTGAATTTTTTTTTTAGCAATAAGACTAGAGATAATGTTCAAATTTTGGAGGGAATCTCTGCTTCAGTAGGAGCAACATGTTTGTGTGACTCCTGTCAAAATGACTTCACCTAAAGTAAGCAGTCTCGTGGGATCATGTTTATCAGAAACGTGTTTTTCCTAGTTATCTGTATCCTGCTGAGTGTCTGACAACTCCACCCTTGATGAGGGTGACGTTCCCCCCATGGTGGTGGTTGAAAAGATGAGGATCCAAGTCCTTCCTCTGGTGGTGTTTGAATTTCACTGAGTGGGAGGAGAAAAGGAAAGATGAACAGATACTGGACTTCAAGCAATTGTGCGGTGTGGCTGTGTTAGAGAAGTGTCAGGCACGTTGAGAGTGTTCTGAGTGGTGGCATCTTACTAAAGCAATCCAAAGGACTACGGGTTTAAATGAAAGATAAATGCAATCTGTAGGGAAGGACTGTTGTGGTTATTCCAGTGGCCCGTGCAGCAAGCCCTGGAGTAACCTTGATCTTTGTCCTAGTTTCTGGCTTGTTCTCGTCCTACCTGAGTCTGAGCCTGGGAACTGGAGGAGTGGCCCTGGTGTGTTCACTCCTTTGATTCTGGAACTTCCTTCTTGTCTCTCAAAAGTGTTTGTGACATAGAATTTCCATTTTCTAATATAAAAAATGTACAGAGTATATTTGTATATTTGTTTGATAGAAGACCCTTAAATGTTTGGAGACACCCACCTCATCTCTATGTAGGCAGTGGTCTCCAAACCTCTGCGCTCATTGACCTCATCAGTAAGACTTTCTAAGCATGCCCCGCAAGGTATTTATTTAAACTCACACACACTGCTCCAATGATTTGTTATGTACATTAAAAACATAGCAAACATAGAAATTTACAGGGAATAGTCTACTCGATAAGAGTTTAGAGTATGGGGCAAGAAGGACTTAAAGATAGCACGTAGAAGGCAGCAGTTGGTTAGAGAGTGTGTCTATATTGTTGGTGGGCAAGTAGATGTAAAATAGGCATGGAAGCATGATTTTAGATCAAGGTTATTCATTCATTCATTCTTAAGAGCCATTTTTGGCTAGAAGAAAAGAGTGAATAATTAGATGTTACCTTTATAAGAACTCTTTTAAATTCTGTTTTGGGGCCCACTTGATATAGTACATCTCTTAAATTCCTGAAAATTTTCTCGGTACGCTGATTTAAGCAAAACAAGCAAAGAAAGGAGGGAGGGAAAAACCTCAATAATGCAAATGCTGACTCTCATGCCTGAGAATTTCTGAATCTGAAAAGCACGTTTTGATAATTCCTGGTAATCATCACCTCACTGATTATTTGTTTTTCTTCTATTTGTTTATTACCCCGTGTCTCCAAATGTGTGGAAGATGTACAGATTTATTTTCAGATACCTGAGATAGGAGGGGCCAATGTTGGTATAATTGAACCTACATTTCAGCTGCTTGGGGGCTGATGGGTGGACACTGCCCGGAAACAATGACTCGCACCCTCTGTTTTGCAAACACAGTGGATAGCATCTTGCTGAACGAGGGCCTCGATATGGAGGCGGCATTCCAGTGTTTACTTCTGGACCTATGAGTTCCTTTAGCACAGTTATTGTTAGTAGTTTATAAAGCCATATTTAAACTTGTACACTTGATTGTAAGATAGATTTGAATTGTGCACTATGTTGATTACTGTATATAAATGTGGAGATTCTGTATATTTGGTCTCATTGCTGTATGTATTTGATGTGTATATGATAACTAATGGATATGAAATAGCTGGCTGTGAATGTCTTTATTCCAGTTTGCTTCTCTTTTGCAAATTTGAATGTTTAAACTTTACACCCATGGGGAAAATCTGAGATATTTTTTGCATCTAATATACTGTTAAGTGGTGGTCTCTTAGATGATTGGGGGAATATTTAATTTTAAGGCTCATGTATAATGAGAAGGGAGGTAATGAATTTTTTAGGCGTATGACTTTCTGATAGAATTTTAAATGAATGTTTTTTAAGTAGAAAAACAGGTCTCTGGATTATGCGGTCCTTCCTCCCCTGCCCCTGTTTCATGCCCAGTGTGCCCGTCAGAGCTCTGTCAGGACTGATGCCCACTGGCAGAGAGGAGAGAAGGAGATGCAGAGGGGAACACGTGTGAAGACCGTCACTGTGGCTGCTGAGCCTGGTGGGTAGACCAAGTCCCCTCTGGATAAGTAAACATGCCTCAGTTAGTTTTCCCAGCTGTTCAGGGAAGTAATTCTGATTCCTATTTTATAGATAAGAAAAGAGGCTTGAAGTGGTAGATTAGGGTAATGTGGCTAAGAGATGCTCAAGTCAAATATTGGGGTCAGAGATTCACAGTAAGGTTTTGGAAACACAAATCTTACTAAGTGTTTCACACACATGCCTGGCAAGGAACTGCGAAGGAGAGGTGGGCCTGTGGGCATTTCAGAATGGGTGGAGGCATTCAGAATGTTTAAAATCTGTTCTACGAATTTGAGCAACTATTATTCAAATGTTAGCTTTTTACCTGTTAGAGCAAATTACAACAAGGTAGCATTCAATATCTCAAACTTGGGAGTTCCCTGGTGGTCAAGTGTTTAGGATTTGGGGCTTTCATTGCTGTGGCCCCAGTTCAACACTGGTCAGGGAACTGAGATCCCCAAAGTCACGCAGCATGGCTAAAATCACCCCCCACCCCTAAACAAAACAAAACAGGAAAAAACCCAAACCCCACAAAATCCCAAACTCTTCAAACCATGGGACTATCTATTAGGTAAATAATGAAAGAACCCCCCCTTTCCACATTCAGAGATAATAATTTGCTTTTTATCATTTAGATCACCTTTCTCTGGTAACCTGTAAAGCCTGACTATTCAGCCTTTATTATTTATTGTCTGTGTTATTAGTAACATAGACCTCAACTGGAAATGCTCTGGGGCAAATCTACAACTCTTTCAACTTAAGTGGGTTCAAACCCTTCTAGAACCTGTGTGGGGGTCCTGGACTCAGGCTTGGTGTCTGTCCCTTCAGGGAAGCTTTGTGCTCCTTGCTTTTAGAATGAAGGGGGTGATTTGCCTTTCCAAAACACTTTGCTCCCAGAAGTGTTAAGAGAAATATTTTGCAACCAGTTGTACCGAGTATTCCATGATGCCGTTTTTCACATTTTCGTCTTTTTCCTTCACGGGGGAGATGGCACAGTCGGTCTCCGTGTTCTCTCAGGGGCTGCCTGTGTGGTTTGCAGATGGTGCCACTGTCGGCGCCTTTTAAACACTGCCCAGCTGGGTTGGTGCTCACTGGCCACAGAATTTCCTTTTAGTGGTAAAGAATTCGCCGCCGCTGCAGGAAATGCAGGAGACGCGTGTTCGATCGATCCATGCGTGTTTGATCAATCCCTGAGTCAGGAAGATACCCGGGAGGAGAGCATGGCAACCGGCTCCAGTGTTCTTGCCTGGGAAATTCCATGGACAGAGGAGCCTGGCGGGCTACAGTCCACGGGGTCGCAATGTGTTGGACACGACTGAGTGACTGAGCACGCATAGGCACAGGCACAGCTTGTCCTTTGGATGAAAGGGAACTTCGGAAAACAAAGAGGAAAGAGAACCCACCTCCTTCATCATGGTAACGTCTGCGTTGCTGCCCCGTGTGCCTAGTGGTAACTGGTCTATTTGCCTGACGGTGTTCTTATGGTGAAGACTTGGGGGTCATCTCCAGGTGAGGGATGGGCAGCATTGGAGTTCCCCTCCCTGGGCTGTTTGGTCTGGGGAGAGCTCACTGGGTCACTTGTGCTCCACACAGAATGGAAAACCCTGATTAAAACAGCATCCCAGGCAGCCTTGGAAGGGAGGGGACTTGAGAAAAGGGCTGAGTGTGGGAGGGAGCAGCCCCAGGCCTCTTCCCAACCCTACTGTGCCAAGGGTTTATTGTGGGGCAGCCTGGTGCTGCTCTTCCATTCTCACAAGCCTCCTCCAGCCTTAGCTGGTGCATTTCAAGGAAAATAGCAGAAATTCTAAAGACTACTCCGGCATGTCAATAGTCTTGATTCGATAGTGGCACAAAAATGGGAAGGAGGGTAAGTGGGGAGAAAGGACCCGGGGGCTAACTGTTTGGAAAGTCATCCCTTTGCAGGTGAGGAAAGTTTCTGAGCTGTGGACTAATGTAAGGAATGAGTATTTAGACGAGATTCACTGATGACAGCCTGCATGCAGCACTGGTCAGAGAGCAGCCAGACCTGATCTCAGTGGCTTGGAGTGAAGTCAGAGGTGGGACATGAGGACAGGGATGGGACATGGGGAGAAGGGAGAGCAGCCACCGTGCACAAGGAGAACCCGAGACTCCTGGCAGTGGTGAGCCTGGGAGGGGGTGGCAGTGGGGTGGGGGGAGATGGTGAAGGCGGCAAGGTAATGCTGGAGACTGTGGCCTGCTGCTGCCAGTGCAGAGAAAGGGGAAGAGGCGGGGGCTGATAAGGGGCAAGAACAGTACTTGGTTTTAGCCGCCCTGAATTTGAGGAACCAGTCTCTACTGGACTGGAGCTTGTGAAGGGGTAGAAGTGAAGCCACCTCCCTGAAGGGATTGCTGAAGCAAATGGGCTGGAGAGATAATAAAAAATTATTGGCATCTTGTATTTGCATAATGTACATCTTTAAGGTACTGTTAGAGTCAGTAACACTGAGACCACATCACTTAGTGTCTTCATTTACAAAATGAGGCTTCTTACAGGTTGATCTTTAAGATAGCTTCTGGCTCAAACTTCCTTTTATCCTTCCCTGAGGCTGAAAGCCACTCCTCTGGCAACACCGACTCCACCTCCTGCTCTGCTGGTTCTTACAGTGCTGAAAGGAGGAGTTAATTGACCAAATCAACTAGTAATAGCTAATTAATTAATATTAACTATAGTGATATAATAATGAAGCATTATACACAATTATTGTGTTATATATATTTTAATATTACTGATAGCTAATTAATTATTGGTACCTTATTAATTGGACTTCCCAGGTGGCACACTAGTGGTAAACAGTCCACCTGCAATGCAGGAGACACAAGAGACATGGGTTCAATCCCTGGGTCGGGAAGATCCCCTGGAGAAGGAAATGGCAACCCACTCCAGTATTCTTGCCTGGAAAATTCCATGGACGGAGGAGCCTGGCAGGCTACAGTCCATGGGCCTGCAAAGAGTCAGACATGACTGAGAACATACACACCATATTACTCTGTGCCAAGCACTGTGTTCTTAGCAACCTCCTTCTGTTTATCATTTAATCCTCACCATAGCCCTGTGAGGTTTTATCATTCCTCATAATCGCCCTCATCACCACACCTTGCCATCAGCATCATTGGTTTACAGATGAGGAAAATGAGAGAGAAGTCAAGTAACTTACTCCAATCTCTGTCAGATGATCAGCAGAGCTGCAGTTTAAACGCAGTGAGTCTGAGAGTTCAGCTTTTACACTACTGTCTACCGCTACCTTAATACCGCTGAAGAGATAAAGGAGGCAGAGGTATTATAGACAGGCTAAAATGGAACAAATGTATCTGTGTTGCTCAGAGGCATCGTGCCAGCTGCTTGGAGCCAGATGGTGGGGGCTGATTGGGTGTTTGTACCTATGTCTTAGCATCAGGGAAATAAACTCCCTTTTCTCTAAAAGGAGCTTTTCCCTGTAAGCAGGGCCTGAGAAACTGCTTAGAGCCCCAAGGATGGAGTTCTCAGGGAACCCCGCCCCCAAAAGCTTGTGGTTGTATTTTCCTTAAACACTTGTGTTACTTTTTCATTGCTGTTGACTCCCCAGGCAGGGGTCTCAGCCATGGGATGTCTGATTTCTGGTGTTGGATAACTTTAAGGGTTTAAAGCCTGCAGCAACTGGAGGTCCCCACGGAAGAGGCACAGGGCAGCTCTCCGCATGGTACGGTGCACATAGTAAATGATCAATAAAGGTTAGTTACAGGAATGGACAGATTCTTAGGTAAAAGACAAATCAAAGTGCAAAGAAATATCCAAAGTTTAAGATTTGACAAGACAGACTGTGCCAAGGCAGCCCATAAATTACTCATAGAACAAACCGCAGGTGACTGAAATACGGGGTAGTAATTTCTGGAGGCTCAAGTGGCTTATGCAGTCCTCAGGATCCCTTGATGGAATTATAGCCCCATAATTCAAACAGCTCGCATTTCCTTGACACACACACACCACACATCTGAATCCCAAATCCTGCCCGTGGTTGGCACTGTCTTCATCTCCACCCTTGCACTCTTGTTAGAGCCTCCGGTGTTAGGCACATTCGCCTACTCTTTGTCCTGTAGTGTTGCTATGTATTATAGGATATTTAACTTATTAAGGAGACTGCATACATTAAAACTCTGTGTATGGCTTTATTTAGGGGTTTTGGAAGTTTATTCCTTTTAGCTCTGGTTTTGCATCCTATAGGAACTAGAGCACAGTTAGAGATGCTTTCTTTGGATTCAGCCTGAACCTGTGCCTAAAGATAGAGGGAGAAATTCCTAGTAGGGAGGAGATGTCTTCCTCTTTTTTTTCTCCTCATGCTCTAAGTCTTTCTCTGTATTAGGAATTTGAATTCATAGTAATACGGTATTGCTCTTAGCCCTATTTCCTGTATCATCTTGTGAGTATGCAACTAGTAGCTTAAAAGTAGACATGTCAGGTACAGTCATAAATTACCTTTTTTTTTTTTTTATTATAACTTTCCCTGCAAAGCTGCTCTGTAGGGCTAGTTTTCTCCCTAAAGTTGGATGAAATTTTAGGCAAGTCTCATCATTTATCTGCTCACTCTTAGATGACTGAAAGATAGGGATCCCTTAAGTCCCTCAAAACAGTTGCAGTGCTGAACTTATGGTTACCAGGGGGAAGGGTTGGGGGAGGGATAGTTAGGGAGTTTGGGATTGACAGGTACACACTGCTATATTTAAAATGGATGACCGACAAAGGACCTACTATATAGCACAGGGAACTCCGCTCAACATTTTGTAACAACCTAATTGGGTAAAGAATTTTAAAAAGAATAGATACATGTATATGTATAACAGAATCACTTTGCTGTACATCTGAAACTAACACAACTTTGTTGGTCATCTTTCAGTTCAGTTTAGTTCAGTTGCTCAGTCGTGTCCGACTCTTTGCGACCCCATGAATCGAAGCACGCCAGGCCTCCCTGTCCATCACCAACTCCCGGAGTTCACTCAGACTCACGTCCATCGAGTCGGTGATGCCATCCAGCCATCTCATCCTCTGTTGTCCTCTTCTCCTCCTGCCCCCAATCCCTCCCAGCATCAGAGTCTTTTCCAATGAGTCAACTCTTCTCATGAGGTGGCCAAAGTACTGGAGTTTCAGCTTTAGCATGATTCCTTCCAAAGAAATCCCAGGGCTGGATCTCCTTTAGAATAGACTGGTTGGATCTCCTTGCAGTCCAAGGGACTCTCAAGAGTCTTCTCTAGCACCACAGTTCAAAAGCATCAATTCTTCGGCACTCAGCTTTCTTCACAGTCCAACTCTCACATCCATACATGGTCATCTTTACTCCAATATAAAACAGGAAGTAAAAAATAAAAATGAAAAACCACAAACAAACAAAAACCAGTTGTTTGTCAGTTGCTCAGTTGTGTCCGACTCTGAAACCCCGTGGACTGCAGCATGCCAGGCTCTTCTGTCTTGTTTGTCCAGTTTTCTGTCCAATTATGGTTCTGATATTAATATGTAGAGTTAAGGGCAATAATACAAATTCTGAATTGCACTCAACACTGAAGCTGCTCCTCTGCTTTGCATTTGTTGCCATCAGAAGAAGGGCGAGTTTCATTATCTTTATTCTGTCAGCTTCCTCTCCCTGCCTCCTTCTTTCCCACTCCACAGGTATTGATTGGCTAGCCTCAGCTTCTGAGGCCACTAGGGATGAATCAGAGAAAGGCGGAGGAGTTTAGGGGGACGTGTCTAACTTAGCTGCTGCCAAAATGGTTGCCGGTATTTGCAGATGTTTGAAGATGATTCTCATGCGCACTTTCCCGGGCCATTTGGAGACCTCCCTAGTACCAGGAAATCTTCTACCTGGAAGTTCCCAGGATACAGGTGAATGCTTCCCTGGCTGATCACTTATGATTCTGTTGTTGTCCTCTGGTTGGACTTCTAGCACTTTTCCAGAAGTCCTCGTAAGCAAAGTCTCTTATTTATTTATTTTAAAAAATATTTATTTGGCTGTGCTGAGTCTTGGTTGTAGCACTTGGGGATCTTTAGTTGCAGCAAGTGAACTCTAGTTACAGCATGGGGGATCTAGTTCCCTGTTCAGGGATCAAACTTGGGTCTCCCAGGGAAGACCCAGCAAAGTCTCTTTTAGATGGTACGTTATCTGTGTCTCTCTTTGTGCTAAAATGTCGGCCTCTCCAGCAAAATGTCCAGCTCTCCACCAAGCCCCGCTGGCTCACTAAGCCTGAGGCAACTGGAAATTTCCCTTACCTCTCACTTCTCCTTTTGTGTCTAAGACCCCGCTACAGAGTGGGATTAGTTGATGCCGACTGTCTCGGGGCCTCAGCGGAAGGTGAGGAAGCAATCCTATAAAATGTAGCATATACCTGTGCTTGGGAACCAAAGGATATTTTAAGGTGAGTTTGATGGTCCTGAGTCTGTGAATGTCCTTCACTGTTCTTAAGTGGGCAGTATTCTGGCGTCTCTTCTCAGGCTGGTTATGGGAGGCTCTTATCACAAGGACTTTGCTCCAAGCATCCTCAGCTTTTCTGTTCCTTCTCCTGGGCTACTGCTTCTTCCTTTATCATTGCAAAATAAGAGAATGAAAAATGCTCCCTTAGTTCTACTAAACTGGCTATCTCCCCCTCTATTTTGTCTCTGAAGTGAGATTCTGAGAAACTCTGAAGTTGTCCCCTTAGTATGTAGGGTTATTTCCAAATGTACTCCCCACTTCCCACACACACCGTTTTTAGTAACCTAGAATGAAGCTGACACACACATATGAAAAATCAATCATATAATTAATCTACATTCATTGCTCGTCTGTGCTGTTTTCTGCTGGTGATTTGGAGGGACTAAATAAGACTGATTTTAAATATGGGAATATAAAACTATATGACTGTGAAAAGTCATCTGGCAAGTGGGTAAGAGGACTATCAAGGGGCCTGGAGACGGACTCATGAGAGCCTTGGCCTTATGGAAAGCAAGTGGACTTTGGTGGGAAAGATTAGTTAATAAAGTTTCTCGTCTAAAGCCAAAACTGAAGGGTAAATTGGTTCTATAGGGGATTATTCCCAAATAATGATTCAGGGAAGTTATAATGATTTTTGTTTTTATTATGCCTATGTATACGATTTAGGGTTAATCTAAGACGTATGAAAAGTAGAAATCCATGCTTTTCAAGTCTGGGTGTTAGGTGCTGTTGTCTCCTCAGCACACTATTGCCCCCTGCTGTCAGCATGTGCAAGTTGCAGGGGCAGTAAGTAACCAAGAATAAAAACCCATCTTAAGAGCTGATTTTTTTTTTAAGTGAAAACTTTTTGACATGTTAAAATTATAAATGATGAATTACAATAATAGAATGAATGGAAAATATTATAAGCATATATGAATTCCTAGTAAGTGAAGCCAGCCTGGGCAAGAGTGATCATTGATGGCTGTGAGGAAAATGTGGACTTGAGCTTCTTCTGGATGAATAGGTAGGAGTGAGGCACAAAACAGTAGGAGGGGTGTTCCATTAGACTGTGGGTCTTCCCAAGCAGTGCTCTATTTTATGATCCTTTCACTCTCACATCTAGCACAGAACCGGGCACATCATGTGTAACCATGCTGCTAAGTCACTTCAGTCGTGTCCGACTCTGTGTGACCCCACAGACGGCAGCCCACCAGGCTCCCCCATCCCTGGGATTCTCCAGGCAAGAACACTGGAGTGGGTTGCCATTTCCTTCTCCAATGCATGAAAGTGAAAAGTGAAAGTGAAGTCGCTCAGTTGTGTCTGACTTTTAGTGACCCCATGGACTGCAGCCTACCAGGCTCCTCTGTCCATGGGATTTTCCAGGCAAGAGTACTGGAGTGGGGTGCCATCGCCTTCTCCGTGTGCAACCATAAATGTTTGCTAATGTTTGCTAATAATGAACAGTGTGTATGTTGGAAATAGTAAGCAGACCGGTTAAAAGTGGAAAGGGCCTGTTTGCAGTAAACGGCAAATGATAGATCTGTGAAACTCCATAACATACGGCAGGTGCCAAGAAGTGGACCTTGGACTTTGAGTGGGATGCAGCGAGGACTTCTGAATGGAAGGCTCATAAGATGATACAGGAAGATGGATCCAGCAGCAGCGGGCATTAGAAGGGAGGAGCAGGACATCCTGTACGTGTTTTCTTTCCTTTCTGTTCACATTGTTGTTCTCAACTGAAGTCTTTTTTGCTCTTGCTCAAACATCTCTGGTGACTCTCCCCCTTTACAGAAGAGTCTCAACTTTCAGCCTGCTTGCCAAGCACTTCCAACACAGATGTCCCCGGCTATCAGAAAGTATGAAAACTCTCATGAGCTGAAATGATGTAAAGTGAAGAAGCCATTACCCTAGGACACATCTTGATAATGAATGCACAAAGTAAACTGAGATAAACCCAGATACTCACAGACAGTTCAAAGTGGTGGTGGCTTGAGGCTGTGATGCTGAGGGTAGTTCCCAGAGAGGAACCTGGGGAAACCGCTCTCCCTGCCTCTGTAACAGCTTACTGAAAAACAACCACTTTTCTTTTCTCCCTTTTTTTTTTTGGTAAAAGTGAAAACCCTTTTTGGATTTCTTTTGGTTAGTGGAAACAGGTACTAATGTAGGTCTTTCTTAAAAGTGAAATCACACAAAGCAAACTTTCAAAAAGTGGGGGATACCTGTATTTTGTTCCTAACAGCTTCATTTTCCTCTTCTATGTGAAGTTCCTCCCATGAACTCCATCCTTTACCCAGACAGATGATTCATTCAAAATTGTGTCAAACCCTTGGCCACTTCCAAGCTTTGACTCTTGGGATTTTCATCGTTTGCTTATCCATGCCATGATTCCATGCATGATGCCCACATCACGTTCATCCTTCTCTGCAAGTCTTCCTGCCTTCAGAAATGGCCCTTTCTTCTTAATTTCTAAAGCAATCCTTGTTCATCTGTTCACTGATCACCTAGCATGTGCTTACATGCTCTCCTAGACATCTCTTGCTGTATACCATATCCCCCTTTCTAGATTATAAACTTTCAGAAATGACACCTGAGTTCTTGTGTTTTGTAAAAATTCCTCTGAGGCTTCAGTAAATGTATGTTGTCCAATATGGGGATAGTGGAAATAGAGAGGAAGAGACAGAAACATGAATGATTTTGAAAGAAGAATTCACAGAATTTTGTGATTACTGACTTATCTAAATCTTTCATGGGGACTTATTTTTATTTGTGTGCTGTTCAAACTCTTGGAACCTATTATCATAGGTTCCATATAAATCCATACTCCTGTGCAAAGAAATTCTTCCTTTTATTTGTCCTAAATTGCCCTTTATACTGATGATCCTATTTAAAGCATAAGGGTCTATATGCCTTTTAAAGGTTAGGGCACTGTTTAGCCAGACGCCCAAATATTTATATACGGAGACCTACAGGAGTGTTGTCTGATTAATACCTGTCTTCTTGGGAAAGCTCTGAATAATGTCAACATGAACTACATTATTCCTGCTAAAAATTCATCCATTTAGTTTAACTTGCATGTAACGACACCTGAAAGTCAGGAGCTGTTTGCTGAGCACTGTTGCAATACTGTTGTAGCTCATTCATAACGAATGGTGATGAAGTACCTTCAGCATACCAAATGGGAGTCTCAGCATAAATTGGAAATTTAGGGGCTCCTGGAAACCTTTAATATGTGATGAATATAAAAGGAAAATGCATTGGGTCTCAGAGAGATACTTGTTTGGGAAAAAAAAGACGCCTTTAGTAATAAAATTGAATTGGGTGTTAAAACTATGGTATTAACCACATGGTTTATGTTAATGCAAGCTGAAATTTATCAAGATAGCTGAACAATAAAGAAGGTGGAGATGGGACTATTAAATAGAGCTGGGAGGGGCTGGGTAAGGCAGAACCTCTCCATTGTCATTTCGTCTTTCTCTTTTCTGTTTTTTGATTTCTTCTTTTCTCTCCTGTTACATGACTCTCCCTGCTTTCCCTCCCCTCCTGAAAGCGTTTATTTCTCTTCCTCTTTCATCAGCTTCTCCTCTTTTCCCTAACTGCAGCGTCCTTTCTCCGCTCCCACTTCTTTCCTTCTGTCTGGGAGTCCACCCTCCCTCCACCTCAGATGACCTGTTGCCCCTCTGTTGTAAATGATAGAGGTTTGCAATGAGAGGGGCCCTGAGACTGTCTAATTTAGTTTTCTCTTCTTACAGGTGAGGCTGAAGAGCTCAAGGGAAGTTAAGTTACTTGTCACCCGGATAGCGAGTGATAGGGTCTGCACAAGAGACCCCACATCTGAGTGTTGAAAGGGACTGGAGTGTCATCCGTGTCGCCCTTCTAGCCAGAGGAGAAGCATCTGCTGAATGTGTGGACATATTTAGCCTGTTTGTGAACATTTCCAGGAAGAGTAGCTTACTTCTTGTTAGGTACCTTATTATATTGTTGAGAAATTCTGATAGAAAGCCATTGTTTTAGATTAAATTCTGCCTCTCTTTAATTTTCTTTCCCTATTCCTACTTCTGTCTACTAGAATTACAACAGAGGCTTTCTTTCATGTGTTTGCTCTTCAAATATATGATGAAGCAACTGGACTTTCTTAATCCTGTCCTTCCCCAAACCAAACATCCCCAATTCTGTTAATGGTTCCTGGTGTCACATGGCGTACACATTTCTCGTCATTTTAGAGCCCTCTCCTTGACCATCCTGATAGGATGACGACAGATTGACACAATACTTCAGCTAGTATTTAATCCATGTCTCAGACTACAGAGTCATTATTACATGTAGTAATAATAATCATTATTATCATTATCTGGGAACTTTATTAGTGCTCATCATGTTGGGCTCATATAGTCTTAGGTAAGTCTGAGATTAGATTCAGCTGAAACCCTCAGGTCTCTTCCATTTACACTGCTGAGAAATCAGAGCTTTCCAGCTCCTCTTTTCTGATTATGTAGATGAGTATAATGTTACTTTAGGCCTTAATTTCTACTCCTATAAAATTCGATCATGTTGGTTTTGTACCCTTTCCTAGTACAGACTCTTTCTAGGTTGGTAGCTTTCAGTCGTATTCTTGCACCTACAGTGCGCTGACAGCTTCCAACTGGTGAACAACTTTGATCAATGTGTAAATTCACTTTAACTATAACTGAATAAAGTGTCCGTAGGTTATAGGGATACCTGCCAGATAGAGCATTAAGTGACAGAGTTCTGTTACAGAATGGAATGGAGGACACCTTGGCTTGTATCGGTTAAAGTTCATTTGATTACAAGCAATAGAAATCGATTGGAAGAACCCTTGTATCTCACAAAGCTAAAGGAAGAATGGGACAGCTAAACCTCAGAATAGGCAATTCTACTGTAAGTGTTCAGGATGTTTTCCAGAAGTGGTGACTCTCAGTTTCTGGGTGTTTCCATACTACCTTTCAAAATTCATGGTGAAAAAAATCTGATTACTCCAACTGGGGTGCCACTGAGTTCCCTGGAGCAGTCTTGGTTTCTAATCCCCTCCCCCGGCCCCATTGTCTCATTCTGCTCTGTGTCACGTAGCCAGAGGTACAAAATTTTGTTACGTATATACAGAGCCAACACGAGCCAACTCCTATGTCCTGACTTCCTAGTGAAGTGGAAATATTATAAGTTATTCTCCCAATGATGCCTGCTAGAGGCATAGCAAAGTATAAAGACAGTGCCAAAGGAAGAGAGTGTGCTTACTGGGGCAGGAGAATGTAGCCTTTTTACTGTATAAGAGAGCAAGGTCAAGGCAGTAAAGAGATCTTCTTAAATAGCTGCACAATCCTGAAGAGCAACCACAGAGACAGTGAGAGGTTTAAAGACACTGCAAAATGTAGCTATCCTGTAGGAGTGATTCTGCCATAGTTTTGCTGACCTCATTTGCTCATCAGATAGTCCTCAAATACTTATTAGGTGCTTACCACATGCAAGCCATCATCATAGGGGCTTAAAACCACAATAAATAAGCTGGATAGTCTTCCCCTGATGGGGCTTATATTTTAGTGAGTATTTGGGCACACAATCAATAAGGAAACAAATAAACAAGAAAGATAACTTCAGACGATGATAAGTGTTATAAAGAACACAGAAGGGAGTAGCGTGAAGGAGAATGTCATGAGTGGGCCAGGTGCACAGTCAGGGAAAGGCTCTCTCAGCTGATGCTTGGGCTGAGCCCTGAACATCTCAGGAGACTGTGTATGTTAATTTGGGAGAGCTAGAGATATCTGACTTGCTTTGTGTTATTTTGAGTTGTTTTTTTTTTTTTTTTTTTAAGCACTTTTAGCTATCCTGAATAATTCTAGTATTTGAAAGTTAATTACAAACACAAGACCAAGAGCCCAGCCCTACGTAGACTGACCCCTGACTTGTCTATAAGAATCTGGTGACTTGACTCCTGAGGTAATAGTCCTTGGAGTTATCCAGCTTGGTGTGAATGAGGGGAGAATAAGGAGAGGTTTAGATTTAGTTTCCAGAAGCTTCGTAATGAAGAAGGGGGCATTCTGATCCCCCAGTTTCACCAGCCTGTATTTCTACCATTTTCCCATTGGCTACCTGCTTAGATGTAGGCCCTGGACGAACTTAGACAGTTCTTAGGAATAACCAGACCCAAAGCTCCATTTGATAAATGAGAAAGCAGAGAGTTTTAGACCCTTGCCTAAGATCACACAGCTAGTGAGGATGGAACCAAGGATTTGACTCTGAGTTTCCTGTTTTCCACTTCAATTCTTTTTCTTCAGAACATCCTAACCCTGAAGATAGAGGAGCTGTTTTTTTTTTTTTTTTGAAGAACTGTATTTCAAACTAGGGTGGGATCAGAGCTCACATTTATTTTTTAAAATAATTATTTCATAATATTTCCAAAGATACAATGACTATTCTATAATAATAATGACTATTACTAAATAACAAAATATTACATCTTAGTAAAATATATTATTAAGCATAATTAATATCACACATATTTAATAAAGAAATAAACAGCTATGGAATTACTTATAAGAGGCCAATGAACCTCCTAGTTGTGGGATGGGGGAAAGTATATCTTGGAGAACTGCAGGGAGGAGGTGATATTTAACCTGGATTTGAAGAATTAGGAGCAATTCACAGGTAGTGGGGGTGGAAAGTACAGGGAAGACATTCCAGGGAGATCAGCAGAAGTGGTGGGTTAGAGGGCCAAATAATGGGATGTTTGGAGGAGAGGCCAGAGAAAATGGTAAGAAGGTGGACGGGACCAGGTTGTAAAGGGCCTTATTTGCTTTGCCAAAGATTTTCAACAATATCCTATAGAAAAGTACTGTTCAAGGGCCCCTTTTGTGGTCTTGGAAATGTTTGACATTTCTATTGTCCAATTTCTATTGAACACTTGAAATGTGGTTGATACAATGCAGGTACTTTAATTTTAATGCATTAAAATGTAAATTTAAATAGACACAGGTGGTCAGTGGCTACCATATTGGGCAGTTCAACTTTATAATATGTGGGGGCTTCAGAGATGCCAGGTAAGTGAGTAGTGCAGTCAAACGTATGTCTAGTGATTCCTCCATTTGAAGACTCATGACTATGAAGCTAAATCTATGTAATGCTACGACAGTCAATCAAATAGGAAAAAATAAATTCATGGATCAATTTTTGCACAGACCAGCCTCAGAATGAAAACAACAGCTATCCTGGGATGGAGAATGCTCATGAAACAGGCTTTTCTAACATGAATTCTCCTGGGATCCGAATGCACGCTGCTTTAAAACCACAACTCCAGGAGTGCTATCAGTAGCCTTTGTATCGTGAGACACCAATAAAGAGATAATAGCAAATAAAATACTGTTTTATTAAGTCTCTCCTCTTTCCTTAGATTATTAGACAGTGCTGCTGCATTTCTATAAGGTTTCTAAAATTTCATGTATATATTAAGAATGCAATAATTAAAAAAAAATCCATTCTGGTTCATTTATCTGTCGCTAGTTAAGTTACAGATGATGAGTTGGCTAACAGGGACATCAGTCTTTTGTTAGCACAGGGTACTCTCCAGAGAGACAACAACTTCAACACACATTTTAGATGTATTCCAAATTAGGGAGGATATCTTACAACAATTCTAAAAACACAAACAATTTTTTAAGCTTGTGATGGGCTAAGGCCTCCTTTGGCCCAGTGGGGCTGGG
The DNA here is from genome assembly GCF_029378745.1 of Bos indicus. Taxonomy (NCBI): domain Eukaryota; kingdom Metazoa; phylum Chordata; class Mammalia; order Artiodactyla; family Bovidae; genus Bos; species Bos indicus. The sequence continues at coordinate 50,750,715 of NC_091768.1, forward strand.
ACTAGGGGGCTGTGGTGGGTACAGCACTTGCTCCCCAACCAGGCTGCCTTTGGTGGGATTGACCTCGCTTCCAGCTCCCTGGAGCCGGGTTTGGTTTCACTGTTGATTTAGTCCAGGATTTTGTAATGGGCCTCAACTGCTGACCTCAGTTGTTGAGAAGATGCAACCATCAGGACCGGTTCACTCGCCTTCTTGGTTCTTCCCCATCTCCCATCACCCCGCTGGCCAGGGTTAGGCCAAGAGCCCTGATCCAGACTGTAGCACAGGAAAAAGATAAAAACTATAAGCCAGACCTTTTATTCTTTGTCCTCCTTGCCCTTTTCCTCTAAGGCTAAAGGCACACTCAGACTTCCCTTAAGTACACTGAACCTTGGCCAGAACTAGACCGATTTCCAGACATACATGGGATGGTCAGGAACAAGCAGACGTGCAGTGTTTCCAGGTCCTTTGCAGAAGGGAGCAGAGCTTTTAGACACCAACTCTATGTTCCTCCTTTTGCTTGGGTCTTATCTTGAAAACCAGCAGGACAGGATACCAAGTCGGCCACAAGAGGGCAGCAAATGATTTCTGTTCTAGCTTTGTTTCTTTTCCACAGAGCTGCTATTTAGTCAAGAAATAAAAATTTGATGTTGATGAGAGGAATGGGACCTGGGGCTCATTTCCCTTCGCAGCTTTTGCACATTTTCCCGGGTATCCTTGTTAGTGCAGCTTATCGCTGGAGTGTGGCAAGTTCTGGCTGGCGGTCCCCCGGCCCAGGCACGCAGGATGGGAGGCCTGTGGGGTGGGGCCTTCTCTCCGCTCAGCTCTCGAGGTCAGGGTTTATCCCCGAGAAAAGGAACATCACAGCCCTGCCTTTAGTAGAGTGTTTATACATTGTCTTGTTTCAACTTCCCTTCTTCTGAAAGATCCCTCAGATTTGGATAATTTTTGGACCAAGTTATTAGATGCTGCTCAGTTACCAATTTACCTACACAGGAGACTGAAGGCAGAGGCGATGTCTGGAGGGCAGAAATCTTTGCCTCACTGGTCATGGAAAGGATTGCTGCTTTGTTGGTCATGAGGTGTGATCATTCTTGTGTTCCCACCTCTGTGTCTGTGAGGTGCAGACCAGGCCTAGGCTGACTCGTGAGAGTGGCCCTAACCTGGCATCATTTGATTACCTCCTTCTCTATGTCCTTCTCTCATGGGAGGAGCTTTTTATACTCTCCAAATTCAAATCAACAAATATTTATTAAGCACCTCTGGTGCTGAGTCACTGAGTAGATGCTGAAATGGCTATCAAATGGCACTAATAATAACAACGTATTTATTAAGTATGTATGCTCAGCTCACTTCATGAATGTCCTAAACAACACTAGGAGGCAAATATTATTCCCAGTTTGCAGATAAAGAAATTGAGGCTTGGAGAAGTCAAGCAGTTTGTCACTTAGCTGGTCAAGGGGAGGAACAGAAAGTTGAACCCAGGCTTGGCTGACTCCAGGACCCTAAGTACACTGCTATCTTGGTTTTCTTCTTAGAAAGACCTGCACACTCAAAGACCTTATAATTTACTGCAGTGGGTTTATAGACTTGGGTCTACATCAGAAATCACCCAGGGAACTTTTAAAAATCCCAGTGCCAGGGTCTTATCCCAGGCCAGTTAAAGCTCTGTGTGTGTGTGTGTGTATGTGTGTGTGTCTGGGAGAGGGTGTAGTGCCAGCACTTAAAAAATCTCCCCCAGGTGATTTCCCTGTGAAACCTGATTTGAGAAGCCCTCTTTTTGTGGAGGGGAAATGATGGGTGATATAAAGGCCAGGGACCAAAATGAAGAACAGAGTATATTTGTTTTTGTTGAGATTTCCTGTCTGTGTTCCTGCAAAGATGGGTGCCTGTGTCTAAAAGGAGCTCCTGGCTAGTTACAGTTATAATAACTAACATTGCTTTGAGTACTTGTTCCTTTTGAGGCAGTTTTTAAATTTTTACCTTTATTAACTCTTTACATTCTCACGAAAGCCTATTCAGGAAGTCCTACCTTTTCATCAGGTCTAAGAGGGTTCCAAGACTGCATCATCATCGTATGTGCACTAAGAAATAAAGAAAAACACCACCAATTCATTTTAAGTCACCATAAATGATGATTGTTTCTTTCAGAGATGTTAAAATGTGAGAAAACATGCATCTTAAAATTAATGGATTGTGTTTTTTTTAAGTGTATTTTCACTTATAGTTGAAGAAACAGAGGCACAGAAATCTTCAGTAAGGTGTCCAAGGTTTCTCGGGTAGGAAGCGCTGTAAGCATTTACCATGTCATCAGTATTCTTCCTAGACATAATTTCTCTCATTTTGGCCACACTGCATAGCAAGTGGGATCCTAGCTCCCTGACTAGGGATCGAACTGGAGCCCCCAGTAGTGGAAGCTCAGAGTCCTGACCACTGGACTGCAAGGGCTGTCTCTTCCTAGACATAATTTTTAATGGTGACAGTGAGTTTCATATACATAAACCCTAATTACTTTAATTATACCTCTAATTTTAGTTGATCGTATCTCAATGTAAGTTTTTATATGTCTTTTCCCAGGGCTTGGTCAACCCCGCTTTGGGTACTACATTGCAGGCCTCCTGTAAACTTTCTGGTTTTCAGCCCATTGGGTCGCGGATTGGCTGGTTTCATCTGCTGGCTTCTGATTGGTCCTCCTCTCTGGACTCTGGAGGAAAGTTTGTTTTCATGTTTGCTCTCTCTCGGTCAGTCCTTCGTGCCTTTGAAGAGCTCACGGTGGAGCTGCTGTGGGGCTGAATGACAAGACAGAGTTGAGCTCTTCCCGTGTGGACTGTATCTCCTGGAGGACAGGCCAGTGTCTTGGCTCTGTTTGTAGCTTTAGTGCCTGGCACGGGGTACACAAACAGTAGACTTGTTTCAGTTGAGCTACAGATATAATAAAGGAGACTGGGCTCACCTAGGCCAGGTCAGATAATGGAAGCACAGGAGACAAAATAAAAGTACTGTCTTCCTACACGCAGCCTCGTATTTGGTGGGGGGGGTGGGTGGGGCAGAGAACAATAAGAGAGAGACTTGAGGCTGAAATCAGGAGAAAAGCATTAGGAATGTCAGTCAAAACAGGGAAGATTCAGAAGGTCCAAGTGGGTGGAGGAATAGAAAGAATGTAGTGCAGAACAGGATTTTCAGACGTTTATGTGTGAGGAAATCACGTGGAGGGAAGTCTTGATAAGAGGCAAATTCTTAATTAGTAGTCTGGATGGACTCTGAGAGTCTGTGTTCTTGACAACAGCCCAGGTATTGCTGATGTTGTCTGTCTAAGGAAGATCAAATGGAAAGGAGAAAAATGAGAAAAGTTTTCAGGATGAAGAAAAGTAGGTAAAGCTTGGAGGTGATGCCGAAGGGCATTGCTAAAGGAGTCCTCTTCTCTGGACAGCTCTTACCCCAGGAATATTTCTCTGGCAGGACTAATAAAGACAGTGACCTTCCAGAAGGCAGGTGTGTGGGAAGGAATGGAGGCAACTGTCTCGGGTTTTTGTCTATTTATTTTGTGCAATTTCAGCAAGTTGAGTTCAGATATTTTCTTAAACATTTCTCGCTTCACACTGCCCACCACCCCCTCAGGTGTACTGGGATTCCATTTTTCTAGCATTTCCTGTAAGATGGTTTCAGAGATTCCTTCTTGGGGAAATAGGGAATTTGCTAATTTTGAAACCGCTTTGATATTGTGGACAGATGCCATGAGAGCCCCAAATTCATTTGAAGATGAAAATGATGTTTGAAGACCTCAGATGGTCAACAAAGATGAGAAATAGTTGAAAAACATATCTAAAGACCATTTGCCATTTAAGGATATTATTTATTTTCATTTTTCTTACCCACTAAGACTTTCATTTTGCCAGTTCAATATGGTAAACATTTTAAGTCATGTGGGGTTACTTTTACTTTTAAGAATATGCTTCTAGGCTCCCAATAAAGTCCTGTTCATCCTAAGAGAACTCCATACTGACTGATTAAAGGGGAGATTGTACCCAGGAAAGCACTGGCTTCCCCCGTAGCTTCATGGAGTTCAGTGTCCCTATTCCCTCAGAGACAGACAAGTCCAGAACCCCCATTCCTGCCATGGTGAGAGCTGTTATAAACTGTGATGAGAAGTGGACTCCGCTGCAGATTTATGATTCCCAACCACCTCCCAGTGACTATTCGGACAGACAATATCTCCTCTTATCCCTTCTGTCGTATGACATCCCTTCTATCATAACTTGGGAGATAGCGGTCAGGGCCCAGGTAAATGGTAACACTGGAGTTCAGTTGGTGATGTTTTGCATCAGAGTAGTGATTTCAGGTGTATACTCCCAAGCTCTGTGACATGCAGGCTCATGTCTTTCCTGTAGAAGAACGGTTGATTTGTAACACTCATTTTCCAGATAATTGTTTTCTTTGGTCTTGTGTTGCTGCAAACCACTCCCTAGAAAGCTACTATTGTATTTTCTTCTTTTCAAGTGGTCCAGTTTAGAGAAGGAAATGTGTTTCAGATTCTTATCCAAAGCCTATGCAAACCATTTCAGTTTAGAAAATTGGTCTGTAAATCTTAACAGGGCTTGGGATTTTCTCGGACACTTATGTGGTTTCAGGTGGATCAAAAATGGATGCAGTCTGCCCTGAGGACTACAGCGTGGCTGTCCGAAGCCAGCCTGTAACTGCAGTAATGGGCAGTGTTATGAATGGGAAAAGAGAGGTAACCAGATGTTTTGCACTCTGAAGAGAACTTCTGTTTTATTTGCAGTTTAGCTTCAAGTTCAGTCCTCTCCAATGGCAAAGTTTGTCCTCTGGGGCTCACCTCACCTTGATGAGAACAGTTTGCCTGCTCTCCAGGGGTGCGAGCTGATGGCAGCCAGATCGGAGCGATGCTGCAAATGCCTTGTCTGGTGAGGTTGAGCTGTGTGTGGCGCTTGTGGTAAACGGTGACAGAGGAGGTAGCAATGGTGTGCAGGTTGCTGGTGTGCCTGGCTTGTCAGGGGAGAGAACAAAGCAATGGTGTGCAAGTCGCTAGTGTGCATGGCTTGTCAGGGGAGAGAACAAAGCAATGGTGTGCAGGTTGCTGGTGTGCCTGGCTTGTCAGGGGAGAGAACAAAGCAATGGTGTGCAGGTTGCTGGTGTGCCTGGCTTGTCAGGGGAGAAAACAGTGTGACACCTGCCGACATGTATTGTATGCCTGCTGCATGCTGGGCTCTGCGCATTCGTTGTATCGTCTAACTCTCTCAGCAGCTATGTGAGGTAGGTATTGTCATCCCGTTTTCCCTGTAGAGGTAACCACAGTTTGGGGAAGAGAGATTTTCAACTTTCTGCCAGGATGACACGGAAGAGTCCTGCCTCCCCAACCCTGCTTTACCCTTTAGGGAATTCAGGAAGGGCAAGAAAAGGAGGACCGTATTAGTGGTTCAAGCTAGGACAAGCTCTCAAAGGGAAGTGGAGGGGAATGGAATAAAGCTGCTCTGTTTTGAGTCTCTAGGCTCTAACACACATGAGCATTTTTCCCGCCATGGGAAGAAGACAAGAGCAGTCCAGTCAAATTCTTGGAAATATCATGGAGGGTCTGCATGGAGGAGGGGGTCTTTGGGGTGGGACCTCCTCGCATCATTGCTGGCACTAAGGAAGCTGTGGTGTGAAGATCCAGGAGTCTTTCATTAGTGTGAGGGGTGCTCTCCTGTTCTTTAAAATCAGCCTGGTGGCTGTCTTATTAACATTCAGATTTCAGATTTTTTTTTCCACTTTTCTTAGCACAGGGAGCCAGACTTTTGTAAAAGTACTTCCTTTCCTCTGTTAGAGCCACACGGCCCCCAGGGGTGAGGATGCTGCCACATGGCGCTTCACAGAGCTGTGGGATGAGGTCCCCCAGACCCTGGTTCTCGAAAGTCGAGTCTCCGAAGTGGAATCCTCCATTGCGGCTCTGGTTTACAGGGCAGCTTGTCTCTCTTCTTTGAAACTGGGGTTATTTGCTAAGCAAAGGCAGCACAATCACATCTTGCTGATGCTCCCAGCAAACATCAGTAGCAAATGATCCTCTTAAGCAAGTGCGCATGGCTGGAGGCAATGCTGGGGGCTAAGTATATGGAATGGACTCAGACCCAAACAACTGTTCAATCTCAATGCCACTCATCAGAGGACGCCTTCAGAATACAGATGGAGAAGGCACCTCGGAACCGTAGGCGGAGGGAGTGGGAGAAGGGGCTTCTCTCCACATGAACAAACGGCTGTATCCTAGGGCACTGGGTCCATGACCTCAGCTCCTCTGCTTTGTCCTTCTGGCTGGATAGAGGCTCAGCCACTGAGGCCGACCTGGATGAGGGCATCACAGGACTGAACCTGGGCTGGAACGTGAAGTGCCTTCTGCACACTTTGGCTCTTTGATTGCAGCAAGTGGCATTCCTATGAGTCCAAATGGACCATTTCCCATCCATTTTATTAAGTGGCAGAAGTCCCTGCTACTTGAATGAATGGTCTTCTTTTTGATTTTGGAAGAGAAAATCCTTGGCTATTTTTCACATCATCACTGCTCAGTCTTACCATTCCTGTCATCAGTTTATTCTAAATAGAAGGAATTCCATTTTCTGATGGGAACCTGGGACAGGGCTATTTGCACAGAAAGGAAGTCAGGGAATGTTGGTGGCTGGTGCTGCTGGTATTACCAGGTTACTAGTGTAACAGGCAATGGCAACCCACTCCAGTACTCTTGCCTGGAAAATCCCATGGATGGAGGAGCTTGGTGGGCTGCAGTCCACGAGGTCGCGAAGAGTCGGACATGACTGAGCGACTTCACTTTCACTTTTCACTTTCATGCATTGGAGAAGGAAACGGCAACCGGCTCCAGTGTTCTTGCCTGGAGAATCCCAGGGATGGGGAGCCTGGTGGGCTGCCGTCTATGGGGTCACACAGAGTTGGACACGACTGAAGCGACTTGGCAGAGTGTAACAGGGGCATGTAGAAGTGAGACTGCATGAGCTTTCAAGCTCTTAGCCACAGTGCTGTTTGTCTGTAGGGTGGATGTGCTTTCAGATGACTGTTGGAAAGGCCCTGGGATTTGATGTTTGTATTTTTTTCTGGATCTCCATCTCAGTTCTTTCCTTTTTTTGTTTGGTAGGGTTCTGTTTGCTTCCTAGGCTGTCTGATTTCCAGCCACTGTCTCCTCTCCCCAAGGCTGGATCTTCCTAAACACATTTTTAGGCTCAGCCCTGGGAATTCATTTGCAGGCAAGAGGGATTTAAGGAGTTTCAGATTTGAACATCAAGTGGCTTTTGGTGCTGGTACAGCCTTCATCTCATTCCCTGATTCTAATAACTGAAGTTATGGGCCAGTTCTGAGACATCATCTCACCCTGTGCCTTACATCTGAGAACTGAGCTCTGTCTAGCTCTCAGGACCTAATTGTTCTTGCTTCCACTAGAGAGTTCAGTTTTTGTATTATTTGCCTATTATAAATGATTGTTTCAATGGTCTTCCATATATTTTGCTTTCTCCAGGATGGAGATTCTGCGCTTATTAGATTCCTCTCCATTCTCTCTCCCTGAATACCTTCTATCTGTAGAAGGATCTCTCTGATGCTGCCTGCCTGTCCAGGCTGCTGGGGTTCTCCTGGGTCCCTTATATTCCCTGATGAACTGTCTTTTTAGGTAGCATGCTATCTCTTTTTGGACTCTGAGTCTGAATGCCCATTCATCCACCCATCCACCCTCCTGTCCACCCTTTCATGAACTCATCTATTCACTCACCAACCCATCTACCCATTCAGCCACCCACCCATCCATCCATCTATCCATCTGTCCATCCAGGTGTACCTGCTGTGTGTCAGCCATGTGTTCTCTGACTGTACCTTTTAGAGATGATGCTGCATCTGTCAGGCTGTGTTTCCTGCCAGTGCTTATAACTAGATCTCTCATTTGACTCCACTGAGTGGGTCCAGGTGTGGTCATCTTCCTTGTTATCAGTCCCTTCCAGCTACTCTATCCAGTTGTACTTTACTGAAATTCTCATTTGCCCTCATATGACAGAGATTTCAAATCAGTTTTTATTCTGTCTTTTATGATTCTGATCACTGTTATGAAAAAAATACATAGTTTCACATTTTTAATCCAGTTACTATTAACTCCATAGTATTCCTTGAACTTTATTAGGACTCAGGGTCTGGTCAGAGTAAATATAATTCTAGTGGTTTAGATATGCTCACCTTCTTTGTAAGTTGTACAATTTGTTCATATTAATTCCACTCCTACTTTTATCAGGATAAATTTTGATGTGTCCTTTTGAGAAATTTTGTATCATTTTGTTAAAATCTCTCATTTTTAATACACTAATGGAAAACACAGAAAAAAACAAGGTGAAAAAGAATAGATATCTTGTACAACCCAGGCAACCTCAGAGAGGGAAAAGGCTAGGGAGAAAGCCATCCCATGCTTTTTTCAGATTCCTCAATGGAGTCAGCTTTGCAAATGAATTGTTCAAAGCTGTTTCCTTTGAAGTGACAGATTTGTTCTGCAAAACAGTAAAGTGGTAGAAATGAGTCAAAAAATTAAGAGGACATTATAAAATTATTAGGTTTAAGGGAATATGAAAAACATTTAATAGTTTGAAAATATGGTGCAGGAAAATACTTTTTAGCTTAAAAGTTAGTGGCATAGATCATAAGTGAGTCCAAAAGCAGGTGCTAAATGCAAATTAAGCGCTAAACTCAGTGAGTGGGTAGAATACAGAAATATCCCAGGGAGAGGAGATTGGTCCTTTTGGAGGAAGACTGTTGGAATCTGAGTGACATTCTCAGGAAGGTCAGAGGCTTCAGGGTTGGGTGGAGATATTTAAAGACAAGCAGAGCCCACTGGAGTCCTGGACACTTTCATTTACACTTCCAGCCAGTGTGTTCTGAATGAGCACTTGAATACTACCTCTGGGCAAAGTCCTTAGATGTGGTGGCTGAAAGCCAGTCCTATTATTTCCACAGTCCTCCTCACTCTTAACTTTATAACAATTCACTTGATTCCCAAATGAAATGTTGCTCGCCCGTCTGTCTTTGATCTGTCGTGTCAGCGTCACATCAGATTGCGTCACCTGCTCCCTTCTCTCATTGCTATATCGTCTTACTCTGTTCCTTCTGAGCTGCATTGTCCCTTCACATTTGGATGATTATGTTTGAAAATGCTGCCTCGACATTTTCCCTATTGTATCATGTGTCTCGTGCTCCCACTCTCTGTTGGAAATGAGAATGCACAGTTAAAAGAAACCCAAACATTTCAGTTAACAAGATAGGATGAAAACCTCCCGATGTGTACCATGCGCTTGAGTACATCTGATGAGAACACCCTTTAAAAAAAGCACTCTTTTGTGTTTTTTTTTTTAAAGCATTGCATAGAATTCACTTAAAGTAGTTAAAAGTTTAGCAAACTCTAAATTCCAACCAGACCAAACAAACTCTGGTTGGTTCATTTTCTCTTGCATCTTTAGCAAATTGAGACCTACCTGCTGAGTTATTTGGTTCTCTCTGCTCTTTATTACAGCATGGTTCATATTATTTATTATAGAATAGTATTATGGTATGTTATATGTTACTTAAATGTGATTACAATCATCTGGACCCTCATCAAATTTATAGTTATGATAGGCCTTACTTATTAAGCACTTCCTATAGGGAGTAGTTGGAGAAGGCAATGGCACCCCACTCCAGTACTCTTGCATGGAAAATCCCATGGGCGGAGGAGCCTGGTGGGCTGCAGTCCATGGGGTTGCTAAGAGTCGGACACGACTGAAGTGACTTAGCAGCAGCAGCAGCAGCATAGGGAGTAGTGGTTTTCAAACATGAGTATTCCTATTCTAGGGTGTACCTAGTATCACCTAGGGAGCCCTTAAAAATCTCAAAGCTCAGGTCACACCTCCAGATCAACTAAAAGTGGGACCCAGTCATCAGTATTTTTAAAACTTTCTTGACAAGGTGTAGCCATGTTTGAGAACGAGTGATGTAAAACCTTGCTACTCAAAGCTTGGTCTGTATACCCACACCACTGGTGTCACTGGAGAGCTTGTTAGAAATCTCTCCTCAGACTTAGTGAATCTCAATCTATATTTTTTCAGGATCTGAAGGTGCTTCCTTATGCACTTTAATATTTGGGTAGCACTGATGGAAACAGAAGGGCACTCTGCTAAGGATTTTAAGGCCATTCATTTGCAAATAATTTATTATGTTGCCATAATATACTAGGCACATGACAAGGCTTAAATTCATCACTAGAAAAGTGGTTCTTGAGCACTATTTTAAAAGGAAATTGAGGCTTGGCCAGATTAAGTATCTCAGAAGACACTCAGCCAGAATTTGAATCCTGGCCTCTGTTACTCTAAAACATAGTGTTCTCCTCAGTACCAAGCAGCTTCTAAGTATAGTTCTTGGATATTTTTTACAGTAAATCAAATAATAGAAACTTCCTAAATCTTTATTAATAGCATCTTTAATCTGTTTATCAAGAACTGAAATAAAGGTAAGATCACCTGGTGAAACATGTAGTTCCTAGCAGGGAAACAGTAAGGTGAGTTGTTTGTTAGTAACCAATGCAGAAGGCGGAAGGCAGGGACAGAAATATTCCCCTCTGGTTATGAGGGAGTCCCAGGGGACACACTGAATATTCATTTTACGGATGAAATATCCTCATTTAGTTATGTTGGGGCTCTAGTGTGCCAGACTTCGGGTAACAGGTCTGGAAGAACCAAAATTGCCCGTGGGGCAGCTTCACGGAATTCGACATACATTCTTGTCATCTCGCTCCTTTGTTTGCCTCAAGGGCATCATTCTGGGGCTACTTGTTCGAAGATTTTGTGTAAGCAATTCACAGGAATTCTAGAAGCTAGCATGTGAGGGATATTTGATATGACTGAAAATGTGCTCAGGGATGTATATTGTATGTACGAATATTATTTCAACTAAATAATAATAATGATGTGCCACTGTAGTTCTCTTCCACAGATCTAATTTTTGGCTATCTTGTGTCAGTTTCTCTCCCAAATTAGAGATGGTTTTAATGGGACATTTCTAAGATATATTAGATGTAATAAAATAGAATAGGTAAAATAAACCTACCTTTTCACTTCATCATAAGTATTTTTTCCTATTGTTAAAAACCATAAATATGCACCTGCTTTTCAAAATTATTGTTTAATATTCTAATTTATTTGTTGTTGTTGTTTAGTCGCTAAAGCATGTCTGACTCTTTTGTGACCCCATGGACTGTAGCCTGCCAGCTTCCCCTGTCCATGGGATTTCCCAGGCAAGAATAATGGAGTGGGTTGCCATTTCCTTCTCCAGTGGATCTTCCTGACCCAGGGATTGAAGTCTCCTGCATTGCAGGCAGATTCTTTACCCCTGAGCTACCTGGAAAGCACATTCTAGTCTATGGATACACCATAATTTATTTCACCATCATCATACTTTGGCCATCTTAATTTTTTGTTGTTGTTTTAAATAAACACTTTTCTCCATAAATTTTTGTTTCACAACTTAGTTCATTTCCTTAGGATGTGTTTCCTCAGTGAAGATAGTGAGTTAGAGAGCATGAACAGTAAAATTAGAGAGGGAAGGTATTCATTTACAATGAAAAAGGTAATTATCAAAAAGAACACTCATCAACATATTCTTTCTTCGTCATAGGAAAGTACAAGAGTAAGCTCATGATCTGTATTATAAAGTTGCTTTCTATACGAGTGTGTGTCTGCACCAAAGAGTTGGCATTTGAATACCAACTGCCCTTGCAGGACTTGTGACGGTGATCAGCATGGTGGAACAGCTATTAGGATGGGAACTGGTACAATGGGGAGCTAACCCACTGGAGATATATTGGAGACTTAAATTAGGTGGGGGCAGACTTTGTCTAGAGAATTAATTAAGCTTCTCCAGGAAAGTGATATTTCTACTGAAACCCAAAGGATGCGTTGGCTATATGAATGATGGCAGAGAATCTTTAAGGCAGAGGGACTAGCTTATGGGGAACATAGGAAGGGCTGGGGTTGAGAAAGAGTGTGGTCCATTTTAAGAAGCCCAAATTGGCTGGGACACAGAAAACAAGAGTGGTGCAGGCCGTGACTGGACAGGTGAGTAAAGGCCAGATCATGGAAGTCTTAGAGGCCGTGGTGGAGCATTTGGGTCTTTTTCTAAATGCTAACCTTAAGGTTTAAGCAGCAGAAGGACATGATTATATTTGCATTTAAAAATATCACTCTAGCTTAAGTGTGGCTAATGGAGATGAGCAAGACTGGGGAGCATGGGGCCACCAGGAGCTACTACAGAGGTCCAGGCAAGGCAGAGTAGTGTCTAGACCAGTATAGTGAAGGTAGAGGAAGGAGAAGAGGTATTGGAGACAGCAGGAGACAGAATTAATAGGATTTGGATGCAGGGGAGAGGGAGGAGAAAAGAATGCCTCTGCTAAAGGGTCATTTAGAATCTTTTGCACCTCTGAGGTGATGAGCTGGGGCCAAGGTCACAACAATTTGAATTTTTTTTTTTTTAAAAGAAACACACTTGGCTCTTGGGAGAAAAGGACAATCTTTAAATCCCAGGAGGAATTCTCAAAGCCAGGATAAAAATAAGCATAAGAATGATAATATTTTTTAATATTTTAGGCTTATTTATTTTCTTCTAAATAGCTTTATTAAGAGATAAATGACATTTGGTAAACTGCACATATTTAAAGACTACAATTTGATAAGTTTTGACATAAGACACCATCATTGCAATCAAGATAGTAAACATAACCATCACCACAAAATATCTCCCAGTGCCATCCATCCCTAGGCAAACACTGATCTTTGCTTACTGTAGATTAGTTTGTATTTTTTAGAGTTTCATATAAATGAAATCATATAATGTGCTCTTTTGAGGGGAAAGCTGGGGCATCTTTTACTTATGAAACTCTTTTATATACCTTATCTAATAATTAAAAAAATAACCCTTTATCTAAGGAAATGATATTCAGAGAGGCTAAGTCCCAAGTTTACCCAGTTGAACAGTGGTAGTCCTTGGTCTTGGAGGCCATGCATTCTCCATGGCCAACCACAGCCTGGCTAGGGCAACTCCTGCAGTATGCATAGTCTCTGAGATGCTTCGTCTTCATGGTGTGAGTCTAAGGGGTTGCTTAGCCCACATCTCATGGGTTTGGAGGTTGGAATCAGGACCTGCAGAATCTGAAGATGAGCCCCTTACCTCCAGGACGGTGCACATGTGAAAAATTCCTGTGTCAGAGAAACAGACACAAATGACCTGAATTTTTGTAGGATCTTCATTTGTGAAGGCCACAGGAAGGCTAGTGGAGATCGCAGAGATGAAAAGGGCGGGATAGATGGTGTGCTCCCTTGGTTTTTAAACAGAACTCAGTGCAGATTGGGTTCAGCAGAAGATGGGGGGAAGGCTCTGGTGGCCCTCCTTTGCCTCTGCCATAGCTGCTTTGTTCTACCTATTCCATACATTGTGCTTCTGGTCAAGACTTTTTTTTTTGCCTATCAGTTCAGTTCAGTTGCTCAGTCGTGTCTGACTCTGCGACCTCATGAATCGCAGCATGCCAGGCCTTCCTGTCCATCACCAACTCCTGGAGTTCACTCAGACTCACGTCCATCGAGTCAGTGATGCCATCCAGCCATCTCATCCTCTGTCGTCCCCTTCTCCTCCTGCCCCCAATCCCTCCCAGCATCAGAGTCTTTTCCAATGAGTCAACTCTTCGCATGAGGTGGCCAAAGTACTGGAATTTCAGCTTTAGCATCATTCCTTCCAAAGAAATTCCAGGGCTGATCTCCTTCAGAAATGGACTGGTTGGATCTCCTTGCAGTCCAAGGGACTCTCAAGAGTCTTCTCCAACACCACAGTTCAAAAGCATCAATTCTTTGGCGCTCAGCCTTCTTCACAGTCCAACTCTCACATCCATACATGACCACAGGAAAAACCATAGCCTTGACTAGACGGACCTTTGTTGGCAAAGTAATGTCTCTGCTTTTCAATATGCTATCTAGGTTGGTCAGCAAATGGGAACTTAGTTCCCTGACGATGACTCAAACTCGTGCCCCCTGCAGGGGAAGTATGGAGTCTTAACCACCGGACCGCCAGGGAAGTCCCCAAGAATTTTTTTTTGACAAGAGAACTTCATCCTTCAAAAAATCTGAAAATCACTGATCTAGTTTTAATATTCCATCTAGAGATAAGGAAACTGAGGTTTCCTCATCATGTTGCCAGATGAATAGCAGGAGGCCCAATCAAATTTGAATTTCAAATGAACAAAGACAAAATTTTTAGTATAAGTATATAAAAAATATTGCATGGGAAGACTTAACATTAAAAGTATTCATTTTTGCTGACTCTGACAATCCTAAGCGTATAGAGCATAATTTGCATGCCCTAGAGAGGGTCAGGGCTGAAGTGTAGGATCAGGCTATGTGCCTGATGCAGACAAAAAGCCTCTTGTCCAGATGTGGACCGTGGTCAGGCTATATAGTGTAAAAATTCAGGTCTTCCTTTGCTGGAAGCCTAAAAGTTTGTTTTCAGAGCCACACAGCTCTCGAGGCTGGAGAGAGGCAGGCTCGTGAAGGCAGAGCCCTGGGTGAGGCCGATGGCCCTGCTGGGATCCATCGTGCCAGGCTCCTCCCTGTGTGTCTTCCCGTCCTCCCTCCACTGTGTGCTCTGGCGTTTGGGGACAGAGCAGCCTGTGACACCTGGGGTGGTGGTGAGCCACCTAGGGTCCAGCCCTGGAGCCGGCTGAAGGGGGCGCGCTGGAGTCTTCGTGCAGAGAGCGCCCAGCTTCTCTCTGGAGCAGGGGAAGAGGAGAAAGAGTCGGGGTGGGGGGCAGAGAAGAGGCTGAAAGTTAACTAGCAAAATCACTCAAATGATCTCCTGTCTTCCTTTTCCCTGACTCGGCCTCATTAACACGAGGAGGCTAATATTTGACTCGGGAGCGAAGGCAGAACTGACGCTCTCTCCAGGGGCTCTGTTAAATGTCATAAATTGCAAAAGCGCAGCTTGAGGAGTTTGTGAATGGCATCTGAGCCCGAGGCCATCTAGTAATATTTATACTGTGGAAGTTCAGCCTTTCCCCTCCTTTGGAAAAAGTTTCCGATTTGTTTCAGAGGATGTCCATCTTAATCACTGTTTCGGGCGCTCTAATGGGCAGGCTTCTCAGTTCCCCGCTGCCAGGGGAAGGGCCGGGAAAGATGCGAGACTCCGTACTGCGGGGCATGCTCGCCCAGGCTCAGATTCCGGACTTTTATTCCACCCCATGCCTTCTTTCTCTTTGGGGTGCAGTTAGGAAACAGGTCTCCATCTGTCCTGGGCCAAGAGACTCATACTTATTTTTAGTCTATAAAATCCAAAGAATGAATTATATATTCCTGTTTAGTCATGTCCAAAGGGTGTGAAACTCTTGGGGAGGGGGGCGGTGGTGGGGTAGATGAATGTCACCAGTAATAAGGAAATAATAAGTTATACTGAAAACTTATTACTTGCCAGGCCCCCTGTTCTACTGCTACTGCTAAGTCACTTCAGTCGTGTCTGACTCTGTGCGACCACATAGACGGCAGCCCACCAGGCTCCCCCTGTCCCTGGGATTCTCCAGGCAAGAACACTGGAGTGGGTTGCCATTTCCTTCTCCAATGCATGAAAGCGAAAAGTGAAAGTGAAGTCACTCAGTCATGTCCAACTCTTTGAGACCCCATGGACTGTAGCCTACCAGGCTCCTCCACCCATGGGATTTTCTGGGCAAGAGTACTGGAGTGGAGTGCCATTGCCTTCTCCGAGGCTGTATGTTATTATATTATTTATGTTTATCATGCTATGTATTAGGTATAAGCAGTCTGTGCTGTGTGTGCTTAGTCACTTCAGTCTTGTCTGACTCTTTGCTACCTCATGGACTATGGCCTGCCAGGCTTTTCTGGCCATGGAATTCTCCAGGCAAGAATACTGGAGTGGATTGCCATGCCCTCCTCCATGTGATCTTCCCCACCCAGGGACTGAACCTGGGTCTCTTGCATTGCAGGTGGATTCTTTACCCACTGAGCCACTTGGGGAGCCCAATAAGCAGTATACGTACGTATATACTACATATGTAATTTATCAGCTTAGATATATAAGCTATATAAATGTATATATTTATTTTCATACACACACATATATATAACAGTTCCATATATATATATATCAGATCAGATCATATAACTATGAGGAGGTGGGTATTGTTCTATCCCCATTTAAAGGCTGAGAAACTGAGGCTGGCTCTTAACCGCTAATCTCTCTTGCAGATCCAAGTAAAGGGTCGTTCTAGCTGCTCACAGTTAGGTTAGCTTCTGAACCCCCAAAGTCTGGCCTTCTAGGCCGTTCACAGTTTGTCCCAATTTGCCTTTTCAGACTTATTTTGCACAACTTACCCTTGGATACAACTCAGATGTGGCCCTACTGTCCCTGAAGTCACCAGGCACATTCCTCCTCTGAGACTCCATCTGCTGGGCATGTTGTGAATGTTGTCTGCCCATCTCTTCATAAAGAAAAAAAAAATTCCATCCACACAATTCCATCAGGTCCTACCTTCTACCCAGACACCCTCGTGGCCAATCCAAACCGTCGAGATTTCTCTCTTCCTCTGACTTATTGGAGAACTGCTCCTCAGTCGGGTAAACCTGGACAGCCTTGAAGTTGCTTTGTGTGGCTGCTCAAGTCTGATGCTGTTTCTTGATGACTCACTTCTTTGTCTTGTTCCCAAACTAGATTATAAACTTCAGGAGGGAAGAGGCTTTGAATGAACATAATGGCCCCTCAGTCAGAGATACTGGAGGATAAGGGGTAAGTGCTTTGTTTTATACTTACTGGCTCTTAAAAGAACCACAAAAGAGGTAAGTGGTTCTCTTCTTTGGCAATTGGGATGCTCCTGGTATCTCTTGGAATAGGTGAGGTCTGAGATTTAAGACTGAACATAAGCAGACACTCATGCAATACTGGCCTTACCCAAATTCTATTTTCCTGAGATTATTCCATAAAAGCCATGATAAGATTGTAGCACTGCAGAGAGTTTGTGTTCTTACAGGAACACAGAGTCAGTGGTTACAAGCAGCAGGCCACTCTGAGCTGGGCTTTCCCTTTCTTTCTGGCATGACTTGGGTGACCACAGACTCAGGTGGCATTAGCGTGGGGTACGTCAATGTTACTTGAGTCATTGTCCCATCAACTGTCATGAGTTCCCACTAATTGCCTCCCCTTAAGTGCAAAGCAATGACTTAGGAAAGGCTGGATATCCGACTGAAGATGTAGGGCTTGAGTCTAGCGAAGCCAGCACCAACTTGGTGTCCAGTCATGGATGGTTCACTAAATTGAGCTCGTGCTTATTTTTTGATGTAAAAGTGAGCTAAGATGGGGGATTGAAAGGAAGAAAAATTATGCTGAAGTGTTTTTGGCTTTCACAAAATTTGGTGAGTTTTGCAGGACTTTTTCTAATTGAACACTTGGGTGTCTTAGGGAGCATTTTTTTTTGTGGATGAGATAAACCAAAGGTGAACTCTTTCTGGAAATGTGTAAGCATTTTGTGCCTATGCCCTTGGTGAAGTATCCAAGCTTACACCCATGGTCCTCTGGTCTCCACGTTTCCTCAGCTTTCTTCACTGCCCAGAGAGGGCTGTTTGTTCTCATGGTAAGGGGAGGAGAACTTCTGGGGACAGAGAGTGATGACTGCTTTTCTTTTGTGTTCATCATAAAGATTGATAATCTGCATATAATTTCCATATTGGGCTGTAAGTAGGAGTAATTATAAAATAATTAAATGTGCTAAGAGTGGTCAGGTCTGTTAAAAGAACAATTATGTAGCTAATTCCTCTGTGTTGCCTTCACTTTGAGTTAAAATGAAATAATTTGAAATAGAACGTCAGCTTTCAGAATGAACATATCAGAGCCCTCTTTTGTTACACAGTTTACCTGTGATAGAATTTCTTTTTTCTTTCTCAAAGCTTAATGAACAGATTTCGTCTTAGGACTTCCAACCAGTGCGGAGGCAAAGAGAAGTCAAGGCTGTGCCATGGTTGGACCGTCCCCATTGCATTTGTTCCTGCTTCTGTTAGAAGCCTGCCAGTCTTTCAGCATCTAGTTCAAATACCACCTTCTCTTGAAGAAATTCTGTTATCTGAATTATCTTGAGTTCCTCCCTGATCATAGTACCCCCTACTTCTATAGTAGAACTTCAGTTCAGTTCAGTCGCTCAGTCATGTCCGACTCTTTGCAACCCCATGAACTGCAGCATGCCAGGCCTCCCTGTCTATCACCAACTCCCAGAGTTCACTCAAACTCACGTCCATCGAGTCGCTGATGCCATCCAGCCATCTCATCCTCTGTCGTCCTCTTCTCTTCCTGCCCCCAATCCCTCCCAGCATCAGAGTCTTTTCCAATGAGTTAACTCTTTGCATGAGGTGGCCAAAGTACTGGAGCTTCAGCTTTAGTATCATTCCTTCCAAAGAACACCCAGGACTGATCTCGTTTAGAATGGACTGGTTGGAACTCCTTGGAGTCTAAGGGACTCTCAAGAGTCTTCTCCAACACCACATTTCAAAAGCATCAATTCTTTGGCCCTCGCTGGGAGGGATTGGGGGCAGGAGGAGAAAGGGACAACAGAGGATGAGATGGCTGGATGGCATCACTGACTCAATGAACGTGAATCGGGGTGAACTCTGGAAGTTGGTGATGGACAGGGAGGCCTGGAATGCTGCAATTCATGGGGTTGCAAAGAGTCAGACATGACTGAGCGACTGAACTGAACTGAACTGAACACCTTTCTTGACAGTCCAACTCTCACATCCATACATGACCACAGGAAAAACCATAGCCTTGACTAGACGGACCTTTGTTGGCAAAGTAATGTCTCTGCTTTTCAATATGCTATCTAGGTTGGTCATAACTTTCCTTCCAAGGAGTAAGCCTCTTTTAATTTCACAGCTGCAAGCACCATCTGCAGTGATTTTGGAGCCCCCCAAAATAAAGTCTGACACTGTTTCCACTGTTTCCCCATCTATTTCCCATGACGTGATGGGACCAGATGCCATGATCTTCGTTTTCTGAATGTTGAGCTTTAAGCCAACTTTTTCACTCTCCTCTTTCACTTTCATCGAGAGGCTTTTGAGTTCCTCTTCACTTTCTGCCATAAGGGTGGTGTCATCTGCATATCTGAGGTTATTGATATTTCTCCCGGCAATCTTGACTCCAGCTTGTGCTTCATCCAGCCCAGCGTTTCTCATGATGTACTCTGTGTAGAAGTTAAATAAACAGGGTGACAATATACAGCCTTGATGTACTCCTTTTCCTATTTGGAACCAGTCTGTTGTTCCATGTCCAGGTCTAACTGTTGCTTCCTGACCTGCATACAGGTTTCTCAAGAGGCAGGTCAGGTGGTCTGGTATTCCCATCTCTTTCAGAATTTTCCACAGTTTATTGTGATCCACACAGTCAAAGGCTTTGGCGTAGTCAATAAAACAGAAATAGATGTTTCTCTGGAACTCTCTTGCTTTTTTGATGATCCAGCAGATGTTGGCAATTTGATCTCTGGTTCCTCTGCCTTTTCTAAAACCAGCTTGAACATCTGGAAGTTCATGGTTCACATATTGCTGAAGCCTGGCTTGGAGAATTTTGAGCGTTACTTTACCAGTGTGTGAGATGAGTGCAATTGTGTGGTAGTCTGAGCATTCTTTGGCATTGCCTTTCTTTGGGATTAGAATGAAAACTGACTTTTTCCAGTCCCGTGGCCACTGCTGAATTTTCCAAATTTGCTGGCATAATGAGTGCAGCACTTTCACAGCATCATCTTTCAGGATTTGAAATAGCTCCACTGGAATTCCATCACCTCCACTAGCTTTGTTTGTAGTGGTGCTTTCTAAGGCCCACTTGACTTCACATTCTAGAAAGCCTTTTATTATGTTTATCATCAAAAAGCCATAAACTAAGACAGATTTTACAGAGTTCTAAGTTCGACATTCTAGGAATCAGCAAACTGAAATGGACTGGAATGGGTGAATTTAACTCAGATGACCATTATATCTACTACTGCGGCAGGAATCCCTTAGAAGAAACAGAGTAGCCATCATGGTCAACAAAAGAGTCCGAAATGCAGTACTTGGAGGCAATCTCAAAAATGACAGGATGATCTCCGTTCATTTCCAAGGCAAACCATTCAATATCACAGTAATCCAAGTCTATGCCCCAACCAGTAACACTGAAGAAGCTGAAGTTGAATGGTTCTATGAAGACCTATAAGACCTTTTAGAACTAATACCCAAAAAAGATGTCCTTTTCATTATAGGGGACTGGAATGCAAAAGTAGGAAGTCAAGAAACACCTGGAGTAACAGGCAAATTTGGCCTTGGAATATGGAATGAAGCAGGGCAAAGGCTAATAGAGTTTTGCCAAGAGAATGCACTGGTCATAGCAAACACCCTCTTCCAACAACACAAAAGAAGACTCTACACATGGACATCACCAGATGGTCAACACTGAAATAAGATTGATTATTTTCTTTGCAGCCAAGATGGAGAAGCTCTATACAGTCAGCAAAAACAAGACTGGGAGCTGACTGTGGCTCAGATCATGAACTCCTTATTGCCAAATTCAGACTTAAATTAAAGAAAGTAGGGAAAACCACTAGACCATTCAGGTATGACCTAAATCAAATCCCTTATGATTATACAGTGGAAGTGAGAAATAGATTTAAGGGCCTAGATCTGATACACAGAGTGCCTGATGAACTATGGATGGAGGTTTGTGACATTGTACAGGAGACAGGGATTAAGACCATCCCCATGGAAAAGAAATGCAAAAAAGCAAAATGGCTGTCTGGGGAGGCCTTACAAATAGCTGTGAAAAGAAGAGAAGTGAAAAAGAAAGATATAAGTATCTGAATGCAGAGTTCCAAAGAATAGCAAGGAGAGATAAGAAAGCCTTCCTCAGCGATCAATGCAAAGAAATAGAGGAAAACAACAGAATGGGAAAGACTAGAGATCTCTTCAAGAAAATTAGAGATACCAAGGGAACATTTCATGCAAAGATGGGCTCGATAAAGGACAGAAATGGTATGGACCTAATAGAAGCAGAAGATATTAAGAAGAGGTAGCAAGAATACACAGAAGAACTGTACAAAAAAGATCTTCACGACCAAGATAATCACGATGGTGTGATCACTCACCTAGAGCCAGACATCCTGGAATGTGAAGTCAAGTGGGCCTTAGAAAGCACCACTACAAACAAAGCTAGTGGAGGTGATGGAATTCCAGTGGAGCTATTTCAAATCCTGAAAGATGATGCTGTGAAAGTGCTGCACTCATTATGCCAGCAAATTTGGAAAATTCAGCAGTGGCCACGGGACTGGAAAAGGTCAGTTTTCATTCTAATCCCAAAGAAAGGCAATGCCAAAGAATGCTCAGACTACCACACAATTGCACTCATCTCACACACTGGTAAAGTAACGCTCAAAATTCTCCAAGCCAGGCTTCAGCAATATGTGAACCATGAACTTCCAGATGTTCAAGCTGGTTTTAGAAAAGGCAGAGGAACCAGAGATCAAATTGCCAACATCTGCTGGATCATCAAAAAAGCAAGAGAGTTCCAGAGAAACATCTATTTCTGTTTTATTGACTACGCCAAAGCCTTTGACTGTGTGGATCACAATAAACTGTGGAAAATTCTGAAAGAGATGGGAATACCAGACCACCTGACCTGCCTCTTGAGAAACCTGTATGCAGGTCAGGAAGCAACAGTTAGACCTGGACATGGAACAACAGACTGGTTCCAAATAGGAAAAGGAGTACATCAAGGCTGTATATTGTCACCCTGTTTATTTAACTTCTACACAGAGTACATCATGAGAAACGCTGGGCTGGATGAAGCACAAGCTGGAGTCAAGATTGCCGGGAGAAATATCAATAACCTCAGATATGCAGATGACACCACCCTTATGGCAGAAAGTGAAGAGGAACTCAAAAGCCTCTCGATGAAAGTGAAAGAGGAGAGTGAAAAAGTTGGCTTAAAGCTCAACATTCAGAAAACGAAGATCATGGCATCTGGTCCCATCACGTCATGGGAAATAGATGGGGAAACAGTGGAAACAGTGTCAGACTTTATTTTGGGGGGCTCCAAAATCACTGCAGATGGTGCTTGCAGCTGTGAAATTAAAAGAGGCTTACTCCTTGGAAGGAAAGTTATGACCAACCTAGATCGCATATTGAAAAGCAGAGACATTACTTTGCCAACAAAGGTCCGTCTAGTCAAGGCTATGGTTTTTCCTGTGGTCATGTATGGATGTGAGAGTTGGACTGTCAAGAAAGCTGGGGCCGAAGAATTGATGCTTTTGAACTGTGGTGTTGGAGAAGACTCTTGAGAGTCCCTTGGACTCCAAAGAGATCCAACCAGTCCATTCTAGAGGAGATCAGTCCTGGGTGTTCTTTGAAGGAATGATGCTGAAGCTGAAACTCCAGTAATTTGGCCACCTCATTCAAAGAGTTTACTCATTGGAAAAGACTCTGATGCTGGGAGGGATTGGGGGCAGGAGAAAAAGGGGATGACAGAGAATGAGATGGCTGGATGGCATCACCAACGTGATAGACGTGAGTTTGAGTGAACTCTGGGAGTTGGTGATGGACAGGGAGGCCTGGCATGCTGCGATTCATGGGGTCACAAAGAGTTGGACACGACTGAGTGACTGAAGTGAACTGATAGTGCTTTTTAATTTATGAAGCATTTTCACATATCTCATTTTTATCCTCATAATAACCTTGTAAATGCACACAGTATTGCAGATTTATAGCTTACGAAACAAAAGCTGACATGACTCAAATCAAGACTTTTAAATTCAAATGCCCATAGGAGCTAAGCAAATATAAATACAGAGCAGTCTGTTCAGGTGTGTATTGGTCAGCATAAAGTATGGACAGTAACAAAATGATCCCCAAATCTTGGTAGCTTGTATCAACAAAGGGTTATTAATATTTCTCAATCAGGTTTCATGTTCATTGCAGATGCACTGTGATTCTGTTCCATCTGTCCTCACTCTGGAATTCAGGCTGACAAGCAGGGACATTGCTGGGAATGAGGCAAGAGAAAATATGGTACAGCCATGTGATGGCTTCTAAAGATCTTACCTGGAAGTGGTGCGCATCTCATTCGCTCACTAATTAAAACGTGTCCTTTTCCTCAAGTTTCTCTAGTATTAATAGATCTGTTTGAAAAGGACAGGACTTCCCAGGTGGTGCTAGTGGTAAAGAACCTGCCTGCCAGTGCAGGAGACATAAGAGATGCAGGTTGAATCCCTAGGTTGGGAAGATCCCCTGGAGGAGGGCATGGTAGCCCACTTTGTATTCTTGCCTGGAGAATGGAATGGACAGAGGAGCCTGGTGGGCTACAGTCCATAGAGTCACAATGAGTCAGACATGACTAAAGTGACTTAGCATGCACAAACACACGCACATGAACAAGACATCCATCCTGCATTCAGATAAGATCAGATCAGATGAGTCACTCAGTTGTGTCCGACTCTCTGCAACCCCATGAATCGCAGCATGCCAGGCCTCCCTGTCCATCACCAACTCCCGGAGTTCACTCAGACTGACGTCCATCGAGTCAGTGATGCCATCCAGCTATCTCATCCTCTGTCATCCCCTTCTTCTCCTGCCCCCATTCCCTCCCAGCATCAGTCTTTTCCAATGAGTCAACTCTTCACATGAGGTGGCCAAAGTGCTGGAGTTTCAGCTTTAGCATCATTCCTTCCAAAGAAATCCCAGGGCTGATCTCCTTCAGAATGGACTGGTTGGATCTCCTTGTAGTCCAAGGGACTCTCAAGAGTCTTCTCCAACACCACAGTTCAAAAGCATCAATTCTT
Source organism: Bos indicus (assembly GCF_029378745.1). Classification (NCBI taxonomy): domain Eukaryota; kingdom Metazoa; phylum Chordata; class Mammalia; order Artiodactyla; family Bovidae; genus Bos; species Bos indicus. Next base: position 50,774,584 of record NC_091768.1, read on the forward strand.
TGGCGCTCAGCCTTCTTCACAGTCCAACTCTCACATCCATACATGACCACAGGAAAAACCATAGCCTTGACTAGATGGACCTTTGTTGGCAAAGTAATGTCTCTGCTTTTGAATATGCTATCTAGGTTGGTCATAACTTTCCTTCCAAGGAATAAGCATCTTTTGATTTCATGGCTGCAGTTGGGGTTGGCAAACTGATTCATGTCCATGAGCTGGATCTGGCCCACTGCTTGTTTTTGTGTGGCTTGTGAACTAAGAATGATGTTTAGGTTTTTAAAAGATTGAAAAAAAGTCAAAATAAAAATAATATTTTGTGAGATGTGAAACTTACATGAAATTAAGATTGTAGCATTTTTGTAAATAAAGTTTTACTTAGATGAAGCCACTCATTTGTGTATTGTCTGTGGCTGCTGTCATGATGCAGTGACAGAGATGAGCAGTGGTGGCAGACTGTATGGCCTACAAAGCCTGAAGTATTTGCTGTCTGGCTCTTTACAGGACAACGTTGTTGTACCCTGTCTTGTATCATTGGTCAGAAATCAACTTGGTCAGGTAGGAGTTCAGACGGTCTCAGCTGCTTTTTTTTTTGGGCAGTCTTTGTGGACAAAGTGTTTGGAATCTAGGACCACTGTAAGGGGTGGTGGGTGTGTGCTGTTCAAATCACTACCAGTATGACTGGAGCCCCTGAACTTGTGTGATGTGCCGCCTTGCTCACTCTAGTCGATGTTAGTTAGGGTCTATATGCAGAAAGTTTCTTATCTCTTACTTGGAACACTTTCAAAATGGCATATAAATTGTAACAAGTGTAAATAAGTGATATTATAAAGCAAATGTTAGGCCATGGAAAATCCTGGAAACAAATACAGTAGACAAAAGATGGATATTTTTGATGCATAAAGAGCTCTTAAAAATAAATAAGAAAAAGATAAATACCATAATACAAACAATGGATAAAAATTATAAATATTTAAGCAAATGTCCAAAAAGCATATGATAAAATGTTTAAGCTCGTGAGTAAACAAAGAAATGCCAATTAAAATAGCATGCTCTCAATTTCACCTATTAAATTCCCCAAAACTGGAAATGCACTCTATTGGTTAAGGTACAAGAAATAGAGCATATTCTACAAATATCTACAATTTTTGATGGGCAACTTGTTAATATAAAAGTAAATCTTAAAAACACTCACACTTTCTAACTTTGTCTCCTTCAAGGAATTTATAAGGAACAAGTAATAGAGATGCACAAAGAGTTTTATGCACAAAACTTTTACTATTGATGTTATTTATAATATAGAAAATTAGAAACAATTTAAATAGCTCACAGCAAATACTATTCAAGCAGTAATATTGTGTTATAAAAGAAAAATTAGTGTCATCATCTCAGTTCAGTTGCTCAGTCGTGTCCGACTCTTTGCAACCTCATGGACTGTAGCATTCCAGGCTTCCCTATCCATTACCAATTCCCAGAGTTTACTCAAACTCATGTCCATCGAGCTGATGACGTCATCCAATCATTTTATCCTCTATCATCCACTTCTCCTCCTGCCTTCAATCTTTCCCAGAGTCAGGGTCTTTTCCAATGAGTCAGTTCTTTGCATCAGGAGGCCACAGTATTGGAGTTTCAGCTTCAGCATCAGTCCTTCCAATGAATATTCAGGACTGATTTCCTTTAGGATAGACTGGTTGGATCTCCTTGCAGTCCAAGGGACTCTCAAGAGTCTTCTCCAACACCACAGTTCAAAAGCATCAATTCTTCAGTGCTCAGCTTTCTTTATAGTCCAACTCTCACATCCATACATGAGTACTGGAAGAACCATATCTTTGACTAGATGAACTTTTGTTGGCAAAGTGATGTCTCTTCTTTTTAATATGCTATCTAGATTTGTCATAGCTTTTCTTCCAAGGCGCAAGTGTCTTTTAATTTCATGCCTGTGGTTACCATCTGCAGTGATTTTGGAGCCCCCCCGAAATAGAGTCTGTCACTGTTTCCATTGTTTCCCCATCTATTTGCCATGAAGTGATGGGACCAGGTGCCATGATCTTTGTTTTTTGAATGTTGAGTTTTAATCCAGCTTTTTCACTCTCTTACACTTTCATCAAGAGGTACTTTAGTTCTTCTTTAGTGTCATAGGAAATTATTTAAGTATATCATTAAATGAAATAAGCAGGATACACATAGTCTATACAAAATGTTTCCGTTTTTGTAAAAAACAAAAAAAAATAGGTGAGACAAATGTATATGCACAGAAAAAACACTGGCATATAATCATTAAAGTGTTAATAGTGGTTATCTCTGAGTTAGTAGATAATGACTGATTTAAAGTTTTACCTTTGTGCTTTTATGTACTTTTCTAATTTTTTACCATAGATATAAACTTGGTAATGAGAAAAATGGCTTCCCTGCTGGCTCAGACTGTAAAGAATCTGCCTGGAATGCAGGAAGACTAGGGTTTGATACCTGGGTTGGGAAGATCCCCTGAAGGAGGGCATGGCAAACCACTCCAGTGTTCTTGCCTGGAGGATCCCATGGACAGAGAAGCCTGGTGGGCTACGTCCATGGGGTCACAAAGAGTTGGACACGACTGAGCGACTAACACTTCCTATTAAACCTATTTAGACTGAGGAAGCGTAGTACTTCCAGGATTCTCATGACTATATCAAGGACCATATAATCCTCCTAATTTATTTCATCAACTTGGAATAAATAATTTTGGAACCACTTTTTGGGTGAATCATGAGCTTTGTCTTCCTTGATAAACTAGACATATGAGTGTTGATCATGCTGGAAAAGGAACAGCCTGACTCAGTTTCTTTTACCTGGGTATTAATGAGGAAATGTTTCGCTTGTATCATTTCAGTTTGGTTCAGTCACTCAGTCATGTCCGACTCTTTGCAACCCCATGGACTGCAGCATGCCAGGCCTCCCTGTCCATCACCAAGTCCCAGAGTTTACTCAGACTCATGTCCCTTGAGTCAGTGATGCCATCCAACCATCTCATCCTCTGTCATCCGCTTCTCCTCCTGCCTTCAATCTTTCCCAGCATCAGGGTCTTTCCCAATGCAAAGTCAGTTCTTTGCATCAGGTGGCCACAGTACTGGAGTTTCAGCTTCAGCATCAGTCCTCCCAATGAATATTCAGGACTGGTTTCCTTTAGGATGGACTGGTTGGGTCTCCTTGCAGTCCAAGGGACTCTCAAGAGTCTTCTCCAACACCACAGTTCAAAAGCATCAATTCTTCAGGGCTCAGCTTTCTTTATAGTCCAACTCTCCCATCCATACATGACTACTGGAAAAAACATAGCCATGACTAGACGGACCTTTGTTGGCAAAGTAGTGTCTCTGCTTTTTAATATGCTATCTAGGTTGGTCATAACTTTCCTTCCAAGAAGCAAGCGGCTTTTAATTTCATGGCTCCAGTCACCATCTACAGTTATTTTGGAGCCCATAAAAATAAAGTCTGACACTGTTTCCACTGTTTCCCCATCTATTTACCATGAAGTGATGGGACCAGATGCCATGATCTTTGTTTTCTGAATGTTGAACTTTAAGCCAACTTTTTCACTCTCCTCTTTCACTTTCATCAAGAGGCTCTTTAGTTCTTCTTCACTTTCTGCCATAAGGGTGGTGTCATCTGCATATCTGAGGTTATTGATATTTCTCCCGGCAATCTTGATTCCAGCTTGTGCTTTATCCAGCCCAGCGTTTCTCATGATGTACTCTGCATATAAGCTAAATAAACAGGGTGACAATATACAGCTTTGATGTATTTCTTTCCCTATTTGGAACCACTCTGTTGTTCCATATCCAGTTCTAACTGTTGCTTCCTGACCTGGATACAGATTTCTCAAGAGGCAGGTCAGGGTTCTGATGTATTTAGAGAATTGCTTCAGCTCAACAGATCACTTTATTACAACAGCTATGGCTGAGACAGGACTTCCCAGGTGGCTCAGTGGTAAAGAATTCACCTACCAATGCAGGAGACACTGGTTGAATCCAAGAGTGGGATGGCTAAGATAATCAGAAGCCAGAGTGCTTTTGGAGATGCAATGATCCAGCTTGGAACACAAACACTCTTCTAAATTAGGGCAGGACTTTGCTGCCTGCAGTTTTCACTGAGAGTCAGTACACTTCTCCACCCCCTGAGATGAGTGGGCACTTGCTCACTCAGCCTGGGCAGAGCACGCCTGAGCTCAGGGGATGCCGCCTGATGGGGCCTCTCTTTGGAAAGGTTGCCATCTGCTCCTAAAGAAAATTGCTTTTGTTCTAAAGGTCTCCTTTCTGCTAGTCTGGCCCTGGTTGTGTGTGGTAAATGAAATTCTAAGAAAAAGTTTGGAGAAAGTTTAATACCTTTCTTGGATCTGAGGCTGGGCTTCCCTTGTGGCTCAGCTTGTAAAGAATCCCCCTGCAATGCGGGAGACCTGGGTTTGATCCCTGAGTTGGGAAGATCCCCTGGAGAAGGGAAAGGCTACCCACTCCAGTATTCTGGCCTGGAGAATTCCATGGACTTCATAGTTCATGGGGTTGCAAAGAGTCGGACATGACTGAGTGACTTTCACTTTGGGTCTGAGGCCAGAGATCTAGAAAGTTCTGGGCAAAGCCTGTTCTTTTTTTGGAAGTCAGCTTTTGCTCTGTCTCTTGGGCATAGTGCCATCACAGAATCTATTACCTGCCATCTCTGGTGTCCTGATATTTTCTGTCCTTTTTTGGGGGGTGCTTCACACTGCCCTGGATCAGTGCTTCATAGGCAGGTGGGGCAGACTGAGGGGCACCGGGAGAAGAGGCCAGGAATGACACTTGGTCAGCCTGCAGGGGCCGAGGGAAGATTGGTCTGGCCAGAGCAGGAGAGATTCCAAGGAGTAGGGACATAGCCTCGAAGAGCCAGCCATGCAGTCAACAATAGGGATCAAGACAAGGAAATTGGGTGCCCCAGAAGAGAGACAGATCCCAGCAGAAGGAGTTCATTAGTGATTTGAAAACCAGTGAGCAGCCAGTCAGTGGCTAAGTAGGGCTCCAGGCACCAGCTGAGGGTTCAGAGATGCTGGATGCTCAGCATAAGAGAGGGGTATAGTCCAGCACTGGCCATGTGGTATGGCTGAAAGGGCATAGACTTTAGGGCCAGACAGACCTGGATTTAATTCTGGATTCACTACTGACTCACTGTTGGTAAAAACTCAGGTGTCTTACCTTTGAGCAGGGCTCATGCCACCTAGTGCAGGCAGAGACTGTTGGGAGAATTAAATAGGTGGGGATAAATTGTATAATGCATTCAAAACAGAGGGAACGCACAAAGGGACCTTCTTAACCTTCTTGACCCAGCTCAGGATTAGACTTGGGAGTGCACCCGGGCTTGCAAATGGAGAACCAGTGGTCCCAGCCAGCAGACCTGTTGTGCTAGGCTGGAAGCCAGCCTGCATCTCTGTTGATGTGAATTTTGGGCAGTTATTCCCATTGGACTTTTCTACTTTCTTTCCTAATGGCTTCTCTTGGGAAATTTAAGGACTTTGATCTGATATGATCAGCATCTGAGATGATTAGAAAAATGGGGATGGTCTGAAAAGCCACTGAAATTGGACCCATGGAGAGAATTCCAAGATGCAGTGAGAAATTCTTGCAAAGAAATAAAATTATGAATGTCTGTGGAGAGAGACAATAACAATGTAAAGATCATTGTTCATCTGACACATTTATTTCCAGTTTTAGTGATAGGAAATGAGTATGGACCTGTTCTTATGGTTTTAAACTCTTTGCAAATAATCTAAGAGGAGTTATTGAGGTCAGTTTTTTTTTATTAGTTTGTAAAATTAATATCACTGTCACCCTTTAAGCACTGCATTAAAAAATTCCAGCTTTTCTATAGTCATGACATAATGCCCACTATGACATTCAGAGAAAATAAAATAAAGATGCGAACTCCTTGAAACCTGCAGAAATGTGCCACATTCACCTCTGCCTCACTGACTTTTAACACAATGGTTCCTGCCTTCTTCTTTGAGGGCTCTCAGTAAAGAGCTGTTGAGCTGAGCTGAATGAGAAAACAGCACTTTATTTTATTTTACAGCTTTATGAAGTATAATTACTTTGTCAACAAAGGTCCATCTAGTCAAAGCTATGGTTTTTCCAGTAGTCAAGTATGGATGTGAGAGTTGGACTATAAAGAAAGCTGAGCCCCAAAGAATTGATGCTTTTGAACTGTGGTGTTGGAGAAGACTCTTGAGAGTCCCTTGGACTGCAAGGAGATCCAACCAGTCCATCCTAAAGGAGATCAGTCCTGAATATTCATTGGAAGGACTGATGCTGAAGCTGAAACTCCAATACTTTGGCCACCTGATGAGAAGAGCCAACTCATTTGAAAAGACCTCAATTCTGGGAAGGATTGAGGGCAGGAGGAGAAGGGGATGACAGAGGATGAGATTGTTGGATGGCATCACCGACTCAATGGATATGAGTTTGGGTAGACTCTGGGAGCTGGTGATGGACAGGGAGGCCTGGCATGCTGCAGTTCATGGGGTTGCAAAGAGTCAGACACAACTGAGTGACTGAACTGAACTGAACTGAACTGATGAAGTATAGTTGATATACAAGAAGCTGCATATATGTCAAGTATTCAATTTGATTGTTTGAACATATGTATACACCTGTGATACCATCACCACAATCAAGATAATACTCACACTCCTCACCTTCAAAAGCTTCCTAATAAACAACATTTTTAATTGAATGTGAGGAGCCTGGTGGGCTACGGTCCAGGGAGTTGCAAAGAGTCAGACATGACTAAGTGAGTAAGCACAGCATAGCAGCTCCTCTCACAGAAAACCCAAAACACATCAAGATTTACCAAACAAATGCAGAAGATGATGCTGGTTTGAATGTGAGGGAAGTTAAAATTCATACAACAAATGGTTTCTTATTATACATAGCAAAAACAACTTTAAAAAGAAAGTTCCTGTGTTGAGTTAAAAATAAGATTCAAGCTGGAGAAATTCATCTTTACATCCCTTTTGGGGACATGTTTGGTTTTGTGAACTAAGGAACATAGATACTTATTTTTTCTCATTAAAATTATCTTTTTAAAAAAGTTAGATTTTCCTTGAGGTGTCAGAGCATATATGCTCTCTGACCCCGATAAGAAAAGGAACCTCCCCAATTCTCCTATGGACCTAAAACCTGAATTCCTGAGGCTAAGATTCTAAGCCCTTCTCTAACTCACCTGTTGAAGCCTCTACCCCAAATCCGTGTCCTTGTTCTCGAACGTGTGGTAAAGCAACAGTTCTGGGGACAGAAAGTCCCTGGACAGTAGGTGCTGGTGTGTCAGAGTCCCTTGGCTTCCCAGCACTGGTCACTCTTGGCATGGGATTTCTCTGAGACAGCTGATTGTTCCTGTGAGTGCTGGACTGTTGGGAGAAATTCTGATTCCAGAGCAGCCCAGGGGCAGAGGCATGATCTCAGGGTAAAGGTGACGATTCCTAACATATCTTAGAGATGAGATTCATCTCATTTGCATTGCCCTGAAGTATTTGTTTACCAATACTGAGTCACTCCACTGACATATTTGCAGCCTCTTCTGTGGATTATAAAGATGGACTGTAGTTCACCAGCAGGAGCATTTCACAGTCAATATAGGAGGCCACTTATAGACACAACTTTAGCCACAAAGGCAAAGTAGATTCAATTCAAGCCTGCCTCTTGGTCAAGTCAAATAGCTTGCCGTTGAGATAGAGTCAGGTTCTTTATGCAGGGATTGAATTATTTAAATGTCACCTGTACTTCTAAAGTCATTTAAAATTATCCATTTTACATATTGATCCTATAGCGTGTTGATGTATAATCCAGCTGTCTCATACCTGCTCTACTGCATTTCTCCCTGTCCCACTCTGTGGATCCTGAGGTCCAGACTTGCTGAATTATTCACTATTCCCATGTACGGTCTGTAGTTATTTGCAACTGTGCCTTTGTTGAGGCTGTTTCTTCACCTGAAATTCTCTTGCCCCCCCACAAGTCAAATGCTATCTTTCCTTTAAGACCTTGAAATGGACTGAATATTTGTGTCTCCCCAAAATTTGTATGTTGAAACCTAATGCCTAGCATGATGGTATTAGGAGGTGGGGCCTTTGGGAAGGGATTAGATCACAAGGGTGGATGGAATTAGTGCCTTTATAAAAGAGATCTAGTCATTCGCATGGAGGTTGCAGTGAGAAGATGGCTATTTATGAACCAGGAAGTGAGCTCTCACCAGACAGCAAATCTGTGAAGAACCAGCCTTAGTCTTGGACTTCTCAGCCTCTAGATCTATGAGAAGAAATGTTTGTTGTTTATAAGCCACCCAGTTTATGGTATTTTTGTTATAGCAGCCCAAAGGGACCAAGACAGACTCTGCTCGAGTACTGATTCTCTGTGAAGACTTCAGGAGTGTAGGCTAGGTGACCCACCCCCATTCTCTTGCCCCATCTGAAAGACCTGCAGGCTGGTCCTGTATACAATGGAATTTATTCTGGAGAGTATCCTCTTGTCACAGGCTGGGGTTTGAGCTGCCAGGAAAAGAGAGTGAACGTAACAGGAGCTACCCTCAAGCTTGAGAGATGGGAATTGTGAGATAAACACTGCAGCTTCCTCCTCCCTTCCTGTGGTGATTCTGAGATGTGTTTATGGCTCTTCCAGGGGCTCCTCAGGGAGGTGAGCCCCAGATGCTGATGGTGGTAATGTACTCACTAGAGTACCTTTTTTGTTTTTCTCCCTTTTCTGCCTTCTACTCCCTGTGCTTCCTGAGATCCCTTCCCCCACAAATACACTACTTGGACTCACATCTTTGTTTCAGGATCTGCTTTTGGGGAAACAAACTCCCAGACAGCTTCCCTGATATTCCAAGTGCCAATAACGGGACTTCCCTGGTGCTCCAATGGTTAAGACTTTGCGCTTCCAATGCAGGGACATGGGTTTGAATCCCTGGTTGGGCAACTTAGATCCCACATGACACAGTGCTATCCGTACCGCCAAGAAACAAAAACAAACACTCCAAATGGCAGCAGTGTCTTTCCATTCCCTGGACACATGCCACTCTTCTTGTCTCATTGCAAAAACCATATATTATCTTATCTTAAAGAAATTATATCCATGACTTATCTCCTCTACTAACCTTTTTGAGGGCAGGATACTCTGGAGAGCTCTTCTTTTATTTTTCACATTGCCTAACACAGTACACAGTATCACAGAATAGATATTCAATAGCTGTCTATTGAATCAGTGAGTAAGTGAGTGATGAATGGATGGATGAATGAATGAATGACAAAGCTCTTTCTCACTATGTGCTTTCTCAGTGTAGGTAGAGGCAAAACACATCCCAGGGCCTCTGCCTCCTCATTCTTTGCACATGGGAAGAACTCAAAGATGTTAGTGATGTGAAAGAAAGCGTATTTGACTGAAACAAAGTGATCCTCAGGAGGGGCCAGAGTCTTTTACCAGCCCTGTGTTCAGTTCATGGTAGCAGGATCCAATGGTATTCAAGAAGCTTGCATGTTGTGCTGACTTTAGAGGCAGCCAAACCCAGTTTTATGGGGCCTCACAGAAACAGCTAGAATGTTCTGTCAGTCTGGGCTCTGTCCCCATCTCTGTGAACGAGCCTCAGGACTGGCCGTCGGCGAGAGGGAGGCTTGCCTCCCTGACAGCTGTCAGCTGCCCATGGACGGTAGCAAACCAACTCAAGTGGCAGCCTATAAAATTCAGACGACTCTGAACCACTGGGGGAAACATTAAAACCCTCAGAGAGTGCCCCAGGGCCTGGTCTCGGTCTCAAGAAACCCCTGGAGGGGCTGGAGCTTGGCAGGACTCCACTGGGGTACATGGGAGGGGGAGCCCAGATAATTCTTTGGGTTGTGGGAGTGTTGAGGAGACAGAGAGGCTCTGATTCAGACTCTCAGCTGTTGAAGTTTTTCATGCCAGTGGACTGCATTGATATCCAGGGCTCGGGGTGGTAGAAGTGACACCTGCTTCCTGTTCAAGGGAATTTCTTAGTGTGTCAGGACAAGGTCTCACCAAGGAACTAACTGACCACCTAACGTAACCGTTTGCCAGGAGTGGACGTTGGGAGCTGAAATCATTGAGGGATGGTAGAAAAAAGATAGACCCAGCTCTCATGCTCTTAAGGAGGGGGCTGTGTGCAAGTCACATAAACACACTCAGACCAAGTTGCCTTCCCTGTTACTGGGAACAATAACGATGACCTAGGACCTTTGAGAGGATGGTGAAGGACAGGGATGTAAAGTATCTGGTCCACAGTAGATACTCAAAGCGCATGTCCTTTCTTTTTGAGCGCTCCTCTTTTCTCTTCCCCTTTCCCTATTTCTTCCTCATTTTCATTACACCTTGAAAGAGTAATAAACTGGAAAGTGTTCTTGAAACATCTAGTATTTTATCCTCATCACTAACAAATTGTCAATTGACCGCTGTAGTTTTTGAATCATTCAGACACAATGCAGGAACACATATGTTCCGGTCACTTGTCAAGAGAAGCCCCAGGCAGGGAGCCCCTTATTTTAAATCTTCTCTTGGCCAGTCAAGGCCCAGCACTTTGGGTGCTGCCCTCTCCTCCCACCCCTATGCCTTGGCTGGGCTGATTCTGACCTGAGACCCCAAGCTTCTGCCTGAGAGATCTCCTGGGAAGCTGATGCTCTCAGGTACATCTGGGTCACCTGAGGAGGAAGCTTCTGAGAGAGGAAGAATTTGGAAGCAATCTGGTTGATGGAAATGGTCTTGTACATTCCCGCCTCCTGAAAGGAAGCAGAGAGACATACTTAGTTAAAAAGAGAGAGAGAGAGAGAGAGAGAGAGAGAGAGAGAGAGAGAGAGAGAGACAAAATCCCCTGGGAGCATCCCACACAACTTGGAAAAGACCTTAAAGACTTCATAATTTTCAGTATTAAAAAAGCTTATAATTTAAATATCTATTTGATGACTGAGAAACAGAAATGTTGCATAGATAATGAATTTTAACACTTCTGTTTTTGTTGGGAGATGATGAACAATGTGGGGAAAGAGAACACTTGTCAGCCAAATCTGCTTTGTTACAGACAGAAAACAAGTTTTTAAATATCTCTTCTTAGAAATCAGTGAGAACTCTCTTCTCTTACAGTTTTGTTTTTAACATTGGCAGCTATACTTTCTATTAATTAATTAGTTAATTTCTTTAGATCCTGTTTAAAGGATTCATATTTCAACAGAGCAACAGAAGACTTTTCACGTTTCTACAGACCTCTGTCAGTTATGCTGAGGTAAAATACATTTTGGAATAAAGATAGCGTTGCTGCTGCTGCTGCTGCTAAGTCACTCCAGTCATGTCCAACTCTCGAGACCCCATAGATGGCAGCCCACCAGGCTCCACCGTCCCTGGGATTCTCCAGGCAGGAACACTGGAGTGGGTTGCCATTTCCTTCTCCAATGCATGAAAGTGAAAAGTGAAAGTGAAGTCGCTCAGTTGTGTCTGACTCTTAGCGACCCCATGGATTGCAGCCCACCAGGCTCCTTCGTCCATGGGATTTTCCAGGCAAGAGTATTGGAGTGGGGTGCCATTGCCTTCTCCAAAAGATAGTGTTATAGCTCTCTATCTTGGAACACTTCTATTAATCCAATATGGGCTAGATTTGTGTATTTTAAAAAAATTTACTTATGTATCACTTTTGGCTGTGCTGGATCTTTGTTGCTGCAAGTAAACTTTTCTCTGGCTGCTATGAGCTGGGGCTACTCTCTAGTTGCAGTGCATCAGCTTCTCATTGTGGTGACTTCTCTTGTTGCAGACCGCTGGCTCTAGGGCAAAGGCTTTAGTAGTTGTGGCATGTGGGCTTATTTGCCCGCTGGCATGTGGGATCTTCCCGGACCAGGGATCGAACCTGTGTCCCTTGCACTGGCAGGTGGATCCTTTACCACTAGGCCATTAGGGAAGTCCAGGTTTGTGTATTTCATAGTCATCAAGTTCCAATGAGAATAGTTATGTTGACATTCCAAATACTCTCTGGCTTTTGGACAGTGGACTGAGCTCAAGTGAAGGACAGAGAAGCCTTGCATGTTGTAGTCCATAGGGTTGCAAAGAGTTGGGCATGACTTAGCGACTAAACAACAATGCCCTCAAGATGCTTATGTAAAGGAAAGTGAGATGTCCAGGAAAAAATTGTCCCGTTTCCTCCAGTCTAACACATGTGAACTTAGTGGCTGCTTATAGCTATCCACCACCTTGCCTGAAGATGGATGTCTGTACCTGTGGTTGCTGCAGGGGCTCCAGTTGTCCTTGGGGGGAGGGCATGAGGGGTTGGGGTGGGTGTGCAGATGGCCAGGGGCAGGGGGAATGTTTCCATGAAGGTCATTAGAAGGTCAGGCCAAGATGAGGGAAGCTTACATCTCCATTGTTGTAGAGAACCAAAGATCAGTGCAACCTCATGTAGGAGGAGGTGTAGGGGCGACAGGTTAGTCCAGTCTAATCATATGGGTTCTTAAGAGTGGAGAATCTTTATAGGCTATGGGCAGAGAATAATGTGACTACAGAAGAATGTTCAGAGAGAGGCAACATTGTTCATTTTGAAAGATGAAGGAAGGGGCCACAAGCTAAGGAATGCAGGTGGCCTTTAGAAGCTGGAAAAGGCGAGGAAATGGATTCATCTTCTAGAGTCTCTAAAAGGAATACAGCCTTGCAGACATCTAGGTTTGAACCCAGTGAGACTTGCGTCAGACCTCTGACCTACAGCACCTCAAGAGAATACATTTGTGCTGTTTTAAGCCGCCCAGTTTGCAGTGGTTTGTTACAGCAGCAATAGGAAACTAATACAGTAGTAGAGAACTAATAAGTACAGACTTCTCAGAGCGGGACCAGTTCTGGAATTCCTTATCAAAACTCCTCCATTATTAGACAGCTCTTCTATATGAATAATTTCCTCATTAACCTCCTATATTTCTAGACAATGTGATAGCATAAAATAAAGTCAAAATAAATAGACTTAATGAGTTGGCTTATCTTGATTTTATAAACATTTTCTCATTGATCAAAGGTAGTCTTTTTTTCCCAATTCTGTTCACTCAGAATGTGCCAAGTATTCAGTCTTGTCTGACTCCTTGCAACCTTGTGGAGTATAGCCCACCAGGCTCCTCTGTCCATGGGATTTTCCAAGCAAGAATACTGGAGTGGGTTGCCATTTTCTATTTCAGGGGCTATTCCTGACCCAGGGGTCAAACCTGTGTCTCTTGCGTCTCCTGCATTGGAGGTGGATTCTTTACCTGCTGAGCCATCAAAGAAACCCTAGTCCCATCCAAGCACACTCAGAATAGTCCCATCCAAACACACTTCTTCTGAAATGAGTTCATATGCATACCCCTGCATATTGCCTGGGTTTTGTCCTTTAGGACCTTAGGAAATTAACTTTTACATTAACTTAACCTTTTAGATGCCAAGATGGGTCACTGACACCTTAACAGACACGATTTAACTAAAGCTTAAATGAAAATATACCAGTGTGCTACTGAGAGCAAACCAGTCCTGGCTGAAGAGTGCTTAGGACAGCTCTGATTCTGAGAGTCAATTAGGGAGACGAAAAGATCAGGGATTCCAGAGCAGGGCATCATATTGATCCCAGTCTCACTATGCTGCAGACACCACAGGATTGCTCTAGAAAGGAATCTCCCTTAAAAAGCGGCCATTAGGCAAAACATCCTAAAATATTTTTTAATTGAAGTGTGGCTGATTTACAATGATGTATTAGTTTCAGATGTATGGCAAAGTGGTTCAGAAATATATATATATATATATATATATATATATATATGTATGTATATGCTGTGCTTAGTTGCCCAGTTGTGTCCGACTCTTTGTGACCCCATGGACTATAGCCCACCAGGCTCCTCTCTCCATGGAATTTAGCAGGCAAGAATACTGCAGTGAGTTGCTGTACCCTCCTTCAGGGGATCTTCCCAACCCAGGGATTGAACCCAGGTTTTCTGCATTACAGGCAGATTCTTTACCATCTGAGCAACTATGGAAGTCCAAGAATACTGGAGTGGGTAGCCTATCCTTTCTCCAGGGGATCTTCCCAGCCCAGGGATTGAACCAGGGTCTCCTGCATTGCAGGTGGATTCTTTACCAACTGAGCTACCAGTGAAGTCTATTTGCCTATATATAGGCATATGCCTGCCTATATTACTTTACCAACAAAGGTCCATCTAGTCAAGGCTATGGTTTTTCCAGTGGTCATGTATGGATGTGAGAGTTGGACTGTGAAGAAGGCTGAGTGCTGAAGAATTGATGCTTTTGAACTGTGGTGTTGGAGAAGACTCTTGAGAGTCCCTTGGACTGCAAGGAGATCCAACCAGTCCATTCTGAAGGAGATCAGCCCTGGGATTTCTTTGGAAGGAATGATGCTAAAGCTGAAACTCCAGTCCTTTGGCCACCTCATTCGAAGAGTTGACTCATTGGAAAAGACTCTGATGATGGGAGGGATTGGGGGCAGGAGGAGAAGGGGACGACAGAGGATGAGATGGCTGGATGGCATCACTGACTCGATGGACGTGAGTCTGGGTGAACTCCGGGAGTTGGTGATGGACAGAGAGGCCTGGCATGCTGTGATTCATGGGGTCGCAAAGAGTCAGACACGACTGAGCAACTGAACTGAACTGAACTGATATATATGTATATATATTCTTTTCTATTGTAGGTAATTATAAGATATTGACTATAGTTTCCTGTGCTATACATAGATTCTTGTTGTTTATAAAATTATTGGTTTTCAGGATTAAAATGAACATTTACAGTCAAAAGACTAAAAGATTTTGAAAAGGTAATGGATCTATCTTCTTCCTTCCCAGAGTGTTCTTTCTGCCCTGTCTTGTAGCTCAGAAAGGAAGAGAAGGTGCAGAGATGCAGAAGCATCTACTTTCCAAAGAGAAAAACAAATTAAATTCCTACTTTTCAACAGTAAGAGAGTCACAGTCACTGAATCACAATTTTTTTTCAAATCACGGTTCCCCAGACCTCTTTTTACCACAAAACCTTCTGAAACCTCTAGACCAGAAGATATATCAAAGGCATACCGTTCCACTGATTTATTCCATTTCACTGAATTAAATTCATGTTTATTGAGCACCAATTATCAGTCAGGTGTTGTATTAAAAGTTGAGAAAACAAATCAATAAAATACAATGTTTATTCTCAAAGGACTCACTGTTAAGTGGGAAAACAGCAGAAAAATGTTCAGTTGAGAGGTTAGTGTTTTAACTATTGTTGTTTAGTTTCTCAGTCATGTCTGACTCTTTGCAATCCCATGGACTATAGCCCACCAGGCTCCTCTGTCCATGGGATTCCCCAGGCAAAAATACCGGCTGCTGCTGCTGCTAAGTCGCTTCAGTCGTGTCCGACTCTGTGCGACCCCATAGACGGCAGCCTACCAAGCTCCCCCGTTCCTGGGATCTTCTCCAGGGGATCTTCCTGATCCAGGGATGGAACTCGTGTCTCCGGCATTGACAGGTGGATTCTTTACCTCTGAGTCACCATGGAAGCCCAGTGTTACAGCAGGAGTAAATATAAAGGGTAGAGGAAGCAGAGAAGGTGCCAAGCTGAGATGGCTTCATGAATGTGGGACCTATGTAGCCTCATAGGGGCCCATACTTGGTTTCTGCTGTCCAGTCTTGAAATTCTTAACAATTTTTTAATAGAGGAAACTGCATTTTTCATTTTGCTTTAGATGCTGCAAATCATGTAGCTGGTCTTCCTGACAGGGTTGTCTCAAGGGCAGCCTGTTCCTTCTGTGCCAAACTCCCCTCTTGCTCAAGGACTGTGGGATCACACACCTTCTGGAGATCCTTGCTGGGGGAGGGACTGAGGCAGCTCTTCCTATGGGTCCCGGACATTCCTGGTACAGTGCCAGGCAAAACCCGCTCATCCACCAGCTTGTTTGGCCTTGTTCTGGGGTATTCACAAAGGTGAATTTGGCATTGCCTCTCTGCAAGGGAGGGCTTCCCTGGTGGCTCAGTGGTGAAGAACACACTCGCCAATGCAGGAGACATGGGTTTGATCCCTGAGTTGGGAAGATCTCCTGGAGAAGGAAATGGCAGCCCACTCCAGTATTCTTGCCTGGGAAATCCATGGACAGAAGGAGCCTGGTGGGCTACAGTCCAAGAGGTTGCCAAGAGTTAGACATGACTTAGGAAATAACAACAACTCTTCAGGGGAAGCTCACATTTTAGAGGGTGAAGACTATATATTCACAAGCGACTGACGTGGCCAGTGCTAGAAGCAGGGCAGTAGTTGCTCTGGGAGGCCAGAGAAGGATGTGCAGGGATCGTGGTGTGCATGGAACATTTATGACCTTTGTGTGTGGTTTCCTTCTCCTGGTTCTCTTGGCAGAGTCCTTTTCTTTTTCATGATTTTATTTTCATGAATGAGGGTCCAGAGAAAGGAAGATTTGGTAGTGCGGTTCTGAAGACTCAGAAAGGCACAAAACTTGAACTTATTTGAGCAGAGGCCATCTACCCCTGAGACTTCACAGCAGGTTCTAGAAGCTGCCCCCCCACCCCACCCCCAGACTGTGTACCTGCAGCCAGACAAAGCCATTAACAGCCAACATATGGTCCTTCAACTTATTTTCTAATAACTTTTCCCTGGGTAATCTTATCTTATCCATATCTTTTACCTCCTCACTTTATTAGAGGTAGAAGGATTTTTAAAAAGGAGTCTTCATCTGATGCTCTCAATTATAAAATATTTTCATTGATCATCCAAAAAAAGGATCTAGGGGAGATTGAGGGTTTTTTCCTTCCTCTCTGATAGAAGAATGATTAATAAATGTCTAGACTGAAAGGTAGCCCCCAATAGAAAAACTGCTCTCTCTTGGTACTGTGCTCTGTAGAGGCAGGGCTCCTGCCCCATCACTGTCTCCAGTGTACCCAGAACAATGCCAGACACCTGGTCAGGGCTCAATCAAGAGCTGGTGTAAAAATGGAGTCAGAGTGAATGCTCTCTGGAACGCGAGTTTCCAAAAGCAATTTTGAAAAGTATATCGGAGGTTTCACAGCTTAGGCTGCTGAAAGTGAGCCAACTGTGGCAAGGTCTTGGTCCACTCAGGATTCTGGACTGTATCTGCTTTTGAACACCATGGTTATGCCTCCTTGATGCTGAGCGATTGGATCAATTAATTTGGGCTTTCCCTGAATTGGTGGGTTGCGTGTTGTTCACTTGGAGAGAGTCACAGAAACCTGAAACTGAGCAGGACCCTGTGGTAGGGGTCCCTAACCCCAAGGTTCTAGGCTGGTACTAGTCTGGGGTCTGTTAGGAACAGGGCTGCACAGCAGGAGATTAGTGGCAGGCGAGTAAGTCTATGGAAAAATTGTCTTCCAAGATACCAGTCCCTGGTGCCAAAATAATTGGGGGCCACTGCCCTTTAGGGCGGTCCAAGGGTAGACCCCACCCCGATATCCTCTGCCTTAGCTCCTCTCTGAAGTAACTAGATGAGAGTATCTTATGTATATTTCCAGAGTTTTTTCAGATGCTAACAGCCACCACCAAATGGAAGAAATTAACTACTTGATGATCAGGAGCATTTAGCCCCCAGGCCTTCTGATGCCTAAGGATTGCTCACGTTACTTCAGCCAATCAGAGAACTGTGCATGAGTGGATTGCTTATCATGTAGCCCCCCTCCCTCACCAGGCCTTTCAAAATACTTTGCTGAAACCTTCTGGGGAGTTGGGGGTTTGGGGGGCAAGAAAGAAAGTGAAGTCGCTCAGTGGTGTCCGACTCTTTGCGACCCCGTGGACTGTAGCCTACCAGGCTTCTCCATCCATGGGATTCTCCAGGCAAGAATACTGGAGTGGGTTACTGTTTCCTTCTCCAGAGGATCTTCCTGACCCAAGGATTGAACCCAGGTCTCCTGCATTGGAGGCAGACACTTTAACCACTGAGCCACCAGGGAGCGACCCATTTTCCTTGCATGGCCTGCAGTAAGCCTTTCTCTGTTCCAAACACCAACATTTCAGTACTGTTTGGCCTCACTGTGCCATCAGGCACAAGGACTTGGCCTTTGGGAACAAGAGAAACAGAGGCCTGAGCCCCTTTCCAGAAGATTTCCCAGCTGAGCTGATTGGCTGTGGCATTAGTCCATGTAACCAAGTACCCTTTCCACACAGAAGCAGCAGACCCAGAGTCATAGCCAAGCACAAGCACATACGTCTTTCACAGAGCACTGCGCTCTCTCAGGGCCGAGTCTCACCTTGGAGGTTGATGATGCTCCGAAGTCACGGGGAGCTGGAGCCCATCTCCACCGACAGCCGTCTGGCTTTTGGATTCCAGTCACATTCTTCACCAGCCGAAGGGAGTGCTCAAGGTGAGGAGGAGCTCCGAGGAGCTGAACTTCTGCCCCTTATTTCTTTATGAGAGGACCTAGGGCTTCTGATAAAATAACACCTAGCATTTTTTTTTTTTTACTTGATGAGGAGAGACAGAGAAAGCAAAACCAGGTAAAACAGAATATATTTAAAATAGAATAGCTCTGTAGTTGAAAACCTGAGATCAGAATCCTGCCCTGGATGTCTTTCTCCTCCTTTGTGTGAGGAATAGCAACTCACTGTTGACCAGATGACCACCACCATCATCATTATTATTATTATTATTATGCATCAGATTCGTGCAAAGGGGCTTACTCTCATGTTTATGATTTATTAAAGGGGAGATAATTCTTTGAAGTGAATTGACTTTTCATCTGGGAAGTGCCTACTGAGCTCTGGTTCACTTAACTCAAGCAGCCAAAGCACATGGCTCATTTTCACTCCTGAACTTGAGCACTTTTGTACACAACCTCTGTGTTTTAGAATTTAATACTTTGGTGAAAAGTAAAAGCCATATACAGTTTTTGTGAAAACTTTTTAGCCTTTTTTTTTTTTTTTAATCCCTTTGGGAGGACTTTTGTAATATTGGTAGTCAAAATGAAGTTAAATTAGAAAAAAGAGAAAATAGCTTACCTGAAGGAAAGAATGACTTGAGCTGGAAGCAAATGTTATCACCTGCACTGCATGATCCTAATGCTGGCACTTGGATTAGCTTATGCTGTCTCCCTATCCCCAGCGCATCCTCCACAGTGATGGGCTTGTAGAGGTGAGCATGTCCTCTCTTGCTTGAACTTGTTGATGGTTTTGAATTGCTTGCTACCCAGTGTCTGACACACAACAGATAGAAAGAAAACATAAGTTGAATTTGCTTGTTGAGATTCCCATTTATGATACTGTTAGGCCTTAGGGAAGGAGGAGAGAAAGAGATTTTTGACTGATTACTATTAAAGTTGGGATGCTTTCCCTATGCTTGTTGAACTTCTCTGTGTGTAAATTTTCTGTATCCCTCATCTACTTTTCTGATATGGTGGGTATGCTTTTCTTTTTTGGTTTCAACACATAATTGTTTAATGTTTCTGGTAAAATGTGATGGGCCAGTTCTTTGCTTTCTTGTAAAATGTGATGGGCCAGTTCTTTGCTTTCTTGACTGTGAATATGCATGTGTACACACACACACACACACACACACACACACACACACACACCACTCTTCTGTGACCTCTGCTGTGGGCCATCATTTGGTAAATTGTGCTTAAGCTGCTTCACCAAAGAAGTCCTAAATTCATATTCTTTTCTTTAGAACCTTGCTTTTCTCCCCATCCCAGACCTGAAGTGCGCATAGGTGGTACTAACATTGTCTAGGTATTTAAGTCTCACCAATGAAGTCTTTTCATTTTTTATTTTATTTTTAAAATTTATTTTATTGAAATATAGTTGATTTATATGTGTTAATTTCTGCTGTACCGCAGAGTGATTCAGTTATGCACACACACACATATATATATACACACACACATATATATACACACATGTGCTTTCATATTCTTTTCCATTATGGCTTATCACAGGATATTGAATATAGATTTCCTATGCTATACAGTAGGACCTTGTTGTTTATCCATCCTATATACAATAGTTTGCATCTGCTAATCCCAAACTCCCCATCCAACCATTCCCCATCCCTCTCTGTCAACCACAAGTCTATTTTCTATTGCCAATGTAGTCTTAAGGGCAGTGTTTAAGTAAATTTCTTCGTGGGGGAGGCCCAAGGTGTGTTCTGAAATAAGCACTCTTCCATATGTTGGGAATCCTTTCCAGGATCCTTGCACTGCCCATTGCCCCCTTCTGCAGCCTGCTCCATTTCTCTTTAGCTCTGCCTACAGCTGGGAATGAAGGAGTAGGAAAGGAACGGATGTGCAGTGAAGGCATTAAGGAGCACTTCCTGTGCTCTTGTCACTGGGCAACTTGTGTGAAAGACATATCCCTTCTCATACCCCTTCCTCCACTGCTGAACTTGGCCAACTTGGGTGGTTGAGCCATAGAGACAACATAGGCTTCAGTTATGACAAAAAACATGAGTCCATAAGTGGTTAAGAATTTGAGGGAATGCTTTAGGTAATAAGTGCCATAGAAATCAAAGAAAGGTGAGATCCTTGGGAACTAAAAGGATAGGGAAATATTGCTAGGGAAAATGGGACTTGACTTGGAATTTGAAGAGTGGCTAGTTTGAATTGCAGAGATCCTCCAGGTGAGGAGAGACAGTCTGAAATGGGGTTTCTGTCGTAGAGATAGGGAAGTGGATGGATTCATTGGGCAGGTCTGGTTATCATGTGGTCTGGGAACCAGGTAAAGTCTGGGCTCTGGGCTGAAGACCTGCTGGGGACTTCTGAGCTGGTAGGAGGATAACTGCGGGCAACAGGGTGTTAATGAGAGAGGAGGAAAGAAGCTGGACAGTGGGAAAACCTTCTCCTGTCCCAGTAGTCTGCCTGGAGGAGGGCTTCATCCGGGGAGAGTTAGAGCAGACAGTCTTGGCAAGATATGGGATCTGAGAGGTGACTGTGCATCAGTTATAAGTTTAAGACTTGACTCTTTTGCAGGATCCCTGACAGTGGTATGTAGGGTGGGAGGGAACTCTGGGTCTAGTCTTTGGTGAAAGAACCAAAGGGCTGGTTCAGTTGTAACGCTTGAAGGATGTGCTCTGGTTCTCTGAATGTGGGTGCCTCTGTCTCTCAGCCGCTCTCCTGCTGTCATGGTCACCCGGCTTCGTATGGCTCTTGGTGCTGCCCTGGGCGGTAGGAGACTTCACGAGGCCATCAGAGGGCTTGTGACTTGCCTGCCACTCCTGACGCTGATTCGTCCTGCTGCTTCCATGCTTTCCTGGGAACTGGGGTGTGTGTGATAAAGTACTCAGCCTAGACGTGGTGTGTGGCTCTTTCCTCTGTGGGTGCAGGGAACTCTCCCGCACTCTGCTGCACTCTCACTCTGCTGTTTCTGGAGCTCTGTTCAGGAAGGACCCAGGTTCCCTTTGCTCTCCACTTTTCCCTGCCTGTCATCATACTTCATGCTCTCCCATAACACACACACACACACACACACACACCATATGAATACAGTAGGACCTCTTTACTTCTCTTCATCTCCTTCAGCTCTTCCTTCATCTGGGGAAGAGGTTCTTTATATCTAACCCTGGGGTAGGATAGTGCTTCCCCAGTGGCTCAGTGGTAAAGAATCCACCTGCCAATGCAGGTGATGCGAGTTCGATCCCTAGGTCCAGAAGGTCCCCTGGAAGAGGGCATGGCAACCCACTCCAGTATTGTTGCCTGGGAAGTCTCATGGACAGAGGGGCCTGGCAGGCTACAGTCCATAGGATCACAAAGAGTCAGACACAGCTGAAGCGACAGAGCACAGGGTGGGGTAAGTGGGGGGCTTGGCGCTTCTTCACGTCACCTCTTTCCAATTGTTTCGCCTAAGATAGGGCAGAGGCATTTGAATCAAGACCTGACTCCTGTGTTTTCCACTTTTTGCTACCTCATCTCTTCCCTGAGGTAATTAATACCACAAGAAGAAGAGTAGGAATAATAAGAAATATTAGGAAAAAGCCTGACTAGTAATTCAGTATATGAAGCAAATTTGGTGATGGGAGTATATCCTGCTATTTTACTTAAAATTATGTTTTTGTCATTTTCCTGTCTCATTAAATATTTTTCTAAAACATGATTTTTTAATGGCTGCTTTATTTATTTAACTACCTTTCCGTTGTTAGGATTCATTGTGTTGTAGTCTGTTAAGGCTCCTTTAACAAAATACCATAGAAAGGTGCCCTATAAATAGCAGAAGTGTATTGCTCACAGTTCTGGAGGCTGGAAGTCTGAAGTAAGGGTGCCAGTATGGTTGGGGAAGAACCTTCTTCTGGGTTTCAAACTTCACTTTGTATCCTGACCTGGTGGAAGGAGGCCAGGGATCTTTCTGAACCCTCTTGTATAAGAGCACTAATCTTATTCATGAGGGTTCCACCTTTATGACCTATTCACTTCCCAAAGGCCCACCTACTAATATTATAGGGTTAGGATTTCAGCTTATGAAATTTAGGGAGAAACAACATTCAGATGATAGTACTTTTTTTCCAATTTTTTTTTTTTTCAATTTCAAGTAACTTAGTGATGGGAAACATTGCATATAAGACTTTGGCTACGTTTCTCTTTATTTCCTTAACATGGATTCCTAAAGAGGAATTACAGAGTCAAAGCACATAAACATTTGAAGGACTCCTGATGACTGTGTCCAAATTGCCCTCCAGTTACGTGGCTTCAAACCCTCCAAACCACAGCACCTATTCATTCACACTGTCAGCAGCCTTATTATATTGAGTGTTATCAGTTCTTAGAATCATCTCCATTTGGAGATTTGGTCTTTCTGTGTAGTTTTAAGTGGAATGTCTTTATCTGCAGTGAGGTTGATATTCAAAAAGTATTGGGAAGCTCTCTGGAGAGGTGTGGGTTTGGGTTTGTAAGAGAAGAGGGGAAGCACTTGATAGACTTGGAAAGGGATTTCCATGGGTGCCCAGGAAGGCAGGTGAGAATGTGGGGTGAGAAACAGGGAGGAGGGGGTGGAGTCAGGACATCCAGGTGCCACCTGGACCTTCAATTACCTGTGAATGTCATTGTGGTCACACTCACTTTTATTTTGCAGCCACAATATGAAAACAAAAAACAAAAAAACCTCTTTCTTTTTTTTCCTAAGTAAATGAGAAGACAAGAAAACTCTGAGGCTGACATACAGCACATTCCAAGTGGGACTCATTTGCTGGCTAAGCAGTAGATCAGCACAAATTATGAACATTTAGACACGTGTTAACCCACTAATTGAGGGTAGAGGGACACTAGAGGGTGTGTTCTCCCTAAATGCCCTTGATCTTTCCCCTCCTGACCCCTGAAACACCAATTAACACTCTCAGTCAATACTAGAAAACATATGGTGAAGATAAACACTGCCCATAAAGAATCTCATCCCTGCTTGTCACAGGACATTAACCAACCCAAACTGGCACCCCTAGGCAGAGGCAACAGCAAACTGTAATGGAAGAGTTACTATCTTCCTATTTAACTTTATATTTGAGTCTAAAAGCACATAAGAAAGGTGTGTGTGTGTGTGTGTGTGTGTGTGTGTGTGTGTGTTGGGTCTTTGTATTATTGATTTGGTATAAGGGCTGCCTAACAGCATGGCGGGAGAAGGCAATGGCACCCACTCCAGTACTCTTGCCTGGAAAATCCCATGGAGAGAGGAGCCTGGTAGGCTCCTCCAAAGAGGAGGACATGACTGAATGACTTCACTTTCACTAACAGCAAAGGTGGAGAGAGGAGTGAGTACATGGTGTATTTTGAGAGTCATCCAAATAATTTCCTAAGTGAAGTCTGCATCATCTCCCTGTGTCAAGTGGTGCCCCTTCCCCCAGGAGTACCTGTGTCATGGGAAGACTTGAGGAGTCCATTGGTGTGGATACATTCACCCTTCTCACTCTTTCCTCAAAGGAGAAGCTGCCTTAGAGGGAGGGTGCTCTCGTGACCTCCCTGGGATGGATGGCAGCACTGGCCCTTTGGTTGAGGGCTCTCTGTAGACAGTGTTCTCTAGTGTGGGCCTTCCATTTTCCATCCCAAACCACTGGTTCCCAAGAATTGGGAACTTTGCTCCCCTGTTCTGCCTGCCTGTGGTGGACAGAATGATGGCTATAAAGCTGTCCATGTCCCGAGCCCTAGGTTACATGGCAAAGAGAATTAAGGTTGCAGGTGGAATTAAGTTTGCTAATTAGCCGACCTTGAATTGGGAAGAGTACACTGAATGAGCTAGACTCAATATAATCAGAAGAGATCTTACTAGTGGAAGAGGAAGACAGAAGAGTGAGGACCAGGGTGAAGGAAGAGTGAGAGGGGGTTAGACCAATGTTGTTGGCTTTGAAGATGCAGAAGTAGGACCATGAGCCAAGGATGCAGGTGGCTTCTGGGAGCTGGGAAAAGCAAAAAAATGGATTATCCCTTAGATTCTCAATAAAGAATGTACCCCCAAAGATACCTTGGTGTTAGCCTTGTTAGACCCATTTTAAACCTCTGAGATCCAGAACCTTAAGATAATAAATTTGTGGTAACTGTTACAGGAGCAACAGGAAATGAATACAGTGTCCAAGATGTCCATTCATAGCCTGGGACCCTAGTAGGGATATTGACTGAGTCCCCAATGCCATAGCCCTTCTAAGGTTGTCCTGAATCTCTTGGCTGGTACATGTTGATTGTTTGGTAGAAGCTTATAATGTCAAAGAATGGGATACCTGGGAAGATACTGCAGAGTATTTCTAAACTGTGCAAACTGGGTTAGTGAGGAGATGGGAAAGATACAAGGTGATGCTTTGAGACCTGAAGCATTTTTCAACTCGTCAGTAGTACTTCTGTGGTTCCTGTTTTAAGTTATTTGAATCTACTGTACACTTGAAATCCTCCTTGTGTTCCCTTCAGCGTAGGCAGTTACTCCAGAAGGTCCATGCTATTCAGAACACGAAGAATCACGAAAAGAAGGTTTTTGTCCTCAAAGCAGTGGGCTGACTAGAAACGTGTATTCATTATTCAATGTACATTAACTTAAAGATTTTGGTATAGAAGCTGGCATGAGGATACATATCTCCTGCTCAGGAAAGGAAAATGTGTGGGAATGTCCACCTCAAGGACATGGGATCTACCCTTGATATACTTATCCCCTAGTCAAGGAACTGAGACAGATTGAAAAAAAAAAACCACACACCTTGACTCCCAATATATAGGAGATTGTGACGACTCCCCAAGAAAAGTATCAGCAAGGGGCGATATATGTTCAGATGGTCAAAGACAAAATAGGTATGTGGGGACACTGGAACCAGTCTTTAAAGTGGGACAGATCATTTATTGCAAAGGTTCATCTGACTCTGAAAGGAATTTAGTATTCAAGGCCAGTTCGGTTTGAAAGACAAAAGTCTCAGTGTAGCCACAGGAGCAAACCAGCATTTATCCTGAGCGCCAGAAGAGTTAAACGCATTTTTAAAATGGGTTTACTTTTTTTCAGGTTTCACGATAATGATGCATGTGTATTATAGCAGGGTACTGTTCTTGAACAAAAGATCAGGACTTTAAATCTAGATGGTCAGAGTGTAACAGTGTCCTAAGGATGCAGACCATAGGAGGGCAACTCCAGAGCGCTCACAATTGAGTTGCTTTGTTGTCTAAGCTCGAGTAATGAGCCAAGCAAGTATCTGTGAGTCATCCTACTTCTGTTTCCAAAACAGACTCACTGACCTGATTTAAGAGGCATTAAAAGGGACAAAGTTGACATTTGCAAAT
This sequence comes from Bos indicus, assembly GCF_029378745.1. Lineage (NCBI taxonomy): Eukaryota > Metazoa > Chordata > Mammalia > Artiodactyla > Bovidae > Bos > Bos indicus. The sequence goes on from NC_091768.1 coordinate 50,800,286, forward strand.
ATATTTAACTTATTTGTCTTGCAGGCAGAGAACATGTTGGGACAACTTTCAACTGCATTATGTGTAGTCCAGGAGCTTTGATCTCTTTATGCTTGCTTTATGTTGCAAAAAAGCTTTGAAGTATTCTGCAGTAATGAATATAGTAGACGCTTGTTGTAATGGGTTGCTATGAAATTGATTTGACTCTACCAAGGGTCAACTCCTGTCTCCGGATGAATCCCTCACATGCCGTAAAAGCCTTTTGCCTCCCAGTAACCTAAGAGAAGAGTGTTAGTCATACTTCCTCTTTTCAGCTCATGGTGTGGGGGAAGTTTCTCCTTCAGGTCTTTGATTACATAGGGTATCTGTGCCAGAATGGCTGTCACATTGGCCATCACAAGTGGAGGTGATGTGATTCCCATGCATCCACCTCTAGGTGATTATTTTTTCAGTTGTAAATGAGATTTTTGAGCAAAGCTGGTGATTTTGACATGAAGCTTTTGCTTATGACCATTCCATTGATCAGGGAAACTAAAGCAAAACCTAAAAATAACAGTCTCTTGGATTTGTATTATCCATGGATCATAGATGGGTTTAGTTTGATTTTACTTGCCCCTTCAGAGCACATAAAAAATAAACCTTGTGTTTGATCAGCTGAGCAACCCTTTCTGAGCTCTTTGCCCTGGCTTTCCAAATTGGATCAAAGAATTGGGAGCTCTGAGGTCCCACCTTTGCTGGGCCCTGGGACTCGGAACCAAGAGTTCCTGAAGGGGGTGGCATGCACTTGTGCTCGTTGCTGTGACTCCCCTGCCATTCTTCAGGAGATGGAAAAGTCTGGAGAGTGTGTTCTTGTGTGCTTCTGCTAAGCAGCAAGAATTTTCCTTTTCTTCCTTCTTTCCTGCCTCCTACTGCATCCTGGTCCCTTCATGTCCTCAAGCTTCTGGCTCAGTGGCATTGCCTGCTCAGACGTAGAGAGGGGTATCTGGGAACTGAGCCCTCGTGGCTCAGGTTCCTGTCCCCATCTGCACCGAGATGGCCTGGTGTGGCATATAGCATTCTGCATTGGTTTTGCCAAACCCTTGTGAGACCTCTTGAGAAACGCTTATCCAGTGGGATGGGTCATATGTGCCTACTGGATTTTACATCTTCTGAGTGAGACTAATTCTCTACAGATGGTGCTACGTTGAGAGGAGGGTGGGGGGCCAAGTGATGGGCCTTGGTAACAAGTGTCTCCCCTGTGGTGGGGGGCGGGATGTGTTTTTATGATTTAGGGAGTGTGCTTATAGACGTGAATGGTGAAGACTAGAATTCCAACAATGAGACACTGGTCTCCAAGAAACTCCAGACCATCTCCTCTCACTGGATTGACTTTCAATTCAGGAAGATCAGTTTGTGGCCTGAAATCCATTCACAGTGCTCATTTAATGAGAAAAATAGTGACCTGGGATGGGGAGGCCTGTTTCAAGCACAAATAGCTATTATTACAATTTCAGATAACCCAGTCTAACAGAAGGCCATGTGATTGAAAGGACAGATGATAAAATCTAAATGTGAGCAGAGCCTGAGAATGCCCTCTTTCTTCTAGTGCTGACTGTCTAGTTGTGTTTGTTATCTAACCCTGTAATTAGGATGGCATTCAGAAAATAGGAGGAAAGTTGGTATTCTTTTCATAACCCCCAAATCTTTGCATTGCTGCATGAAACTTTTGGCTTCAGCTTTTCCCTGTTCATTAACCATGCCAAAATTTTTAATCTAACACCACTGTTAAAGAGTGGCAGGCTTCCAGGGAAATATATCAGCCAGGCTTATTAATTTCATGCCAAGTGCTGGAGGCGTGAATGTAGAGAACGCTGTTTGACTTTGGATAATAGGAATCAGGCAGCTTAAAGGCAGGGGATAAAGATCAGGAGCCCTGTGTCTCAGGAGGAGGAGCAGGTGCAGGCTTCAAGCAAGGCCTTCAGGCCCAAAGGGGCAGCCCATGCTTAAAACAATCTGCAGTGCATTTTTTTTTTTTTAATTTGGCGTGTGCCTCTCACAGCTTAACAGACCGCTGCTCCACAAAGAGGGGTAAACAGAGAAAGGGAAATTAAAAAGGGAAGTCCCAAGGTAGACAAAAACAAATTAGGGCAAACAAATTACACAGAGTCAACAAATAAACAAGGGAACATCTGTGAATATATTTCTTGGATTTTCTGATTCTGAATGCAACCTGAGAAATGGTAGCAGTTTAATCTAGGAGGTGAGGAGTTTAATCTAGAGCAAAGTCCTTTTTGGAGGGAATGAGTGAGCTGATCACAAAAAGAGGAAGAGGTAACTGGGAGTCTGATTCCTGACAGGATAGTGGGTTGGAGACTCTTGGAGAGAGGGGGAACAAGCAGGCTCAAGTAGTAACCCTGGGGTGAGCTGGTGTTCTACCTCCCTGCTGACTCTCTGTCTCCCTTGGAGGGTGGTTGATAGCTGTAGTTTCTGCCGAACTTCACATAGGAAAGGGTTGTAGGAACAAGGAGGTTGAAGTCCACTCACATCAGCAAGACAAAATAAAGCAAGCCCTATAGCAGATGTGTCCCCCTAATCCATCTTCCACATCTATTCCCAGTGGGCACACTTACCTTTGTGTGTGTGTGCATGCTCATTCACTCAGTTGTCTCTGACTCTTTGTGACCCTATGGACTGTAGCTAGCCAGGCTCTTCTGTCCATGGGATTCTTCAGGCAAGAATACTGGAGTGAGTTGCCATGCCGTCCTCCAGGGGATCTTCCTAACTCAGGGGTCGAACCAGAGTCTCCCACATCTCCTGCATTGATAGGTAGATTCTTTACTACTGAGCCACACTTACCTTTACCAACCTTTAGACATTTGCTAGGTGTTGGCTGGATATTGGGATGTATTTGAGCTGCTCCTTCTGGCAGTTTCAATCACTTCAGTTCGGTTGCTCAGTCATGTCCAACTCTTTGCGACCCCATGGACTGCAGCATTTCAGGCCTCCATGTCCATCACCAACTCCCGGATTTCACTCAAACTCATGTCCATTGAGTTGGTGATGCCATCCAGCCGTCTCATCCTCTGCCGTCCCCTTCTCCTCCCTCCCCCAATCTTTCCCAGCATCAGGGTCTTTTCCAATGAGTCAGTTCTTCACATCAGGTGGCCAAAATATTGGGAGTTTCAGCTTCAGCATCAGTCCTTCCAATGAATATTCAGGACTGATTTCCTTTAGGATGGACTGGTTGGATCTTCTTGCAGTCCAAGGGACTCTCAAGAGTCTTCTCTAACACCACAGTTCAAAAGCATCAATTCTTCGGGGCTCAGCTTTCTTTATAGTCCAACTCTCATATCCATACATGACCACTGGAAAAACCATATCTTTGACTAGATGGACCTTTGTTGGCAAAGTAATGTCTCTGCCTTTTAATGTGCTGTCTAGGTTGGTCATAGCTTATTCTTCCAAGGAGTAAGAGTCTTTTAATTTCATGGCTGCAGTCACCATCTGCAGTGATTTTGGATCCCAGAAAAATAAAGTCTGACACTGTTTCCACTGTTTCCCCATCTATTTGCCATGAAGTGATGGGACTAGATGCCATGATCTTAGTTTTCTGAATGTTGAGTTTTAAGCCAACTTTTTGACTCTCCTCTTTCACTTTCATCAAGAGGCTCTTTAGTTCTTCACTTTCTGCCATAAGGGTGGTGTCATCTGCATATCTGAGGTTATTGATATTTCTTCCAGCAATCTTGACTCCAGCTTGTGCTTATTCCAGCCCAGTGTTTCTCATGATGTACTCTGCATATAAGTTAAATAAGCAGGGTGACAATATATAGTCTTGATGTACTCCTTTCCCAATTGGGAATCAGTCTGTTGTTCCATGTTCAGTTCTAACTGTTGCTTCCTGACCTGCATACAGATTTCTCAAGAGGCAGTTTGATGCGTCCCAACACAATTTTCCTTTTATCCCAAGACTGGTGAGATGGGTTCAAGGTTATAATGGAAGTTCAGCATATTGCATGCTGTTAACCAGTGGAAACAGCATTACTGAATTTATAGACTTATATGTCTTTATCTAAAAAGTAGCAGTTGGTTTACACCATAAACCATGGATTTTCTCATTGTGAATAACAGTTATAATACAGGAGTCAAGAAGTGATAAATATTTGATTTATTCATTGCACAAACTCCAATGATACTGATATAGTTTCTAAAACTTCTCCATTTAGGTTTTTTAAGCTTTGTGAAGCATGTGGTTGTTTAGGATCTGAACTACTCTTTTTTAACCTTGGGTGTGTTGTGTGTTAAGTTGCTTCAGTTGTGTCTGACTCTTTGCGACCCCATTGATTGTATCCTGCCAGGCCCTTCTGTCCATGGGATTCTCCAGGCAAGACTACTGAAGTGGATTGCCATGCCCTCCTCCAGGGATCTTCCTGACCCAGGGATCGAACCCACACCTTTTATGTCTCCTGCATTGACAGGTGGGTTCTTTACCACTAGTGCCACCTGGGAAGCCCTTTTTAACCTTACTGTGCTAAAAGCCCTATTTTACCTATCCTGTCTTTTACCTTCATTTTACAGGTGATAATAACTTACTGCTGCTGCCATGCTAAGTCGCTTCAGTCGTGCCCGACTCTGTGCGACCCCATAGAAATATACAATAAGGTGGCAAATTTTTTTGGTAAATGCAAGAAGGAAACGAGTGCCCAATTCACCCTTTCTTTCCCACTTATATAGTTTTGCTTTACTGCTTATTCATAAATGGGACAAAATAGGTGTGAGCTGAGCATTAAAAGAGTTATACCAGTGTGGTCCATTTGCAGACATAAGGACGGTATCACTGTTAGAAACAGTCTAGTAGTTAGGATTTGGTCTGTAGTAGGAGTAACAGCAAGCAGGAAATTAACACTAGTCAATAACTCATTTGACAGGTACTGGGGACACCCAGGTACTTGCCCTAGCTGAGCTGGGCATGTTATGTGACCTTTATTAAAATATTTGATTTCTGTGCTATAAAATGGACATCGCCATATTTCTTTCTTCCTAGTCTTTCAAGAAAAGGTAAGAAGCCCAGCCAGTCTCTATGAGATACTTTCAATTCTGGGCAGAAATTGGCTATAAAAATGCCAGCCTCCATTTATTATTAATTCTCAAGTCACAGGGCTGCATGGGCCCTTATGAGGTCAACCTATTCTCACCCAGCTTGTGGTGCTTGTTATTGGGAATCTTGGGGAAGCGTGATGATGGATTATTCCAAATTCCCTTGTGTCAAGGTATTAAGATGAGGTACCCAATTACTATCAAAGCCCCACTAAAAACTCATCGTAGGATGCAAGAAATCAATATCATCAAATATTTATTGGGTGTCTATTGGGTGCTTTGTGTTTCATTTGTAACTATTTGCTATGATATAGAGCTCAGGTCCACAGGCTCTTATTGCTTATTTAGTAATTTTTCTCCCCATTGAGGTTTTTGGTTATTTTTGATCTTCAGATTTTTTTTTATAAGCTGAATATATTTCTCTGGAAAGAATTTGTAAGAAGTCCAGGTTTAATGCCAATTCTAGAGAGAAGGCATGGAAAAAACTGCAACTTTATAGAAAAAAATACCACTTCAAAGGATACTGGTACAGTGAACTTGAAAGGATAAACAGAATATGGTTTGTAATATTGTCATAGCATTGCTTACATGAGAAAACCAATTCTGAATTAAACTGCAGTATTTGTTATCCTATAAATCTTATGGAAAATTATTTCACTCCAATAGGCATATTTCATTTTATTGTGCTTTCCTTTATCAAGCTTCACAGATATTGTGTTTCTTTTACAGACTGAAGGTTTGTGGCCACCCTTCATTGTTAGAGGGTGGATAGAATTTTTTCTAGCAATAAAGTATTTTTTAAAAAAAATTAAGCTGTGGACATTTTAAAAAGACATAGCTCAGTTGGTAAAGAATCTGCCTGCAATGCAGGAGACCCGGGTTCGATTGCTGGGTTGGGAAGATGCCCTGGAGAAGGAAATGACAACCCACTCCAGTATTCTTGCCTGGAAAATCCCATGGACAGAGGAGCCTGGTGGGCTACAGTCCATGGGGTCGAAAGAGTTGGACATGACTTAGTGACTAAACCACCAATGTTATTGCACCCAGTAGACTACAGTATAGTGTAAACATAACCTAAAAAAATTATTTATTTATTTGACTGTACTGGGTCTTAGCTGTGGCATGTGAGTTCTTAGCGGTAGCATGGGGGATCTATTTCCTGGACCAGGGATCAAACCTCGGCCTCCTGCTTTGGGAGCTTGGAGTCTGAGCCCCTGGACCACCAGGGAAGTCCCACACAACTTTTCTACGCACTGGGAACCACCCCTCCCCACCAAAAAATTTTTTTTGTGATCCACTTTATTGTGATACTCGCTTTATTGTGATGGTCTGGAATAGAACCAGCATTATCTCTCACGTTTGCCTATAATTATATTTTAAAAAGCATATTTGAGTAGTCTTAATGTAGTCTATTCACTTGGCTTGATGAAGTATCCAAACCAGCACTTAGTACCAGCTACATACATTCCATATCGCTTTTGGTCACTAGAGGTTATGGAGAGTAACAGGCTTAATATGAATCACAGTGTACTTGAGGGGAGTCTACTTCCTAGGATTTTAAAGCACTTCAATGATTTTGGGAGTCAGCATGTTAGTACAGTTTTTATCTAATTTCTTGGGATACCTATGTACCTGGGAACTGAAGTTATTTTCTTCCATTACTCCGTTTTAAGTTTACAAATTAGAGCTAGAGGGAACTAGTAATGGCCCTTTGTTAATGTGTGGAAGTACTTTGAAATCCTTGGAAGAATAGTGCTGTGGAAATTCAAGGTAGTTATTAGTCTAATTAGCCAAATAATTTAATGAATCCAATTAGTTCTTAACTTTGTATTGCTTATAGCCTATTAAAAAGTAGTTACCACTTGTGCTTTCGATTAAGATGGAGTAGCTAGTATCAGACTAACCTTCCTGCTAAGTGCAACTGTAAAACAGATGTTTGAAGGCAACAAAGGGAAATCAAGGCAGGCAGGACTTGACAGATCAAAGTTCCAATGAGAAGAAAAATGCACTGAAGCAAGTCTTACGTTCACTATCAATTTTTCTGTGTGGAACACAGCCAATTATAGCTCAGGGCACAAAGTCTAGACAAAAGCCTTGTACCAAGTGGGTTCATTAGGCTAGGAGTCAAACACTGGTGTTCAAGATTGCTAAGGCAGCCAAGACTTGAGGAGTGAGATCTTAGAGGAAAGAGTACTGTAGGATATTGATCCCAGTATCCTGCCTGTAGTTTTTCCTTGAGTCATTTGTCACATCCTAAGAAGTACATGCTTGGAATGAGATGCTGATAAAATAAGCAGAGAGTAGAAACAAGAGTCTAAAAAGCTAAGCAGAGAGGGTGATGTCACAGTGTTGCTGCTGCTGCTGCTGCTGCTGCTAAGTCACTTCAGTCGTGTCCGACCCCATAGACGGCAGCCCACCAGGCTCCCCTGTCCCTGGGATTCTCCAGACAAGAACACTGGAGTGGGTTGCCATTTCCTTCTCCAATGCATGAAAGTGAAAAGTGAAAGTGAAGTCGCTCAGTCGTGTCCGACTCTTCGCGACCCCATGGATTGCAGCCCACCAGGCTCCTCTGTCCATGGGCTTTTCCAGGCAAGAGTACTGGAGTGGGGTGCCATTGCCTTCTCCTGTCACAGTGTTAAGGAGACTTAAATTGGAATTCAGGAAGGTGTGTGTGTGGGGGGAGCTGGTAATGAGCTGTAGTTTTCACTTGGGACTCCTGGCGGACCTAGCACTGGGACAAGGGGAAACCAGAAATAGACTCACCTTACTGGATCAGAAGGATCTCTCAGTTCTCTGTCTTCCAGGAAAAAAAAAAAATTCTCTGTGGAATTATACACAGACAGGATTTCTCACACATTAAAACACGAGATTATCAGGCATATTAGGAAACAGGATCAAAGGACTGAAAACAAAACAAAATAAAAGACAAACAAAAATCCCGAACAACAACAAACAAGAAAAAAGAAAACCCAAGGGAAATCTACAGAAGAGACAGACTCACAGGTGATTCAGATACTGCAGTTCTCAGACACAGGCATAGTTTAAAACAACTGTGATTAATGTGCTTAATAAAATAGAGGAAACAATGGAAAATTTCACCAGAGAACAAGAACCTATATAAATGAATCAAATAGGAGTTTTATAACTGCAATTACAATAACTTAATAATTCAAAGATGAGTTTAATAGCAGATTAGAACTCATATTAAAGAGGATTATTGAACTGGAAGACAGGTTAGTAGAAAATATCCAGATTGATACACAGACGGAGAAAGTATGTAATATAAGATATATATAGAAATGACGAAAAGCTAATGTATGTACCTAAATGTATGTATACCACTACCGATACCTCTAAGTCGCTTCAGTCGTGTCCAACTCTGTGTGACCCCATAGATGGAAGCCCACCAGGCTCTGCCGTCCCTGGGATTCTCCAGGCAAGAACACTGGAGTGGGTCACCATTTCCTTCTCCAATGCATGAAGGTGAAAAGTGAAAGTGAAGTCGCTCAGTCGTGTCTGACCCTTAGTGACCCCACGGACTGCGGCCCACCAGGCTCCTCTGTCCATGGGAGTCTCCAGGCAAGAGTACTGGAGTGGGGTGCCATTGCCTTCTCCGAAATGTATGTATATATGTATCTAAATGTATGTACCTGAGGTCCTAGAAAACAAAAAGAGAGAAAATGGGTCTGAAGTAAGGTTTGAAAATATATTGGTTGATAGCCTTGAAACATGTATATTATCATATGTGAAACGGATTGGCAGTCCAGGTTCGATGCATGAGGCAGGGTGCTCAGGGCTGGTGCACTGGGATGTCCTTGAGGAATGGGATGGGGAGGCAGGTGGGAAGGGGGTTCAGGATGGGGAACACATGTACACCCATGGCTGACTCATGTGAATGTATGGCAAAAACCACCACAATGTTGTAAAGTAATTAGCTTCCAATTAAAATAAATAGAAAAAAAATATTGACAATTTTTATAAATCCATGTGACATCAAACCACAGACACAGAAGTTCAATGTATTATAATTAGGATAAATGCAAAGAAAACCATACTTAGACGTATCATAATAAACTAAAGAAAAGACAAAATCAAAAATAAAAATTTAAAAGGAGTCAGAAAGAAAAGAAACATGCCCAGGAGCAAAAATATGAGTAACACCTGACTTTTGTGAGAACTAAGATAACCTAGATAAATATAGAATGGCATCTGTTAAATGGCAGAAGAAAGTGACTGTCAACCTCGAATTTTCTACCAAGAAAACATTGTTTAAAATGAAGGTAAAATAAAAAATGACATTTTGAGATAAACAAAAGCTGATGAAATTAATCTCTAGAATATGAACACCAAAAGGAATAATAAAGAGAATTCCTCAGGCAAAAAAAAAAAAAAAGATCCCATATGGATATTAATTAAATTAATATCAGATAAAGTAGATTTTAAGGCAAGAAGTCACACTATAGAACAGGGTTTGGTTACTCAGTTCTTCAGCACTACTGAGCTTTGGACTAGATAATTCTTTGTTGGAGGCAGGGGAGGGCTGTCCTGTGCACTGTAGGATGCTTATCAGCAAGCATCCCTGGTTCCTACTCATTAGACATCTATAGCACCCACCACCCCAAATTATGGCAACCAAAGTTATCTCTGCTGCTACTGCTGCTAAGTCGCTTCAGTTGTGTCCGACTCTGTGTGACCCCATAGATGGCAGCCCACGAGGCTCCCCCATCCCTGGGATTCTCCAGGCAAGAACACTGGAGTGGGTTGCCATTTCCTTCTCCAATGCATGAAAGTGAAAAGTGAAAATGAAGACGCTCAGTCATATCTGACTCTTAGCGACCCCATGGACTGCAGCCTACCAGGCTCCTCTGTCCATGGGACTTTCTAGGCAAGGGTACTGGAGTGGGGTGCCATTGCCTTCTCCGAAAGTTATCTCTAGACCTTACCAAATGTCCTCAGCTGAGAAGTACTGTTACAAATAAAAAGACATTTCATAATGTTAAAAAAGCCAACTTAAAAGGGAAATAAAAACAATAAAAAATTTAAGCTTTACTTTTCTTCCAAGATAAGCATTAAAGTTATAAATTTTTCTCTAAGCTCTGTTTTACCTAAGTTTTATTATGAATATTTCTGATTCATGGATTAATTAGTATTATATTGCTTAACTTCCAAACATTTGGTGATTTTATAATTATTTTTCTGCTATTGATTTTCAGACAAAATTTAGGTAAGCACATAAAAAATGTGAACAGCATGATCCACAAAATTTACCTCACTGCATATATAGACTATTGTATGGAATGCCTGCAGGTATACACTTTCTTTTCAAGTGAATGTGGAATATTTATCAAAGCAGAACATATGCTGGGTCATAAAATATGTCTCAACAAATTTGAAAAAACCAAAATCATACAGAGTATATTCTCTGATCATAGTGGAATTAAGCAGAAATTTTAACAGAGTGAAGGGGAAAAGAAAAGATCACCTCAATGAATGAAGAAACCACATTTGATAAAATTCAATACCAACTTATAAAAAAGTCCTTAGCAAGCTGGGATTAAAAAGTAACCTTCTTAATTACAAAAGGAATCAAAGTTCCTTCCCTGCTAGATCAACAGCAAACTTTATTCTTAATGATTAAATAGTGAAAGTATTTGCCCTGATATTAGGAATGAGACAAGGATGTCTGTTACCACTACTTTTAATCATTATTATATTGAGATTCTTAGCCAGTGCAATGAGATAAGACAATGAAACAACATATGTGAGTATTATACAGGAAGAAATAAAAGTTTTTGTTTGCAGATGATATGATTGTGTATAAAGAGGTTCTAAAACATCTACAAATGAACTGTTAGAATTAATGGGTAGTTTAGTCAGGCTATTGTATACAATAAAGTCAGCATACGAATATCAATTGTATTTACTTATATCAGCCGCACCAAATTAGAAAGTAAAGTTTTAAAAAGATGCCATTTATACTAACATCAAATACATTAAATGGCAACCCACTCCAGTATTCTTGCCTAGAGAGTCCTGTGGACAGAGGAGCCTGGTGGGCTGCTGTCCATAGGGTCACACAGAATTGGACACAACTGAAGTGACTTAGCATGCATGCATGCACTGGAGAGGGAAATGGCAACCCACTCCAATATTCTTGCCTGAAGGATCCCAGGGACGGAGGAGCCTGGTGGGCTGCCATCTATGGGGTGGCACAGAGTCGGACACGACTGAAGTGACTTAGCAGCAGCAGCAAATATATTAAATAGTCAGGGAATATGTAACAAATACAAGGCTTCTATACAGAAAACTATAAAATATAATTGACAGAAATTAAAGACTTCGGTAAATGGAGACTGTAACATCTCTGGATTAGAGGCACAATATGAAAAAGACGTCAGTTCTCCCCAGACTGAGCTATCAATCTAATGACATGTTAATAAAATTCCGACAGGTTTTTAAAAATGGAAAATGACAAATTGATTCTAAAATTTATATGTAAATTCAAAAGTTAAAAGTAGTGAAGACAATCTTGAAGAATGAAATTGGAGGCTGTAGACTTTCAGATATCAAAACTTCTTAGAAAGCCATCATAATTAACACTGTTGGCCCAAGGACAGACAAATTAACTAAAGGAATAGTATAGAAAGTCCAAAAACAGACTCATATATATCCCTGGCCACTGGATTTATGACCAATGTGCCATGGTAGTACAGTGCCAATGGCCGTTTTCCTTCTTCGATAAATTGTGCTAGATCAATTGGATATAAATATGGGGAAAAAAAGACTTTGGCCCTTATCTCAGGCTGTACACAAAAATCAATTTTTGGTGGATCATATTCCTTAATATGAAATAAATATTCTAGAAGATAACATTGGAGAATATATTTTAAGACCTAGGAATATGCAGATTCTTTAAATAAGACACAAAAAGAACTAACTTCAAAGTGAAATGTTGATAAATGGACTTCTTTAAAATCAAGACTCTTTTCTTACCATGAAGGAAAGTGAAATGACAAGCAACAGAGACATATTTATATTAGATGGAAGAGATAATTACATCACAAATATTAGACAAAGGATTAGCCCCTAGACTTTATTTTTAAAATTTCTCCAAATCAGTAGGTAAAGAATATCCAATTAAAAATGGACAAAAAGTTCAAATAATCCTCTTCAAAAGGGAATATCTCAATAGCCAATAAGCATAAAAAAAATCCTCCTCAATAGCCATTAGAGAAATATAAGATAATACTTTCGTGAGCTATTCCCAACCATTAGGAGAATGCTTAAAATTTTACAAATTGACAATACTAAGTGTTGTAGAGAATGTGGAGGACTGGAACTCATATATTTAACTATTCAAACTGATCAGTTGAGTCTGGTTGTTTAAACACAGTGTTGCTTAAAGCATCTTGAGAAAAAAACCACACCTGGAAATACAAATTCTTGTTACTACCTTCTCCCTACAACCAGATGCTGAAACTGAATCAATAAGACTTTTCTTATGCTTGGATTTTAAATCAAAGGAAAATTACTCCTAGTCTGGTGTCTTTCAGGGCAAACAAAAGGAGACATGTGGGAGAGGTTAAGGGTGGTAATTGTGGGACCGTGCATGGGGGATTGAGAAAGTCCAAGAAAGCAGGATTCAGTGAAGGAAGGAGGGAGGGAAAGGGAATGTCAGAGGCCGAGAGTTAAGAGGCTGCAAAGGAACCTGAAGTGAATTGGTATTTGTTCATTTGGATATGTAAAGCACCTAAGGGAGAGGAAAACAGGTGCAATATGAATGCATTAATGAAATGAAAAATGAGGCTTGACCTATGAATAAATATTCGGAATAAAAGCATTTTAAAATGTATCTTGGTTTTAGGGCACTTACTCTGTCTGGCAACTAATTCAAAGTTTTCATGGTTACACACACTCACATACCTGGTTTGTTAGCTTCCTGTCTGCCTGAGACAAACTTGCTGAGGTTCCCAGGATCTGTGTGCCTCCTTCTGCTTGCTTTGTTGTTCAGTTTTGTTTCTCTTATCAACAGAATCTGTCAAAATTGTGTAAAACAAGATTCCTAATTATATAGACTCAGGTGGTCAAATTATGCCACCAAAAATTGTGACTTGGACCTAATGCCTGACAGCAATCCTAGAGGCTGGTTGGTTGGTCCGTTTGCTCCAGAAGAGCCTTTGATGTCACCTGCCACCTGGGAAGCCCTGATAATAATGGCCTGGCTCCATGCAAGGGGTGAGGAAGATAGTGTATTAATGGGATTATTAGAAACAAGACAAACTGCTACTCCTCATCAGGAAGAGTGGAGGCTAAGTGCAATCATGTAGGTAAAGTGCGTCTAAGCAGAGACCCCTCGAAAGGCTCAAAAATAGGCTGCCATTTGATTATTATTTCCATTACAACAGGGTTTCCTAGGGCTTCCCTGGTGGCTCAGTGGCAAATAATCCACCTGCTAAGGCAGGAGATTTTGGTTTGGTTCCATTTCTTTGAGGCCAATCCTTGGACTCGTGGCATCTCATGTCAAGGCTACAGTCCGGTCGTCATGTTGTTAACTTCTTACTGGTGAGCGTTTCAGAATCTATAATACAGCTCACAGGCTATGGCTCAGAATATTTTCTATAGCCCTTGAGAAGGAACTAAAGGTCTATGCTTCATGACCAAACTGTTCTTATTTAGTCTCCTTTGACTGTATTGCTATGTTTCTGCATTTTCTCATTTCTCTGATTAAACTTATTCTTTGGCTAAAGTTTTTCTACAGACAGTAGGCAGGCAAAGGGCCATAGGGTCTTAAAAGGGCCATAGGGTCTTTCTCTCAGTTTCACTGTCCACTGTTTCAGTTGAAGTCAACTGTGGCCCCAAAATATTAAGCATAAAAGTCCAGAAGGTCTAAATTGTGTGTTGTTCTAATTAGCATTATGAAATCTCATTCTGTCCCACTGGGTCCTACCTGGGATCCCCAACTACTGACATTTTTTGCTCCTGACATCCAAGCATCAACATCATTGTAGCTCAGGGATGCAGGATCACTGGAGCCAGACGATCTTCCTTCTGAAATAGGGTCAGAAGATCAATAGTAACCTAACATTATATCATGATGCCTACATCATTCACCTCACTAGGCTGGTTTTTTATCATCTCACATATCACAAGAAGGGTGAGTTCAGACCAAGATGTTTAGAGAGAGATATCACATTCACATCACTTTTACTATAGTATATTGTTATAATTATTCTATTATTAGTTCTTGTCAATCTTTTACTGTGCATAATTTATAAATTAAACTTTATCATAGGTGTATATTATAGGAAGAAAACATAGTGTATATATAGCCTATATATATAGGGTCTGGTACTATATGCAGTTTCAGGCATCTGCTGGGGGTTCTTGGAATGTATCCCCTGCAGATACAGGGGGAACTACTGTAGTTTTCTAGACTTCTGCATGCCACACAGATCTTGGCAACAAGCTGTCTTCAAGTTAAGTGATGGATGATACTTTGCGTTCTGTGCTCTCTCCTTCCATCCTCTTTTTCCTTCCCCTTCCTTCCCCTCTTGTTCTCTCTTTCTCCCTGTCTTTGTCACTTTCATTCTATCTAATTTAATGGTAGCTTAAGTATTCTTGCCTGGAGAATCCCATGGACGGAGGAGCCTGGTAGGCTACAGTCCACGGGGTCACAAAGAGTCGGACATGACTGAGCGACTTCACTTAAGAAAGAATGGTGAGCTAGACCCCATTTTAACAAATGCATTCCAACTGTTTCAACCATAAGACACCTTACCTATTTCTTCTGTGCCTTGGCATTTGGATAAAATGATTTTCTGATTAAAAATTTTTTTTTTGATGGTAAAAAAATCTCATTGCCCCAAATAAGCATTGATCCCAGTGTTCCTGGACTCTCAGTGTTGGCTGTACATTCTTGAGCCTCTCAGTGTCTCTTGCCTCCCCATTTAGATTACCACTGAACTAGATACTCAGAAGCAGTGTGAGAAGAATGGGTTGATGTGGTGCTGGGTTCAGTGGAGATGTGGCATTTTAGACAGAGGAAAAAAGTATGCAATTGGAGAAAGATGGGAAGAACACAATGCATGTGAAGAGCTTTGTTGTTCTTGAAATTTTAAGGTTGCTTTACTAAGTTCAATGATGAAAGCCATCAGAAGAATATTCTCCTGAAAGTTATTTTTTCTTAAAAAAAAGAAAAGAAAAGAAAAGTCGCATCCTCTTAGTATAGCCACGGATGGCAGTCAAGCATCTCTGCAGACGGGGATAGTCCATTAGTTAGTCAAATCACCCTCCGGGTTAGAGAGTGGTAATTGATTGATGAGGCTTAGTCCTAAAAATCTGGATTTTATTATTAGACTTCCCTGGTGGCTCAGCTGGTAAAGAATCCATCGGCAACGCGGGAGACCTGGGTTTGATCCCTGGGTTAGGAAACTCTCTTGGAGAAGGGAATGGCTACCCACTCCAGTATTCTGGCCTGGAGAATTCCATGGGTTGTACAGTCCATGGGGTCGCAAAGAGTCGGGCCCAACTGAGCGACTTTCACTTTCTTTCATTACTTACTCTATGTGTGAACTTTTACAGGTCACTGAAACACACTTCATTTTTCTCACCTACAAAATGGGGACACTAAGAGTGGCTAGTTCCTACGATGGTTGTACAGATTAAATGAAGTAATACATGCATGCTAAATAGTACAGAGTAAATGTTCAATAACTGTTAGGTTCTGTTACTGCTGTTATTACCATTATGTTTAATTGTGACCTAAAACGCAGTTGGAGCCATAGGTGTGGTCAGAGGATGATTCATGGTCAGAGCTGTAGGTATGAGACACCACCAAAACGAACAGGGACAGTGACATGACCAGATTTGTGTTAAGATGTTTGCTGTGCTTTGAAGAACAGCTTGTCCAGAGACAAGAGGCTGGGCTGTGGTGTGCTCCGGGGGTATGTATCATCAGCTGTGAGAGCCAATTGTTGGGTGTTCAGGAATTTTCTGAGTAGGTTATTGAATATGAATGTTGTTAGATATTAAATTATATAAAGTTATTATTAAGTTATTTTGAAAACAAAGACAATAAATACTCAGGGCATATCACTTCCTAATTATCTTATTTTGCCATTATCTAAGCTCTCGAGGTTATCTATGTATATACTATATCTGCACAGTGTAAGCAGTGTATAACACTGTGTACTGAGCTTCTGTCATCAGGGATGTGACTTTGGTAGCCTGAAATGAGCCAGGATGGGAGTATTTATACCACGTAGTTCAGCAGATTCTACAAATCAGGGTTGTACCGGCCCCCTAGAGAGTCAGTTGTTAAACTTTTACTAGCTCCCCCACTGGGTCAGAAAGACCCATTAGAAAGCTATTGAGATAGTTCTGTAGAGAGATGCTGAGTGCTTGATTTTTAGCATTTAGAGTGGAGGGAGACAGACTTGAGAGACACTTCAGTGTTATAATGAGTAAGGCAGAGTGACTGACTGAATGTGTGGGAAAAGAAGATGAAGACCGAAGCCTGAGTATGTGTGACTCTCCCTTGCTGTCTGATGAAGCAAGTTGCCATATTGTGATCCCACTTATGGAGAGGCCCACCTGGAACTGAAGGAGACTTCTGGCAGATGAGCCAGCAAGGAACTGAGGCCCTCAGTCCAACAGCCTGCAAGGTGCTAAATCTTGCCAACAACCACGTGAGCGTTGGTGTGGATCCTTCCCCAGTCGAGCCCTCAGATAAGACTCCAGCTCTGACTGACACCTGATGGCAATCTGTTGAGGTAGAGGACCCAGCCAAGCTGTGCCCAAATTCCTGACCCATCCAAACTATGTGATAGTAAATGTGAAGTGCTCTGAGCTACTAAGTTTGTGGTAATTTGTTCTGCAGCAATAAATAACAAATTCAAGGTCTTTACCTACTTAGCTCTGGGAATTGTATACTTATTTTGTCATGCTGTACTCTGCTTTTCCTGTATGTACCAAGTGAAGCCTTCAGGCTTCTGGAAAGTGGTCAGCCGGTGCCTCACTGGGAAAATCTGGATAACGGTCAGAGCTGACTCGAGCCCTGTACTGGCAGGCAGAGCCACTCACTGATGTAACATTGGCCATGAAGAGTCCCTCTCTGGTGATAGAGTCATCATCCACCCTCTTTGGATGACCTCTGGGGTGGCCAGAATTCACACGGGAAGATCTGCTCAGTTTCCAGAGGTGGGAAGGGCCCTTAAGAGAAACAGGCGCAATTTTAACATTCATTGTTTAACTTGGGAAAGACCACATGCTATCAGATACCCTCTCTCGCTCTCTTGTTTTTGCTTTTCAACAGAGAGGACTTAAAATTTTTTCATGAAGACTTTATTTTAATCATGCATAGAAGAAAACAGAGGGTATGCATTTTAAAATGATGCTCATCATAAAGGGATCTTTGAAAGGAATTTGGAAACTAACTGGCAAAAGTGTGGGTCAGCATCTTGCTCCTGATCCCCGAGGCTGAAGAGAAGTTGTGATTTGACTTTGTGCCCCGGATGCAGATTTAAGAAGGACCATGGTCGAAACAGGAGTCTACTAAAGTGACATCTTACCAGACTCCCATTTTAAAACCAGAAGTCTAATTGCCTATGGGGAATTTAAATAACAAAGAATGTAATTTATTTAAAAAACTAATTGCCAGTGTTTAAAAGGCTGCTTCTGTAGGATGTCAAGCTGGACCCCTCATTTAAACTGACCCCTTAATAACACACCCATTAAATTTTTTTTTTGCCTGAAACAGACTAATTTTAAGAAAGTATTTTAAAAGTAAGATTCATTTATTTATTCAATAAATATTTACTGTATGGTTACTTGGTAGTAGGCATTATTCTAGGCACTGTTTTTATTCTAGTGAAAAAGAAAAGCAATAAGTAGACAACATATGATATAATATGATGCTATAGTGATATTTTATCAATAAAGTATAAGTAACATATACATTATGGTATTAATTTTGAGTAAGGTATATTTATGACATATAGTAAAATTAATCAACATTTTGGCAACAACTTTAACAGATTAACAATAAATATAATTACAGTAGTTAAATAACAGTGTCAGGTAGTGATAGATATTAATAAATTCTTAAGCACACAAAATCTAAAAATGTGCTTGTCTGTGGTATCATGCTGAAATAGAAAAAAGGATAATTCATTCTTCAGGAAAATAAAGACTGTTAAATAAAGGCTCTTTCTCAAAGTGGGAAAAGGATGAGAAACTTGTAAAGATAGCTCTGGAAAGACATTTGGTGACCCTGTATGGTAACTAGGAATGCTTTTGCCTGTACATGGTGGTAAACTCAATTCATAGTGGCTCACATAACAAAGGTCCAGAGAGTCAGGCAGCGGCTGGAGTTGGTTCAACAGCTTGATAATGTCACCATGAGCATTCCATTGTACTTGCTGCCGTATAGCCATGAAATGGCTGCTCCAGCATTGGCTACTGTATTCACCTTCAAAGCAGAAAGATGGGGGATTGGGCGAGGCCAGCAATATTGGCCTCTCTTATCAGGAACCCAAAACTTTCCCAGGACTGTTCTCACCTTGGCAGACTTCTACATCTTATTGGGCAGACCATATATTGTATGGCTAGCCCTACTTGTAGAAAAGCCTAGAAAAGTGCATACTTACTCACTGCATGTTCTATAGTGGAAAGGACCAAAGGAGCAAGAAATTAGGTATGGATGTTGCATCAGCCAGTCAGGAGAGGTTGCTACAGAAGTCTCTGAGTTAGGGCCAAAAAATGCATTGACTTATTCTTCCTTTCCTTATAGCCCTTTCTTATCTTCTGATACGGAGAAAGGCAGGAGCAGTTTGGTAATAACACCCTGAGAATGACCTATATACTTATTGTGGTGAAGAGGTTTTGGGGAAATGGACATATCGTAATGATGATGTAAAATGAGAGCTTTTGGGTTAAAATGACTAACACAGCAGGGAATTGACAAGAATGGCCTGTGTGTGCTCAGTCTCTTAGTCTTATCTAACTCTTCACAACCCCATGGACTTAGCCTGCCAGGCTTCTCTGTCCATGGTATTTTCCAGGCAAGAATACGGGAGTGTGTTGATATTCCATACCTAGGAATTGAAGCCACATCTCTTGTGTCTCCTGCATTGGCAGGTGGATTCTTTACCACTGTGCCACCTGGGAAGCCCTGACAATAATGGCCTGGCCCATGCTAGAGGTGAGGAAGATCGTGGATTAATGGCTTTATAAGAAACAAGACAAACTGCTACTCTTTGTCAGGAAGAGTAGAGGGAGGGATCATCTTCTTTTAAGGCTGTGTGATACGATACAGCAGAGGTAGTTCGAAGACTACAACTTGTTGTGGGTGATCCAGAAAGATGTGATTTAGATAAGAGAACCCAGTGTTGGGTGAACCAGGTTGAAAGAGTTCTAATGTTGGGTTGAAGCTGGGACTATGTGGATATTGAGGGGTAGCAGAAGTAAAGAGGGAGAGATGCCACCTTTTTTTAGGTCATGGGGAGAACACTTGCTTGGGTACCAAGCCAGGAAGCAAATATGGAAAGCCAAAAGCCAAAAGCATCAGAGGATGTATGGTTCACACCCTCTCTACCTTTAGAAACAAAGTAAGTGGAACAAATCCTGTTATTATTATCCCAACATGCTCATTGGGTAAATGGCAAGTTCTAGCATGTGGGGATGACTCCCCAGTGTTGGCATGTAGGATGATCTTTTTTATTAACTGACCCTTTACCAGTGAGCTGAGAAAGCAGTTTGTCTTATTGAAGGAACACCATCAAAACTCGAGAGAGAGATTTTCCTGCTGACATATAAAAACAGTGGCCATCCATCCCTGACTGGCATACACAGACACCATGGTTGGAAAGTAGGCCCTTCTTCTGGAGGGATTTATAGGTATTTTGGCTCAGATGATGAAGGTTGAATATAATCACCATTAGGAAATTTAATCTCCTGGTTTCAGAAGTAGAATTTTAGGGCACTCTTGTAGGGCTATTGGAAAGAATAAGCATTTTGAAGTTTTAGAACAACATTGGCTAGACTACTGAATATAACAGGAACCCATGTGACTTGCTTTGTACTTTAAGAAACAGTCTAGCAACCATCAGTCAGTTCAGTCACTCAGTCGTGTCTGACTCTTTGTGACCCCATGGACTGCAGCACGATAGGCTTCCCTGCCCATCACCAACTCCTGGAGCCTACTCAAACTCATGTCCATCGCGTCTGTGATGCCATCCAACCATCTTATCCTCTGTCATCCCCTTCTCCTCCTGCCTTCAATCTTTCCCAGCATCAAGGTCTTTTCAAATGAGTCAGTTCTTCGCATCAGGTGGCTAAAGTATTGAAGTTTCAGCTTCAGCATCAGCCCTTCCAATGAATATTCAGGACTGATTTCCTTTAGGATTGACTGGTTGGATCTCCTTGCAGTCCAAGGATCTTCTCTAACACCACAGTTCAAAAGCACTGATTCTTCGGCACTGAGCTTTCTTTATGGTCCAACTCTCACATCCATTTATGACTACTGGAAAAACTATATCTTTGACTAGATGGACCTTTGTTGGCAAAGTGATGTCTCTACTTTTTAATATGCTGTCTAGGTTGGTCATAACTTTTCTTCCAAGGAACAAGCGTTTTTTAATTTCAAGGCTGCAGTCACCATCTGCAGTGATTTTGGAGCCCCCCAAAATAAAGTCTGTCACCGTTTCCATTGTTTCCCCATCTATTTGCCATGAAATGATAGGACCAGATGCCATAATCTTAGTTTTAAGAATGCTGAGTTTTAAGCCAACTTTTTCACTCTCCTTTTTCACTTTCATCAAGAAGCTCTTTAGTTCTTCTTCACTTTCTGCCATAAGGGTGGTGTTATCTGCGTATCTGAGGTTATTGGTATTTCTCCAAGGAATCTTGATTCCAGCTTGTGCTTCATTCAGCAACTGTAAGCAAAAGTAATTTCAACTGTGCTTGTATCTCTTGAAGGACTAAAGAGAGATTACGTTTATTATTCAGAATACTACTTATTAAGATTTCCTTGAAAATTTCTAAATCTCCAAATCTCTCTGTTTCTAAATCTCTCTCTCTCTCTATCATGACTTTCTTCAACATTTAGGATGCTTTGTTCTTCTGTCTTCCTCATTTCTCTAGTTCCTCAGCATATACCCGGCAGATAAACTTTGGCTTCTTGTTTTGTTTTCCTACCTCTCTCCTACTCTACCTACATTATTTTTCTAGATTTTCTGCAACCTAGGAAAGGCAAAGAACTGATCTAAGTATGTTTACATCCTCATGTCTTGAAATTTGGGATATTTGAGTTTATTTCAGCTTATAAACCTTGAGGAAGGTAATACACTCAGAAACATTGCCTTGAGGCAGTGTATTTTGGTGATTTTATATGTCAGAAATTTGGACAAGAGCCTTAAAACTAGATGTTCTGGCTTTGTCTGAATCTCCTGGCAGAAGGGACAATGTCTTTAAGCCAGGGGAGGAGGGAAAAGGGTGGGGGAGGGGAGCAGAGGTCAGTAACATCAAGTTCAAGGCAACAAAAAAGCACTTTACATAAACAAAGAAAGCTTAATATAAAGAATTACTGATTTTAATAGAGGCTTGGGACAATAAGGGATTAGCTAACCAGTGTAAAGAGAATCTGAAGCAATAGGGGAGCAGAAACCAGAACGATTATCACCCTTCTTGTAGGGCTGAGAGAGAGACCAACTCAGGAAAAACCCCTCCCACTTCACCCCTCCGCGTGGAGTCGGGGCAGGTGCTGAGTTCAAGACTCCTTGGTGAGGGCTCAGTGGATGCAGAGCCGCTGCTGAGATATGTCGTCAGAGTGTGTGGGAAATCCTTTCGGAATTCAAGAGAAAGGATCCACAACGAGGTGCGGCACTTCAAGACTCACTGTGAAGCCCGCTAAGAGGCCACTGGGGGCTGGGCAGGAGTCCCGCACCGGACACGCCACGTGCACTGCCCCTTGTTTTATTTTTCTGCCAAGAAAATGCACTAGGTATGAACTCAGTGGCTTATAAATCTCAATTTCTCCCTTGTTGAATGATCAAGCATCTACTTTCTGCCAGGTAACTTTTGAGTCTGTGGAGAAAGAGCCAAAAAAACAAACAAAAAAAAAAAACCCCAAACCATCGCAAACTATTTTCATATGTTCACATTCAGAGGAGTTTCCCTTTGGCTTGAGACTTTGGACTCTGTTAAAATGCAAATGCCCTATAGAAGAAATGGCATTTTAAAGCTGTTATCAATCATTTATACCTTAGTGTTCATGAAGGTCCTGTCTCCTTGCCAGATAGCAGGGTTTGATGTGATAGGTGGGGGTGGGAGGGAGATAAGATGATCCTGGACTTTGGAAAGAGATGGTTCCAATTGGAACTGGACCCTAGGGTACCAGCCATGACTGAGCCTGCTGCACAGTGTCTGGGACTTCTGTCCTGACTGAGTTCCATCCACACATCAAATGCAAAATCCACTTTCTTTGTAGAACATTTCCCTTATGTTCTCTCTCTTTTCTTACTTGCTTCGGGGAGGTTTATGGTTTGAAAAATTAAAGTGCGGATCTATTTTCATTACCAAAGGATTTGCAGAACTGAGCTGGGCCTGTCTGAGCTCACATTTGCATTTGCCATCCCGTAAGCTGATTTTCAATGCTGAGCAGCTATTTTAAATGTTTTCAAGAGCCTCCTTTTTAACTCTTTTCCTTACTTATGTTATCTAGTTCTGCAGTTTAAAAAATTCCATTGCTGATTCTAGGTGGAAAATCCCCATACGAAATGCCAAAGGAATGACTGGGCAGTTGGAGCAGACACCCAAGGGGTGGCTGAGCCCGAAAAGCCTGACTGGGGGTGTGTGGCAGCAGACCTGGAGTCTCAGAGGATTCAGATGACTCCAAAGTTTCTTTATGGCTGGAGCAGTGATTGGCCCAGAGTTGGGACTCAGATAATATTTGTTGACATGAATGGGATAAAGGAGAGAAAAAAAAAAAGAAAGAATGGCTAGGCAAATGAAGAAATTATCTATTGTTCAATAAAGTGAGGTGAATGGCTTACTGGCTTTCCATTTCCTACAGGATAGATCAATGAAATCCTCCGAGTGGCATGACCCTTCATGTGGCTCTTGCTTGCCTATCCAGCCAAATCTTCCCCCTCCCTGCTTCGTATTTGTGCTGTCACCTGAAATGCTGCCAGGCTTCACCCTGATCTCTAGGGTGTGGCTCTTAGCTTTCACACACCTTGTACTTTCCCCATTAAAATAATGGTCAGGGATTTCCCTGGTGGTCCAGTGGCTAAGACTCTGTGCTCCCAATGCAGGGGGAGCTGTGATCAATCCCTGGTCAGGGAACTAGATCCCACATGTGACAGCTAACGCACCACCTGCTGCAACTAAGACCCAGTACAGCCAAATAAATAAAATAATGGTCATCCTGTTTTTACATACTATAAGTTAATTATAAATTTTGCTTTTTACATCCTGTTTTTATGCACTATAATTATAAATTTTGCTTTTTATATCCTGTTTTTACATACTATAAGTTAATTATAAATTTTGCTTATCTGTCTTCCTGTGGGACTAAAAATGTGTTGCTTCTGGGCATCATGGCTCTGTGTTTGAGTCCTTCCTTATGTGTTTGTTGAATGAATAATTGTACTAGCAACTATAAACTACAAGCATATTAGCAGAGCTGTATCTAAGTAGCCAGGATGCCTGTGGCTTTGGAGTTGACTCCTGGGGCACTTGGTGGGGAGCCCTGGTTCATGGTAGTGAAGATCTAGTCATATACTAGAATGCCAGCCCACTGCTGACTCCAGGACCAATTGCTAGCACGTCTAAGTGTCTGTGAGAAAATAATTATGGTTGACTTTTTGTATTTATTTGTGTACCATTACTTATGGAAGTTCATTTATTTTTAAAATTTATTTTGCTTGGGGACTTACCTGGTAGTCCCGTGGCTAAGCTCCATGCTCCCAACGCAGGGGGCCCGAGTTCAATCGCTGGTCAGGGAACTGGATTCACATGCTGCAACTAAAGAGTTCATGTGCCACAATTAAAAAAAACAAAACTCCAATACTTTGGCCACTGAATGTGAAAAGCTGACTCGTTGGAAAAGACCCTGATGCTGGGAAAGATTGAAGGCAGGAGGAGAAGGGGATGACAGAGGTTGAGATGGTTGGATGGCATCACCGACTCGATGGACATGAGTTTGAGGAAGCTCTGGGAGATGGTGATGGACAGGGAAGCCTGGCATGCTGCAGTCCATGGGGTTGTAAAGAGGCAGACACAACCGAGGGACTAAACAACAACCAACAACAATTAAAAAAAAAAAAAAAGATCCCACAACAAAGATGGAAAGATCCTGCATGCCACAGCTAAGACTGAACGCAGCCAAATAAATAAAAAAAGAAATTAAAATAAACATTAAAAAATTATTTTCCTTTTTGGTTAGTAGCAGAAAGTGTTATTTACATGAACCTGTACTTTTGAACCCAAGTCTAAGAGCGAAAAAGGGGAGGGTCTCTGGGCATAGCAGGGCAGAGTGCGTAGAACCTGCAAAACTGGTCTCCCTTCACTTTTGTGTGGAAGAGACCCTCAGACTTCAAATGAGCACAATTTGAAAATCACTGATTTGGATTAAGGAATAAAGTGAACACAGGGGAATAAATCTTTTCCTGGTATATTAAGTAGAAACCCTTTGGCAACCAGGTTATATATTTACAAAGCCTTTCATATGACTCAAAACTCTAACTCCAAGTCAGTTTTTACAGCTTAAAAATTGGTATTGAAATAGTTACTTAGGTTTAATTTTAGAAAACTCAGGTCAATCAATATGTATGACTTTTAAGTTTAATCCTTCCTTTGGGGATCACGAAGCTCCTTCCGGCTCCAGTGCTCTTTGATTTTCTGATTGTGAAGGGCAAGGTGGGAAAGAAATAAACAAGGTGACTAGGTTTCAAGGGCTAGCTTTCTTGGCATGAATGAGTAATTGGAAAGCCAGCATAATCAAAGTAATTTCATCCATCATGTACCGAAAGGGAAATAGAATTCAGGTTATTAAGGTTGCATGAAACTGCTTTTTGAATGTATGTACATATTTCTTCCTAGGGGCTAGATAACGTTTCCCATTTTTATTTCTAAAAGGAGTTATGGAAAAAGACAACTGAAAATAAAACAGAGCTGTGGTCTCAGAGCAAAACTAGAATAATTCATTAAGAAAAAGAAAAGGGTTTTCTGTTTCTCTTTTAAAAGAACAAGCTCACAAACCAGAATACCTGTTTCTAGTCCCCGAAGGTCCTCTAGGCCATGAGTCAGCAATGTCATTTGTGACTCCTGCCCAGGGTGTGAGCCGGTCCTGAATGGCAAATAAGAACCTTAGTTCTTAGTTCCTCAGACCCTTGGTCTGGAGGAAAAAAATCACATAACTGACTTACGGGTTTCATAGTTGCCTAGGTGTATGGGCTTTTGGAGTTTGAGGAAACTGAGGAAAAGAAAACTATACCAGGTGAGAGAGATGGAGAAGGAGCTGCAGAAGGCCAGTTCCAGAGAACAGAAGAGAGATTGCTAACTGTTAGTAGAAGCACAAGGAGGGGTGTGCCTGAAAAAGAACGAGCAGATGAAGGCTACATATTGATACTCATTGTCAGAGAGGTGACCTATGGCATAGATTAAAAAAAGAAAACCTAGTTTGACTTTCACTAATCCATGGTGAGTTGGACCTAAGCTATATTCAAAGCTTTGTTCATCTCATTCTCTTTAAAAATCATAAAATGGCGAATTTTTTTCCTCATTGGCACAAAAGCCCAAAATTGTAGAAATTTTATTTCTTTCATTCACAGCTGTGTCTCTAGTACCTAAGGCAGTTGTAGTTGCTCGATAAAAAATTCTCAAATAAACAAATGAATGAATAAAATGAACTTTTCCCCTGGTAATTTCCCCTCTTTTAACTTTTCTTCTTTTTTTCCTTCTTAAAATAGGAGATTAGGATCAGTAAATTACATTCTAGGAACCATGATGGATGCATTCTGGGGTAATTTGGGTGGAGTGGATGGGGAGAGTAGGGTTGTTTTTTCCCAGCATTAAATGGGCTTGCATTGTTGAGCCTTCAGTGTTCTGCTTCATCCACTATTATTTGTACTTGCCACTCTCTGGTACCAGCTTATCTAATTACAGCAGTCTCCCACTTTTTTCCTACTTACTATTTCAAATTTGCTTTTTTCTCAAAATCTAGGAAGAACTGAAGATTTTCTAAAGAACATGTCACTAAATTTGTTAAATCATCAATTTCCATGTTATATACATTTTGAGCTCATGGCCATGGACAAAAGTTTCCCTTTTTTAATTAATAAAGAAAAATAAAAAGAGGGAAAAAGAAAACCATAGGGGTCATTTTGCTGCTGCTGCTGCTGCTAAGTCGCTTCAGTCAGTGCGACCCCATAGATGGCAGCCCACCAGGCTCCCCCGTCCCTGGGATTCTCCAGGCAAGAACACTGGAGTAGGTTGCCATTTCCTTCTCCAATGCATGAAAGTGAAAAATGAAAGTGAAGTTGCTCAGTCGTGTCCGACTCTTAGCGACCCCATGGACTGCAGCCCACCAGGCTCCTCTGTCCATGGGATTTTCCAGGCAAGAGTACTGGAGTGGAGTGCCATTGCCTTCTCCCAGAGATCATTTTACATACATGTAATTCTATGTACGAGTGCCCATTCTTCTCCTTGCATACCCACCTGAGATTAGTTCTGGTAGCATCCTTCAAAGCCCAAGTGCACGAATTCCATGAAGTCTTTCCAGTTATTCTCATTTTAATTTTCCTTTTTTGAACAGCTATGACATTAATTTATTACTTAATCATGAATTATGGCATACAATCCCCTAATTGATGTTTGTGGATTTTTTTCCCCAGCTATATTTTGATTTCCTTGAGGACAGAATCCTGGCTCGTGTACTGTTAAAATATCTATCTCTCTTGGCTCCCCAAACAATGTTCTGTGTATAGAGGGTACATGTGGATTTGCCAATTTGTTCATCACACTAAATGCCCAGGGAGAGCTTCTACAAAATTTATACCAAGCCAGGAAAGGACAGTCTAGATTTTCTGGCTGCCAAAAACCAGTGTGTACCCTGGTTACCACAGCTTCCTGTCTATGGTGGTAGTGGTTAAGTCGTTAAGTTGTATCCGACTCTTTGGGACCCCATGGACTGTAGCCCAATAGGTCCTCTGTTCATGGGATTTCCCAAGCAAGAATACTGCAGTGGGTTGCCATTTCTTTCTCCATCCTAAGCCTTTAAATCTTTCAATTTGTTCCTGATGAGAAAGGAGAGTAGGGAAGACTTTTTTTTCCCTTGACAGAGGCAGAAAGCATATGTGGAATCATTTGACCATCCAGCTTGGAGGTAAACATTTGGTCCCAGGAGATTTTCAAGTTCCAGTGACTTAGCATAAAAAAACCACATCTCTGGTATTTAATAATACAAGGACATCTATTGTTGTTATTTAATCATTGTTATTAATAGTTATATATTTTGCATCTGTTTCCTGGGGCTCCAATGAACCCTGGACATCTTAATTACATATAATGTCACTCTCCCTAACCAGTTTCATTCCACAGGGTAACTAAACTCTATGTAATGAGACTATCTCTGGTTTCTACATGTTTCTTGTTTCATCCTCATATTATATCTGGGCTTGCAAAGGCAAAAAACTTAAACAGCACCAAAGAGAGTCTTGGTATTATTTCTAAAGACTGACAAGCTTTTTTTGAAATTCTATTTTTCCAGCAAGAGTTTCAGTTTCCCTTTGATTTTATTATTAATACCCTGAGGGCACATGCATGATAATAGAAAGATGATGTAGCCAAAATATAATTGTATTTGAAACTTTTTAGCTTAGTTCCTCACTTTTCTAAACTGTAAACCTCAAAATTACAAAAAAATACCATGAATTTAACTTCTCTTGTTAATTTTTTCTTCTCTGTTCAGCTATAAGATTAAAGTCTAATGTAGAACATTTGGGATTTTCTTTTCATTGAATTTGGACTACAGTATTTATGGGGAAATTGTCTTTTATTAATTTGGTGTAAGACACACTGAAAATAATAGACTATTAAAGCTATAGGAGGTTTTGGCTGCATGTCAGTGTTACCCAGAGAGGTTTCAAAAAATACGGAGATTCTATCCCACTAGATCTGTGGTGGGGCCCAGAAGTCTGGAATTCTAATACAACTGGTCTGCCTATAGTTTGGAAACACTGGTTTAGATTTTATTTTGTGGGATTCCAAAAACCAGAACAAGATACTGATCAGAAAGAGCCAGGTTTTTTCACCCCGGGTCTAAACTACCTCTTGGTTTTAGCATCAACACTTTTGGGGTTTGCATTAATGACATAAAACAAATAACATGCACTCTGAGTGAACAAAAGCACTCCTGCCTGACTATTGTTAAAAACTATCACAGCTCCCGAAGATGTTTTTTATATACAACCATAGGGTAGGTAGTCATTAGACTAGGAGAATCATATTCAGATTTTCTTCTTGTTTTTCAACAAAAGTAGTCAATTCATTCTAGATAAAGCATACTTGGTTTTGCCAATGAGGTAAGTGTGAATTGTTCAGGTTTTTCAAAAACCTTGATATTTTAATAAATGTTCCAAGGGCTCTGGAAAGGATACCTTGCAGAGACTGATTTTTCTCAGAATAGCTGAGCTTCCCAGGTAACTGTGGGCCACTCAAGCCAGCCACCACTTCATTCCTGCTCCCTTATGTTTCTGTGCCTGGCATATTGCTGGGAACATAGCTGCTCCTCAAGAAATGACATCTAAAGAATAAATGGATCAGGCCGTAAGTCTCCTCTTATTGTATATTATGAATGTCTCTGCCTTTTAGACTTTAGCAAGTAAAATTTAACTTTTTTTAACGATGGCTTATACCATGCTGAGCTCCAGTGCCCTCCAGGATCTGTTGTAGTATGTGGAATGTTTTTATTCTGCACTAAATGATCCTAAACTGCTGTGATTTTTACTTCTTTCGTTTGCTTTCTATAGTTATTTCCCTCATGTTTCCATTCTTGCTGTTAAGCCATCAGCCATCACTTGTTACTGTTATCGATGTGTCTCTTCAAGTCTTCTTTTAATTTTCTGGTCTTATTGGGCTTCTTATTTAGGGACCATATCACCAAGCCTGTTAGAATTTCCAAATAAGAAAAGTAGGCCTTAAGTAAGAACCCTAGGAAATCCTTTCTGATAAAGCTAGCTAATGAGGGTGGGTTCTATGGTGTAGATGGTGGCTGTAAGAGGTCTTTTTTTGTGTGCCTGGATTCTCAGCTGTTTTCCAATAAAGCAAGTGCCAAGTAAACAAATAGGCATTATGTCCTTAAAGGGGAGTGAGGTTCCCTCTCCTCAGTACTCCTAATGGCCTATATGGGAAAAGAATCTAAAGAGGAGTGGATATATGGTTATGTATAGCTGATTCAGTTTGTTGTACATCTGAAACTAACACATCATTGTAAATCTACTATACTCCAATGCAAATTAAAAAAATAATAAAGAGAAGTGAAGTTCCCTTTGTCTACAATTTGACTTCTTGTACTTGTTGGCAATTAGAGATGGTCCACAAGCATATTTGTCTCCATGTCTCTCCTTTCAGAAAGGAATTAGCTTGAACCTGACAGAGCAGTTCAGGGCAGTTGGAAATTGAGGTCCAGTCTCCTCAGGCTGGAGGAGGTGGGAAGGACTGGCTTCTTTACATTCAAGCCTTTATGAGCCAGAATGGAAGGGAGGGGAGAATTCCTAACCCTGTGCAGGAAGCCCGACAGGTATTTTACTCATTTTATAGATGAGGAGAGTAAGAAGCTGGCCATAGAGTGGCCACTGGACTCAAATTTAAACCTCTGCTCACATTAAATTTCATTCATACTGTTTCCCCTTGGGTGTCCTCAGGCCTCCTCTTGTACGGTGGCTTTCAAGACTGCTGAGCATGGCCATTACGATCTTTCCCCTTTCCTGTTTTTTTTTTTTTTTTTTCAGGAAAAGCTGTTTCTCTTCCTTCTCCTCCTCCATCCCCGGCCCCTCCTTCTGAGTCTCATGGCCAGCTCCCCATCCCCTTCCTGTCATCTGAACATCAATGCATCTGAGAGCGCTTCATCTTAAGTCTTCTTTCCTTTCTCCTTACATGTGCCCTGGTGATCACAATCTAACCATGGCCCTGCCTGACTTGATTTGTTTCTTAAAAATGATGATGACAGCAACATAGAACAAGACCCCCTGGAGCAGTCACGTGAGTATGTGGAGTCCCTGAGAGACCTGCAGGCAGCTTCCTCTGGCCCCTTCCACCTGCCTGCTCCCAGCCTCCATGTTTGTTGGTCACCATGGTTACTCTGCCTCCTTGGGCTCCAGACTTTGGCTACCACCCTTCAGATGTGGTCTATTTACCGGGCTTAACCCTTGACTTTCCTTTGGCATTAGGGCCTTTTATACAACTGAATTCTAGACCTGGCTGCCTGAATGCCCTATAGCAAGCTATAGAAAGCTCAACATGTTCAAAATAAAACTGGTTGCCTACCATCCCAGTTAGCAACTTCCGAGTTATTCTTTCACTCACATCGGCTCACACTCTACTTCCTTTCAGGTCTTTCTTCTGAATATATTACTTATTTGCCTCCTGATATCTATATCTGTATTTTTTTTCATATTGCTACACAAAATTGCCACATGTTTAGAAGATTAAGACAATAAAGACAACACACATTTATTATCTCATAGTTTATATGGGTCAGGATTTTATCTTGCTGCCTCCTATCTCCTAGGGGCTCCTCCAGATCCTCACCATGTGATCCTTTCATAGGCCTGCTCAGAATAGAGTGGCTTGTTTCCTCAAGGCCAGCAAGTGGATATCCCTGATGGTTCCAGTCTCTGACCTCTAAATGCTCTTTTGAGGGCTCACCTGGTTAGATTGGTTCCCTGCAGGATAGTGTCTCCTTTGATTGACTCACAGTCAACTGATTAGGGACTTCAATCACATCTGTATGATTCTTTCACCTTTGGCATATCACAAAAGTGATACCCATCATATTTTTAGTCCTCTCTCACACTCAAGGGAAGGGGGTTTCATGGGTACCTTTGGGTAGGAATCTCGGGGCCATCTTAGTAGTCTGTCTGCTACAATATCTCATGGCCTTCTGCCTGAAAATTAGAGCCTCTTCCAAATAGACCTTCCTGAGTCTTTTTATTCTAGTCTTGTTGTTTAGTCACTCAGTCATGTCTGACTCTTTTCGACCTCGTGGACTGCAGCATGCCAGGCTTCCCTGTCCTTCCTTATCTCTTGGAGTTTGCTCAAACTCATGTCCATTGAGTTGGTGATGTCATCCAACCATCTCATCCTCTGTCACCCTCTTCTCCTCCTGCCCCCAGTCTTTCCCAGCATCAAGGTATTTTCCAATGAGTTGGCTCTTTACATTAGGTGGCCAAAGTATTGTAGTTTCAGCTAGCATCAACACCACCTTCTACACTATTAACACAGTGATCTTTCCGCTGGGTAAATATGATCAAATAATTATCCAGCTCAGGTCTTCAAAGGTTTGCCAAAAAAAAAAAAAAATCCCACAAAACCCAAGAGAGGATAAAACAGATTCTTTCATGTAGCATATAAAACTCTGTGATCAAACCCTTCCTGGTTTCCAGGCTCATCTCTTGCTTCTTTCCTCCTAACACCAAATATTGTACTTCAGCAAACAAGCATGTATTTTTTTTTTTCATCCACACTGTACTTTTTTCATTCCTCTAAGCCTTTGAATTGTTTGTTCCTTTACTTTCCTGAGATTCCATCCTCCAATGTACACAATGATGGTCTGACTAATGGAGTACAGCACATCTTTCAAATCTGATCTCCTCAGTGACCTTTTCAGATCCAGCTGCCCTTCCTGGGCTCTGCGGCTCAGTGCTCCATTCCTCCACATCTCCACTGGTGTTATCCTCACTAGAGCCCAAGTAGGAGTCACACTTGTCAAGATGTATCTGTGATCTGCTGGGAGAAACCCCATAGAAATGTGCTGCCATTAAGGCTAAGGAAACTTTTGGGAAAAGAAGTCACACTCTGTCCTTTCTCAAGATTCAGGCAGGTCTGGTGATGTCTGCACAGCCAGAGAGGTAGCCTGGCTCAAGGCCTTCCAGCGAGGTCAAGGAGCCTCTTGGAGGCTTGGATTTGTCTCCTGGCCAAACTCATGCTGGCTTCATTCTGATGGGTCTGAACCCTACAGGTCTGCAAGTGCTACTTCACTAAGTTCTGTAAAATTTCTTTAGGGTCTATGACATGCTGCTGCTAAGTCACTTCAATCGTGTCTGACTCTGTGTGACCCCATAGACGGCAGCCACCAGGCTCCCCCATCCCTGGGATTCTCCAGGCAAGAACACTGGAGTGGGTTGCCATTTCCTTCTCCAATGCAGGAAAGTGAAAAGTGAAAGTGAAGTCGCTCAGTCGTGTCCGACTCTTAGCGACCCCATGGACTGCAGCCCTCCAGGCTCCTCCATCCATGGGATTTTCCAGGCAAGAGTACTGGAGTGGGGTGCCATTGCCTTCTCCGAGGGTCTATGACATGGTGAAACACAAACAGGAGTGGGTTGTATCTTCTTAATCTGCAAGACTATAGGCCAGCCTTGACCAAGGAGACTTTGGACAAGGGAAAAATGGCAAAGGTAATAACAATATGGAGGAGCAGTGTGCTCTGCTTTGGTCACAGAAGTATCTCTGGCAGAGCGGCAGGGGACACCTTTGTTCCACTGGGGGAGTGGCAAAAACAGCTGTGTCTGATAGGAGAGGAAATGTTTGGAGGCTCAGTGTGGGGAGTCTCAGTGATGAAGCAGACAGATGGTCAAACCAGCAGAAATTTTGTTACATATCCACTCTTGTTTTGAACCATAATTGTTATCACATTTTTTTCTCTTCACTAGATAGTATTTGTTTTTGAGGATAGACACTGAATTCCCACTGCTCGACGTATCTGAAATTTAACATGCGATGAATGAATGAATGAAAAAATGAATGACTCTTTTCATCCTATGGATCTAATTTCTTTTCACTTTTAGGAATGCTGTATGTGTAGAACTTTGAAAACAGATTGGGCATGGGTATTTGGTCTCAGGCAAAAGCCTTTGGGAGGTCTACTTTGATTGTCTATTGCAAACATTAAAAATTGTCCTACAGAAGTATGTGTTCATGGGTTTCTGATATAAAATAATAATTTTATTATTGGAAATAGTAATAATAATCTTTTATTATCTGTTTCAGAGATATGTAGCCTCACTTGTCTGGCATCTTATCCAAGAAGACTTCCTTTTCTCTGGTTCCCTGTGGAATGCATATTAAGCCATTGGAGAGAGAAGAGTGGACAAATGTGGTGAGTAGTTTCAAAGTGGCTCTAGTTGATTTGAAAACTACCAGCACAGATGACCTCCAGGGCCCCCTTTCTGCTTCATATGTCCCTGGCAGCTGTATCAAATTGATCCTGTTTGACCGTGAAACATGGAGTACTTGAAATCACCAGCGTCTTCCATTCCTACCCAGGGGGAGAAAAAACAGAAAGGAAAAAGATTTCTCTTATTGGACTCAAAGTTTGGCAAGATTACAGATATGATCAGGAGCTCAGGACTGGATGTACAGAGACGTTAGTCAGCTAAATTGTACATGATCGAATGGCTGGTTCCAATGTAATTCCATTAACCTCATTTTTTTTTTTTTGGTAAAAACAATTAAAAAATTCAAATGCTGTATTCATAAATTGCATTTGGGACTTAATGGTGGTATTTTTTCCCCAACTGAAATGCCTCTGTGAGTTGCCCTCTAATTCCCATTTATTTTTCCTTTATGCTTGAGCCTAATTCTCATGTGGGTCAGAATAAAAGCACTCTGTGCAATCTTTTAACTGTTAAGTTTGCCATCCATAGAGGTCTTGGGGTCCCGACAGACTGTCACTCTTTTGACTGCTAATGTTAAAAAAAAAGCTCTCAGGAAACGTGGCAAAATGGCTAATATTTGAATAGCTGTTCTTTTAAATTATATATGTATATTTCAGTTATAGTCATCTTACTATTGATAAATAGCCTATTTATTTTTTGATCTTGAATGGAATCTTTCAGTGATTGCTATTGATAAATAGCCTATTTATTTTTTGATCTTGAATGGAATCTTCAAGTGGTTGGTTGAAGCAAATAATCATATTTATTATGTGTATTTATATTAAAATAGCATTTTATAAATCAGGTGAGCTAGATACAAAAACACGGAAATTTACTTACAAAGAACAAGATGCAGAAGATGCAGTTGGGGATTTGAAGGTAGAATCATTTGCCCCTTATTCTCCTGCAGAGTCAACAAATAAAGCGTCTCTCTCTTTTTTTTTTTTTTTGGTCAATCAAATTATTAGAACTCTCCATATTTAAGAACAATGTTTTTATTTATTTATTTACCATATTTCTTTGTCAGAAGAACTGAGTTGTTTGTGGATGTTTGTTAGATTTTTGTTGATTTTATTTCAGGAATAGGTACTGATAGTTGCTCTTGCATGGAATTGTTCCATGTCAACCTGGATTGGTTGAATCCTTTTGGCTCAACCAGGGAAACTTTCCAGAAATTAGGTCCATCCTGGGTAAACATCCTAGTGGTAAAGAACCTGCCTGCCAGTGCAAGAGACGTAAGAGACGTGGGCTAGACCCCTGGGTCGAGATGATCTCCTGGAGGGAGGGCATGGCAACCCACTCAAGTATTCTTGCCTAGAGAATCCCATGGACGGAGGAGCCTGGAGGGCTAAAGTCCATAGGGTCAGAAAGAGTCAGACATGACTGAAGCGACTCAGCACTCATGCAAATACACACACACACACACACACACACACACACACACACACTCCTAGCTTTGTGATAGTGTCATATACCTTAAGTAACTTAGCACACACAGGGTAAATATCATGTGAAATGACCAAAAAGAAATAGCAGATAAAGCCTAAATGATTAAGACTAACATTTGTTTTGAATTGTATTTCTATAAAGGAATAGTCCAGTGACTAAGTATTTGTTTAGAATTCATAGCATGTCAGGTACTAAGGGTATACATAACTTCC
The DNA here is from genome assembly GCF_029378745.1 of Bos indicus. Lineage (NCBI taxonomy): Eukaryota > Metazoa > Chordata > Mammalia > Artiodactyla > Bovidae > Bos > Bos indicus. The sequence goes on from NC_091768.1 coordinate 50,835,435, forward strand.
TCCCTCAGGAATCCAAAATATGGTGATATTTACATCTCACAAGGCTATTTACCATGTGTGATATGGCACATATGTGACATACATACATCAATGAAAAGAATATTGTCCTTGGAATTAAATAGTGATTTCAAATTTTGACTTGGCTACTTATTTTGAGTTACCTTTGTTAAGTCATTTGATCAACATGAGACACTTTTTCCATCTGAATTATATCCAGAGGACAATAAATACCTTCCTGGTTGTTATAAGTGTTAGAGATAATGTATATGCTTCACAGGTGGCACGGTGGTAAAGAATCTGCCAACCAAAGCAGGAGACACAAGAGATGTTGGTTTGATCCTTGGGTCGGGAAGATCCCCTGGAGTAGGAAAATACAACCCACTGCAGTATTCTTGTCTGGAAAATTCCATGGACAGAGGAACCTGGTGGGCTACAGTCCATGGGATCACAACGAGTCAGACACAACTGCTCACACAGGAGCACCCATGTACAGTGCACTGCCTAGGGCCTGACCTTAATGACTGAAGATAACATAAAAATACATTTGAAGTGGAGTTTTGCAATTTTAAACAGGCAGAGAACACAGATGGATATTGTCTATGATTGCTGGTATTGTCAGAGCCCTTCTTTCAATCACACATCCGTGATGAAAATTGTCAGCAACAGCATTCTTACAAAAGGAGTCACACCCTAGAAGCTGGAGAAGTCCTTGTTAGACTCCGTGTCTTAAAAGACTAGTTGTGGCTCCTCGAGGTGGCAAACATTAACTTACTTTTTTTGTTTGTTTGTTTTCTGAGAATGTGTGCTCCGTACAACTGCACATCTCTGCACACCTGCCTTGCCGGGGAGAAAGCAAGAAGGCTGTTCTCTGGGAGGGTGTGCTGTCTGAGTCTCACCAAAGGCATGCCTTCCTTGGGAAAGAGCAGAGGATATTTCGTTTCCCCAATCCTTTTTGTCAACACAGTGGGAGTTATCTGAATTTCATTTGGGTATTAAGTGAAGTTGAGTTTCTCTCTGTTAGAGGAGCTGCTGTTATTGGATTAAAACAACAGTTGTTGGGAAGCACTGAAGACTCCACGGGGGATTTCTCTATCAAACAGCAGGGTCAGAGTTTTGGGTTTTCTCTTTTCTAGTAACCCCACTCACCAGAGATTCCTGTTTTGGAGGTAACAGTATCACTTAGCTGGAGACCAAGGGGACAATGCAGAATTTCTTTCTTATTACCAAGGTGCCAGAACAATCAGCTTGGAAATAATCCAAAGCTTGATTTGACTCTCAGCTGAGGGGTGGGACTACCTATTAGGGGACATGGAATTCAGCTGGAGGGGAAAATTTCCTAAGTAAGCGACGACCTCCAGGTAAAGTCACACATTCTTATGTTGGGTAAAAAGGCCACCTTATGAATATTAACTCATTCCCAGATTCAACTGTGGTTTACGGTCACTGTGGATTTTATCCTTCGAGACAGCCCCTGGCAGCCTTGGCATTTACCAGAGTGACGTTCTCCTTTAGGTAAATGCTGGAGGCCAGTGCCAGAACCATTGGGATGTGCAGGGTGACAGCCGCCTGTCCACTGAGCTGAGAAACCAAAAGCCTGGGTTCTAACCCCGAACCCCATCTGCCAGTGCACAGCCAACAAATCTATCCAGTAAAGAGAAATACATTCAGATGCCTTGAAAGTTTAGCATCTGCTTCTCGTTGGCTCCTGCTGCTTCAGAAAAACATTCGGAAGTTTCTATTGGATTTGGAAGAGATGGAGATGGCATATTTTCCACATCTCCAGAAGCCTACACCCCACTTGGGGAGCTTCATTTACATGCACATCGGATGCCGTCTGACTGCTTCGGACTGCACCTTTGAGCAGATCCGATGGGATCCCCACACGCATGTCAATGAAGCTCCCTTAGCCCGAGCCTTGCTCCAAAGAGGCAAAGAGCAAGCTTTTCTTGAAACTTGTTACCGCGACAATCTCAAACCAGACACCACAATAAGGAATTTTTTTTTTTCCTTGCTTGTGTGTATGCCAGGAGGACGCCACGTAACTTGGTTTTCCAGACCGAGGTAATTTATTTAAACATGGATTATTTGAAAAACGGGAAGGGATACAGGGCTTGATTTTAATCCCTGCTAACATAGAGAAAAGAATGCTCGTGTCACAACTCAGTGAGTGTAAAAATTAAAAAAGGCTGAGACTATTGTTTGAAAACAGGCAAAATAATTAAAATTATTATGGAATAATCACATATCACACAACAGCCTCTCACTCTTCTGAGCAACAATCCAAAACGGCTCCTCCAAAGCGGGCCCAAGGGCAGAGGTTCCGTATATCATTCAAAGACCATCTGTCGTGCAATTCCTGTAGCGCCTTTGCACTATTCTGAGGGCAGGCAGAAATTTAGTCCTGGCAGTTCTCTCTCCATTTGCTAACAAACAGCAGTGATGGCAGATAAATATGGCAAACAATAGGCGTTTGAAATGAACTGGAAAGGGATGGGGAGTTTTGGATCCAGCACCAAAATCAGAAGTTCTGGGTCCTGTGCTGGGCTCCGGAGACCCCCACGGCCGGATCCTGCCATGTGGCAGCGAAGACAGACATCTGTGGGCTGAGCTAGGCTTCCGCGCGTCCAGCCAACCTGCTCAGGGCCTGATTTAAATGCAGTTCTTTTTCTTAAAAAAATTAATAATCGCAAAGACTCAAAGCTAGAGTTTTTTTTTTTTTCCTGCTGTTGTTGGTCCAGGAAAGTCAAACATGGCACACAGTCCCCGAAGTCGGCATTTTAGTTTGCAATCTGTTTTTTTATATGGAGGCCATATCACCTTCCTACAACTCCGCTCACTCATGCTTTCTTGTGCGTGCTGTGCCTGCTAAGCTGCTTCAGTGGTGCCTGACTCTTTGTGACCCTATGGGCCAACAGGCTCTTCTGTCCATGGGATTTCCCAGGCAATAATATTAGAGTGCACTGCCATGCCCTCTCCAGGGAATCTTCCTGACCCAGGGATCGAACCCATGTCTTCTGTGGCTCCTGCATTGCAGGGAGATTCTTTACCACTGAGCCACCGGGCAAGCGCCTATGTGTTCTTGTATCCTGTCTCATTCTGTGGTTTTACTTAGCTAGTTGGAGCATAATCTTGATCATTATGCACTATGTGGTGTCTACATTCATTTTTTTCAGTAGTATCAATTTTAGATTTGTTTGATGTTGAATCAGGAAGGTCCAGATACTCCATCAATCTTCAATAATTACAGTTTTAAATCACAAATTAATAGTACCTGAGAAACTCTAGATCAAGGCTCTGGGTTTGAATGTTCAGAGCAAGCTAGAATTCTGACCCAAATCCTCTTTGAAAATCATTTGTTGGTCACTTTTCTGTGACTGTATCTATATACACATAGACTCACAGGCTCACATACCTCGCTCTTCACACCCTATTTCTACCTGCTTTCCAATCCCCAACAACTGAATCTCTGTCAGTATGTCTCTCTCTCACACACATATACACAAAATTCATTAGATAGAAGTTTCTGGAAAACTTCACAGCAGTTTTAAGAAAGGATCACTTATTGAGTGGAACAGTGTTATTTGCAATATGTACAGAATATTTAACAATTTTAATTTTTAATTGGAGTAACAAAATGCTGTTCCAGCTAATCTTATAAAATCAGCATGTCATGCCGCAGAAGACTGTTGTCTGCACTGATAAAGAACCCACGTGGATCCTAAGTAGCAAGGAAGCCCTAGATATGTGAAGTGGACTCTGGAGAGGCATTGCATTTGTATGGTCTGTGGTTCAGGCCACTAATAGGAGCTGCAGCAGGTGGGTGTGATGTTCAGAGACAAATCTAATTTCTCTATTACTGAAATTATTAAAAGGCAAGGAGCTGATATGGAGAGCTCTTCATGCACTGTCCCTGACTTGGGTTCTCACAGTTGTGTCAAAATCGTGTGCTCAGATCCAGTGCTAAAGCCCTAATGACACTTGGGTTGTAGTTCAAGCAGGTTTTTAATGTCCACCACTACTTTGCAGTGGGCATAGTTTCAAACTCAACAAAAAAAATTCCATTTGGAAGCCTAGGATCTTAGAGCTGTAAGGAACTTTAGGGAATTATTTACTTTATAGATTTGGCCAAATGGAATTTAGAAAAGTTAACATGATTTTCCCAAAGTCATTCAATGAGTAACAGAGACCATATTTGGGTCTTTCCGACTTTTCAGCCTAGGTTAGTGCTTTTTATCATACCACACTGTCCCTTTAGGTCTTGGTAGCATAGGTGCCTGAATCATACGGTGCTTGGTGAGATAAACTGGTGTATGAGTGGAATTTGTGCAGTCATGGGATTGGAAGACCCTGACCTTTCGACCAATCCATGCCAATGTTATGGTAGGATCGTGGACAATTGAGACATCTCTTCAGTCTTTGTGAACTAATCGCCAGGGACTTTTTCCGTGTCCAGTCCACTGTGTCATTTTCAGTTGGCTCTGTGTGTAACAGATCTGTTTACCTATCTGGCTGTTTGCAAATAACTGTAATTCAGGTTACCTGACTCATAGAACAGTTTTTCCCCTTCTCACCCCAACATTTTTTCGGAAGATCCTGACACTTTTGCTACCTGTGGTTTCCTCCCTGTGGTGGTGGTGTCACACTTGAGAGCCACTTTTGTCAGGGATTTTGCAGGTCAGTTGTTAAATTGCTGGCAGCTTTGAACTGACCATGGCAGACTGTTTACACCACAGAAACTGGCAAACATGACAAGTCAGGCCCCCCGACCTCCATCCCCAGAGAGCTGGTTGTTCAACATTTACCAGCACATGATGGCTTCTGTCCTTACCTTCCTATCTTTCCTAAGACCAAAGGGTGAATTTTAAAAAAGCTTAAAACTCAGTACTTCTATAGCTGGAACTGTCCAGTGAGACAAAGGTAAACAATTCTATAGCAAATATCTACTAACCAAACAGTAGTCTGACAGCATTATTGTTTTCATTACTGGTACCCGTAGCAATGACTTAATTGGAGATACATAGAAATGCTTATTTCTAGATCTTTCTAGAACTGTCTCCCTACTAATATAGATGATATTTCACAATACATATCTATGTATGCTGCCAGAAAGGAATTCATTCAGACTCCTGAATAAATTCACCACATCTCCATTTATGTCTGTGGATTCTTACCCTCTCCTTTCAGACGAGGAAATGAAGTAATATCCAAACTGAATATGTCATTAAAATTCAGCCAATTCAAAATACACTTATCAAGGGCCTATTAAGGCACGGGACAATAAGATCTCAACTAAATGAATAATATTAGGAAGAGCCCCCTGTCCTCTAATTGTTTTTAAATTCAAAACAAATTCATGTGCTTCTATTTCCTTCATCCTCCATCTGAAGGGCTCCATCCGCAAGCTCCCAGTTACAATGGTCTCCCCTCTTCCCTCTTCTTCAAAATCTTCACAATGAATGGGAGAGGAAAGGGTCTGTGCTCTTAGGCCAGAATAGAGGGGATTTAACAGCAGTAGGTGGCAGCTGGTCAGTTTACCAGGCAGTCCTAAAGTGGAGATGTTCCTAAAAAGAGAATGGTAGTTTCCATGCTGTCCTGGGAACTGGCTCGGGCTTCCAGGGCAAATGCAGACTTCATCTCTGCCAGGACAAGTCAAACTGGAACGTGTGGTGAAGGCAGATGCTGCTAAAAATCAAATAGGGAATCAAGATCCTCCAGAACCTCCTGGATGGTGGAGTCAAAACAGCGAAGAAAGAGTTTAAATATCAATGCCAGGCCGACTACTAAGTCACCTAACCTGGTTAATAAATTAGCTGTCTGTGAAAACCTATGTGCACATCTCTGGATCATATTTTATCTCTTGAGGCTTCCTCTTCTGTCTTCCCATTTGAACATAAGTGACTACAGTGGGCTACCTGAGCACCACTTTTCCTTAAAGAGATCAAATGTGAAATGTCTTTCTGTGTTGAAAATAGTGAAGATCCTAACTGCTGACAATGTTTTGCACTGGAAAGCATAGAATGGAGCAGAACTGAATTTCAGTTCTAGTCTGTTAGTGCTGAACAAGCCCCATGACACTGGGCCAATAACTGAATCACTTAGAGCCTCTGTGTGAGCTCATCCCTGAATGAGATTAAAATTGCTGGATCTGTATATATCTGTCATATTGTCATATATATATATATATATATATATATATATGACAGCAGGCTGGTAATTCTTTAATATAATCATTTGGGATTCCCTTCTTCCCATCACCAACATTTCCTTCATATAACTCACTTATTTTTATATGTCCCATACCTCTTTTTAAAAGTCTAAATTGAATTCTTTTTCTTTATAGACATGATTCTTGAAGAGTGGTCTCCAGACCAGCAAGGCCAATATCACTTAGGAATTTGTTAGAAATGCAGTTCTCAGGTCTGACCCTGGGTCGGCTGATTCAGAAACTCCTTAGGTGGGGGCCTAGCGATCTGTATTTTGATAAACTTTCCAGGTGATTTTGGTGGACAGTTTTAGGGTGTCAGATTGAGGGGTGAATCTGAGGAGCAGGATAATATGTGTGGGGAGCAGCTGTCAAAATCCCTTTGGTGATCAAGGCCCAAGTTTTCTTTAAACCCAGGCATTGTCTTTCAGTTTGCAAAAAGCATGCCAGGCAGGTACCGCCTTGCAAAAGTGGAGTCTGAGGTTATTATTGTTGGTTGTAAAAGCAGTAATAATGTGAGTGTATTGCTTTTTACATTTTTGTATTTTTACTTCATTTTCTCATTTGAGGCTTGGAGCTGGAATAGTAATGATGAGAGGCTTTGATACTCTGAGTGGGGGCCTAGCATCCTAACAGGCTGATTTCCGGGCATGGAGGCACGTGGTCCAGCTCCTAGGCCACAGTCCCTGGAGTGTGCATGTGTGTGCTCATCATGTCCAGCCCTGTGCTACGCCATGGACTGTAGCCCGCCAGGCTCCTCTGTCCATGCAATTCTCCAGACAAGAATAGTGGAGTGGGTTACCATGCCCTTCTCTAGGAGATCTTCCCAACCCAGGGATGAAATCCACATCTCTTCATCTCCTGCATTGGCAAGCAGATTCTTTACCCCTAGCACCACCAATGGGCAAATTACCACCAATACCACACAGATTCTGCTCCTCTCTCAGGTTTGGATCTACACCCTTTTCTGGGGAATTGTGGATCTAGCAGACCAATAACCACATATCTCAACCAATGACAGATACTGCAAGGGAAATAATTTTCACATTTTAAGTCACCCAAGTCCGTGACTAAACATGTTACAAGTGTAGATGGAAAAACTCTGGTTTCTGCAGCTCTTGGGTGAGAGGAGCCTGCTGACTGGGAATTACTTAGACCGCGAGTCAGAAGGGGCTGCAGAATCGGGTGACATATGGCCCTTGGGCCTCTCACTCCTGTGATTGGCAGGTCACACTCACTGGTTTTTTGACTAAGGCCTGTCACAGTTGAAAAGACAGCTAGTGAAATGGTTTTCACTTCACTGAGGCCGATGCCACGAGTCAGCCAATGCTGCCATCCCAACAGTGAAAGGCCGCAGTGCCTCTCTGTTGAGGACCCTGCTCAGAGCCGTTTCACAGTGCTGTGTGTTGTTGCTGGATGAGATGGTGGCCAGATGGGCTAATGGAAAGAAGAGGAAACCTTTTAACCTACACATATTTGCTAAAGCTGACAAGACAATGTATTATTTATTAACAGGCTTATAGGGAAGTTAGAATCACAACTGAGCAAACAGAAGAAGGAAGTGTGCCCAAATTAGCTTGCTTTGGACAAGAATTAGAAAATACACAAGAAAACACCACATCTACACCTTGATGGAGTAGGAATTTCTAAGGAAGATCTAGAAAAATCAAGACTGTCTTTGCAGGCATAAATTTGATCTGATTTGATAGTACATTTGGTGGCAAACCTCTGCAGTTTTCCTGGCTTGTACGCATCACACAAGAGCACATATTCATTAATGCAAATGCATATTTAATTGTCCTTAAAATGAAATTATATAGCATTTAGAAATGAATAAATGCATAGCCGTTGGGATTGTTCATGGTGACATCTCTCATTTGTTTCGTGTGTGAGAGAGAGAGGGGTGGGGAGAGAGGGACCTTTTTGTCATCAGTGACAGCCTCCTATGATTTCAGAGAAGGATGTGGATTGTTCTGGCAAACATTTCCATGTTACCATTTGATAGAATTTGAAATGCTAGGGAGGCTGGACCCTCTGTGAGTTTTTCTTAAGCAATACCTTCCTTCTCTCTTTCTATTTTTTCCTGTTTTTTCTTTAATAAAAGTTTTTTTTTTTTTTTTTTTTTTAAATCTTGAATTGGTGCTCAAATTCATCATGGGATATGATTAGAAAAACATAAAATAATGTTAATCTGATAACATGGGTGAAACATACCTTTAAAGGGATTAAAAAAAAATCTAAAACCACGTGAATGTACAAATCTAACTTTCACATCTTCACTGAACCCTTTTTCAGAGGGCACGATGGTTTTTGAGTGTCGGCCTTGGCGCGGCTGTCGAGATCGGGAGATACTGCAGTTTGTTCATCGCGGGAAGGGTGTTCCCCAGGATGGTTAAAGAGAAAATTGCACTGATGAAAGAATATATTCAGTCAAAATAAAATAATTCTCTGGAAATGAAGATTTCTCCCGTTGACCTGCATTGTGTGTGTGTGTGTATTTTTAAACAAATTTTCAACTCTTTTTTATTTTTATTTTTTGTAACAACTGCCAGGAAAAAAATTTAAACCTTGACCTTGATGTTTTGAACTTTCCGAGTAAGTTGATGTATGTACATCATGATTAAAGACCAAACACTGGCTAATACCTACCTGGTAAAAACCAATGGCAAATTAATTAAACAGAGTGCGTTTTATTCTATATAAAAGCTAGTCAGTTATTTCTGCTATTTTGACTCTGGTGAAAATAATTAATTTGAAATCCATAGATAGGTTTAAATTTAATTTCTATTATAGTTGACAATAAGGACCCAGGCTCATTCAGTGGTTCTTTTTTCTTTCTTTCTGTTTTTTTATAGTGAGATTTTTTTTAAAATTTTAAGTAACAAATGATTATCCTTCATATTACAAGTTTGAACAATATCTGCCATTTGTGAATGATTGTTTTCTAGCATGGATGTTATGATGAGTGTTATTGTAATGGCTTTTCATATATGCTTGTTTGTCTGATGATATCTGTTCATTTAAAGGATTTATCACCATCTGAAATCCACCCTCTTCCTTTTAGTCAGTTGGTGGTCTTTATTCAGAATGCCCTTTGCTTGCTCTTTGCCCAGCCTGGTCCATTAGTAGCTGTCTTTTCTGGTGTTCATTCTAAGCTTCATTTTGGTCTTGGCTGTGTGCATGTGAGGTCAAATGACAAAAAAGTGAAAAATCCTGCCATCACGTAAGCAAATGCCCCAGCTGACCTACCAAGTAAATTTGCTTTCTTTAACAAACTGAATTCTGTAGAAGTAGTTGTGCACAGTACAGACTGACTGTAGGCCATCAGAAGGAAGATGTACCCGTACTTCTAAGAGATCTATTTCACCTTGATCTTGAGTTCAAAGATCATTCAAGTTGTGGTTCGCTCTTTCCTTCAGCAAACCTGTGTGATCCAAAAAGTAGATAGACTGGGATAGGTGGAGAATTCCATCATCTGCCCTTTTGGCTTTCATTCAATTAGCAACCAGGCCACTTTTGCTCATCCCTGTCATAGAGTTCGCAGGGCAGATTAGATATTCACTTTGAAGGGTATTAGAGTTATGGACATGACACTTTAGTTTTTTTCACCCTCTGAGGACGTCTTTCATTCTGAATTTCTAAGCAAATTGGGAAAAAAAAGTTGAAGCAGCTTTTGTCTAGTGTGTAGTGTTAAGTAAAAATTATTAGCAATTCCTGGCTTATATTGATTTCAAATATTAAAAGCTCTGGAAGCCTTTACTGTTTGGTTATATGTAATCACTCTAATTGTTTTGGTAAATAGTGTACTAGTCTTCCAAATTCTGACCTAGTTCCTAAGATAGCTAATGATGTGTTTTTTTTTTTTTTCTCTTGGAAGATCTTTTTGAAGAATAGTGTATGTACCTTAAAATATTTTTCTTACTATAGAATTAAAGTTTATTGTAGAGAGTATATATTATGAAAAAAGAAGACAATAAATATCACCTTTAATTTTACCTTCTACGGATAAGCACTCCATGAATGCATGCATGCTAAGTCACTTTAGTTGTTTTCGACTCTTTGTGACCCCATGAACTGTAGCCTGCCAGGCTCCTCTGTCTGTGGGATTCTCCAGGCAAGAATACTGGAGTGGGGTTGACATGCTCTCCTCCAGGGAAGCATTCCATAATTTGAGGTATTTACTTTTAGAAATTTTCCACTATGCATATAAAAAAAATGAATGTTATTTCCTTATCAGGGCTTAAGGGGTTAAAAGGGAAAGAGGATTATTTCACTTCTTGCTTACATTTTCAGCTCCCTCTTGGTCCCCTCTTTAACAGACTGTCTCTGGAGTGATTCAGGATGCTGAGGCAGTTGATCACTGAATAAATCTTCCCTGACTCTGAAAATGTTACAGTATTATGCAGTGCACACAACGCAGGTTGCAGCTGAGCTGCTCTGTGGCCAGAGATGATCTCTGGGTAAAGAAACTGCTTGGAATTACCCAGGGGAGTTTGCATTTCTGTAGCGAAACAGTGAGCACAGAAATGGAATTGAGTGACTTGCTCAAGATTTCGGCCATATATACACTGAACACGGGCTGGGAGAGCATAAGATAAAAGAAATTTCAGTATCTTTTGATTCGGGGAAGAGAAGGACACCTTATAAATGTCATTCATTAGACAGCCCAGAAACAGGCATTTCAAATACATCATCAGATGGCTGGCAGGATGGAATGTCCTGGAAGCCCCATTTCTCCTAGTGCCACTGTGAACAAGAGAGCCATGTAGCATGAGGTAATGTCTGCTTCAGAGAGCCACGGAGCTTCAGATGTCGGCCTGTCCTCTGTGTCGACGTTGGGATGTGGGAGATGGGGTGGGGGGAGGTGGGGAATGGGAGTGTGGCGGGGAGACCCTTCAAAATAAGTTCTCTGAGAGATCTGTATCCTCAGCTTTTGGACAGTGAGAAATCAGTTCTTGCACTTAGATTTAAAGGAATATTTTCATGCCATTGTGACCATCAGAATCACTCTGAAATCTAGCCCTCCAAACTGAGCTACTTGTCTTCTTTAATTTTTGTGTTTCCAGTGTTGAGGCAGGTGCCTGAAATATATTAGATGCCCAGTAAAAACTTACTGAATGAAGAAATGAATGAATGTGTGTAGTTAACAATGATTTAGAATTAGCTGCAGCAAGTGAAGGGCATGGGCATATACAGCAGAAGATCCTTTTCGTGTATATCATCTCTGCTTCATGTACCAAGAAGAGTAAATTCTTAAATACGGGCACTGTGGTATAGTCCATGGAGGATGCAAACTGTCAGCTTCAATTCAGTACACAGACTTGTTTTCTAGGGGTGAGAAGTGAAGGAGGGATGGCAGAGGTGGCTCAGAGTACTACAGATGTTCTTAATGGAAATGCCTTTGGGAAGAAATACTTAGCAGACACACAACTGCTTTGGTTAAAGGACATGGTCCTGTACACAAATTTACTTGCCTTGTTTGTGGAGACATTTGAACTTGACAGTCTTGGTGTGGTGAAAAGCGTCTCTGTAGGCCAAGTGTGCTGAGTGTACCCACTCTCTGGGGGTAGGGTGGGGGATCAGGGATTTATAATTTCAAAAGCCCTCCCCTGTGATGTGGACACAGGTGGTCTGCACCCAGGCATTTAGGAACCAGTGGTATTGAGGAAGGAGTAATGTGACTTTTCCATTTTTCTATAATTTATGTGAACCATTTAGTCTTAATGTCCAATTACGATGCAGTGCCATAACAATCACCACATGTATGTTGTTAAATGTGTGCCTGATTAACTTTATTACAGGTTGTATCTGAAATAGCAGTAACTATACCTACACGGGGTCTCGGTCTTCAGAGATTTTTATGAGTAGGATATTAGAAACATAAAGGGGGCACAGTTGAGGGTCAGACTTTGTAAGTTTTCACATGTATCTCTGTGAGGAAAGTTAAGCTGTAACTAGTTTGTTATCATTTTTTTAAATTAGTTTTTAATCTGTAGAATATTGTTGTTATCTCTTTCATAATACATGGACTTTCATTTCCTTTGTGATGGATTTGGGAGAAAGGAAGAAACTGATCTAAAAGTACGCAGAACAAGGAAAGTTCTGTTGTGATGGCAGTTTCCCCTTTACCATGAGATTGCTCTGATATCAGACTGTGCATCGGTGTCCACACCATCTGCCTGGTGACAGTGAGGAGTGGCCAGGAAAGCTTGAACCAGAAGCCATATTGAATTCACAGATCCATCCCAAGGAAAGAAAGAACGTTCTGCTCAGGACAGACTCTATAAATGACTGATGTGCCCTGCCTTCTACCACACAGCTCTATTACGCCAGAAATTGCCAGGCACTACTTGTTTACAGCACCTGTAACACCAGATAGATGCGACCTTCTGGACAGTGGTCTTGAAGTCAGATTTCAGCCAGTTACCATCATCTTGTCCCATTCCATCACTGGTGGCTCAGAGGGTGAAGAATTTGCCTTCAATGTAGGAGATCCGAGTTGGATCCCTGGGTCCGGAAGATCCCCTGGAGAAGGTAATGCCTACCCGCACCAGAATTCTTATCTGGAGAATTCTATGGACAGAGGAGCCTGGCAGGCTACAGTCCATGTGGTTGCAAAGAGTTGGATATGACTGAACAACTAATGCTTTCATTTTGTCCCATTCCAGTAAAAAAAGAGAAACAATAAAAAGGCAAGTTGAAAGGATTATGTAATATATAAGTATACCAAAAAATACATTTTGGGAGATGAGTCATTATCTTGTACAACTACTGAAGTTGGTAAATGGACCAGAAATGTCCGCCCCAAGTGCCACAGGGGGCTGAACAATGACATAGGTCTCACCTTCAAGACTTCACAGTGTGTCAGGCCTGCTCTGGGTCCAGCTGTCACTGGAATCAGCAGGAATCTCAACTCCTAAATCACTCAGCCGCTCACTGACACCAGTCCCCTTCCCTTTTAGTGAAGGGCCGAGCTCCGACATAAAGGGGCTGCTCTAGCTGCCTTTCCACCTTGAGGGATCCCCAGGGAGACTGTGATGCTTGTGCAAAGCCTGGGCCTTGGTGCTCAGGGCCACCTGACCTCACATTCCAGCCTTAACACTCACTTCTGGTGCAACACTGGGCTGATTACTCTAGCTCTGAGAGACTTGTTTATTTTTTCAATTTTCATTTTAAAATTATTTTTAAGATTGGTGTATAATTGCTTTACAATGTTGTGTTAGTTTCTGTTATACAATGAAGTGACTCAGCTATATACATATATCACTTCCCTCTTTGAACCTCCCTTCCACCCCCTGCCCCATCCCACCCTTCTAGGTCATCACAGAGCACCAAGCTGAGTTCCCCATGCTGTACAGCAGCTTCCCACTAGCTGTCTATTTTACACATGGTAGTGTATATATCCAAGAGCCTTGTTTCTGTAGGTGGTAAACAAAGAGGATGAGATTCACCTTGCAGTGTTGCTTTGAGGATTAAGTGAGCTTGTATAGACGCAGGGCCTGTCACATGGTCAGGTATCACTGAATGGTGCCATTTTCCTTTGCAAGGGGCTGTGGAGTTGGCCCAGGGGGACCCAGACACCACAGTGGAGGTTCCATAGGTTCCTCTATGCCAGTGCAGAGGGACCAAAGCGGCTTTCCAAGGGAGGGGCTCTCCTATAAATCAAGCCTCTCCCCCAGCCCCCAAGGGTAACTGGACAGTTGTCTATAACCAGGAACACTAATTTGGATCTGAGCACTAAACTGTACCAGAAAACATGCTACCAGTCTCACAGTTCTATGCTCTGTTAATACTCAGAGGCCTGACTGGTACCTAATGGGGCTATGAGGGCACTGCTTTCTGTGTGTGCAAGGGAGGAGAGGTGACAAGAAGACCAGAGACCGCTAAGGGTCAAGGTTAGGAGTTGTTTTATGGTTCTGTTAAGAACCTGCAGTTGTTTACAGCGGTGAATTTAAGGGATAAAGCAGATTCATCAAAGATATTTTTATGGCACAGGGGTGCCTTTTGAAGGTCTGCTTTTCCCTCCCTTCTTATTCCTGCTCCCTCTCACCCTGGCATCCCTTTGTGACCAAGGCTATTGCCCCCAAACTGTACCCCTGCCCCTCCCCCTGGGGAAACTTGCAGAAAACCACAACTAGCCAGATCCTCCATCCTGTTCACAGCACAAGAATCAGAGAATCTAACCAGAAGAAAGTTGGTGCAAGCTGGGTTCAGCTTCAGAAGCAGGACAGAGGTTGCCCTGCAGCCCATTACCATCTCACTGTAATAGTAAGATCTCTCCCCGCCATGCCATGAGGGTTTGACCCACTCCTGACCCAGATGCCAAAGGACCATACAAAGGCAGAAAAGAGGTGGCACCCCAGTTTCAGGAAGAACTGTGCCTATTCCCAGAAATCCAATACATTTGCCTCCCTTTCATTAACCTTGCCTTTAAAACCTTGCCTTAATTGCACTCTGGCTGAGAACTTGATTTTCTGAACTAAGTTCCCGCTTCTCTATGCTCTGGTCCTTGAATAAATCTTGCCCTGCTTGATCTTAGCTTTGGTTTCATTTTTTGGCTGTTTGACTCAGAAGGTTGAAAAGAAACTCCCTGGCTGAAAAAGAGGGTCTCTGTCCAGGCTAGGGCCCCAGTGAGGGTCCATATGACCCAACTGGTGTCACCTTCAGGGTTTAATAGCATCTAAGGCAAGCTCCCCCTTGGCTGAAGGGCATTTCTGATCCACCCTATCTTCATTTGGCCTTATTCTTTAGTTAAGTCTGTGACACTTTGTCCTACCTGTGCTTCGTTGTGATTTTTTGCAATGTTTACTAATTATTTAGCACATTACTTCTTATTTCCTTTAATGAGAAGTAAGCTTTAAGGATTGTAAGCTTCAGGAGGGGAGGGAAGAATTTTACATTTTTTGGTCATTCTTTCAGATCCTAGTCAAGGGCCCTGTGCATGCTGGTAAGTATGGCAATAAATATCAGTTGGGTAAACAAGTGTTCCTGTTTCTAGAATGATGTTGGGTTTGGTCAGTGAATTCTTATTATAAGAAGGACCAGGATTCATTGTCGGCGGGGGGGGGGGGGGGGGGGGGGGGGGCGCATATTTGCTTTATTAACTCTCCTGGTCACCTTAACTTAGTGTAGAACATTCAACATGGTTGAATCTTCACTCACTAATCAAAGAAGGATGCCTGGAATGATGGGCATCACAGACCGGAAATTATCCCTGGTTTTACTTCTAAGAAGAGGAGTAACTTTTTAGACAATTCACTCTAGCATACACTGCTTCAGCTTCTTCATCTGTGAAATGAGTGTTGAGTAGACACTCATTGTAAGTTTCTGGTATTGTCAAAGATTTTACTCTCTTTAAGTGTTTTTAAGATTTCTTTTATAACTATGAGTGCTCATTATATATGCCGTAACTGTCTTGGAAAGTGTAGAAGCTGAATTATTCAACCTTTAAAAAAATTACATTTCTAATGAACAATTTTTAGTGTTTTCACCTATTTTGGATAAAATTACAAAAAATATTCTGATAAAATGAAGGTTTTACCCAAGATGAGGATTCAAAAAAAGTATTTAAAAAATAAAAAATGCCTTTCTAGTATTCTTTATGAAAAAATATTTTATAGCATTTTACTATTTTAAAAATTTGCATTTAACTTAAAAACTCAAAACTCAGTGCTATAAAGCTATGAAAAGTAGAGAGACTGAAAAAAACCTAATATCTAGAATAAATATATTTTTTTCTGGTAAAATTATAGACAGTATTATGAATGTTCTGCCTGATTAACTTCCGATTACAACATTCTAATTGGAAAAGTCCTTCAGGTAAAATAGGACAAGCTGTAGACTAATAATAGGCTGAGAAGCCTGGCTTCATGGACACAGTCAGGCATTGAGTATTTAAGCTGATCCCTAGGGTGCTGAGTTCTGGGCTGGAGACTTATAGGGATACAATACATTTTGGTAGATTCCACAGGCCATAGCTTCTTAAGTAGGACTTATATTTCCTACACAGTACATATCTATGTATTTACCTCTTTATTTCTATTGACTGAGTAAATAAATCCACCCAACCAAACCCTTATTTAAAAAAACCCAAAACATAGAACAGTAGTCTTGCAGTTTCTCTTCCAACATAATTTTCAAAATTCTTCTTACTCTGAAAATTTTAACTTGGCTGTCTGTCCTTGAACCCAGTGACTGACATTCTGTTAACTCCTGGCCTGCCCAGATTCTTTTTCTTAGCTGAAAGCACAGCATTTGCCTGAAGACAACATCTTTGAGTTTATTCCATGAATATGAATTCCTTTAAAAACCAATTGGAAGGAAAACACAAAAAAAGACACGAATGAATTATTTGGATTTCTTTTAGGACCTGTACCTGAGTTTATTTTCAGGCCCATCTCAAAAATTTGTATTTATTTATGCATGGACTGCTTTGTTCCAAAAGAGATGTAAGGTTACTCTATGCTCTCTATTATTTGTTCTCCTGTGGAACTAATTTGAGCAAATCAACCAGATAGTACAAAATGGATCCTATGCTGGAGCTGTGGCATACATGCAACTGTCACTGAGAAACTGGAAGGGTGCTGAAAAGCCTTGTGAAGCCAGGATATTTCCACCCGCCTTGACCCTCCCATGATCAGATTTCATTAGAACCACTTCTTAGGCATTTTAGCTGGGTTAAGATGTTACCTGGGAGAGATGCCAAATAAACTAATCTGTGTTAATGTGTTATATATCTGATTAATTCATAGTTGCAAACACAATGCCTCAGGGGCCAGACCAGTAGCTTGTGAATGGACTGCTGACTGGGGAGGGCTGGACAGGAGCAGGTACCCAGCTGAGGCTTGGCACCTGTGAGTGCATAGGCCTGGGGTCCAGGCAGCCATTTGCCTTCCTTTTAAGAAAGATTAATGGTGGCTCAGACAGTAAAGAATCTGTCTCCAATGCAGAAGACCAGGGTTTGATCCCTGGGTCGGGAAGATACCCTGGAGAAGGGAATGGCTACCCACTCCGGTATTCTTGCCTGGAGAATTCCATGGACAGAGGAGCCTGGCAGGTTACAGTCCATGGGGTTGCAAAGAGTCCGACGTGACTGAGCGACTATCACTTTCACATTCAATGTCTGAAATATCCTGATTTTTAAAATGTTGATCATTCTTTCAGAATTTCTGGAAACACGGCATGGCCTTCCTGGCCAACCTGATGTGGTCAGGCTCATTGGCCTCTAGTTTGTACCTCAGGATTTGTGCCTTCCTGGTGTTGTATACTGGAGGCGAGTCTGGAAGCAGGTGACTGTTTTAAATGTTCTATGAGGAGCTGAGTGGAGAAGGGGCCTGTGGATAACACCCAGTCACGGAGCACGGGATGTGGGGTTGCTGGGGCAGGACTCAGGTCCCTCAGACCTGACTGGAGTCAAGTCTAAAGGAGGATGAAGGCCAAGAAGGGTTGGCTGGGGGCTATAGCCTCATTTCTTCTGCTTGGGATGAGACTTTGAGTGACTCGGAGGCTTCTGTCATCTTCAGTAAATGACACTCATTTTCCTTTGATGTGGAAACAGCCATCGTCCCGGGTTGGGAGAGCTCTGCGTGTTCCAGGTTCTCAAGGTGTTCCTGAGCAGAGCAGATACCAGGGTCCTCCCTATCAGTGAGCAAGCAAACCCCTGTGAGAGACTTGCTGGCCGCTTCTCAACCAGAGGATTAGCACCGGTTTAAAGGAACACAGGAGGACACTTCGAAGAGTGTCTTCTTGGCACTGGAGTCAGCCAACAGCTGGCCTTCAGGGAAATGCAATCCTTTAATTCAGGACCAAAAACATAATTTTTCAAACAGGTCCCCAGAGTCCACCGTGACAGTCTGGCACTTATGACAAGGAGCCGCCTTCAGAGCCTGGTTCGATGTGAAAGCTCTTCACGGCGCCCCAGGCACTAGCCTTATTGGTGGACGGGGTGTGGGGGTAAGGGGCATGGGGGGTAGGGGAGGTGGGGGGCACCCGGTCATTGCCAGGTGACCTTGACAAGTGAGATTATAACGCCGATCAAGCCTGCTGGGCACGGTGTAGGGGTGTGTGGGTAGAGGTGAAAGAGTAAAAGGAAGGCAAGATTATCCTGAACAAGATTAGCATTTGAGAAGTGGCTTGTTTTGTTTTGAACGAAATACAGGACAGTATAAAACTTCCGGTGCTCCCTTCCCCCACCCCCGCTTCCTGGTCTGGCCATTAGGGGGAGCTCTGCGCTTGACTAAGATGCATAGACGGCTTACTTCAGCAGACATCTGAAATTTTCAAGAGCGCTCAGTCCTCATTTTCTTTTTATGCTGTGCCTTTGTCCTGCAGCAACAAGTTGTCGTTTTAGGATATTATTTCAGGAATGGCTATGAGAATGCACTGGGGTTGAACACAAAGAGAAGTAGTTGTGTTGATTTTGGAACAAGACGAATTTCTGTTGGAAAAGTAGTGTGTGTGTGAAAAAGAAGAAAAACAGAAAAGGGGGCAGAAAGAGGAGAAAGAGGGAGGAGAGAGGAGGAGAAATCGTAAGTTATTATGAGACAGATTCTATGTGGCTTAGAGTCTTTCAAGGGCTATTTGTTTTCAATGATGGGACCACTGCATTTCCTTGTCAGAGACACTGATTAGAGTCCTAGGTTAATCATCACATAGCAGCTGATCTGCTGACCTACACATCTCTTGGAGTTGAGAACAATCAACGATGGAGGGCATTGCTCAACAGCGGACAAGTGAGTGGTTTAAGTGCTGGTACCCATGGCCAAGATTTTACATGGTCCCTTTTGGTTTATGCTGCTGGTTTCAGTGTACTGATTTAATCCCCAGTCAAGATGAGGATCTGGAAATATAAGTAACTGGTACCTGTTCTGCAGCTGCACACACGGAAACACCATACGTGTTGCTTTTGTAATAAGGAGGAATCTATTCTACATTCTCTCCCTTCTTCTGCCTCATCTTCCTGGGCTTGTAGTGGACTTGCTACTATTTATTTTCATTCTCACCAGTTAGGAGGGAAATGGAAGAAAGAGGAGGTCCATGAGGTTGACTATGTTAATTTACCAGCTGTTTTTGTAAAGCAAATAACCACAAACATCTTTGGCCAAAATGAAACACACATTTTGGATACGGAATTTGATGATCCAGATAACGCTAGGCTTTCACTAACAGCTATATGTATATTTCCTAAATAGCAATATCAGCAAAACATCCCAGGCATTGAGGTGGGTAATAATATTTCTTTAAAATACTTAGGAGAAGTGAAAGTCATTTCCAAACACTTTAATTGTCATGAAATGTTTCCACTTCTCACTTAACTTTTTCTGCCTCAAGGTCCCCTTTACTCAGACTGTCTGAAGCATGATTTAAGTTTTTGGAAGCAGCTGATGGTGGCATAAATCTGGCCAGACAGGGAGGGTGCTATGGAACTGGCAGTACATTCTGCCAGCCAGTGTGCCTGAATGTCACAGGAAACTCTTCAGAATGAAGCACACAGGGACTACTGGGTATCCTGACCAACGCAGACAGGTAGAGAGTCATCCCTCGGTATCCATCAGGGGGCACTGGTTGCAGGACCACCCTAATACTGAATTCCTCAGATGCCCAAATCCCTTATATAAAGTGGCATAGCATTTATATATAACCTACACACATCCTCCAGTATATTTTAAATCATCTCTAGATTAGTTATTATACCTAATACAACATAAATGCTATGCAAATAATGGTAAATACAATGTAAATGTTATGTAAATAGCTGTCTGTGTACAGCAAATTCTAGTTTTGCTTCTTGGAACTTTCTGGAAATTTTCTCCCCCCTGAGTATATTCGATCCATGGTTGGTTGAGTCTTTGGATGTGGAACCTGCTGAAAGGAAGCATCGATTGTATTTGCAAAGGAGGAAATGTTGGGTCATGTATTTAATTTGGGGATGTACAATTTGAGTGTGTTTTGGCCACAGGATGGGTGATACTTGGGCAGTGTTCCTCAGTGTGGGGTTTTAGCAGTTGGCCAGTTGTGGGACTGCAGGCGTCTCAGTCTCACCTCTGACCAACTGCAGCAGAGCAAGGGAATGTTTGCTTTAAAAAGCATTCTGAGTGATTCTTTGCATACTGGTGTTTGGGAAAAACTGGTTTAGAGGACTCTGGGGAAGCTATTCTGAGAGGAGAGAATAAGGAATTTGCGGGGGCGGGGAGAGCAACATACATCCCAGGCCCTTCCACCTGCATCCTTATATATCGTCAAGTAAGA
Source organism: Bos indicus (assembly GCF_029378745.1). Taxonomy (NCBI): domain Eukaryota; kingdom Metazoa; phylum Chordata; class Mammalia; order Artiodactyla; family Bovidae; genus Bos; species Bos indicus. The sequence goes on from NC_091768.1 coordinate 50,855,884, forward strand.
GAAATGTCAGTGAAAATACGGAAGCACAGAGAGGTTAAGCAGATTGTTCAAGGTCACACAGCCAACCCTTAATTCAAAAGTTAGTGCTCCTTTCACTAAACCATGAAACGTAGACGATTTTTAATTTCCTTGTCAAAGAGTCCCCAGGCATCAGTCATTATAACCAGGCATGCAAAGAGTTCAATTTCTATTTCTTTACATTTGTTTGGATTTTTCTCAATCTCTCGAGGGGGATTTGACATCTGTCAGCTGTGGAACCAACCCAAGCTGTCCCTCACACTTCAGAGCAGCCACCCTTTTCCTTGGGGTCATTCTGGAAACTTGGGGCAGAGGAAAGATTCACGTCACATCTCCAGGGGAAATTCAGACTCCAAATTTTAGTTGGTGTGATGTAGCATATCTCATATGAATCTTTGATTTTCCATCATTTGTTGAAATAGAAATACAGACTCAGGTGAATTTTGGGTGAAATGACTCTCTTTGTAGGTTTGGCAGGACTCATTATTTTTCAGAAGATTTTTAATTTACAAAAGAAAAGCTCTCTTTGAAAGGGGTTTTCTCCTGAGCATTTATTGCCAGTCAAGGACCTGGCCTCTTCTGAGATCTTGAAATGCTTCCTAGTGAAATCTTACCTACAGCATTTGTCTTTCAGATCGAGGGTGGAATCAGCACAATTTAGTGAAAAGATTATAGGCTCTGGAGGCAGACAGAAGCAAGCTATTGAACTGTTTTGGGCTCCTGTTTCCTCAACCGTTAAATAGGGATTAAAAACAAAACCAACCTCACAGGGAGACTGTGCTGGTTAAAGGAGATACAAGGTGTGAAGGGCCAGTCCCAGCATGTGGTGTATCAAAGGACCACTGCCATACACCATGATGCCACTTCCTTCCTTTTTTCTGAAGAGGGAAGGGATAGGCGATGTCCATGGGCTGGGAGCGGCAGTGGGGGAAGCTGAGATCAAACACAGGATGGGCCGCAGCCAAGGGGACCAGCTGACAGAGACCAAAATGTAAGCATTTCACCTTTACAAGACATTTTGTTGTTCAGTTGCTAAGTCCTGTCTGACTCTTTGCGACCCCATGAACTGTAGCATACCAGACTTCCCTGTCCTTCACCATCTCCCGGAGTTTGCTCAAACACGCCCATTAAGTCGGTGATGCCATCCAACCATCTCATCCTCTGTCGTCCCCTTCTCCTCACGCCTTCAGTCTTTCCCAGCATCAGGGTCTTTTTCTTTCTTTTTTAAATTTTATTTTATTTTTAAACTTTACAATATTGTATTGGTTTTGCCAAATATTGAAATGAATCTGCCACAGGTATACATGTGTTCCCCATCCTGAACCCTCCTCCCTTCTCCCTCCCCATACCATCCCTCTGGGTCGTCCAAGTGCACCAGCCCCAAGCATCCAGTATCGTGCATCAAACCTGGACTGGCGACTTGTTTCATATATGATATTATACATGTTTCAATGCCATTCTCCCAAATCATCCCACCCTCTCCCTCTCCCTCAGGTGACCAAAGTACTGGAGCTTTGGCTTCAGCATCAGTCCTTCCAATGAATATTCAGGGTTGCTTTCCTATAGGAATGAATTGTGCTCATCTCAGCTTCTTTGGCTCCAAGCCACAGCCTGCAGTGCAGCCCTTGAATAGTGCTTTGCGGGCGTAAAGCTCTGTCAGACTCACAGTTGACTGCTCAGGCTCCTCTCCCAGCTCTGCCACTTATTCATTGTGCAACTTCTGGCCAAGTTACTTTGTCAATTTCTTCTTCTGTAAAATGGAGGTAATAATGGTGCCCACTTTAAGGGCTGTGTTTGGGATTAAAGGTGAAGTGCTTCTGCAGTGCCTGGAATGCAGTAAGTGCTCCATAAACCCTATCTCACAGCCTCCCATGCTGTGCAGTATTTACTTTTATTATTCACAGAGTGCAGTTGGAAAACCTGCTTTAACTCATTGAGGTCCTCTTTCTCACCTCTTAAGTAGGGGTGAAAGGCATCACCCAGTGTTTAGAGGAGGAGAAGTGTGACGAAGAAAGGTCACTTTCTGATTAATGGACTGCATGCTTCCAAATCTTATTTTATTAAGGCTCAATTTCCTTCCATCTATAAAACATCCATCCTTCCCATCTCTGATTCTTTGTCATAACTGTCTTACTAAGAAAATTCACATTTCTCTTGAACCAAGTTTTGTATCCTCTTTTGTCCCCTACTAATTATACTGACACATCTAACGAGGGTAGACTGTCTTACTTTAGCCCAACTCTCCTGGTGAGAATGACTAGAGCAGGTGGACAGATTACAGGCAGATTCTTTACTGTCTGAGCCACCAGAGAAGCCCTCTGTATACTATTTTATATATAGTACTGTGTATACAAATCCCACTATTCTAAACAACTGATATGGGCTGAAAAAAGCTACTATGTTGGTGAGGAGGGATGCTTCCTGGGAACAACAGCCTCCTCTTCTTAACTTAATTGGCTGCAACTTTTGGTAAATCACAATCTCTTCATCAAACTGTGAGATCAGAAACAGAATAGATAGAAATACAGGATTTTTATTCAGGTCCTACAACTAAGTAAAAGTCTGGATTGAGTTACCAACTGCTTGGATATTTGTGGGCTGTTCATAAAGAAATATTATACACATTGTTAAGTAAAAGGGAAGTGGTGATGTAACTTACAATAATATATTTCTACATGTTGTTGTATATCTTAGATTGACTATTTTCAGAATGCAATCTATTGGATATTTTCTTTCTGTGTTGTGATACTACAGAAAGATATATTTGAGCATAATTGGAAATTTCCAAATGTAGAATAACTTAAGAATTCTTAGTGTTGAAAGGTATTTAGCTTAAGGTAGCATACAGTTTTGTTTTAATTGACTTTCATTTACGTGTGAAAATTTGTCAGGACAGTTCTTGACTGCCATCAATAGCGCCTTTATCGAATTGGGGTTGGGGAAGATTTTGAGTCCAGGATGCGTTCGTTCTTGTAGAACAGATAAACTCAGAGTAAGGAAGCAACTGACTAAAATGTACCAATGTGTCTCTTGCAGTTTCCTGTGGATTGAGCATCTATTTAAATGAAATAAATGAGGACAATGTGGTGCTGAATTGAAGCCTTAATTAAACATTAAGACAAATCTTTTTATTTGGGAAATAATTTCAAACTTATAGAAAAGTTGCAAAAATTAGGGCAGTATAAAGAACACGGTAAAGTCTCTGGCCATATTTACCTATTGTTAACATTTTCCCCCATATGCTGCATTATTTGCTCTCTCTTTACATGTACATATATTTATACTCTCCGATATGATATATGTAAATGTGTATATACTCAGACTAGTTTTTCTGGACCATTTAAGGGTAATTTACATATATTATGGTCCTTTATCCCTAAATACTTCCGAGTGTATTCTTAGCACAGGGATATTTTCTTACATAACCACAGTACAACTATCAGCTTCAGGAAATTTAATGTTGCCATAATACTTTTTGTCTAAGCTAGTGTCCATATTTTAATTTTATTAATTGGCCCAGTAATGGCCATTATAGCTTTTTCCCCCTCAGTACGAGATCCAGTCTAGGGTCAAATATTGCAATTAGTTGTCACATCTCTTTAGCCTCCTTTAATTTAGAACATTTCCAGAGCCTTTCTTTGTCCTTTTGACATTGGCATTTTAAAAGAATACAGCCCTCCATCTTTTTTTAATGGAACGTTTCTCATTTTGTCAGACGTTTCCTCCTGGTTGGATGCAGGCTACATACTCTTGGTGGAAATGTTCCCTAGGTAGTGTTGTGCAAACAATGGTCATCTCCCCACCTTGATGATGCAAATTTTGGTCCTCAGTCAAGATATTTTCTGGTTTTTTCATTTTATAGCTATCATACTTCCCCCTTGCAACTAATAAGCAATCTGTGAGTAGGCACTTTAAGAATATCTTGCCTGCATGGAAATTTCCTTTAGATTTCACAACCATGGATGATTCTTGCCTGATCTGATCTTCACACTAATGATAAGATGCAGACTTTTTCATGGTAAATATCAGGCAGTGAGCAAGTCGTTAGTTTTAGATGGTGTGTAGCCAATAGCCAGCAACAGCTTTGAAAGAGTAAAATTTCCCTTTGCTGTGCAGTGCTGTGCTGTGCTGTGCTTAGTCGCTCAGTAGTGTCTGACTCTTTTCGACCCCGTGAACCGCAGCCCACCAGGCTCCCTTGTCCATGGGGATTCTCCAGACAAGGATACTGAAGTGGGTTGCCATGCCCTCCTCTAGGGGATCTTCCCAACCCAGGGATCAAACCCAGGTCTCCTGCATTGCAGGAGGATTTTTTACTGACTGAGCCACCAGGGGAACCCAAGAATACTGGAGTGGGTAGCCTATCCCTTCTCCAGGAGATCTTCCTGACCCAGGAATTGAACCAGAGTCTCCTCCTTTGCAGGCACATTGTTTTACCAGCTGAGCTACCAGGGAAGCCCTCGCTTTGTAGTCCGGGACACCAAGTCATGTGAAAGTTAAAGCCCCATTTTTCGTGCCAGCTAGCACCAATATGAGATTCAGATGAACAGGCTACCACACACTCTTTGAATTTGCCTGCCTAGAGCTGCTGATCTGGGCTTGGTGAGGGTGGTGATCATTACAGGGCTCAGAAATGAATTTATTACCTGTTTATCTCCTCTTAGTCCCATCACAATAGATTGATCCACACCTGGGATTCTCAGGGTGTCCTTTGCTTAACCCCCAACCCTTTGGAAGGGAAGGGGGTGGTGGAGGGTGATAGGGTAGAAATATCAACTTCGCAAGTATTGACAAAACCTCGTGGAGACAGGATAAATAAATAAATAAACGGAGGCAGGCAGCCAACTCGGAGGAGCCTGCAGTCCAGCCCCCTGTGGGGACTCTGCACTTTGGGGACCCCAATTCGCACATGACAAGCAGATAAGCAGGGAGACTGCGATGCTGCGCCTCTCTGCCCCAGGGGGGTGTTGCTTTTCCTGTGGCAGAAACTATCTGTGCTCCCCAGTAAGTCCAGGAACAATCTCCACTTATTATACTCGCTCAAAACCCAGGACTGTTTACAGCCTCCCGCCGATGAGACACTAACCCTGGCTCATTACGGTCACGGTGGGGACTGATCTGCACCGCACTCGCCTTGCATGGGGCCCACATTTTCATCCAGTAAAATCACATGTTGTTAACTCAATCTATACAGCGAAAACAGCATGAATAATGGAACCTTTAATCCTTATTTCTCAAAATTAGATTTCCACTTTATCCTTCTCCCCTTTCCTCTCTTTTAAAAAAATTTCTTCTCAGTGCCAAGCAGAATAGATGTTGTCCAAACCTGAGTTCTAAGCGGATTCTGTGGGATTTCCATTCCACTACCAATTTTGGGGTGAATTGATTGTGTTTCTTCCCCTGGTCACTTCGCACGTGACTCTGGAGAAATTAACATCATCCCTGTCACAGGGAAAGAGATGGGCCCGTTGACACTGGGTACAGCCAAGGGAGTGGAAACTTAATATCTGATTCAACACCTATCTGTAGTATCAGAGCATGAAGATGCTTAGAGCCTGGCTTGTTTTCTCAGTCTTCCTCTCTATACAGATTTATTGGCTTGGAATTATTTTTGGTTTTAAATCAGAAACCAGCAATACTAAATCAGACTTCAGGGATGGAGTTTGTCAAAATCTGGTGTGGGGCATTAAGACACCTTTGTTAATATATGTAGTATTATACAGCATGCAACCTAAGGGTTGTATCAAAAAGCTTCAATCTGTTAAATTTTCATTATATCGGATATATGTAAGTAAAACCAAATGAACTGGACCTGCTTTAGTTGTTAGGATAGACTGCATAAGATGGATTGCATGTAGGTTGTGTGGATTGACTGCCCCTTCCTTCTGAAGGTTCAGAAATGGTTACCCACATTTCTAAAGTGCCACAACTCCGAATCCCTGAACACACACACAAATACTCCTTTGTGTATTATTGATAAATGGATTCCATTTGCGAATCCAGTCCTGACTCTGCTCGTGTTTGCTGGATAACCGTGGTCAAGTTCCTCATTTCCTCATCTGTAAACGATGGACAGTCGTGAATCCCACCTTGCAGGGCTATGCTGGGCCCTAAATGTGTTCATGCACATAAAGTGCCAGCCTGGTGCCCGGCTCATGCTAAACGTGCAATAAATGTTAATTGTCATTCTCAGAAAGGGAGTTTCGTAAAGAGTGCATGAACTGAACCGTGACTCAGATGGTTCCTGATCTAAAACCACAATCTTAAAAAAGCCAATTAAACGTTCTAGCTAAAGCCAGGTTGATCTACATCAGTCATCAAGGCAGCCAAAACAGATCAGTTAGCCAGTGATCTATTCATTTCATGACTTTAAATCTATCTTCAGAATTTCTATAGAAATACCTTAACAGTGTATCTCTTTACTGTCACTCCCGGATCTTAAAGAGATAAATACAATATTTTCTCTTCCAGTTGCTTCCTTCTTTGGATGGCTTATTTTTAACAAATGAAAGCCTTGTTTAATGTGTTTGGAGAGATGTAAAACCTTCATTAGTGAAAAGTTCCTGGTGGGAAACAAGTTGCAGCTCACTACTGTGGGTGCCTTTTCGTCACAGCACGCAGGCCTGCAGTCCCGTGGGTGAGGCTGACCATGCCCTGCAGGGGCCCTGGTTCTCCGGCTGTCAGCGTTTGCTCTGGGCACACACTGTCACCTGCGCCTCTTCCTCATTTTAGTGATAGAATATCCACCTAGAAGGAAGAAGGGCATGTGAGTAGGTCTGGTGCCCGGGTGCAAGCAGAACCCTCTAGGATACCACCAGCTTCCTGGGTCATGGGTGGCCGGCCGTGGCCAGGCTTGTCTGTTCCTGCAACACCTTGTCGCTCTAACAACACCTGTCAGTTTGTACCATCCAGGTGTTTTCTAAGCATGAACATAATACCTTTGTCAGAAAAGCAGATATTCCTGTTCTCACTTTATATCAAAAGAGATAGAGGTGAAAGAAAGGAAAAGATTCACCTCCCCCCAATTCTACCTGTGCCTGCATCAGCCAAGGAGCCACTTTCTGAATGTGGGAGGGGGTTGATTTCAGCATTTTCCCCACCTGGTTGCTTAAGCCTTCTTTTCTGGTTTTATTACTTGTCAATCAGTTTATAACCAAATGACAAAATGACCACCAGGAATAGCTTTATATGCGTATGGAGCCTTCTGAGTTGCAGTTTCAAAATCTCCTGTATGACTGTCATAGGAACAGGATCACTGGAGCATTCAGGATACACCCAGGTATGTGCCCATGAGGTTAGTGAGCTGGGTCCAAGCTGAAGGTCCAAACAAGAGAAGAGCCAAGAGGGGCCAGCACATGTAAGAGAGAGCAGCCTATCCTCCATCCCATCCATTACATGCTCAGTCATGTCCAACTCTTCTGCGACCCCATGGACTGTAGCCCACCAGCCTCCTCTGTCATGGGATTTTCCAGGCAAGAATATTGGAGTGGATTGCCGTTCCCTTCTCCAGGGGATCTTCCTGACCCAGGGATCGAACCCACATCTCCTGTGTCTCCTGCATTGGCAGGTGAATTCTTTACCACTTGAACCATCAGGGAAGCCCTTGGCCATCCTGAGGTTCTGAATTTCCCGAAGTTCAAGAGTGTTGAGCATGACTGGTAACCTATGGTGACTTCTCCTCACTTTAGAGGGACCATGACTGTAAAGTCAGCCTTGGCCTTGTCCTTTGCCTTATTGTTATCAGGTGCCCTCCTTCCATCCCTCCTTCCGGGAGCACAGGCCCCAGTGAGGATGAGGTAAGCTGTCTCCCAGGACCGTGCGGAGCTCAGGGCTGCTCACCCCATGAGGGTCCATGAGCAACTGTGCAGCCTTACAAGTGGTGCAGGACTCCATTCCTAGTCCGTCCAGTTCAGACCCTGCCGCAGATTTGATGACAGGACACGTGATGTGTTATTATCTAGCGATGTGTCATTTTCTCGGAAACTAAATTTGGTTTAAATGAGGCTAAGGTTTCAGTAGTTATGGTCCAGAATCTTGTCAAAGCGTAATTGTCATGAAGACAAGGAAGATGAATAAAATGGGAAATTCATCCAATTTTTATTAATTGGTGGTAGGTTCTCTCTAACTGTATACAGAACACTGGTGTCTCTCCCTCAGTGGAGCCTGTCCCTACCCGCTAGTGTCAGTGCTGTCTGGCTTATCATTTCAAGGCCAGGGGCAAGGTCCATAGAAATGGGGCTGAATAGTATTTTATATGCCGATTGTGGTTATTCTGACGAAGTCCTAAGCTGTGGCTCCTCTGTGGTAAGGATGTTATAAGATGAAGTCTTCCTAACTCAAGTGAGTTTATATTTAATTCTGTATCTTAACTCCATTTTGGAAGTGGGAAAAATAGATCCAGAAAATGTCAAGATTCTAAAAAATAGAATAGTTAAATAAGGGTTAAGTAGTTAAGAAAGTTAAATTCAGTGTTTGTTTCTGAGTTTGTAATGAATTCAGTGCATATCATGACTCTATAAGTCAGAAGTATGCAAAAATTCAGTTGACTTTACTTTGTACTTTAGGAAACACCTTTTAAGCAAAGAACACTTGTCCTTTAACTATGCCTTACCAGTGGAGCATTTGTATTGATATTGCAAATATGGGTTAGTGCCAAATGGCCCCATAACATAACTGCATGTGTGGCATGGTTTGGTGAGTGAACGATGTTATGTCGGGTGATGTCCATGGGTTGAATTGATTTCTTGTGTGTGTGGAGTGTGTGAGCTGCATTAATGCAAACTCCCCTATGGTTTGTTGAGCTTTGATTTCCCATAAAACATGTGCTATTCCCTTATAAATTCAGGAGATCCTGTAAGGAAGGGTAAGCCGTTCAAAAGGTACAGAAATGAGTCCAAGTCTTACCCTTGGTGGGGTCACCTCTGTGGTGTTGTGTTGCCTCAAGATCTGGAAGAAATGAAAGGATGTGACCAAAGCTGGTGCCTTGTAATTTTACCCAACCTGCATCGTGACAGTCTCCTGAACCGTGAGTAAAATACAACACTTATGTAGGAAAGAGGAGGCGGTGGTCCTTTTTTGAGGTACCCAGTTTTTAATTCCTCCTTTTTCCAGCAGGGGGTAGTCTGACACCAGAGTTGTTTATAAAAGGAGTGGGAAAATGCTGTCAATCCTTAGTCACTTAGCTGACTTCTCTGGAGGGAGAGTCCTCCAAACCCCAGACAGATCTTGCTACCTTGGTGGATCAGACTTGTCTGATCACTGTGTTTCAGTGATATTAGCACAAAGGCAGTCACTCAGCTATTTTAAACTGTGTCTTAACTGCAGATGAAAGAAAGGAAAGCTAGCCGTAAGTCTCTTGCATGAACATCTCGGGCTTTGGCAGATCCACATGTCTCTATTCTCTAGGTGTGTGTACACTGCTTTATTTCCTCTCTTGGGAGTCCGTCTTTGAAGGTGAGGATGTGGGCCCCAGAGCCTCCACCTCTCAATCATAGCTCTGATTGAGGCTGTCACCATAGCAAAGAAATGTCTCATCATTCCTTCTTGATGGCTGAAGCCAGACTAGACTCCTTCTCTAATTAAAGACAAAATGGTTCCCAGTTTGCAAAGCTGTCCTTAGATGTTAGAAGCTTGAACATGTTCAGCATATGCTGATTCCTAGAAAACAAAGTGCGTGTGTGTGTGTGTGTGTGTGTTCACGCACAGTGGTGTCTGACTCTTTGTGACCCCATGGACTGTAGCCCACCCCAGGCTCCTCTGTCCTTGGAATTTTCCAGGAAAGAATACTGGAGTGGGTTGCCATGTCTTCCTCCAGGGGATCTTCCCAACCCAGGGACTGAAGCTGCATCTCTTGTGTCTCCTGCGTTGGCAGGCAGATTCTTTACCACTAGTGCCACCTCAGAACAAAGTGGTCTGTATATAAATTTGAGTGTCTAGATTTGTATTGTCAAGCATGATAGCCACTAGCCACACGTGACTTTTTGTGGGGGGTGAGTGGATCCACAGTGGATCCAACTGTGCAGATATAAAACATTTCCATTATCTCAGAAAGTTCTGTTGAACTGAACTGGTGTAGAGGTGGCATGTGTGTTCTTACTCTGGGTCTTGAAATAGAACAAAAGACCCCCCCTCCACATCACTCTTTCCATTAGCCAGCTCACCAAGGTAAGTGCTGGAAGGGGACTCTTCCTTTGTTGAGGGATCCAGTCCAGTTCCCTCTACACGGACCTAAACTATTGCTAGTGTGGTGATAAATGTCTGTGTCTACAGGGACAGTTCTTGAATGCCACCTTTTTTGTGGCTGCTTTAGCCCAGTCAGCTAAACGTGGGCAGCAGAGAACATTGGGGTTTTTTGTTTTTTTTTAATAATCAGAAAGAAGAGAGGAATTAAATTGTAAATGAGCTTTGTGCAATCTCTCCTCAAGCAGCATTTCTTTTACCTGAAGTGTTAGAAAAGGAGACTGCTCTTGGAAAAGAAAAAGGCCGTCAGTCTGGTTCACAGTTTTGTAGTTCCTGCAAACCCTTCACCATGTTCATCTTCTCTCCTGGCTCCTGATCAACATGTAAGGTTTTTTGTAACACTTGGACAGTGCTTAAATGAGAGCGCTTATTTAAAAGACTGGAAAACCTTGATTTCTAGGCTAATTGCAAAGAAATGAGAGAGGTACAATTAGTGTAATGATTAATGGCATTGGCTTTCTCTCTCAGAAATGTCCCTATCTGGGTGATAGATTGTATGGTCATGTGTATGTTGTGTAGCAAATCCTGAATGTTCACAAATTGACTAAATTTGGGAATACCGTTCTTTATATTTAATTTTCCTCCCAACTGCCACGAAGCTGACTTTCAGCATCTCCAGGTCTGTTTTTCTCTCTCTGCTCTGATCAAAAATTTATCACCCCAGGAAGTCTCCCATCTTCTTTTAGCCCCCATACTTGTTCCTTTTTCTTTTCCTGCATCATCACCTTAAAACTCTGAGAGAGGATTGTGTGATTCCGTTTGGATTTAATGCTTCTGAAAGAACACCAGTCTTGTCAGCACAAAGCCATTCTTTTGTTGTGATATGCATTGTGCTTTTACCACTGTAACCAATCCTATGCTTTGTGCCTCAGTTTCCCCATGTATTAAGTGGGGATGCTGATGCTTGAAAATTGACTCCTAGGAACATGATGAAGAGAAACATGTTTTTTGGTTTTTTTTTTTCTTAAAAGTGCTTTGAAGTTTCTAGATGAAAGATATTGCCAGCATTCAAAGCATTACTTAAGAAAGACACCAAATTGTTTTACATATGTATATCGCTTAACATCTTGAAAACACAACTGTTCTGAAAAAAATCCACCCCTCCTGCCTTACTTCCAAGTCCTCACACCAAGGACTTACAAGAATATCAGTGGACGCTCATGCCCTCTCGAAGAGCTGGCTGTACTGGTTACAGGGTCTTCCCTTTCCTCTCAAACACTTGCAGACAGAGGAAGAGGGGCAGATTTTGTCAGGGCACCATAAGTCAGCAGCTCTGACAGAAAGCCGCCAAAAGCCTTGACTGGTGTGCTCGTGATTTCATTTGCATTTTGATTTCTGTGATTTCACTGAAGGCACGAGTTGTCTCTGCCAAATATCCCTGGTCTACCGAGGGATGCCAGGTAGAACTGCCCAGAGCAGCCTGCCTTATGAGGACCGCCACGGCAGCACAACCGGTGCATCCCTAAACATTCAGTAATAAAAAATCTGTTGTTCTTTGGTCGCCAGGATTTAACAAGCCTAATCCCTAGGAGAGGCGATAAAAATTCATTAATCTAATTAAATACTTCTTATTGCCAAAGTGACTTTGTTGAGTAGCTTTGCTGAAGGATAAGTGCAAAGTAAAATGGGGTCCCAGCAGAGAAACAAACGTTAGACTTGAGCAAGCTGGTGCACGCTTCATTAAACTCATAATTATCCTTTGGTTCTAAGTAGCTGATAATATTTAATGAGTATCCAAGATAATTTAAAGAAAATGTTTACTAATGAGGTACAAACAGTGCCATGGAACACGGATACCTAGGGTGCCATAACCGTGTATCTTCTTGCTGAATCTTGTTCATTGGCTTTTGGGAGGGAGACCGCCAGCATTGTGACAGGCGTTTGAACCCAGTGAAGTGAATTTGATGGTAAAAACACACTGCTAGGAGCCAAATGTGTAAAAAGTTCTAGAGACAGAGAAAATGATAAGGAGTTTATTATTAGAATAGAGAGTTGGGAAAATAAAATTATCAAGGAAAGATCAAATACCATGGTTTGTAGAAATAGTTGAAGGGCTTGGGTGTTTCTGATCTTTGAGGAGCCGTCCCATGGAAATTAACTAAATTTGTCTTGACTGACAAAGCACAAAACGCGGACCAATGGGTAGAAACTCCAAGGAAATAGATGTGTAATCATCTGAAGGAACAACTTTCTAGTATTTAGAACTGACTAAAATAGTCTACTTTGAAGGGTATTTTGAGGTCCTGAGAATTGATTGGGAAAATAGTGAAGGGAATCTTCGAAAGTTTGCTAAATATTGCCGTCTCCTCTTGCTACAGGAGAGTTATACATCTCTTGACCCGCTTAAGAGCGATGGCATGACTTGTTCTGGCCACTGAGATGTGAGTAGAAGTGACATCTGCCACTTTCAGGAAGAAGTTTAAGGGAAAGGGCATGGTTTGCTGTTTCCGTTTTCTGTTTGCCACAACAAATGTCAGTGTGTGGTCAGCCTGGGCCCTGAATGAACATGGTGCCAAGCAGAACCACAACTGACCCACAATAGACATGTAACGTGAGCAGAGACAAACCCTGAAAGTTTTTTAAACCCCTGGGATTTCGGGAATGTATGTTACTACAGCTTATCAGGCTATCCTGACTGATACAGACTATATTCTGAATGAAATGACCCCAAGACTACTTCTGCATCAGAGGTCTTATAAAGATTGTCACAAAAAGCAGTTACCTGTGTGATATAATCTAGAGAATCTTTTACTTCTAGCTATTTCATCCCTTCTTTTGTCACAGTTGAAGTGTAACTATCAGAGGTGACAAAGTCAGTGAAAACTTTTAAATTATCAAAATTACCCTTGAAAATAAAGACATCCATAAACAGCAATAAATATCATAGTATATATACTATTTTGTAAATGCATGTTATGTGCGCATTTATAATAAAGTGGTTGGGTTGTCTTTAAAGATCACATGGCAAGACAATATATATCTTTCCGTTCTAGAATTTTGCACAGTGTAGCAGGAAGCTTATACTCACTAGAAAAGTGAGGCCAAACTGAGGAAATAGAAATTAACGTCTCTGTCTCATGCTAATTGGAGCATATGCTCACTGAGTGGAATGGCAGGTGGAAACATCCCCATGATTGAATGTTCTCTCTTTCTCCCTACCCTCAGCTCAGTGCATTAAGTTGAATTCATGTTAAGTTATGTGTGCTCAGAATACAGGGCTGTTTTATCATTCTTCCTGTCTTCTTTGTTACAATGTGAGTGTTAGAAAGCAAGGCTAGGCCTTGAATTCTAATTTCAGGTAGTCACAGGTTTTGGAAGATGATACAATTTGGACAACATCCTTTAGGGTTTATTCTTTGCCAGGTTGTTGTTGTTGTTGTTTTTGCAGGGAGATGCAGCCTTAAATTGTCTCCTAACCTTAGTTATCTACCAGTCCTCACCTCAGCCAAGAGCTGGCAGAGCAGTGGGCTCAAACAGCAGGGCAGCCACATTTTGTTAGCCAGGTTCATCCGAGAATAAAGAAGAAAGGAGGCCAACAAAGAGGAAACAGACTGTGATACACAAAAAGCCTTTTTGTTCTTACAGGCAGTGGACTGAGAGTGAGACTAAGGCATTGTGGCATCGGGGTTCTTCTTCCTTTTCTTGCCTACTCCCTTGAAGAGAGACAAGTGAAATTATAGGTTCCCCTTCTGAGCAAAGTCAGTATGTTGGGCAAAGGGAAGATGATTGGAGAGAGGATAAAGGAGAGCAGCAGGGTTAAAGGGAAGACAAGAAAGGCCAGATTTATTCATGTCTTCTAGCACCAATGCACATACACACACAAAAAAGCCCAAACTTTTTGGCACAGATTTGAGGAAAATGTTAAAGAAACTAACAGCCCTGTGTTAGTCAGCAGTTGCACCAACTGCACTTTCAAAACCCGTGGCTACTCAAGGATGAAAGCATTGGGTAATGTTGTGTGTTAGTCACTCAATCGTGTCTGACACTTTGCGACTCCTTGGACTGTAGCCCACCAGGCTCCTCTGTTCATGGAATTCTCCAGGCAAGAATACTGGAGTGGCTTGCCATTTCCTCCTCCAGGAGATCTTCCCAACCCACGGATCAAATCCTGGTCTCCTGCATTGCAGGCAGATTCTTATCAAATCCTAATCCCTGGAATGTGTGAATGGTACCATATTTGGAAAGAGGCTATTTGCAGATGTCATTATTAAGAAATCTTGCAATAAGGAGATTATCTTGGATTACCTGAGTGAGCCCTATAGTGCCACCACAAATATCCTTATAAGAGAGGCAAGGGGAGATAGAACAGACAGAAGAGGTCCTGTGATCATGGAGGCAGAGATTAGAAAGATGTGGACACAAATCAAGGAATGCTGGTGGCCACCAGCAGCTGGATGATGCAGAGAACAGATTCTCCCTTGGAGACTTAATTTCTGACTTCTGGCCTCTGAAACTGTGAGAGGATATCTTTCTGTTGCTTTAAGCCAACCAGTGTATGGCAATTTGTTACAGCATCCCCAGAAGATAAATATAGACTTCAAATAAAAATGTGAGAGAATTCCTGGACCCACATTGCATAAATGTGGCTTTCTGGGCATCTAACCTCCTAGGCAATAGGCAAAGATTTCTATGAGGTGTTTTGCTGAATCCTTGCTCTTAACTAAGGACCCTGGTTTCAGGGTCATAGAAAGCCTCCTGCTCTGAAAGTTCTTCTTCTGGCAAAATGTGAGGTTCCCAGTTCCTCTAGGGTAATAGTAAACCCAATCTGGATGAACCCTCATGATTCTGTGGGCTGCTGGGTAGCAGGCTAGGGAGACGGACTTTGTACAAGATGCAAATGGGTTGGGAATGGAAAACTTTTGATTTTTACCACCTTGAGATGTCCTCTTCTACAGGAAATGAATGTTTCTGGTTAAACTCTATATGCATGCAAATTTCAGCCTTTTCTAACCCAATGGGAGATTGGTGGTCTAATAGGTGGGATTTAGGGGGGGGTGGTCTATAAGCTGTAATGGTTTGGCTTCTGAGGCTTCACAAGAGGTGGAATTCCTGCTAATAATAGAAGCCTGGCAACATGCCTCAGTGATATTTCCAGAAGACTACATGTGTGTATATATATATTATATATGTGTGTTATATGTATATATATGTATATATAAAGCTCATCAACAGGGATCAGGTAAGATGACTTCTTAACAGAGCTCGCAAGGCTCACAACTGGGGGGTGGGTTGAATGCAGGAACAGTGTAATTTTAACAGCTGCCTTTGCTGCTACCGAGAGTGGTTTTGCAGACTTGTTACCTATTGTGCGGCACAAAAGGTGCCAGCATAGTAAGCAGTCATCAATACTGAGTCAGGAGCTGCCTGTTCATATCCTAGAAATATAAGCACACGATAACGGCCTGAATACTTCATCTTGTAGACACAGTGAGATTCATAAAACTGTCTTTTAGCCATTTTAGAGTTGAATCTTTCTCACCCTCCAAAGCACTCCTTCAAAAACTAGCAGGCATTTTACAATTGAGCAGAGAGGCTGATACTTTTAAAACAGCTTTAAGGGGCATAGTAAATGGAAATAGCTGTCTTAACTTCAGCCCAGCTGGGAATGCAATCTCCATTTTATGTAAAATGAAATGATACCTGGTTAGCTTTATTTTTTAATACTCACCTTTATTATTTTTTCTTGAATTTTACGGATGCTGTAGAAATATTCCACTTATAAAATTATGCTTCCAACATTAGGTTATGCAGAATGATTGTTTAATACTGTTAGAAACTTTCCCATTCTCAGCTCACTCTTAAGTCATTTGTCTCTTGCCACCACGCCCCTGCCACCCCCGCCCCACACCAGTGAAACCACCAGTAAATAGCTTTGCCCATATCGATATTTGTAGCATGAAATGGAAATTTAAGGCAAATTTCTGGGTAATTGAAAATGTAAAACCTCATTCTACCCAGGAAATACTTTGTTTGGGCTAATTATCCAAATAATATTTCTTGAAGTTCTCCCTTTTTCAGTGAAGACCATTTCAGTGCTATATGTCCACATTTTCTTTCTACCTGTCTTCTGTCCTGCAAATCAAAAAGTAGCTGTTCTCTGTCTCATTCTCTTGAGGAGAACTTGCTCCCCACCTTCCAGTATGACACCTAGGTTTTTTTTTTTTTTTTTCCTGGAAGAGATACTGCATTTTGTGCTTAGTTTCCTGTGTTTAGAAAAAAAAAAGTCTTTCCCTCTGAACTTTTATTTTAAAAAATGTACTCTATTTGGAGAAATACTTATATCCTGATATGGCATTAAAAGCAATCGATTCTCTGTTGTTTTAGATTTTTTAAAGAGTTTAGAAGCCTGGCTCTGAGCTTCTACAGTCTTTATAGATAATATATCTCTTAAGAAGTACATCTTGGCTGGGAACTTGGATATGTAAAAGGTATGTTTCAAGCCCAGGTAAAGCAGGTGACTTCGCTGGAAGCTGTATGTTGGTGAGGGATGTGGGAAAGAAGCACCGTGCACATTTCCTCTGTCTCAAGTGAGAGAATACAGTGATCCAGGCTGTAAAGAATAAGCTGAGATGAATTTCTGCAACTCGTGTGGGTTGCAGAGACAAAACTCACACCACTTGGGAACCAGAAAGGGTTCAGGGTGCCTATGAGAAGAGCTTACCTGTATTTACTTGAAAGGACTACCATTCCTGAGTATGGATCTGTTGGCTTTTATTTTCTGGACATTCAGTTCTCTTGCATTGAATTTTTACATTAAAATGTCCTTCCCTATTCTTGGAAAGTCATTTGATTTCCAGCAGATCCTATAACAATTCCACCCTGTGCCATCAGCATGGACTGAAATGCACACCTCATACACGCCATACTGTCTTTTCAGCTTTTGACTTTTTGACGTGGTTTTCTATTTTTTTTTTCTGATATGGAGAAAATTTCTTCTTTTTATTCTGTAATGGGTTTATTGAGATGTAATTAATATATCACATGATTCACCTAGTTAATATGTACAATTAAATGTTTTTCAGTATGTTCCCCAGATTGTATAACTATCAGTGCAATCAATTTTAGAATATTTTCATCTCCCCCTAAAAGAAACCACCTGCCCTTTAGCAGTCACTTCACATTTCCCTTCAACCCTCCAGCCCTAGGCAACTACCAATCTACTCTTTGTTAGTATGGATTTGCCTATTCCAGACATTTTGTATAAATGGAATCACAAGATATGTGGTCTTTAGTGACTGGATTCTTTCACTGAGTATAATTTTTCATTTTGTAGCATGTATCAGTATATGTTCATCCCTACTGTAATTGAGTAATATTCCATTGTAAGGATATAGAAGTGGTTTTCTATTTATATGATCCCACATTTTGGGTATTGTATGCAACATGCAGAGAATTTGGCACTTTGGGTAGAATTTTTCAATATAGATTAAATTTCATCTTAGGTTGTTTTTTTAATCTGACTGATTTAGATTCATAATTTTTTGCACATGGCCTTCCAGAACATAGTTTAAGTTAGTTAACATCTTGAGTCTATGATGCTAACTAGACTACCAAATTATAGAGTTCCCAGAAAAGCTAGAAATGCTATTCCCTACCAGTTCCTCTCAAACTACCTTAGGCAGGGCTGCACCAAGCAGAAAAACCAGATATAGCTAGATTTCACATTTAGGTTGGAACTTTTCTGGGTCACTAACTTATTTGAGAAGCTGATTAAAGCTATGGGTTCTTTCTTTGTTGGTATATTTTGCACATATAAACAACATTTTGTGTATTAACCCATCTTCATGTATTTCAATAAATAACCCAGGTATTAGAAATATTGTATTTCAAATGTGCAATGAAAAGAACAATGTATATCCTACATCTACAAGCTATATATATATATATATCTACATCCAGTGGCTCAAAAACTGACCAGAGAGTGATTTGTTATCTAAGAGTTAGCTTAACAGCCTGGGGGTGGGAGGAACAGACCAAACCTTCCTGACCCTCTTTATTTCATTTAAAGCAAAGAAAATGGCTATGCTACTTTTAGTGAACCTACAAATATAATGTCCTAACTAACTGGCCCTTTGGTGAGCAATTTTCTGTTTCTCTTATTTTAAGAAAGACATGATGGCAATTTCTACTTCTTTTGCTGTGGTTGATATTTTTATTTAAGACTGGATACCAGGGGTGTTTGTACCATAGCATATAAAGGCCCAGAAGGACAATCTGAAACATGGTATCTACACATTTAAGATTAATTATTTCAATTCTTTATCAATTCAACAAGTATTTGCTGAGGACCCCTATGCCAGACTCAACTTGTTGCTGGGGATTCAGTAATGAACAAGACAGATGATTTGGAAGAAACTTTGTTATGTCTTTAAATAAACGGAGTGAGTTCTCCATGGGTAGGCCTCCCTGGTAGCTCAGTGATAAGGAATCTGCCTGCAGTGCAGGAGATGTAAGAGATTCGGGTTCAATCCTGGGGTCAGGAAGATCCCTTGGAGAAGGAAATGGCAAGTCCACTCCAGTATTCTTGCCAGGACAATCCTGTGGACTGAGGAGCCTGTGGGGTCGCAAAGAGGTGGACAAGACTGAGCAGGGTCCTGGGTAAGAAAAAGTTGATTGTGAGGAGCAAATATTAACATTTAATATATTTTTGCTTTCAAAAAATGTCAGCAACTGATTTCTGGATTAGATGAAATGTGCTCTAGAAGGGCTCTTGGGGAGACCAGAAGGAGGAGGCCCATGTGATGAACGTATCACCAAAGTGGTAAAAACGGATGACAGGAATGGAGGTTCCTCTGTGCAGGGAATTAGTTAAGAGAAACCGGCATGAAAAAGTGAGAGGAGGGAAGCTTTCCCCAAGTCTGGAAAATAACCCTACTGCTTGAATTGCGAGAGAAGCTTGCGATTGTAATAAGGTGAGAAGCTTTCTGACAGACCTGAGGAAGTCTAGTGAATCAATTATCCCCACAACCATAAAAGAGGATCCTCCTTTGTAGACAAAGATGAGAAGAGCAATAAACGCATGCAAGGAGCCGACACACCAGCTTCCAATAATATGCCTGTCTGGCTTACGGGAGAGGCTGACTGCAGGTGATAAAGCTATCAAGGTGTAAAGGACACTTGCCGGGACTGCAGAGGGGACACACGAGGTGCCAGGCCTCTGGCCTGCTTTACTTAGTGAAGAAATAAGGGAAATAAAGATTTAAAAATTGCAAGGTGAGCAAAACGCCATCAATTGTTTTTCTGTATATAGTAAGAGTATGACTGGGAAGGCTCTTGTTATTAATGTTGTTATTAAAATTAGTTGTGTTTTTCCCCATTTAGTCTCCCTCTCAGTGTATGGGGAATCTATTTTTAGAGGTGGGATGAAAATAAAGTAATGAATTACAAGTAAAAATCAGTGATAAAATTAGGTTTTAAGCTGTGTATTTATATGTGTTTCAACAGCTGCTCACACATTAAGTTGGAATCCTAGGAAGCTTAAAAATGACCAATTATATCAGAGTGAAATATTTTTCCTTGTTTTAGAAGTTAAACATCTACATCACCTATAAGTTACATTGCTGAGCAGTTTGGTACAACAACAGCTTTGCCAATTTTAGATGAAAGAAATCCAGACTGGGAGATACAGTGGGCTTCTGTCAGCCAAGGTTGTCCAGCATCTTTTGTGCACAGTTTAACATTTTGGATGGTTTCCTATATCGTGAGAACTGTTTTCTCGTGACAGAATCCAAAATCTACATTTCCCAGTTGTTCTCTTCAACTGAGGAGCAGATATGTGACTTAGACTTTGTTATTCAGATGCGTAATCAGATCACATCAGATCAGTTGCTCAGTCGTGTCTGACTCTTTGTGACCCCATGAATCACAGCACGCCAGGCCTCCCTGTCCCTCACCAACTCCCGGAGTTCACTGAGACTCACGTCCATCGAGTCAGTGATGCCATCCAGCCATCTCATCCTCTGTCGTCCCCTTCTCCTCCTGCCCCCAATCCCTCCCAGCATCAGAGTCTTTTCCAATGAGTCAACTCTTCGCATGAGGTGGCCAAAGTACTGGAGTTTCAGCTTTAGCATCATTCCTTCCAAAGAAATCCCAGGGCAGATCTCCTTCAGAATGCACTGGTTGGATCTCCTTGCAGTCCAAGGGACTCTCACTGACACTTGAACACAAAAGTCAGCAACCTGAGGTGGTGAAGGATCCAGGGGCCAGCACAACGGTGGAGGCATCTGGTTCTCTAGGTGATTGTGATATAAAACCTAGATTCTGAGTAATTGTGTTGATCCTGGTGTGTGGTTCATGTCTTTAAACCTTAAACTAGCCAGAGGGATTCTGTTATTTGCAACCAAGAACACTAACCAATATAAGAAGTTAAACGATTATCTTGAAATTACGTGGTAAATTAGAAAGTCAGAATTAGAACTAATCTGTCTCATTTCCAAGTTTCAACCCCCAAATAGAGTTACTATAATACAGTGATTGCAGTTTGTGTCCCTACCCTTATCAGTTGGGTAAGATGCAGGCTGGGGCATTTCTCCATTCAGTGCTTTTGCCTGGGAGTCAGCAGACCAAACCTGGCCCACTACCTGTTTTTGTAAATAAAGTTTTATTGGGACACAGTCGTGCCCATTGGTTTGTGTATTATCTGAGGTTGCTTTCACACTCTAACAGCAGAGTTGAGTTGTTGCCATAAAGACTGTATGGCAACATATCCTAAAATATCCACTGTCTTGCCCTTTACAGGAAATGTTTGCTGATCCTTGGTTGGTAGGCATTCACTACCCACCAGCAAGATCTGGCAAGTGAAATGAAGCCTGTTTGGCATCCCCAGTCTAACGTGTCCCGTTAGTCATCCATTGCTGCTTTTAAAAGCGACATCAGCATACAGCATGGGCTCTGATCAGAGGCTGGTGCAGATAAGGACTGTATGGAGATAAATAAAGGCATGCATCCACACATATGTTAGAGGAAACATACACTATTCACTCTTTTTCCTCTACATGTCCTTTTATTAAAATGGATAATTTAGGAAGCAGTGCTTTTTCACTAAGTAGATTTTACTTCTGTAGATGATTAGACTGATAGATTTCATCTTTAAAAAAAAACAAAAAACCTGATCGAGATTGCTTCCTTTCTAAGTTGGCATTTAGTAAATGTCTTCAATCAACTTGGACATTGGCCACCCTTAAAAATGATTGATTCAAGTCCAGGGGGGCCTTGGGGAAAGTCCATAGGTCATAGCTTCACATGCAGAAGATCAATATTGTCTTGATGCCAGTGCCTTGACTTTTGACACAAATTGATCCAGATAAAAGAAATTTGGCTTCTCAAAACCTTAGGAGGAAGTTACCGAGTTGACCACATCTCTGGTTGATAACCCTTTTCATTGCCCCACTGCGCAGACTGACTGGCAGATCCTGAATCTGCTGGTCTGTCTACTGCTAAGGTTTTGCTTGAGCTGCTGTCTCCATCTCTGAGGCATGTATTATACATTTCTCATTACCTAACTAGTTTCTCCTAGTTCTTTGAGACTCAAGCCAAGTGTCATCCCACCCAGGAAAATTTGCTGTTCCTTGTCCTCCGGGCTGGGAGAAGGCAATGGCACCCCACTCCAGTACTCTTGCCTGGAAAATCCCATGGATGGAGGAGCCTGGAAGGCTGCAGTCCATGGGGTCGCTGAGGGTCGGAAACGACTGAGCGACTTCACTTTCACTTTCATGCATTGGAGAAGGAAATGGCAACCCACTCCAGTGTTCTTGCCTGGAGAATCCCAGGGACGGGGGAGCCTGGGGGGCTGCCATCTATGGGGTTGCACAGAGTTGGACACGACTGAAGTGACTTAGCAGCAGCAGTCCTCCAGGCTTACTCTTATCATGGGCTTTTCATCCCATGAGGTCTGTTTACTTCTCTGTCTCCTGCAGGTGACTGTGCAGGCACTGAGAGGTTTACCTCTGTTCCCTGTACACAGCCAAATGTTTAGTACAGAAAAGATGCTCAAAATATGTATATTAGAAGAGACAGTATCCTTTTTGTGGTCCAGAGGCAAGATCTTGGAAGTGGAGCTAAACTTTCTTTTGTGGCTTCTTTTTCAGCAAAGGATTACAGTGCAGCAGGGATTTTAATTTGATTCTGAACCAATTTGTTTATTTACCCTAATATGAACTGAAAGACAAAAAAAAAAAAGGAAGAAAATCCATCAGAATGCAATGCTATGCAATTCGAGATGGTGGGATTCTGAATGAATTTTTACTTTGTTTTGATACTTTTCTGTATTTTCCAAAGTTTGTTAGTTTTATAAATAGAAAAATAGGCATTAAAACAATTTAAAAAAATAACTGGAATAAGATGTCAAATAGGTAAGTTACTGTTTATTATAAAATTAAAACTTTTAACAATTCTAAATAAAATATTGTAGCTAGGAAAGAAAAATAACCTCTGTCCCCCTTTTTTTTTTTTAATAAGAGCTACATCATGTTATTGAAACATTAAAATGATTAGAGTGAATATCTGGGATTGCAAACTTTGGCTTGGCCCTGGGTTAACCCCAGGGTGGGATTATATATTCAACTTGCCTTTTCCTCATTCTAATAGATGGACATTTTTTGTGAACTGTCTTTACTAATGAGTCTTCTGTAACCTATAGAAAAAAAATACAAATGAAAAGGTTTCTAGGAGCAGAAGGGGAAAAAGTCAAGCATTCATTATGCGCTCAAGCAAGGGTTATGAGTTGTAGCACTTGTAGGTCCAGTCATGAGCTCCAGGGCTTAGGAGTGAAAATAATCAGGGCCATTGACCAAGGATTGGCTTGTTGTTGTTATTCAGTCAATAAGTGGTATCCAACTGTTTGCGACCGCATGGACTGCAGGCTTCTCTATCCTTCACCAACTCCCAGAGTTTGCTAAAGCTTATGTCCATTGAGTAGGTGATGCCATCCAACCATCTCATCCTCTGTCACCCGCTTCTCCTCCTGCCCTTAATCTCTCCCAGCATCAGGGTCTTCTCCAGAGTCTGCTCTTTGCATCAGGTGGCCAAAGGACTAGAGCTTCAGCCTCAGCATTAGCCCTTCCAATGAATATTCAGGGTTGATTTCCTTTAGAAGTGACTGGTTTGATCTCCTTGAGGTCCAAGGGACTTTCAAGAGTCTTCTGTAGCACTTCAGTTTGAAAGCATCAATTCTTTGGCACTCAGCCTTCTTTATGGTCCAGATCTCATGTCCATACGTGACTACTGGAAAAATCCATAACTTTGACCATATGGACCTTTGTCGGCAAAGTGATGTCTCTGCTTTTTAATACGCTGTCTAGATTGGTCCTAGCCTTTCTTCCAAGGAGCAAGCTGCTTTTAATTTCATGGATGCAGTCACTATCCACAGTGATTTTTGAGCCCGAGAAAATAAAATCTGTCACTGCTTCCACTTTTTCCCCATCTATTTGCCATGAAATGATAGAACCAGATGTCATGATCTTCGTTTTTTGAATGTTGAATTTTAAGCCAGCTTTTTACTCTCCTCTTTCACTCTCAACAATAGGCTCTTTAGTTTCTCTTTGCTTTCTGCCATTAGAGTGGTGTGGTATCATCTGCATATCTGAGGTTGTTGATATTTCTCCTGGCAATCTTTATTCAGCTTGTGATTCATCCAGCCTGGCATTTCGAATGACACAGTCTGCACTTAAGTTTAATAATAAGCAGGGTGACAACATACAGCCTCTATGTGCTCCTTTCCTTATTTTGAACCAGTCAGTTTTTCCATGTCTGGTTCTAACTGTTGCTTCTTGACCTGCATGCAGGTTTTTCAGGAGGCAGGTAAGGTGGTTTGGTATTTCGATCTGTAAGAATTTTTCAGTTTGTTGTGATCCACACAGTCAAAGGCTTTAGTATAGTCAATAATGCAGAAGTAGATTTTTTTCCCCCTGGAATTCCCTTGCTTTCTCTGTGATCCAATGGATGTTGGCAATTTGATCTCTGGTTACTCTGCTTTTTCTAAATCCAGCTTGTACATCTGGAGGTTTTTGATTCACCTACTATTGAAGCTTAACTTGAAGGATTTTGAGCATAAGCCTACTAGAATGGGAAATGAATTGTATGGTAGTTTGAACATTCTTTGGCATTGCCTTTCTTTGGAATTGAAATGAAAACTGACCTTTTCCAGTCCTTTGGCCACTGCCGAGTCTTCCAAATTTGGTGGCATATTGAGTGCAACACTTTAACAGCATCATCTTTTAGGATTTGAAATAACTCAGCTGGAATTCCATCACCTCCACTAGTTTTATTCATAGTTATACTTCCTAAGGCCCACTTGATTTCACACTCCAGGTTATCTGGGTCATTAAGACTGTTTTTGTACAGTTCTTCTGGGTATTCTTACCACTGCTTCTTAATCTCTTCTGCTTCTCTTAGGTCCTTGCTGTTTCTGTCCTTTATCATCCCTGTCTTTGCATGAAATGTTCCCTTGCTATCTCTAATTTTCCTGAAGAGAGCTCTAGTTCTTCCCATTCTACTATTTCCCTCTATTTCTTTGCACTGTTCACTTAAGAAGGTTTTCTTATCTCTCCTTGTTATTCTCTGAAACTCTGCATTCAGTTGGTTATATCTTTCCATTTTTCCTTTGCCTCTCACTTCTTTTTTCAGCTATTTGTAAGGCCTCCTCAGACAACCACTCTGCCTTCTTGCATTTCTTTTTCTTTGGGATGATTTTGGTCACTGCCTCCTGTACAATGTTATGAACCTCCATCCATAGTTCTTCAGGCACTCTGTCTACCAGATCTAATCCCTTGAATCTATTTGTCACCTCCACTGTATAATCATAAAGGATTAGATTTAGGTCATACCTGAATAGTCTAGTGGTTTTCTCTACTTTCTTCAATTTAAGCCTGAATTTTGCACTAAGGAGCTCATACTAGGAGCCATGGTCAAGAATTGGTTAGTCAAATGTTAAAGTGACCTACAAACAACCCTGAAAAACATACTCAGTGTGAAGCGTCTTCTGAGCCTAAGTGTGGCACACTGAAGAAAGTCTTTAAAGGGAAAGTGCTGGTGAGTCTGGACTTCTTTGGTGGCCCAGTGGTAGAGAATCCACCTGCCAATGCAGGAGACACAGGTTTGATCCCTGGATAGAGAAGATCCCTTAGAGAAGGAAATGACAGCTCACGCCAGTATTCTTGCTTGGAAATCATCATGGATAGAGGAGCCTGACAGGCTACAGTCCATAGGGTTGCAAGAGTCAGATGTGACTGAAGCGACAGCATAGCATGCTAACTTTGACATGGATCTAGGTCTCAGTTCCTAACTGAGCTTCTTTATTGAGATTTTTGAAATTTTATTTACTCTATTACATGTTAAGTCATGAATAAGCACATCTGAAAGAACAGATGAAAA
The DNA here is from genome assembly GCF_029378745.1 of Bos indicus. Taxonomy (NCBI): domain Eukaryota; kingdom Metazoa; phylum Chordata; class Mammalia; order Artiodactyla; family Bovidae; genus Bos; species Bos indicus. The sequence goes on from NC_091768.1 coordinate 50,881,507, forward strand.
ATATACCCACATCAGAAATTCCTCTAAATACATATAAGTAAATGAATCATATGGCAAAATTTGGGAGGAAAGATGCCATTCCATTTCCCATTATTCAAATGTGAAAACTAAATTTTAAATAAAAATTAAAAGTCATTTTTCCACAAATATAGTATTTCCTATATTAGAGATAATTTGGTTTATCATTCTATGATCAAATAAAAAAATCCCCTTTATACTTCAGTAAAACTACATTGTTGGGTTCACCTGCTATTTGTAATAACTATCACTGCCATGTCACTTTGAACCTTGGAGCATTTGTCACTGTGGCATGGAAATTATTACTATTATGAAATTAAAGGTAGCACTTGAGGTGGTACTTCAGACAGTACTCTCCAAAAGCAAGTATGTAGAAATCAGTTGAGTAAACTGGATAGTTGAACCCCCTCCCCCTTGCCTTTCCTGACCCCCAATCTCATAGTCTTTTGATGATTCATCCTGAAAATATAGACTGGGTGAAGTGCCCTTAACTCTGTTCAGTTGACACTAACCCCAGTTCTGTTACTCAGCCTTGCTGAGGTGCCATCACTTGAACATTTTCTTCCATAAATTCCTGACGGAAGACAGAATACTTTTGTACTGATGTGTGATTAAATTGCTTTTCCTTCTTAGGAAAATCTCACATCTTAAAACCTAATGCTTTTTCAGTTTCAGGGAACAAGTGGGATGACCCTTCTCATCACTAGCACTTTCCCCTCCTCAGGTGGAAGGGCATCTTGATGTAATTTGACAGATACCTGCATTTGTCCATGGAAGTTTTCTGCATCCACACCAAACTACCCTGCTTGTTGGTGTTCCAAGCCCTCTTCATCTGCTCACTCATTTGTAGTAGTTGGAGAGGTAATCCTCTATTCTCATTTTCCAGATGAGAAAATGAAAACTTAGGAATTAAGTAACTTCCTCAGATTTAGGCAGTCTGTCCATCTGCATTGCAGAGTGCAGGATGGAGGGAGCAGCAAATGTGTTGAGAATAGACCACAAACCTGATTCATTCAGACATTGGTTTATTTATCCCTACCAGCCTCCTTAAGTCCCTCTTCCCTCTCCTTTCCTCAATGTCTTGTTTTTTTTTTTTTTGGCCATGCTATGCAGTTTTGGGGATCTTAATTCACTGACCAGGAATTGAACCTGAGCCCTTGGCAGTGAAAGTGCAGAGTCCTAAACACTGGGACTGCCAGGGAATTCCCAATAAGTCTTTTTCCATGACTTCTCTGGAAAGTATCTGAGCCCTCCCCTCACCAACATTTCATTTTGTTGTCATGAATGAAGGCCTAGAGAGCTGGGAGTGGTGGACAAATTTTTCTGGGCTTTGTGTAATTTGCAATCTGTGGTCAGAGCATCTTGGGAAGAAATTGGACACTCACTCTCATCATTGGGCTTGTGCTAGGTATCCCCCAAGGAGCTCCTTCAGCCATGCTATTTCATATTTTTTTTTTTTTTTTTTGACTTCATAAGGATGAAGTTGATAAGGTAACTTTAGTACAACTATCTGCCATTGGGGATCATTGTGGTCATAGCCCTATAAACACCATGCATGCATGCATCCATCCATCTCCTCACTTAATAAACATCAAGTTCCACGTACTGCCAGAGTGATATAAGGGCTAACAAGAATAAGAGCTACTGTGCTCATGGAGTTTGCTCTAGAGGGGAAGACAAACAATAAGGAAGGAAACAAGCAAACTAGATAGCTCTAGCTCTACCTCGTGACATATAATGAGGGAGACACATCAAAGACTTGACAGACAATATCTCAGGAGGATGGTTCTTTGCCGGGGTCCAGCCCCGGCTGATCCAGGGTATTCGAAGGAGAGACGGCATCGGCGATCAGGAAACAATTGCTTAATTAAACATTAATTAAGGATATAAAGAGTAATAGAATAAGGATAGCTCAATGAGGAAATTCAGTGGAGAAAAGAGGCTGAATAATTCAGCCAGAAGGTGAGAGAAAGAACGACATGGGGAGACCAAGTTTCCGTGAACAAGGCCTGCACTTTATTTTCCAAACTAGTTTTTATACCTTAAGTTAAGCATAGAGGATAATGGGGGAAGGGGTAGAGTCATGCAATAAGCCAGGCTTTCTTCCTGCAAACTTATCATATGCAAAAGTTTAGGTGATTTGCATCATCTTCTGGCCCGGAGGCCTGTTAACATTTTAAGACACTTTCTTCAGAAAACTTATTTTTCTCTAAAGGTGGTTAGGCAGGCGCCACCCTCCAAAAGCGTTAAAGTTGCATTCCTATAGGGCAAAGGTGAGGTGGGCTCAATCAAGAAAAGAATTAACTCAAGGGTCCAAGGTTACAAACATTAAAGCTACTACTTACACCAATTATATTAATCAATACACTGCCAGGGACACAGCAGGTAAGGGATATGGAGACTTAGCAGCAAACACTGGCCCAACAAGTGAAAAACCCTTCACCAATACAATTTCTAATCAATCTTTTAACTGCTCAAAGGACTCTGTATTTAGACAGTTTAGAACATCTCATGTCTCTCACAGTTGGGAGGCTCTGAGCAATCACATGTGGCCGGAAAAACCTATTCAGGCAGGCTAGAGGACTTCCAAAGGAGTTTGTAGGTTGAAACACTATCACACCCAGGAACTTTATTAACTGGAGCTGTAAGTTAACTCTTTTTTCAGAGAGAGGTAGTGGGGGACAGCCCCCGCTAAAGTCAGAGGTGTAGGTGAGAGCACAAAGCAGAAAGTAAGCAGACTCTGGTTTTGTGGGTAGATGCTCGAGAATTTCCAGGGGGACTCCTGAGGCTCGATCCCGCCTTTGCGTATGCCAAGCCTCCTTCCTCATGACCTTTGCCACGGGCGGAGTTCCTCACGCTGGCTCCCGGCAGTGATAGAATTCCAGCTGAGTGATTCTAGATCCTGAAAGATGATGCTGTGGAAAGTGCTGCACTCAATATGCAATATGCAATATGCACTCAATATGCAATATGCCGGCTCTAAATAGAGTTGTCCAGAAGACCACTCTAAGAAGTTACCTTCTGCTCTGAACACCTGGCAGAAGGGAAGGGCTCAGTCATTCCAGGACCTGGAGAAAGACCACATCAGGCACCGGGACAGGAAAATGCTCAGAGGTGGAGCTGAGGGTGGGAAGGGGCCAGTGAAGGTGGAGCACAGTGAGTGGGGTGGGGTGTGTAAGCCATGGGGTAGGATCAGACCTTGTTGGGCTTTGCCAGTAGCAGTGGTTCTTAGAATACACAGCACAATGGCACTGGCTGTTTCCAGCGAGTGTCCATTTGACCAGGTTATGCCTTGTGTTAGGTGTGTAGACTTCTACCCCAAATGTTGGCCATGGCAAGGACAATTGTACTGTAAAAACATGTGTTTCACCATTTCCTGTTACTCTTACCAGGCTGTCAACATTAGGTGAGCTGTTGAGAACTTAGGAGCCTGGCATCTGAAGAGGTGACCATGTCACCCTCTGAGGACATGCGTGGGAGCATAGTGCAGATTGCCCTTGCTCCTGTTCTGACCTTTCTGTTTATCCAGAATCGTTCTGAGACACTTGCATTTCCTTTGGCAGCCCACACAGCACTTAACCTTCACCATGCAAATCAGTATTCATCTATCAAGGATTCTAGGCCAGCCTGTTTTTGTCCCCATTAACCTCTGGCTAGCCCTACACTTCTCCAATAAAAAGAACTCCATTTCCTAATCAATGGTCACTTCCCGATGGAAATCATAATTATGGTTATGCAGCATTTGTTTTGCATACACAGCTTTTATGAGTGTGATTGATAGAAGTGAGGCAGTGGGACTGAGTGGGTCACGTGCCCAGTTATTTTGCTCATCTTATTTTGCAGGTTCTGCAGGGTGCCATATACTTTATGGTTCAAATGGGGGCATTTTGGGGAATTAAAGAGGGGTATATTAATAATTATATCATGAAAATAGACATAAACTGGAGTGGGTGGTCACCCTAGGTTTTCAGGGTTTGGGTACTACATACTGCTGTTATATTTTCTAGATTTTTCCACATGACAATGAATGACAATCTTTCTTGCCCCTGATATTATGATCAAGTATGTTAAGTCCATCTGTTTTATGGGTTTAAAGAAGGGCTTCCTAGGTGGTGCAGTGGTAGAGAATCCACTGCCAATGCAGGAGACATGAGACATGGGTTTGATCCCTGGGTTGGGAAGATTCCCCTGGAGAAGGGAATGGCAACCCACTCCAGTATTTTTGCCTGGAAAATTCCATGGACAAGGAGCCTGGTGGGCTAGGTGGAGTTGCAAAGAGTCAGACACAACTGAGCATGGCACACACACACACACACACACAAAGAGGAAGTCGCAAAATGACTCTTTTTCTTGCAGCTAATGCCAAGCTTGTGAAGGAAACAGCTGAGCCCAAGCTTGTAACCTCAGTACTGCCCGGAGGCTCCAAATGGTCAGGGAGAAGACAGAGCGGTCTGAAAGCCCTTGTTCCATATTCCTGTCTCTGCATGGGGACAGCGCCTCTTGAAAGCAGGGTGGATGGAGGTGGCAAGGAGATAATTCACCTAATGGTCTCTGGTCAGACTATGCTCTAGTGACAGTGAAGGTGGAAAAGACATGATTGCCAAAACAACAAATCCTTTGCCACAGTGAGAACCTGCTGTGTGTGCCAATAAGAAGTGAACTGTCTGGAGGGGAAAGAATAAATGGGTGAACTCAATTTATTACTCTTGGCAAAATGTGTAATCCTGAATATCCACAAGTGGCAATAATATTTTTTTTATTATTCTTTATTAGAAAATCTTTTATAAGAGTCTTGGCTCAATGTTTGCTTGCTAATTTGCTTAAAGAACACAAAACCATGGGAACACTATCTTGTCTTCCCTCCTCAACCCACGTTTAAGTCCAAGTCTCTCAGACAAGTTAGAGTCATTCTTCAGGTTCTGTTGTTGTTGTTCAATTGCTCTGTTGTGTCTGACTCTTGGCGACCCCATGGACCGCAGCACACCAGTCAGATTGTGAGTCACAATGAATCTGCTGTTAAGAAAGTCTTTCTCTTGGGATGACATTCTTGAAAATGCAAACTACTCCTAAACAGGACCCGATGGTTCATTTTTTCCAAGGACAACTCTTCTTTAATTTAACAACTAACTCAGACCTGCTGCAAAGAGAGTATTTAGTTAGATGATTTAAACTAACACAGTATCTATACCACAGTTCCCGACTAGAGTGGAAGTAAGCTGAGATATTGACATTTGCTGGGAAGCTCACATAGTCCCCCAAAGACCCGTCCTCTCCACTTCCTCCTGCTCACTGTTGCTTCCACCCTTTCCCATTGTTAGTTTTGGAGCCTGTAAAACCCACATCTTCTTTCTGTATTGGGATAACTGTTCCCTTGAACCCCTGTCTCTGTGCTCAGCTCAGTGCAGCTCAGCCTCAAAGCAAATATTTTGGGGGAACAACTGGGATATAATTACATGACTAAGAAGTAAGAAAGGGATGGGGTTGTGATTTGATTCTATGGAAAAATAATAAATTGTCAGTGTGAATCCTATGGATGCAGAGTTAAGGATGCTTGACCCAAGATGTGTTTTTCCATTTAGATCTGTGTCTGAAAAAATATAGTATGAGTCACATATGCAATTGTAAAATTTTCTGGTAGCCACATAAAAATAAGGAAACTAATTTTAATAATCTATTTTATTTAACCCAATGTATGCAAAATATTATCATCCTAACATGTAATCCGAAGAAGGCAATGGCACCCCACTCCAGTACTCTTGCCTGGAAAATCCCATGGACGGAAGAGATTGTTAGGCTGCAGTCCATGGGGTCGCTAAGAGTCGGACACGACTGAGTGACTTCACTTTCACTTTTCACTTTCATGCATTGGAGAGGGAAATGGCAACCCACTCCAGTGTTCTTGCCTGGAGAATCCCAGGGACAGGGGAGCCTGGTGGGCTGCTGTCTATGGGGTCGCACAGAGTCGGACACGACTGAAGTGACTTAGCAGCAGCAGCAGCAGCAACATGTAATCCATATAAAAAGTATTAATGAGAAATTTGACATTCTTTTTCATGCTAAGCCTTTGACATCAGGAGCATGTTTCAATCCAGACTCACCACACCGCACATGCTCAAGAGTCACACATGGCTAGTGGTTGCTGTATTGGACAGAATGGTACAGATGCAGAGCAATGCTACTCAGAATGTGGTCCATGCCAAAGAAAATATACAGGAACAAGCACATGAAAAGATGCTCATCATCACTAATCATCAGGGCAATGCAAATCAAAATCGCACTGAGACCTCACCTCATACCTGTCAGAATGGCTATTGTCAAAAAGACAAACAACAAGTGTTTGCGAAGGTATAGGGAAAAGGGAACCCTAGTACACTGTTTCGGGAGGAGAGGTTGCAAATTGGTACTGCCACTATGGAAAGCAGTATGACAAGTTTCCAAAAAATTAAAAATAAAACTACTGTTTGATCTCACAGTTCTACTCCTGGATATTTATCCAAGAAAATGAAGATGCTAATTTGGAAAGTTACAAGTACCCCAAAGTTCATAGCAGCATTATTCACAATAGCCAAGATATGGAAGCAAACTAAGTGCTCATCAACAGATTAATGGATAAAGGTATGGTGTTTACACAGACACACACAATGGCATATTACTCAGCTGTAAAAAAGAATGAAATTTTACCCTTTGCGACAACATAGATAGACCTGGAGGATGTTATACTTAGTGAAAAAGTCAGACAGAGAAAGAGATACTGTATGATTTAAATTATTTGTGGAATCTGAAAAACAAACCAAACAAATGAATATAACAAAACAAATTGACTCACAGAGAACAAACTAAACTAGTGGTTACCACAGGGGAGAGAGGCCAAACAGGTGAAGGGGATTAAGAGGAACAAACTGCCAATTATAAAACAAGTCTCAGAGATGTAATATACAGCACAGGGAAAAAAAGTCAATATTTTGTAATAACTTTGTATGCTGTGTGATGCAAAAAATATTGAATCACTATGTTGTATACCTGAAACTAATATAATGTTTTAAGTCAGCTATACTTCACCTGAAAAAAACATGTGGTTCATGGACAGATAGGAGTTGTTTGGTACACAGAATGAGATAGATTCAGGAACTGAAAGGCAGTGTTTAAAAACTTTGACAGCAATGTGAATTTGCCATGACATCCAAGCATGTGGTCATTTTAAAAGTAATTTGATTTCTTATTGTATTTTTAAAGAATATTACTCAGCAGTTGATGGGGGGTGAGAGTGGAGGACCAGCTTGACTCTTCCTCACAGATAGCTTGAGAAACCTTGTTTTGAATTTTCCACTATTTCCACTCTGCATTTCTCAACCTCAGGTTAGCCCAGCAACTGGCAGAAATGGATCCCTCAAGAGTCACTAGTATGGCTCATTATGGAACTGTGGCGTCATTCTGGTATTATCTACAGTGTTTTGTGATATTTAACTGTTGGCCATCTCTCTTTTCTCTCCCTGAATCAGTAGCTCTTTTAGCTGATTTCTTCATCACCTTCCTACCTTCTACACCTAGGTTTACCAAGGAATAGCATGGTTGGAAGTGAACTAATTTAGAAAGAGTAATTTTTCCATTGGCTCTGTGGTAAAGAACCTGCCTGCCAATGCAAGAGATGTGGATTTGATCCTTGGGTTGGGAAGATCCCCTGGAGGAGGAAATAGCAATCCACTCCAGTATCCTTGCCTGGGAAATCCCATGGTCAGAGGAGCCTGGCAGACTATAGTCCTTGTGGTTGCAAAGAGTTGGACATGACTGAGTGACTGAGCACGGCACAGCATGGACTTTTCCCACTGAGTCTAATGTGGTGAGAGAGTGGGAAGCTGAGAGATGGGTTCCCAGGGAGAGGAATAGTACATGTGTCAGGATTCTCCAGAGAAAGAGAACTAATGGGGTATTGCTTTGTATAGCTATATTTTTATCAGTATGGTATCTCTATAGATTTAGTATTTATTATCTATCTATCTAAGGAAGGAGAGAGAGAGGATATAAAAAATTGGCTCATGCAGTTATGGAGGCTGAGAAGTCCCAGGATGTGCAGTTGGCACTTTGGAGACCCAGGAGAGCTGGCATATAGTTTCAGTCTGAGTCTGAAGGATTGAAAACCAGGAAAGCCAATGGAGTAAGTTCCAATCCAAAAATCTGTAGAGTCAAGATCCAAGAAAAGCCAAAGTTCTCTTTAAATCTGCAGGCCAGATTCAAAGTCTCAGCTCAAAGCAGCCAGGCAGGAGGAGCTCCCGCTTCTTCTCGCTTATTCTCAGAAGAATTGGCCTTTTGTTTTGTTTAGACCTTCAACTGATTGGATGAGGTCCACCCACATTAGAGAGAGCAATCTGCTTTGATCAGTTTACTGATCCAAATGTTAATCCTGTTTAAAAACACCATCACAGACACACCAAATATGTGTGGACCAAATATCTGGGTACACTGTGGCCCAGTGAAGCTGACACATAAACTAATCATCAGGTGCATATGGAATTCAGATGAGAGATGGTAGAGCCTGCATCAAGGTGAGAGTCAGGTGGTAGACAGAAGAGGAAAGGGCCAAATGGAGAGACTGCTAGGAGGGGGACAATGCAGGATGTGTGAGAGTGGGAGCAGGTAAGGCTGACTCTCAGGGGGATTCCTGGGAGGGTCAAATCCACCTGCACCTGAAAGTCAAAAGTTTCCACATGAAACTTTCCTTCTCTCTCCATAGATCCTTCCTCTCACCCCCTGCTCTGTCTCTTGATGGCCACTCAGTGAGCAACATCACCATTCTTCCAATTACATGGGCTCAAAACCTGGAGCCACTTTTGCCCCCTTCTCCTTTTTTGTCCCATCATTTGTGGAGTCCTGTAGACTATTTCCACAGACCCTTTCTCCCAGGCTTTTATTTCCATTCACATTCCTTGGCCACCAGCTAATCCAGACTCATCACCTCTAGCGAAGCTCTTGCAATGTTCTCCCAACACGTTGTCTTGTTACCTACCTCTCTGTGCTCTAAACCACTTTTTGTGTTACTGCCAGGCAACCTTAAAACACAACTCCAAGGCTGTCTTCCCTTCCCCAAATCCTCAGTGTCCACTCATTGTCTGCTAACAATGCTGTCTCCTTCCCCGGGGATCCCCTGTGCCCTGCTAATGTTTCAAGGCTCATCTTCTCTGTGTTACTGAGCCACCTGTGCATTGGGCAGTGTGATCCTGAGAGTGCAGCCCTAATGGCAGGAGAGCTCATGGAGGAAAAAACAGGGCTCATTGGGAACATGTGATAACAGGCTCTAACCTGACTCAGGGTTCTTAGGAAACTGAAGCTTAAAGAATTTTTCGGAATTAGCTAGAAAGAGGGAACCATACAGGAGAAGGCAATGGCACCCCACTCCAGTACTCTTGCCTGGAAAAGCCCATGGATGGAGGAGCCTGGTAGGCTGCAGTCCATGGGGTTGCTAAGAGTCGGACATGACTGAGCGACTTCACTTTCACTTTTCACTTTCCTGCATTGGAGAAGGAAATGGTAACCCACTCCAGTATTCTTGCCTGGAGAATCCCAGGGATGGGGGAGCCTAGTGGGCTGCCGTCTATGGGGTCGCAGAGAGTTAGACACGACTGAAGCGACTTAGCAGCAGGGAACCATACATCTAAAGCCTGGACATTATAAAGAATGTGATGCATTCTAGGGCCTAGAAGAAAAGCATGTGGCTGAAATCACAGAGGGAAAGGACAAGCTAAGATGCCGAGAAGGAGTTTAAGGCAACTCATTTAAGAACATGGGACTTAATTCTAAGAGCTGCTGAAAGTCATGGAAGGACTTTAAGCAGGGATGTGATGTGATTAGACCTGCCTTTTTAACTGCTGTAACTGCTGTAGATTTGAACTATTGGTTACTTCTTTTGTCCCCCCTAAAACTTTCTCTAACATTTTTAACCCTGGGTTAATTTTTATCTCCATGTACAGTGGGAATACCAAAATTTATTTGTGAAAGAAGCTGCTTCATATAACTTGTCTCTTACATGCCCTGTGTACTTTGAAACACAATTTGAGAAATGTTGACTTAAATAACTTCCTCCACCCAGGAGGCCTCCTTGCCCTATTGAGCCCTAGCACATCTTGCCAGACCCAGATACAACCCATCTTTCCAGCCCTGGCACAGGCATCTGGAGCTGCTCCCAGATTGCACTGTTAAGTGTAAAGTCAGCTCTCTTCAACTCTTAAGCCTCGGCTCCTTTCAGATCTTAAAAAGAGGCTACAATTCTAGGATGTCAGAGAGCTCAGTCTTTTCTGAAATCCTATAGTGCATTGTGGTATCTCCTGGACGATCATCAGTTGACTGTGTATTAGTGCAGATTGTGTGTTTATCTTAATCCCCCAGCGAAAGCAAGGGCTGGGGGTCATAGTCTCTGCCTCTCTCTCAGACCCCTACTCCCTTGTCCAAAGGAGGAACTTGATTATTTCATTAATTCTCAGCCCTGGAGAAGCCACCCTCCCACTCTTCTGGGCCACATGTAAATTCAGCTTCCTGGCATCTCTGGCAGCTCAGTAAGCCTCCCCCCTTGTCTGGGAGTCAGTCTGTCAGCGCCTGTGCCTGCAGGCATGCTGGCGGGGAGAACTGTCCCCACGCTCGGTCCATTGGGAGCCTGAAAGCCTTGGCAAACTCCTGTCACCTCCCCTGTATTTTTATCCTCAGCTTAAGGCTCTGGAATGCTTGCCAGAGATCCCCAAGGACACCTGGAAAGCACAGCCCAGGACAAGCACGCGAAGGGCACGCTCATCTCTCCACTAAGCTGTTTCTCAGCCTCCCAGTCTGTGAACCTGGGGAGAGGTCTGTTTCCTGTCGTGTCTTTGGGTGTTTCTCAGCTTGCGCCTAAGAACAGGCATCCTTTGGTCCAAAGGATATCACAACTGTGCTTCCCCTTTTGTGATGGCGTGTGCGCGGTGGAGGCAAGTGGGGAGTAATGGCTTTTGTCAAGCGGTGTGTCCTCCTCCGTGTCAGTGTCGGCTCCCCTTACTGGGCCTGTTCCTCTTGCTCCTTGTGGGAAGGACTGTCAAAGGATGTCAGGATAAATTCTCTGCTCCTGCCCGTGCCTTTTCTTTCTCTCTCCCTCCTCTCTTTTGATTCTGTCTTGATGTCATCTCTTCAAAGTATACTACCTGTAAAATATTGATTCACAGCAGGCTGCATCTGCCAGGATCAGATTTCTCTTCTGCTGGCAGCAGTAATAAACTACCACAGACGCCGCAGACCCGGTGCCAGCTTCACCGCCGCTTCACACACATCCGTCTGTCTTCGGCCTGACTCTACATAATGAAACAGCGTCCAGAGACATTTCAGAAGGAGAGAAACCAAGTAACAATCGCTGGGGACATAAAAGAGCCAGAGGAGCCTGCAAACGGAGGGTGGAACAGGTATCATCCCAAGCAGCTGATGCACTGCGAACTGGCTGGTTTCCTGACAGCAACTAGAAAAGCAGCAACAGAAAACAAAGCTGCCCAGTTAACTGCCCACAGCAGCCTGACGGCAAAGGTCCTCCACCTCCTTCTGGCCTTCCCCCAGCATCTGGGGCCAGCTCCTGGAATGGCACCTTGAAACACTGATAATTTATGAATCCTGCGGGGAGTATCAAACCTAGAGGAAGCTCTTATGCAATAGAGATATGAATTTAGTTTGTGTAGAAAAAGAGAATTAATGGTGAGGCAGTGGGCTTAGATTTGAAGAGCTTGGACTCTAGAGCCAGAGGCTGAGTTGAGTACTGCTGCTGCTGCTAAGTCGCTTCAGTTGTGTCCGACTCTGTGCGACCCCATAGACGGCAGCCCACCAGGCTCCCCCGTCACTGGGATTCTCCAGGCAAGAATACTGGAATGGGTTGCCATTGCCTTCTCCAATGCATGAAAGCGATAAGTGAAAGTGAAGTCACTCAGTCGTGTCCGACTCTTCGCGACCCCATGGACTGTGCCTACCAGGCTCCTCCATCCGTGGGATTTTCCAGGCAAGAGTACTGGAGTGGGTGCCATCACCTTCTCCGGAGTTGAGTACTAGTCTCTGCCATTTATCATCCCTGTCATCTGGGGCAAGTTACTACGTTTACGTCCCAGTTTCCCTGTTAGTATAATGGGATGGTCATCGTGATTCAGTTAAGGCATTTAGAATAGTGTCTGGTTTACAGCAGAGGGCTTCCCCAGTGGCTCAGCAGTAAAAGAATCTGCCTGCAATGGAGGAGCTGCAGGAATTGTGCGTTTGATCCCTGGGTTGGGAAGATCTCCTGGAGGAGGGCATGGAAGCCCACTCCAGTACCTTGCCTGGAAAATCCCATGGACAGAGGAGCCTGGCGGGCTACAGCCCATGGGGTTGTAAAGAGTCAGACATGACTGAAGCGACTTAACACGCATGCGCACACTGATTTATAGCGCTATTGAAATATAAAACACAATTTCCCTGATGGGGAGTCCACAGTTCCAGTCAACGGGAACAATGTAAGCATTCCTCTTCCCTTTTGGGGACATAACTCCTCATCCAGAAAGGTTTCCAGAACAGATAGGCAGCTGGGGGTTGAGCACACCCTCTGGGGGGAGCCTGAACCTTGTTCTCTTGCTTTGTCTGCAAATGTGCGCCTGTTCCAAGGTGCCCCACTCTCTGAGAAGGTGACTCTTTGTTCTGAATCACAGCAGTTGTGGAAAGAGTTTTCTGAACCTCACTGGCGTGTGTCTGTGTCATTCCCATCCTGGCTGGGGGAGGAAAGTATTAAAAAGGGAAGCGGCCATCCGAAGTCAGTAAATCCGTCATCAGAGATGACAGCTGTGGGTTTGCATTCTTGTTTTACTGCGACTTTGAGCAAGTTGGTGAAGGTGGCTGTGGCATCCTGCTCAGGTCTGTGAAGAGTTATGCTTTTCTACTGTATTAGCTACTGAAGGGACCCTACCACTTAGCACCCTCTGGGGAGCCTTCCCTTTTGCAGTGCAGGGAAATTTACCCCTTGTGACCAACTGTTAAGCTTCCTTTGAAGCCTCTTTTAATTCAGATTTGGTTCAGCTCACAATGGCTTCTGAGTCAGTGGGGAAAACGTTTACGATATGACAAACTAGCAACCTGTATTTTTTACATACCGTTAGAGAAATCATGGGTCTTTTATACCTGCATTTTTTTGCTTTTTGTTGGGAGAGATGTCCTCTGAGACCCCTCAGTTCCTTGCTTTATATTCTTTCTCCTCTTCAAGCCTCAAAGCCTCTGTGCACAGTAGCAGGCTTCCCTTTGATGAGGCAGGCTGGAGAAAGTTTCACGTGAAGCCCGCCAGAGCCAATGGTCTGCGGTGGGAAGGGAGACTGACTAGTCGAGCTAAGCATCCATCCCATCCTGGTTGGTGGGGGTTGGGGGGCAGTATTCCTCAGAACAAGGGGGCTTGTTTTCCTTCCCCAAAGGCTTTGGAGGGCACTGCAATTTCATGGGCTTTGTGTGGGCCCAGTGTGCCCAACCTGGCACCCCTACCCCCACAACTGTGGCATGCTTTCAGAACTGTCCTGCTCTTCATTATGCCAGGATCCTGAATTACTACACATGTTCCTTTTCAGAGACAGAGCAGGAGAATTAGCTCTGGGCAATGCATCCGAAGGTGGGGTTGTGGGAGAAAGAATAACTGAGCACAGAGTGGTGAGAGAGGTGCCAGTGGTAAGACACGGGAGCTCAGTCTTGACCTTGAGCCCGGGTGTGTCAAGTACACGATGTGGACAGTGAATGTCCCCTACATAAAGCTAGGAAGGCGAAACCCCATGAGTGGTGTGATCCACTGCCTGGGCATGGAGATCAGTTCTGCAGTCGTGTGGACTTGGGGAGAATGACTGCCCCTCTCTGTGGCCAGCTCATCTTCAAATGGATTGGTATGAGGATTGAACGTGATAATCCACGTAAAGTGTTTAGCACAGAGACTGATACATAGTAAAGCTCAGATGAATGTTAAAACAAGTTGATACAAAGAAGTATTGAAAGTATGGAACTCCTCAGGGTATAGCCCCTTGGGAATGCAATGGGGAAATCATGGAGAAGGGATCTTTTAAAGGCCAGTTAATAAAAAACTTAAAAGTCATCCTTACTTTGTCCGCACTCCTCTTATTTACAGTTTCTGGTAAGCAGTAGGCACTCAATAAATATTTGTTCAACTTCTGCCTGTGAATTCAGCAATCATCAGTAGCCTAAAAAATTTCACCATTGGCTCCACTGATTTGATTGCAACTTTTTTTTTTTTCCTTTTGGCCATGCCGTGTGTGGCATGCGGGATCTCAGTTCCCCAACCAGGGAGAATCCATGCCTTCCGCAGTGAAAACACGAAGTCTTAACCACTGGACCACCAGGGAGGTCCACTGATTGCAATTTTATTGTTCCTGTCAACTAAAAGGAAATCTTTTTGTTATCTATTTTGTTCTTTTTCTGGCCTGAAGCTTAGGAATCTGTGTTAATTTGTATGTCTGGGTTAACCTAGACCATGTTAAGTGTTTCTTGTGTATTTACTTAGCCAATGTTTATTGAGAATCTTCCATATTTCACTTGGTGCTGCAGTTTAGTTTCTGCCTCAAGATCTAAAGTATATATACCTTGATAAATACTAAGATAGATGTAAATAGAAGCTTCTATGGAAGCACAAAGGAAGAGAGCTTTACCTGTCTTGAGTGTATGCATGTGGGGGTGGGTGGGCTCAGCAAGGCTTTCTGGAGATGGTGGCTTCTCCTATTCTGATAGTAATGTGTTACATTCCAATGAATAGGTGGCTACCATGGTGAGAAAAAAATGGCCTAGACAGACTAAACATTTAGTATCCTTGGATGTGGAAGTGTGACTCTCAACATCCAGTCTTGTAAAACATAAAAGAAAAAAATATCCTCACTAAATGTCCCTAGTGTGAGTCTTTTAAACACTTATTTGTTTATTTTCCTGCTTTATTGAGATGTAATTGACATCTTTAACTTTTAAAGGCATTTGATTTTGTGATTGTCCTACTAGAAGGTCAATGAGAATGTGGAGAGCAGATTGATGGAGAGAAACGAAACTTTAATGATGAACTAAAACCACAGTTCCAGCTTCTGATGGCAGGAACTAACCAAAAAAATGCAAGGGGGTTGTGTAGGGCATTTCTCTCATAGTTTCTGTTTCTGAAGAGAGAGAATAAAAGAACTTTATTTTATATTGACAGACAAATATCTGTCAAAGAAAAATGGTGAGGGTTAAATAGAAATATCAGTAGATCACTTTCACTAATAACATTGAAATGGGACACAGAGTGCTTGCCATATTACTTATGGCTCAGGTTAAAAAAAAAAAGCCCTTTTGCTTCATGGGTCAACACAGACACGGGTCTGGAGTTACAGAGAAGCTAGTTCAGGTAATGGCCTGGAATTGGCAATGGCAAAAAGAAATGATGAAGGGTTGAAAAGCAAAGGGAAAATGCATTTGAAGAGGGAGAATCAGTAGTGTTTGCTAGCATATTTGCTCATCTGTAAAATGAGGTATTTGGGGCTGGATCAAATCCAAGGTTGTTGCCCTCTTTGACACATAGCTGCTGCTGCTGCTGCTAAGTCGCTTCAGTCGTGTCCAACTCTGTGCGACCCCATAGACGGCAGCCCACCAGGCTCCCCCGTCCCTGGGATTCTTCAGGCAAGAACACTGGAGTGGGTTGCATTTCCTTCTCCAATGCATGAAAGTGAAAAGTGAAAGTGAAGTTGCTCAGTCGTGTCCGACTCCTAGCGATCCCATAGACTGCAGCCTACCAGGCTCCTCTGTCCATGGGATTTTCCAGGCAAGAGTACTGGAGTGGGGTGCCATTGCCTTCTCCCTTTGACACGTTATGGACCTACAAATCCAAATAGGAACACAGGCAGCAGTGGGAAATGACTGGCTGATTAATTATTTTCTTTTCAAGAATTAAGGTCCTGAAAAGAATGTTCTAATCTGGGGCATTTTTAAAGATAAAAATGAAAATATAAAAAAATACAGGCAAAAATGAGGGAACACAAATGAATGTCATAGAATCAAACTGGTGCTCCAGTGCAATTTTCTCTGTGAGTGAGGTATGTAGAAAATTCATTAAATCTTTGAGATACTGGATAACATTTAGTACACCATATCTTTGTGGTGTTAAAAAGTAACCCCAAACCTCACAGAGTGGAGAATTTTAGAAAAATTAAGTAACATATCATCATGGTGTAGCTTTGATATTGGGAGAATCGGCTTCAAAAATAGAAAATGAGATAAGTGCATGTCATGGGTTCAGTTGAACATTTCAGAGGAGTGAGATGTTCACCAAAATAAATGCTCCTCAATCACAGAACTATCACTGAAAAGTACTTGCCCAGTTGTGGGTGTCTTTGCTAAGCTCCTTGCGTCTTGGTAGGATCACATGACTATTCTAGTCAGTGGGCTCTTAGTGGAAATAGTGTACATCATTTCTCGGCCCAAGGTATTGAGTATAGAGTGTGCCTATTAAATTAATTCATTGGTTTTGGCTGTGCTGGGTCTTCGTGACTGCTCAGGCTTTCTCTAGTTGCAGCGTGCATGCTTCTCATCGCAGAGCACGGGCTCTAGGGCTCTAGGTCTGCAGTAGTTGTTGTGTGCAGGCTTAGTTGGCCTGAGGCATGTGGAATCTTCCTGGACCAGAGTTTGAACTCATGTCCCCTGAACTGGCAGGCAGATTCTTAACCACTGGACCACCAAGGAAGTCCCAGAGTATATCTTCATCAAAGTCTGTTTGCCCTTATGATTGGATATAGGGAACTCTCTAATCCTGGGGGATGGCAGAACCATGGGATGAAAGGAGCCCAGATCTTTGGTTCACAGAGTGGAAGAAATCTGTCTATCTACCAGAAACACTGCCTAGTGCTGTCAAGTGAACAAGAAATAAACTTCTATTGAACTTTTGGGATTTATTTGTTATAGCAATTACCTGATTGATATAGGCACCAAATCCCTTGGTCTTGTACAGAGTGGTAAATTAGTCCATTAGAGAGAAATGCACACACTCTGATTTATGTGTGATGGAGCCTATTGGAAATCCTGACATGGCCTGTTGTCTAAAGCCATGAGGAAAGAGAAATCAGTAATTCTTTTCTTTTTTTTTTTGTGGTGTTAAGCTCTTGTAAGACAATTGGCCTGCTCTGCCTTTTTTCTTGCCTTTGTCAAGGTGGGATATTTTGCTTCAGCCATGCAAAAGCATCAAAGAGTTGCCCCTTCATAATTGCCGACGATTTCAGAGAGAAATGCAAGTTGGTGACTTTTTTTCAGCCACATTTGATGAAATGAAACAAGTATGATTGGTATGTGGTAGGCAAAAAAAAAAAAAAAAATGTATGGTTAAAACTTGGGAAATAGCAGAAAATGCCATTTATTTTTATACCTACTCCATGAGCTAAGAAAGTGAGCCATAGAATCTTCAACTGTCAATAGCCATATTGCATTTTTAATGCTATTGCTAGTGTAAAAAAAAAAAAAACCACACACAACCATAGACTCTTCAACTGTCGATAGCCATATTACATTTTTAATGCTATTGCTACTGTTAAAAAACAAAACAAAACAAAACACAGTGGACCAAATGTGTGATAAATATATCTGCTGGTCAAAGGAATTTCCTATTAATACTTATTCTTCCCCCTTTTAATTGGAACTCACTGTTCTTTGTAGTGGTTTGTGGTCAGTAGTTTCTTTAAGTACTGAGCTAAGGGAAGCCTAAGGAGTGAGATAAATGGTCTCACGTAGTCTTAAAGACAAAACTCTATATTTTTGTAAAATTTAAGAGCTAGCACTATGGTAAAAATTCATAGAAACTGATCATCACTAAAATCTGGGGAAGGGAAAAGAGATCACTATTAAAAAAATGTGCAGTAAAACAGTTTAATTAGTATGATGACAAGATGAAGGAGAAAGGGGAAATTACAGTCAGATTGTTATATTCACATCAATAATGAAGTAGCTAGCTAGTTTTGTTGGGCAAAACTAAGAGGAACCTATCTCCTAGGACAGAGTTGTGTGTTTCTAGATACCTCCGTGTTTTGAACACCTCAAAAGAGTCCTGCTCTCTCTGGGATGACTCTTTTTGTGTGTAATTCGCAGAAAGTCTTTATCAGTCAGTGTCTGCTTCACTCAACTCCCTGTTTGTGTGAAGATTAAATATTTAATCATCGCTCTTTGAAACTCTCCAAAACAACTCAGTACACATTTTGGTAGACTATTAAAAATTTATTTTCATTTTCCTTTTTAATGATTAGGGATTACTTAGAAATAACAAGTTCTACCAGGGTCAGGATTAGGTTGAGGGAGGGAGAAAACCAGGGTATACAGTTTAAGGAAAGACTCATCCTCACCCTTTATTTGCATGACCCTGAGAGTGAATTCTTCCTTAAATGTGTGCCTTAGGCATTTTACTTGCCTTGCCCCATCCTAGCTCCATCCCAGAATGCCGCAGATAAACTAGCAGGAAGACGGTACACACAAGGAGCGCTAGGCAACCTGGAACTGCTTAAACACAGTTTATGTCTGAGTTTGGGTATCCGGTAGTAACTTCTTAATGAGAAATGCAGGAAAATCAGCTCCCATGTCAAGGTGAGTTCCTGCTGAGCAAATGACACCAGGAAAGAAAAGCTCCTTTTTTGGTCTTCGCTTGAATAATAATAATAATAAAAAAGACCTATAATTGGATTTCCTTAAAGACGTGGAGAACTCACATCTTTATAACTTTTCAGATTGAAAGGTAGTCCCTTTGAATTCTATTAACTTTGCAGCCCGCATTTTTTAGAAAGTAAGATTATGTAGCTTCTGAAGGAAACCAGGAACAATGAAGTGAGCAATATTTGCATTCACAAGTTATTCTGTGTTGGCAGATTGTCATCTTTTGTAGAAATATCACAATTTTTCAAAAGGACCACTTTGAAGATAAAGAATTATACTTAATCATTTTTTTTGTTGTTAATAAAAAAAGTCATTTTGAATGCTCACTCTGACAATCAAAGACCCCATTGCCCTCTAGCATGGTGCAGCCCACTTGAGGTAACCACACTGCAGTCAAGGGCACCATCACCATCTCATCTTCAGCTCGGGGAGAATAATAGCTCACATGCACACCCTGTCCACTTAAGTTTCTAAAGATTTCTGTTAGCAGAGGAATGACACCGCCGTCGTCTCGGAGGTTTCAGGAGCCCGACATCTAAAGAAATGGCAGCTAATAGCTACAGTAGAACAGAGTTCTGAGCTTCTAAACACTAAAGAGAAAATTTTGGCTTAGACTAGTGTTCAGTCTAGTGCCAAACTTACCCTGGAATTCGATCCACATAGTAAAGAATTTATTCATAGAGGCTACCCTAATCATTTTTAACTTTGCTCTGTTCAAACGTCTTAAGATTTCCTGTTTTGAACACCATGTTACTTGATTAAAGCAGTCTTAAAAGAAAAAGGAGTGTTTAGCAAATGTCATGCATGGGTTAGAATTCTGTATTTTTATATTCCCACCTTAGCTTAAAATCCTGAGCCTCAGTGACCTGTGACATGTGAGAAAAATTTGCTGCACTCGAGTCACCAGCAGAAAAACAAGATCTCCGAAAAGGTTGCTTTCTTATTACTTACAGAAGTCTCAAGATTGGTAGATTGATTTGCCTCTCTTAGGAAACTAGACTCTCCCACTCTCTTTGGTAAAAGTCCTTAGCTGAAGCCTGCTCTGTCCTGGCTTATGGTTCAGCTCATGCTCTGCTCGAGAATATTTGTGTGATGATCTGGCTAACGTGCTTTCACCCAAACACTGGGCACAGAGATGCATGCCTCTTGTTCACCAGGACCAGCCAGGATGTGGGTGCTCCCCATTTGTCATTCATCCTCTGGCTGATTTTATACAGCCATGCCCCATTTCTCAAAACATGGAGCTGTTTTCTAAGTCTCTTTCTTTTGCCTGCTCAGTCACTTCAGTTGTGTCTGACTCTTTGTGACCCTATGGACTGTAGCCCGCCAGGCTCCTCTGTCCATGGGATTCTCCAGTCAAGAATACTGGAGTGGGTTGCCATGCCCACTTCCTGGGGATCTTCCTCATCCAGGGATCAAACCTGTCTCCTGTGTCTCCTGCATTGCATGTGGATTTTTTTAACCCCTGGGCCAGCTGGGAAGCCCTTTCTTTTAAAAGACAACAAAATTTTCCCCCTGTTAGATACTATTGTTGTTGCTGTTGTTTAGTTGCTAAGTTGTGTACCACTCTTTTGCAACTCCATGGACTGTAGCCGCCAGGCTCCTCTGTCCTGATTTTCCAGGCAAGAATACTGGAGTGGGTTGCCATTTCCTTCTCCAGATCTTCCCAACCCAGTGATTGAACCCACAACTCAAGCATTGGCAGGCAGATTCTTTACTGCTGAGCCAGCAGGAAAGCATTAGACACTATACTAAGAATAATTTCATAACTTATCAGCTTAA
This sequence comes from Bos indicus, assembly GCF_029378745.1. Classification (NCBI taxonomy): domain Eukaryota; kingdom Metazoa; phylum Chordata; class Mammalia; order Artiodactyla; family Bovidae; genus Bos; species Bos indicus. Next base: position 50,901,955 of record NC_091768.1, read on the forward strand.
CACCCTTGACCCACAATTTAGTCTCCTCAGGAAGGGGTTTTTGTCAAGCATCAGTGACATAACTATACTTACTAGAGCACCAAAAGCTGCCATAGACAAGTGCTGAAAGAAGTAAACCCTGGTCATCCTGAGGATGGGGGATGCAGGCATCTTCCCCTTCTGGAGGTCTAGGGCACACTGATGTTTGAGAACACAGGCTTCTAGAAGGAACTCAGGGATGTGGCACACATGAATTATAATCTAGGAAACTATCTAGATTTAGTTTCTCCTTTAGAAGAGTCTCCTTTAGTAGACAACACCTAGAGAACTTTCCTTCTTTGTACGTTCCTTTTTTTTTCCTCTTAGTTTTGGAGCTTGGGAGATAGCACTCAAGGAGTGTGTGGAGGCTGAGGGGAGAAGCTGAAGCTGACTGGGATGCTCCTGGCTGAAGGCTTTCAGCACGCAGTTGGTATTTCTGACTAAGTTGTTCCCCTTAGCTCACCAGGGTGGGAAGTTGACGGATCCTGCAAAAACAAGCAGAGAGAAGGGAGCCTAGCACAGAATGCAGTTTTAAGGAAAATGGTAATTTACCCCATCACTATTCAAACCATATTTTTCTGCTCGTGAAATCTTTAATGCAGGCAAAAATCTTACGCAAGCAAAATATTTGCCTTGAGAGAAAAATATGAACAACTCAAATGAAGTCATTCCCTATAATTTTCTATTCTTTCCAGTAGGCAACTCAACACATTTGACTGAATATCTTCTCTATGCTCACAATGGAGACATAAATTTAAATAGGATGCAGGCCCTGCCTTCCAGGAGCTTACAATAAGGGGGGTATTAACTGGAATTTGATAGTTAACTATCTTTTGCTTTAAATCAAAATTGGTTTTCAGAGCAGCAATGACACTGCCAGTTTTCTACTATCTGATGATCATGACAAAGGAAGATATTTCTAATGTTAATAATTTCTCCTACCCAAGGAGCTCAGGGGACATTAACAGCACAATGGCATCTAAAACCAAAAGCCATTTAGTCTGTTCTTTTATTCATGAGAGAAGACTGAAAATTTACCTGAGAATATGCGTGTCCCCTCTTGCCAGGAACTCTTTTTCATTATTATTATTATCGTCTTCTAATTCCAATAGGATACTTCCTGTCTCTGTGATTTAAGCAAAAAGTTACTTCTTAAAGATTATCCTAGGGGCTTATTCTTCCATTTACTTGGTGAACCTCTTTTCATGACCTATCACGCAACCCCATTATTCATTCTAGAACCTAGCATATCATTGTATTCTTAAACTTATCCATCTTCCATGTTTGGTGTAGGGCAGTTTTCTTCCAGCATGTTTTTTAGAGTGAACTAGCACCTTGGGTTCCAGTCAAGTGAGACTCTTCTTGTCACATTATCTGGTGCTTTCTTATCTCCCTGCTTTTTTCTGTCTTCTCTTGTCTCTCCGTCTCCATTCAGCTAACTCCTTCGCATCTTTTATGTATAGCCCAAATGCTGCCTTTACTGGTTAGCCCTAGTATGTCTCCCCTGACCTCCCAACCAAAGCCCAGTGTTTTTGTTGTGAATGACCATTGTGTTAGTCATGAACGCTGCCTGCCGCATCTGTTTCTCTCTCTCATTTAGGGAGTGTGGAAAAATGGTTCCTCCCTTCTCTGAACTCAAGTTTGGTTACGGCACATTTTCAGCAGCAAGATGTGAAGGGACGTGATTGTGTCACCTCCAGTGTGGACACTTTATGAGACAGTATGTGCTTTGTCACGTTCGCTTTTTCCTCTGCCGTGGTGACCAGTGGTATTCCACATGGATCCGCCTGGATCGTAGAGTCAGAATGAGGATAATGTGGAATAACTTTTGTCATTTAAGCCATTGAAATGGAGAGGTTGTTTGTCACTGCAGCAAAACCTGGTATAGTCTGAGTCAGTGTGAGTACATAATGCTGATGTCTCTTCATTCTGTTCACTTCACAAATGTGTGCTGATATTCAGTTCAGTTGAGCCTTCAGATTACTGCAGCTCCAGCCAGCATCTAGTTACAGACTTTAAGAGGGACTCCAAGAAAGAGATAAGAAGGAAAGCAGGGTTTCTGGTCACCTGTTTTCTCAGTGGCCATGGAATTTCTTTCCACAGGAGTCTCTACTTCATAAGAAGTATGTTCAAGTTAGAAGTGAAAAAGACCATCCTTCCTTGGCTGACCCTGTGAAAGCTGGTGTTCCCAAGGTTCTGCTCTTGACCCTCTCCTTTCTCTTCGTATTCTCCCTGGAAAATCTTATATTCCACCATGATTTCAACCACAAATTTTATGTCTATGACTTCCATATCTCTATTTATAGCCCTTGAAAGATCTACCCAACTGAGCCCTTTCTAGTTTTCTAACCTACAATATCATGAGCAACATAAAATGGTTATTTTTCACTGCTTGCTCCTTGGAAGGAAAGCTATGATCAACCTAGACAGCATATTAAAAAGCAGAGACGTTACTTTGCCAACAAAGTTCCATCTAGTCAAAGCTATGGTTTTTCCAGTAGTCATGTATGGATGTGAGAGTTGGACTATAAAGAAAGCTGAACACTGAAGAATTCATGCTTTTGAACTGCAGTGTTGGAGGACTCTTGAGAGTCCCTTGGACTGCAAGGAGACCCAACCAGTCTATCCTAAAGGAAATCAGTCCTGAATATTTATTGGAAGGACTGATGCTGAAGCTGAAACTCCAATATTTTGGCCACCTGATTTGAAGAACTGACTCACTAGAAAAGACCCAGATGCTGGGAAAGATTGAAGGTGGGAGGAAAAGGGGCTGACAGAGGATGAGATGGTTGGATGGCATCACTGACTCAATGGACATGAGTTTGAGTAGGTTCTGGGAGTTGGTGATGGATAGGGAAGCCTGGAATGCTGCAGTCCATGGGGTCTCAAAGAGTCAGACATGACTGAGCAACTGAACTGAACTGAAGTTTTGGAGTCATTTGTTATACAGAAAAGTAACCAGAATTATGAGTTACCTTTATTGCTCTTGCCATTTCCCTCACTAATGCCTCTCCTGCAGCCTAGGGTCAGGCATCCTCCTTGACCTCATTCCACAGCCCCTTACCCATGATTTCATCCTGACATTGGCCCATCCCAACCTCCCCACACTTGCTGAGATCCTGGTTCTGAATAGGCTGGATGGCATCTCAAATATGGATGAATCTGTCCAGTCCTGTGTATTCTCAAAGCTGTTCAGAATGGTGATGTGCAATTTTGCTTTCTTTCAGAGTATGAAAAGAGGAGAGGTTTCATAGGGAAGACCCTAGATAGTCTCTGATTTTTCCCTTGATTCTGATAATGAAAATCTTCAGAAAAAGTTTCTAAGACTCCATGTACTGGCTTCAGATTTAGGAACTTGGCAGCATGCCATTGCTCTGGATAATGAGCTTGTCTTGGCAAAGTATCAGTGCTGGTGGATGGTAGAAAGTGTTAGAGATAGGCTGTGGCCAGGATGAGGAGGACCCTGAAGACCAGGCTAAGACGTTTCTACTTCATCCTGTGGGTGGTTGGGAAACATCAACATTTTTTAGGCATAGAAAGGCATGATTATAAGAAAGCAGAACTGGAGTTAGTGTGCAGGGTGTGGTGGATTCTATTATAAGGGTGTCAAGACTGGGGTCAGGAAACTGTAGCAATAGTTCAAGTACCAAGGTGAAGTTTCTGCCAAAAGGTCTGGTGACAAGATGGAGAGGAAGCAAAGACGTTAGAGACCCTGAAAAGTACTGAGAGAATCTGGTGGCCACCTACATTGATACATGGGACAGGCAGTGGTGGAGAAGAGATTCAGGGTTAAACTTCATCAATATACGTAACTATTCCTACAATGAAGCATTTGTACAGCGTGTACTATGTGCTGAGAATTTTATATAGATACTTACATTAATCCTTACAGTAACCTTGGAGGCAGGTATTCTCAATGTCACCATTTTATTTATAGAACAAGTAATTGCATCACAGAAGTCAATGCCCAAAGCTTTACAGTTTCGAGTAGAAAGTGGGAAAGTGGTAGAATCAGGATTTGAACACAGGGTGTTTGCCTTCAAAACTGATGCCATTCACCATCTTTCTTATCCCCTCTATTTATTTTCAAAACTCCCAGTCATCTTTCTTTTAGTCTGATCACACTTGGAGGGCTTAATAAAACGTTATTTGATGCTGAACCTCATTTTTCAATTGCTAATAAATGACCATCCTTCCCTGACCGAGGAAATAAATCAATTATATTCTGAGTCTATGGAAGCATTTTCTGAAATAGGGTCTGTGTGGGTCAGCCAAGAACATATTAAGTGGTATAACAATATCATTACTAACTCTTTCACCACCCTAATTCTGTATTGCTAAATATTTGCAGCAATAATTGGTCTATAAATCCATATGTGAAATTTGCTAAAGAGAGAGGGAGAGAGAACATCAAAAAAAGTGACTTGCATAGAGTTCTTTATACGTAGTACAGACTTACTTTTCAAGGTGACCTACTCCAATACTAAAAATATAATTCATGGAAAAGATGATCAAAAGAACAACTGCAGACAGAAACAACCTGAACACTGCACTGTTAATATAATGCAGTCCATCCTGTTGTTCCCTGAAATTTGTGAGATGTAATCCAATAAACCAAAGCACCTTAATGATGACAATGTATGTGGTTTTTTTTTTGGAGGTGGAATCAGGCAAGAAGTGATTTTTGACAATGATTATGTATAACTGCTTTACATATGCCTAGTACTTTTGCTGCCAGGACTTTCACATACTTCAGGAATGACTTCTCAAATATGTATTAATCATCCCAAGGCCCTCAGAGAATATGTGAGAAGTGAACAGTGTTTATCAATAAGTTTTGCTCTCTTGCAAAAAAGAAACCCAACCTTGGCAACCAAAAGGTGATAGCTCATTAACTGTGGGCACAGCTGGAACATCTGGACTGAACCCGCCAGATTCTATAGATGTTTGAATGAAATGGGAGAGGGGAAGCTTCTTCCTTCCTTTCCCCCTCCCTCCTTCCTTTCCTTCTCTCCTCCCTCCCTTATTTCTTCTCTTCTTCCTCCTTTCTTTCTGGACATTTTGTGAAATGGCTCAAATTCTGACTAAGCTTTGGAAAAAAAAATTAGTTCTTGCTTTTTCTCTTTTTCTTTCTTTATACTTAATATGAAAACACAATTTCATCAGGGTGGTTCCTGATTTACATTTCTGCTCCATTGGTGGATTTCTCCCTCTGTGTTCAGCAACATCTCACTCCTAATGACTATGTATAGCCTCCCAGGGTTTCTGTGGCCCTAAGTATCAGCGTTGAATTTATCAGAGTTCTTGCCTATCCTGATTGCCTAGGCGCACCTGCTGTGGGATTTATAGCCTTGACAATAAGTACCAGACACCTAGTGGCTTCTAAACTTTTTTTTAAATCAGTCTTTCGAGATAGGTTGTTTCCCACCCTTTCCCTCCTTAGGAGGTCCACGGTAGCTGTTACTACATGATGTTGAATCATCCAGATGAAAAGTGAAAATTCTGCCAATCTCCTGTTCGCAGCTGTAGTTTAATGTAAGAGGCATTTGTGTGATTGTTGCAATGAAAACAAGGTTTGGAGGAGAGGAAGGAGCGGGACCTCTTTCTCCAGGCCCTCGTGTCTCTCATCCTGAGTTACTGGGCCCTTTTATCCCACCGCCATCACCTGGAGCCCCAAAGGGGTATTTTCTGCATTTGAGACTAAATCCTTGGTACCAGTGCCTCTGTCCCCAATTCTGCTGTCCTGTGCCATGCACCTTGTCCTGCCACACAACCCCTCTGTAGAAAGCCTGGATAGTCGTGAGATGAATCTACTCCCTTTCCACTCACAAAGAATAAGGATCAGAGAAGGAAATGGCACCCCGCTCCAGTACTCTTGCCTGGAAACTCCCATGGATGGAAGAGCCTGGTAGGCTGCAGTCTGTAGGGTCGCTAAGAGTTGGACACGACTGAGCGACTTCACTTTCACTTTTCACTTTCATGCATTGGAGAAGGAAATGGCAACCCATTCCAGTGTTCTTGCCTGAAGAATCCCAGGGATGGGGGAGCCTGGTGGCTGCCGTCTATGGGGTCTCACAGAGTCGGACACGACTGAAGCGACTTAGCAGCAGCAGTAGCAGCAGCAGTTAAAGACCATCTGTTACGTATATGCTCTTCTCCATCTCTAGTCTTTTAAGAGTTGGGCAAATATGAAGAATCAGGGACTTCTGAGAGGAGCAGTAGACACATTTTTTAATCTGAGATTGTCTGATCCATTTTTGATGTGCAGATATAGGAGATAAAATGTATAAACCCTCAGACCAAGCTGGTGAAGGGACTAATGTGGCAACTGGATGGTTTAGAGATGCCAGTGAGATTGTGCTGTGTGTGCTCAGTCATGCCTGACTCTTTATGACCCCTGACCCCATGGACTGTAGCCCACCAGGCTCCTCTGACCATGCAGCTTTCCAGGCAAGAATACTGAAGTGAGGTTGCCATATCCTTCTCCAGGGGATCTTCCGGACCCGGGGATTGAAACTGCATCTCTTGTGTCTCCTGCCATTGGCAGGTGGATTCTTTACCACTGCGCCACCTGGGAAGCTAGATTATTAAAGCTTTATTTGCTTTCCAGGCAGGAACACTGGAGTGGGTAGCCATTCCTTTCTCCAGGGGATCTTCCTGTCCAAGGGGTCAAACCCAGGTCTCCTGCATTGCAGGGAGATTCTTTACCATCCGAGCCACCAGGGTTTTGCCTTCTCTATCGTGCCTATTTGAGATTTTCTACCATATTTTAGGCTTCCATGGCGGCTCAGGGGTAAAGAATCTGCCTGCAATGCAGGAGACAGGGGTTAAATCCCTGGGACAGGAAGATCCTCTGGAGAAATTGCAACCCGCTCTGGTATTCTTGCCCGGAGAATCCTATGGACAGAAGAGCCTGGTGGGCTACAGTCCATGGGATCACAAGAGTTGGACATGACTTAGCGACTAAACCCCCACCACCATCACTACCATACTGTAACCTACATCTGACTCTTGCTACTGAAGGTGATCCCTTTCACCATCCCCAGCATCTTCCCCTCCACTTTGTTCTGCTTGAATAGTCTTGGCTTATTGCATTCATCCAGTATTCTGCATTCAGAAAAGTGTCATCATCAACAAAGACAATCACCTTTACATGAACATACATACTTGTTTGAGGAGAACTGGAGATTCTTCACAAGTCTTGTAAAATGCATTAGCACCAACCAACATAAACCTAAACTACTACTGAGGACCACCGTACCAGAGGAAAACATCTGATGTGTGGGCTGTCAGGCATTTTTTTCTTGACTTTTGAAAATTTTTTACTGAAGTATAGTTGACTTACAGTGTGTTAATTTCTGGTGTACAGCAAAATGATTCAGTTATATGTATATACATGTGTATATATATATATTCTTTTTCATGTTTATTTTTGGTATTTTAACTGCACATTTGGTGCTAAAAAGTCATAGATACAGTAAAAAAGAGCCTGTCCAACCTACTGGTTTACTTTTGCCTTGTGGACCAAACAATGACAGCAAGTGACACCAAGGAGAAGGACACGCTGGGCTTTGAACTCATTAAATAAACCATTCATAGTGATTTCACATCTTACTTTCATTCTCATTATCATAATATTTCTGAAATAACTGTTCCTGATGGACATGGAACAACAGACTGGTTTCAAACAGGAAAAGGAGTACGTCAAGGCTGTATATTGTCACCCTGCTTATTTAACTTATATGCAGAGTACATCATGAGAAATGCTGGACTGGAAGAAGCACAAGCTGGAATCAAGATTGCCGGGAGAAATATCAATAATCTCAGATATGCAGATGACACCACCCTTATGGCAGAAAGTGAAGAGGAACTCAAAAGCCTCTTGATGAAAGTGAAAGTGGAGAGTGAAAAAGTTGGCTTAAAGCTCAACATTCAGAAAACGAAGATCATGGCATCCGGTCCCACCACTTCATGGCAAATAGATGGGGAAACAGTGGAAACAGTGTCAGACTTTATTTTTTTGGGCTCCAAAATCACTGTAGATGGTGACTGCAGCCATGAAATTAAAAGACGTTTAGTCCTTGGCAGGAAAGTTATGACCAACCTAGACAGCATATTCAAAAGCAGAAACATTACTTTGCCAACAAAGATTCGTCTAGTCAAGGCTATGGTTTTTCCTGTGGTCATGTATGGATGTGAGAGTTGGACTGTGAAGAAGGCTAAGTGCCGAAGAATTGATGCTTTTGAACTGTGGTGTTGGAGAAGACTCTTGAGAGTCCCTTGGACTGCAAGGAGATCCAACCAGTCCATTCTGAAGGAGATCAGCCCTGGGATTTCTTTGGAAGGAATGATGCTAAAGCTGAAACTCCAGTACTTTGGCCACCTCATGCGAAGAGTTGACTCATTGGAAAAGACTCTGATGCTGGGAGGGATTGGGAGCAGGAGGAGAAGGGGACGACAGAGGATGAGATGGCTGGATGGCATCACTGACTCGATGGATGTGAGTCTGAGTGAACTCCGGGAGTTTGTGATGGACAGGGAGGCCTGGTGTGCTGCGATTCATGGGGTCGCGAAGAGTCGGACACGACTGAGCGACTGAAGTGAAGTGAACTGAACTGAACTGATGGTTTATTCTCCTAGGTTGTAACCTCCTCTACTCTGGCTTTGTCTCCCCTGTCTTTCATTCTTTTCCTGAAAGATCTGAAACCTAAGAGTAAACAGTTATCACAAGTTTTACACTCATCTTGAAAGATGTTGGGAGAGCTGACATGGCATTCCAGTTAGTCTCTTCACCATTTCTCCTGCCATTTCAGCCAGAGTAGGAGGCTGGTGGATGTCCCAACACGTTTAAGGATGCCAACATGTGGTCTTGACATTGGCCAGACCCCACCATACAGTTTGCACATTTTCCTTACTGGTAACATTCCCAGAAAAGGTCCAGCATAAGGACTTCTAGTTGTTTTTTTGGGTAAGATACATCCAACCAACTGCATTAAATGTGTCAACGGACGTGTATTGAATACTTCCATGTGCCAAGGACTGTGCTAGGGGCTAGTCTTGAAGTTGATTCCTCTTAGAACTGCTTTCTTTACATCCCATATATTTTGGAGTGTTGTGTTTCCATTTTCATCTCAGGGTATTTTCTGATTTCCTCTTTGATTTCTTCATGGACCTCTTTGGTTTTTCTAGTAGCATGTTGTTCAGTCTCCACATTTTTATTCTTTTCCAATTTTTATTCCTGTGATTTTTTTCTAGTTTCATACTGTTGTATTTGGGAAAATAATGCTTGATATAATTTCTGTCTTCTTACATTTGTTGAGACTTGTTTTGTGACCTCGGTTGTTGTTTTCAGTCCCTCAGTCGTGTCCGACTCTTTGTGACCCCATGGACCACAGCACACCAGTCTTTCATGTGCTTCACCATATCCTGGAGCTTGGTCAAACTCATGTCCACTGAGTAAGTGATGCTATCTGACTATCTTGTCCTCTATTGTCCCCTTCTCCTCCTGCCTTCAATCTTTCGCAGAATCAGGGTCTTTATTAAGGAGTCAGCTCTTCACATCAGTTGACCAAACTATTGGAGCTTCAGCTTCAGCATCAGTCCTTCCAGTGAATATTCAGGACTCATTTCCTTTAGGATTGACTGGTTTGATCTCCTTGCAGTTCAAGGGACTCTCAAGAGTCTTCTCCAACACCACAGTTCTAAAGCACCAATTCTTTTGTGGCCTACCATGTGATATATCCTGGAGAATGTACCATGTGAACTTGAAAAGAATGTGCACTCTTCTGTTTTTGGATGGAATGCCCTGTAGATAGCTATTAAGTCCCACTGGTCTATTTTGTCACTGAAGACCACTAGCTCCAGGTAAGGCCAACAGACTTTGGATTTGGAGAATCTCTGTGGAGTTGTTCAGTCCACATGTGACTAAACTGACTGATTCACTGTAATTGCTAATTTGGAAATTATATTGGTTATTTGGATGAATTAATCAAGTGCCCATTTTCACTTCAGATAGCCATAGTAAACCTTAGCCAGTTTCATGTACCAACTAATATATGGTCCAATAGTTAAAACTTCTGACATTTTAGTTTTTTAGCAAAGTAGCGCAAGTCCTGGACACATGAAAAACGCTTTGGGCCTCCTGGAATATTTCAACAGAATAATTAGGCTATTTAGAATTAATCTCTCACCCTTCACCTCTATTTTGTTTTATAAAGCCAGGCAGGTGGGATGTTGGGGTGTCTTTTGATCTGTGTTGAAGACAGGTAACATGACACTTTGGACTTTTTGCTTTCCCTAGAAGTTCGCTTTTTGCACTGTTTCTCCCTTTCACTGAACCTTTCTGCCAAACACGTCATCTTTCCCTTGCAATGCCCGATTCCTGCTCTGTCCTTGAAAGCATTCTTTGATCTTTCTTCTTTTTGTCCGCATTTCATTTTGGTAGAGTTGCTCAATGAACTACTGCATAAATGCTCTCATCAGAGTTTGAAATGATATCCCTTGAGATCTTTGTAGTTTTCTGGTTTCAATGAATATTCAAGTACTTATCCAAAAAGTCTCTTTCCTACTGCTGAGTAGTTTACATTTTTGCCATATATAATTCAATTCCACTTATGTACACAAAACACACACGTAGTGTCATTGTTAGTGAGAGGGACACTATTCAGCTATTCAGTTAGCTATTGCTTCATTTGCTCATTGACAGACTCTTAATTCATATTTTCACATTCCGGTATAGTGGATGAGCTACTTTAAAAGGTGATTATAGCACCATATTCATTCAATAGATGATTATTGAACATTCCTTAAATTTTAGGCACTTGCTAGTGACTAGGGGTAAAATGTTGATCAGACATGATAAATGCCCACATTATTAGAAAAGATAGAATTTAATCCAATACTTACACTAATAAATATAAAATTATACTGATAATTAGAAGGTAGTGGTAGGTGTGATAGGTTGAAAGCCTACAACAGAGGATTTGATCTAGTTAAGTATGTAAGAGAAGACTTCTCTGTAGAAATAATGGTTATGCTAATACCTGAAAGAAGAGTGGTTACCAAACAGGTGGACAAGGTAGGGATATGTTGTAAGCATGTGCAAAGGCTGAGGGTCAGGAAGAAGAGTGATACATTTGAAGCCTAAAGAACCAGATTAGTTGAAAGAAATCATGTTAGAATGCATCAGAGAGCCACCATCAAGGAAGCCCAGGTTTGCAAGACCAAGGTCCAAGAGCAAAGGAAAGCATACTCAGATAAGCTGCACTTACGCATCTATTTTTACACTTAGGCATTTGCTGGTCCAGGAAATGGAAAAAGAAGCTAGGCAGATGGGGCAGCCAAGAGCTTTCTGCAGTTTCACTGCACTGAAAGATAAACGTTGGAGTTTAGAGTTGCTAAGGTAGCCAAACCTTGAAGGGTTAGGAGAGGAGGCAGTTACAGAGAAGTGGTCAGAAATTCTCTCTGAGCCACTTGCTGAGTTGGAAGCTATGAAGATGTAAGGAGAGATGCTAAGACACCTGATGAATAGCAGCATCCAGGAAGATAAAGAGCTGAGCAGACATAGAAGCAGTTTCCTGAGTCTGGGAAAGAAGGGGTGGGGGTTTCAGAGCCCACAAAAATGGAGGGGTACTGGGAAAGAACCCACATTTTTCAGTTGAAACTCTTACAGGACTACACTCTGAGAGTAAGTGTATGATAAGCACAGGACTATGTCAGAAACATGTTAGCTCTAACAAATCTTGACACTCCACTTTGACTGGATCAAGGTAGTCTGTCTATACTCCTCTTGCTAGAAGAAAAATAAAACTTTCCTGGAAAAAGATACCATCTAGAGCCTCTATAATTTTAAAAATATATTGTCCAGGATACAATGGAAAGTTACCAGACATGCCAAGAAACTGGACCAAATGTCCAAAAACAAACAAACAAAAAAACATTAGAAATAGATCTATAGCTAATCCACATATTAGAATTATCAAGTAGGAATTTAAAAATAGCTGTGGTTAATACGTTCAAGAAAGAAGAGATAGCGAATTTCACAAGAGGACTGGATTATATTCTTAAAAATCAAGTGGAAATTTATAAGTAAATAATAAAAGAAGTGAACTCAGGAGATGGGTGTGTTAGTTTAGGTGTTTTTAGAAGATGACACAAACACAATAATAGATGTGCAGGAGATAATATTGGAAGAAACAGTCGTGCAAGAGGAGGAGGAAGCAAAAGGTGGAAAGATGTTTCAAATCACAATGCAGGTCTAATTCCTGTGATAGGAGAGGATGATCAGATAGTTAAAGTCTTAGGATTCAGAACAGTTCCAAGAAGGGTTTAGCGGGGCTAACGAGGAATCCCCAGGTCAAAGTTGCTCTCTTGAAAAGTCTTACATTTCGTTGGAATGGTCCCTGCTTTAGTAGCCGTCTGTGCCCCTCACTGGCTGGGAGTTGCCCACAGGAAGTGTAGCCTCTGTGTAGACATAGTGGTGGATTCAGAGGGTCAGAAGCTGGGGCAAGCAATCAGTTATGATCCCCATAACAGAAGGTCTGACTGGTATATTTCCACGGCCACTGCAATCTACCCATCATTATGTCACACAGCTCTGCTTCTCTGTGCAGGTTCAGGGAGCAGCTCCTTCTTGGTTCTCTGGGCATCATTTCTTGAAGGGAACTCTAGACATGGGAATTAATGTGATAAACTACACACCCTGTGGCTGTAGTTCATCTTGGAGGTATAACTGGTACTTATGTGAATCCTTCCACACTCTCCATTTTAAATTATCCTCACCCTTAGCTATCACCTCAGCAAGTCCTGGTGGCTATGTGACCTTGATCTCTGTTGCTAAATTCATTTTATTTGTGTGCCCCTCATGCCAGTTTGGGGTTAGCTGGTAATAAAGACTGATCAGGGTCATTTTGTCTGCTTGCTTGTTCAGGGCCTCTTGTGTGGTGGATTCTTTCTGGTGGGCATTAATATGTGATAAAAAAAATTCTCACATTTCATGCTCACACCCCTGTATCCACCCATATGCCTCTATCTCAGATTTCTCTGCCTCAAAACTTTCAGGCATATTCCTTCCAAGTCCCTAACTAGAATCAGGGCCACTAGTCATCACCTTAAACTTACACAATGTCATTTATCAATTGTATCTCAATAAAGCTGGAAAAAATAATAAGAAAATAGAAAAAGAATGGAAAGGATATATCATGCCAGGTTAAACCAAAAGAAGGCTGGTATAGCTTTACTCATATCAAAGTTAGAATTTGACCTATGCTGTGCTGAATTCAACACTCAGAGAAAACCAAGTTTTCTAACACTGAACAGCCAAAATAAGTAAAGGGAGGATTTTCAAAGATATCTTGACAATTGTTATGGTGGATTATCTAAATAAAAGATCAAAAAATTATTTGAAGCATATTAATCATTTGAAATGAACATTGAGTAAATATTGATAATGCTATTAATAATGTTCAACTTTGAATGGGATGTTTTTTAGGTAGGAAAGATTTGTGAAAGTTTAATGACTTAATGTCCAAGTGTGCAAATAAAGGTAAAATTGTAAGGTGTGCTCTATAATTATTTCCCAAAGCACTTTTAAAATTTTAATGATAATGCTGTCTATAGTGAAACCTCACATTAGTTTGGAAAGGAGCACAAAACTTTGGAAAGCTCTGAATGAGTTAGATTTAGACTATCTAATACTTTCAGTTCAGTTCAGTCGCTCAGTCGTGTCCGACTCTTTGCGACCCCATGAATCGCAGCACGCCAGGCCTCCCTGTCCATCACCAGCTCCCTGAGTTCACCCAGACTCACTTCCATCGAGTCAGTGATGCCATCCAGCCATCTCATCCTCTGTCGTCCCCTTCTCCTCCTGCTCCCAATCCCTCCATTTAATTGGATAGGAAATAGCAATTGCTTCAAATTACTCTGTCTTTTAACAAACCATTATCAGTCTAACAAGGTGTAACTTACCGTATGTGGTGATTAAGGAAACAATGCTAGTATTTCCGAATTAGTTTCAAAAGTTAAAGGTTAATGAATATGACAAAGGAAGTCAGGTTGGTGTTAACTTGAGATGATCCTCAACTTGAAAGTGTTTTGCCAGGCACAAGGACACTGGCACATTTTACAGATTTGTTAACCTTGTAGGAAGGCTATGTTCTGTCATAAAATAGTCTTCTTTTGAGTAAAATGGGCAAGAGGCACAGACGCTAATGTTGAGTCTTCATTCACAAAGAGAAACACAAATCAGGAATGGAACTGTGTCACCCAATACCTTAGCATGTTATTAATTGAATGAGACCACATAATAAGGGCTTCCTTAGTGGCTCAGATGGTAAAGAATCGGCCTGCAATGCAGGAGACCCAAGTCTGATCCCTGGGTTGGGAAGATATCCTGGAGAAGGGAATGGCAACCCACTCCAGTATTCTTGCCTGGAGAATTCCATGGACAGATAAGCCTGGTGTGCTGAAGTTCATGGGGTCACAAAGAGTCGGACATGACTGATACAAAGTGGCCAAGAGTATGGCTTCTAATCAGACTGCCTGGCTTCACATCTTGTTCTGCTACTTGCTGTGTGGCCTTGGGCAAGTTATCTAAGCCGTGGCTTTGGGAATGCCCTGGCAGTATAGTGGTTAGGACTCAGTGTTTTCACTGCTGAGGGCCGGGGTTCAGTCCTTGGTCAGGGAACTAAGATCCCACAAGCCACATGGCATGGTGCTGCTCCCCTCTACCCCCCCAAAAAACCTAACCAATAAAACTTTCCCTTTCAAGTTCTAGAACAGAATTTTAAAAACACAGTGCCAGATCATTTATCTTTATTTATCACTCTGGATTACAATCTTTTAATGGCTTTCCATCACTCTTAGATTAGACTTGCCAGGCAAAATACAATATAAGTGTTACATGTTAAGTATAAGTATTGTATTACCCGTAGTACAAGTATTGATGAGACAGTTTATAATAAAAGATATTAGCTGTTTATCTGAAGAAAAATTAAAAAACACAGTGCCTGGTATTTAATAAGTCTTCAATAAGTATCAGTTCATTTTTATTAGAAATATCTGGCATACAGTAGACTATTAAGTATGCATTCATACACATAATCATGTATATATGCATATATGTATATGTTAGTATATGAATAAATATATTAATATATTAAATCACATTGTATTATACAATATCTAGTGTTATATTAGATCTATATTTTTATATACATTAGATAAATATTAGAGTAGATTAGATATCCAGATGCCTTTAATTCACAGAAAAAATATGAAGGCAAAGGAAATCCAGGTCTGACAACCTCTTAATATGCCCAACTTGAGAAAAGATTTATACCAATAGCTTCTTATACTGTTTGCTACAAATCCCTGGAAATCTGTACTAAGGAAGACTCAATTTTATTAGGAAATTTAAGAATCCAGTACTCTTGCCTGGAAAATCCCATGGACGGAGAAGCCTGGTGGGCTGCCGTCCATGGGGTCGCACAGAGTTGGACACGATTGAGCGACTTCACTTTCGCTTTTCACTTTCATGCATTGGAGAAGGAAATGGCAACCCACTCCAGTGTTCTTGCCTGGAGAATCCCAGGGACCGGGGGAGCCTGGTGGGCTGCCGTCTATGGGGTCGCACAGAGTCGGACACGACTGAAGCGACTTAGCAGCAGCAGCAGCAGATGCGCACATGTTGCCTTTTCTTGTAACTATTCACATTGTTAGCTTCTCTATGTTGGAAAAAGAAAATTAAGCAACTCTGTTCATACAAAAATGTGAGCCATGGTTATGTTTACTCTCATGAAAATTTCTGGATAGTTCAAGGGGCTGGAAGAGGTGATTTTAAGTTCATATAAATAAGAATTGCATAGATAGCTGCTTCAATTTTCTATCAAATGTTTACTAAATACACTATCTAAAGCCTTTGATTATTTCTTAATAGATGGCCATTTGAATAGTTCTTTTGCTATGGAGATTCTCCTGCAATGAAGTTTATAACTCTAATATGGCTTCAATCCCCAGTTAATAGGACAGTAGCACATTTTATTAACCTATTCTTTGGCTGTTCCCTTGGAGGATCTTTGCATTCAATTTGCTCTTCAACTCTTGGTGATACAGTAGTACAAAGAGGGAAAAAAGGTTACCCACTTCTATGGGTAATTAATATTTTATTTTAAAACTTAAATAAGTAATACATCTTTTGTAGTATGTATATATGGGAAAGAGGTTTTTCTTGGAGGAAAATGAAACTGCTCTGATAAAGACAGACCCAGAGAACCATATCTACAGTTAATACTTTACAAAATGCCTGGCACACAGTAAATGCTAAGTAAATAAATCTCAGAGTCCTGAGATTGAAGTTTTCAAAAACATTCTTTTCATCAACCCGAACTTTCGGTTTTCTCCCTTCATGGTCCAGCTCAATTGCTAATTTACCTGAGGAATTTTAAAAATATGCTAATGATTGGCAAGTCTCTTTTTCCCTTTCTTTCTTTCTTAAATGGTATTTATACCGTTGTGGACTTTTAGTAACAGTGTAGGAAGTATAATAGAATGGTATTCAAAAGCCCAGCTCTGGAGTCAATACAAATCCTTTCCAGAGCCGTAAACTTGTTATTTTTATGTTTATATGTATATATATATACACACACATCATGAAATAGATATCACGGTAAGTTTCGTGAACATTCATCATTTCATATAGAAACAAAATTCAGGAAATATAAAAAATATATCTTTTCTTTATGATGAGAACTCCTAGGACATTACATCTCTTAAAGTGAAAGTGATTTCACTCAGTCGTATCCAACTCTTTTGCGATCCCATGGACTGTAGCCCACCAGGCTCCTCTATCCATGGGATTTTCTAGGCAAGAATACTAGAGTGGGTTGCCATTTCCTTCTCCAGGGGATCTTCCTCACCCAGAGATCGAACCTGGTCTCCCACATGGCAGGGAGACGAACACGAACACACGAATCACTCATAAATATAAACTTTAAAAAAATTTGTATTTATTTATTTGGCTGCATTGGGTCTTAGTTGCGGCATGCAGGATCTTTTTAGCTGTGACATGCAAATTCTTAGTTGCAGCATGTGGAATCTAGTTCTCTAAGCAGGGATTGAACCCAGGTCTCCTGCTTTGGGAGTGTGGAGTCTTAGCCATGAAACTAAGAGGGAAGTTCCCAGAGCTATAAACTTGAATAAATCACTTACCTCAGGTTCCATAATTATAAAATGTGTGTGTGTGTATTCAGTCACTCAGTTGTGTCTGGCTGTTTGTAACCCAATGAACTGTAGCCCACCAGGCTCCTCTGTCCATAAAATTTTCCAGGCAAGAATACTGGAGCAGGTTGCTATTTTCTACTCCAGGGGGTTTTCCTGACCCATGGATTGAACCAGCATTGGCAGTCAGATTATCACTACACCACCTGGGACACAATTGTAAAATGGGGGGAACAAGACTACTTCAAAATGAGACAACCCATAGAGAATACTTGGCTACATTTTCATAAGCAGTGGAAAACCTATAAATTGCTGAGATTCAGAAATCCAGAAATTTAGAGAGATTTTAGAGCAATGGAACATTTTTAGAGCCCACAAATCATGCCCCGTAAGTAGTTATCTGGGTAGTCACTGTTCATACTGTCCTCAAAAATACTATAATATATGGTTTCCCACATGGTTCCCTTTTGTGATCATATTGGAGATGAGAGAGTCTGACATTCATTCATCAACATTTATTTAGCATTTCCTGTGTGTCCAGCATTTTGTAAGGTACTAACTAGAGATATAAAAGTGAATAAAACAAGGAACAGATAATTTACAATTCACTGTGATTAATGCTTTGGGATCCTACTTCCTTTCTTCCTGCTTAACCAGCTTTATTCACTGAGTCCCCTGGAACAATTTACTTGGTTTAATGTAGACCTTTTCCTGTAGTTCCTTCAGGGCTGAATTTATCTTTAAAAAAATCTAGATGCATTTCTTTTCATTTTTCCGAAGTGGCAAAAGCTTATTCTCATTTATTCCCAAGTTGCTGCTGGGGTATGACCTTTCACCAGCCAGCAGAGACCCCTAATGAGGGCTGAATTGGCCATGTCTCATTCTGATGAATAATGGGACTCGTCACCCTCCAGTGCCCTCCAGATTTACTCACAGGTCCCTGGGGACATTGCCAGCAAATAAATCCCCTGATGTGCTATAGGATCCTTTTCTCCCGCTGAGGCCCTTCCTCGGCCTTCTCACTCATTCCTTAGCCAGGTTGCCTCAACTTCAGCCAATCTGGATGTCAAACCTGGGATAACCTCAGTCTCCCAGGCGCATGTCTGCACCAGGCAGATTTCTAGACTCTCTGGTGTGTTGCAGGCAGATTCATAACCCTAGAAGTTTCCCCTTTTCACATCAGTGTCTCCTCAGTCTGTAGTGTATTTGTTTGCTAACCTATAAGAACAAGTTCGATCCCCACAAGGGCTCGCTCTTCACTTTGACTTATGCCCAATGCAGTCAACTATGTCTTCATACACACCATGTGCTGGGTTTAGCCCTCCTGGCCCCTCTAAAAACATCCCTGGGCAGCCTTGACCCTGAGCTCCATTTCCAAACACAGCCTTGGGAGAGGTGTGAAATGGGAGGAAACAGAATAAATCATGGCAGCAGGGCTGATGAATGGTTGTCTCAGGAACTCTGAAAATCTGCAGGTGCCAAACTCTGCCACTGCTACTGTCAGGCCCTTTGCAAGTAAATATTTTATCCTATTATTTTGGAAGATTATTTTTGCATTCAGAGCAGAAGTCTACTGAATAAACCAGAAGTACCCCAAAGAAATCACGGAACGTTGCTTCTTAGGTTTGTTAGTTGTTTTGTGGCACATTATCTCACACCTCCTTACAGATGATCTGAGAGCAATTTTTGGCTTTCAGTGCAGGAGGATCAAAGAAACGCCTATCAAATGTTGCCCCTAATCGCTTTAGACACTTCAAGCTTCTGCAATGCCCCAGTGTTTCAGTTTAACATTTACTGTGGTGTGCCTTGTGCAAATAGATACAGTTGAAATTTAAGCCTGTTATAATGGGGGGCTGACCACGTGGAGCAGAGGGAGGAAGATTTCTACCAAAATTTGCCAGCTCCATATTTTGCCCTGGTCCTCCTGGGTAAGTTCAGGGTACCGGCTCCCATTCATTTCCTTCGGCAGCAAGCCCAGAAGCCCCTGTTCGCAGTGACTACAGGCTGGATATTATCTAAACTCTCAGTGAATCACAGCTGACAGTGCTGCTATTTCTAAGCCCCGGAATCACTCTTTGAACAAAATGCAAGCGCTGTGTCTTTTCAACCTGTTCTTCAGCGGCGGAAGCAGCAGGGTTCCAGCACTGTATAATAACTGTCAGAAACAATTTCTGCTCTGTAAGTGAGGTGAAGCAAAATGTCAAAATATTTGAATACATTTCATTGAGGATATCTTCTTTTAAATTAGTGAAGGCTAGAGAAGAAGAATCCCATTCTCTCGCATAATAAATATGCATGGAACTGGGGAGCCACGTGCATTCTAATAAAGCCGAGTCCTGGCTGGTTAATGCGTTATAGGTCCACAACAATAAAACACAATAATTACTAGTTAAAGAGATGCCAGTGTTGGCCTTTTACCAACATCCCTGAACATATAATTCATAATAAATTTAGTAAGGCTGAAGTCGGCCTGTTAATTAACCCATTTTCTACAATGATTGGGATGGAGGAAGCCACGATGTAATCCGCCAAGGCGCCCTCCCAAAGGTGCACAGCTCTCGCTGGTTGGACTCTGCAGTTTGGACCCATGCACATCACCACAGGATCCTTGCTTGTGCTCAGACAGGTGGGAACACTGGGGGGAAAGCGCTAAAGGAATATCTTACTCTGTAACTACCATATTTGAGAAATGAAATTGCAGGACAGTATACACACTGACTGGTGGGTTTCCGGGGCCTTTTTTAGAACCAACAATTTAGGCAAGGAAAGCTGAGGAGAGGGGCTTAGCAACTCAGGGACTGGAGTAAGATGGTGGACAGAAGACATACGTTTTTCCTTTTTTTTTTTTCCCACTTAAAACCATTAAAGTGACAGAAAAGACAGAAACATGTCACAGTGCTAGTAAATAGGAAAGGGTATCATATTCTGCCAAAATTTAAGACATTCCTGGACTACAGAGAATAGAAGAAATAAGACTGGTCAGAGCAGAGAGTCCCACAGTCTAACACAAACCAAGAAGAAAACCACCCTGAACTTATATTTTTTCTGAGACTGCTCTGCCTACCTGGTAAATGAATAAGAAGAGGAAAAAGAGGTCCTGGGAAATTATCAGGATTTCTTTTTTCCTTCTTAAAAACCTGTTATAGAGCATTCCCCCCTTCTTCCTCTCTCACATTGAGCAGTATGTAGCAGAGGGGCTCATCACCAGGCTCTGAGTCAATAACTGCTCTCTAAGGAAAGTGAAGCTGGGGCCCACGGAGTGCTGCAAGTTGGGTGCAGGACCTGAGGGAACACAAACTCCATGGCAGATGTCGGGTGGGAAGCAAAGACAGTCGTGTTCTCGAATGAATAATATGCTTCTTATTTTACCAATAGAGAGGAGGAGTTTGGAGTATGTGGGCATAAATAAACTGATGGAACTTCTTCTCCTCTTCCAGGCAGGACAGAGGCATGAGAGAGAAGCAGAGGAAACCCATTCTAATTCTATACATTCATCAACCTTATGCATTATTCATAAAAACGACTGGACAACTGAGGATCACCAGACATTGGATAAACACAAACAGTGTGAAAGAGAAGAACCAAGTGAACTAGAAGAATGATTGGAAACAGAGATAATTCAGAGAACAGAAGAAAACATTAAATCCATCCTAATTAGCATCCTCTGGCTTCCCAGGTAGCTCAGTGGTAAAGAATCTGCCTGCAGTGCAGGAGATGAGGGTTTGATTCTTGGACTGGGAAGATCACCTGGAAAAGGAAATGGCAGCCTACTCCAGTATTCTTGCCTCGGAAATCCCATGGACAGAGGAGCCTGGTGGGCTACAGTCCATGGGGTTGCAAAAAAGTCAGACATGACTTAGCAACTAAATAACAACAATTTGTATCCTCATGAAATTCTCATAACTATTGATTCATAAAAATAGAATACATTGTATGAAAAAGGAGCAATCAGAAAATGAAGAATTCTTGAAAATTAAAATTTCATTACTGAAATTTAAAAATTAACAGAGGGCTAAATAATAGAAAGGACTGAGTTGAATATGTTACTAACCTGGAAAGTAAAGTTGAGGCAATGTCTTAGAACCTAAAGGGCATTAGAGACAAACATATTGTAAGAACTGAGTTTAGGCGCTAAGATCAATATCTAAGTTCCAACATCCACCTAATTGTTGTTTTTTTGGTTAAAGTCAGAAAGAAATGAAGAAATAATAGAAATCATAGAAAAAAATTTTCCCCAGTGTAAGTCACAAGCATCATATTGAAAGAGTCTAATGAGCGGTAAAGAAATTGAATGGAAAAAGGCCCATAAATCATATTCAAATGAAATGTCTGAGCTAAGATATTTCAAGAGTAAGAAATTTGTTAATAAAACATACAAATTAGTTAATAGTTTAAAAGCTAAAATCTGTATTAATAGTCAAAATAATGTTTGTACATGTTCATCATTACTATTCACATTTTATTGGGTGGTTAAGACTAGAAAAGTAATTAGTAGATATAGTAGATATAAATATCGGTAAGTAAACTTAAGGTTTCAGCCTACTGTCAATAGGAAAAATTAAATCAAAACCATTCAGTATGAACATGTATTCTTCCAAAGAGCACTTAAAAGTTTGAGAATGAGGAAATGCTAAGTCACTTCAGTCATTTCCGACTCTGTGCGACCCCGTAGACGGCAGCCAACCAGGCTCCCCTGTCCCTGGGATTCTCCAGGCAAGAACACTGGAGTGGGCTGCCATTTCCTTCTCCAATGCATGAAAGTGAAAAGTGAAAGTGAAGTCACTCAGTCATGTCCGACTCTTAGCGACCCCATGGATTGCAGCCTACCAGGCTCCTCTGTCCATGGGATTCTCCAAGCAAGAGGTACTGGAGTGGGGTGCCATTGCCTTTTCCAATGAGGAAATAGGCAGTCTCAAACATTCTTGCTGGGTGTGTAAAATGGAAAAGCTTTTAGAAGGTGGAACTTGGTACATTTATTGAAACTTAAAATTCAGATATTCTTAGAGAGAGAAATGTTTGTGAGTGTGCCTGAAACTTCATGTGGAAGATATTCATTGCATTATTATTTATCCAGAGAAGAAAAGGTCAGCAACCTAAATGTTAAAAATAGAGAAATGGGTCAAAGAAATGATCTGTAACTACTTAGGCATAAGATGTAGTTGTAAAAAAATTGAAATGTAGTTCTTTGTGGGTTTTTTTTTTTAATAGCCATTTTTTCCTGTTAGACTTTATTTTTTAAGGGCAGTTTTATTTTCTATTTTTAATTTTTTATTGGAGTATGATTGCTTTACAATGTTGTGTTTCTGCTGTACAATGATGTGAACCAGCCATATGTGTATATATATCCCCTCTCTCTTAGACCTCCCACCCCTCTAGGTCATCACAGAGCCCCAAGCTGAGCTCCCTGTGCTTTATAGCAAGTTCTCACTAGCTATCTGTTTTACACATAGTAGTGTATATATGTCAATCTCAGTCTCCCAATTCATCCTGCTCTCTCCTTTCCCCCTACCTCCCTTACCCTGTGTGTCCACACATGTGTTTTCTACATCTGTGTCTCAATTCCTGCCCTGGAAATAGGTTCATCTGTACCATTTTTCTAGGTTCCACATATGTGGGTCAATATATATTCGTTTTTCTTTCTGATTTACTTCAATCTGTAGAACAGACTCTAGGTCCATCCACATCATTTCATTCTTACAATGGCTGAGTAATATTCCACTGTATATATGTACTTCTTTGAAATCCCCACAAGGACAACAGTGTGATGTTTGGAAAGGAGGGAGAAAAACACTGGGATGGTGGGTTTCGGAGCTTATCTTCTGTCTCCCATATTTGCCCATGGCTCATGCAGAACTGTGAGCAGCAGAACTATGCAGAACTATGAGCAGCAGATCTGTGGTTCCATGCTTTTCTCCTTCATAGATAAGGTTTCTCTATAGTTCAGGCATAGACAGAGGCCCCACGACATTCATAATGATATTCTTTTTCCTGGTGTAATTTCTTTTCAATTAATTCTCCTTCTAATCCAAAACTATTCAGAAAGAAGCATTTCTTTTTTATAATTTCTGCATCTCAGAGAAACTAAAGCTAATGGATTTGAGATTCATTGAAAGTTTCTGTAGAAAATCTGCATTTCAGGGATTTATATTATAAATCAACATACCACCTTGGTCTCTTCTATGAAGGTCATTGCTGCAAGTCAAGAGATGGTCTAACAGCTATGAATTGGGAAGTTGCAAATAGGGTTGTATAAGAATAAAATTCTTGTTGTTTTGCCAACAGAAACTAAGCTTGTATCTTCTTCCTTTCCTGCTTGATTTCAGAGAACTTAATTCTGTTATAGCTGGATATATCTGTATTAAAATTTAGTTTCTTTTGGAGAGTCAGTCCAGACCAGAAAATTTTTTCTTTCTAGTGCTAGTATTATCACAGTATTATTTTAGTCCCTGTCAAGTTCAAGCATGGCCTCTGAGTTTTTTCTCCTTTAGAGATCCACGGGGTCTAGGCCCACATCCCAAGTGTGGGGTGGGTGGAGAAGAAGCGTGGGGGTGACAAGGTGGTCTCCTTCCCCACCTTATGTGGTCTGTAAGTTGCTGCTTCGAGCGGTGGGCAGTGGTGATGTGACTGATGTGGGCTCACTGGGTTGCACTTGAGATGTCCTTGAGGCACCCCACCCAGCTTCCTGGTGTAAGTAATCCCAGGGGCCTTTCTGCCTCCTCATGAAGATCCACTTACAACCTCCACTAGCAGGGAATCCACATCCCCACTGGTGATCTTGGGGGGTGCTGGCTGAGTGTGCTTCAGGCTAATTTCTGTGCTAAACTGCAACACAAGGTGGCCTGTCTGGGAGAATTTGGGGGCAGTCTTTGCTCAGGGCTTTCAAGGCAGGCCACTTGGTGCCCCTGCTGTCCCCTTACTCTGGGCACAGAGATGTGCTGCAGGTCTTGCCTGAGAGCAAACACCTGAGATGAGATGCAGAATCCATCTTCTTTATTCAGAATCACCCCAAATTCAGAATTCCAGACAAAATTCTCCTGGGAACCTCCCTCTTCAACCGTCACCCACCTGTAATTACAAATCTCCCTGGAAGAAGGGATAACACTGGTTGTTCTTACCTTCCTTCTCATGTCGTGTCTCCACATTCTTCAACTCTCTCACCGCCGTGACAGCTAGGTGCTGGGAATTGTGCTTGAGAGTGTGTTTCCTTGAACTTAGAATCTAAAGAATTCTGTATTCGTCCATTCCCTTTCCCTACTGCTCAACTATGAACCCTCTTTACAGTAACCTATGCTCCTTCTCTTTAAAAATAGGAGGGAGGAAGGTCCTGCGGGCAGGCTAGAACCACAGGACAGAGCTTTTTTAGTTATTTATTTATATCATCTCTTCCATGAAGCAGGACTTAAAAGAATCCAGTGAGTGAGAAATGAAGGAAAAAATTGAGAATCATTGTTAAAGTGGTTGTTTTTTTTTTTAATACAAATGTTCAGAAACTTGTATTTTTGAAAATTCCCTTGGTGAATCCCTTGATAACCAGGTTAGGAATAATGCTCCTGCTGATTATCTCCTTGACAGCAGAGCAAGTGATGGACCCAATGAGATAGACACTCCCGATTCCAGAGCATCTGTGAACGTCTGGCATCTGGGTGGCTGCTTGCTTAGAGTAAGAGAAGCAGAAAAGGAAAGATGGAACCTCAGACAAGAGATGATGGAGCCAGCTGTTGGCTGAACTCTTTTCCAGTTCTTTTGAATCCTGGCTGTGCTCACTAACACTGTGGGAGGTTCACCAGTGTCTCTCTGATGACCCCACTTTCCTCAATTTACTTTGTTAGGATTGGTATTTCAGCCTTAATCTCCCCAAAGAGGTGAAAGTTGGTTCTTGATAGGGGAGTTAAAAGAATCTTAGATATAATAAAATCTTATTCCTTCATATTTAATTGTTCTCATTAGGGAGAAATTTAATTTAATCTAAAATTTAATTAATTAATCAGAATGACTTAATTTAAATTCATTGATTAAAATAAGGTTTTCTCCTGAGGGGAATGGTGGAGAAAAAGAAGGTTGAGAAATATGCAAGACAAGTTGACTGAGGCGTGTACACTTTCCCCTAAATGTTAAAAACAATAGCAAAAAGCAAACAGAGGCGAAAAGAAAAGCAATTCTTGCCCTCAAAGTTCCTAAGATATCATTAAATTCTATGATTCCCATTCATTCTTAGAGTAGCGGGAAGAAATCCACAATAGTTTTATTTATTTATTATTTATTTTTTGGCTTTGCTGAGTCTTTGTTGCCGCCCGGGCTTTTCTCTAGTTGCAGTGAGCTGAGTCTACTCTCTGGGCTTCCCAGGTGGCACCAGAGGTAAAGAATTCACCTGCCAGTTTAGGAGACATGAGAGACACGAGTTCAATCCCTGGGTCAGGAAGAGCCCCTGGAGGAGGGCGTGGCAACCCACTCCATTATTCTTGTCTGGAGAATCCCATGGACATAGGAGCCTGCTGGACTATGGTCCATAGGGTCGCAAAGAGTTGGACACAGTTGACGTGACTTAGCAAGGAAGCAAGGGGGGTACTCTTTAGTTGTAGTGTGTGGACTTCTTTGAGGTGGTTTTTGTTGTTGTGAAGTGCAGGCTCTCGGGCGCAAGGGCTTCAGTTGTGGCAGCACATGGGCTCAGTGATGGTGGCTCCCGGGCTCTGGAGCACAGGCTCAATAGTTGTGGTGCGCTGGCTTAGCTGCTCCACAGCATGTGGGATCTTCCCAGACCAGGGATCGAACCCGTGTCTCCTGCATTGGCAGGTGGATTCTTTACCACTGAGCCATCAGGGAAGCCCAGAAATCCACATTCTTACTGTCCTGTCAGAGAAAGAGAACTTAAAGTGGGTCTTACGTCCAATACTCAATGAGCCAGCTAGCATAGGTTCAACTTAACTCATATGTTGATCACCACTTCTCTGTTCTGCACTGAAAATAGCCTAAGATCAGCAAGTTGATATGACAATAAATAAAATTTGACTATAAAAATAATAAGCCAATCACTTGACTATTCTGTAACTTTTTTGGGGTTGATGAGGAAAATAATATTCTTACTCCCAATATTGAAAAAGGTTTAGAAGAAGGGACTTATTTCTCCCTGTGTTACCATAATTTTCCATGTCATTCTCCTCTGAACTCTGAAAAAATTGTCTGCAGGAGTTTGAAGTTTCAAAGGCAATGGCACCCCACTCCAGTACTTTGCCTGGAAAATCCCATGGATGGAGGAGCCTGGTAGGTTGCAGTCCATGGGGTCGCTAAGAGTCGGACACAACTGAGCGACTTCACTTTCACTTTTCACTTTCATGCATTGGAGAAGGAAATGGCAACCCACTCCAGTATTCTTGCCTGGAGAATCCTAGGGACAGGGGAGCCTGGTGGCTGCCGTCTATGGGGTCACACAGAATCGGACATGACCGAAGTGACTTAGCAGCAGCAGCCTTTTATAAAGCCAGACTAAAGAATATGCTATCTATGCAAGAAAACAAAAGGAAATTGTTTTATTTGGACAAAACAGTTGGACAACTCTCTTCTCTACATCACAATAATGTCCTCAAGAATCATTTGAATTGGAAAATGAACTAGGTAATGAAAACCTTTCTTCTGCCTCATAAAAAATCTCCACCACTTGAAGGGATATTGGTCCTACCTATTTCTATATAATTTCAATCATTTTATTGTTATTCCATTAAAACTGTTACCCTTGTAGGCATTTACATAGCTAAAGAATCTCTTTGGTGATATAAGTGAGACTCTACTTGGATCCTGTCGTATGTCTATGTTATTTTAATTCTAAAGTTTACTGTGGCCTCTTGGCTAATTGGTTAAGAGGTTCTTTTCCCTTCCATTCACCTCTTTTAAAATTACCTTGAATTCTGAAAGCAGTAAAAGTGATCTTTCAAGTTGCCTTATTCACTTCTCTTGAAAATATAGTTATCTAAAAGGAACCTGAAATATGGGATATTTTAAATTTTGTAGATGCTAACAGTGGG
Source organism: Bos indicus (assembly GCF_029378745.1). Lineage (NCBI taxonomy): Eukaryota > Metazoa > Chordata > Mammalia > Artiodactyla > Bovidae > Bos > Bos indicus. The sequence continues at coordinate 50,929,203 of NC_091768.1, forward strand.
TAGACTTGGTGAATCATTGGTTTATCTCATGTATCCCCCCCAAAATATCTGACTAACTTTTCTTTTAAACTTTCACTTCATTATGGTGTAGAGTCTGAGTCCTTTGTGTACTCATCTATATTAGGTAACATAAATGTCACAGACATTTATTTATAAATCAATGGGAAATGTTGCCAGCTTAAGACAAAAAAAGGAAAGCTTAATTCAAGAACAGAAGAAATATAAGTATTAAATATTTAGGGTCCTTCTCTGGCATTGCAGATCAGGAATTGCAATTATTATCTATCACCTGTGCCATAAGTAGGTATCATTTTTGTTCATAATAAGATTCCTTCTTCAATAATAAGATTAGGATGGAGAGGCTGTACAATACCCATCTGACTGAAAAGGGCCTCTTTCAGATGCAAGTAACAAAATCTCATAGCGTGAGCAGATTTATTGGCTCCTGTAGAGCCCAGGGTGGAGTTGGCTTCCAGCTACTTCAGGTGGAATTTTCACTTTGTCTCTCAGCTGGGTTCTGCTTTCCTCTCTGAGGTCTCTTCTTCAGGCTTTATTCTGTGATGAGAAGACTGGAGAAGATTCTGAACCATGCCTTCCTGGACCTACAACACTTGTTCCCTGTTACCCCTGGATCTACCTTGACCCCTAGCATTGTGACTGAACACTACACCTGTTCAGACTTATGGTACCTTCCAGTCTCGCTTAGCTAAATCCTAGACTATTGCTTATTGACTATCAATTTATTGCTTTCTAGACATCATTCTAGAGTGGTGACGTTCTATGAGCACTAAATGCATGATTGATTTGTGTATTTATTTTTAATTTTTTCTAGATTAAAAAAATTTTTTTTTTGCTTCACTGAATGGTTTTCAGAATCTTAGTTCCCCAACCAAGGGTTGAACCCATGCCCTTTGCATTGGAAGCATGGAGTCCTAACCACTGGAAAACCAGGGAATTCCCATGGTTGATTTATTCTTTAAAGATCCATGATTCTTGAACTTGGTTGTATACTTGAACACCCAGGGGGTATTTTATAGATATTTATAAATACTCTTACCCAGGGTATACCCCAGAACAAATAAATGAGAATGTCTTAGAATGGGGACCAGGTACTGTTTTATTTAAAAGCATCCCCACCCCCAGTGAACCCCCAGCCATCCCTGGTGGCTCAGATGGTAAAGAATCCACCAGCAATGTGGGAGACCTGGGTTCAGTCCCTGGGTTGGGAAGATCCTCTGGAGAAGGGCATGGCAACCCATTCCAGTATTCTTACCTAGAGAATCCCTATGGACAGAGGAGCCTGGTGGGCTACAGTCCATGGGGTTGCAAAGTGTCAGACACGACTGAGCGACTAAGCACAGCACCACCACCGGTAATTCTAATATGTCATTAGTCAGTGGTATTCTGGTAAACATTTAACAACCTCTGGAGTGGAGGAGTGGGGAGGAAGAAGCTCTGATTTGTAGAGTTTGCTGATTTCAGTGGTGTAAATACTCCCACCTTGGCCAGTTCAAGCTACGAACATGTGACAATGGGAAGAGATGTTCACAACTGGTTCTGGTGAGTTGTGACCCATCTCTAGCACAGGACACACACTGGTACAAACATAGGTTAGTTGATTAGTAGCTAATTCTTTGCAGTACTTCATGCTATTGACTAATCCCTTTTTCCTGAAAAGCTGGGTTTCTGGGATATAACATTTCCTAGGTCTCTTCCTGTCTCCCTGGATGTTCTCTCAATCCTCATTTCAGACCTACCACATTTTAACCAAACTACATGTTGGATCACCTCAGTACTTGGTCCTGGGCTCTATTCTCCTTACCCTAATATCTTACCCTGAAGGTCTCATTCCTACCCTTGCTCTAATTCCATGTAATTCATGACTGAGTATTAAGCCTTCAGCAGTGACCTTTCTCCTGGGCAGACCCCAATATCTGCCTGCCTACTACTCTGCTCCACATGGATGGCTCAGCTCTGGCTCAAGTTCAACATTATAAAAATGGTGACTGTGGTTCTTCCTTCATCTTCCTAAACCCATGGCCCTCTAGTTTCTAGAGTGCAATGAATGGCACAACCATTCACATTGTTGGATAAGCCAGCATCCAGAGTCATGTTGACACCTTCATATCAAACTATCACTATATCCTGCTGAGCTTTACTTTCTTAAACTGTTCTTGAAATCACTCACTTCTCCCCATGTTTAGTGCTGAAATGATCCCTAGAGGAGAGAGAGGTTAACTTCCAGAGATGTGCATCTGAAGGGTGAATTCACTTGAAGGGTGAATAGGAAATTGCTGAACAAGGGGAGGAAGGTATTCTGGGCAGAAAAGGCTGCCCACTTACTGTCACCACAACAGACTCTGAGATGCCAGTTTACATCTTTACCCGCCTTTCTTCTGCTGCTGCTGCTAAGTCACTTCAGTCGTGTCCAACTCTGTGCGACCCCATAGACGGCAGCCCACCAGGCTCCCCTGTTACTGGAATTCTCCAGGCAAGAACACTGGAGTGGGTTGCCATTTCCTTCTCCAATGCATGAAAGTGAAAAGTGAAAGTGAAGTCACTTAATTGTGTCCGACTCTTCACGACCCCATGGACTGAAGCCTACCAGGCTCCTCCGTCCATGGGATTCTCCAGGCAAGAGTACTGGAGTGGGTTGCCATTGCTTTCTCTGCCTTTCTTCTAGGTATCTCAAAATGCAGGTAAATTAGCAACTTGATTATGGCCACATCTTGTAGTTTCAATTATTCTTCCCTGTCTTGGGAGATGGCCCAGTTCTCCATCCACCAGTTGCTAAATGCAGACACCTGGGAATTGTCAGTTTTCACCCCCACATTAGTTCCTCAGCAGGTTTTATTGGTTCCACCTACTATGCTCTGAATCAGTCTACTTTTCACAGTCTTGACTGCTACTACTCTTGTCCAAGCAACTGCATACATGCTGGAATCATAACTGTACCCTTCTGAGCAGCCTCCCTCAAATTCTTTTTCAACATAGTTCAATGGCTTTAATAAAAGCAGTTTAGCTCATATTTCACCCTTGCTTAAAATCTTCCAGTTGCTACCCTTCACACTTAGAATAAATTGCAACTCCTAGCTCAGCCTACAAGTCTCTGTGCAACCTAGACCCAGACAACCTTTCCTGCTGTGTCCACTGCTAACCTCACTCTAGTCTCCAGCAGCACTGGCTTTCTTTCTGTTTTACAAACATACAAATTTCCCTTCCCCCTCAATGTTTCTCCTTCTCCCTAGTCTGAGGAACCTTCAGTCTTGCTGTTCCTCTCCTGGAATTATCTGATCTCAACTCTTCATCGCCAAGAAGACTTTCCTGGCTATATATCCTTAATTAGTCATCATTCCACCCATCCCTCTTATGGGCCATCATATCACTCTGTTCCATGTCCTTTATAGCACTTCTAATTATTTGAACCCTTATTCATTTATGTGTGTACTCCCCATTCTCTACAAGAATATATCTCCCCTTCCATTTATTACAACAGCCTCTGTGGGTGAAGGGATCTTGTCTGTCTTATTTATCCCTATTTTCTCTAGAACTGTGTCTGGAATGTAGTAAGTGGGCAGTAAATACTTATGGTTGACAAATATTTACCCTTGAAAATGTTTTCAAAGATAAGGACAAGAATAAAGTGACCATTTACTCTATAAGTGTTTTGTTCAAATGATGTGTGTGGCTTCAGGCAATCAATTATATCCCTTATTTGATTCCTTACTCTGTAAAATATAGATAATAATATTTCCTATATATTTGCCAATATAAAGAATTTAACCATGAGAATATGAAGTATTTTTCTAGCATAAATATATGGTAAATAAATATGTGGCTGGGACACCAACGATTAAATCATGATTGTCTACAGCTTCCTTCCCCACCAGCTTCTAAGGAGCCCAAGTCTTGGCCTGATTACATGAATGAGAGTAAGGAATAAAGAGGAAATTGAAGAGAAAGGAGATTAATGGGATTTATATTGCAGCCGGAAAGGATTACTCATTGAAAAGGGGAAAAAAAAAAAAAAAAAGGTCAAAAAAGAGAGGGGGGGTAAAAAGAGCTAGAAAGATGCTCTCTGACTAAATTGGAGGGTGGGTTTTGGAGAGATGAGAGGAAGGAAAGAGCATTAGGATCAGTTCTGGCACAAGTCGATGTACATGGGAAGCCAGGGGCATGGAGAGGGAAAGAGGATTTCAAAAAGATTTGCAATGTTTTATGAGTCCTTTTGCTGGCACTTCCAGATGACAGTAAAGACTTAATTTGATTTCCAATTAATTTTTTGGCCACCAGTTTGTTTCTTCATGGCAAACCCTCAGCCCCTTTCTGGGACTGACCTTGGGGAGCGAACAAGCAGGCCTGGCTTTGTGAGGGCTGCAGAGGGAAATGTAAGTGTCGTCACTGGCCCCTGATCATATTCCATACAACACATCCCGTAGATGTGTTGCTAGGAAATCATGTCTCAAAGATAGCCTACTTGCATGCTGGGAAATGGGAAGACAGAGACAAAGAACTCAAATAAAGGAACTTCTCCAATGAGGAAGGCACTGGACTAAGAGCGTGGGGATATTTGTTATACATCTGAGCTGTATTATACAGCTGAGCCAGGATTTTACTGAGCTGAACCTGACTCCAGAAAAGCCTATGACACAGTGCCTTCCTGCCACTGATAACATTAAGAAACCGTAGTCTTGGCACTGGAAGGCTGGGTGACGGATCTGGCTTTGGTTTTTACCAGCCATGCAACTTTGGGAACATGGAAACCATATCCTCATTTCTAAAATGAAATGTTGAGCCAAGTCAGTGGCTTCAGACACTAGTCTGAGAGGCAGCCTCAGTTTTTAAGGAACTTTTCATTGGTCAGTGAATGGAGAATAAAAAAAAAGATAATATTACATCTAAATCATTATATATTTGTTACTGGAAGATTGCTAAGTGCTGTTTCTTGGAAATGACTGTTCAATTTTTTATTGTAAAAATAATTTTATTTTATGATATCATGATGATATAGACAGTAGTTATTTTTGAAGAAATAAATGGTCTTGGCGTATCAATATAGAAAGGTCCAACCCTTTTGTTGGTCCATCACCAGCTGTGAATTCATTGATTAGATTATATATAAAGTCCCTTCTAGTATTGAAAATCTTAACTAGGGAGGAGAGTTTTAAAGTCAAATACTTGAAGAGTCCATGCAATGAGTTTAATGATGAGTTATACTAGGTGTAGAACAATAGGTACCAAGCTGTTTTTAACAATCTCACTAAAAGATTTACTAGGTACACTGCCTTTTCAAAAGCAGAACCCATCTCAAGCAAATAATAGGCAAATAAAGGTGTCTGTGGCTGCTGGCTACCACTCTGCCAACCCTGATACATTAATTTCTAAGTTTTCTTACAGTTCTGATAGTCTGAATTTCTGCTTTGAATTCCCCACCAGAGTATTTAAGCACATAATTATTTAAAAATTTCATTCATTAGCATGGCAATAAGATTACTTTATATTGAGGCCTATAAGTGCTTCATATCATCACGGAGATTGACTACAAGAGCTTGTGTTTTTTTGCAGGGAAAGTTTTGCTTTGGGATCTTAGTCCCCCACCAGGGATTGAACCCATGCCCCCTTCAGTGGAAGTGCAGAATCTTAACCAGTGGATCACCAGGGAATTCCCAAGAGCATGTCTTTATATGCTGTTGTATGGAGTCTTTTTGCTTGGCTAAAGATGTGAAGTCAGGGCCTATTAAGAGAATTTGAAAAAACATAAGGTGAACTTCTGTATTGACTATGTCACAGCTCCAGATTGAACAACAGAATTGCTAGGTCTCATTCTTTACATTTTTATTTTATAATTTCTTCATGAATATAAAAGTGTCCCCACAAAATTAATGAAATGAGCAGTTGCGCTCCCATCTGCATTATGATATCTCAAAAACAAGACTTAAAGTTCCTCTAACAATTTTCTCATTTCAGGAATAGCAATATAAGCTTTTAAATATTTTCCAAAAGTTTTAGCTTTTTGGATTGTCAGCTTCATGAACTATTGGAAAGTATCTGGTCCTATATTGTAGCTTTAATCCATCTTCCTTTTTCAGGGTGTAGGAAAAAGAATCAGCTTCAAAAGCAACGATCTCCTGGAGGTGTATAGAATGAGAAGATATAGTCACTCTACGTAAACCTTTGTTTTGATATATGATTGTAGATGTGGCCACAAAGGGAGTTTCTAGACACAGTTAGCATCCAGCCCCCTTGGTGCTGGTTCCCCACAAAAAATCCAACAAGAAGAAAAAAAGTGTGATGGGTTTGAGCATGATTTGAGTAACACAGAGACAAGAACTGGAAGATAAGTGACCTGAAGTCTTTTGTTAAGTGGCAGGGCCTCCTAGGATAGGGGGTCTTTTGAGGTTCCCTCTGGGGGCTAGAGGTGGAGCGAATATGAGGACACTCAACTCCCAGTTGTTAGTTTCTAGGACACTTATTAGTGTTCTTTCTACTACACCAGATTCATCACTAGACTATAGCTGTCCTTAACCATTTTGGCGAGGTTCAGCCCCTTTCTAGGGTTTAGTTGCCACTGTAATTATTATTAAAATTTTATTGTCCTATGCTTTATGCCCTTCTATCCATCTTTTTGCAAAAGTCAGTCAGATTTATATTGAAGAAAGTAAGGGAAACCAGTGGACCACTCAGGTATGACCTAAATCAAATTGTTTATGATTATACAGTGGGGGTGACAAATAGATTCAAGGGACTGGGTCTGATATATTGCCTGAAGCACTATGGATGGAGGTTCATAACACTGCACAGGAGGTGATGATCAAAGCCATCCCCAAGAAAAGGAAATGCAAAAGGCAAAATGGTTGTCTGAGGAGGCCTTACCAATAGCTGAGAAAAGAAGAGAAGTGAAAGGCAAGGGAGAAAAGGAAAGATACATCCATCTGAATGCAGCGTTCCAAAGAATGCCAAAGAGAGATAAGAAAGCCTTCCCAAGTAATCAATGCAAGAAATAGAGGAAAACAATAGAATGGGAAAGACTAGAGATCATTTTAAGAAAATTAGAGATACCAAGGGAACATTTCATGCAAAGATGAGTACAATGAAGGACAGAAATGGTATGGACCTAACAGAAGCAGGAGGTATTAAGAAGAGGTGGCAAAAATACACAGAAGAACTGTGCAAAAAAAGATCTTAATGACCCAGATAGCCATGATGGTGTGATCACTCACCTAGAGCCAGACATCCTGGAATGTGAAGTCAAGTGGGCCTTAGGAAGCATCACTGTGAATAAAGCTAGTGAAGGTGATGAAATTCCAGCTGAGCTATTTCAAATCCTGAAAGATGATGCTGTGAAAGTGCTGTACTTGATATGCCAGGAAATTTGGAAAACTCAGCAGTGGCCACAGGACCGGAAAATGTCAGTTTTCATTCCAATCCCAAAGAAAGGCAATGCTGAAGAATGTTCAAACTATCGCACAACTACACTCATCTCATATGCTAGCAAAGTAATGTTCAAAATTCTCCAACCCAGGCTTCAACAGTATGTGAACTGAGAAATTCCAGATGTTCAAGCTGGATTTAGAAAAAGCAGAGGAACCAGAGATCAAGTTGCCAACATCTATTGGATCATAGAAAAAGCAAGAGAATTTCAGAAAAACATCTACTTCTGCTTCGCTGACTACACTAAAGCCTTTGACTGTGTGGATAACAACAAATTATGGAAAATTCTTAAAGAGATGGGGTGGGAATACCCGACCACCTTTCCTGCTTCCTGAGGAACCTGTGTGCATGTCAAGAAGCAGCAGTTAGAACTGGACATGGAGCAACGGACTGGTTCCAAATTGGGAAAGGAGTACGTCAAGGCTGTATATTGTCACCCTGCTTATTTAATTTATAGGCAGAGAAGTACATCATGTGAAATGCCAGACTGGATGAAGCCAAGCTGGAATCAAGATTGCTGGGAGAAATATCAATAACCTCAGATATGAAAATGACACCACCCTTATGGCAGAAAGTGAAGAGGAACTCAAAAGCCTCTTGATGAAAGTGAAAGAGGAGAGTGAAAAGGCTGACTTAAAACTCAACATGGGGAAACAATGCAAACAGTGACAGATTTTATTTTCTTGGGTTCCAAAATTATTGCAGATGGTGACTACATTCTTGAAATTAAAAAACTCTTGCTCTTTGGAAGAAAAGCTATGGCCAACCTAGACAACATATTAAAAAGCAGAGACATGACTTTGCCAACAAAAGTACATTTAGTCAAAGCTTTGGTTTTTCCAGTAGTCATGTATGGATGTGATAGTTGGACAACAAAGAAAGCTGAGCGCCAAAGAACTGATGCTTTTGAACTGTGGTGTTGGAGTAGACTCTTAAGAGTACCTTGGACTGCAAGGAGATCAAACCAGGCAATCAGTCCTGAATATTCATTGAAGGACTGATGCTGAAGCTGAAATTCCAATACTCTGGCCACCTGATGCAAAGAGTTGACTCATTAGAAAAGACTCTGATGCTGGGAAAGATTGAAGGCAGGAGGAGAAGGGGAATACAGAGGATGAGATGGTTGGATGGCATCATTGACTTTATGGACATGAGTTTGAACAAGCTCTGGGAATTGGTGATGGACAGGGAAGCCTGGCATGCTGCAGTCCATGGGTTGCAAAGAGTTGGATAAAGCTAAGTGACTGAACTGAACTGATCCATCTTTTAGATCTGAGCTTCTAAGGGAAGCCCTCTGCAGCCATGCTGTCTCCCCATCCTTGCCTCTGTATTGCTATAATTTGCAGTGCTATCAGTTGATTTATGTGTAGTTGGACATTCTCAGTTCTGAACCAGCTTTTCTTTCATAATCTTGAGGCATGGCCATCCTTCCTGATTTTTCTCTGAGCTTCCAGAAGCCAAGCATATTGACACTTAAGGCCACATTTTGCAAAGTGAGGTCCCTAGGAAAACCAAGTTTCATGGGATAATTCCATGAACTTCTTTTGTTGTGGGGCATTAGTAGAAGAAGGATTCCCTGATTGAATACATCCAGGGAACACGGGATTTAAATATTTTCAGACACTTTTTCCTGAATGATTTCTTAGAACATGAATTTCTAAGAGGATGATACAGTAGGGCTGCTGGTATCTATTTTGCTTAGGAAATCTTTTTTTTTTTAATTCAAGGAATTTATTTATGAAAATTCTAGTTTTATGACAGTGATAGTCAAACAGTAGTGCATAACCTGGGGAGCTTAGCAAATATTCAGATTCGTAAGCCTCATGTTTTCAGTGAGTGATTCAATAGTTCTTCCAGGGAACTCAGGAATCTACATTTTAAGAAGTATCCCAGAGCTGTGCTTCTCAAATTTTAATTTGAATGGGAATTACCAGGCAAAAAGGCAGATTCTGATTCCAAAGCCCTGTGCCAGGGCTTTAGATCCTGCATTTCTAATAGTTTCCAGGCAATGCTCTTGTTTACTGGTCTAAAGTCCACACTCAGAGTAACAAGGCTGCAATTATTCCGAGCACCCTGTGTTCTCCATGTCTGTTATTATTACAAATGTCACTGTCTTCCAAGGTTTCTGTCAATTTCAGTTCATGAAGAGGTGTTATTATTGGTCATTATTAAGTTCAGAGCTGCAATTTCCTTCATGGCTTGTTCTACCGTCTGAGAGGTAGAACATTTAGCAAATACGTCAAGATTTATCAGATGCTCTTGTTCTAAACTAACGTGATGTGCAGATAGTTTCTGTCTTCATAACTCATGATTCTATCACTGATCTGTGTCAGGGTTTGGTCTGACACAGATACTGTCATCCAGTCCTCCAGTCTTACTGATGCTGGGAAAAGAAAATTTTCTCTACCCTTCTACATACTTCTGGCGGGTCTAAGAATTACATCGACATGAGACAAATTATTGGGAAAATAAAAAAGTTTCAGTTCAGTTCAGTTGCTCAGTCGTGTCCGACTCTTTGCGACCCCATGAATCTCAGCATGCCAGGCTTCCCTGTCCAGCCCCAACTCCTGGAGTTCACTCAGACTCACGTCCATCGAGTCAGTGATGCCATCCAGCCGTCTCATCCTCTGTCGTCCCCTTCTCCTCCTGCCCCCAATCCCTCCCAGCATCAGAGTCTTTTCCAATGAGTCAGCTCTTCACATGAGGTGGCCACAGTACTGGAGTTTCAGCTTTATCATCATTCCTTCCAAAGAAATCCCAGGGCTGATCTCCTTAATAACACATATAAATGGGAGAGATCCAAGGAAGCTCAGTAACTGACCCAAATGGCTGAAACTCTCACTTTTAGTCCTATCTTCAGCTAAAGATAAAAGAGGTTGTGGGGGTGGGGTGGGGGAGGTGGGGCTTTGGGGAAGAATTCATGTGCAGATGGAAAAGCAAATGTTTGGTAAACAAATATTTATGGAGCCCTGCAGATACAATGGGACACAGAGTGGACTCTGATTTCTGGGGGCTTTTCTAGTGGCTCAGATAATAAAGAATCTGCTTGCAATGCAGGAAACCTGGGTTTGATCCCTGGGTCAGGAAGATCCCATGGAGAAGGGCATGCAACCCACTCCAGTATTCTTGCCTGGAGAATTCCATGGACAGGGGAACCTGGTGGGCTACAGTCCATGGGGTATCAAAGAGTTGGACATGACTGAATGGCTAAGACTTAACCCTTTCTTGTAACATGGCTGATAGCAAAAGCCTCAAGAGTGTTGAGGGCTTAAAGGCAGGAGGGAGAGTGAGTGATCTGGAAGGAAATGAGGAGGAAGGAGGCAAATATTTGCCAGGCCCTGCAGAGACAATGGGACACAGAGTGGACTCTGATTTCTAGACCCTGCCAAAAAAAACCCTACCACACCTAACCCTTGTTCTTTATATGTATCTCTGGTGATAACTCCATTTTTGGAAGAGGCTCTCTGTTTAAATTACTTTAGGCAGTTAGGAGGATGGTCAAAGTCTCTTCCTGAGTCTTTAGAGCCTTGATTGTCTTCAGTTCAAAATAATCCTCATGCCAGAGACATTTGGGGATGGTGTATATATTACTACCTTTTTTGCTATTGTCATCATATATTTGCCTTATGTATGTGTTATTAGCTCCGTGGTCATTATTAATGTTTGTGCTTGTAATAGTAAATTGTTTTTCTTTTTTTTTAAGTTTTTTTTTGATGTGGATCAAAGTCATTATTGAATTTGTTGCAGTATTGGTTTTATTTTATTTTTTTCTTATTTTTGACTATGTTGAGTTTGTAATGCAGCACATGGGCTCTTTGTTGCTGTTTCTGTTTTTTATGTTTTGGTTTTTTGATTGGCATGTGGGATCTTAGTTTCCCAACCAGTGATGGAACCTGCGCCTGCCTACATTGAAAGGAGAAGTCCCAACCACTGGACCACCGAGGAATTCCTCAGTAAATTGTTTTTTAAAGAAATTAAGATTAATTAGGCCCCATTTGTTTATTTTTGCTTTTATTTCCAATATTCTGGGAGGTAGGTCAGAGAGGATCCTGCTGTGATGTATGTCGGTGAGTGTTTTGCCTATGTTCTCCTCTAGGAGTTTTATAGTTTCTGGTCTTACATTTAGATCTTTAATCCATTTTGAGTTTATTTTTGTGTATGGTGTTAGAAAGTGTTCTAGTTTCATTCTTTTGCAAGTGGTTGACCAATTTTCCCAGCACCACTTGTTAAAGAGATTGTCTTTAATCCATTGTATATTCTTGCCTCCTTTGTCAAAGATAAGGTGTCCATATGTGCATGGATTTATCTCTGGGCTTTCTATTTTGTTCCATTGATCTATATTTCTGTCTTTGTGCCAGTACCATACTGTCTTGATGACTGTGGCTTTGTAGTAGAGCCTGCAGTCAGGCAGGTTGATTCCTCCAGTTCCATTCTTCTTTTTCAGGATTGCTTTGGCTATTCAAGGTTTTTTGTATTTCCATACAAATTGTGAAATTATTTGTTCTAGCTCTGTGGAGAATACTGTTGGTAGCTTGATAGGGATTGCATTGACTCTATAAATTGCTTTGGGTAGTATACTCATTTTCACTATATTGATTCTTCCAATCTATGAACATGATATATTTCTCCATCTATTAGTGTCCTCTTTGATTTCTTTCACCAGTGTTTTATAGTTTTCTATATATAGGTCTTTAGTTTCTTTAGGTAGATATATTCCTAAGTATTTTATTCTTTTCGTTGCAACGGTGAATGGAATTGTTTCCTTAATTTCTCTTTCTATTTTCTCATTATTAGTGTATAGGAATGCAAGGGATTTCTGTGTGTTGATTTTATATCCTGCAACTTTACTATATTCATTGATTAGCTCTAGTAATTTTCTGGTGGAGTCTTTAGGGTTTTTTATGTAGAGGATCATGTCATCTGCAAACAGTGAGAGTTTTACTTCTTCTTTTCCAACTTGGATTCCTTTTATTTCTTTTTCTGCTCTGATTGCTGTGGCCAAAACTTCCAAAACTATGTTGAATAGTAATGGTGAAAGTGGGCACCCTTGTCTTTTTCCTGACTTTAGGGGAAATGCTTTCAATTTTTACCATTGAGGATAATGTTTGCTGTGTGTTTGTCATATATAGCTTTTATTATGTTGAGGTATGTTCCTTCTATTCCTGCTTTCTGGAGAGTTTTTATCATAAATGGGTGTTGAATTTTGTCAAAGGCTTTCTCTGCATCTATTGAGATAATCATATGGTTTTTATTTTTCAATTTGTTAATGTGGTGTATTACATTGATTGATTTACAGATATTGAAGAATCCTTGAATCCCTGGGATAAAGCCCACTTGGTCATGGTGTATGATCTTTTTAATGTGTTGTTGGATTCTGATTGCTAGAATTTTGTTAAGGATTTTTGCATCTATGTTCATCAGTGATATTGGCCTGTAGTTTTCTTTTTTGGTGGCATCTTTGTCAGGTTTTGGTATTAGGGTGATGGTGGCCTCATGGAATGAGTTTGGAAGTTTACCTTCCTCTGCAATTTTCTGGAAGAGTTTGAGTAGGATAGGTGTTAGCTCTTCTCTAAATTTTTGGTAGAATTCAGCTGTGAAGCCGCCTGGACCTGGGCTTTTGTTTGCTGGAAGACTTCTGATTACAGTTTCAATTTTCGTGCTTGTGATGGATCTGTTAAGATTTTCCATTTCTTCCTGGTCCAGTTTTGGAAAGTTGTACCCCAATGTTCATCGCAGCACTGTTTATAATAGCCAGGACATGGAAGCAACCTAGATGTCCATCAGCAGATGAATGGATAAGAAAGCTGTGGTACATATACACAATGGAGTATTACTCAGCCATTAAGAAGAATACATTTGAATCAGTTCTAATGAGATGGATGAAACTGGAGCCTATTATATAGAGTGAAGTAAGCCAGAAAGAAAAACACCAATACAGTATACTAACACATATATATGGAATTTAGAAAGATGGTAACAATAACCCTGTATATGAGACAGCAAAAGAGACACTGATGTATGGAACAGTCTTATGGATTCTGTGGGAGAGGGAGAGGGTGGGAAGATTTGGGAGAATGGCATTGAAACATATATACTATCAGGTATGAAACGAGTTGCCAGTCCAGGTTCGATGCACGATACTGGATGCTTGGGGCTGGTGCACTGGGACGACCCAGAGGGATGGTATGGGGAGGGAGAAGGGAGGAGGGTTCAGAATGGGGAACACATGTATACCTGTGGTGGATTCATTTCGATATTTGGCAAAACCAATACAATATTGTAAAGTTTAAAAATAAAATAAAATTAAAATCCTAAAAAAAAAAAAAACAACTAGGAGCCAGAAAAAAAAAAAAAAAGAAGAATACATTTGAATCAGTTCTAATGAGATGGATGAAACTGGAGCCTATTATACAGAGTGAAGTAAGCCAGAAAGAAAAACACCAATACAGTATGCTAACGCATATATGTGGAATTTAAAAGATGGTAACAATAACCCTGTATACAAAACAGCAAAAGAGACATTGATGTATAGAACAGTCTTTTGGACTCTGTGGGAGAGGGAGAGGGTGGGATAATTTGGAAGAATGGCATTGAAACATGTATAATATCATATATGAAATGAGTCGCCAGTCCAGGTTTGATGCACAATACTGGATGCTTGGGGCTGGTGCACTGGGACGACCCAGAGGGATGGTATGGGGAGGGAGGAGGGAGGAGGGCTCAGGATGGGGAACACGTGTATACCTGTGGCAGATTCATATTGATATATGGCAAAACCAATACAATATTGTAAATTAAAAAAAAAAAAAAAAGGAAAATGACAGATTTGGTTGTCAGGTTCCTGGTGGTCAGAGCATAAAGGGTAACAGACTCAGTTGCATGATTAGCATCGGCAAATGCAAGGCATCTTCAAGTTAACAATAGTCTCCTTGGTGCTTATGTATGAAAACAGTTTATTTTATGAATACTCATAATAAGGATGTGGGATGAGGTATAACAAGCCACGTTCTTTCCAACATCTCACAAGATGTGTAATCCCATTTTGTAAGACACTTTCTCCAATGCAAGTCAAGAGCAAGTGTTCAAGGACAACTCAGATGAAGAAAATTCTTGACTCAGATTGAGAAGGAGTAAAGAGTATATTAAGATTTTTTGAAGAGGCCATCTGTGTACATCTTGACAAAACATTAAATAATAAAATTTTATATTTGTTAAAAAAATGAAATTAAGAAATTCAAAAGAGAAAAATACTCTTTTATATGTGTTCATATGTTTATTATTTCTGGCCCTCTTTCTCCCTTTCTGTATATTCATATTTCCATGGTTTTATTTTCTTTCACCCTGAAGAACTTTCTTGGCATTTCTTTTAGTGTGAATCTTCTACTGCAGAGTTCTCTTGGCTTTTGTTTATCTGAAAATGTCTTTATTTCACTTTCATTTCTTCTCTGTTTTCTTTTGAAATAATCATAGAATTACAAGGAGTTCCAAAAATATATATACAAGGCAGTCCCTTGAATCCTCCTCCAAAATTTACATTCAGTTTTTAATGCTATGTATGTGGATACATCTGGAACTTGAGTTTGTGTGTGTTAGTCCACTTGATGTCCTAGAAGTGTCTGGTGCTCTGTTGATTTTTCTTTAAGCCTTTTTCTCTTTCTGACTCAGTTTGAGTAATTTCCATTGACCTGTCTTCAAGGCCCTGGAGTTTTTTCTTCTGCAGTGTCTGATCTGCTGGTAAATGTGTCTAATTGCTTTTTAAAAAGTTTCAGACATTGCATTTTTCAATTCTAGGTTTTCCTTTGGTGTTTAAAAAAGTTTTATTATTCTCCTGCAATATTGCTTATCTTTCTCCATTATATTCATATTTTTCTGTACAAATTCCTTAGCATATTTTATGTTGTTTTGAAGTCTTCTTCTGCAAATTCCTGTATCTGTTCTTATTGAATTTTTCCTTTTAATATAGTTTACATTTTATTATTTATTCTCAAGTTTTGTACATTTGTACTGAAGCCTGAACATAGTGTATAATGAACAGTGAGAACTGAGGAAAAGTTTTTTGTTTGGTTTTGCTCATTTCCCAGAACATTGAAAGCTTTCCTCCACCTGAACCTTAGGTTGAGGCCAGTTCATTCAGAATTCTCCCAGAGCAGAGTCGAGCGGGAGTCAGGCTGCAGCTTTAATTAGACTGATAACCCCTGTGATTAGCCCAAGCTCCAGAATCCTATGCCACCACTGTGGTTTACATCTTGTTGGTACTTAAGCAGAGCTGGGCAGCAGATTCAGATATTTTTAGTTGACCTTTGGATTCATGTCTGGCAAGTGCAAGACTGTGATTTCTCTGATTTCCAGGCCCTTCTTCATTAAATTTCATTGAATAATTCAGAGTAGGGTTAGACAGGAATGGGAAGAGAAGAATATTGAGATCTCTTCCAGATCGGAATCCATTCTGCCAACCCAGACTGTCAGAGTGTCCCTGCAAAATCTCTGTATTTATGATGAATCTATAACAACTTCTCCACCCATGATCCACAGATCAGGTATCTGTCCCTGAAGATGGAAGCTTCTACCATTCTCTTTTTACTTATAAAATGTTCATTTCTTCCTGGACCTCAATTAATCAAGGTTTCCTTGCCTCTTCTGTTCTTTGCTAGCCTCACTGGCCAGTGTAATTTCTAATTTTTCAGGTTGTGTTGTTTTTACAATAGGAACAAAGGTCTTTTGCTGCCTTCTTTATCCTAACCATTTGTATGTGTGTGTGTGCATCACATTTTTTATTTTTTTTGTAGTTTAAAAAAATTTAATTGGAAGATAATTACTTTACAATATTGTAATGACTTGTGCCATATGTCAACAGCCTAACCATTTTAAGTACTCACAGAACAAGCAAATACTTCCTCCCCTTTGTATTTGAAATAGGTAAACCTAGAGCGTATCTGGGCTTCCCAGGTAGCACAGTGGTAAAGAATCCACCTGAATTCAGTGCAGGAGATTCTCCAGTGCAGGAGACACAAGAGATACAGGTGTGATCCCTGGGTCGGGAAGATCTCCTGGAGTACGAAATAGCAACCCACTCCAGAATTCTTGCCTGGAAAACCCCATGACAGAGGAGCCTGTCTGGCTACAGTCCATGGGGTTGCAAGAATCAGATCTGACTGAGTGACTGAGCACACACACGCAACACATTTAATTGTTAGCTTTCCTTGTGGCTCACCTGGTAAAGAATCCGCCTGCAATGCGGGAGACCTGGGTTCGATCCCTAGGTTGGGAAGATCCCCCAGAGAAGGGAAAGGCTATCCACTTCAGCATTCTGGCCTGGAGACTCCACAAACTGTATTGTTAATGGGGTCCCGAAGAGTCGGACACGACTGAACCATTTTCACTTTAAATGTTTCTTACTAGCAAAATCTTTGAATAGACTCCTCTAACTATGCACTGGATAATGATTACCATTCAATTTTCCTTAATTTCTAGTTAACAGTTGAAATCCCTCTTGAGGCATATAAAGTTCTTACTGATTCCTTTGGTGTCTAGGACCACTGTTGATTCTAATGAGTGCTAAATGGGGACTTTAGCTGAGATCATTTTTGTTACTACT
The DNA here is from genome assembly GCF_029378745.1 of Bos indicus. Taxonomy (NCBI): domain Eukaryota; kingdom Metazoa; phylum Chordata; class Mammalia; order Artiodactyla; family Bovidae; genus Bos; species Bos indicus. The sequence continues at coordinate 50,946,229 of NC_091768.1, forward strand.
TCCTTAAGTACTTTCCAAGGAAAGAATTCCCCCAAGTATTTTCTGCGTTATCATTCTTCCATTGCTTTTTCTATACAATCAAAACAAAAAGAGGAATTAGTATATCTAGGATAGAATCTCACTGCAAAGTCACTTCCCATGACTATCAGAAGCCTTTAATTTCTTGACTTTTGGAGAAAAAAGGTAAACATCTCTTCCTATAAGTTTCCCAGCTAGAAATGACTACCATTGATGTCATTAAAATTCATTTATAATTGCTCTCTTGGCAGATCTTTAGTGGTAATTTGTCTAGCTTCAAATTCAAAGCTTCCATGGTTGTTTTCTGGAAGAATTTGTGACTCTATTAAAAAGTATACACTGAATGAAATTTAAACCCACGTTTAAAAAGTTAATTTAAAATGACTTTGTGACATTGCTGTTTGAATTATATTCATCATTGTTATCTTACATTTAAATTGACTGTTTATGTTAATATCCTTCTTTTTGCATAATAGGAAAAGCAATTTAAAATGGAAATCAAACCCAAGGATATATATTATTGACAGTTGCTGCAAACAGCAAACTCTAGACGTTTTCTCTGACCATGAGAAGATGATTAGGGCTCCTCTTCCCTTCCCTTCTCTCGAGTCCTCTTCTGATTGTTGAACAATTCTTGCAATCATCTACAGTCTATGTCTCATTGTGAGTCGAGGGAGAGGCCAAAAAAAAAAAAAAAAAAAAGGAGTACCACAACAGAGGGAAACAAAGGTTTGTGTCTGCCTAGTATTTGTGTGTATGTTAGTCCTGGCCAACTCTTTGCGACCCCATGGACTGCAGCCCACCAGACTCCTCTGTCCATAGGATTTTCCAGGCAAGAGTACTGGAGTGGTTTGCCATTTCCTTCTCCAGGGGATCTTCCCAACCCATGGATTGAACCTGGGTCTCCCAGATTGCAGGCAGATTCTTTACCAGGGAAGCTGTAGTATTTGTAGAGAAGTGAGTCAGGCACGACTGAGAGACTTCACTTTCACTTTTCACTTTCCTGCATTGGAGAAGGAAATGACAACCCACTCCAGTGTTCTTGCCTGGAGAATCCCAGGGACAGAGGAGCCTGGTGGGCTTCCGTCTATGGGGTCGCACAGAGTCGGACACGACTGAAGCGACTTAGCAGCAGCAGTATTTGTAGTCCTGGGATAATTAGCAAGATTCTACCTCTTTTGTTTTCTCATCCATCTTTCTTCATCCAAATCTTTCTTTTTGCATGTGTTTTTATACTCATTGTCTTCTAAGAAATAGTCATACGTGTATACAGACAAATGAGATCTTGGACATTAACCCATTTCTTCTCTCAGCTTGTCTCTCTGTAACAACCAAACCATCCTGCTTCTGACAATGACAGAGAGAATTAACAAGAATTTGTTAGTTTCCATCTGGACTATCAGATGTATGATCAACTCTGAGTGTTTGGTATATACCAGGTTAGGGTGTTGCTAAGTCACTTCAGTCGTGTCTGACTCTGTGCAACCCCATAGATGGCAGCCCACCAGGCTCCCCCGTCCCTGGGATTCTCCAGGCAAGAACACTGGAGTGGGTTGCCATTTCCTTCTCCAAGGCATGAAAGTGAAAGGTGAAAGTGAAGTCGCTCAGTCGTGTCTGACTCTTAGCGACCCCATGGACTGCAGCCTACCAGGTTCCTCCATCCATGGGATTTTCCAGGCAAGAGTACTGGAGTGGGGTGCCATTGTCTCCTCTGCAAATTATAGAGACTATGAGACAAATCAAGAAAATTTTCTCTGAAACAATTGATTATATATAATTTGATTATATGTGTTTTATATGCTTTTCTTTGTTAACCAGTTCATCCTTTTTGTCTATTAAGAGTTTGTCTGATGTTGATACAAGGTCTTGATAGTTTAAGAATAACTATTTTCTATTAGCATTAGTGGGTGTGACCTTTGTATCTGTTAGGAATTGGATTAAGCAAGTTGTAACTGGTAAAAGAATAAAACTACTTTTAAAAATCAACAGGAATAACAACAGCTTACATAAAACATAAATCTATTTCTCTCACACCTGAAAGAAGTCTGTAAATTAGGCAGCTGAAGCCATGTATGAAAGATTAATGGTTATTAGACTAAGGTTCTCTTAACTTTCAGTTTTACTATCCTCAGGCATAATTTCCAATCACAAAATAACCTCATAGTCCAAGAGGGCTGGTGAGATCCCAACCATCATGTTTTGGAAATAAGAAAGGAATAAAACAAAAGGGATGTTCATGCCAGCTGAATCAACTCCCATTAAAGTGGAATTCCATAGAACACTTCCCATTATATCCCATTGACAAGAATGAAGTTAATTTCCGTAACTCATTGCAAAGGAGGTTGGGAAATGTAGTTTTGTATCTGGTCCTGATGTTGTCTTCTGTCACTAAGGAAGAAGAGAACAGATAGTGGGGAAAAACTAGCAATCTCTGGGACACCCATCCAAGCCTAAAAATAGAAGATGGCTGTTTGGATTGTTTTGGACATCAGTTGAAATTAGGCAATGTTTTAAACATATGAAAATATACCACATCTATGTAACACTACCTTACACTTTAAAATGTCTAAAGAAAGAAGAAACAAACAAGGAATGTCCAGAGAAGAGTCAACATGAAGTGGGAAATGTAGAAAGCATATTTTTTGAGTAACTGTAATGTTTATTTCTTATCAAGTACATAAGATGCTTTAGCTTCAAAGTGGAACAAAGTTTCAAGTGGAATAAAGGCTTATTCTATGAGACTAAGAAGCATCTTTAATTTAAATTGGACCTGCTCAACAATGAAAAAGTTCATCTCAGGATGTACAAAATTTCCCACCATTAGAAAAGTTCAAAATGAAGCGAGCTTCAGAATATTTTTTTGAAGATATAATTGGAAAGATTTGCAAAGATGTGTGATCATTATTCTAATGTTTAAAATGTTAGGAATATAGAATAACGTATTTACTTAACAATAAGATTTGGTTGAATATGTTATGGTAGATCCACACACTATATAGGCTTTAAAACAACTGCATAAATATTTATTGACAGAGAAAGAGGTCCAAGATACATTGCAGATTAAACAAATGAGTCACTGAACAAACCCTATAGTATGGTTTTATATGTGTCTAAATGGCAACCCACTCCAGTGTTCTTGCCTGGAGAATCCCAGGGATGGGGGAGCCAGATGGGCTGCTGTCTATGGGGTCGTACAGAGTCGGACACGACTGAAGTGACTTAGCATAGCATAAATAAAGAGCTATACACCCAAGATTAATCTAGATGGTGATATTGTGGGGACATTTTTTCTTCTTTAAGAACATATTGTATAAAAAAGGTTATTTAAATATTTGGCAATGAATATGGATAGTAATGGCTCCCCAGGTGGTGCTAGTGGTAAAGAACCCAGCCTGCCAATGCAGGAGACGTAAGAGATGTGGGTTCAATCACTGGACTGGGAAGATCCCCTGGAGTAGGGTGTGGTAACCCACTCCAATATTTTTGCCTGGAGAACCCCGTGGACAGAGGAGCCTGACAGACTACAGTCCAGTCCAGGGTCATAAAAAGTCCAACAAAACTGAAGTGACTCAGCACACATGCATGCATGGATAGTAATATCTAATGTATTTAAGGAGAAAAAGCTGAATACTTGTCAGGGAGAAGGAAGAAGAGATTGAGTAGGTTAGGCTGGCTGTCCTTTATGGTTTCTTCCAACTCTAAGGTCAGATGACACCAAAATCCATGTTCATGATTCAAGTGCTTTGGATGATTGCCAGAATCAATAACCACAGGTGATCAGGGAGACGTGCTGTGGCGATTGCTGGTAGAACTCAAAAGAGCTCAGTACCCCATCTCTGAGTCCCTTACCAGAATCAATGACCACAGGTGATCAGGGAGACGTGCTGTGGCGATTGCTGGTAGAACTCAAAAGAGCTCAGTACCCCATCTCTGAGTCCCTTACAGCCCTCGATCTTGGGTATGTCTTTCCACATTCTTTCTTCTATTCACCCTATAAACTATGTTGTGACTTCTTCAGCAACTGAGAGCTATTATTTCTAAGGCAACAATCTACCTAGACCTGTTTTATTTGTGCATTGTTTCCTTTTTTCCCTTCAAAAGCTACAGCCCAACACCTAAAAACTTACCGACTAGAAACTGACACCTTAAAATGGCTCTCTTAGCTACAGCTGAAGGGAGCCTTGGCAAGAGAGATGGCTGTCTAAAACTCAGTTATATTGACAGGGAGCAAAACAGCAATAACAAACCAAAAGTCTGAAAAATTTCTGGAGGATGGACCAAAAGGGTGATTTTGAAAATTTAATATTCTCTTTAGAATATTTAGTAATTTGGGATGGTAGAGAATGTACTACTTATTTCCTTCTTAGAATTGTGACCGAGTAAATGCTCCCATCCACATGCACCCTGAGGTTCTTTTTCCAGGGATGCTGATGGGGTATCTGCAGGTCAGTTTCACCCATACTCTCTGACCTAGTTCTGTTCTTACATGTGAACAAAATGGCTAGCTGAGCTTACACACAAAACATACTCACATAGCTAATGGAAAAGATTCGTGCTAATTCCAACTATCTCACCCACAATTTTGGGTAAACACACACACATTTTAAAAATAGTTAAAATTGGTAAACATCTAAGAAATATAGAAAAAGTCTAATGAGAATATTTCTAGCAAGAGATATTTTGAATATAAGCTTACTAGAGTGAGTTGCTCTGAAGTCAAAACATGGACAACATATAGGACTATTTTGAGATAGAGACAGTTGTATTACTGAGGAATTTTAATGAATAGTGAGCCTGTTTGTTATTTATTTTCTTCCAAATGTTAATAAATAACTCCAGTTATAATTGCTGATTTTCTATATTTATGGAAAACTGGCATTTCATAAATATCAAATTGTGATATCATCTACTTGTGTGCTGGTTTTTCTATGAATATATAAATTTAGTAATTACCACTAGAAGTGTGAGTTAATTTTTTGTGTGTGGATAAATAAAGAAGGAGAACAACAAATCTGTTAAAATGGTAGAATCTTAAACATCCTTTACATTGTTCTTTTTAAGAATTTATCTAAAATGATGTCATAAAGTGGCAGAGAAAAATCTAGGATACAAGATTTTCTATTAAAGCCACCAAGATGTTCATCAAAACTGGGTCAGCATGTAGTCATTTGACAGGGAAAGTGCATAGAGCTTTCTCAAAAGACCAAAAGGTTAGGAAGACTTTCTAGGTCCCAAATAATCAATGTTTAAAGGAAAACAATTGTACAGAGGTTATGTTAATTCAAGCTAGTAAAGGATTTCTTCTTAAAAGGAAGTTTTAGCTTATTTTAATTCCAGGGAAAAGAAATTCTCACTTGATATGTTTACTATTATAATATATTCTATTGGATAGTATTGGCAGAAACTCCCCATTAATATTTATCTTTAGAACTTTGCTCCATTTCATGGCTCGGTAGAGAATTAATATTTAGCAAATGTGTGATCAGTCTTTTTTTCGTCTTATGGCTCAAATTTACCCAAGTCCTTCTTATGACTGATTTTTGTTATGAGTTTTATAATAAGTATGTATTTTACTCCACATTGTAGTACAATACTTTATTATGGACTGAAAACTTTCTTCAAAGTGAAGTCAGATCAAAATAGAATGTTTTAATAGCTAAGGGAAAATTTTGAGTCATTGGCTAGAAGAAACTGATCTCCTACTTACGAGTTTGATGTCCTAAAATACATGAGATTGGCCAATACTGAAATAATAATCCCAAATCATGATAACATCTTTAAAAAGGCTTAGAACTAGACCATATTTTTTTTAAAAATTGGGGTAAAATTGCTTTACAATATTGTTAGTTTCTGCTGTACATTTACATGAATCAGCTATATGTATACATATAAAACCTTCCTCTTGGCCCTCCCTCCCACCTTTGTACCCCACCCATCTAGGTCATCACAGGGCACCGAGCTGAGCACCCTGTACTAATCAACAGGTTCCCACCAGCTATCTATTTAACACACAGTAGTGCACATAGTCAGTCTCAATTTCCAATTGACCTCCATCCTCTACTCAGTCCACATGTCCTTTTTCTATGTCTGCATCTCTATTCCTGCCCTGGAAATAGGTTCATCTGTACCATTTTCCCATGCTGCTGCTGCTGCTGCTAAGTCGCTTCAGTCGTGTCTGACTCTGTGCGATCCCATAGACGGCAGCCCACCAGGCTCCTCTGTCCCTGGGATTCTCCAGGCAAGAACACTGGAGTGGGTTGCCATTGCCTTCTCCAATACATGAAAGTGAAAAGTGAAAGTGAAGTCGCTCAGTCATATCCGACTCTTCACAACCCCACGGACTGCAGCCTACCAGGCTCCTCTCCATGGGATTTTCCAGGCAAGAGTACTGGAGTGGGGTGCCATTGTCTTCTCTGCCATTTTCCCATAGATGTGCATTAATATATGATATTTGTTTTCCTATTTTGAGCAGCATCAAAATTTTCTGTAATAAGTAGACCACATGTCTCATCCAATCACAGTTTTAAAGTGGTCTTTACAATCTCTTTAACAAGTGGTGCTGGGAAATCTGGTCAACCACTTGTAAAAGAATGAAACTAGAACACTTTCTAACACCACATACAAAAATAAAGTCAAAATGGATTAAAGATCTCAACGTAAGACCAGAAACTATAAAACTCCTAGAGGAGAACATAGGCAAAACACTCTCTGACATACATCACAGCAGGATCCTCTATGACCCACCTCCCAGAATATTGGAAATAAAAGCAAAAATAAACAAATGGGACCTAATTAAACTTAAAAGCTTCTGCACATCAAAGGAAACTATTAGCAAGGTGAAAAGACAGCCTTCAGAATGGGAGAAAATAATAGCAAATGAAGCAACCGACAAACAACTAATCTCAAAAATATACAAGCAACTCCTACAGCTCAACTCCAGAAAAATAAATGACCCAATCAAAAAATGGGCCAAAGATCTAAATAGACATTTCTCCAAAGAAGACATACAGATGGCTAACAAACACATGAAAAGATGCTCAACATCACTCATTATCAGAGAAATGCAAATCAAAACCACTATGAGATACCATTTCACACCAGTCAGAATGGCTGCGATCCAAAAGTCTACAAATAATAAATGCTGGAGAGGGTGTGGAGAAAAGGGAACCCTCTTACACTGTTGGTGGGAATGCAAACTAGTACAGCCACTATGGAGAACAGTGTGGAGATTCCTTAAAAAACTGGAAATAGAACTGCCTTATGATCCAGCAATCCCACTGCTGGGCATACACACTGAGGAAACCAGAAGGGAAAGAGACACGTGTACCCCAATGTTCATCGCAGCACTGTTTATAATAGCCAGGACATGGAAGCAACCTAGATGTCCATCAGCAGATGAATGGATAAGAAAGCAGTGGTACATATACACAATGGAGTATTACTCAGCCATTAAAAAGAATACATTTGAATCAGTTCTAATGAGGTGGATGAAACTGGAGCCTATTATACAGAGTGAAGTAAGCCAGAAGGAAAAACACCAATACAGTATACTAACGCATATATATGGAATTTAGAAAGATGGTAACAATAACCCTGTATACGAGACAGCAAAAGAGACACTGATGTGTAGAACAGGCTTATGGACTCTGTGGGAGAGGGAGAGGGTGGGAAGATTTGGGAGAATGGCATTGAAACATGTGAAATGTCATGTATGAAACGAGATGCCAGTCCAGGTTCAATGCACAATGCTGGATGCTTGGGGCTGGTGCACTGGGACGACCCAGAGGGATGGTATGGGGAGGGAGGAGGGAGGAGGGTTCAGGATGGGGAACACATGAGAAATAAAGGAATAAAAAATTAAAAAAAAATAATCAAAATCCTCCTCAAACCTACCTATTATGAGAAGATTTCCTTCATGAGGTAGAATTTATAGGAGGATTTGAATAGATGAAGTTGGTCTGACTGTCCACATTTTTGTATTTCAAGGAAATGGACTTCCTTCCTTTGCTGAGAACACCAGACCACTCCCTATTTATTCCCTACCTCTCGCTTGAGCACACACAAACCCACATACCCACACAAAAAAATAAAAAAATAAAAAAAAATAAAGTGGTCTTTAAATCCAACTGGATGTTGATACCTGTGCTACGAAGGATGGGTTTGGTGATGGTGAGGGATCACCTACCATAAACAAATTCTGTCTGTTAACAGAGAGAACATTACTCAAACAAAAACCATACAGTTGTAAATCCAGGAAGCAATTCCAAGATCAAAATCTCTCTTTCATCAGAAGAAAGTATCCTTTTTGCACATAGTTCATGAGTAACCCGGGTAAGCCACACCTAGGCTTACCAGATACAATCCAGATAGTGATGCCAACATTACCACCCAGAAGCACCTTAATCAGCAGCTGGGACCTCAAAGGTGTTTAACAGTTCCCTCAGGTAGAGCTGGGCTCCACCTGAAGAGCTGGCCAGAATAGGAATCCAGCATAAACTAATCACAGTCACAGAATGCCATGCCTTTCTTATTAGGAAATGAAAAATAATTATTTGTGTATTTAATTAGGTCAAATATGACCCAAGCTGAAATTTGGAATGCTATAGAAGACATGGTTCCTGGCTCCAATTTTGTGTGTCTAGAAGCTGATCAAAACTTTGGCTCTGGCTTTGGCCTTCAGAGATTTTTTTTTCTTTTAACAAGTCAATTATGAATACAAGGCGAATATTGATCATGCCTCTGCAGACCCCTGCACAGTATTTACCACTCATGTGTTTTCAGTAGTAATCAAGTTCAATTGTAGGCTGTGTGTTGAACACATTGGAGGCAGACTTTGACTTTCAGAGTTAAAAAAGTTTGTGCTCAGGATACATACAGCATTTTCCTTAGGTGGTCTCCTGAAACCCAACCCATGCCATGTACTGCTTCAACAAGGATTTCTTCTGTTTTCTGGTGTTTTCTGTTTGCTTAATGTCTTTCAAATTGCAACTGGATTTTTATATTCCTTTTTTTTTGCTTTAGAACTCCTGTCTTCAGTTTTCTTCTACACGTTGGCTCTGATCTTATGGGATTTCTTGGAGCTTCAAAGTTATACCAAACGGTTATTGGCAAAGTTATTCATTATTTGCAGAGGTGTCTTCTCCTTCTCAAGACTCCACAAGAAGCCCAAACTTTTAATAGTTCACAGAAGCTCTTCATCAAAATTTTATCATGGAAACTTTCTTCCTATAAAGAAAAATCATAGCAAATATTTTCCATAGTATATAAAATGCTCCAATAATTATTTTAATCACTCTTTTTTAATGGTTCCACACAAGTGGGCTTGGTTTGGTAAAAATAATCACAGCCTCTATTAAACATCTTCTTTGTTGGCCATTGTCTTCATAGCCAATAAATAACTGGCTTACAGATAACTGCCTCACCTAGCCCTCAGGGCAGTCTTTAGGGGCCACGTTTTCAGGCTTCAATATTGCTCAAATATTGATTCCCTAGTTGGCATGCTGATGAGAATCCACAAGGCTTCTTGAGGGTAATGATGCTGGTTTTTTAATCCTGAAAATTCATGGGGCTGCATGTAAGTGAGAAATCAACTTTTGAACCTATATTCGTGTATGGATTTTTAGCTCAGCTTGCCCTTAAAATTGAATATCACTAGATAACTCAGAGTATTGATTGCATCTAAATGACAAGTTTTCAAGACGAGGTAAAAGGCTCATTTCTCTTCATTGACTGTGAATTGATGTGGCAACCATGAGTAGGCAGGACCCCGAATAACAATAACAATAATAACAACTACTAACACTTATCAAGGACTCATTATAGATTAGCTGTTAATGCTCAAACAACTATTATTATTCCCATTTTAGAAATGAGAAAATATTACTCATGGCGATAAAGAAACTTGTCCAAGTCCGAAGAACTAGTCAGGGGTGGACTTGATATTTAAGTCCAGGCAGTTAGATCTCAGATCACAGGCTCTTCAACAATCTTGTCTCCTTAACAGCTCAATCTTTCTGTAAAATGGGCTCTATCTGGTCTGGATACCCTCAAAGAGCCACACACCCATTTGAAATAAAGGACCATTTATTTTGTGTCCTTCATGCCAATACAAGAGTCTAGGCTGTCCTTACAGGAAGAGGGGTCAGCAGGACCTGTCTCTTTGGATCAGAAGGAAGGATGAGATTTGTTGAATTCCACTTTCCAAAACAAAAGCAGGACAGGATACCAATAGGGTTTCCAGCTGCTATCTTTGTTTGGCTAGGATATTAGAAATTAGGGCATGGGGCTGTGTTTTCTGAGCTTTCTAAAATTTCCGAAATTTCTATAATTTTCCGTGTTTAGTATTTTCTGTATTCCCATGGTTTTTTGGTAGTAGCATCCTTAAAATTAGTTGTTTATTGAGTTATGTGGAGGCATCAGGAAACTAGGGCTCCGGGGAGGCAGAGAGAATTATCCCAAAGGATAAGTGATGAACAGCTTTAAAAAAGAAAAAGAATACATATGAAAAGGTTAAAAAACATAGTATTGATTGAAAAAAAGCAAGATGTGGAATGATACATACAGAATGATTCCATTTGTTTAAATATAAATCTATAAAATAGCATGGTAGAATATTTGTGGATTCATATATGTATGGAAAGAAGAAAAAATGGAGTGGAAAAATGTACAACAAGCTCGTGATAGTGGTTGCTTTCGGGGAGGTGGAAGAGGGACTTTGGTTATAGTTGCAATATTTAATTTTTTGTAACAGAAGGAAATGTGATACGTGTTATTTTTGGATGGTAGAATGTGATGTTATATTTTTTGAACTTTTCCATAATTTAAAATTGTCTCAAAATAAACTAACTTTTAAAAATAAAAGGAAACAAAAAAATAGAAGAAAAGAAAAAAGGCAGAGTTACTGGGAACTTTAGAAGAAAAGCAAGGACGCGGAACACGAGTCTGGGTTTGACAACTGGTCCTGTTGTTCTTTGTTTAATCTAGATTTCCAATAACTATGAATATTCCTATGCATGTTTCATCATATCTTACAGGTTTAAAAGTAGGGCTGTTGTATGTATGTGTGTAAATGGGAGTTATGTTTTTGATGGTGAAGAATGTTTTTTGAAGGGACTGGATCACATGCACACACAGCATTACTAACAATCCACATCTTTACTCTTGAAACAGAAATGTTGACTTCAATAGATGAACATTCTTGTGTCCGTTGACTCTTTCCAGCCTTCTTTTCAATGATGAACAGTGCATTCCCCAGGGGTTTACTGTGTGATGTAGGATAGTAAGTTCCCTGAGAGCAAGTGGATGCAACGAATGCCATTAATTGCTGTGGGTTTCTTTTGCTTCAGTGGATTTACACAATTCCTACTCTGTTTCTATATTCATGCAAAATGCTTTGCCCTTTCACTTAAATCCCGATGAAAGAGCCAGCAGAATCTTAGGAAAGGTCAGGCTGGAAAAATTAGATATGGCATCAGAGAACAGTGTGATCAAACAAAGCGTACAGAATATTGCATTTTCATACCAGTGCTGAATTCAATAGCATGTGGTAGAAAGTTAAGGGGCTTTATCTTTTTTTCAGTATCTCCTAAAAATATGCAATGAAAACTGTCCCTCCAAACTAAGCAAACAAATAAATAGAAACAATGTTTGCAGCGGAAGAATGTTCCATAGTCGGTAATACGTTATGTATAGAGAGGCCTGCCCAGAAAGAAGATGCCGTCTCAGGGTTTGAACTATGACTTTCATTCTGAATATAAAAACCAAGTGTATTGGCCTTAAAACTCTCAGACCACTGCAAGAAGCCGGGAGGCAACATTTCCTCCTGACATTTTTGATGTCAATGACGCTGACAAGGGCAAGGCAGGGAAATCCTGCTGTGATTCGGACTCTCAAAGAAATAGAAAGTGTTGTATTGAGCACCTCCCCCTTCTTCCCAAGCTGGTTCCTCTCAGGTCAGGGTAGATCCGGTGTCCTCAGAGGGGCCAAACTAGGCCAGTGCGTTAACAATCCAGAACCAGCCATGCCCCTCACTGTTCTCCCTGGAGGGTCCCTTAGTGGGAAGCTTGCAGCAGGGGTCATCAAAATGTAACCTGTGGGCCAGTTCTCCACCTGCTTTTGTATTTAGCCCACCACCAATCTAAGAATGGTTTTCACATTTTTAAGTGGTTGCAAAAAGAATCTTTTTTTTTTTTAATGAAATGTAAACATTATAAAAAATTTAAATTGTAGTGACCATAAATAGTGTTATTGGAACCCAGCCATGTCCATTTATGTGACTTATGAGCTCCGACTGCTTTCACACAATAATGGGAGAGCTGAGCAGCTGTAATAGAGACCTATGTGGCCTGTGGAACCAAAAGTATTTACTGTATGGCCCTTTACAGTGGAAGTTTGCAGATCTGTGCCCTCATACACTGTTTTCTATCACTGGAAAGGCCTTAAACTGCAACCAATTAGACTGACTATTTTGAGAATTATTCAAGCAGCCTCCTGTTCTGTAAATAAAAACTCTGTGGGCTTGAGGGGTGGGACAAGATGGTGGAGAATGAAGATCCCCGGGCTTGCTTCCTTCCATGAAAACACTAAAATTACAACTCCATGTAGAGAAACTATCTCTGAGTAGGACCCAAAGACAAGCAGAAAACATTTTCCACTAAAGATGAAAAGAAAAAGCCACACTGAGACAGGCAGGAAGGATGGAATCATGGCCTGGCTGGGACCCACACTCCAGAACTGCAGCCCACAGGCAGGTAGGGTATCACAGCCTCAGAGGAGTGAGGATTCTAAACCCCACACTGGGCTCCCCAGACTGGGGTAGCTGTACTCGAAAGATAAGCCCCCATAACTCTGGCTTTGAAAAAGAGCAGGGCTTACATTCAGGAGAGCCAGGGGACTGTAGAATCTGCATCCTCAGTCTTAAGTGGCATGCCCCAAACTCACTTCTCTGTCTTAGCACAGAGGCAGCAGTCTGAAAAGGGTTTGGGTCATCCATGAAGGAGATCATTGATTGATTTTAGGGTATGTGCCTGAGGAACAGGGAACTGTTTGAGCTTTCTTCTGGTATGGAGGAGCTGGTGGGTGCCAGATTTCTGGTTTTGTTTTTGGCTCACCTTCTACCTAGCTGGCCCAGGGCTGGCAGGTGCCTTTTCTGATTCTTCCCATCTAACTTACTAGCATTGATCTCCCTGCTCTGGGTTCACCTGTGACCTGGCCCAACCAGCACTCCTTCAAAACAGCCCTCCTGGCAGATGCCCTTGGCTGGCAGTGGCATTCCCCCAAAGTGGCTCCCACCCCAGGGGCTGGCCTTGTACACCAGAGCAGAAGCAACAGTTGCAACTAGGCCTCCATACTAGAGACAAGCCCTGCTGACTCCCATCGCAGTTTGGTCCAGTCTCAAGAGGAAGGTACATGTAGCCAACACAGGGACACTTCTGCAGCCAGCACCTGCAACTGGTGACCAGGGGGGACTGTGCTCCTGGGCTCAACAGGACACCTTCTATACAAAGCCAGTTTAGAAAATATTCGTTTGTTCCTTTGGCTGCATCCGGTCGTAGTTGCGCTCCTCGAGATCTTTCACTGCAGTGTGTGAGGCTCTAGAACACTTGGGCTCAGTAGTTGCGGTGCATGAGCTTAGTTGCCCTGCAGCATGTGGGATCTTAGTTCCCTGACCAGGGATCGAGTCCATGTCCCCTGTATTCTAAGGTGGATTCTTAACCACTGGACCACCAAGGAAATCCCACAAAGCTACTTTTTCAAGACTGGAGACGGAGCTGATCTACCTAATATATACAAATAAACACAGAGAGTTAGGCAAGATGAATGGACAAAGGGATATGTTCTAAAGAAAGAATAAAGAAAAACAACCTTAGGAAAGGGCTAAATGGAACAGAGGTAACCAATTCACCAGATAAAGAGTTCAAAATCATGGTCACAAGATGTTTACTGAACTTAGAAGAATGGAGGAACATAGTGAGCACTTCAACGAAGAGAGAGAAGGCAAAAAAAGAGAACCAATCAGACCTGAAGAACACAATAACTTCCATGAAAAATACACTGGAGGGAAACAATAGATTAGGTGGTGCAGAACAAATCAGTGATCTGGAAGATAGGCGATCACCCACTGGAACAGCAAAAAGGAGAAAGACATAACAAAAAAATGAAGATAGTTTAAGGAACCTCAGGGACAACATCAAGCATACTAGCATTGGCCTTATAGAGGTCCCCTGTAATGAGAAAGGGAAGAAAAATGGACTGGGAAAGAAAAGCCCCAGACTACAGGTAGCTGAGAGTCTTTTCCAGGCTGATGGGGAGCCCCATAGCAAAGGTTTCCTGTCAAGGGAGACCCTGGACTTATTTTATTGCTGTACTCTGTCATCAGCTGGGAGCAGCCCAGGAAGAATATAATCCCAGCACGAACACCAAAGTGGATCCAAAGGTATCCAAAGTGGGTCTGAGATGACAGTTGGAGTCTGTTTATACTTCTCAGGGCAAGTTCTCTTGAAGGGAGATCTAGCAGCACACACTCAGAGATCACAGTGATTGTAAACCATGGGTGTGTGTGTGTGCAAGTATGAATTGAGAGTTGAAGAGTTGATTGTAGGAAAGAGATACAGTGTGGAGCTGTTCCATAAGTCTGCAAGTGATTTATGTCATCTGCTATCACCGTAGAGCCCTTGCACCAGCATTGCAGAAGGTCTAACAGCCATAGATCTTTCTGGTTTTTTTTTTTTTTCCTTTCTGGCTATGCTGGGTCTTTGTTGCTGCATTTGAGCTTTCTCTGATTGTGGCAAGGTATGGTGTTCCACTTTGTTGCAGTCCTGGGGCTTCTAATTGTGGTGGCTGCTCTTGCTGCGGAGGAGCACAGGTTCTAGGCATATGGGCTTCAGTAGTTGGCTTAGTTCCTCTGAGGCATGTGGAATCTTCCCGGACCAGGGAATGAACCAATATCCCCTGCATTGGTAGGTGGATTCTTATCCACTGTACCACTGGGGAAGTCCCACCATAGGCTTTTCCAATCAAGAAGTATTATAAGGTCATCTGTACTTCCCATAAAATCACTAAATATACCAATATTGTTCCCAGTTTTCTAAATGCAATCCTCCATTTCCCAGGTAGATTACCTGTACCTCAACTCCTATCATCCATTCAAGGTGATCAAGAGGTACCTCTCTTTGGTGGATCAAGGATCTCTTAAATCTCATATTGTGAACAATTCCCCCTAAGTTGGAGGGTACTACTGCTTTCTCAAAGACTGGTATTTCTGTGATATGATTTCATTTTTATATAATCTTGAGAGAAAAATGGCAGATATCTTTTACCTCATTCTACAGATGAGCAAAGCTTTTGACTGTGTTGATCACAATAAACTGTGGAAAATTCTGAAAGAAATGGGAATACCAGACCACCTGATCTGCCTCTTGAGAAATTTATATGCAGGTCAGGAAGCAACAGTTAGAACTGGACATGGAACAACAGACTGGTTCCAAATAGGAAAAGGAGTATGTCAAGGCTATATATTGTCACCCTGCTTGTTTAACTTACATGCAGAGTACATCATGAGAAACACTGGGATGGAAGAAGCACAAGCTGGAATCAAGATTGCTGGGAGAAATATCAATAACCTCAGATACAGAGATGACACCACCCTATGGCAGAAAGCAAAGAAGACCAAAGAGCTTCTTGATGAAAGTGAAAGAGGAGAGTTAAAAGGCTGGCTTAAAACTCAACATTCATAAAACTAAGATAATCACATCCAGTCCCATCACTTTATGGTAAATAGATGGGGAAACAGTGACTGACTTTATTTTTCTGGGCTCCAGAATCACTGCAGATGGTGACTGCAGCCATGAAATTAAAAGATGCTTACTCCTTGGAGTAAGTTATGACCAACCTAGACAGCATATTAAAAAGCAGAGACATGGCTTTGTCAACAAAGGTCCATCTAGTCAAGGCTATGGTTTTTCCAGTGGTCATGTATGGATGTGAGAGTTGGACTATAAAGAAAGCTGAGTGCCGAAGAATTGATGCTTTTGAACTGTGGTGTTGGAGAAGACTCTTGAGAGTCCCTTGGACTTCAAGGAGATCAACCAGTCCATCCTAAATGAGATCATTCATGGGTGTTCATTGGAAGGACTGATGTTGAAGCTGAAACTCCAATACTTTGGCCACCTGATGCAAAGAGCTGACTAATTTGAAAAGACCCTGATGTTGGGAAAGATTGAGGGCAGGAGGAGAAGGGGACAACAGAGGCTGAGATGATTGGATGGCATCACCAACTCAGTGGACATGGGTTTGGGTGAACTCCAGGAGTTGGTGATGGACGGGAAGGCCTGGTGTGCTGAGGTTCACGGGGTCGTAAAGAGTCGGACACAACTGAGCAACTGAACTGAACTTTAAGGTTCCAAGATTAATTTTTCCAGAGTCAGATGTTGGACTCCTGGCCCTTTACTCTTTTCAAGGGACCAAACAGTCACCTGTTGAAATAAGCCCCTCTTCAGGTGATGAGGGTAACTTTTAAGAGTCTGTGCTGACCTTAATTAAGGCTCTCTAACTTGAAAGATATCTCAATGAAATGCTTTTTGCCTTTCTCAGAAAATTTCATTCTATTGATCTGAAAAGTGACCCAAAACTGTAACCATATGTGCATCACTTAAAAATGACAAAGATAGAATTCCCAGAAAAGAATTTCCTAGCAGCAAAGAGCAAATATGGTGTGAAAGTGTGTCCCCTACTCCAGAAATGTATCCTTCAAGAGAGAAAATAGAAAAAATTAAAATATAATGAAATGGGATGCCTGAATAACCATTTAAGGAAAAAAATAAAGCTGACTCTTTAAGCAAAAATGTATTTTAGAGGAAGCAAAGATTTGCATGTGAAAATAAAACCATAAAATACTAGATTAAAATATAGGAGAATAATTTGACAGCTCTGGGTAGAGGAAGTTTTTTTTTTCTTTTATACATGACCAGTAGTAAGATTCTCCATCAGACCAGTGTTTTTCTGATTCCCTGGTCACCAGATACTCTGATCATAATTTCTCTCTCCACACAGCAATTGTAGTAAATACCCATTCAGCTCTGACTTATCATTGTAATATACATTTTGCGTGAATTTTTTCACTTAATTTTATAACCGACTTGTGAAGAACCCTCTGTTACTGCACCAACTGTATCTATCTGGACATGAAAGCAGAGCTGAGAGGATCATGATCATATAGTCACTGGGTGACAGGTTAAGATGTGAATTCTAGCTCCATCTGAGGCCAGATTGTCTGCTCTTCTCCACTGGGTGGGTTTTCCTAAAGAGGAATCTGCTGAATTCCTGATCCTCCATGAAGCTGGACTTCTCACGGCAAATTAATAAGCTGGCATTTCCTTTATCATGGTCTCGAGCTCAGTGAAGGCGAGCTAAACTCTTAAGACCGATCAATGCTGGGTGCACAGATTGAAATAGAGTCCTAAGGCACAGAACTCAGGATGGAGGGAAACATGGAAGGAAATGACTGTCTGACCTAGGGTGGCTATCTTGCCTCTCCTGCTGACAAACGTTACATCATCTTTCCTGCGATTTAAGTGTAGGTTATTACTTCTAAATGGGCAAAAGACATAGCAGATAAAACATAACACAGAAAGCAGAGGGTGAGGTTGCTAGTGTGATGTTACAGCCCTTTCTGTGGAGCAAATCTCTGGCTTCCAAGGGGATATCCTATCCACTGAATGGTCCCCAAGCTTGTTGTGATGTGGCATTACACAGAGTGCATGCCCAAAGTTGGTTATTTCTATGGACAGCAATTAACATGAGATTAAGCTTGAAAGTTTGAGCCTCCAAAGAATCAACTAACAGGCAGATCTGGTGCACCCTAAAACCGCTGGTTTTTGGTGATTTCCCAGTGTCAACTGAAGTCAATTGAGAGCTTTATGTGAGACACTATATTCTGACAATTTACTATACACGATATCATGGTTGTTTGTCACAGCTTTCTGAAATCAATAAATAGCACTGGCAAATTTTCCTGGCAGGGGAATTGTTTTCAGTAAATTCTAGAAGGGCAGCTGCCGAGTGGCAAGGAGGGAGCTAGAGCCACACAGTGCTGCTGTTGACCTTATAAAGTGTCGATTTCCAAGCCCCGATCCTGGCCACAAAGAATAATTGCCGTATAAACACTGAATTGATTAATTTGGTGGGAGAAGGGGTGATTTTGAAATACACAGCTAGGAATTTCCCAAGATGTCTTGGGACAAAATTTATGTGTCTGTTATTTTATTCAGGACGCAACAACTGGGATTCCTGGTTAGTGAGTGGGTTATTAATACAAACGTTTTGTGTTCTCTGCAGTTTTCCTAGAACATCCGACTTTCTGAAAGCGTCCTCATGCTCTGTCCCAATTAGTCCCCACTTGATTCCTAAATCCTTAATATCCGGCTTCTGGCCCCCTGTTCTAGTCACAGGGTTCTCTTGACTTACCTGGCAGATGTCAGGTTCTACCTCTCTTTTTTTTTTTCTGCTGTTATCCTTGACCCCTCAGCAGCACTTGATAATGTTTAACACTCTTTATTTGGGTGTCTCTTGCCTCAGGTTTCATGATATGATACCCTCCTATTTTTGCCCTCAGTTACACTTCAGTCTCTCTCCTCATTTCTTGCCTGCTTCAGATCTCTGGAATTTGGCTGTCTACCCCAAGAATCTATGCTTTTTTCCTCACCACAGTCTGCCTCTGGCATCTCCTTGTCTCCTGTGGCTCCAATAACACGCTCGTGAACGTCTCTCAGGTCTGGGTCTCCAGACTCTGAACTCTTGCGCCTACCCCAGGGCCAAGTCTGCCATACATCACCTGGACAGTCCACCCTGTCCTGTGATAGGTTCAGACACTAGTTAAACTTCCTACCTGCCATGTTAAAAGTCCTATTAGTTTATCAGCATAACAGTATTTTAGTCAACATTTTCTGCCTAATCACTTTATCCACATCTATTAATAACTTCTTCTTAGTAGTACTGCCCAAAGCAGCTTGCGTACAACGAGTCAAAATTGTCTCCTAAAAAACAAAAAAAACCCCAAAAACCTGTTTCCTCTGTTTTTTAGAATTTCATGTGAGCAGATAAAATAGCCAAGTAAACATAATGGCAGATATATGAAGCCTGGCTGTCAGTTGGCCTCTGACAGTTTAGAGAATTATGAGAGGAATTGATTTTACTTTATTTTTTCATTGTGCTTTGTTTTACTCATTTTATTGTGCAGGTACTATGTCAACTCTAATCTAATCTTTGGGCATAACACCATCCTCTACAAAGTCCCCCAATGCTGGGGAAGATCCCAGAAGTTATGATTGATACAGAAGATCCCAGAGCCAGGATACTGAAAGAACTAATCCCTGTTTGAAGACTTCTTTGCTAACTCTTCCTGTACACAGGTTGTTGGCCATTTCTTTTTAGTCCTTACAATATTTGGTTTATTTCCAGTTATCAAATGCATCTGGAAAGACCCATACAAAATATGGAAGAGAAGGTAGATCAGGGATGGGAGTGGTTATCGGTGGAAGTGACATATTGAGGACTGTTCATCTGTAGCCTGGAGGGGACAAGGTTGGACCAGAGCAGGTCCTGTCACTGCCCAAGATGCCAGGTGGGAGCAGAGGCATAGATTGTGTGCAGGAGATCCTGTATGCTTGGGAAACCAGAGGGTGGCCAGCTTCACACACAGCTGTGGGGCAGATTTCTACTGCATGTCTTTGCTAGGTCTCAAAATAGCCCTGGGCTTATTTATAAGGAAGCACGTTTGGAAATCCATGGAGGTTTAGAATCAGTAAATGATCATGGAAATACCATATTTCTTTGAAACGAGGAAAGAAGAAATGCTGCTAATTAAGATATCTCACAAATTTTAAGACACCAATTTCAGAGATGTTAAATGGCTCAGAAAAAGAAAGTCTAAGAATTGATGAAATATGGTAAAAGCATTCCCTCAAGTGAAAACAAACAAACAAAAAAAAAGACTGCCCTAAAGAGAAATTTCTTGTTTACTCCCAGCCACTTCAGATGGGCAGCTAAGATGAAACAGTACTGTAGAAAATTGATAATTCATGAAAGGTGACATTCTTTGGTTGACACTGTGAGTTAACTGAATCCTTTCTTCACCTATGAATTTTTGGCAACTTTTCATCTTAAACTATAAGATAAAAAAATTTTTTTCCATAGGGAGCACAAATGGATGTGTATCTAAATATAACTTTGTTCTTTGGTTTCTGAAGCAATTTAGATATCTTTAAAAAATTCAGAGACTCATGAGACCTTTTCAAAGATGTAGCTTGTGTCCTGTCTTTAACAGCATGCTTCTCTCTGTTGCTGCAAATCAGGATGAACCTGCTCCATCAGTGGGTACTGGCTGGAAAGCGCGCTCTCTCCACACCTCCCTACAAAGTTGGAACCACACCATATGGTGATTTCCATGGTTTTGACTGATTTTGAGCCAAGGTGATAGTAAGTTCCCACTGGGTCAGGTTCAAGTGAGCACTGCCACCAAGCAGACCAACACATAAGCCACCGACAGGTGAAGTCTGCTTGTAAATTAGCAACTGTCAAATACACAAGAGTTTTTGAAGCTGTTTTCCTGACTGATGTGTCTGCACCTGATCTCCATGGTCCTTGATTACAGCAGCTCTCAGAAAAATCCTTCCAAATGCTGTCAGAGCTTAACTGCCACAGCAAATTATCATTTTGACTCCTGGGGTGGTGGCCTGACAGTGAGCCCTGAGGACATCGGAGGCTCGCCTTGGTTGGCCACTCTCAGGCCCAGTATAGCTCAGGAGTCGAGTTTTTGAGCCACTCCTGGACTCATTGCTAAGTTCTTTAAAAGAGAAGGTCAGGGAAATTTCTACCCAGAAAATGGTAAGAAAATCTGTTACAACTTGTATTTTTTCTTCTAATTGTTAGTAAAATTTGGAGGACTCTTGTTGAGTGTAGACATCTCTTTCCCTATCAAATCTCTTACTTCAGGAGGGAGAGGAGTGAAGCAAGTAGGGCGATGATTTCTTTTGACAACATCAAAGCAAGTGAAGAAAAACCTTACTTTTTCCTCTAAGTGGCACACATCATAAAATTATAATCTCGCACCTCTTCTTGTTTTGATGCTGTAAACCCAAGAGAGATGCTTTTATTGAAAATGTAATTCCCGAATGCTTGATAACAGAGAGAGATATTTTGTTGTCTGGCATTTTGCTGAGCTATGGCTTCCAGAGTCACTTAAGTATATTTTTTCCCCCATGTTCTGGTGGATAAAAGAGAGGATTACAATGCAACATTCAATTCCATTTTTATACGTGTCCTTAATGTCCCTGATATGTACCATCGCCATATTTATGTTTGGGGACTGAAAGTATAAATGAAACTGAATTCTTAAGAAGGTGCTTTGATCAAATTTTCATACTCTAAACCAGGAGTGATAAAGCAATACAGAAATTGCAAGACTGTTTCAACCTTCTCCTGTTTACTAATAAAAGCAGCATTTTTATGCAATCAAGCTTTTGTGTTCTGAGGTGAACATAATATAATGATTGCATTTGCATTTTCAAGTATTGATCATGGTAGCGTCTTCTGCAGCACACCTGTGAAATTTCTACTTTGAAGAAATTGCTTTGCAACGTGAGGAGACTCCATTCTGGTTTAGTTTTCCGAGGGTAGCATTACAGTGTGGTGGTTTAGAACAGGGGCAGGCTCTGGGGCCAAGCGGACCTGGGCTGGAATTCCAGCTTGGCTACATCAGCTCTGTGACCCTGGACACACAAATTAACCTTTCTTAACATGTTTTTCTATTAATGGAATGGAGTTGATAGTAACACCTACTTATGAGACTGTTTTGTGATTAAATGAGATAATACGCATACAGCACTTTGGACAGAAATGTGTACTCAATAATATTGCCATTGGTTTGTGATATCATGCTGCTGATGGGATTGTCATTGACATGACTAGTAGGCAAAGTCAGACTAGTTGTCTCTAAGTAGATGGGAGGCTTTGACATGTAAACCCACTGAAGGAAATGTCTACCATTTGGAAGACAGAGAGGAGGAGGAGATATTCTGCATATGTAGACTTGAATTTACTTGTTCTGTACCAGAAGAGTGAAATTTTTTTCTTGCAAAGGAAGGAGGATGAAAGGAAAGAGACGGTTGCAGGATGCTCTGCAAACAGTTCAGTTCAGTCGCTCAGTTGTGTCTGATTCTTTGCAACCCCATGGACTTCAGCACACCAGGCTTCCCTGTCCATCACCAACTCCCAAAGCTTGCTCAAACTCATGACCACTGAGTTGGTGATACCATCCAACCATCTCATCCTCTGTCGTCCCCTTCTGCTCCTGCCTTCAATCTTTCCCAGCATCAGGGTCTTTTCCAGTGAGTCAGTTCTTTGCATCAGGTGGCCAAAGTATCGGAATTTCAGCTTCAGCATCAGTCCTTCTAATGAATATTCAGTGTTGATTTCCTTTAGGATGGACTGGTTTGATCTCCTTGCAGTCCAAGGAGCTCTCAAGAGTCTTCTCCAACACAACAGTTCAAAGCATTAATTCTTCAGCACTCAGCTTTCTTTATAGTCTAATTTTCACATCCACACATGACTACTGGAAAAACCATAGCTTTTACTAGATGGACCTTTGTTGGCAAAGTCATGTCTCTGCTTTTTAATATGATGTCTAGGCTGGTCATAGCTTTTCTTCCAAGGAGCAAGTGTCTTTTAATTTCATGGCTGCAATCACCATCTGCAGTGATTTTGGAGCCCCCCAAAATTAAGTCTGACACTGTTTCCATTGTTTCCCTATCTATTTACCATGAACTGATGGGACCAGATGCCATGATCTTAGTTTTCTGAATGTTGAGTTTTAAGCCAACTTTTTCACTCTCCTCTTTCACTTTCATCAAGAGGCTCTTTGGTCTTCACCATAAGGGTGGTGTCATCTGTGTATCTGAGGTTATTAATATTTCTCCCATCAATCTTGATTCCAGCTTGTGCTTCACACAACCCAACTTTTCTCATGAATACTCTGAATATAAGTTAAATAAGCAGGGTGACAATATACAGCCTTGACGTACTCCTTTTCCTATTTGGAACCAGTCTGTTGTTCCATGTCCAGTTCTAACTTGCTTCCTGACCTGCATACAGATTTCTCAGGAGGCAGGTAAGGTGGTCTGGTATTCCCATCTTTTGAAAAATTTTCCACAGTTTGTTGTGATCCACGCAGTCAAACAGGATGAGTGTAATAGGATTCTTGGTGTCAACACCCATCTTGGGATCCTGTACAGGGAAGTCATCCAGAGACTTGCAACTAATTTAGCCTACACCATCTTATTATTTTTTGCAATAGGCAAAGCTGTCTTTTAAAACTAGATAAAAAAATTATTATCACCTCAGCATTGCATTGGACCAAAGTTGCCAGTGATTTTGAGCCATGCTCTAGTTCCTTAAGTGTAAAAATGAGAGAAGTCAGGCATAGAAACTCTTTATTTCAAGGGTCTTAATCTTGGAAGTGTCATAGACAACTCAAGTTTTGATGAAGTTTAAGTGCTCTTTCCCCTAGGAAAAAATGCAAACATACAAACATAAGTACAATTTTCTGTGTAAAGGTGGGAGTCCCAGGTCTTCCTAAGCCCACCCACAGGACTTCAGGTTAAGAGACCTTGATATCAGATACCAAGAAGGATCTTGTCGTTAAAATCCATATCTTGATTCTGTTGGCTACTGGAGACCAGCATGGCTGTTTAATGAGAGTAGGCATCTTGCTCAAAGGTGGCACATCAAAGCTGTGCTTTTTGGCTCTAGAATTGAAATGAGACTGAAGGGAAGTCAGTCCAAAAACAGTAAACAACCATGATCAGAGCCTGGGAGAGGATAAGGTGAATAAGACAGAATAATTGAACCATGGACACAGACTAGGAATAAGAAGAGTGACTGTATCTTCTTCAAGGGGTGGATGGTTGATACTAAAATTCAAGACTGTGTTCAATGTTTGTGTATCAGTCAAGGATTTTAAAGTAGAGGAGGCAGTCAAAGCATTGGTTGTTTTGCTTAGGTTGTGTTCATAATATCATGAGAATTTTGTGAAAGAGATTGAAATTTTTCACAGGAAATGTTACAAATGAGCCCCGAGGGTGATTGAGCTGTGTGTCTGAGGTTGCAGAATAGAAGAGACAAAAATAACAGCAGAGTACTTTGTATGTTCCTCTGAATGTGTGTTCCATGAAGGAAGAGGGCAGTTGTAACTGCTGAGTTGAGTTTTCTAGAAGGTTTTCTTCATTTCTTGAGGAAGAAGGGAAATTGTTCAAGGACGAAATTCCTCTGTAGAGAAAGCAGAAAAAAAGGAGTCTGCTGACTAACAGGGAATCCTTTCCCCTGAGAAATTAGAGATTATGCCTCCTAGTTTATATGTTCAAGTTTAAAAATGCTTGTTTCTTGTTCTTTGTAAAGTATTTTCTAATTCTTTCTTTTAGTGCACTGTTTTGAATAGCATCACTTCAGACCCTCAGGGTTGTGCATATGGGAGTGGAATGTGTTATCATTGAGAATACATTTTTTTTTCCTGCCAAATATTGGTCTAGACTTGCCTAAGGGGATAGGTATGTGGGTTTTGCCAGGAAAGGTGAGGATGTATTCTGACTGGGCTGCAGTGTCAGTCCTGTGTCCTGGGCACGCCTTGCTGTCTCCCTCACTCAGCTGGCTTGGATGAGACCTGAGATCGCCAGACAAGAAGTCTGTGCCCTCAGGACTTGTGTCAGTCTCTTACCATGGGGACCACTGAGCCTTTTTTTTTTTTTTTCCATTTTGAGGTTTTGCTTTTCCCAATTGGCACTTGAGAATGTGCAGATCAACTGTAAATAGATCTCTATGGAGTTTGTACAAACCCCCAAATTTACCTACTTCTCTAAAGTTCTTTTTTTCCCACCCAAGCTGTACACCTAAATTCTACCTGTGTCCTTCTGCAGCCCTTTCAGAAAGGGAAGAACTGCCACTTGCAAGGCCCTCCCCCTGTTTTAATGATAATCCTACAGCTCAGGGAACAATGTCTCATAGAATTTCCACAGCAAACCTCCAGGTAGCACTTTAGAATGCTCATGGGTTCCATATTTTAATTTTTATCACAATGGATTTCTTTAAATTTATTTTATGTTTAGACCAAATTGAGATAGTCTGTGTTGTTCCTGGTCCATGCTGATGTAGCATTTTTGAAAGTTTGAGAGTCCAAATGCTATGGGAGACCTGGGATTCATTTCACCCCCTCAGGGAAAAGCTTCCTCATAGCTCTCACTCAGGCACTGCATGCCTGAGCAGATTATGATGACCAAAGCTGCAGCTCTTCATCATGTGTAGCCTCAAAGGGGTCAGGAGAAAGGGAGGGTGGATGAGAGGAAGGGAGATGGAAAGACCACAACGCCAGGAAAGATACCATATCTCAGACATGGAAAGATTTGTTTTACAGCATCGTCTCTGGGAGAAAACCGTCTTGTCCATGGGGAGAAAGAAACTATCAGAAAAAACTCTTTAAGAAATTCTTATTCCCTGCATACCACACAGGGCTACCATGCCTGGATTTCATTTGTTTGTTTTTTAAAGAACTGGTATAGGGGCTTCCCTGGCAATTCCAGTGGTTAAGACTCTGCCTTCCAATGCAAGGGGTGCAGGTTCCATCCCTGGTCAGGGAGCTAAGGTCTCAGATGCCATAACCAAAACATAAAAACAGAAGCAATATTGTAACAAATTCAATAAAGACTTTAAAAATGGTTCACATAAAAAAAAATTGGCATAAAAGGTAAAGAAATCTAGAGATCAGTTAACAGCCTATGAACAGAGTTCTGGTTATCATTTGGACAAGCTCCTTGTCTTCCTGGCCCTTTTGTATTTTCCTCTGTTGGGGGGTTACACCCCATATTTCAAAGTGTAAAGCCCTGTATTGGGCTTCTTACCACTTCTATTCTTGGGCTTCATCTTCCTCTTAGTCCAGTCACCTCTGCAGTGACCACTTTCTCCTCTTAGTGGTTCACACATCAGGTCTGTGCCACAGGCCTCCCGTTTCTTAGGAGACCCTTGGCAGGGACCTCAGAGAAACAGACTCAGCACATGACGTGCACAACCTGGAAATGCCCTGTGGGCACACCCTTGACCAGGCCTCTTTCCTCTCCGCACAGCTGGTCTGAGACACACTGCATGTGGCTCCTCAGACTGTGCCCTGAGCCAGCACCCAGGTGCCCAGGGCAGGAGGCAACTCAGTAATGTGTCTTCACATCTGCTTTTCCTCCTTCCCGGCCTTGCTCCCCAGTCCCTCACTCTTACTCCCTGGACCACACTCTCCAATAAATAGGATGACCCTAAACAAATCAGATCAGATCAGATCAGTCGCTCAGTTGTGTCCGGCTCTTTGTGACCCCATGAATCGCAGCATGCCAGGCCTCCCTGTCCATCACCAACTCCCGGAGTTCACCCAGACTCACGTCCATCGAGTCAGTGATGCCATCCAGCCATCTCATCCTCTATCGTCCCCTTCTCCTCATGCCCCCAATCCCTCCCAGCATCAGAGTCTTTTCCCATGAGTCAACTCTTCCCATGGGGTGGCCAAAGTACTGGAGTTTCAGCTTTAGCATCATTCCTCCCAAAGACATCCCAGGGCTGATCTCCTTCAGAATGGACTGGTTGGATCTCCTTGCAGTCCAAGGGACTCTCAAGAGTCTTCTCCAACACCACAGTTCAAAAGCATCAATTCTTCAGCGCTCAGCCTTCTTCACAGTCCAACTCTCACATCCATACATGACCACAGGAAAAACCATAGCCTTGACTAGACGAACCTTTTTTGGCAAAGTAATGTCTCTGCTTTTGAATATGCTATCTAGGTTGGTCATAACTTTCCTTCCAAGGAGTAAGCGTCTTTTAATTTCATGGCTGCAGTCACCATCTGTAGTGATTTTGGAGCCCAGAAAAATAAAGTCTGACACTGTTTCCACTGTTTCCCCATCTATTTCCCATGAGTGGTGGGACCGGATGCCATGATCTTTGTTTTCTGAATGTTGAGCTTTAAGCCAACTCTTTTACTCTCCACTTTCACTTTCATCAAGAGGCTTTTTAGTTCCTCTTCACTTTCTGCCATAAGGGTGGTGTCATCTGCATATCTGAGGTTATTGATATTTCTCCCGGAAATCTTGATTCCAGCTTGTGCTTGTTCCAGTCCAGCGTTTCTCATGATGTACTCTGGTTTGTCCTATTTGGACATGGGAATGTCAGTTTAAATCTTTGTCACAAAGGAGGCAAGAATATACAATGGATTAAAGACAATCTCTTTAACAAGTGGTGCTGGGAAATCTGGTCAACCACTTGTAAAAGAATGAAACTGGACCACTTTCTAACACCATACACAAAAATAAACTCAAAATGGATTAAAGATCTAAACGTAAGACCAGAAACTATAAAACTCCTAGAGGAGAACATAGGCAAAACACTCTCCGACATACATCACAGCAGGATCCTCTATGACCCACCTCCCAGAATATTGGAAATAAAAGCAAAAATAAACAAATGGGACCTAATTAACCTTAAAAGCTTCTGCACATCAAAGGAAACTATTAGCAAGGTGAAAAGACAGCCTTCAGAATGCGAGAAAATAATAGCAAATGAAGCAACCGACAAACAACTAATCTCAAAAATATACAAGCAACTCCTACAGCTCAACTCCAGAAAAATAAATGACCCAATCAAAAAATGGGCCAAAGAACTAAATAGACATTTCTCCAAAAAAGACATACAGATGGCTAACAAACACATGAAAAGATGCTCAACATCACTCATTATCAGAGAAATGCAAATCAAAACCACTATGAGGTACCATTTCACACCAGTCAGAATGGCTGCGATCCAAAAGTCTACAAATAATAAATGCTGGAGAGGGTGTGGAGAAAAGGGAACCCTCTTACACTGTTGGTGGGAATGCAAACTAGTACAGCCACTATGGAGAACAGTGTGGAGATTCCTTAAAAAACTGGAAATAGAACTGCCTTATGATCCAGCAACCCCACTGCTGGGCATACACACTGAGGAAACCAGAAGGGAAAGAGACACGTGTACCCCAATGTTCATCGCAGCACTGTTTATAATAGCCAAGACATGGAAGCAACCTAGATGTCCATCAGCAGATGAATGGATAAGAAAGCAGTGGTACATATACACAATGGAGTATTACTCAGCCATTCAAAAGAATACATTTGAATCAGTTCTAATGAGGTGGATGAAACTGGAGCCTATTATACAGAGTGAAGTAAG
Source organism: Bos indicus (assembly GCF_029378745.1). Classification (NCBI taxonomy): domain Eukaryota; kingdom Metazoa; phylum Chordata; class Mammalia; order Artiodactyla; family Bovidae; genus Bos; species Bos indicus. Next base: position 50,974,528 of record NC_091768.1, read on the forward strand.
CCAGAAGGAAAAACATAAATACAGTATTCTAACGCATATATATGGAATTTAGAAAGATGGTAACAATAACCCTGTGTACGAGACAGCAAAAGAGACACTGATGTATAGAACAGTCTTATGGACTCTGTGGGAGAGGGAGAGGGTGGGAAGATTTGGGAGAATGGCATTGTAACATGTAAAATATCATGTAAGAAACGAGTTGCCAGTCCAGGTTCGATGCACGATACTGGATGCTTGGGGCTAGTGCACTGGGACGACCCAGAGGGATGGTATGGGGAGGGAGGAGGGAGGAGGGTTCAGGATGGGGAACACATGTATACCTGTGGTGGATTCATTTTGATGTTTGGCAAAACTAATACAATTATGTAAAGTTTAAAAATAAAATAAAATTAAAAAAAAAAAAATAAATCTTTGTCACAATCTAATTATTAATAGCATCTCCATTTACTATAAAAATTGTTCCTATCAGACTATTGATGATTGTGCTGATGTAACTATATATTCTATTTAAGCTTCATAAAATTTTCAGCAGATAAAGTCTACCCAGGTAAAAGGGACCCAGACCATGCATGGCCAATTGTACACGTGTGCAATACGGGAGGCATGGAGTGTAGAGCATAGGAGGCAGGTAGGCACTTGTGAGGAGGCAGTGAACAAAACAAAGCACTTCCACTGGAGGGAGAGGAAACATGTAACGATAAACCTAATGAATAATCACATTGTATAGAATGTTTAAAAAGTATTTTGTGGTAGGGGGAGGAAAACAAAGAAGCTTAGAGTGGTGAAGGAATTGGTTGTAACTTCAGATAGGATGGTCAGAGTGGGTCTCAATGAGAAGGTAGTATTTGAGCAAAGACTTGAAGAAGAGTTAACATTGGACTGTGTGGAGACAGTCACTCCAGGAGGAGGAAACAGCACACATGAAGACCCTCAGGACATGTTCATGTTCAAGAAACAACAGGAGGCTAGTGCAGTGGACTTGAATGGTTAAGGGTCATGTAGTAAGCAAGACGTCCTGGAGATAGTAGGTCCCTGCCCAAATCATTCCTGGTCATCAGTCTAACGCCTGGGCCAGCTGGCCCAAGCCTGGATTTCTAAACCAGCTACTGGCATCAGAGATGATAAAAACACAATACCACCTTGGCTTATGTGTCTCAGAGCCTGAGTTGAAGCTAAGCCCCCGAACCACAGGGCTACTGAATATCTGGGAAAGGTAGGGTGGATGCTGAGACTCAACCGTGATGTCCTTCACTGTGACTAAGCCTTCAGACAGGTTCTCTGGACAGTCCCTAAAGTTTGAGTCCCAATCTTGGCCAAACAGCTTCTCTGTGTTGGCCGTTGTATCCCTGGCTGTCATTAAACAGTTTTCAACCATAGGAACTGAAAACAAAAGGAGAAAGGCATAGGTGATGTGGGTGGTCCCAGAGATATGTAAGGTAGACCTTACTGGTGGTAGATAGCTGTTTCTGAGAAAGATGCTGAAGCACCCTCCCTGGGAGTCTCCGGAGACCTGGGGGCATGGCTGCGTGGCTGAGGTGAGACCATGCAGGAGCGCCTCTGACAGTGGCTCCACGAGCTTTCCAAATTTTCCCCAGCTCATATCTTGTATGACCTGGACCCCAGGGCGGGTGGTTTAGAGGTGACAAGAACCTGCTCTATTCCCTTTATTCTTGTGGTTTCCTATTGCCTCCACATTCACAACTTCCCCTTATGTCTCAGCTTGAAAGAACAGTCTCATAAACTGTGAGTTTAGGGATAATCTATGCTAATCCAGTGCTCTCAGATTTCAAATGTGCAAACTGAGCTTGGGAAAGGACACTGACTTGCCCAAACATACAGCCTTGGGGGTTCATTTTCCACTCTTTTAACCCAGTACTCTGTCTACAATGACAATAAAATGGCTATTATTCAATTTCTTAAAAGTTGTTTAATACCACAGATCTGCTGAATGCTGGTTAGGGATGTTAAGAATAATCTGAAAGTTATTTAGAAGATGACAGTGACTCTTGCAGATAGAAGGGATTATCTAAGACTCAAGTCATCAAGGTTGATTAGGTGGTTATTACTTAAAAGCCAGACAGAGGACACAGGAGGATGTATAGGATATGAACCATGATGAACATTTACCTCCGGAAATGAAAACAAATGAAGGTGAAATTGGACCTTTTAAGTAACATTGTAATAGTGATGCACTCTAGATTCTGAAACAGAGAAAATGGGTTTCAGGTGTCAAGTCTGCTCTATCTGTGTGACCTTGAGCCAAGGCACTTCATCTCTCCAAACTCCAATATGCTCATCTATAAATGGGGATGGGGGATAAGCTTACAGAGTTCTGTGAAAATTAAGTTAAACATTGTCATGCAAGCACTTTGTAAACCTGAAAGCTTTTCACAAACAAAAGATACTTTTATCTCCAAGTGTAGACTGACAGCACCTTGCTCTGGTGGAGGTGGAAAGGTGATATGATCTTTATCAACTCAGGTTGGAGACTATGTAAATTGTTGTAAATTGTTTATTATTATAACCTCTGAGTCTGATGACATGATAATTTATGAAGTAATCGATCTAGTTCAAAGACATTTGGGTGATGTGCTTCCCTGTAAGCCTTGCAACTCCTTCTGTGAGAAGTGTTATGATATGGTCCCACCTGTGTTACCATGGGAGTCATTGGTGGGACCCGGATGTCTACTCTGGTCAAGGCTGGGTGGCCAGGAGGTACAGGACCTGGGAGACCAAACATACACTGGATGGTGGGAGATTGAGGGTGTTCTGGCCAAAAGCAAAGGCTCATTTGGTTGGGGAAGGGGAATCGCCATCTCACAACTAAAAAAGCATAGAAACTGATGCCACAAAAAACATTCTTCATTCTTGGAGACAGGATGCTCAATGGTTAAGAGTGTAGGCTCTGGAAGCAGATAGCTTGGAAAGAGAAAGAAGTGAAAGTGTTAGTCGCTCAGTCGTGTCCAACTCTTTGCGACTCCATGGACTGTAGCCCACGAGGCTCCTCTGTCCATGGAATTCTCCAGGCAAGAATACAGGAGTGGGTTGTCATTCCCTTCTCCAGAGTGTCTTTCCAACTCAGGCATCAAACCCAGGTCTCCTGCATTGCTGGCAGATTCTTTACCACTGAACCACCACTGGACAGGGGAGGTAGATTCTAGTCCTAATCCTCTTAAGGGCTAGTGGTATAATCTCGTGCAAATTCCTAAATACCTCTAAGGTTTAGTTTTCTCATCTGTTAAATGGGGATAATAGTGGTCCTAAGGTTTATTGTGAGGATTAACTAAAATAATTCATATTATGTGCTTAGACCAGCACCTGGCACATAGCAAGTAAATTGTCAGTGTCCCTATAAACTCATTCCAGTAGGTTTCAATGTCTGCATACAGCAACGGATATAAACACTATATATTTAAAAACTGTAATCATTATTCCTTCTTATATTTGAACACTTGGCATAAAAAACTGACCCTACGGCTAAGTTTTAAAATCTCTCCTTTAATAGAAATAGAAAAAAGTGACAAATAAGAAAACTACTGGGAATTCCCTGGTGGTCCAGCCACTGGGACTCCATGCTTTCATTGCTGGGAGCATTGGGTCGATCCCTAGTCAGGGAACTAGTATTCCCCAAGCCACCCTCGAGGCAAAAAAAAAAAAAAAAAAAGAAAACATTTTTTAAAAACCCATGGAGTTAACTCAGCATGGTTTTTTGTTACACAGCTGCTCATGTAATGATAATTATCTTCTCTCTCTTTTTTTTTTCTTCTGTTGACCTTAGTTGTGAAGTTGTACTGAGGACAATGTAGACTTTATTTTCTGAGAATTTTAGCTGGGCTGTGCCTTCTCTCCCTCTGGAGGCCCATCAGAGAGGAATCCAGAGTAAGGGGTTTTCAGGAGAGGGAAGCAGAATGTCATTCAAGAAAACTCCAACTTTAGCGTCAATTAGAGGGGTTTGTAGCAAGGACCTATCTCAGGACGGGGGGTACAGGATCCTGGGGTTTTAGTCCCTCTTCCCAGGGCTAGGGTTTTTGGAGACAAAGACATAAAATCTCTCTTTCACCTCAGCAGGGTTCAGCCTGTGAGCCACCTGTGTAAATTATCTGCACACCACAGGATGCTTCTCCTGTGTCTGTGTAGACAATGAACCAGAAATGCCAGGGGCATCTTCATCCCCACTGGTATCTAGATGACTAGGACACTGGATTTGGGGCTACACTTGTTAGCTAAATACAGTCTCCAGGGACTCAGTTTTGAAGATGAGGTTCCTCCAACATTCTAAACTTGTTGTTCAGTCACTCAGTGGTGTCCAACTCTTTCCCCATGGACTACAGCACACCAGGCCTCCCTGTCCTTCACCATCTTCCAGTTTGCTCAAACTCATGTCCATCAAGTCAGTGATGCCATCCAACCGTCTTGTCCTTTGTCGTCCCCTTCTCCACCTGCCTTCAATTTTTCCCAACATCGGGGTCTTATTCAACAAGTCAGCTCTTCATATCACTTGGCCAAAGTATTGGAGCTTCAGCTTCAGCATCAGTTCTTCCAATGAATATTCAGGTTTGATTTCCTTTAGGATTGACTGGTTTGATCTCCTTGCAGTCCAAGGGACTCTCAAGAGTCTTTTCCAGCACCACAATTTGAAAGCATCAATTCTTTGGTGCTCAGCTTTCTTTATAGTCCAACTCTCACATTCATACATGACTACTGGAAAAACCATAGCTTTGACTAGATGGACCTTTGTTGGCAAAGTCATGTCTCTGCTTTTTAATATTCTATCTAAGTTTATCATAGCTTTTCTTCCAAACAGCAAGTGTCTTTTAATTTCATGGCGATTTTGGGACCCAAGAAAATAAAGTCTGTCACTGTTTCCATTGTTTCCTCATCAATTTGCCATGAAGTGATGGGACCAGATGCCATGACCTTAGTTTTCTGAATGTTGAGTTTTAAGCCAACTTTTTCACTCTCCTCTTTCACTTTCATCAAGAGGCTCTTTGGTCTTCTTTGCTTTCTGCCATAAGGGTGGTGTCATCTGTGTATCTGAGGTTATTAATATTTCTCCCGTCAATCTTGATTCCAGTTTGTGATTCATCCAACCTGGCATTTCGCATGATGCATTTTGCATATAAGTTAAATAAGCAGGGTGATGTCCTCCTTTCCCAATTTGGAACCCGTCTGTTGTTCCATGTCTGGTTCTAATTGTTGCTTCCTGACTTGCATACAGGTTTCTTAGGAGGCAGGTAAGGTGGTCTGGTATTTCCATCTTTTGAAGAATTTTCCACAGTTTGTTGTGATCCACACAGTCAAAGGCTTTGGTGTAGTCAATAAAGCAGGAGTAGATGTTTTTCTGGAACTCTCTTGCTTTTTTTGATGATCCAGTGGATGCTGGCAATTTGATCTCTGGTTCCTCTGCCTTTTCTAAATCCAGGTTGTACATCTGGAAGTTCTTGGTTCACATACTGATGAAGTCTAGCTTGTAGGATTTTGAGCATTACTTTGCTAGCATGTGAGATGAGTGAAATTGTGTGGTAGTTTGAACATTCTTTGGCATTGCCTTTCTTTGGGACTGGAATGAAGACTGACCTTTTCCAGTCCTGTGACCACTGCTGTGTTTTCCAAATTTGCTGGCATATTGAGTGCAACACTTTAACAGCATCATCTTTTAGGATTTGAAATAGCTCAACTGGAATTCCATCACCTCCACTAGCTTTGTCCATAGTGATGCTTCCTAAGGCCCACTTGATTTCACACTCCAGGATGTCTGGCTCTAGGTGAGGGATCACACCATTGTGGTTATCCAGGTCATTAAGACCTTTTTTGTATAGCTCTTCTGTATATTCTTGCCACCTCTTCTTAATACCTTCTGCTTCTGTTAGGTCCATACCATTTCTGTCCTTTACTGTGTCCATCTTTGCATGAAGTGTTCACTTAGTATCTCTAATTTTCTTGAAGAAATCTCTAGTCTTTCCCATTCTATTTTCTTCTTCTATTTCTTTGCATTGTTCACTCAAAAAGGCTTTCTTACCTCTCCTGGCTATTCTCTGGAACTCTGCATTCAGATGGATGTATCTTTCCTTTTCTCCCTTGCCTTTCACTTCTCTTCTTTTCTCAGCTATTTGTAAGGCCTCCTCAGACAACCATTTTGCCTTTTTGCATTTGTTTTTCTTGGGGATGTTTTGATCATCACCTCCTGTACAGTGTTGCAAACCTCCATCCATAGTTCTTCAGGCACTCTGTCTATCAGATCTAATCCCTTGAATCTATTTGTCACTTCCACTGTATAATCATAAAGGATTTAATTTAGGTCATACCTGAATTGCCTAGTGGTTTTCCCTACATTCTTCAATTTAAGTTTGAACTTTGCAATAATTATTCTAAAATTAAATAAAGCCAATAAATGGAGAATAAAAGATAGCTATTACATATAAGTTGGCTAATTAAAATTGTTTTAACTCCCTGGGAGTGATAGAATAAGGAAATGAAAATAAATGGAAGTTTCCATGAAAAGAAAGAAGAAACCAGTGGACTTTCAGAATCTTGAATGATACGGGTACAAGGAAAGAATTTGTACCCAGGAAGGAAACCCCCATGAGAATCAGAGGACAGCCCATCATTACAACTTGTTCCCAGAGGGCCACCCTGTCACCTTTCCCTGAACCATAGTAAGTGCGACTCTGGGGAATAATTCACATCATTGCCCTTCCTTATGGAGCTGATGATTCAGAGATGTGGTTTGTAGTGAAAAACTACAAAGTACGGCTTTGCTTAAATTCTTGTTAAGGAGAAGCCAGCTAGCCTTCGTGACATCAATAGCTTCTTCCTGGGCAGAAGCATGACCATAGCAGTCTCCACTGCCTCACCTGTGAGCCCCCAGCAGGGCTGTCAGCCCCTCCACATGCATTCTAACGGGCCACTCTGCTGAGCTTCTCTGTAACACACGAGGCTCTGACATATTTAAAGTTTCCATCGTAAAGCCCAAATAGTCAGCTTCTCTTCTGTTTCATAATTCCTTTAAACTAATGTCACAGAGAAGTTTCTAATGAATTCACAATTAAGTTCTTCTCTCCCTTAAGGATAAAGTCGGATCAATCTGGTGCTGCTTCTCTTTGAATTAATTATCTTCAAATGCAGTTGGTCTCCCAACTTCTTTCTGTCTTCAGAATATTTACTGTCCACCCACGGAAAACTGGAGAGGAAGAAAGTTTCCTGAGAAGAAGATTCTATGAGCACAGAGCAATAATAGGAAGGACGAGATTTCCCAGTTTCTCCTCTAACCAGCAGCTATTCAAGCCTCTCTATTTCATTGTCCAACTAGAGCATTTTGTTGGAGCAAATAGACTTGTAATCAAGTCTAGCAGTGGTCATACTATTACTACTAAGTGACTTCAGTCGTGTCCGACTCTGTGCGACCCCACAGACGGCAGCCCACCAGGCTCCCCCGTCCCAGGGATTCTCCAGGCAAGAACACTGGAGTGGGTTGCCATTTCCTCCTCCAATGCATGAAAATGAAAAGTGAAAGTGAAGTCGCGCAGTCGTGTCTGACTCTTAGCGACCCCATGGACTGCAGCCTACTAGGCTCCTCTGTCCATGGAATTTTCAAGGCAAGAGTACTGGAGTGGATTGCCATTGATTATTGGCTTTGTCCAGAGTTCTTGGTTATTCTTTTTTTTTTAGCATTTGTTAATTAATCAATTTTTGGCCGCACTGGGTCTCCGTTGCTGCACGTGGGCTTTCTCTAGTTGTGGTGAGTGGTGGCTACTCTTCACTGCACTGTGGTCTTCTCACTGTGGTGGCTTCTCTTGTGGTGTGCAGGGTCAGGACCTGCAGCTCACAGGCTCAGTAATTGTGGCACATGGGCTTAGTTTCTCTGCAGCCTGTGGGATCCTCCCAGACCAGGGACTGAACCCATGTCTCCTGCTTTGGCAGGTGGGTTCTTAACCACTGGATCCCCAGGGATGTCCCTCGGCCATTCTTTTAAAGTTTGGGTTACAGAAATCACACCGTCATTATCCCTGACCAATGGCCAATTTTGAGTTGTGGCTTCTGCTGTATTTCATTCTAAGGAGAACACACACCAGCCACAAGGTTAGGGGAGAAACAACTATTTGGTGAGCAAATCATTGCTAGTATTGTTCTATGTCATTATATACAAAGTGAACAGCTAACATTTGGGAGGAAGCTTCTTTTCCTTAGGCACTGGGCTTAGTGCTTTTATTACATGCTTAAATTCATTTAATCCTTGATGAGGATTTTGATGAAACTCTATAAGAAAGGCAGATGTAATTTTATTATTTCTACCTTTACAAACAAGGAAAATGATTTTTAAAAGTATTTAAGAAACTTGTGGCTTCCCTGGTGGCTCAGAGGTTAAAGTGTCTGCCTGGAATGCAGAAGACCCGGGTTCGATCCCTGGGTCAGGAAGATCCCCTGGAGAAGGAAATGGCAACCCACTCTAGTACTCTTGCCTGGAGAATCCCATAGAGGGAGGAGCTTGGTAGGCTACAGTCCATGGGGTTGCAAAGAGTCGGACACAACTGAGCGACTTCACTTTCACTTTCAAGAAACTTGTATGAGGTCCCTCAGGTAATACATGATGGACCCAATTCTACCCTAGCTTTCTGTACCCAAGCCTGGTAATCACTCTGTTGATTCAGCAAAGCGAAAACCACTCTAGGGTCACCTGAGCAAGAAGGGATTTACTGCAGGGAATGAGAAACACACAGTTATGGAAAGGACTCAGGGAACAAAAATTTAGGAAGGCCACCTAATTTTCAGAAAATCTAGAAGGGTTGGAATTGTAGGAAGGTCACTGTTGGTGTTTTCAACTTTCTACAGCACAAACTGGCTGATTCTTAGGTAGATGCCTAGACTGTTGTTGTTCAGTCACTCAGTCATGTATGACTCTGTGAACCCATGGACTGCAGCAAGCCAGGCTTCCCTGTCCTTCACCATTGCCTGGAGCTTGCTCAAACTCATGTCCATTGAGTCAGTGATGCCATCCAACCATCTCGTCCTCTGAGATGAAATTGAAGGCAGGAGGAGAAGGAGATGACAGGATGAGATGCGTAGAAGCTGTCAGCAAAACTCTGTGTGTTTTGCCTGCTAAAGTCAATGCACTAACCATCGCCAGAGACTAACGTTTTCTCTTCTCTTTCACTTTCTAAATATCATGGGAGTGCATCTGACTGATGGAATCTAATCTGTTCCCCTGCAGACAAAGAATTCTGGAGAATACAGCTCTCAGGCTTCTCCCCTGGGATGCAAGGGAGAGTTCAGAAGGAACTGGAGATGGTGCTGAGCCAGCTACAGTCTGTTCTAATTACTGCTTTCCATTGCTTTCTAAAAATGACACTTTTCCACTGGGGGAACAGTACCACCAACCATTCTTCTGGCAGATAGTTAGTGAACATCCACAGATGATAGACATAGGAATTTGAGGGTTTTAAAATCCCATATTTCTGGCCTCAGACATTTATCACCTACTAATCTTATTCAGATGACTGGAACTTTTTCCTACTGTATCATCCTTTACCATAGAGTTTACTTTATGTAGTGAAATGCATCAATACTTATCAGATTGGTAAGAACTGTAATTATTGCAACTGTTGTTGATTCTCCCCTCCCTCAGGGTTACCTGTTACTTGTGTATCTTGAATGGTCTTCTCCAGTGGTAAAGGATTAAATAGGAGAATTTCTACTGTTCGGGGGTTTAGTGGCAGTGTCCTATCATATGGTATTTTGTGGTTTACTGGTGATGGTGGTTTAGTCTCTAAGACATGTCCAGGATCTGCAGTGACTCTGACATCTACATTAGAACCACCATCTGTCATATTGCATTATTCCCACAGGGCCTTCAGAGTCCTGATTTCTGGAAGAAAATCAAAGAGTCAAGCTATATCTCAGGTGTCATGAGTAGATGTGGCATGAGTAACAGAAGGAACCTTTAAGGAAAGACTAGAGAATAAGGCGAAAAGTTGACTCATTGGAAAAGACTCTGATGCTGGGAGGGATTGGGGGCAGGAGGAGAAGGGGACGACAGAGGATGAGATGGCTAGATGGCATCACTGACTCGATGGACGTGAGTCTGAGTGAACTCCGGGAGTTGGTGATGGACAGGGAGGCCTGGCGTGCTGCGATTCATGGGGTCGCAAAGAGTTGGACATGACTGAGCGACTGAACTGAACTGAACTGAGAGAATAAGGTAAGTGAGAGGTAGAAGGGAAAGGAGAAAGATAAAGTAAACCATGTATCTCAGGAAATGGGTGCAGTAACACCACCAACTGACTTTAAGTGGCCCACAAAATTGAGGCAATAGATTCTATGTCCTTCATATCACTCTATCTGTTCTCCCTGCCAACCCCAAATACCACCATTCATTACCAACTTCTTGGATTATTGCAACAACCTCCTTATTTGTCACCATGTCTCTGTTTTCACTTCCTCAAGTGCATTCTGCTGGAGAAATCCTTTCAAAAAAGGAAATCTAATTATTTTACCCTAGCCAAACCTGTGTATAATATGTTCATGTTTATAAAAGTTTTGAATGGGGCAAGTTTCAGGACTAACTTTTAAAAGGTGTGTATAAAATTACCTTTATAATAAAATCTCAGGTAAAACAAAAAATGTAGAAAAATATTGGAAGTTATCTTCCAAAATGTTAATTGTATGTGTGTGTGTGGTGAGATTACAGACAATTTTTTCTTTCCAATTTTCTGCCATGGATATATGTTACTTTCATAATCAGAAAAGGACAAAATTTGTCTTTAAATGACACAAAAATAAGGTTCTATGTTAAAACTCAGCCACTATTTCTTCATCAATATATTATAAAGAGGGGCTATGGGAAAATGGATACATTAGAATAAACATATCTGTTTGTATTATTTATTATCAGCTTTCTAATGAAATTAGGACCCACAGTAAAAGTTTTTAAAAAGTGTATATATATTTATGTACACATGTACATATATAATTTTTGTGTCTGTTATAGATCTGTTAAAATCATCATATAAATATGGTCTATGCAAATTATGAATTCCTAAAATCATAGCAAATGGGGCCCATAGAAGGTCTGTAGACTTTGTGAGGTTTCCCAGCAGCTTCAGCCTCATGAACAGTGCTCATAACTGCTGACTCCAGTCCTCTGTTAGTTCCCTGATACTTGCTACCTGGTAGAAGAATGGCAGAGTTCTCTCATCTCCAAGTCACACCGATTGGGTCAAAATTTATTGGAAGTACTTATTGTTCTGCTCAGTCTTTAAAATCCAGGAGGAAAAAAAAAAATCTGATCCAATAAAAGGATATTTCCCCTCTACTTTGAGAAATTAGCATCTTTTCTTTGTTCCAATTTTCCAGGAAGTTTTACAACAGGTTTCAGACCTGGGCCGGTTTATGGCTGTATTGGTACTTAATTTTTTTTTTTCAGGAATCCTTTCTCTCCAGGCAAAGAGTTAATAAGGACCCACTCTTTCTGTCTCAATTCCAATGCAATTCATTCCATAGTGGTAAAATTTTAAAGGTACAGAAAATATTAACAGAATGTTATTTCCTACTAAATTCACAGTGACACACACACACACATACACACATATCTTAATCTCCAAGTATCCCTAAATTTTTCTTACTTTAATCCAATATTGTATAGACTTGCTACTTAATTATTTCTGCTTTGCATTAATTTTTTCCCCTCTGCATTTGATGACATCTTTTTTCCCATCCTTTTTTTTTTCCCCTTTTTTTACCCTGCAGTAGATGTAACCAAAATAAGAGATGATTTTTAAGGTGAAATTTTAAGGTAAGCTTTTACTCACTTTATTTCCCATGTTATTTTCCATCTATGTTGAATGTGAATGAATTATTTTAAAAGAGGTCCCAAACTATTACAAGGTATAATTCTGTCAAATGACTTGTTTTCACATCGAATAGTCATAAGTTAGTGCTTCTTCCATCTCGGCACTGTTGGGTACATCTTTCTCCCTTCAGAATTGATTGTTAATACATAATAACAGCCGCATCCGCCTACTCTAATGAAATTATCAGTCACTTCATCAGATGCTTCAGAAGAAAGATAAAATTAAGGTTGAGTTCATCTGCCCAGCAGCAGAATGGGTTCCAGAAATGAAATTGGCTGTAACTTTTCATAGAATCATTTTAGCACAGAGACCTTTAGAGTAAGAACTTTTGTCAAATTAATTTAATTTAACATGACAGAATTTTTATGTTTGTTCTAAAAAATCAAAGCAACTTGTATTTTGAAGCCTTGACAATTGTTCTTACTGTGAGAAGTGCTCCTAAATTATTTACTTCATATGAAGACCAATGAAAGAACAGCCCTGGAGCCCCAAATAAACGCAGTCCTAAAGGTTGACTTTCTGGTCAATAGTAGAAGGAAAGTAAATCCTCAGATTCTAAGGAAGTGTCTTGGATTTTTCAATATGCATGTTAGAATAAAATATTTTATAATTATAAAATAGAAAATAAAATATTTTTATAATTTTTAAAATGCAATTTAAAATATTTTCCCTCATCCCTTTCGTTTTTACTTCATTTCTCTTTTTTATTCTGCAGTTTTTTAGTTTCACATTTCCATTATATATTGGTGAAAATGTCATTGGATTAGGAAAGGAATGGAGACTTGGAAGAGATAGTGAACAGTGAAGAGGTGGTGAAGTCAATGAACTTGGGGGTCTCAAGCGAAATGTTATGGAAATCAGGGTATTGGAGGCAATGAGCAGGAAAGATAGAAGAATAGGAGGCTTGTAACTGAGCTTATGAGGGGTTACATATACTGGTAATAACAAGGTCTATGACCACAAGAAAAAATGACAGATAAGGTAGAGGGCAAAGTAATTGGAGAGAGAGGTGGCTGTATTAGAAGTATCATTCCCAGGGATATAAGAATGACAAGAGTTAAGACAGAGATAGTGTGAAGAAATGACAACAAGCCTGGTGTAGAATCTTTGCGGAATGAATGAGATGACTGGGAGGTTGATAGTTGACTGCACCAGTAGAAGTTCTGGTTGGTATAGCTGATAGCAGGCTTCCTTGGTGGCTCAGATGGTAAAGAATCTGCCTGCAATGCAGGAGACCCAGGTTCAATTCCTGGAGGAGGAAATGGCTACCCACTCCAGTATTCTTGCCCAGAGAATTCCATGGACAGAGGAACCTGGGAGGCTACAGTTCATGGGGTCCCAAAGAGTTCAACACAACTGGTTGACTAACACTTAACACTTTCCCCTAATATGACTGATAGCAAGAGCATCAAAAGTGCTGAGGGCTTAAAGACAGGAGAGAGGGTGAGTGATGGGGAGGAAGGAGGCTACTCAGCTCCAGGTCCATCTGTAGGGAGAGTGCAAGAAATATAGCTTCCACCCCTTACGGCTGCCGGGGAGGCAGATCTTAGTTAGAAAAACAAAAAGTGGAAGAAATGCTGGGAGAAGAGGTTAAGGGTAAAGGGAATTTGGATGTGTTCCAGAGAATGCAGTAGGAGGGCTTAGAGGTCCAGAAGAGGTGAGGGATGGAGCCTGAATAGAGGACACACAGAGTCAAGGGTATGAGGATGGAGCGCCCCCGTATCTAGGGACACCATGTCAGGGTCATGCATGTTGGCAGCAGAGCTGTGCTGGACCAGTACCTGGTTCTGAGCTGAGGGCCCTTGGAGCTGAGGTCTTACCTTCTGTGCGTTCGGTAATCTTTGTTGGGCTCTGCTGGGAGCCCTGACTTTGGGTCAGTCTGGAGCTGGGGTAGCTGAAGAGGGATGGATGAAAGGGGGCTGGCCCACTGCACTCAGATCCCACCAGTTTCACTATTGTTGCCTCACTCATATATTCACTGGGTAAAACTTCTTAGCTCCCACCAGGCTCCATGTACTAGGCAAGTGATGGAGTTACAATAGATCTCTGCCCTCAGGGGACTCATACTGACAAGTGCAAATACAGAATTGCAATCTAATGTGATAGGTGAAAGACAAAGAGATTAGTTTACCTTAACAATTTAATTTTTTTAGGGGTGGGTGGGCATGCATTTTGTATACTAATGGAAAGTACAGCTAGAATTCTTCAAAGGTCAATTGGTATAGGGATCTGAAGCTCATCAAGGACTGAAGGTTAGAGGTATAGGGTTGTAAGCTGAGGTATAGGATTGTTGCTGAATCTGAAGCTCCAGTACTTTGGCCACCTGATGCAAAGAGTAGACTCACTGGAAAAGACGCTGATGCTTGGGAAGGCCGAAGGCAAAAGGAGAAGGGGGCAGCAGAGGATGACATAGTTAGATAGCATCACCGACTCAGTGGACATGAATTTGGGCAAACTCTGGGAGATAGTAGGGCTTCCATGGTGGCTCAGATGGTAAAGAATCTGCTGGCAGTGCAGGAGACCTGGGTTTGATCCCTGGGTCAGCAAGATCCCCTGGAAAAGAGAATGGCAATCCATTCCAGTGTTCTTGCCTGGAGAATCCCATGGACAGAGGAGGCAGACGGGCTATAGACCATAGCATCGCAAAGAGTTGGACATGACTGAAGCAACTTAGCACACATGTACACAAATAGTATTTTACTGCTATCCTATAGACAGGCCACTGGAATCCAGAGAACTTGAGTCATTAAAGCACAATCACTCAGCTACTCAGGACGAAGCTCAGACTTCAAAGCAGAATTCTGACGCAGCCCTCTCTCTAGGTACATACAGAGTTGGAAAATTGTGTGTGGATGATCTCTTTTGATACAGTGATTATTTAAAAGGATGATCAACATAATCATTTGTTATTAGCTGTGCTTTTCAGGTTCTAACAGAACAATTAAAAAGAAAATGCAGGGTCTTCTCTTCTTTATAGGAGTAAAATGTTTAATAATGGTCATAAATTATTTGTTTGACATTAGATCAGTATTAGTCTAAGTTGGGTTCCTTTGGGCTCTTTGGTACAGGGGAAAACTCAAAGCTGAGGCAAAAGTCAGACAATATCTGAGAAAACATGTATTTCACATCAACTAAGTTTTGATGTATATGGCAATTTCACTTAATAATTCAAAAATAGCATTTAACATATAAAAGCTGAACCTCAGATTTTTTTTTTCTCCAAAGTGTGCTTGTCCCCAGTCTTCAGTTCCTCCAACATTCCCTAGGCCTTAATTAAATAAGAGCAGGAGAGAGCACTGGGCTTGGGTTCAGGATAAATATCCCCGGCTTGAACAGGAGATGTTACTTTAATGACTTGGAATACATCCAGAAAGCTCACACTGGCTAGCAGGCAAATCTGACAGCTACTGCATCTCACAGCAGTAACATTCTAACCAATTAAAAGCAGAGCTAGAAATAATGGTTTGTCACTGAGTGGTGTTTCAGAAACCTATCGGTCCAGATTAACCAGAGGATTAACTTTTCTAACTGAATTTAAAGGTCACGGGGAGCTGACTTTAATGAAAGAAGGAGAAAAGCATTCAATTAGAAGGGGGAAGACTTACACAGAGAAATTAGGTTAATAGATCTGGCTTTATTATTTATAGGCAACTAACCAAATTGCTGTCTTACTTTGTGGCAGGAGTTCACAGTCAAGGATAAATATGTTCAGTATAAGAAAGTTAAATGAGCAATCAGGTGTTTCTAAGGGAGTCCTCTAGTGGAAAGGGCATAGATGGCCTTCCAACATCTGAAAGTATGTTTATTTTTTTAAAAAAATGATTCTTGCTAGGTAAGAAAAGAATCATTGGTAAACCAGCATGGTAAACCAGCATACTTTAGACTGATACTCTGATAGGGATCAATGCCAAGCGCTCGCACCTGAGATCATCACATCAGACGATGCTTGCATGGATAAGACCACACCAGTAGCCCTTTATTTTTCTTTTCTATTTTTTTAAATTAATTTTTATTGGAGTATAGTTGCTTTACAAAGTTTAGTTTCTACTGTACAACAAAATGAACCAACCACACATATACATATATTCCCTCCCTTTTGGACTTCCTTCCCATTCAGGTCACCACAGTGCGGTAAATAGAGTTCCCTGTGCTGTACAGTGTGATCTTGTTAGTTTCCTGTTTTATGCATAGTATCAATAGTGTATATGTGTCAGTCCCAGTCGCCCACTTTCTCCCATTCTCATCAGGGCCACTGAAACACGTGCATGAAAAGAAGTCTTTGGTGCCACTGGCAGAGCTTTTCACTGACGTGTGTATGATGGATGACTTTTCCTGGCCAAAAAGACTTTTTCCTCCAAGATTCACTCTTCCCTCAGTAAACTACCCTCACAGCCACCTCCTGTATGTGTATCTCCTTCTCACCCACAAAGTGAAAGCAGTTTGCTATGGGTAGGAGGACCTTGGGCTGGACCTTTGATGAATTACTGGTGTGCAGTTAAGTGTTAAAATGATCTCCTGCTTATGCTACTTCCTGTCCCTACCACATAGTAGGGTTTTTTAAATTAAAAATATTTTTAGTGTAAGTTTTTTTTTTTAATTTTTTAAAAAAATTTCTAAAGTCTTTATTGACTTTGTTGCAATATTGCTTCTGTTGTTTTATGTTTCAGTTTTTTTTTTTGATCCCGAGGCATGTGGGATCTTAGCTCCCCAACCAGGGATCCAACCTGTACCCCCTGCACTGGAAGGCAAAGTCTTAACCGCTAGACCACCAGAGGAGTCTCCATAGTAGCTTTAATAAACATTGTGGAGAGAGGGTTGGGTGTAGCAGGTAATTGAAGGGAAAGCGGGGGAAGAAAGCTAGTCCAAGAGAGGGAAGATGTTGCTACTGACTGCAAGGGATTAGAATGGCCAAATAACCGAGTCAATGTCAATTCTGTCATTTATGTATAGAACTTGCACTGCATTCTAGAACTGGATTTCAAGAGCAGGATTTTGATGTGAACAGGAGCTTCATGTTAGAGGTGTGCGAAAAACCTTCTAGAACTATGACCCCTCTTGTTGATTATTTAAGGAGATCCCTTTGATCCCTCTGTGTGATATGTGTCAACTGTCCCTCAACAGGCACCATTTGATCCTACTGAAGCCAGGCAGGGAGTAGAGTCGTGGTCAGGATCTGAGATCTTACATTGGATCCAGTCACAGATGTACGGGGCCCAGTCCATTTTCTGGATTCTCCCCTCTGGTCGGTTGGTCTGATGTTCAGTCTGGCTGAGATGTTCCAATGAATGAGGCTGTTGTTGTTCAGTCGCTAAGGCATGTCAGACTCTTTGCGACCCCAGGTACTGCAGCTGCCAGGCTCCTCTGTCCTCCACTATCTCCCAGAGTTTGCTCGGATTCCTGTCCACTGAGTCAGTGATGCCATCTAACCATTTTATCTTCTGCTGCCCTGTTCTTTTGCCTTCAGTCTTTCCCAGCAGTGGAATGGGACTGAGTACTCATTAAAAGCTCCTTGTGGGCGGAAACCAGATTTTATACCAATATTCAAGGATAATTTTTTATTGGAGTGCACTGATTTGACTGACTGTTAAGAGGTCAAATGCTTTTGTACCCATGATTAGTGGCTGCTGCCACAAACACCCTTCCACCCCACACCCACCACTCCCACCCTCACTATCCTGGCCTCTCTTTCACTATCCAGCAGCTAAAGACCTGGCCCAAAGTAGACCCCAGGACTCTGAACTGCAACTGCAACCAATGCCCATGCTTAGGGTCAGTGCTGAACACTTTGAATATCACTCTTGCCCACCTCTGTAGGCAGCTCTTCGTCGTCACCTGTCTCTGTTCTGTGTGTCCCCTCACGATCTCGGTTTGGAGGGACAAGCTCACTGACTCCTATTCACTCAGAAGCACATACATAAATGACCTGTCGCTGTCAAGGAGTGAAACAGTTGGTGAACTGTTCAGCCTGTGTACACCAAGGCTAGGCCTGTATCTCCCAAAGGATGCTTCAAGTAACTGTTATCTGGCTTATTTAGATGTGGAGGCAATCAAACTAGTTTTCTTCACATAAAATACGCTTTCTGAATTATTTAAATTAATTTAATAAATAAATTTAATTTATTTAATAAATAAATAATTAATTTATTTATTAAATTTAATAAATTTAAATTATTGGCTAGTTAAGGGGACTGAATGAACCGGATAACTGACCATCTCACGTCATTCTAGGTAATCCTTTGGTTAGCATTTTACAGAGAGAGACATGAGCATTTCAAACATTCTTAGCAACAGCAAAATTCCTTTGTTGATAGTTTATTTTTCTAAGCCAGTCATTTAAGTTTTCTTCCTTTAAAATCTTAAGAACTCAAATCAAATTAAAAAAAAAAATCTTAACTCAAATCATAAGAAAGAACTGGGACCAAATTAATTGATAAAGTTTCCTATTTTAAACCTGTCATAAAAAGCAATTGTTCTTCTAGTGACATGTCATCTGAAGTTGAAGTTATTCCTCTTGTATGGGGGATCAGGAAGCTGAGCAGCATTGGTTCCACTTCTGAGATGAAGCTGAGCTGCAGTTGATAGGTTTTGGAACAAGCACACTTAGCAGATGCTGATGGAATTCCTATTATGAGCCATGCACTCTTCTGAGTGGTAGGAATTCAGCAATAAGCAGAACAAAGCCCCTTCCTTCCTGGGTCTTAAAATCATCCCAAACTACTATGATGTTTGCAGAAAAAGAATCAGAAATTCCCTAGATGTTTTGAGGATCTTAAAAAAATTCTGCCAAATTGTTTTTTTATCTTAATTTTTTGTTTGTTCTAGTGATCCTGTTTTCTAATATATATTTTATCCTGGCCAGAGATGAACAAACATGGAAAGAAGAAAAAAAAAAAACTCAGAAAGATTCTTCTGGTTATATTTGCCATTTATTTATGCTACAGATCTGTGGCTCAGATGGTAAAACATCTGCCTGCAATGCAGGAGACCTGGGTTCAATCCCTGAGTTGGGAAGATCCACTGGAGAAGGGAATGGCTACCCACTCTAGTATTCCTGCATGGAAAATACCATGGACAGAGGAACCTGGTGGGCTACAGTCCATGGGGTCACAAAGAATTGGACACGACTGAGAGACTAATGCTTTCACTTTCACTATGCTACAAATTGCTGGGTGTAAACTACCCTTCCCCTCATCTATTTTTCACAAAAGGAACACCTTATTTGTTGGCTTTGGTAAGATGCACTTAGAAGGATGTGTCTGTCCTAGAATCTCCGTGCCCTGGACTTGACCATCTCTTGTACTGGAAAGCTCTTCCCAAAACACACTCCTTTGGTATGTTTTTCCTCCATATGTGGTATAGCCTTTAAAACTGAGGATTTACAGCCATGTGTAGACCACCCATTCTTCAAAGCCCTGCTCAAACATGACTTGCTCCAGGAGTCCCTCCTGCTCAGAGTCCCTGGGATGGAGTTCATTTCTCTTCCTTCTACCCTGGGCTCATTATTTACCATTTCCTCCAGTCTATCATGAATTAGGGTTCTCTGTATGCAACTGCCCCTTTCTCTAAAGCATGAGCTTCTAGAGGACTAGGACTCTATTTGAATCATTTTTGTATTTCCCAGAGCAGCCAGTACAGTGAGTTACACAGAATAGTCACTTAATAAATGCTTATTGAACTGAATAGAATCAAATAATTTAGTGTCACTGCAATCCTTTATCACTGGTTTGAAAAGATGGAGAGGGAAGAAATTGGGTTAAGCTAATCATACTCATTGTTGCAATATACTCTATCAGACATAAAGGTGGTCCAATATATTTGTTCCAGTTTCTTACAGAATATTCCTTCAATTCGTATATATACTGTATATTGGAGTGCAGAAGTGAATTACATATGAGGCCCCCTGTCTAAAGTATATGGATTTTACAGAATTGCCTAGGCTTCATGGGACCCCCAAAATGAGGGAAATAAAGCCCATCCAAGTTTCTTTGAAAGCCACTGGAGAGGAATAAAATACAAAAAGGTAATCATGCAGCAGCAGCAGCAACAACCAGACTCCCTAAGTTGTGTCAAACTGCCTGACTAGTTAGAGCCATGTTCAGGGCGTCTCCTGCATTTTTCTCTACCCTTCTCTCCATTCCTCCTGCTGCCTTGGGAAGCTTGCTCTCATTAAAAGGGACGGGAAACTAGCCACATCATTACTTTCACTTAAGGCAGAGTTTAGCTGGTCGGCAACCCACCACTGTCAGCAACAGCAGCCACTTTGGGATTTTGAGCCCTTATGGGCATCATGGTTTGGTTTGGGATTTTTATTTGTCTTACTTTGAAATTTACATGTCTTTAGAACAACTAAAATTCACAAGAACAAACTAATTAATGGATTCCATTTTTGACAGCTACAAGAAGACGGATGAGAAAGTAACATGCTTCTGGCAGCGTGTTATCAATTGGGAGGCAACAGTGCATTCCCTCTATGTGGAACAGTGAGCTGGAACCGACACTGACAGATGACACGGCCCTTTGACAGTGACGCCTGTAGGAGCTGACAGCTCCACTTGCAGTCAGTCAAGTCCACGCTTTGCAGTGGAATTTTAACGGGCTTGATTTGCAGAATATGCTTTGCCTACTTCTCAGCTTGCAGTAGAAGTGAATAAAATTTTCAAAGCATTCACATTAAAAAGTGGATTCTAGGATCTATGACCCAACCTTCTTCTTCCCTCAAAGCTAGGGGTAATAAAGGTAAATAAAGTTTAATTTTAAAGAGCAAACAAACAAAAAAATCCAAACCTATAAGACATCTAGGAAAGAAACAATTCTCTCCTTAAAGTTAGGTTTTCTATAAATCAATGTAATTCACATAATTCAAAATCCCTTAAGAAGGGCAAAATGCCAAATTTCCCAAGGTATTCATAATTTAATCATAAAATGTAAGTGTGAGTGGTGTGTATTCAAATAACAGATTAAAAGGACTGATTTGCTCAATTATGCTTTTAAAACTTATTGAATATTTTAAAAAGCTGGTTCCAAACATTAGAAATTATTTTCCTTTAAGGAAATAGTCTTATTCATTCACTTCTAGGTTTTAGGTCTTGCTTTTTATTTTACCTTTTTGCAATCTCCTCTCTTTGAACAAGAAGTGCATGAAGCTGATTTTCCTGTGTGTCTTTCATAAAGTTACTATTCTGTGTTTCAATTCCATCACCAATAAAATATAGTTAATCACCCTGTTACCACCAGCATACCTCATAGATTCAGAACAAGAAATAAGGGCACCTGGGATTGCAAACTAGTGACTCCAAGGCCAAACTGGACTGGCAGGGGTGAATTTTTGCATTTGAATGCCCCTAGGCTGGACAGGGACCCTCCAGTTTACATAGCCTCTGCTCTCTGTCTAATGCTGTGTCTCTTTCCACATTTATGTAACTTGCCTGAACTCTGAAGGCAGTTGAGTTTGTGACTGTGGCACCATCAACCAATGTATTCTCAATCCTCCTTATAGAAACACATAAAAATTCTAACATTGTTGATTTCAAAAGACTCACTATAAATGGAAGCAAGACATAGAACTGGATGACAGAGAGGGGCATATACAAATGAAATGAGCATGCAATTACGAAGAACAATTAAACTAAAAGGTAATATTGGCATATGATGCAAACTCTGTTCCAGATGTGATAAACTAACCTTGAACCACATACTGAAGTACTCCTAGCTAGTCCCCCCGTCCATCCCCACCACTCCTCTCCCAATAAGCAAACACATAGTAAAGAAGAGACTAGCTATTCTTTCTTAAGTCAAGTGAAGAGATTCATTTGTGAGTCTCTTGGGTTATTTAGCCATTAGCAACCTATGGGAGAAGGAGAGGGTGGGATGAATGGAGAGAGTAGCATTGAAACATATATTACCATATGTAAAATAGATAGCCATACCATACCATATGTAAAATAGTGGGAATTTTCTGTATGATGCAGGGAGCTCAACTCCGTGCTCTGTGATAACGTAGATGGGTGGGATGGGGTGGGAGGTGGGTGGGAGGGTCAAGAGGGAAGGGACATATAAACACCTATGTCTGATTTACGTTGAGATATGACAGAAACTAACACAATATTGTAATCATTTTCCACTTAAAAATAAATAAATTTTAAAAAAGATAAGCAACCCAACTTTCACATATGTATGTGTGTATGTTTTAGTTCCTCAGTCATGTCTGACTCTTTGTGACCTCATGGACTGTAGCCTGCTGCCAGGCTCCTCTTTACATAGATTTTTACATAAATCTTTACGTAGATTTCTCCAGTAAAGAATAGTGGAGTGCGCTGCCATTCCCTTCTCCACTGGATCTTCCTGACCCAGGGATTGAACCCAGGTCTCCTGCGTTGCAGGCAGATTCTTTACCATGTGAACCACTAGGGAAGCCCTCACATATGTATAATTAATTATAAGTGATTCAAAGAAGTGATAGGGAAGGCTTTTGTAGGAGAGATGAGTTTCTGAAATGTCTTGAAGGAAGAAAGGTTCATAGATTGGTGAAGGAAGCAAGTCATTTTAAGCAGAGAGAATGGTTTACGCTTAAGTTCAGAGATGAGAATGGAGCCCATACAGTTTGTAATGAGGAAAAGAAAAGGCTTGGGTTCCAGGATTAACTCCAAATATAAAGTGTTACAGCATGCCATTTGGTGAGGAAAAGCATTTCACAGACTGTGTACAGAAGCCAAGTAAAATATAATGACCTTCCATTTATTTTATGGTAATTGGACTTTTATTTCATAAAGTAAGTACTGCTATTATACCATGAGCCATGATAAAAAGGAAAACTTTTCAGTTTACATTTCACCCATCATAACCTTGAATATTAAAATAAACTTACATGCTCCATTAACTAGAAAATAATTCCTTTCCATGCTTTGAATTTGCCTAGGGTGTGGTTCTCAGTGAGGACAAGTTCAATTGATATGCTTGAAGAATTCTAATTAAGAAACAAGGTAATTTCAAAAGTATGACATTTAATGCATTACTAGCACCTTTTTAATGCATGCTTTTATTCCGTCCTTCAATTTCTTGAAACTCTATGTTTTTTTTTGAAGCTTAATTTTATGGTTTTTGTATCAGTTAAACCTTATTGGTCAAACTCTTACTCCACGTGCATGTGTGCGAAGTCGCTCCAGTCATGTCCGACTCTTTGCGAGACTGTAGTCTGCCAGGCTCCTCTGTCCATGGGATTCTCCAGCAAGGATACTGTAGTGGGTTGCCATGCCGTCCTCCAGGGGATCTTCCTGATGCAGTGACCCAACCAGGGTCACTTGAGTCTCCGGCATTGGCAGGCAGGTTCTTTACCACTAGTGCCACCGGGGAAGCCCTGTTACCCCATAGATAAAAATTATCACAGGCTGATAAAGAGTATTTGATCAATGCCTCGTATGCTTAGAATAGTGTATTGATGAGGACTTGTCAGATATCCATGTGCTGTGTCTTGGTGGTGCTCAAAAGAATTATTGGACATATTTTTTCTCGCTAATAAAGCAGTTAAGATATAAAATAGAAAAATGTAGAAAATAGATTTCCTTATTAAATGAATGCTTCTTGTCAGGTTTCTCTTTTTCTTTAATCTCTAAATAATTGGTTTTCATTTGCAAAGCCCTTAACTAATTATATGATAGAAAAATACAAAATGGTTATAATATAGTCAGGTTACATAAGAGTTTTAAATAAGGTGGGTATTTTCTAAGGCAGTTATACATAATCATATAAATCTAATTATAAGAAAATTTCCCATTATAAATGGAAAAATGAGGGAATGAAAATTCAAATAAATCTGGTCAGAGTAAGAAAATAATAAAACTATTTCAATAATAGGAGTTAAAATAACAATCATTTTTATTGTTCTAGTTGGATAAATACAATAATGGAAATGTCCAAAGAAATTCTTCACAGATTCTTAAATGAATTTAAAGCAAAAATGCTCTGGATAATAGCTTTATACCTGATATTTTACTATCTGTGGAAATTTGCATGAAGTAGTCATTTATCTTTCAGCTTTGACTTTCAATTTTAAATGATGCTAATTTAATAGACACTTTTAAGAATTAAGTACAATTTAAGTGGCTTTTATAAAAGGGAACTTAGTTTTTCTATAAATGTGAAGAGAAACAAGACAACATTTAAACAAATACCCCAAAAATGAAAGGAAAGCTTCTTCTTAAGATTTTTAAGTATACATTAGATACTTTATTATTGAATTGAAATTAGTGTGTTTCAATCACAGAGAATGAGAAAGAAAGAGAGGGAGTGGGGGGAACTAAGAAGTTTTTAAAAAACGATCAACTGTCTTCAAAGGAAAGTGAGTTGTGAGCAATGTAAATTCAACGCCCAAGATTTTGTACTTTATCATTATTTTTTATTTTCTACTTTTCTGTCTTTGTTTAATGCTTTGTAAATTGACTTTCAGTTTTATAATTTTTACAAATGTGGAATGATAAATTTTGTTGTTGTTCAATTGCTAAGTTGTATCCAACTCTCTGCAACTCCATGGACTGCAGAATGCTAGGCTTCCCTGTCCCTCACCATCTCCCGGAGTTTGCTCAAACTCATGTCCGTGTGCTGCTATTTGAAGCACACATATGTTTTCTTTTTTTTTGAATTTTTTTGGAGTATTGTTGTTTTACTGTGTTGTGTTAGTTTCTGTTGTACAGCAAAGTCAGTTAAGCACTCTCTTTTTGGTGAGCTCTGTACACCCAAGTTATTTGTCTTATGATTTCCTTGGAAATTGTTGCATGGAATTATCTTGGTTGGCATATTCCTCAGAAGATAAAACTGAAAAAAAAAATGGGACAAGAGCCTTGTTACTTAACCAGTCTGATATTAAATAACACTTTTGCTTAGTAAGAACCACTTTGTAATGTGTATAGCTAGTAATGAGTATATTACATAACAATAGTCTTTGATTTTCAAACCTATTAATCCCATCAGCAATCATTTACTCTTTTTTTTTCTCTTCTTTCCCTAACATAATTTTGGGCTCAATTACTTCACTGATGACCTTTTCACATCTTTTGGGAACTCCACTGAGTGGATTTCACAGGAGCCGAAGAAACCAAGACAATGCTGACTCAATATACTTGCCCTCTCTCTGTGCCCCCCACCCCTTTCTGTTTGTTCAAACTGCAGATTTCTTTCCTTCCCCTCTTGTTCATTTATTCAATAAATATTTATTGACTATGTGTTGGACTGTGCTCAATGCTAAAGAAACACCTGTGTACAATATAGACTTGCTCACTGCCTGCTGGAGCCTACAGTCTCTGTAGAGGCAACAACAAACAATTATAAAGCAATATAAGGGATGCCATACAGAGTCAACATAAGAGGGGAACCCAGAACAAAGGCCTGGGGGACTTCCTGTAGGAAAAAGCATAAGCAGACACCTAAAGGATGAAAGGGAATTGGTCAGTGACGTGGTGGAATGTATTCCTGGAAGATGGTGCAGAGTATATCAAGGCCCATATGCAAAAGAATGGGAAGGCGATTCACTATGTCTGAAATATAGGACAACTGTGAGGGAGTGGAGGTGGTGGTGGTGACATTGAAGCTAGGCAGGTGTGCAAGGGCAAGATCATTTGGGGCCTTATAAACCAGTTTGAGTGAACTCCGGGAGTTGGTGATGGACAGGGAGGCCTGGCGTGCTGCAATTCATGAGGTCGCAGAGTCAGACGCGACTGAGTGACTGAACTGAACTGGACTGAAACCTTGCTAAGATTTAATCTTTGGATAAATGGGGAGCCATTCCAGGAGCTGCTATTTGAAGCACACGTACGTTTTCTTTTTTTTTAATTTTTTTGGAGTATTGTTGCTTTACTGTGTTGTGTTAGTTTCTGTTGTACAGCAAAGTGAATCATTATATGTATGCATGTATTCCCTCTTTTTTGGATTTCCTTTCCATTTAGGTCACCACAGAGCACTGAGTAGGGTTCTCTGCTACTATCCGGTGGGTTCTCATTAGTTATCTATTTTACGCATAGTAGTATATATATGTCAATTCCAATCTCCCATTTCATCCCACCTCCCCTTTCCCCTTGGAGTCCATATTTTTGTCCTCTATGTCTATATCTCTATTTCTGTTTTGCAAATAAGATCATTTTTACCATTTTTCTAGATTCCACAAATATGTATTAATATATGATATTTGTTTTTCTGACTTACCTCACACTGTATGACACTCTCTAGGCCCATATACCTCTCAACAAATGACCCAACTTCCTTCCTTTTAATGCCTGACTAATATTCCATTGTGTATCTACACTAACCTTATTATCATGGCAAGAAAAGGGATTACAGACACTTAATTCCTTTTTTTGACAGATACCATATTGTCCTCTTCATCTCATACTCCTGGGAGTGTGTGAAGGTGTATGTGTGTGTGCTGGTAGAAGAGAATTTCCCATTCTCTGGGGAAAATTGGGGTTCTCTCTGTCCTAACATAGTCTTCCAAAGGCTTCTATATCACCTTGAATCCTTCAATTGTCTTTTCTAAAATAATTTTTTTAAGCACCTAGTATGTCTAGGCATTGTGCTAAGTATAGGAGGTACAACATTAGGCAAAACAGACCACTATCTGCTCTTGGAATTGGCATCTCTGTTATAATTTCCTAAAGAAAACCCAGTGGTGGCTCAGATGGTAAAGAATCTGCCTGCAATGCAGGTGACCAGGGTTTGACCCCTGGGTCAGGAAGAGCCCCTGGAGAAGGGAATGGCAACCCACTCCAGTATTCTTGCCTGGAGAATCCCATGGGCAGAGGAGCCTAATGGGCTACAGTCCATGGCATTGCAAAGAGTTGGACATGACTGAGCAACTAGCACTTTCAAAGAAAACCCTAAATAAGTAAATCACTGGTATTTTCCCAGTGATAATAAAAGTTTAGAAGTACAGAGAAACTTTCTTTTCCCCCCAAGAGCACTTCAGAGAAAACAGATCTGGATTGAAATGAATTATTGGCTCATGTTTAAGCCCTGTTGACATGATGACAAATAAATATTTAGGCAAGTTATAAACTGATGTGTGAAGGCCACAGCAGTATCTTAACTTCTCTCTCTCTCCTCCCGGCTTCACTCAGAAATGTTTTGTGAAAATGTTTCAAACTGCTGTAGTATACTGTCACATTAAAGGCAGGTTTCCAGGGGGAAAAAAAAGTGGCAGCAGCTTACTTGCCACCACAGAGATTAATGTTTTTCAGTTATTTATATCCCGTAGCATGTGACTTT
Organism: Bos indicus; assembly: GCF_029378745.1. Taxonomy (NCBI): domain Eukaryota; kingdom Metazoa; phylum Chordata; class Mammalia; order Artiodactyla; family Bovidae; genus Bos; species Bos indicus. Next base: position 51,001,623 of record NC_091768.1, read on the forward strand.
ATGGCATGCCTGAAGGTGTTAGAGCAGGAAAGAAGAGTAATACATGTGAGAAGGGGTTGAAACATACGACTAGAAAAAGAGAGACAGGAAGGTGGGAGAAGATAAAACGTATGCAGTTTTTCATAGGATTCAACGAGGAGGCATATTAATGAACTCAGCCTCACTGGCTGAATTCACATCCCATCGGTGATGTGTCTTAAGTGCTGATATAAAGAAAGGCTCTTTCTAAGCTTACAGTAATTAGTCAATGAGTGTTTATGGACTATCTTTGTACTCCATGGCACAGAGACATACAAAAGAACAGAAATCCAATGAGGATGTGAAAGAATTTTGTTTTATTTTAACTCCATGCCACTTGTTCCAGGTCTGGTTGAGAAGAGTTGTGGGGCCCTGTGTTGGGGGCACTGGTATCTTGAAAGACGCTCAGGGTCACGGCCCCCTCCCTATGGTTTTCCTGATGCAGTTCTGGGACCTCCTCACATTGACCAAAGTTTGGGCAAGTTGAAAAGGTCATTTATGCAATGAGGCTGCAGAGGTTTGATATGGAAACTTGTGGGATCGGGTTTCTTTCTCCTGAAGGCTTCGCTGGCCAAACAGAAGTAGTGAGGACATTTTTTTTTTTAATTGAATTGAAAATGCATTTGGGCAATGTTCCCAAACCTGGCTGTCTGTCAGAATCCCTGCAGGGACCTTTAAAACCTGTATTTTCCTGGCCTAGTACCAGGCTTTCTGAGTGACTCAGGACCTTCAGAGGACCGGAATTTCACACTGTCAAAAGCTTTCAAAGTGAGTCCTATGCAGCCTGTCTTAGAACATACTGGGGAAAGACTAAATAGTAACTCATCATACAACTGTGTGGTCTGACTCTAAACAGCTCTCTTCTGAATTTTGATTCAGTTCCACAATGATAATGTAAATATCTATCAAGTGTTCTTTGGGAATCACTAATATACACAACCGGAATTTATTTTTCTTAATGTAGATTAGCCGTTATAGTCGTTAAATGTTTGAGCCTTTCACAAGTATTATCTTACTTGATGGTTACTGCAGACAGTCCTTGAGGTAGATACTATTATTATCCCATTTTACAGATGGAGACATTGAGGGTTAGGCAACTTAAATATCTTGACAAGTTCATGTTAGGATTTGAATTCCAAGTCAGTATAATGCAAGAGCCTGAGCTTCTAATTGCCCAGCCTATTGACTTTCTGTACATTTAATAAAGATGCAACTTAGAAGGAAATACTATTCAATACTGTGCAGTGTATTGTTTAAACAGGAAAAAAATGATTAGCTTTCTGGGCAAAATACTTTCTGTGGATGACTTGCCTAAAGATTATTTTAAGTTAAAGTAGTCAGTGAGCAATGTGTAAGCTCCATTCAAAGGTAGGGATCCAAATTTAAAATGTTGCTGAATTAAATATTCATGAGTGTGAGTAGACAGTTATTTACATAGGTAGATGTGAACATAGCCAAAAATAGATGTCTATGATTTTTTTTCCTCAATCAAACTTTTCCTAGAATTCCTACTTTGATATATTTTAAGTGATTTATATTTACATCAATGCTGTGGTGATTATGCAATTCAAGGCTGGCAGATTTTAAGATACCTTCCAAATTTGCATGTGTCCAATAAAAACAAAAAACAAAATGACCTTGATGCAAATGATACACTTTATTGAATTATGGGAGAAATGTATGTGATCACAGATGAGGTTCCCTTGATTACTTGATTGTGCTTTTAAAAATTATCTATTTTCAGTACTTATCGCATAAAATAAGTGTTTTCATATAAGATAGTGTTGTTTGCTAACAATTCTGGTTTTGGCCAGAAAAGAGGGTGCCGAAGATAAGAAAGCATTTACAAAAAACCCACTGGAAACCAATAATGTACGTCATAATCTGGAAATTTCCTTAACTTCTTTTTACCATTTTTCAGTGTGACTCTGAGCAAGTTAATAAACCTCTTTGTACTTCAGCTTCCTTATCAGTAAACTAGGGTGGATGATAATACCCTCCTCATAGGGCGATCGAAGGATTAAAAAAAAAAATGTAAAGGCAGTTTCAAGAGTACTTGTCACATCATGAGCCCTCAATACTATTGGCTTTTGTATTAATTCAGCAAATATTTACTGATTGCCAGTTGTAACAATAAGCTGACCATTTGGTGGATAATAATTGTGTTCAGTAATAAGAGTTTGTTGAATGAATCACCGACGTGTCAAATAGAGGAGGCAGTATCAGGATACTGAAGGACAAGGCTTCTGGCCAGCATTATAAAAGCATTGCCAACCTACTCCCTCCTACCTGAGAGACTCCTTGATTCCTCAGTTAGGAGAGACCATGATTAATACCCATAATCAGTTGTTAAATAGTCTGATGTTGATGGAGTAGAAACATGATCTCCACTCCCCAGAATCCCAGCCTTTAACTTGGATTTAACTTTAATTTGGATTCTGCCAAATCCTCCTTTTTCACCATTCCATAACATCTTCAACAGTCTCTTTCAGTTGAATAGAATCTATTCCTATTGAAATCTTCAGTTTCATATCCGAGTAACTGCTCATCCATTTTCTTTCCTTCTAGCACCAGGCTTTGATGGAAGAGCTTGGCTTCTTCTCACACTGGATCTTGTTCTCCTCCCATGGATTGGCACAGAAAGGGGGACAGTGGAAAAGGACAGCAGTCTCTTATTTTCCATGGTCTCCTCATTACTGTCTCTGCTTCCCTGGATGAGAATGAATGCCCATGCAATCCTCTAGGTGACAGGTATCCACCTGCTTCTCATGGAATGAAGTTGTTCCAAGTATCCTACCCCAGGAAGAGACTTGCTCTTTGGGGAGGCCCGCGGCATGGTGCCCTGCCTGGTGGTCCACTCAGCTCCATCTCTTCCACTCCCTCCACCTTCATCTCTAGGAATAGGCCCCCTTACCTCCTGTTTCTGGTGTCCTCTCACTCTCGAATTCAGCCCTACTACCTGCTTTTGTATCTGTTTGATCCATGGGGAACTCAGCCATCTTTGCTGCCCCAAAAGGTGGGAGTCAGGCTACGTGTGTCTGCTCCTCTCTCCACTCTGCCATCCCCCTCTTCCCCTCCTACTCAAAGTGGAGCCAAGTGTAGTAGGCTGCATAGTGCATGCTCAGTCAGTCTCTACAAATAATTCTCTCAAAGCCTTCCTCCTAACTGGCTTGAGAAATTGAGGACTGGCAGCAAGGATGAAAGAGAAAGAAAACCCACACAGCACTCCCCACTGAGTTGATTTTTGACTCCAGTGATTTCTTTAAGTCCCCCATCCTTGTAATAGTAGAAACAATTTGGCTGAAACTTTTTTTCTTTTTACATGAATTTTTAAAAAAATTATTGAGTATGCTTGGTTTATAGTGTTTATTTGTCCAATTCTTAATAAGCTCTAAATAGGTGTTTCTCTTTTCTGCTCTCTTTATAATGAGAGATAATTGATTCCTCTTTAATGTCAGTATTGGGTCCTAGATGCCGATCCCAGATGAATAAAAAAATTTCTAATTAATATCTTGTATCCTACACATTTTTCATCACTTGCTATTTACAGATACATACTACCAGTTGATACTGGGGTTGAGAATATTTCCTCAAATCCCACCTCCTGGAACACAGGCCTCTGTAATTCATCCATCACACACTTTCATATATTCTTTCTGCTGAATTTCTATGTTTCTACAGGTGCCCCGTACTATTTGCAGAGGGAGGGCCATGAACAAAACAGATGACTTGGCTGCTTCCATGGAGCTTGCACTCTGCAGATGGAACAAGCATTCTACATGTAGGTTGATTATTACAGGTAAGAGCCTGAAAAGAGCTAGGTCTCACTGAATGCCTTGCTACTGGTAAGTCACTTCAGTCGTGTCCGACTCTGTGTGACTCCATAGACGGCAGCCCACCAGGAATTCTCCAAGCAAGAACACTGGAGTGGGTTGCCATCTCCTTCTCCAACGCATCAAAGTGAAAAGTTAAAGTGAAGTTTCTCAGTCATGTCCAACCCTCAGAGACCCCATGGACTGCAGCCTTCCAGGCTCTTCCATCCATGGGATTTTCCAGGCAAGAGTACTGGAGTGGGGTGCCATTGCCTTCTCCAAGTGAATGACTTGGGCTGTTCTAAACTGTGGTTCTTTTACAATGAAACTTCTGCTTCTCTCTCTCTCTTATCTACTAATCTTTAGTCAGTCTAAGCTACATTCCTTTGGCCACCTACAAGAGCCTTCTTTCTAAAATTGCCCTCTGCCTCTTCAGTTCAGTTCAGTCGCTCAGTTGTGTCCAACACTTTGCGACCCCATGAACTGCATCATGCCAGGCCTCCCTGTCCATCACCAACTCCCGGAGTCCACCCAAATCCATGTCCATTGAGTTGGTGATTCCATCCAACCATTCCATCCTCCATCATCCCCTTCTCCTCCTGCCCTCAATCTTTCCCAGCATCAGGGTCTTTTCAAATAAGTGAGCTCTTCGCATCAGGTGGCCTAAGTAAGTATTGGAGTTTCAGCTTCAACATCAATCCTTCCAAAGAACACCCAGGACTGATCTCCTTTAGGATGGACTGGTTGGCTCTCCTTGCAGTCCAAGGGACTCTCAAGAGTCTTCTCCAACACCACAGTTCAAAAGCATCAATTCTTTGGCGCTCAGCTTTCTTTATAGTCCAACTCTCACATCCATACGTGACCACTGGAAAAACCATAGCTTTGACTAGATGGACCTTTGTTGACAAAGTAATGTCTCTGCTTTTTAATATGCTGTCTAGGTTGGTTACAACATTCCTTCCAAGTAGTAAGTGTCTTTTAATTTCATGGCTGCAGTCACCATCTGTAGTGATTTTGGAGCCCAGTAAAATAAAGTCAGTCACTGTTTCCCCATCTATTTACCATGAAGTGATGGGAACGAATACCATGATCTTAGTTTTCTGAATGTTGAGCTTTAAGCCAACTTTTTCACTCTCTACTTTCACTTTCATCAAGAGGCTCTTTAGTTCTTCTTCACTTTCTACCATAAAGGTGGTGTCATCTGCATATCTGAGGTTATTGATATTTCTCCCACCAATCTTGATTCCAGCTTGTGCTTCTTCCAGCCCAGCGTTTCTCATGATGTACTCTGCATATAAGTTAAATAGGCAGGGTGACAATATACAGCCTTGACGTACTCCTTTTCCTATTTGGAACCAGTCTGTTGTTCCATGCCCAGTTCTAACTGTTGCTTTCTGACCTGCATACAGATTTCTCAAGAGGCAGTTCAGGTGGTCTGGTATTCCCATCTCTTTCAGAATTTTCCACAGTTTATTGTGATCCACACAGTCAAAGGCTTTGGCATAGTCAATAAAGCAGAAATAGATGTTTTTCTGGAACTCTCTTGCTTTTTCGATGATTCAGCGGATGTTGGCAATTTGATCTCTGGTTCCTCTGCCTCTTCTAAAACCAGCTTGAACATCTGGAAGTTCACGATTCACGTATTGTTGAAGCCTGGCTTGGAGAATTTTGAGCATTACTTTACTAGTGTGTTAGATGAGTGCAATTGTGCAGTAGTTTGAGCATTCTTTGGCATTGCCTTTCTTTGGGATTGGAATGAATACTGACCTTTTCTAGGCCTGTGGCCACTGCTGAGTTTTCCAAATTTGCTGGCATATTGAGTGCAGCACTTTCACAGCATCATCTTTCAGGATTTGGAATAGCTCAACTGGAATACCATCACCTCTACTAGCTTTGTTCGTAGTAATGCTTCCTAACACCCACTTGACTTCACATTCCAGGATGTCTGGCTCTAGGTGAGTGATCACATCATTGTGATTATCTGGGTCGTGAAGATCTTTTTTGTACAGTTCTTCTTTGTATTCTTGCCACCTCTTCTTAATATCTTCTGCTTCTGTTAGGCCCATAACATTTCTGTCCTTTATTGAGCCCACCTCTGCATGAAATGTTCCCTTGGTATCTCTAATTTTCTTGAAGAGATCTCTAGTCTTTCCCATTCTGTTGTTTTCCTCTATTTCTTTGCATTGATCGCTTTCTTATCTCTCCTTGCTATTCTTTGGAACTCTGCATTCAAATGGATATATCTTTCCTTTTCTCCTTTGGTTTTTGCTTCCCTTCTTTTCACAGCTATTTGTAAGGCCTCCTCAGACAGCCATTTTGCTTTTTTTGCATTTCTTTTTCTTGGGGATGGTCTTGATTCCTGTCTCCTGTACAATGTCACGAAACTCCATCCATAGTTCTCTGCTTCTTGAACCATCACAAGGAGTTTAATTTTCATCTCTTCTACCCTGAGACTAAAATCACTGGGCTTCTCCTGGATGAGCCACATGTTTTCCCCATCTTTCAGAATGGATGTCTTTTTTGGGGCTCCTACATAGCCGTTGGGCTTCCCTGGTAGCTCAGCTGGTAAAGAATCCACCTGCAGTGTAGGAGACCCCAGGTCGATTCCTAGGTCAGGAAGACCCCTGGAGAAGGGATAAGCAACTCTTACCTGGAAAATCCCCATGGACAGAGGAGCCTGGCAGGCTACAGTCCTTGGGGTCACAAAGAGTGACTAAAACACACTAAGCCCAGCACAGCACACAGCCCATATCCATGCCTCCATGACAGCGTTTCCACACTTAAGGGCAGGGACTAGGTCATTCCCCTTTGTAACTCTCTCCCCTTCACACACACACACACACACACACACACACACATACACACACACACCCCATCACCACCACCTCCATCTCCACCACCGCCCATGCCACAGCTTTCAACACTGGTATCTTTGTGCCTTGTACAAAGTAGAAATTCAACACAAATTGTTTGAGTTGAATTGTTTATCTGTTAGCAATTAACCTCTCACAATGCTGGTGCAGTCTTTTAATAACTCTGCCTGGTCAGGCAATGTAAGAGTTCTTCCATTTCCAATCTGGGACAATTCATTACAGATAATTCTACAGGAAGTGACTGGCCCCCACTGAGCAGATGTCTGTTAGCCATGGCTATTGTAAGAATAACTAGAGGCCTTCAAATTCCATGTCCTCTCATGATCCATGAACTCCCAGAAAGACAGATACATAAAGAAGAAGTTTGTTTCAGAAAGCTTTGCAGTGTTAGCCAGCCTTTAAAACCTTATTTATTGTGTTCATAATACGTCAATTTAGGACTCGTGTTTGGTCAACTCTGCTGAAAAATGTTAGAACTGCAATCTGAGCTTCCTTTGTTGGTTTGAATTTTCCATAAAAGAATTTCTCCTATAATGAAAATAACCAAAAGAGCTTTCATTCATGAAAATATTCAAGGCATTCGAAAGCCTAGTACATGTAGGAGTACTTTTGTACTGGTCTTTTTGAAGAAAATTTCTTTTAACTCTTTTTTAACTGTATCAAAAGTGTTATGACAGATCTCTCAGCAATTGCCTCTTCACAAATGAACATAAAATAGACACTAATTTTTAAAAAGGATATTTTCATTGGGAGTGAACAAAAGTGGAGGGTAGATCAAGGTTAGTCTCACTCAAAGAAAGTAAAGATCAAAATGCCTCCTGGGGTAATGAGCTGAAAAAAAAAACAATGAGTTTTCCAAGGCCACTTTAGGGCAAATTTTCTATGGTAATTGCTTATTAAATGAAAGAATAAATATAAGCTTTTACTTGTTATTTGTTCTTCACCTGGCTTGGAGAAACTGAACCATACTTCCCCTAGTTTTATCCCTTGCTAAGTTTGAAACTTAGTGAAAGACTTGCTCATAAGTTAGAGCATTGGGAGTGTGATTCCTTGAACCTTTAGTCACTTAGCAATTTCTAGGAAGGTGGTCTTTCAGGAGATCTTGGAAGAAAAAATGTAAAATTTATTATAAAAGAGGAGAATGTTAAGGAGGACTACATTGAGGATAGGAAAGAATAGGATTACAGGTATTAATTTAAAGTGGTCTGGAATAGAATTAGATTCTTTTTGCTTCTATTTGAAACAGAAAAATAGTAGATGATTCCGCCATTAATCCATTTAACCATCTAACAAATATTTAGTTTGCATATGCCATGTGTCATAATGAAGAGTAAGTGAAAGTCTCTCAGTTGTGTCTGACTCTTTGCTACCCTATGGACTAAGCAGTCCGTGAAATTCTCTAGGCCAGAATACTGGAGCGGGTAGCCTTTCCCTTCTCCAGGGGATCTTCCCAACCCTGGAATAGAACCCAGGTCTCCTGCATTGCATGAAGATTCTTTACCAGCTGAGCCACAAGGAAAGCCCAATGACGAGTAAGAGTGGATAATTAAGATTCATAGAAGAAACTAATCATGTTATAAACCTATTATTTTGAAGAGCCTTATCCTATCATATCCTTTACCTTAAAGCATTTCATAATCCTCTGTCTTAAGGATTCCTAGAAGATTTTTTCAGGCTAATTCAGACTTAAATTCCAGCTACCACAAAATTTCTGGAATTTTCTGAGAATTATGAAAAGCAAAGCAGTCAACCTGTGCAAATGATGTTGGAAATTGCAGGATTGCTGATAACATTAATGTATTCTACATGTGGTCAAGTGTGTGTTGTAAAACAAAATGTCTAACATACCTAAAAATTAAGATTTAAATAATAAAATTGTTACTAGTGTGAACATATGAGAAGAGGAGTATTCTTTCCTGTCCCTAAAGTAAAAAAAACAACAACACCACATAATTCATTTAGTAATTAAGAATACACACTCAAATAGCAAGGAGAGACCACTTTGTCTCCAAATCAACAAATGCCATTTTATAATGATAGTGCCTATTTTCAGCAGGAGTTCTTGAAACTAAGCACTCTCAAATAACGGTCAATAGGAGGGTAAATTGATACGGTCTTTCTGGAGGATATTTTAATACATATATCAAGAACTTTAAAAATATTCATTCTTTCTAATCAATTTTGTGTTGATGAGTGAGAGCTACACAAGAAGGTAAATCCAAGGCTATTCATTACCACATTTCTTACAAGAATAATAAAACATCAAAAACCATCAAAATGACCAAGAATAGGAGATGGTTAAAAATTTAGGTTGCATCCATGTTTTGTCACCTTTTAAAGCCATTAAAATCACATTGTAGAATAGTTAATGAATGGAGAAATATTCATTATATGCTAAATGAAAGAAGCACAAATGATATAGCAGGTATGATGCACATGTTGTTAGTCTGTTCAGGCTACCAAAGCAGAATACTATGGACTGGGTGGCTTAAACAACAGAAATTTATTTCCCACAGTTCTGGATGCTGAGAAGTCCAAGATCAAGGTACCAGCCAATTTAGTTCCTGGTGAGAACTTTCTTCCTGGCTTGTGGAAGGCAATTACCTCCTCTCTGTGTTCTCACATGGGAGAGAGAAAGAGAGTAAAAACTTTGGTGCCTCTTCTTATAAGAATATTAATCCTATTGGATCAGGGCTCCATCCTTATGATTTCATTTAACATAATTACCTCCTAAAGGCCCTGTTTTCAGACATGGTCACATTGAGAGGTAGGGCTTCAACATACGAACGGGGAGGTATTGAGAATAGGGACAAACATGCAGCACATAGCAACGTGTGTGTTTGCAAATACACATCGTGTGTTATAAGCACATGGAAAAAGGCTTGGAGCAGATTTGTCAAAATATTAACAGTCTTTGCCTTTAGGTAGTAGGATTGGAGGTAATTTACATTTTTTCTTTCCTTGTGAGTTCCTGTCATTTCAAAATGTTCTGTGATGAATGTGTATTGTGTTTATTGGAGAAGGAAATGGCAACCCACTCCAGTATCCTTGCCTGGGAAATCCTGTGGGCAGAGGAGCCTGGCAGGCTACAGTCCATGGGGTCGCAAGAGTTGGACGCAACTTAGTGACTAAACAACCATCACCATTACATTTGTAATCAGAAAAAAAACACTCTACATAGTACGTATGCTTTTAATCTCACTGCCATAGCACCAATCCTTGATGATCTGACCATGTGCAGCACAAAGGCAGGTCCTGGAATGCCTCTGAGCAATGTATGCACAGCACAGTAGGGATCAGAGATTTGCTGAAGTTCCCAGGGAGCCCGTAAAAGGTAATCCAAAGACAAAGCTTTCACGGGATTTCAAGAAACAGCTACTTCTCCAGGACAGCCTTATTATAAATGGGATTTTCGAAGAATTATGAAAGCCAAATAAGAATAACTAATGCTAGAGGGGCGCTTTTAACTTTTCCAAAGCACACTCACGTTTATTAATTCATTTGATCTTCATAACAACTATGCAGGCAGGGCAGCTATTAGTATTCCTTTTTTAACAATGAAGACAGAAAGGTAGAGAGCAATTAAGAGGCAAACCCAGATCACATAATCAGCAGAGCAGGGCTGCACATTGGACCCAAGTCTCTGGCTCTGGGTCCAGAGTTCCTTCTCCTGCCTGTACCCTCTCACTCACAGGACTCTTTCCATGGTAGAGCCTCATGGGAATTCTAGGATCTTTTCAGTTCCTATTAAAACAAAATTCCTCAGGTTTCTTGTGAAAAGAATGATGCCAAGTAGGGCTCTAAAAAATAATACAATTCAAAAGGCAAAATACAGCTTCCTTTCACCCAGACTGGAGGCTTTGCACCTATAATGTGGTAAATATATGATGGTTTCTGGGCTTTAGAAGGTGTCATCTTTTCCCACTAAGTATATGGTATTGCTCATTTGCGTTAAGACCTGGATAGGTAACAACTCTTTAGGAGTGAAGTGCAGTGAATGTTCCCCTGGCACAGTGCTTAGGGACAATGCTCACTTAATTCTAGGTTGAGTAACTAAATGTGCAACGTAAGATTACGCAGTCCTAACCTCTATCTTAATTAAGGGTTTCCTATCTAAGGACATTGTTTTGTACACTAGGTGACTTCACAGTTCTACCCAACGGCAGTATGAAAATATGAATTAATCATTTTTGCTTTAAATGCTCAAATATGGCAGTTTGGGAGATAGTTTAAAACTCTATTTTTAATGAACTGATTTAACTATAGATATTATAACTGCAAATAAAGCACATTTACAAAAAGCTGTTGTCTTTAGAATTGTAAATCTGGCAAGGTTTTTAGCAGTAGAGTCTTAGATAAATAAAAAGTTGCATCTTTTTAAACTGCGGGTGTTAATTGGGCTTTTCTTATCATCAAAAGGAGTTAAAAGCAGATGTTGATTTGAAATAACCCCTCATTGTGGTCCAAAGAGATGGCATTTTCTTTGATGCTCTTATTTGTTCTGATTTATTATCAACCAGATTTACCTGCTGATCACATACTTATTCTGACTTGGAAATATCAACCAACAATAAGTAATTCAGGAGATAACTATTAGGAGAGAGGAAGGAGCCAACAAGAATGTCACAAACGCGTTTTGTCAGTGGACTCTAGTCGTGTCAAGGTGAGATAAACTAATCGTTTCACCTTGATGTGCTAAATTAAGTAGTGTGAAAAAATCAGAAGACAATGGTGAATAAAATGAGCTGAGTGAATAACTTGCTATTTCCTTGCATAAATACATTTTTTGTGATGATTAAAGCTTAGTGAATAAGTTCAGGAGTGGGGGCGGAGGAAGCAATTATTCCACACAACAGGAGAAAGCATCTGTAATTATTTCATGATAACTATTTAGAGTCAAACAGGGAAACTTATCAGAGGTTTGCGGCTGAATATTTATCTAGTAAGCCAGGAAAGGCAGAATTTGTCATTCTGGCTCAGAAAACTTGGGTTCAAATCCATCACTTTCAGAATGACCAAAAAATAGAAACGTGGTCATTGAAGAAAAGCTCATGTATAAAAAGAATAAATGGAAACACTGGAGGTGGTAGGGTTTGAGGCAAGCTGCTGAGGAATAAATGATAAGAAAGCCTGATCTCTTCTTCCTTTTGCGCTTCACTCTTTCCCCCTTAGTTCTTTCCACTTTGAGAACAACATTTATTGGACATTATACTAAGTTCAGGTACTGTGCCCATGGCCCTCGAGGCTGCTAATGAAGAATTCCTGCTCTCAGGGAATTTCAAGGAAGAAGATAATTTCATTAGGCGAATTCCTTTTTAAAAAATTAATTAATTAGTTTTTGGCTACACTGGGTCTTCGTTGCTGCCTGCGGGCTTTCTCTAATTGCAGTGAGCAAGGGCTACTCTCTAGTTGGCGGTGCTCAGGCTTCTTATTGCGGTGATTAGGTGAAACAGTGGGAGATTTTGTTTTCTTGGGCTCCAAAATCACCGCAGATGGTGACTACAGACACAAAATTAAAAGACGCTTGCTTCTTGGAAGGAAAGTTATGACAAACCTAGACAGCACATTAAAAAGCAGAGACATCACTTTGCCAACAAATGTCCATTTGGTCAAAGCTATGGTTTTTCCAGTAGTCATGTAGGGATATGAGAGTTGGACCATAAAGAAGGCTCTGTGTGTAGAACTGATGCTTTTGAATTGTGGTGCTGGAGAAGACTCTTGAGAGTTCCTTGGACAGCAAGGAGATCAACCAATCAATCCTAAAGAAAGTCAGTCCTGAATATTCATTGAAAGGACTAATGCTGAAGCTACAGCTCTAATACTTTGGCCACCTGATGCGAAGAGCCGACTTGTTGGAAAAGACCCTGATGCTAGGAAAGATTGAGTGCAGCAGGAGAAGAGGGTGACAGAGGATGAGATGGTTGGATGGCATCACTGCCTCAGTAGACATGATTTAGAGCAAGCTCTGGGAGACAGTGAAAGACAGGGAGGCCTGGTGTGCTGCAGTCCATGGGGTAGCAAAGAGTCGAACATGACTTAGTGACTGAACAACAACAGCAAGGTGAATTCTTGCTTTAGTTAAGTGTTGCCCAATCAGAAGAGTTTCCACATCAGACTAGATATTAAAAGCATACTCAAAGGAAAGATACACAATGTTAATTAAAGTGTTACTGAGTGACAGCTCCCTTCTGGGATCGTCTGGTTTGTTGTTCAGTCACTCAGTGGTGTCCAACTCTTTGCTACTCCATGGACTGCAGCATGCCAGGCTCCCTTGTCCTTCACTATCTCCTGACATTTGCTCAAACTCATGTCCATTGAATCGGTGATACCATCCAACCATCTCATCCTCTGTCACCCACTTCTCCTCCTGCCTTCAATCTTTCCCAGCATTAGGGTCTTTTCCAATGAGTCGGCTTTTTGCATCAGGTAACCAAAATATTGGAGCTGTAGTTTCAGCATCAGTCCTTCCAATGAATATTCAGGATTGATTTCCTTTAGAATTGACTGCTTTGATCTCTTTTCTGTCCAAGGGACTCTCAAGAGTCTCCTCTAACACCACAGTTCTAAAGCACTTTGGCACTCAGCCTTCTTTATGGTCCAACTCTCACATCCATACGTGACTACTGGAAAAACCATAGTTTTGACCAAACAGACTTTGTTGGCAAAGTGATGTCTCTTCTTTTTAATATGCTGTCTAACTTTGTCATAGCTTTCCTTCCAAGGATGAAGCGTCTTTTAATTCCATGGCAGCAGTCACTGTCTACAGTGATTTTGGAGCCTAAGAAAATAAAATCTGTCACTGCTTCCACTTTTTCCCCTTCTATTTGCCATAAAGTGATGGGACCAGATGTCATGATCTTAGTTTTTGAATGCTGAGTTTAACCCAACTTTTTCTCTCTCCTCTTTTACCCTCATCAAGAGGATCTTTAATCCCTCTTCACTTTCTGCTATTACAGTGGTATCATTTGCATATCTGAGGCTGTTGATATTTCTCCCAGAAATTTTTATTCCAGGTTGTGATTCATCCAACCAGGCATTTAGCATGATGTACTCTGCATAGATGGGGAAACAGTGGAAACAGTGTCAGAATTTATTTTGGGGGGCTCCAAAATCTCTGCAGATGGTGATTGCAGCCATGAAGTTAAAAGACGCTTACTCCTTGGAAGGAAAGTTATGACCAACCTAGATAGCATATTCAAAAGCAGAGACATTACTTTGCCAACAAAGGTCCGTCTAGTCAAGGCTATGGTTTTTCCAGTGGTCATGTATGGATGTGAGAGTTGGACTGTGAAGAAAGCTGAGCGCCAAAGAATTGATGCTTTTGAACTGTGGTGCTAGAGAAGACTCTTGAGAGTCCCTTGGACTGCAAGGAGATCCAACCAGTTCATTCTAAAGGAGATCAGTCCTGGGTGTTCTTTGGAAGGAATGATGCTAAAGCTGAAACTCCAATACTTTGGCCACCTCATACGAAGAGTTGACTCATTGGAAAAGACTCTGATGCTGGGAGGGATTGGGGGCAGGAGGAGAAGGGGACGACAAAGGATGAGATGGCTGGATGGCATCACCGACTCAATGGACATGAGTTTGAGTGAACTCAGGGAGTTGGTGATGGACAGGGAGGCCTGGCGTGCTGCAATTCATGGGGCCGCAAAGAGTCGGACACAACTGAGTGACTAAACTGAACTGAACTCTGCATATGGGCTTCCCTGATAGCTAAATTGGTAAAGAATCTGTCTGCAGTCCGGGAGACCCTGGTTTGATTTCTGGGTCAGGAAGATCCCTTGGAGAAGGGATAGGCTACCCACTCCAGTGGTCTTGGGCTTCCCTTGTGGCTCAGCTGGTAAAGAATTTTCCTGCAATGTGGGAGACCTGGGTTTGATCCCTTGGTTGGGAAAATCCCCTGGAGAAGGGAAAGGCTACTCACTCCATTATTCTGGCCTGGGGAATTCCATGGACAGTCCATGGGGTCACAAAGAGCTGGACATGACTGAGGGACTTTCACTTCACTTCACTCTGCATATAGGGCTTCCCCAGTGGCTCAGTGGTTAAGAATCTGCCTGCAATGCAAGAGTCACAGGAGACACAAATATGATCTGTGGGTTGGGAAGATCCCCTGGAGGAGGGCATGGCAACTCCTGCCAGTGTTCTTGCCCGGAGAATCCCATGGACAGAGGAGACTGGAGGGCTATAGTCCTTAGGGTTGCAAAGAGTTGGACGTGACTCAAACGACTTAGACATGTGCACGCTCTGCATATAAGTTAAATGAGCAGGGTGATGATATACAGCCTTGTCGTACTCCTTTCCCAATTTTGGACTGGTCAGTTCCGTGCCTGGTTCTCACCATTGCTTCTGGAGTCTCCTGAATCGCAGGCAAATTCTTTATCATCTGACCCAGCAGGGAAGCCCTGTCTAGTTTGTCTCTCCCTCAAATGCACATGTATGTGCATGTCTATGCACATGGGGACCCAGATGTGTAAGTATCAGCATGTGTGTGTGCATGCATGTACATCTGTACATGCATTTAGCACTTCATGGAATACTGCAAGTCCAAGGGCCTATGTCCAGGACCTTAACAATCCTACTTTTGCACCACTCTTCTATTTCTCAAGTTGGTGATTTTCCATTCGTAACGGAATGCATTTTTCCATTAAAATTGGGCAAAGTAGAGTTCGGTGCCAAACTTGTTAGCCCTTGGCTGTTGGTTGCAAGAGTTTGACCTCAGGTTTTCCCCTTAGTGCCATCTGATGTGTCATGACATTCTGCTGCTGCTGCTAAGTTGCTTCAGTCGTGTCTGACTCTGTGCAACCCCATAGACGGCAGCCCACCAGGCTTCACCCGTCCCTGGGATTCTCCAGGCAAGAACACTGGAGTGGGTTGCCATTGCCTTCTCCAATGCATGATAGTGAAGTCGCTCAGTCGTGTCCGACTCTTCGTGACCCCATGGACTGCAGCCCACCAGGCTCCTCCACCCATGGGATTTTCCAGGCAAGAGTACTGGAGTGGGGTGCCACTGCCTTCTCCAGTCATGACACTCTACTGAACCCAAAAGAGGGGGTGGACCAGGGCTGCACAGAAGAAAGTCTTCCTAGAGAAAGTGTTGTCTAAGTTAAGGACTGAAGGATGAGTAGGAGTTTGGCTGGGAAAAGACAGAGGGGAGGGAGCGCTTTTCAGGCAGAGGCCTGGGCAAGGGCTATTTTAGAGGTTCAAGAAAGGTATACATTGAAGGAACTTGTGTTAGTTGGCTAAGGCTGCCGTAACAAAATACTGCAGACTGGGTGGCTGCAACAACAGAAATTTATTTCCTCACAGTTCTGGAGGCTGGAAGTCCAAGATCAAAGGGCTGGCAAGGTTGGCTTCCTCTGAGGCCTCTCTGACTTGTAGTTGGCAGCCCTCCTGATGCCTCTTCAAGTGGTCTTTTCTCTGTGTGGTAGCATCCCCGGTGTCTTTTTTTGTGTCTAAATTTTCCCTTCTTATAAGGACAATAGTCAGGTTAGATTAGGACTATGCTGATAGTCTCATTTTAAGATAATCACATTTTTAAAGACCCTGTCTCCAAACACAATCACATCTGAGAAACGGGGAGTTATGGCTTCAACCTATGAATTTGGGGAGGGGAGACACAGTCCAACCTATAACAGAGCTTAAAGCAAAATTTAATATCATTTGACCATTTATGAAAAAGGAAGTACTTGCATGAATTCTACAAGCAAACCACAGTGTCAAATGCATCAGTATTTTGGGGAAACTCAAGAGAATGCATTGTTTCAAATGGCCCTTTGAGGCTTTCTCCTCTTCCTTCCAAATGGAACTGAAGACAACACTTTGCTCACATGAGTTGAAGAGCTGGGCTTGAAAAATCTCAGCAACTCGATAGGAGAAGTCCCAGGATTATTTTGTTAAACAAACAAATGGAAATCCTTGCTATTTATTTATTTACTTTTTTGTATTTGTCTTAAAATGATTTTATTGGAGTATAATTGCTTTCCAATGTTTTGTTAGTTTCTGCTATACAAGAAAGTGAATCAGCTATATGTATACATATATGTCCTCCCTCTTGAACCTTCCACCCACCTCTCAAGATCATCGCAGCACACCAAGCTGAGCTCCCTGTGTTGTACAGCAGCTTCCCACTCTCTATGAGGTCAATTCCAGACAATTCTTTCTGTCACTCAGGGTGAACTGACAACACTATGGTGAATGATTCTTGTCCCAGAATCTGGAGTGACATCAACACAAAAAGACCTGTTGAGCTAGGGTGGCACTCTGTAGAATCACTGTTATTAACATGAAATGAAGTTCATGCATGTTTAGGGCATGTGTCTGTGTAAATTTGTCGTGAGAAAGGTCCTCACAGGTGAGGTTCAAGGCTTAGCAACACATGATTATGGTTTAGCTCTAAGAGAATGACCTCTGCCTATGCTGTCAAGAGCCTTGGATTCAAGAACAAGTTTTCCTGCTTTCTGTGATGCTTCCCAGGTGGCAGTAGTGGTAAAAATAAAAAAATAAAAAAGCCACCTGCCAAGGCCGGAGACACTGGAGAGGTAGGTTCGATCCTTGGATCAGGAAGATCCTCTGGAGGGGAGGACATGGCAGTTCACTCCAGTATCCTTGCCTGGAAAATCCTATGGACAGAGGAGCCTGGGAGGCTACGATGCATAGGGTCACAAAGAGTTGGACACAACTAAAGTGACTCAGTACGCACCTGATGCTGGTGTCGCTCCTGACGCAGGCATTCTGTGGTTCTATACCCCTCCTCCATCAAGTCATGTCTGAAAGGGATCACAGCTAAAGAGGTAAGGCTGCAGTTACTCCTTGTCCACATCGCCAGTCATAAATGATGAGGCAGTGTCAGAAAGCCATCTTCCTGTGCCCCCAGCCCTGTGATCGTGAGGATAGAACTCTTAATGCGAGGACGCCTGCTTTTGTTTTCTGGGCCTCTAGGCACTAGGCAGTGAAACTGTGCAAAACTTGGAAAGCTCTTGTCTGCATGATTTATGGCTGGAGCCAGTTCTTTATTCCCTCACTTTTATAAGGACCAAATTCCGTTAGAAAACTGGGGGGGAAATCTGCCAATCCTGGGCTATTTTGGGGTTTCTTCATCATCTCTTGACCTTTGATTTGACAAGCCAAATAACAAAATGAAAAATGGGCTCTGTAGTGTTGACCATGATTGCAACCAGAGCAGGCGGGGGAAACAAAAAGTCACACCGTTTGGTGCAAAGGATTCCCAGCTAGCGGCAAAGGAGAAACTTGAGGATTTGTGCACAAAGTCCCAGTAAAGTAAATTATTTTAGGTATGACAAAGTATGCTTCTAATTTGCACCTATCTTTGTGGGATAGAAATGCAAGCTTAAGGAATTGTATGCCATTTTAAGTGGCCGTCTATATCAGGCACATCTCAAAGGGTAATTTTGATGTCCTTGGCTTCTATGAGAGCATGGCTATAATATAGCTGGTGTTACTAATATCCTTAAGCTAGTCCACAAAGCTAACATTTAAAAATTTTGCTTACCAATGATCCAGATGTTCTTTACTGAGTTGTAATTGTGTATGAACATCAAGGTATTTCAGTATTGTTGACGGTTTTCCATTCTTGCTATATATAAAATGTCTAAATTTGAAAGTGAAAGCAAAGTAATGAGGAAATTTGCAAAGCACAGAAATACATTCCCCTCGTTCCCTTCCTGAATTTTTCTTGCAGGTAAAGAAGAAGGTGCAATGCGCAAGTTAATCTATTTAAATGAAACTGTAGCTTTTTAAGCTTCGAGGAAAACTATTTTTCAGACATTTACATGCATAAACAATTGCCCTATGAAAGCTAAACTTAGTCATACAATCTACCTAGATCTTGAGAACATGCGCATACATTAAACCAGCTCAAAATTAATAAAACTCTCTAAATTATGCATGGCGCAGAGGGTGAAAAAGTTGATAACAGGAACTGCTGTCTGCCTGGTGCTATGAACTTGGTAATGCACAGAGAGCAAGCCTATGGCTATGCACTAGAGAAGATCATAATAAGGTATAATTGTTGCTTGCTCATTTGTTTGAACTCCAAAACTATATCAAATAACACTTAATTATACACATAGAATACCATTACAGCAAAGAACTCGCACTTGAATTGCTCAGCATAAGTGAGGACATTTAATATTATTTGGCTCCAATGGGTGCAAAAAAAGATACAAAGTAGCAGCTGCTAATTAATCTGCAGTTCTAGGTTTGCAACCTCAAAAGAAAATCTAAAGAATATTTCCTGGAGTTTGAATATGCAAAGTTTTAACAGCTCCATCTGGTGCCCTGCCCTCTGATTACCCAGAATGTTGGCTGGCAGTTTGAGGGACGCATTTGATAGCCGGCCAAGTTTAAAGGTCTATTGGAGGAAAAACAATGCCCACCCTTTAACAAGAGCGCCATTGTTCCTTAACCATGAAGCTCTCTGGCTTATTTGAATGTCAACAATTCAGAAAAGTTGATGTTTGGAGCCATCAAATAAAATGTTTTTGTGAAACAGTTTATTATTTCAGTGGTAATTATTTGAATCATTCATGGTAAAGGATGTTTGCTAATGAGAGCTTGGCACTGGAAATTCCAGAGAGACTGAATGCTCTTTGTGCTGACAAAAAGACCCAAATCACTGGAGAGCGACTGACTGGACAAATCATTCATCTATGCAAATGCCAGCCGAAATGGTCAGATGCATTTATTACCCTCCTCATTATAGTAAACAAGGCAGGAATCGTGACTGGCAGTTATCAACTTGCCCTGAAGTGTGATTTGTTCTCCTACCACTATTTAAATGAGAGGAAAAAAGGCATGCCACCAGGGGCTTCATTGGTTTATAAAAGAGTAAATGTCACATAGCCCAGTGCTTAAAGACTTTTGATTGACAAATGTTTTATTTGACATATCAAACAATGATGGTTTTCATATCAAATAGTCCATATTTGTTAGCAAAAATCTTAACCCCTTGAAGTTTGGCCAATGCTTTTAGCTCACTTCTGCCAAAGCTTAGAAACTAGAACACAGATGGCAAGTTACATTAAAGGCAATACCAAATATCTCTACACATAATGTGCAAAGACCTAAAAATACTCTGCATTGGGTGACAGAAATGACACAGTGTTTTATCACAACACATATAGTGTAAAATGTTCTTCTGAACTGATAATGCAAATTAAAGTGATGTTGACCTACTTGCACTTACTAAGTATTCTTCTGCTGTTTAGTGCAAGATAAGCTAAACATTAAAGAATTTATACAGCATATGTCACAGTGAAATCTAAATTGTCTGGTGTAACTCTTCTTAAATGTCACAACAATGTCACAACATACTCAGGGTTTCAGGGCTTATAGTTAAAGCCACAGTACCCTCATATAACCTCTAGTTCTCATGTGTTCAAAACTTTTCCCTTCTTGTTTCCTGGGACTTGAGTCTTGTGTGCATTTCCACCCAGCGAATATTTACAAGTATACCTCAAAACACCTGAAACCTGCCAGGCGGATATGTGAGCTTATGGAATCTGTAAATCCAGGTTGTGAGTTGACAAATGCCTCAGGATGGCCTGCTTTCGGGACTTTTAGGATGGTGTATTCTTCCATGTGCTTTCCTTCCTTTGTTGTTTTATTTTCAGCTGTCACCACCGCTGGCAGTGAGGGTCTCCTCTTTCTTAGAACCAAGATGGAACTGTTCATCTTGAAAAGCCAGGAAATAACTGCAATCACGAGAAGAGGTTCTAAACACACCCCAAACTGTGGTATGCTCTCCTTGCACAGAATACAACACTAAAATATCGTTTGAGAATCAACTACTGGTTAGTGGTTTGCATTCCACTGTTTTTCAGTTGGGTAAACTGACACATTTTGTGACCTGTATATTATTACCTTAAACATAAAAATAAATTTAAGTCATTTTCATTGATATAATTTGAGCATCCCAATGAGTGTTTTATTTAAAGAAATAGTAGTGTTCTTCCCTTTAAATGTATGGTTGTAAAAGTAGACGTTCTCAAGTAAAATCATTCATGTCATCTTGGATCTAAACTTTCTCTACAGAAGTATTTCCACTTCTGTAAGGTGCAATCACAAAAAGAAAACATGATTATTAGGGGAGAACACTTTGTCCCCAAAGCTGCTGTTTCCTTCTATGTGGCGTGTGTGCTTAGTCATGTCCAACTCTTTGCTAACCTATGGACTGTAGCCCGCCAGACTTCTCTGTCCACGGGATTCTCCAGGCAAGAATACTGAAGTGGGTTGCCATTCCCTTCTCCAGGGGATCTTCCTGACTTGGAGATGGAACCCACATCTCCTGCGTCTCCTGCATTGCAGTCAAATTCTTTACCGCTGAGCCATTTGGGAAGCTCTTGGCCTCTATCATCCCCATCACTTAGGGGTCTCTCTGGGTGATGCACTTGGGAAAAAACTGAGTTTCTTTCTCTGCTTATTGCTTTGGGGGTGAATCTCCTGGGGTGCATTTTCCTGGGCTGCCTGGAGAGTGCATGAGCTCTGACGTGCCCCTAGAGTGGGTGGGTTGGATCTCCAGCCCCTCCTGAGATTGAGTAAATCTTCCTCATAATTCAGGCTGTAGCATGAGGAAGCCCACTGTTGAGTTCATACATGAATGTTGTTGCCTTCAGTAGTTTTATCAGAAATGTTATCACCTTCCCCTGACTTCTTTTTTTCTTAATCAGTTTGGAACTGGAGGGAGGAGGGGAAATATGTTAATACTAAAGTGCAATAAAGGCCATTACATTAATAAGATTGGGGGAACATATTTCTTCTCAATGCAAGTGTACAAATGCGTTAGGAAAGCTTGGAATTCAGCTGACTGTTCAGAGAGGCTGGGGTTGAACAAAGAAAAGACAGGAACACGAGAGGCCCACAGGAAACTTTACTGAGGGGTGCTTGGACAGGATGGTGAGACAGGGAAGCCCCTCCCAGCAGGAAACTTCCCAAGATAGCAGCACAGAGAGTCCACCACCTACAGGGCACGAGGGCCAGAGGGGAAACCGGAGGGGCGCTTGGTGTCTAGTGATGCTCCTCAGCTTCCAGGCGGGGAGTTTCTGAGTCTGGGAGCTATGAAGGGCAACAGTGGTGTGAAGTCTTTTATAGTTACAGGCTTTGTCTTATTCATGGTTAGCAGATACTGGGTGCAGTTTTGTGGGGTGTGTAAAGTAGGTAGGCTCCAAATGGCTAAAAATACAGTTATGTGGACTCTATTTAAAGCAACTGGATGTGTGAGAATTTGAGTTTGGCGCCGGCTGGCTGATGGTCTGAGTCTGCAGTGAAGTCATAACTTTGGGGCCATTTTAGGTGAATGAGTAGGGGCTATATCTTGCTCATTGACATAACTCTGACTCCATTAGTGGAGACCTGGGTTCGATTCCTGGGTTGGGAAGATCCCCTGGAGAAGGGCATGGCAACCCACTCCAGTGTTCTTACCTGGAGAATCCCCACGGACAGAGGAACTTGGTGGGCTGCAGTCCATGGGATCGCAAAGAGTCGGACATGACTGAGCGACTAAGCACACAGCACACAGAGGTAAAAAATACCTCTTTAGGACTAATGCATTAGCTTTTGTTCTCTAATGCCCAGGAATGTCTCTGGGGGTGGGAGTTTGGGGCTCAGGTGGGAGTGCCTATAAAAGACCCAGAGTGAAGGCACTTTTCTCTTCAAATGAAGGCTACTCCTGAAGTCACACTAAGTCATGGCTGTGATTTCCCTTTTCTTCTTTCTGACTGGGAAGCTTCCTGAGGACAGGGACATTTAAACAGATGCCCCTTTTCAAGCTATGATTTTTGCTTGGCTTCCGTTAATGGCTGCAGTTCTTCTTTGACACAGAGATTTACATGTGTGAATTTGTCTAATCAAACCTGGGTTAGTCAAACCCTGCCTTTTGGTTTGGAGCTATCATAGCAATTTCTTGTTTGCAAGGAATAATTATAATCTTTGCCACAGAGCTTTCAGCAAAGAAATGGTTTCATCTTGTCTGACAATCACTGCTGATTGCTTGATGCTATGTGTTATATGATGTTGCTGTTCTAGTTTGCTCCCCAAATCCCACCCTCATTTTCCAACTACAAGTTTGTCTTCATCCAGTTGATTCTGCCTTTTGAAATTCTGCCTCCTGAAATGTTAGCCTGGTCATCTCTTCATGATAAGGCTATGGCAGCCTTGTTTATGTTGTCTTTATGCTTTGCCATGTTTGTTTTATAATCAGGAAAAGACTGTAAATGTACACATAGAAAATATGCAGATTCAAATGATCTCATCAGTTGCTTTCTGGTTTCCCTTTTTTTGCTACTGAACTAGGAAAGAGAGAGAGAGAGGTATAATTTCTATACAATGTTGTGTTAGTTTCTGTTGTACAATGAAGTGAAGCAGCTATATGTATACACATATCCCTTTCCTCTCGGACTCCCTCACCTGCATTCTACCTATCTTAAGTCATCACAGAACTGAGCTGAGCTGAGCTCCCTGTGCTGTACAGCAGGTTCCCACCTGCTATCTATTTTATGCATGGTAGTGGATTTATGTGAAACCTGATCTCCCCATTCATCTTACCCTCTCCTTACCCCACTGCATCCACATGTTCGTTCTTTACATTTGCCTCTCTACTACTCCCTGGAACTAAGTTCATCTGTACCATATATTTTATCTCTGTTGATTTTACTTTCAAACTTGTGACTCTTCTTGTCAGTGCAAGATGGTTGCCAAATGCCCTTGGCTACAAGATTTCTGGCTCATGCCTACTCCGGAAAGTGTGGGAGTATTTTTTCCAATGCTGTCCTTTAAACTCCTGACATTTATTTTGATTAGACCAGTTTATATTATGAGCTTGCCTTTGAACCAATCACAGTGATTATGAAGTTTGCCATTTTGATTGGATTACACCTGGGTCTACCCCTTAGGAGTCTTCTCTAACCCGTGACAGTGAGAGCTAAGTGTGGAGAAGGGGTGCATCACTAATTAAAAATTATCCAGGCAGGGTAACAACAAATGTCCACTCTGTCTTTCTGGCCATCTCCATGGGAAGTGACCAAAAGAAGAGTTACTAAAGTCACAATGTTGATAGTAGTCTTAGGACTCTCTCAGCAAATATCTGAAACACCTTTCTTGTGTTGGCTACATAGATTTTCATCATGGAGACTTTTGAAAATGATTTAATTTTCCATAAATTTCATATTGTTTAGCATAGAGCACCCTTGAGTTCACTACAGTTTATTTCCTTTTAGCCTTTGAAGTATATGAATACATATATGATCAGCCTAACTTATCTTTGGAGGGCTAAATAACAATGATAAAAATGGTAATTATCAATGGTAGTAAACTCTTTAGACTACAGCAATGATTTCTCCATCATACTTATATTTTTGTTGGAGTGTGGTTGCTTTTCAGTGTTGTGTTGGTTTATGCTGTACAGCAAAATGAATCAGGCAAATGTATACATATACCTCCTCTTCCTTGTATTTCCTTCTCATTTAGACCACCACAGAGCACTGAGTAGAGTTCCCCATGCCATACAGGTCCCACCTTACTTATATTGTCCAATAAATTATGATAGAAATTTTATGTCACATTTGGAATATTTAGCTAAAATTTTTGACAAGAGAAGGAAATACTTAAATTATTACTATATTAAATTTAATGAGATTAATGCTTAGAAAATGTGGTGTATGTATTCTAGATGACTCTGGGACTAAATTAAAAAGTAACAATTTATTAAAACACATATAAAGTTCTGTAAATCATAGACACCTGCTAAATCAACTATTGATAGACCCATAGTAAGAGAGAGACTGACTATCCAAAAAGATAATGGCCAGGTTATAAATACAAATAAAACTCAGACCCCAAAATCTGCAGCAACCAGAGCAGGAAACCAATACATTATCTGCAGTAACTAGTCTATGAAACCAGCCCACTGTAAGTTAGGCTTGTACTCAGACCACTATCTCCAGTAACCAACCCAGAAAGCCAAACGCTAACCTCTGTAATGAAATGGCTGGGGCGTGATTAATAACTGACTTCCCCAATAGCTTCCCCAATTGTTGTCCCTACTCTCAAATGAAGATCAACCAGAGAAATATATACTCTTAACCAATCTCACAGGATTTTGAAGCCCCCTGAGGTTTCCCATGCCAACAGTCTTCAGTCAAGGCATACCTGAAAGTTCTTTCCTTTTGTGCTATAAAGTTTTCCCACTCCTCTGCCTGCCTTTGCCTCTCTGCCAGAATGTAAATAATGGTGGCTGACTCTCTTGGTATATAACAAGTTTTTGCATAATTATCCTCTGTGCTCATTTGAATGGTCTTAGTTTTTCCCCACAACAGTTATCTGAGACGTCACACAATTAATGAATGCATGTATCCTTTAGTGTTTGTTAAGCACGCAAGGAAAACTGTAATGCTGCCCACTTAACATTTATTAGCTGCATAGTATCAGTTATTTAAAAAATATTTATTACTTCTATCAGGGTCTTCATCTTGGCATCTCTATTTTATAAATGGAACAATTTAAAACTGCTAAATTGAGTAACCTATAATAACTAAAAGGCAGACTAAGAATTCGAACTTGACATTTTCGTTTCACAACTTATCTTTAAACAAACATATAATAGGGATTGTAAGAGAAAAATATAGCTAGAACTAGATTTAATTTTTTTTTTTAAATCAAAATCCGAGGAGAGACAAGATTGAAGTTTATAAAATAAAGAGAAGTATGTTTACCAGGAGCATCCTTTGATATTTGAAAGACAACGTAAGGCAAATGAAAGAAATCGCTATTTTATTTGGCTGGTATGAAGCATATTTCTTAGTTGCTGTGTTCTTTGCACTGGGAAAGGATAATAGGTAAGTGGAAGAATTGTGTACTTAAATGAAAACCAAAGGCCCAGTTCCTGTCCCAGGACTGATCTTGTCTACCTGAGTAACCATGGTCAAGAAACTTCACCTCTCTGGACCTCAATTTCCTCATCTTCTGAAATGAGGTTTCTAACCTCCATCTGCCAGTCTATCGTAAGAATTAAATGAGATAACGTGTGGCATCTGATCCATATTGGTTTCTTTTTTCCTTTCTGTTCATAGTGCTGTCACTCTCAGAATCATAGCTGTACATTGATTGTATAGTATCATCTTTATTGACTTGCCAGTCATCCTTTCCGGATTGTACTCCTCTAAGATAAGCATGGAGTCTTACTCATCATCTCTGTACAACCAGTGCCTGATGTGATACAAACACTCTGCTAGTCAAGGGCTAGTCAAATACAGGTGAATGTGTGATGTGTGATCTGGGACTTCAGGAAGCATATATATATGCTTCCTGAAGTCCCAGATCACTTAGAGAGAGAAAGTAACCTTTATATATATATATATATATATATATATATATAAAACCTCTTTATATATGTATATATATGTATATATACAAAGAGTAACATGCATGATTGAATGACTAAAAGAATGAGACAAGATAACAAATACTTAAGGGATAAAATGTGTGGCACTGAGTACATTAAAAAAAAAAAAGTGAAGTTAGGGAACACATAATTGAGAATGAATGAACCATGAGGTAGATCTTGGCAAAGAAGAGGAATTGTGGGGCCAATTTCTTAAAAAAATGAAGTACAATTGTTGTACAAAATTATATGTTACAGGGGTACAATATAGTGATTCACAGTTTTAAAGGTTACACTGCATTTATAGTTATTATAAAATATTAGCTGTATTCCCTATGTTGTATATGTCCTTGTAGCTTATTTTATACCTAGTACTTTGTACCTCTCAGTCCGCCACCCTTATCTGGCCCCTCCTTGCTACCCTCTCCCCACTGATAGCCAGTAGTTTGTGCTCTGATCTGCTTATGTTTTGTTATAGTCACTAGTTTGTTGTATTTTTTATATTCCACATATAAATGATATCATACAGTGGTTGTCTTTCTCTGAGGGCATAATGCCCTCTAAGTTCATCCATGTTGGTGTGCAAAGAAGAGGATTTTACTACTAAAAGAAAGGTGCAAAATGTAATGCAAGAGCAAATGCGCATGCATAGAGGTAAAAAGAGACAAAATGTCTTGGAGGAATGGTGAAATGTGATATTAACAAGCAGACTAGCCATTAGGGACTGAAAAAAAAGATTGCATAGTTATAGCCAGATCACATGGGGCCTTCAGTTTGTCAACAGGTGTATTTCTGAGTACCTATCCATACCTATGGTTGCAACAGCCTACAGACTCTGCTAAACCCCCTACACCCCAATGCTTGCTGTTTCTTGAACATTCTAAGCACCATCCTGTATTAAGGCCTTTGCTTTTGTTGTTTCCTCTGCCTGAAATATTCTTTCCCCAGACATCTTTTTGGCTGTTTCCCTCACATCCTTCAGGTTTATGCTGTGTCACCACCTCCATGAGGCCCACCTTGATCTCCATATTTAATACAGCAACTCCTCCACCCTGCTTCTTTTCCTAAATCCTCCAGAGCCTCCTCTGCACTTTCTTATTCTCAAAGGTCTAATCATCTCCTCACATACCATAGATTAATTTATTTATTATGCTTATTGTTTTATATCCTTACTCAAGGGTAAACTTTATGAGTAAAAGGTCTTTGTTTTGTTCACAGATGTAGGCCAAGTGTCTGGCACACAGTATCCCCTCAATAAGGACTCACTGAATGAATAAATGAAGAAGTGGAAAATATCCAATTTTACTACAATGAAAACAAGATTGAGGATTCAAATTGAAGTAAATCCTTTGCCAACCAATGTTAGGAATATTGATGTTTTAGCTTCCCAGTTTAGTATTCTGACCACTTTGGTAATACATTCTCAAACCTAAACAGAATTTCAGTATTTACTGAAAGTCACTTGAACTCTATAGAGGTAAGGGTAAAAAGAGAAGGTAATGGAAGGTAATGGTGGCTCAGCGGTAAAGGATCTGCCTGCCACTGTAGGAGACGAGGGTTCAATCCCTGGGTTGGGAAGATCCCCTGAAGAAGGAAATAGGTACCTACTGCAATATTCTCGCCTGGGAAATCCCATGGACAGATGAGCTTGGTGGGCTACAATCCATGGGGTCGCAAAGAGTCGGACATGACTTAGCAACTAAACAATGCTGGGTGAAGAGCCCGAGACTTCACACTGCATTAGTTGATGCAGAACAGGAAACTGCATCAGTGAACTTTGTTTCAAGAATGTATTAAGAAAGCCTGGAGTCTTAATTCCTTTCCTCAGGAACGCAGAAAGGTCAGGAAACTGACAGAAGTTTTTGATCTCCCAGATGAAGTTTCCAAATGTTTTTCAGATATTTAAATGTGGATAAAAGGTCAAACTTCTCGAACAATAAGTTACAATCGGAACTTGGTGCGTTGAACAGTTATACAAACTAAATCACCATTCATCAGGGAGCAAGAGTAATGAAGAAACAAAACTATGGCACTTAAACCTTGTTGGCACAAATGGCAATTTGGCAGTCAGCTCAATTCTGGACAAGAAAACTTATTTTCCCAATGATAATGGTTGTTGTAAGTATAATGAGACTTTTGTGCCAAATGGAAAAATAATTTAGTCATACAATGAAAATTCAAATTGAAGTTTCTTATTAAAATTAATAATACTATTTATTCCTGTCATATGACACTGGTACTTTACCCAGGAATTAAAGTTGGAAGACAGGAGTCATCTTAGCTCTTCCCCATCTTCCCCCATCATACATTGTATTCTATTAACCAATCAACAGAGTTCGTAAGTTTTCTTTTATTTTAGATTCCACATATAAGTGAGATCACACAGTGTTTCTCTTCTGTCTGACTTATTTCATTTAGCACGATGCCCTCAAGGTCCACTCATGTTGTTGCAAATGGCAATATTTCATTCTTTTTTAGTGCTCAATTTTGATGGTGACTGCTTGCTCCTTGGAAGGAAAGCTATGACAAACCTAGAAAGAGTATTAAAAAGCAGGGACATCACTTTACCAAGAAAGGTCCGTGTAGTCAAAGCTATGGTTTTTCTGGTAGTCATGTATGGATGTGAGAGTTAGAGTGTAAAGAAGGCTGAGCACCAAAGAATTGATGCTGTCAAAAAATGGTGCTGGAGAAGACTCTTGAGAGTCTCTTGGACTGCAAGGAGATAAAATCAGTCAATCCTAAAAGAAATCAGCCTGAATATTCATTGGAAGGACTGTTGCTGAAGCTGAAGCTCCAATACTTTGGCCACCTGATGTGAAGAACTGATTCATTAGAAAACATCCTTATGCTGGGAAAGATTGAAAGCAAAAGGAGAAGGGGGTAACAGAGGATAAGATGGTTAGATAACATCATGGACTCAATGGACATGAATTTGAGCAAACTCTGAGAGATAGTGGAGGACAGAGGTGCCTGGTGTGCTACAGTCCATGGGGTCACAAAGAGTCGGACACGACTTAGTGACCAAGCGACAGTAACAACAATATATTTATATGCAAGGCTATGGTTTTTCCAGTGGTCATGTATGGATGTGAGAGTTGGACTATAAAGAAAGCTGAGTGCCAAAGAATTGATGCTTTTGAACTGTGGTGTTGGAGAAGACTCTTGAGAGTCCCTTGGACTGCAAGGAGATCCAACCAGTCCATCCTAAAGGAGATCAGCCCTGGGTGTTCAATTAGAAGGACTGATGTTGAAGCTGAAACTCCAATACTTTGGCCACCTGATGCGAAGAGCTGACTCATTTGAAAAGACCCTGATGCTGGGAAAGATTGAAGGTGTGAGGAGAAGGGGAGGACAGAGGATGAGATGGTTGGATGGCATTACCAATTTGATGGACATGGGTTTGGGTAGACTCCGGGAGTTAATGATGGACAGGGAGGCCTGGCGTGCTACGGTTCATGGGGTCACAAAGAGTCGAACATGACTGAGTGACTGAACTGAACTGATACATTATATTATCAACAATATATGTATATATACATTATACTATACAATATAATGATTATATGTGTGTGTATGTATGTGTATAAACTTTCCTGGTGGCTTAGTGGTAAAGGGTCTGCCTGCCAATGCAGGAGATACAAGAGATGTGGGTTTGATCCCTGGGTTGGAAAGATCCCCTTGGGAAGGACATGGCAACCTATTCCAGTATTCTTTCCTGGAGAATCCCATGGACAGAGGAGTCTGGCTGGCTACAGTCCATGTGGTCACAAAGAGTCAGACATGACTGAGGACATTCACTATATGTATATGTATATGTATATATATATATATATGTAAAATCACTTTTTCTCTCTCCATTCATTCATAGATAATGAACACTTAGGTTACTTCCATGCCTTGGCTATTGTAAATAATGTTGCAATAAACATGAGGATGCACATATTTTTTCAAGTTAGTGTTTTCTTTACTTCAGATAGATACCCAGAAGTGGAGTTGCTGGATGACATGGTAGTTCTATTTTTAATTTTTGAGGAATCTCCATACTGTTTTCCATAGTGGCTGCACCAATTTACACTTCCATCTACAGTGTTCCAGAGTTCTCTTTTCTCCATATTCTCCCCAACATTTGTTCTTTGTAGAATTTTTGATAATATTCAAAGAGAAGGGGGCGACAGAGGATGAGATTGTTAGATAACAGCGTGGACTCAATGAACATGAATTTGAGCAAACCCTGGGAGATAGTGGAGGACAGAGGAGACAATTGCATAGGCAATATCTCATTGTCCTTTTGATTTGTATTTCCTGATGCCTAGTGATGTTGGGCAGGGTTTCACAGGGGGCTCAGTGGTAAGGAATCTGCCTGCCAAGCAGTAGACATAGGTTCAATCCCTGGGTTGGGAAGATCCCCTGGAGAAGGGAATGGCTACCCACTTCAGTATTCTTGCCTGGAGAATCTCCATGGACATAGGAGCCTGGTGGACTATAGTCCATGGGGTTGTAGAAAGTCAGATATGACCGAGCGACTAAACAACAGGAGCGACAGGAATGTTTGAAAACAGCCCATGTTTTCTTCTAGGAGTTGTTATGGTTTCAAGTTAGTGATTTTTCTTTCCTTTCCTTTTATCACGGCTACACTCTAACTGGGGTCTCTGGCTTTTGTTTCTTGTTTAACCAGGGCCTGTGACTTGTGGCTTTCAGAATAATCTTCTTAAAATTCCTATTCCAACATTCAACTTAATAAAGATGTGTTAGCCCCTTCTAAGTGTAGTCCACCATGCTAGGTGTTACTTCTTTGTATTTCCTACTAGCGAATTTCGGACTAGTGGATTCTCCATCCTTCTCTCATTCAGCCTGGAATATGGGCATCTTGTCAGCTTCTTTCCAGCACATGTCAGTTTTGTCTGAATATCTCTTACCCCAAATCCTTTCCATCCCCACTGATACTATCTTAATCCATTCAGTTTTGCCTTAATTAATGCACTAATCTCCTAAATTGGCATGCATTCTTGTTTCCCTCAATCCTCATTGTGTGCAGAGCAATATTTTAAAAATATAAATATTAGTCTGCCATGGCCCTTGTAAATTTCTTCAATAGCTTCCCATTAACTCCAGGATAAATCCAGCCTTCTTAACATGCATGCATTATGTTTCTTGCTTTGGCCTTGTCTAAAGTTGATATGTTGAGAGTGGGTCCTTAGGTGTTTTTATGAGGGGCATCATTCTCATCTCCTCTCTGTGTCCCAGACCCAAACATTCTGGCTAAGAGAGAGATGGAGCATTGCTAGCCCAGAGCACATGCTTCCTTCTATAGCATCACATCCTGGCCTTACAAAGAACTGTCACTTTTCTAAAGTAGTCTAGTTAAAGATTAATATTTTACTGAATTCCAGAGTAGGAACTGAGAGCAGGTTCTTTTCCTCTAACCAAATGGATTCTCTAAGAACTGCACCTCACCAATGCCAGAGCAAACTCAGACAAGTTTCAGTGCTTCTTTCCAGCCTCCCTCAGACCCCATGAGTAGGGAGGGGCTGCATTTTCAGCCCAGAGAACAGTAGAGGGTTTTATTTTTCATGTCTCCAGGCAAGATGCCGTACTAGCTAGAGGTGATGGTGAGAAAAGAGATTGAAGTAGCATCATCCCAGGAACGATGAAAATGCCCCTTCTGAGCAGAGCCAGTGGGCATCGCCTGTTACTTAAGGATGTCTGGATGAAAATCGCAGTGTTTACACTCTTCTCATGCTAATTGGGTGCAGAACATGTTCTTTTTTTTTTTTTTAAAGTCAACCTGTATGACTGGTGTCCAGTATAAACCCTAAACACCAAGATTCAGTAGACATGCTTTTTTGGGAAACATTTTGTATGTGTTGTCAAATATCATTGCTGGGAAAGTTAAGTGTGTCCTTGTGCAATTCCACTGGAATGAGACATTTAGAAAATTGTGCCTGGTGTTTCCTGGACTTCACCCTATGCACCTTTACCCTTTTCTTGTCTTCTTTATATTTTCTGTGTAATAAATCATAAGCATGAGTACAACGCTTTCTTGAGACCTTTCAGCAAGACATTCACCCTGACAGTAGTCTTGGAACTTGTGACATGGCTGCCTAGGCATAGAAACCACCAAAGGGTATTTTTAAAAAGTAATCACATGTATATTGTTACCCTGCTTATTTAACTTATATGCAGAGTTGCTGCTGCTGCTAAGTCGCTTCAGTCGTGTCCAACTCTGTGCGACCCCATAGACAGCAGCCCACCAGGCTCCTGTCCATGGGATTCTCCAGGCAAGAACACTGGAGTGGGTTGCCATTGCCTTCTCCAATGCAGAGTACATCATGAGAAATGCTGGACTGGATGAAGCACAAGCTGAAATCAAGATTTCCGGGACAAATATCAATAACCTTAGATATGCAGATGACACCACCCTTATGGCAGAAAGCAAAGAACTAAAGACCCTCTTAATGAAAGTGAAAGAGGAGAGTGAAAAAGTTGGCTTAAAACTCAACATTCAGAAAACTTAAATCATGGCATTGGGTCCTATCACTTCATGGAAAATAGATGGGGAAACAATGGAAACAGACTTTATTTTTCTGGGCTCCAAAATCACTGCAGATGGTGACTGCAGCCATGAAATTAAAAGACGCTTGCTCCTTGGAAGAAAAGTTATGACCAACCTAGACAGCATATTAAAAAGCAAAGACAGACACCTTTGCCAACAAAGGTCTGTCTAGTCAAAGCTTTCGTTTTTCCAGTAGTCATGTATGGATGTGAGAGTTGGACTATAAAGAAAGCTGAGTGCCAAAGAATTGATGCTTTTGAACTGTGTTGGAGAAGACTTTTGAGAGTCCCTTGGACTGCCAGGAGATCCAACCAGTCCATCCTAAAGGAAATCAGTCCTGAATATTCACTGGAAGGACTGATGCTGAAGCTGAAACTCCAATACTTTGGCCACCTGATGCAAAGAACTGACTCATTTGAAAAGACCCTGATGCTGGGAAAGATTGAAGACTGGAGGAGAAGGGGACGACAGAGGATGAGATGGTTGGATGGCATTACCTACTCAATGGACATGAATTTGAGTAAGCTCCAGGAGTTGGTAATGGACAGGGAAGCCTGTTGTCCTGCAGGGAAGCCCTGCAGTCCATGGGGTCTCAAAGAGTCAGACACGACTGAATGACTGAACTGAACTGAATCATATGTTTAGTTCAAGCATCATCTTTTCATTTAAATTTATTGCATATGTAAACAATTTTCATCACCTCTTATAGTTTAATGCCTGGTTCATGGGTCCCCCTCAAAGGCTGTCTTTGCTTCACATACAGTCTTTTCCCCAATTAGCAGTGGCCACAGTGAAAGGTTGTTTTCACATGATGTTGAAGCACATCTCATCCCAGCTTTTAAAGGGAGAAAAAAAACAAAGCAAAACAAAGCAGTTAAGGAGACTTTTTTTTTAGAAGCAGGCAAAGTACACTGCAGACCCTGCAGTCTTCATGGGCTTGTGTAGCATGATCAGTAGGTACCTCCCTCTTCCTTCATCCTACGAATTGTATGATGAACTCAGCTATAAATAAATATCCCAGACTATAGCACATCCCCAGTGTGGTTCCAGGTATGATGAAGGTAACATATTTCTGTCCTGCCCCAGTTTGGATGCTCTTTTTATATTGAGCTGGATCACTGAATTTTTTTTTTCCTCTCTCCCGCACTGATCAGGTCTTCAGTCATCTATGTTAAATGAGCACTTCTCTACACCAGATCTGTGATGCCAGTTCCAGAGAATGAATAGACTTCGCATTAGCAGTTGCTTCATCAATTATATTTTTTCCTGACATCATTTCTTGAAATGCCTGCTGTGGCTGCCTGCTTTTCCAGGAGTGGGGCTTTCATACCTGTGCAGTGCTCTCTGCTCCCTGCCTTGCCTCCCTGTGGTCTGTCTATTCCTACTCTGGTTCAGGGCAGTTACGTGGGAAGCACTTTACATCTCATGCTACATTTCTCGGGGGAGGGAGTAGCCAGAATTGGACTGAAACAGGCTCTGCACAAAATGTATGGCGTTTATGATACCTTGTGGCATCTCAGGGGTTTATTGTTTAACCATTTCATACCCATTTTAAGAGTAGGTGATAGTTACACTAAAAATGGATTGTCTGCATTTTCCTAGTTTAAGTGTATCAAAATAAATGCTCTTTTTTCATTACAGGACTATAATATGATTTTCCTCTTTTGATCTATTAATACATTTTTTACTATTGAACTATCCTTGCATTTTTAAAATTAACTTTGCTAGGTCATTCTGTAACATTTAAAAATATTAAAGTAAACGGGCTTATCTTTTACTTAAGAGTTTTGTGTCAGTTCTTTTAAGGGCAGTTGGTTTGAAGTTTGTATTCTCCTTGTTAGAATGGATGCTAACTTCATATGAGGGAGAGAAACAGTTTCTTTCTTTATCTATGTTCTGGACCAGTTTATATAACATGGAAAAAATTTGTTCCTGGAAAGTTTGAAATAATTCATCTGTAAAACCATCTGCGTCCTGCACATTTTTGAGGAGTAGTTCTGTGACAACTTTATTTTTTTCATGAAAATTGATTTATTTAGATTTTCTACCTCGTCAAGGGCCAATTTTGGTAATTTATATTTTCTTAGACTACTGTTCATTTCTTTCTGATTTTATTATTATAGAGATGTGCAAAGCATTTTCTTGGAGTTCTTTTAATATCCTTTCTGTTCTCTTTTTCATTTCTATCTTTGTGTAGGGGCATTTCTGGCAGCATAATTGCTTCTTGTATGATTGTTACGAGTCAAGTCATTTTTAGATAAATTCTTTAGATAAAGTCCTGTAGAGAACAGTGTTAAGAATTAGAGCTCTGGCTCTAATCGTACTATACAATGTTCATCATAAAAGTAAAGGCAAGGAAATTACAAAATATAGGTAATTAGAAGCAAATATTTATAACTCCATAAAACAAATATTTAGAATAAAATATATATTGCATATATCTCTTTTTGAGAATTTTTCTCTGTGGAATTATACTAGGTAAGTGTTCTTAAAATGAATTCAGAAAGTTTGGATTGAGATTGCTTTTCTCTGTTTCTTGAAAGTTTCCTTGAATCAAAATACAGGTGCTTTTTGTTGATCAGAGTAAGATCTTCTGCCTTGAGAATTCCATTGTGCAGAGTTTTTGAACAGGAAATTCTGGACAGTAGAGTTATTTTCATGATAATTCTATATGACTGATCATAGGGTACAAGGGGTAGAGATGAATCTGGAGAGAGAGGCAGAGAGCTTATTATGATGTATCCTGTACGTTATGTACCATCTACAAAAATTTGGGGCTAGATCCTTATAGGCAATGGAGAGCCATTGAAAAGTTTTAACCATTAGTGTAAATGATCATATTGCATTTTATAAATATAACTCTGTTAATGTGAGACATGGATTAGAAGGAAGAAAACATGAAGGCAGAGATATGAGTTATGAAGTAAGTTAGAAGGCAGAAGGGATAGATGCAAACAATATTTAAAAGATGAAATGGCAAGTCTTAAAGACCAATTGAATGTGAAAAGTAGAGTAAAAGATGATATTTTTAGATTGGTTTCCAGATCACCCATGGCCTGAGTGATTGGGTAAATGATGGCATCATTTGTTAAGGTAATTTGGAAAAGGAACAGATGTTAGTGGGAAGATAATAAATCACTTTGCACATATTGAATGTTCAGTGAATGTTCTACGGAACCTTCAAGAAGAGCTATGTGTGGGAGCCAGCTGTAAAAACTAGTCTAAAATTCAGCAGAGAGGTTTGAGTTGGATCATGAATTTTGGCACGATCAGAATACACTAACCAAAGGTATGAGATGAGTTTGCCTAAAGACTGTTTTGTGGAAGAATGAAGAGGGCCCAGGACCAAATCCTGGGAAATACCAAATTTAAAAACAGTTATATTTAAATATAATATTTCTCCACTCCCTTCCCACATTAGGTCCTCTCTTCTGATGAATATATTTTCAAATTCTGGGGCTCAAAATTTTGAGTCATACCCCCTACTCTCCTCTTGAGTCCCCTCTCATTAAGTGTCTCCTCTCTGTCCCTAACTCTCCATTCTCTCGGCCCCTTCCCTAGGGCCCTAGCATCAGCCACCTGGCAAGAGCCCTCCAGATATCAAAAGCTCTTTTACCTGAGATCGTTTGGGTCAATGGCTTGTCAATGTTGTTTTTAAGTCTGTTTAAGGAATTATAAAAATACAAACATTCATATACCTTAAGAACCTATAAATTTACACTCATTCATCTTTTGATGTAGCCATGATATTTTCCTGACTGTTGATCCATTTATTGCTGTTCTTTATTATCCTCTTGAAGCCATATTCATAGTGAATACTAATAACAGTAATAATAAGTCTTTTTTGTAACACTTTCAATGTAGCAGAATCTTTTTATACCCTTTTAACTCAATCCTTACTGCAGTCTATGAGGTAGGTACTATTATAACCCTATTTTACAGATAAGGAAACTGAGGCACATAAAGGTTTATGCAAATTACCCAAAGTCATAGACGACAAATGGTAGAATTGGAATTGGATTTACTAAGTTTAGCTCTGTAGGTGCTTGATTACTGTGCTGTATTCCGAAAGTGGAAAACTCTTACAAAGTAACTTGACTATAGAATCTTTCTTGATGTTCATTTCCACTGGTCCCTGCCCAGTCTTTTACCTGTCTCAGCCACCCTTAATCCTACAGTGTTTATTACACTCTTCAGTTCAGTTCAGTCGCTCAGTCGTGTCCAACTCTTTGCGACCCCATGAATCGCAGCATGCCAGGCCTCCCTGTCCATCACCAACTCGCCGAGTTCACTCAAACTCATGTCCATCGAGTCAGTGATGCCATCCAGCCATCTTATCCTCTGTTGTCCCCTTCTCCTCCTGCCCCCAATCCCTCCCAGCATCAGAATCTTTTCCAATGAGTCAACTCTTTGCATCAGATGGCCAAAGTATTGGAGTTTCAGCTTTAGCATCATTCCTTCCAAAGACATCCCAGGGCTGATCTCCTTCAGAATGGACTGGTTGGATCTCCTTGCAGTCCAAGGGACTCTCAAGAGTCTTCTCCAACACCACAGTTCAGAAGCATCAATTCTTTGGTGCTCAGCTTTGTTCACAGTCCAACTCTCACATCCATACATGACCACTGGAAAAATCATAGCCTTGACTAGACGGACCTTTGTTGGCAAAGTAATGTCTCTGCTTTTGAATATGTTATCTAGGTAGGTCATAACTTTCCTTCCAAGGAGTAAGTGTATTTTAATTTCATGGCTGCAATCACCATCTGCAGTGATCTTTCCCAAAGCAGGTAGTTTTGTTTTCACAGAAACAACCACTCTCTTTCATTTTGCACTCGGTTAACTTTGTCTTAAAGTATTTAATTAAATAATGCAATAGCAATTAAAGTTCACACACATTTAGTAGCAAACATCCTGACTCTTGGTCAGCAGGCAACTTATCTGGAAGGAGGAGGAAGAATACAAGGGCATGTTAGAATATGTCTTCCTGGCCTCAGCATCCAGAGATTTGAGAAACAGCATTGACAGCAGGCTTAATGAGGTGTTTCAGTTAACAGGGGTCAGTTAAGAGAACTTCTACTTTTTCTCAATTTCCAGTCTCTTGCCATTCTGATCCGTTCTGCTCAGGGCTTTCATTCTGAGTCATTTTTCTGAATGGTTATGTTGCTTTCTCGATCAAAAATATGCAGCCATTTCTCCAATGCCATGAAACAAAGTCCTGAGTCCATCAGAAAACCTAAATACTCAGCATGGCATTTAAAATCCTCAGTGATTTATCCCAAACCATCTCTCTAAATACATTTTCCTCTTCCATGCGCCAGAAATACTAACCTATATTGAGCTTGGATTTTGAAAACTCATAATCAATTTTATTAATAATTCCCTTAAGCAGAGTCAGGGCTTCCCCAGTGGCTCAGTGGTAAAGAATCCACCTGCAATGCAGGAGATGCAGATTTGATCCCTGGGTTGGGAAGATCCCTTGAAGGAGGGCATGACAACCCATTCCAGTATTCTTGCCTGGAGAATCCCACGGACAGAGGAGCCTGGAGGGCTATGGCCCATTGGATCGCAAAGAATAGAACACCACTGTTGCGACTGAGCACATACCACGCAAGCAGACTCCAGGTTTCTATTAAGTCCTCTGCCCCTCTGTATATTCTAGAAACTGCAATAGCTATAAGGGGTGTAGGAAAGGGTCAGAGAAAGGCAGAAACAAAGCATGCAGGATAGGTTGGTTCTATGATCTCTCCAAGGCTTAGGGGCAGATCTTCCTGATATGACTATGGTAAAATTTCTGGTTCAAATATGCCCTTCAGAACTTTGCCATTCTTCCCTCCAAGAGGTAGGATCTCTGTTTTCTGGTCATGATTTTGGGCAGGAACTTATTAACTACCTCTGCAAATAGTATATGATAAAACTGATGCCATATAACTTCCAAAACCAGGAAATAGAAAGGATATAATCTCCATTTGACTCTTTCCCATAGGATGCTTGCCCTTTGAACTCTGCCACCATATTGTAATGAAGTCAGACTAGCTTTTTTTGGCTAAGAGACCACATGGAGAAGCCCAAGTGGAGAGGAACTCCAGCCCCAGTTGACAGTGTTAACTACATGACATGTGAGCAAATGAGCCTCCAAAAGATTTCAGCCCTCAGCTTTGAAGTCTTTCAGCTGAGACCCAGAAAGTATAGGACACAGGCAAGCTGACTACACTATACTCTGTCCAAAAGCCCAACCCACAGAATCTGTGAGCATGATTAACTGTTGTTTTTCTCCATCAAATATTGAAGTAATTTGTTGTATAATCACAGTAACTGAAATAGGCCCTTTGTACAAATAAGTAAATAGTATGTTTAGGGATCCTTGTCTCAGAATTTTAACTTAGAAATGGTTGAAGAAATCCCTTCATTTGAGGACTACTTGCTCAATGCTCTTATCCCCAGCTCCTACTCTCATTTACTACCGGGTTGCACTGGACTATGAAGTGGTACCTGGGCCAGGACTGGCAGTCTCAGTTGACAGCCCGTCACCCCAGGGCCCTCCTGTGACCCCCTTGCCATCTTCCCTGTGCTCTAAGCTTGTCAGCTGGCTGCCAGCTCAGTATTGCCAGATGATTCTTCTTCCCTCTTGGGCACTCCTTAGGCTCCCAGTCAACACTGACAATGTCAGTTAATGCCAACCTCAGTCATCTTGAGCCATTTGAAGCTCTGAAATTATTGTGTATGTGCTTTCTAGAAAATTATTCCTGCTTTGGAATTTCTTCACATACTAATCTGCGTTCAAAAACGTTTTCACATCATGGATAAAAAGGAGGTAAAATGATCACAATATGCTGTAAACAAAAAGGCAAAAAAAGGATTGGAGATATTTTGCTTCTCTTGGCAGCTCTCTCCCATCACCAGTGCCAAAATGCTTCCTGCCTCTTTATTCCTCTGCAGGCTTTTCTTCATGTCCTTGCCTTTGCCTGGAAATCCCCAGAATTGTGAGTGAGTGAATGAGTGAAAGTCGCTCAGTCATGTCCGACTCTTTGCGACCCTATAGACTATACAGTCCATGGAATTCTCCAGGCCAGAATACTGGAGTGGGTAGCCTTTCCCTTCTCCAGTGGATCTTCCCAACCCAGGGATTGAACCCAGGTCTCCCGCATTGCAGGTGGATTCTTTACCAGCTGAGCTATTAGGGAAGCCCCAGAATTGTACCTATCTTTTTATCTCAGTTAAAAACTTGTTGTTTATTCACTAAGTCATGTCCAACTCTTTTGTGACCTCACGGACTTCACAAGACTCCTCTGTTCATGGAATTCTCCAGGCAAGAATACTGGAACAGGGAGCCATTTCCTTCTCCAGGGGATTCTCCTGACCCAGGGCCTGAACCCACAGCTCCTGCTTTGCAGACCATTTCTTTACTGCTGAGCCACCTGGGAAGCTGACCAGCTCAAGTAGCCATGCTTGGTTTCATCTTATCCAACTTTATGCTCAGAATTTTGTTAAAAAAAAAGTATAATACTTTAAAATCTTCTTCTTGTGATTAAGATATCTGTACACATGGATTATGTCCTTGACTAGAAAGTGAGTCTCCGTTAGTGTTTATTTCCTTTGCATTTAGCAGAATGCCTTTTGCATAAGAGATCCTCAATACAAGCTTGTTGAATTAAATTTCTGAGTTAAATTTCTAAATGACAAGGAACAGTGAAATAATATAAGGTTATCATATTGTAATAAAGTTTATATGATATGCATATATTTCTTATATTTTATAGTAAGCTTCAGAAATTTAAAACTTATCTGTCATACACATATATACCAAACTCAAGTCAAGGATCTGTCCTTAACTTGAGTTTGGTATATATGTGTATGTGTACATAAGTATAAATATATATATATATATATTTATATATGATATAAATCAGTGTCTCATTTCCTTCACATTTCTGTAAATTATTGTTCTTACTATTGGGGCTTAACTTTGGATTTAATTTCAGAAATGAATTCAAAGGACTTACCTGGGAGAAACAAGGAATATTAGTGATGGCAAATTATTACACACACCTGGTGTTTAGTTTGGATAGTTGGTAAAAGTGTACTCTAATTATTTGGTTCTGATCAAGAATTAACAAACACTTACAGCAGCTAAATGTGAAAATTTGAACATGGAAAGTGATAGAAAATATGATAAGAAGAAGCAAGAAAAAATTTTCTGTGTTTTAACATAATTTAACTTTAAGTTAAAAAGTGTTATTAGCATATTTCTATTTCAAAATATTTGCTAGATATATTGAATAGCTTCTATTTTGGAAGTGAGATAAACTACATAAAATAATTGCTTAGAACAAGTACACATGAATGAATTGTTCCTTACTAACAATATGATATACATCTTCCATTCAAAGATATTAATATCAATCCTTTCATTATGCAAAATTTTTTCCAGCTACAGCATTTCAATTAACATACCCATCTATTTCCATATGAACAGGGATCTGTGCTAATTTTATACTAATTCCTAAGATGAATAATTGAGATATTGGATGCAATGTCTCAAAAAACTGAATCTTGTTTGGTGCTTGAACTAACAAGTCCTGAGCCATGAGTTAATCAAGAAAACTATACATAGGTCCTCATTAACATACCAAGAATCAGCCCACCAATAACAAAATCACTGAACATGCACATTTAATGGTGCAAAATTCAATCACACTTAACTCAGCCTGAAAATATCAGTATCTTAATAATTCCTTGTGTTTATATAGACTAGAAACTTTCCTGTGGAGAGAGTGAAGTTCTTTTGCATATCTTTGATTAACCACATTTAAGAGCAGATGCCATTATCCACACTTGACAAAATATCAAAAAGGTGAAGTAACTTAGCCAAGGTCATAGTGCCAGAGAGAGATCTAAATCAGCTCTAGACGTCTTGGCTTCAATTAACACTCTCCTGAAGTCAGAAGTAAACAGGACAAAATATATTTCTACACGTGGATGCTTCCAGGATATTATACGGTCTCAAATGGTGCTGTCACCAACCTCTGCCTCCCTCCCAGTGCTATAGGCAATGAATGAGGAAGTGTGAAAAGGGAAGGGGGCACCTGAAAGCAGTTTTGAAGCCTTGATTCTGGAAAAGGATATAAATGGAAACCAGAGATGTATCTATGCATCCAACTACTGTGAGCTGTGACTTGGTCATAAACATTCCATAGTATGATTCAAGGACTGCTGTAACATGAACATTTGTGATCATGGAATCAGGCACAAAGCACTCAGTTATAATACAGACCCCTTTAAAAATGCTGGAGGATGATGGTTGCCATGTATGTGGTTCCGGGGAGCCCCGGATGCTGGTCAGTCATGCAATAAAGGGTAGAGAAAGTGTGAAGGGGAGATGAAATTGCAGAGTTGTCCCAGGCTCGCAGTATGTCTCCAATCCTTCCTCAGATGTTACTTTGAGGCCTGGTTAGTATTTGTATCTGGAAAGAGAAATAAAACAAAAAGAGAGAGAGAGAAATAAAGAAGGAAAAAATAGAAAAACTCAAAAGTTAGGGTCACACTGTTGTATGGGAGAAACCAATACAACATTGTAAAGCAATTAGCCTCCAATTAAAAATAAATTTAAAGAAAGAAGTTAGGGTTGATACTAGATCTGGATTGGGAAATAAAAGGCATATCTGCCCTCACTCCTCTGTTCTGTGACACTGGAAGGGAAACTCGTTTGTCACCCTGGATTAGATGCTCTTTATAAATCCTTCTAGTTCTATCATTATTGTATCCTGCTTAAGTAAAGAGGTTTTGACAATTATAGAACAAGAAAAATTATTTCCCCAATGCTCTAGTCTGTTAACTGCCCTCCCTGAATGCGTGAAAATGTGGTGGTTCTCCTAAAGGGATAGCTTAAGGCACATAAAGTGCTACAAGGTCATCTCAACAGCAACAGGTAAAACAGCAAGATGTGCTCTGTTTAGACATGTCAACAGCAAAGCTCACAGAGAACGTGAACTGACTTGATTCAACCCATTTCCAGAAGATGAAGGTATATTAGAATCCTGAAGGAAATAAGGTAGGGAAAACTTTGCCCATAAATCAGAAATAAGGCAGGGAAAACTTTGCCCATAAATCAGCAATTACTGGTAGTTGGTCAATATCACAGGTTTGATAAAATGCCAGAGCCCATTAATGATATGAGACCAGTAAGTCTTTCGTCACAAAGTCACAGCAAGACCTTGCTCAGATTTACCCTGAAGCTTTC
Source organism: Bos indicus (assembly GCF_029378745.1). NCBI lineage: Eukaryota > Metazoa > Chordata > Mammalia > Artiodactyla > Bovidae > Bos > Bos indicus. The sequence goes on from NC_091768.1 coordinate 51,044,509, forward strand.
TGGGCTTCGAGCTGTTGCTGTGAATAACAAATCTTTTTCTTCTGCTCTCATTTCTGTGCTGCACTTGGACTTGGTAAAAACAAAAGCAGGCCAGAGCAGAACAGCCCCTAGAGACTGACATTACTGGTTGAGAGCTTTGACACATAGAAAGCTAAACTCCTCCAGTTCATTCAGTCTTGGCCCATGCCAGAATTGTATCTACAAAACTCTGCTAATACTGGCTGCTGGCTTCCTCAGTTACCTTGCAAGATGGATCAGTGACAATGTTCTGAGACTGTAGGGATGCCCACTTGTGGCATCACTTATAGATTTTTTTCTTGCATTGACTCTTTCAGTAAAATGAAAATAGAATCTGGACTTGGTTGTTATTATTTAGTTGTTAAGTCATGTCTCGATTCTTTTGTGACCCCATGGACTGTAGCCCACCAGGCTCCTCTGTCCATGGGATTCTCCAGGCAAGAATACTGGAGAAGGTTGACATCTCCTTCTTCAGGGGATCTTCCTGACCTAGTGACTGAACCTGCAGCCCCTGCACTGCAGGCAGATTCTTTAACACCGAGCCACCACTACTTGGCCTATTCCCAAAGAAATTTAAAACCATCTAAAGGAGTCACACACATGTTTAACAAGATTCTATCCATTCAATACCTTGTTTAAGACTTCAGTCAAAGTTGAGATACTGCTCTGTAATATTGGTACTTGGTCTTGCCAAATCCTCATCATTCAGATACAATATTCGCAAGTGAAATGGCCTAGAACGTTCTCTTCAAAGTGTAAGTCAAGCCTCAGTAGCATCCACATTGCCTGGGAGCTTGTTACAAGTTCAGAACTCAGGATCCACCCAAAATCAGAATCTATACTTTAATATGATTTCCAGGACATTCAAATGCTCAGTAAAGTTTGGGAAGTACTGGCATATATGACTTTTACTATTTTTACTACAAATGGTATTTGTCAAGCATTCCCTGAAAAGAATGCCTACTTAGATTCCTACTTACAGTAAGAGGCACAGACAGAACTGAAATAGAATAAACCACCAAACACAATTTCTATGTGAGGTCCAACTCTCAGTCTAAATGAACATAAATGCTTATTAGTGAGAGAATAAATACTGATATTGTCCTTCCCCTCAAATGGCCCCTCCCATCCTCAAAATATGACCTTCACAAAAAGTAGCTTAAAAACCCACTCTTTTGAATTTCAAATACTTGTGTTGTTTCCCTAAGGAGGTACTTTTGAATGATTGCATTAAGTTTGTTTTCTTGCTGCACTAAAGACTATGAAAAAATATTCATTATTAGGGAAAGAGGACATCCAAATATGAAATTAGCTCAAGACCTCTCATCCTACAAAATAGTCCAACACTATATGAATAGCAATCTACTTAGGAAATAGTAAATAAAGTGCTTGGTTCCATAACAAATCGATCCTGCTGACCATTGTTAAATCTTGCTTGGCCCATCTCCAAGATGTTTGTGCTGTCCAGGCAGCCGCAGGCATTCTCAGGGGGCAGGAGGCCAAGAGGCAGGTGGAAGGGGGACTGCTGCCAGCAGATCATCCTGGCTTTTCACCTCTTCTTTTAATGACTTGCTTTGTGAGTTATTTGATTTGGAGTAAAGACCCCCTACTCTAAAGCAATCAGATCGCTCACCATTAAAGGGTGAAATGATAAACAAGCAAAAAAAAAAAAAATAGCAAAAGGATAGTGTATAATAGGGAACTTTATCCTTGGTAACATTTTGAGAAACCCTTTAAAGAGGAAAGTCAATTTCTCCTCAAAACTTGGAAAACTTCTACAATTTATAATCAGAAGAAAGAGAAAGAAGGAAAGCTATTTTTTAAATTTGTTCTCCTATATTTCTTTGACATGGAGGAATTTTTCCCCATAAGGTACTGAGGATTCTAGTTACAAAATCCCAAACAGTTATAGCATCATAAAGAAGGATACTTAAAAATGCACTTTTAGGGAGCTCCTTGTCAGATGATGTTTGTCCCTTTACACACTATCCAAAAAAGAAACATAATCTGTTGCCTCTATTTTATTACATCATAGACAAATGGGCTTCCTAGCTGGCTCAGATGGTAAAGAATCTGCCTGCAATGCAGGAGACCTGGGTTCGATCTTTGGGTTGGGAAGATCCCCTGGAGGAGGCCATTGCAAAGTATTCCATCATTCTTGCCTGGCGAATCCCCATGGGCAGAGGAGCCTGGGGTCTAAAGACAGTAGGGTTGCAAAGAGTTGGACATGACTGGGCAACTAAGCAGAGCAGAGAGGTGAGAGATACCGCTGGATGAAAGAAATGCATCGTCAAAGGGTACTGAGTTTGAGAGAAGCTTTATAATAAAGATTCATCAATTATAAATATTTCATTTTAAATTATGCAGAATAAATTATTCTTGGGGCATGTGTACTCACTATATAGATGACATTATTTATATTAACTTGATGAGGAAAATATTTAGGAATCATTGGTAAAAATAGGATATACTTCTTTATGTGCCAATGGATATAACCTAGAAAAAAATTTTTTCATATTTTTCTTTTAAATAAATACACACATTAAGTTACAGGGGGGCCAGGATATTCACACTTGTGCCAGGGCATGAATAAATGAATGAATACTGAGTGTTTATCTGGATAGTTCAGTCCCCCCAAGTCTTCTACTGAGGACAAGTCTTCTACTGAGGATTAAAAACTTTGAATTATATGGAACATTACTACTGAAACTTCAGAAAGTCACATGTTACTTTTGCTTTATCAGTATGGCAGAGAAACTGATCTTTTTCTATTGATTACTATTTCATCCTATGTATAGACCACAGGGATCTGCCTAATGCAGACACACATGGACTCTTTCAAAAGCACCTCCACTTAAAACAGGAGTAAGTTGGAAGGAGAGAGATTGTAGCTTCGTTTGGGCTCAGTGGAGGTCCTGACCACAATCTTCATTTTCAAGCTGTGTGTTCCATCTATCACAGAACCATACGTGTGAAGTTACCTCAGGAAGAGATCTATTTTGTCCACTGCTTCCAGGTGGAGTTTCTCTTTTATTCTCCACCACTGACAATCTTTTATTAACGCTTAAAATTTTAAGTAAATGATCCAAGCTACAGAAGAAAGAACAGTACACGTGAAAACATTAAAAAAATTTTTGGGGGTGCTGCACTGAGTCTTTGCTGTGATTTTCTCTAGCTGTGGTGTGCAGGCTTAGATGCCACATTGTATGTCACTATACCTTAGGGAAGTCCCCTAAAATATTTTTTTTTAATATTTCAAGATATCCCTTCTAGGCCTATGTAAATTGTCTAAAGGTTTATCTGGTTATTTTAAGCCATGTTACTGGTTTGTAATTAGTATTCACTTATTATTGGGCTTCCCTTGTTGCTCAGATGGTAAAGAATCTGCCTGTGATGTGGGAGACCTGGATTCGGTCCCTGGGTTGGGAAGATCCCCTGGAGAAGGGAATGGCTACCCACTCCAGTATTCTCGTCTGGAGAATTTCATGGACAGAGGGGCCTGGCAGGCTACAGTCCATGGGGTCACAAAGAGTTGGACACGACTGAGCAGCTTTCACTTCACTATCAAAGACATTAGCAGTTGTAAGTTGCTGCTGCTGCTAAGTTGCTTCAGTCGTGTCTGACTCTGTGCCATCCCATAGATGGAAGCCAACCAGGCTCTCCCATCCCTGGGATTCTCCAGGCAAGAACCCTGGAGTGGGTTTCCATTTCCTTCTCCAATGCATATAAGTTAGGAGACTTATATTCAAGTCCTGGCTTTGCCAGAAATTTACCATAAGCCTTTGAATCAATTATTCACTTTTTCTAGGCTTTTCTCTCTTCTGATGACAATGGGAAGGGTTAGACTAGAGTGAATTTGAAGGTTCTATTCTGACATTTTGTGAATTTGAAGGTTCTATTCAGACTCAATTTCTGATCTTCAATACATTTTACTAAATATTAATAATATTCATATATTTGCATACTACTTTATAATTCACAAAGTGCTTTCACATGTATGATTTCTTTTAAACCTCTCCACTGCCTGTGAGTTAGGCATATTTCATAGACCCGAGGACAAGCTCAGATAAGTTGTAGCCTACCCAAGATCACAGAGTTACTTACATAGAGGAGCAGGATAGTCAGGTCTTCCTACTCCCAAGTTCAATTTTCTTTCTATTGTATTCAGCTCCTTCAAGGTTATGATAGTAAGATAGAAGCATGATTAGTAAAGGTTTTGTTAAATCATAAAATAATAACGTGGTATCATTAAACAAAAAAGACTCTGGATTTAAAATCACAGAAGTAGGTTTCACAGACAGTTCTGACACTTTGATTTGGGGAAGTCACCTAACCTCTCTGAGTCCCAGTTTCCTTATCTGTAAAAAAGGGATTTGGACATGACTTTGGGGCTTCTTGCTTAAAATTTGTATTTTCTTTTTAATGGCTGTGGCTATATCTAGACTAATTTTGTGACACATTAATGCTAAATTGAAGCTTTTTACTAGATTGTAAGAAGTTAAAAAAAGTACACAGAGAGACCACATCTACTGCTGATTATTCATGCTCTTTCACCAGCTGCATATTAAAAACCTTGGACTAATATTACTGAGTGAAAGTCATTTTCCAACAAACTAGTTAACTTAAAATTTCACAGAGGGGTAAATTATTTTGGCTGAGTTATGTAAGAAATGTATAGGACTGCATTTTCTGAGAGGTCTTGACAGAAGAGCTTGTTTAGGAACCAGTAACAGAAAACCTAAGGGTTTTCTCTTCATCTGCCTGTGAAGACATTTTGGGTCCCTTGGGAAGAATGATGAATGAGATCTCTGCCTCTCTGGTACATTATCTCATTGCCACGCTTACTCCTTGCCATGAAAGCTTATTACAACTGGTAGACATTTCTTTCTAAGATGAAGAAAAATCGCTTGAAAATAGAGGTTATGATGGTGAGTGCTTCAAGAGTTAGAGACAAAGAAGAGTTTTGAACCTGCTGCTTCTTTGCCCGCCTTCCCATCTGAGTAGAACACTGTAACTTTTGAAGCTAACATAGAATAGATCATAACCAGCTTGCTGAGCTGGTGACTTTAAGCACAATTAAGCTTTGTTGGGACTTTATTTATTTGTAATAGCACTGTTATGGCGTGGGATGCTATTCAGTTGCAAACAACAGTCCATTTAATAACCAGGCATTAGTTCATCTATCAAATCAGCGCCATCACGAACTGATAAGTATCACCCTTTGCCTTGGCCTCACTTGGCTCTTCTGCCCAGCAAACAAAGCATACAACGGCATGGCCCATGAGATGAGAAGGTTGGAGGGAGAACAGATTGAACAATGATGATCAAAATTCCATTTACTCACAGAAATGGAACTTTGCCCTAGTCTTTTCCTTTCTTTGAATATAACCTTATATACACTCCAAGCAGGACTTCAAATGCCTTTAGAAACAAAACTAAACCAAAATACTGCATGAAACAACAGCACCAACTACTACATTTCTTACTCACCAAAAAAAGAGAAAGATATGGGAGGGCATGCAGAAGATAGGCACTGAAAGATATGAGTAAGAATTTCATGGTATCATCACTTCTAATAATCAAAACTAAAAACAACTCAATGTTGATCACGAGTAGAATAGATAAATAAATTAAGGCATATTTGGGCAACAGAAACTCAATAAACTACCACACTTAACAACATAAATAACTCTCCCAAATCTAATGTTGAGAGAAAGAAGTCAGATTCAGAAGAGTGTATCATGTATGAACCTAACTATATAAAGGCAAAAGTTAGCAAAATGCCTCTCTGGTATTAGAAGTCAGGAGAATAGTTACCTTTGACGAAGTATAAACAGTAGTGATAGGGTTCTGAGTGATAGTAATTAATTTTTTTATCTGAGTGGTGAATATATGTGTATGCTCACTTTTTATTAAACTCTTCACTTATATTTTGTGCCTTTTCTGAATATATTTTAATACTTCAATGAAAAGTTTATTTAGAAATTAAATGAGAACCTGTTTTAGGAAGACTGAGTCTGAGTACTTCATGGACATCAACTCAAGTCTCACTGGCAACCATAAAAGGGTCAGTTTCATTTACTTGTAATTAATTTATTATTTGCAATCCACTTTTTATTTTAGAATAGATCTAGATTTACAGAAAAGTTCCAATGATGGTACAGAGAGTTCCCTTATACCACTCATCCATTTTCCCTTTATTGTTAATATTGTATGTTAAATAGTATGTTTGTTACAACTAAGAAACTAACACTGGTATATCACTATTAACTAAACTAAAATTCATTCATTACTCTACTACAATTAGTTTTCCCACTAATGTTCTTTCCATGTTCCAGGATCAAAAATACCATGTTACATGTAGTGGCCCTGTTTCCTAAGGCAGAGAGCTCTGGTCTGTGAAGATTTCTCAGTTTTTTTTCCCATGAAAAAAATTTGGCATTTTGTTCAGGTATTTTATTAGGATACCTGGACTTCCTGATGCTTTCTCAAGGTCAGACAGGGTTTATGGGTCTTGAGGAAGACTATCACAGAGATGAAGTACCCTTTTCATGACACCATGTCAAGATATATGCTATCAACTTGGCTTATCACTAATGGTGTTAACTTCCATCTGACCAAGATTGTGTTACCCAGCTTTCTCCACAGTATAGCTACTTTTCTCTCCTTTCTATATTCTTTGGAAGCAAGTCACCAGGTGCTGGCTACACTCAAGGAGAGTTGAGGGTAGAATGGGGATTAAACTTCAATTTATTTAAAAATTTTCCAGTTTTGTATACAATTTATACTGTACATCATATATTAGTTCTGTTCAGGTATATAATTTAAGAATAAATATACTTATTATTTTGCCTCTTTAGGAGTAATTAGATAGCAAGTAATGTGTAGTTTTATTCATTATTAAATATTTTTTCATCTTAATGGAAACCGTGCAATATGCAAGATAAATATGCAAACTAAAAAAAGGGTAATATTGTATCTATTGAAAATACATTAAAATGACTAAGGGAGACCATGAGACCATCTTCTTCAACAGAGGTAATAATCATGGGCTTCGGAATGTTGGGAGGGAGATGAGCCTGCAGAAAGGATTTGTCTGGGACAGAAGAGTTTTGCAAACTTGGTGAAGTATCCCTTTAGAACACCTATTACTTTTGTTCCCCTTTTCTTCTGAGAACATTAACACCCATAATCCTTGTGCATCCTTTGACCCAACAACTCTAGACTGAAGAAGCCCTAGCTCTGCTACATTACTGATGGAAGGCCGATTAGAGGAAGAAATTCTTTCCACAGCACATGTGCAACCACTGCCCCTTGAGGAGTAACTGGCAATTCGTAGGGTACCACTCAGGCCAGGACCGCAGTAGGAAGCTCCTCCCCTCGGCCTGGGAGGGGGCGGTCCAGACGCCGACGTGGCCCCGCCCCGTCCCTGGCTCCGCCCCTCAGCGCGGCCCGAGCGTCTTCCTTCCGGGTAGCCCTGGGCCGGGCTCGCCGCGGTCTCGCCGCAGCGCGGGAGCCTGGGATCCGCCCCCGCGCCCCGGCCTTCCCGCGCCGTCTGGTCGCTGGTGAAGCCCACGGCGTGCGCCTCTCCCGGACCCTACAGGGTACGGCCCTTCCTTTACTTCTCCCTCCTGGGTGTCTCCGTCTTCTTTCGGCGCTGGGGCTGGGCCGGGCCCGGGCGGAGGCGCTCTTTGGGGAGCCCGGGCGCCCGGCAGAGGTCCCCGCTCCGGCTTTCCGCCCCCCGCCGCCAGCTTGCGTTTGCTGGGCTTGCTGGGGACCCTGCAAGCATCTAACTTACCTCTGGCGCCGCTTCTCTGCACGGCTGTCTGCTAGGCGTGAGGCGTCGCCCAATGCGGGCGGCGCAGGGTTGTTTACGCTGCGGGGTTGGCAGGTAGCGCTGACCCTGCAACCCCGAGTTGGCCACCCTCCCGCCTGTATACTTGTTGCTCCTGCGCGTGCTACTTTGATTTCTCTTTGGCACCCGATGGTTTTCGCCTAGTCAGGCCAGTGTCTTAATTCAGGACTGCCACGAGATGCCCGGCAGCAGCCCTGTTTCTGTGTTTAGAGCTATCATTAGAATGCAGTGAGATGGTGAGCATTCACTTGGCCTCCTTGTCAGCCTGTTTGCAGTGGGAGCGGTTTTGGATTTCCTTCATGGTTTCCCAAATACTCGTTGCCACAAAGCCTCTCATTTAGTCACTAGTTAAAATATACAAGTAATTAGAAAGTCAAGATGCTATAAACCTGTGATCAGGTAGTTGAGGGGGCGTCTGGCTTTATGCCTTGGAGGACTCACAAAGTGCGGGGATCTTGTTTGCTTTGATGTATTAGAGGACACAGTCTGCCTTTACTGCTTCTTGGCATGCACTCTCTGGTGTCTTAAGTTCAGAATATAAGTACATTTCCCCCCCTAAAGGTCACTTCATGCTTGTGTTGTCCTGTATTACATATTGTACCTGTTGGCTGAGTAGAGGGAGATTTTCCTGAGACACCAAGGCTTCTCTAGTCCTTTATTAGATACTAAGCTCTTGGGGGAAAGGGACAGTTATATTTACTCTTTCTAGTGGTACTGTGCGGAGAAGGCAATGGCACCCCACTCCAGTACTCTTGCTTGGAAAACCCCATGGACCGAGGAGCCTGGTAGGCTGCAGTCCATGGGGTCGCTAAGAGTCAGACACGACTGAGCGACTTCACTTTCACCTTTCACTTTCATGCATTGGAGAAGGAAATGGCAACCCACTCCAGTGTTCTTGCCTGAAGAATCCCAGGGACGGAGGAGCCTGGTGGGCTGCCGTCTGTGGGGTTGCACAGAGTCGGACACGACTGAAGCGACTTAGCAGCAGCAGCAGCAGTGGTACTGTGTGCATCACCCCATAGTAGACACTCTACTTGTTCATTGAATTGGATCCTTCTTTCTGCACTTCCTTTCAGAGTACAATTTCTTTTCTTCCCTCTTACTCCCTTTTTACTACTACCCCCAAAATCCCTCCAAAGCAGATTTTGGGCCCTGCATTTTCATACTCTTCCCTTTTATTATGGACGTAAAAATCAGAGAGGTCAAATCAGTATAGATAGTTATATCCTTTTTACCAGCACCCATGATCCAGTAATGGAATTATAGGCCTGTGTATGAGGCATCTTAAAATGTTGCTATTTATCTTTTACTTCTAACCATGGCCAGTAAAGGGAAAACTCCCTCTTATTTCTTAACTGTGTTAGTTTCATTGCCGCATCCTCTTTAACTTTAGCTGTGATGAACGTAATCAGTTTTAACTTCATGGGTCTAACTCTGGTATCCTCTTAAGAATGGTGTTTTGCCACATGAATTGTATATGAATATACTCCTTTATTTTCTTCTAGTACTTTTAATAGTCTTATTCTTCATATTTGGGCTTCCCAGGTGGCTCAGTGGTAAAGTATCTGCCTGCCAGTGCAGGAGATACCGGAGATGCAGGTTTGATCCCTGGGGTGGGAGGATCCCCTGGAGAAGGAAATGGCAACCCACTCCAGTATTCTTGCCTGGAAAATCTCATGGAAAGAGAAGCCTGGTGGGCTAATCCATGGGGTTGCAAAGAGTTGGACATGACTTAGTAACCAAGCATTCTTCATATTTAAGTCTTTACCTCAATTATATTTAATATAAGCAAGGAAATAAAGCACCCCTTTTTCTCTCGTAGTTGTTAGCCATTGTCCCCATAAGCAATTGTAGAATTCCATTTTCCCCTACTGATAGCAAATACTGTTTTTATCTGAGGCCCTAATTCTAGTATATTCTTGAAACTTTTACTGATTAATGTTCAGCAATCTCTGGCTTCCTGTGCTGATACCATGCTGCTCTTATTACTTTAGTTTTATAATGTGTTTTCATGTCTAGTGCTTCAAACAGTGCTTGGCATTTGTAGACATCTCTAAATAGTTTTGAAATGAACCCATTTAGAGAGAGTAACTTGACTCCCTTTTTACCCCTTCCTTTCTGCCCCACCCCTTCCTTCAAGTGTCTTGCCTCTTGAAATTATTTTTTAGCTTGCCTTCCTCATGGTCAGTTGAATTATTAACCATTGTTAAATAAATCCCTTCTCTTGCTAAGTTAGAACTTGCCCTGTTAGAGTTGCTCCTCAGAATTATACCTAGAAAAGCAGCTTGATTCAAAATCTGGGTGTCTTTTGACTTTGTGTTGTGTACTAGTGAGTGTGTCTCTCCTCTTCAGTTAGGACTCAGGATGTTCTGTAGCTGGTTTCAGTAGCTCTAAGGGGTAAATTGGGTTTCCCTGATAGCTCTGTTGGTAAAAAATCCACCTGCAATGCTGGAAATAGATAGCTCAGTTGGTAAAGAATCCGCCTGCAATGCAGGAGACCCCAGTTCAATTCCTGGGTCAGAAAGATCCACTGGAGAAGGGATAGGCTACCCACTTCAGTATTTTGGGGCTTCTCTTGTGGCTTAGCTGGTAAAGAATGTGCCTGTAATGCGGGAGACATGGGTTCAATCCCTGGGTTGGGAAGATCCGAAGATTCCCTGGAGAAGGGAAAGGCTACCATCTCCAGTATTTTGGTCTGGAGAATTCCATGGACTATAGAGTCCCAAAGAGTTGGATGTAACCCAGTGACTTTCACTCACTGACGAGGGATAAATGCCTGTAGACGTGATCCCTGAGACTGCCCCATGTCCATTTTTTTTTTTTTTAAATGATTGAACAACTTAAATATAATGAATTTTCAAGTGTTGTTATAATAGATACTTAGAAATGTTATTAGATCATAAAATAAATGCATACATTCTTTTAGAGAAGCAATACAGAACTAGCCAAAGGATAAAGTAAAAATGTTGTGTGTCCATCTCTCTAGTAACCCCATTCCCCAGAGATCGTCACTTTTAATCATTTGTTCTCTTTTCCTTCCAGACATTAAAAATACATGTGTGTAAGTCTATGTGCGTTTCATAACTAGCAGTATACTATATATAATGTTAAGTAACTTCCAGTTAGTAATAATTGATGAACATCTTTCTATGTTGATGCGTATAACTATCTTTTAAAAGTCTTTTTGATATTTCATTGTAGGAATAACCTAAAATTTAACCAATCCCCTGGTGATATTTAGGCTATTCTGAATTTTTTTCTATTAGAAACAAAGCCTCACGGATTCCTACTGTGTGTATATATTTGCACATTTATTTAGTTCCTTAGTGTGAATGCTTAGACATGGTATTGCTGGGTCAAAAGTTATATACCTTTTTTAAAAAATAAAAAGTTACATATGTTTTAAATTATGATAGATCGTTCCATATTTCTCTTCAAAAGGTTGTTGTCAGAGTCAGTTTATACAGTTTCTGAAAATGTTGCCTACTGTTGCTGTATCATTGCCGGGAATTGTCAAGATTGAATTTTACCCTATTTGCAAGCTCACAGTTTCACGGATGCTGGTAGAAGACAGGAGCCAGCAATAACAGTAGCCAGAGATAATTATTTAAACTAATAATTATTTAAATTAGATAAGTTTAGATAATTATTTAAACTTTTTATTTTATATTGGAGTACAGCAGATTAACAATTTTGTTGTAGTTTCAGGTAGACAGCAAAGGAACTCATTCATATATATACATGAATCCATTCTCCCCTAAACTCCCCTTCCATCCAGGCTGCCACATAACATTGAGAGAATTTCCTGTGCTATACAGTTCTTGTTGTTTTTTAGTTGCTAAAGCCTTTCTTGGTTATCCATTTTAAATATAGCAGTATGTACATGTCAGTCCCAAACTCCCTAACTATCCCTTCCCCCAGCAACCATAAATTCATTCTCTAAGTCTGTGAATCTGTATCTGTTTTGTAAATAAGTTCATTTGTGTATTTTTTGAGGCTTCCCTGGTGGCTCAGTGGTAAAGAATCTGCCTGCAATGTAGGAGATGTGGGTTTGATCCCTGGGTACAGAAGATCCCCTGGAGAAGGAAGTGGCAGCCCACTCCAGGATTCTGGGAAATCCCGTGGACAGAGGAGCCTGGAGGGCTACAGTCCATGGGGTCCCAGTCCATAGGGTTTCAAAAGAGTTGGACACAACTTAGTGACTAAACAACAACAAATATTTCTTTTTATATTTTGCATATAAAAAATGTCCTATGATATTTCTCCTTCTCTGTCTGACTTCACAATCTCTAGGTCCATCCATGATGCCGCAAATGGCATTATTTCTGTATTTTTAATGGCTGAGTAATATTCCACTGTATGTATTTACCACATCTTCTGTATCCATTCCTCTGTCGATGGACATTTAGCTTCCTTCCATGTCTTGGCTATTGTACACAGTACTGCAGTGAACGTTGAGGTGCGTGTATCCTTTCAGACCATGTTTTTCTCTGGATATATAATTTCCCTGGTGGCTCAGATGGTAGAGTCTGCCTGCAGTGCGGGAGACCTGGGTGCTATGCCTGGGTTGGGAAGATCCCTTGGAGAAGGGAATGGCAACCCATTCCAGTATTCTTGCCTGGAGAATCCCATGGAGAGAGGAATCTGGCGGGCTTCAGTCCATGGGATCACAAAGAGTTGGACATGACTGAAGTGACCAACACTTTCACTTCACTTTCATGTGCCCAGGAGTGGGATTCTGGGGTGATATAGTAGCTTTATTTTTAGATTTTTGAGGAACCTCCATACTGTTCTCCTGGAGAAGGCAATGGCACCCCACTCCAGTACTCTTGCCTGGAACATCCCATGGACGGAGGAGCCTGGTAGGCTGCAGTCCATGGGGTCGCTAAGAGTCAGACACGACTGAGCGACTTCACTTTCACTTTTCACTTTCATGCATTGGAGAAGGAAATGGCACCCTACTCCAGTGTTCTTGCCTGGAGAATCCCAGGGATGGAGCCTGGTTGGCTGCCGTCTATGGGGTCATACAGAGTCGGACACGACTGAAGTGACTTAGCAGCAGCAGAAGCATACTGTTCTCCTTAGTGGCAGTACCAATTTACATTCCCACCAAGAGTGTAGGAGGGTCCTCTTTTCTCCACACCCTCTCCAGCATTTATTGTTTATGGATTTTTTTGATGATGACCATTTTGACTGGTGTGAGGTGATAACTCAATGCAGTTTTGATTTGCATTTCTCTAATAATTAGTGATGCTGAATATTTTTTCATGTGCTTTTAGGCCACCTGTCTTCTTTGGAGAAATGTCTGTTTAGATCTTTTGCCCATTTTTTGATTGGGTTGTCTGTTTTGATGATACTAAGCCTCAAGAGGCTATCTAAAATGCAAGCTTCCTGATGGGAGGGACTGGCAGTGTGAAGAACTGGTTCTTGCTCTGGTGGTTAGGGCCTTGCTCAGTAAAACTTTAATCTGCTTGTCTGCTGCTGGGTGGGGCTGTGATCCCTCTCTCTTAGTTTGGCCTAAGGACCTAGCCCTGGAGCCTACAGACCCTATGGTCCCGCTTACGGTGGCCTCCAAGAGAGCTCACATCAGTTGGTACTTCCTAGAACTGCTGCTGCCAGTCCCCTTGTCCTTGAGGTGAACCACTGCCACCCCACACCTCTGCAGGAGACCCTCCAACACCATAGGTAGGCTTGGTTCAGTTTCCTGTGGGGTCACACACAGCTCCTTCCCCCTGCGTCCTGCTGTGCCCAAGATTTTGTGTGTATCCTCTGAGAGTGGAGTCTCTGTTTCCCCCAGTTCCATGGAAGTCCAGCAGTCAAATCCCACTGGCCTTCAAAGTCAGATTCCTTGGGGATTCCTAGTCGCTTTGCTGGACCTGCAGGCTGGGAATCCTGATGTGGGGCTCAGAACCTTCACAGTAGTGGGAGAACTTCTGTGGTTTAATTGTTCTCCAGTTTGTGGGTCAGCCACCTGGCAGGTATGGGATTTGATCTTATCCTAATTGCACCCCTTCAGCCGTCTCATTGACTCTTCTTTGTCTTTTAACGTGGAGTATCTTTTGTGTCAGTTTCAGCATCTTTCTGTTGCTAGTTGTTCAGCAGTTAGTTGTGGTTCCAGTGCTTTCCCAGGAGGAGGTGAGCACATGTCCTTCTCCCATTCTTTTCTTCTGTCACTTCCTCGAACCCTGATTTCCACAGGGTGATGTGATGAGGGCCAGGTAGTTCAAGCATATGCAGTAGATTACATTATAGGAGTGAAACCCTGAGTTTAGGGAACCTGACTGTTCATAATAGGCTGCAAGCAAGTCTGCCTAACCTTTACCCTAGAGAGAGACATTATCTTTATTATGCTGGATAGTAAAAAAAAGATCTGCCCTCTACTGCAGAGGGAGACTTCTCTATCTGCCAACAATGTTCGCTGTATAAAGACCTTTGATAGGATAGTCTGGAACAGAGATTATCAGTGTCCCTGCTTATGAGATGTGCAGAAATGTGAGAGACCTGTGAAGAATTGTTCTGAAACAATCACTGCTAAAATTATCATTTTTTACATTTTATGATTTTATGGATGACAGGTGCTTTTACTGTTTTAATTTTGCATTTGTTTGCTTATTGATGGAGTTGAATATCTACTTGCCTATTCATATTCTTTGCTTAATTTTCTGTTGATGTTCCTCTTTTTCATGTTACTTTGTAATAGCTCTTTATATGTCATGGCTATCAGTGACTTGGTACACCATTGCTAGTATTTTTTCATAGTTTATTCTTTAAATGCTTTTTCTGGGAGCTTTTGCCATATTGTTTTTGTTGTTCAGTCACTAAGTTGTGCCTGACTCTGCGACCACATGGACTGCAGACACCAGGTTCCTCTGTCCTTCTCTACCTCCCAGAGTTAGTTGGTTTTAACTAGAAAGTTTTAATATGTATGTTGTCAGTTCTGTATTCTCTTCCTTTATGACATCCTGAGTTTCCATCCCAAGGTTATTAAAATGCTCTTTGTACATACTCTCTTACTGGATATTTTGTGTTACTTATTTAAATTTTAAAAAATAGTTGCTTGGATAATACAGTTGACCCTTGAATAACATGGGTTTGACTTGCAGGAATCCATATACATATGGATTTTTTTCAGTAGTAAATGCTCAGTACTAAACAATTCACTGTTGGATGAACCTAGGGATACAAAACTGTGGATAAGGAGGAACTGTGTATATGCATGGCCAGTTGTAAGTTATACATGGGTTTTTAGCTGCACAGAAGGCTGGTGCTCCTAACCCCTGCATTGTTCAAGGATCAACTGTATTCTAAATTTACTTTTCTAAGTGTGTAGACATTCTCCCAAAATATTTTTGATAAGCTGTCATTTCCCTGTTTTTTGGCTTGACACATTCCTTGTACCATATCACTATTTACTGTTTTCTCAAAACTGATAAATCAGTAAGCAGAATATATTAGTCTCTTACCGTGACTATGAATTTGATTGGATTCATCTTTATAGATGTTTGTTCTTAGTGGATTTCAATCTTACAAAATATAAAATATTTTTTGCTCTGTTTGATGATTTCTGATATTACTGTTGCCATCTCTGTCAGTTTTGTGTGTACTGGATAGATTTTTATTGCTCATATGTTTCTTTCAGTTACTTATATCATTTTGCTTTACTCTCTTATAAATATCAAGCATCATTTAGTCAGACTTTTATTTTTCCTTCCAACCTTTGCTCTCCCAACCTGAAAGTTTGTGTTTATTATTTATTTTGCTTTGTTAAAGAACTTTTTATAAAAGACAATTATAGGTTCACATGCAATTTAAAGAAGGAATAAAGGAATATCTTAAGTGTACTTCGCCCAGTTTCTTCCTGTGGTAACATCTTGCATGACTGTAACACTATAGTACACCTGGAGAATTGACATTGACCCAGTCTACATGCTTTACTCAGGTTTCCTCAGTTTTCATACCTTTGTGTGTGTGTTCTCTGACATTTTATGTAGATCTTGTCACCACCACCATAGTCAAAATGTAGACTCACTCCATTACAAGGATCCCTTGTGCAAAGGGACTTACTTTTTCACAGGAAAATTTAACCTATTCGTATTTACTTTTTTTCTCCCCTGAAAGTTTGGAAATTCTAAAATGATGTAGAACTGACTTTCTTTTGCCGTTATTCCTCCATTTAATGAGACAAGACCTTGACTCTTTGCCTTCCCCACATTCTTGGTTCTATTGATTTGATTTCCTTTCATATCACTTCTGTTTTCCCCTAACCATCCTTTTCAACTTTACTAGTACTGCATCTGTAATGATTTAGATTTAACTATAAGGTCACTGGTCACTTGAATATTGTGTCTTCCTCTTTTAAAGTTTATTTACTTTAATTCATTTGTTTTTTGACTGGAATACTTTCTTGAGTAATGTTTTTAAGAAGAGTTATGGGAGGAATACTTGCATGTCCAGAAATAGTTTCTGGCTTGTTTTTCTATGTGAATAAAACTTTGAGTCAGTTCTTTTTCCTTTGTAATTTCTAAAATGTTCCATTATCTTTTAGCATTTTTTTGAACTTTCATCAGCCTCATCTTGAATTCACTTTATATAGATGTTGGGTTTCTTGCATCTGTGTTCCTATTTTTTCATTTAAATTTTCAATTTATTTCGACTACTATGATTTTAATTTCTAAAAATTAAAAATTTTTAATTAGCTTATACTTGTTTTATGGAGCCTATGCCATGTTAATTCACACTAAAGATAATAGTTATTATTTTAAAACACTTCTTCTATTTTTTGTGTTAACTTTTGTTGGAGACCAGTTGCTCTAATTGCCCAAGTTGCTTTTAGGTCTTTAGGATGGATGTCTAAGGCCAGGTGAGTTGGCCGGGGCTCTGAGCATAATGAATGAGCAGAACATGTCAACTAGTAGATATTTATCAGGGTGTGCTGGTCAAAAACTGACTAATAAGCTAGGATGCCCATGAACAACCCAATTCTGGGATACCAGATCTCTAACCTGTCTTGGTCCACAGTGAAGACTGAAAATAAAAGCATACAGAACCGTTTCATTGCCATAAGAATTCCTTTGTGTGGCCCCTTTGTAGTCATCAGACTCAATCCTGTCTTCTTCCCTAACTCCCCAGTAAACACTGATCTGCTTTCCTTCCCTATAATTTTACCTTTTCCAGAGTATCATATACATGAAATTAAACAGTTGTGTAGCCTTTGTGTGTGTCTTCTTTCACTTACAAAATGCATTTTAAGTCATCTTTGCTGTTACCTGAGTTAGTAACTCATTCTTTGTTATTACTGAATAGTATTTCACCGAATAGGTGTAACACTGTTTATCCATTTGCCTGTTGAAGGACATCTTGGACATCTCCAGATTGGAATGAGAATGAATAAATCTGCTCTAAACATTTGTGTACAGGTTTTTGTTTGAATATAGGTTTTAATACATTTGAGTAAATATCCTAGGAGTGGAATGCTAGATGGTTTGGTAAGGGTATATAACTTTATAAACTTTCAGACTTACCCAGAGTGACTGTACCATTTCGTATTCCCACCACAAATGTTTGTAGCATCCAGTTTGATATCATCTTAGAATTGATTAATCTGTATTTAACTGTTCTCAGATTTAAGATATTAAACACTATCTGTCTTAGGGTTTAATCTTTTGAAACTGCTCCTAAGTAAAACATTTGCCAGGATACACAAAAGTATGTCATAAAAGAAAAATAAATGATAAATTGGACTTAAAAATTAAAAACTTTTCTAAAGAGAAGCTATTTTCTAAAGATAAATCTGTTATCAAGTAGATGAAAAGGCAAGCACAAATAGGGAGAGACTGAAAGAAGCCATTTGCAAAACATATATCTAGAAAAGATTGTATCTAGAATGTATAAAGAACTCTTACAACTCAATAAGAAAACAAAAAAAATGATTAATATAAAGACAATTAAAAAATGGGAAAAATACCCATTTCACTAAAGAAGATACATGTGGCAAATAAAGACATGAAAATAGGACACATCATTACTAGTCAATTGAGAAATGCAGACTAAAACCACAAGGTGTCATGACCCACCCACTGGAATGGCTAAAGATCGACAATAATAACTGTTGGTGAAGATTTGGAGCAACTAGAACTCTCATACATTGTTGGTGGGAATGTAAAATGTTACACTCATTTTGTAAACATTTTGGTTCTCGAAACAACCCAAATGTCTATCAGCAGGGGAATGAATAGGTCTGCTTAATAGAGATGATTCAGCAATAAAGGAACAAATGACTGATAAACATAACAAGAGGGATAAATCTCAGTTATGCTGAGCAAAATAGACATAAAAGTACAGACATATTTCACTTTATGTAACTAGAATAAAAGGTAGTCTAATTTATAGTGACAACAGCAGTATGTCTTTTTTTCCCCTGGCACAGGGAATGGATGGGTGATTCAGTTTAGTTCAGTCACTCAGTCATGTCCGACTCTTTGCGACCCCATGAACCGCAGCATGCCAGGCCTCCCTGCCCATCACCAACTCCTGGAGTCCACCCAAACCTATGTCCATTGAGTCGGTGATGCCATCCCCTTCTCCTGCCCTCAGTCTTTCCTAGCATCAGGGTCTTTTCCAGTGAGTCAGCTCTTTGCATCAGGTGGCCAAAGGATTGGAGTTGCAGCTTCAACATCTGTCCTTCCAATGAACACCCAGAACTGATCTCCTTTAGGATGGACTGGTTGGATCTCCTTGCAGTCCAAGGGACTCTCAAGAGTCTTCTCTAACACCACAGTTCAAAAGGATCAATTCTTCTGTGCTCAGCTTTCTTTATAGTTCAACTGTCACATCCATACATGACCACTGGAAAAGCCATAGCCTTGACTAGATGGACCTTTGTTGGCAAAGTAATGTCTCTGCTTTTTAATATGCTATCTAGGTTGGTCATAAATTTCCTTCTAAGGAGTAAGTGTCTTTTAATTTCATGGCTGCAGTCACCATCTGCAGTGATTTTGGAGCCCAGAAAAATAAAGTCAGCCACTGTTTCCAGTTTCCCTGTCTATTTACCATGAAGTGATGGACCGGATGCCATGATCTTAGTTTTCTGAATGTTGAGCTTTAAGCTTTCACTTTCATCAAGAGGCTCTTTAGTTCTTTTTCACTTTCTGCCGTAAGGGTGGTGTTATTTGCATATCTGAGGTTATTGATACTTCTCCCCGAAATCTTGATTCCAGCTTGTGCTTCCTCCAGCCCAGATGGGTGATTGGGAGAAGAGAAATTTTTTATTGGGTTGGTAAAAAAATTTGGGTTTTTCTGTAACATCTTATGGGAAGACCCAAACTAGCTTTTTGGCCAACCATTATATCTTGGTCCTGGTGGTGGTTTGCATTGTTATATGTCTTTGTCAAACCTCATTGAACTGTACACTTAAAATGGAGTACATGTTTTAGAATGTAAATTATACTCCAGAGTTAATTTAACAGTATTATGCCATTTTAATTAATTGCTCTTTAGCTTGAATGGCTAGCAGTGAGTGACATACCTATGATTTTGTACTTGGATTTTTGTTAGGAAGGCTAACTAAATTCAGTTATTTTTTTATTAGGTAAAATACTTTTTATTTTAATGTACAAATGTATCACTGCTACTGCTGCTAAGTTGCTTCAGTCGTGTCCGACTCTGTGTGACCCCATAGACGGCAGCCCACCAGGCTCCCCCGTCCCTGGGATACTCCAGGCAAGAACACTGGAGTGGGTTGCCATTTCATTCTCCAGTGCATGAAAGTGAAAAAATAAAGTGAAGTCGCTCAGTCGTGTCTGACTCTTAGCGACCCCATGGACTGCAGCCCACCAGGCCCCTCTGTCCATGGGATTTTCCAGGCATGAGTACTGGAGTAGGGTGCCATTGCCTTCTCCGAATGTATCACTACTATTTGGCTAAAATAAATTTACATTTACCTTGTGGTTTTAAGAGCTAGAGAGGTTTTTTTTCCTTTCTTCAGTGAGTCCATTTAAAATTATCTGCAACCAGATATTCTTAAGTTTTAATACTGTAGGTTTTAGTTAAATATACATCATGTATCTGTTAAAGGTTTCGGGTTATTCTAATTTATAGTTCTTCCAACTCATGATTTATTCCTACTCATCATAAATAATTAAGAAAAATGTAAAACAGATAGCATTAGTGGCATTTGTAAGTAAGGTACTTTATAGTATCATGCCTGTGTGACTAGAAACTTCCTTATTTGTCACTTGTGAAATAGTATCTTTGGTAGAAAGAGGGTTTTCATGTCTATTGTGTCAGAAAATTACAATTCACTTATCCTACCGTTATGTGGCTTTTTTTTTTTTTTAACATTGACTCCTAAATTCCTTTTTCTTGCTACTAAGATTGCTTGTGAAATATTTCATAAATTTAGATTTGCTTGTTAAAGTATAGGAAAGAAAGAGAAGAAATAAAGCATTGTACAGAACTAACCATTGTCAGTTCCTAGTTTAAGTTGGTTCTAAACCTCATCCTTTGTTTCTGACAAGCTTATTCCTAGTTTCACTTGTTAGACATTTCCTGCTTCATTCTCACCATTTGGGTGTTAACTCAGCAGAAATTCTGAAGAGCCCATTGTGTTCCATAGTTTTTGTATTTTCAAGGCCTACCTTGATTTCTGGAAGATTTTTGTTTACCTCTTTGGTTTTGAAGTATTTTCCCTGGCCTTCAGGTTTTTCTTCCTGGTTGCTTCTCCTTTTACTTTATTTGCCTGGGTTTTCAAATAGCCATGAAGCTGGTCTTTTTCTTTGTTCATCCACATGGTTCGGTTAAACTCTACCTGTTTATTCTGTATTGGGACCTTGTTGATTAAAACCTGTAGTCATAATAAAAATGTTGCAACTGGAGAAGAATTTACATAGAGGAAGAGAGAGGCACTTAATGTCATAATATTCCGCCCACAGTAGTCTCCTTACTGACACTTCCGTGTGTTTTCAATGTAGTGCCTTGTGAATAATGATGGAGGAAGAGGGATGCTTTTGTAAGACTCGACCTTTGGTCCTCCCTCGTGTATCTAATAGCAGAAAAATACTAACCTGTCTTTTTTTACCCTTATTCTTATTTACTGCCCTTTTTGGCCTATCTCTTCTCTTTTACTCTGAAGTTCTCTCTCTCTCTCGCTTTTTAAAGAACTTTTTCATCCACAGTTTTTTCCAGTCTTCCATAATCACCATATGGTCTTAACATAGATTTGGAGTGTTAAAAAAAATCATCATATTTGAGAAAATAGCTTCTTTTACCTCTCCAATCATGTCTTTCATGAATCTTTCTTTAATTTCAATCAGAGTTTCTTTGTGGCCAAGGTTAGGTCTCTTTTATGTATTCAAGGCTGCTTTTGTATTAACAGAAGTTACCACTTTTTTACATTCTCTTCAAATAGTAAAATTTCATTATATATATATACCATTCCTTACTGGATGGCTTCAAGGAAGGTCATATATTTGATTCTTACCTATTGTGTTTCTGTTTTTGTTGTCCATTTTTCTCTTTTTCTCTGTATCAAGATGTGGAACATTGTTTTTTGCTTCTTTTTTGGGAGGGGGTTCTACATGTGCCTTATCTTAGAAGGGTCACTGGTTTATTTTTGTGTCTGTTTTAAACTTATTTATTTTAATTCTCTTCTGCCATCTACTCTGCTGATCTCAAAAAAATGAATAAATGTTTACTGAACATATATTGGCATGTGCTAAGCCATAAGGATATACTTCTCATTAAGAAACATTCTTTTAACTTGAGGACTTTGTAGTCTATTATAGTAGAAAAAAATATCTCAGCATGTAAGAAATGGTGGGCTTCCCAGGTGGCGCAGTGGTAAACAATCCATTTGTCAGTGCAGGAAATGCAAGAGATACGGGCTCGATCCCTAGGGGTTAGGACCACCCCCCCCCCCCCCCGCCACCCCGCAAGGAATAGGAGGTGGCAACCAACTCCCATATTTTTGTGTGGAAAATTCCATGGGCAGAGGAGCCTGGCAGGCTATATACAGTCCAGGGGGCCATAAAGAGTTGGACGTGAATGAGCACACACACACGTAAGAAATGAACACGAAAGATAAGAGCAAGGAAAAAGTGAGTAGTGGTTAAGGTCTGAACCTTAAAGGTGAGTAAGAGGGTGTCAAACAGAGGAAGAGTAAGGGAATTTCAGAGCCACAGAGCCTCAGTGCGAGACCTGGAGATGCTGAGGTGTGAAAGTACTGGTGCAGCTGAGCCCTGGTAGGTGTTCTGGGTCTGTAGGAAGGGTGGGGTGTGTGAAGTGGAAGACACAGGGAGAAGACCAGTCCAAGGTAAGTGGGAAGTTATTAAAAAGACAGCTTTCCTTTAATGGAACCTCTAAATATTTTAGGAGAATGAGGAGAGAGCAGTCTGAGGGAGGACACAGAAGTTACCAGAAAGGCAGGAGGAGATAGGAGAGCATGTGATTGCGTGGAAGCCTACAGAGGGCAGGCCAGGGGAAGAGGGCTGGTTGGGAGTGTCAGCTGCTATACCAAGTTCAAATATAACCCCTTTCTTTTCTTGACTGATATTTTCCCCCATTCCGCTATGTCTGGATTTCTGGACTCAATCTGAAAAGTCCTTTCCTCAAAGGAGTGTCTCTTGATCAGTTTCAGCAGGATTCAGAAATGACAGCATTTAAAGTTCAGCTTTTTTTCTGGATTTGTTACCACATTCCACCCTCCATGACATTTCGGTAACATCCTGCAAGGCTGCCGAAACTCTCAGTTTTTTTCTGTCACTTCGCTGACATGTCTCTGTGGGCTATTTTGCAAGTACGTATTGTTATGACTTGCCTTCAGTGTAGGACTGTGCCTTTTTGCCTAGCTTTTTTATCTTTTCCCATATCTTTTCACTTTAAAATAAGTTGAGAATCCTCTGGAGTTTTAAACTTGTTCTCCAGGTTCTTCCACTATACCATGAACCTAAGCTTTCACGTTCATCCCAGTTACCTCCTTTTGTTGATTTCATGAAAAGCCCCCTTTCCTTCCTCCTGGTTCCTCTGCCCTCTTCTCTGCAGTTCCTGCCATCCTGTTTCTCTCCGCCTCATCGACTCCCCATCTCACTTCAAATCTCAGTAGTAAACATATGTTCTCCCTTGTCTATACCTCTTAATTTCTCTTTTCCACTGTTATTGCCTTCTCTGTAATTGTATTATTTAACTTTGCTAAACATTTTATAATATGAAAGATGAGGTTGAAAATAAAGTTGTATTATAATAAAATGATGTCGCATAAAGCAAGTTGTTTCCCAAGGAGTATTAAAGTCTCCTGATACAGTTGAAATAGCTGTTGTTTTGTATTCCTTGATTGTGCTAGTATAAGCGTTCAGTGTGTTGTGGGGAATTTTTTACTTTGTAATCATTGTTGACAAGTTATTGGATTAAATGAATAAAGATCATTGTATTTCTAATTCAGACATTTTTGTTAAATGGAAAATCGTGTTTTTATATGTTGTGTTTAATAGTAATGTAGTTTTTTGAATGTACTGGGAAAGAAAATGTCTCCCCAAAGGTATATATTCTAGTCACCCTCTTGGACAAATTTAGTGTACCAGACTAATGTTTGTTTACTTGCATCTGGGGGGAAAATCATTTTGTCTTTGAATTCCATTCTCCTCCTAAAGGGGAGTTACTGTATCTTTCACATTTGGTTCATTGCCCATTGGGATATTCATTGGTTATCACAAATTGCCTCAATGCCTTGGCAGAAGTCCAGACAGTACATGGACAATTTGAACTTGTGTATTGGTCGTTGCTGCCCACATGAGTCCTGAAACTGCGGCTCTATTCCCCTTTTCAGCTTCATTTCCCAGGGAAAAGTAGAGTGAGCTATCCTTTCTTCTCCATATGTTCGTCCTCACCCCCAGACACTGTTATGTGTCATCTTAGTTGACTGGGAAGGAGTTTAGAATTAATGAAGGATGTTAACAATGGACTTGTACATTTTCCTTTTTTATTTCTATGCCATGTTTATTAAAAAAAAAAAAAACAGGTGTTAGCTGCATTATATTTTTCTAAATATTATGGCTGGTAAAAGAATAAATATATTAGGTTTTCCAGTGCCTTTCCTTCTTTTTGTCAGTATAGCTTTATCTCATAGAAAATTAACCCTGTAGATTATTGTTATCCATAGTTGAAAAAAATAAAGCATCTTTTCTACACCAAAGTTCGTTGAACATATGTATATTTATAGCATATATATAACACATGTATTCATAACTCTCACATATAATATGTATATTTATAACTCACCTTTATGTATGTTGCTGCAATGCAAAATTTTACTTAACACCAGCTTAAAAATGATACTGCCCACATGATAGTCTTGCTGCTTTTGATATTATCCCATAATCTGATGGTAAAAGCTAGCTGGGAAACAGTTATAAAGTTTGTGGTTCAGTAGGTCAAATAGAATTTGTCTCAATCTTTTTGCCAAGAATGATTGTGCAAGATCACATGAATGATGATATCTTATTTTGCAGATGTTTCTTTGGTTTTATAAAACTATTACTTTCTGATAAATGCAGTTTTATAAAGAAAGTAAAAGGAGCTCCATTGCAGCAATTTATAGACTGTGGAGGGAGAAGTGATATCTAAAGATTATAGAGTCAAACCCATCCATCCACCTTGACAAATAGGTTTCTGTCCTTCCCTTGAAGATTTCCAGGAATAAAACACCCACAATTTTCCCAAATTAGCTGAGATGTCAATTGAGTGGGATTTTCTGAATTTCACTTTTGCAGTTTAATTTTATTTCATTAATTCTTTTTCTTTCAAGAAAGAGGGGGACCAAGTAACTTCTTTGGGAAATTATGCTTCTTAATTTACCTGGGGGTCTATTTTGAAGTAAAGTATAAGTGGTAAAAGAAAGAGCTATGTCTTTTCAGGTTTTGGTGTTAAAGATTAGATTGATATTTGTGCATTGGTAAATTTTTTTCTTTGACAGATTTATCCTTGTGGTGGGTGGAATGTTTGAATAAAGAGGTGATATTCTAAATCATTATTTTCCCCACCTTTACAACCTGTCCTATACTTCAGCACTCCGTGTTGTCTGTCCTGAGATGAATCTGATTCATTGATTCATGGTTTATCAGGACGAGAACATGTAACGTGTTGCAAAAGTACCTTATTTATTTCAATACGTGTTTTTGCTACTCTTTCCCAAAAAAATTCTTGTCCAGAGTGTTCTATTGTTTCTTGTTCTTAGGGTGTAGGTTCTTCCATTTAGTGAGTCTGCCTACCGACTGTGTCATAGTGGCTCATTTTCTGCTGTGGTCTGTAAGTTTGTGCTGTGATGCATCTCTTTAAGGGTTTAGTCAGTCCTGTGTGTGGAAGCATCCCTGCAGAGAGGTTCCCATCTGCCTCTACCAGTTCAGGACCACTGTTTCTTTTTAGATCTTTTGGCTTGGGGATGGTATAGCGATTCTCAGCCATGAAGGCAGTGTGAATCTAGGCCCATACTCTGCGTGGTACTTGCCTAACAGGGTTCTGACTTCCCTCCGCTGACTTTCTCCCCACTGCCCACGTTGATGTCAAGTATCCTTTGGCTTCCTGGCCAGTGAGCTAAGCTTTCATGTTCCTGGTTTCACAGATAGGGTGATTTCTCCTGAATTTTGGCTTTAGGAAGATTCTTCCAAATGGGACCTGTGGCTTGAAATCACCTCTCTGCATGGATGTGTTGAAAGTCCTCTTATTACAACCACTGAGACCTATAATGAGTTCCTTGAGCCATAGCTTCAGTTACTGTTGTCTGCTTTTTGATTTTCCTCTTTGTTTCTCACAACCGTAGGTTTTCCTCATTTGTTTCTAACTCAGCCCTCTATTTCCTGTTTTACTGGTTATATTTTGTCAAGCATTTCGGTGTGTTTGGATCTGGCCAGGACTGAGAGGCAGAAGATGCCATTGTATGTGCTGTGCTAAGTCGCTTCAGTCATGACTGACTCCTTGTGACCCTATGGACTGCAGCCTACCAGACTCCTCTGTCCATGGGATTCTTCAGGCAGGAATACTGGAGTGGGTTGCCATTTCTTCCTCCAGGGGATCTTCCCGACCCAGGGATCCAACCTGTCTCCTGCATCTCCTGCATTGCAGTCGGTTATTTACCGCTAGCATCACCTGTGAAGATGCTGTTATCTAGTTTTAACTTATTTTAGATTTTTATAGTTTTTTTTTCTCATCGTCTTCCTGTCAACATGTGTCATATTTCATATACTGAGTACTTTGATAAATGAAGTCTTTGGCTATATTCCTTCCTCCAAGAAACTTGGTCCTAATGTAGGCCCTTGTGGAAACAAGAGTACGTACGTGATACAAAGGTGGTGCCAGATAATAAGCCTATTTGTGGAATAAAGGGGCTGGAAAAGAAATGGTAGTCAGGGAGATTAAAGTAAAATATGAAGGATGTTTAGAAGGTGACAGAGTTTACTGCATTAGATGTAAAGAAATGGGTCTGTCTAGCTTGAGGAGAGCCTTGAAATGTCAAACCAAGAGGTTTAGATTGTATCTGGTATGTAAGAACAAAAAGCTGTGAGAGGTTTTGGATAGGAGAGATGTCTAATATTTTATAATCTTTGTATACTGTTTTGAAAGGCTGGCACATTGCTCTACTAAAGAAAAATTGCTGTATTTTCCTTCTTTTACTTAGGAGAGGTTAAACTCAAGGCTTCGTAGGTAGAAAAATGAGTATGCTTGATTGCCTTGTTTGTGTAGCCAAGAGGTTAGCTAGTCAGTCCAGACAGGGGCCAGGTCTGTCGTGAACTAGGAGAGCTGGCTGAGAACAGGAGTGGCCACCAGGGAAGCCCAGGCCTCTTCTCACGGGGTCTTCTTGACTATTAAAAGTTACAAACTTCTTCAACTTTACAAATCACTATTTGGTCCTATTAAAGTATATCCACCCAGGGACACGTCTTACCCTTGGGCTTCCCTGGTGGCTCAGATGGTAAAGAATCTGCCTGCAGTGCAGGAGATTCAGGTTCAGTCCCTAGGTTGGGAAGATGCCCTGGGGAAGGAAATGACAACTCACTCCAGTAGTCTTGCCTGGGAAGTCCCATGGACAGAGGAGCCTGGTGGGCTATAGTCCATGGGGTCACAAAGAGTCAGACATGACTGAGCAACTAAGCACTTAACATGAGTATATCTGCTGGTGTGGTTTGACCATAAGCTGTGGGTTTGTAACCTTCATGTAGAAAGGGTTCATTTATAATAATTTTGTTACATTCTATCATAAAATTAAAAAAATATATTATTCAAAATTGTCCATGCAATTCAGAAAAACGTGACTGTTCTATTTGAGTGTTCTGTATCTAATAAGTAGCTGTTTCTCTATGATAATAATCTTGTTGGGATATTTGGCTTCCTAAGTTAGAAATAAAAATATTTTCTAAAACTCTTGTCTTACAGGTAAAAGAATGTCATATTTCAATATTTGCACCTGAAATCAGGGTGTAACTGTTAGGCCACATGGATGAGTGCCAACCTTTGCATTTCCGGTGTGTATCCTGTGACCGATCTGTCTGGGGTGAGTGATTTCTAAGAGGAGCTGGCAACCAACCAGATGCCAGCCAGCCATGGACTGCCCTCACAAATAATGCTGGGAGTTAGAATAAATTAAACACTGTCTGGTGATCTGTGATGTGTAAGGCAGTTAATTTAGTTGGTCTGGATTAACTGTCAGCTCTAGAAAACTATATTCCCATAATGTGAAATCTGTACTTAGCATGTTCAGAAGTGAGTCATAATTAACAATAGGGAATCATTTGTTAAAATGTGAAGTTATAAAATGCCTAAGATCCTTTTGGATTTATAGCAGTATTTTAGTGGTGTGCCATATATTTTAAATAATTTTAATTTTAAAAGTTCAAGGACTTAGTATTTCTTGAAGGATAGTTATAATTTTGTACAAAATGGGTTTTTTTGGGTTGTACGTCTTCCATTGCCTTATAATATCAGTTTGCTTCCCATATATCATAAAAGTGTATACATTTTCAATATTCAGGTTTCTTAAAAGTACATTAGATTATTTAGAGATTCACATTTATAGTGCATTTTTTGTTTGTTTCACTCTGGGAAATTACATTGGGTAAAAAGCCTGTTTGTTACCTTATCCATGTATTTTTCTACTTATTTAAATTATTTTATTTCACCAAGCCATTCATTTTTTTAGAACATCCTTCAAAGAGTTCATGCGTCTTACTGAGGACACCTGACCTTTTGAAGCTTCATAATTCACACCTAGATGTCACCGGTCTTTCCCATGTTAACAGTTCTGACTATGTTTTATTATATGTGCCTTCGGCGCCGAGCCAGGACGGCTACAAGAGGAGAAATAATGAACAGCCATAGAACTGTAGAATCAAACAGCCGGACCTCCCCTCTGAATGCAGAGGTGGTCCAGTATGCCAAAGAGGTAGTGGATTTCAGCTCCCACTATGGGAGTGAGAATAGCATGTCCTATACCATGTGGAACTTAGCAGGTGTCCCCAATGTATTTCCAAGTTCCGGTGACTTTACTCAGACAGCTGTGTTTCGAACTTACGGAACATGGTGGGATCAGTGTCCCAGTGCTCCTGTGCCATTCAAGAGGACACCGGCAAATTTCCAGAGCCAAGACTATGTGGAACTTGCTTTTGAACAACAGGTGTATCCTACAGCTGTTCACGTTCTGGAAACCTATCATCCTGGAGCAGTCATTAGAATTCTAGCTTGTTCTGCAAATCCCTATTCCCCAGGTCCACCGGCTGAAGTCAGGTAAGACTCATTTTTTTTTAATGACTACATTTTACTGCTGAAAGATGGTGGTGGTTTCAATACTGGAGGTCTTTTTTCATTGAAAGCATTCTCTTAGGTAATTTAAACAAATTCAATTTTTTAAAATTTCCCTTACTTTTCTGATAGGGAAAGAAGGATCAGATAAATTTAATGCATTCTTTATACCTATAATACCTCACTCCATAATAATCATGGATTGTGAGATTTTTGTGTGAGTTTACTGTAAATGAAAAGCATGATTTGAACTAACTGGAACATGAGCCAATCTGAGAAGTTAGTTAGAAGTATGATTTCTAACATATTTTCAAACAGGCATCATGTTATTGCTTTTAAACACTTTGGTTAACTCAAAGTCAGCCTACAGAGTAATACTTTAGAGGAGGTCCTTAGGGGATTAGCTTTAATGTTAAATGGATGTTTTTGTAACAAGTATATTCATTTAAAAATAAATGCTGCCTTAAGTGTTCATGCATTCTCCCTAAAAACATATTTATTTACATCATTGATTTGCATCATGGCGCCTTTCTCTTCCTGTCTTGTTTCTGTAGTTCAACCTTCTGATTTTTTAGAATCTAATTATTTGATTAGGTAATTATATTCAGTAATCTAAAAAGTACATAATGCATTCTTATACCCTGTTCTCCATGTGCCTAGGATCCACCCTACACTCAAAATAACCACTTTCATCCACTTCCTTTGCATTGTTCCAGAGTTTTGTTGTGCAGATATAAACAAATACAAATATATTCATTTTACTTTTCTTTATACACAAAAATAAGCACACCATTTACATTGTTCTACACCTTATTTGTTTCACTTAGTGGTATTTATTGGATCTTTTCATATAAATGCAAAGAGAGCTTCCTTATTCTTTTCTACAGTTGCAAGTAATGTACAGTATATGTATACGCCAACTTATTAACCACTTCCCTATTGATGGCTTCTTAGTTGTTTCCATGCTTTGCTATTATTAGTGTTAATACAATGAATAACCTTGCTATTGAGTCACTTCGCATGTGTACAAGCATGCATGTGGGTAACTTGCGAGAAATTTTGCGGGGCCAAGGGTCTGTGTATTTGTAGTGTTAACATGTGCCAGATTTCCCTTCAAGGAGGCTCTACCTATTTATATTCCCACCAGCAGTGTACATGCATGTGTGTTTTACCAAAGCCTCACCTGTAGAGTATTTTAAGAAATTTTAGCATTTTTGTTAATTTGGTAGGTGAAAAATGTTATCTCATGTTAACTTTAAGTTAAAATTATTTTATCATCTCTGAGGTTGAATGTTTTCTCATGTTTAAGAGCCATTTATATTTCCTTTTCCTTGAACTATCATGTTATTAATTTGTCCATGTTCTATTACTTGTTGATCTTACCAGTTTAAGATCTTTATATTGCTTCATCTATTCATTCATTAAATATTTGAGTGTCTACCATGTACTAAGCATTGTTCTCTGTGTTGAGGTACATTAATGAACAATGAACAAAATAGACAAAAATCTCTGCCCTTATGAGCTTATTCTAGGCCAAGAGCAGTTTATGGGCACTTGTTAAACTGTAGGAGCTCAACTGCCCATGGAGGAGGAGTAAGCACAGATCTGGTGTGGCTTAACACTCTCCTCCCTTTGAGTTGAGAAGAGGTCCTTGTCTGCTCAGCTCCAAGGAACACCTCCCAGGCTACCAGGAAGCAAATGCAGAATACAGCTCAGCTCAAGCTGGACACCCCTGGTATAATCTTTATTCATTATTATAAGAACAAGTTTGATAATTCATTGTTAACAATGTTATTAATGAATCAGTTTTTTAAAGCACAGAAAACCGGTATCCTTTCTTATACATATCCTTTATTATATTTTTTCTTTTTTTCTGAAAGGGGATGCTTTGAATTTCTTTGAATAGGATGCTTGCTTATGTGAAAATTGTTTTGTTGGAGTCTATCATTCTCTGCCTCTTTCCCACAAAGCTATCTAGTTTTTCCTTAAAAAGATGAATCAGTATCTGGATAAGATATAAAACTTAATTTCTGCATAACTGATTGTGACTATAAATCATGCTCTTGGGTTCCTAGCTGAGAGTTGTAGTGTGTGATTGTGATGAAAATGACAACTTTATATTTACAGATGTAAGTCTACTTTGCTTAACTGATTTTTAGCCTTATTCCACAGAAAACACCATTAGCTTTTGAGGAAAAGAATCTAACTAATATATATTACTGCAGGATAGAAAAAGGGCCTAAAATTTTTACTGATTATGAAATCAGTTTCATTGTGTAAAAAACTTGTTAGAAAATACCCCACAATTTGTATAAAATACCCCACAATTCTTCTGCGCAGATTTAGTAAATGGTAGCATTCTGGTGACTCTGTCGGCAGTCAGAAACATTGATTGAACACCTTCTCTGCCCACTCACTGCTGGGAACAAAACAGAGGACTGGACTGATGTGAGTCTTGTTCTTTGAGTTTTACAGGCCAGCCTGGAAAAGGGCTGGGGTACTGCTGGGTGCCTGTGCTGACAGAGGAAAGCCTGTGGGGCTCAGAGAAGTCCTCCCAGAGGAAGTGACTTACTTGGGACTGAGGGTTGAGTAAGGCTTTAATTTGGATAGGAAAGGTGAAGTGAGAACAGCACGTGCAAAAGTAGAATCATAAGGTGAAATCCTGGTGTTCCAAGAAGTGAGACAAGTCCCAAAGTGGAGAGAACAAGCTGTCAAGGAGTCACAAGCTGTGGGAATTCGTAGAGCTCTTGGATCCAGTTTCCCAGAAGCAGACCTGAGAAGACTGTTCCTCCACCAAGGGTTTGTTAGAAAAGTGCTCCTGGAGAAACCAGTAAGGGAGCAGGGAAAGTGCTGTAAAGAAGGGAAGAAGGCAAGGATGCAGTGTCTGTGAAGGCCCAGTCAGCCTGGAGGCTGAGTTGCCAGGGAGCTGGACTCAGACACCCCTGCTGGTCTGTCTTGGGCTGTGAGCTGGGGGAGTGGGACGGGGATGGAAGTCTTCCAGAGACCTGCCACTCTCTGATGAAGAGGCTCTGGGAGCCCATGTAGTTCCCTGTAGAAGGCTGCAATTGGGAGCCCTAAGGAGCAAGGCTGCAGATCTGGGGTATGAGCATGGAACTACCAGGAAATAAGCTGAGCATAGGTAGAGAAAGTCAGCTCTAATACACTGGTAGACACAATATATTGATAATAAAAGAGAACTGGTACAGAGTTGTCAGATTATTTACTTTGCTACCAATGTCATTTTCATCACTGTCATTTCGTAAAAGAAACCCCAGTTTATACGGAGAAATTAGCATGCCCAGAATCTCAAATAAAGAGCAGTTGGCAACTTTACATGTATATGTGTGCGTGTATGTGTGTGCTCAGTCTCTCAGTCGTGTCTGATTGTGACTCTTCGTGACCCTGTGGACTGTAGCCCACTAGGCTCCTCTGTTCATGGGATTTTCCTGGCAGGATTACTGGAGCAGATTGCCATTTCCTTCTCTAGGGGATCTTCGCGACCCAGGGATCAAATCTGAGTCTCCTACATTGCAGGCGGTTTCTTAACCACTGAGACACCTGGGAAGCCCTTATTTCCACCTTAAGGCTTAGCAAGTAATCGCGTGTGTTGGAGTAGTTCAAGAATTTGTTAATGGGAAATGAATGTGTCCCAGAAAATTGAAAAGCAATCTTTCCCCATTTTGTCTGATTACATTTCTTATATTCGGTGAGTGAAATGGGAAAGTTACAAGTAGTCCTGTAAGATCTCAAAGTCTTTTGACTTCTTGCCTAGTGTTCTACCAAGAGAAAAGAAAATCGTATAGAGTGTCCTGGTCCTGAGGATAAGATCTTAATAGATGCTTATGTAAGAGTCAGAAAAAAGGCAAGTGCAGGGTTACACATTGGAAGAGAGAGAGACAGGGAAAAGAGAAGAGAAATTGAGGTCATATTAAATAAACTGATTGGAATAAAGCTATTTGGGGTTAAAATTTAGTGGTATTCTTGAGTGTTGAAAGCATTTTCACTATATAGTATTGAAGTTAAGAAAGCAATGAGAAAGAAAATGGCTGTCACAGGATTTGCTGCCAGAGGAAGTTGCTTAAGCAGTGATTTCACGAATTGGTCATGATCTGGTCCCCTTGACTTTGTGAAGCATGATTTTGTGATTTAAGTCAGAAATAATCAGACCCTTTACTGGTTCTTTTTAAAGCAGATGCCAGTTTGTTATAGTGCCCATTAGCAGGGGCTGAGAAACACAGAGTGAGTTAAGTATACCTCTTAGAATACTTTAATTTTATTCTTGTTTTCCTATTCTCTCCTTTCACTTTCAGCTGGTAAAATGGAAGTGTTGGCAAGAGATCTTTCTTTGTGCTGACTACTAGATGTGCTTAGTAACCAGGAAAAATTTTGGTTACAGGGAAGTAATTTGCATCCATGTGCCTGGCTTCCAACCTGAATATGTTAGAAAACTTGCTTTATCCAGTTTCTATTGATAAACATCTCTCTTCCTGTCTTGTCCACCTGCTGCTTCCTGGGAGCCCTAGAGAGACTTTCTCAGTGGGTAACAGCAGGTCAACATTTAGAGATAGAGTGTCTAGTGTCCAAGCACTGGACACATAGTGGGCATTCAGTACAATCAAGAGAAGGAAAAATAAGTGGACTGGTGAAGAGAACGCTGATACCACCCCGGAATTAAGTGCTTCAAGTGCAGACGAAGCACAGTCTGATGGGGATTCCACACTAAATTCTTTACATGCGACTGTAGATTTAAAACAATTGTTTGTCAGATTTGTCCAGTAGAAGAATGTACTGTATGGGCAGATAAAGTTAGCATGTAAATGTGCAGACTACAGAAGCCATGACTTGGAGCAGTTTAATCTCATCAGCGCAGCTCTGGGTCTAAAGGATTAAGAGAGTCAGGGCTGTCTCATGGAAAATTATGTGCAAGTGTGCATGTTTGTGTGTATTATGTGTACACAGGCATGCATGTGTGCATTTATTTGTATCTGCGTGCTTGCTTTCACTCACTAGTTTTTAAAGTTCAGGCTTTAGTTTTCTAAACAGAAAGATTTTGGCATAGGAAATACAACCAATATTTTAAAATAGTCATTATTTTGTAATATAATAACATTTTATAACCTATGAAAATATTGAATCATTGTGTTGTACACCTGAAACTAATGTTATAAATCAACTATAGTATAATTTTAAAAAGATATTGATATATTCTCTTGTTGGGTAGATATTTTTCTAACTTTAAAATAATATAGTCTAGTTCTGGTAGAATTTTAAACAAAAATTCACTT
This sequence comes from Bos indicus, assembly GCF_029378745.1. Lineage (NCBI taxonomy): Eukaryota > Metazoa > Chordata > Mammalia > Artiodactyla > Bovidae > Bos > Bos indicus. The sequence goes on from NC_091768.1 coordinate 51,078,445, forward strand.
TAGTGCAGATACTCCTAAATCAATTGTATTGGTCTCATAGTTAATGTTAATTTAAATGGCCACAGACCTATAAAATAATTTTTCATCTTTTTAGCACTTTTCTTAGTTACTTTTTAGGTTATCAAGAAAAATCAAAATAAAATATAAGTAATGATACCTGAATTTTTTTTATGTTTAGACATTTAAAAATATTTCTAAAAACTGATGATTTGATATTATTCTACTTCTATCATATTTAAACTTATGATTTATGTATAACTAAATATATAATATTTATACTATCTAAAGTCAGAAGCAAAAGTGATACTAAAATAGCATTAACCCTTATATGTTTAAACATGCTAGAAATGTTAAGGAAGTTGTTTTAAAGTATCATCTTAACCTTGTCCATTTTGCAAAGTAGAGAGAGAGAGAGGGGAGACTTTAGTAGATTAATACATTATTTCAATAGAATATTTCTGCTCTAATCAATGCTTGTTTTCAAGCTTATATTTGTAATTTTATAATGTAATTTGCATTATAATACAGGTCCAGCTCTGCATAAAGAACATGTTTTGTCTGTGTCTTTATTTATTGCAAAGGACCTGGCAGAGGTGATTTCTGTTTTACATTTTCAGTGTTTCTGTTAAGCTTCATAAAAACTTCTCATTGACGCTAAACAATAAACGAGGCTGGTTTTGTCCACATGTGCTGTGAACCAGCACAGGCAGTTATTTCACAGGGTCCTGAGTGGTCCTTGCTTCTTCGACATGAGAAAAACTTCCAACATCACTTGATGTCATTTTCCAGCAGCAACAAAAGGATGAGCAGAACCGAAGTCTGAGTTTTCTCATACCTTCTGCCACGTACCCCAGGATTCTTGGAAACAATCTGTCCAAAGTTAGGAATGCATTTCCCTATGAACATGGTTTTAAATATTTCATACTTCTGTTCCTGTACGGCTAGCTCTGTTGAACTGCCTGGATCTTCAGTAGAGTGTTCAGATCAATACCATTGTTAGAAACCCTCAAGATTTTTGCATTTAGACTTTAGGAGCACTTCTTAATCTAGGCTGGCATTTCTAATTTGCTGTTCTGCCTGTCACAGAAAGTGAGAATGCTCATCCTGCTTTCGTTTGCTCCTTAAATCTGCCACAACCTGCTGTGTTCCTTGAACTCTTCCCCTGCCTCCCAAGGCTGGTTATACAGCGGGGCCAGTCTCTCTATTCCTACTTTCAGTTTGTCTCTAAATACACATACTCAGAGTCTCTTTATATGTTTGATGGGTTTTATTCCTAGTGTTCAGGAGAGAAGTAGCAAATCTCACAAATATGGGGTGATTATAAGGGTTCTGTTAACTGTAAAAGTTCCTACTGTTATTGTCAGTGATATGTTTACTGGAATCCCCATTGAGTTTGTGCCTTATGCTTTTATTCCTAAAGGTAGAAATTACCAAAATTCCCTTCTCTTGAAATTGGTGCTGTATGCATGCCCCATCTTGGCCTAAAGACCATTATGGTACTTGTATGTGGATGACTTCTATAGTCTTGGCTCAGATTTCTTCCCTGAGTTTCACAGTCTTTTGTATATTTCAGTTTCCTAAATGCTTTGCTGTAGTCAGTTTTTACATAGGTATCAGTAAGTCATTGGGGCAAGGAAATGAACTGACAATATACTGGAAGGAAGAAAGTTTGATATGATCAATAGGCATATGAAAACATTTTAAGTATTATTAATAGTGAACTATAAATTATGTCACAGAGATATGGGTCACTATGAATTTAGAGATTATTTTTTTTTAAACAGAGAATACTGGGAACTCTCTGGTGGTCCAGTGGTTAAAACTCCAGGCTCCCAAGGAAGGGCGCCTGGGTTCAATCCCTGGTTGGGGAATTAGATCTCACATACCACAACCAAAGATCCTGAATGCTGTAACTGAGACTTGGCACAGCCAAATAAATAAATATATAATAAAAACAGAGGATGCTTTCAGTGGTTATTCTTATATAACTGTTGGCCTAAGCTCCTTTGAAAATAGTTTGCAGTATTTATTGGGAGACTTAAAAGTGTACTTAGACCTTGACATAAAATCTTTATTTAAAAGTTCTGCCAGCTAAAGTAAATTTAAACAGCAAAAGAAGTATTTATTGAAGTATTTCTGTCCATGTTTTTAATTTTCTCTGATAGATTAGAAAAATGTATTAGAAAAAAGGTTATTTATGCCGTATATGTGAGAGTATATATATTTAATGATGCTTTGTTATGAAGAATCTTTAAATAATTTTGGAAAATAATTTTATAAGAATATCTATGTAAAGATATGGAATATAAGTTAGTCCTTGAAGAAAAGATGAGCTGATGATTGTAATTTAGGCATTTCATTGAGAGGAGAGGCAACATGAGCAGATACCTTTCTGTGAAAATAAATTTATTATCTGGAAAGTAATGAATAACCAGGCTGAATAGTAAAAGTTCATTTTGAAGAAATAGGAGGAAATGTTACTTACCTGTTAACGTGTTAGCTAGTTGCTAGGTATGGAGGATACAAGGATGACTCAAAGATGACAATAATGGAAATTTAGGAGAAGGGCATATATGAGACAGTTTCATGAAAACTTTGATAAAACTTAATGACTGGGTAAAAGAAAATCAAGAATAATGAAATTTTTTTAATTTGTATGATGCCAGTAATAGAAATGGGAAAGGAGACCTTTATAAGGCAAGGTGGTCAGTTTAGTTTCCACAGTTGGTTTAGGGCACACACACAGGAGTGCTTGCTTTTTCTTTTTTTTTAGGTTAATTAATTTATTTATGGCTGCAGTGGGTCTTCATTGCTCCACTGGCTTTCTCTAGTTGCGGCAAGTGGGGGCTTCCCTCTGTTGCAGTGCTCGGGTTTCTTATGGTGGTGCCTTCTCTTGTTGCGGATCACAGGCTCTAGGCATGTGGGCTAGGCAGTTGTAGCACATGGGCTTAGTTGCTTCGTGGCATGTGGGATCTTCCCAGACCAGGGACTGAACCTGTGTCCGCTGCATTGGCAGGCAGAATCTTATCCACTGCACTGTCAGGGAAGTCCAGGAGTGCTTTCTTTCATGTGCTTTAATACTTGGAGTTTACTTTTTCTGTAAAACTGAATGTTGTTTATGTACCTCTGACTGCTGCTGCTGCTGCTAAGTCACTTCAGTCGTGTCCGATTCTGTGTGACCCCATAGACGGCAGCCCACCAGGCTCTCCTGTCTCTGGGATTCTCCAGGCAAGAACACTGGAGTGGGTTGCCATTTCCTTCGCCAATGCATGAAAGTGAAAAGTCAAAGTGAAGTCGCTCAGTCGTGTCCGACCCTCAGCGACCCCATGGACTGCAGCCTACCAGGCTCCTCCATCCATGGGAGTTTCCAGGCAAGAGTACTGGAGTGGGGTGCCATTGCCTTCTCCGGTACCTCTGACTAGTGATTCCAATTTTTAACTAACTGTGAAATATGCCTAAAATTACTTTCTAAGGAGTTTTAAAAATAATTTAAGTAGTAAAAATATTTTAAGTATAAGGTCTATGGCATTTAGATTTAAATTTTTTTCATGTCCTGGTAATAATTATTGGTTCGATTGTATCTATCTGCTTTGTTTAATGGTTTTGCTTCATAGTGGAACATATTGGGCATGGGGCCCTAACTTTATAGTAACAGAAATGTCATTCTAAATGGTATTATAGAGAAATTTCTTTCTTTGGCAGATGGGAGACTCTTTGGTCAGAGAAACCTACAAAGGTGAATGCTTCTCAAGCTCGGCAGTTTAAACCTTGTATTAAGCAGATAAATTTTCCTACAAATCTTATACGCCTGGAAATAAATAGTTCTCTTCTGGATTACTACACTGAATTAGATGCAGTTGTATTACACGGTATGAAGGACAAGCCCATGCTTTCTCTCAAGACTTCACTTATTGACATGAATGATCTAGATGAAGATGACTATGAAGAAAAGGATGATTGTGAAATCGACAATCTGAACAAAAAGTTTAGCAGTACTGCTCTCAGAGAAGGGCCAAGTAATGGATATTTTGATAAACTACCCTATGAGGTAAGCCAAAGATATTCAGTAGCAATATTGGACATACTATCATTTAAAAATATTTAGATATTGTTTATTTTGCTGAATGTCAGAGAAATTGGAGCATTAGTGAAGTATACATAATCTGATGTATTGTGTGTTTTGACTTTGGAAAAACCAGACAAAATTGTGTTCAGTAACTTCACCAGTTTTGTTTTGGATTGACTTCAGTGATTTTGGACAAATTCTTAGATATATGTTGTTTTATCACTGATTAATAATAACCAAAATACATAAAGCAGTAATAAATTACACTCTACTTTAATTCACACTTCCACAGCGTAAGCATGGGCAATATGTGTTTAATGTGATGCCAGTTATTTTAAAGATGATTCGTTGTGAAAATAGTATTAATACAATTGTGAGAGGAATCCTCATGCTGTTTAATAGTGCACAGTGTCTCCAAGTGTAACTTATTCTTCTCTAGTAACTCTATCCTATGTTCTTCTAACTAGCTATAATTTTTGGTCTAGGCAGGTTCAGGGAGGTTTTCAGTGTGTCTCTGCAGGGTTGTTTCTGGGGTATATTTAGCACTCCTGGCTCCCAGGCATCCAGTGCCATTGGCACATCTCCTGGAATGGGGGTGGGGCCAGGCATTTCTGGCCCCTGCTGAGAAGAGCTGTGTGTGGTTTAAAATATTAATAATATAATCAGATCTTTTAAAGAAAATTTTCTAAACTCAAACTACCATGGAGAGGGCTATCATGTAGATGAAACTGACCAGGAAATCTCTGAGGATATTCATACTCTGAGGGTCTGAATAAAGGATCAAGAACAGAATTCTGGAATTACTACCATCTAAAAGTCAAATACAGGCGGACAAGTCAGAAAAGGCACTTGGGACAAAGATGAGAGTGTCTTAAAAGCAGCGATAGGAAGCTAAAGAGGCATAGAGAACATAAAATGGGTGTGGTCAGCCACACTACTGCAGAGCTCAGTGACGGTGGCCCCTGCTCTTGGTCATTGCGAGAGCTTTGGTAATCCTTTACCATCATCAGTTCAATGGAACTATGACCATAGGTGGGAGATGGGAAAAATTTACCATATCTGGTTAAGGCATCAAGGGATGGGGAAGAAGCAGAGACAAAAATATTTGCTGTCTGAGCATAAGCAGAAAAAACCCTTCTGTTAATATACTCTAATTATGGGCTATAACATGGATAAGACTGTTCACCAATAATGAATAATACTTGGCATCCTGACTAATACTCCAGTCCTTCATGTCATATTCAGAGAAGAGCATATCAAAATGAGGGAGAGTATGACATTTTTATAGATATTATTTGCTCTAATTTGTCACTTAAAAGGAGAAAAGATGGGTGGCAGAAGATGCAACAGAGTAGGAAGGTTGCTGTTTGTAACACAGGTTGGGAGAGATTTCAGCATGTTTTTATGCTGTAGGGAAGGAGACTGTAGAGAGTTAAAGCTTCTAGTACATGCAGGGGGTTTAGTCAATACAACAAAGTCATGTGGAAGAACTGGGAGATGGAATCAGTCGTCTTAAAGGACATTAAATAGCCATGATGGAAGCAGTGCAATATATAGAGAATTAATGTTCCAAAACACCAAGTGATTTCACAGTGAGTAAAAGGAGAAACTGTTTTCTAAAGTTACCCAAATTATAGGTACTTCAAGTTATTTTAAGGGGGGAAAAACCCACATTGAAATAATAAGCCAAGTGATATCATCTTTCCATAGTTGAAAATAATTGTATTATGAGTAAAATGAATTTTGAGGGCAGGTCAACTTTTTTGAGAGTCCTTTCCTACATTGCATGGTGTCAAATGGTACTTTAGACTAGAATGTTTTTGTTGTTTAGTTGCTAAGTCGTGTCTGACTTTTGTGACCCCATGGACTGTAGCCCACCAGGCTCCTCTGTCCATGGGATATCCTAGACAAGAATTACTGAAGTGGGTTGCATTTCCTTCTCCAGGAGATCTTCCTGACCCAAGGATTGAACCCACGTCTCCTGCATTGGCAGATGGATTCTTTACCACTGAGTCACCTGAAAAGTCTCTTAGGCTAGGATACTCCCATATAAAAACATGGTTGACAGACACTAGCTATTGGATGAGTAATGATTAAAGGGTATTGTGGGCCTAAAGCCTGTTATTTTTCACTTAATCAAAATCCAAAAGTGCTTTTTCACATGCCAATGTCATGGTCTCAGTAATTTCACTGTTCTTTTTTTATTTTGATATTTGCTTAAAATATAACATTAGGGGGCTTCCATGGTATCTCAGATGGTGAAGAATCTACCTGCAATGTGGGAGTCCCAGGTTTAACCCCTGGGTTGGTAAGATCCCTTAGAGAAGGGAATGGCTACTCACTCTAGTATTGTTGCCTGGAGAATATTAAGGATCAGGAAATGTTTTCACACAGTATACATCTTTTAATATGACTTTTGTTTGGAATGATGCCAGCAATTGCTGGGAGTTATTTAAATTACAAATCATCTGGAAAAAAATCAATTATTTATCCTCTGGTACAGGGATACATTTAACTTTTAATGCTTCTTTGTACTAACTGCTTTAAAATTTTACTGAAATAACTTTTAATATTGCAGTTAAAACAACAAATATTTAAGGTCCTACTTTTGCCAAGCCTGGATGGATCATAGGTTCCTTCAGACATTTAAGAAGTGATCACTTTCTGTATTATTTAAACCTTTTCATGGAATAAAGAAAAAGGAAAGTTTTTAACTTCTTAATGAAGCTGATACAATAGTATAGCACATAAAAATAAACTTACAGACTAATTTTACTTATGCATCAAAATATAGTGAATAGAATTACCTAAAAATAAAAAAATCATTCAGGATGTAGTCCTGGAATTAAGGGTATTTAGGTATTAGATAATATATATGATAATATATAGTACTATAAAATGGTAACATAGTCAAAGGAGAAAAATTCTACGGTCATCTCAGTAGATGTGCAAAATTGGTTGACAAATTGCAGCTGGATAGAAATCCAAATTTTTACCAGTGTCAGTTTAAAAGTAAATATTAAGCTAGCTATGAACATTTCTTGCAAAGATGAGCTCGATAAAGGACAGAAATGGTATGGACCTAACAGAAGCAGAAGATACTAAGAAGAGATGGCAAGAATACACAGAAGAACTGTACAAAAAAGATCTTCACGACCCGGATAATCACAATGGTGTGATCACTGACCTAGAGCCAGACATCCTGGAATGTAAAGTCAAGTGGGCCTTAGAAAGCATCACTGCGAACAAAGCTAGTGGAGGTGATGGAATTCCAGTTGAGCTATTCCAAATCCTGAAAGATGATGCTGTGAAAGTGCTGCACTCAATATGTCAGCAAATGTGGAAAACTCAGCAGTGGCCACAGGACTGGGAAAGGTCAGTTTTCATTCTAATCCCAAAGAAAGGCAATGCCAAAGAATGCTCAAACTGCCGCACAATTGCACTCATCTCACACGCTAGTAAAGTAATGCTCAAAATTCTGCAAGCCAGGCTTCAGCAATATGTGAAACGTGAACTTCCTGATGTTCAAGCTGGTTTTAGAAAAGGCAGAGGAACAAGAGATCAAATTGCCAACATCCGCTGGATCATGGAAAAAGCAAGAGAGTTCCAGAAAAACATCTATTTCTGCTTTATTGACTATGCCAAAACCTTTGACTGTGTGGATCACAATAAACTGTGGAAAATTCTGAAAGAGATGGGAATACCAGACCACCTGACCTGCCTCTTGAGAAATTTGTATGCAGGTGAGGAAGCAACAGTTAGAACTGGACATGGAACAACAGACTGGTTCCAAATAGGAAAAGGAGTTCGTCAAGGCTGTATATTGTCACCCTGTTTATTTAACTTATATGCAGAGTACATCATGAGAAACGTTGGACTGGAAGAAACACAAGCTGGAATCAAGATTGCTGGGAGAAATATCAATAACCTCAGATATACAGATGACACCACCCTTATGGCAGAAAGTGAAGAGGAACTCAAAAGCCTCTTGATGAAAGTGAAAGTGGAGAATGAAAAAGTTGGCTTAAAGCTCAACATTCAGAAAACGAAGATCATGGCATCTGGTCCCACCACTTCATGGGAAATAGATGGGCAAACAGTGGAAACAGTGTCAGACTTTATTTTTCTGGGCTCCAGAATCATTGCAGATGGTGACTGCAGTCATGAAATTAAAAGACGCTTATTCCTTGGAAGGAAAGTTATGACCAACCTAGATAGCACATTGAAAAGCAGAGACATTACTTTGCCAACAAAGGTTCGTCTAGTCAAGGCTATGGTTTTTCCCGTGGTCATGTATGGATGTGAGAGCTGGACTGTGAAGAAGGCTGAGCGCCGAAGAATTGATGCTTTTGAACTGTGGTGTTGAAGAAGACTCTTGAGAGTCCCTTGGACTGCAAGGAGATCCAACCAGTCCATTGTGAAGGAGATCAGCCCTGGGATTTCTTTGGAAGGAATGATGCTGAAGCTGAAACTCCAGTACTTTGGCCACCTCATGAGAAGAGTTGACTCATTGGAAAAAACCCTGATGCTGGGAGGGATTGGGGGCAGGAGGAGAAGGGGACGACAGAGGATGAGATGGCTGGATGGCATCACTGATTCGATGGACGTGAGTCTGAGTGAACTCCGGGAGTTGGTGATGGACAGGGAGGCCTGGTGTGCTGCGATTCATGGGGTCGCAAAGAGTTAGACACGACTGAGCGACTGATCTGATCTGATCTGATGAATTGTCTACTACCAGGTATTAGTAACCAAGAGCTAACATCATATTTAATTATCAAACACTAGAAATGTTCAGTATGGTAGTCACTAGCACATGTACTATTGAGTACTTTATGTCTAATCTTAAGTAAAATAAGCTGAAAATATACACGTAAGATTTCAAAGACTTAATATGACAAAAAAAGATTTAGTTTCTCCGTAATAATTTTTAGGTTGAGCACATGTTGAGATGATCATTTTAAATATCTCATCAAATAAAATGCATTAAAATTAGTATCACCTATTTTTAAATTTATTTTATTTTTTAATTTCATTGAGGAATAATTGACAAATATAATTATTTGTATTTAAAGTGTACAACATGGCTTGATATACATTGTGTATAGCAACCCACTCCAGTGTTCTTGCCTGGAGAATCCCAGGGATGGCGGAGCCTGGTGAGCTGCTGTCTATGGGGTCGCACAGAGTCTGACATGACCAAAGTGACTTATTAGCAGCAGCAGCAGTGATTACCAAGATCAAGATAACTGACACATATATCACCTCCCGTTTTTAACTCTTTTGTGTGAGTGTTTGTGGTGAGAATGCTTAAGATCTACTCTAAGCAACTTTCAAGTATACAGTACTATATTATTAACTAGAGTCTTTTGACTTCTAACAACTTGTAGTTACTAAAAAAAATTTAAATTACATATGTGCCTCACATTTTTGGCTCACATACAAATTAGAGTCAGGAACAAGACAACAATTTTACTTAACATTGTTCTGGATATACTATCCAGTGCTGGAAGATGGGAGAAAGAAATAAGAGGCGTGATTTTTGAAAAGAAAGCTGTAAAATTATTGTCATTTGCAGACAATATGATTATGTATTAGAACACTCAGGAGAATAGACCAAAAACTATTCAGAACAATAAGTAAGTTGGCAGGTTACAAAATTAATAGATAAAAAAAATCAATAGATTTAAGAACTCTAGGATCAAAAAAGATAGTTAAATGATAAATTATGTCATGCTCTTGAGTAGGAAGACACAACAAAGAGATCAGTTTTCTTTAATAAAAGCTATGTGTTCAATGAAGTTCCAGGTAAAATGCAAACATAATGTGTTTATTTTTTAATATAAAAGTTCACCTAAACACTATGAAAATACTCAGGAAAATTTTGGAAAAGAAGAGTGATGGAGGGAGCCCTAGTCCCACCAGAGAATAAAATATATTATGAAGCCATAGTACTGATATTTGTGGGTGAACAATGAAGGTAGATTCTCACATAAACTTTTTTTTAATATATTTATTTTAATTGGAGGCTAATTACAGTATTGTGGCGGTGTTTGCCATACACTTACATGAATCAGCCACAGGTGTACATGTGTCCCCTCGTCCCGAACCCCCCTCCCACCTCCCTCCCCACCCCATCCCTCTGGGTGTCCCAGTGCACCAGCTTTGAGTGCACTGTTTCATGCTTTGAACTTGGACTGGCGATCTGTTTCACATATGGTAATATACATGTTTCAATGCTATTCTAGTAAATCATCCCACGCTTGCCTTCTCCCATAGCGTCCAAAAGTCTGTTCTTTACACTATGTCTCTTTTGCTGTCTTGCATATAGGGTCATCGTTACCATCTTTCTAAATTCCATATGTATGCATTAATATACTGTGTTGGTGTTTTTCTTTCTGACTTACTTCACTCTGTATAATAGGCTCCAGTTTCATCCACCTCATTAGAACTGACTCAAATGTGTTCTTTCTTATAGCTGAATAATTTTCCATTATGTATATGTACCACAACTTGTTTATCCATTCGTCTGCTGATGGACATCTAGGTTGCTTCCACGTCCTGGCTATTGTGAACAGTGCTGCAGTGAACATTGGGGAACACGTGCCTCTTTCAATTCTGGTTTTCTCAGTATATATGCCCAGCAGTGGGATTGCTGGGTCATATGGCAGTTCTATTTCCAGTTTTTTAAGGAATCCCCACACTTTTCTCCATAATGACTGTACTAGTTTGCATTCCCACCAACAAAGTAAGAGGGTTCCCTTTTCTCCACACCCTCTCCAGCATTTATTGTTTGTAGACTTTTTGATGGCAGCCATTCTGACTGGCGTGAGATGGTACCTCATTGTGGTTTTGATTTGCATTTCTCTGATAATGAGTGATGTTGAGCATCTTTTCATGCCACATGTAAACTTTTAAAAAGACAGAACAGAACTTACTTATTTGACCCAGTGGGCTATTGCTATGGGAGAAATAAATGGAAGAGAATAGACACCAACAAGAAAGAAGGAAACATTGGGAACTCCCTTGGCAAGAGTTATATTTCTGTAGTTAAAAGCAAAACAAACAAAACTCTAAGATGACAGTGCTACTATTTTTGTGCTGTTTTTTTGTTATTATTATTATTTTTTAATGTTTTTCCTTTTCCTGCCTTTCAGGATGGCAACATTAAAAGTATTGATACTAGTCTGGATAGGTTATGAGTGAATGGGTACTTTTATACACTGTTTGTGTAAATTGATGCAAACATTCTGAAGGGCAATTTTGTGTTTATATCAAAACTTTTAAGTGCATGAAATTTACCCTATGATATATTTGCAAAATTTATCAAGATATGCATACATACACACAATGATATTGCAGTGTTATTTACAGTAGGGAACAAACCAGGAAATACATCAATGAGAAATTAGTTGAATTAGTGTGTCATATCTACAAAGTGGCATGGGGTGGATTTGTGTGTGCAAATGTAGAAATATCTGCAAGATACATCATTCAATGAGAAAAGCAAGGTGAAGAACAGTGTATAAAGTATCATTCTTTTGGTGCAAATCCAGGAATAGAATTTCATGCATATTTATCTGGAAAAGAGCAGAAAAACTGTTAGCAGTGTTTACCAAGGGGTTGAGGGATTACTAGATTTGAGGGTAGAGAGGGAAGAACTTATCATTTTATACCTGCCTGCAGTGTTTGGGTTTTCTAATATTTTACCTGAATTTTCTCTTGTTATTTGTTTAATATTTTGCGTGTCGACAGTTTGCATGTCATCTGGATGGTGAGAGTTTAGACTAATTTTTAATTTCCCTGTATTTCCCTGTTTTTATAACACAAACACCCACACCCCTTAATGTTATTTTCAAAAGTCAAGTTCACATGTTAAAAATAAATAACAAAACACCCCAAGCCTTCTTATACTTAATATGTGTATAATCAGTGTGCATTTTTATATGTACTTTTTAAGCTTATTTTAAATATATTGTTGTCACTCTTTTTTGTACTTTGGCCTCAAACAGGGTTACTCTGACCTGAAAATAACACCGGGCTTACATAGTTAAATAAATTGATGAAGAACATTTAGGTTAAAGGGCATAATCACAAATCAAAAAGTATAGCTAGATAAATGCACTGCATTAAGTGAAAAAGTCATCCTTCTCTCTCATCTAGAGGTTTCTTTTTTTACCATTCAGCAAATACTCGATTTTTTTTCTTTGTGTTTCTTGGTTCAGAATAGGCTACTTAGCTATGATTCTTTGCAAATTAGTTTAGAAGCCCCCAACTGTTCACCATTAAGAAAAAACAAATCTTGAACTACTAACAGTTCAAAGAAACTATTAGAATTAGAGATAAATATCTTTTTGTTCCCTCCTCCTTAATACTTTTTTTGGTATTTGTTAGCTACCCCATCATCATTGCCAGTGGCTTTAAGCAGGCTCCTGATTCCTCTTCCCTGGAATTCTGCAGTTGCCCCCTGGCTGGTTTCCCTTCCTGCCTCCAGGAGTGCTCCCTGCAATGCTAAAACACAAATCTGACTCTATCACTCTGCAGCTCAAATCCCTTAGAGACTCCTCATTGCTTTTTGTGTAAATCCAGTCTCCTCTGTGAGGCTCTCTGACCTAATCCACCACTAACTAGTCTTTCCTCTCTGCAGTTTTGCCTCAGTCTTTAAAAGTGGAGCCTTCGTGGTCTAAGTCTACTTTTACTGCGGTTAAGCTTGTATCTTGTGTCAGGCTCTAGTGGCAGTCTGTGCTCCTAGCAAAGTTATTAAAACAGTCATTGTCCTTATCAACATCCCACTGAACTCTGAAAACCCTGAGAGGGGGAGCTCTTCTATCACCAGTGATAGATGTGTAATCGATGTTCAGTAAAGGTTAAGTCTGTGAAAAATTGTATTATTCAATAGATTACCAATATATACTTTTTGCACTGTTAAAAAAAAAAGAGTAATTAACATGAATTGAGTATACAGTGAACGCTCTTGAAATGTAATATATATAGCCTTATGTATGTATGGGTACTACTGATGTGGATAATTCTGTTGAATATTGATTTATTTAGTATGTGAAAATACTGTTATAAAATGTATGATACTGTTCTTTATTAGATCATATCATATGCTTCATAAAGTGATACTGTTTTTTTCAGTCTGGGTGAACTTGGTTTCTCTGTTTTATGTAGCTCATTCAACTGATTCTGAATCATCTTACACTACCAGACCTGTGTAGATTAGCACAGACTTGCAAACTACTGAACCAACATTGCTGTGATCCTCTGCAGTACATCCACCTCAATCTGCAACCGTACTGGGCAAAACTGAATGACACCTCTCTAGAATTTCTGCAGGCTCGCTGCACTCTTGTGCAGTGGCTTAATTTATCTTGGACTGGCAATAGGGGATTCATCTCTGTTGCGGGATTTAGCAGGTTAGTGCCAAACCTCGTTGAGGTTATTTTATCAGCAGACTGTACTTACTATATAGTAGTTAACATAATAAAAGTTTGAAATTATGTACCATGTATTTTATAGAAATCAGGAGAAATACATTTGTGTATCTTGTTCAGAATGCTTCTGCTTACAAAAGTGGATGAGTTCATTTCGCCATCCTCTTACATCTCAGCTTCATAAGATGAAGGGGAAATTATGTCCTTTACCTCAAATTGTTCAAAATCCCAAGTAACTTTCAACAGAGCTCCTTTTTTTTTTCTTTCTCGTATTTTCAGCACAGATGATTAACACATTTTAAGAACTATTTCCAAATCAAAATCTACCTCTCTAATGTGATTTGTCAGAAATGGAAAACAATTTATTATAGAACATTTTTAATTAAATCTTAATTACATGTGCAATACATCACCCAAATTTAGAAGCTCATTTAAACTAATTATGTTGAAAATGCAATTGCATGTTAAATAGGCGACCACACTTGCAGACCTGCCCAGGTGTTTCTGCTCCTTTCTATTTAAGCATTTAGTTTCCTTACTATTAAATGTCACCTGTTAAACATTTGAAAGCCTGCACGCGTGCATATTCATTTAGCAACGCCATAGTCATTTTTTCTTGTGATACAAACAGGTGTTTTTCTCTTAACCTTGATGATGGTTATTCTCATTGTAAGTTACAGTATAATCCATTTCATTAAGTTAAATAATGAAGAAATAGACACTTTGGGGAAATTACCTGTTATTTTTGATTAACGAATAATCGCCTATCGTGTTTTTAGAAGTTAGAATGAACTACAGCTTTCCCTACACACATCCCCAAGTGGATGCATTCCAGTGGCTTATGAATTAGAAATTTGTATTTTGAGCTTTGTTTCTCCTTGACTTAGAGTATAAAATTAAAGATGCAGTTCCAGAAATAAATATTTGATACCTTAGATTCAGATGAAATCATGTTTGAAATAGCACCAATGTGTTCAAAATGCTAATATTAATAGTTTGTGCATCAAATTAAAAAAACACAGGCAATAATGGCTTACAGCACATGTTGAAACCATGGATGCACTGGGTTTCTTTCTTTTCTGCCAGAAACAGAACTAGAGGAAGGGGTTCTTAGATAAAGCATTCTGGGATTTGAGGGTCAGAATCTAAAGATTCTGTAACATGCTGTGTATACAAAATTATTTTTTATTATGTAAATCTGCTTAAGAGGGGATATATATATATATATAATAGTAGGTATTATATATATGTAAGAAAATGAGTTGTTTCTTTTTGGCAGTGTAATTTTGGTGAATTTTGATAGAATCCACATTTTGAAAATTGCTGGATTTTTGACAGCTCTCCATTGGAACACAGCTTAGTCCTTTCTGTTTCCCTTTCTGCAAACACACCCTTCATTGGCAAACTGTCCTCACTGCTAATGGGACCAAGAAGAACTGAAGCTAATGATGACTGTGGGTATTCAGAGAGTACACTATGGATCATAAACCAAGACTAACCGAGAGCAGATAGAACCATTGGTATCAGTAAGCAGTATTTTACCTTATAAGGACTTCAGGGTATTTTAATTCCCCTCATAGCTCTTTCTTAAATGTTTCCCACTATTTGGGACTTCTTATGTGTGTGTTTTCACTGTTGGTGTGTAGTGTGTAAGGCATTATGGTGAGTATTGTGGACCACGTGAAGAGGTAGATGATATAGTTCCTACTACAAAAACAATACAGATATAAAGATAAACATTTAAACATATCATTCCTATATTTTTATAAATAAAATAGCAGGGAGGCAGCTAATGAGTAAAGACATTAAAGAAAACTTCGGTAATGAATGACCAAGTCCAACTTCCTAGGCAAAATGTGGCATATACCCATAGTATAATGAGTAAAATACAAAGATAATATTAAATCAGTTTTTAGAAATTCTCTTTTTGTAGCTTCTTCTGGTGCATTAGCAGAAACATAAGTTGTTAGAAAACTTCACAATGCTATTTTAAGAATTTTAGACGTGCAGTGGATAAAGATCTTCTTTTATAAGTTTAAAGCTCCAATCTACTTTCTCACCAGCAATTTCTCTTCCATTTTCAATTTGCCCCTTTAGTTGCTGTGGAGTTGTTTGAATAATCACAAAAGTACATACATAAATTTAAGTTTTCCATATTTCACAGGAGTATTTCAGCCTGTAAAACCATGTATCTTGATAGCATTCCTTTGAGCATAGTCATTGTTCCCATTAAGAAAAGAAAAAGTTGAAATAACAGAGAGAGAGTCTTTTTGGGGATGGGAGATACTGGAGCTTTGCCTACTGATTACTGTTGGCCCCCTTGACTTGACTGCTGAATTGATAGTCATTATGGCTTGTAGGCAGCATTCCCAGAATAAACAATAAATATTCATGGCTTGATTATTAATGAATAATCTATGAGTAAGTGTGGTCTATTTATGCTCGTTACTGTGAAGAAGGTTTATTTATAATACTTTAAAGGGAAAAAAAGTACATTTTTGAACTAGAAACCGATGATGATGAGTTGCCTTTTGAGCAAGTCTTTGGGAAAAGTTTGATATAGGTAATTTTTGTTGCCTAAAAACCTTATCCTCACAAACTGAAACTGTTTCACTGCATTTTAAAGAAGTTAGAAATTTATTTTATTCAAAATAGCAGGGGAAGTGGAATAATGAGAACTTAAAACTTTTAATCAGTTATTAAAATCCTATTCTATCTACAGATTTGTGACTTGTAACTTCAAGTCCTGCTCATGTATATCATTATTCATTAAAGTCACATCTATTGTAATTACACTTTCCTCTTGCAATACACTCCCTAAAGTCTTGGATATTCCTTTGCCACCCTGTTTGTTTGTGCTCTGAGGCTTAATTATACCATTTTGATGTTCAAAAAGCCTTAGACTCATTTTTTTATGCTATAGTTTTTCTTCAGATAGTTGCTCAAACTAATCACCTTGAGCGCCACCTCAGTTATGTAGAGATTTCTACCCCTAGCCCATC
The DNA here is from genome assembly GCF_029378745.1 of Bos indicus. Classification (NCBI taxonomy): domain Eukaryota; kingdom Metazoa; phylum Chordata; class Mammalia; order Artiodactyla; family Bovidae; genus Bos; species Bos indicus. The sequence continues at coordinate 51,094,947 of NC_091768.1, forward strand.
TACTTGTTCCCTTCAGAAAACATTGTTGGATGCTTTTTAGGTTTAAGGACTTGATGTTTTGACATAAAACTACAGTTTTATGGAATAGAGAGCTTTTTGCGTATTCATATATTTGTTTATTCAGTTGCCTGCCAATGTTTTACACTGTTGTATCTTTTTGATGGTCAACTTCTAGAGATTAAAGACCATTTACGACAGTTTCTTTTCATGTCCTTCTACCATTGCTGGATGGTGCCGTACACAGTTAAGCAAGAAGTTTTGTTTTTAATAACTTTATTTTGGATCTGATATAGTAAATAATGCTCCAGGTATTTGGAATTAAAAATATCTTAAATATACTGTTTTATAAAACTCAGTGAGGGCCAGCTACAAAACATGAGATTAGGATTCAGAGCCATGGATATTTATACCTAATTCTCCTCTTTACCTTGAAACTTGAGGCAGGTTGTAAGGTTTGGTGCCTTTTATTTTGTGATGAATAAACTCAGATTAAATCATTTATTCACGTAATGTTAATTATTTTAGGGTACAAATTACCATTTAGTAAATTACTTCTTATGTACCTGTATCACTCTGGACAAATTAATTCACCTTATAAGGATAGGCAATTTATTTCTCTCTCCAGAGACTCCTTTTCTCATAGCAGGAGACCTAGTTTGGGATTGTTTATCTGAACTTAGGTTTTCTCATAATATCCTCAATATCAAGAAATACTTGATGAGAATTCATAAGATGAAATGAACAGGCTTCAGGAAATAAACAAGCTATAGTTCTCTTTTCAGGTGACCAGTATTACAACTGAGATGAATAAATAGATGACTAAGATCTGTAATTATGTGTTAAAACTTTATGAGGAACATTAAGGAAGGAAATGAGTTGTGTTCAGCTAATTAATTGATTCTGCTATTTCTGCCTTCTTGTAGTGGAAATATGAAAAAGCCAGTGGTGTAGATCTCATAAGTTAAGGAAGAGTTGACTATGGGGATATTGACTAAATAATAAAAATATAGGATATAGAAAAAGGGAGAGAGTCATAAAGGTGATATAAGCATGATCATTGTCATTATTGTGCTTCCAAATTCTATCATTCATTAAATCAATTTGGGAAGTTTTCTAGTCTATTAACAGCTTTCTGATGATTGGCTTGCTATCTTTAGAAGGGAAGAGTTCATTAATGAGAGAAAAGAGACAAGGGGTGTCAAAGCATTCCAAGTCTAATACTGAAAAGAACTGTAGAACAAAGTGCTTTGCCAAATAATGAAGACCTTCAATAGATAAGATGCCTAAAGATTTTAAGAGTTAATATACTCATTTAACTTTTATAATCTGCAAATAATTTTAGAAGGATCAAATCCAAATAGGATACTCTAGATCTCTGGTGCCCTACATTCATTTCTAGATTGCTAGCTTCTAAATGATGATGAACTAGCCATAACTATAATGTATATTCAAAGTAAGGTAAAAATGTTCATTTTGTTATATGTCCTAGTTTGACCCTCTTAAAGGAAAAATACTGAGTCCATAGAACCTAGTCTGCTCCAGAGTAGAGGAAATTTAAATTCCTCAAATGCATTTTCATGATTGGAAGAGTTATTCAGCAAATTCATCAAGTGTTTTTATGCATCTGACATCATGCTAAGTACTAAGTATACCACAGATAGACTCAATGTAAATAAATCAGTAAATAAGGCAATTACGGTTAACAGAAGAATGAATTTTGGTTGAGAAATAGAGGAGCTGAGTTCATTCAGCTCAGCGTGTAGAAGATACGTTGTTAATTTAGTACCCATTGCTTCCCTTTGAAATAGATCCCCAGTCTGAATATTGAGCACCACAATCAGCGCCACCACCTCCGTCCAGTGCACCATCCCCTCTTCCCTGAATATGGTTATGGTGTCCTGATGATCTCCCAGTTTTCACCCCTGTTCCCCTTCAGCTTATTCTCCACACAGAAACCAGAGTGATCCTGTTAAAACACAAGCAAGTGGTGCCACACCTCTGCTCAAAAACCCTCTGATGTCTGAGAATCCTGTCTCCCTCAAAATAAAAGCCTGAGTCTTTATAGGATACACACTGTATGACCTGCCCCTTACCACTCCGATCTGCTCCCATCTGCCTCTCACTTTGTGCCTGCTTGCAGTTCCCAACTCTAGGCATTGTCTGAGGTGCCCTGCCTCTGAGCTGTCATCCTTGCTGCTGCCGGCTTGCCACTTCTCTGGGGAACTGCTTTGCTCCCCCTCTCGCTTCTCTTGACTCACCTCAGTGAGGCTTCCCTGTCTACTCTTCACACTTTCTGTTGTCCTTCTCTGCTTTTCTTTTCTTCTTGGCACTCTTCACTCTCTAATATACTATTAATTTTACTCATTTATTTGTTCATGGTCTGCCTCTCCTACTGAAATGTAAGTAAGCTCCATGAGAGCAGGGACTTTGCCCACCGCCAACTTCCCAGTGTCTAGAGTAACGCAGGGTCATAGTAGGAGCTCAGTTAATATTTGTTGAGTGAATCCCTGAAGGTGCTTGATGTAAACTGTCCTTTTAGCCAGTACAGTAGCAGAGAACAGTAGTGAAACACGTGGGAGGAGATCAAGGTGAGGGGACAGCTTGAAGAGTGCCCGAGAGTTTGAAGGAAGGGGAGGGCGTGTGAAATGGTGTGAGATGCTCCAATAAATCAAGTAATACAAGGGCTGGAAAAAAAGGCCCTTTGATTTGGCATTTAAAAGGAAAGGATGAATTTAGGGAAAGCAGAACATAGACTGCAATGGATTAAGAATAAGCAGATGTTCTTGGATGTTTGGGTGTAAATAAGCTGTGTGGGCTACTGACTTATATGCAATATTTAAAATAAATGTGTAGCGATTACATTTTTTATTGTTTGTGTGTTGGCTAAGATTTCATTGTTAATATTTGTGGGGTACTCTGGCCTTTACAGACTTCTTTCACGTTATTGTAGAATGTTCAAAACCACAAGCAGTGTGGTGAGTGCTGTTACATGTTTCTAGTCTGCCTTCTACTGCTGAGGGAGTGCTGTGTGTGTGCGGGTGGGTGTGTGCACAAATGCGCGCACATGTGCACACACCCTTAGTCACATCCGCCTCTGCGACCACATGAACAGAGGAATCCACCAAACTTTTCTGTCTATGGAGAATCCCTTGGACGGCAAGCCTGGTGGGCTGCCGTCTGTGGGGTCGCACAGTCGGACACGACTGACGCAACCCAGAAGTTTTCTGAGTTGAGAGGAGGCTAGTCTGATCTGTTTTGAGGTCATTTAGTTAGAGCGGTCACTTTGTGTGCCTTGTTCAAAATAAATTATCCAGTACTGTTTAGGGTACTGTTTAGAAAGAAATATCTTCCAGAAGTTGAGAGTTTTGTTATATTTTGTTTGTTGGCTCTACCAGCTCGGGTGTGAATTACAGGTAAGTAGAAGAAATACACCCTCTTGCTTTCTTAATTTCCCACTTAACAGTAGCTGACTTTTTATGTGATATGAATCCATTTTATCTTCTCAGGTTGATTTATTGTAGCCTAACCATGCCTGTTTCGGCAGGCAGTAAATGAGAATTTAAGTGAAACAAGTTTTTTTTATTTTCCCTGATAGAAATCTATTCTGAGGGTGTCTGCTTAGAGTTGATATAATTCCAAAGTGCTTGCAAAAAATATGTTTTAGTTTTATGAAATTCACACGGAGCATTGTGTTTACAGGTTTCTGAAGGTCTGTGGATCTGAATTAGTGCGCCTTGAATTATCCTGCAGCCACTTCCTTAATGAAACTTGCTTGGAGATTATTTCTGAGATGTGCCCAAATCTACAGGACTTAAATCTCTCCTCCTGTGATAAACTACCACCTCAAGCTTTCAGCCACATCGCCAAGTTGTGCGGCCTGAAACGACTCGTTCTCTATCGAACAAAAGTAGAGGTAAGATTTATACTTTTAGTAATATAATGACCAACGGAATGATCAGTTGCCTGTAATTGCTCATAATAATATGATTTATGATTTTTAAATAAATTAAGTTTATGACACCACCTGACTATCCTAAAACAATTAGAGCTGATTCAGTCATTTCATAATTAGTCTATAGTATTTTTTTTGTTGTTTCTTTGTTTTTCAATTTAGGAAAATGTTACCCTCTGTGCTCTTAAAATTTTTGTAATGCTGTTCATGTTTCTAGGTAAAGAAGCAAGCAATAGGCTGAGGTGAGCTGAAATGCTGGCAGGGAATTAATTCGTGAAAGTGCTGGGAGGAAAGTGTGTAGGAGGACGTTTGCTTGGAGTGAGAGGAAGCAAAGTGGAATTCATCCAGGAGCGAACTTCACAGTTAAAATTCCTAATACATAGTTTGGGAGTCTCATTAAAGAAGAGTGGAGTCACGTAATATTTATTGATCTCCTTGCTTTTTTTCCACTTAGCTCTAGGACATCTTACCAGACCATTATATATATTACCACCTGACTCTTTTCATTAACTGTGTAGTTTATGTTTTACCATGATCAACTCAGTTAGTTGTTCCCCAAATGGTCAACATTTCAGTTTTCCCAGCTGTTTTTCTTTTACAAACCATCTAGCATTAGCATTATTTTGCACAGTTTTCTATATACTGGCTATTGTTGCTATAGGATAGAGTTCTGTAAGTGGTACTGCTGGTCAGAATGTAAACATCCACTTACTGCTGTACACCTGTTTCCTCTATTCCAGTCTTGTTGGCCTTCTTTCTGTCCCTTGAACATTCTGATCCAGTCCCAGCTCATGGCTTTTTGTCCTATGCCTGTCTGGAATATTCTTCCAGCTTGTTATATGGCTGTCCTCTTCTCAATTCAGTGTCCTACTTAAATATTTTTTTTTCAGAGATGGTTTCTTAGGCATTGATAAAAGGTAGCCTCCCCACCCTCTTCTGGTTGGCTCCTGTCATATTATATCACCTAGTGTATTTTCTAACAACTTTAGACCATCATGTTGGTTTTCTTATGATCATCTGTCTCCTTATACTAGGATATATGTTTCATGACAGTAGGATATATGTTCTTATGATCATCTGTCTCCTTAGACTAGGATATATGTTTCATTCAGTGGTCTATCTTTTTCATTGCCATGTTCCTGATATCTAGTATAGTACCTGGTAAAGATTGGCCATTCCGTAAATATTTAAAGAAATGAATAAGATAGACAAATTACTTTTCCAAAATGATGTACCAGTTGCCTCTCCACTCTAGTGAACCCTTGCCTGCTTTGAATGTTGCCTTGGCCAAATATTTTGAGAATCATTTACATGAAATGTACTTAGAGGATGCCAAATACATAATAAACTCTCAATAAATATTATCTGCTAAAACAGTAGTAAGAGTAATAATCATTATTATGGCAATTCTGTATATGTTTTGCTGTGTGGTAGGGAAGGTCTTCTCTCTCTATTCTTTTTAAACTTAAAAGAAATCCTTGTATATTATTATTCTTCCAGCTATATCTTTCAGCAAAGATTTTTTTGGGAGTGCCTTTATTATATTTCATTTTGCTCTTTAATAAGATTTCATATCTGTTCATATATGTCTTGTTTTACATTCAAGAGCATGTTATAGTTTTCTTCATTTAGATTTTATATCCTTCTGGTTAAATTTATCCCTTGTCTTTCATAGTCTCAGACACTATTTTCTTTCATTTTAATTGGTTATTTTTCATATAAAGAAAAATTGAGTTTTGTATATTTATCTTGTATCTGCTCCCCTACAGTTCAGTTCAGTTCAGTTCAGTCACTCAGTCGTGTCCGACTCTTTGCGACCCCATGAATCGCAACATGCCAGGCCTCCCTGTCCATCACCAACTCCTGGAGTTCACTCAGACTCAGTCCATCGAGTCCGTGATGCCATCCAGCCATCTCATCCTCTGTCGTCCCCTTCTCCTCCTGCCCCCAATCCCTCCCAGCATCAGAGTCTTTTCCAATGAGTCAACTCTTCTCATGAGGTGGCCAAAGTACTGGAGTTTCAGCTTTAACATCATTCCTTCCAAAGAAATCTGAATGCTTATAATTGTTCTAATAACTTATATCTTTTGAGTTTCCTAATGATGTAATTGTATAATCTGGAAATTAATATACCTTTTCTTTCTGTTCCAATGTTTAAAGTATTGCTACACTAAGTAGAACTTCATAAATAATGTAGGATAATAGAGTCACAATAGGTATACCAATCTTGTTTCTAATATGGAGGGAATTTTTTCTTTTTTAAATATTTATATGACAAATATGTGGCAGGTACTGGTGTAGGCACTGAGACTTCATTAATGAACTAGACAACTCCTCATGTAACTTACTAGTTTTATCTATTGTTTGATGTTATTTGTGATAAATATCATTTGAGTAAGACTATTTTTATCAAAAATGTGTATTATATTAAAATTTTTTAAAGCCTCCATTACCACCCTGATCTTTTTTCTTCTTTTATTTGTTAATATAATGACTTATGCTGGACAGTCCTTATATTCCTGGGATAATTCCTACATGTTTTAGCTTAATACATAGCTAGGCTATTTTCCTAATATTTTTGAGCCAAATTGCCTGGATTTGGATTCTACTTTGGATATCACTTACTAATTATATTACCTTGAGGAAATTTCTTGATGCCCTGTTTCCTTCTATATAAGTGGATATAATGATAATATACCTTTCAAATGGTTGTTGTGAGAATAAACATGATTTAATATACATGAAGAGTTTACAACAGTACCTGTTTCACAGTAAACATTCTTTAAGAGTTAAGACTTATTTATCAATACTTTTTACATCTACTTTCTTAAATGAAATTGAGCTGTGTTTTTCCTTTTCACGCCATTTTATCATGTTTGGAGCTTGGAGTGTAACATCTTGTCAAAAAGGATTTGTGACATTGACATCTTCTTTTTTGATATTTGTTATTCAGTTGCTAAGTTGTGTCTGACTCTATGCAACCCCAGGGACTGCAACATGCCAGGCTTCCTTGTCTTTCACTATCTTCTGGAGTTTGCTCAAACTCACATCCTTTGAGTCGGTAATGCCATCCAATCGTCTCATCCTCTGTTGCCCCCTTCTCCTGCCCTCAATCTTTCTCATTCCAGTGAGTCAACTCTTCGCATCAGGTGGCCAGAGTATTGGAGCTTCACCTTCAGCATCAGTCCTTCATGAATATTCAGTGTTGATTTCCTTTAGGGTTTATTGATTTGATCTCCTTGCTGTACAAGGGACTCTCAAGAGTCTTCTCCAATACCACAGTTTGAAGCATCAATTCTTCGGCACCTTCTTTATAGTAACTCTCACATCCATATATGACTACTGAGAAAACCATAGCTTTGACTTTGTCGGCAAAGTGGTGTCTCTGCTTTTTAATACACTTTCTAGGTTTGTTACAGCTTTTCTTCAGGCAGTAAGCATCTTTCAGTTTCATGGCTGCAGTTACCATCTGCAGTGATTTTGGAGTCCAAGAAAATAAAATCTGCCACTGTTCCACTTTTTCCCCATCTATTAGCCATGAAGTAATGGGACTGGAATGCCATGATTTTAGTTTTATGAATTTTGAGTTTTAAGCCAGCTTTTTCACTTTCCTCTTTCACCTTTCAAGAGGCTCTATAGTTTGCCTTTGCTTTCTGCAATTAGAGTGGTGGAATAACTGTAATAAATGAGTATTATCTGTTAGATAGAATTTACCTATAAAACTATCTGGGTGTATAGGTTTTTTATTGGTAGATCAGAGTAGATATCTTTAGCTTGACATAGTTTTTAAACTAATCCACGGAAATGTGAATATAGTATTCCTGACTTGGGACAGAATTTTAGCTAGAGTTTAACTGGTGATTTGGTGGAAAGAAGACTTTGATGCTAGTTCTAGCCCTACCAGTAACAAGCTTAGTGATCTCTTGGTGATCTCTTTCACATAGTCTCTCAAGTTCCAGGATTCTTTATCTGTAAAATGAGAAGACTTTTGTCCCTGAATGCCAGTTTAAAGATAGTGTTAGTCCATGTTTTCATTAGTCCATGGTGAAGTGACTCACTATTTATGAGGGTGTAAAATTGTCAGCTAACTTTTCTTGAGTAGATTTTGCATTCTGAAATTATGACACACCTGTGTTTTACTGCTATATTTACTGTTTTATATTGCCTTGTGTGCTGTAAAGTTTGATACCCTCTGAGCAAGATAACACCTCATTTAAAAAATATTCTGATTAAATTTAACTTTATGAAGAAATGTAGCTTCAGTTCAGTTCAGTTGCTCAGTCATGTCCGACTCTTTGCGACCCCATGAATCGCAGCACACCAGGCCTCCCTGTCCATCACCAACTCCCGGAGTTCACTCAGACTCAGTCCATCGAGTCAGTGATGCCATCCAGCCATCTCATCCTCTGTCGTCCCCTTCTCCTCCTGCCCCCAATCCCTCCCAGCATCAGAGTCTTTTCCAATGAGTCAACTCTTTGCATGTGTGGCCAAAGTACTGGAGTTTCAGCTTTAGCATCATTCCTTCCAAAGAAATCCCAGGGCTGATCTCCTTCACAATGGACTGGTTGGATCTCCTTGCAGTCCAAGGGACTCTCAAGAGTCTTCTCTAGCACCACAGTTCAAAAGCATCAATTCTTTGGCTCTCAGCTTTCTTCACAGTCCAACTCTCACATCCGTACATGACCACTGGAAAAACCATAGCCTTGACTAGATGGACCTTTGTTGGCAAAGTAATGTCTCTGCTTTTGAATATGCTATCTAGGTTGGTCATAACTTTCCTTCCAAGGAGTAAGCGTCTTTTAATTTCATGGCTGCAGGCACCATCTGCAGTGATTCTGGAGCCCCCCAAAAATAAAGTCTGACACTGTTTCCACTGTTTCCCCATCTATTTCCCATGAAGTGATGGGACCAGATGCCATGATCTTCGTTTTCTGAATGTTGAGCTTTAAGCCAACTTTTTCACTCTCTACTTTCACTTTCATCAAGAGACTTTTTAGTTCCTCTTCACTTTCTGCCATAAGGGTGGTGTCATCTGCATATCTGAGGTTATTGATATTTCTCCCGGCAATCTTGATTCCAGCTTGTGCTTCTTCCAGCCCAGCGTTTCTCATGATGTACTCTGCATATAAGTTAAATAGGCAGGGTGACAATATACAGCCTTGACGTACTCCTTTTCCTATTTGGAACCAGTCTGTTGTTCCATGTCCAGTTCTAACTGTTGCTTCCTGACCTGCATACAGATTTCTCAAGAGGCAGGTCAGGTGGTCTGGTATTCCCATCTCTTTCAGAATTTTGCACAGTTTATTGTGATCCACACAGTCAAAGGCTTTGGCATAGTCAATAAAGCAGAAATAGATGTTTTACTGGAACTCTCTTGCTTTTTCCATGATCCAGCAGATGTTGGCAATTTGATCTCTGGTTCCTCTGCCTTTTCTAAAACCAGCTTGAACATCTGGAAGTTCACGGTTCACGTATTGCTGAAGCCTGGCTTGGAGAATTTTGAGCATTACTTTACTAGCGTGTGAGATGAGTGCAATTGTACGGTAGTTTGAGCATTCTTTGGCATTGCCTTTCTTTGGGATTGGAATGAAAACCGACCTTTTCCAGTCCTGTGGCCACTGCTGAGTTTGCCACATTTGCTGACATATTGAGTGCAGCACTTTCACAGCATCATCTTTCAGGATTTGAAATAGCTCAACTGGAATTCCATCATCTCCACTAACTTTGTTCGTAGTGATGCTTTCTAAGGCCCACTTGACTTCACATTCCAGGATGTCTGGCTCTAGGTCAGTGATCACACCATTGTGATTATCTGGGTCATGAAGATCTTTTTTGTATAGTTCTGTGTATTCTTGCCATCTCTTCTTAATATCTTCTGCTTCTGTTATGTCCATACCATTTCTGTCGTTTATCGAGACCATCTTTGCATGAAACGTTCCCTTGGTATCTCTAATTTTCTTGAAGAAATCTCTAGTCTTTCCCATTCTGTTGTTTTCATCTTATTTCTTTGCATTGATTGCTATGGAAGGCTTTCTTATCTCTTCTTGCTATTCTTTGGAACTCTGCATTCAGATGCTTATATCTTTCCTTTTCTCCTTTGCTTTTGCTTCTCTTCTTTTCACAGCTATTTGTAATTTGTAAGATTAAATTTAACTTTAAGAAGAAATGTAGCTTAGTTCATTATTAAGTAAACCTTCAGAAAGAAAAGTAGGGTAAAAACTAATAAATTATATAACTTGCTAGGCATCTTACATCTGGGTTGATTTGTAAAAACGTTTCCCATGATATGCTTTTGAAATGTTACAAATTCACATCATCTAAGTGTGAGGGAATCATTAAATAGTCTACAATTTTCTTCAATTTACCTCCAGAAGCTGATAGTATATGATTATATATTTTATAAAAAGTTTGATTTTATAGAGATTGAGAAGATTTCATAGCTCAAGACTGGAGACCTTATACATATGTATCCAAGTCTAAATAGCATCAACTCTGCTTCCCCCAGTCACTTAAACATAGATGTGAAATCACTGTATGATTTCATTAAGTAAAATTTGGTTTGTACCATATGTTACTACCTATTAAAGTTTGTTTTTATTAATCCAGCTGCCAAAAGACCATAAAATCATTTTTAAATTTATTCTAGATGATTTTTCTGACATTTAGTACATAGAAAAAATTATAAAATTGATTTTCATTGATCTGCATTGGACTTACAATAAAATAAAAAATAATCTCATTTTAGTGATACAAATGGCAAAATTCAAAATGGAGAAAAACCTACCCAGGCAGTGTTGACTTTTAACAGCTTCCCAGCTCTGTATTCAGTGCTCTCTGCCTATACTTTATTTACATCTGTTATCTTGTCATTCTCGGGATCTGCATCAGACTCCCCTATAGGCACTAAGTGACTCAGAGGAATAAAGGGAAAAGACAACACAATCAACTGGTCTCTTTTAAAACAAACCAAAGTGACAACACTGGTAATCGTATCAATCTGTAAGCACCTCCCTTGTTACTTAAGCAAAACATTATGGGCTTCCCTGGTAGCTCAGATGGTTAAGAATCTGCCTGCAATTTGGGAGACTTGGGTTTGATCCCTGGGTCAGGAAAATCCCCTGGAGAAGGGAATGCAGCCCACTCCAGTTTTCTTGTCTGGAGAATTCCATGGAGAGAGGAGCCTGGTGGGCTATTCTCATGGGGTCACAGTTGGACAATGGCACCCCACTCCAGTACTCTTGCCTGGAAAATCCCGTGGACGGAGGAGCCTGGTAGGCTGCAGTCCATGGTGTTGCTAAGAGTCGGACACGACTGACCGACTTCACTTTCACTTTTCACTTCCATGCTTTGGAGAAGGAAATGGCAACCCGATCCAGTGTTCATGCCTGGAGAATCCCAGGGATGGGGGAGCCTGGTGGGCTGCCGTCTATGGGGTCACACAGAGTCAGACACGACTGAAACGACTTAGCAGCAGCAGGGTCAGAATTGCCCTATATGCTGGTAGGTAGAGCCTGGTATGCTGATGTGGCACCTCCCTGAGCCAGTGGTGAAACAGTGGGTCCAGAGCACTACGCTTCTCTCTACCTGACAGATTTTACCAACAAGACCTGCTGCAGTGACCACTGAGCCTCATGTATAACCTTGTTAGAAACTGGGGTTGTATCACAATGCATTTTGTGTGTACTGTCTGATTGCTGCTTTGGTAGTCAATTAAAATGAAAGCAACCTTAAAACAAGCCCCAAGTGTCATTTTGAAACCCAGCCTTTTATGCCCTGGCCTAGTTCATTAAGATTTTTCTCCCCAGCTCCACTGCTTTTGATTATACCATAGCTAGTACCCTACTGTGGAGAAGGCAATGGCAACCCACTCTTGCCTGGAAAATCCCATGGACAGAGGAGCCTGGTGGGCTGCAGTCCATGGGGTCGTGGAGAGTCGGACACGACTGAGCGACTTCACTTTCACTTTTCACTTTCTTGCATTGGAGGAGGAAATGGCAACCCACTCCAGTGTTCTTGCCTGGAGAATCCCAGGGACGGGGAGCCTGGTGGGCTGCCGTCTATGGGGTCGCACAGAGTCGGACACGACTGAAGCGACTTAGCAGCAGCAGCAGCAGCAGCAGCAGCAGTACCCTACTGTGAGAAGAAACAGCAGTAAGATCTTTAGCAGACTTTAACTATGGTTAAAACTGCTCAGCAGCAAGTTCTGGGTATCTGATTCAGACATTATTTTATAATGTAAAAATTGGGAAGATATTTGTTTTTTAGTCTGTATCAGAGACCCACATCATAAAACAGTTCTCTTGGTTTTCCCACTTTAAAGATTTATGTGCTTGAGAAAGTCACTTATACTAAGCTGAAAGTTTACCTGTTAAAAAATTTACCCTATCACATAGGCTATTGAGAAGACCAAATTAGATCGTACTTGTAAATAACATCACACTGTAAATTAGATAGACTTGTGTACATGTGAAAATGATAGTATAGATTTTTTCAGCATAATCCTACAAATTATTCCCAACTTTGTGAAGTATTCTTATAGATCCTCCTAAATAGGAATATCTTTTCCATCATGTGCTATGGGAGAAGGCAATGGCACCCCACTCCAGTACTCTTGCCTGGAAAATCCCATGGGTGGAAGATCCTCGTAGGCTGCAGTCCATAAGGTCGCTAAGAGTCGGACACCACTGAGGGACTTCACTTTCACTTTTCGCTTTCATGCATTGGGGAAGAAAATGGCAACCCACTCCAGTACTCTTGCCTGGAGAATCCCAGGGATGGGGGAGCCTGGTGGGCTGCCGTCTATGGGGTTGCACAGAGTCGGACACAACTGAAGTGACTTAGCAGCAGCAGCATGTGCTATGAGGGACTTAGGTTAAATTACTGCTTTCATGCTTCTGATCTGTTTCTGGTAAAAGGAAAGTACATTCCTAACTATAAACTCCATAATGAGAGGGATCATGTTTGACTGTTTATGTCTTTACAGCTAGTATGTAGAACATTGTCTGGTATTCACTATAGTGAATATATATAGTAGATACTTGGTAAACCTGTGTTGAATGAATGAGTGATAGCTCTTGCTTGTCAATTTCTCTTTTCTTTGTTCGATAAGTTCATAAGCATCAGATAAGTTTGTCTTTCTACAGAATAACCACATCAGCTAAGCAGATGGATGGGAGATCTACAACTTGGAAAACTTGTAAAAAAATTTTTTGAACTTGTATTTGTTCAGAATTTTTAGCTCTAAAAAAAGATAGTGAAATATATTTCTATTTGTTTTGTTTATTTTATCAGATCTTTTTCCTTCCTTAGATATGTTTAGGATTGTGATGAAAAATTACTTCATCAGAGATGGCAAGTGTTTTTTTAAAACATCAAAAAAAAAAAAAAGAGAGAGAGAAAAAAAATCATTAGATAATCTCTTTTCAGAGTTACGGGTATATATACATTGATTGAATTTCAGTAGATGCAAGGCTGTAATTGTATGCCTGATGAAAAGATAGTGCAAAGGGATGGAGAACAGAAATGACCCATATGCTGAAGTTAAGACCCTGTTTAATGCGTGATCTCAGAATAACTAGTGAAACGAGTGGTTAAATGCAGTAATTTTCTTTTTACTGAATTTGGTAGGTCCTTGATGATTGTATAGGCAAGACTTAAGGCAAAAGATGGGGACAAACATGAAGAAGACTTTAATTGTAGGTAGTTTCTTCTACCATTAATGACAAGGAAGTTAGGATAGTAGAGTGAGATATGTAAGATTGAAAGACTTTTAAGTTCTTTTTGTTCTTTTTATCTCTATTCACAGGATTCTTGTTACTTATGATAAACATTAATTACAAGTCCTTCTTTAGCCATACATGATGATATATTTTTGTGAGAGAGAGCTGTAGAAATTTAACTCATGAAATAGACTCTTAAATATTTACAAAGAAAGAGCTTTTATTTTGAAATAATTTTAGACTTACGAAAAGTTGCATACAAAATAGATTGCTCTACTTTATGCATATTTTTTTCTGAACCATTTGAAAGTAATAAAGATATAACTCTCCTTTACCCCTAAAGGGGCATATATCTGCAACTATTCTTAAATACTTGTTCCATGGGCTGAATTGTGTCTCCCCAAAATTTATTATGTTGAAGTCCTGACCCCTAGTACCTCATAATATGACGGTATTTGGAGATAGGGTCTTTCAAGGGATGATTAAGTTAAATGAGGTCATTAGGGCGGGGCCTGATCCAATATGAGTGGTCTCCTTATGAGCAGAGATTAGGTCACAGACACACAGAGGGGAGACCATATGAAAGCACCAAAAGTAAATGGCAGGTTTCAAGCCAAGAGGAGAGGCCTGAGAAGAAATTAGCCCTGCTAACACCTCGATCTCAGACGTCTAGCCTCCAGAATTGTGAAAAAATTAATCTCTGTTGTTTAAGTTACCCAGTCTACAGCATTTTGTCATGACAGTTCTAGCAAACTAATACAACTTGTACAGGATAGCTTTTTAACATACTGCACAAAAAGTGACTTCAAGAGAAGGCCTTCACATTGTCTAAAGCAATCTGGATTAGTGTTAGGAGTTTCAACCTGTTTACCTTTTCTTTGTTTTGGGGGAAAAAATATCTGGAGTTGGGGGTGAGTTGGGGTGTGCAGGTTGCTCAGTAAGAATGTCATTCTGTTGCTTAGCAGCAGACAAGAGAACCAAGAGTGTTTTTTTAAAAGTTGGAGTTATAAATGGAACACCTGCATCCAGTTTTGATTGCCTCACTTCAAGAATGATAGAGCATAAATTGAAAGAATTTGAAGAAGTGAAAAAACTGATTATAGGTTTTGTAGGGGACTAGTATATGACAGTGACCTGTAAGTGTGGTACAGCAACTGTTTACCTGGCTCACTGCGCTGGGACAACAGTTTCAAGGGCCCCACTGCCTTCATCTTCATGGACTAGAGGACAAACAAAAGCAGTTAATCTTTACTTCTGTTGAATATCAAAACTCACTTCCTGTTTTCTTTTTTCTGTCCTGGTTTATATATAAGTAAAATGTGTACCACTCCCATCTGTTGATGAGAGCACCTGGGCTTTCCTACAGAAGATGCATGTCTTTTGAAAATAGTATGATTTGATTTAGTGCCATGAATTTGCTTTCTGACACATAGATAATGATGTTCTTCTGGCTGCATTCTTACTTGATTTAAAGAACACATTTATGTATATTGGTAAGTAGAGCACACATGGCCTTTATATTGTTTATTTATTTTTAAAAGCTTTTGGCCAAGTCACAGGACTGTGGGATCTTAGCTGCCTGACCAGGGATCGAACCTAGACCCCCTGCAGTGGAAGTGTGCAGAGCCTTAACCACTGGACGGCATGGAAAGTCCCTGATCTTTCTTTTAGTAGAGCGAGTGCAGCTAACAAACTCAGGAGGAGGAATGGCCTCTTGCCAAAACCAGTGCTGATTACTAACTGAGATCAAGAGGAACACTTGAAGTAGGAAGAACCTACTTTGGTCACTTCTGTTGACTAATACAGGCTGTTGTTAGCTGTATCTAAAATGCAGTCCATTTTAAACAGCTTCATTTAGCTAGATAACATGTAAACCTTGGAAACAGTGTCAGACTTTATTTTTGGGGGCTCCAAAATCACTGCAGATGGTGATTGCAGCCATTAAATTAAAAGATGCTTACTCCTTGAAAGGAATGTTATGACCAACCTAGATAGCATATTCAAAAGCAGAGACATTACTTTGCCAACAAAGGTTTGTCTAGTCAAGGCTATGGTTTTTCCAGTGGTCATGTATGGATGTGAGAGTTGGACTGTGAAGAAAGCTGAGCGGTGAAGAATTGATGCTTTTGAACTGTGGTGTTGGAGAAGACTCTTGAGAGTCCCTTGGACTGCAAGGAGATCCAACCAGTCCATCCTAAGGGAGATCAGTCCTGGGTGTTCATTGGAAGGACTGACGCTAAAGCTGAAACTCCAATACTTTGGCCACCTCATGCAAAGAGTTGACTCATTGGAAAAGACCCTGATGCTGGGAGGGATTGGGGGCAGGAGGAGAAGGGGATGACAGAGGATGAGATGGCTGGATGGCATCACTGACTCGATGGACATGAGTTTGGGTGAACTCTGGGAGTTGGTGATGGACAGGGAAGCCTGGCGTGCTGCGATTCATGGGGTCGCAGAGTTGGACACGACTGAGCAACTGAACTGCACTGAACTGAAAACAAAAGATATTAATAATTATTTGTTTTTAAACAGAATCAAGAATTAAGATTTAAATAACTTCTCATATATTATATTCCAAAACTAACAAACTTTTTAAAGTCCTTAATATAGGTCTCCAGGAAAGAATTTGTCTATACTTCTTTTCTATCTTGGATGGGTTTATAGAAGTGCCAGGGGAAATATGAGGCTTTTGGTGGAGGTGAGTGTTTGTGACCTGTGTGATTGGCTATGATTCAGCTACAGTGAGAAGCCTTTTGGCTTCTTGGGGGTCAGATTCGTTATCATCCACAATCATTACAGTAAGCAATATACCAGGTATAAGCAGTCTACCTGGTAAGGACACATTTGTTAGAGACGGCTGATTAACACACTCTTTCACTGTTAGCACATCACAGGGGAAACCAAATTACAGTTATGAGACCTGTATAGTGAGTTTAGAATGAGAACCATGAGTGTTACTTATGTGACTTAAATGCTTCAAGACTTCAGCACAAAGCAGATCGATAACTTTCTCTTAACAGGAAGGAAAGGTATGCTTTTGGAAGAAGATAGTCTTTGGACACGTGTACCCTCTTCACCTGAGCATCATTTAGATGAACAATGTCAAGTGTTCATCTTGTGTGCTTCACCAAGTGTGCTTCAGACTTGTCTCCAGTGCTCTCTAAATAATCCAACCCTTAACCCTCAGATCAAAGCATTCTTTCTCTTAATGTAGGCAGTAAGGTTACAGCCCAGTTCAGCTGGTATGCAAAGTGCTATGACTTTTTGACTGTACATCTCTGCCATCATCCATCATGGGTTGATAAGGAAAATGATTGGTTTAGTCATCTGTGACCAAAGATGTGTTCAACTGTATTATTATAGGAGAGATTCACTACCATGGTAAAAATAAACTCTGAAATGAGACTATCAGTTCAGTTCAGTTCAGTCGCCAGTTCAGTCGCTCAGTTGTGTCTGACTCTTTGCGACCCCATGAATCGCAGCACACCAGGCCTCCCTGTCCATCACCAACTCCCGGAGTTCACTCAGACTCACGTCCATCGAGTCAGTGATGCCATCCAGCCATCTCATCCTCTGTCGTCCCCTTCTCCTCCTGCCCCCAATCCCTCCCAGCATCAGAGTCTTTTCCAATGAGTCAATTCTTCGCATGTGTGGCCAAAGTACTGGAGTTTCAGCTTTAGCATCATTCCTTCCAAAGAAAGGAATGGATCTCCTTCAGAATGGACTGGTTGGATCTCCTTGCAATCCAAGGGACTCTCAAGAGTCTTCTCCAACACCACAGTTCAAAAGCATCAATTCTTCGGTGCTCAGCCTTCTTCACAGTCCAACTCTCACATCCATACACGACCACAGGAAAAACCATAGCCTTGACTAGACAGACCTTTATTGGCAAAGTAATGTCTCTGCTTTTGAATATGCTATTTAGGTTGGTCATAACTTTCCTTCCAAGGAGTAAGTGTTTTTTAATTTCATGGCTACAGGCACCATCTGCAGTGATTTTGGAGCCCAAAAAAATAAAGTCTGACACTCTTTCCACTGTTTACCCATCTATTTCCCATGAAGTGATGGGACTGGATGCCATGATCTTCGTTTTCTGAATGTTGAGCTTTAAGCCAACTTTTTCATTCTCCACTTTCACTTTTATCAAGAGGCTTTTGAGTTCCTCTTCACTTTCTGCCATAAGGGTGGTGTCATCTGCATATCTGAGGTTATTGATATTTCTCCCGGCAATCTTGATTCCAGCTTGTGCTTCTTCCAGCCCAGCGTTTCTCATGATGTACTCTGCATAGAAGTTAAATAAGCAGGGTGACAATATACAGCCTTGACGTACTCCTTTTCCTATTTGGAACCAGTCTGTTGTTCCATGTCTAGTTCTAACTGTTGCTTCCTGACCTGCATAGATTTCTCAAGAGGCAGATCAGGTGGTCTGGTATTCCCATCTCTTTCAGAATTTTCCACAGTTTATTGTGATCCACGCAGTCAAAGGCTTTGGCATAGTCGATAGAGCAGATAGATGTTTTACTGGAACCGTCTTGCTTTTTCCATGATCCAGCGGATGTTGGCAATTTGATCTCTGGTTCCTCTGCCTTTTCTAAAACCAGCTTGAACATCTGGAAGTTCACGGTTCACGTATTGCTGAAGCCTGGCTTGGAGAATTTTGAGCATTACTTTACTAGCGTGTGAGATGAGTGCAATTGTACGGTAGTTTGAGCATTCTTTGGCATTGCCTTTCTTTGGGATTGGAATGAAAACTGACCTTTTCCAGTCCTTTGGCCACTGCTTAGTTTTCCACATTTGCTGACATATTGAGTGCAGCACTTTCACAGCATCATCTTTCAGGATTTGGAATAGCTCAACTGGAATTCCATCACCTCCACTAGCGTTGTTCGTAGTGATGCTTTCTAAGGCCCACTTGACTTCACATTCCAGGATGTCTGGCTCTAGGGCAAGGCAAATGTGTGTGATTTAGTCTTAGGTTTTGTTGTTTCACACACATTGGTTTTTAGAATTTGACACTGGAAAAGGTCAGTTTTCATTCCAACCCTAAAGAAGGGCAGTACCAAAGAATGTTAAAACTACCACACAATTGCACTCATACTAGCAAGGTAATGCTCAAAATCCTTCAAGCTAACCTTCAGCAGAACGTGAACCGAGAAATTCCAGATGTACAAGCTGGATTTAGAAAATACAGAGGAACCAAAGATCAAATTGCCAGCATTCACTGGATTATACAGAAAGCAAGAGAATTCCAGAAAAACATGTGCTTCATTGACTATGTGAAAGCCTTTGACTGTGTGGATCACAACAAACTGGAAAATTCTTAAAGAGATGGGAATACCAGACCACCTTAGCTCTCCTAAGAAACCTGTATGAAGTTCAAGAAGAAACAGAATCTGACATGGAACGATGAACTGGTTCAAAATTGGAAAGGAGTATGACAAGACTCTATATTGTCACTCTGCTTATTTAACTCGCCCAAGATAGTTTCTTAGGCAAACTCTGGGAGATGGTGAGGGACAGGGAAGCCTGGTGTCCATGAAGTTGCAAAGAGTCAGACTCGCTGAGCGACTGAATAATGACATGATCTTGAACGTTCTCTTTTTAGAGTTCAATCACAAGTCTAACTTTTCTACCACAATTTTGATCTTCAGGTTTAACCTATTAAAGACAATATTATTTTCAAGTTGTGGTTATGTATCAGTATATAAACTGTATCATATTATATATTTAAACAGTATAAAAGAAACAGTTTATAGTAGGTGATTTATACAAACATCTATAAAGTAATTGAATTTAAATATCCTAAATATAGTTAGTTTCAAGTACTTTAAATGGTTCTTAAAATACTTCAACTTTTAGTTTATATTTCCCTTACCCAAATTTATTGATATTGGAATGCTGGGCCCTCCAAAAATTAAATTAGAGAAAGAGAAATTCATACATGTATGTGTATCTTAAATTTCAATAATTGAGTTATTGTGTTCTTAGGATTTCTTTGGTGGTATTTCTTATGTAAATTTATAAATATTCATTAGTGAATACACTTTTCTAACATCTCATCTCATTACTTGTAGTTACTGCTCTGATGTGTTTGAAACATCATCAGTGAAAGCACATTTGTGATAAGGTGATGTCACTAGTCTATTTTAGTTAATGTATGTTTGTGATATATAGACTTGTTATCTGTTTCATTAATATGCTGTCTAGGAATCATGTTTTAGAGTAGGAAATACTGATTTAAAAAATTCTACCATTCTATATTAAGAGTGTTGTAAGTAAGGGTTGTATTCGTTATTAAAGATAAGCAACAATTTTTAACTGTAAAAAATTTTAATTGTAAGATGTATTAACTAGTTAAAATAATTATAAACCTATATTAATGTAAAATAGTGATCATAATATTGCAGATGTAGATTATATAAGGTCTCATTATATTATAAAATGTGCATGATGTATATATAATTGTTATTCTACTAAGCTCTAAATCTGGACTATCTAAAACTTATATGTGAGTATAATAAGCATCAGTTATCATTTTATTAAGTATTTTTGCTTAGCACTTTAGAAGTCTGGAAGAAAGGAGATTATGATAGGAGATTACTTTATGGATAGCATCACTTAAAAAAACCATCAATGAAAATTTGAATTTCTATCTTCTTTCATCTTTTACATATGCTTTTTAAAACTTTTTATTTATTTATTTTTGGCTGTGCTAGGTCTCCATGGCTGCAGAGGCTCTGTCTAGTTTCAGTGAGCAGAGGCTCTTCTTCAGGGTGATGTGCAGGCTTCTCATTGCAGTGATTTCTCTTGCTGCAGATCAGGCTCCAGAGTGCTAGGGCTTTAGTAGTTGTGGCATGTGGGCTCAGTATTTGGGACTCCTGGGTTCTAGAGCACAGGCTTAATAGTTGTGGTGCAAGGGCTTAGTTGCTCCACGGCATGTGGGATCTTCCTGGACAGGCAATGTACCAGTGTCTCCTTCACTGGCAGGCAGCTTCTTTCCCACAAGCCACCAGGGAATCCCTCCTTTATTTCTTAATAAATTTCCTTGTAACAAGTAGAGGCAGTAATAATTCCCTGTAACCTATAGTTATCCATTGGATTTTGAAGCTGCTGATCAAGGCCAGTAGGTAGATTTCAGGTAGAATGCAAAAGGATTCTTTCTTTATGAGTGGAAATCCTACTTACCAGGTGCCAGCATTCATCTAGAGCAGGGGTCCCCAACCTCTGGGATCTAATGCCTGATGATCTGAGGTAGAGCTGATGTAATAATAGAAATAAAGTGCACAATAAATATAGTGTACTTTAATCATCCCCAAACTGGTCCCCCCAACCCTGGTCCATGGAAAAATTATCTTCCAGGAAACCTCTCACTGGTGCCTAAAAGGCTGGGGACTACTGACCTAGAGTATGGTTTGAAAATTCTGTAGAAGGAATTAACATGGATCCAGTCATTTCTTAGTAACTCCCTTCCACAGTGATTTAAATAACGTTGACCTTTGTTTAAAAATTGCAAACTCATTTGAAAATGAATCTGCTGCTTTGCATTATTAAAGCTACTAACTATTTAAATTGTATTTTAATTTTATAGAGCTACTCTTATGCTTATATTGAATTTTACAGGACTAACCAGCAGAATTTGTCAATTTGGGGACCTTAAAGGTATCTTAAATCTTTTAAATGAGAGGTTCATAAAATTGTTCAGTTTTTATTTCTGAATACCTTTTTTGTAGTACCCTTAATGTAGCTTTAATCCATCTGTTTGTGTGTTCTAGAAGTGTAGAAGTGCTTCAAATAGTCATTAAGGTAGAATTGTTTTCTTAAGTTGGAGGTGGGCCCGTTCATTCTGAGGATAGTAAATATTTTCGACCTTGCAGGCCATATGGTCTCTGTCTTAACTACTCAGCCCTGCTGCTGTAGAGTGAAAAGTTATAAACAATACAGAAAGAAATGGGTGTGCCTTGTTTCAACAAAACTTTATTTATAAAAACAGACAATAGGCCAATGAGCCGTGTTTCATCGACTCCTGCTCTAAATCATTGAGTCTGTGGTCTCTCTAAAATCAGGTCATTTTATGCCTGGAAGTGAAGAGGCAGTTTCTGCTTTTTGCTTTATCATCAATAGTAGTACTTTCATTCTGAATACTAATAGAATAGAGAAAAGAAAAGATACTAAAGATACTCTAGATTGGTTAACTGGATTTGGAGAGATTGCCGGCTGATCTATAGAGGTGTGCTCTATACCTGGGAAAGATTGAAAGCAGGAGGAGAAGGGGACAACAGAGGATGAGATGGTTGGATGGCATCACTGACTCGATGGACATGAGTTTGAGCAAGCTCTGGGAGTTGGTGATGGACAGGGATGCCTGGTGTGCTACAGTCTATGGGGTTGCAGGGTCGGACACAACTGAGTGACCGACCTGAACTGATACCTGGGTATTCCCACAGTCTCTGGTTTATCATGAGCTCTGCTGGAGAAAGTCAGGAAACTGTTAACTTGTGCTTGCTCACCTCAGTGCTACCAGTCAACCGTTTTATTTATCTCTATTTGACTCCTTGTTACATTCCTCACAGCATCTCTTCCAAGGTCATTCTTATCCCCTCATAGCTTGGTATCAGCATTTGATCTCTCATCTCTTATTTAGGAAAGATGTGTGGTATCATTCAATATGAATCTCTTATGTTCTATGTTAGTTCCTTTTTTAAGGTAGGAATGAAAAATGATCATTTTTATCTACAATTAAATGAAGTTTTAATTCTCAATTTAATATGCAGACTGTGTAAGTTATTATAAAATATTTGCCTAAATAAGTAGAATTAGCTGTGAACAGTGAAGGAACTCAGCCATACATATACATGTATCCATTCTCCCCCAAACACCCCTCCCATCCAGGCTGCCACATAACATTAGGCAGAGTTCCATTACTATTCAGTAGGTCTTTGTTGGTAATCCATTTTAAATATAGCACTGCTTTTTTTTTTTTTTTTTTTTGGTTTTGTAACACTTGAAATAGATTAAACAGAAGTTAAATACTATCATTTTAATTTTGTTAGATGTTATTTATTTAGCTCAAATGTTTAGAAAGTTTGCCACGTTTGAGTAGTAGTTTTTTTTTAGTTTATAAAAGAAAAAACTAGTAATCTGAATGTTTTGCATTGTTTTAAAATTTGTCACAGTGGGCATGTAATCAAGTGAGATTTTAATTGTTTAGAGATGTTTCAGGAACCATGATTATGTAGCAGTCTCGCACACCTTTGGGTTTCTTTAGTGGTGAGACTGTTTTCACTGCCCAGGATGGATGGGCTGAAATGGCAGGAACATGACTAGAAAGCTCACGTTATATACGTTTCAGTCAGCATGTTGCTAGTGACAGGTGCTCGATGGTTGTTGGGATCCTTGTCAACAAAGAGAATCCTTTGACATTAAAGTCACTGGCTCCATCCTGATTTGGGGTGGCTATTGGCAGTTCCATCAGGCTGCAGCTGATCAGTGAATGTCAAAGCTGTGCTGTTCTACACTGTCACCAGCTCTCGGTGTGTGTGTGTGTGTGTATGTGTGTTTTAGGAGGGATGGTTTGGCTTATCTTGTTATTTCGTCTTCACCGGGCTTTCAAATTGCTTACCTTTGGGAAATGCACTGAGAGGTCATAGGGAATATAAGTGTCTTTAGGACATGCAAAATCATATACAGAGTGACGACTTATGTGGAGACGAGTAATGATTACCTTGACTCCAAGCCAATCAATGGTGTGAACACCTGGGGACTCATTAAATGGCATTTGTGGTGTCTGTAACTGAGGTTTTGAGCTCTGTTTCAGGAAAAGCAGTGACAGCCCCTAATGTCTAATTGACCTCTTTGTTTCACTTTCTTTCTTTTTCCTTATTTGTGTCTGATGTGGGTCCCAATGGCAGCAAACA
This sequence comes from Bos indicus, assembly GCF_029378745.1. Taxonomy (NCBI): domain Eukaryota; kingdom Metazoa; phylum Chordata; class Mammalia; order Artiodactyla; family Bovidae; genus Bos; species Bos indicus. The sequence goes on from NC_091768.1 coordinate 51,118,532, forward strand.
GCCCTGCTCAGCATTTTGAACTTCTGTTCAGACCTTCAGCACCTCAGTTTGGGTAGTTGTGTCATGGTAAGTATTGGAAAATTATTTTTTCTTCCCATAGGTGAATTTTATCCTGACTCACCCCACACCCACCCGCAGCTTTTCAGATTTATGGTTAACAACTGTGCACCCCACTTTCAAACATTTTTCTTAAATTGAAGAGTTTGTCTTTGAAACATGGACATTACTTATCTGTGAGAACAAGGAGAGAAGTATAGTGTGGTGTAAAGTGGGTGGTTCTGCCTCAAGTAATATGTTATCTCAGACAAGCTATTTACCTCTCTGGGCTTCTTTATAAAATAGTGCATCAATCATACCCAAATGCCAGTAGTTTGGTAACTTTTTCACGAGGCTAATTTTAGTTTTTGAGATCTGAGATTATTTCCTGGAAATGTTGATGATAGTAGATAATTTTATTTTGTTTGCTCCTGTGTTTGTTTTAGTGCCCTTATTGAGTAAGATAAAATGATGGCCACAAGCCTATGTTGATGCTCACATATTTTTTGAAGCGTCACTGGTCTATGAAATCCAAAAGTCTAGGGACTCTTGGAATAAATAATCTTGAGATTTAAAATTGTAGTTTACATGCCATTAAAAGAGTTCATGGCATGAATTAAATGTTTTTCAACTAAATGGCATGGTTAGTAGATAGTGCTGACACTTAAGGGACAGCAGAGCCCTTGGTGTGTGTATGTATGTGTGTTCTGTGTACGTGTGTGTGCATACACACTCAAAGGAAATGCATCTCCCAGTGTAACTAACTGTAGAGCAACCTATTCCTTTTTATTTTCATTTCCTGCCCCTGCCCCCGCCTCCACGCACACACTCAAAGCAGACTCAGGAAATCCTAAATCATTCCAGTTTTTCATCCACTTATTAGGAAGACCTTAATAAGCAGGATGAAGGTAATGGCACCCCACTCCAGTACTCTTGCCTGGAAAATCCCATGGATGGAGGAGCTTGGTGGGCTGCAGTCCATGGGGTTTCTAAGAGTTGGACATGACTGAGTGACTTCACTTTCACTTTTCACTTTCATCCATTGGAGAAAGAAATGGCAACCCACTCCAGTATTCTTGCCTGGAGAATCCCAGGGACTGGGAAGTCTGGTAGGCTGCCCTCTATGGGGTCGCACAGAGTCGGACACGACCGAAGCGACTTAGCAGCAGCAGCAACAACAGCAGGAAGCCATTTCATGGGCTTCTGTTGGGTCCTTCTAGTTTCTCTTCTACATGAGCTCAGTGACATTCCGTGGCACTTTCTGTGACAACACACCAGCCAGTTACTGTCACTTGGATCTTTGCCTATTGTTAGCCCGCCTTCTTTAGATTGGTAAGGACCCTGTTTTAACTTTGGCTACAGGTTTCTGCCTGTTAATTACCTCCCCATAAAGTAGAGCAGCATTCTCTAGAAAAACAGGCCTCTGATCACAGGCACTTTAGAGTTGGAATTATGTATGTTTATAGTTGGAATTAGGTGTAGTAGCAGGCAACATTTTCCAAAGTTGACCTATGGAACGTTAGTCTTAAAAGATATTCAATTTAGAAAGTTGTGTATGTATGGGAAAGAGTAGGGCAGATAGGAATTCTGGGTCAAAATTAGGAAACAATGCTCCTATATCCTCGTCCTGACATTTTCAATAGTATGTCCTACAATAGACAGTTTGCCTTTTCTTAAGCCAGGATTTTCTAGCTTTACCTGACACTGAACCTGTTTTTCCATATCACATCTATGAACGTGTCCCACTCATTCCCAGAGACCCCGGCAGCCGCTACTCCCTCCTTCAACCCCTGCCACTGTACTCACTGTCACAGCACCTTGTTTATTATTTTACTTATCACTCTCTGAATTTATTTTGGTCACTTATCTGTCTGTATGTCTTTCCAAGGAATGTGAACATGGTATTTTTTTTTTTTTTTTGGTTCACTGTTGTTGCTGATATCTGGAGTAGTGCTGGCACACTGTAGATGAAACTATGAATAAAGAAATAAAAGGAAGTAATCATTGGAAATGTTTGCTGTTTCATTTCCTTTTGATGTCTGGTGATAATGCCAATACCTGATTATAACAAAAGCAAATAAAACTCTTAAAAGAATCTGTTTAAAGAAACATCATTAAAACAGTCAAAGTCCATGAACAATGTTTAATTCTTGATTAGTAGAAGCTTATCTCATGATCATGAGTTAAATCACTGGACACCTCTGGTAACTGACAACAGCTAATGTATCACCATCTACATTATTTTCAGGTTGCATTTTCAGTCTCCAAGGACCTCATGTAACCAAAACTAGTATCCTTATTAGTACTATCAACATATTCACTTACTATTTTAGAGCCTATCAAAGTGCAGGCCTTTCTCAGGGAGATCCTACATTCCTATCAAAGCGGCAACAGCGCTGTCAAAATGGGAGGCATACACGAAATAATCCTGAGGATTTCAGGCTGCCTTTGGATTTAATTCATTAACATCCTGTCTGGAATTCTTTTAAGTGGCTTTTTAAGGACGTGATTACTCTTGCTGTTTTATGAAACAGCGGCCGCTCTGGGAGATGAGCGAGCAGATCTGTATTAACCTCAATGTGGGGATGTTTACATGGAAGCAAACAACAGGAGGTGATTAAGGATGTTTGAACATGCTCCAGACAGTTTCTGTTTCTGAGCATGGTATGGGAAAGACTGAAATTACTTGATTTCCAGATTGAAGACTACGACGTGACAGCTAGCATGATAGGAGCCAAGTGTAAAAAACTCCGGACTCTGGATCTGTGGAGGTGTAAGAACATCACTGAGAGCGGGATAGCCGAACTGGCTTCTGGATGTCCGCTTCTGGAGGAACTTGACCTCGGCTGGTGCCCTACTCTGCAGAGCAGCACCGGGTGCTTTGCCAGACTGGCACGCCAGCTTCCAAACTTGCAGAAACTCTTTCTAACAGCTAACAGGTCGGTGTGTGACACAGACATCGAAGAACTGGCCAGTAATTGTACCAGATTACGCCAACTGGACATATTAGGTAAGGTGCAGTCTGTAAGTTTTGTTTTAAAGCCTTGACATAAAAGCTAATCTCAGACATTTTATAAAGAAAAAAAAAATCTTGGATGCAATCAAAATGTTGTCTTGATAATTATAACTGTCCTTAAGTAGGAGAGGGAGGGCAATAACAGAATTTTATCAGTGAACTTACCAGAAAGCTCTGAATAATCCTTAGTTCTTGGTCTAGTGAGAAGAATGAGAGTTTGGATGAGCCGTGTTCTCCATTTTTATTGACAGATAAAAAATAATCCGTTTGTGTAATGAATTCAAGACACACACACGGCTTCTTGGTGTTAAATTCTTGATTAAAGAATACTGTCTCTATCCCTGATGATTGTGCTTTTAGGAGTAGTTCTACCCTAAGGCAGAGCTATTGAAAATCCTTCCCAGTTCTGGGATTCCTTGTGTCTTTATTGCAATTTACAGCCAGAAACTGTGTGATATTTTGTTACTTCTGATGTTGGCCAGAATTGCTAGGATGCCACAGTTATAATTGCCCACACAGTTGTGAACCCAAAACACTTGCACTGTGTTTCTGGTAATCTATTAATACTAATAGAGTAGTCCTTGAAGTGCTAGTTATATCTTTTCCTGTTTATTCAACATTTAACCAAAGGGAAACCTGAAGATTTTCAGCACTGGTGTTTCTGGTTTCACTTAAAATCTCTCCACAGTCCAGGCTTATGGTACCTTTGTAGATGTTGCTTATATAGTCACATGTTACTTATCAAAGTTACTTATAGGCAGAAATTGTTTCTTAAAAACTTAGGAATGGAAAATTAAGCATATGGGATTAATAGTTACAAACTAAGCAACAAAGATATATATATGCTAGAATTATATCCAGTATCTTATAATAACTTATAATGGAATATAATCTTCAAAAATTACTGAATCATTATACCATATACCTGAAACTAATACAATATTATAAATCAACTATACTTCAGTAAAAGTAAATACATTTTTAAAAATCAGTAAAAAAACAGTTGATTAAAAAAAATTTAGGAAAAACTTCTTGTTTATTATATACACACTTTGGGCTAGATACTTCGTCTGTGTTATATTCTCCTTCATCTTCATAGCTCAGAAAGCTGGATATCATTTGTCTTTTCATAGTTGAGGGTGCTGGAGTCAGCAGTTGACATGTAGCAGAGCAAGGGTCAAGCACAAGGATTTTGACCCCAGGATCAGTACTGTCTTTTCAAAACACCACGCCCACTTAACTTGCTTGTTTCTTTTCCTGCCTATTCACATTCTCCCTTGAATTAGCCTAGACTTTTGTATAAGATAAATATTTTGGAATTTTCAAAAAAAAGTCAGTCACAGGGACAATGAGAAAAAGCAGCCAAAGGCCTGTAAAAATAATCATGCTGTGGTGGATTCACGTTGATGTATGGTAAAACCAATACAATATTGTAAAGTAATTAGCCTCCAATTAAAATAAATAAATTTATATTAAAAAAAATAATAATCATGAATTCCATCAGGCTTCACTTCAGAGGATGGTGCCAGTGTTGTTTAAAACCTATCTTACAGTTCCCCATCCAAAAAAACCCTCAAATAAACCCCGAAACATACACTAGAGATAGAGAGTAGCCAGTATCTGAAAGAGATGCAACCGAACTACAAAGACACAAGTAACACTGATCCCAAAACAAAGCACAGTTGTTATGGACCATGGGTTCTGTTGTCAGGTAGTGTAAGTTTGGTCTATGAATGTATGAATTACTTGACGGAGACATAAAAGAAACACAGGTAAGAAGTATCATGACTTCTTTTGAAATATTTGTGACTTGTATGAGCAAGGGAGTATCATTATTTATTTTGCTGAGTATAAGTATATAATTTTCAATGGAAGATGACCATCATGCAAATATATTGGAGCATCTTATTTCAAATATAAAGAGCACAGTAAAAGAATATCACTAATAATAATTCATAATGTTAACACCAAAGTGACTGTATGCTTTATACTGTTCAATTTAATCATCACCATAACCTCATGAGGTATTAATAGATTTATTAGCCACAGAGGAGAAAACAGGTGGAAACAGGTTAAATGATTTGTCCGGGGCTCCTGACTAGTAAGGAATCTGGACTTGAACCAGAGTCTCTGCTTCTAACCACTGTGCTGTATTTTTATTGTTTTTTGGTTTCTTTTCACCATTTAGTGTTAGACTCCTTATTGTTTTCTTTTAAAAGGGATTCTTAGTTAAACCATGCTGATATTCATTATTTTATTTGTCATTTTGTGATTAGCACATATGAATGTTAAGCGGCATAACTTCTTCATACTAAACGTACTTATCTATCAGTACAAAGCTGAATAAGATAGAGTACCTGTCTTCAGAGAGTTGATAACCTAGCAAGAAGGAATAAAACAGGCATATAAATAACTGTAATGCAAGCTAGAAGCAAGTCCATCTTGATGAGGCTCAAAGCAAAGAGAAATATATATATATTTATATATATATCAGAGACATGGAATCAGAGAAATATGGATGATCAGAGAAATAAGGAAAGGCTAATTCAAAAGGCTAATGGGGGACTGCCCTGGTGGTCCAGTGGTTGAGAATCCGTCTGTCAATGCAGGGGACACTGGTTCGATCCCTGGTCCAGGAAGATCCCACAGGCTGCGGGGCAGATGAGCCCATGTGCCACAACTACTGAAGCCCAGTTGTCTTAGAGCCCATGCTCTGCAAGAAGAGAAGCCATTGCAGTGAGAAACCCACGTGCTACAACTAGAGAGTAGCCCCTACTTGCTGCAACTAGAGAAAACCCGTGCTTAGCAACAAAGATCCAGCATAGCCCAAAATAAATAAATATATAAAATAAAAAAATTTTTAAAGGCTAATAGGTATTTTAAAGATAGACTTAAAAAATGAGCAGGAAATTGGGGGAGGAGGGCATTTTAGGCAGAAAGAATAGCATGAAGCAAAAGCAGAGGAGTTGAAGTCACAAGACTATCTTTAGAGAATAGGCAGTCTTATTTGATCTAAAATGTTGGTATAATGGAGAGTAACATGGGGAGTTTTGAACACCAGGATGAGGAATCTGCACAAAATTAAACAAGGAAGAGCTCTTACTGGGCTTCAGTTAGGGGTATGAGTGATGTATTTAGAGCTATGTTTTAGGAATCCTTACCTGGAAGTGAGTAGTAGGTGACTTGGAGAAGGAAGAGATCAAAATCAGAGATTGGCTGCAATAACCCATCTAAGGAGGGTCTACACAAGGGCGATGGCATTGGGAAATTAGCCAGCACCCCTTCATCCTTTTGTTGAGTACACACCTATTGAGCATATACTGTTTGGCCTTGTTCTCAACACTGGAGATACTCAGTGCCCTGAAAGAGCAAGCTGCCTGAAAACAGGACTGTGTCCTAAGGAGACAACAGAACAACAGCACAGAGTGCCCTGGAAGAATACGACAGGGGACACCAGCCCAGTTAAACGTTCAGTCTCTGACTTCCTTCCCTGAAATTCTCTTGGGCTTTAGGAGCTCTGAATTTATCAGGAAAGTCTTCCCTAGTGGCTCAGTGGTAAAGAATCCAAGCTGCAATGCAGGAAACACAGGTTTGATCCCTGGGTCCAGAAGATCCCTTGGAGGAGGAAATGGCAACCCACTCCAGTATTCTTGCCTGGGGAATCTGATGGACAGAGGAGTCTGGCGGGCTACAGTCCATGGGGTCACAAAAGAGTTGGACATGACTTAGTAACTGAACAACAACAGTTTATCAGGAAACTCAGATTCAAATGACCAAGATTGGCAAATAGACAATGGTCACAACCCTGGGTGAAAAACTTCACAGGCTTCGGTGAAGTTTTCTGATCTTATATAACGAAATCCCCATCAGGATAGCTTACAGTATAGTGTTAATCTCTCAGTTGTGTCTGACTCTTTGTGACCCCTTGGACTGTAGCCCACCAGACTCTTCTGTCCATGGCATTCTCCAGGCATGAATACTGGAGTGGGTAGCCATTCCCTTCTCCAGGGAATCTGCCCCACCCAATCTCCCACATCGCAGGCAGATTCTTTACCGTCTGAGCCACCAACTAAAGCATATGAAAAAGACAATTATCATGAAGATACAGGTATCCATCTCAGGTCCCTTGGGTAGAAGCTGGCTGTGGTCAGACCTCAGAAGGGACTGAAAACCATCAAAAGGCGAGGGACCTTTTTCTCTTTTTCCTTCCTTCTCCTGTCTTGCCTGCTGAGGCCCCCGTCCCCCATGCCCTCCCTCTGCTGCCTTAGGCGCTGTGTCTGCATCTCCCTCTGGTCTTGCTTTGTTCTTCTTTTGTCATGCTGGCCATCTCTGCTTCTCTGGGTACACATGGCCAAATATAGCAATCCTGACCCAGTTTTCCATGTCTTTAGTTCAAGAGATTGAGTGGGCACTGGAGACTTTACTGAATCCCAATTCTGAATTCCCAGGAGGATCTGCATTGGTTTGTCACAGGGTTGGTCACAGTCAGGATCGCAGTATAGTCACAGCTTCTAGAGTCTGTGGCAGGAAGGGGAGGAGATAGGATTTCTCAGAGCAAAAGGCATAGACTACTGTTTCAGAAACTTTAATCCACATCCCACGAATGTATACGCAATACCATTGTGGGTTGGTTTTTTTTTTTTTTTTCCCTCTCTAGAAAACCTGTAGTTACTACACATGACATCTTAGAGCCTAGTCATATTTGGTATATATTGAGTACCTGCCATGTATCAGGTGCTTTACATGATTTATATGATTTATATTCCATCTGAATACCCCATAATCACTTCAAATTTATTATGAGCTAAATAGTACTCATCAGCCATCATTTGTCTTCCAGTCATGCCATCTTATACTTACTGTAAAACTTACCAAGTTGTATTGTACTTATTTGCTTTCAACTCTGGTCAATGAGTTCTTTAAGGCAGGTACGTGTCTTACTCATCTTTGTATCTCCAGTGCCCTGAGACAGAAGTTTCTACAGGGTAGTCGCTCAGTAATTGCACTGCATGGAATTAGAGGTTGAATCATTGTAAGTATTGAGGCCTGATTTGACCCACGGGTTCAGGAAAATGAGATGTGCAAACAGTTTTGAACTGGGGTGAACAGAAATAGGAAAGTCTGGAGGAGCTGATTGGAAAGGGTAGGAGGTAGGAATGAAAATCAAATGGGTAGGTTATTGATGAAATTCAGGTCCTAGATTGACCAGCTTGGCTGGAAAAAATTTTTTTACAGGACAATTTCAACATTAAGTCTTTTAAGAAATGTTTTTAATTTTTAAAAGGCTATTTTAAATGTATTTTAAATAATTAGCAAAAGGAACTCTTCATCAGGATATTATATAAATGTTGTGTAATGTTTTGTTTTGTATTGTTTTTAAACAGGAACAAGAATGGTAAGTCCGGCATCCTTAAGAAAACTCCTGGAATCCTGCAAAGATCTCTCCTTACTTGATGTGTCCTTCTGTTCTCAGATTGATAATAGAGCTGTGCTGGAACTCAGTGCGAGCTTTCCGAAAGTGTTCATAAAAAAGAGCTTTACCCAGTGACTTCATACATGTCCTGTAATAAAATGAATGTGCTTTTGTAGGATTTTGTTTTGGGGTTGGTTTTGTTTAGTTTTTATAATGGTGGGCATGTCTTAATGTCCCATTAAGACATTTGTGGATTTTAAAGAAAAATGTGGAATTGTCCCTTAAATCACTGCATCAATGATTTAAACAAATGTTTTCACAAAATAATGTAAGCACTTTCCTTCAAGAATATTTGAGTGGCTCATATTATTTTTATCTTTGGTTAATCAGTGGTATAATGCTTTAGTCAGTAACTACATGTTTGATAAAAGTAATATGGAAACATTTTAACTTATTTTGAAAGGAGCACTTTGGACAATAAAGTATCATGATATTTATGCAAAAATAAAATTAATTTTTCACACCTCCATGTAAGGATGCCTTATTAATAATGAGTCTTATGACCTGGCCAGTATTCTGTTTGGTATGTACAAAATTGTCAGAGTTGTTTGAAAGAAGAATCTTATTTTTCATCTGTTAAGGTTATTTTTTAAGTTGATGTACTAATTATTCAAGTTGAAAGTTTTTAGTTTCTCCACTTTTCTGATATATTTATCTATTTTACTGTTGGATAGTAAGAGTATAAAAAGATGGGCAAAGATAAGAACAAGAGGTCCTAAATGAAATAATTTTACAACTGCTCAGCAGATGCCTTAAAAATTTGCCAGAGGGAAAGGTTTAAGTCATCTGAATTATATGTGGATTTTATTTATTTGTTTTTTCTGTGCCCCAGCACCTTAAATAATCAGAAACCAGCTATAGTGGAGGAAACAAAGAAAAGAAACATTGTTTTGTTAATTGTAAATTGATTTAGTTCTGCTGCTAAGAAAGTAGACAGAAAATATTTTGTGGAATGAAAAAGCAGGGCTGTTCCAAATACCAAACTAATATTAAATGTTTACTGTAACAAAATTTATTTTCCCACACAGGGCAGAGTGTTAATTTCCAATATCCACACATCCTAGAGTGATCCTATAGAACTCTGCTGTCCAACACAGCAGCCACTAGCCACATGTGGCTGTTTTATTTAACTTGAATTTAATTAAAAATTCCATTCCTAGGTTGTACTAGCCACATTTCAAGTGTTCAGTAGTTCCCTGAGGCTAGTGGTTATCATGTTGGACAGCACTACTCTATAATTTCTTGTTATAAGATGTAGTCATTTAAGAAGAAGCATATTTGGGTTAAAAATTAGCATAGTTAATATATATCTCTAGGAAATTTTTGAAGATAATCTCAATAGTATGTATAGGAAAGCATTTTTACCCCTACCAGAGTTCTTAAGCTAGTGAATTTATACATGTGGGAAATAGTAGGCATTCAGTAAATAGTTGTTGAATGAATAAGAATATATTATTGAATTCAGCCATATGTCAAATTTTAAAATTATAAATTACAAGTAGTACTGTGCCTATTCTTTTATAGAATATAAAGAATGTAGTATGTGACATTTAAAATATTAAAATAGTAATCCAGTCTCCTCCACATAAGAAACCATTGTATGAGAGTTGCTGTCCTTTTGATACGCCCCACATCTTCTGTTTGATGGCAGAAGCAAAGGGCAGTAAGAAAAGGGCTTGCTTATTCTCCATTACTATCATCAAGCACTTGCTTTTCACTCAGGAATGTATGTAAGCATCTTAAATGTCTTTTCCAGTGGAGGATGGGATTTATAATTTGACTACCAACTGGGTAAAGTAGTGCTTTTCTGTTAAGCTAACAGCTATCATTGAATTAATACTTCCTGTGAGGCACTGTTTCCTGTGGATTGCATTTATAACTCATTTAGTCTTCATAATAACCCTGTATGATAGATATCATTGGTTACTCCCATTTACAGGCGAGGAAACTAAGACAAAGAAAGATCAAAGAACTTATCTCATGACCATAGCTGCTACTGGCAGAGCCAAGCATACACACTCAAGCAATCTGGCCTTAGATACTGTACGGTCAGTCTGTGCTTTAAAAGTGTCCAGGTGAGGCATCTGGTTCTAGGGCAGAGGTTGACAAACATTTTCTGTAAAGACCTGGATACTGAATATTTCAGGCAGTATTTCAGGCAGACTTGGATACTGAATACTGTGGGCTAAGAGGCAAAAACTTGAGATTATTTTGTAAGTACATGTGTAACTAAAGAGAAAATGAATTTCCACAAAATTTTTATTGACAGAATTCAAAACATAAAAATAATTGAAGTTTTCTGTATTGTAGTTCTACTAACTGAAAGAAATACTTTGGAGGAGGGTAACGTTTCACTTATTTGGAGTCAGTGTTAATATTTACTGTCATCAAAATAGAAAAAAATTGATTGTACATATTCATCTGTTAATGTTCATCTGCAGTAAGATTTTACATATTTTGTCTTTGAAAATATCTTTTCATATAGATAAGGATTGCCAAATACATTAATCCATGAGAATATGATTTTCATGGAGCAGATTTATCACTTGGAAGGCATTAATAGAATTTCATTAGGTTCTTTCTTCCCTTGATATTTTCCTTTCAGGATATTACATTGCAGATTATTCACTTCCCGACTCACTTCCTGATTGAAGTTTAGGTGGAAGTTCCTCAATTGCACAATTGAATAGATTTTGACAAGTAGGTATTTTCTTTATACTTACATTCAGAGATCCAGAAAACACTGCCAGACCTCCTGTTGGAACTCAGAAAATACATCTGCTGCAAATTCATGTGAGAATGGAGCTCCTGTCATTTGTCTTACCTTTCCATAGCACAGGAAGTAATAAAGCAGCTCTGTGTTAACTTTAGGATTCGGTGTTAGTTGTCATCAGTATTACTTTGTTGTATTAAGTTTCATGTAGAAGCACTCTTTTGGTGGTTTCACCTCCAGAGCTTCTGATTCAGTTGTTGTTGTTTAGTCACTAAGTGGTGTCTGACTCTTTGTGACCCCACGGACTGTAGCCTGCAAGGCTTCTCTGCCCATGGGATTTCTCAGGCAAGAATACTGTAGTGTGTTGCCATTTCCTTCTCCAGGAAATCTTCCTGACCCAGGGATGAAACCCACATCTCCTGCGTTGTCTGGCAGATTCTTTAACACTGAGCCACCTGGGAAGCCTTCTGATTCAGTAGAATTTGCGTTTATAATACTAGTTACGCATTGCTGCTCTTGCTGCTCTTGCCTGGAAAATCCCATGGATGGTAGAGCCTGGTAGGCTGCAGTCCATGGGGTCAGTAAGAGTCGGACATGACTGAGAGACTTCACTTTCACGCGTTGGAGAAGGAAATGGCAACCCACTCCAGTGTTCTTGCCTGGAGAATCCCAGGGACGGCAGAGCCTGGTGGGCTGCCATCTATGGAGTCACACAGAGTCGGACATGACTGAAGCGACTTAGCAGCAGCTCCTGCTGCTCTGAGAGCCACGCTTTGAGAAACACTGCTCTACAGTTCTCCTTAAGTCTGAATCTTTCCCTTAATCCCAGTGAATCCAATATAGTGGGAATAACTATTGTCATATTGTTGTGCACTGTTTGAATTTTTGGTTGAATTCTTTACAAAACATTATCAAGCCTGCAACAAAAGCTAAATTCCAAAGCCATTCAGTATTCTGTAATAGTGGTTGAGGGCATTTCTTCTAGTTCAGAAAAATCTCAGTATCAGCTCTGATCTCAAAAACTCACAATAAAACTACCACTGTTTAGCTAACTGTTGTATGAGAGGACAAATAAGGATACTCAGCTTCTTTATCTGATGAAAAATAGCAGAACTAATGATGGTTAGATGAAGTTTTCCACTGACATTGCTATTCCAGTAGCACAATAACACAATATTAAATCATATATATTTCATGAAGTACTTGTTGATGAATAATACAGTAAACAATTATAGGTTTTAAACTGCATTTTCACAAGCTTTGTAAATTTGACCAACTAAACCTTTTGTTTTCTGCTTTAGGTTATTCTGATTCTACTTTAGGTTATACTGAATTCATATTTTCTTAACTTCCTAGAAAATATTCTTGTCTGTAATTGTTCCATGCAGACCACTCATAGAAACCAACTCTTCAGTCACTTCAACCTTGGCATTGACTCATCAAATAAATAATGATAACTTGGCAGTATCAGTAACATCTGTTGACATGTCAAGAGCCAAGGAGAACCACTCAGAATCATTTGCTTTGGTTTTGTATTGACTAATGATGTTGTTCCCAGTGTTCTCAATTCTTTGGTCCAAAAGGCTAATTTATTAGTCTTAAGCAGGTTTACTTTGGACACATTTCTTCAGCTGATGAATCAAAAACAATTTAATTAACTCACCATTGGTAAAAGGCTTTCCTTGCTTGGCTAACAAATGAGCCACTTACAAACTTACTTTGCAGCTTTATTTTCATTTTTTAATTATTGCAGACATTCTGCTGTGATAAGATACCTTGTTTTAAATTTTCTAATTTTTCTGGCCATTGCATTCCTATGAATTGAGACTATTGTGATGAGTGCGTAGTATGGTAATTCCCATGTATGTAATAGTCTTCCAGAGTGGCTACAGTGTCACTGCATTTTAAACACAATGCTTTGCCCTCTAATTTGGTAACAAAATAATCCATACTCCTCCGTGCCTTAAATACATGACACTTGAATTTACTTTTCTCTTTTGTTGTTCCAACTTTATGGGTATGCACTAGTAATAAAACTTTTAAAATATTGTGGAATGACAATATGTGTGGCTTTCAGAATGTTGGTAGTAATAACTGTATCACTACGATTTATAATGTGCCAAGCAGCAGTGCAAAATGATGAGAGCATCAGGTAGGTCTCTGTCGCTGCTACTCAACTCTGCCTTTATAGTCTGGAAGCCACCATTGATAAGTGAATACGTGTAGTAACATTCCAATAAAACTGTATTTCTGGACACTTAAAGTTGAATTTCATGTAATTTTCATGTGTCACAAAATATAATTCTTCTTTTGATATGTTTATTATTAGCTTTTTTCTAATGGAAATGGTAAAAAACATTTTTAAGTTGCAGTCTGAATTTGGCTTGTGGGCCTAATTTTTGACCCCTTTAGGAGGAGATTCTGAAATCAGTTAGTGCAGCTTTGCCCATTCCTAATTTTATAAATCAGAATCAAACCTGTTCTCAGCTTTTATCTTTTTCATTTTACCATTTATTTTCTTTTTTTTCTTTTTTTTTTTAATTAAAAAAAAATTATACATGTGTTCCCCATCCTGAACCCTCCTCCCTCCTCCCTCCCCATACATTTTACCATTTAGATTTTAGAATTAAGAACAGTATTTTGCTAACTTAAGCTAAACTAAGCTAAGTGAAATTAGCTCAGTTGTGTCTGATTCTTTGTGACCCCATCGACTATACAGTCCATGGAATTCTCCATGCCAGAATACTGGGGTGGGTAGCCATTCCCTTCTCCAGGGTATCTTCCTGACCCAGGAATCAAACCAGGGTTTCCTTTGTTGCAGGCAGATTCTTTACCAGCTGAGAGACCAGGAAAGCCATTTTGCTGACTTAGAGAAAATAAAACTTCTATCATGACAAGAATTTTGGATCTTTTGATTGAGATATTTTTTGTTGAGGTATATTTGACAATTAAGAATGGTATATATTTTAAGGTATACAATTTGTTAATTTGATATACATTGTGAAAAAAATCACCACATTCAAGCTAATTAATATATTCTCCTATTCAGATAGTTAACACTTTTTTTTTTGGTGGTGACAATAAGATCCACCCTATTAGCGAATTTTAAGTATACAGCGAAGTATTGGTAACTCTAGTCACATTGTTGTACATTACTCCAGAACTTACTATGCTTAACTGAAACTTTGTACTTTTTCACCAACATCTCCCCATTTCTTCCTCCTAAGTCCCTGGTAATCACTATTATATTCTCTGTTTCTATGAATTTGACTATTTTAGATTTCACATAGAAGTGAGATCATGTAGTATTTTTTTCTCTGTCTTGTTTCACTTAGCACAATGTCCTCCAGTTTCATCCTTGTTGTAGATAGCAGGATTTCTTTTTTAAGGCTGAATAATATTCTATTTTACACATAGATGCACCACATTTTTTTATTCATTCATCTCTTAACAGACATTTAGGTTGCTTCCCTATCTTGGCTTCTGTGAATGTGTGAATAATGCTGAAATGAATGTGGAAGTGCAGATTCTTAGAAATGGGATTGCTGGATGCTGTGGTATTTCTGTTTTTACTTTTTTGAGAAACCGCCATATTGTTTTCATAAAGGCCATACCAATTTATATTCCTACCAACAGTGTACAAGGGTTCCCTTAATAAAAGTGAATATGTAGATTATCCATTAAAGTTTAAAGCCTGATGACCCATTAGTGCTAGCATTGTCAACTGACTTTTTAAATTTTTTATTATTATTTATCTTAGAATTTTGGTAAGACAAATGACCTTCCTGGTGGCTCTTAATAGACAAAGCTATCTCCCTGACTCTGGGAGCATAATTAAAGGATCCTCTCAATTTAAATTGCTTGTATAAAAATATACAATATGCAGCAAAATGTTTAGGCAGTTAAAATTCTTCCTTTCCTTTTGAGTGATTAATTGTGAGCCAATATGTAGCAAAGCAAAACTGATTTCTTGGCAGAATTGTTTTTATTTTTTAGCGTTTCCCTAGGAATTAACTTAGAAACTGAAAACTCATAATTTGCAAGTGTAAAAATACTAACCAAGAAAGTCAGTAAAAATTACGTACCATGTATATTATTGGTGAATTTTCTGGATTTTCATTTTTTACTTTAAGGTATTAAAGGATGCTTTTTTGCTTTAAGGTATTAAAGGATGCCTATTACTGACAGAGTAATTTTCAAAGCCATTTATCAGTGTTGCATCTTAGTTCTTCTCCATTTAGCACATTTAATATTGATACTTCAGAATAACTCTTTTTTTAAGTTACTCCAAAAATTTTGTCAGTGACCCCTAACAGATTGTTATCTATTGCCAAAACACTATTCTAGCAGCTCTGGTTTTATACGTGTAGCCCAGTTCTCTAGCAGTACATTAATGTCAATAAGCAAATGAGGTGATTGGCACCTATAGCTGCAAGTCAAAAGGGAAGAGATAAATTAATCAGAGATGATTTATTATGTATATTTTATATATTGCTTTATGAATGTGGATAGAGGCCAAGATTTTTCCTTTGGCAGAGCAGAGTGTCTTTAATATTTTTGTTTATAAGTCTAAATTTTTGGCTTAAATTTTTGTGCATATGAATACAATTAATGGTTGATTTGATTTTGAAAGGAAAAAGGCTATTATGTTAAAATAGACATTTTCAGATGAAGGAAGATTTTTATCAATGTATTTGGTAAAGTAGATTAGTGCAGTCTTAGCTGTAAAATTTTTAAGGAAAAATTTTAAAGCAAAACAGTCATATGATCAGATAAGTTATATAGATTACACCAAAGGAAAAAAAAAAAGCTCTGTTACAAATGAGAAATCTGTACAGACAACTGACTGAGATGTTTAAAATTTTATTTGTATAAAAATTCTGTTCAATGCCTAATGATTTTTATTGTTCATATTATTCTGTACTTTAGAATAATAAGATAAGCTTGAGTATCTCATTAGCTCACTTTCAAAACTGATCATTTCAGGACACTGCTGAATATAATGGAAGGTTTGGGTAAATAGGTTTGTGTCACAGTCTCTATGAAATTAGACGAGAATAAGCCTGGAAGATAAGCTATCATCTATGTGCTGAACGGTAGCAATCCATCCTTATGCTATGAAATGCCATTGGCTCGGGTGCATATTGTAAACTGTAAAATTACATGAGTCTGCAATTAAACTGTAAACTGCAGTCACACTGTTATTTACTTTTCCTTTATACTTTCTCAGTAGTTACCCCAAATAAGAGTTATTCACTTGCAGTTTGTTTAATTTATTAGTTTTGTATTGTTTGGTATTGTTATTAGTTTAATATAGTGTTTTCCTACTTTTAGTTATAAAGTATTGTGTACTGTGGGACATGCTTTTTGTAGAAGCCAAGTACTTCCCTACCAGTTAGCTCCTAAGTTGTTCCACAGTTTTTAGTCACACCCAAACTACTTCTAGTGAGCTAGACTGGAATAAATGTCAAGATAAAACACATTCATCCGTCCACTTAGTCAACGGTATGTATTGACACTGGTAGCTCAGTTGGTAAAGAATTCACCTGCAATGCAGGAGACCCTGGTTCAATTCCTGGCTCGGGAAGATCTGCTAGAGAAGGGATAGGCTACTCACTCCGGTATTCTTGGGCTTCTCTTGTGGTTTAACTGGTAAAGAATTTGCCTGCAATGCAGGAGACCTGGGTTTGATCCCTGGGTTGGGAAGATCCCCTAAAGAAGGGAAAGGCTACCCACTCCAGTATTCTGGCCTAGAGAACTCCATGGATGTATAGTTAGCTCCTAAGCTGTTCCACAGTCTTTAGTCACACCCAAACTACTTCTAGTGAGCTAGACTGGAATAAATGTCATGAGATAAAACACATTCATCCATCCATTTAGTCAACAGTATATATTGACAACAAAACTTTTGATATGTGTGCTAGGCAAAGATTAGGGGTGGGGCAGGTTTGCAGAATGTGTATAAAAACAAAGTAATTTTCAAAAATGGTTATGTGCCAAGAAGAAATTTTACGGTGAATAAGTATGGGATACAATGAATTCAACAAAGTTAGGTTTCTTTACTGCTGAACTTTAGAACCTCTTCTATATAATGGACATGATAAAGGTGAGATAGAGTGGAGATTTGTAGTGATTGCCAATTTTCCAGGGAATACCTGTAAACATCTCTTGGAAACTTTAATTTCTTAGAGCACAGTTTGGAAAATGCTGCTAAGCAGCATAATATAGTATAGTATCAAAAGTATTCACTACAGTAATTTTTAATTATTTGCTAAAGATTATGCATTATAATTTGTTTCTATGAAAAATATTTTTAATTTTTATTTAAGAAGATTAGGAAGTTGACTAATACTTTGATGATATAAATTAAAAAAAAATTCTGAGCATGATTACTTTATACTTTGGCCCATAATTTCTAACTCAATTTTTATTCATATATTAGATTTTCAGAATATGTGTTTACCATTGGTATCCTAAAATTCTGTGAAATATGAATCATGGTCTACCCATTGGAAATGCATAAAGGAACTGCTGCAGCATCTGATTATTTTTAATATTTATTTCAGTATTAATAACATTGAATCGCAATAGAATTTCACTGTCAAGTTAATTTGTATGTTATACTAGCCCATAAACTATTCTAATAATCAACTGTGTAGTAACAGAAAAAACTAGAAATTTTAGGTTAACTTTATCAGTGACTATTTTTAAAATATTTATATATAATATATTTTTAAAGGTATAGTAAGAACATTTACTACTGTCATCTGTTTTGCTAAAGTCTTCAAATAAAGGAAGGTAGTAATTTATTATGAGAACCATTTCTTCCCTAATAGATACTTTTACATGAACCCTATTCATGAATTGGAGAAGGAAATGGCAACCCATTCCAGTGTTCTTGCCTGGAGAATCCCAGGGACGGGGGAACCTGGTAGGCTGCCATCTCTGGGGTCGCCCAGAGTTGGACACAACTGAAGTGACTTAGTAGTAGTAGTATTACATGTTAGTTACCTATATATACATGTATTTATTTCAATCTCACAAATAAATGTGTGTTTAATTTCTCTTATAAACCTTTTTAAAGTGGGAAGTTATATTTCAGCAATGTGTTCTACAGAATATTTATAAATTGATGCTAAGATTACAACAAAAGCTAGAAAACTGTTAATACTAACACACATTCTGGCATACAGTTGTTCTTACTCGAGAGATTTTTTGCTGACAGACACCTCAAATAAAGAACTGAGAGTGTTGAAGCCCTGCTAACTTGTTTAAAAGTCTTAAAGATAATCATACCCAATAAAGTCTAAAATAAATAGGTATACATTTTTATAATCAGAAATATTTCTAAAGTTGAAAGACCTTTAACTGTGTTTTCAGCATACGTTACTCTTACTATTTGTCAGCAGTATCTGGCCCTGTGTATCTGCCCAGAAAGTAGAAAAACTTGTAGACTATTGAACGACTGTTCAGCTTCTGTCTTCCAGAGTATCTTCTGACTTCCCATCTGTGGGCACTCCTTGTCAAAATCAAGGGTCCCATGTCTTATGCTGGGCGCACCAGTTTTCTGTCTCGAGTCAGTGGAGCAGCTCTCCTGGTGCTCTCTCCTCACTGCCTTCTGTTCTTCTCAACTTCTGTACCAAGCCACTGGTGGTGGTGCTGTTCAGTCACTAAGTCATGTCTGACTCTCTGTGACCCTGTGGACTGTAGCCATGCTCCTCTGTCTATGAAATTCTCCAGGCAAGAATACTGGAGTGGGTTGCCATTTCCTCCTCCAGGGTGTCTTCCTGACCCTGGGATTGAGCCCACATCTCCTGCAATGGCAGGCAGATTCTTTACCACTGAGGCCGCCAGGGAAGACTGTAAAAAGCCACTAGCTCCCATTGTAATTCTGTAGCTTCAAATCCTTACCCCATAAATCAAATTAGAATGTCTATTTTATTAATGCTTTGAACGTTAAAATATGAAATGTTAAAGAAGTTGAATTTATAACCCTATTGGTACACTGATAAGTGTTTAGACACCAACTTTCTGGTGGAGGGGGGAAAAGCCCTGATTTGTAGTGCTTTCCAATTTTTGTCTTCTAAACTCTCCCACTGTGACTGATTTCAGGCTATCAAGGTGAAGCCCTTCAAGGCTGAGTTGGGATGAGATGCGCACACTGTGAACTGGCTTCAGTTCACACCACCACCGGATGATATTATTAAACACTGATAGGCAAAATACACCTATTGCTAGCTTTTTCCCAGAGGTGATATTAATATTATCTGTAATCAAGTGGTCCTTCAAACTCTATGAAAATTTTCCCTGCCACTGAATACACTGAAAGAATAAAATTCAAAAATATTTTGTCTGAGCTGATATTCAGTAATCGGTAGGAGAATGAAGAATATTAAGAAGAAAAACTTTGAAAAAAACTCATAAGGAGAAGCAAGTTGTTTCTTCTACTGTGAAACCAACACTGGCCATGAGATTATAATTTTAAAAAAATATTTCCTTATATTTCCATGGACTCTGAAAGTTATATCCCCAGATAAATTGTGACATTTCCTCTCTGCATGTTGGTGCAATTTTATATTATGAAATTGTCATGTAGATTCATTACACCTATTTTCTAGACACAAATGACCATAACTGAAATATGTACCTATTCATATACTGACAGCTAAACTATGTAAGATCATTCTATCACTAATATATATGCAGGCACATTGATAAGATATTTACACATTTTTTATAACAAAGATTTGGGGCTTGGGAACCTCAAAACTTTTGATATTTTTCTGCTTCAGTTACCAGATTTTTGCTCTGGATATGGAAGCATTTGTGTGCTAGCTTTATCAGGTTACAATGAATAACAATCTCAAAATGTCAGTGGCTTTCAGTAACATCTATTTCTCACTCGTGGCAAGTGGGCTTCTCTGGATTGGTTGCTGTGGCTGTCCTTCAAGGTGTGGTTCCGGCTCAGGTCTGCCTCACCAGGACCCAGGCTGAAAGAGAAGGGCTCATTTGGGATATACCCTTGCAGTGGCAGGGGCCACTGATGCAGGAGAATTGGCAGCAACAAGAAATGCATCCCAAAGTGTTTAAGTGTGTATGTGTGCGTGTGTGCTAAATAGTTTTGGTCATGTCCGACTCTTTGTGACTCAACGGACTGTAGCCACTAGGCTCCTCTGTCCATGGATTCTCCAGGCAAGAATACTGAAGTGGGTTGCAATGCCCTCCTCCAGGGGATCTTCCAGATCCAGGGATCAGATCCACATTTTTTTATGTCTCCTGCATTGGCAGGTGGGTTCTTTACTACTAGTGCCACCTGGGAAGTCCCTTAAGTGTGTATAGTGCTCATCAAGTCTTCATATTGTGTTGGTCAAAGAAAGTCATGTGACCCAGCTCAGTCATTGGGCAAGAAGGCTACTCATCCTATTGGAACCATGGTGAGTCATCACCAGCAGTGTTGGGAACAGGTAGTTCTGAACACTGATACCATGTGCATGCACGTGGGTGCTCAGTAGCTAAGTCATGTTGGACTCTTTGCAACCCCATGGGCCAGACTCCTCTGTCCATGGGATTTTCCAAGCAAGAATACTGGAGTGGGTTGCCATTTCCTCCTCCAAGGGATCTTTACAACCCAGGGATTGAACCCAGGTCTCCTGCGTCTCCTGCATTGGCAGGCAGATTCTTTACCACGGAGCCACCAGGGAAGCCTCAGTCTACCTACCACAAATATTTGTGGTCACTATGAGTAGCCCAAGTATGTCAAAGTAATGTGAAAGAAAATACCATGTTAATGTTTTTAAAGAAGAAATAGATTACTGATTACATTGGTTTGGGTTCAGGATTTTTGGAAGG
Organism: Bos indicus; assembly: GCF_029378745.1. Taxonomy (NCBI): domain Eukaryota; kingdom Metazoa; phylum Chordata; class Mammalia; order Artiodactyla; family Bovidae; genus Bos; species Bos indicus. The sequence continues at coordinate 51,139,619 of NC_091768.1, forward strand.
ATTCTCACTCTTTGTATTTTTCTATTTCATTTTTTGGAAAATAAAAAGATTCCCAAATATTACTATCACTTAAGCCTGTATGAAATTAAAAATATGATAAAAAATCACAGGAATATTTATAGACAAGTGATGGTTTGGTGATGGAAACAGCAGAGGCAAAATGGGAGCCATGTATCCAGTCTGGACTGTTTGGCTATTAATTCAGTTTTTCTGAGTCTCAATTTTCTCATCTGTAAGAAAGTTGTTCTACAGGTTTCCTAAGGTCATTCTTACTGTAAATGTCTCATTCTAATGGTTTCTTATTGTCATCTAATCAACAAAGCATATCCTTCTACAATTTTTTATTATAGTTTAACTCATTTTTCTTAGAATTAAGAGAATTCCAGAAACATCTATGTCTGCTTTATTGACTATGCCAAAGCCTTTGACTGTGTGGATCACAATAAACTGTGGAAAATTCTGAAAGAGATGGGAATACCAGACCACCTGACCTGCTTCTTGAGAAACCTATATGCAGGTGAGGAAGCAACAGTTAGAACTGGACATGGAACAACAGACTGGTTCCAAATAGGAAAAGGAGTACGTCAAGGCTGTATACTGTCACCCTGCTTATTTAACTTCTATGCAGAGTACATCATGAGAAACGCTGGGCTGGAGGAAGCACAAGCTGGAATTAAGATTGCTGGGAGAAATATCAATAACCTCAGATATACAGATGACACCACCCTTATGGCAGAAAGTGAAGAGGAACTAAAAAGTCTCTTGATGAAAGTGAAAGTGGAGAGTGAAAAAGTTGGCTTAAAGCTCAACATTCAGAAAACTAGGATCATGGCATCTGGTCCCATCACTTCATGGGAAATAGATGGCGAAACAGTGTCAGACTTTATTTTGGGGGGCTCCAAAATCACTGCAGATGGTGATTGCAGCCATGAAATTAAAAGACACTTACTCCTTGGAAGGAAAGTTATGACCAACCTGCTGCTGCTGCTGCTAAGTCGATTCAGTCGTGTCCGACTCTGTGCGTCCCCATAGATGGCAGCCCACTAGGCTCCCTCGTCCCTGGGATTCTCCAGGCAAGAACACTGGAGTGGGCTGCCATTTCCTTCTCCAATGCATGAAAGTGAAAAGTGAAAGTGAAGTCGCTCAGTCATGTCCGACTCCTAGCGATCCCATGGACTGCAGCCTACCAGGCTCCTCCATCCATGGGATTTTCCAGGCAAGAGTACTGGAGTGGGGTGCCATTGCCTTCTCCTAGGTAGCATATTAAAAAGCAGAGACATTACTTTGCCAACAAAGGTCCATCTAGTCAAGGCTATGGTTTTTCCAGTGGTCATGTATGGATGTGAGAGTTGGAATGAAGAAAGCTGAGTACCGAAGAATTGATGCTTTTGAACTATGGTGTTGGAGAAGACTCTTGAGAGTCTCTTGGACTGCAAGGAGAGCCAACCAGTCCATCCTAAAGGAGGTCAATCCTGGGTGTTCATTGGAAGGACTGATGCTGAAGCTGAAACTCCAATACTTTGGCCACCTGATGCGAAGAGTTGACTCATTGGAAAAGACCCTGATGCTGGGAGGGATTGGGGGCATGAGAAGAAGGGGACGACAGAGGATGAGATGGCTGGATGGCATCACTGACTTGATGGACATGAGTTTGGGTAAACTCCAGGAGTTGGTGATGGACAGGGAGGCCTGGTGTGCTGCGATTCATGGGGTCGCAAAGAGTCGGACACGACTGAGTGACTGAAGTGAACTGAATGGGATTTTAATTTTCTTTTATTCATCTTGTGCCCAATTAAAAAACAGATTTGAAATAAAGTAATAGAATACAGTCCTACTTGCTTTTATCTTAATATTTAAACTACTACTCTTCTGTTACTCTGAGATTTGCTGGTTTAAACATCACTGTATATAAGAATCATCTGGAAACTTGTTTAAAATGTAAATTTCCAGTCCTCAAACCCCTGGAGACTTTGAGACTAGATAGAATCTAGAAAACAATATTTTTAGAAAGCATCCCAGGTGTCCAAACTAGTCTAAGCAGTACAAATCCTATAAATTATTTTGGAAATAATAATTTTTTACAAACCCACATACTGGGATACTATATACTTAGCATAATAATTTAAGATTAGTTAATACCACGCTTCTCAATTATACATTCATTATTTGGTTTTTGTATTTTGTCTTTGGGAATTTAGTTTTTCTGTTATCACATTTAGTGTATGGGACCTCTGTAAGTAGTACAATTATGTTCATATATAAGTTTTAGAGATGTGGAAAACAAAATATCTTAATATTCCTTTGAAGTAAAAGTGCTTTGATTAGTATTAGCCTTGTCTAAATGCATACAGGGCAGATCCATCTCAGGATAAATAGTACCACAAAATGAAATATTGAATACTACAAAATTAGTACTACTGCTGGATTATTACGTCCAGTCCTCTGGTTCTTCCCTTGCTTCCTTTCAGTCTAATCTCGACATCCATATACTTCTTGTAACTTGTACTCGTGTCATTTCTCTGCTTAAAATTCTCCAGAATAACAGCCAAAGCCTGTATTCTATCGGATCTTAGCTCCTCAATGCCCACCCCCCCCCCCGCCCTCAACATCTTGCTCTTTGATGAAATGCTCTTCCCAATATATCTTCTCTATGCCAGTTCTCACTTTACTTATATCTCTGCTCAAATATTGCCTACAAAAATCAGACCCTTATTGATAATCCAAAATAAAATAATATGGGCTCTTCCATCCATCATGACTATTTGACAAACTGTGGATTGATTTATATTTATCCCCTACAATTTTTAGCTTGATAAGCACAAAGAGTGCTTTGTTCACAGCCCAGTCTTCAGGGTTTAGAATAATACCTGAAACATAGTAGGTACTCAGTAAATATTTGTTGAAAAAAATTTTGGAGATGATCCACAGCTTAGCCTGTCTCTAGTAAAAGGCACAGCTATTAAGATCCAAGTTTTATAAAATAGGCAATGTTTTAAAAGGCAGTTATATTTTCTCTTAATGTCTCATCTATTTTGAGTCATTTTAATTTATTACTTTCAGATTTATCATCTGTTTTGCAAACTCTCTACTTTCCATCTTTTTCTAGTCTATTGTTTAATTATGCGTGATACTTTATTTTGAATGGTGGCAATTTAAAGTTGATTTTTCATTTCAACAAGTTTTAATTACTTAATTGAAATATGAAACTTCAACTATGAATTCAGTGTTGGTGAGAGGCATGAGATTTACATTCCCATAAAACCGCACACTTACCTTCATATGAAACATATATGCGATAGTACATGAATGGGTAATAGCATTCAGGATTTCCTTTGAAAACTAGAAAACATCTTAATTAAAAAACAAGAGGATAATTTATTCCTCAGCATCCTCCGATACATGGCCTCTAAAACCAGCACATATACTGGTAGAGGTTTTTGTACCATAAAAATAAGCTGATTGGGAGAGAAATGAGATTATTCAGACAATAGGTCTAAAGCACTTAGAAAACTGAAGGAAAAAAGTAGTTGTTGAAATGTTTACAGCACTTTTAGTAGAATAAGATTAAAACACATTAAAATAGTCTGCTTCTTTGGGCATTTTCCCTGTCCTCACCTGACTTTCCTGCTTGTCGCTTACTGCCTGGTCTGGTGCCTAGATATTCCCTATGTGCTAGTGTACTGTCAGGTATTAAGGTTGGGGTCACCTCACCAGGTAGAGAACCAGAACCAGCAGAGATGCTTGCCAAAAGCAAAGAGAACACGGACTGGGTAGTGGAAGGAAGCAGTCATGAATACCAGCCAGGACCACGTGACCAGTTACAGAAACAAGGACTAAGATTGCCGTATTTCCTCCTTATTTTGCTATGAATATGTCTCTGTGTGTATTTGTATAGCAAATAGCTTGGTTGTTTCTTATTCGATCTCCTTATCAGGCAGTATAAGATATATTATCTTTATATCAGGATATTTAAGTATTGTTAACTTTCCACCATAGTATTTAAGTTACAGGATATCAAGGAGAGTAAACATCTAAGGACCCTGTATCCTCTTCTGGGGAAAAGGCTAGTGCATTTTTGGTTGTACGCAGACAACCTTGTATACAACAAGGTACAGTTGTACCATGTTAGGCAGAATTGTGACCTTCTTATTGTCTTTAATAGGGGCTTCCCAGGTGACTAAGTGATAAAGAATCCACCTGCAATGCAGGAGACCTGGGTTTGATCCCTGGGTCAGGAAGATCCTCTGGAGAAGGAAATGGCAACCCAATCCAGTATTCTTGCCTGGAAAATCCCATGGACAGAGGAGCCTAGTGGGCTACAGTTCATGGGGTCACAAGAGTCGGACACAACTCATGGTTTCAGGAGTTATGTATGGATACCAAGTTGACCAAAAGTGCATTTGTGATGGTTAATTTTACATGTCAACTTGGCACTATGGAATGCCCAGATTTTTGGGTCAAACATTATTCTGGATGTACTCTTCATGTTTGGGTGAGATTAACATTTAAATCAATGTATTTCAAGTAAAGCATAATGCCTTTCTAATGTAGGTGGGCCTTACACAATCAACTAAAGGTCTGAATAGAACAAAAAGCTTAGCCTCTTCCAAGCAAGAGAGAATTTCTCAAGCATACTGCCTCAGACTTCATCAGCAGCACTGGCTCTTCCTCTTTCTCTAGCAGACTGCCTTTGGACTTGAACTAAAACACCGGTTCTCATGAGTATCCAGTCTACCAGTCCACCCTACAGATTCTGGACTCACCAGCATCCATAATCCATGACCCAATTCCTTATAATACTGTGTAAACATATGTACATGCATGAAGTACAAGTGAAAGTGTTAGTTGCTCAGTCGTGTCCGACTGCACCACCCATGAACTGTAGCCTGCAAGGCTCCTCTGTCCATGGGATTCTCTAGGCAAGAATACTGGAATGGGTTGCCATGCCCTTCTCCAGGGGATCTTTCCGACCCAGGGATAGAACCTGAGTCTTCTGCATTGCAGGTGGATTCTTTACCATCTGAGCCATCTGTTAAGCCCATGTACATGCATACGTATCTACCTACACATATATCCTTTCTCCAGAGAACACTGACTAATCCAAAAAAAGGTTATGACCTATATACAAGAAAATAAAGACATTTTAATAACTATATTCAAAACATTGTATAGTATCAATGACATGTCATATGACCACTCAAAGCTAGCAGAAGTTTCCATTACATATAATTTGTATCATCATGCTCTTGCCTACTTTACAACACCTTTACTTCGTTTTTAATGAACATCATTTTTGTAGGACATTTGTTCTTTTATAAACTTGAGATCCAGCATATATATTTCTTTATCACTAAAGATATTTGTAAATTCTATAAATTAATAGAACACTGATGCACAATGAAATACATTTGAAACTTTATGTATTACCAATAATGGTAACAATTTATTTCTTATAAAATAGTAGAAAATGTTTTTGTTGTGTATAGTGCCAATATCTATAGGCTGAATACAAGATAGGAAGGGAAATAAAAATTAGATTTAAATATGTTGGTGAGTACAGATGTTAAATCAATTACAGATAAAACTGGGCCACAGAAAAAAATATGAAATTATGAGATATATTTTCAGAATCATTTCAGAAACTTCTATGAGCTATCAGGGCTGTGTAGAACACGTTACAAAACAACATATAAGAAATTAGACTACAGCATTGGTAGGCTTCCTACAAGAAAAAAAGCAATTTTTGAAGTTCCTTCAAGGACAAAAGATAATGGATGTTTTTATAGTTTGCATCTGGGCTAGCTCTATTAGCATCATTAGTGGTAATGTATTCCAGAAGCCATTTAATGTAATTATGCAGATAATATTTTTTCGTTAAGAATGTTGTGGAATTTCAAATAAGTACATTTTTTAGATGAAATCTTCTAATCTTCTAAGAGTAGTTTCCTAGAAAGGTCTATTACCTCTACAGTAAGAAATAGGGAAACTGTAGGTTAAGAGATAAATAACCTTTGTTTTTGCAACTCACTTAAATATCGATACAACCTATTTCAAGTTGTTAAGTCAGGATAGAAGAGAAAGAGTTTTCCAAGTATACTTACTCCAAGTCATAACCAAGAGATGATAAAAATGCAAGTGTTACTGTATTAAAAGTACATTGATTATAGTAGACATTTTTTATTTTATTTATTTTGCCTGTTCAAGCCAAATTTAACCATTCTTGAACCACCACCCTGATTTTCTTTGGGAAAATTTGACTCTCGGACTCTTAGAACATATGATTAGAAAGCAGCTGATTCTTTGGTTTTAGAAGTTAGTGTGTGAACTCAGGACTGACCAGAGCATTGCAACCCTCCTTACACACACCTGTACACACACACACACAGATTGTTTAAAATGATGGGCAATAAAACTAATTCTGGGCCTCAGGTGGAACTCTTCAAGCTGTGGCTCCTTTTTGTACTGAATACAAACTTACACCATCTTCTGACCAGCAGTTCTGGTCACCAGAATGCATTCAGTTGCCAGGAGATGAAATGAGCCAGACTCAGTCCTGCTGATGCCTTTTGTCCTCCAGGACTGAGTCATTGCAGAAGGGTTATGTTGTCTGATTGAATAAATTCCCTATTTTGTTTTCGGGTTTTGTTTTGATTTTGAGGGTTTTAAAAGCCTGTTTGATTGAATTTCGGTTTAGTTGCAAATGGAAGCATCCTAACCATCAGATCCTACTATGCTGAAGAATGTTCTTATAGACAACTCTTCCTCCCACCCATTTCCTACAAAGGGCAAGTTCTCTTTGTCTTTTCCATTTGTTCCCTCTATAGAGTGCCATCCCACTTCCTGCCAGATCCCATTGCCAGGCTCCTCTGTCCATGGAATTTTCCAGGCAAGAATACTGGAGTGGGTTGTCATTTCCTACTCCACAGGATCTTTCCAACCCAGAGATCAAACCTGAGTCTCTTGTGTCTCCTGCATTGCAAGCAGATTCTTTACCACTGTGCCACCTGAGAAGCCTCTCATTTTATTAAAACACTGCTAAATAATTTTCTTACCTTAAACTTCCTAGCTTTGGATTCTCCTCCAACGAAGATTTTTAATTGAGTCAGCTTACACATAATACCTACTGCTTCTATTGTTCTGGAAATTGGTATATATTTGTGTATTTGGATTATAAACTCCTGTATAAGTATAAATAATACTGATAACAGAGGAGTTCAGGGCTCCCACACATACTTAGCAATAAGTACAGTGTCATATGAGTTGGTTGTGTGAAAAATTTCATCTAGTGTAGTTTCAGTTCATAGACATCCCTCAGAGGACTGTGAGTTGGGAAGGAATGATGCCCCAAGAATTTTAAAATATTTAATTGTACTGTGACATTGAACTGGTAAGACTTCCCTTTGTGAACATTTTCTTATGACTTCAGCTTACTGTCAAATGTGCCTGTCCATTTGCCTGACCAGTACAAGCCCATTCTCATATTACTTTCTTTCAGTTGTTTATTGCTGCATTGTAACCATCTGAGAATGTCTGGTTTAAAAGAATAATGATGTATTGTTTCTCCCGATTCTGTGGATTGTTTGGGCAGTTGGTCTGATCTTTCGTGAGCATTCTTACGGCCACCTTCAGCTAGCTGATTGGCTGGGCTTGCATTCAGCCAGGTTGTTGGCTGAGGCACCTCACTTCTGCTCTCTCATCAGAGGTTCCAAGAGTGCAAAAAGAGAAGTTACAAGGTCTTTTAAAGATTAGCCTGTAAGCCATGTAGAGTCAGGTCTATGGCTGCATCTTCTTAATAAAAGTGAGGACTAGCCCAGCTTAGGTAGGAACAGTGGTGGAAGAATAACTCAATATCACTTGATAGGAGGAAGAGTGGCAAAATCTCATTGCAGAAAGGGGTGCTGCATAGGGCCTCTAGTGTGACCATCTTTGGAAACAGTCTACCTCACTCTTGTTTTTATTTATAATGGAGAAAGAAACTAGGATACTTTTTATTTCCTAATACTCTTGACACATACAGCAGAATCCTTCCTGTTGTATTCATAAAAGTACTCCAAATGAAAAGTAGTAATTTTTATTGGAAAGTGTTTCTGAAGGGGCAAGTATTAGAACGTACAGTTATTTAAAATAACACATACCTACTAGTCTATTTTGTGTTTTTTTGGCTTATATACACAACTAAGCAGATAGTTTGTAATATATATAGGTTTTGCTCTTATTGAAAAAGGCAAAACATACTGTAATCACTAATTCTGCCTCTTACTGTTTTGTAGAACTTCAATTTTTGAAAATATAACTGGTTTGGAAGAGCAAACAGGCCTTTGAACCAATATCTTACATTATGTAAGCCTGAAAAGTGTAGCAGCATTTCTAAGATGCCTTTTGCATTTGAGATATTTAATATATTTTTTATAAAGTGTGGTTTATTCAAAAGTTTTATATCAGTTACATAAGGTTTTAAAACATGAAAAATAAACTTATGTGTGTAAAAATATCTAGAAAAATATTTTAAAATTCAAGTGGCAAAACTATATTCAGGATGGCAGTTCCTCTGGTAGGGAAGAGAGGAGAAGGCCATTAAGGAGCTATAACTGAGGGGTGAATAACATATTGTTTTATTTCTTAAATGGGGTAGTAGGTGTGCAGGTATTTGTTATATTTTCCCTAGACCTTTCTATATGAAACACTGCAAAATTATAAAAAGAATGTTATCTTTATAGTCATCATCTGATTAAGACAGCATTCAGATCTATGCTACCTGAAACTCTTTCAGAAGTATTTTTACAATTGGTTTCTAAAATGTTGCCTCCCTATACAGATTATGCTGCTAAGGCAGCCCCCATGCACTATCATTTCATAAAACCCTTTTGTCTTCTTTTCAAATTAATTATGTGATGACAAGCAGACAGACTCCATTGCATATATACATCTTCCAACTCAGAGCCAACAGCCTGGCCAGTTTACTTCGTTGTACCTGAGGTTTATTATGTGGTATATTTTATAAAATATTGCACAGGATGGGCCAGGCTTGTAGTAGTATGTCTACACCTGGAAAAAAGTGCTTTTGAAAGGACTCCAAAAACTTTAATTCTCTTGATATATTGGGACTACATCTTATTCAGACAACTATTGCAGAAAATAGTTTCCCATTTTTCTTCCAATATCCTCCAAATATTAATTTCTAACAAACATTTTCAGGTGAAAAGTTCTTTTCTGAATACCACTTAGGAAGCTCCTAAGGAAAAAAAAATTAAAAAAGGTCCTCTTTTCAGCTTAGTTTTAAACAGGAAATAGAGCCAGGAGGGAATTCCCTGGTGCTGCAGTGGTTTGAATTTGGCACTTTAACTGCTGTGGCCCCGGGGTTCAATGCCTGGTCTAGAAACTAAGACCATCCCAGAAGCCGCGGTGTGGCAAAAAAAACAAACAAAAAACACTGTAGGTTGACTATCTGTGGCATGTAAAAGAGAAAGAGAAATGAATGATGTGGAAGGCAGTTTGTGCTCTGGTGTTTAAGCCAGGCAGTCTCAGTTCCTTTATACTATAATCACGAGAATGTTGACACACTTGTATTCCACTGGCCTCTACTCAAATTGCCTGTGTTTCTCCTAACAAAAAGCCATCCAGTATACCATTCCTATCTTTTGACAGCTAGGAAATCTGAGAAAGGGGTTTCTGTACCTTAATTGGAAAGTAGTATTAAATGTATACAAATATTATGCTCAAATCTAACCCCTCTAGCTATAGATGACTTGACATGTTAAATAAGGAAAGTTTAATGTATGTCCAAGTTTCTTTAAAATAGACTCCTTTCTTTAACTCCCTTGGAAACAAATAAAGATTTGGATGGAAATACATGGTAGAAGATACATGAAAAAAAGAAGTGATATGGCTCACAGAGGCTTCTGGCAAGTTACAGGAAGCCTGGCTGAGGTCCTTTTGTAAAGGTTTCTCAGTTTGTGGATCCCACCTACTACGTATGAAAAACGTGTGGCCTCTGATATATGTTACTTTTCTCTTCCTTCCTATTCTCTTCAGCTCAGTTACAGAAACACCATTTAGGAAAGAGCCTCACATACGGTAGGTGCTTAATGAAAATTTCCTAATTGAAATTAGGTTGATTTTACTAGGGTCTGCCTTAGAGAAAGGTTCAATAAATTAGGAAATGTTGCTGAGAAACCTATCCTGATGGCATGATGTGTGTGTGTATGTGTGTGTGTAAGAGAGAGACAGCGAGAGAAGAAACTAGTGAAATTAGCACATCTGAAACTAAAGTTTTTCTACAACTCCCCTCGCTTCTATTTCTCAATCCTTGTCCATCTAATCCCCCTCACCTGTAATCATGGCCTGGCCATTCTCTCTCTCCTTTCCACCAGCTGCTGTCTCTTGCAGACTTCTTCGACTCCTTGGAGTCAGGACTCCGGCAGGCCCCCCAGCTCACCTCCTTGCTTTCTGTTCTCCCCAACCTACCCAATGCATTGCCCCGCCTCTCTTCCTTCTTGAAGCGTGACTGTCATCCGATCACCCCTCTACAATGGCTCTTAATTGCCTTTCGAATCTAATTAAAACTTCTTCAAGACCCTCTTCTAATTAACTCCATAGGAGGCTCCCTTAGCGGCCATCTCAAGCCGGGTGCCTCCTGTGCTCTGGCCCAGCGACCAAACCAGCTACTTCCTTTTCCTGCTTCCGCTCCTCTCCTTGGGCCAATCTCCTCCTACCTAGAGGGACCATTTTTTTCTTTTTATCTGCCAAAGCACTCTGTTTTTTTTAACAGAAAGAGTGCTAAATTACCTTTCCCTCCCAACTTTGATTACTCCAACTAAGGATCCTAATCGGTGAAACGTGGGTGTGTCCTTTTGGAAATGCGTGTGTTTTCACGTCCAGGCATAAGCAACGCCTTGTTTCAGGGAGCAGCGCCCACACATTGGTTCAGGACTCCATGCGTTTGGTAGAAGGCTTGCGGGCTTGGGGCTAGTGTTTTGGTTTTTCTTGCAAACAGTGACGGCTCATCTAGTGTGCAGTCCTTGGTTCCCGCCCGGAGACTTCCCCGTTCCGCCTTCTCTTCTCTTCCTCGCCCGCAAGGCGCGCTGCCCCTGGGGTTTTCAGCAACTTCCGCAGACCCTCCGCCCGCATCCCGGCGCGGCGGGGCCGGGGAAGCCCCAGGGCTCCCCAAGCGTTCAGAAGGAAACCATCTAGGCTACAGACCTTGGAGCGCGGCTGGGGTCCCCCGGGAGCGGATCGCGGGTCGCGCAGGTCATTTCCCGGCGGGAACACCACCTCGTCTGAGCTGGGCGGCTTCTCCCGGTCCCCGGCTGCAGGATGCTGGGCCCCCCGCTGCTCCCTTCCGCGTGGCGGCTCGGGCCGCCAACCGATCGCCTCTTGCCTCCCCCACTTGAACTCCTGGGGAGACAGTGTTTGTAAAACTTGGCCCTGGCCCAGCCCCGTCCGCCCCACTTTGCCAACAAGAAGAGGGAGGGCAGCTCTGAGCGGCCTCGGGCGAACCTCGCCCCGCCTGCACTTCAGGCGCCGGGCCCAGCCCGCGCCTTCGGGTCTCCAGCCGGGACAGGCGCGCGGACTCCGCTTTGCCAGGGTGCGACCCTCACCTGGGATTCCAGCTCTGGTGAGGCCCGGCGTCACCGGGAACCTCTGTCCCTACCCGGCTGCGCGCCCCACGGGGGCCTTCTGGCGCTGGCACAGGGAGGGACTGGCCGGGCTACTCCCTAAGGTGGTGGAAGGGACCTGAGGGTGGTGGCAGGACTCTCTGAGTCGGATGGGACCCCCCTGAACGGCGGAGTGGGAGATCGGCTTCCGACACAGCCTCTCCGGGCAACTCCGGAATGTCGCAGAGCTCCTGATGGATGCAAACTGTCTTTATTTGCAAGCCTAGTGACTGGATGTGGCCCTCAAGCTTTGGACCTCTCTACAGGTGGGAGGCCTGCATCGATTCAGGATGAGCTGCTGGTGGTTAGTGCTGTTGTTCCTGCTGCTACTTTGTGTGTGTGCCATTGGCTTTAAGTGTACCGTCCCACTATTCCCTTCCTGACTAATGCGGGCTGCTATAAATGACACCCAGAAAAGGACGCAATAAATGTGAAGAGGTTGTAAGATGTTAAAGATATTGAGTAGTTTGCAGGCGTCCTGGGCTAGGCCTGCCATCAGGGTGCGGCTAAAATTATTGTGGTTACTAATATGTGGTGCCAGAGGTCCTCTTGAGGGTTATAGCTACCAGGGACGGTCTGTGGCTTGGTGCTCAAGAATCCGCCTGCCAATGCAGGAGACATGGGTTCCATCCCTTGGTGGGGAAGATCCCCTGGAGTAGGAAGTGGCAATCCACTCCAGTATTCTTGCCTGTAAAATTTCATGGACAGAGGAGCCTGGCAGGCTACAGTCCATGGGACCATGGAGAGTCAGACACGATTGAGTGACTGAACACGAAGAGCCTGAATATCCTAAATACAAAAAATCGAGTGCAGCGGCAGCCCAGTTTTAAAGCTAACCAGAATTGGTGATGCCTTTTCTGGATAATGCAACTGAGATGGCCATGAATTTCTCTTTCCCTACACTGGTAGACATAAGACTGCATCGTTATTTTTAAGTGAAAAACTTTTCTTGTTGGATGGTCACAGCCAGAGGCTCCACTGGAGTTGGCAACAGTAGCCCTTTCCATTAGGGTTGCACTTTTATACGCATTCATGGACATTCTTTCATTTGAGCCTTACTTAAATCCTGTTGGAAAGAAAGAAGTGGTATTAACCACATTCTGCACAGGAAGAAACTGAGATTCAGAAGTGTCCACTGACTCCCCTCAGGCTGCTCATACAGAAGTGCACAGCTGGTGCACAAATGCAGGTGTTCTGACTGCAGGCCCAGTTCCAGCTCCATCAGTGCCGCCAGGCCTTGATTTCCTCTTTTGCCTCTTGTCATGTTACTTGGGAGAAGGCAGAGGGGAAAATCACCATCCATGATGAACATGCCTACACAGTCAGAGAGGAACTAATACTGTGGGCTCTGAAGGAAGCAAAGTTCAGCTCCAAATGCTGAACTGGTATCTCTGGTTAGGTGTTTCGGGGAGGAGGAGATGTTTTCCCTATTCTGGAAAGTTCTTTCATGGATGGGTCTCTATTCAAGTTAAATATGGAAACTCTCTTTTGAACCCTAAAACTGAACAAACTTACTAGACAGGAAGAAATCACAAGTGAAACCTGAATTGAAATAGCATTCACTGGGCTCCCTTTCTCCTGCTGTTAACCATTTTGTTTAGCCTGGCTTTCTGGTCTTTGATGGCCCTGAAAATCTGGGGCTTCTGTGAGAGACTGAAGACTTGCCCACCCCAGTCCAAACATGCAGGAACCAAGGACTGGGGGACCTGGTCTTTTATCTTTCTTTGGGAATTTTTCTGGTGTTGAATGTATGGTCTTTGCAGATAGTTTTTCAAACCCCTACTTAGGAACTAAGTGGTATACAAACTATCAATACTTACTTTCTAGAACTGGATGTTTAGAAACTTTTGAGTAAGTCAGATGCATAGAGTCACCTTCACAAGTGTTTGGTTAGAAGGAACTCAGGGAAGGAATATAGACAGAGGAGGCAAAGGAGGAGGATAGGGAAGGAGAATTGGATCTTCAACAAAACATTTGAATAGATTTAGGAGGCTGTAAAATTCAAAGTAATTCTGAGCCGGTGCCACTGTGGGGCGCCAAAGTTCTACTCGGCTAAGGCCTGCGGTCTTCTTGGGTGCGAGGACAGACGTCCTGGAGAACAGATGCACCGGGGGAAGAAAGGGGGGAGGAAGGAGGGAAGGGAAAGGAGGGGTGGGGCTGGGGTGTCCTTTATTCTCCAGTTAAACTCGCCTGGGAGACTTTGTTACATAACAAGTCTGTGCGTGGAGGCAAAAAGACTTTGTTAGAAGGAAGGAAGGAAGGAGGGTGTGAGTTGGGGGAAGCTCTTAGAAAAAATCTCGGACCACTGAGCTGACCAAGGAGCAGCGACGCACCCCTTCGCTTCAGGACTTCTTGGGTTTCTTCTCAAACAGAGGCCACGACCACTTTTAAAGGGGACGTGCGAGGTGGGGCTATAGATTTGGAGAGGCTCCTCTCTCCACTATCACACCAGCTACTCCGCCCAACCTCTCCTCCTCCCAGCCCCCCACCCCCCATTTGGGGGCTGCCACCTCGGAGAAGCCGGTCCCTTTCTCCTCCGGGACGCCGCGGGGTTGCCCAACTCCATCTGCAGCCCCCCGAGGACTCCTTGGCGGTGATAAAGGGCGGCCACCCCAGCCCCCGAGCGCCCGGGATGCTCAGCCGTCAGCTGTCGGGAGGCGCTGATTTCATTCCCGCGCGGCTATCGCTGCAGGCGGCTGGGGGCGCAGGGCGGGGGCCGGCGGGGGCGGGGTGAGGGCAGGAGGCGGGAGGCTGCCGCCGCAACCCGGGTAGACTGAACGCCCCAGCCCCGCCAGGGTTTATTACATCCCCGCCACCGGCAAAGGTTAGGAACGCGCATTTGGAGATGGGATAATCCGAGTTTAAATATTAACAGTAAAAGCAGAGCCGGTGGAATATTTACCTAGAAACTGAGCAGATCTCCTTCTGCCAGGGGAGAGGAGCACGCAGGAGGCCCCGGTCTCAGGCCTGGGGCTCCGGCTGGGCCTTTCCCAGTGGCATCACGGGAGCCACCCAAGACTCACCTCGGGAGCGTCCTCGGATTGTAGTTAAGTGGGGAGGGCCGCGGACCCCCCCTCGCTTGGCCAAGTGGATCGGAGTCTGTGGGGCTCGCTCCGAATCTTCTGCTTTGTCATATTCTTCTTTTTAAGGGCCTTCCTGACCAACAAAAGGTGGCGGAAAGTGCGTTGGATCAATAGCAAAGATTGTTATTTAGATAACGAATTAATCTCCCTGTTATAATACTTTTTATAGTGAACTTTGCACCCCTTCCATAAGAAAAAGGAATTTAAAGGGGAAAAAAGTCTCAAACAGGATTAAGGTTTTAATTACAATTCCCTATCGAAATAGTAATGTTTGATGAGCTGATCTTATCAATTAATAGTAACATTAAAGCTCAAGAAACAGATTCACGGGAAATATGCTTCAGGACGTCTCTTAAAAGTAATCGCACCTGGGCAACTAACGAGGCAGCGGGCCAGCGAAGCGGCGTCCGAGCAGGTTTCGGACCCGCGTCTGCTCGGACTTGGTCAGTGCGGGGCGCGCATCTGGGACTCAGGATGGGGTCGGGGCGGCGGACCCAGCTCTACGAGACGCGGCCGCGCGGGTGGGAGGGAAATAATACATAACAGACGCCTCTTCCAAGCCGAGGCTCACATCAAAGTTGGGGCCCCGCAAGGGCCATGCAGTTCACTGCGTTTGGGTCAGCGTTATATTCCAGGGGCAAATAAAGTAATTTGAACATGCACCAACAGTTTTCCATAAAATACGAGTTAAAAGAAGTAATAGAACTAATCACTGTCTCCTCAAATCAAGTAGAAAACATTTCAATGCACTAATTAGAGTAATTAGAATAATAAGCCTCTGCCTATATGTGGTAAGACAATGTGTACAAACAACTTTATTTAATGTATACTGGTAATCAGCGATGCGTGCCTGCTTGAATGCTTAGCGCAATAAAACTACCCTCCGTCCGCCCAAACAATCAAATACAAATTAGTTTAATGATTGTGCCTGCTGAATGTCTTAGAAATCCACAGGCAGAGGCGAGTAAATAGAAGCATCCTTGTTTGCGTGCGTCCCCGCCCGGACCGGCCCCGGGGCCGGGTGAGTGGCCGCGGGCGGGCGCGGCGGGAGCGAGCAGGAGGCCCGCGCGCGGGGCGGAGGCCGGGCCAGGCGCCAGCACGGACCTGCGCCCGCCGGAGCCCCTGCCTCTGTCCTGGCCGCCTTCCCACCCCTCCTAGGCCGGCTTACCGCCTTGGGGCCCAGTCGCGCACCTCAGGCCCCAGGAACCCCAGTGTCCCGCTGGGCTTCCCCTCCTCCGGAGGCGAAAGGCCTTGGTAGAACTCCCTGCGCCCGTCGACAGGGGTTTTAAGAATTGAGTTATTTCCTTCCACCAAGCGACGCTTCCCAGGAGCCTTGGGGGACCAAGGGACCATCCGCCTGGGCATTGGGTACCCAGACCCCAGAGGAGAATCTCGGGCCTCGGGTGGTGTGGCGCGGCCCCTCCCCGCTCGCTGCCTTCAGCTCTAACTTGGGATGATGGGGTGTCCAGAGGGGCTCCCAGGTTCCCTTCTCTGGGGAACCGAGTTTTCTCCTGTATAGATCTAAAAGTGACTTTAGGCCCAGCAGGGAGAGATCAATGTCCGGGGGTTTAGAGATTCGTTTTTCTCCCAGTTTCAGCGTTTGGGAGCTGAGGTAACTGGCAGCCACAAGTTTGACGGCTGTGGGCTGAACACGCTACACAAGATCGCTTATCAGCTCTCGGCTCCCCTGCTCCATTCCTTGGCCCTCCCCGTTTCCCCACCCCTTCTCCCCCAAAAGCGACAAACAGGAAAAGGCCCAATTATCTACTTCACAGGCAGCTTATCCTTTTTCCCTCCCCAGTTTTCTTGCAGTTGCCTCCTCTGCCCTCTTCTCTTGGGGCTCCTTCTTCCACGATTGCCTCTATCAAGCAGAAAACCGTGTCCTGGGCCCAACTTTGCAGAGACAAACGGAAAAGCTGCGCAGGCAGAAAGCTAGGAGATTCACTGCCCCTGGACCCTCGACCCTTAGTCACCTCTGTGCCCCCAAGGCATCTATGCCCGGGCCAAGCGCGCCCCCGGAGAGACCTCGCCAACTCAGCGCGACTACAACTTCCCCAGGGGCGGCGGTCGCACCCTGGGCATCTGCCCTCGTTCTCCTGACCATCAGATCTCCTCTCGCCAGATAACCAGATCTGCCCGTCGTCTACCCTCTCTCGGCCTCCCAGGATCTGCCTGGACAAGGAGTGTGCTGGAATGGCTCAGAAGGTCTGGGCTGTTCAACCTCCCCCTAAAGGGTTGGGGCGTCCGCCTCTGGAGCCTCAGAGAATCTCCATGTCTGGCGAAAACACTTAGAGGTGGTTCTGCATCCCTCAGCGAAGGCCAGGGCTGGAATCGGGAGAAAGCGGGGCTCCTCTCCCTTCTGTCCCCCAACCGCCCAGCCGGAGGGGGATGAGGGGAGCAAACCGGGTCTACCTTTCCAAGCTGGGCTCTCCGAGGTAGGGGGCGCGCAGCCGGGCTGCGGTGTCTCCCGGGCGCCAAGCCGAGACCCGCGCGCAGGACACTAGTCCGCCTGGCTCAGTCGCTGTAACAACTTGGAAGGAATATTGTTAGGAGAGCAAACAAATAAACACAAAGTTGTTAATGTCAAATCATTCTCTCCAGAATCCAGTGCTGTGGAACACAAAATTCCTCGGACGGAATGAGATTTCTTAAGAGCAGGACGGAGGACTCCCAACACTTTGCACAAGGATTTGCCCAAACAGTAGAGCCCAGTAATTCACAATGGCTGATTTTACAAGCCCGCAAGAAACTTTTTCTTTTTCCCACTCTGCTGCCAAACTTTGGCCATATTTAGTTGTGCGTGGCTTTTTTCTTTCTTTCTTTTTGAACAACAAACCCAGAGGAAACACTGGTGGGAGGAAAAATACATGCTCCAAATCAAAATGGATGCAGATTCAAATTTACTCCACCGCGAGGTTTCCTATCACCGTCGTTCTGCACACTGAGAGTTAATCGTATACAATTTATAACAATCAAAATCCCCTCCATATTACTCAGATGGGGTCCAAGTGCTCCCCTGTCTTTCTGAAATCAGTGACAAGTGAGTCTTTGTGGGGCATTTATTTTCTTCTTTTCTCTAGATGACAGCTCCCCATTCTGAGAGCAGAGAGCTGTTTGCTGCCAGCTACACACCACCCCAGAGCCCAGGCTCCTCATAGGCGAGGCGCCTAAGGAAGTCCCCCCCACCCCAATCCCAGACAAAGAGCTATAAAAACTCAGAAAAGACGTGGAAGAAATGAAGTTTAAGATATAGATGCACTTTTACTGATGTATTAAATAACATTTAAGACATTAAAAAAAGTAATACATCTTCATGTTATCAACAACCAGAATTCTGGGAACAATGAGAGAGGCCAGGGTTGTTTTGATGCGACATGATATTGTATTTAAAATCTCTAATAGCTAAGCCAAGCAGAGTTGTTATTATGGTAAAGGGAAAGTACTACATGATAAAGTTAATTAACTTTTTTTCTTAAAAAAAAGGGGGGGGGGGAGGAAACATATTTCCTAGCTTCCCACCAAATACAAGAACAATGTGAAAATATTTTGATTTTTCTTTATCTCCATAACCAAGCAAAGCCTTAAAGAAAACTAAAAAGCCATTTTCTGGCCCTCTGTACTCACATCTACATAAGGGGCATTGAAATAAGTCTGGCTTAAGTTCTACAAAGGTGAGCAAGTTTATTCCATAATTTGCTAGTTAAGTGGCAAGCCCCTGCCACTTGTGCATTATTTCCCATCCTGAATCAAGTGGTGATAGGTACCAGGAACCCTGGTTCTCTCCTACCACCATCTGCCCCCTGTTAAGAGACTATGCATCATTGAAAAAGTAAACTTCCCTGAACAGGGAAAACATTTGTTTAAAATTTAGCTGTAGGTCCCATTTAGTCATGTTGTCAAGATTTGTCCATAGTACTTCAAGATGCATCTTTTTCTTTTCATTTTAAATAAACACCGTCCCTTTTGCCTCACTGAGATATACAAGCAGACCCCAAAAAACACTTATACCTTTGACCTTCCCTTCACCATCCTTCTTCCTTTTTTCTGTATAAGCTCCGTTCTTTCCCTCATTCTTTACCTTGTCTAGGAATTTAATAGAATCTAGAACTGAGTTCTATAAACTGATTGAAAAATCAACAAAGACAAATCACAGAGACCAGTGATAAAAAGATCATTTCTCTCACCCTGCAATCCAGCACTATCCAAGTCGCTGCTTCCACAGTAAGGCAAATAAAAGGCAAATGAATGCAGCATATAGACACACAAGGGCAGGTACCAGTGCGTTCACATACCGCCCCCCCCACCCCCATTGTTGCTGTTGCATCTCTTTATTAGTTGCTTTTGGAGAAATAAAATGATAGAAAGATGAGTGCCTTTATTAAAGCCATTTCACCAGAAAATTTTGCCAACCAGTGTGGCTCCCCCAGTAGGAGCTGGAGGGGAAGGAGAATATTGCTATTGTTGTTGCATCTGAAATATAAAGGAGGTAACTTCGTGGGAACCGAGAATGTTTAGAAGTGCCAAGCATAATATTATTTATGGCCATTCCCTCCAGCTGACCATCACATAACTCTCCCACAGGATTGTTTCTTCCCCATCTTACACCATAAATTTTAAAAGGAAACACAGGAACTCTTTCAGGATGGCTGTATTCTGCGTTATTGTCTTTAGGAAAACGAAAGGGTTGGTCATGGCTAGTCAGCATTTTAGGGATGACTGCCCCACAGATTTCTCTCAGTGGCAATGACGGAGTTTTTCATCTTAGCATGCCATACACTCCCCAAAAGGGCATCAAAAACTGCCAGAGTAGTTCTAGAGTCGGAATGGCAGGCGTGGGTCAAAACCATGGCGTGTCCGTTTAACACGTGACGGTTTCCAGTCAGTAGCCCCTGTGGCTAAGAACAAAAAACACCTTCTCAAGGTCCACTCAAATGCCCTGCAGAGGGCACATGCTGCTTGTTTTCTGCCTACAATGGAGGGGGATATTGACCCAGAACTCAAATCTATAGCCAGCTTAAACATTTTACCCATCAGCATGACTGCGGTCACAAAATACTTCTTCTTTCTGTCACTTCTCTTTCAGACTATTGATAAGGTCATTTGGCTGAATCTGTTTGGGACCTGGGTATTATTGACTAGGAGTTAGAAAGGATGATCAGATGTAATAAGCCCAGAAACTACCTTTCAAATGGGCATATATACTTAAACCACTGTTCCAAGGAGGGTTTTAAATACATCAGCAAACTTGTAAACTAATGCAACACTGCTTGTATTTCTCACTAACCTTAAAACTGATTTTGGTTAAGTGTGATGTTCCCTCTAAGACTATCTGAAACAATGTTATTCACATCCCAATCTTGAGTCTCTTTCATATGTTCTTTTCTTTTTCTTTTATTTCCTGTTTCAGATCCTGTTTGCTTGGCTGATGAGAAATAGACACTACCGTATAAACCATTGCAAATCCCATTTTTTTTCTGTAAGCCTGAAAGGAAAAACATATAGCACCCACCTCTAATCACCTGGCAAACACACATAGTGCATATTGCCAGAAGCATTCTTTGTTGAAAGATATTTGTTAATCATGAAAAAGAATAACTCTCTTAACTAAGCCTTGCTCTTCTGTAGGTCCCAAATTATGTGAGGACATGTGGGTAAAGATCAAAGTTCACCTAGTTTCATGGATGCTCTCCAAAAAAGCACAATCAGATAAGGTAAAGCTAACCTAGAAGGAAGATGCAGGGACACTGCAGATATATCAGAGGACAAATATCTCTTTGTCAGACCATGAAATGGAAACAAATTGAAGCTCAAACCCAGGGACCATTTCAATGAAATGCTACAGGCATAGTAACTGCAAGGTTTGGGACCGATAGTTTTTGCAAAGAAAAGTGAACCAGAAGAGTAATTGCTCTTAAAAAAAAAAAAAGCTCCTGAAAGTTATAAACATGAAATCTGGCAGTATATGCATAAAATTTATTCCAAAACTTTATGAAGTATAAAGGAAGGGAAGTGTTTACACACAACTCAACTCAGTCAGTATAAGGTCTAGGGTTTTCCCCCCTTAAAACTTGGCACTATTTTTAAAATAAAATAAAGATATTTCAATAATTAGAACAAACTACGAAGGTATTGTGCATTTCTGTTTTATGTAGATAATAAAATATTACTTTAACATAAATATATAAGGATCTCTGCGTTTTTATTTTCCCCACAAGCACAACCAAATGTACCAAAACAAAGTATTTTTAAAGAGACTGAACAAAAAAAAATTACATCCCATATAGATTTTGCTTACCTACTCATTTAAAGCTACAGAAAAACAGTTTCCAGAACCTTTTTGCTTTAAAAGAAATAAATATACATTGAGGCAGGCCACTTAAAAATGATATGAAAATATTTCCCTGGGTAGCATTTAAAAAAAAGAAAATAGACAAAGAAACATTTAAACTATTTCTGCATTTCAAAAGACAGATATTAAACATATATACATAGTGGTAAGGTTCAGTGGTAACTTTCATCTTAGTAAACCTATGAGAGTTAGAGGCTACAGACACATCCCCTGAACTCCAGCTTCTGACCTTACCCACTTGGTAATAAGAATTTGAAAATTCATTTCCTCCCTTTACCATTGGCTCTATGCCCTGCTCTGGATTGCTTCTCTAAAGGCCAGTTCCCACACCTCAGGAACAGGCGGCATGATGCACCCCCAAGGAGCTCCATGCCCATCTCCTTGAGACCTTCACTGGGGGAAATGAAATACAGGCAAATAAATATGCCCATTTATAAGCCATCATTTATCTTGCAAAAACACTGAAAATGAAACAATCACAGGTGTTTGAAAAGACAATATAAAGCATAGTTCCTAAAACCTTAACTACTAATTGCAATGCTAATTTGATGCTGAACCATCATTTTCTGGTAGTGAGAATTTAATTTTTTAAAATAAAAATTTGTCTAAGACCTAACCAGGAAAAAAAGCCCCAAACTTTTAAGGTGAATACAAAGTATTTTCCCTTTTAGCGCCCTTTTGTGCTGATTATTATTTAATATTTTAACTGATCACAGTTTAATGGTATTTATTTTCAGTAAAGTTACAAGTTTTTTTTTTTTTCCCCCACTTAAACTTCTCAGTAGAGTCTTTTGTTAAGGGAGTCAACCGTTTTCCATCAAGATAAGGTCAAAAAAAAAAAAAAAAAAACGCACTTAAAACTGTTAACAAAGGGAGAGTAGGAAGGATTGAAAATAACATTGTTTTCCTATACTTCATTTGGCTTCTTTAGTAAAAGAGGGGGGAAAGCTGTCCAAGTCAAACTGGTATGTTCTGTAATAAATTACATACGAATAGGGTGTGGGACCTTATATATGATTTGATAAACAAATGAGCTAGTGAAGACAAAAGTCAGCCTAGAGTGGAGATATTCTCTGTAGGCATGTGGGTATTTTGTGTGCTAAGAATCATAGTCTATGCATACACCATTAAGTTCCCAGATTATTTTATGTTAAAAAAAAAAAAAAGCTATTAGAGGAACAAAGTTTAACTGCTGCTGTCAGCACAAATAATTCCTCATAATTAAGTTATTAAAACTGAAGGCAAACAACTGAGCGGTGGTGTCTGAAGATATATATTTCCCTTGTTCCTTTCAAGGTGCCACTTTCCTTCTGTTGGACAACTCTGAAAATATATTTAACCTCGGCATTTCCTCTGAGCTCTTTCACAATGGGCCCCGCCTGATAAAATGAAGCAATCAGTCACTCACTATCGATTTCGCTTTTTCTCCCCTCCACAACCTCCCCCAGAAACACTGCCTGAAAATGAAGTTTACTTTGTGGCTGGTCACCGAAACCAATGCTTCACTTTCATTTTTGTATTCCAAACAGGATTCTTGCCTTGGATAAAGCGGGTAGAACATGCCCATTTCCTGAAAGCAGAGAATTGTTTATTTTGTATGAAGACGATCGGGTTTGCTTTGGTAAAAGGAGCAAATAAACGTTATCCTAATGTAAGGAGATGGGATCTGAAGGTAACCAAAGTTCACAAACAGTAGGAATAAGGAGGGGCAACACAAGAGCATTAGAAATGGAGAGTGGCCAAAAGCTGGCTTCAACTCTCTCCCAGAAATCAAACCAAACCCAACCCGGCAATTTCAAAATTAACGGTGGGAGAAAGAAAAAACATGCTCGTGACTTTGTTCATGTAAACTTCAATTTTCCTGCAGTGCAAATTTATGTGGTTAAGTTTTGCCTACATCAAAGAACGTGTGTATTTTTCCCTCTTTCCTGATGGGGATCCACATTGAATAAACACAGCAGCATGTGCCAACACCGAGCATCAGGAGCTGTGTTTTGTATTTACTACGGTTTGGTGGAATTTTTTCTTTTTGGTAATTTATTTAGTTTTGCCAGGTATTTAACTCAGTGTTCGCCATCTCTCTCTTTCTCTTTCTCTCTCTCTCTCTCTCTCACACACACACACACACACACACACACACACACACACACACACACACACACACATACTCTGCTCACTCTCTCTAGGAGACACTCCACTCCATTGCCTGGGTACTAGTCTGTAAAGGTCAAAACATCATTACACCTGCTACCGTTTAAAGGATAGTCCAGTGCCTTAGTTGTTTTCCTTATTATTATTTTTTTTCTTTTTAAGGGACGGGGAAATAATAATTAAAAAGAAAATAACAATCAGAAGTTAGAGAGGGAACAAGGGGGTCGGGAAAGGGCCGCGGACCAAAGGGGAGGGGGAGCCCCGCGCTCTGCCCCTCCCCCTCCCGCTCGAGTTCACTGGACGGGTGTCTGCACCCCATGGTGTGGTGGCGTGTCCCTACTCCCCCCGTACACATCCTCGGCGCCCGGCAGAGTCCCTCCGGGAGGGGTCATCCTTTTCTCTTTCTGTCTCCTGTTACAAAACCAAACTCTCACCACCTCCTTCTCCAGCTGTAAGCTGTCCGCGAGGGAGGTGATCTCCTGGGCCGAGGGCTTGGGGCATTTGAGGAAATGGCTCTCCAGAGCCCCCTTGACGCTCACCTCGATGGAGGTCCGCTTTTTCCTCTTGCGCCCCTGCGCTGCGATCTTGTCTATGCTCGTGGGGCTGCCCGAGGACGAGTCCGCCTCCTCCAACCACTTGTTCAACAAAGGCTTCAGCTTGCACATGTTCTTGAAGCTCAGCTGCAGGGCCTCAAACCTGCAGATGGTGGTCTGCGAGAACACGTTGCCGTACAGGGTGCCCAGCGCCAGCCCCACGTCCGCTTGGGTAAATCCCAGTTTGATCCGCCGCTGCTTGAACTGCTTGGCAAACTGCTCCAGGTCATCCGAGGTCGGCGTGTCCTCATCCGAGTGCGGGTCGTGGTGCGCGCCCGGGTGGCCAGGCGGGCCCTGCGGGGGCGGCGGGGGCGGTGGCTGCTGGTGCGCGTGCGAGTGCGGGTGCGGGTGGTGGTCCGCGTGGTGCGGTTCGTCGTGCGCGTCCCGCAGGCCGTGGTGGTGCAGCCCCGCCGGCTGCCCGCCGGCGCCCAGCATGCCGTTCACGGTGAAGCTGGGCTGCGAGTAGAGCAAGCCGCCGTTGGACGCTCCCATGGAGGGCGGAAGGTGCGCCGCAGCCGCTGCGCTCCGCCATGCCCCGGGCCCCGGGTGGTGGTTGGCGGCGTGGTGCACCAGATGCGGTGGCCGCTGCTGCTGCTGTTGCTGCTGCTGCTGCTGCTGTTGTTGTTGCTGCTGCTGCTGCTGCTGCAGGGTACCCGGCCCATGCAGCTCGTCGCCTCGGCCCCCCTGCTGTACCACCACCGAGGGCTTGATGTCCGGCTGGCCCAGGGGGCTGGTGGACCAGGGGGAGCCGTCGCCGCCGCCCCCGCCGCCACCCCCGCCCCCGCCGCCGCCGCCACCGCCCCCGCCGCCGCCGCCGTGGGACAGCGCGGTGATCCACTGGTGAGCGTGGCTGAGCGGGTGCCCGTTGCTCTGCAGCGCGCCGTAGTCGCCCTGCACCAGGCTCTGCGCCTCGCGGTAGCCCCCCGCGCCCTGCTGCATGCCGCCCGGCGGCTCGGTGTGCACGATGGAGGCGCTGGAGGTGAGCAGGCTGTAGTGGTTAGACGCTGCGGTCGCCATGACTCTCGGAGCCGGACTGAGCGCTCCGGTTAAAGGAGCCGCGCATTTGACAGTTACTTTTTCGCCTCGGGCTCCTCTCCTCGCTCGCTTTCCGTCTCTCTCCTCTCTCTCTCTCCCAGCCAGCAGGCAGCTCCGACGCCCGCTCCGACGCCTTCTGTGGCTGCTCCTGCTATTACTGCCGCCGCCGCCGCCTCCCGCCCGCCCGCCCTCGCTCTCTTTCTCCTCCTCTCCCTCCTTGCTCTCGCTCACTCTCCGACTAGCTCAGCGCTCCCCCCTCTCCCTGCTCTCTCCAGCTCTCTCCCGCTCTCTTGGCAGCGCCAGCTCGCAGCGGCACGCGCCTGGGCCCCGCCCCCTCCACCCCCTCCCATTGGCTCCGCGCCCTTTGATTTACGTGGATACCGCTAGCAACCTCCCAGGCCGGCGCCACTGATTGGCGCAGAGATGCCCCCTCCTCCGCTCCCCCCCCCCCCACCCCGGGCGCGGAGTCCTTTTAGCTGTTCTCTGATCCCCACCCCCCTCCACCCCGGCCCCATTCAGATTCTCAGAGTTCTCACCTCCCCTTCTCCCCCACCCCCGGCCTCCTCCGACCCTCTAGGATGGGCCCGCCCCCCATCTGTCTCCCAAGCAGACGCGCCTGGCGGTCCGGGCGGAGAAGTGGCGGGGGGCGGGGGCGCCCCGGCCCTCTGTCGACCACAGCCACTTGCAAGACTTGGGTGGCGGTGGGGGGGCGGGGTGTCGGTCCACCTTCTCCTCCCAATAGGGCGGGAGAAGGAGTGAAGAAAGAGGAAGAGAAAGGCTGAGTCCCCACAATCCAGGGGGAGTCCGACTTTTATTCACCTTGGGACACACATACACACATACACCCCAACGTCTCATACCTAGAGCCAGAAGTCAGGCTACACCCCCCCTCACACACACACACGTTGAAGTCTCCTTTCCCCAACTATTAGAATTTCAGTGCCCATGTGCTTCTTGCTCCAGGTGTGACACTTTTGCCTCCCCAAAGGTGCTTTTATTCGCCTCTCCCCACCCCGCTAGCGCCAGATCTCCTCCTTTTAGGTTCCAGACCGGATGGTCTTCCAGCACCTCGGAGTGAGGACCCCATTAAAGGCAGGCTCCACCGGCGCCTCGGTTTTGTAAGAGACTACTTGTTCAGGAGCGGAGGAGTTGCCTGTTCTAACAGCGCAGCGGTCTGGACTGAAAACAAAACAAAACTCTAAAAGTCTCTGACACATTCAAACACTGGGGGCGCGCACAGGTTTGGATTTAGGGAAAACTAGGATCCTACTCGAGTAGACCTTCTCTTTGTGACAAGGAGCGCTGTCAAGGGGGTGTTCGGCCTCTGGGTAAGGGGCAGGGAGGCACCAAGGGCGGCTTCGACTGCGTGAGCGCTTTCCGTGTTCCTTGAGCTTTTGGATGCAACTTTTTCCGTTAGCTGCTTCGAAAGAGAGGAAGAGCGAGTGAAGGAAAATGGGCTGTACTAGGGGAATCTTCCGAATCCTAAACTTCGGCGGACGCCAGCGGGTGGGGTGGTCTAACTCAGCTTCCAGGCGCTCACTGGCGAAGCTGTCTGCTTAGCCTTCAGCAGAGAACTCCGGAGCGAGACTGCGGGACCCTGCACCGGCAGTACGGTTCTACCCAGCACGAGCGCGTCGCGCCGTCAGCGCCGCAGCCACCCGGAGCAGGTGCCTGCCGCCGCTTTCGGAGCCTGCTAGCAAGGGTAGGAGGATCCGGCGCAGGCCGGTGCTGTAGCAGCGGAGCAACCACGCACGCTCGAGTGTACCGCGCGAACACTGCAAAACGAATCAGAAGTTGCTGCCCTGGAAGGGGGTGGCGTGGGTGGGGGGGGGGGTAAAAACACAACCACAGGGAAAGTGAATTGCGTCCCCACCTCTCACCCTCCGCCCTCCGACCCTCCGTCGTTGCCTTTA
This sequence comes from Bos indicus, assembly GCF_029378745.1. NCBI lineage: Eukaryota > Metazoa > Chordata > Mammalia > Artiodactyla > Bovidae > Bos > Bos indicus. The sequence continues at coordinate 51,166,397 of NC_091768.1, forward strand.
GTGCTGGCGTTGCCGGCGATCGTGAGTTTGTGAGGGAAGCCAAATCAACGCTCAAGGGGAGCACTTTGGGGCCTCCGAGCATCTTAATCTAGACAGCAAAGTGGAACGGGCCGGAGAATTCATCATGACTAACGAGGAGCGGAGGTCTTTGGGGAGTGGCTGAGCTGTTTATAAATCACCGAGTTGAGCACTCGCCCGGGCAAGGCGCTTTGGCGGAGAATTTCCACGTGCCCTGTGTTTATGAGCGTGTGTGGGGGAGAGAGAGAGAAATGGTTAGGGGAGGGGCGAGCCCACAGGCCGCCAACCGAACGGACCTGCATCTCCCCACGCGCGCACCCGCGCGGCGAGGCGAGGACACACACCTTCTGGCGCTGGGTTCTCGCGCAAGCGCGGAGCCACTCTGGCCGCGCGCCTGGGGGCTGCTAGGAATCCCGTAACTTTGCCCGGCTAGGAAAAAATGAAAAAGTCCAAGCCTGGAAGCGCGCAGACTCGGCCGCTGGCGCCCGCGGCTGCTCGACCGGGAGTGAAGGGGCTGGGTGGAGGGCAGGACCGCCTCCCTCAGCAGCGCCTCCGTGTCCCCAGCGCTGGGCGCCTGGTTATCCTGGGGCTTTGGGAGCGCACGGGCCACTCGCCAGCCACGTCCTGGCCCAACCCGCCGCGCCTCTTTTCATCACCTCCACCCCCACCCCACCCCCCCACCCCCCGCCCCGCTACCCCCGGCCGCCGGCTGTCCTCCTCCCCAACCGCTCGGCTGGGACAACTCGGAGCTCCCACAGATGGATGGATCCAGCCGCCGGGAAGGGCCGCGTCCGGATGCTGAAAAGCTCGCCCCCTCCCCCTTCCGGGGCAGGTGTCTGCTTTTCTCTGGATTTGATTTCTCATTTCTCAAGGGACAAGGCCCTTTGCAGCCGGTGGGGGTGAAACACTCGAGGGAAGAAAAAGGTTTCCAATCTCCGAGGGAACCAAGGCGGCCAGACTCGGAGTCAGTTTAAAATTCCCCCCAACCCAAACCCTCCTCTCCTTCTGCCTCCCTTCCCCCAGTTTCAGGCTTTGGGCGCTGGGGTTTTGGGTGGGGGAACAAGAATAGGCTGCATGTGTACATCCAAACTTCCTGTCTGCAGCGGGACTTCACTGACGATGACTGCTCGGAGATTCAGCCCATGCTGACGTCCCAGGTCTCCACTCCACCCCTTCCCCCCACCTTCGCTTCATTTCGCTGGCAGGCAACGGAGCCGAAACATTCCCAACAGGGTAAGCCGGGTGGTTCTACTCGATTAATGCACCCAATAAATCCCCGGGAGTACACAAAGCACTGCCCTACCCCTGAGCCTCAGCCTCTGCACCCCACCCCCACCCCCGCAGCCTGGCCAATCACCGGGCGGGCTGGGCTGGGCGCGCACAGTGTCTCTGGGTACCACCTCCCCCCGCGCCACCCCCGCCTCTCCGCCTGTCGCCGGAGGCCCGGTTGGCGCGAACGCCGGGTCCTGGGTACCTCGGCTTCCAGTCTGCCTCCCGGCGAAGCCCCTTCCTGGGGCTCCAGGAACCTCAGAGGTTTTAGACCCCCGATGAGGGGTTTTTGGTCCTCCCTTCCTTTCCTCCCACCGTCGTGGGCGCCTTTCTTTGCGGCTGACACCACCGGAGCAGAGTCCACGCGTCTCCCTGCATTTCTCCACCCTCATAAAAGCACGTTGAAAGTGTCTCGGGGAGACACCTCCAGGTTTTGATTCAGCTCATTCCCTTTCACTGTTCAAAGCACTGTTCGAATACAGAGGCTGCTTACGTTGACGTGGAGAGGATTTCAAACAAACCTAAAATGCTTTGAACTGACAAGGTGTCTTGATATCTCCCTCACTCCAGTACAGTTCCCCGAGATCACTGGCTAGGACAATGGCTGAGCAAGCGGTTCACGCCGGCCTCGCAGCCTCCTTGGCTGACTGCTGGGTCCCCCGGGCCCCTTTCACGAGAACAAGCTCCAGGCGTCCTGAGCAACCTCACCAGCCCATCCCCTTCCTCTAGGTCTCAGCAAGGGCTCAGCTGAGTCGGTATCCTGACCTGGACTGGTCTGAGGAATTGGTGCGGACTTCCTACTGCACTGCTTGGAGAGAAAATAACTCAGAATCCGAGCTAAACCAAAAGGATATTTATCCCCACATTGTCACACTTCTCAAAAGCGTGAGCCAGACCTGGGTCTTAGTAGTGCCCAGCACCTTGACCAGAATCTCCCAAAGTCTTCACATGAGTAACACTAATGATATCAACCTGTACACTCTAATTTGAACTAGATTTTAACTTCATCTAGTAAACACACCATGTGTAAAATATCATTTATTGTATTGCTCCATACCAAGTCTTGGCAGAAAAACCGCCATAATCACTCCTAAACATTGAGCTGAAAGGATGCACTTATTAAGATAGAGGTGAGATGGTATTTATTCATTTGATAGATCTTAATTTATTTCTTATTGATGTTTTAATAGTTTTATGATAATGGAAATCAGGAAACAAAGGGAATTTTCTTCCAAGGTGGCAGCTGGTTTAAACTTGGGTAAAATTACCTACTGGGATTTTCTTTTTAATATATCCACCTTGGAGGAGGATTCCAAGTCCCTTCTCTTATTCTCCTTTCTCCCTTATTCCAGTCATTGTATTCCTGTACTTTCTGCTCTTCTGCTAGTATCCAGGAGTTGTTTGAGAGCTTCCCCACATTTAAATGGAACTTCTTTGCTAAGGGCCTACAGAATGTCAAAACTGAGGTTTCCACTTTAGAGCTTCAGCTTTAAACAACCAATCCACACAAAGAGGCAGCTGGCTCCTTTAATGAAAACCTCCTTAGAGCTTGAAGACTTACAGGCTTAGAGATGCATTTGTAAGAAGCAAGGAAAATGCATTTCCAAGCTGCCAGTTCTTGTGAGACACAATAAACATTTACTTTTAAAAAGAACAGAAATTAATATCTTTAATTATGCAGCACAATGTCTTCCCAATTAAAAAATTTCCACATAGATTTATATGTTATTGTCTATATATACATTTTACAAGTTTCTAAATGTGCGTCCGTCTCCATGTCATAAACGGTTTTGAAGAAGGAAAAGTTTTCTGAAAGTTGAAACGCCCATTCTTCATATTCTTGCCAAATCTGTGTTTGTCCATGTCTCACATACGGATGATTCTATTTTACCTTTACTACTGTGTAAACCAGTAAGATGTAATGTTCTAAGTTCAGTATTGTAAAATGAAATTATTTGAATTTGTGGATATTCTGTTTCTCCTTTTCTCATGTTCTCAATCTCATCATTAAAAGTGACCCCCTCTTTTGTAGTCCACAAGTGAATATTTTATAGACAGGCATGGCTTGAAGACTTCTAAAACCATATCACGCAGGCAGTCTAGCTATTTCAAGGATTACATTGAGTAATTTATCAAAGAAAGTCTGCTAAATTTTGAGTGGTGAGTATGAGGCCTTACAGGGGAGACAGCATAAAGGACACATTCCATCAGTGTACAAGGCAAATTCTATTTGGCATTAATACAGCTTGTTTATACTGAAATAGCAGGGACACAACTTGAGGGGATTGGTGGCTCTTAGTTACCTTTCTGAAATTTCCTTTTCAAAGGACTAACATTCAATGACTTCCTAACAATGAAGCCTGAAGGTGTTTCCCACCCTTATCCCTTGCCCTAAAGCAGGAGGAAATGACAACTTTTTAATAGATAAAAGTAATTTAAACAGAAACCTCCTTCACTCCAAAGCTTTTAGAGATAGTACTGAGAGTAAGTTCTTGCCACAGTCCTTTCTCTTTCTTATCTTCTGGGGCACAGTCTGAGAAGCAGAAGGAGGGGCCAAGAGCACCCCCACACACCTGTGCACAGGTGCAGGGGAAGAGTATCCTCAGCTACTTTATGGTGATGTGTCCAAGATTTAGGGCTGGGTTTCCATCACTGGGGGAAACAAGGCTCCATTTAGTTGAAGTCGGACTTCATTTTTCTTATTCTGGTTGGACAGAGTATGGATACAAATCCCCGCTAAAGTGTAAGAATGCACTAAGTCCTATTGTTAGTGTCCTGGTGCACTGAGCGAAGTTTTTCTTTTGTACAGTTGACCACAGCGATAATAGCTGTGGACTGGGATCTTCTTCTAGATCTCTGAGTTTCAAAACTGTCATTCTAGGCACTTTGGGGCTTAGTGAAGCTAGAGATGACTATTTTTTAAAAAGACTGGTTTCCAGAATGTGGGTCCTGGGAATGCAGAGGCTGGCATTGTCTGGTAGAAGACTCAGAAAAAAGGAGCCTTAGGTTGGAGCAATGAGACCATCTCACCCCTCTGGTCTTTGCTGCGAGTTTTGATGGTAATCTGGGGGCAGCTGGGTCCCAGCATTAAATGCAAAAATAGGAAAACAGGACAGGCAGAGTCACAGGCCTGATCATATTGACGCCCTAGGTCAGAGGAAGAGAATAATGAATAGGCGAGGAGCTCGTGGAAGGGAACTTAATTAACCTTGGGAGAGTGAAAGAAAGTCAGAGATCAAGCCTAGGTCCGTGGTTTAGGATGCTTATATTTACGTGAATGTGCGGGGTGGAGGAGTAGTCTGCTTCGTGCATTATACTAACCTTTTTTTAAAAACACTGAAAAAAGCTGGAGTTGGTGCCCCTCAGGGGCATCCAACCACCCACACAATCTCGCGGAAAACTCCGCGGTGGGATCCCGCGTACTCCGCCGGGAGGCAGTGTGTCCGGGCCTCGGCCTGCGTGGGGCGTAAGCCCGGGTAGGGAGAACGGGCGGCGGCGTCCGGGCGCCCCGGCTTGACCTCCCGGGGGTACCGCTAGGGAACGCCGCGGGCTGGGGGTGGGGGCGTTGCCGGCCACCGAGCCACTGAGCTCCTAGGCAGGTCCTGGCTGCGATCCGGGGGAGGAAGGCGAGGGCGAGAAGCGGGAGGCCCGGCCATTGTCCAGGGAGGGCGCATTTTTGTCCGGATGCTGCTGGTTGCTATAGCGAGGAGGGAAATCCAAACAGAAGGGCTCAGTTCGCCTCCCTCGGGCCTGGGAGCAACGTTCCCTCCTCTCAGCCAAAATAAAAGTGCCGCCCGGGGCCTGGCACCCCTTCCCCGGAGAGCTGACAGCGGGCTCGAGAAGAGGGGCCGGGAGGATCCGGGCACCGAACGAGGGGAGGGGGTATCCAGCCCAGCAGGGAACAGCCAAGCAGATTACTGCCGGAGCGGGCGGATGCGCCACACACTCTCTCTCCCTCCCTACACTTTCCCTGCCATATTTTATTTAGGAAAACTCTTACAACCCTCTCAAACTCGAGAGACGTTTCGATGGGTGAAACCCCCTCCTTGCTTAGACTGGTGGGAGCGTCTCCGCTCTGGAAGCGCCGTCGGAGGAGAGAGACCTGCACGCGACAGCGACGCTCTACCGGGAAGGAGCGGTGACACCAGAGGCAGAATGAGCTGTTTGTTATGAGTTTAAAAAATCACCCAAAGGGAAATTTTACTGGAATGGTGTATAGATGCAAATTTCTTACATTTAAAAGAGACTCTTATTTTGCAATAGTGTTCTTTCTTCCTTTTCTGTTTTCTTAATATCTTACTATTCAACTTTGAACACAGTGTGTGAAGGGAGTGTTACAATAAAGGCTCCTTACGATTTGGCTTATAATTTCTCCAACCACAAAGCTTAGGACAACTAGGGAAAACAGCACTATTTAATTAATTACAATCTGTTAGTTTTAGAAAAATTTGAGTTGGTATTTTTTAAAGGGGGGAATATTCGTTTACTCTGGGCGTGGCAAAAAAGTTATGATTTGTTTGTGGGGACAAGTTATCTATGCCAGGAGGGAATCAGATAGTAAAAACTTAAAAAAAAAAAAAATCAATTCTCTTACTCTCCTGTGACTTTTATATTCCCTTTCTTCTCTCTGTATCTGCCTCTTGCCTAGAAACTGTGTGAAAATCCAGACAGAAAACTTTTATTTGGCTGGAGGAAGCCATTTGAAAAGCATAGCAAGAGAAGTTCTCTCCCTTCCCGACTTAAATTATATCCTTTCCTTCCAAGTGACAGGTCTCTTTGAAAAAAAAAAGTTGAGACAACTTTGTAAGAAGTTCCTTAATTCATAATAATATTCACATTTTTGAAAATGCTTGAAAGAAATCATGTTAATGAAGAGAACATTTGCAGTAATTTGGTGATAATTATCAGAATCGCCACATATTCGCAGAGGCTTGAACAATTCGTGTTCGGAGAAAAGCAAAACACATTATTTTAATAGTCTGATATGCAAACTATGGACCGTTCAATTACGTGGCTTAATAATGCATACATGATGCGATCTTGTTACTGGGATGGGAAGGTCTGCGGTGAGTCACTCCTAAGACCAAGTGTGCTCTCACATCTAGTAAAATCCATTGCCATGGATCAGGGGCCCCTGCCAAACTGCATCTAAGAGAATAAAAATTAATGACTGAGAATTTGAGCGTTAAATTAACATTAATTATATGACCTGCATGCTGGAAAGATTAAATTTCTTATGCCCTAATTAGATAACGTCTCCTCATACATCAAACAATTTCCATTTTCATTCCCGGGTTTCAGGAATACAATGCACGGTGGTGAGAGGCAGGAATGGAAGGTTTTCCTTCTCTGAGGGCAAAGTTTGGGGTGTCCAGCCACCAACTCCGCTGCTTTCCTTTGCTTCTTTCCGTTGGCTTCATGGGAAAGAGCCCTCAGGTTGGAAGAGGTCATATTTTAGAGAGTGAATCTCTTCCAATCTGTACAGACAGTGGTAGTTGGAGAGCAAGGAGCTTGGTGGGCGGTCCTCAAGTAGACCTGGAACGCCAGAGAAACCCGTATCAACTGTCTGGAGAAAACCTGGGTCACTGGTCATTGTCTCAGGCTGAGAAAACTAGGCAGTAAGATCCCTGCAGGGAAGCGGAAGGAAGGGAAGTCCAGCCAAAATGCACCGCCGCGAACACTTTTCAGAAGAAATGTCAAAGCTAGAATTGCCGGGACGCGAGAGATCCTCGATGTTGTATTTGCAAAAGAAAAAAGGTTTTCTTAGGTGGGAAACAGTCAAAGGCCAAGACAAGGGCACTCAGTTCCTTTGAGAAGAGGTTTGACAAGAAGCTTGTCCCCCAAGCAGTGCCCTGACATTTTGAAATCTCACACCTTGTTGGCCACAAGTGACCTTGAGACTCTGTCTTACCCTGTCTGGGGCAACACAGGGCCGGGGCGTCGGCCACAAGGTGGCTGGGGAGGAGGACCAGATGTTCCATGGGTCTCCTTACTTTAATACCTGTTGCTGATGCAGGCGGCAGGGTTAAAGTGAACAGTACAGCCACCGGCCCCCACCTCCAGGACAAGATGGTCAGTGGTGGCGCGCGCGTCCGTTCTCTCGGTTCATAAGACGTGACTTGGGGGTCCCAGGGCTTCGAAAAAAGCTGCTCTGTGCATTTGGCTTGGAAACAATGCAGGGGACCTCAGTTCCTGGGATTAGGATATCCTCTTGTATATACCAAGTGGCCCCAGACCTCTCACGTTTCCTTCTCCACCCTCCCCATCCTCCTCGTCTCACCTTCCCCCGGGGACAGTAAAGAACTCCTGGACCTTGTGGACATCTGCCCCGAGCGCCGGGCGGGACGAGCAGAGCAAGATTAAAACCTCAAGGCGGCGGACGCTAAGTCACTCAGAATAGAGTTTTCACGTGTCAGTGTTTCCATTCAGCCACTTTCAGGCTTCTGGGGAAAGGGCAGGTGCGGGAACGCGAGTCTACGCAGTTCTCAATGGTGTTTACGTGGCAGGGGAAAAGGGGTGTCAGGGCAGTTGGCAGATGCCGGCTGCTGGGGACTCTGCTTGCGGGGTCCCCTTTCCGCGGAGCTGTAGGGACCGGAGTGGGGTAGGGGGAGGTGGGAGCGGAGGGATGAGGAGGGGGCCGGCGAAGAGGGACTCATCCCGGGCCGAGCAGGGCGGGACACTTCCCGGGGCTCCAGGCCCGGAGGCTTCCTCCCGCCGTCCGCCCTCCGACCTCGAGCGCGCGGCCCCGAGCTCGCTCGGCCGCAGTAGTTATTTCGCGAACCTCTAACTCCCGGTGCAACCCAATCTCCGGGTTGGAATGGACCTGAAAGTTAGAGACCACTTTCTCTCTGGGCCCCGGGGCTGTAGGACTGGGAAATCGGGAGGGGCGCCTGCACGGAGCCCGGTGAAGACCGGGGGCTTCTGCAAAGTTCGCCCGAGTTTGAAACCCAGCGCGCGCGCTCCTCCTCCCCGGTCTCTCCCTCCTGGCTGTACAAGGACGGGGTTCCGAACGGAGGTCGTAAGGACCGGAGTAACCGAGGCGACAGTGGAAACGGTCGGAAGACGGTGCGGCCCGCCTCCCTGAGAAGTACAGAAATCTCTCTCTTTTGACAGAGAAACAACTCTCGCCGCAGGTCTACAGAAAGAAAGCGTCGCAGCTGTTGTGGCCAGAACTTTGCAGCCCGGATACTTGGGCAGAGAGAAGCCGCCGCTCGCTCACCGCAGCTTCCCTCCTCCCTTCTCGGCAGCGCTTTCAGTTTGAAGTGTTTTCTCCGTTACACAGACCACCCCTCTCCCCCACCTCCCGCCCCCAGCGTGCCTTTGCTGGAAACGGTTACTCCTTTTAAAAATAGGAGAATCAATACCAGTTTAGCCTCTTCCGTGAGATGATGCACTGTCTAACATTACAGGGAGGGAAACGGCCCGGCCGAAGGCATGGCTCCAGCCCCTGGAGAATTTTACGTAGAAATTGACAATGAACCGTGCTCAAGAGCGCTGCTGAAATATACTTTGGCTTAGTAGCACTACTATAAACCTAAGGCACATCTCTTACACATTGTCTGTTTGGTTGTGGCTGAGGTTTGGCTAAACGATTGATCAGAAGCTTGCACCGTGGGTGTTTATTCTTCCTGTTTTCTTGAACCAAATCTTGGATGGCTTCCTGATACTTTTCAGATGCCATTTGCTGCACAGACAGATCTCATATGCCTACTGCAGATTGTCTTCAAAGTTCTAGTTTAAAGAGCATTATGTAAGCCTCTCTCTATTTACATAAGAGCTTTAACTCAAACCTCTCAGAAAACCATTTACTACCAACTGAAACCCATACAGGGTAGCAGCATAAACGACCTGTATCTTTATGATGCTCTCAGGAACAGCAGTAGTTCATTCTTGAAAAAAGGAAAAAGTAGATGTAACAAAGAATTGGAACATTTTGCATTTTTATTCAACTTGGTGTCTTGTAATTTGAGCATCACTCTTAAGCTTAATTCAGACAGTGGGGACATTTATAGGATACTTTTGTTCTCTGTGAGGTCAGCATTTATCTAGGCCACAGAGCTAGCCCTGCCTCTGTCAAGTTTAATCCCAAATGTGAGGACAAGTTTTAGTTAGTAGAATCAATTAAGTGCAAATTTAACTAAATTCTAAATTACTAAAAGGATCCATGAATACATGATCACTGTCAACAAAAATCAAGCAAAAATAAAATATATGGAATAAAATGTAACTTTTCTTTTTCACTACCTTCATCTACATCACAGTTCCCATCCTTGAGATAACCACTGCTGATAGTTTAAGTTCCCTTCCCTCCCCGGCCCCCCATCTACTTACTAAACTTTGGGCCAGATTTTTATTGTTATGCATTGTTACAATTCCTTTTAGCAAGATGGGGCCTGGTGAAATAAGAAACTTAGTAATGAAGAGTTCAAGTTTGGGATACTCTAAAGAAGGAAAATGTTGTCTAGTCACTAAGCCCTGTCTGACTCTTTTGCCACCCCAAGTACTGTAGTCCACCAACCTTCTCTGCCCATGGGATTTCCCAGGCAAGAATACTGAAGTGGATTGCCATTTCTGCCTCCAAGGGATCTTCCGGACCAGGGACTGAACCCAAGTCTCCTGCACTGGCAAGTGGATTCCTTACCACTGAGCCCCCAGGGAAACAAAAAAACTTGTCCCAAATGATGTGGGAAGTGAGCTTTGGAGTATTGCTTTATCACTGCTACTGCACTAGCCAGAAACAAGACAAAGCAAAATATCATTTAGGAACTGGCACTTTCATGTCAATAGAGTCAATAGAAGAGATCAACAAACGTTCTGGGAACATCTTTCTTTAACTATTAAAAGCTAGAAATATATCAGTAAGGTTCTTAGAGTCCAAGGTTCTTCCCGTTGAGCATCTTCTATTTAAACAATCTCACCTCTCTCAGCAGACACAGCCAGGTGCTCTTCTACAGCTAGGTCTCCAACATGGGACTTGTCTTGTTAGGGGAAGGGACTAGACTCCCAAACATCCTCTCGTTGGATGCTCTTTCTGACACACAGTAAAGTTGTTACCAAGAAAAATTGTAGTCAGGCTGGGTCTCGAGCATCCTATCCCTTTCTACCCTTCTCATTATTGCCTATCACCCTGATCCCACAGTTCCAGGTCTGCCCTTTGTGACATTTTAGCCTATTTAGACTCTTCCCTGTCATCATCAGTCTGGTAAGGTAATCAGTGTCAAGGTGTTAAAAGCTGATACATGCTAAGAAGTATTTACATGTGTTTCCAAAGCATGTTGGAGGGTCCATGTTATAGGCCCCAAACAATGAATCTCAGTAGTGGAACTGGAATTTAAGACTGTGGTTGGCAGATGGGGAAGATATTTTAGGCAAGAGGAATTTGCAGCATTCCTAAAATATAGCCACATGGCCATGAGTCACCTTCTTTGTCCTCTCTTTAGAGACCAGTTCTACCTCTGTGATCTACCCAGATACGAAATTTCTACTGGAAAAACGGTGCCATTATAGAATTCTTTATTAGTAACTGGGCAGTGTTGGAACTGTTTTAATGGAGTTGTATTGTAGAATTTGTCTTTAGTAACAGGTTTTCATGGGACTGACCCCACAGTCTGGGGAAGAATGACCTATTTTGGCCTATGAAACTATTTGCACCCTATCATGACTGGTTCAGAAAATGCACATGACCTGAATAGGCCAATCAGAGTCGATGAAAATTCAGTTCAGTTCAGTTCAGTCGCTCAGTCGTGTCCGACTCTTTGCGACCCGATGAATCTTTGCTACCCGATGAATCGCAGCACGCCAGGCCTCCCCGTCCATCACCAACTCCCAGAGTTTACCCAAACTCGTGTCCATCGAGTCGGTGATGCCATCCAGCCATCTCATCCTCTGTCATCCCCTTCTCCTCCTACCCCCAATCCCTCCCAGCATCAGAGTCTTTTCCAATGAGTCAACTCTTCGCATGAGGTGGCCAAAGTACTGGAGTTTCATAATTTTGTCTAGAATGGTGAGGAAGAAGAAAAAAGTTAAAGTTCTCATTACCCTACCTGCTAAAGTAAAATCATTCATCCTCTTAGAGCTCTGTTATGAAGAGGAGATGCTTGAAAGAAACCAATACAGGGAAACACATATGACAAGTAACATAAGATGACATAGTGGAGCTCTTGGATTCAGCTGCACCTTTACCCTTGGATTCTTTTTTTATGTAAGCCAAAAAATCACTCCCACCCCCCCACCCCCCACCCCCCCCGAAATTAGTCTGAGTTTCTGTTGCTTGAAATGGAAACAGGCTTGATTCCTTCATGATTCTTATGCTCTTAAGGGCAGAGAGTTAAGTTAATCAAAAGGCTCAGCTCATGGCATAGCATCATTGTTGGGTTGTGCAAAGCCCTTTTCATATCTATCTTCCTTCCTTCCTTCTTCCCTCCCTTCTTCCTTCCTTCCTCTTTTCCTTCCTTCCTTCTCCTTTATCCCCATCTCTCACTCAGATTCCTGTCTCTGTCATAGGCCACCGTTCTGTTTGTATATATTCTTCTTCTTCTTCTTCTTTTTTTTTTTAAAAATCCCAAGCTCCTAATTTATCCCTTTCCCACACTTCCTCTCCCCTTTGGTAACCATCTGTTGTTTTCTATGTCTGTGAGTCTGTTTCTGTTTTATAGTTAAGTTCATTTGTATCATATATTAGATTCCAGTGTAAGTGATCTCATATGATACTTGTCTTTCTCTTTCTGACTTACTTTACTTAGTATGATGATCTCTAGTTGCAACCATGTTGTGGCAAATGGCATTATTTCATTCTTTATTATGACTGAATAATATTGCATTGTATACATGTACCACATCTTCTTTATCCATTCATCTGTTGATGGACATTTAGGTTGCTTCCATATCTTGGCTTTTTGTGAATCATGCTACTATGAACGTTGAGTACCTGTGTCTTTTCAAGTTATAGTTTTCTCTGGATATATGCCCAGGAATGGGATTGCTGTATCTTATGATAGTTTTATTATTAGTTTTTTAAGGACCCTCTGTACTGTTTTCCATAGTGACTGCAACAATTTACGTTCCCACCAAGAATTCCATGTATTCTTGAAAATACATGTTGTTTTTCTGAAGGAATTATTTTTGATTCATATAAGTGACATTGTGTTGAAAACCTTGTTCTGTTTCTTGCATTTTCACTCATTACTGTATATTATGGCAGAAAGTGAAGAGGAACTAAAAAGCCTCCAGATGAAAGTGAAAGTGGAGAGTGAAAAAGTTGGCTTAAAGCTCAACATTCAGAAAATGAAGATCATGGCATCCAGTCCCATCACTTCATGGGAAATAGATGGGGAAACAGTGGAAACAGTGTCAGACTTTATTTTTGGGGGCTGCAAAATCACTGCAGATGGTGACTGCAGCCATGAAATTAAAAGACGCTTACTCCTTGGAAGGAAAGTTATGACCAACCTAGACTGCACACTGAAAAGCAGAGACATTACTTTGCCAACAAAGGTTCGTCTAGTCAAGGCTATGGCTCTTCCTGTGGTCATGTATGGATGTGAGAGTTGGACTGTGAAGTAGGCTGAGCGCTGAAGAATTGATGCTTTTGAACTGTGGTGTTGGAGAAGACTCTTGAGAGTCCCTTGGACTGCAAGGAGATCCAACCAGTCCATTCTGAAGGAGATCAGTCTGGGTATTCTTTGGAAAGAATGATGCTAAAGCTGAAACTCCGGTACTTTGGCCACCTCATGTGAAGAGTTGACTCATTGGAAAAGACTCTGATGCTGGGAGGGATTGGGGGCAGGAGGACAAGGCGACGACAGAGGATGAGATGGCTGGATGGCATCATTGACTCCAACGTGAGTCTGAGTGAACTCCGGGAGTTGGTGACGGACAGGGAGGCCTGGCGTGCTGCGATTCATGGGGTCGCAAAGAGTTGGACATGACTGAGCGATTGAACTGAACTGAACTGAATATCTATGTTGCTGTGTGTACATCTAATCCATCGCTTATAATTGCTACACAGTTCTTGATTGTGTATGTATCTGTCAAGCTTCAGTAGGTAAAAAAATAAACCATACAAAAAAGTTGGAGATTGTGCCCTGTGCTCAGTCTGTATAGCCGCACACTTCTCCTCTAGTCTTTCAGCATTGTCTTAAAATCCATCTGTGCTCTAATGTTTACACTTTTTGTGTTGCTCCTCATGTGTCCTCATGCTTTACTCTTCCAATTATGGATACTCAGATAGCCTCTAACTCTTTGCCACTACACATAATGCTACACTAACCAGTTTATTAGATATCTCCTTATAGACTTTTGTGTGAGTTTTGTACATATATATGTACATATGTATATATATCAGATATATGTATTTCATAATTCAAATGGTGATAGTTTAGTTGCTAAGTCATGTCTGACTTTTGCGACCCCATGGACTGTGGCCTTCCAGATTCCTCTGTTCATGGGATTTCCCAGGCAAGAATGCTGGAGTGGATTGCCATTTCCTTCTCCAGGGGATCTTCCCAGCCCAGAGATTGAACCTGGGTCTCCTGCATTATCTCCTGCATTGCAGACAGATTCTTTACTGCTGAATTACCAGGGAAGACCATAATCCAGATATCCAGAGGGAAATTGCAGCACCATTATTTATTTAAATACTTGATGTGATTGAATAATGTGTCAGATTGTTTTCCCAAATGGCTATACTAGTCTATATTTATACCAACTATCTATGATGATTCCTCTATCCCAGGGAGATCATGTGATTTATGCTCTAAATGGAGAGAGACACTTTTGACAATGAAAGCAGATATTAATTATGATGGACATTAAATGTAAACTAGGACTGTGGCATCTGGTCCCATCACTTCATGGGAAATAGATGGGGAAACAGTGGAAACAGTGTCAGACTTTATTTTTTTGGGCTGCAAAATCACTGCAGATGGTGACTGCAGCCATGAAATTAAAAGACGCTTACTCCTTGGAAGGAAAGTTATGACCAATCTAGATAGCATATTGAAAAGCAGAGACATTATTTTGCCAACAGAGTTCCATCTAGTCAAGGCTATGGTTTTTCCTGTGGTCATGTATGGATGTGAGAGTTGGACTGTGAAGAAAGCTGAGCGCCTAAGAATTGATGCTTTTGAACTGTGGTGTTGAAGAAGACTCTTGAGAGTCCCTTGGACTGCAAGGAGATCCAACCAGTCCATTCTAAAGGAGATCAGTCCTAGGTGTTCATTGGAAGGACTGATGCTAAAGCTGAAACTCCAGTACTTGGCCACCTCATGTGAAGAGCTGACTCATTGGAAAAGACTCTGATGCTGGAAGGGATTGGGGGCAGGAGGAGAAGGGGACGACAGAGGATGAGATGGCTGGATGGCATCACTGACTCGATGCACATGAGTTTGAGTGAACTCTGGGAGTTGGTGATGGACAGGGAGGCCTGGTGTGCTGCGATTCATGGGGTCGCAAAGAATCAGACACAACTGAGCGACTGAACTGAACTGAACTGAGGACTGTTTCAGACAAATCGGGATGTACAGTCACCTTGAGCTATCCTACATCCTGGCCAACTTGATATTATCCAGCCTTCCTATTTCTGCCGGTCTACTTGTATGAAGGTGCGTTCCTTTTCATTTTCTCTTGTTTTTCTCTGATTATGTTTAAGCACATTTTTCATGCTTGGATTTTCTTTTCTGTAAATTACCTGTTTATATGCATTATCCATCTTTCTTCAGTTGGTATTGCTACAGGGTTTCTTTGTAGACTCTAGATATTTGTAATTATTAGTTATAAACATTGTTGATGTCTTCACAGTGTTTGCTTCCTGCCTATTAACTTCATCCAAGGTATTCTTCACCAAAAAATATTTAATTTCAATGGAATCATACACATCAGCAAAGTGGATCCAGGGGTATGCCATCCAACTCCCTGTTCAAGAGAGACTTGTTATCCCAGCTGCTGGGGATGCTATTAGCATACATATTTTAGTTTTCAGCCACTAATGGCCTCAACTGGACTCTCAGTTGTATTCCGTTAACAGGGTATGCCTATTCCTTTGTCAGTACCATACATTGTTTTGTTTACTGTAGATTTGAAGTAAGTTTTGAAAATTGGGAAGTGTGGTTGCTGCAATTTTGTTCTTTTTCAAGATTGTTTTGGGAATTCTGTGTTCCTTGCAATTCCAAATGCATTTTAGGATCAATTTGATCATTTCTGGAAAAAAACACAGCTAAAATTTTAACAGGGATTATATTGATTTGCAGAACAGTTTGGGGGTTGTTGCCATTTTAACAATATTAAGTCTTATAAACCATAAACATGGTGCATCTTTCCATTTATTTAGATCTTCTTTAAGTTCTTTTAATAATGTTTTGTAGTTTCAGGGAACACACCTATCTTGTACTTTGGTTAAATGTATTCCCAAATATTTTATTCTTTTTAATGCTATTATAAATGAAATATTTTTCTTAATTTTATTTTTACATTATTCATTTCTTGTGTACAGAAATGAGACTGATTTTTATATGTTGATCTTATATGATCTTAAATCCTGTAACTTTTGGAACTCATTTATTAGTTTCAATAATTTTTTCTTACTACATGTCATATCATATCATATAATCTCTGAGCAGAGATAATTTTAGTTCTTCCTTTTGTCTGATTCCCTTGGGTGGAACTTCTAGTGCAGTATAAATAGCTGTGGTGAGAATATATGTCCTTGTCTTGTTTCTGATCTTGAGGGAAAGCTTTCGGTCTTTTAGCATCAGGTATGATGTTAGTGTGGGTCCCTTTGTCAAACAGAGAAAGTTCCTTGTTTGTTCAGTGATTTTATCATGAAAGGGTGATGGATTTTGTCAAATGATTTTTCTGTCTATCGAGACAGTTATGTGGTTTTTCCTACCTTTAATCTATTAATATGGTGCATTGATTGATTTTCATGTTGAACCAACCTTGCACTCCTGGAATAAATCCCACTTGGTCATGATGTATACTCATTTAATATGCTCCTGGATTGAGTTAACTAGTATTTATTGAGGACTTTTACATCTATGTTTATAAGGAATATTGGTCTCCAGTTTTCTTGTGATACCTTTGTCTATATTTGGTATCAGGATAATAATGGTTTCATAGCACGAGTTAGGAAGTATTGCCTCCTCTTCTATTTTTTGGAAGAGTTTGAGAAGTCTTGATGGTAATTCTTCAAATGTTTCATAGAATTCATCAGTGAATTTTTCACTGATTATTAAGATCACTCTACATGGTTTCAGCTTGAATGGTCTTTTTACACTCCTACTATGTGAAGTGAGGACTGCCCGTGTGTGTGTGTGTGTGTGTGTGTGTGTGCTTTGTTGTACACAAGAGCAGATTCTACATTCTACACAGGGCATATATTCAGTTCTCAGTTTATAATTGTAAGAAGAACTTCAGATCTATTCTAATAGCTGACCCAGTAAGATTTGTTCTTCAATAACTTTGCTCAGTTAAGTTCAGCTGGGCCATCAGTCTTATTATCTTAGGCATTTATACAATAACATTATTGCATAATAAGGATGTCAAAATTCCAGTAGGTGGAACCAGTGACTCTCTAAGGAAAATAAATTTATTGTATAGATGAAGTGAAATCATCATCATTCAAACACTTGGCAGATTTTATGTTTTGGCTTTTGTTTTATGTATGTATTTATTTTAACTTTGCTTTCATTGCAATTTGTATTTACTCACATATACAACTTCCTGTGAGAATTCAAAGGGAATTAAAGAAATGTCATGATAATTCTATCACACTATTTAAAGGATATAAATTTACCAAGATGTATAAATAAAACAATGAGAAAATAAGTAAATATTCACACATTTTTCAGCTCTTTTATGTGCTGAAGAAAAACTTTGCAGAAGAGACTCAGCAAATATTTCACCCTCAAAAATGAGAGTCTCTCTGGCTTTGTCTCACAGAATTCAGGAACATTCTAGCTATATTTAAGCCAGGAGAGCAAGTAAACCTCATCTCATTCACGCTGTGGGTGAGGGAAGCATAAGAGCAAACATTCACTGAAACTGGAAGCAGGCCTCCCTGGCTACTCAGGATGGTTTATAATAAATGGCCATCCAGTAAAGGATGCATTGTTTACATTTGTGTTCATGAGGTGTGAGCCTGTCCTTTTTGGGTGATGTGCTCAGCTCTTCCAGGAGAGCCCCCAAAAGTCCAGAGAAAAGCCAAAAAGGATGTATTTTCCCACTTGTTTCATGATTTTCTCAGAGTAATCAGTCAAGGCCAAATTGTTGTACATTGACTATTCAATACACGGTTCTGTGTTTATGGAGTTAGCACACAATACATGTGGAAGTGGAACAGCAGAACACTTGTTTCTCTCCTTCCACTGGAAACACGTGAGCAAAATCTAATCTCTAACTCTCTTCTACTTAAAAAAATATTTTAAAAAATTCATTGACCAAGAAAACTCTTTTCTTCTTCTTTCATGTTTCATATTTTTTCAACCAAACATTGAGCCAAGGGATGTAAAGGTGAATGAGACACTGTGTTAAGAGATGGGGATAGGAAGCAATACGCCCCTTGGTTCTCTCATGAGCTCACAGTCTGCTGGGGGAGATAGCATAATGTAGTCTCTGACATCTTCACTCATTTACTGATGAAATTTCCTATTCATTCGATGTAACACGCCCACACAGCAGGTACTGTGCTAAGCCTTTTAAAGCCATGGTTCACAACTTTGGTTCTAATGCAGAGAATCCCCTGGAAAACTTAACAAAGATATCTTGGTTCACCTTCGGAGATAATGGTTTCAGTGGTTGGGATGCAGCATGGGCACTGGGGCTGGGAACAACGTCCTGGGAGATTCAAATTGCCCTCAAGGCTGAGAACCACTGTTCTAAAGAGAGAAAGGTATTCTTCCTTTCTTCAGGGAAGAAGAATATCATAATATCCTGGGAGAAACAGACAAGCAACCAGACAATTATAATCCAGTGTGCAAAGCCTTTGATAAACATGAGTGTGGGGAGCTGTGGTCTTTCTTCTCATTTTACAAATGAAGAATCTGAGGGTTTCTCATGTTAGTGGATTTGTCCAACATTATGGATTGAGCATGTAGGCGACAGAGTCAGGATAGAAACCTAGATCTGTCAGATCAGATCACTACACTAACTCCCAGAAAACAGAAACTATACTTCCCAATAGAAGGGAAAGCTAAAAACCAGGATTTATTTTCATTATTTTAGAAGGATGTTTACAGTGCTCTAGTATGGATAAAGTGCTCACGTGAATTTCTAAAGGTTTGTAGGTGAAGAACTATAACAACATAAAAATACTGATATGATTCCATGTTCTTAAAGTATTTACCAAATCTACTATAAGGAAATCATGCAAAGTCAATATTTTTGCATCATGATTCCTACGTCTCTTATTATATCCACTTAACACAATTGGGCAATGTTTATTTACTTATGATTCTCATGAAAATATGGAAACAGTGAATAGAATTTTGGATGTTAGGATGGAGGCCTCTTTGATAATCTGATCCATAATGATTAACTCTTGAAATGTGCAACGGTACTCTGGGCATTCTTTCTTGAAAGTGCCACTCTAGTTGGGCTTCTTTGCTTTCCCAGAGACTTCATAGCATCCTCATATTTTTATGCAGGAAACTGTAAAAATCTGAATGCAAAGTTTCTGTTTGTTCTATTTTAGCTTTTTATTTTTCATTTTTTTTTCTTTGGGAAAACTTTTGCCTGTGGAAAAACATCTCAGCTCATCATAAAAAGGGTCTACGCAGGCAAAAAGCAAAAGAACTTTTCTGTATTTTGTACTAATGTTTTATACATCAGTGAGGTTGTGCATGGCATGTCCAAATTGAAAAGAAAAAAACTGAAGCAGCATCTCAGCGATGTCCATCTGGAGGTTTCCTGAGTAAGGATTATTAGCTAAACCCTAGAAGAAACCCCTAGATCTTGCCAAAAGAAGGCTGGAGGTGGAACTGACAAAAACAAACAAACAAACTGAATTTTCTATCCATATTGCAGCAGCAACCCAGTTAGGTAAAGATTCCATTTCTTAAAGTGATTTTAAAAAGAAAAAAAAAAACCTCAGTGATGCAAATATTTTGTGAGGATAAACATTTGAGCATTATTGAGATATTTAATAGTTATATTAGAATGTTTTTGATTTGGAAATTTCTGAAACTTTAAAATATTACAATTATTCAAATTATGCATATCTGTAGGGGTTCTTTTAAATGTCATATAGCTGTTCCATTTTTATCTGTGAGACTCGACTGAAGTTCTGTTGAGCTGATTGTATGGAAAGGTCCTACAAAGTTCAAGATACATTTTCTTCCCTAGATTTCATGATAATAATAATCAGAGGTTACTGCTTTTGGTCATTATATGGAATAAAAACTTTAGTTATTTCCATCCATTGGTTTATATATGTAAGCCAGCTTCTTTTGGAGCCACATCCAGGAAGCAGATATCTGGGGTTTTTGCTGTTATCTCAAAGAGACTGGGGCCCATATGAAATTTAACATGGGCAGCTCAGCATAAGATGCTTCATGGTGGGCATTCAAACCTGAGGAAGCAGTTTATGGAGTATGGAAAGAGCTATTCCAGGATATAAGGTTATATGTGGGATATGGAGTTTGCCTTTTCTACAAATTATGTGTGTAACTGGGCCGTTGTGTAGCAATGTTATTGTGAACACAGCCCTCTGTATCAGCAAGCATGTGAGTAATGACTCCCAACACCAAAGCCAACTATCTTAACAATAAGAAACTTCTGTTGTCCTACATATCAAGAAATCCTGAGTCAGAGTGTTGTCAATTTATTGGCTCACTGATTCATTAAGAACCCACGTTCTTGCCATTTCTTTTTTCCTCGTTGTTGCAAAATTGTTCATGCAGTTTCAGGCATAACATATCACAGTGTCCAATAGTAGAAGAAAGATGTTTCATCTCATGTGTCTCTTTATTGAGAGGAAGTGAAAGTTTCCTGAAGTCCCCAGAAGACTATGTCCGTAGACTGGAACTCAGTGTTGTGCACTTATCTAAACCAGGTACTCACAAAGGAATCAGAATGATCTGAATTGTATTCCTTGCCAGGTTTTATTCTGAGTCATATGAGAGGACGGACACTTTAACTGAACTGGGGCCACTTCTCGTAAGGGAGAAAGTGAATGACTGTTAGCTGGGCAAAAATGGGTTACTCTCTGGGGGATTATAAAGAAAGTGATAGAGGAGAGTGATAGAGGGAAAAAACCATTCAGGGAAATAAGACTCAGAGATGCTTCTTTATAGGAACAGGCGGACTATAGGAAGCAACACAGTAAAAGGACTCTATTTTTAGCCAACCAAAGTGGATCTCTATGTATAACAGGTCAGGATTGTGGGTAAAACATAAAAAGGATTTGGAAACTGTCTCCTGGTCACTGAATTGATGTCCATTTTGTTTTCTGGATGATTAAGCCAGTTAAAGTAATTTTTACAATGAATCAAGATGAGGGTGCAGTGTTTAAACGACTTGCTCAGGTTCACATGATACATTCGATGACCACTTCCAATCTGCAAATAGACATGGGAATGGTTTCTTGTGAATGCCTCTGACATCATTTATTCATTCATTTCTGCACAAGTATTTATTGAGCATCCATGTTCTAGGTGCCATTTTAAGCTCTGGATTTTGTATTAAACTATGAAAAGAAAGTCTATGCCCACATGAATCTTACATTGTAGCACAAGAAATAATCAAGTTATCAAGTGAATATATAAAGAATATATGGTGATAAGTTCTACGGAGAAAAAGCAATGCAAGGTAAGATGAGGCAAATTTGGTGTTTTTATATGTTTAGTAAGGATCTTACTGGGCTTCCCAGGTGGCGCTAGTGGTAATGAACCCTCCTGCCAATGCAGGAGACTTGAGACCGATTGGATCCCTGGGTTGGGAAGATCCCTTGGAGGAGGGGATGGCAACCCACTCCAGAATACTTGCCTGGAGAATCCCACGACAGAGCCTGGCAGGCTACAGTCCACAGAGTTGCAAAGAGTTGGATATGAGTGAAGTGACTTTACATGCATGCACACGAGGACCTTATTAAAAGTATTTGATGAGAGAATTCAAGGAGGGTGTGGCCATGAGGATATCTAGGGGAGGAATGTTCCAGGCAGAGGAAATGGAAGATACAAAGATCCTGGTGTAGGAGCTGGCTTGAAGGCCAAGAAAGTTAGTGTGGCTTGAGTACAGAATAAGGCAGCGAGCAATGAGTTGAGAGCGGTCACAGATCACACAGAGCACTGTTGGCCATGGTTCTCTAAGTGTATTCTCCAGACCAGCAGCATCAGCACCTCCCAGAACTTGATAGAGATGCAAATTACTGTGCTGCACCTCAGCTTCCTGAGTCAAGAAACTCCAGGTATGGCCCAGAAATCTGATCTGTGTTTTAAAAAGACTCCAGACATTTCTGATTCTGTTGCAGCTCAGGTTTGAGACCCAGAGTTGGAGGCTACGTTTGGATTTTGTTCTGAGTTAAATGGAGAGCCATTTAAGTGTTTTAAGCATAGGACAAAACTGGATTTTCATTGAAAACTGATCACCCTGGCTGCTTTGTTCAATACGAACTATAGGGAAGCAAAGGAAAGAAGCCAAGAAATCAGCTGGAGATTACTGTCATTGTCTGAGCAAGAAATGATGGTGGCCTGGACTGGAATGGTAATAGAGGTGGTGAGAAGTGGTTGGATTCTGCATTTATTTTGAGGCATAGCCAACAAGAATTGCTGATGGAATATATATGATATGAGAGGAGAGGGAGAGAGTAGATAGGAAGGACCCCAAAGGTTTTGGTTTCAGCAACTGGAAGGATGGAATAGCTCTTTATGGAGATGCAGAAAACCATAGAGGTGGATGGTTTAAGGGTGAAAATGAAGAGTGTGGTTTGGGGATAAATTTTGGCTGTTGTCAGGGCATATGTGCTATTTAAAGCAATGGGCCTGAGGACTTCCCTAGTGGTTCAGTGGGTAAGACTCTGCTTCCAAAGCAAGGTGCCCAAGTTTGATCCCTGGTCAGGGAACTAGATTCTACATGCCACAACTAAAGACCCTGCATGCCACAACAAAGATGGAAGATCTTGTGTGCCACAACCAAGACCCAAGGCAGCTAAATAAATAAGTAAGATAAATATTAAAAATTATAAAACAATGGGTGCAGATGAGATCATTTAGGGGATGAGTACAGATGGAGAAGCAGTCTTAGAGCTGAGCCCTGAATATCTGAGAGATAGGGGATGAGGGGAAACCAACAGAGGAAACTGAAAAAGAGTAACCTGTGAGATTGGATGTTCTTAGGATGTTCTTAGTTGCTCAGTTGGGTCCAACTCTTTGTGACCCCATGGACTGTAGCCCACCAGGCTCCTCTATCCATGGAATTCTCCAGGCAAGAATACTGAAGTGGGTTGCCATGCTTTCCTCCAAGGGATCTTCCCAACCCTGGGATCGAACCCAGGTCTCCCACATTGCAGGCCAATTCTTTACCATCTGAGTCACTACAGATTGAAAGAGAAAGAGAAGATGATGCCCTCAAAGCCAAATTCAGAAAGCGATTGAAGGGAGTGGCAGCAGGGGTTGAGATAGGGTGAGGAGAGCCAGGCACTTGCCTCGGGTACAAAATCTAAAGGAGGTAGCAAGAAACGCAGTCATCAAAATAATTAATATCAATGTAATATTTATAAAAATAAAATTTTACTTAAACAATCCGTGATAAACAAAATATCACAATTTAAGTCAAGACAAGATCAGACCCTCCAACTCACACCACTTAACTTACGCCTCTCACTTTGGTCCTGGCCTGGCCAGATTTTATCTTCATTTACAGTTTTGGTATTTGGTTCATCATGAATTTTTTGTATTTATTTTCCTTTGAAAATATTACAGTGAAATATTACTTTCAATGTTTGGGGCACTTGCTTAAAATTTGCACTGCAATGAACACCTCACTTGCCTTACCTACACTCAGGGTTAAAGAGAGGCAGAGGATGGATTGGGTTGAAGAATACAGAGCTGGGGTTGACACATATACACTATTGATATTACATATAAAGTAGATAACTAATGAGAACCTACTGTATAGCCCAGGGAACTCTACTTACTGCAGGTCACTGTGGTGACCTGAATGGGAAGAAAGTCCAAAAGTGAGAGTCTATGTATGGCTGATTCATTGTGCTGTACAGTAGAAACTGACACAACATAACTCCAAAAAGTTAATTAAAAAGTCCAATTAAAAAAAAATAGAATATAGAGTCAGTGGTGATTCTGATGAAAACTAACTCAGTTGTGCTGTGAAGAAACATGTAACCAGGGAGGGTTCAAGAAGGCATGGGAGGAGGAGAATTGAAGACAGTGAACCCAGACTCTTCTTTTAAAGAATTTTGCTATGAATGAAGCATGGAGAAATGGACATTAGCCTCAGGGCACATGGGTTCCAAACCAGGTTCTAGTTCATATAGAGACTATTACAGCAGGTTTATATGCAGAGAGAAAGATAGAGAAGTTGGCGGGTTGATCATTTACAAGAAGGGATGTATACCATAAAGAGAGCAGATGCTGGAAAGTTGTGGATGCGACTGTGCTGATGAGGAGGGAGTCTATGGCTTGGAGTAAAGACAGGGAGATATTTTCACTTTTACCGGAAGCAAATCAAGTCAGTTTACAAAAGGACAAATGTTAAGAACATATGAATCTTTTTTTTTAAGTTAATCAGATCAGATCAGATCAGATCAGATCAGTCGCTCAGTCGTGTCTGACTCCTTGTGACCCCATGAATCGCAGCACGCCAGGCCTCCCTATCCATCACCAACTCCCGGAGTTCACTCAGACTCACGTCCATCAAGTCATTGATGCCCTCCAGCCATCTCATCCTCTGTCGTCCCCTTCTCCTCATGCCCCCAATCCCTCCAAGCATCAGAGTCTTTTCCAATGAGTCAACTCTTCACATGAGGTGGCCAAAGTACTGGAGTTTCAGCTGTAGCATCATTCCTTCCAAAGAAATCCCAGAGCTGATCTCCTTCAGAATGGACTGGTTGGATCTCCTTGCAGTCCAAGGGACTCTCAAGAGTCTTCTCCAACACCACAGTTCAAAAGCATCAATTCTTCGATGCTCAGCCTTCTTCACAGTCCAACTCTCACATCCATATATGACCACAGGAAAAACCATAGCCTTGACTAGATGAACCTTTTTTGGCAAAGTAATGTCTCTGCTTTTCAATATGCTATCTAGATTGGTCATAACTTTCCTTCCAAGGAGTAAGCGTCTTTTAATTTCATGGCTGCAATCACCATATGCAGTGATTCTGGAGACCAGAAAAATAAAGTCTGACACTGTTTCCACTGTTTCCCCATCTATTTCCCATGAAGTGGTGGGACCGGATGCCATGATCTTCATTTTTTGAATGTTGAGCTTTAAGCCAACTTTTTCACTCTCCTCTTTCACTTTCATCAAGAGGCTTTTGAGTTCCTCTTCACTTTCTGCCATAAGGGTGGTGTCATCTGCATATCTGAGGTGATTGATATTTCTCCCAGCAATCTTGATTCCAGCTTGTGTTTCTTCCAGTCCAGCGTTTCTCATGATGTACTCTGCATAGAAGTTAAATAAGCAGGGTGACAATATACAGCCTTGACGAACTCCTTTTCCTATTTGGAACCAGTCTCTTGTTCCATGTCCAGTTCTAACTGTTGCTTCCTGACCTGCATACAAATTTCTCAAGAGGCAGGTCAGGTGGTCTGGTATTCCCATCTCTTTCAGAATCTTCCACAGTTTATTGTGATCCATGGAGGAGGAAATTAATTATTATGATTATTATTTGTGGCCCTGGGTCTCTGCTGCTGCATGTGGGATTTCTCTGGTCGTGGTGAATGGAGGCTACTCTCCGGTTGCACTGCATGGCTTCTCTTCGTGGTGGCTTCTCTTGTTGTGGAACACAGGCTCTAGGTGCTCAAGCTCAGTAGTTGCAGCTCTCGGGCTTAGTTGCCCCCAGGTGTGTGGAATCTTCTGGGACCAGGGATCGATCCCTGCATTAGCACATAGATTCTTAACCACTGGACCCCCAGGGAAGTCCCATATGAATTCTTAAAAGAGGAAAAGCAGTTTAAGAAGGGAAAAATAACACTAAAGAGCAGTGGTTGTGATTGTGAGCATTTCTGGCAGCAAAGACAATAGTGAGATGATATAAATGACCTAACTTATTATGGAGAGGAAGAAATACAACCATCACTTCATGGAGGAGCTGCTCCTAGAACTGACCCCTGTAACTACTGCATATGTGGCATGTGTAACAGAAGGGGTAAACATCCTTAGCAACTGTTGGCCTCACCCAAACAAAAGTGCAGGCAATGTGGATCATTCTTATGCTCTCCTTTGAGAAAAGGCCATGTCCTATGCTATGAAGGGAAGTTGTCTAAGTATTTAACCTTTCGCTATTTAATATGACATATCTTTGGACTTCTCTGGTGGCTCAGATGGTAAAGAATCTGCCTGCAATGCGGGAGACCAGGGTTTGATCCCTGGGTTGGGAAGATCCCCTGGAGGAGGAAATGGCAACTCACTCCAGTATTCTTGCCTGGAGAATTCCATGAACAGAGGAGCCAGGTGGGCTAAGTCCATAGGGGTAGCAACAAGTTGGACACAACTGAGTGACTAACACACACCACACACACATACACACACACACACACACATACTGTATCTGTAGAACTTCGACTCTAGAGGTACAGGCAGCTTAAACTTACTTTCTGTCTGAATCTCATTGTCAAACACATCAAGGTCATTCTGTCTAGCTTGGTGAATAGTCTATCAGCTCTGCTCCATTGTGGATTAAAGACAGAACTCATTCCTATGGATTAATTCCTGTGGATTAAAGACAGAACTCATAACCAAGTGGTGGTATTCACACATTTAAGAAAGTAAGGAGGTTGCTTTGTGTTTTTGCCCTCATGAAAGCTAGTGGAGGTGATGGAATTCCAGTTGAGCTATTTCAAATCCTGAAAGATGATGCTGTGAAAGTGCTGCACTCAATATGCCAGCAAATTTGGAAAACTCAGCAGTGGCCACAGTACTGGAAAACGTCAGTTTTCATTCCAATCCCAAAGAAAGGCAATGCCAAAGAATGCTCAAACTACCACACAATTGCACTCATCTCACACGCTAGTAAAGTAATGCTCAAAATTCTCCAAGCCAGGCTTCAGCAATACGTGAACTGTGAAATTCCTGATGCTCAAGCTGGTTTTAGAAAAGGCAGAGGAACCAGAGATCAAATTGCCAACATCTGCTGGATCATGGAAAAAGCAAGAGAGTTCCAGAAAAACATCTATTTCTGCTTTATTGACTATGCCAAAGCCTTTGACTGTGTGGATCACAGTAAACTGTGGAAAATTCTGAAAGAGATGGGAATACCAGAACACCTGATCTGCCTCTTGAGAAATTTGTATGCAGGTCAGGAAGCAACAGTTAGAACTGGACATGGAACAAGAGACTGGTTCCAAATAGGAAAAGGAGTACGTCAAGGCTGTATATTGTCACCCTGCTTATTTAACTTCTATGCAGAGTACATTATGAGAAACGCTGGGCTGGAAGAAGCACAAGCTGGAATCAAGACTAGCGGGAGAAATATCAATCACCTCAGATATGCAGATGACACCACCCTTATGGCAGAAAGTGAAGAGGAACTCAAAAGCCTCTTGATGAAAGTGAAAGAGGAGAGTGAAAAAGTTGGCTTAAAGCTCAACATTCAAAAAATGAAGATCATGGCATCCAGTCCCATCACTTCATAGGAAACAGATGGGGAAACAGTGGAAACAGTGTCAGACTTTATTTTTTGGGGGCTCCAAAATCACTGCAGATGGTGACTGCAGCCATGAAATTAAAAGACGCTTACTCCTCGGAAGGAAAGTTATGACCAACCTAGATAACATATTCAAAAGCAGAGACATTACTTTGCCAACAAAGGTCCATCTAGTCAAGGCTATGGTTTTTCCTGTGGTCATGTATGGATGTGAGAGTTGGACTATGAAAAAGGCTGAGCGTCGAAGAATTGATGCTTTTGAACTGTGGTGTTGGAGAAGACTCTTGAGAGTCCCTTGGACTGCAAGGAGATCCAACCAGTCCATTCTGAAGGAGATCAGCTCTGGGATTTCTTTGGAAGGAATGATGCTACAGCTGAAACTCCAGTACTTTGGCCACCTCATGTGAAGAGTTGACTCACTGGAAAAGACTCTGATGCTTGGAGGGATTGGGGGCATGAGGAGAAGGGGACGACAGAGGATGAGATGGCTGGAGGGCATCACTGACTCGATGGACGTAAGTCTGAGTGAACTCCGGGAGTTGGTGATGGACAGGGAGGCCTGGGGTGCTGCAATTCATGGGGTCGCAAAGAGTCGGACACGACTGAGCGACTGAACTGAACTGAACTGATGCCTTTATACCTCACATGTAGGGTCATAGACAGACCTGTGGGCAAAGCCATAGTTTTCCAAGGCAGTTGAAACTGTTTTGTTAAGACAACCCAAGTAGCATGACAGAAATGATTTTCACTTTAGTGTTTTCCAGAGAGGGTGCTACCAGACATCCACAGCCAAATCAAAATGTTATGTTGTACAGTGTATACTTACCATCTAGGCATCCTGCATCCTGACGGGCCTCCCAGAGTTGCAGAACACACCTCTTAGATGATTAGACTCATGAATGGAATTATTTATTATTGATCTCTTAAAGGTTGGCGTATATCATCCCAGAATTGTAATTTTCATTTAACAAATATTTTTAGTTTGTTATTCCTGAAAGTAAGTGGCTACTAGGATCATTTGGCACTTAAGAAGAGAGCCATTTAGTGTTCAGTTCAGTCAAATAAGCAAACACCACAATTAAAATATAGTCAAATCAAGTGTTTTGATGCACACTGACTAAATTTTTCAAATTTCAGCTTGTGGGGTTGGTACAAGTAAATCCAGCCAGAGCATGTGCCTTCAATGCCCTTTTCCCTTCCTTTTTTCTGTCATCAGTGCAGAAACTGCTAGGAGAATGAGCTGAGAAAATGCAACCGGTGGACCTGGGAGCCAGTCTGTCTAGGGGAGCCTGGACTGATCAAAGCAGGTGGAGGGAAGGAGTGAAGTCTCAGGACTGTGCTGGGTGGTGAGGGGGGAGACAGTGTGCCTAGGAGCCCAGAAAAGTGTCACAGGGTTAAACTAGTACAGACACTAGAGTTCTACTTGGGTGGGATCACACACCGCTCTCCCAGACTTAAAGTGCCAAGATCTTTGTGAAATCATGAAGAAGTCCAATCTCAAAAGGGGAAACTATTCAAGTCTCTGGTCTCTTAAGAGATGATTCATCTCTAAGTCATTTTATACTTTTTAAATTTGTCAGTGATATAATGGGAGCAAAGTTTTTCCTGTAAAGAAGACATAGGCTGTTTGTTTCTTGCAAAGGAAGTGAAAAATGAGGAAACCATCTGGCATTTGCTCAAAATATCTAGATAATTGAGGCCAAAGTATCTTTTAGCTTAATTTTATATCAATGAACATCCTTCATGCTCCCTTCCACATTTGCTGGGTAGAAAGAATCTTCAGGAAAGAGCTTGAGATTGTCTAAGAAGAGTTTTGAAATACAACAACTATTAATCCATTGGATTGTGTCCTCTATCCCTAGCAATTCTGCTTTGTTGAATTTC
This sequence comes from Bos indicus, assembly GCF_029378745.1. Taxonomy (NCBI): domain Eukaryota; kingdom Metazoa; phylum Chordata; class Mammalia; order Artiodactyla; family Bovidae; genus Bos; species Bos indicus. The sequence goes on from NC_091768.1 coordinate 51,195,381, forward strand.
ATATATATGTGTGTGTATCTATTAATTAAAGTGATATTCTTTAAGCAGCATTATAGATTGAAAACTCTTACCTTTATTGAAAATTTTACTGTGTCGATCAGATAGTTTTCATAGGCGATGTGATCGCTCTGTGATCTCTTGGAATTTGCATTTCAAAGCTGATTGATAGACAAAATGAGATGAAATTGATGTCCTTTCTGTACAATAGAGATGTAGGATGATTCTCTGCTGGAGAAACATTATTATTTACTGACAAGGTTATTTAATAAATTTAACTTTGCATTTTTAATGCAGAATCATATGTTTCTATACCACATATTAAAAGCTTCCCATTTCTTAAGAAAGCAAATTCATATTTATAAGACATCTAATAGATGTCTTATCACCTCTACATAAGTGTATAGAGTATTATTATATTATTCATTGAGAAATATATTGTTATATCGTCTCATGTGAAAAGATAAGTACCATCTTTCATTCCTAGTATTAATCTGGATTTTAAATTCTTAGTTTTCATTTTCTACAAAGTGTAGGCTACTTTTTGTTTTGCTGGGAATAAGTTAAAAAGTTTCAGGAAACATTGTAACTCCCTGTTTTTGCAACCCCATGAACTGTAGCCTGCCAGGCTCCTCTGTCCATGGGATTTCTGAGGCAAGAATATTGGAGAGGGTTGCCATTCCCTTCTCCAGGGGGTCTTCCTGACCTGGGGATTGAGCCCACATCTCCTGCATTGGCAGACAGATTCTTTTAGACTGAACCACCAGGGAAGCCCCAAATAAAAATGTTTATTTCATGGGAAAAAATAATAGTAGCACCCAATCAAACTTGAAACCATAGTGTAATACAGGTTCTAGCATAGCAGCTGGGTTCCTTAAATTTAACTGGTCACTATCTGAAAACTGCTGTCAATTTTGCATCAAAATTTCCCCTAAATTCTATTGCCCGAAATAATATGAAAAGATTATGTATCATGCTCTTCAAAGTTTAAAAACTGGATAATCCAATTAAGTCCTAGATTTGAAGGAAGCAAACTTTCCCAGAGTATTGAAGATGGAGAATTTTATCTTTGCTTTATGTTTTGCTGGGAAATACATAACAAGAAGCATATGACAGGAATTTAGTGTTGACCTTAGTATTCTGTATTTTTACAATAAGTCCCACTCTTCAAGTTTCTTCTCCTTTTTCCTCTCCTCCTGCCCCTGCTCCTCCTCCTCTTTTACTTTGGTTCAACTTGATTTTTGATAGAAATGATAAGCATCCCACTGAAGACTGTAATAGCTAATTAGCCAAACAGGAGGTCAGCAGCAATTTTTCTTAGTTGAAGGATCAACATGATTTCAAATTTATACTTCTCTCCTTTTTCCTAGACCGTTCCTTAACTAGCCATCAATTGAAAATAACTCTGGTCATTTTGGATGGAATTGCCTGTTTTTTGTTTTTTTTTTTTTTCCTATCTTAAAAAACCTGCTTTAGAAGAACGAGATTTACCCTCTCACTTTAAGCAATTACAAAACTGAAAGAAATATACACGAAGTAATAGTTTGCAAGACATTGGCATCATGCAGTGAAGGACAGTGATTCCTAAGAAATGGGGCAGTAGAGAGGAAAGCCTCCTGATTGCTCCAGCTTACTTCTGGGAGAGAATTTTGAGCTACAGTGCAGAGAGGGGGAACCCAAGTGGATGTTTGCAGTTTATCTGAATTCTGTAACCAGTGAAAGTTTTTTTTTTAAAGCAATGGTGAAATAATGACTTTTTCAGCTTTTCAGACATAAGCTGAAAGACCTCATCACTAGCAGAATAGTACTATAAGAAATGTTCGTGGAAGTCCTTTAGGCAGAAGGAAAATGGTACCAGATGGAAATCTGGATCTGCAGAGAGAAATGAAAATACTGGATTAGTAGCTATATGGATAAACATAAGACATTTAAACCCCTTTAAAATATAGTTGACTGTTTAAAGCAAAAATAATAATGTATTTTGGGGTTATGACATACGTATGAGAAAAATTGAACAAAGTTCAGGAAAGAGAAATAAAAACAGTATTGTAAAATTCTTATATTATACATGAGGTGGTATAATGTCATTTGAAGGTAGGCTGCGATTTTACACATGAATCCTAAAACAATCACTAAAATAACACAGCAAAGAACCTTATCTGATAAGCCAACAAAAGAGAAGACAAAATCATGAAAAATGCTCAATTAGTTCAAAGGAAATCAGAAACAAAAAGAAGAAAAGGGGAACAAAAAGAAAAAAAGGCCGGTGGAATAAATAGCAAGCAAATAGAATGTGGGAGACTAAACCAAATTATATTATTAATCACATTAACTATAAATAGTCTTGATATCTCATTTAAAAGGTAGAGATACTCAGATTGGATAAAAGAGCAAGCCTCAAGTATATACTGTCTACAACAAAAATGTGCTTTAAATATAATGACACAAATGTATTACAAGTAAGAGGATGGGAAAAAATACACCACGCTAATCAGACAATGCTGAAGTGGCTGTATTAATGTTAGACAAAGTACCATCAAGAATGACAAATTACCTTCAAGAGGGGTTTTACAAAGTATTCATCTCTTTATGTAGTCTGAAATAAAAATTTTACAAAGACTAAATCTTGCCCTGATCTCTTTCAGCAATGTGATTTTTCAACTACAGTTTTAAAAACTGCAGACATAGAAAGCTCCTCCATGCATATCTTTCTTTTAAAACACTCTTTTTTCAAGAGATAGAGACAGAGAGAGGCAGAGAAAGACAGAGGGGGTTTGTGTCAAATTAGTACGCAAATACAGAATAAATTCTTAGCTCTCTGTCTGATTTTGAGTCAAAAGAAGACACGGGAATTTTCTTTCTTTCCTCATGAGGATTCCTCCTTTTATTATTATTTTTTCTCTTTGGTGTTGTTCTCTGAATGCCCCGAACTTCCCCCCAAACATGAACAAGCATCCTCATTCCACTTGGTAGTAAGCCCACAGTTGCTTATGCTGAGTCTGGGGTCCTCCTTGCATCTTCCCTCTCTCACTCTTCACATCTTACCAGGTGTCTGCTTTACCTCCAAGATGTACCCATAATCGGATCTCTTATCACCCTCATTGCTCTTACCTCCTTCAAGCTACTATCATCCCAGTCACTGGGATGGTCTTTTAAAATTTTTTAAATTAATTAATTTAATTTTGGCTGCACTAGGTCTTCATTGCTGCGGATAGGCTTTCTCTAGCTGTGATGAGCGGGGGCTACTCCTTGTTGCGGAGCTAGGACTTCTCATTGTGATTGTTTTTCTTGCTGTGGAGCACCGGCTCTAGGGTGCCTGGGCTTCAGTAGTTGCGGCACAAAGGTTTAGTTGTTCCACGGCATATGGGATCTTAGTTCCTGGACCAGGGGTCGAACCTGTGTTTCCTGCACTCGCAGGTGGACTTTTTTTTTTTTTTTTTTGCTGACAAAGCAAGAGATTTTATTGGGAAAGGGTACCTGGGTGGAGAACAGTAGTACTGGACTACGAGGGAAGTCCCATGATGATCTTTATATGGATTTGCTCCTTCATTCTTGCCCCATAATAATATGTTTATCCATTTAAAGTCAAATCATGTCCTCTTCTTTTCAACACCCTCTACCCCAACCTGTGTTTCGCCTTCTCTCAGTGTAAAATCTGAAACCTTTACAGTGGTCCATAGCCCGGAATGATCTGATTCTCTGCCTTCTCTGTGAGTCATTTCCTTGTCTACTCATTCTGCTCAAACAACTGGCCTTCTTGCTGTGTTTCCAGCACACCACACATGTCCCCTCTTAGATTTCTGCACTGTTTTCTCTCTGTCACACTTTCTCTCCAGACAGTCTCATGGATAACTCCTTCACCTCAATCAGATCTTTGTTCAAACTTTAATGTTTCCATTAGATCTATCCCGACAGCCCTATTTGAAGTTATAACATCTTGGCTTCAAGTCCCCTCCTTGCTCCCCTAACTGCCTACCCTGCTCTACTTTATCCTATAGTTTTTATTACATTCTGACCTACTATGTAATTTACTTATTTATTATTTTTATTGTTGTATTATTAATTTTGTGGTTGGTCTCTCTACAGTAGCACAGAAGCCCCATGAGGATTGGGATTTATTTTTGTTCAGTGGTATATCCCAAGGCCTAGAACAGTACCTAAGACAAAGTAAGAGCTCAGTGTTTATTAATGATCAAATGGCCATTGGAGGCTTCCCTTTTGGCTCAGTTGGTAAAGAATCTGCCTGCAAAGTAAGGGACCTGGGTTTGATCTCTGGGTAGGGAAGATTCCCTGGTGAAGGGAATGGCACCCTACTCAAGTACTCTTGACTGGGAAACCCCATGGACAGAGGAGCCAGGTGGGATACAGTCCCTGGGGTGGCAAAGAGTTGGACACAACTAAGTGACTAACATTTTCACTTTCAAATGGTCATTTGCAGGGAAAAGACCTCGCCAGAAAAAAAAAAACCCATATTTCAACTTTTCTGCCAAAATGTTTACCATGGTGCTACAATTGAGAATTTAAATTATTGGTTGGCAAACATCTAAAGATGACACTTAAAAATTGGTTTTTAATTGAAGTGTAGTTGACTTACATAAGCAGGACACTTTCGACAGATGAGAAGATAGCTAAAGATTTTAGCCACGTGGGCAATTGTTTTATTTTTGTTCAATTTCTGTGGTAGAAATCCCTTGTTGTTCTTTTTTGAGTGTAATTCGTATACCATTCAGGCAAATGATTAATACATTATTACCTTGTTAGGCCTAAGGAGGTGGAGTTTCACCTGTTTAGTTATTGTCATTTGTTAGTCACGGAGGAAGGAGTTTATCTCTCAAATTGGAACATTTCTCTAGGCTTGTGGGTTTTTGAGAATCACTCTTAAGCTTTAGCAGAAAGTCTCAATGTATGTAAGTGGCAGTTTCTATATGGTAAGTCAAAAGATGGCACCCTTTATCTGGACAGAAATTCGGAATGAGAAGAGATGGAGCCAAAGCTTTGATGTTCCTGACTGTGGGGCTACAGGACACATGTAAGACTTGCAAATCCTGACCCCAACGGCTGTATTCCCTGCTCAGGACAGTAGAGTGGGATGACAGGACCAAAGAAACTGAAGGAAAATCAACCGGGGTAGGAGGTGAGCACATCCGTTCAAGGTGTATCCTTCGGGGGTTTGACTTCTGTATAAATGAGAGAGGTGGTTTCTTCAATCCTTTCCTTACCTGTGGTTGACACTTGTGGTTTGAATTTGTTGTTCCTCTGGCTAGTGGTATGTACAATGTGCACTGTGTTACTGTACAAGCATGTACAGTGTTTGAAGTGGCCAAGAGTTATATTTGCTTGGCCTTGCTATTTGCTGGAATGGCATCTCCATGTTTGATGTGGGTGTGATATCATCCTTTGGGCTCATTGAGGGCAGGGGCCTCATGTTTACTTCCTTTCATCGTCTTCTATTGCAATGATCTGGGCAGTGACAGCAGAAGTCAAGTAGAAGAAATAATCAATCAGTTTCCATTTATTGATCTTCTGCTATGTGACAGGAAATCTATTAAATATTTTACAAATGTGTACATGTATACTGTTATTGTGCTTTCATTCTCTGTGGTTTTCTTAGACCTCGTGACACTTTCTGGGAGAGATGGATTTATTTTTTACCTGACAGGTTATTTCAATACAGAGAATGGACAGGGAGTACAGGAGGAGGATTGGTTGGGGTGTGAAATAAGCAGAGTCACTATCAGCCCATCCTTAAGTAAACAGATCCAACCTGGGTCTCAAGAAACAGTGAGAACACTAAAGTATGAGTCCAGCACTCATTGTGGGGAGCCCTTTGATTTCAGTAATTAAAAAATGAGCAATGGATACCAAGCCTTCCCAAATAGCTTCTGATGACTGACCATGGATCAGCACATTAATCAATAATGAAAATGATTTATGAACACTTTAATAGTTTATACTTTTATTATGTCCCTACCTCTACCAGGATAAGTGTCAAAGCAAATTTTACTATTTTTCTATTGGTTCCTTCTTTTTCTCTCACTATTGTAGTTCAAATTTCATCCTAAAAATTTATCCTGACGAATTTCAGGACACTAGTCAAATTTTTACTGAAATTTGGTTGCATTATATGATTTAATTGGTCATTGTTGAAGTTTAGGGAATGAGCAATTTGTTACACAGAGATTTTCACTGTGGTGTTATTTGGAAGTAGTATAAGGGCTTCCCAGGTGTTGTTAGTGGTAAAGAACCCATCTGCTAATGCAGAAGATGTAAGAGACCTGGGTTCAATCCCTGGGTTAGGAAGATCCCTTGGAGGACGTACTGGCAACTCACTCCAGAATTCTTGCCTGGAGAATCCCATGGACAGACAGCCTGGCAGGACACCCCGTAGGATCACAAAGAATCGGATATGACTAAAGTGACTTAGCACCGCATAGCACAGGACAGTATAAGCAAAGTAGAATCCCTTTGGATTAAAACCACAGTGTCTCCAATGTCCCCTCTGTTCTTGGATTTGAAATGAAAATTAACTTTTAATTAATTTTGTAGTCACAGTTTTCCTCCTATCTCTTCTGTCATTGCTTTGCTTGAGTTCCCCATGCTCTACTGCTTGGATCAATCATTAACCCACTTATTCAACACTTCGTTGTTGTTCAGTTGCTAATTTGTGTCGGACCCTCTGTGACCCCATGGACTGCAGCACTCCAGGCTTCCCTGTCCTTCACTATTTCTCAGAGTTTGCTCAAACTCATGCCCATTGATGATGCTATTGATGTCAATGATGGATACACCCATCTCATCCTCTGCTGTCCAAGGGACTCTCAAAAGTCTTCTCTAGCACCACAATTCAAAAGCATCAATTTCTCCGTGCTCAGCCTTGTATGGTCCAACTTTCACATCCGTTCATGACTATTGGAAGAATCATAGCTTTGACTATGGACCTTTGTTGGCAAAGTGATGTCTCTGCTTTTTAATACACTGTCTAGTTTGTGATAACTTTCTTTCCAAGGAGCAAGTGTCTTTTAATTTCATGGTTGCAGTCACCATCCACAGTGATTTTGGAGCTCAAGAAAATAAAATCTGTTACTCCTTCTACTTTACCCCTTCTATTTGCCATGAAGTGATGGGATGGGACGTCATGATCTTCATTTTTCAAATGTTGAATTTTAAGCCAGCTTTTCACTCTTCTCTTTCACCCTCATCAAGAGGCTCTTTAGTTCCTCTTCACTTTCTGCCATTAGAGTAGTATCATCTTCATATCTGAGGTTGCTGATATTTCTCCCAGCAATCTTGATTCTGCATATAAGTTAAATAAGCAAGGTGACAATATACAGTCTTGTCCTCCTTTCACCATTTTGAACCAGCCAGTAGTTCCATGTCAAGTTCTAATTGTTGCTTCTTGACTGACATACAGATTTCTCAGGAGACAGGTAAGGTGATCTCGTACTCCCATCTCTTTAAGAATTTTCCACAGTTTGTTGTGATCCACACAGTCAAAGGCTTTAGCATAGTCAGTGAAGCAGAAGTAGATGTTTTTCTGGAACCTTCTATGTATGTATCCCTAAATGGTATATTGTTTTGTATTTCTTGTCCTTAAATTTCATTAAAATGGAATTATATAGCTTAGTCTTCTGTGACTTTACTTTTTCTCTCTTCAGTATTGTGGTTTCTGCAATTGGTCTACATTGTGCATTTTTAATGCTGCCTAATATTCCATTGAATAAATTAACCACAGTTATTTCTAATGTGGCAGTGGAGGTTTGGGGCTTCCCAGGTGGCCCAGCAGTAAGGAACCCGCCTGCCAATGTGGAAGATTAAGAGACTCAGGTTCCATCCCTGGGTTGGGAAGATCCCCTGGGGAGGGCATGGCAACCCACTCCAATATTCTTGCCTGGAGAAACCCATGGACTGAAGAGCCTGGAAGACTACAGTCCATGGGGTAGCAAAGAGTCGGACATGACTGAAGCAACTTAGCACACGCACATGCAGTGGAGGTTTAGGCTGTTATGATCATTATTCGCGGTTACAAGAAACACTGCTCTGAACATTTTTGTACATGTTTTGTGGTGGACATATGCAAAACTGTTCTAACATATACACACACACATACATATGCACACGCTTAGAGCAGAATTGTCAGGTTTACAGCATGTGGATGTTAACTTGACAAGGTCATGCCACATTATTTTCTAATACATGGTGCTCATTAAATTTTTTTTTTAAACTATAGGATTATCCATGACTTATCCCCCACTGCTGCTTAATCACTGTATTCCTGGCTCTTGGCTCCTTATAGGAATCATTTTGATACATTAATTTGAACACCAACTGACCTCTCTTTATTGCTGTCTCTAATTATGAGAAAGATCACCTTTAATTTATTCCAGTGAAAGGATCTTAGGTCCTGTGTTGTGAGATTCAGAAGATGAGGGAATGTCCTCTTTCTTAGCTCCTCCCAGAAGTGGATGTACTATGAGGCTGATGATGCTGAATTTTCAAGACTCCTCATTTGCCTGGGCTCCTACCAGCATCATTTGGAAATACTCATTTTAGTATGTATTTTTAATTTATAATTTAAAATTCTTTTTCTTAAAAAAGACCCCGACTTATGTAAGTTTAAGGTCCCAGGAAACCTGAATTTGTCCCTTTGTTTCTTTTGTATTATAAACCCTTTACTTTGGGATTAATTTACATTTTATGACCTTGGTCTTCCCAATCCTCTGCAATAGCTTTTAAGAGACTTTCTAAATGATTTAAAACAGTTTCCCCTTGAATATTTAAAAATCACCTCAAAAAACACCTCAGACTAGTCATTTAACTCCATAATGAGCTCTTCCTAAGGGACATCAGCCCCGTTTTAGTGAGGTTTCTTCTAAAGGAGTCAAAATCCTAAGTTTTCAGCACAGTGGTTTAATCTATTTAAGATTCTTCTCGGAACCACTCAGTTTACTTTGCTTATGACTTGACTCTGTGGGCCATATAAAACTGAAGGGTCTGCTGTATGGTATTAGGGTTCTATAGTCTTGTCCCAGGGTTTTGCTATAATCTCTGCCCCATTTCTCTGAATTAAAATAATGGACAATGTCAGGTGTGATAAATCAATCAAGTAGTTGTGAGAAAGTACTGTGACCATAAATAGCCAGCAAACAAAATCTTAGAGTTATTAGAATATACTCACAGACCTCAGTTCAAGAAACACTGATGTGTAAACATAAAACTTGGCATTTTAGTCAATTTAGATGTTTTCAAACTCACAAGATGAGGCCTTTTCCCATTCAGGCTTCCTACAAGAGTATCTTCCATGGATGCCCATACCACCCAGACTTGTCTTACTCCCCCACCAACTGTAGCCTCCCTTTAAGTATTTCTGCTGGTTGCCCCTCTTCTTCCTCAGAGAATGAGGCATCTTTGTGTTTCTTAAAAATTCCAGCAGCACCTCAGTCTCTGAGAGGGTGTGCTTTGAAGATCTCTCTCCCCACCTCTGGAAGTAACACTAATCCATTCCCTGCCCATCTCAGATAATGTGATACTCAGCCAGAGGGAGGCCGTTCTTAGCCACAGACTAGCAGCTCCAGTTAATTTGCACGAGATATCTTATTCCTTCGTCTCTCTTTTGTAACACTTGTCTTCTGGTGAATATAAGACTCCTCAAGCAATAACAACTTGCATTTATATGGCCTTATGAACATGAACTCACATAAATCACATTCATTAGTACTGCTTCCCTTCGAGCTTCCTTTCCCAGGTGACTAGTGTGCCTCCAGCCTTCCTCCCAACCTCAGCTTCGCCTCTGTTATTGGTATAATCATCCTGACTCTCCCAGGGGAAGCCCACCTGCCCAGTCCTTTTCCTCACTCTTTTTCTTTTTTTTACTGGGGTACAGTTGCTTTACAATGTTGTGTTAGTTTCTACTGTACAATGAAGTGAATCAACTATGATGGTGTTTAGTCCCTCAGTAGTATCTGACTCTAAGACCCCATGGCCTGTAGCCCTCCAGGCTCCTCTGTCCATGGGATTTCCCCAGGCAAGAATACTGGAGTGGGTTGCCAGTTCCTGCTCCAGGGGATCTTCCTGACCCAGGGATCAAACTTGTGTCTCTTGCATTGGGAGGCGGGTTCCATTTCCTCCCTCTAGGACCTCCCTCCCATGCCCCTCCCCACCCCACCTCTCTGGGTCATCGCAGAGCACTGAGCTGAGCTCCTTGTGCTTCATAGCAGGTTCCCACTAGCTGTCTGTGTTACGTGTGGTAGTGTATATATGTCAATCCCAATCTCTTCAGTTCATCCCGCTTTCCCTGTGACCACATGTCCATTCTCTAAGTCTGCAGTGGAGTACTACTCAGTTGTAAAATGGAATGAAACTGGGTCATTTGTAGAGATGTGGGTGGACCTAGAGTCTGTCATACAGCATGAAGTAAGACAGAAAGAGAAACACAAATATTATATATTAATGCATATATGCAGAATCTAGAAAAATGGTACAGATAAACCTCATTCCTTCTTGATTCTCACACCAATTTAGCTGAGGCCCACGACTCTGCTCCTGCTCTGACAAGCCTCTGCACCTGCCCCTCCACTCACCTACATGTGCCTCCTGTTGGAGCCCCTCTTCCATGGGGTTTTGTCTAGAGGACTGAGGGCTCCTCTCCCATGTGAGCACCCATCTCTTCTCCAGCCCCCACATCTCCCTGGTTTTTTTTTTTTCCACTCTCTCATCTTTCCCCTGATACTGGGTAGCTCATCCAGTGAATAAATACAGGATAACGTAGTAGTTCATGACTGCAGGCTGGACAGCCAGAGTTCTTAAAAAGTTCAAAACATCCTCCTGTCCCTGGATATTTTGAGTAGGGGCTGTTTTACAGAAGTCTCCAGGCTTCAGTTTTCTTTTTTCATAATATGGAATTAACAATAGCGCTAACTTCTTAGAGAAGTTGTGAGGATTAAATGAAAAAATAAACATAATGTATTTCCCACAGTGCTTAGCACACAGCCCACAGACAATAAATGTTAGTTTTCATCACAGATTTATTCAGGACTGCTGATTGCTCTGTGTCCAGGAGAGTGAAATGTTTACATTTTATACAGTATATATAAAATATCAAAATTAAAAATGTCATGTGTTTAATTAATTTTTGACTAGGGCTTTTATTATGATTGTTTTTCTTTAAGTATTTGAAAAGATAACATTGTCTCCCTAACATTGCCTGGTGATATTTTTCCACATTGCTGAAATTCTTAACTAATAAATAAGCATTCATTTTATTTATTTCATTTTGCTGGAGGACAGGTACTATATTTTACTATTACTATTCCCATTTCAAAGATGGGGAAATGAAGGTAACATGTCCAAGGTCACAGAAGGACTAAGGGGGAAAGATAAGGCATCAGCCTAGACCTAGTGTACTCTTTGTGCAATTTTGTATCAATATTTTAAAAATGCACCAAAAAACCTAATCAGAATCTTCTGAATAGTAATCATGTGCTGAAAGATGGTGTATTCTTTTTGCATAAAAGATTTTCTGCATTACAGCAGGGGGCCCTACCCTGATGTGTCAGGAGGAAGAAGAAAATTCATTTCTTATACCAGCCTGTCAGCTGCCCTTTATGACTGAACCATATACCATTAGACAATCACAAACAGTGACAAGAGCTTTTGCGCTATAGTGATTCTCATGTTTGAATTGGTTTGCTGAAATGCTGCACTCCGCTGCATTACTGGAAAACACTACAAAGAACAGATGTGCAGGACCATGCAGTAGTTATCATTTAGATGTTTAATCTGGGTGTTTTAAATACTACTCCGGTTTTGTTCCAGTGTGCTTGATACGTGAAGTGTGTATTTTTAAGAGCTGCATTAAAAGCACAAAAAATGTTATATTTTTATGGATTAAGTAAATCCTTCATTGTTGATGTAATCACATCTTGAAAGTGACTGAAAATAAAAATCTTCCCAATTTTCATATACGCATAATTTTGATAGTGTATTTGTACCAATTTTACTGGAGTAAATTCACACCCTCTGCAGCTGGTTTAATTCTCATACCTACCTTAGGGAAGACTTCTATAGAAACACAGAAGATATGTGCAGTTACATTAACTCCCGGTAGATTACAAAAAGTAATCAGAACCAAATGGAAGATATACTCTTCATCATATATTTTCAGGCTTGAAGTAGTTTTTTTTTTCCTGCATACTAAAGCAAGTGGGGACCTTTTACATTATCTCTAGTCTCTTTATAACTCCTTGAGTAAGTGTATTGCAAATAAGCACATTTATCAGTGAAGACTGTTAGTAAAGAATATGATATTTATTCAGATGATTCAGAGACACAACGTTTGAAGAGTTTTTAAATTGCTTATTTGGTTTAGAGCCATATTCGCTTCTTGACTAAGATATTGTTAAGTGATGAAAGTAAGAAAGCTTATCATTTCACTGATCTCTGTCACAGCCAATGGAGACATTAATTTTAAAGAATTAAATTGTAGGAGTAGGCTATATGAATTTTAGTAATGAGTTTCATGTTTAAATTATTAGAAAATTTAATAGAACATATATTCCTAAGGTTAATTTTAAAGACACTACATTTCTTGAGTCAACATGAACACTCTAAAAGAGATTTTAGGATGAAAAATTAGTATAGAACAAAGCCCACTGTGGAGAACCACTAAGTACCAGCTACGATAATGACCTACTGCAAGGCACCTGGTTATACCATGGACTTGATCGTGGAGGTCGACTCCTGTTCTTTGTGTACATAGTGATGTGTGATACATCTTCTTTCCTTCTTTCTTGAAACTTGGAAAGCATATGATAAGGGGGCTGTGTGTATCCTCTGGCTCCTGCATTATAACAGGATTCTATGTAGTAAGGCCATTAAGACCTTAAGTTTATGAATGCATCAATGGTGACTTAGCTGGGAGATTGCAAAATGCTGTGGCTGGAAAACTCATGCTTGCATATTTATTTATTTAGAAATTTCCCCTTAACTGCCAAAAGGATATGGAGTGGCTTCCACACATAGAGCAATGGGGTAAATATATTAAAACAAATATTAGCCTTTTAGACAAACATTTTCTCATTAGTTTTCTCTCTGTGAAGAGAACGAGGTTAAAAATGGTTTGAAGTTTCTTAAGTCATTATGTTCTGTGGCTTTTCTAAAATTAGAGTGTCACGTTTTCAGTAACTGTGTTAGTATTTACATAATTTTATTAATTTTTATTACAGTTCAAAGCATACAACCATTTTACCAATTGCCTTTTTGTAATTAGAATGTTATATCTTCACTTTGTTTTGGCTCTCAGTGAACACAGTAGCATCACATTTCATTAGCAAATACAGAACAGTATTTCCTGATGTAATTAGACAAGTGATTTGGTATTTAACATGGTTTTCATCTTCATTAGAGAGAGATGTGAAACTTAGGAGTCTCCTTTATCACTTTGAAAATTCTTCTGCCTTGAAAGAGTATCTCTGTGTAATTTTATTGTTCCTATTTGATTTTGTAAGGCAGCATGTTGCCTGAATCTGTGGATGTAGCAAAGTATCTTCGTTTGTCTGGTGGAAGAATACAAGGGGGTATGTGTATGTATGAGATACAGAGAGATCTTGTTTGGAAGGACAACATAAAATGATTATTTTGCTCCACCTGAGAAGGTTTTGGGGGTTAGACTTGCACATTTAACAGGGATGTTTCCCTTTTTCTCAGAACGGGAGTACTTTTGAACACTGGCTACCTCACTGCCTAAAACCCACTTTGTGGAGACCAAAGGTGGTTTAGGGTTAAATTAAAAGAACATTATGTACTATTGGGCAACCTTTTATTTAAGAACACTGGGGAAGCAGACTCAGTAATGGCCATTTGGCACTGTATCTCCTTCTTCTACTAAAAATAGGAATTATTTATTCACGCTATAGAATAAACAACGGAAATAAGGATTTGAGGCGCCTTAACCTACCTACATTTCTTCCTTCCTCACTTCCTCCCTCCCTCTCTTTCACAAAAAAGTCACCTAATCATGCTGATTAGTCTTCTTCCTTTTTTATTGGTAAAATATGGAAATTTATATATTTCTATTTATGTCAGTTTTAACTTGGGTTCTTACATCTATACAGTACTGTCCATGACAAAAATGTTGTTAGAAACGGTGTTGACTGATACATTGTGATTATGATAATATAAACTGCTGTTTGAAAGTCCATAGAGGTTAAATACTTGTGATATTTTTCATAGTTAAAATTGCTTATGATATTTACTTACATTTAGGACAGTTCTTTTTGGTAAGGTCTTCCTCTGCAGTGGTTTTGAATTGACCGCTTAGTTCAATGTAACAGCCAGCCAGCAAGGGCCCTTTGTGTGGTCTCTGAACTTTAGTATGATAGAATAAACTAGCACGCTGTTTTCTTGGGTCTTAGGCTGTATTTTGTCATGTATGTCTTTAAAGTATTATTTATTTTACTCTGTTTATTTCCTCAAGGGATTTGAATTAATTTGCACAAAGAATGGCAAAATATAAAACATTTAAAACATCAGGATTAAGGGAAAATGGAATTAGAGCAAAAGACAAGATCAGAAAGAAAACAGGACACATTTGAAATAACTGTGCTCTATATTTAGGTTTAAGCTTTCTGGTGGCCTAAGTGAAAAGGGAAACTTGGATAATTGTTCAAGAGGGAGAAACAAACATTTTCTCTGGTGCACATAAAACTTTTCTTAGCACGTATCCCCGAAGGAAATTTCTCTTGTAGAGCTGTATGTGAGAAGACTCATATGTGATGTTCTTAATTGTGTTCGTACAGAGAATGCAATAAAGGTTCTCCAAAACAAAGATTCTCCCCTTTTCATTAATATAAATGACAGCAAAAGGAAGACTGAAAAGGATAGTTCTGAATATTCTGAAAAAAATAAATGAATAATTTCCTTCAGGGATATGTGCTAAGAAAAAATTTATGTGCACCAGAGAAAACGTTTATTTCCCCATCTTACAGTGTCCAATTTTCCCCTTTTACTTAGACCACCAGAAAGCTTAAACCTAAATATAAAGCACAGCTTTTTCAAATGTGTCCTGTTTTGTTTCTGAACAATTCCACAGGGGTGTAGAAAATATGGCACTAATGAGAGCATTTGATATCCACCCTGGTAGAGGGATGGTTAGCTAGCAAGTCCCTTAAATTTCTCTCATGGGTGGTAAGTAGTTTGACGCTGACTCTGGTGAGGTATTCTCTGTGTGCGCCAAGGTGATACATCCTCTTGGTGCTATGAGTGATCGTCACAAACCCAGAGTCCCCTGTGAGCAAGCAGTTCCTTGTATACTCATTTCCTGCTTTGTCACAGGACCTTGCTACTTTGGCCACAGCCAGAGTTTGGTTTGTGCTAAGAGCCAGGGCCATCTTCTGGGTCAGTATTTGAATGGTCAGGTAAGATAGGTCCTTCCATTGTGGCTGCTCTCAGCAGCACGAGGATTGATTACCCAAATTGCATCCTTGTTCTTAAAGAGCTTGGCTTTAAACAGAACGAAATGAGGCCAAAAAGGATGGCTCTGAAGTGAAGGGAGGCTCTGAAATGAGACAAGCACAACCCCAAGTTAGAGAAGGAGCAGGAAGTGGAGGCACATGATGGTAGCCGCTGAACAGGTTTTTCAGTGGGAGGGTGAGTGATGGTTAGCATTTTCACAGGTCTTGCTTGGAAAAAATTTATCCTGATTCCTTACTCTCTTGGGCATCCTTACATAAGGCCCATTATACTAGGTAATCTGTATAGTTCTTTGTAACCAAAAAGAACCAAACACAAGTGCCAACCCATGTTATCTAGAGATTAAATGAAAGAATACTTTTTTATCCTTTAACAGAAGTTAGGAATTCTCACAAAATTCTTACTAGAATGAATCATTAATGTATGTTTATTTATTTATTTGTCATGAGTGAGAGAAAGAGAGCAACTAAAATTTCTTCCTGGTGTAATTACAGATAATACCAATTGAGGATTATTGAGGCTTCTGTTTTTATTAAATCTATAAAAACATTTAGGAATTCTGCACAGAAAACTTGAAATGTATTTGTTTCAATAACAACTCTGGCATTGAACATTGTGATGTCTTAAAACAGCATAAGATTTCTTTCTTTTTTTTTGGCCATGCTGTGCTGCTTGGGGTATGTTAGTTCCCTAACCAGGGATTGAACCTGTGCTCTCAGCAGTGAAAGCACAGAGTCCTAACCACTGAGCAACCAGGGAATTCCCAAAACAGCACAAGATTTCTGAATACAGTGGCCCAAATGTTAAAGAACACTACACTTTGGAAGGTAAGGTCTTCTATGATTTACCAGGTTTTGGGGCTGATATCTTTGATTACAATCAGAACAAATAGGTAGGCTGCATTTACAGTGTTGTTTGTGTTTTGGAGAAACAATGTCATGGTGTAATTACCCATCGGTTTTCAACTAGAGGAGTATGGAATCTGGGACTTCCAACCTGTCCTATGGTCTCTTCCTACTGTAAAATCAGAATACAAAGGTACAGTGAGATAATTCTAATGAAGCAAAGTACATTCATCCTGTAGAACACTCTGCTAGTGTGGTCTCTTTTCTCTAACGATTCCACCTAAATCGGAGATGACCTTTCTAATGAAACATAAAACCTACAATATGCAACCTTACTAATATATTCTAATGCAATTAGGTCACACAAAAGGCTTGTTAAGTTTGTAATGTCTGCTTTCACCTTTACTGGAATCTCTAGTTAACCAAAAGTGTGTTGTTTCTCACCGTAGCACTGTAATTCTACTCCAAATAAATGGATGTTTATTAAATGAAACTTCTGAACACTATAAATAAAATATATTAGAGTGCTTGATGATTTAAAAATTATGGAAGATATTTAAGGATAACAAAAACTTATTTTCATTCTTACTAATGGCCACTTCATGTTATCATTTTTATATTTAAAAGCTATTATGTATATTCTTAGACTTAATTTTTAAAATGTGTTAACTAGTTT
The DNA here is from genome assembly GCF_029378745.1 of Bos indicus. Taxonomy (NCBI): domain Eukaryota; kingdom Metazoa; phylum Chordata; class Mammalia; order Artiodactyla; family Bovidae; genus Bos; species Bos indicus. The sequence goes on from NC_091768.1 coordinate 51,212,364, forward strand.
CAAATTTAATAGTGTTTTATAGGTATCTCCATTAAGTGGTTTCCTCATGAGGAATAGTGATCTACTTAGAGTGGCTGATGCTTGTGGGAATGTTGCCTTCCCAAATAAACATCCAGGTTGATGCCAACCTCCTGTGCTGACCAGACTTGTTTGCTGAGCAGATCGTTGAAAACTGACATTTCTGAGTTAAGCCCTAGTTCTTTTGAAAATGTATTAACCGTCTGTCCTATATACGTATATATATACATAATGTATACTATATATATTTTTATGTATATTAAAAAAATCACCGAATGGCCTCTTAATGTAGACTTACTATTTTGCATAAATAAATATGGGGAGAAGGCAATCAAAGCCCTTGGAATTGCAAGCATACCGTTTTATTCTCTTATCTGGCTACACGTGGCCACTCCTAAGCCAAAGTTTCTGGAGCTGCCGCTACTGCAGCAACCTGCCTGGCCTACGGTTCTCTAGAGATAGGAGGTTGCTTGCTTTCCGAGTGGAATTTATGTAACACAGATAACTGCCAGGAACTAAACTGAGCCCACAAAAGTTACTGAAGGTGTGAGATTAGATCCAGGCCTGGTGGAAGGGGGTGGCAGACGAGACCCCAGAGGGGATTCCGAGGGAGCGGAGCAGTGCTGAGGCGGCGCGCAGGGTCCGCTCCCCGGCGGGCAAGTCTGGGCTGGCTTCGCCGCAGTCAGCCACCGGGGCGGATGTGGCTGCAGGCGCCGTAGAATCTCTTAATGTACCGAAGAAGAAAGGGGGCGAGGACAGCAGGGAAGGAGAACCGGGGGAGAAACGTATAAAAAATTCACCACATAAATTAGCTGGGCCGCTTGCCGCAAAAACTAGCAATTTCATCTGAATGTGAATCCCGCGGCTCATTCTCCAAGTGCCTGGAGGAATGGCATCACGTAATCTACAAGGTAATTATTAAAAATGCATAGATGGTCGCGTAGGTACCAAAAAAAAAAAAAAAGTAAAGTCTGCAGAAAAACATTAGAAGGTCTGCTTAGGTCTATGAATTGGAGTCTGTTTGCTTCTAACAGCTGCTATTTTGGGAATTCCTCGGAGGATGTTTAAAGAGCAAGTTTTGTATATTGAGGTGGCTGTTCCATTGTCGTGGACAGTTGAAATCAGAGTAAGCTATTGAGGGGAGCTAACGGTTTTGGCACTGGTTTTGGGTGTTAAGTATCAACTAACATGTTTATGCCCGCCCTTCAGATGTCCACATACAAAGACCCCTTTCTCTCCCTTCTGGCAAGAATCCAGGCCAATCTTGGAATGTTTAGTCCCCCGCCCGTCATTAAGGGCACTGTGTTAATCGTGGGGCTTCATCTCAGAAGCACCCTGGAAAGGAATGCTCACTGACCCACAACATCCACATTTCCGCTTCTGTGGAAATTGCATGCACGTGAACATGGGGTTCTGAGGCAGAACTAAGAAACAATCAAGTTCAAGTTCACTTAAAACTATCTAGAGATTTAATATTTTAGGCATGCTAACGAATAGGTCGTTGAATTGCTACAGACCTATTGTGTAGGTATAAGATAAACACAAATATATGTGTATGTATATATGAATTTTTTTTCTCACCATATTTCTATGAAGAGCACAGATACCATGTATTTCATTCAGTAGCATGTAGGTCAAGTCTTCGCCTGCTAAAATGATCTTAGCTTGATCTGAAATAATGTGTTCGAATTAAATTTTGATAAATAGGAAGATAAGCAGGTAGACAGAGAAAACAATGCACCTTTTCTTGTAGCTTTAAGCTGAGTACTATAACTGTGCTGGTATAACTAAAGCAAAAATTTGCCTCCTTTTGTGATCTGTTTGGCATTAAAATTATCTTTGTGTTCTGTAGTCTTTGTCTAGACCAAAGATTTTAATGAGCTGTATGTTTATAAATGTATTAAAATAAAATCTATCAATAGAGAAGTGAAATTTGAATCATTCTACTATTCTACAATTTGTAGGGTTTTTTTGAAAATAAATATAAAGGAGCAAATAGTTTCTTATGTGAATATTGCAAGTTGGGCAACTAAAACTGGTTATTTGGGAAGGTGTTAAAACATGGTCTTGCTTCTAAATTATTAGGTTTTTTTAATGCATATACATACTTATTTGGATTACATATAGCATTACAGTTCTTCTCACAGGCTTAATATTTTCATTTTTATAACTCAAGAATGAATCTTGGCAATCCCCATTCTGTTCTGGATCACTGAGTTTTGTTTTGTTTTTTATTTCACATATAAATTAAGTCATACGGTATTTGTCTTTTTTTATCTGACTGACTTCACTTAGCATAATATCCTCTAGGTCCATCCATATTGTTGCAAATGTCAAAATTTCACTCTTTTTTTGTGGCCGAGTAGTATTCCATTGTATGTAAATATGCCACATCTTTATCCATCCATTCACCACAGATGGTAACTAGACATAATGTGGTGCTAATTCCACAGTGTATATAGATATCAAATCATTATGTGGTATACCTGAAACTAATGTAATGTTACATGTCAATTATTTATCAATTAAATAAATGATTCTTGAATCTTTGGAAAAGCAAAAAAATTCTCCTTTGCATGCCAACTATTTTGCATATTTATGCTGTTCAATTTGCACTTTTTCCTTCAAGGAATTCACGCAAGAAAATAATAGTGAGATCTATGATAATTTGCTTACTTAAAAAATCCTCACACATTAGCTTTATTTATTATTTCTCCAGTTGCATTGCCAGTATGGTGTCTCTTTGAGGCCAGCACAAGCATGATTCTTCACCCTCCAGCTGGAATAGTGGTTTTAAAAATCCTCAGAGACAGGCCTGGGTTGCTTGCCGGGTAGGACATCTGTCCTGCTTGGTACTGTATGCCTGGCACATAGCTGGCACTCAATAAATAATTTTTGAATGCATGGCTGGAGAAAGACCTCTGGTGATCTATGCAAATGTAGGGGGAAGCATTATGCCCCTCCTCTTCTCTACATGTGAAGAAACCATAGCATTTGAGAGGGCAACAGCCAGGGTAAGGGTCACAGAGGTTTCATGAGAATAAGCTTTGGTTTTCCTGGTCCTCTAGAGACTAGGCTGCAACAGCCCTTTGTGCCCCTGTTGGGAGTAATGAAACTCACCAAACCTCACAGCCCTGCTGTCACTGTAAAGAGTAGATGATTCTATTGGAGGGGATGGGAGAGCCTGGGGTTGGGAGAAGGGGTTGGCAGAGGCATCCTTAGTTTGTGGTCAGTGGTAGCTCAGATGCTAAAGAATCCCCCTGCAATGCAGGAGACCTGGTTCAATCCCTGGTTTGGGAAGATCCCCTGGAGGATGGCATGGCAAACCACTCCAGTGTTCTTGCCTGGAGAATCCCCATGGATGGAGGAGCCTGGTTGGCTACAGTCCATGGGGTCACAAAGTGTCAGACACGATTGAGGGGCTAAGCACAACACAGCCCCCTCTTCGTCATTCAGACCTGTCTCCCCTCTGTGACATGACACCCTGTTGACTTTAAGGTAACACCCAACCCTCTTTTGATATTTCCCTCCATTCTATGTTAAAGTCTGTGTTCCATGGGACTGTTCCAACTTTTCTGTTTCAGCATCCCAGTTGCTGACCACAATCCATCATTTCTTCTCAGTGCATCTTTTCTGTAGCCTGGTAAAAACCTCTAGTTCCTTTAATTTCTTACCTTCTAACTTCTCTCTCTTTTCTTCCCTACTTAACTTAGATATTATAATCCATCCTTTAAATTATTCTCTTGCCAGCAGCCTCCACCCACTTGCCCCATTGCCCCACAGGCCTACAGAACTGCAATCCTGGGTCACTCTAGTTCTTTGCCTCCTTCGGACCTATACCAGGCTGCCTTAACCTGCTGGAAAAGACTGCTTGGCAAACCAGAAATTTGTTAGTCAACCCTGACAGCTCTTTTCCCTATTTCCATTCCCTGAAGGTTCTGTGTTTCTTACCTAAATTCCTCTTAAACGTGTTCTCTTCTCATTTTGCCCGTGACCAGAGTTGACTCATTGGAAAAGACCCTGATGCTGGGAAGGATTGGGGGCAGGAGGAGAAGGGGATGACAGAGGATGAGATAGCTGGATGGCATCACTGACTAGATGGACCTGAGTTTGGGTGAACTCTGGGGGTTGTTGATGGACAGGGAGGCCTGGCGTGCTGTGATTCATGGAGTTGCAAAGAGTTGGACACGACTGAGCGACTGAACTAAACTGACTGATGCTCTGATCAGGGCACTATACTCTTTCACGTACATCACTGCACTGAGTTGCTAATGAGTCTCTACCTTAGTGCTTGTCTTCCTACAGGTGACTCCACACAGCAGTCAATGTTCTTTATACATTTCAAATACGATCAAGAAACTCCACTTCTATCACCATTTACTGGCTCCTTTTTGGTTGAAAGCAGAATCCAAAGTTTTCATCATGGCAGGTACCTGGGTGATCTGGCTCCTGTTCACGTGTCTGAGTTCACCTCGCCTTTCTTGTCTGTCTTTCCCCAACTCCAAAAGTGCTTCTTCAGTTCTGCAGATGCTCTATGCACTCTCTTCCCTTAGGACTCTCTCTCTCTCCCTCTCCTACTCTTCACCCTCTCACCCCCACTTCATTTCTCCTGGTGATTCCCTACTCTTCTTTCCAGTTTTTGTTTCAAGGATTCCTTCCCTGAGATTCCTCCTCCCTCCAAACATATCTGAGTTTTGCTCTGACCCAGTGCTCCTAGGGCACCCTGTATCTCCTCTAGGCTGATACCTAGAATCCTTTATTTTATACACACATTTGTTTATATCCTCCATTGTTTTATAAAATCCCTATTTTCCTCATTTACTGTTGTGTCCCAGTGCACACCCCAATATTTGTAATATAGTGAGGGGGCAAATAAATATTTGTAGCAGAGTGTATAAAGTGATGGTGAGATAGATGAACAGGAACCATACTGCCTGGGTTCAAATTCCGAGACTGCCAGTTACTTGCCATATAATCTTGGATAAGTTATTTAACTCTTCTAGGTCTTGCTTTCTTATCTGAAAGGTGGGGATTTTAATAGTCCTCACCTGATGTGGTTGTGTTGATCATTGAATTACTACATGTAAACTGTTTAGAACAGTGCCTAGCACAGATTAAGCACACAATTGACTACAGATAGTCATTAAAATATTTAATATGGCCGTTTAAAAGCAGTGTGAAGCTATCTATCATCTATAGCTATAGATATATCTTCAACTGAGAATGGTCACATCTTTACACACCTTTATGAACTAGTTGTGCATATTAAATTGAGTCTGTAACTCAATTAGTTGAACATGTTTCCCATTTAAATAATATAAATCTCAATCTAGACTTTCCCTTTAGTCATGCCGAGAGCGTGGCCATGTACACTTTTACACAGTGACCTGTGTCTCTTCATCTTTTTTTCTCTCTGTTATAACAGTGACCTCACCCAGCAGCACCAGCCATGGACTTGGCTATCAAGCTGACCGTGTCCATCTTTATATCCTATCCATCTCTAAAACCTGGCAATATCAAGCTTACTGAATTTTAAAATTAGTGCTTTCCTTAATTTTTAGAGGCTTGGAATTGCCCTTCATCTACTTAGGGTGACCTGAGGTGGAGACAGTCATACTTTTTTTCCATAAGAAAGTGGTTTCCAACCACCTTTTATAAGTATCAGAATAGAATCTTGCAAACGCTTAGTTCTGTGTCCAGAGATTCTGTGTCCACTATTAACGCATCAGTTAATAGTGAAACCTGGAATAAAGAACCAGCATTCCATGGTGCTCTTGAATTCACAATAAAACCTGAGTGCAAAACAGTGTTAGGACAGAAAAACTCAAGTATGAGAACGTAAAATATGGTATTTTTTTTGAAACTATAACCATGAATTGATGCTACATTGGTTCAACTTTCTCATAAAGTAAAGAGAATTGATAAAAGAGGTCCTTAAGTGTGTGTGTGTATAAGTCTATAGAAACACACATATGCATATGTAGCCTGTGTAAATAAAATGAAGCACTGGAGAAGATATCAGACAGCTGTCCCTAGGTCTTCCGTTGTTTGAGGGCCAGAGTTTTGTTCATTCTTCAGTTTGTCTCTTAGGGAGAATTGGGTGAAAACCTTTCATCTGTGTCTTTGATAGCTTTGAGTCCTAGGTCCTGCCAGGTGAGCTGCTCTTGTTTCTTTCCATCCTTCTTTACCCTGTCAGACTTCTGCTGTGGGGCATTCTTAATCCTAGGGACACTACTTTCTATATGCTTTCTCATTAATTAATCTTTGGCAATCTAGTTTCTGACTTTTTTAACTCTCCATGAAAATGACAAAAGTCACCTGTGATCTTCTGACATTTTCCTAGCCTTGATTCACCTTCAGCTTTCCTTCTAGTTAGTGATGTCCATCAAGTCCCGTTGTTGAAACACAGCCCTGTTTGGGTGGCAGGGACCCTGGGCTTATCCAGCTTGTTTTCCTAGTTTTCTCCACCCTGTCTCTGTTGGCTCCTCTTAATTCTTGCATATTCAACAGAGGATTCACCAAGTTGAAGCCTCTTCTTTTTCTTTTTTAATTTCAGCCCTTTGAGCATTTTGTTCTCTACAATTTACTCTGAGCTTTGTGAAAGAGGGAACACTGTGTTTTTGTCATTCTTGTATCTGTTCCTTATTGCTTAGCCCAATACCTGGGTCGCGGTAGGCGCTCTAAGTCTATTGCAGTGAATTTAAGCTGTGCAGATGATTCCAAAGTCTGAATCGATAATTCTGACTTTTAGTCCCAATAACCTCCTTCCTGTGTATGTCCAATAATAATAAAAACAGCTTCTGCTATGAGGTACCTGTTGTGGGCTAGCCAGTCTTCTGGGTGATTTAAATATACTATTTGTACTCTGTCCAACAACCCACCAAGGTACGTATTATCAATATTTTAAAGTCAGAGAAAATTGACATCCACTTGGATACCTAGAAGGCGTCTCAAACTTGGCCTCAAAAGAACTATTGGCCACACTTGCTCCAATCAAGTCTTCTGCATCTCAGGAAGCAGGGTCTCATCCATCCAGATAATCTCCACTCACTGCTTTGTCATCTCACATCTAATCCATGAACATGTCTAGTTGACTACTCCTGATCCATCTGATTTTCCTCATTTCCACTGCCCCATCCCAGTCCAGGCCATCATCATCTTTTCCAGACCAGTAAAAGTACCTCCTAACTGGACTCTCCTTCCATCCACCTGCACTCCATTCCCCACACAGCAGCCTGTAGTCCTTGAATCTCATCACAACCCAGGAGTGGCCACATTCTGAGGGTGGCTGTGAAAGCTACCTACGGGTTTGACTTGATGATATTAGCAGTGTGGCTGTACTTGTGCTCTGCTTTAGGGGAAATGTTTGAAAATTTAAGTTCTTTAAAAATATCAAGTAAGGACTGATTCACTTATGAAGGGATTAGCAGAGGCATCTGTAAGCAAACCTAACAGATAATTATTGTATTGGAAAATGCTACACTTTATAGCATATACCTAGACAGCATATTAAAAAACAGAGGCATTACTTTGCCAACAAAGATCCATCTGGTCAAAGCTATGGCTTTTCCGGTAGTCATGTATGGATGTGAGAGTTGGACTATAAAGAAAGCTGAGTGCTGAAGAATTGATGCTTTTGAACTGTGGTGTTGGAGAAGACTCTTGGGAGTCCCTTGGACTGCAAGGAGATCAACCAGTCCATCCTAAAGGACATCAGTCCTGAATATTCATTGGAAGGGCTGATGCTGAAGCTGAAACTCCAATACTTTGGCCACCTGATGTGAAGAACTGACTCCTTGGAAAAGACCTTGATGCTGGGAAAGATTGAAGATGGGAGAAGGGGACGACAGATGATGAGATGGTTGAGTGGCATCACCGACTCAACGGACATGAGTTTGAATAAACTCCAGGAGTTTGTGATGGACAGGGAAGCCTGGCGTGCTGCAGTCCATGGGTTCACAAAGAATTGGACACGACTGAGCAACTGAACTGACTGACTGACACTTTATAGAAACATAATATTTCTTTAAGTGGTAGGCACTTAAAATATTAGCTCATTTACTATAATTTATTTGTATAACACTTTGAAGGGATATATTGATTATGTAATGTGAGGAATGTTCATACCCATATATGGATAATGTATACGTCTTAAGTTTTATTATCCTATTCAAACAACAAGTGGTATTTGTATTGCCTATAATTTTGATTTTCATTGAAATCTGACTGCTGGAAGAACAAATAACCAAAGAGAGAAGGAAGATAGCCAAGGGAGCTGTCATTCATGGTTCCATGGTTCTGGCTTTTAAACCACTGTTATTCATTTGAGATCAAATTATCCAGTGCTGGCTGTGAGATTCATAGATGTCACCAGCTCTGGTTATTTCCAGACTAGGTATACTGGTCCACGAAGCACACACTTGGGTACTAAATATAAGTCCTGTTTCTCTTGATAGAGTGTTACAGTATGTAAAAAATTCTCACATACAGAAATTCATGTTCATGTCTTTGAAAAAGTGTTTCAAAAAGAACCCAACTCATTTTTGTATTAGACAAATATGATTTTTAATGATTATCATTAATTTATCAGAAATGCAAATATTTATCTCTTTTTTAATTAGTGGAGACAAGTTACAAATGAGAATTCTGTCAATGTTTGCTTAATTGGTATAATTCTCACTTCATTGAAAATTATTTACCAATGCTCTTTGTTCAATGATCTGAATTTGCTCTCATGGAAAAGCAAAAGTAGAAAATGCCTAAACTCCTCCTGTGTGAAAGTGTCTTCTTTCTTTTTTAGGGGGACAGGGTTTTCCCAAGGTCTGTGACAAACTTCTCCCCTCTATGTTTAAGAAATTATTGACTTTGGTGGAGAATTTGTTACTTAAAAGATATATTTGTTAGTTATTTACAGATAATACAGTGCCTGTGTGTGCTTAGTTGCTCAGTTTTGTCTGACTCTTTGCAAACCCATGGACTGTAACCTTCCAGGCTCCTCTGTCCATGGGGTTTCTCCAGGCCAGAATACTGAGAGAGTTGCCATGCCCTCCTCCAGGGGATCCTCCCAACCAAGGGATCGAACCCAGTCTCCCGCATTGCAGGCAGATTCTTTACTGTCTGAGGCACCAGGGAAGCCCCCAAGAATACTAGATTGGGTAGCCTATCCCTTCTCCAGGGGATCTTCCCACCCCTGGAATCAAACTGGGGTCTTCTGCATTGCAGGCAGATTCTTTACCAGCTGAGCTATCAGGGAAACCCATACAATGGCTATTCAGCTATTAAAATAATCATATTTTTAAATACCATTAATGAAAGGGAAAATGAAATATAAGGAAATTACAAGCCAAATTTCTATTAAAAGTAAGATTATGTTTTGGAAATTTAAGATGGTCAGATTCCTTATGCTGACAAAAGGTCTGTAGAGTCAAAGCTATGGCTTTTCCAGTAGTCATGTATGGCTGTGAGAGCTGAGCTGAGTGGCGAAGAATTGATGCCTTCAAACTGTGGAGCTGGTGAAGACTCTTGAGAGTCCCTTGGACAGCAAGGAGATAAACCCAGTCAATCCTAAAGGAAATCAACGCTGAATATTTATTGGAAGGACTGATGCTGAAGCTCCAATACTTTGGCCACCTGATGCAAAGAGCTGACTCATCAGGAAAAGACCCTGATGCTGGGAAAGGTGAAGGCAGGAGGAGAGGGGGATGACAGAGGATGAGATGGTGGGATGTCATCACCGACTCAATGGGCATGAGTTTGAGCAAACTCTTGGAGATGTTGAAGGACAGGGAAACCTGGCGTGCTGCAGTGCACGGGGTTGAAAAGAATTGGACACGACTGAGCAACTGAATGACTGAACAACAACAATTCTTTATTTTACTTCAACTTTTCTTTTATTACTTCTCTCTGTTTTTGCTTCCTTTCCCCCATCTCTCCTCCCTCTTTTCCTTTTTTGTCTGTGGACTTCTCTTCCTCATCTCAGCTCTTTCACCCACGAGTCACATCCTAGGTGATCTCTTCTTCTACCTCTGGACGAAATTTATCATCACTGCTAAGTTCACTCATGTCCCTCCATGGCTTCAGCCATGCCTCTGACAGTGACAAACAAATTTTTATCTTCTGGCTTTACCTCCTCTCAACACTTGAAATGTATTTCAAGGAGTACCTCAAATTTAACATCTCCCAAATAATGCTCAAACTACCGCATAATTGCACTCATCTCACACACTAGTAAAGTAATGCTCAAAATTCTCCAAGCTAGGCTTCAGCAATACGTGAACTGTGAACTTCCAGATGTTCAAGCTGATTTTAGAAAAGGCAGAGGAACCAGAGACCAAATTGCCAACATCTGCTGGATCATCGAAAAAGCAAGAGTTCCAGAAAAACATCTATTTCTGCTTTATTCACTATGCCAAAGCTTTTGACTGTGTGGATCACAATAAACTGTGGAAAATTCTGAAAGAGATGGGAATACCAGACCACCTGACTTGACTCTTGAGAAACCTGTATGCAGGTCAGGAAGCAACAGTTAGAACTGGACATGGAACAACAGACTGGTTCCAAAGAGGAAAAGGAGTATGTCAAGGCTGTATATTGTCACCCTGTTTATTTAACTTCTATGCAGAGTACATCATGAGAAACGCTGGGCTAGAAGAAGCACAAGCTAGAATCAAGATTGCTGAGAGAAATATCAATAACCTCAGATATGCAGATGACACCACCCTTATGGCAGAAAGTGAAGAGGAACTCAAAAGCCTCTTGATGAAAGTGAAAGTGGAGAGTGAAAAAGTTGGCTTAAAGCTCAACATTCAGAAAATGAAGATCATGGCATCCGGTCCCATCACTTCATGGGAAATAGATGGGGAAACAGTGGAAACAGTGTCAGACTTTATTTTTCTGGGCTCCAAAATCACTGCAGATGGTGACTGCAGCCATGAAATTAAAAGACGCTTACTCCTTGGAAGGAAAGTTATGACCAACCTAGATAACATATTCAAAAGCAGAGACATTTGCCAACAAAGGTCCATCTAGTCAAGGCTATGGTTTTTCCTGTGGTCATGTATGGATGTGAGAGTTGGACTGTGAAGAAGGCTGAGCACCAAAGAATTGATGCTTTTGAACTGTGGTGTTGGAGAAGACTCTTGAGAGTCCCTTGGACTGCAAGGAGATCCAATCAGTCCATTCTGAAGGAGATCAGCCCTGGGATTTCTTTGGAAGGAATGATGCTAAAGCTGAAACTCCAATACTTAGGCCGCCTGATGCGAAGAGTTGACTCATTGGAAAAGACTCTGATGCTGGGAGGGACTGGGGGCAGGAGGAGAAGGGGACGACAGAGGATGAGATGGCTGGATGGCATCACCGACTCGATGGACGTGAGTTTGAGTGAAGTCCGCAAGTTGGTGATGGATAGGGAGGCCTGGCGTGCTGCAATTCCTGGGGTCGCAGAGAGTCGGAGACGACTAAGCGACTGATCTGAACTGAATTGAAAGGGAACTTACTAACATCCATAATCAAACTTCCTTTTCTTGCATTTCCACCTTTGTTGATGCTTGACCGAGGGACTTAGCATCTCCCCAGTGGCTCAGGCTAGAAACTATGTCACCCTGGACTCCAGTTTCCACCTCATTCTCCACCTCCTGTACCTAGGGTCACCAAACGCTGTTAATGTAACCATTAAATCTTTGTTTGTTCTGTTTCTTCCTGCGCAGACTCACCATCATGATGAAAATCTTCACTGTGTCTAGCTTGTGCTTTTGCAATAAAATTTTAACAGGTCTTCTTACCTCTAATTTCCTTGATGTCCGATCCATTAATTGGTATAATTCTTAATTGGTATAATTCTCACTTCAAATAGGATGGAGGAGCCTGGTAGGCTGCAGTCCATGGGGTCGCTAGAGTCGGACATGACTGAGCGACTTCACTTTCACTTTTCACTTTCATGCATTGGAGAAGGACATGGCAACCCACTCCAGTGTTCTTGCCTGGAGAATCCCAGGGACGGGGGAGCCTGGTGGGCTGCCGTCTATGGGGTCGCACAGGGTCGGACACGACTGAAGCGACTTAGCAGCAGCAGCAGCACTTCAAATAACTAACAAATATATCTTCTAAGTAACAAATTCTCCACCAAAGTCAATGCATTCTTTTTTTTTAATTTAATGAATTAATTTATTTTTGGCTGTTCTGGGTTTTCACTGCTGCACGGGCTTTTCTCTCGTTGTTGTGGGCAGGCTTCTCATTGTGGTGGCTTCTCTTGTGGAGCACAGGCTCTAAGGTGCTTGGGCCTCAGTAGTGGTGACACATGGGCTTGGTAATTTCAGCTTCTGGGCTCTAGAGCACAGGCTCAATAGCTGTGGCACACGAGCTTAGTTATTCTGCAGCATATGGAATCTTCCCAGATCAGGGATCAAACCTGTGTCTCCTGCATTGTCTAGCAGATTCTTTACCACTGAGACACGAGGGAAGCCCTCTAGTCCATTCTACATGCTGCCATTAGAGAAACATTTCCATATCCTAATTCTGACTCTGTTGAAACCTTTGATGGTCATATTCTATCAAGTTCAAATTCTACTGCAGGACATATAAAGTCCTTCACAATTTATTTTTCTATCCTCATGGGCAGTGCGGTGTAATGGTTAGAACTTGCTACAGCATAGTGATTATGGACAAGTGTGTATTATAAACTTCAAAATTGCTAAGAGACTAGACCTTACTTATTCCCATTACAAAAAAGAAATAATTACATGCTGTGATAGAGGTGTTGGTTCATGCTCGGGTGGTGGTTATATCTCAGTGCATAAATGGATCAAATCAACACATTGTACACTTTAAACTTATCCAATGTTATATGTCAGTTATGTAGAAATTATAAAAAAGACACCTGTGCTAGAGTACAGCTATTTGTATATTAGTTTTGTTCACATGAGATCTTAGACACATTATTGAACTTCTCTAAACCTCAGTATTCTCATCTGTAAAATCTGAGTTATTTTGAAAGGTATTTTAAAGATTGAAAAATGCATGCGTGCATGCATCCAAAGTCCTTTGAAAAGTAGACATCAGCTACATAATGTTCAAGAAATACAAAACTCTTCCTCCAAGTGCATGTGGAATTTCACGCTGGTCCCAAACAGGCCTCATGTTGTCTTGCCTCCAGAAATTTGCACGTGGGACTGTTCCTTTAAGAACAACTTAAATGTCCTTTCTCTGGAATTTTCTTCCATACAGAGAGGCTGAACACCTGACTCCCTTCTCTCTGTTCCAGCCGGGCCTCGTGTAAACCTTTGCTGCCGCCCCTGTTGAATTGTTTTGTAGTTGTTTATGTGTATGTGTCCTCAAATAGACAGTTGGAGAGGATGATCCCATTCATGTTTTTATTTCCCTCAGTGCCTGTCACAGAAGAAATGTTTAATAAACATTTGTGAAAGAAATGGATTAATTGTGGCTCTCTCTCTTTTCTTGGGCTCATGTTTTTTTGGTCCTATAAAAAAAATTTTTTTTTCTAGAAGACAATAGTATTCCGAAGAGAGATTTAATCATTTTGTGATTTTTTTTTTTTTTTTAAATCCACACTTTGTTTAGGATGAATAGTTTTTCTTCTCTGGGAACTTCTATCCTGCTGATGTGAGCAAAATGAGTACAGTGTTACCCTGATGAAAATTAACTTAGATTAGGCTTTATTTTATTTTTATTGGGAAAATATGAAGTATCTAGACAAAAAAAATTTTAAAGAAATTTTCTCTTATGTTGGATGATTCTCCTGAGGATGATTCTGTTCTTTTACACTCAAAACTTTTCGATTACCAGGGAAGCTGATCAGTAACACAGTTAGACATGGTGAGAATTTTTGAGTCTGGTCTTGCAAATATTAGAATTACTGTATCAAAGTGGAATGTCAAAGCAGGTGAAGTATGGTTTGAAGCCTCTACCCCCATCCCTTCCTCTCCCTCTGGTATCCTTTGTTCTCACGATGAACTCTGCTTTCTCTTGCCTAAATTGTCAGTTGTCCTCATTAGGGGTCTGACTGAACCACTTTCCTGCTGCTGCTGCTGCTGCTAAGTCGCTTCAGTCATGTCCGACTCTGTGCAACCCCAGAGACAGCAGACCAACAGGCTCCCCCATCCCTGGGATTCTCCAGGCAAGATCACTGGAGTGGGTTGCCATTTCCTTCTCCAGTGCATAGAAGTGAAAAGTGAAAGTGAAGTTGCTCAGTCGTGTCCGACTCTTAGCGACCCCATGGACTGCAGCCCACCAGGCGCCTCTGTCCCTGAGATTCTCCAGGCAAGATCACTGGAGTGGATTGCCATTTCCTTCTCCAATGCATGAAAGTGAAAAGTGAAAGTGAAGTCTCTCAGTCGCGTCCGACTCCTAAAAACCCCATGGACTGCAGCCTACCAGGCTCCTCCGCCCATGGGATTTGCCAGGCAAGAGTACTGGAGTGGGTTGCCATCGCCTTGTCCGAACCACTTTCCTAACTTCTGTCTATACAAACTCAGTGACTGTTGCACTCAATCCAAGATGGAACAGGGTTCTTCTGGCCCCATATCACATAAATGACCTGTACCTCAGCATCTTGGAAATGATCTTTGACCCAAAGGAGACACTTTAGTGCTGTCAGTAGCATATCCCTTACCAGAGTTGTGCAGGAGTCATTTTATAAATGAAGGATGCGAGCCTGCTAAGTGGTTTCAGTCCTCTCTGATTCTTTGTGACCCTATGGACTGTAGCCCACTAGGCTCCCCTGTCCATGGGATTCTCCAGGCTAGAATACTGGAGTGGATTGCCATGCCCTCCTCCAGGGGATTTTCCCAGCCCGGGGACTGAACCTACGTCTCTTGTGTCTCCTGCATTGGCAGGCAGTTTCTTTACCACTAGTGCAACCTGGGAAGCCCCATAGTGAAAGTGTTAGTCACTCAGTCATGTCCAACACTTTGTGACCCCCATGGGACTGTAGCCCTCCAGGCTCCTCTGTCCATGGGATTTCCAAATCAGTCTGCTATGGGTGAAGGAGTCGTTGAGCATCAGTGTTCTGAACTGTCATTGGAAACCACAATAAAAAAGCGATTATCCCTTCATTCATTTTGGGGTCATAAAGGGGGCATAGACCATGAGGTCAGGAACACCTGGGCTTGGAATTTTTCCCATATGATTGTGTTATGGTTGTTACTGCATAACTTCTGAATTTCACTTGCTAATTGTGAAGTGGGAACAACACTGCCTATATTGGAAGCTTCGTTGTGAACGTTCACTGAGATAATGTTGATCAACTGCTTAGAAAAATGGCCTGGTATATAGAAGTATATCATCAATAAAAGACATAACTGTTAATGTTTTGTACCCACTCGAACTTTAATTGATCGCTAACTTCACCCTAGGTATTGTGCCAATTGCTGAGGCTTTAAGTAGTCTCACATCTTTATTTTAGCTCAATTTTGTGCTTCTCAGTACTCAAACCTTTTAGACACTTTCCCCTTTACAGTTTTCCACTTTATGGTTAGGATTAACTCCCTTAGGGGTGAGAGTAAAGGATGTGAATGGAAAAGGACAAGGCTGTCATTGGAACGCAAAATTGATAACTTGTCCCAGAATGCAGTGTGCTCCATGAAAATGATTTAGAGACTGTAGAATCTGCCAAAGTTAATCAAGGAGTATTAACAGCCTGTTGAAATCTCTTATATTCCAGCGGGGGAGGGGAAGAAAGGATGGGGGAAAAGAGGCCAGTTAGCAGCTAAACTTTCAAAAGCAGAAAGGTGAAAAGTTCATAATGGTTAGGTTGGATTATCAGCTCCGAAATATTATAGGTTATTTCTAGGTTTGATGCCAATCTCTTTTCCTCCTGAAAGTGACGACCAAAGTGAAGACCAAGAATTCTCAATATAGACTACACACAGCTACTGTGCAGACCACAGTGGAGTGCCTATTCATTTGAAAATATAAAATCAGAATCATTGACATTACCACCTTTAAGCTGTTTTTCCCTAAATTAAGAATATTTAATAATGGAAATTCACAAGGATATTTGCTCCCCCTCTTATGTAATTTCAATGACTTATTCTGCTGTACATTTTGTTTTTTGCTGTACTTGTTAATAGTATATGTTTCTTGCATCTTTCTAAGTAGAATCTATTTGAGACCCTTTCATAGACTTTTGCTTAGCTCTCAGATGCTTGAAGCCTATAATTCAGGGATCATTCAAGGACATAATCACCCTCCATAGCTTCTCCAAGGGAAAGCTGCCAAGTTTCTATTTTGGATGAATTTCTTAAGCAAAGATTTCATTAGTCATATTTATGGAAAATTGCACTACCTTTCCCCATTTATTTCACTATTTAACCAATAAACATCTCTTCCTGAAATGGACTCTGTAGTATAACTTCTGCTATGTCCTTTTGCCCTTAAAGTATGATGATAAGCTGTCTGCACTAAAGCTGATATAATGTTGATGGAAACAGATTAACTGTAAATGAAAATTTTAATTTATCACAATTATTTCATTTGAGCTTAACAGTGATTTGAAAGTTGTGACAAACTGTTTAACAATATCATATAAAGCAAGTTTTATATCCTTGCACAAGCAGTATTTAGTAAGACAATGTAATAAAATGAAAAATCGGTAATGAATAAGTCCAAAATTTCAAGTTGTATTTTAACTTTAGTTTAGGCAGAAAAGTTTGCACTACTTCAAATAAGTGGTATATAGTTTGAATCAATTTTTGATAATTAGTCTGTTTTAAAATGAGTTATCTAGAGCAGTGCTTCTCAAACCTAAATATGCATTAGAATCACTTGGAGGACTTGTTAAAACACTGCTGGCCCTCATTTCCCCCTACTTCCCTTCAACTCCCAACCCTAGTAGGGGGGACAGTAGGTCCCCCCCAGCCCCTTAATTCACTAGGTCCAGGGTGCTGCCCAAGAATTCACATTTATAACATACTCTATCTGAGGCTCCTGCCTCTAGTTTCCAGGAGGCTCAGTGATAAAGAGTTTTCCTGCAATGCAGGTGATCTGGGTTGGAACCTTGGGTCAGGAGGATCCCTTCTCCAAGGGATCCTGGAGCCCATTCCAGTATTCTTGCCCAGAGAATCCAATGGACAGAGGAGCCTGGTGAGCTATAGTCCATAGGGTTGCAAGAGTTGGACACAACTGAGCGACTGACACTTTTGAGAAACATTGGTCCAAAGATTGTGGTGGAAAAGAAAGAAGGGGATCTTAGGAAATGGATTCTAGTACTATTGGCTTCTCCACTTACAAGCTGTATAACTTTAGTTGAGGATGAGATGGCTGTATGGCATCACCAAATCAATGGATATGAGTTTGAGCAAGCTCCAGGAGATTGTGAAGAACAGGGAACCCTGGTATGCTGCAGTCCATGGGGTCGCAGAGTTGGACATGACTGAGCAACTGAACGACAACAAACTTCAGTTGAATCATTTTCATTATGGGACAGGGAGGAGCGTGTGTGTCTTGCTCACTTTCCATGGACAGGAGGATTAGAGACTACACTCTGGAAATAAAGGGCAATATTAACTTTGACAGAGAGTAGGACTTGCTCGGCAGAACCATTGGCACTTCTCAGGCTGTTATTTACAAAAGGATACTTGGAATTAATTGAGAAGACCTGTATTACAGAATGGGAATTCAAACCTCTCAGTGTTCTATGAGTTGTCTTCATTTACATGCTGCATAAATAGTATTATTTGCAGAGAACCTCAGGACTCCAATACATAATCAGGTCAGAGGGGCTGATTACAGAGACAGTAAATGAATCTTCTTTTAGTACTAATTAGCATAGAAACTTGTTTCTGAGTCTGCATTTACTTCCACTTCTCATTCTTTTACTCATTCAGAAAGCATTTTTTGAGGGCCTGCTGTGTGTTGGGCACAGTCCTAGGAAGTGTGGTTATAGGGATGTGTTCGTTGTGCTCACAGTCTGGAAAAATACTTGAGTTCAAAGTGATGACTGTTACGTAGAGCAATGTGCTGAGCTGTGCAGAGCGTAGATGAGGGAAGACCTGTTTCTGCCTGAAGGGGTCAGGGAAGGCTTCCAGTTAGTGCTGTTGCTGTCCTTAAAAAGTGAATGTACAGCTATCTTTGAGACAGTTCTAAATCTTTCTTTCTTTTTATTGCCTCTCAGGTTAATACTAAGTACAAGACATAAAAAAAATCTCTTGGATTGAATTAAAATGTGATATAACCTACCTACTTATTTATTCTAATGCTGTGCTTTGTAGGTGCTCAATAAATTCTCGCTGATTGGCTAATAATCTCTGTGCTTAAGACCTTTCCAAGCTTAGCTGGGAGACAGAAAGTATTGCGTGTGTATGCTCAGTCGCTCAGTTGTGTCTGACTTTTTTCATGGACTGTAGCCCGCCAGGCTTCTCTGTCCATGGAATTCTTCAGGCGGGAATACTGGAGTGGGTTGCCGGTTCCTTCTCCAGGGGATCTTCCCGACCCATGGGTCGGATCTGCATCTCCTGCTTGGCAGGCAGATTCTTTACCACTGAGCCACTTAGGAAGCCCCTAGAAAGTGTTGTTAGGTAACTGTTAAATCAAAATGTGAAGCAATTTTCAGGACTTCCCTGGAAGTCAGTGGTTAAGACTCTGTGCTCCCAATGCAGGGGGCCGGGGTTCAATCCCTGGTCAATGAACTAAGATCCTAAATGCCATGCAAAAAAGAAAAAAAAAAAAGTGAAGCAATTTGTTACTACAAAATGGAATGAACAAATCAGACTTGGAATGCTTTAGGTCTAAATGTTATAGTCTTATCAAATTGCCTTATCCCTATTGAAGAATAGTCGTGGTTTCTGATGTAAAAGAGCCCCATGCTCTTTTACATGGGGCTTAGCATGGTCTAAGCTAAGGCTGTGCTGTCCAGTAGTACTTTCTGCAAGAATGGGCATGCTTTACAATCTGTTCTGTCCAATAAGGTAGCCACTACCACATTTTTTATTTAATTTAAATTTAAATAGGCACATATGGTTACCTTATTGAACAGTGCAAGTCTATGGGGGAAGAACAGAGTTTGTGTCCTCTGGCAGGTTCAGCAGAACCAATTCTAAACATATTTATGTATAAAGCAATTTCTTATTATTAGAAAGTAACTTCTCAGGGATAGCATTGTGGCACAATATGGGTTTGTTATTATCATAAAATCATAATTCTGAATAATATATTTGGTCCATCTGTAGTATCTGTAAAATGAAGTGGCTTAAAGGGATGTTTGTTTCTATTTTTAAAGCATGTAGCCTTGAAAATGCTCTATTTCTCGAGTTTGCAAACTTTGGTGCTGAGACTTCTATAATTTTCAAATGATTGTGATGACAGAAGGAAAAAAGTAATTGGGATTGTAGTTGAAGTGGGTACTCTGCAGAATTTTCTTTCACTAATTTAAATAAATCAACATCTCTCCTTGTATGTAAAATTTTTGAAATAAATGCAAAATTGTCTTAAGAAAGGGCTCATAAATATCCATGTACTTTCTGGAGATCATTTAGCTAAAGGGCACGAGAGAAAGAAAGAGAGAGAGAGAGAAAGAAAGAGAGAGAGAGAAAGGAGGAAGGAGGCTATAGAAAGCAAAGCTTTGTGGCTAATATTTGGGAATGTTCTCTAAAGTTAGAGGAGTGTCAAAGACATAATTTGCATAATCCATTTATCACAACTCACCCAACAAATATAGTTGAGATCAATAACCCACTGGAATCTAATCAGTCACCCAAAGGACCAAAGGACGCAGTCATTCACCAACGCTGCCCACCTCCGGCACTAATATTTCTTTACCAGTCTTGTCCCAACTCCCCTAGGATGTCAGTACGAGGATATCAGAACCCTAGCTCCTTCCTGCAAAGTATTCCTACCAAACAGCATCAGCTCACAACATTGTCTTAAAATATTACTAACTTTCTATGAGTAAAAAACCCAGACTACCCACCCAACAAAACCTGTTTGGCACCTCAAGTCAAAATTACCATTTGAGAAAATGGAGGTAGTTCCATCCAGGAAGACTGGATAGCTTTCTCCCTGTTTTGCAGAAAAGGAGCCATGGGATTTTGAAGAATGGTTTTAGTTATGATAGCAAGCCACCTGCCATTTCTGACTTCGATCACTGGCTGTTTAATGTTTTTTGACATTTGTCTGCAACAAGGGTCCTTCATCAGGTCTTCTTGGATCAGTTTTGATCATAGAAAGGAACAGAGAAACATTGAGAGCTCTTGCTCCTCATAGGATGATTTTGTTTGGGGGTGCAATGACCTTTTAGTGTTTACTGAAAGTTAGCCAGAGAGCATTTATTTGATTTTTAAAAACTGTGTACAGTAGGTAGAAGGGATTCATGATTCTGGAAAAGGTTTATCAAAAGATAGGAATTGGCACTGCCAATAGCCAGAAAAGGCATAGCCACAAAGAGATGAAGCATAAAAGCCGCCGTAAGCTCCAAAACAGATTCACTGCTGATCAACCATCTCTGAGTGCCAAGAGTGTGTCTGAGGCCCCGAGAAACATGCCCAGTGGCCAGATCCTCCCCCACCACCCTGGCTGATGAGCAATGCATGTTGGGAAATCTGGGAGGGAGCACATTTGTCTCAGGACCACCCATAAGGCCGGTGGATGGAGAAAAATCTCTTCAGAGAGCATGCTTATCTGAAAGATGTAGTATTTTTCCTTTAATAAAGAAGTGGCTCCCCAAATAACTTTGATCTGCTTGTCTTTTCTTCTCCATATGACAGTAGAAGGTTCTTAGCTTAATGGCTTGTGGGTTTTCATAGCTGGTAAGGAGGAGGATCAGAATATATTTGGTAGCTGTTTGGTGAAGGCTGTTTTCAGGTGGTGATTTTTAAGTGTCTTAGTGAATATAACATGGACCAGTTTAGGTGTGTAATTAGGGCCCCTGGACAGCTGTCACAATCCTGCCTGCAATGAGGGAGGAAGAAAACATAAATAATGAAATTCACATAGAAAATTAAACTAGCCTTTGTGCTGGGGATCATTACTTATATGAATCACAAAATGAATATTTTATGTTTGACAGCTAAATTGGTTAATTAAAAAAAAAGATTTAAAGCAGTTATAGAAGTGTAAATTTCATCAATATCTTGTCTAGGAGCTTGTTAACACTTTTCAGTCCAAATGCACGAGGCTCTGATATGTTACAGAAACACTAGGCTGTTGATGAATCAAATGGACAACTGACTCAAACCGGGATTTTAATTCATCTCTTAGGTAATGTGTTCACATTTTATCCCCCAGCCTAGATTAGTGTGCCTAGATAAAGATGTTCTCCTAAAACCTTCTCAGATACTGTTGAAGTTCTTTGTTAGATCAGACTCAGCAGGTGAGGGGAGGTGGTTGTCTTTGGAGTCTGTCTCTCAGGAGACAGGAAGGAGGGTGAAGAGGGGAGGTGGCTTTCAGAGCAGAATGGCTGAGTGGGCCACTTGGCATCCTGTCAAATCTGCTGGTGTCTCTCAGAGAAACAGAATTGTGTTTCCACATCTGGACATTAGTGTCACTTTGTGAAAGGCGGTGTAAGTTTCTTTCAACAGCCACTGATGGACTTTCAAAGTTTACTTGGATTGAGCATCAACCAGCTAAAGCAGATAAATTGTCTGGGATCCCAGCTTAGTGCTGAGACCCAGAAGAATGGATCAGAAACTTCAGACCAACAGAGGAAGGGCCCTTTACAAAGCCTAAAAAGAAAGACGTGAAGGATCATAGCAGCCACCATTTTTGTCAACAATGGTTCCATTACAGGAACGGCTTCCCAGTGCTTCAACAGGACATTGACACTGAAAATATGAAGTTGCCAAGTCTGTCTGAGTCTTTCAGAATATCATATCCATTAAAATAATCCCACCTGTGGAAGAGACTCAGGTTCTATCCCTGGGTTGGGAAGATCCCCTGGTGTAGGGAATGGCAACCACTGCAGTATTCTTGCCTGGAAAGTCCCATGGACAGAGGAGCCTGGTGGGATACAGTCCATGGGGTTGCAGAGTCAGAAATGACTGAGCAACTGGGCACACATGCATGGCCTGAGAAGGGAGCAGTGTCTAGTTTACAAAATGGAAGTTTAAGGTGGTACAGAGATCAGTTGCAGATGTTTATCCAGGAGATTTATATGAAATACTCCAGGGCTGGATCCTTCAGGCTAAGGTCAGGGCTAGACTCCAGAGCATACAGGCACTGGAGCTGACGCCTAAGTTTGAATCTCTACAGTCATTGGCCTGACCCAGCATCTGTCATGGGAATCATACCTGCACCTGCCTCTCTAGGTAGGATTACTATGAGGATTAAACAATCTGTTATTAGTTAAAATCTTTCAATAGTGCCTGCATGTAGTAAATACTATATGCATGCATTAGATAAATATGTACATACATACTTGGGGTGACATGACATTCTTTATAGTTGGATCAAGGACTGATGTTCAGGACAGAAGGGAAGAAGATGGATGAGAACGGTGTTTGTATGGTGCTGTCCAGCATGGCATGAGCACATGCCTTCCTTTAAAGCACATAAGGGTATAATCAGCTCCTTGTCCCTGGAGCTCCCCCAGGTGGGAGTTGTGGAGATACAGGTCCTCAAAACCTGGTACAGGCTTCCAGAAGAAACCACATTTTGAAATCAAAGAGAGTGAAGGCCCTCAGGTTTATATATGATGAGTGTGACTATCAGGTAATCAAGGAACTGGCAGAGCCTGAGAATAAGAACATTAGTTCAGGTCAGATGTGTTAAACAAAGTTAAGCCATTTTCTCTGCCTCTGAAATGAAAGTCAATGCTGTTTGGAACTGTTACCAATTTATTATTAAGGGTACACCCAAGCCCTGTTTCTGGAAGCACTGTGAGACGTACTAATGAGTCAAGTTCCATTTCTTTCTGATAAACTAGCCAAGTTTAATTCTCTATTCATAGGCTTAGTGAGGATAAATAACTAGCAGAACTACTATATTCTGATGTTGAGATCTATCTTTGCCTAAAGGAGAAGGCTTGTATTGGGAAAGCATCATTTTGACAAACTGTAAAATACCTCTGATTCAGCAATACTTTAGTGCCATGACAACCAAAATAACAATGAACTAGGAAAGACTTTTACTTTCACTTTGAGACAGTCATCCTGAAGTTGCACCTTCATTCCCAGACAAGTGGAAACCCTTTAAAAAAGAGAGAGCGTCTATCTGGTGCCCTGAAGTTGTACTGGGTGCACTGTTGCACTTAAGAAGAGCACGGGTTAACAGGGTTGTGTGGTGTCCTAACACTACATGGGGCTGGTGTTTATGGGATGCATTGTATTCATTAGAAAAAGTAATACCTCTTCTGAGAAGGGGACTTAAGACTGCAAAGCATGATGCTGAAGCATCATTTTAGAATGTTCATAGTTATGGGTGGCGCTTATGAATGCTGTGCATGGTGAATAACTGGATTGGAGAGGAGTTGATCCACTGTGTGGAAATAAAGCCATAAAAATGGAAAAGCAGGCTTCTTCTGGATCATTTGGAATAAGCAGATGGAAAGAGCAGTAAATCAGAAATCCTGCCCCTAGAAATGCTGTTTTGAAATGCAGGTGTAGTGGGCTTTGTTACCTGCAGCTTAAGGTGGCTCACCTGGTCTCTTTTCAGACACCACTCCTAAGGGGCACTGAAAAAGTAGTCTTGCCCATGTGCCGCTGTATTGTCAGCTTTAACGGAGCCCCCCTTCCCCTTTTCCTCCATTTTTACTTTGTGAGGGTTGGAGATGATCAGAACCAAACAAACACCCTGCTCTGTGTATGCTGCAAAAGTGGGAGAAAAAAAATGGTTTGGGGCCTTGACAGAAAACCCTAAGAGGCTCATCAGTTATCCCACAATTTCTCTTTTCTCCCAACTTGCTTTGATCCTTTCATTTGTGAGAGTAGAAACCACATGGGTCTTTTACATGGTGACTTTTTTTTTAAGTTGTTTCTAAGAAGGCCTGCTCCTCTCAAGTGTGGATGTCTAACATAACCTGAAAATTATCAAAGAGGCCTTCTATCTTCTGGTTATTGGATCACTGGGCCAGTTGGAATTTCCTGCCCTCAGTGTTGGGTCTGAGGCCCACGGGGGTATGAAAGTGTTCGGTGTTACTGGTGTTTGAGGAGACTTATAAGTGGCTCCCAGGCTTCCCACGTGGCATAGTGGTAAAGAATCCACTTGCCGATGCAGGAGATGCAGGAGATGAGGGTTTGATCCCTGGGCCGGGAATATCCCCTGGAGGAGGAAATGGCAACCCACTCCAGTATTCTTGTCTGGAAACCCCATGGACAGAGGAACCTGGCAGGCTACAGTCCATGGGCTTTCAGAGAGTCTGACACTGAGCAACTGAGCACACCTAAGTGGCTCCTATTCCCACCATATTCATAACTAGTTGAAAGATGAAGAAATCAGATGGATGAAAGTGTAAGCTCCAGCTTTATTCCTGGACGGAAACACTGGAGAGCACGAGTGAGGCGTGCTTGCAATGAAGGGGGACAGTCACCCTCTTCATCCCCAGGCTGCACAGGGGAACTGCAGGCGGGATGGAGAGGTGGAGCTGAAGGCAGAGTTCTCGAGATAAAGGCAGATCCCAAAGGGAGCAGACCCAGTGGCTGAGCCACGCATGTCCAGTTCTTTCTCCTTAAATGTGTGGTTCTCAAAATTTGGTTCCAGTTCCCTAAGGTCAAGACTATTTTTGTAATAACAGTCAGACATTATTTGCATTTTCACTCTCTTTCTTTCAAGAGTGTAAGATGGAATTTCCCGAGGCTGCATACATGTTATTGCCAGTGATTGATATGAGAATTCATTTACCTTTCTTAAGTCACACATTAAAGAGATTTGCGAAAGTGTAAAGCAGTGACACTCTTCTCACTATAATTTTGTTTGGCAAATATATTCTTTCATAAAATGTTATTTATGATAACATAGAGTGAATTTATTATTGTTATTTTAAAATAAATAATCTTTGAAGTTCTCAGTTTTAATTTGTAATGCAGTAAACATCAATAAATACAACCCTCATAACTAGAAGCTCTTAGTGTTTGTTTATGAATTTTAAGAGTGTACAGATATCCTGAGACCACAAAATTTGAGGATCACTGTTTTAAGTGAACAGTCAGCTGCATCCTGAATGAGGAGAGAAGAAAAGTCAAAAAGTTTTAATTTAGTGCATCTCTCACTATGGAAGTGCCTTCTGCCCTACCATATCACTAAAGAACCTACTGACAACCAGACTGGCAGCTAAGATAATTACACTGATGTTTGTGAATAATGACGTCAGTCAAAATTAGGGCAAAACCCTTTCAACTTCAAATGTAGTCGTATTAGATGCTTTGACCTTTCTGTTAATGGGAAATAGGTACCAGCTAAGAACCTTAAACTATTTCAAGACAGGGAATTGTCTTAGTGTATAGAAAACTTGTGCAGGCCAAGTGGAAGCTTAAGAAGGACCATCTTTGCACAATGGTGGACCAAGAAAACAGCTGACGTTCTGCAACTTATCTCCTGACCCTGAATGGCTTCGTCACCTTCAAACACATTGAGACTTCTTGCATATTTTCCTCTGTGGTAAAAAGGCCA
Source organism: Bos indicus (assembly GCF_029378745.1). Lineage (NCBI taxonomy): Eukaryota > Metazoa > Chordata > Mammalia > Artiodactyla > Bovidae > Bos > Bos indicus. The sequence continues at coordinate 51,237,933 of NC_091768.1, forward strand.
GCTCTAGAGATCCTGGGGTATAGTGATCAATATCTACTCTTATATCAACTTGAAGAACAATTTTTTTACACTGACTTTCTCTTCTCATTTGGTATTTCTTCTTTTTTTAATCTAAGGAGGGTTGAGATAGGGAGAGAACGTGCTTTCAACATAGTAAACTAATGCATAGGCTTTGATTAAATATAGATTGGAAGTTGAGACTCACTTGCTGGAGATGTGAAGAAAGGGCAAGTTTTATTATGTCCAAATAGCCTGATCTTGGAGGTAGCAGCACCCAGATATTGTAAGACCCAGTATTTGTTGAATAAATCATACATTCTGAGCTTTGGTCTCAAAATTTAAATATCTAAGGTAATTTCAAAGTTCCATTCTCCTCCAAAATGGATTTGTAAGTTGTGAATAATTGAATAAGAATGATTAATTAAATAAATAATACTGATTGAAGAAAATGTTTCAAATTAAGTTTTTATTGCTCTCTCTGAAACAGCAAGCACATATGCACGTGAGCTAACATGCCGGCCACCTATGATGAGGCGAGGTTGACTATAAAGGCTGTACTTTGACCTTTAATTCTTACAAATACCCTTTATACTAGGCAATATTATTGTGTGTTGCTAAGTCACTTCAGTTGTGTCCGACTTTGCAACCCCATGGACTGTAGCCCACTAGGCTCCTCTGTCCATGGGGTTCTTCAGGCAAGAACACTGGAGTGGGTTGCCATGCCCTTCTCCAGGGGATCTTCCCAACCCAGGAATAGAACCCATGTCTCTTACATCTCCTGCATTGGCAGGCAGGCTCTTTTTCACTAGTGATGATTCACTAGTGATGATTCACTAGTTATCTTAGGAAGCCCTAAGATAACATCATTATATCTGCTTTATATATATTATTATATCTGCTTTTATATGAAGAAACTGAAGAACTCTGAGTGGTGGGATCAGGATTGAACCCCGGCTGTTTGACTCCTGTGTCCTACATTAGCCTGTTCAAGTTCCAGAGTCATCCACTGAGTATGTTGGTGATGGTTCCTCCTCCTACACTTGAGAAAGATGAATTCAGTCTCTTTGCATTATTATGTTCACTTAGGGGGATGTGTCAGTATTGGTAGGTTTTGCCGAAAGTTAAGTTCAGGACAGTTCTTGCAGCTCTTCTGCTCCTAACATCAGTCAGAGCCCCACAAAGCATGTGGGGTCAAGTCTTTGTTCTTCTCTGGGCTGGATACAGTTTCACCAAAATCAAATCCCCATGATTACAGAAAACTCCTCCATATCTTTCACTGAAGACAGCTTTAGTTTTCTCTCTTAGTAGTTTACTTGAGCCATACTCGCTGGAAAAAAAAAAGGCAAGCAATATAAAACAACTATAAACAAGAAATTAAAAATCGACTTAAATCCCACCTCCCTCAATGAAGGGGGTAGCTTTGCTGTTTTGGTGGCCATCCTCTCATATGTTTCTTTATTACACATACAGACACTTAGCAGCATTTTATACAAATGGGATCATATCACATGCTATCTTTTAATACAGAGCTTTAAATTATTATTTAAAATGTTTTTCTGGAGTGTCCTTGGCGGAGCTTCTTCATATAGCTGGAAGAGCTGAGGTGTAGTTACCACAGCTGTTTCTCTCCAGGAACTTGGGTCTGAAGTACCAGATTAAAGTTCTCTATGTGGGGCACTCTGTGAGCAAGTCAAACTAGACTAGGCACAAAGGAAAAAAGACCTTCAGACTCAGAATGGAACTACACTACCAGATTTTCTGAGTCTCCAGCTTGCAGACAGCAGACCATGGAGCTTTGCAGCCTCCATAATCATGGTAGATCACTGCATACACTGTTGGAATGAGATATGCAACAAGAATACTGGAGAAGTATGTTACGAGAATACTCCCAGAACAGGTTAAGAATTTTCTGAGCAATCAGGAAATTTGCCACCCCCTGGTTTAGAATAAAGAGTGTGTGTCCTAGCAAATCACCAAAGAGATCAAGCCCTGAGACTTTGGAGTAGGAGCACTGACTCCAAGACCCTAGACTACCAGAGAACTAACCCTAGGGAGTGTCAAATAGTGAGAACTCACAGAAAAGCAGAGACATTACTTTGTCAGCAAAGGTCTGTCTAGTCAAGGCTATGGTTTTTCCAGTGGTCATGTATGGATGTGAGAGTTGGACTGTGAAGAAAGCTGAGCACTGAAGAATTGATGCTTTTGAACTGTGGTGTTGGAGAAGACTCTTGCGAGTCCCTTGGACTGCAAGGAGATCCAAGCAGTCCATTCTGAAGGAGATCAGCCCTGGGCATTCATTGGAAGGACTGATTTTAAAGCTGAAACTCCAATACTTTGGCCACCTGATGCGAAGAGCTGACTCATTTGAAAAGACCCTGATGCTGGGAAAGACTGAGGGCAGGAGGGGAAGGGGACGACAGAGGATGAGATGGTTGGATGGCATCGCCGACTCAATGGACATGGGTTTGGGTGAACTCCAGGAGTTGGTGATGGATGGGGAGGCCTGGTGTGCTGCAGTTCATGGGGTCAAAAAGAGTCAGACACACACACACACACAAAAAGAGTCAGACACAACTAAGCGACTGAACTAAACTGAACATAAAGGAAACCACTTGAATACAAGACCTGGCATCACCCAACCACCAGTAGAACCCTGTGCAGGATGCCTCATCTAAACAACAAACAAAACAAAAATAAAATCTTTTTCTTATCTTTCCCTTCTCCTCTCATATTTCTCTTCCACTACAAAACATTTTCCTTTACTTAATGGGCCCCATGTTAATAATTTGTTGTATTTTTCTATGCTTTCCTCAAACTCTTAAAATAATCTAATATATATATATTATATAATTCATATATCATCATTGCTTGTTTTATAAAATATTTACATGTGCACATAAAGATTTTTGCCACATTTTACAAATAGCAAAATCAAACACATATTTGACTGCATCTTGTTTTTCTTACTTAACAAAACTTCATGAATATTTCTCAAACCAATTGATATTTTACCTAGCTCATTCTTTTAATGACAACATTATATCCATGAACTGGAGGTACCTCAGGCTTTTTCAACCATACCTTACTGATGTATGTTCATTTTATTTCTTCTTTTCTAAATTAAAATGTAAAGGTTCCTTTCAGCAACTTAGGGATCTAGAAAATCTTATCTCTGGTGAAAGACAAGAGGAAGCTATTACATATCTTACATTTTTTATATTGATTGAAAAACATCTTTAATATCAATTTATATAAAATTAATAATACAAAATGATTCATATTTAGTATTGCATCTGACAGAAGAAATCTTTCTCTTCAACCCCACAACTGTACAATTTCACTGGAAAGTTTTAGTTAAATTTGCTGGAATTCTTAATAAGTCACACAACTGGAAGAAGTGTTCAAATAAAAAAGTTACTACGTTACTGAAAAGAAGTATACAAACAGCCAAGGGGCCAGTAGTGGCAAGCAGAATTACATTTCTTGTGAATAGGGTGCGTTTCAGAAAGCAGACCAGATAGGACAGGCCATGTGCTTGTAGCTGTGATACAACCTTGCTTCCCATTCATGGAGCGCGATGGGCAGTAAGGAGGAGAAACAATACCAGCCCGGGTATTGTGTGTGAGGCATGGGGTCTGATTGCACGCAGAATGGTTCAGAGGAATCTTGGAAATTGTAATCCCAACCTCATTGTGTTTGGGATCAGGATGAAAATGAAAGTGAAACCAGATAAAGCAGAAGCAAGCAAATTTTGGAATAGCTGACTTTAAGAGAAAGCTGAAATTATTTAGAATAGGAGAGGACCTGATGGAAGAAAAATAGGACATGTCAGTGCATTTTTCTCTGAAAGTCATGACAGTGCCCAAGTGAGCTAGCCAACAGCCGATTTACCAACTATAGTTGAAACAAGATAAAAGGTATAAAGAATAATGTTTTAGAGAAAGGAAGATTAAAAGAGACCTACTAAAATTTTGGCATCACCAAGTCGATGGATGTGAGCTTGAGTGAATTCCGGGAGTTGGTGACGGACAGGGAGGCCTGGTGTGCTGCGATTCATGGGGTCGTAAAGAGTCGGACACAACTGAGAGACTGAACTGAACTGAACTGAAAATTATTACCAGTGGAAGGCTGCTAAATGGAGAAAATAAAAACAGAATAAAACACAGTTTAGCTAAAAATGAGTTTTACATCTTTTCCCAGGTGTAAAAAGGCAGTAGGTGATAGATAAGCTGTGTCATTGAGACTCTTAGTTGGCTTTTTGCCATGGAGATTGCCAGGGTAGGTAAAGATTTTGCACTTTGGAAATTAGGATCTGTTTTCCCAAAGGAGAGAAGGAGCCAGGAAGATACCAAAGATGCTGAGATCATGCTCAAGGAGAATTTTTGAGAGAGAGGGTCACAAAAGAAAGAGAGGGGGAGAGAGTGACTTTTTGTATAATAAAAACAGAATGTCTATTCACTGTTTCATCAAAGGTAACCTAGGGTCTAACAAAGAAAGGAAATGTGTATCTCAAGAAGGTCTCTGTTGCTGGACATTTAGATTTGTTTCTTTACCTTGGCTATTGTGAACAGTGCTTCAGGGAACATAGGGGCACTATTATCCCTTTACGATTCAGATCTCAATTCTTTTGGATAAATACCCAGAAGTGAGATTGCTGGATAATATGATAGTTGTATTTTTAATTTTTCAAGGAGCCTCCATACTGTTTTCCATAGTGACTGCACTATTTTGCATTCCTACTAATGGTGGGTGCACAAGGATTCGCTTTTCCTACATGCTCGTCAACACTTCTTGTCTTTTGTTTTTCCGATAGCAGCCATCCTGGCAGGTTTCAGGTGATATTACAATGGGATACTTCCTATTCAGTTTTAAAAAAGAAGCAAATTTTGTACTGTGAGACAATATGTAAATCTTGAGGACATTTTATTAAGTGAAATAAGCCACAGAAAAACCAAAAATGCTTGTTTCCACTTACATATGAGGTATCTAAAAGAATCAAACTCACTGAATGAAAGAGTGGAATAGTGGTTACCAGGGGCTAGGGGGAGAGGAGGAGCTTCTAAACAATGAACATAAAGTTTTGTCGAGCAAAATGAATGAATTCTAGAAATCTGTACAACACTATTCCTGTAATCAACAGTAATATTGTACACTTAAAAATTTGTTAGGAGGACAAATATTATGTTAAGCTTTTCTTCCACAATAAAATAATAATAAAAAGACAGTCTCCGTGTTCCAGGAAGTGTCTTCTAAAGGTTAAGTTGAGCTTCATAAATCTAGCGTTTTTGACACAAAATTCAAGGTGCTTAAAAGTAATGAATACTAAAATAGGAATGTCAACTACATTGATATTGTTTTGTCAGTTTTGAGGCCCCCCAAATTAGCCAAGTTATCTCTCAATAATTATCTCCTGATGAGATATTTCAAAGTTATACCTAATGCAGATAAAATAGTAACAATTGCAAGAGCTTAATTATAGGAACCTTAATTTACATCATTCAGTTCAGTTCAGTCACTCAGTCATGTCCAACTCTTTGCTACCCCACGGACTGCAGCATGCCAGGCTTCCCTATCCATCACCAACTCCCGGACTTACTCAAACTAATGTCCATTGAGAATTTACATTGTTAAATCTGCTTTAATAAGTTAAACAGTGATAGTTTTTACTTTGTGGGGTATTATGGTGTTAGTTTGTTAAAAATGAGAAGATATAAACATAAAATTTTTAAAAAATCGATGTGATATGGATATCTTAGTCTCTCTGGCTTATGTTAAACAGAAAATAAAAGAAACTGAGAGCTCTAACAATATATACAAAATGCAACGTTCATAGTCAGTTTGTTTAACCTTGTATGAAATCTGCCTCTATTGCTATTGAAAGTTGAGAATGGCTTTTAACTGTTTTTAAACCATTTTAGCAACAAGCAAACATGGGTATACATTTTAAATATGAAACCTGAGGTAGCATTAAAGATGACAGTTGTAGAAAGAAAATGACATAGCTTTTGTGTAGATATTTTAGCATGTAATTTTCAGCACACAATTCATATAATCAAAAGGCTTGAGATGACCTTGAGAGGTCGTCAGGCCCATCCTTCTGCTATTACAGGGAGCAGTTAACATAAGCACTGAGCAATGATCGGCACACGCAGGTGGGGTAAGGGCCATAGCTGTCTTATCTAAAAGTAACATTATTTTCCTATGACTTTCAATACAATGAATGGCCTTCTAGCAAATCCATGGCTCTTTTGAGACATATCTAAATCCCACATGGTAAATAATTTTGATCAAATTGCATTTAGCTTTATAAATAGCAGTTGCATCATCTTGTGGAACAAAGAAATGATTTAATGTAGCCATCAAGATACATATTGAAATAAAAATATTTCTCAATGAGAAAACTTTCAGAATTTGTGTTATTGCTTAGAAATACTTTGTATATGGCTTTTGGCTCTAAATTTGATTATATTCTGCCCTAGCTTTTATTTTAGATTGGACTGTGAGTCTACTTTGCAATTTGGGACAACCTATTTTTTGAACATATTTTCATAGAAGAGTTTCCTTCCGAATATAACCAGGATTCTAGGAATAAAGATGGCAGAGTAGAGGAGGATCACAGGATATCCCTCCTCCCAAAGTTTAAAAACGATGTGAAGTGTCTGGCCCCAAGTTCCCAGTAGAAGTCAAGTAAGGAAAACGGTATGGTTTTTATTAATGAACTTTAAAAAGTGGTGGTGAAAGAAAAAACATAAGATACTGGTGCAGAGAGATGTTTCTCCTTACTTTCAGTTTTTCCAAGAAGTGAGGCAAAGGAAGGAAGATGACTGGAAAAAAAGAAAGAAAGAAATAAGGGAAAGAAAACCAAAAGCAATTCTCCTCCATCCTGTACAAAGTCAAGGAAAGATGTTCTAAAGCAGAACATTTATGTATTCAGTAGAGATAGAATGGTAAGAAGCCAGCTCTTGCAGTTTTCCAGGACACTGAGAAGACTGGACACATTCATGACTAAAGGAGCATTAGTGATACTGGACATTTAATGAGATTCATCAGAAGAGCCCAGAAGTGAAATTCCTCAGCAAAAGTTCCACTCAGTGCCAGCAAGTGTTAACCACTGCCTTATGTGACGATTCTTTTTATGTCAACTTGGCCAAGCCTGATATCCAGATATTTGGTCAGAAGTCATTCTAGATGTTTTAGTAAGGGTGTTTTCTTAGATAAAATTCTTTGAGGAAAGCAGATTATGCTCCAGAATGTGGGTGGGCCTCGCCCAATCATTTGAGGGCCTGACTAGAAAAAGGAGTGTCCTTCCTGGAGGAGAAGAGAATTCTGTTAGCAGAAGGCCTTCAGACTCCAATTCTACCAGCTCTTCCCTCTGTTTCCAGCCCTGCTGGCCTACCCTGCAGATTTTGACTTGTCAGCTTCCACTATCACGTAAGCCAATTCCTTAAAATAAATCTCTATCTCTTTATAGATACACATACATATCCTACTGTTTCTGTTTCTCTGGAGAACTGTGACCAGTGCTGCTTAGTAAGGTAAAATTTAATTTCTTGCTCAGTTCTGGTTAACATATTAGCCCAGGGCATTCTACTTAGTTAATTAAGGATCCAAGAACCTTGCATCTTGTGGCTTGAACTAATTCTAGGGCCTTTAAGTTCTTTTCTTGACATTTAGGTTAAGATCCCCTGCACCTGATGAGCAAACATGGAAGGAGAAAATTATCATTTGTGGGAGGTTTTTCTAGATTGGTCCTAGACCAGCACCTATCACTCTGCTCATTGCCCATTAGGCTGAGTTAGGTCATGGGGTCACCCCACTGCCAGGCAGGCTACCAGGGAGGCTGTGGAATGTTGTATATCCATGTGCCAAGAAGAAAGACGAAATGTACCTTGTGACCTCACAGGGGTCTCATTCCTGTGCTTTCAACCTAACTCATATATATGTTTGTTGTTGTTCAGTTGCTAAGTTGTGTCCGACTCTTTGCAGTCCCATGGACTGCAGCGTGCCAGGCTTCCCTATCCTTCACTGTCTCCTGGAATTTGCTATATTCATGTCCATTGAGTCAATGAGGCCATCCAACTATCTCATCCTCTGTCACCCCCTTCTCCTTTTGCCCTCAATCTTTCCCAGCATCAGGATCTTTTCCAATGAGTTGGCTCTTCCCATCAGCTGGCTAAAGTACTGGAGATGTAGCTTCAGCATCAGTCCTTCCAATGAATATTCAGGGTTGATTTCCTTTGGGATTGACTGGTTTGATCTTACTCTCCAAGGGTCTCTCAAGAGTCTTCTTCAGGACCCCACAGTTCAAAAACATCAATTCTTTGACACTCAGCCTTCTTTATGGTTCAACTCTCACATCCGTATATGATTACTGGAAAAACCAGGGCTTTGACTATATGGACCTTTGTTGGCAAAGCCATGTGTTCATTTTTTAATATGATGTCTAGGTTTGTCATAGCATTTCTTCCAAGCAGCAAGGATCTTTTAATTTCATGGCTGCAGTCACCGTCCATAATGATTTTGGAGAAAATAAAGTCTGTCACTATTTCCATTATTTCCCCTTCTATTTACCATGAAGTGAGGGGCCAGAAGGAGAAAAAGAAAGATATACCCATCTGAATGCAGAGTTCCAAAGAATAGTGAGGAGAGATAAGAAAGTCTTCCTAAGTGATCAATGCAAAGAAACAGAGGAAAACAATAGACTGGGAAAGACTAGAGCTCTCTTTAAGAAAATTAGAGATATAAAGGGAACTTTTCATATAAAGATGGGCACAATAAAAGTCAGAAATGCTATGGACCTAAAAGAAGCAGAAGATATTAAGAAGAGGTGACAAGACTACACAGAAGAACTATACAAAAAAGATCTTAATGACCCAGATAACCATGGTGGTGTGATCCCTCACCTAGAGCCAGACATCCTGGAGTGTGAAGTCAAGTGGGCCTTAGAAAGCATCACTACGAACAAAGCTAGTGGACATGATGGAATTCCAGCTGAGCTATTTCAAATCCTGAAAGATGATGGTGTGAAAGTGCTGCACTCAATATGCCAGCAAATTTGGAAACCTCAGCAGTGGCCACAGGACTGGAAAGGGTCAGTTTTCATTCCAATCCCAAAGAAAGGTAATGCCAAAGAATGTTCAAACTACTGCACAATTGCACTCATCTCATATGCTAGCAAAGTAGTGCTCAAAATTCTCTAAGCCAGGCTTCATAAGTACGTGAACTGAGAACTTCCAGATTTCAAGCTGGATTTAGAAAAGGCAGAGGAACCAGAGATCAAATTGCCAACATCCGTTGGACCACTGAAAAAGCAAGAGAGTTCCAGAAAAACATCTATTTCTGCTTTATTGACTATGCCAAAGCCTTTAACTGTGGGGATCACAACAAACTGTGGAAAATTCTGAAAGAGATGGGAATACCAGACCACCTTACCTGCCTCCTGAGAATTCTGTAGGCAGGTCAAGAAGCATCAGTTAGAACTGCACATGGAACAACAGACTGGTTCCAAATTGGAAAAGGAGAACATCAAGGCTGTATATTGTCACCCCGCTTATTTAATTTACATGTAGGCAATGGCACCCCACTCCAGGACTCTTGCCTGGAAAATTCCATGGACAGAGGAGCCTGGTAGTGCAGTCCATGGGGTCACTAAGAGTCGGACACGACTGAGTGACTTCACTTTTACTTTTCACTTTCATGCCTTGGAGAAGGAAATGGCAACCCACTCCAGTGTTCTTGCCTGGAGAATTCCAGGGATGGAGGAGCCTGGTGGGCTGCCATCTATGGGGTCGCACAGAGTCGGACACGACTGAAGCGACTTAGCAGCAGCAGCAGAGTACATTATGCAAAACGCCAGGCTGGATGAAGCACAAGCTGGAATCAAGACTGTAGAGAAAAATGTCAATAACCTCAGATATGCACATGACACCACCCTTATGGCAGAAAGTGAAGAGGAACTAAAAAGCCTCTTGATGAAGGTGAAAGAGGAAAGTGAAAAAGCTGGCTTAAAACTCAACATTCAGGAAACTAAGATCATGGCATCTGGTTCCATCACTTCATGGCAAATAGATGGGGAAAAATTGGAAACAGTGTCAGACTTTATTTTCTTGGGCTCAAAGATCACTGCAGATGGTTACTGCAGTCCTGAATTAAAAGATGCTTGCTCTTTGGAAGAAAAGCTAGACAGCATATTAAAAAGCAGAGACATTACTTTGCCTACAAAGGTCCGTATAGTCAAAGCTATGATTTTTTCCAGTAGTCATGTATGGATGTAAGAATTGGACCATAAAGAAAGCTGAGTGCTGAAGAATTAATGCTTTTGAACTGTGATGTTGGAGAAGACTGTTGAAAGTCCCTTGGACTCCAAGGAGATCAAGCCAGTAAATCCTAAAGGAAATCAGTCCTGAATATTCATTGGAAGAACTGATGCTGATGCTCCAATACTTTGGCCACCTGATGTGAAGGACTGACTCATTTGAAAAGATCCTGATGCTGGGAAAGATTGAAGGCAGGAGATGATGAGATGGTTGGATGGCATCACTGACTTGATAGACATGAGTTTGAGCAAGCTCCAGGAGTTGGTGATGGACAGGAAAGTCTGGTGTGCTGCAGTCCATGGGGTCACAAAGAGTTGGACATGACTGAATGACTGAACTGAACTTAACTGATGGGACCAGATGCCATGATCTTAGTTTTTTGAATATTGAGTTTTAAGCTGGCTTTTTCACTCTCCTCTTTCACCTTCATCAAGAGGCTCTTAATTCCTCTTCACTATCTGCCAGTAGGGTGGTGTCATCTGCATATCCGGTGGTTATTGATATTTCTTCTGGCAATCTTGATTTCAGCTTGTGCTTCTTCTAGCATGGCATTTTGCACAATGTACTCTGCATATAAGTTAATTGAACAGAGTGACAATATACAGTCTTGACAGACACCCTTCCCAATTTTAAACCAGTCTGTTGTTCCGTGTCTGGTTCTAACTGTTGTTTCTTGACCTGCATACAGGTTTCTCAGGAAGAACCTCTTTAGTTTACCAAATAGGAAAATGCTTGAAAAACAAGAAAGTCTTGTCATACAAATATGTGGTGTTATTTTCATCACTCTTATCATACTAAGATTCTGAAAAAAAGACTTATTTTTCAGGTCCTTGGTGAGCTCAGTATACTGCCTGATATTAGTAATCAAGAGATGTATTTCTTGGGAAGCATTTGAATGGACTACTTAAAATAATATTTGTTATTCTTCCTGATGATAAAATATTGTAGAGAGAATGCAACATAGAGAAAAGCATAAAGAGAAAACCCCAGGCATCCCCAATCTTTGTACACAGATCTGTTCAATTAAAACTATGAGATGTGGGACTTCCCTGGCAGTTCAATGGTTAAGACTTCACCTTCCAATGCAGGGGATGTGGGTTTGATCCCTGGTCAGGAAGCTGAGATCCCACATGCCTCATGGCCAAAATAACCAAAACATGAAACAGTTAACAATATTGTAACAAATTCATTAAAGACTTTAAAAATGGTCCACATTTAAAAAAATGTTTAAAACTCTAAGATGTAACAACTCTCATCCAAACTGGACTAAGCAGAAAAAAGAATTCGTTGGCTTGTGGAGCTGAGCAGGTCGGGGGTCTCTCTCTCGCTGTAGGTGGGTTCCTCCAGCAGGACTCAGATCTTCCTTCCCAGTGGTCCTCTGAGCTTGGCTCCTCTTCACCTGGCCTTGGCCTCAGCTTGGTTCTCTTATGAGGGCAGATGGCTGCTCTGGTTCTGATGTCATATTGTTTAACTGTACCAACCAAAGGAAGGCAGGATGGCCCTTTTAGTTGCTTTCTCTGAAGAGCCAGGACACTGTTTTCCTTTCCTCCCAGAAAAATCTGATGTCTCATGGGCCTGAATTGTGGGCTTATCCCTGATTCAGTTATGGAAGTGAGGATTTGCTCATGTCAGACAAGACTCGCCCTAGGAGCTGAGTGACTCCAGGAACAACTCTTTCTGAGCACATAGGATGCACAGGAAAACACAGACACCAAATGAAAGTTGGAGAGTTGTTATCAAGAAGAATGGGGAATGGATACCGTTGTCTAAAGGGTCCAAGCCTCCACACAGCCATAAACACACACGTACTCACCCGACTTTAACAGAATCAGTAGTATATTCTACATACTCTTTCTTTTATGGTCTGTTTTATTTTTTTCACCTAAAGACACATCATAACCATTTCCCCATGCTGTTAGATATTTTTAATAATGTCGTTGTCAGTGGCTTCAATTCTTGCACTGTGTGGATCGATCATAGTTTAACAAATTTTACTGTTAGATACTTAGGTAATTTCCAAAGTTTTATTGATATTGCACTGCAATACATGTCCTTATACATATTTTGTGTACATCTCTAATGATCATTTTAACTTTATTTATTAAATTGATTTCATCTGCAAATCATTTTTGAAGCATATTGCTAATTTCATAGCTGGCCATGAGATCTTGAACAAATTTCTTAAAAAAAGTTTTTTTTTTTAACAATTTTATTTATTTTTTATTTTTCTTTTTTAGCCACACTGCACAGCATTTGAACGTATTTCTTAATCTCACTGGGCCTCATGTGTATAATCTGTTTAATAGTAGCACCAATTTCACAGGAAAAGATTAAATGAGGTGATTTGTTTAAAATCTTCATATGGTATATGCTAATTACTCAGCATTATGTATATATTACCCACACTCCTTATAGCAATGGGCAGAGTAGGTTTTCAATAACTATTAGCTTACAAATAAATGAAGTAATACTTGAAATACTTAGCAACTCTTCATGTCATATGAATTAAATTTTTCTTGTTTTACCACTTAGTCTAATTTGTATATTTGATACCTATTATTATTGTTGTTGTTGTTTGACAGTGACACAGATTTTATAGATGAGTATGATATTGGGCAAAGAGATGGAACAAGATTACACATTGAGTTCATGGTCAAGATCTGAAACTCCTTGAATCCTATACCTTTGTAAATAGGTCTTTTCTCCAAGTAGTCAGTTAGGAGACAGAAAAATTATCTTTTACCTCTGATATCATTCAATTATCCATAAATTCTTCACATAAATTCATCTTCAAACAATATGTTTCACTACTCCACCAAAAGCACAACTTAGGGCAGATTAAAAAATAGACAAACAAAATTGAGAATTAGAGTCTAAGAAGACATGAAATGCATTTAATGAAAGTTCACTTTTTTAAAATAAAAATTAAGTTGCTTGGCATACACATAGAATCTAATACTATGTTACAATGAAAAGGAATGAACTACTTTTGTACATTTAACATTGATGAATCTCCCATTATAACATTGAGCAAAAGAAGCCTATGCAAAGTTCAAAAACAGGTAAAACTGATACAAACACACACACATATGTATATATCTCTCTGAATCTCTGCTATACACCTGAAAATAACATATTATAAATCAACTATTTTTCAGTAAAATATATATCAACAAGGCAAGAAATTAGCTTGATGATTCTCCACTGGTAGATGTGTGCTACACAGTGTCCTTGATTGACCTTGGGCAGGGTCAGGTTTGTGGCTGAACAAGGTACATCTGCTTAGAGGATGCGATTGGCATGAGCTATGGAAGTTGAGTTGTTACCAGAATCTTGCTGCTGCCACTGCCTTTTAAATGCCCTTCTAGCATAGCTGGACTTGTGCAGTATGAGGCTTAGGGCAATAGACACCCACTACTTATCCCAAAGTAAAAATGGGAATCTAATTTTGGCATTGATAATATGGAATGACTACCTAGGAATCACTGCATCAACAATGATGCAGATCATGACTTCTTCTCTTCCCTTACAGAGAAGCAGGTGGTCCATACATGTCTGGGAGGCACTTTCAGCAATATTACTATTCTATGTGTCCAAAGAAGATGGGCAGTAATATCTGTTACCCGTTTAAATACATTCTGAACTTCAGATAGTGCATATCTGTGACATTCAAAAAACTCAACTAAAAAGATGGCATCTAGTTTCATCATTTCATGGAATATAGATGGGGAAAAAGTGGAAACAGTGGCAGATTTTATTTTCTTAGGCTCCAAAATCACTGCAGATGGTGACTGCAGCCATGAAATTCAAAGAGGCTTGCTCCTTGGAAGAAAAGCTCTGACAAACCTAGACAGCATATTAAAATGCAGAGACATCATTTTGCCAAAAAAGGTCCATATAGTCAAAGCTATGGTTTTTCCAGTAGTCATGTGTGGATGTGAGAGTTGGACCATAAAGAAGGCTGAGTGCCAAAGAATCAATGCTTTCAAACTGTGTTGCTGAAGAAGACTCTTGAGAGACCCTTGGACAGCAAGGAGATCAATCCAGCCAATCCTAAAGGAAATCAGTCCTGAATATTCGTTGGAAGGACTAATGGTGAAGCTGAAGCTCCAATACTTTGGCAACTATATGGGAAGAACTGACTGATTGGAAAAGACCCTGATGCTGGGAAAGATTGAAGGCAGGAGGAGAAGGGGGTGACAGAGGATGAGATGGTTGGATGGCATCATCGACTCAATGAACATAAGTCTGAGCAAACTTCAGGAGATAGTGAAGGACAGGGAAGCCTGGCATGCTGTAGTCCATGGTGCCTAAAAAAGTTGGACAAACCTAGTGACTGAACAACAATGATATGATGTTTAAAATTTTTAATGAGTTAATTTTAAGTGTAATTGCCATTCTACCTTTGTATGTAAAGTCAAATTGATAATAGAGCTGTGAAAAAAATTGGGGAAGATTACTGAGAAATATTCTTACTTGCCTTCTCTTTCGCCAATCCAGCCATTGAGTCAGAGCTAGAAACTTGAGTCTTTTCTTGGAGTTTCCAGTTTCCATATAGGGCTGACCCTGAAGATATCTTGATAAGAAGTATAGAGCAATTTGAAAGAAATCTGACTTTTCTTTTCCATGACAGCTTTCTTTCACTCCATGATATGCTTTATTTGACTAAGAAATGAAAACTTATTGATATTAATAGTACCTCATTAAATGTCTTCAGGCTGGTGCAAGTTTTAAGATATTCTTTTCCATCAGGATGCATGGCATTAATGTGTAAATTTGTGTTTTATCCCAATTAGTCTATTTTTAGAAATATTTCTTCAAAATTCATATTTTAGGCTTAGTTTTTATGTCATTCGAATATTCAGGAAGAAAATACCATGAGTAATATTTCTTTGTTTAATGGATAATCACAAATTTTGGAATTGTTAGTGAAACTGCATTATTAAATTTAGTCTCAAATTACTCTTAAAATATGCAGGACCAGAGGCCCCAAAATAAAAATAGCTTTGATTATAGGCCAAATTCTGCATAATTTTGTTATTTTGTAACTTGATATCTTGAGGAGGAAAAATCTTAAGTTCAATAGACTAGACCAAAAGTAATAAGACTGGGATTTTTTTTTACAAGCCTGCAAGATCTTAAATGTTTATCCAAGCACTATTTTTCTTCTAAGAAGCCATCTTTAGAAGTTTATGTAATAATGTGTGTTTGAAATACATTTGCAGTTCTTTTAGCCTTCTCTTTTACAAAATTTAGCACTGAATAAATTTTATTTCCAAAAATCAAGCCCTCTCTTTAAGAATAAAGATTTCACACAGTTAAAAACCCTCAAATGAGGGACTTCCCTGGTGGTCCAGTGGTTAAGATTCCACACTTACAACGCAGGGGGCACAGGTTGATCCCTGGTTGAGGAGCTAGGATCCTGCATGCTGCAGTGTGGTGTGGCCAAAAGAAATAATTGAACGTGCTACTAGCTTTTGAAGACCAAATATTTGGGACAGTGGCAGTGGTTCTTCAGGCTCATATGTCACCTTGGAAGGGGGAAGTGCAAACTTTTGTGGAAAATTTTTGATGAATTTGTTAAATCTGGTGTGTAATTCTGAAGTCACATGTTCTTAGAATTTATGTGAATTAATTTTTATGCCACGTTTGTTGATTTTAGTAGACTATGTCATGTGCCTCTAAAATTTGAGATATTAGACTTGAATGTCAGTCCTACACTCACCTTTGTTGCCTTACACTAGGCCTTGTCTGCATTTTTGAAATAATTCCATGTATTAAAGATAGACTCTTTGTGACCCAATGGACTGTAGCTTGCCAGGCTCCTTTGTCCATAGGTTTCTCCAGTCAAGAATACTGAAGTGGATTGCTGTGCCCTCATGCAGGCGATCTTCCCAACCCAGGGATCGAACCCATGTCTCCTGTGGCTCGTGCACTGTAGGCAGATTCTTTACCACTGAGCCACTGGGAAGCCCACACATATAGGTACCATGTGCCAATAAGATGAATGATATTGGGAATTTGGATATTGTGATGCAAGTACATCAATGTCAGGTTTATACAAGTTTATTGAATTCATGGAAGAAAAGCATATAGACCATTTCATTTAGGACTCTTGATTGCCAGTGACAGAGAACTGAGTCTAATCTGGATTAAATCAAGAAGCTGTCTTATTGGCTCAGGTAACTAAAGGGCCCAGGAGTGTTGCTTTTTAATCATGGCTGAGTGAAGGTGATCAGGACCTGGCTTCTTTCTATCCATTGGCTTTGCTCCCCTTCTAAGAATTCATGTGGAGTAAAGATGAGAGTTGCAGTTCTATCCTACATGCTTTGAAGTTCAAGTCCATCTGGGAAGGATCCTTGTATCTGTTCTAAAAGTCCCCACCATGGTCACATTGTTTCAGATTAGGTCACATGCCTGTCCCCAGTCACTTTGAGAGGAATGAGCGGTGCTAATTGGTTTAGGCCAATCAGGAGCTATTCTTGGAATTGGCAGTGGGGTTAATTCTGCCCAAATATATGGGTTCAAAGTAGAGTTTGGGTGTGCTCAAGGAAATTTGGAGTATGAACACTGACTGGCAGAATCAACAGATGTCTCCCACAGGCACAAGCGACTATTACCTTTCTGCTTTCACCCATGTAGTAAGCTAGTGCTGTACATACATCACTTTTTGGGGTACTTGAAGTGCTTCTCTTTTGGTGACTGTCTCATCTGCAGGTTAGTTGTAAATGTGTATGTGTGTGTGTGTGTGTGTGTGTGCGCGCGTGTGTGTGTGTATGTTGCATGAGGGAGGAAAGGCTACTCTTTAAGATGGCCAGTATATGAAGTTCCCAATATTAAGCTGATTCTTGATTGTGCTTTCCAGGGTAAAAAATTTTCTTTATAGTATGATGGTGTGAATTAAAGAAACAAATTAAGTAACAGCATTTGATGTAGGTGGGACCAGACAGCTGTCAACTTCTATATCCTATCCTTTCCCATCAATTTCTTGGTACTGGCAAAGAACTTACGACACTATTTTGAAGCCACGTGTATGTAATATATTATTCAAATATAAGTGGTAATAGCCATTTTGTAGCCCATCTGTGGCCTAGCACAGAGTTGGGCACCAACAGGAGTGATAATTGTTGCTGGCTAATGTTTCAAAATGTAGATGTAAGTTTTTCTGATTCATAAACCAAGTACAAGTCCTTTGACTTCAGGCTACTGTTTAACAGCCTAAATGGAGCTTGCAGAGGATAAAGAGAAGATGGTCTTCTGTGAAGATAATAGTTCTTGGTGCTGAGTCAGGCATGGGAGAGACAACCAGTTACTGAGCAAAGTCCCTCTCCTCAGGGTGATGACCTTGAACAGCCTGCACTACTGCCCACTCTGTTATGATGGGCTCCGCAGGATGATCAGAAGGAGTGGAAGTGCGCGATTATCCTGGTATTTGTAAAGAACTGACCAACAGGATAATTAAATCATGGCCAAAGGAGAGTAATAATTGTTGGATTGAAAAAAAATCTATTCCATTAAAAACCCATTAGAAAACTTTACGATCATCTTAAAAGTGAAATCTGCATTCAGATAAACTACATATTATAGAAATTAGCATAATTTTCACATTTCTATAGTTTTTTATTTTCTAAATTCCAAGGTCTTGAAATTACTCCAGTGATGCCCATGCTGTGGTTGTGATGTGGTTTCTGTGAACTCAAGCCTTCTCTGCCCCTGGATACACATTCAATCCAAGAGGTAATCTCTGAGAGGGGTGAAGTTTTCTTTCAGGGCTATAAACCAGTCAAAATTCACAAAAAGGAAGCTTTAAATTTCCACATTGGGAAGGGAGTTGTTAAAGCTGGCTTTTAGAGTGATGAAACTGCAATTTGGTATTCTGAATACATTCTCTGTTATCCCCTCCCCTCCCTCCACTGCCTCTGTCTGAGCACTTGCATTTAGAAGCTGGTAGAACTGTTGTCTACATTAACATTGCCTCCTTTCTCCATTGATTTCTGTTGTGAATAGGCTTCCTTGAATTCACGGTCATCTGCATCTTTAGGGTTCCCCTAAGGGATATTGGATTTCCTGCTTGGAGGACTAATCAGAACCATTAATCAGCCATGAAAATAAGCACTGGCCTATAAGCCTAGGGCCTGAAGGAAATCAGGGCTGGCTTATTGAAAATTAGGCAATAGGTATAGAAGAAATATATTTATTTATGAATACTATGCAGTTTAATCAGGAATTTGAAGTGGCAAAAGAAAACAGATTTTTAGTTTTTGAGTGGATTAGGGAATCAGAATTTTCTTCAGGGTTAAGTGGAGGTTACAAGGAGATGCTCACAGGCACTCCTAAACAGGGCCATATTGTACCAGAACAGAACTTCAGGTGGACTGAGTAAGCATGCCTTGGACCTAATGACAGACCTCCATATCTGTAATTAGTGTACTATGTTATTCTCGTCTCTATAATAATTTTTCTCAGAGAGTTGTTGTGGGGATTAAATGAAGTAGAATATATCACAAAATAGGAAATCAAAACTGCTAGTTTTTGACTTAGTTTGGGTTTTCCCTGAGGTAGGTCCTGGGATATAAGTTTGAGCTGTAAAAGTTTGGGTGGGAAGTGTAAGGAATACTGGTAGGGAAATGGGGGAAGCAGAACAGAGAAGATAAGTAGCTATCAAGTCAGCTGTCATTGAGAGCATCTGTAACTTAATCACACAGGGAATCTCTGGAAAGAGGGACTAAGCACTCATCTTGGATTATTGTTTCCGAGGGCAAGGGAGCTGGTGTATTGATACAACAGGCCTGAAAATGCCTGCTTAGGTATGTAACTAACAGGTGTTCATGCCCCAACATTTCATCAGTTCAGTTCAGTTCAGTCACTCGGTCGTGTCCAACTCTTTGGGACCCCATGGACTGCAGCATGCCAGGCTTCCCTGTCCATCACCAACTCCCGGAGCTTGCTCAAACTCATGTCCATTGAGTCAGTGATGCCATCCAACCATCTTAACCTCTGTCATCCCCTTCTCCTCTTGCCTTCAATCTTTCCCAGCATCAGGGTCTTTTCCAATGAGTCAGTTCTTTGCATCAGGTGGCCAAAGTATTGGAGTTTCAGCTTCAGCATCAGTCCTTCCAATGAATCTTCAGGACTGATTTCCTTTAGGATGGACTGGTTGGATCTCCTTGCAGTCCACGGGACTCTCAAGAGTCTTCTCCAACACCACAGTTCAAAAGTATTAATTCTTCAATGCTCAGCTTTCTTTACAGTCCAACTCTCACACACAGCATTTCATACATCTCCAGATTACTGGTCAAGGCAGCATAACCTTCTCTATTTTTTTCAGTGTTCCAGAAAAGAGTTCTCAGGGCCAGAGTGCAGATTCCCACAGTTGGAAGGTAGCTGGAGCAGTGGGGTTGTGAAGTGATGCAATGGGTTACTACGTTACCAAAAACATCTGCAACAGAGGTAAATACGTTTATCCTGAAGAGTAGATTGCATGGGCACCTCTCAAACCCCCTTTCTCAGGGAGATACTTGAAGATGAACTCCAGCAAAATGAGGATGAGATGAACTCTCAGCAAATTCAAGAACAAGAAATCATGGAATGTGGAAAACAACCCCAAAAAACAGTGAAGGGGGGTTCCTGGGATGAGGGCAAAGTGGCATGCCAGGGCAGCAGCCAATCTAGGTAAGAAATGAAGGAACGGGTGTCCTGGGAGCATGGTTTTTAGGTAAAGTGGAAATGGATAGAACACCCAATAAAATGGAGAATTAGAAAATGAAGAAAATGATAGAGAATATTAGAGGCTAGAAAGAAAAATGTGGAGAAGGCAATGGCAACCCAGTCCAGTACTCTTGCCTGGAAAATCCCATGGATGGAGGAGCCTGGTGGGCTGCGGTCCATGGGATTGCTAAGAGTCGGGCACGACTGAGCGACTTCACTTTCACTTTTCACTTTCATGCATTGGAGAAGGAAATGGCAACCCACTCCAGTGTTCTTGCCTGGAGAATCCCAGGGATGGGGGAGCCTGGTGGGCTGCTGTCTATGGGGTCGCACAGAGTTGGACATGGCTGAAGTGACTTAGCAGCAGCAGCAGAAAGAAAAATGATGAGGAATTCCAGGAAAGAAAGAAGCTGTATGTGAAAGCAAATGTAGTTATAGCTTGCTATTTGAGCTTTCCAATGACTTGACTATGGCTCATAGGCAAGTTCCAACTTTGAAATCAACCTACAGATAATGTCAAAGACCTAATTATGACATCAACATTCAAAGTAAGTATACCAGCAAAGGTAACAGTTGGAAAACAAAGGAAAGCTAAAGGAAAGGGCAAAATTTTAGTAATAGTAATCTCTGCCCAAGTGAGGAGTCAAAAGGTTTCTGTAGATGTTGGAACAAAAAAAAATGAAGTCTGTAAATATATATGTGTGGAGTGAAAAGTCACTAAGTCGTGTCTGACTCTCTAGTTTGACTGTACAGTCCATGGAATTCTCCAGGACAACATACTGGAGTGGGTAGCCTTTCCTTTCCAGGGAAATATATACATATACATATTTATAAAATATACATAAAATTGAGACCAAACCACGAATTAGGTCTCTGTTGAGTTTTTGTAAACAACTTTTGAAAACATTTTTATGGCTAGCTTAATAATTATTTTATTTGGTGTGAAAGTATGCAATAGAGTCACAAAATTTTAGTCCTATAGAATCTTAGGGATAACTAGTCCAGCCTTCTTCCTTTGTAGCTATAGCAACCAAGATCCAGAGAGTTGAACAAACCCGTCCAAATTTGTATAACCAACTGGTTATGGGAAAGACAAGCCTGGAGGCTTAGGTCCTGTCTGAAATTCCTCTGTTCTTTCCCTACTCTGCCCTAGAGCTAGGATCTTGGATGGAGAGCTATTAGGATGCTTAACAATAGGAAACAATAAAAGCCATTATGGGAGACATTACCAGTACCCAGCAATATCTTGTTCTCATCCAGAAGCAAGAGAAAAATACATCTCAGCTTTCTTGCAGTTGAGCAGGGTCATTGTGGTTAATGTTTCTATGGGATGAAGGATTTAGTTGCTCGTGAGCCATTTCTCTCTCTTCCACTTTGCTTGCCAGTGAGCTCTTTTCCTTGTGGTTATGCCCTTGTCAGTGCGGATCAGGGTGTCACCCACTTGTCAGCGTGGATCTCTAAGTGATTGCATGGAGCAGAGGAAATGTATTGGATATGTAATATGGACAAGAAATAAACTTTGTGATGTTAAGTCAGTGAGATTTTGGGGTTGTTTGTTATCACAGTATAGACCTTCCTATCCTAATACACTCATCAATAACTTTTAACTGAAATTCATTTATGATATTTCACAAAACTGAAATCTGCCTCGAAACAGTTCTACAGTATAATGGTGGAGGACATGTATGAAGGAGGCAAAAATTCCATGTTTTACTTTAAAGAATTCAACATAGAACATGCCATTATAGATGGAAAAGACACTTATTTTTCCAGTGATCTCCATTAAATTACTATATAATCTCTAAAATGAATTTCTTGCCCCGAATCTTCATATTAAACCTAACTTTCAATTTTTGTATGTTTTAATTTAAAATAACTTTCCCTGAAAATGTATATTGTCAGTGTCTCTTTATTATCCAATAATGAATTTATAATTTCCCATTTTTATCACAACACTGAGAACTAAACAATGCTAAAGAAAAATAAAACTAATTTAAATTTACCACTATTATAAGATGAGAAGAAGTATATTCATTACTTAGGACTTTATAATGTCTAGAAAAATGCTAACCGTGTAACATTTTTAGTTCTACGATCTTAATTTTTGTGTACTGTATCTTTTGTATGTTATTAGGATTTATAAATTTTATTTTTTAAAAGTTTTTTTTGGTGTGAACCACTTTTAAAAATCTTTATAGAATTTATTACAGTATTTCTTCTGTTTTATGTTTTGATTTGATTTTTGACTGAAAGGCATGTGGAATCTTAGCTCCCTGACCAGGGATGGAACTGGCACCTCCTACATTGGAAGGTGAAGTCTTAATCACTGAATCACCAAGGAAGTCCCAGAATGTAAATTTTAGGATCTTCCATTTTTTTTCTCATTCTGAGGAGCCTTCCACTAGTCATAGATTGATACATTTTTTTTTTTCACCTTTTCCTCCCAGCCCCTCTGCATATATCTCCTGCCAGTGTCCTTAGTTTCATCTCAAATTCCAACCCAGCTGACTCTCCACTGAACTGAAACGCCATGGTAGTCATGTCATAGATTTGTTTGGTTAAAAGGAAATAAGATGATGACCTTAAGCTACTTAGCATGTTGCCCAACCATTGTTTGTGCTCGATAAATATTTTCTATTTATGTTATTATATAAATGATTTAAGGGGGATCCTGGACTGTGAAGAAAGCTGAGCGCCGAAGAATTGATGCTTTTGAACTGTGGTGTTGGAGAAGACTCTTGAGAGTCCCTTGGACTGCAAGGAGATCCAACCAGTCCATCATAAGGGAGACCAGTCCTGGGTGTTCACTGGAAGGACTGATGCTAAAGCTGAAACTCCAATACTTTGGCCACCTGATGTGAAGAGTTGACTCATTGGAAAAGACTCTGATGCTGGGAGGGATTGGGGTCAGGAGGAGAAGGGGACGACAGAGGATGAGATGGCTGGATGGCATCACCGACTTGACGCACATGAGTTTGGGTGAACTCCGGGAGTTGGTGATGGACAGGGAGGCCTGGCGTGCTGCGATTCATGGGGTCACAAAGAGTCGGACACGACAGCGACTGAACTGAACTGAAACACTTAGATTTGTCAGGTTAAAATTTGTTCTTTATCTTTCATGATGATTCTTCAAAAAACATTTGTTAATAATAGCAGTTGTCATTATTCAAAATGGAATGTTGCTATTTTAGAGAAGAAAAACAAAAGAAAAGAATATTTAGGTTAAAATACAAACTACAACAAGTATACACTATTTTTCTAAAGTTCACTGCAAAAAGTTCAGATTTCTCCTTAAACAAGGCAGATTCTATTGACTGATACTCTAGGTGAAAGATAAAAAGTAAATCAGATACTCATGAAGACATTGTCTTCATGAGTATCTGAAAGTATTGAAGAAAAGAGGGATTTTCTTAGGTAGCATCAGTGATTCATTGACAATTAAAACTAAATGAATGTAGACCATAAGTAAGGAAATACTAAAAATTTTCCTTAAGATGATTTTGGAAATAGCATAAAGATCTCAAAGTTTTTAGATAACTATTGCTTTTCAAATGATGGCATATATTTAGTTGTCTGTTCTACATATCATATCTATCTATTTTAAATTGGAAGTTTAAAGGCTAAGTGGTATTGAATTCAGTCAGCATAATGATTACAATTATTTCTTTATTGTAGTCTTAGCAGTTTGATACATTATGGTTAAAAAAAAAACACAAACCACCCCTTCAGATATTATATAGCAGGTTAAATTCAGCATAGGGTACAATTACTAACATTAAGTTTTAAAATAAAATTTTTTAAAGTAAAAATTAGAAAGAAGGAATGCTAGAGCTTTCTTTGAATCTTTCATTTGAGATTTGAATCTCGATCTCCAGTTCGCAGAGTGCAGAGTGCATTCTTCGAAGCTAGCATCAAGGTCTCTCTTCTCAGTCAATTTTATTTATGTAGAATCTTTCACCAAAAGATCACAAAGAGCTGTCTAACCAGCTATAAAGAAACATAAATCAAAAAGAAAACGAAATGCTCAAACAATAAAATTACACATTAGAGGCCCATTTAAAGCAGAACATTTTAAGATGAGAAAAAAGTCTTGGCTGGAGTATACAGAACATAAGTTATAATGGGAAGCTATTTTATAATTTGGTGAAAAATGAAAAAGGCCCACTTCTAATAGTGGAGAGGCTATTATTAGGAGTGATCACTTGCATACCAGTGCTGTAATGCAGGGGTTGAAGAGCATAGAAACGTGAAGTGGAACTGACAAAATCTGGAGGCAGTCTTCTCCTTACTCCAGTGAGGAAAAAAAAATTTTTTTTTATTCCATAAACGGGCATTGTGCCCAAGTCTCATGCTCTTTAGCATGCCTATTGCAGATTTCCAGCATGCCTTTCTCAGAAGGCTCTATGCTAACGTCCCACAGTACATATGTAATACCCATATCATACTTATGATATATATCCACCACACAGGGGTCTCCAGCAAGCCGAGGTGATCCTTCAATCTCTGTTGTCATCTTTACTTGCTTCTTCAGCACAGATTAATTCAGTGCCCCCCAAGTCTCAGGATTTCTAATTTATGGTAGGAGAATATTCATTTTAATGTCCCCAAGCATAGGGAAAATGTAAGAATCTTGTAATACTCTTGCTTTAACAAAGCCCAGCAGAAAGCCTTTTAAGCTTGCTTATCTAGAGAAGCTCAAGAAACCTGGGACATCAGTCTTTTGTTTTATTGGCATTAAAATAACTATCAAGAAAATGTTCTTTGGCATAAAGTTTATAGCATTCAGATTAAAGACTACATTCTGATTTTTAGAATTTCAAATATTTCTAAGTTTCCAGTTTCCTTTTGTTCAAACCTGACTCTTCGGAAATTTTATGTTATGGTTTGAGGATTATCTCTGACTACTTGTGGTAAGAAAATTTACACAAAGTGTGATATTTATACCTTTGTTAACACTAAACTTCATGTTCAAAGTGATGTACATTCTGCATGCAATATATGTTCAGTTAATGTGATAATGGTGGTAGATATAGAATTTTAGCCTCTTGGTTATTTATGACCTAAGGAATATGTGATTTGCTATTTGTATGCTTCCCAGAAATTAACAGTTGCCAAGTTATGGACTAATATGCATGCGGAGGAAGAAAAAAGAAGGAAGCAACATGGCTGTTGGGTCATTTCTACCACATTGAATGGTCCCTTTGAATTAGTGATATTTGAATTGAGACCCAAAAGAAGGAATGAACTAGCCATGTGAGGAAGGAAAAAAAAAGACCTCTTTTGAGCGAAACTGCTGCTAAATCACTTCAGTCGTGTCTGACTCTGTGTGACCCCATAGACGGCAGCCCACCAGGCTCCCCCGTCCCTGGGATTCTCCAGGCAAGAATACTGGAGTGGGTTGCCATTTCCTTCTCCAATGCATGAAAGTGAAAAGTATAAGTGAAGTCGTTCAGTCGTGTCTGACTCTTAGCGGCCCCATGAACTGCAGCCCACCAGTCTCCTCCATCCATGGGAGTTTTCAGGCAAGAGTACTGGAGTGGGGTGCCATTGAACGAAACTAGATGGGCAAAAAAGGAAGGAAAACAGATTTAAATGTTTGCTGCTGCAGCTGCTGCTGCTAAGTCGCTTCAGTCATGTCCAACTCTGTGCGACCCCATAGACGGCAGCCCACCAGGCTCCTCTGTCCATGGGATTTTCCAGGCAATAGTACTGGAGTGGGTTGCCATTGCCTTCTCCTTCAAATGTTTGAGTAACTGAAAAAAAGTCCAGTGAACCTGAATACAATCAACGACCCTGGGGAGAATTTGATAAAAATGAGTATTCATAGCCCATAGATCAGTCAGTGGTTGCCAAAGGAAGGCATAAGAGCTATCCTGAGCAGAAAGAAATTTATGATAAAGATTGTAGTGGAATGTAAACTAGTATAGCTACTATGGAGGACAGTGTGGAGATTCCTTAAAAAACTGGAAATAGAACTGCCATACAAACCAGCAATCCCACTGCTGGGCATACAAACTGAGGAACCAGAATTGAAAGAGACACATGTACCCCAGTGTTCATTGCAGCACTGTTTACAATAGCCAGGACATGGAAGCAACCAAGATGTCCATCAGCAGACGAACAACAGAATATTACTCAGCTATTAAAAAGAATTCATTTGAATCAGTTCTAATGAGGTGGATGAAACTGGAGCCTATTATACAGAGTGAAGTAAATCAGAAAGAAAAACACCAGTACATTATATTGTTGCACATATATGGAATTTAGAAAGATGGTAACGATTACCATATATGCAAGACAGCAAAAGAGACACAGATGTAAAGAACAGACTTTTGGACTCTGTGGGAGAAGGCAAGGGTGGGATTATTTGAGAGAATAGCATTGAAACATGTATATTACCATATGGGAAATAGATTGCCAGTCCAGGTTCAATGCATGAGACAGGGTGCTCAGGGCCAGTGCACTGGGATGACCCTGAGGGATGGGATAGGGAGGGAGGTGGGAGGGGGGTTCAGGATGGGGGACACATGTACACCCATAGCTGAGTCATGTGAATGTATGGCAAAAACCACTACAATATTGTAAAGTAATTAGCCTCCAATTAAAATAAGTAAATTAATTAAACAAACAAATAAAAAGAATGTAGTAGAGAGTCTTTGCATCCATAATTGATGGGGACTGTGGAGAACAGGACTGGAAAATGAGCAGGTACCAAGGAATGGCAGAGGAGAAATTATCTCTTAGGTGATGCTGGTGTTTGGCCTCCACTGGATATTTAGTGCTGCTAATTAATGTCAGTAAGGAAGAATTTCTCACCTATCTTGACAGCTCTGTGACTTCCTTTCAGAACTGAGCATCCCACCTGGAGGCGCACACCTGGCTAAACATAGGTCATGGCTGTATGCCCTCCCTGGTTGGGAGTGGAGAAGGAAATGCTTGGATCCTTGGCTTCTGAAAGACTCACAAAATGGGGATCTTCCTTCACATAGGAAGGGGATTCAGTTGCTGTGTAGTTAAATGGCTACCAACCCATAGTAAGGAATCTACGTTTTATTTAGGTGCAGGGGAGGTCAAGAACACTTTCTGGCAGGGAAGGGGACGTAGTTCTATGTTTTAGAGTCAGATCGCTTTGGTTGCTGTTTTTTGACCTTGTGGGCTTCCCCTGTGTCTCAGTGGTAGAGAATTCGCCTTGCAATGCTGGAGACACGGCTTTGATCCCTCAGTTGGGCGGATTCCCTGGAGGAGGTCGTGGCAGCCCACTCTAGTATTCTTACCTGAAGAATCCCCATGGACAGAGGAGCCTGGTGGGCTACAGACTATGGGGTGGCAAAGAGTCAGATACAACTGAAGTGACTCAACATGCATGCATGCACTTGACCTTGTACTCCAGTCTTAGACATAAGTAAGAAAAGCATCAACCCCAGACAGTTTAAATATAATATCTATAACAGGATAATCCCTTCTTTATATAGTAGCTAGAATTTAAAACTTGATCAAGTATGGTATAAATGCTTTGAATATTTTTGCTCTTAACATTTTAACTGCCTCTAGCTTCTCATTCTTCAAAGTCAGGAATGAAGAAGGTTTAATTCCGACTTCCACTTTGACTCTGGAGGACTAAAACAGGAGATCAAAGAACAAAACAGGGACTATATAAAGCACTGAAGCCTGCACTGAAAACTTGGTAAGGTTTCAGTAAAACTCAGAAATGAAACTGGACAGATTTAAAAAAAAAAACAACAACAAAGAATAGAAAGCACAAACAAAGCATTTGGCCTTGTGATGCTGCAATGTTAAAAACTGCGATTCTTTTCATTGTGCCTTCTTTGAAAACAATTTAAGTAGAAATTAAAAATACCATTTTTTTCCCCTGGAGTCATAGATTTTTCAAATCACCAACAGATGTGATACAAATTCTTAGAGGACGTCTAAAAGAAAGGAGAATTTCAGTCCAGAAAGGGCTAAAACTTGCTGCCCATTGGTTTCTCAAAGTGAACAATAAGGAAATCATTTGGAAGGGAAAAAGTTTCCAGTTTTCTTTGCCAATCAGTGTCATAGTAATAAAATTCAGATAGCTAAAATATTTTAAAAGCACAGAGTTAGTAATGCTGACATAATCTAATGAATCTGCTAAATGATTAATAATTCATAAAACAGTCTTTTGTAACAAAAAAATGAAAATTTTCTTGAATTTACACTTGAGGTAAAATAAATTGGAGGCACTTAGTAAGATCAACTCTTGCCAGAAAAGCAAATCAAGTTAAAGCGTGACATGTAGCTACTCTTACCACACACACACACACATACACACACACACCCCTGACTCACACAACAAATTAGAGCTGTTTATTTGATCAATTTGTCAGTTGCCCTTCAGACTACAGTTTTTAGAGTTGATTAGATTTCCATTTAGGAAAAAGAAGAAAGAAAGAGGAAAGGCAGACTATTTGTTGACTGTCTTCTTGGTGCCAGGCAATGTGCTTGGTATTTTAAATATATACTTTAAATTTAATTCTTATGATAACCTTCCAGGTAGTAATTATGTTTGACAGGTGAAGAAATTAAGAACTCAGAGAAGCTAAGAAGTGTTCCAGTATCACAGAGCTAGTATGTAGGCAGAGGGAGATTCAAAACAATGTTTAACTAACTTCTCTATTCATGTCCTTTCTGCTATGCCAGGCAACCTCCCAGAATTTGGAAAAAAAAATTAACTGCCATAATTTAAGGCTATGATATGTCCTTGTATTAGATCAAACCATATGAAATTCTTTTTTTATTTTTATTTTTTGGGCATATGCCAAAGCTTGCTGGCAGCCCTGAACTGGGATTGAACCCATGACCCCTGTAGTGGAAGCCTGGAGTCTTAACCACTGGACTGCCAGGGAAGTCCCAAGTTTAGTTCAGTCACTCAGTCATGTCCAACTCTTTGCGACCCCATGGACTGCAGCATGCCAGGTTTCCCTGTTTATCACCAGCTACCAGAGCTTGCTCAAACTCATGTCCATCGAGTTGGTGATGCTATTCAACCATCTCATCCTCTGTCGTCCCCTTCTCCTCCTGTCTTCAATCTTGCACAGCCTCAAGGTCTTTTTCAATGAGTCAGTTCTTCACATCAGGCAGCCAAAGTATTGGAGCTTCAGCTTCAGCATCAGTCCTTCCAATGAATATGCAGGACTGATTTCCTTTAGGATTGGCTGGTTTTATCTCCTTTCTGTCCAAGGGACTGTCAAGAGTCTTCTCCAATACCGCAGTTCAAAAGCATCAATTCTTCGGCACTCAGCTTTTTTTATGGTCCAAAGCTCACGTCCATGCATGACTACTGGAAAATCCATAGCTTTTATTAGATGGACCTTTGTCAGCAACTGACTGTCTCTGTTTTTTAATATGTTGTCTAGGTTGGTCATCTCATCACTTCTCTTCCAAGGAGCAAGCATCTTTTAATTTCATGGCTGCAGTCACCATTTGCAGTGATCTTGGCGCCCAAGAAAATAAAGTCTGTCACTGTTTCAATTGTTTCCCATCTATTTGCCATGAAGTGATGGGACCGGATGCCATGATCTTTGTTTTCTGAATGTTGAGTTTAAGCCAGCTTCTTCACTCTTCTCTTTCACGGTCATAAATAGGCCTTTTAATTCCTCCTTGGTTTCTGCCATAAGGGTGAGACCACTTGCATGTCTGAAGTTATTGACATTTCTTCCAGCAATCTTGATTCCAGCTTGTCCTTCATCCAGCCTGGCATTTCGCGTGATGTTAACTCTGCATATAAGTTAAATAAACAGAGTGACAGTATACAGCCTTGACGTACTCCTTTTCCAATTTGGAAGCAGTCTGTTGCTTCTTGACCTGCATACAGTCTTCTCAGGAGGCAGGTCAGGTGCCATGGGTCTGATATTCCCATGTCTTGAAGAATTTTCCAGTTTTTTGTGATCCACACAGTCAAAGGCTTTGGCATAGTCAATAAAGCAGAAATAGATATTTTGCTGGAACTCTCTTGCTTTTTCTATGATCCAACTTTTGAGAAGTCCCAAACCATATGAAGAAACGCTGGGCAAGATGAGAAATGCTGGGCTGGATAAAGCACAAGCTGGAATCAAGATTTCCAGGAGAAATATCAATAACCTCAGATATGTGTATGACACCACCCTTATGGCAGAAAGTGAAGAAGAACTAAAGAACCTGTTGATGAAATTGAAAGAGGAGAATTAAAAAGTTGGCTTAAAGCTCAACATTAAAAAAACTAAGATCACGGCATCTGGTCCCATCACTTCATGACAAATAGATGGGAAACAGTGGAAACAGTGACAGACTTTATTTTTTGGGCCCCAAAATCACTGCAGATGGTGACTGCAGCCATGAAATTAAAAGAGGAAGGAAAGTTATGACCAACCTAGACAGCATATTAAAAAGCAGAGACATTACTTTGCCAACAAAGGTCCATCTAGTCAAAGCTATGGTTTTTCCAGTAGTCATGTATGGATGTGAGAGATTGACTATAGAGAAAGCTGAGCACTGAAGAATTGATGCTTTCAAATTGTGGTACTGGAGAAAACTCTTGAGAGTCCCTTGGACTTCAAGGATATCCAACCAGTCTATCCTAAAGGAAATCAATCTTGAATATTCATTGGAAGGACAGATGTTGAAGCTGAAAGTCCAATACTTTGGCCACCTGATGTGAAGAACTGACTCATTGGAAAAGACCCTGATGATGGGAAAGATTGAAGGCAGGAGGAGAAGGGGACAACAGAGGATGAGATGGTTGGATGGCATCACTGACTCAATGGACATGAGTCTAAGTGCACTATGGGAGTTGGTGATGGACAGGGAGGCCTGGCATGCTGCAGTCTGTGGGGTCGCAAAGAGTCAGACATGACTGAGCGACTGAACAGCAACAGCAATGGAAGTATCAAGCTGCTCCATCAAGAAAATGGGAATCCCTTGTTCTTTGATGGATACTAGGTTTACAGTTTAGTGAGGGAAATAGACAAACTATTTAATATTAGAGGCATTTTCCTGGCATGTATTAAGAGCTCAGGAAATCATGGCTCTTTAAATAACTCTACTAATCATCTGTAATGGCAAATAGATGGGGAAACAGTGGCTGACTTTATTTTTCTGGGCTCCAAAATCACTGCAGATGGTGATTGCAGCCATGAAATTAAAAGACACTTACTCCTTGGAAGGAAAGTTATGACCAACCTAGACAACATATTGAAAAGCAGAGACATTACTTTGTCAACAAAGGTCCATCTAGTCAAGGCTATGGTGTTTCCAGTGGTCATGTTGAATGTGAGAGTTGGACTATAAAGAAAGCTGAGCGCCGAAGAATTAATGCTTTTGAACTGTGGTGTTGGAGAAGACTCTTGAGAGTCCCTTGGACTGCAAGGAGATCCAACCAGTCCATCTTAAAGGAGATCAGTCCTGGGTTTTCATTGGAAGGACTGATGTTTAAGCTGAAACTCCAATACTTTGGCCACCTGATGTGAAGAGTTGACTCATTGGAAAAGACTCTGATGCTGGGAGGGATTGGGGGCAGGAGGAGAAGGGGACGACAGAGGATGAGATGGTTGGATGGCATCACTGACTCAGTGGACATGGGTTTGGGTGGGCACTGGGAGTTGTTGATGGACAGGGAGGCCTGACATGCTGTAGTTCATGGGGTTGCAAAGAGTTGGACACGACTGAGTGACTGAACTTGACTGAACTTAACTGAACTGAATATGAGGAAAAATCCGTTTTGGTGTTTGGACTCCAGCAAGACTCTCACCATCATCTTCTCCCAAATTAAGCCCCATAATACCAGGAGGAACTAACATTTATCAGTAAACTGTAAAATGTAAAAGACAAACCATTGTGAGTGTTGTTTTTTGCAGAAGTTTTTGTGTAGTGGACTTGAGGCTGTAAGTAGTACATTAACCACCTGTCTTGTTGTGGGATGGTCTGATGAGGGGCTGATTTAAGGACACCTGAAATGACTCAGAGCTTGACTGAACCAGTGCTGGAGTGGCTCTTGGATATCTGGTGCACTTCTTTTTTTTTGTATAAAACCTAATCTTAACATGGCTGTCTTTGAGCCCACAACTGTGGACACAGTTTGTGTACATAGTTTTCGTTTTTGTAATGTTTGGCATCTGAGTAACTAGGGAGCCGCTGCCTGAACTTGTCCCCTCCATGAGTGACTTTAGGAACCAGACAGGGCTGGGGAACGTGGAGAACTTGGCCCTGAGTGTGAGCAGGGATGCATCAGTTAGCTCACAGTTTCCAAGGTTGGGAGAGTCAGACTGGTCCAATCATAGTGGAAAGAGCACGATATGTCCCCGTGGGAGTCGCAGCCAGGCTTAGGATGCATGTCATCCTGGGGCTGGCAACGTGAGTCTTCCTATGTTAGACACTCTCCGTCAGTCCCAGTTCAGGAATCACAGGTAGAAAGTTTCAGGCAAGGGCTTAAGAAATTCTGGCATTCAGTCTTCTCTCCTCTAGTGTGATCCTCTGCCCTGTGAAAGATTTTTAGGCAACATGGGTCAGAAGTTTAATGACCTCAGTGTGATAGAAAACTCAGTGAGGATATCCTTGTTTGCTCCATTTCAACTTCAGTAGAGAAAGATCTCCTTCTTTTGGATCACATTTTCTCTAGCAATCTTTGAGGGAGTGCATTCCCTGCTTTGTCACATCATGGCACATAGAAGAATGGTGATATTGGTATAAAGCTTTGGGTGAAGTATTGAGGCTGTTTTAGCTGGGGGCACCTGAAGGTCTAGCCCAGGCTCTCTGAGGACCCTTGGGGTGTATATCCTCCATATGTCCAGAGGCTTGTTTAGCTCAGAGGCTTGTTTTAGGGGCATGATGTCTATGACCTGATGGACAATATTATATCCTAGCTTTAATTATGATGGCAGATATTTTCTGCGTGCCAAACCCTGTTCTATGCACTCCATTTGTATTAAATCATTTAATGCTTACATAACACATGAGGTAGATGTTATTGTTATTCCCATAATATCTGAGAGGAGACTGAGGTATGTGAGGACTAAGCTATTAGCCAGAGGTCACATATATTTGTCATAGTAAGTGATGGACCCTGAGCAGCTGGCTCTGAAATTTTACTCTTAACCATTACTCTGTATTGCTATGGTGCAGGAGGGGTGAACTGCGCCAATAATATATATAATATGGCACCCAACCTTCTGGATCCCTAATGCTTTAAGAAAATTCTTGGCAGTGGAAAAATCTCACCAAAAGCAGGCATCAGACCAAGGTCAGGGTTGGGATCTGGAAAAGATAAATTCTTCCAACACAAAGTCATGACAGATTTTAGGCAGAAGGAATAGGAAAATTGAATCCCTTGATTTTTGAGCATAAAACTAGTAATCTTCAGGAAGAGGCAGGATTTGGTGCAGAACTCTTTTATACAATGGTTTCTATCCCTAGATAAGAAGGGGTTTTCAGGTAATCAGGAGATCCAAACTCAGAAAGAGACAGGGTTAGAGGGCCCTGGACCATAGAGATGGTTCTATTCCTGGCCTGGTAACTTAAATTCCACTTGGAAGCCCAGCAGCTCACTGAAGAGAGAGTGTGGCAGGACTCCTCAGTGAGGGACAAGCCTGGGATTTGGGAAGTATAATAATTATGTTGAGTCTTGCTGGTACATTGCACACTGTCATTATGTGCAATGACAACTCAGCTTCAGAGGGCCAGGCCAGACTTGGTTTAGTGAATCCTTTATCGTACAATTCCCTATGACATAAACAATTAATCTGGAAATCTAAGGCACCTCCCCAACTGTTTAACCCAGAAATCATCCAGCTAGAAGACCCCATTGCTCCATGCTGATAAGGATAAGGAAATGAGAAAAAGGACGGTTTAGGGTTGATGGGAGATAATATCAACAGTTGATAATGCAAAGTGAGTTAATTAGTGTCTAAACTGCTTCAGTCTTAAATTAGCCCTGAGATCTGTTCAGGAACATTTTCCCTTGAGGGTCATCAAGTGACTGTGGGAAAGACTAAACTAATATACGATCACCGAAGCCTTCTTCCTCTTGGGCACAAGACTATATTGAAGCTCCCCTTCATTATATGTGGCCACGTGACTTGTGTGTTGGCCACCAATGGGATGTACAAGGGAGCAGAGTGCACCCCTTCCCATCCAGGCCCTTAAACACTGCCCTCACATGCTCCTTCCTCCCTGCTCTCTCTCTTCTGTGATCTGGAACAGAAGATCAATCAGAGGACCAGGGATGGCAGAGTCACGAGAAGGTACCTGCGTGTTGAATTAGCACCAAGAAGAACCCCTTACCACTGATCAGAATACCCAATTGAACTTTATGAGGCCAAGAAATGAATTTTTAATTTATTAAGCCACTAAGATGTTAGTGTTTGCCTGTTATAGCTACTAGCATAGTCTAATTCAGCACTGTTGATAACGGAAGCAACCAACCTATATATAGTGCTTCTATGGCCAAGAATACTTCGCATATGTTAACTCAGTTAACTGAAATAAAAACATATGAAATAGATACTCTTATTATCCCTACTTAGAGATGAGGCCCAGTGAATTAACTTACTCAAGATCACACACCAGAGCTAATTTGGGCAACATTTGAACTTTGGCAGCATATGTCCAGAGACTGTACTGTGTTTTAGCATCTGAAAGGTTTCCTCTGATGTTAGGTTCTTTTAGAAGTCTTTTAGAAGACCAAGATTCTTTAATCAAAAGAATGTAAGATTTTTGGCACATGTGTGAGTATCCTGATTGCCATGGGTCTCTGAGCCCCGAACACAGATACAAGAAAGGAAGGACTGGCCAAGGGAAGGGGAGAGGAGGGTCATGGGGTGGTTAAAAGACAAAATGAATTATGGTCTGAGCTTATGGAGCTCAGAGCTGGGGGTATAGGACAGATGGGCTGAATGAGCTGTGCCTAGTACGGCAAAGTAGCTCAGTGGAGACTGAGGGAAAGACTCTTGTACTTACAGGGTCACTGCAGTCCCAGGAAGGCTGTTCCTTTAGAGACTGCCCTCTACTGGGAGGAGCAAGGTGCAGAGGGGAGGGGAGGGAGTGGAGCATTCATTTTATCCAGCTGCTCTGTGTCCCTATTGATTTCTGACTTAAAAGTTCTGCATGGGTGTCAGTCCTGGTTGTGACCTGAGACTAGCTCACAAAGACCATTTTTGCAAAACACAAGGGGAGAAGAGAGCCCTTCCACTTTCCTTTCTGGCAACCTTCAGGGAGATCATGACATCAAAAATCCTGCCAGTAACTCTGCTTGGGTTCAAGAGGACAGTGTACAGTGCTGCTAAGGAATGATGCTTTGGAGATGCTTCCCAGGGCAACCGCCGGTGATTCAAAGTGGAAGCTGTGCTTTTCACTCTGTTCCATCAGAACGAGCTTGCTGGACCCAGAGGAATTCATAGAGGTTGTGATGAAGGGGATCTTAATGTTACTAAGTGGATTGTTGGAAAGGCTCACTTTTTCCACTAACATTAAAAAAAGACCAGTCTTGTAGAGAGCAGATACAGGCTTTGCAAAAGAAAAGCTAGAAAGTTTCACTTTGTGTCTCCTGATGTCTATGCCCTGGAATAACTTAACTGTATTTATTAGTCAGCTTATATTGAGAACCTCTCATGGAAGTGCTACTAGCTCAGTTGAACTTGGGTAGATGCTGTCAGTTGAGAGGAGTGGTGGCTAGAAAAACACCAACACTGGATCTCTTACTGTTAATTTGGTGAGTAAGACATGTACACAACTCTAAAATGAAATGAATAATAAGAAAAGGAAGGGCAGGGAAAAGGCTGAGTGAAGCTAAGTATTAAAGCACTCTTTGATTGTTCGAAACTGATATTTAGGGTGTCTATGCATGAGGAGGGGCTGGGGAAAATGAGGATGAGGTAGGTGTGGTGAGTCATATTTAAATCCTAACCACCAGCAATCAATAGGTACAGTAAAACCTGGTACTAAGTAAATTTAGTTAACTTTGGTGAAATCAATTTCCTGTGGGAAGTTTCTGTGCAGGTAATCGTATCAGTCCTTGAAATAAGGGATTTTCAAGTCCCTTAGATGAAGTGTGGAGTTTGGTGGAGTTCTGTGATTGACAGCAGGCTTCATGTGCAGACACTCTGTTTCGGGAAGGAGTACTGGGGAAGATATATACTTTTTGACATTTCAAGGAGGCCTCTGTGTGACTTATTGCTGAGTGCTCAATGGCTGCCACATTCGTTTACATCACCCTCCTGGACTGCCAGTGTCAAATTCATTGTTTGTAAAGCTCTTTGGGATAATCTGTGTATGAAGGATTCCATATAAAACCAGTGTTTATTCCTTTTCATATTATGCCTTTGGAACCTGACACATAAGAGTAGTTTTATATGCAGCATGCAAGAAATTAAGCACTCAATGCCTATTAATGCCTCTAAGAATGGGGCTCCTGGTGTTCCATCTAGGGGCAAAGGAAAGGGGCTGGCTGGTAAGCAAGTAAATTGAAACAAAGACAGGGCAGAACTCAGATATTTTTTCAGTTGTTGAAAGTTTTATGGGCAACCAGGCTACAAATAACGTGAGTTATTTTTACGGAGAGTTTGGTGGAGAAACGGAGCTTAAACTATCAATATCACTTTCATTTTATTTGCTGTGTTGTATATAGTGTGGATGTGTGTTCATGTGTATATGTATTGATAATAAAATGTCTATGACCAGCACCTTGTTGTCTGGACGTGTGCATTGATTGACATGATTGTGGTTCATTGTGCTCCTCATCTGTTCCATAAGCCTGAGACAATGTCAAATCCTTAAATGGTATCTTATTGAATCTTGATGTTTATTGCTTTTGAATTCCTTGAACAGAGACTTTCTGTGACATGTATGGTGACTTCTGAAACAAACTATAAGATTGTTCAAAAATATTTCACATTTAGATCATGTTGAATGAGAGTTTATACTAAAAGGCACACAAATATATCTCATGATAAAAGCATATAAACATTAATAGTTCATGTTCTTTAAAGACATGTAAAATAATAAATTATTCTTGCTTTTATAATATGACATGTTGTATAATATTTTATATAATAAGACCTATATAACATACAGACACACACACACCCATATATATAAGACAGTTTTGTGGCTCATTTGTGACACTTGGCAGATCAAAGGCATTGGCTGAAGCTTACAAAATGATGGTAGGTTTTTCTAACTTGTAATCTGACTGCTAGAAAATTTTTTGGTTTTAATAAAAAAAAATGATAGTAGAGCAGCCAGGTGGTTATCACTATACTGCGGAAAGAAATCAAGAGCAATTTGAAGTTCTCATGTACCTGTTGTGAGTGAGCCCACAAAAGTTCTGGGCACATGATACCCGCAGTGGTGGCTGCAGAAGTGTGAGTTTAGTGGTAGGTTTCCTTTACTCAGTCATTTTAAGGTAATAGATGCCAATTTTTTCATGATGACCTTGGGAAATGCTATTAAACTTATATAACCCCAAAGTTTGCAGACTTCATCAGCATGTGGGTTCGAATGAGGTCACTTACTATTGATGCTATAATTACAATACTTGTGTGACTTTGGGCAGTCACTTAACCTTTTAGAAATCTGTTAGCTCATCTGTAAAATGAGGATAATAATAGGAGCAACATCATTTTGCCTGTGGATCAAAGAAGATGATCCATGTAAAGACTTTAGTAGAGTACCCAGCATGTAGGAACTTAAAAATAAGTATGACTAATAAAGACACTATTCTATTTATTAATAGGTTTATGGTATTTTTAAAAGGGCATTTGAAGTGATAAAATAAAAATCAAAGGTAAATGGGGATTATATATTAATTTTATTTATTTCCAGAGAAGTTTTCTTTAGAGCAAAACATCTGAAAAAAACCCTGAAACTGTTGTAAGAGCAAAAGTTGTTGGTATTTCTAAAATTCAATTCAAATATGTCTTAAAAAGTTGAATCTTAAAAGGTGAACCATTTAATGCATCTCTAAAAAGTCAGTCAATTTCTACATTTTGAAGATTGATTCAGTTTCATAATTCCTTTTTGCCTACAACACAACCAAAATAAAGAATTTTCATTTTTTTCTATCAGACTGAATTGTTATCAGATTTTTGTAAACCATTCACTCTGGAAGAATCTTTTGTTCTGGGTAAAGGCAAGTGCTGGGAAAAACTCAGCAAGACTGTGCAGATTATTCTTTGAAAAGTAGTGCTTGATAAGGGTGTTAACTCGACATGTAATTCCACTTAGTAAAGGGATCATTGAACAGAATGCATGCCATGATTAAACTGCAATTATACACTGTAGCTATAATTATTTTGCAAAGGAAAGGTATATGTAACAAATAAAGGAAATATTTAAACATAAGCATAGAGAAAAGAAAAATCCATTATTTAGGATGAGAAAGGGTAAATATGTGTGCAAATCAATGGAAATAAAAGCAGTTTGGAAATGTTTACCTTGAAATAACTGGAAGATTGGAAGCATTAGTTATGACTCACCAATCACAGGAAAACTCTTGGATGAGATATTTAATAACGCAAAAAAATTGAGGAAATGGAAGGGATAAATGTTTTTTGATTTAATGAATCAACAGAAGCCAAGTGAATTGAAGAGTTTAGAGATCTTTAAAAAGAGGGATGAGGGGAGAGGCCAGACAGGAGTAGGAGATTAAGAGGTGTGAACTAATATGTATAAAATAAACTACAAGGGTATATTGTACAGCATAGGGAATATAGTCAGCATTTTATAACTTTAAATGGAATATAATCTGTAAAATTTTTGAATCACTGCTGCACACCTGAAATTGACTGTAAATCAACTATAACATTATATAAACATAATTATAAAAATTATATAAAAATACTGTATTATCAAGAGAAGATGACCAAATTAAGACATAAAGTTTAGTATAAAGCTCATTTTACATTTTACCATATTTAAGATGTTGCGTTAATTGCTCACATCTTTAAGAACAAAAAAACTAAAGAAAATAGGAAGCAACATTGACATATGGAAAATAACTAACAATAAAGACTTTATAGAAATAGCTATTAGAATATAGTAAATAAGGAAATAGCAATAGTTATTCACTTTCCTAGAAGTGTTGTATTGCTTTGTCATTGTCAAGGCTGGAGCAACCTTAGGAACTTTATAATATTGTGATGTTTTTTGCATTCATCAGCATGAATCAGCCATAGGTATACATGTGTGCCCTCCATCCTGAACCCCCATCCCACCTCCCTTCCCACTCCATCCCACCAGGTTGTCACAGAACACTGGCTTTGGGTGCCCTGTGTCATACATGAAACGCTCACTGGTTATCTGTTTTACCATTTATAGTAACGTATATGTTTCAGTGCTATTCTCTCAAATCATCCCACCCTCTCCTCCCACTGAGTCAAAAAGTCTGGTTTTTATCTGTGTCTCCTTTGCTGTCCTGCATGTAGGATTGTCAGTACCATCTTTGAAGTCATAGTTTTTTAGAATATCTAATGGTTTATTTCTTTCACATCTATGGCCAAGAAATCCCAAGTACTTTTCAAAAATTGGGGGGATGGCGTGTCTCAGATTTATAAAAATGTATAAACGTTTGGGAACTTCTGAGTTTCATTGTTAATGTTTTATTTGCACATATTTCTGTTAAAAAATAAGAATTTTAAACAGATGAAATTCTGGTCTGCAGATATCAAGGAGTTAGTTACCGATAGGTGACCAGTAGCTTCAGATGCCTCTGAGGTCTTCCCTGACTGTGCGGGTCTCATTCTTTAAATTGGCATCAATTTGCCTGATGCTTGGAAGTTGTGACCCTGTCCCAAAGGGAGCCATGCAGTCAGCAGTGGAGGTCACTTCTGCAGACCCTGTTAGTGTTCATAACATGCTGGGAGTTACCCCTTTCAGTAAAGCCAACAGGAACCTGTGTCCCTCCCTCATGACAGAAATGAATTGACAGATAGCTCAACTGCCCTGTGCCCTGTGGCCATTATCATTTAACTTTCTCCAACCAAGACCACACAGCTAACCTCCTGCGTGTCATGATTTGAAGTTTTGGTGGCCCCTGGAAAGAGGCAAAGCATTTCTGTCACCTGCATCTCTTTCTTTCATTGAGGCTGGAGAGCCAGCAAAATCAGAGTGTCACTGGGCTCCTTCTGGTCGGTTTACAATTTGCCAATTTCTTGCAGTGCTCTGGATTGCTACAATCTTATCATTTTCCAAAACTCATCATTACTTGTTCTCTCCATGTACATCATTTGTAGTTATTAGGCAAACCTCCCTCTTCTTTTAATCTCACACTGGGGTCGGGTTTCACGTTTTACTTTTCAAGTGCACTTTCACAAAAGAGAAATAAATAGGCATTCTGATTCTCTCAAGACAAGAATACTATCATAACTTTTTATCTTTTACTGCTGTACACTCAAGGCTGGGGGAGAGGCATTTTCTTTCTCTCCCCCTGAGTTCCTATTAAACACAGATGTTAAATTTGGATTGACCAGAGAAAGAGGCAAGAATTGTAAAAGAGCTTCTGGGTACCCATTGTCATCAACCGCTGCTTATGCTAGACAGAAAAATCATTCTGCACATGTACAGTTACACTTCCAAAAATCGCATGTCATAAGTGTGTCATGTAATCATATATATGTGTGTTCAGTTCAGTTCAGTCGCTCAGTCGTGCCCGACTCTTTGTGACCCCATGAATCGCAGCACACCAGGCTTCCCTGTCCATCACCAACTCCTGGAGTTCACTCAGACTCATGTCCATTGAGTCG
This sequence comes from Bos indicus, assembly GCF_029378745.1. Classification (NCBI taxonomy): domain Eukaryota; kingdom Metazoa; phylum Chordata; class Mammalia; order Artiodactyla; family Bovidae; genus Bos; species Bos indicus. The sequence goes on from NC_091768.1 coordinate 51,278,704, forward strand.
GCAATGCCATCCAGCCATCTCATCCTCTGTTGTCCCCTTCTCCTCCTGCTCCCAATCCCTCCCAGCATCAGAGTCTTTTCCAATGAGTCAGCTCTTCGCATGAGGTGGTCAAAGTATTGGAGTTTCAGCTTTAGCATCAGTCCTTCCAATGAACACCCAGGACTGATCTCCTTTAGGATGGACTGGTTGGATCTCCTTGCAGTCCAAGGGACTCTCAAGAGTCTTCTCCAACACCACAGTTCAAAAGCATCAATTCTTTGGCACTCAGCTTTCTTCACAGTCCAACTGTCACATCTATACATGACCACTGGAAAAACCGTAGCCTTGACTAAATGGACCTTTGTGGGCAAAGTAATGTCTCTGCTTTTGAATATGCTATCTATGTTGGTCATAACTTTCCTTCCAAGGAGTAAGCATCTTTTAATTTCATGGCTGCATCACCATCGGCAGTGATTTTGGAGCCCAGAAAAATAAAGTCTGACAGTGTTGCCACTGACAGTGTTGTCCCCCATCTATTTCCCATGAAGTGATGGGACCAGATGCCATGATCTTTGTTTTCTGAATGTTAAGCTTTAAGCCAACTTTTTCACTCTCCTCTTTCACTTTCATCAAGAGGCTTTTTAGTTCCTCTTCACTTTCTGCCATAAGGGTGGTGTCATCTGCATATCTGAGGTTATTGGTATTTCTCCTGGCAATCTTGATTCCAGCTTGTGCTTCTTCCAGACCAGCATTTCTCATGATGTACTCTGCATAGAAGTTAAATAAGCAGGATGACAATATACAGCCTTGGCATACTCCTTTTTCTATTTGGAACCAGTCTGTTGTTCCATGCCCAGTTCTAACTGTTGCTTCCTGACCTGCATAGTTAATATAAATATAATATGTATATGGGTTTCCCAGGTGACACTAAGGTAAAGAACCTGGTTTCCAGTACAGTAGATGTTAGAGATGCTGGTTTGATCCCTGTGTTGGGAAGATCCCCTTGAGAAGGGCATGGCAGCCCACTCCAGTATTCTTGCCTGGAGAATCCCATGGACGGAAGAGCCTGGTGGGCTACAGTCATAGGGTTGCACAGAGTTGGACATGACTGAAGCAATTTGTGTGTTGCATGAAGCACACACAGCAATATGTATATATGAAAGTGAAAGTGAAAGTTGCTCAGTTGTGTCTGACTCTTTACGACGCTATGGACTATAGAGTCAATGTGATTCTCCAGGCCAGAATACTGAAGTGGGTGGCCTTTCCCTTCTCCAGGGGATCTTCCCAATCCAGGGATCGAACCCAGGTCTCTCTCATTGCAGGCGAAGTCTTTACCAGCTGAGCCACAAGGGAAGCCCAATATGTATATAAGTGTATATATTATTTTGCAAAGGGAAGAGTATGCATTATTCTGGTTAAACTGAAGGCTGCCTGAACAGACAGAGGTTATGGACTAAGCTATTACAAGGCAGATAACAGAGGTAGAGTGAGTGGTAATGGTGAAGCAGACATGAGGGCCTGCTATGCACTGCCTGCTAGCAGTGTTACTTGAGCAAAGCACAGCACCTGATCTGACACATTCTTTAGTGAGTTTGCAAAAATTGGATTCTATTTGTGAAGATACAGCATTGGAGAATCTAGAATGATTCTTTTCAAGACTATGAATGTACATGTTTAACCCCACATGAGAAAATCTGTTTTGGGGCAGTTTAGGGATATCATCGGAGAAGGCAATGGCACCCACTCCAGTACTCTTGCCTGGAAAACCCCATGGACGGAGGAGCCTGGTGGGCTGCTGTCTATGGGGTCTCACAGAGTCGGACACGACTGAAGCGACTTAGCAGCAGCAGCAGCAGCAGCAGGGATAGCATAGAACACAGATGAATGTGTGTGTGTGTGTGGGGCGGGGGGAGGTCTGAGGAGGGTGAAGCTGGTGGGCTTAGAAATAGCTATTTTGGCCTATTATTTGAATTAATCAATCTGATTTCGGTGTTGACCATCTGGTAATGTCCATGTATAGAGTCTTCTCTTGTGTTGTTGGAAGAGGGTGTTTGTTATGACCAGTGCATTTTCTTGGCAAAACTCTATCAGTCTTTGCCCTGCTTCATTCCGTATTCCAAGGCCAAATTTGCCTGTTACTCCAGGTGTTTCTTGACTTCCTACTTTTGCATTCCAGTCCCCTATAATGAAAAGGACATCTTTTTTGGGTGTTAGTTCTAAAAGGTCTTGTAGGTCTTCAGAGAACCGTTCAACTTCAGCTTCTTCAGCGTTACTGGTTGAGGCATAGACTTGGATTACCGTGATATTGAATGGTTTGCCTTGGAAATGAACAGAGATCATTCTGTCGTTTTTGAGATTGCATCCAAGTACTGCATTTCGGACTCTTTTGTTGACCATGATGGCCACTCCATTTCTTCTGAGGGATTCCTGCCCACAGTAGTAGATATAATGGTCATCTGAGTTAAATTCACCCATTCCAGTCCATTTCAGTTCGCTGATTCCTAGAATGTCAACATTCACTCTTGCCATCTCTTGTTTGACCACTTCCAATTTGCCTTGATTCATGGACCTGACATTCCAGGTTCCTATGCAATATTGCTCTTTACAACATCGGACCTTGTTTCTATCACCAGTCACAACTGGGTATTGTTTCTGCTTTGGCTCCATCCCTTCATTCTTTCTGGAGTTATTTCTCCATTGATCTCCAGTAGCATATTGGGCACCTACTGACCTGGGGAGTTTCTCTTTCAGTATCTTATCATTTTGCCTTTTCATACTGTTCATGGGGTTCTCAAGGCAAGAATATTGAAGTGGTTTGCCATTCCCTTCTCCAGTGGACCACATTCTGTCAAATCTTTCCACCATGACCCGCCTGTCTTGGGTTGCCCCACGGGCGTGGCTTAGTTTCATTGAGTTAGACAAGGCTGTGGTCCTAGTGTGATTAGATTTACTAGTTTTCTGTGAGTATGGTTTCAGTGTGTCTGCCCTCTGATGCCCTCTTGCAACACCTACCGTCTTACTTGGGTTTCCCTTACCTTGGGCATGGGGTATCTCTTCACGGCTGTTCCAGCAAAGTGCAGCCACTGCTCCTTACCTTGGACGAGGGGTATCTCCTCACCGCCTCCCTTCCTGACCTTCAGCGTGGGATAGCTCTTCTAGGCCCTCCTGTGCCCGCGCAGCCATGGATCCTTGGACATGGGGTTGCTCCCCCTGGCCGCCGCCCCTGGCCTTGGGCATGGGGGCATGGAGTAGCTCCTCCCGCCCGTCGCCCCTGACCTCCTTGCAGCCAAAGATGGAGAAGCTCTATACAGTCAGCAAAAACAAGACCAGGAGCTGACTGTGGCTCAGACCATGAACTCCTTATTGCCAAATTCAGACTGAAATTGAAGAAAGTAGGGAAAACCACTAGACCATTCAGGTAAGACCTAAATCAAATCCCTTATGATTATACAGTGGAAGTGAGAAATAGATTTAAGGGCCTAGATCTGATAGATAGAGTGCCTGATGAACTATGGAATGAGGTTCGTGACATTGTACAGGAGACAGGGATCAAAACCATTCCCATAGAAAAGAAATGCAAAAAAGCAAAATGGCTGTCTGGGGAGGCCTTACAAATAGCTGTGAAAAGAAGAGAAGTGAAAAGCAAAGGAGAAAAGGAAAGATATAAACATCTGAATGCAGAGTTCCAAAGAATAGCAAGGAGAGATAAGAAAGCCTTCTTCAGTGACCAATGCAAAGAAATAGAGGAAAACAACAGAATGGGAAAGACTAGGGATCTCTTCAAGAAAATCAGAGATACCAAAGGAACATTTCATGCAAAGATGAGCTCGATAAAGGACAGAAATGGTATGGACCTAACAGAAGCAGAAGATATTAAGAAGAGGTGGCAAGAATACACAGCAGAACTGTACAAAAAAAAGATCTTCACGACCCAGATAATCACGATGGTGTGATCACTGACCCAGAGCCAGATGTCCTGGAATGTGAAGTCAAGTGGGCCTTAGAAAGCATCACTACGAACAAAGCTAGTGGAGGTGATGGAATTCCAGTTGAGCTATTTCAAATCCTGAAAGATGATGCTGTGAAAGTGTTGCACTCAATATGCCAGCAAATTTGGAAACCTCAGCAGTGGCCACAGGACTGGAAAAGGTTAGTTTTCATTCCAATCCCAAAGAAAGGCAATGCCAAAGAATGCTCAAACTACCACACAATTGCTAGTAAGTCATCTCACACGCTACTAAAGTAATGCTCAAAATTCTCCAAGCCAGGCTTCAGCAATATGTGAACCGTGAACTTCCTGATGTTCAAGCTGGTTTTAGAAAAGGCAGAGGAACCAGATATCAAATTGCCAACATCCGCTGGATCATCGAAAAAGCAAGAGAGTTCCAGAAAAACATCTATTTCTGCTTTATTGACTATGCCAAAGCCTATGACTGTGTGGATCACGATCAACTGTGGAAAATTCTGAAAGAGATGGGAATACCAGACCACCTGACCTGCCTCTTGAGAAATTTGTATGCAGGTCAGGAAGCAACAGTTAGAACTGGACATGGAACAACAGACTGGTTCCAAATAGGAAAAGGAGTTCGTCAAGGCTGTATATTGTCACCCTGTTTATTTAACTTATATGCAGAGTACATCATGAGAAACGCTGGACTGGAAGAAACACAAGCTGGAATCAAGATTGCCGGGAGAAATATCAATCACCTCAGATATGCAGATGACACCACCCTTATGGCAGAAAGTGAAGAGGAACTAAAAAGCCTCTTGATGAAAGTGAAAGTGGAGAGTGAAAAAGTTGGCTTAAAGCTCAACATTCAGAAAATGAAGATCATGGCATCCGGTCCCACCACTTCATGGGAAATAGATGGGGAAACAGTGGAAACAGTGTCAGACTTTATTTTTCTGGGCTCCAAAATCACGACAGATGGTGACTGCAGCCATGAAATTAAAAGATGCTTACTCCTTGGAAGGAAAGTTATGACCAACCTAGATAGCATATTCAAAAGCAGAGACATTACTTTGCCAACAAAGTTTCGTCTATTCAAGGCTATGGTTTTTCCAGTGGTCATGTATGGATGTGAGAGTTAGACTGTGAAGAAAGCTGAGCGCCAAAGAATTGATGCTTTTGAACTGTGGTGTTGGAGAAGACTCTTGAGAGTCCCTTGGACTGCAAGGAGATCCAACCAGTCCATTCTGAAGGAGATCAGCCCTGGGATTTCTTTGGAGGGAATGATGCTAAAGCTGAAACTCCAATACTTAGGCCACCTGATGCGAAGAGTTGACTCATTGGCAAAGACTCTGATGCTGGGAGGGATTGGGGGCAGGAGGAGAAGGGGACAACAGAGGATGAGATGGCTGGATGGCATCACTGACTTGATGGACGTGAGTCTGGGTGAACTCCGGGAGTTGGTGATGGACAGGGAGGCCTGGCGTGCTGTGATTCATGGGGTTGCAAAGAGTCGGACATGACTGAGCGACTGATCTGATCTGATCTGATTTGAATTAATACGGAAGCATAGTCAAGAATGTGAAAATTAATGGAACTGTGGAAAAAATGACTGTTTCTCTTAGCAATTTAAATGACAAAAGGCTAGGAAACTAACCGTGGTGATAAAATTTAGTTTGTGAAAGTAAATTTCTTAAAGCTTGGAGATACTGTAGATGTGGTTCTCTGACCAAAGACTGTGAAAGGGCAATAACTTAGGTGAGAAGAGAGATTTGGTTAAGGAAATCCTGATGCGGCAGTACAAAATTACTTCAGCTGAATAAAGGATGAAGGCATCAGAGCTAACAAGATGGCAGGAGCTGCCCAGGACCTCTCCAATAAGCCCCAGATGTACACTAAGGATGGAGAGAGGACCATCTTACCAATGTCACAGCGACACCATCTTAGAAACCAGAGCAGCAACTTGTGCAAAAATCAAAAAACAGCAGCATAACATACTTGAAAAGTAATCGTTTACCTTTACAGATATTTGAATGAAGAATAAGCAAAGGTAACATTCTCTTTGCAACATCTGCTTTGCCTCTCCATTTAGGAGGATAATTTCCAAAACATAAAAGGTATAATAAACAGTATCATGATGGGATGGGAGGTAGTGAAAAGCTACTCCCTAGACAGCTGAGTGGCCTACAAGATTATTGAAAGAGCTGCAGATCTACTTTGACTTAATGCCTTGACAGTTTGGCCACACTCTGTATAATACCCCTCTAAACACAGTGAGATTTTCAAAAGGAACAAAGTCATCCACAAGTTCTTGTGACATGCCTGACACCCATGTATTTGAGGTGTTGGGGCAAGAGAGAACTGGGGAATCCTAAAGGAATTCAAGCCTGAATATTTATTGGAAGGAGTGATGCTGAAGTTGAAGCTCCAATACTTTGGCCACCTGAGGTGAAGAACTGACTGATTGGAAAAGACCTTGAGAGCAGAAGGAGAAGGAGGTGACAGGATAAGATGGTTGGATGGCATAACCCACTCAGTGGACACTAGTTTGAGCAAGTTTTGGGAGATAGTAAAGGACAGGGAAGAGCCTGGCTTGCTGCAGTCCATGTGGTTGCAAAGAGCTGGACACAACTTAGTGATTAAACCACAATAGACATTAACTCTTGTGGGTGATTGGTAGCTTGGTGTTTGTAAGTCAGGGGCTGAGTATTTTTGACTATACAATTCCTCTGTCTTTCTGATAATAAATTGTGTATGTCTTTGTGTTTGCACTACTTAGTCCACTTCTTTCAAAGGGAGAGTTTTCTGTTTTTATTATCAGTAACCATTATGTTCAAGCACATTCTGTGATGGACATAGCTTGGAAGACCTTGATCTTCCTTCTGTTTCTACTTCAGTTTTACAGAAAAATTTAACCTTCTAGAATCTGGGATGAATGGCCCAGAATCATAATTTGGTTATTCTGACTGCAGACTCGCATTGAATTGATTTCTTCATTGTATATGAGGATTGACGGTAATTTAGTTGCTAAGTCTAGTCCAACTTTTGTGACCCTGTGGACTGTAGCCTGCCAGGTTCCTCTGTCCATGGAATTTCCCAGGCAAGAATACTGGAGTGGGTTGCCATTTCCTTCTCCAGGTGATCTGCCCAACCCAGGGATCGGACCATTTCTCCTGCATTGCAAGTCGATTCTTTACTGACTGAGCCACAAGAGAAGCCCACAAGATTATCCAAGAAGCAAATGAAACTTGGGAAATTATGACATTCTTCAATTCTTCAAAATTTAATCAATTAGGAAGAGCTCCATGTTCAGTTAGACTAAGACAGTTTACATAAATGTACAAAACAATGAACCAAAATATCCAGAAAATCAAAGACCATTGGACTTAATGTTTCTGTCCAAATGTAACATTACCCAGGATTTATGGTTATGTCAGCCTTTGTACCCTCCAAACATTTTCCCAAGTATTTTAGGATTCTCACATAAATATTGCTGCAGCGAGTACCATCAACATTTAGTAGCTGTTTTTCAAGAATAGCCAAGTGACATTATTATGGTTTGCCATCAAACCAGGGGTGGTGTGAAGGAGGCCAAAGCTGATCGTTGCAGATAAAGATGATGTTTATACACATACGTACAGCAGAGTATATGTCAAAGAAACTGTAATATGTTTCAACATACTAGGAGCATTTTGGAGTCTTTTGTCTGCTTTTGGTACAGCACTTCTTGTACATTTCCATCCAAGAGAGCCAAAAGTGTATGTGTATCTACTCATAGATAAATTTTTGAAGTCTTGTGTGTATTTTTTAAAAACTTGTATGGATTTCTTATTGGACCCAAAATGATTATAAAATATTATTTTGCTCTTGTCCATTTCTCAGTTGTCTTGAGATAATTATCAGCAATTCTCATACTTTAGGGTACACAAGGATCACTTGAAATGTTTGTTAAAAATGTGAATTCTTGGTCTCTACATCTGCTCCCCATCTCCCAGATCCTGATTAGGTGAGTGTAATGTAGGATCTGAAAATACACACCCCAGGAGACTGACTCTGTTTAGGTAACCCAAGTTTCATGCTATGAGAAACCTGGCTCTACGAAGCAATCTTGGGTGTCTTATTATCTCCCTTTGAGAAGCATAGCTCTAGAGTCTCCAAGAATATTCACCACAGAAATGGATAATCTCTCAGCTTTACTGTCCATTCCTGCCTTTCAACTCATCTCATGGTCGATCAGTCTGAACTCCTAGGTTTCTTACAAGATCCACGTTTCTCTATCTCCAGGGTTTTCACTGAGCTATTTTCTCAGCCAGTTCTTAAACTGAATTGTCACATCTTCTGATGCTGTTGGCCCTTCAGGCTCTTAAATACTGCCTTCCCCACAAAGAGGCCATCCTTCTCCACCCAACTTACCATGACTCAACTTACCATGACTTTCCTCCTGAACTTTCTTCAATCCTTGTGTTGTTTATGTACATGTTTTCTTTCTTTTTAACAAAATTTTTTTAAATTTATTTTTGGCTGTGCTGTCTTTGCTGCTGCTTGGGTTTCCTCTAGCTGGGGCAAGTGGGGTCTACTCTAGTTGCAGTGTGCAGGCTTCTTATTGTGGTGGCTTCTCTTGTGGAGCTCGGGCTCTAGGGTGTGCGGGCTTCAAAGTTGCAGCCTGTGGGCTCGTTAGTTGCGGCTCTTGAGCTCTAGAGCACAGGCTTGATAGTCTAAGCGCACAGGCTTAGTTGCTCCGAGGCGTGTGTGATCTTCCCAGATCAGGGATCAAACCCACGTCTCCTGCATTGGCAGGCAGATTCTTCATCACTGAGCCACCAGGGAAGCCCATGTCTTATTTCTCCTAACTGAGCTTCGCTTACACAAAGGATCTCCATGTCAGATAAATCTCTGTACCAACATGGTCTTTGAAGGTAATAGCTGCCCAATAAATTTTTGTGATTGGGAAGCTCTATGAGAAAGGGCTGGTGTGTAGAATTGAGAAGAACACAAAGCCAGAAGAAACAATAGCTGCCACTTAGTTCTGGTAATGTGGTGATCAATTGGGGCACAGTTTTTTCTTTAGAGATAGTTTTTTTTTTTTTTTTTTTTTTTAGAGATAGTTTTCTTAATAAGGTAGAGAGCAAATTCAAAAATGATTATAGCAGTGCTACAATGAAAAATGGGTATTTGGGCCCATAGAATGTACACCACAAAGAGAAGCTGCAATGTGAATTATAAAATTTAGTTAATAATTATGTATCACTATTGTAACCATTGCATCACACTAAAGCAAGGTCTTACTAAAAGGGGAAGCTAAATGGGAGGAGTTTAAGGGGATATATTAGAAGTTTGTACTTTCTGTTCAATTTTTCTGTAACCTGAAACTACCCCCCCAATGTCTATTAATTAAAGATATCAAAAGTGGATTTTTGGTAATGAGAGAGAGAAAAAGAAAATGAGCAAGGTGAAATAGTAAGAAATAAGCTAATCAGTACAATTCACCCCATGCTTGTCATGAGTGGTGTTTCAAGTACAGAAAAGCCAGGCCTGGCTTGCTATGGTAGGGAACAGGCTTTCATGATTGTTTATATAAGGCACTTCCAAAGAACTCTTTGAACTCAGTTGTTTCATTAGTGAAATGAGATTTTTATGTTCAGAAACGTATGATAAAACACAAGTATCAATAAGTAGGCATGAACCTTACAATAAACATTGCCTGAGAATTCACCTTGTTACAAATTAGAGTAGAATTGGTAAAGTAAGTGTATTTATAAGGGCAGGGGTGAAACAGAGCTGTAGGGGGGATATATTCTACCAAGGAGTTTAAAGAACACTTTCAGTGGAATGAGGAAGCATGCTGTAGCATCAGCCATTCATGGGTTGACAATGAGAGTGATGAGAGAGAGAGGAGAGGACAGAGCAAGCAAGCTTTTTAGAGCTGGGCTCACACATATTCATCAGTTCATTTCAGAGGAAAAAATAACAATTTTCAATGTATATACAGTGTACGTATGTAAATGATCCAACATAGAATATTATATTGCAAACTTCTCCAGAATTATGCAGTCAGCACAACCTGCAAATTTGAATTGTTTTGGTTTAACCTTTATCAGGGCTCTCCATCCTCCATTTAGTGTTATAGCAGTCCAGAATCTGTCTCTGTGTTGATGTTAAGGCATTTGCATAACATTAATGTATACAAAATTATATATACTTCATACACATTTTATAAATAGGAAAGCGATGATTGCACTTAGTGTTTCTCTTTAGCTTTCTCTTTCTCGGTTGATATGGAGAATACTGTTTGTAATTTAGAAGGGTACTTTGTACCTTCCCCAGACAAAGGGGCTGTGTCCTCTCAGGACAGAAGTTCTAGAAGCAATTGGCTCAGGTTAAGTCTTTTCAGAAACACGCACAGCACCATACTGCAGTGCACGGCTTCCCAAACTTTAATGTGTAAACAGACCATCTGGAGATCTTGTTAAAATGCAGGTTCTGAACTGGTATTTCTAGGGAGGGGCCTGAGCTCCTGCATTGTTAACAAATTTCCTGGTGGGGCTGGTGCTGCCCACCAGGGGCACAGAGGAGACCCCTACCCTTGCTGTGTGACTGTTATCTGATCTGATTTTTTTTTTTTTAACACTTTCTAGTAAGCGGTGGACACTAGAGATTGGAGGAAGTTGGGGTTTTTTCATTGATCCCTTCAGATGCTCTAAGGATTAACATTTTGCTTGTCTCTTTCCTTCTGTTGACTAAGCAGGTGGGTATAAGACGTTTGCATGAATGCATCCAAATACGTGTGACACGTATGAGATTGTATGTGGTCAGTTAGTAAATGTAATCATCAGAGAGAAGGCTTGTTTCCTTTCTCAGAAAGGCAGATTAAGGGCAGCAAAATGGCATTTGGTTACTTTAAAAAGCAAAGGGATGATGAACCAGCAAGGAAAAATAGACGTTTTTATGCATTTAGAGATTATTTCTCAGTGGCTTTTTCCTGTAGAATCTTCTGCCCTCTCCATATTTTCACATGGTTTCATGACTAAGCTCTGTACAGACAATGTAGAACACTTTATATCGTTATTTCTTGTGTAAATACATTTAGCAGCACAAACAGATTGATCAATGAACTCCCAAAGGTTGTCTGCAATTCCAAGTTTTCCTGCTGGATGAATGCTCCAACCCGCTGAAAGCGCTTTGCAGAGGAGCTGAAGTCTGGGTAGGAAAGGGGAGGGGAGACTGAGAATAATGGGAAGGAAAAGACAGCTTCAGTGGAGGGAATTCACTCCAGAGGAAGAAAACGTGTCCTGTTCCCCAACCTTGCAGGTAGCATGTTTGGCTGCCACAGGAGCACATTATTTGTTCTTTTTCCCTGACACTGAACTAAAGAATGCATTGTGGGAAAACCCATCGTGACATATGACACAGTGTAAAGGAAGATCACAGCGTGAGGCAGCATCAAGGGGTTGACATGGCCTTGATGCACTTGGGCACAGCACGGGGTCGCGGGATGAGTGGCTCTTCCAACGGAAGCCCGGGTGCAATTTGCACAATTCTTCTGAGAGCTCCCAGTGAAGCCCCAAGCCCCCGTAAACTGGGCCAAAGAGGAGAGCAAAGACCCTGCCCCCCGCCTGGAGACACACAAAGGGAGCCATTTCAAAAGGAGCTTAGTTAGAAGGAGGAAAAATTATACACAAATATTAGAGCAAAATTGGAATGGATTTTAAAAAAAGAGTCTGACAGTAAGAATGGGAGCAAAGGGAATGGGAAGAAAATAGAAAGTGTAGGGAACAGACTGGCAAAACACATATCAAAGTCATGTGTTAAACTTCTTTTTCTTTTTTTTAATAGAAAAACTCTTGGGAATGCTACAAGTGAACCTGGTTTGTTTTGGTTAAAGAGTGTTCACTCTCCTCACTCTCTCCTAACTTTTCAGCCCTTCTTCATGTCCAAATGAAAAGTTTGCACTTAAAAAAAAAAAAAAGAAATCCTTCAAGTCCAACCAGTGTTTCTATTCTGTCTCTGAGCAAAAGACCTTCCTCCTCCCACCGCCCCCTTGTTGCTCCTGTTTATCATATTATGCCACTTTTTGTTCATCAAATTTACATTTCAAAATTTCTGTATTGCTGCCACACATTAATTATTAATCTTCCACTAGTCCCTTCTGTAGAAGCATTTTAAACTTTGATTTCACTATCCATCTTGAAGAAAAGAAGCTTTAATCATGACTCCTTTCTATGGGTGTTTTCCTTTTCTCATCCTGTGAAGAATTTACCCTATACATCGCTAGATGAGTACTTAGAAATTTCCCATAGATTTTTTTTTTTAAGCTGCCTAAAAATGTTTAAGATTGTGTATTCCTAAGTCATTGAAAGCTCTTTTGAACAATTCTGGGTTATTTTTAGAAACAAGGATTTTATTAAGGTTGAATTAGGCTTAAGGTAGTAAAATCTAACCAATTTTGCTTTCACTCAATTAACCAGCTGCCTAGTGTTTAAGCCAACCCAAACTGTCAGGCCAGTTGTATGGCCCCCGCCTTTGATGGAGTCTTCCCTCTGCTTGTAAACTTAAAGGCTGCATTAGTGCAGCTTATTGATTTCATTTCACACTGAGTCAAGGGAAACAGATCAAATTTATCATTTCAAGTCATATTTCAATATGACTTCTTAATTGTGATGATTTTTTTCTAACTTATTCTTGTCTCTACTTACTCCCTGTAATAACCATCTTTAATGTTTTAGGAAGATCCCTTGCCTCTTGAAGAATTTTATAAAAGCCATAAAGTTGAAATGTGTATATATCAATGAGCGTGTGTGTACACGTATACTTTCTTGTATACACTTTACGTGTACTTGTATATACTTTCTCACCACTGTATTTCAAGAAGTCCCTAGGGCCCTGAAAGATTGTGCATGAACCCTCTAAGGTTCTTGGGCCTCAGACGATGGATTCATGACAGTGATATAGACATTTTTGAGTTTTACCACCCCACTTTCGGACCTATACCCACATGTGAAAAGTGAAAGTGAAAGTGAACGTGAAAGTCGCTCAGTCGTGTCCAGGTCTTTGCAACTCCATGGACTGTAGCCTGCCAGTCTCCCTGTCCATGAAATTCTCCCGGCAAGAATACTGGGGTGGGTAGCCTTTCCCTTCTTCAGAGGATCTTCCCAACTCAGGGACTGAACCTGGGTCTCCTGCATTGCTGGTGAATTCTTTAGCTTGTGGGCCACCAGGGAGGCCCCCACATGAATCCCAGCTAAGGCTGTGTTAAGTATCACACATAAGTGGCCCCAACATGACGTCTGTGTCCGCGGCACCACACCATGGTTGTTCAGATTCAGGATGCCAACGCTATTACTCTTTGGTGTGGCAGCTGGATAGACTTAGTGCTGTATTCTGGTTGCGATTCTCTTCATTTCATTTTGTTGTTAATTAACGTATTTGACTTTGCAAACTATAGTTGAAGAATCACAGCTCATGGAGGAAAACCCACAGAACTTGAAGGCAGGTGAGATGGCTCTCAGTTTCTTCTTGCTCTGACATCATTGTGTGACCTTGAGCAAGGTCCTTCATCTTCCTGGGCTTCAGTTTCCTAAATAGCTGCCAGTTTTAGAGTACGTGCTACTTGCTGGCTAAGTACTTTACAGATATCATTACACTCCACCCTCACAAAGAGCCTAAGAGACAACTTCTGTTAGCCTCAGTGTAGATTTGAAAGAATTGGGATTCAAAGGAGTGAAGAGGTTGGAAGCTGGATTTGAACCGAGTCTGATTCAAGAGTCCTGGCTTAGTTACTTTTCTACTCTGTTCTTCACAGTTTACTGTGCTAAGTGAGGCAATAGGACTTGAAACAACCCCAAATGCTCCATATTTCTAAAAGAGGTCACTGGGAGCCATATTGACTAGTAGACATTCTAATCATTTGTAAAAAAGAGATTTAAAGAACAGTATGGTTAATGTTCTATTGACAAACAATAAACTGTTCATACTTAGAGTGTATCTTTAGCTGAGTTTTGAGCTATGTTTACATTTGTGAAATGTATGCATAGGTCAGGCATCACAATATCATCCCTATATCATACAATCAAGATAATGAACATAGCTATTACTCCCTAAAGTTTGCCCTTGCTCCTTTGTAATCTCTCCTTCCCCATCTTCCCTACACCTCCTCCAAGGCAATCACTAATCTATTTTCTGTCACTATAGATTAATTTCCATTTTTTAGAATTAAAACAACATAAATAGTAGTCTCATTGTGCTTTAATTTTCATTTCCCCAGTTGAATAATGATGCTCAGCATATTTTCCTGTGCTTATTTTCCACCTGTATATCTTCTTTGGTGAAATATCTATTCTTTTGCCCATTTAAAAAAATTGAATTGTTTTTTTGAGTTTTGAGAGATCTTCAAATATTGGGGGTATAAATCCTTTATCAGATATAGTATTTAAAATTATCTTATCCCTTTTTGTGGTTCTTAGAGTCATTCATAGAGCTGAAGTTTTAACTTTGATGAGGTCTGTTTACCGATTTGTTCTCTTATGGATCATGTTACACGTTTTGCTTAACCTAAAGTTGCAGTTTTCTTCAAGAAGTTTTAGAATTTTAGTCTTTACATTTAGGTCTATGATCCATTTTGAGTGAAATTTTGTATGTGTTGTGAGGTATACAATGAAGCTAATTTTTTTTTCTTTCAAATGGATATTCAATTTTCCCAACAATATTTGTTGAAGACTGTATAAATTCTCTACTCAACTGCCTATCCACATGTGTTGAAAATCAATAGTATAAACACATGTAGGGGCCTATCTCTAGACTCTCTGTTTTGTTCCATTAATCTGTTTATTTACCTTTGTATCTATACCACACTGTCTTGATTATTATAGCTATAAAACAAATCTCTCAAAAATTTGAAGTAGTATAAGTTTTTAAAATTTTCTTCAAAGTTGTTTTGGATATTTTTAGGTCCATATAATTTCATTATGCATTTTATAACTAACTTGTCAATTTCTCTAAAAACACATGTTGAGATTTTGACTGAGAATATGTTGACTCTTTAGAACAATTTTGGGAAAGCTGACCTCTTTTGATTCATGAACATCATCCGTCTTTGCATTTATTTAGGTGTTTCTTAATTTTTCTCAGTGATGTTTTGTAACTTTTTTTGTGTGTCACACATCTTTTGTGCCAGGCTTATCTATTTGACTAATATATCTCAAGGGTCTAACTCTGCTGCTGAGTGTTGGACAGTGGGTTTACAGAGGAACCCACATTTCTGTCCTGAGGAACTCATTTTTAGTGCAAGCCCTACATGTAAATCGAAGTCCAGATTCAGGAGTTCTCACTTCATTCCTTACAAAGTAGGGATCTAGTGCCTGCTCTTGCAAAGGGCCTGCTGAAATTAAAGTTATATTTTAGCAAGACTCTGGCAATTGTGTGTTACATGTGCATGACAGGGAATGGCCTGGGAAAATCAACAAGAGAGCCCTGGAGATTTTCAGGTTTGGATGTGAAAGACTTGGATGGGGTCACTGGCACTGGGGGAGGAGGAGCATGTGTCCAAAAGAGGGGTTGACTGGATGTGGAAACAGACTTCATATGCAAGGGGAAAGCAGGAGGCTGCCCGGGATGACTTGACGGTTTCGAGGAGGCTTGATTGATAGAATGCTGGTACCAGGAATAGAAATAGGGATGACAGAAAAGGAGCTTGTTTCAGAGTGAAGATGACAAATTTATTTTTAGGTACTTGAATTCTGAGGTGACAGTGGGATACCAAAGTAGATATGTACAGCTATTTGGTTGGAAATATGGGATTACCAGGAGAGTACAGGTCTCAGGATACAGATGTGGATATAATCCAGCGAAGTTATACTTCAGCTCATTCACTTATTTGTTCATTTATGAAGAGATTGGCATCAACAGTTTGTCAGATGCTAAGCTTGGCTTTGGGATGCAAAGACACAGAAGTGTGGTCCCTGTCCTTGAGGATGGTGTATACAGTTTGCTGAGGGCTAAGAGAATCGCACCTGTGCTAGAATGGCAGCACAGTGGAGTGACACCCAGCCCAGAATGGGGCGTGCAATGAAAGCTTCCTGGAGGAGTGTCAAGGAGAGGTTAAACAGGAACAAAAAGTAGGGAAAGGGGATTCAAGGCTGAGGAGACAGCATATGAAAAGATATAGGGGCAAGAGAGATCTTGGAATATTTGTGATTGGGCTGGAGACATGAATACATGTGAGAGAAAGAAAAAGGATAAAGCAGGAGAGGGAAGCAGAAGCTATGGAGGGCCTCTCAGGGCACCAGATGACTCTGAGCTGCTCTGCAGAACATCCAGATGGGGATGCCCAACAGCCCTGGACTCCACCTATGGATAACGGGCTTCTTCAGCTAGTTGAAGCTTAGAAGCAGTGTGATCAGATTAGCAGTTAATGAACTTGGAGGACACGATGCCAAGTGAAATGTCAGACACAGATAGAAAAGCCTTCATGATTTTACTTAAACATGGAATCTAAAAATGTCAAATGCTGTACATAGAAGCAGAGAGCAGAAACATGGGTACCAGGGTTGGAGAAGTGGGGAAAATGTAGAGATAACTAGGTACCAAGTGGCCATAATATAGGATGAATAAATCTAGAGGTTTAACGTCCAGAATAATGACTATAGTTAATAATACTGTATTGAATACTAGAAATTTGCTAGGATGGTAGATTTAAGCTGCTCTCATTACACACACAAAAATAGTAGCTATGTGAGGAGACAATATATTAATTCACTTAACTGTAGTAACCATATCACTATCTGTATATACAGCAAATCATCATGTGGCACACCTTGAAAACATACTTATCTTATTTTAAAATTGAAAAAAAAGAAAGACTGCTCAGGCAGTAGTAGGATGACTTGATCGGAAGGATCGGAAGGCCTAAAGGCTGGAGTCGGGGGTGGGGTGGGCGATCAGTGACAATACTACCTTAGTTATGAAGCAGAAATGAAAAAGCCCTGATTAAGGCAGCATCAGTGGGAATGGAGAAAAGGGGTAGTCAGAAAGACTGAAGAGTTACACCAGGCAGGATTGCACGACAGATTGGATGTGAGAGATTTGAATATGGAGTTTATCAGCATTCAAGTGATGTTTGAGGCACTTGAAGGGAAGAGCTGTCTCAAGGGGCATAGTGATGAAAAAAAATGGAGTCAGGCTGAATCCTCAGATATCCAAATCCTGGATTCTTGTGATTTGATAGTTTTTCTGACAAAGAAGAGGTGAAGAAAGATCTGAAGATGGAGGAAGGAAACTAGATGAATATCACCATTTAAGGGGCCAGGTGGAAGACAGGAATTTGCAGAGCAAAGAATGGAAAGTAAGAATGGGGTCATGTCAGTCACAGAAGTTCAGGGAGAGACTCAATGAAGTAAGCATGCTGAGCAGTGCTGTTGAGGACGAGGGGGCTGAAAAGACGTGGACGTGAAGAGGACAGACGAAGTGGCTTCACTGGAATGGAGACAGACTAAGCTAGATAACCCCAAGCGGGACTGAGACGATTTTGGAGAAGTAGATTTGGTAAGTGTCGACGAAGCCAGTTTTAGGATGCTGGGCCTCCAGCCTGCCTAGTCATCCGAACTGAATTATAACAGCCTCTCACATTTTAAATTTAGTTCTGATAGTTTGTGAGAAATTGGCGAAATCTGAAATAGCACCAACGCCGAATGCCGCAATAGAGCTTGAGCAGGATGGTGTTTCCTGAAGTAGGTACCTTCCGCAGTGCTAAGCCTAGATGCCAACCACGTTTCACAGAAAACAATCACAGAAAATAAAAGTCAATTTCCTTGAGGGACTGAATGTAGTCTATATCAGACTTTGCCCCAGCAGCCTGATTTTCTGAACTATTGATAGTCCACTGTTCCTAGTTCCGTTTGATGCTACATTTTATCTTTTCACGGTCACAGAGATTTTCCTAAGTGGAAAAAAAAAGCCCTTCTGTGCTCTTTATCACTTTAGTTTATTTCCTGACTTGTTGGAAAGCCTGTTTCTTCTGTGTGAGGCAGCAGATGGCAGAGTCCAAGGCTGGTGAGAGGCAGGTGGGCTTGGCGGCTGTGTGGTGTTAAAGCTGTGCCCCTAAGTTGTAACTGGGGGTCCCTGGCAGACACCCACTGTGCAGCCCAAACACCTGCAGAAGCTCTCTCTGCCCACCTCGAGGTTCAAGGAATTTTTTTTTTTTTTTTTTGCTGTAATCTACTTTCATGTAGGAAATCTTTTTTGTTTTTTAAACTTTTATTTCTTCCTTTTAAACTCATGCTTAGAGACTTGCAGTGATATGAATTAGCTGACGATATTGATAAAAAATTCTGTCAATAGACCAGCTTGCAATTTAAAATAACATTTTATATACTTGATCTCATTTGATCCTCAAATAAAAATACCTTGTAAAGAAATCACTTTATATTGCATAATAAGTGGAAACTATACAAGGTTTTTCTTTTTTTAAAAGCCATGGTGTTTATCAAGACTGTTTAAGAAATATTTAACCAAAGTGCATTATTTGATTCCAGTGTTGGGCTAAGTGAAGATTAGGAAAGAATACATTAAAAAATGTATATACTGCATACGTTGGAGAAACTGTTCAAGGATACCAAGGCTGTGTAGCAGATGAGCATATTGTTGACTATTCTTAAGAAAGTTTTATATTGTAAAGGTATTTAGGAAATTAAAGAAAAAGGCAAATATTTCAAAACTTAACTTTCTTCATTCTAGTTTTTGGTTTAGAATTTATTTTTTTTAGTGGTGGTGACAAGTTTAGATATAAGCTCTTTCTCAGTCCTTTTTGTAATTAGGACTAAACTTTCAGACCTAAAATAAATCAGGATATATGTCTGGCAAGTCCAGACATCTATGGGGGTTGAGGAACAGATATATGAAAGCATGTTTAGAACATGACTTGAGTTAGGTGGGGTCTCTGGCTGAGAAACCTTGTTTTTCTCCTTAAAATGAGTATAATGAAAACTAGGGTCTTGATGATGTTATTAATTAAAGGGAGTTTTACTAAAGGGGTAAAATGGCTTGAAGAATGATGCTAATCAGAAAATTAGAATCAGTGTATTATGACCTACCAGAAATCAGTAATCAGCAGAAAACCAGCCAAACCAAAAGTCAAGGCTCATTGCCAGATGACTTTTTTGTTCCATCATTAGTCTGTTGTTGAGGTCATTTAAACATTTATCTGGTTGAGATGAATCCATGGTAAATACATGTATTCTTTTTTGAGGGGAATCCCAATTGTAGTCACAGTTTGTGACTAGTTTAAGAAGATTAAGGGCTTCCCTGGTAGCCAAACAGAATCTACCAGCAATGAGGCAGACTTGGGTTCAATCCCTCGGTCAAGAAGATCCCTGGAGGAGGGAATGGCTACCCACTCCAGTAGTCTTGCCTGGACAATCCCATGGACAGAGGAGCCTGGTGGCTACAGTCCATGAGGTTGAAAAGAGTTGGACATGACTGGGTGCCTGACACTAACACTTATGAAGAACACCAAATTCTAATTCAATGTTTACTCTTTGTGATATAGATGGCCTTGCTTCTGTTTCTATAGATTTCAAAAAGTAAATGAGTTGTTTTCGACACAAATTACAAACATACATAATATTCTTGGGATGTGATTCAGTCTCTAGTTTATGTGCTCTTATAATTAACTAGATATCTTCAAAAGAAAGAATTCTAGTTCAGGGCTCAAATTAAGGGCAAATAACTATAAACAGAGTGCTTGATTCATAAAAATAAACAGCACATATGGGCTTCTGCTGCAGATGTTATACCCTGGAGCGTGACCTGGTTTCTTTTTAGCTCAATAAGAATAGCAAAATCACATTGATGTGTAGTAATATGAGTATCAGTTACATTGGAATGTACTCCATATATAAAGAAGGCAAGAGTACTTTTAAGTAAGTAGACTTTTCTAACCTCTGAAACTAGAAAATATTGGTCATGTTACTTTTAGTTTCCATGTCTTCTAAATCTGCTCTCTTCCCTTTTCATCCATCATTCAATCTCATGGTGCTTTGTGCTTGTCTGTAGCATGCACGCCTGTATACACACTTTCTGATATGAAAGAGAAAGAATGAATATTGTATTAAATACTTAATATGTGCTACTTTCTTTTACTTCCATTCAATTACTGAGTACAGTTTAAGTAAGTCCCTAAGACCCAATATATGCATCGTTTCTGATATTAGACAACCCCAGATTCTAGCGACTAATTTCCAAAGTTAATTTAATCCTGATTCAAACCCTTCTGCAAACCCTCACTGAATGCCCACTGTGTCTGTGCTTGGTGAGTGTGTATCATGACTCTCATTCTTTTGGAGGAGCAGACCCTGGGAGACTGGATCTTGTGCGTGGCAGCACCCAAGCCAAATCTTCGTTGAACACAAAGAAAGGGATAACCGTACAAACTTGGCAAGCTGTCATAGCAGCACAATGACTGTTCTTGCCTCCTCCCATACTCTTCCAGAAAGTAGGGGGTAAAGGAGATACACAGAGAGTGAAGTGATCCAGGAGAGTCTGATCACAGATGCTGTTTTTAAAGTGTGGAAGCCTCATAGACCGAATTCTCCATAGAGGTATTTGCATTTTGAAAGAGAAACTTTGTTATAAATATGTAGGGGATACCCCTCCCCTTTAAAAAATGTTTTGTTTGAAAGACCATCCGGGAGGCAGCAGGATGGAAGTGGGAGGGCTTGCTGTGGAGGCACTGGGTCCAGATTTCAGTAGGTATCCTCAAGACCTCATGAATAGTCAGGAGCCCCAGAAATACCCATCTAGCACTGGTACTGGTGCACACAGCATCACCATTTTAAAGATGATTTAGTTTTGCTGATGGGTTTATAGCTAGAGCCTACTGAATGTATTAAACTTGGACACTGTCCTATTTTCAACAATGCTTGAGAGAGTTTACAGACTAAACTTGGTATAATGCTTCAGGATAAAATCAACTCTCTCAAGGCAGGAGAAGACAACAAGGGTTTCAGGTATTATGTTGGCTCTGTTTTCTAGAAGCAAAGGCACACAAAGACACTTTATAGAAGTCTCACTTTCTGACTGCTCACAATAGACACATTTATTTATGGAGATAATCAGTATAAGAAAAATACTTTTCTTTTACAGTTAGATTTGAGCAGAAATTTATTGAATCCTGTGTGTAGAACATACAACAAAGATGCTGTTTAGAAATGGTATCTTTAATCAGACCCTTCTAGATCACTGGAGATCTCCTTTGACCCTCAACCTGAAGTGGGGTTACAAGGTATATTTGGCCATCTTTATAAGACACTTGGAGAGTTTGTATCTTGACCCTCTTAAGAGCAGGAGGCACAACATGGTCAGATGTCTCAAACAAACAGCCCTCATTTCATTTCTGATGATGATGCCCTCAACAAGCAATCATATGTTCTAATGATGCAAATGAGATGCAAATGAGAGTTATTAACCTAGATTGAGAAAACTTGGGTATCATGAAGTCTCTATATTGGCTTGTTTTTCCCAAAATCTGACTGATTTTTTGATGCTTTGATATGAGGCATTAGCCAAAGAAAAAAAGGGGCAGACCAGTGAGGCTAACTTACTGGGTCTTGTAACTGCCTCCCTTGGGACCTTTTAGGCCCCCATCATAGAGGTGTTCCATAGGGCTCTTTCTTAGCCCCCAGCCTGGAGCTTAATATGCTGTGAATCCTTATAGGACTGAAAGAAGGTCTTGGTGGGAAACAGTCATTTCTGAGTCAATTTGGGTCCGAGGACTGGCTTTGATGAAAGGCAGATGTTTTAGTTAATTTTCACTGTAATAACTCAACCCAAAACTTAGTGGCTTAAAATGAGTATTTATTGTGGTCTCTCATACTTATTTGTATTGACTGGGCTCCATGTCTCATGCAGTTACAGTCAGGCTGGGACTGAGTCATTTAAAGGCTCTGGATGTTCAAGATGGCACCTCTGCTGGGAGTGTGGGAACAGTTCAGCTAGGATTGGCTGGGCATAACTCTCTCTTTATGTAGCATCTCAGTCCAGCTAGTTTGGGCTTATTCAAAGTTTATTCTATTTTTCACCCAGTGGCTGGTTTTCCTCAGAATAAGAATTCCAAGAGACCCAGATGAAGCTGCAGTTATTTTTATGACTTAGTCTATAAAGTCATGCAGTATCACCTCTGCTGAGTTCTACTGGCCAGAATGAATCACAAGGGGCCAGTTCAGATTCAAAGGGAGGGGATTTACTCAAGGGTACAAATTCCTGGAGCTTTGGTTCATTGGGGAGCCGACTTTGGAGACTAAAACCATAATAGAACAAGAATTTTTTGAGAATTTCTGATCAAACCAGGTTCTTGGCTTTTGGCAAATACCCACAGTGATACTGAGGGGATCTTCAGATTGTAAATATGTGTGGTAAACTCACTCTACAGGCACACACCACTGATTGTTCCCAAAGTACCATAAACAGGGCATAGAAGATGGGTTCAGTGGAAGGAAAAGTTTGGTCCTTTGTTTGAATTCAGTATTTTAGAACTGGCCAAGGCAGTCATCTGTCGGAATGATCTGGAAGATGCTTAAGGAGAAGCCTGTATCCATGGACAGGTAAATTGTGCTTCTGAGATCCTATACCTGGATAAATCCCTGTCCTCACAGATACTATTACTTGGCATTAGGTAATAAAGCAAAGTAGAATACAGAAGACTGAGGGCTAATTCTCTCCCCTGTGGTCCATTTGTGACTTTCATTTGTATCTCGCTGTAGAGGAGTTTATCTATGAAATCAGCTCACTAACACTTTGGATCACACTTGGTGTTCTGTCTGAATGTGTGGGTGCCAAGAAAATGGGTTTTGCATGGGGCATGGAAGAGTGAGAAAAGTAGGGCTATCAGGTATTGCCCAAGAAACTGTCTTGCTAACCCTCCAATATCCTGTGTCTCTTATTTTTTTTTTAATAAGCTTCCTTCTCATTTCACTTCTTTCTTTCAAATTTGCAAATAATAATAATAAATAGAAGAAAAACACTAAATTAACAAACAAAAATAACAGCAGAAAGAAGGGACAGAGCCACTCAGGAAGAATTCCACATGATAAGAAATGTACTTAAAGAAAGGATAACCCTACACATGTACAGTTTCTGGATACCTTACTCTGATGGATTTCATGCCGGGAATGTAATTTTAAAATCAAAGAAGCAAATAACTTGGGATGGGCCCAGGAGAGTGGGTAGAATAGAGATGAACTTAATGAATGCATCGTGTATGTAATCTCTGGCGGCCATGATTTCAGGAGAGAAAAATCAGGGAAAAAGCAAGGAACAGTGTGGCAGAAAAGATAATAAAATGAGAAGAGTGGGTGGGAGCATCCGAGACACGTCGGGAGAAATCTCAGAAGAGGCAGCTGTGGGGAGGAAAATACAATCGCTAGCAACATGCTCCTCTCCATTTAAATGCTGAGCATAAGATAATATGTACAGTTTACAATAGTATTTTTTTTCTGAGATGGATGTTCAGAGAAAACGAAAATGCCAGGAGAAGGGATCATGGGATAAACATGTAAGGTCACAGTGATAGAGGGAGAGGGTCCCAGGCAATGTATTTCCCTGTGGGCCAGTGAGAGCAAAAACCTATGCACTAAGTTCATCCCCACACTTTTCCAGGCCAATATTTTTGCTGATAGGGTTGCAATACATGCTCCTACCAGAAGAGTTTTTCACTAAGAAATCCATTTCTAAAACCTCCCTTTGAGTGAAGATGTAAAGGGATGTAAAGGATGGTGACCCACTGTGTGGCTTTGGAGTCACCTCCTGGTCCAGCCCCTTCCCAGTGCTATGACCTGAGATAATTGTGTGTCCTCTTTCAGCTTCCGTTTCCTCATCTGGAGGGTGGGGGATAGCAGCAGAGCATGCCTCATGAGGTTGCTGTGAGCATTAGAGGGAATCTGTGTTCAGAGGCTGAACATGTTAAGGGAAGATCTTGGCACGTGTTAGCTGGTGTTATTATTACTCTGTTGTAATGAGTATCTCCCTGGTGACTCAGATGGTAAAGAATCAGCCTGAAAAGTAGGAGACCCAGGTTCAATCCCTGGATCTTCCTTCTCATTTCATTTTCCGTCACCATTTCACCTTCCTTCCCCTTTCAGGGGAAGATCCCCTGGAGAGGGGAATGGCTACCTACTGCATCATTCTTGCCCGGAGGATTCCATGGACAGAGGAGCCTGGCAGGCTACAGTCCATGGGGTACAAGGAGTCTGACACGACTGAACAGCTAGCACTTTCACTTTTATGGGCAAAAATAACACATTTCAACTTTCTTCTATGTTATTTGAAGCTCCTCCCTTCCCACAAGGCTGTCCTCTGTGACTGTAAACTCGAAGCATGATTCTTTGCAGGGTACACGGATATTCACAAAAAAACTTCCAAGAGGCCACAAATGAAAATGTTTTGGCAAAGATACAGTGTTGACTTAGTTATACCCATTAGGCCGCACACAGCGTTTCCATTTTCCTGCCTCTCAATTAGCTCTAATTCTTGACTCCACTGCTCCTGCTTTTGGTGTGAAAGGGTTTCCGATGGTCCACCGGGCTGCTGGATTAAGCTATACTTAAGTTACTTATTTGCAGAAGTAAACTTGTCTCCTTTGCTCTTATCCTTTCTGTAAATGGCACATTCCTACTAATGACATGATTCTCCAGGGTCCTCCGGATAACAAGGAGAAGTAATGTCATAAAACATATGCTTTTACACTTTATTGGCCACTGTTATCCACAGGCCTAACACTGAAGCTGAGCAAACAGTCCAGACCCAGTTGTGAAAACCCACTGATTGTCAAGCTCATAGAGTCTGAATTTGATTAGAGTCCCATCTTCCTGCCCTTTCCTCTGTACTCCTAGAGAAAGTAACAGCTCTGAAGTTCCCCAGGAAATGCTGCTTAATATAACCTCTGTGAAATTCTAACCAGAAAGTGAGAGCCAGGAGAAAGCAAGCTGATCAAATTGTCCTCAGAAGCACTGGTCTGTTTCACCTGTGGTGACTGGCCGAGTTCAGGCCTGCACTCAGGCAAGCTTCTGGAAGTTGCCAGAAAGAACTACTGTTAAGTAAGCCAGTGCGGTGGAGAACCACCTTTTATGTTCTCTAGTATTGATTTAGTTGAGGTCTGTGACGAGAGTAGAAGTACACAGGGCTAGTAAGTGCATTGAGGTGATTTTGGGGTGGGGAATAATAGTTATCGGTTAATTATGAGAAGAATTTTGATGCTGGGAGGTTGTTAATTGGTTGAAGGGCACTGTGGGGAATGAAGGTTGGTTTCTATTAAAGCAGAGTAATAGAGGAAGAGGCCGAGGAGCAAGTATCACCTCCTGCTTCAGACACAGATAATTTGGTCTATTTATTGGAGCTAAGAAACGAAAGGGGTAAAAAAAAAAAAAGAACCTCACAGGTGTCTTTTTCAATTTAATCAATGCAGTTGGTATTGTGACCAAAATTGCTTAGGCTGCAGGGCCTTCTGCTAAAGGGCACTGCGTGGAACCATCCTCTGGAAAGGTGTCAGGAACGCACTGTTTATGGCATAAACAGGGGGATGAATCTTAAATAGCTTACTCTGAAAATCTGATATGAAAAATAAGAAAAGGTACTGGAGCATTTCAGGTGGGTTTCACAGGCGTACGCCTGTTCGCATCAGCTTTGCCAAGCCTGACGTTCACACACACACAGCCCTCCACCAAGTCTTGAAGGCTTTGGATGAATTCGGGAAGTGCAGACAGACTTGAGGGTAACCAGTTTAGTGAAGACCGAGGCAACAAAGTCCACTTGTCTCGTGGGCCAGCGGGCACTGGGCTGCTCCTGCCGATGGAGCAGACAGCATGGGGGGAGGGGTGGGGGAAAGGACAGCAGCAGGCAAATGTCAGGGCAGCTCTGTTCATAAACAGGGAGCAAGGCAGAAATTCGCACCGGTTCTTGCTCTTCTGTCAAAGGATGAATGTCTCTTCTGGATTGGCAGCTTCATTTTTCTTTTCATTTTGTCTGATGTTCAGGATGCACCTCACATCAAAACAAGAAGGAATTCCAGAAATGAGTTTCAATTCAATGTTGCAAATATTTCTGGAGCACCCAAGGCACTCTATATGAGCATCTTAGCAGAGAAGAGATGAAGAGCAAAAATCAAGAACTGACCACCCCTCCCCTCTAGAGGGGAAGACCCACGCTCCAGATAACTCATTCCGAGGGGTGCTAATCCAAGGCAGCCTTGTGACACCATCTCATGGGAAAGTTTCCCAAAGGAAGCTGTTTCTCTGTCTGCGGGTTAACACGCACAGCCGAAATGCCCCTTTGATGGCATCTAGTGTGCCATCGTGTCATTTTCACCTTAGTGAATATTTGGAGAGAAGGATTTCCCTCCAGTGCAGAATGCAGTACTGTGAGGAGGACGTGTGACCAGGACAGCTAGCCTCTCTGCTGTCCTAGGCTGAGTCTTGGCAAGGTCTGGCCTCCATGCCCAGCAGCTCTGGCTGCCATAAGCTGCAGCGACACTGCTGTCACTTTGAGGCCTGGAAGAACGTGCCCAGGATAACAAAGACACACATGTGAGAAGAAGCCACTGGGGTCCTTGGGGTTTTGACAGTTCACCAGCGTCCTTTTGTTGAATTCTGCATTCGTGAAGCACTAAGAACAGTCTCTGGCCTTTTGCTATGAGCAAGAAGACCAGCTGAGAGATGAAAAAGTACACAGTGAAAAAACTGGTAATAATAAGACTTTTGAGAAATGGGATATTTTCTCCCCTATCCCTGGCCTGTTTCCCATCCCTAACCTTGGGTCCCTGGGTTAGAAAAGCCAGCATCCCAGGTTTCTCCTTACCGTGGTTGGTGAGCCACTGCCTTTGGGGGTTTAGCCATCTCTTTTTGGGTTCTCCCTGCAGCTTGCCTGAGGAGTTGCTAAAAAACCTCTGAGAAAGCTCTGGGACCAGTTCTTGGCTTTTGAGCTTTAAAAAAACTTAAAAAAAGATTTATCTATTTATTTTTATTTTTTAACTGTGATGAGTTTTCGTTCCTGCGTGTGGGCTTGCTCTAGTTGAGATGAGTGGGGGCTACTCTTCGTTGCAGTGTATGGACTTCTCATTGCGGTGGCTTCTCTTGTTGCAGAGAACAGGCTCTAGGGCACACAGGTTTAATTTGCTCTGTGACAGGTGGGACCTTCCTAGACCAGGGATTGAACTGGTGTCCCTTGCATTGCAAGGTGGATTCTTAACCACTGGATGGCTAGGGAAGCCCTAATTAAAAAAAAAAAAATTATTGCAGTATAGGTGATTTATAATGTTGTGTTAGTTTCTGCTGTACAGCAAAGTGAGTCAGTTACACATATATATATATCCACTCTTTTTTAGATTCTTTTCCCATACGGGTCATTAAAAAATATTGAGTAGCGTTCCCTGTGCTCTACAGTAGGTCCTTCTTACTTATCTATTTTAAATATAATAGTGTGCATATGTCGACTCAAATCTCCCAATTTACCCCTCCCCCACACTGTCTTCTTTGGTAGTCATGAATCGTTTTCTACTTCTGTGACTCTGTTTCAGTTTTATAGCCAAGTCCATCTGTACCGTTTTTCTAGATTCCACATATAAGTGATTTCATATGATATTTATCTTTCTCTGTGAGACTTAACCTCTCGATATGACAGACTCTAGGTCCATCCATGTTGCTGCAAGTGGCATTATTTTTTATGGTTGGGTAATATTCCATTCGGAGAAGGCAATGGCACCCCACTCCAGTACTCTTGCCTGGAAAATCCCATGGATGGAGGAGCCTGGTAGACTGTAGTCCATGGGGTTGCGAAGAGTTGGACACGACTGAGGGACTTCACTTTCACTTTTCACTTTCTTGCATTGGAGAAGGAAATGGCAACCCACTCCAGTGTTCTTGCCTGGAGAATCCCAGGGACGGGGGAGCCTGGTGGGCTGCCGTCTATGGGGTCCCACTGAGTCGGACACGACTGAGCGACTTGGCAGCAGCAGCAGTATTCCATTACATCTTCTTTAAGCATTCCTCTTTGATGGACATGTAGGCTGCTTGCGTATCCTGGCTACGGTGAATAGTGCTGCAGTGAACATCGGGGTGTGTGTTTGTTGATGTTTAGGCGCCAAATCCTGTTCAACTCTTTTGCGACCCCATGGACTGTAGCCCACCAGGTTCCTCTGTCCACAGGATTTCCCAGAGGAGACTACTGGAGTGGATTGCCATTTCCTTCTCCACAGGATCTTCCAGACTGAGGAACTGAACCTAAGTCTCTTGCATTGGCAGGCAGATTCTTTACCATCCGAGCCACTAAGGAAGCCTCTTGGGGTGCATGTACGTTGAATTATGCTTGCTCTGAATTATCACCAGGAGTGGGATTGCTGGATCATATGATAGGTAGTTCTATTTTGAATTTTTTAAGAAGGAGAAGAGAAACTTCTGACACTGTTGGTGGGAATCATAATTGATACAGTCATTATGGAGAATAGTATGAAGTTTCCTTGAACCCTTTTTAATTGCATTGGCATAACAATCCAAAACTGAGAGAGTGTATCACTATTTTTGAATTTTTAACACTCGAATCCAGAAAGTACAGAACATAATGCCTGTGCTTCATGAATTATATTATTCATTTGACACAATACATAATATTTTGCACTATTACTTACCTTTCTTAAAATAGTTTTTCTTGATTATATTTCTAAAAAATCTTAGACCATACAGACAAAAAAATCTATAGGGGATAAATTAAAAATTACCTGTCATTTCATTACCTAGAAGTAACTACTGTTAATATGTTTGATTTATTCTTTAAAATTTAACTTTATATTAATACACACATATTCATTTGTTAAAAATTTTACTATACTATGCAAACTATTTAGGAAACACTTTTATTATTTTTTTTCTATATCAATGAATACTGATCTTAATTACTATTTTATGGACTCATAGTTTCCATAATGTAGATGAACCATAATTGACTCAAGCTCTCCATTGCTGGTGGGTTTTTGACTTGTTTCTGTTATTTAAAAATTTTTGATCTTAAATAATAAAAATGAACACAATTATAAATACATCTTTTTCACTTGTAACATTTTTCCTTATAATAAACTCCTAGAAGTCTAATTTCTGGATCAAAGTGTATAAGCTCTTTAGAGGCTTGAAATGTATATGACAGTCTCCAGAGAGATTGCCTCAGTTCTTTTTCTTTTTTTGCCAGCAGCAGCATATGAGTGCCCATTTTCTCAACTCTCACCAGAACTTCTCTATATGCCTGTTTGGTGAAAACTAAGGTGTTAACAACATTTTGAAATTTGTCAATGAATTTGTTGTTTTATTTCACTTTGATTATCAATGACATTTAAGGTCTTGCCATTCATTTATTTATTAGCTTATTTTTCACTCATTTTCAATTATCTATTTAATGGCTAATATGTGCAGGCACTGGGGGTTTCCCAGGTGGCTAAGTGGTAAAGAATCTGCCTGCAATGCAGGAGACACAGGAGATGTGGGTTTGATTCCTGGGTCAGGAAGATCCCCTGGAGAAGGAAATGGCAACCCACTCCAGTATTCTTGCCTGGAAAATCCTGTGGACAGAGAAGCCCAATGGGTTACAGTCCATAGGGTCACAAAAATGTCAGACACAACTTAGCAGCTAAGCAACAACGACAAATGTTGCAGCCCTTGTGGTATGACCTGGGGAGCAACAGTGAGGAAAAAAAAAGTTCCCACCTTCATGGGGCTTAGGGTCTGAGAGACACTGTATTCTTTTCCCAGGACTGTCGCAACAAGCTGCGCACACCAGGTGGCCTTCAAACAGCACAGATGTATTGTCTCAGTTCTAGAGGATGGAACTCTGAAATCAAGGTGTTGGCAGGCCAGGGCTCCCTCTGAAGCCTGTCCAAGAATCTTTCTTCACCTGTTTCTAGCTTTTGTTGTTCATTGGTCACCTCTGATGTTCCTTGGCCTAAAGATTCATCACCCAGTCCCCCATCTTCACATGGTGCTCTCCCTGAGTTCCTGTCTTCTTTTGGATATATTTTTGTAAAGAAACCAGTCTCATTGGATTATGGGACCACCCACTCCAGGGAAACCTCATTTTAACTAATTGCATCTGCAAGGGCTTTATTTTCAAGTAGGGTTATATTCCACAGTTCTGAGATTTAGGAGAGAGATATATATATTCTTTTTTTGGTGGGGGAGTGGGGGGTAGACATAGTTGAGCTCATAAGAAGGACCCAGGCATTAATGAAGTAAGCAGTCAAGAAATTTCATCTGGAGTCCTGCCCTGAAGGAGAGGTACACGATGGGGCTGAGAGAGAAAAGGGTTGACAGAGAGGCCACCCAGTCAAGAAGCTCAGTGAAGGCATTCCTGGGGTGGATGATTTATATAAGACAGAAGAGCTGAATCAGCCTGCTGGAGGAGGAAGAGCCACCAGCAGGGCTCCCAGCAGAACATAGGTGACTGGAGGGCAGGACGGGGCGATGTGGGGATGGGGGAAAGGTGTGACCAGCATGCAGAGAGCAAGGGCCAGGAGGGTGAGGTGAGGCTGGAAAGGAAGGTGGGGCCAGTCATGTGGGCCAGAAGGTGGACCTGAGTCCGAGGGCAGGCTCCAAGCGGTCTGTCTGGGGTGGGAAGAGGACGGCAGGGTGAGAGTCACATGTTTCCATGTATGGAACCATGGTGCGAAAGGGATTAGAAGGCTCTGCGTAGATGTCAGAGCCGGGTGGAAACTGTTACAGGGGCTGCTGAGAGACAGTGGTTTGGACAAAAGGTGGAGACGGTGGAGAAGAGGCGAGAGGACAGATTTGAGAGAGAACAGAGTCAGCATTTGCTGGTGGATGAAGTATAGGAGGTGAGTGGAGCCTGTGTCCAGAAGAAGCCTGAGGTTTCCATCGGTGTTGCTCCAAATGGCATTACCTTTTTTTAAAAAAATGGCTGGGTAATATTCCATTGTCTACATGTACCACATTTTCTTTATTCATTCCTTTGTTGATGGGCATTCAGGCTTCTTCCTTTTTCTGGCTCTTGCTAATGGTGCTGCAGTGAACACTGGGGTAGAATAGGGTCAGTAGAACACTCG
Organism: Bos indicus; assembly: GCF_029378745.1. Classification (NCBI taxonomy): domain Eukaryota; kingdom Metazoa; phylum Chordata; class Mammalia; order Artiodactyla; family Bovidae; genus Bos; species Bos indicus. The sequence goes on from NC_091768.1 coordinate 51,309,711, forward strand.
CAGAGAATTATCAACACTTGGAAGAGATCCAGGAGTCCAGATTTTGGACACCCTACTTTCAGGTGCCTTTGGGACATGTGGAAATGCTGGGCAAGTGATTGAAGAGCTGGGTCTGGGGCTTCAAGACAGTGGAAGGTGGAAGCAAAACTCCGAGAGCCTTTTGGATCTCTCATTTGGGAGTCACCCATTACCATTTCTTCCTATCTCCTGTAGACAGGAGCTCTCAATGTGTTACATTGTGGTGGTTTAGTTGCTAAGTGGTGTCCAACTCTTGCGACCCCATGGACTGTAGCCCACCAGGCTCCTCTGTCCATATAGAAGCTTTTATTTTTTCATTTATAAAAGATCGTTATGTAATTGAAAGTAGGAGTTGGGCTGCTCACCATTCAAAAGCCAATAAAAAGGGAAGTTTGGTGAAAAGGAAAGTTTATTTAGGATATCAGCAACTGGGGTTGGGGTGGGGAGGGTGGACTTATGTTTAAAGGCTGATTCCTTCCCCAGGTGACAATGAGGGAACAAGTTTTCTTACAGGCAGAGGGAGGAGGCTATGTGTAGAAACAGCACAATCAGCTCTGACAGTTATTTTGAAATTGGTCATCGATGATCTGGCCAGCATCATCTTGATTGTTTTAGGTACAGTTAATTGTCAGTTCCAGAGTTGGTTTGTTCCCATTTCCCTGAAGCCAGTTCTTGGAATTGTGGCAGCTTATGTCATGGCTACTGTCTGGTCATCATGTGGTTAACTTCCTCTACCTTCTGGAGGTTTTAATGTCTATAAGATAGCTCATAGGATATGGCTCAGAATATTATCTATCGCCCTTGTGGAGGAACTAAAGGGACTTGACTATGCTTAATAACTGAAGTAGTAGTATTTTTTTAGTCGTTAGACTATTTTCCTTTGTTTCCGCATTTTCTCACTTCTCTGATTAAACTTATTCTTTGGCTAAAGTTTTTTTCACAGACAAAAGGCAAGCAGAAGACATGGTGGGGAAGAACCATAGAGTCCTATTCCATTTTGGTTATATGCTAACACATTATTTGAAATATATATTCCTTTTTCTCCTCAGTTTGTTGCCTGTCTTGCAACTTTATTCATGGTGTTGCTGTGATTGTTTTAGGCCATTAGAAAGGTTTTAGATACTTCTGTAATTTTAGTTGTCAATGTTTTCCATCGGTACAGTACAGTGTTTAAATTTTCAAATCACACTGCCCAAGTTTGAATCCTGTCTCTGCCACTTATTACCTGTATGGTCTCAGGCAGGTCATTTGCTTTATTTGTGTGTCAGTTCCCTTCCCTGTATTATAAGGAGAACAGTGGCACCGACCTCATTATAGACATTAAATAATTGACAGAAGGAATAGTGCTAGGCACAATAAATGTATGAGTCAATAAGTATTACAGTTATTGTTGCTGTTACTGGACAGTAAATATGACAAATGAAATTGTAAGTAAAATGTATTCATAAGTTCAAGTTCAAATAGTATTTTAGAAATAAGTAAAATTAACCATCTGGGGAGAAAAAATGTTGCACTAAATTCCAGGACCAAAAAATTGCAAGGTGAGTAGAAAACAAAAAATTCAGTTTAATGCTGTCTATAAACGATAGTAGAAAATAAGTCTCTGGTACTTAGAATATTCTAATCACAGAAGCAAAATATGGTTTACCCACACTTGGAAGAAAACTAGCTAGCCTTATCTCCTAAGAAGAAGTGTCTAGGCTCCATATAAGAAAATCTGGGACATTAAAGCATGCCTGTATTATAATGAAAAGGTTATTCTCTTGAGACTCAACTTCCAGTGTGGGTGGGGCGATTCCCCACATCCACAAACAATTCTCAGACACAGCAGTGTGTCCAAGAATTCACTCAATTGTGACAGTGTCTTCAGGGAGAGAGCATCAGACTTTACAGGGTGAGAGTTTGGTCCTACCAGACTTTTTGCCCCTCCCTATCTCCCAACACACACACACACACACATTTTAGATACCAGTCACAAGCCCATGGAGATGGCGATGGCACCCCACTCCAGTACTCTTGCCTGGAAAATCCCATGGACAGAGGAGCCTGGTGGGCTGCAGTCCATGGGGTTGCTAAGAGTCTGACACGACTGAGCGACTTCACTTTCACTTTTCCCTTTCATGCATTGGAGAAGGAAATGGCAATCCATTCCAGCGTTCTTGCCTGGAGAATCCCAGGGACAGGGGAACCTGGTGGGCTGCCGTCTATGGGGTCACACAGAGTTGGACACGACTGAAGCGACTTGGCAGCAGCAGCAGCAGCACAAGCCCAAACTGTTACCTGTGCTTCTATAAGTCCGAGATTCCCTCAAACCTCTCCTCAGGTACAGTTAATTTGCAAGAGGGGCTCCCAGAACTCAGAGTAACATTTTACAGAATACATCACCAGTTTATTACAAAAGGATACAGCTCAAGAACAGTCAGATAGGAGAGATGCATAGGGTAAGGTATGTGGCAAGTGGGAGGGGCACAGAGCTTCCATGCTTCTGCTCTCCCCGCATCTCCACATGTTCACCAACCTGGGAGCTCTCCAAACCCTCTCCTTCTGGGTTTTTGTGGAAGTTTCATTACAAGAGCATGACTGATTAAGTTATTGGCCATGGTGATTGAACTCAATCTCCAGCCGCATTCCCCTCCTGGAGGTCTGAGGGTGGAACTGGGCATTCCAACTCTCTACTCTCATGGTGATTATTGGAATCACAGGGCTTCACTGGAAACCAGCCCCATCCTTAGGTGTTTTCCAAAAGTCACCTTACTAACAAAGCAGAAAAACTCAATAGCTCTCCTCACTTAGGATATTCCAAGCGTTTTGGGAGTTCTTTGACAGAAGCTAGGACAAAGACCATTTATCTGAAAAATATGTATTTCTTATAAATCACAACATCACAGTGACACATAGAGGTGGTTTTATGTGTCAACTTGAGGCAATGCAACCAGGAGCGCTGAGGGATTGGTCAAGGTCGCCTCGAGTGTGGTATTCCAAGGTAGAAGTGACCTGGCATCAAAAGTGAGAACAGAGAAGGTGGACTTTCTTTTTTAGTTAATTTTTATTGGAGTACAGTTGCTAATGTTGCAGTCATTTCTACTGTATGGCAAAGTGAATCAGCTATATGTATACATATACCCCCTCAGTTTGGATTTCTTTTCCATTTAGGTCACCACAGAACACCGAGTAGAGTTCCCAGAGCCATACAGTAGATTTTAATTAGCTATCTATTTAATACCTATTTTCAATAGTATATATATGTCAATTCTAATCTCCAAGTTCATCACACCCACCCCGTTCCACCCTTGGTGTCTATGTTTTTTCTCTACTTCTATACCTCTGGTTTGCAGATAAGGTCATCTGTACCATTTTTTCTAGATTCCACGAATATGCATTAATATACCATATTTGTTTTTCTCTTTCTGACTTAGTAGATCAGCAGGTCTGGTCGAACATTTCTGGGATGCTGTGTACTCAGGATTCCTCCTGCTGATCTTTTGTTCAGTTGACATTGTCACATTAGAAACCTCAGGCAGGACTAGGCAGTGGTGTTACCTGGAGGCAGTGGGCATCGATTCAGGATCTGGGTGGTTTGCACTCCTTTCTGTTTTGATTGACCTCTTGTCTTTGTTAACACTGGAAGGGCTGTGCCTGCTGAGTGGACTAGAATTGATAGTCTACAACTTTCATTATTGTCATCATTAGTAGACTAACTGCTGTAAATATTATTAGTAATGGTTTCCGTCTTTGTTGTCATGTCTAGTAAGACCATCAACATCTTGAGACTGAAAAATATTTGTCTGTATTTCCTTTCTTGTGCTTCTATGGTTGCGTTGTTTTGCTTTAGAGCTTTAGTGTTAATCACTGTTGCACATGTGTTCTAATTCACTAACTCCTTTCTAAGCTCCTGGAGGTCAGGAAAAATGTCCTTGTTACTCTGTGGCTGGCCCAGCACACAGCTGATCCTGGTGGGTCTTCTGTTGATCATAAGGGTGATGGGCTATTGATTACAAAATGCTATTTTTCCTTTGTAATTTGATGTTTGGTGAGATTTTGATCTTAGTTTTTGGATAGTGCTCCTGTGATTCCCTGGTGGCTCGGAGGTTAAAGCGTCTGCCTGCAATGTGGGAGATCTGGGTTTGATCCCTGGGTTGGGAAGATCCCCTGGAGAAGGAAATGGCAACCCCCTCCAGTATTCTTGCCTGGAGACTCCCATGGATTGAGGAGCCTGGTGGGCTACAGTCCACTGGGGTCGCAAAGAGTTGGACACGACTGAGTGACTTTACTTTCCTGTGATTGAAGGAGCCTGGAATAGGCTCTCTCAGTAAGTGGTCCATGCCTTCTGCAGTTGGGGGTGGGCCCAGGAGGATCACCTATGGACAAGCCTGTCTGGTAATAAATATATATCATACTCTAAACCATATGATAGGCAGCAATTCCTAATCATTACCTCCTTGCCAGCACATGGAGTGTGTATGTGTGTGTGTGTGTATAGATGGCCTATCACTTTGATCACATCTCAGAGAGTCAGGGACTAACAAATGACAAGGATCCATTGTTCCTGGATCCACTTGGAGTAACTGACTGTTTGGTCATGAACTCTGAGGATTCTGTCACCTCCTTGTCCTCTCTCCTCAGCTTGTCTGCTCTGGGGAGAGATGAGAAGACTCTGGCAGAAGAATAAGGGGCTCTTCGCCCTGAAATCCTGAGCAGAGCTGGCTTCAGGGGCCACTGTGAACCCTTAGTGTTTCCCAATGCAGATAAAGTGCTCTAGCCTCATTCTTGCCCTCATCTAACCCCACAACCTCGTGGGAGGAGACAGAAAAAGAGAGAACTCATTGACATCTCAGGGTAGAGTCCCAGGACCTCCATTTTTCCTTCATTCTGCTTATCACTGCCTGATAGAATGACTTATTTCTTTACTTATATGTTTAAATGTGCTTCATGTACTAGGCTGTGAATGATATGAGAGCAGTGGCCTTATCTATCTTGTTCACTACTTTATCCTCAACAGGAAAAATAGTATATAGTATTTGGCACATAGTAGGTATTCAATAAGGGCATGTTTTAATTAATACGTGAAAGAGTTCATGTTGATTTGTTTTGACAGCACTTATTATGTTCACTCAGATAAAGTCTTTAACAAGTGTTAGAAATGATCAGGGACAGGTTGTGTTGCTCTGTCCATTCACATCCGTGTAGCATCTAGATACACCCAGAGAACAAACTGAGAGCCTGAAACCTAGAAGAGTCAGAACCTGAATCTTCTGCACTCTTCCACAAACAGCTTCCAGGGAAGTGCAGTTCATTGTTCAGTTCAGGTCAGTCGCTCAGTCGCGTCTGACTCTTTGCGATCCCATGAATCGCAGCACGCCAGGCCTCCCTGTCCATCACCAACTCCCGGAGTTCACTCAGACTCACGTCCATCGAGTCAGTGATGCCATCCAGCCATCTCATCCTCTGTCATCCCCTTCTCCTCCTGCCCCCAATCCCTCCCAGCATCAGAGTCTTTTCCAATGAGTCAACTCTTCGCATGAGGTGGCCAAAGTACTGGAGTTTCAGCTTTAGCATCATTCCTTCCAAAGAACCCACAGACAGAAATATTTATGGATAAGTAATTCAAGTTCCAAGCACACTATTATTCTCAGCTATTTGGGCTTCCCTTGTGGCTCAGCTTGTAAAGAATCCACCTGCAATGAGGGAGACCTGGATTCGATCCCTGGGATGGGAAGATCCCCTGGAGAAGGGAAAGGCTACCCACTCCAGTATTCTGGCCTGGAGAATTCCATGGACTGTATAGACTGTGGGGTTGCAAAGAGTCAGACATGACTGAACGATATCTCATAATCATTCCTTAAGTTGGGATCCACCGTCATGATTCTAAGTGACATTTTGGTAGCAATGGAGGTAACTAATGTCCAACATGCAACACCCTCACTCATTTAGAAGCCTGATCTCTGCTGGCGCGTTCAGATATGTGTCACATGGCAGTAAAGACTTCATCTTTCTTCTCCCCCCACTGAAATCTCAGTGATTTGTTTTCGCAAATTCTACTTAGTTCTGGAGATCTGTTAAAGCATCTATTCCTTAGGGGAGAGGAAAGAGGGGACGAAAAGGAAAAAAAATTTCCATTTGTTTATGTATGAGATATTTGTTTAGTGCTTCCTAATGCCAGAGGCTATGCTGGTTCCATTTGCAAGCCCGAATGCATGGGGGTCCTTGAGCAAGAGAAGAAAAGCAGAAGCAAGAAGGAAGCACAAATCCGTTCTCTGTGCCTGAGGCTCTACTCCTGCTCTGCAAATCGGTTCATAAGTGCCCTTTTTCTAGATTCCATATACATGCGTTAATATACGATATTTTCTTTCTCTTTCTGACTTACTTCATTATGTATGACAGACTCTAGGTTCATCCACATCACTACAAAGGACCCAATTTTGTCCCTTTTTATGGCTGGGTAATATTTCCTTGTATATGCGGGAAGCTGCCCTATAGCACAGGGAGCTCAGCTCAGTTCTCTGTGATGACCTAGTGGGGTGAGATAGGGGGTTGGGTGTGAGGGAGGCTCCTGAGGGAGGGGATATCTGTATACATATAGCTGATTCACTTTGTTGTACAGCAGAAGCTAACACAACATTGTAAAGCAATTATCCTCCAATTAAAAACAAAAAGAGAAGTTAGCACTAGCTTTCCAGCATAAGGTGAGGTAGATGACCTGTCACCTAAGTGTAAGGCCCGAAACACAAGAATCCGGTGGCATTTGGGTTAGAAGTGACTGTAAACAGGACTGACGTAGGTACAGGGGCCATAATTTCTGAACTAGAAGTTGAGACACATGGCTTGACACACGATCTGACAGATGGATGGAATATTTTGGATTATGACTGCCCTAGAAAAAAATCTTACAGATGGCAGAGGTGTCATACACAGCCGTTGACATGTGACTTGAGGAGCATGGACAAAATGCCATGCCCTTCCCCCAAATATCACTCCCGTCTCCCACATTCTGCATATTCTGCTATTAGAGATTTATTTCTGTGTCCCATGGAAGCTTCTAGGTATTTCAGATTATCTTATTTAAATGGAAATACATCTATAGATAAAATCTTGAACACTTTTCAAGTTTTAGATTTGGGGGTTTAGGTTTGAAAGTGAAGGTATGCAGGACCAAGAAACCTGTGGGAAGGAGTGGTGAGAAGAGTAGGGGAAATATTCTTCTCTTCTACCTAGAGCTGGCTTCATCTACTAGGGTTGCCAGATGGTGTCACAAATAGCCCGGGAAGCTGTGAATCTCTTCCTTGGAGATTTGATAGATAAGATGGCTGGCTGAGGGGCAGCCTAGCCTGAGGAATCAGAGCCCAAAGCCAGCGCTGCTCAGGTCCAGTCTAGCAGCCACTGTGATGCGTAAAGATAGAGGAAATTGGAACTTCATTGGAGGTCCAGAGGCTAAGAATCTGCTCCCAACGCAGGGGGTGTGGGTTCGATTCCTGGTTCGGGAACTAGATCCCACATGCCACAACTAAAGGCCCTGCATGCCTCAACAAGACCCGATGCAGCCAAATAAATTAAATATATATATATATATATATAAAAGATGCAAGAGACCACTCTTCCACCATACTGCTCCGGTGGTACACGTCCAGTTCGTTGACTTAGGGAAGAAAGCTCATAGGGTAGTCATCTTAATAAGGAAACTCTTGCCTTTAAACTGGTAGGATCTGGGGGGGGGCAAGTTTTGTGTGAGCACATATCAGAATTTTATGTTCGTGCTTATACCCAATGTCTAGGATAGTTTTTTAATTGGAAAACTATAATCTCTTACAGAAAAAAAGAAAAAAATGACCTTGAAAAATGTCGAGTTTAGAAATAGCTGTTTCATAAATACACTGGAGTGGAGAGTAGCTGAACAACTGAATATTCCAGTCCTGCCCTGTTCACTCTGGGCAAAGCATCTCAGCAGACACTTTGTGATGAGATATTTCTTAACAAACTTTGTGTGAGCACCTGCTTGACCGTATGCCACTTTGTTCTAGTACAAAGGCAAACACATGGAAGAGTCCAAAGATACACAGTGTATACAAGACATCAGTTTAAGCTCTTCTGCTAGAAAAGACGTTACTTGAAGAAAGCGTTAAGGTCTAATTTCTTTTGGGTTCCATCTCCTCCTCCAACCACAAAGTGGTTAAAAATCACTTTGTGATTTGGCTAATTTGGCTCATTAGGTGAAAGAATTTTAATCAAGGGGTTTTCTTAGGATCTTTTCATGACTAAGTTAAAAGAAAATAGCATCTACCTGATGGCACCCCACTCCAGTACTCTTGCCTGGAAAATCCCATGGACAGTCCATGGGGTTGCGAAGAATCAGACAGGACTGAGAGACTTCACTTTCACTTTTCACTTTCCTGCATTGGAGAAGGCAATGGCAACCCACTCCAGTGTTCTTGCCTGGAGAATCCCAGGGACAGGGGAGCCTGGTGGGCTGTCGTCCTTGGGGTTGCACAGAGTCGGACACGACTGAAGTGGCTTAGCAGCAGCAGCAGCAGCATACTAATACTTGTGTAACTTGTGAAGAAAAACCCCAACAAACTCAAAGATGGGCCAGATGAGGCCACACTGAAAAAAAAAAAAAGGACCAAAGATAGGAAGACCTCACAATACTCTTACCATTTACATAATTTCTGCGGTTATCAGTGAGTATTTAGTGCATTGCATTTTCCATTCCTGTGAATCAATGAAAGGTTATCCTGCAATACAACTTCAGTTGGAGAAATAAAAAGGAATCCTCACCTTCTTTGCCCTAGACTGGGAACAGCTGGTGGATAGAAAATAGGTCCACTTCCTCTGTTTACTGAGCACTCAGCCTTGTATCTGGCATTTAGGTGTTCAATATCTGCTTGTGAAATAAATAGCAGAATAAAACGTTTCTGTTTTATTTGTTTGGATCCTTTGTTTAACTGCCTTGACAAAAACTTTGAATAAATGATGATACCTATTTTGCATGTTTATCATTTCTGGCTCCTCTGCAAAGCATTTTAGGTAACACAAGAGTGTGAGGAAATTCAGAGGAAGCAATGCAGAACATCTCAGTGCTGGGGACACTTTCTTGCTCATGGTAGGGGCTTAATAAATATGCTTTGAGTTAATGTATATGTACGTGTATATATGTGTGTGTATGTGTGCATATATATATGTATGTATACATGATCTATGTTTCCCTGTAACTGGGATGTTTAACACAACCTTTGAAACTTTGAGCTTGATAAGCAAAAAGACTGGGTTATTACTCTAATAACTCGATAGCAGGCCCTCGGAAACTGGTAACACATATTTATGTTCCAATACTTTGGCCATCTGATGTGAAGAACGGACTCATTGGAAAAGACTCTCATGCTGGGAAAGATTGAAGGCAGGAGGAGAAGGGGACGATAGAGGATGAGATGGTTGGATGGCATCACCGACTCGATGGGCATGAGTTTGAGCAGGCTCCGGGAGTTGTGATGGACAGCTGGGGTGCTATGCTGTGTGCTGCAGTCCATGGGGTCGAAAAGAGTCAGACATGACTGAGCGACTGAACTGAACTGAACACATATTTTAAGAGGTGTGGTTCTTTCTTTCGGCGTGATTTAGTTCAGTTGCTTTTGTGAAAGAGGTGAGCTCTTGTCAGCTCCCTCAGGGGCAGAAGAAGTGTGCAGTGCTGGGAGCAGGGAGCATCGAGGTACACCACACTGCCTAGAGCAGGTCCTCAGAAGGGCGTGTGACAGCGGCATGGAGCAGTGAGACTTGATGGAGAAGCCAGCAGGGCAGGTACTCTGACCTGGCTTTCTAACTCCTGTATGTCAGAGGGAGCCCAAAGGCCATTTGTCTTTATTTTCTAACATACCCAGTAAGTTACTGTATAAATTGAAAGTCTCCAGGTAAAAACTGTACTGTGGATAGTAAGGGTCTGAGAATACGTTGACACCATTTCTGTTGCTATTTAGTGGAGAGGTTTGATCCTTGCTGTGGCCTATTCTTTATGGGGGAAAAAACCAACCGGTTCTATTACCAGGACATGAGCTAGAAAGCAATACAAACAAGGGTGATTGTGAGTGCGTGTATGTATAAGTGTGTGTTTATCCTTGGTCTAGAAGAAATGTGTGGAGTGATCTTCTTGGTTGTAGGTTAATCTTTTCTTACATAAACAAGGCGCCAAGGCGCTTTGAAGGAAGATATAAATACCTTCCTAAGCCTAGAGAAAACAGACTTTGTACTGCAATGTACAAAGTATCCAGGTGAAGGAAATAACAACAAGGAAAGGGGAGGGGAGGGAGAGAGGAAAGTGGAGCATCAGAGTGTGTACTAGTCAGATTCTCCAGGGAAGCAGAAACAATAGGATGTATATCACATGATCTATTCTCTACTATCTATCAGTCCTTTATCCATCTTCTCATTCTTGAGAAACTGATTTTAATATTTATCCTAAGCACTTGGCTTACTTGATTGTGGAGGCTGGCAGGTCGGCAATCTGCAAGGCAGCCCAGCAAGCTGGAGATCTGTGGAAAAATTGATGTTGCAGTTCAAGATCAAAGGCAAAATTCCTTCTTCCTCAAGGGAGGTCAGTCTAAAATGTGAATTAAACTTCATCTATTCCTCAATATAGTTTATATCTTCAGATTAAGAAACTTACAGTGAATGGGATGTATCTTATAGTTAAGTGGGGGGAAATCCCACCAATTCATTTGGTTCCAAACTGTGCTCTGGCAGAGTTGGACTAATTCTGATTGGCTCAGTGGAGAAAAAATGTTTTTGAATTATAAGGGCTTCCCTGGTGGCTCAGACGGTCAAGAATTTGCCTGAAATATGGGAGATCTGGATTTGATTCCTGGGTCAGGAAGGTCCCCTGTGGAGAAGGGAATGGCTACCCACTCCAGTATTCTTGCCTGAAGAATTCCATGGACTGAGGAGCCTGGTGGGCCGCAGTCCATGGGGTCACAAAGAGTCAGACATGATTGAGTGATTATTGCTCTGCTTTATAAATGGGCCATTTAAATGATGTAACCGTCCCTTAAACTTTTAGAAAACTCAGTGTTTCCAGGATTATGATACTTGTTTTGTAGGGTTATTGAAAGTATGAAATGAGATCATGCAACCAAAGCATCTAATATAGCTCTTCAAAAAGAGTTAGTGTTAAATAATTGTCTTACCTTTCTCTTGAGTCAGGCCAGAGTTGGCATATATGATAGAAACAGTTAGTTGCCTATCTAATTTCCCCTCTTTCCTTTTACCTGTCAGGCTCCTCTGTCCATGGGATTTTCCAGGCATGAATACTGGAGTGGGTTGCCATTTCCTCCTCCAGGGGATCTTCCCAACCCAGGGATCGAACCCGGCTCTCCCTCACTTCAGGCAGATTCTTTACCATCTGAGCCACTGAGTCAGGCAGATTCTTTACCATCTGAGCCACTGAGGAAGCCCCTCCTTTTTTCTTGATTCAGGCCAACTCCTGTTAAAAAAACCTACATTTCCCAGCCTCCCTGTGGTATATGAGTGCCATTTAACATGTTCTGTCCAGTGTGACATAAATGGAAGCCATCTACTTTGCTGATAATGGGACCATATCTTCCTCTTTTTCACTTCCTTCTCTTCCCTACCTGGTATGTAGATTTTTAAAAAACAGTTTAAATTTATTTTATTATTTATTTTTGGCTGTTCTGGGTCTTTATTGCCGTGCGAGCTTTTCTTTAGCTGTGGACAGCAGGGCCTATGCCCTAGTTGCAGTGTGCAGGCTTCTGAGTGGCTTTTCTTATTGTGGTTCATGAACAGGCTCTAGAGCACTCAGGCTTAGTAGTTGTAGCATGTGGGCTCAGTAGTTGTGGTTCCTGGACTCTAGAGCATAGGCTCAGTAGTTGTGGCTCAGAGGCCTAATTTCTCCACGGCATGTGGGATCCTCCCAGAACAGGGATCAAACCTGTATTTCCCAAATTGGCAGGCAGACTCTTTACCACCAAGCCACCAATGCAGCCATGGTATGCAGATTTGATGGCTGGAGCTGTGGTAATCATTTTGTGACCACGAGAAAATGGATAAGAAATCCAGAGGTCTTAGCACAGATATCCTTTCACCACTGAACCAATTACCATCAACTTTTTTATCATGACAACTTCTAGTTGAGTAAAAAATTAGCTTCTATTTTATTTAACCCACTTTTTAATTAGATTTTTTTTATCAGTAATAAAAAATCATATCGGTTGGTTGTAACCCACCTGCTACAGCAGTGAACTTTGTGAATATTGAATGTAATTTTTAAAAGGTCTGTTAGGAATATTATTGACTACCCAAACAAAGCTGCCCTGTAACTATCTTTTACTGGTGTCAGTAAATTATGCCATACAGTTCAAGGCACACATCCCTCTGCTCCCTGTGCCCTGCTACTTTAAATAGTTGCCAAAGTTCAGTGGATTCCCCTCCTTACCTGTTGCCTCTTCCAAATGCCATCCACTTTGGTTTTTATTCAGGTCACTCATACAGAATTCTCTCTCAACCATTAATCTCTATTCTTGCATGCCAGAAGGAAAAAAAGATTGATGTTTTTCTGCTTTCACAAAAATAACCTGAGGTATTTCTATAACATTTAATCCAGTTTTCTAAAACCAGAATTCTATACCTTCCATTTGAGGAGGATGTAGAAGTTGCCTCTTAGGCACCAAGCACCAGCCTCTACGCAGTCCTGTTGTTTGTTGGTTGCTGGTCTGCCATGAGGTGATATAGACGCTGAGAGCAAGCGTTTAGAAACTTCGGTAATCATTAGTTGTGGTTGCGACATTCATTTGTATTGTCTTTTAAGAAAGTATTAGCCCATCATGGACTGGAAATTTGAAAAAAAAAAAAAAAAAACTTTTTTCTTTTTTAAAACCGTAATTTGAGAAGCATTGCTGTACTGGGTGAATACGTTGTGGTAAGAAAGTCACTCTAGAGTTTATTATTATTTTCCAAATTTTTGGTTAAAAATGATAGTTTTGTCATACTGTGAGAAATAAACCTACTGGTTATTTGAAAAAGTTGTTTGAGGATCTGCCCGTTACTTAGTTCACACACACACACACACCCACCCACCCACTTGCACACACACCCCTTATGTGGTTACGGACCAAAATGAATACTACAACAATAGCTTCTTATTTTTCTTAACTAAATGTGATTACCCCTTTGCTTATATAAATTAATACTTCAATACACAGAATGATAATGAATTATTCTCAGAAGTAGGACATAATAGTATCTTCAACACATCAAGAGAAATTTAGAAATAGGACTATCTAAGATAATGAGAGGCAATTGGGAATTTGGGAAAGAGGAGAATTTGACATATGGAAGTAATTATTATGAATTTTAAATTATTTACTAAGTATAGCAACATTTTGAGATGCTTTTGTTAACCAACTTAGAATTTTTTTTTAAAGGAGAATACCAAAATGTGGAGCAACGGCAGGTATTCTGTATTCTAAAAAAATATAATGAATAAAAAATCTTCAATTGTGTAAAGCTCTTGAGAAAATCAAAGGCTAATCCTGGACAGAGGCACTGGGGCTTGTTTTGATACAGTCATTGTACCAAGAAAAACTGAACCATGTCAGCTGGATGATGTGGGGCATTTTGGCTTGCAACTTTTTTCCCAGTGCTTTTTTGTTCTCCTTAAAAAGAAAAATATCTCTGTTCTGTTTACAAAGATTTCAGGGTGCTGCTTACCATTTTAGCTACTAACACAAACAACCTTGACAATAATAATCTATTTTTTCTTATCCCTTTTCACCCAGACAAGTAAGCAGTCATCAATTATAGACCCTCACATGAAATACAAATTTAGCGCCATGGAAATGAAAACTAAAGCAATTTGTACCTTTACTATTCCAAGGGGAATCATTCTTGGTCTATTTACTATGAAATATTCCCTCTATCTTATACTCTTCTAAGTTATATCAATGTCATCGACCATAACTTGAATCATAATGAGTAGATGATACCCTTGCATGACTGGAATCATGTCATCATTATTAGATGACCTAGTTAGCATATGTGGTTAAAAATGCCATTGCCTTTTTATTTATTGACTTATTTCAGAATGGCATAGGTTATATTGGGACCAGGCTATTGATATGTCCTTATGAAATAGCATAGTGTTTTGTTTATTTTTTAAACCCATATCCACTAACCACATACACTAAGCCATCCACACTACTTTAAAATATTTCTTTAGAAACCATATATTTCTCCCCTATGACTTTTATTATCAATGTCCCTGGAAAAAAAATATAAAACACCAGCAAAGAAATGTGATAGTCCTGTTTCAGAAACATTGGTAGGCTTTAGGAGGAACCTCAAATCAGGAAAGATGTCAGTGAGAAAAATAAACCTTCTGTCCTGAACCCATGGGGCTCTAGTCTGAGCCCAGTGGGCTTGCACTCCCTGAGGCCTGTGTCCATCGATGGGGGAGGGAGTGGGTGGCCACTAATCCCTCAGGATGGCTCCAGAGAACACCACATCCAGGGCCAAAAGCCTTGGCATCATTTCTGGTCTTGTACTTACAAATAAGCATGCATAAAGGAAGAAAGAAGCATTTGCTTTAGAAATGATGCTAGAATTTTATCCTTACCCGAATACTGAAATCTGTATTTGATCCTTAATCATTACTTACTGCTGTTGCAGTCCACCTCCCTACCCCTAATCTTCCTCGGCCATTACATTCAGAATTCCCTTCAGGGGAAACCAAAATGCTCCAGACGAATTATTCTCTCAGTTTTAGAAGAAGTCACTGTCTCATGACCTCTGACTTTTTCTCTGGCTTTTCGTTTCTTCTCAAATTCTATTCAAGTCTCAACTTCTGTGTCCTAAGCATTGTTTAGATTTTCTTTTTATTGTTTATGGGTTTGTTCACTTACTTGCTAAAATTTCTTGCATGATTTCCCAGGACTGAAAAGAAATTAGGGTACATTGAAAATATTAAGCAGCATGCCTAATGAGTAATTACAGATATATATTTATAATAAATATATATAAGTATATATAATATATATAAAAATGTTTATATATATTAAGCTTTGTTCTCTTATAGATAGTTATCAGAGAATTTAGATATGTAAGGAAACAGATTATCTATGTAATATCAGTGATTCTATGTTTATTTTCTTATCTACTTCATAGTTATACTAGATTAGTTGCATAATCGCTAATTAATGATGTCATTGGAGTCTTACCAGATAATATAATCATACATTAACTAGAAACCAGTCAAATTAGCTGAGCCATCCTCATGCAATCTCAGACTGTAAGGTCTGAGTTTTCCTTACAGTCTCAAACTGTGGGTAATCAGAGAAGGTGAGAATGTTTGAATGAATAGTATTTCTAAAGGTTAGGAGACAATGCACATACTGTAAGTTAAGTTAAATGAATCCACTTTTTATTTATATTATATAATCAGAACAAAAACTTTACCTCCCCTGAAACATTACTCTCACTGTAATGCTCATTAGCTTCTGATTAAGTCTTAATATAAAGTACCATGGCCTCTTTCTCAGACTAAAACTTAGCCTACTGAAATACAACTTCCCTTTTATTGACAATCATCTGGCTCTTCTAATTAACTTCTTCTTTCCCATTTTCCCAGTAGCTTCTTCTTTCTTTAAGAATATTTGAGAATGTGAATGTGATTCTCAATCCAAAATGAAACTCAGAGCTATTACTAAGGGAATTACGTAGCTTCGATTCCTGTATGCCCTTCTGACAAGTGTATTTTATTGCAACATTTGTTATATATGTTAGTCATTGGGTTGGATTTGTGATCCCTGTTTTGAGCCTGTGGCACAGTGAGTTGCAAAGATCTCAAAGGCAGTTCTTTCTGCTCTGTGCAGAGGACTTACATTTTTGAATAGAATGTACACTAGAAACAGAGGTCTGGATTGCAGTCTTAATATCAAAGCAATATCTTCTAAATGAGTAAGAAGGACACTAACACTTTAGATAAAAGAATGCAATATACCAATTACTGAACTATAAAACCCCCTTCATTGAATATTAAGCCTTTAAAGCACATAGGTATGTATGTATGTGCTTTGTAAGCATGTATTTAGTTGGCAAGATGACAACTTTCATGGTGGCATTTTGTTACTAAGTTTAGCTATTCATGTATACATAGGTAGAAAATAGGC
Source organism: Bos indicus (assembly GCF_029378745.1). Classification (NCBI taxonomy): domain Eukaryota; kingdom Metazoa; phylum Chordata; class Mammalia; order Artiodactyla; family Bovidae; genus Bos; species Bos indicus. The sequence goes on from NC_091768.1 coordinate 51,325,889, forward strand.
TTCCCAGGTGGCACCTGTGGTAATGCAGGAGACATAAAAGATGCGGTTTCAATCCCTGGGTTGGGAAGTCCCCTGGAGGAGGGCCTGGCAACCCACTCCAGTATTCTTGCCTGGATAATCCCATGGACAGAGAAATCTGGCAGGCTATCGTCCATAGGGTCACAAAGAGTTGGACATGACTGAAAGGACTTAGCACACATGCAGGTGGAAAGTAAGAAATCCGATTCTAAACTTCATTGCTCTGATCATGAAGTTTTCTTTGAAGGGGAAATTGGAATTGAGATAGAAACTGAAATACAGGCTAAGAGTCACTTTATCAATAGTCACTTCAAGCATGTATCAATAAATGTTTAATAAATATCTTTTTGTGTGTGGGGGGGAGGGGCAGCTATATCAGGTGTAGTGGAGGTCATGGCTCCATACCTCAGAAATTAAGTTCGTAGAAGTTCAAGCTTGTCTAGCAGTCATGAAGCCACTTAAGGGTTAATGGTTGGGCTCTGATTAAAAGCACCGGACTGAGCTCAGAGTAGGGAGGGACAGCATCAGAGTCGGGGATCCTCAGGGAAGACTTTATGGGACTGAGGGTCCTTGATGTAGACTCTAAAGGAAAGGATGTATCTAGATCAAGGAAGACACAACTGTAGCAGAGGCTGGGAAGGGGAATGAATATGGTATGGTCATGGGCTGGCAGAGATCAGTTGAGCTGGAGCTAAAGAATCAAAGCAACATGAACATATGACAAACTGATGGAGTGCCCTGACTCATGGAACTAGCTAGAAGAGTCATGGGCTGAATGACAAGCTCTGACTTCTGTTACTGATGATCCGGTGGAGCTAGCGGACTTATGTGGAAAGCAGATTTGGAGCACGTTGGTATCACCAAGAGTGGTGGACACCAGCCTCACAAGACTTGGAGAGGATGACAGATTTGTGGAGGGAATGACGTGTCTTGTGAGCACACATGTCTGGCCATAAATGAATTAGTGAAATGTGGGCATTTATCTTTTTCATCTCTGCTTTATCATTCTCTGCTTTTCTTTCATAGTTTGGGGATCTTGCTCTGGCTTCAACTGCACAAGGCTTCCCTTTGCTTTGCCTTATTTCAAATTAGCTGTAGTTTTGCTTTCTTTATCCTCACATCCTGAAAGTTAGAATCTACGGGGTCCTGCCAGTTCTTCAGGTTACATGAAAGAAAGATAGCATCCTGTGCTTAGTGACCTTGGAGACAATATCTCCCCATTTTGGTGAATATTTTAATATTCTTTGGTAACGCGTGTTTTAGTATTTCTAAAATCATGTCGCTCACCTCCTCTCCCCACCATTTAGTCTCTATGTAGCATTCACACTTTATAAATTCTGCTTTATTTATTTTTTAAAAATACAAAAATTAAATAATTAAATAATACGGTTGTGTGTGTGTGTGTGTGTTGCTTGGCTAATTCAGTTACTGAAATCATGATATTGAGGCTGAGTTTTCCTGTATAGGCCATTTAACCTTGCAGAGATAAAAACGTAGTTCTGTGCACATAAATTTTATTCTTAGCTTCATACAAAACCCTATAAGGACTTTATAAAGGGATTCTGGCCACTACCTAAAGCTAGTATTGTGGTAATGTCTCAGGTGTTGTAGAAGAGAGTGGTGGCCAGGTGTGTATGTATACAACCACTTGAGGGGACTAATCATTTTCAAAGAAAATAATTTGTAACCCACAAAGTTGCTCCAAGACTTTTGTCTTGATTATTTTTAAAATGGCACAATCATGTCTCTAATCTGGTTGATTATTATCAGATTTCAAATTTGAACTTTTCTTTAAGATTTGACTTTTGGAAGAGAAAATTAAGGGAAAGGAGCATAGGAAATAAATCTTTGAGAGTGCAGGATTATATAAGGAAAATACCAACTGAATTCAATTTCACAACTCAATCCAGTTACATTTCTTTAACTGAGTTTAATTTCTTTAACAAAGTTAGATTAAACTTTGGTATTAATGATTAAAAACTGTTAGTGAGCAGTTTGAACATAATACAGTTGTGCAATTCTGGCACAATAATATTTATCATTGCATCATCCTGTGGTCTGAACATAGTGTTTTGTAAGAGTGGTACCCAATAAAAATTGGTTTCCTGAATAACTGAATGATTGAAAATTGAAATTACTCTAGATTATTTGGCATATAATATGAATTTGACATTTGATATGAATAAAATTCAAAATAAGACAAATCAAATATGGATTTAAATGCTAACTACCAGCAATCTATTTCCTTTTATGTCACCTGAAGTTAAAAAAGGAAATTTCCCATAATTAGCTAGAATTCATTTTTTAATTTTTTAAAGATGCAAAGTCTATATAAAACTATATTTGATGGTTTAAAGTGAAGATATTAATGTGTTAATCTATCTTAAAAGGATTTATAGTTGGTCCATGTTAAATGCAATATTGTTTAAGTGTTATAGTAGTAAGCTACATAGTTTAGAACACTGTAGATATGGTTTCATTTTGTGACCTTCTCTAATATGTGTTACATGTGCTATGTAGGGAAGTCTGTGTTACTTTTTACTGAAATAAAAACCTGATCATTTCTGCAAAATGCATTTATTACAGAAGTTGGTCAGTTTATTTTTTAATTTTCATGTCATGATACATGTCATTGTTGATACCACAAGAGATGGGCACAAGAAACTGTGCCCATCTTCTTTATCATTTTAAGGCTCCTTACTAAACTTTATGGTATAATTTATTAAAAATATACCCTCTTAAATCTAAAATATTATATAGGAAAAATCATTAAAAATTTGAATTTTGAAAGTTTATCTCCTCTACCTCCAGTTGAATCTTTATGATAAAATATCTCCAGATCACATCCCTTGTCATGATCTAAGGCTGATGCTACCTGGATATTCTCATCCAGGGAAATAGGTTTCTGTAACTCATGGTATAAAAGATCATTCCACACTATCTTCTGTTCTCCTCTGTGTAGCTGGAACCATTCTCGTACATTGGGAGCAAATTTTAAGTAACATGGTTTAAATGCGAATTTTAGAAAATGGTAGACAAAACACATGCATAAAATTTGGCCTCTTATTTCGTATCAGCTCTTTGCGAAATCACAACTGACATTCCTTTTGGAGGGGCAGTTTGGCACTATTCTTACCTAATACAATGAAGATTGACTCCTATGAAATTTCCTATTGTAGTAAATCATTACAATAATGGCCTGTAATGAATCATGCCATCCTGGGTCCCTACCCTTTGTCATGGAAAGCTGCTGCTCCTACTACTGAGAGGCAGTTTATCCACCATGTTGAATCTGGGCTGGCCTCGGAAATTGCTTTGAATAGAATGTAGCAGAAGTGATAATTGTATGAGCACCAGAGTCTAGGTTTTAAGATATTTCAAAGAGTCTGCTTTTGCCTCCTGGGAACACTGAGACCACCAGGCTGTGTAGAACTCTGGGATGAAAGAGTTCTGGCTACCCTAACCAACAGTCAGCACGAACTGTCAGACACAGGAGTGAGACCACTTTGGAACCTGCAACCCAGACCAGCTGTAACTGCACAGAGAGCCCAGCCAAGATCAGTGGAAAGGCCACTCGATTAACCCAGAAAATGATGAGAAATGATGAATTGTTCTTGCTTTACGATATGAAGTGTTGATGTTCGATTAATACTTGAAATACCAATGAAACACTAAAATCTGTCACATCAGAAACACCCTAACTCTGTAATAGCCGAAAGAATACTCTACATTATTTTTCTAAACAATTTGTTCTGATCTTTTCCAATATCATCTAGTTGACTGGAAACCTTCAATACTTCATAAAGAATCCTTGAAGTTTAATTTTCTAGAGGGACCCTCCCAGGACTCTGTATTTCTTTAATGGCTTTTTGGCTGCACAGTGGAATGTGCTTCTATTGAGCTGCTTTTCATAGCCAGGGTAACCTGAGTTACTTCCCAAAGAAATGTACTGGAGGGCAGTGTATCTGCTGGCTGTGGAAGGACAATTATGTAATAGCTCATACACCACTTAATTTTTAAAACTTGGTTCCTGAGAAAAAGTGTGAGGAAAATGGAAAATAATGACTGAATATTGGACCATAAACAGAGGATGTAAAATATGAATGATAATAGCACTCAAACTTTCCATGCCATCCTTATACTTCGGCAATTCATTCCTTTTTTTTACTTTTAATTTTTTTGGAGTATAGGTGCTTTACATGTTGTGTTAGCTTCTGCTGTACAGCAAAGTGAATTAGAAAGTGAAGAAGAACTAAAGAGCCTCTTGATGAAAGTGAAAGAGAAGAGTGAAAAAGTTGGCTTAAAACCCAACATTCAAAAAACTAAGATCATGGCATTTGGTTCCATCACTTTATGGCAAACCAATGGGGAAACAATGGAAACAGTAAGAGACTTTATTTTTTGGGCTCGAAAATCACTGCAGGTGGTGATTGCAGCCATGAAATTAAAGCTATGACCAACCTAGACAGCATACTAAAAAGCAGAGACATTACTTTGCCAACAAAGGTCCATCTAGTTAAAGCTATGGTTTTTCCAGTAGTCACGTATGGATGTGAGAGTTGGACTATAAAGAAAGCTGAGCACCAAAGAATTGATGCTTCTGAACTGTGGTGCTGGAGAAGACTCTTGAGAGTCCCTTGGACTTTAAGGATATCCAACCAGTCAGCCCTAAAGAAAATCAGTCCTGAATATTCATTGAAAAGACAGATGTTGAAGCTGAAACTCCAATACTTTGGCTACCTGCTGAGAAGAACTGACTCATTGGAAAAGACCCTGATTCTGGGAAAGATTGAGGGCAGGAGGAGAAGGGGACGACAGAGGATGAGATGGTTGGATGGCATCACCGACTTGATGGACAGGAGTTTGAGCAAGCACTGGGAGTTGGTGATGGACAAGGAAGATGGGGTCCATGGGGGTCACAAAGAGTTGGACATTGCCGGGGTCCAGCCCTGGCTGATCCAGGGTATTCAAAGGAGAGACAGCATTGGCGACCTATTTATGTAAATATTCATCAAAGATATAAAGAGTAATAGAGTGAGGATAGCTCAGTGAGGAAATTTAGTGGAGAAAAGAGGCTGAATAATTCAGCCAGAAGGTGAGAGAAAGAACGACATGGGGAGACCAAGTTTCAGTGAACAAGGCCTGCACTTTATTTTCCAAAGTAGTTTTTATACCTTAAGTTATGCATAGAGGATAATGGGGGAAGGGGTAGAGTCATGCAGTAAGACAGGCTTTCTTCCTGCAAACTTATCATATGCAAAAGTTTAGGTGATTTGCATCATCTTCTGGCCCAGAGGCCTGTTAACATTTTAAGACCCTTTCTTCAGAAAACTTATTTTTCTCTAAAGGTGATTAGGCAGGTGCCACCCTCCAAAAGCATTAAAGTTGCATTCCTATAGGGCAAAGGTGTGGTGGGCTACAACAAGAAAAAGAATTAACTCAAGGGTCCCAGGTTACAAACATTAAAGCTACTACTTACACCAATTATATTAATCAATACACTGCCAGGGACACAGCAGGTAAGGGATATGGAAACTTAGCAGCAAACATTGGCCCAACAAGTGAAAAACCCTTCACTAATACAATTTCTAATCAATCTTTTAACTGCTCAAAGGACTCTGTATTTAGACAGTTTAGAACATCTCATGCTTCTCACAGTTGGGAGGCTCTGAACAATCATATGTGGCTGGAAAAACCTATTCAGGCAGGCTAGAGGATTTCCAAAGGAGTTTGTAGGTTGAAACACTGTCACACCCAGGAATTATTAACTGGAGCTGTAAGCTAACTCTTTTTTCAGAGGGAGGTAGTGGGGAACAGCCCCCTGTAAAGTCAGAGGTGTAGGTGAAAGCACAAAGCAGAAAGTAGGCAGACTCTGGTTTTGGGGGTAGATGCTCGAGAATTTCCAGGGGGACTCCTGAGGCTCGATCCCGCCTTTGCGTATGCCGAGCCTCCTTCCTCATGACCTTTGCCATGGGCGGAGTTCCTCATGCTGGCTCCTGGCAGTGATAGAGTTCCAGTTGAGCTATTCCAGATCCTGAAAGATGATGCTGTGGAAAGTGCTGCACTCAATATGCAATATGCACTCAAAATGCAATATGCCGGCTCCCGGCAGGACATGACTGAGAGACTGAACTGAACTGATACCTATATCCCCTCTTTGTCACCACAGAGCATTGAGTAGAGTTCTCTGTGCTATACAGTAGGTTCTCATTAGTTATCTATTTTATACATAGTATCAGTAGTATGTATATGTCAAGTGGCATTTATGAAATGCTGGTTAAGTGAGTCATAATTCAATTCTGGAAGTGTTCTGTGTAATTACATACATTCCTTATTTCCATGTAACAGACACATAAGATCATATGTAACTTATTTTGAATTAGTTCATGCTACATATTCTTTAATTCCTTTATTTTATGTTATAATAAAATTTACCAACATTCAAAGTAACTTCTGATGTAGTCAACATAGATGGATGCCATAGGAAATAGAGCCATCTGAGTCATGAATACATATATAATTCGTTTTATAAAAGACATTACAAAAATGTGATTAGTGGATTACATTTGTATCCTGTTACCATTCTATTAAATAAATTCTATCAAAAATGTAGAAAAACAAGTCTAATGTGGTGGTGGTAGTTTAGTTGCTGTCTTGTCTGACTCTTGTGATCCCATAGACTGTAGCCCTCCAGGCTCCTCTGTCCATGGGATTTCCCAGGCAAGAATACTGGAGTGGGTTGACATTTCATCCTCCAGGGAATCTTCCTGATCAAACTCATGTTTCCTGCATTGCAAGCAGATTCTTTACTGCTGAGCCACCAGGAAAGGCCCATAAAATCTAGTAGCAGAATGTAAATAGAGAAGGGTCCTAGTAACAATTGCTCTAGCTACCTGCTGGAATCCCAGGAACCAAGGAAGGAGAGAAATTCTATTTCACAGGAGGATGAAATGGTTGGATAGTATCACCGACTCAATGAACATGAGTTTGAGCAAACTCCAGGAAATAGTGAAGGACAGGGAAGCCTTGTGTGCTACAGTCCATGGAGCTGCAAAGAGTCGGACATGACTTAACAACTAAACAACAACAACAACAAGCTTGTAGTCACCTCTGGCACAAAGCATTAGGTCTACATTAGATGAATTAGTTTGGGGTCAAGGTTTCATTGTTTAGCGTTCAACTCATGCTTTTTCTCCCCTTTACTTAAATAATGTTCACTCAACAGGTAGGGATTCTTTCATCTCACTTTTCAGTTTGCATATCTGTGAATGAATGGTCTAGGTTACCAGAGAGCCTTGTGATTAAGCTTCAACTAGAAAGTTGGAGAAATACCTGCATTGCACAGCCCAGGGGTTCATGCTCTGCCTGAAGCAAATCCCAGAACCCTAGAGTGCCAAATAGCCCAGTTCCTAGTTATTCCTCAAGGAGTCCTGTTCCACCATCCTTAACTATTTTTTCATCCTTGGCTTCTTCATCAGATATTTCCCCAGAGTTTGCCACAGCTTTGGGTCCTTTGTCAAGCTCATGGAGAAGTAGAGGAGAGGGACTTGATACTTGAGAAGCAAGTGTTAAGACAGGTATCAGAGATATGCAGAAAGTGCTAAGGGAGCAGAAACAGGGAGATTCACAGAAACCTTGTTGTCAAGGCATCAATACAGGTCTACTGCAGGAGAGAGCTGTCCAACTTTATAAAGCACAGAGTTGGACATGAGCATGCATTGTTTAGAAATAGTGAGAAACTTCTCAGGAATGACTAGGCTTCAGATTCTTCAGGGTGGGGAATTGGTGGGATATGTAGTGTGTGAGGAGAAGGCAATGGCACTCCACTCCAGTACTCTTGCCTGGAAAATCCCATGGACGCAGGAGCTTGGTAGGCTGCAGTCCATGGGATCGCTAAGAGTTGGACATGACTGAACGACTTCACTTTCACTTTCATGCATTGGAGAAGGAAATGGCAACCCACTCCAGTGTTCTTGCCTAGAGAATCCCAGGGACGGGGGAGCCTGGTGGGCTGCCGTCTATGGGGTCGCACAGAGTCGGACACGACTGAAGCGACTTAGCAGCAGCAGCAGTAGTAGCAGCAGCAGCAGTAGCAGCAGCAGTGTGTGAGGTAAATTGGGGCCAGATTATGAAAGAACTTTTATGCTATAATGAGGGAGGGAAATCTCAGTTTTGAACCCAACTTGTTAATGGCTGTGCAGCAAAAACTTAACCTGAGTATTGGGAAAGTTGTGATTCTTTCTAAGAATCTCTGTTTCATTATGCCTAAGACTTGGATAATAAATAAACAATTAGTATACAGCATAGTGAAAGTTGCTCAGTCATGTCTGACTCTTTGCAATCCTATGGACTGTATCAGTTCAGTTCAGTTCAGTTCAGTCACTCAGTCATGTCCAACTCTTTGCAACCCCATGAGCTGCAGCATGCCAGGCCTCCCTGTCCATCACCAACTCCCGGAGTCCATTCAAACCCATGTCCATCGAGTCCGTGATACCATCCAGCCATCTCATCCTCTGTCATCCCCTTCTCCTCCTGCCCTCAATCTTTCCCAGCATCAGGGTCTTTTCCAATGAGTCAGCTCTTCACATCAGGTGGCCAAAGTACTGGAGTTTCAGCTTCAACATCTGTCCTTCCAATGAACACACAGGACTGATCTCCTTTAGGATGGACTGGTTGGATCTCCTTGCAGTCCAAGGGACTCTCAAGAGTCTTCTCCAACACCACAGTTCAAAAGTATCAATTCTTTGGTGCTCAGCTTTCTTTATAGTCCAACTCTCACATCCATACTTGACCACAGGAAAAACCATAGCCTTGACTAGATGGACCTTTGTTGGCAAAGTAATGTCTCTGCTTTTTAATATGCTATCTAGGTTGGTCATAACTTTCCTTCCAAGGAGTAAGCATCTTTTAATTTCATGGCTGCAATCAACATCTGCAGTGATTTTGGAGCCCCCCAAAATAAAGTCAGCCACTGTTTCCACTCTTTCCCCATCTATCTGCCATGAAGTGATGGGACCAGATGCCATGATCTTTGTTTTCTGAATGTTGAGCTTTAAGCCAACTTTTTCAGTCTCCTCTTTCACTTTCATCAAGAGGCTTTTTAGTTCCTCTTCACTTTCTGCCATAAGGGTGGTGTCATCTGCATATCTGAGATTATTGATATTTCTCCCGGCAATCTTGATTCCAGCTTGTGCTTCTTCCAGCCCAGCGTTTCTCATGATGTACTCTGCATAGAAGTTAAATAAGCAGAGTGACAATATACAGCCTTGACGTACTCCTTTTCCTATTTGGAACCAGTCTGTTGTTCCATATCCAGTTCTAACTGTTGCTTCCTGACTTGCATACAGATTTCTCAGGAAGCAGGTCAGGTGGCATGGATTGTATAGTCCATGGAATTCTCTATGACAGAATACTGAAGTGTGTAACCTTTCCCTTCATCAGGCGATCTTCCCAATCCAGGGATTGAACCTAAGTCTCCCACATTGCAGGCAGATTCTTTACCAGCTGAACCACAGGGAAAGCCCAAAATAGGCAATTAGTTAATAGAAAATTTTTTATTCTTCAATTATGTGACATCATGATGGTCAATATTCAAGAATTTGACTTTTTCAAAATGAAACTTGAAGAGTAAGAATGATGTATAACATATAGAAGCAAATTAAAAAGTTAAAACTAATAGATCTGGCACTATTATTAATTAAGGATAATCAGCAAATAGAGTTACTCTATTGAAATGATGGATTGTGATAACCGTCTGGATAATTAATACCCAGAACTCCTGTTGACCTGAACTACCGAGGCTTTGATTTTAATTATACTATTGTGCTCAGTCACTTAGTCGTGTTTGACTCTTTTCGACCCCATGGACTGTAGCCTGCTAGGCTCCTCTGCCCATGGAATTTTCCAGGCAAAAATACTGGAGTGTGTCGCCATTTCTTTGATTGCCTACAATTCCCCATGTTGCTTTGCCATCATGTTACAACATCAGGACTAAACAGGCCACCAAAAAGGAAATGAAGTTTTCAGCAAAGATAATCAAAAATGATTTCAAAAGGCACCTGGCAAGAGTGGGAATGGCAGTTATAGGATGACTTCCAAAAGTGAACAACACTATATTTTTAACGCTGTCAACCTGCTGCTGCTGCTAAGTCGCTTCAGTCATGTCCGACTCTGTGTGACCCCATAGACGGCAGCCCACCCGGCTCCCCCGTCCCTGGGATTCTCCAGGCAAGAACACTGGAGTGGGTTGCCATTTCCTTCTCCAATGCATGAAAGTGAAAAGTGAAAGTGAAGTTGCTCAGTCGTGTCCAATTTTAGGCGACCCCATGGACTGCAGCCTGCCAGGCTCCTCTGTCCATTGGATTTTCCAGGCAAGAGTACTGGAGTGGGGTGCCATTGCCTTCGCCTGTCAACCTGAGATAAAATTATTTCTTGTTTTAAGGAAAATCAGCTATTTCACTTGTGCTTAAATTGCTTCAGAATTTAAAGTACCCCTTACTGAATGAGGCCAGCTCCCTTTTCTCTTTGCTTTATCTCCTAATATAGCCTTGTGAATGGGTACTCCTACCTGTGAATGTTTTCTTTACTTACAAATTTGGTTTCTGCTGTCTGGAAATACGCCTTTTGTTTTTGTGAAGATTCTGTAGAGGACAGTGATCACGTGACTCTCACTCCACTGCTTGCACACAAACAGAACCATCTAAAACAAATATCAGATGTTGACAACTTACAGTAGAGACAGATTTTTGAAACATAAACAAATACCTGTGCTTTTAAAAATTGGCTCTTACTTAGGAAGTATACACCAAAAATAATAAAATATACTCTCTGCCTTTTTCTCCTTGGTGCATCAGAGTTAAAAATCAAATCAATATCATTTCAGTATGAGATAGTGGCTACAGCTTGTGGACATCAGCAGAATAATTAAAAAGCCAATGAGTTTACTTGGTAAGATGTAATTTAGCCATAGTCAGTGGCTGCTTCCAAGAAATCTATTTACCCCCAAGTATCCTCAGGCATGGATGGGAGAGTGTGAAATGATTGAGTTTTAGTTATCCTTGTATGTAGCAAATTTCAATTACAATTTCTACTGTAAAAAAATTGTTACAGTCATATTACCTTGAAGTTCCCCAAGCTTACAGGCACCAGAGATTTAAGAGAAAAAGCATTTCTGTTTTACTGAGTTTAAAAACCTCACTTCATTTTTTTTTTTTTTTCTCATTGGTTGGAAATGTCCTAATTCAGCTCACAATTCCTGCTGTTTCTGAAGCTTAGATGGGGTGCCTGCTTAGAAATAATTTGTGGAAAACAACAACAAAACTTTGCTTTTGAAGTGTTTTGATAAAGTGTACCCAGATTCTCCAGAGAGCTTTTCACCCACAATTTAACACATAATGAGACCTTACTACTTGTTTACCACTTTTATGACACACTTCAGAAAGACCAAGGTATGCACAGAAGCACAAGAGTTGGAAAATAGATTTCAGCTCAAGCGCCAATCCCTATAGACTGTTAGTGGGGCCCTGTACTGAGACCACCAACGAGAAAAAATGGTACATTTCATTAGCAATGTCTGCCATGCGTGCAGGAGCCAAGGAGGCTGGCTACTCTTGCTTGGCTCATTAGAACAAGCTTTCAGGGAGGCATTTCAAAATGAGGCCACAGATTCGCATCTTTTTGGCCTTCTTCTAGCCTTCAAGAGTTGTGTTCTTCTTTACCTGTGCTGCCTAACACAGTACTTTGAACATGGAGACAGCTGGCAAACACTCCTCTGCTGACCTCGTTGTCCCCAAGCAGGAAGCAATACCTTTGTCATTGATTTGCCATAAGGGGCCTAGGCCCTAGCTGAAAGTTATCTGTAATGTTACATTCAACCCTTTTAGTTCAACATTTCTAAATCATTATAGCTGAAATGTTCAGTATAGCATTGGTTTAGAAGAAAACCTTTCCCCAAGTGTAAATGATTGTAAACACATTTCATGTTCTTGTCTTCTTAATGTGTTTTATATAAAAAGACAAGTTTTATTTTCTTCTGAAAAAACCTATAGAGTCATTAATACTTTTTGGAAAAATCTGTCATTATTAGCTTAGTTTGCTTTACCATTTTACCATTTCCCAACTAAAGAGTAGAAAATTAACATTAAATTAACATTCCTCAAATTAACATTTGAGGAAGAGAAACATTGATCAAGAGAATACACTATATAGGTACATGGGCAAGTCTGATCATTTTCTAATGAGAAATTCTAGAGCTGTGCTCTTCTCTTGGAGAAGGCAATGGCACCCCACTCCAGTACTCTTGCCTGGAAAATCCCAGGGATGGAGGAGCCTGGTAGGCTGAAGTCCATGGGGTCACTAGGAGTCGGACATGACTGAGAGACTTCACTTTCACTTTTCACTTTCATGCATTGGAGAAGGAAATGGCAACCCACTCCAGTGTTCTTGCCTGGAGAATCCCAGGGAGCCTGGTGGGCTGCCGTCTATGGGGTCGCACAGAGTCAGACACGACTAAGGCGACTTAGTAGCAGTAGCAGTAGCAGTGCTCTTCTCAGAGGCTGGACATCTTCCAGGGCTGGCTGTCAACTTTCCAGCATGAAAGCAACAGCACAATTTCTTGCTCAGATGATACTGAACGCACTTGTAGAGCTGCAGTACCTAAAGCAGAATCCAGTAGCCAGTAGTTATTGTTGTTCAGTCGCTGGGTCATATCTGACTCTTTGTGACCCCATGGGCTGTATTGTGCCAGGCTGCCCTGTCCTCCACTGTCTCCCAGAATTTGCTAAAATTCATGTCCATAGAGCCGCTGATGCTATCTAATTGCCGCATTCTCTGCAATCCCCTCCTTTCTCCTTTTGTCTTCAATCTTTCCCAGGATCAAGGTCTTTTCTAATGAGTCTGCTCTTCCCAGCAGGTGGTCAAAGTATTGGACCTGCAGCTTCAGCGTCAGTCCTTCTAATGAATATTCAGAGTTGATTTCCTTTAGGATTGACTGATTTGATCTCCTTGCTGTCAAAGGGACTCTCAAGAATTTTTTCCAACACTACAATTCAAAGCCATTGTTCTTTGACGCTTAGTCTTTATGGTCCAACTCTCACATCCATTCATAACTACTGGAAAACCATAGCTTTGACTATATGGAACCTTGTCTGCAAAGTGATGTCTCTGCTTTTTAATATACTGTCTAGGTTTGTCATAGCTTTTTTTCCAAGGTGCAAGTGTCTTTTAATTTCATGGCTGCAGTCACTGTCCACAGTGATTTTGGAGCCCAAGAAAATAAAGTCTGTCACTGCTTCCACTTTGGCTGTTTAAATAAAAATGAATGAAAATCAAGTAAAATGGAAAATCTAGTTCTTCAGTTACAATGGCCATATTTCAAGTGGTCAACAGCCACAGATAGCTTGTGGCTACCCTTGTGGTACACTGCAGAGCATATGAAGAACATTTCCATCATCACAGACAGTTCTATTAGAAGGTGTGTTTTAGAGGCTCCCCAGTGGCAAAAGATAGTGGTGATTCAATTCCCATTCTGCACCCCTCACATAGTTTGAACATCCATATGGCAGAGATGGAGTCAGAAAGCAAATTTTTCTAGTATATTCAACTTTCTTATTTATCTTTCACCATTTATAGATTAACATATTTACTCAGGGGGCTTCCTTGATGGCTCAATGGTTAAAAAACAAAACAAAACAAAAAAACCCACCTGCAATGCTGGAGCTGCAGGAAATGCGGTTTGATCCCTGGGTCAGGAAGATCCTCTGGAAGAGGACATGGCAACCCACTTCAGTATTCTTGTCTGGAGAATCCCATGGACAGGGGAGCCTGGCAGGCTACAGTCCATAGGGTTGCAAAGAGTCAGATACAACTGAGCGACTTAGCATGCCTGCATGAGTATTTACTTGTAAAGCCTGGATTTTATTATTCTTCTGTTTTGCATTGTTGTCTCTTATCTCACCAGTGAGACTATGAATTAATGAAGGCAAGGCCTGTGTCATAAATGTCTTTCCTTTTTCAGCATTAGTGATAAATAGACATTAGTTCAATTAAATAGCTTTTCTGACTAAAGATTCTAAGTTCTAGACTTGACTATTCTTTAGCAATGGTGATATTTTCCCAAATGATAATATTTATGGGTATATATCAAATATAGTGAAACATCATATTTTTTGAAGATAAGGTTCTAGGGCATATTGTTAGAAAACCTCACTAGTAACAGGGAGAACAAAAAGGGTCAAAATTATTTTTGGAATTCTCTATATTTCTGAAGGATAAAAAGTCACACATATTTTTATATACCCTTTAGACAGTAAATAAATCTGGGGAAAATAGTGCAGTAAGACCATCACATACACTGTGTAGCTTAAATTGAACAATTTAACACTCTGAAACTGGTTTAAAAAAAAAAGAATAGAGGCAATTCTTTGAAGTGGTGGTGTGTATATAAGCTTCTTGTCCCCTTGAGCAAAAGAGAAGAAAAAAGGTTACATTTATTAGGGGTTGGAAAATATTTGTACTATGGGACAATTGCTTGTTTGCAACATTAGGGAAAAGTTATAAAAGTGTTTTATTTGCAGTTTTTAATGGAAGCATAGTGATTTCTGACTTTCATAGTCAATTCTGCGTTTAGATTGTCTTGCAGCGGAGGAGCATGGCCGGTATACATAAGAGGCCTGGGCCTCCGCCTGGCTGCACGGACCCGCGGCCGCTTTGCAGAGTCTGGGGTGCATTTTCAAAGATCTTCCTTGTCTAGAGACTTCTGTGAAGTCTGCAGATTAGCAGCGGCCAGAAAGTCAAAGGCTGAAAGGATGGTTGACTGACTCAGTGAATAAAGCCCTGAACATTACATTACCTCCGGCTTGGAGCATACGGAATCAGTCCGGCAGCTCTCAAAGGGGCGGAGAAAATGCTTTCCACAGTCTGGGCTTGGCCGGTCCGTGTGTGCTGGACCAGAGAGCAGACTGAACAAAGACATCTAAATTTACAGCTCGGGTTAAAGAGCTGAGAATCCATCCAGTACACAGAAAGCAACACTTAGATTGCAGCTCTCTATTTCAGTGCACGCTTATCCCAGGGTGCAAGGAAATATTACATATATACATTCATTGAACCAGAAGAAAGAAAAAAATTATATGTATTAATATATATTTAATGTACATATGTGTGTGTGTATGTGTGTATTTTCATTCCTCTGCTCCAATTTTGGCTAATCGCTGAAATAAATTGATTTTTGAAAAAAGTGATACACATAAAAAAGAAGTATGTGTAAGTAATACCCTATATCAACTTTTAAAAAATAGCTCTTTAATTTACACATGAATTATAAATAAAGTCTACATTTGTTTTAAGGAAGCACTTTAATGTTCCAAGGACACTGACTTTTCAGTATCTAATGTGACCACTTGATAGGATATCATATAAATCTGAAGTTACAGATTTCTTGCACACTTGTTATTTTCAGTTCTTTGTTTTGTACAATGCTATTTAGAAACAAAAAAGAGTACTTAGAGCTTTCTAAATGAACCTAGGTGATTGTGAAGACTAGCTATTTGAGTTTTGAAATGAAATAAACTCCAAAGAATAAGTCAATTTGGTAAAAGAGAAGAAAAAATGCAGAAGTTGCCTGGTTTTCCATTTACCAGTTTAGTGACACTGATCAAGTTAACATCTTTGTGCCTTATGGTCCTCATCTGTAAAATGGGGATAGTAATAGTGCGTATCTGATAAAGTTGTGAATAATATTAAGTGAATTTACACACGAAAACTTCAGGATAGTGCTTGACCTATTGTGAGTACCATCTAAGAGTTGACTCTTACAATTGCTATAAAATTTAACGTGGACATTTTGTTATGGAGGTATCTGACATTTACCTTTTTTCAGGTAACATTTTATCTGACATGTTTTTAAAATTTATTTATTTATTCTGGCTGTATTGGGTCTTTGTGGCTCTGCGGGCTTCTCTCTAGTTGCAGGGTGGGGGCTACTCTTCGTTGCAGTGTGTCGGCTTCTCGTTGCAGTGGCTTCTCTTGTTGCAGAGCACAGACTCTAGGCATGCGGATTTCAGTAGTTACCTCTTGGGGGCTCAGTAGTTGTGGCTCCTGGGCTCCTGAGCACAGGCTCAATAGTTGTGGTACATGATTGTGAAAAAGCAGTCATTGTATCCACATTGGCAAGAATGTAAATTGTCTGGGCTCTGTGGGAACTCTAATTAAAGCATACTGATCACCTGTGTTTAGAGCTGAAGGGTCATTCTCTCCCACTGCCACGTGGAGGCTTTGTGCTCTTAAGTCAATACCCCTAAAGTCATGTATATAAAGAAGGTAAAGATATCATAACATGTCAATATAATGATCCCACAGAATATTCAGTTTGCTAATTATTTCCTAAATAGAAGACAGGCAAATACTTTTTTAAAAAAAGATTTTTAAAAGAGAAAGAAATTTAAGTTTTGTAAGAAGGTATGTTATTGAGATATGGATACTTGGAAATTGAAGTAAGCTTCAATCATGAAGGAAGGAACAAAGCGGGGCACTGTTAACTTATTCAAGCTATGTCTGTTCATCCCCAGACTATCATAGGGCAACTACTCTATGATGAGGAAACTGAAGCTAAGAGAAATTAAGCATCTTGCTACAGTTGCACAGCTGATATGGGACTGATCTGGGATTTAAATGAAGACAAGTCTTGGAAGCCTGGGATCCCTTTTCACTTTAGCATCCTGGGGAGCATGAAAGGAGACAGTTAAAAATTATGATCTTCATTCCATGTAAGTTGTTTCTATAGTGTCTGATTCTTTGTGACCCTATCCATAGGATTCTCTAGGTGAAAATACTAAAGGGGGCTGCCATGCCCTCCTCCAGGGGATCTTACCGATCCAGGGATTGAACCTTCATCTCTTATGTCTCCTGCACTGGCAAGCAGGTTCTTTACCACTAGCGCCTCCTGGGAAGCCCAGAAGTGAAAGTGTTAGTCGCTCAGTTATGTCCAACTCTTTGTCACCATGTGACTCTGCTGTTTATGGTATTTCTCACGGAAGAATATTGGAGTGGGTATCCATTCCCTTTTCCGGGGGATATTCCCGACCCAGGGATCCAATCCAGGTCTCCTGCACTGTAGGCAGATTCTTTACCATCTGAGCCACCAGGGAAGCCTAATCAAAAATATTAGAATATTTTACTAGTGATGGAATTCATCTAATCTTAAATATCTATGTTAATTTGTTTCCACATGTATTTCTATTAATAACTATATATTAATAGCTGCTTGCTTCTTTTTTCACTTTATTATCTTGATTTAAAAAAAAATACAAAAGTTTCATTTTAGTTTTCCCTCCAAAAATAGTGAGATAGAAATGTCGGGATGGATAACTACTTGTGTATATATAATTCAGTTATTACTTATGTTATGACTCATTTGAAAAGGCCCTGATGCTTGGAAAGATTGAAGGCAGGAGGAGAAGGGGACGACAGAAGATGAGATGGTTGGATGGCATCACTGCCTCAATGGAGATGAGTTTGAGTAGACTCCGGGAGTCGATGATGGACAGGGAGGCCTGGCGTGCTCTGGTCCATGGGGTTGTGAAGAGTTGGACACAACTGAGCAACTGAACTGAACTAAACTGATGTCTCCATTAATATCTTTGATTTAAAAAAAATCTGTCTGCTTCTGCAATAGAAAAGTGGAAAAAGAAATTGAACTGAAAAAAACTTTGAAAAACAGAGAAAGTTGAATGTCACTGGCAAACAAATAAAAAAGTGAAAAAAAATCAGACTTGAGGAAATGGCTTGGGGAAATGGGCACCACTTCATACTCATATAGTTGAAGGGAAAATTTGACATAACAGAATGTTTTCCTGGAGGGCAATTTGGCAACATGTACCAAAAAAATCTCTAAAAATATGCGTACTCTCCAGGTACAGAGTGCAGAATACCTATCTTTAGCAGGAAGGAATTTATTACAGGGCGTTGAGCAACTTATAGAATAATTAAACATCTAAAGAGACTCAAGTTTGAGCTTCCTAAAATGACTCGCAAAAGCACCGTAGAACGGTTTCCGAGGGCAAGCCATCGAGGTGATGTATCAAAGTGAGAAAAGGCTACCCCTGGTGTTGGTTCCAGGATCTTGTCATTCTTGCTGTGTCACCTGTGATTTCACTCATGGGGGGCTGAAACCTCTTTTCTCTTCCTAGTTATGAATTCAAAATTCACAGCAGTGCGTCTCATAGCAGAATCTGAATGACATCCAGAATTCTAGCTGAGTTGGGTTCTGGTGAAGTAAGCCATAGATTTTCCACTTTTATAGTAGAAGAAGGCATTCAGGGAGGAGAATATTGATAAGCTAACCCTCAATTCCTCAGTAATTCTACTTCTAGGAATTAATTTGAAAGAAATAATTATCAGTGTGTCCAAAAATGTTGCTAAAAGAATATTCATCACAGTTCTGTTTTTACTAGTGGGAACCAGCAAGGACCTATTGCATAGCACAGGGAACTCTGCTCAATATTTTGTAATAACCTAAATGGGGAAAGAGTTCAAAAAAGAACAGATACATTTTGAATTGCTTTGCTGTACACCTAAAACTAACACAACATTGTTAATCAACTATGCACCAATATAAAATAAAAACTAAATAAAGCTTTAATATTAGCTCTAAAATATTATGAAATCATTAAAAATGAGGCTCTAGGAGAAAATCTATGTAACCTTAAGTTTGACAATGAGTTTTAGATACAATATCAAAGGCACAATTGATGAAAGAAAGATTGATAAGTAGGACTTCATTTAAATTATGTGAAAGACAATCTTAAGAGAATGAAAAGGCACAGAATGGGAGATGATATTTGCAAAACATGTATCTGACAAAAGAATTGTATCCAAAATTTACAAAGAACAATTAAAACTCAACAATAAGAAAAAAAAAAACCTTTAATAACTGGATAAAAGATTTGAATATACACCTCAGCAAAGAAGACATATAGATGGCAAACAAGCAAATGAAAAGATGCTCCACATCATATGTCACTGCTGCTGCTGCTGCCGCTTCAGTCGTGTCCAACTCTGTGTGACCCCATAGACGGCAGCCCACCAGGCTTCTCCGTCCCTGGGATTCTCCAGGCAAGAACACTGGAGTGGGTTGCCATTTCCTTCTCCAATGCATGAAAGTGAAAGGTGAAAGTGAAGTCGCTCAGTCGTGTCTGACTCTTTGCAACCCTATGGACTGCAGCCTACCAGGCTCCTCCGTCCATTGGATTTTCCAAGCAAGAGTACTGGAGTGGGGTGCCATTGCCTTCTCTGTATATGTTACTAGGGAAATACAAATTAAAACAACATGAAATATTTTTTCAAAATCTACTCCCCACCAAATAGAATACCTAACATCCAAAATACTGACAACTCCAAGTACTGAGTAGGATGTGGGGCAACTGAAGCTCTCATTCCTTTCTGGTGGGACAGCCTAAGGGTACAGTCACTTTGGAAGACAGGTTAGCAGTTTCTTATAGGGTAAATATAGTCTTACCATGTGACTCAGTAATCATACTCCTAGGTACTTACCCTAATGAATTAAAAACTTATGTCCACACAAAAACTTGTACACAAATGTTCATAACAGGTTTATTCATAAAGTGAAAGTGAAAGTCGCTCAGTTGTGTCTGACTCTTTGTGACCACATGGACTATACAGTCCATGGAATTCTCCAGGCCAGAATACTGGAGTGGGTAGCCTTTTCCTACTCCAGGGGATCTTCCCAAACCAGGGATCGAAACCAAGTCTCCTGCATTGCAGGTGGATTCTTTACCAGCTGAAACACAAGGAAAGCCCAGTAATTTCTCCAAATTTGAATTAACCAAGATGTTTAAATAGATGAATGAGTAAACAAACAGTTGTACCTCTACACAATGGAGTATAACTCAGTGATAAAGAGAACTGAGCTATCAGTCATGAGAAGAGATGGAGGAAACTTAAGTACATATTGCAGTGAAAGAGGCCAGTCTGAAAATGATATGTAGTTCAAACTATAGGACATTCTGGAAAAGACACAACTACTGATACAGTTAAAAAAAAAAAGATTGAAGGAAGAGTAGAGAAGGATGAATTGGGGGAGCAGAGGAATTTTTTAGGACAATGAAACTATTGTATATGATACTGTAATGATGGATATATGACATTATGTATTTGTGAAAATCCATGGAACACACTATAAAGGGTGAACTCTAAATGTAAACTCTAGATTTTAGTTAATAACAATATATCAATATTGATTCAATGAATATAACAAATATTCCATTGCTGTTGTTCAGCTCCTCAGTTGTGTCTGACTCTTTGTGACCCCATGGACTGTAGCATGCCAGGCTTCCCAGTCCTTAACCATCTGCTGGAGTTTGTCCAAACTCATGTCCATTGAGTTGGTGATGCCATCCAGCAACCTTGTCTTCTGTTGTCCCCTTCTCCTCCTGCCCTCAATCTTTCCCAGCATCAGAATCTTTTCCAATGAGTCAGTTTTTTGCATCAGGTGGCCAAAATATTGGAGCTTCAGCATCAGCATCAATCCTTCCAGTGAAATTCAGGTTGATTTCCTTTAGGATTGACTGGCTTGATCTCTTTGCTGTCCAAAGGACTCTCGAGAGTCTTCTCCAGCACCACAGTTCAAAAGCATCAATTCTTTGGTGCTCAGCCTTTTTTGTTGTCCAGGACTTCCCTGGTGGCTCAGACGGTAAAGCCTCTGTCTACAATGCGGGAGACCCGAGTTCAAGCCCTGGGTTGAGAAGATCCCCTGGAGAAGGAAATGGCAATGCACTCCAGCACTATTGCCTGGAAAATCCCATGGACAGAGGAGCCTGCTAGGCTATAGTCTAAAGAGTTGGACACGACTGAATGACTTCACTTTCACTCACATCCATACATGACTACTGGAAAAACCATAGCTTTGACTAATATGGACCTTTGTAGGCAAAGTAATGTCTGCTTTTTAATATGCTGTCTAGGTTTGTCATTGCTTTTCTCCCAAGAAGCAAGCATCTTTTAATTTCATGGCTGTACTCACCATCCACAGTGATTTTGGAGCCCAGGAAAATAGTCTATCACTGTTTCCATTGTTTCCCCATCTATTTGCCATGAAGTGATGGGACCAGATGCCACGATCTTAGATTTTTGAATGTTGAATTTTAAGCCAGCTTTTTCACTCTTCTCTTTCACCTTCATCAAGAGGATGTTTAATTCTTCTTCCCTTTCTGCCATAAAGGGGGTGTCATCTACATATCCGTGGTTATTGATATTCT
Organism: Bos indicus; assembly: GCF_029378745.1. Taxonomy (NCBI): domain Eukaryota; kingdom Metazoa; phylum Chordata; class Mammalia; order Artiodactyla; family Bovidae; genus Bos; species Bos indicus. Next base: position 51,347,179 of record NC_091768.1, read on the forward strand.
CCCTGCAATCTTGATTACAGCTTGTGTTTCATCCAGCCAAGCATTTCGCGTGATGTTCTCTGTGTATAAGTTAAATAAACAGGGTGACAATATACAGCCTTTCCCAATTTTGAACCAGTGCACTTTTCAATGTCCGGTTCTAACAGTTGCTTCTTGACCTGCATACCATTAGATATACCATACTGAAGCAATGCAATATGTAACTGTGTCTGTGTGGGAGATGGGTGTATAACTGAATCCTCTGTATTTTCTGCCCAGTTTTTCTGGAAATCTTATACTCATCCACAGTGTCTATTAATTTTTAAAAATGAGGTTATAGAAGATTGTTTAATTTATAAAATATGCTCATAATACTTCAAGTGGATAAATCAGATCACAAAATTCTATGCTCCTGTTTTTATTTGGGGCTTTCCAGGTGGCGCTTGTGGTAAAGAATCTGCCCGCCAATGCAGGAGATGTAAAAGGTGCGAGTTTGATCCCTGGGTTTGGAAGAACCCCTGGAGGAGGGCACATGTACAGGTGCCTCACTACTCTCCCCGCAACACATGAGTATTTACTCATGGACAGAACTTGAACATCTTACCCAAAACATCGATAGTCATTGACTCTGAACTCTGGAATGAAGTGCAATTTTATGTCTACCTTTTGATATGAATTGTCCAAAATTCTGCAATGGAAACTATTTCACTGAAAAAAAAAAAAAAAAGAAAAAAATTAGCTTTTAAAAAATTTCCACCAAAATATCTACTATAAATAATTTTTTTAAATTGGTAAATTCTATTGGAAATCTCCAGAAATGGTACAAACATGTTTCTTTTCTTGAGAAACAAACAATGAATATCTAAAAATATTTGTGACATATTACTTCCCTCTGGAGATAGTTATTTTTTAATGCCCACTAGTTATTTTTGCAGAGATATTAGGCTACAATTTGAAACTCATACAGACTGAAGTTGAAGTCACCATTCTCCCATCTATACTTGTTCTCTAGCATGCCTTGCATCTGAAAGTTACAGTGCTATCTTCTAATTTTTTAGAGTTGAAATCACAGACAGATTCCACATCAGAATTCTCTCCTGCCTCTCCAATTCATCCATCATATAATGCTAGGATTATTTTTTCATAATGTCCTTCTTCAGCACCACCAATAACCTCATTGTCTAAAGACTATAACTCCAGCTTGAGTTGAGTGTTTGAGGTTTTCCTTTGTTTGGCCCAATTTACCTCTCCAGGTACATAAGATACATCTTCCAGAATACAAGGTACATCTTGTGCCTTACACAAGATGACCTTACTGTTTCCTTAGATTACATATAACACTCTTTCTGCACCTTCATTCGGTATGTCAAGCTTAGAATCTGTTTATCCTAACTCATTCTTCCACCTTCAATATCTGTGGGTGTTGAAATCCTATCTTTCCTTCAAATCTTTAATCACTTCCTTGAAACTTTCCATTTTATAAATATCCCCGTCAGAATCCATCTATCTCCTTTGTAGTCCCCTCTGTTGAGCCTGTATGTTGAGGACTATGTTGAGCCTCCATTATAGTACATTTTATAACATCCCTTACATAATGTGAGTGATACCTACATCCTTTCCCCTCAATAGATCAAAATATCCTTTAGGATAGGGACCATGCTTTTATATCACCTAAAACACACAAGGTACAGATCTTTGCACAATAAATGGCTGTTAAATTGAATTGATTTAAATTACATTAGGAGTCATTTGAAAGTGCTAGCAAAATACCATTAATGGTGTCCGTGTAAGAAGCTTTGAATTAAATGTGAGGACAAATACATTAATGTTAACATGCTCTCAAGCAAACATCACTAGCTCTGCAGTGAAGATTATCAAACATCAGCTTCCCTACCTGGGACTTGTGATTTGAATGCCTGATTCTGTAAGTTCAGAATAAGTTCACTTTTCTTATTTGAACCAAGATCAGAAGAGTGCTTCATAAGATCAATATAAGAAAAAGTGTAATAGATGCACAGTTTGAGAGGCGATCTGAGATCATTTTACAAATATGTAAGAACATATTTGTGTTACTACAATGAAAAGAGGGTGAGGAAAGCAGAGGAAATGTTGTGTGACCCCCTTTTCACCACCTTTCCCCCTCAAACCAAATTAGAAACAATTGATGATCCAGATTTTTCTTTTGTTGAAAATCAAATAATCTTCCTCTAAAAGTGGTTATTTGATCATTGCTGTAAAGGGAACATGTGAAATGTGGTTTGACATCACTTCAAGAAAGAAACTGCTATGTTGGTACTCCGGTGTTCTTTGTGAATTTGTGAAGCCTTTTAATAAAAACTGATTTTTAATTTATAGTAATGGAACAAACATCCAATGATATTGCTTATAATGCATTTTTAAGAATCCACTTAATTTCCATTACAAAAACATATTCCTGTGGAAACCCAAGATGCTGTCCATGGTCCTGATGCTCATATGCCATAAAAGCAGTAAAATCTCAGATATAAAATAAGGGGAAAGACTTTATTGTACAATATCTTCTTATAGTCATTTAATTTTCTACTTGATTCAAGGGTGAATATTTGGCTTAACTTCTTATTTATTAATTAGCATATAAAGTTGTGACTTATATACACTATAAGCTACTGACCTTACTTGTATCAACTGCTTAATGTCATATATATTATGGTGTAGTTTTATATAGCTGAAAAATAAACTTTGTGTAACAGTAGAACAATGAAACACAAATTAACTCTGCAGAAGGCCAGAGCAGCTTGGTAAATCTCTGCTGTGTGTGTGTTTCTGTTTTTGTCCAGCTTATGCATTCAGATGGATTCTGTTACTTTGTTGTACACAAGGCATCAACGAAATCAACAAAAAGCCTTTACACACAATATACATGCAAAATTTGCTATAGTAAAATAGCTAAATCTCCTTTAAAATATTTTAAAAACTGATATATTCAAACCTATAAAGAAGTATTTAACCTTTTGATAGTGATGTCGTTTAGGTCAGTTATTTCCAGTCATTATATCATAAATTCTAAATTCCTCATATCAATGAAAACAACACACCAAATAAAGAAAATGATTTTAAATCCAGAACTAAAACTCAGGAATTAATTTGTTCCTCTGTCCAGATATTCAGGGTGAGTTGAATTTGGACCTGGCTGGTGATACACTGCAGTAAGCACTAAAATTTAGAGGCTTGATAGGATCAGCTATAAGAGTGCTACTTTAAGTTTGAATTCTTTCTATTTATCATCTTGTGTCACACCTGAAATACTACCCAAATTCGGTGTATATTTTGTATGTGTGGTAATCTAACTTTATATGGAATAGTCTAGTGATTCTCGTTTACTATCAAGATGTAATGCTTGTGATTAAATTACGGATGACACACCACATCAATTCTTATTAGAGATGTGCAGGCAGTAAAATGTTTACATTTCAGTAGATGATTTGCACCATCTCTCTCGCACATTCTTCATTATGTTAAACTTGGTGATTATCAGTGAGTACTTCAGACCAGTTGCCCAAGCTACACATTTGGCATCTTATTAAGGCATCTTTATATATATATATATTCACATGCTAATACTTCTCTAGGTGGCTGTAAATATTAAATGAGAAGATGTATATCAGAATGATTTGTACATTTTAAAGTTCTACAAAAAATAATATGGGACATAATATTTATGGAACAAATATTTATTTAGCATCCATTATGTGGATGCTAAAGAATTCCTATTGGAACTGAGGATATGCTTGCTGAAAAAGAAATTCCTGCCTTCATGAAGCTTATGTTCTAGTGAAGAAGACAGCTAATAAAGAAGAAAAATAAAGAAGAGAGAGGGAATAGGGAGTGATAGGGTGAATATTAAGAGTTGAAATTTAAAATAGAATAAGGGTTTGAATATGGATCTAAAAGAGCCGGGGAAGTGATTACTGGGCAGAAACAGTTCCAAGCAGACGAAACAGTAAGTTCTAAGTCAGGAGCATGTGTGGTATGTTTGAGGAGCGTCAAAGAGACTGATGTGACTTGAGCCACATGAATGAGGGGAAGAATAATAAGACACAATGATAGAGATAAGGTGATACAGGAAGAAGACAACATAGAGGGTTGTAGACCTTACAGGCTTTGGTTTGCCATGTGACTGGCTTTGGCCAGTGAAATTTGAGCAGCTTTTGAGGTCATTACTCTGAGGACACATGTGTGTTTCACCTTCCTCTTCTTTCTTCTGAACTGTAACTGACAGTGTTACAGTTGGTGGATCCTAAAATAACCTGGGTCCTGGGGTGTCTAAGACAAAATGATATGAAATAGTGTTCCTCCCATCTATACTAGGAAGATAATGGGAATAAGAACTAAGCCTTTGATATTTTAAGGCACTGAGATTTGGGGGTTGGTTTATTACTACAACTTAATGGAGCTCCTCATATAGGCAATCTTTGGAGTTTTTTGAGCCAGAGGGATTACTACTCTGAATTCTGTATCAAGTGGGTAATCCTAGCTTCTGTGCTAAGATTAGCCCATAGAGGGTGAAGGCAGACACAAGAGATGAGAAAAGAGTTATTGCACTTATACAAGCAAGATATGATTGTTCAGATCAAGGAAATAGCAATGAGGGTAGCAAAACAAGGCAGAACTGTAGGGATATTCTGAAAAAAAAAAAGCAAATGGACTATTCTGATGTGTTTGATTTTGGGTATGAGAGAAAGAGGAGATTCAAACATGACTTCAGTGTTTTTAACTTGTACAAAAGGTGGAGCTGTAATTTACTGAGATGGGAATGGCTATGGAAGAAATGACTTTTGAGTGGTAGTATTAGGAGTCTTATTTTGTACATGTTAGGTTTGGGGTGTGCCATGTAACTGAAGATGTGACGTCGATAATTCTGTATGTAAGTCTGGTGTTTGGGACAGATATCTAGGCTGGTGATATCTTTTAAAAGATAATCATTAGGAGATGGCATTCAGTTATTTAAAAATATTTTCCCACCTAACTTCAATATCTAGATCCTCTATAGGTTTGTTTCTTTTGTCCCCCTTTTATTCTTCTCTTTTAAAATAATGTGGTATTTTCTTCTTGTTAACAATTTCAATCATGGGTTAAAGCCAAAAACACTTTCAATCTGAGTAAAATTTAAATATGAATAAAACTGTAGAATCTCTTGAAACCAGTACATTCAATCTCTTATGACAATAGATAAGTATTTCAGTAGCAATGAAATAGGATAGTCAAATGATGTAATTTAAGAGAAGTTTAATGAGAAGACAATTTACAAAGATAGTGTATTTGCAGGAGATATTGTTCTACCTTGGGGCTAGAGGTTCAAGGCATTATTATTACTCCTAAACATGAAGGGGCAAAAGAACCTAGAGACAAAGCGGGCTAGGTGCTGACAGGTACCCACAGTGACCCCATAGAGAGTTCATCTCACTCCTCCCTTCTATTTTTGCCTGTGTTTCCCAAGGGGAAGTCAGAAAACAAAGTAATCTGTGAATTCATTCTTACAGGTAACCTTTTAGCAAAACATAGATCTCTCCCTCCCTTTTGCTTCTTTTCCAGATTGCCATATGGTTCTAGAGTAAACTCAGCTACGTGATACTACTTAGATTGTGAAAAATACAGCATGTCTTAGCATAACTTTGTAAATTTATTTTACAAAGATGGAGAAGCTCTATACTTTCAGCAAAAACAAGACCTGAAGCTGACTGTGGCTCAGATCATGAACTCCTTCCTGCCAAATTCAGACTTAAACTGAAGAAAGTAAGGAAAACCACTAGACCATTCAGGTATGACCTAAATCAAATCCCTTATGATTATACAGTGGAAGTAAGAAATAGATTTAAGGGACTAGATCTGATAGATAGAGTGCCTGATGAACTATGGACTGAGGTTCGTGACATTGTACAAGAGACAGGGATCAAGACCATCCCCATGGAAAAGAAATGCAAAAAAGCAAAACGGCTGTCTGAGGAGGCTTTACAAATAGCTGTGAAAAGAAGAGAAGCGAAAAGCAAAAGAGAAACAGAAAGATATAAGCATCTGAATGTAGAGTTCCAAATAGCAAGAAGAGATAAGAAAGCCTTCCTCAGAGATCAGTGCAAAGGAATAGAGGCAAACAACAGAATGGGAAAGACTAGAGATCTCTTCAAGAAAATTAGAGATACCAAGGGAATATTTCATGCAAAGATGGGCTCGATAAAGGACAGAAATGGTATGGACATAACAGAAGCAGAAGATATTAAGAAGAGGTGGCAAGAATACACAGAAGAACTGTACAAAAAAGATCTTCACGACCCAGATAATCACAGTGGTGTGATCACTCATCTAGAGCCAGACATCCTGGAATGTGAAGTCAAGTGGGCCTTAGGAAGCATCACTACGAACAAAGCTAGTTGAGGTGATGGAATTCCAGTTGAGCTATTTCAAATCCTAAAAGATAATGCTGAGAAAGTACTGCAGTCAATATGCCAGCAAATTTGGAAACCTCAGCAGTGGCCACAGGACTGGAAAAGGTCAATTTTCATTCCAGTCCCAAAGAAAGGCAATGCCAAAGAATGCTCAAACTATCACACAATTGCACTCATCTCACACGCTAGTAAAGTAATGCTCAAAATTCTCCAAGCCAGCCTTCAGCAATATGTGAACCGTGAACTTCCTGATGTTCAAGCTGGTTTTAGAAAAGGCAGAGGAACCAGATATCAAATTGCCAACATCCGCTGGATCATCGAAAAGCAAGAGAGTTCCAGAAAAAACATCTATTTCTGCTTTATTGACTATGCCAAAGCCTTTGACTGTGTGGATCACAATCAACTGTGGAAAAATTCTGAAAGAGATGGGAATACCAGACCACCTGACCTGCCTCTGCATACAGAGAAATCTGTATGCAGGCCAGGAAGCAACAATTAGAACTGGACATGGAACAACAGACCGGTTCCAAATAGGAAAAGGAGTATGTCAAGGCTGTATATTGTCACCCTGCTTATTTAACTTATATGCAGAGTACATCATGAGAAACACTGGACTGGAAGAAGCACAAGCTGGAATCAAGATTTCCAGGAGAAATATCAATCACCTCAGATATGCAGATGACACCACCCTTATGGCAGAAAGTGAAGAGAAACTATAAAGCCTCTTGAAAGTGAAAGAGGAGAGTGAGACAGTTGGCTTAAAGCTCAACATTCAGAAAACGAAGATCATGGCATCTGGTCCCATCACTTCATGGGAAATAGATGGGGAAACAGTGGAAACAGTGTCAGACTTTATTTTTGGGGGCTCCAAAATCACTGCAGATGGTGACTGCAGCCATGAAATTAAAAGACGCTTACTCCTTGGAAGGAAAGTTATGACCAACTAGATAGCATATTCAAAAGCAGAGACATTACTTTGCCAACAAAGGTCTGTCTAGTCAAGGCTATGGTTTTTTCAGTGGTCATGTATGGATGTGAAAGTTGGACTGTGAAGAAAGCTGAGTGCCGAAGAATTGATGCTTTTGAACTGTGGTGTTGGAGAAGACTCTTGAGAGTCCCTTGGACTGCAGGGAGGTCTAACCAGTCCATCCTAAAGGAGATCAATCTTGGGTGTTCATTGGAGGGACTGATGTTGAAGCTGAAGCTTTAATACTTTGTCCACCTCATGTGAAGAGTTAACTCATTGGAAAAGACCTGATGCTGGGAAGGATTGGGGGCAGGAGGAGAAGGGGACGACAGAGGATGAGATGACTGATGGCATCACCGACTCTATGGACACAGGTTTGGGTGGATTCCGGGAGTTGGTGATGGCCAGGGAGGCCTGGCGTGATGTGATTCATGGGGTCGCAAAGAGTCGGACATGACTGAGCGACTGAACTGACTGACTGTTACCAAGCTGATTGGACTTAGCAATGTACCTAGCAAACCTATCCTGAACACAGAGTATCAAGTATTTCCTCTTATAAGCATTTTGCATGTTCTTATAAAAACCTATCTTGCCATGTGTCACTCACACACATATGCACAGACATATGTACACACACAAACAGTTTGATAGCAGTTTGCTGAGAATACACACATAAGAAAACTAGATGACATGAAAGGTTGGGAATCAACTTATTTTAATCTGGTCCACATTCTAGGAACTTAGTCTAGAACCATTGAAGCTGAATGTTTTTCTCTTCACATTTGCTTTTGAAGCCTAAGTTTTTAGAAGCTTTGGTTCATGTTTTAATCTCAACTCACTCTTTACATGTCATTGATACTATAATGTGATTTCACTGTAAATACCAGTAGAGAAATTACAGTGCCAATAGACATGGAGACTGAGCTGGACATCTCAGAATTATGATATCATTAATACATAATTGATGTTGTAAATAATCTAAAAGCTGGACTCAAAAATCTCCTGTAAAATCTCATGATGACTCACTCTGTTTGAGGGTCCCTGATGTGAGAAGAGGGGTCTGGATTTAAACTCACAACTCTTGATGAAACTGCTTCCCTTCCTGTGTGTTTTTTAATCTTTACCAAAGATACAATTCTCCAGTTACCTACAAACAAAACATTTGTTTAATCAATAATCATTTGTCAAGCATGACTATCCTGGACATGACAAATGATGCTGAGTGGTTCGCAAGGAGATCAGGCTAGAGGGCCTGATGGAAAAGTTGACAGCATTTTAAACCCCACAATACCTCTGGGGAAGATACCAAAAAAGTTTGTACATGGACAAATCTGCAGGGCAGTGTGCTCCAGGGAAAGTTTACTCCCTTTTTCCAAACAAGGATTATATTCACTTCATCTCTAAAATGTTTCTTGGAAATCATTCTTCTCTATTATGGCTGCAGTGATGCAAGTTGAGGACTTACTACCTTGTATTTGGCCTTTTTGAAGTTGACCCTTACTTAGTCTCCCAACCTCCAATTTCACCTGCCTACAACCCGCCCTTCTCAATTATTGGCACTTCAGTTTTCCTGGAGCACAATGTCCTCACTGTATCTTGATCTCTTCATCTACCCTCCTCTAAGCTACATTCCTAAGGGTTTACCTTGTTCCTTCCTGACACATCCTTTCTTGCTCATCCCTCATTTCCATCTTTGGAAATCTTGTTCTTTTCTCAAGATCTAGTTAGGGGTAAACACGCTTTCTCCCAAGCTTCCATAAATGTTTGCATTATTTCATAGCACTTATGACAGACTTCTTTGTCTTATATTTTATCTCCCTTGCAAGATTCTGAGCTTTTTGAGGTCTCTGATCACATCATATACTTATCTTTCTATGTCCCTCATAGCAACTGGTATGATGTCTTTACCTATAGGGGAGGAAGAGGACTTAAATTTTTAAGACTTGAATTACGCAAACTTTGCATAACTATTAATATTAGAGCAGACTAGAGAGAAATCCTAATTTAAACCAGTATAACAAATTTTGATGGTAGGTGGAGTGACACTGGAAAAGCATTAAACTTGTCTCTTACATACATTTAGTGATTAAAGAGTCGTTTAACTGAAAGAAGTAAAAGTTATAACTTTTATATACACAAGTTAGTACAGAGAAATATTATTAAACACATTTAACAGCCTTATATGTTCCCAGGTCCCTGTTGAATTCTATCATAAACATGCCTTCTTGTAGCCTATAAGTTGCATGTTGAAACCAGAGTCTGGAAATTAAATACTTCCTTTTCTTAAAAAATTGTAATTTAGTAGTTTTGTTTCAGGTAAAAAATTTCATGCAGAGTATGCTTTATATTTGGAAACACAAACTCCCTACCTTAAAAACAATCCATTTCTCTCCCCATGTAGAGCCGTCAGAAAGGAGGTTCGGTAAACCGTATGTCACTATCAGCCACTGATAGCCAGTGATTTGTTCCAAATCCAAAGGCTAAACCAAACCTCATGCTGCTGTATGTCAGATACAATTGGTCCACAGTCAAAGTTTTACAGCTCAGACAGGGCACACTTTATCCTTCAGGCTGCTACTTAAGATAGCCACGACCCTGAGGAGAACCAGTCAACAAAACAGAGAGACAAGAGGATGTGATTTGTATGCATCCCTGAGCTAGCTCACGTCACCCCTGACCTAGAGGTCAGGCTGCAAATGACAGCAGGGTGCATGCACCTGATCAGACAGAATATTCTCATTATAAAGCCTGGGAAGAGGGGGCAACCCCTCTGTGTTTACCCACAGACCAGATGCAATCTACCTAGGAAATGAGCCAAAAAGAAAAAACACCGATTTCACTCAACAAGCAGATGTGACAAACACGTCAATACCTTACAAAATTTTTAGTCAATTGTTTATCCTGATAAACTTGGGTGAACACAAGATGATTATACAAAGGGAAGTTTATCAAAAGGAAGAAACAATTTGTTTAATCACAGATGGGCCATCCAAAGAAAGCTAAGCTGGAAAAGAATAACCCTTATTGAACTGCAATAGGAAATCCTTATCAAATACAGTCTTACCTGGTGGCTCAGACAGCAAAAATCTGCCTGTGATGCGGGAGACCTGGGTTCTATCCCTGGGTCGAGAAGATGCCCTGTAGAAGGGAATGGCAACCCACTCCAGTGTTTTTGCCTGGAGAATCCCATGGACAGAGGAGCCTGGCGAGCTACAGTCCATGGGGATGCAAAGAGTTGAACATGACTCAGCAAGTAACATGTACACTTGGCCACCATTATTTGTTTATGGAACAGATTTTGGTTAAGCAGGAGTTTGAAATGGTAGTGCAAGCCTACAACTGTGGTTCTTTTAAATTATTGGAAGGTGGCAAAAGCTTTCATATTTTTAAGTGAAATCTAGATTTCCAAAATGATCTGCACTGAAATGAGAATGACTGTGAAGGAAGTAGAGGAGGTAGACCAAATCACCATGTGTGGTAATTTTTAAAAACGGAGAAGAGGAATCTGTCTTGGATTATTGGAAGTAGCTTGTCTGAGTCCTGTAGACTATAGAGATGATCTCTGCAAGTCCTATGAGAGCTCTGGGTTCTGAATAGCAGTAACTTAGATATGGCTTGAAATTCATCACAGAGCTGCTCTGACTCACCATGGGTGAAATTTCAGCATCCAAATGGTAATAATTACGTACAAAAAACCCTATTCTTACATGATTGGTCTGTAAAGTCACTGTTAATATGAAATACTTGAGTAAGAATGGAGCTTGTATATATATATATATATATATATATATATATATATATATATATGAGCTTGTATTTTATATATATATAGGCTTTCCTGGTGAGTCAGTGGTAAAGAATCTGCCTGGAATGCAGAAGAGGCAGGAGATCCCCTGAGGAAGGCATGGTAACTCACTCCAGTTGAGAATCCCATGGACAGAGGAGCCTAGTGGACTATAGTCCATAGGGTTGCAAAGAGTTGGACTCAACTGAAGATACTTAGCATGCACATATGCATATATATATATGTATTTATATTTTCATAACATATTTATCTATTAATAACATATTTATTTATAGTTCATCATAAATAATGTCTCTAGCTCTATACCTACAAGAATACTGAATTGGGGAATGGACTCATGCAGACAAGATCCCTCAGGGAGCTTAAGTGAAGCCCTATTCAACAATGGCCAGTTTATGTCTCTTTAGCAGAGTAGTATGGAATGGTTGAATAATACAACTTTCTCTCAATAAGCATTGTCTTCCCCTTAGACTGTAAGTTCACAATTTCACAGACAATATTTTACTTGTCTTTGTGTCCTCAATATGTAGAGCTATACCTGTTGACCTTGAAAAACACTTAGGCTTGAAGGTATGCAAGTAATCAACCAATAAAACTTAAACTTATGTTTCCTAAGGAAAAGCAGGTTTAATTCCTTCTCTATAATGTTCAGTTGGCCTCTTAGGATTTTTTTTTTTCTGCTAGGCCTATCCTTCGTGTTTATACCAACCAAGTTTTAGCTTTAGTGTTTTAAAATATGTTGAACTACAGAAAGTTCATGGAGATAAGGGAAAAAGCATTCAAGTGACAGCACATGTGCTAAATCTTATGACTGGGTAAATTACTTTTACATTTTGACTCTGATTTTCTAAAAAGTTGAACTATAGGAATAGTTAAGCTGATCTTATAAAATTATAATACATTTTAAATGAGAATATATGTGATGCTATTTGTAATATATAAAATGCTGTTAAATGTGAATTATCATTTTTTTCCTCCCTTTGGAGAGATCTTAACATTAAGGTCTTATACAAAAATTAGAGAATTTAACTTAGAAATATGAAAGCTTGGTAACAAATAAGTTCTGCCATAAATTCTGTACACTTGTCTCATGATGTAACGTTAAATAACAAGAAATAGAATATAGAAGAGAAGCTAGTGTCCTTTGGCATAGGGTTGGAGAATACAGCAGATTAAAATATACATGCTCAGTTAAATTTTAATTTCAGATAAATGAATATTTTTTATTTTTTTTACTTTACAATATTGTTTTTAATGTAAAAATATCCCATATAATATTAAAATTTAACTCGGTATCCTGTATTTTATCTGGCAAGCCTACCTTGGCATCAGTAAAAAATCTAAAGCCTTGATTAATTGTAACCCAGCTTTCTTCTAAAACTGTCCTCTTGATCCCCTTATTAAGTGGATCTTATTTTATCTTCATTTCTATTGTCTGATTGTACAGATATCTTTTATAATAAGCAACCTCAAATCATCTAGAGGAAGTAGAAAGACAATGACAAAGAGATTTTAAAAATGCAAGGTATCCTATTAATGTCTGAACATTCCTTTCTCCCATCAGCGTTTCATTAGATACATATCCCTGGGCACAAGCGAGGGGACAGGCACTGTGCTAGGTATCAGCACAACCCTCATCATTTATACTGTTCTTTGTGTTGTCAGAGTTGAAAGTCTGCAAACTGTATGTTCCCAGTTCCTTTGACCTAGCTTGCTATTAGGTTCTGGCCAGTGGGATACACTTTCTCACCGGAAGGTGAAAGAAAGGGGAAAAGCTATTTTTCTCTTACATCAGTTTTCATCAGCAGGAGTTTTGGGTGACTGGGAATGATAGCAAATGGTTATGAGCTTCAGCAGCAACAGCACTAATTTCAGCAGCCTCCATGGGACTTCAGATTCTTGATGTCTTGCCTTGTGGCAGCAGCCTGATTTCAACCACAGTGGAGCCTGCAGAGGCCATACCTCCTGAAAACTCAGCAGTGAGTGTGGGCTCATGGCCATCATCCTAGAGATGGTAGCAACTTCCTACTCTTTATGTAAAAACTTTTTAATGCCTTGTACCTTTCTAGTTCCTTCTCATATTCTTATTCTTCCACTTCCTCCAATTAGTTTGTGATCTGCTCCCTGTATTAAAATACTGATATTTAAAATACCTGGGGTCATTTCTGTTTAAATGTGTAGACATTGACTGATGTAAGAGTTTATGGGTGGAAAAGTCTGAGAACTATTGCTCTACAACATCACTGCCAGTTCATACCATCTTTAGAATAATGTGATACAAAAATAATTGAAGAATCTGATAGAATATGGCTCTTTTTAGCTACAGAAACCTTCCAGCATGGGGATTATAGGGAGGAGTTTACCATACTGATAAGCTAAATAAAAATCAGATCTACATTAAAGGAATTTCCACTGACATGTCAAACAGTAAAGTAAACTTCATGGTCAAATTTTGTGTCCTTAGCCACTCATCAATTATAAGTTGACCGGGTTACCAGTAACAGTAAAACATGTAATACAAGAAGGATAAAAAGGCCTGTAGATGTCATTAATATAAAACAAAATTTTTTTTTCCTTGAGATTCTATTAGGACAGAAATTTATTGGCAGATGTTCTGTATTTTACATAATTATCTTGTTGAATTGAGTTTGTCTGGTTTACTTCTCTACTAAATGAATCAAAATCTTTCATCAATATAGAGTTTTCAAATACCGTTTTATTGAATCTGTTACAGTATTTCATTATCCTATAGTCAAGGCATTATATCTTATCTCTAATTAAATTTTTTCTTCTTGAAATTTCAGTCTGTTTGCTCTTTATCCTAGTTTTTACTTGAAAAAAGAATGCATCTGGATTCTTCCTTAACACTATACGTACTACTGAAGATCATCGATCATTAGACCTCTTCACCAGGATTCTCCTTTTTTTTTTCAAGTAAAGAAATCTCAATTCCATTGACCTTTAGGCATGACTGTTTCCATCGCATTATGTAGTCCTCTGCACAGTGAAAGTGAAAGTGAAGTCGCTCAGTTGTGTACACTCTTTGCGACCCCGTGGACTGTAGCCCACCAGGCTCCTCTGTCCATGGGATTCTCCAGGCAAGAATACTGGAGTGGGTTGCCATTTCCTTCTCCAGGGGATATTCCCGACCCAGGGATAGAACCCAGGTCTCCTGCATTGCAGGCAGACCCTTTAACCTCTGAACCACCAGGGAAGGCCGAGTATAACTGATGTTAAGCTGGCACATCTTCTAACTGCCACAATTAGAGCTAAGGTTTTTCTAATCCTGTTAAAGAGAGTCACCTAATAAGTTATTTAAAGGAAACAATATTTGTTTTGCTTTCACAAGAATGTAAAAAATTTTGTGGCGAATATCTGACCAAAATATGGATGGAGTTAGAATTTACATAAGACTATTGATCTAATTTTATAAAATGTTTTCTAAACTCATAGTCTCATGGATCAGATGTTCCAAAGTTATCTTAGTTCAACATTTTCCTCTTTCACATGGAAGTATTCTAGCCTAAGTTTGTAAAACCCAGTAAGTTAAGTGTAGTCAGTAAGAAAACTTTGTCCAAAATCTGACTTGAGATAAAGTCTGAATAGAAACAAATGACAAAATAGTGGCTGCTGGTTTTGCCATTTTCTCCTCTAGTCACTAGGAACTTAAAATATTGAGTTCTTAAAGAACCAGAAAATAAACACCCAAAGGAATAAAAGGAAGCCATATGTTCATTTCTGTATTAAACTACGTTGTATTTTCTGGCTCAGGTCAGGCACACAGTAGGTACTTAATGCAGTGTATAAAGCTAATTATTAAATAATGGCAACACTAATATGTTATTAAACATAATAACAATAATAGTGAGTTTGAAATCTATTTGGCAAATTCCAAATACTTTATAAAGTCTACCTGCGGGGGAGAAAAGCCAATTATTTATGACAGAGTGTTCATCAGTGCTTTACACTGTAGTGAAATCTTAATATATAATATGCTACAAAACTTGTAGCATGAACAACTCTGAGAAGAATCTGTTGATTTTATTTTTAAAAATTAATTTATTATACATATTTTATGCATATACACTAGAAAGTAAGCATAAAGAAACAAAATATTAGTTTAAAAATATATGAAAAATAAAAATAAAAATACATTCATTCACAGATAGAAATAAATTCTGAAATATTTATGCCAACAGGTTTTTCTTTAAATACCTTTAGCTAATGAATTTATGTAAAATGTTTATCCATTGCAAAGATAATCTATTTAATCTGTAAAGTGTATTTAGATTATTGAATTTTAAAGTTTGTAATATCTATATAACTGCAGGGTTTTCATGTGCTTTTTCCAGTGAGTGGTGAAGTAACAATGGTAGTACTTTTAGATCAATATTAGGAAGCTTTTTATATCATGTGATAACTTTTATCCTTTTCACATGGTACAGTTTACTTAATCCCCTGAGTTTACTAATTAAGAGTCATGGGATAATAATCTGGTAGAACATGGTTTTATGACTTGTAATATTGAGCTGAAAGCAAAGTACCCAGATTAGAAATCATGGAAGTTTCCATACTCTGGGGGTATTCTGAATGAGGTTGTTTTTTCTAGCCTCCCTTACTCTGCCCTTCTCTTCCTCTCTCTTTCTTTCTACATTCATTGAGTACATCAACCAGGAAATTCTAACACTATAAATTCAATCCATTTATTCGCATCTAGTATAAAAGTAGGAGAAGGCAATGGCAACCCACTCCAGTACTCTTGCCTGGAAGAGCCCATGGGCGGAGGAGCCTGGTGGGCTGCAGTCTATGGGGTCACGAAGAGTCAGACACGACTGAACGACTTCACTTTCACTTTCCACTTCCATGCACTGGAGGAGGAAATGGCAACCCACTCCAGTGTCCTTGCCTGGAGAATCCCAGGGATGGGGGAGCCTGGTGGGCTTCCATCTATGGGGTCGCAAAGAGTCGGACACAACTGAAGCGACTTAGCAGCAGCAGCAGCAGTATAAAAGTATATATGATTATAATAATGGATGGGAAAAGAGATTTAGGCTTTGGAGTCAGATTTGCATCATGCTTCTGCTCCTTACTAAGGAAACAGAGTGCATTACTTAGCCTCTAAGAGTCTCAGTTTTCTCATATACAAAAATATAGAAACTAGCACCATGTCAGATTTTATGGTAAGAATGAGATAAGGTACACAAAATTGTTAACCCTATGCCAGGCACAAGCTTTATGCTATTTATTATTATTTTACTCTTCCAGTTATAGTTGATGAGTAAAATAAAGTACTTTCTTTCCTTTGATTTTTCTATTATGTAGAATGAAATTGTCAGATGATCTTGAAACTTCCGTCCAGCTTCAAAACATATAGATTTACAACCTCTTCTTTCTTACTGATGCTCTTGAAATGGGGGTACCTGCATCGTCAGCTAGTCTCTTGTAGCTAATTTGGCCGTGAATGTGTTTGCGACAGATGTGGTCCAAAGACCGAGCAGGTGACCTAAGTTCCAGACATTTTCACAACCCAGACTGGAATGACAAATCTGAAATTTTAATGAACTGAAAGTAGATTTACAATTTGAGTTAATATAAAGATTTTGGAGTAATCCGAAGAATCCAGAAAACAGATTAAATAACAGCAGCAGCAGTGATAGGAGACTCAACCAGGAATATTATAAAAAAGAATCAAGGAACCTTTATAGTGGTATGTTGAGTGGCAATAGCTAGAATTTAATCAAAACCATTATGTATGTTGAACTCCTGTTGTGTGTTGAGCCTTCTATAGAATCTTTAAGAACTTAAAGGAGAGGGAAAGATATGATGGGGTTGGGATACTAAGGTCTAGGATGTCCTTCCACTTCCTCCAATCTTTATACTGTTTGTCTCTAATCAGAGAGGGAAATGGCAACCCACTCCAGTATTCTTGCCTGGAGAACCCTATGGACACAGGAGCCTGGTGGGCTGCTGTCCATAGGGTCGCACAGAGTTGGACATGACTGAAGTAACTTAGCATGCATGCATGCATTGGAGAAGGAAATGGCAACCCACTCCAGTATTCTTGCCTGGAGGAAACCAGGGACAAGGAGCCTGGTGGGCTGTCGTCTATGGGGTCGTGCAGGGTTGGACACGACTGAAGTGAATTAGCAGCAGCAATTGGTTTGCCATCATGGGCACCCCCAACTGTCATGTGAGTGAAATGAATGTTGCTCAGTCATGTCCAACTCTTGGCGACCCCATGGGCTATAGTCCACTGTAGCCTGCCAGGCTCCTCTATCCATGGAGTTCTCTAGGCAAGAATACTGGAGTGGGTAGCCTATCCTTTCTCCAGAGGAATCTCCCTGACCCAGGAATTGAACTTCTCCAGGGGATCTTCCCTTTGCCAGGGAATCAAACCCAGTTCTGCACTGCAGACGGATTCCTTACCAGCTGAGCTACCAGGGAAGCCCAGATTCCACTAGTTCCTAGGGTAAATTTTCAGAAGTTATTCTTTTTAACCACATGGCAAACCTGAGGGGACAAGAAGAATGATCTCTTTATTTAGGACACTTTTTAAAAATGGGAAAAAATGATTTTGCACATTCCCATATGTAAAAACTAATTGAAGTTAATTTTTTCAAGATTGTTTGAGAAATGACGTTAAAGCTTTCAATAAGGAGTCTCTCCCTACTCCCTCCAGAAATTAAAATAGTGAAAAAAATATAGAGGCTCTAGTTTCTGAATTTCCAAACTCTGTAAATTGAATGGATAATCTTGAAACAAAGGTCATAATTTATTTGAATCACAAATAATGTTAAAGATTAACTTTTGATTGTTTTGGAAGAATAGCCTTTGCTTTTCTCAGGTCACATCTAAAAGTTTCATAGATAAAAATATAATCACTCATCTGGAGCTCAGCATCATTATTTCTTTCTTTGATGACCCATTGTAATAATTGAATAGTATCTTTCAAGTTAAAGAGTCTTTCTTCACATGACATACTTTTCCTCCTCCTCGTCTCCACAGAACAAAACTACATATACATAGCATCAAACTTGATACTTGGAAAGACAATGAATACCTTCTGAATTTCTACCCAAGATATGAAGACTAAGACTCAACAATTAAGACAAATGAAAGCAAGATGAGAGTTACTTTCTGGGACACTGACAGCCACGGAGATGGTGTTTAGTCATAGTAAAAATGTGCTTTTGGGTTTAGGGTTTCCTCACTTCCTTTCATTCACCCAAAATGAGTGAATACACGTGTAAATAAAACATCTATAAGAATTCTTATGTAAATAAAAAGATACAGCATTCAGAGAAAGAAAAGAGCAGTAATAAAAGAGAGCTAGTTCTGTGGGGCTTTGTGAACAAGGGAGGGAGAGACTTCTTTGTGTCACAACAAAACGTAACCCTGCCCATGAAAGGAAGGAGACAGAAGGCTAGTTTCTGCTAAAAGCCTGGCTGCATGTAACTGACCCAGCAGAGGAGATTCTGGTTCTATCTCTAGAGCCCGTTCGCTGCTCAACATGGATCCTATGTGTACACAGGATACCTGTGTCTGTTCTGCTTTTGAACACAAAAGAGAAACCAATACCAATCAGCAGAATTATATTTGAAGCTGTTTCTAGTGAGCTGTATAACTGTTTAAAGAGAAAGTTAAAGACAAGCAAATAAACAAATTGTGCCTTAATTAAAGTTTTGGGGTCTTTGTTCTAATGCTATTGGTTGCTAACCAGAGGAAAATACCCTTCCTCCTCTGCCGCCCTGTGAGATTCATGTCCTAAACATACAATTCCAAGTTCCTCATGGAGATGGGCATTTTTAAGTGTGAACAAAACTGGTACCATTTGAGCAAAATATCAAACATCGTCTTAGATTGGCAGCCTCTCACTGAAGTGTTTTCTATGGATGTTGCTTTACTTTATGACAATTCACATCCAGACATAATCTGTAATAAATTACACAAGGAGGCAAGGTTCTGTGAAATATTCACAAATGATTAAGTCAGTAATCTTCAAATTATGGATATTGATGCTCTTCAGGTTTTGAGCAGTAAAGATAGCTAATCACTATCTTGTATGCTTTTATCAAAAATCTCATAGAGAATAAAAATTGCAAAGGTATTGTTTCCTTCTCATGATACCAATCTGCCATTTGCTACACAACCTATTAGGTTTAAAACACGTGAATGAGACTTTTCTTTCGGTAGCCTTAATGTTAAGTACTTGATTGAAAACACAAGTCAAATGTTTCACATCAGTTTTTTTCTCCTCCCCAGTAATACATTATTAGATTTTTGTGACCTAAAAGTTAAGCAAATTTGTATAAATATTTTATACCTAAAAAAGTAACTTTATAGAAATAGATCCCCATGGTAATTATATGATAACTTCACTTGTTTGCAGAGAGATGGAACTAATTTTTCTTTTTGGTATAGGTTGGAATAAAAATATACAAACTTATTGTGTGCATGGCTTTAGGTTTTTTAAAAAAACTCAACACACTGTTCAAACATGACAAGAAAAATCTGTCATCTGCCACACATTAATTAAAATGGTAATGAAAACTCTAATGGCTAGAGAAAGAACTCTTTGAAACAAATTGAAAAACAATCTAGATTTAAAAAATTTCACAAAGGGAAAATACACAAAGAAGCGGGAATGCATTACTATACAACAAAATAACAAAAATAAGCAAGGATTTCAAAGACGTTATTAAGAGGAGCGTTATCACAAAGGTAATAATTACCAGTGCTCTCTGGGATTAGAGAGACTTTCAGTTAGACAGTAACTTTCAGTGAATCTCACTGACCCCTGTAACAAACTTGCACGTCTTCTCACTATAACTTAGTTAATAGAAAAGGCGTCTTGCTTTCTGAATATCACACCTGCAGTCGTCTGCCCTTGGGAATCATTCAATTCATTGGTAAATACAAGCCACATACATCAAAAGTTTCCACTTTTTCCAGCTCTTTTTAACATCAGGGTCCCTCCCCTCTCCCCAGGCTCCTTGCAGCTATCTAGGGAATCGTTCACTTTTTGTCCTTTCCCGACCTTCTGGACCACATTTTCTCTTCTTATTCAAGCCATCTGCTCTCCAGGAAGGTAAAACTTCTGCTAGGCAAACAATCAGCATCTCTAGCAATTAGCAGCTTTTGTGAACCAGCCTTTCAGCCACTGCCTATGAAGACATACATTGTGCAAATCACAATTCAGATTATGATAGTAGTTTAAAAATAGTTTGTAATTGATACATTTCTGGCCACAGCCTCCCCCTTTATCCTGCTAGTGGTACAATCTTCTTGCTCTTGACAGAAGTCTTTCTAAAGATCTGCTCAAGCCTCACTAAGCAGCTGTGAGTTAGGTCATTTTCCCAGGAGTTTTACATGTGGAAAACTGGGCATTAGTAAGGCCTCAAAAAGGACACCATCTGGCCCTAGTGAAAAAAAGGACCATGACACTTCCTGTGGTACCAACAGACCCTGATGAACCAGAAAGGAATTCAGCCCTGGATTGTGATCCAATAGCGACCGGCCCCACAATCACCTCCCTGACAGCCCACTCCATTCATCTTCGCAGTTATCTCATAGCACAATGGACTTTTGTGCCTCGCTGTGTACTGAAGGCGGAGGAAAATCCATTTTGATTTTTATGTTTAGTCTCTGTGCCTGTCCTCTTTCCTGGAACACATACCACATCAGGAGAGAGTACGATGCACAAAGAACAGTTCTTTCAGAGCCCATTGAAATTTCTCCATTTCTCTCCCACTGTACATGGGACCTAAGAATAAAATACTGGACTCTTCAGAGGCTTCCTAAAAGACCTGTCCCTGACATGAAGAGCTATCCCTCCCACTTTCAATAAAATGATTTTAAACTATTCAGAACATCAGGGCTTTTTTTTTTTTTGGTAGAAAAAAATGAAATTTACACTTATAAGGAAATCTTATGGGAATACTTACTAGAAACATTCTGGGTCCACTCAATTCATTAAGTGTTGAAAGATCCTGTTAAAAACTATAGCATCAACCTCAGTGACAAACCAGGTTTTCTGTTTCCAAAAGAGAAGTGTCTGACCCAAGCAATATGAGAGCGGACGCTGGTGACATCTTTCATTGTCTAAGTGTTCATTACAGTTGATGAAGCCTTTTTATGCTTTCTACTCCAGAATACGGGAATTGGGGAAGTCTGATTAACAACAACAAATCCTTAATTCTAAATGTTTCCCTTTTGATATATATGAAAACAAACAAGGAGCAAACACCCCACTTAATTCATTATCAGCAACTGTATATAACATTTGATGTGTATTTTTACACATCAAATGTTACTTGCGGTGGATAATTGGAGACTCTGAAACTGGTTATCCCAGATATGAACTGTGGTCACTCAGCATAAAAGGCACTTCCATTTGGGGGCTTTTATATCATCTCACAACACAGAGGACTTGAGTATGATGGCAAGGTGTTTTCTTAAATCTGAGAGCTATTCTCTTAATTCTGGTCAGATTCTTCTTAGTTTTCTAATTTCCATCTTGTAAAAAAAGCCTTGGAGAGCTAAGATACTGAGCCTCATCTTGCCTGCCTGTGGGGGCTTCATCTGTACACAGACCTGAATCCTCTCCTACTGCTGAACCCTTCAATAGAAGGCCATATTGTCACACAAAGCGACCCTGGTTTAGAGAAAATGATTAAGGCCCATCATTTTTCCTATGCTCAGAATTTGGCTTGGGGAGGGGCGTTAGAGAGGCTGCCCAGATTTTGCAGGACTTAAAAAGCCACCACAGAATGAGTAGAATTTAATGAAGGACAACATTTCTCTGCCTCTGATTCTGTGATGGACATGATGGGGCTCTATTGTAGGAAGACATAGCTGAAACTCACTTATTAAACATGTGTGTCTGAGGCCTAATTATGGTGTTCTCTTTCAATGGAGAATTGTCACTATTGGTGGTATTCATAAAGTGCCTGTTGAGAGAAGTTGAAAACCACAACCTTTGTCTGTCCTCATCAGTGAATTTTCTCTGGATTCCGGAAGCACCAACAGCATATTATGACTAGAAAGCCTACATTTTTGTGTATAAGGCTCCCCACATCATAATGAAAATGCCTGCAAGTAACAGCTTGATTAGGAATGAAGAAGAGAGAGAGAGAAAGAGAAAGTGCTTCTATTTTGAAAGATCTACAACCAGGGTATGAAATAGCCAGCATTGCACTGCTGAGATGTTTGTGCAATATGCACACAGTCATTTATCCTGTAAAGAGTCACGGGCTTTCATAGGATGCTTCTAGCAGCTGAAATAAGAAAACTATCAAAGAAAGTTTGCGGCAAGGGCTGGTGGTGAAGGTCACAGACCTGAGGGCCTGAAGGCTGGCTGCTGAGGATAGGGACACTGAGCCGGAGAAGGAGAGCCCAGGGAAGGCGCAAGATGCAACTGTTTGGAAAACAGCCTCTTAGGTAATAGAGGCAACTCCTAAAACAGAAGGAAGAGGGGAGGGAAAAGAAGGAGTAACTTCCAAGGGAGGAAGGAAGTCAGGTTCCCTCAGTGCTACGGAATAGAAAAAGCCACTTTGCCAGGAGAAAGGGGGTTAAAATCTCCACTTTATCAGGCACATAGATGTTCAGTAATTTGGGACACAGATTCATTCTTTCCTTTAAGATCCCTAATACTCTCTGTAAGAGTAATGAAGAGTTTGAAAGAAAAAAAAAAAAAAAAACAACAAAAGAACAATTGAAAACCTGGTGGATCATAAAATAATTAATTTTACTTATTATCTCTGCTGACACTTCTCTTAGCATTGATTTTGCAGCATTAACGTATTTGCCTAGTATTAAATGATTTTAAAGGATTAAAATGTTAATTAAAAATATAAGTGGTGTCTCTGCTAGAGGAAGGAAGCGGCCTGAGCATTGTTTTAAACTGGAGGCTGTGTCCTCCTTCCCCCTCCTCCCCTCTCCCCCCACCGCTTATCCCCCCAACCCTCCCCCCATTTCCCACCCCCAGAAGCAGCTCTGTTTAGAGGCAACAGTTCCCTAGGAAGAAAACGACAGGACCAGAAACAATTTGCTCCTTTAAGGATTGGAGAATGCTTATGTTGGAACCTCACAAAAGCGGCGTTATGTCCTTGAACATTCTAAAGATCATTGTTAATAGGATCAATTTTTGTGTGTTATTCAGCTGGATCCTTCCTAGGCCGTAAGAAACACATTTTCAGTCGAGGGATAGGGTGGCCATGGGGGTGGGGGTGGGTGGAAAGGAAGGCCCAGCAAATTCCATGTGATCAGTTCAGCTGCAATAATCTCTTTTCTCCTTCTTGACGAAGCCACACATGAGAGCACTCTGGTGTCTTTCATCATTATTTGTCACCCTTTTGTGCAAAGCAACTTATATCCACAGCCATTCCAGCAATTGAAAAAGAACCAAACAGTATTCTCATTGAATCTTTGGAGGCCAGTGCCACCAAGTGCCATCAACCTATTGAATGCCGGGTATCTAATGCCATTAGAGCTCTGTAAGTATTCTGTGGAAAAAAAAAGAAAACAAATAAATTGTTACATGCAGAATGTAGAGAAAGATTTAAAAAGATAAAATCTTTTGATGTCTTGGCAGTTGCTAGATTGCCTGGAACGGGCTCAGTCTCTGTGATAAGAACTAAGTAACTGACAGGAACTCGGACCCACGTGGAGACTCTGGAAACTTCCAATTTGGGAAGACAGGTAGTCATAGAGTGAAATCAACTCAGTCAGAATCAGTCAATCTTGTTTCTGCTGAAATACCTTCTGAAAATAACAAGGAGCATTTTATATGCCTGATTCCCATTAGTTAAATATTTTCCAAAATAATAATGTGCCACCAATGTTTCTGGGAAATGTACATTTTAATTTCCTTTTCCCAAAAAAAGAGCAAACTAAAAGAAAGTGAAGATAAATCAACTTTCCCAAGACCACAGGCAAGAGTCTGGATCAAAGCAGGATGATACAAGGCTTGACCTTGGTCATGATTTCATTTCATTTAATCCATCCTGCACAGGAAGAGCCAGCGAGCAGCCTTCCTTATTCCACAAGCCACACAGTTTTAATATGATTTTGTATTGAAAATTTTAGGGTCCCCAAAAGACCATCAATTCTGAAGCTGTGCATTTGTTCTCCCATTCAAGGTGTAGCTTTTAAAAGACGTCATTAGTAAAGCACCGTGAAATACCAAGAATGCACTTGCTCAGGCATTGGAATACAAACTGTCATTGGATCCTTGTCTTTCCTTATAATTTAGTCGGGGGAGAAAAGATTTCTGCCTGAAATAGTCATTAACATTTAAGATAACATGCTGCTAAAATTCTGGGGAGGCATCCAGGACTTGAATAGATGATAAAGAACCTAGAGAATGTCCTGAGAACTGAAGAAAGAGAAGGAGGGCTGGCTTGGGGTAAGGGGCAGGTGCACCTTTGGATAGGGCAAATGTAGTTAAAATGTTATGAGCACTTTATGTTCGCAGGGGCATCTAGAAAGTGCTTCCTACTCTGATTGCTATTTCAGTGCTCAGTAAACCTGTGTGTCTGATGCAGAGGAGCTGGAGCCAGAATTCCTGAGTAATGATTTCATTTTTATCTCAGGGGCTCCACTGCCCCTGAGAGTTGTCAGCAATGATGAGATGGCTTGGGCTGACTTTGAAATGATCATAGAAAATGGTCAAGTGACTGAGGGCAGAGATGGAGCACATATTGCAGTGCAGTCTTGGAGGAGGAAAGGTGAGACCTGTCAGTTATCCAAGGTATGAAAGAAATAACCAGGAAGGGTTGTTCCTCTGAAGACCTCAGTATCAACGACCTTTAGGACCATGTAGCCAAGTGGGTGGAGCTACAACCTGGCATGGCTGCAGACTGGTGAAGTTGTGATCCGGAAAAGGGCTTTTGTGTAACTCATGTGCAGTGCATTGTGACTATGAAGAAAACAGCAGAGAAAGGATCTTTTTTTCCCTTCTCTCAAATTGGAATTTGAAGACAATCTCTTTACAGTCCGCTTGGGAGTGGAAAATTCTAATAGCCTCTTATATTTAACATTCTTATGTATAATCTCCCAAAGAAAGTTGCATGGGAGATTCTTTGTGGCCATTATAGATCTTTAAAAAAAAAAAGGAATTCCCTAGCAGTCCAGTGGTTAAGACTCTGTGCTTTCACTGCTGAGGTTGCTAGTTCAATCCCTGGTCAGGGAACTGAGATCCAGCACACTCAATAAATAATAAATAAATAAGTAATAAAAATAAAAATAATTAAAAAATTTTAAATTTAAAATAAATATCTAATGGTTTATAAATGACAAAAATTCCAGGTAAAGCCCTGTTGGGGGTTCTCCCAAATGTCTTGCTTTTTCTAATAACAACAATAACAACAACAAAGAAGAATTTTAATAAATGAAATAGTCAGCCTGGGTGTCCAGGTGTTTCTGCTCCTGAATAATGATTTTGTCCCTTTAAAGTGATCCTATTTTCTTGCAATTTTTGGCAGAATATGTGATTGAGATTATCAGTAGGGAGTGGCTGGCAATTTGGCTTTAAATTTCGTAAACTTTCTTGAATGCTTAATTGTTTGCTAAGATGTCAGCTGCAAGATTAGTGGAGCTGGAAAAAAAAAAGTGTGCACTCACATTGGCCCTGTGTCTATTTTCAGTGTGAAAGGAACTGGCTGGAGAGTGTTGCAAACACTTGAAGCTATGCATTCTGCATTACGATGAAGTGGGGCTGTGTTACACAATACCGCAGGTTTTTTTTTTTTTTAAGGGCATCATATCCCAAACCGTTTGAATGCAAAGCAAGAGCAACAGATGACAAATACTAGGGTGTGATCAACACCAGGACAGTTACGTTAAAATGGACTTCTTCCAGACTGCCTTTCCAATTTCTACTTGGTAAATAACTAGCTCCCAAACTATACAAGGACTCTTTAAAAAAATATT
Organism: Bos indicus; assembly: GCF_029378745.1. Lineage (NCBI taxonomy): Eukaryota > Metazoa > Chordata > Mammalia > Artiodactyla > Bovidae > Bos > Bos indicus. The sequence continues at coordinate 51,373,280 of NC_091768.1, forward strand.
GCAAGAAGGCTGAATCAGAATTAAAACATTTCTTTATATAAAGAACATAGTATCTGGTGACTATATAAATAAATAAATATATATTTATCACCACACACACATGTGTGTGTGGTGATATTTAAAAATGTGTCATTTAACTTAGTCTCCCACCTATGAGTGAGAAAGAAAAATGTCATAAAATACATTCACAGTTGGAATTCCCTTTCTGGTTCTTCTAATTATTGTAAATACAAACCCTTTAGTTTTGTTGTACTACAGAGACTCTTAAAAATGATGCTATTACCTCTTTTCTCAATAATTCTCTTTTTCAGAGACTAATAAATGCCATTTTTAAAGGACAAATAAATGAAATGTAGCAAAATCATTTAGCATTTTAAGGACAAATAATACCACCTATGATGCAATTTTAAATTTTAGATCATACTTAATGATGACTAAATGAACAGAGTTAAGACTTAAACTTAGGTTTTTGGATTCTGGTTCTTTATCCCCAAGTCCAAATCAACCACAAAAATATGTCTGCTATCTGATATATGGCAGAGAAGGCATGTAGAACTCAAATTTCTAATTTATTTTGATTTATATAGAACAGATTTCAATATTCATAGAGTTAGGACTATAGTTTCCTACCTTATCTGTTCTGTTTAGATTCTAGGATCCCTTCTGTTTGAAATCACTTTTCTTCTGGTCTTCCATAACACTCTTGGCCTATGGGACATTTGGTGATGACTGCATTTTTCTGGATTAGCTACTTTATTTTGGTTGTTCTTAGGATGGAGTCTTTTGTTAATCATCTAATACTGAGCCTGACATAAAGCAGGTGCTCAATAAATATTTTCAGGGTGAAGAAATGAAGGCAGGATGATACGTGTGTACAGCTGGTCTCCTAGATTGAGCTGCCGGCTCTTGGGGGATGGAGAAGACATGCTGTGCTTTTGGTGCTCAGCTCCTGGTGCCTAGGACTCTGCTACTACCAGCTACATGGGACAGAGACAGGAAACATCTGATGGCGATGAGGATGACCCACGACAGAGGCGAGAGACAGAGGGAAGGGAGGAAGCCACAGAAGGAAGTGAAAAGAGGATGGAGAAAAAACAAAAAGAAAGGGAAATTTAGAACATAGAATCAAATTCAGTTTTAACTTCCCCCCCTCAAATTACCTCAAACTGCTCTCTTGTGTAAGCCAAAAGGAAAACAGAAGGCATGAGAAGAGGAAAATTCAGAAAGTAGAAAAATAGGATTTGTGACTTTAACTGTGAGCAATATTTCAAATTTACCAAGTCATTTGCCAATATAATAAATATTTTTTCTAAAGGGTTACTAGTTAGTGAATTTATGCTATTTTCTTGTAAAGTTATCAAGAAATTGGAGTTTATTGGAAGTGGGTGAATTTCAAAAAAGTAATCCTTAAAACTTGGGAAATTATAATTATTTTTTCCTGATGAATACACTTAACAGGCTACAGACTCTCAAATGTGATACATTTGGCAAAGAATGGGCCTTGTCATGAAACCTGAAAGAGGTCTGTGCCATTATTAATCTGCTACCCAGGCAACACTTTTGGGACCTTAATGAATAGCCTCTAATTGGCTGAGGTTGGCCCACATACCCAGGAGCTGTTCACCAAATACATTTTTTTTCAAGATTTTACAACTTTCCTCCATCTGCAGTAAAAGAAGATTATCCTGCTCAGAGTATATTTTCCAGAAATATCTCAATGACTTGCATGAATAATTACTCCATTAAGGTTTTAAATATATAATTCTAGTTTGTTTTATACATGAAACTCCCAAATAAAATGAAAATAATAATTCTTGAATTAAAAATAACTATTTGCTAATAAAGAACCTCTATATTCAAAATATAGATCACCGATTCTTGGAGATTAGATAACTCAGGAAAAAAAATGGCATTCTTGTTTTCATTGCCAGAAAACCAAGATGAGAGAAAATGCTATTTTTTACTTTTATTTAAAAAACATTGTTATTAATGTTTTAAATTTTGTACTGGAATATAGTTTATTAACAATGTTGTGTTAATTTCAGGTGTACACCAAAGGATTCAGTTATACATATATGTGTGTCTGTTCTTCAAATTCTGAGAAGATGCCATTTTTATGTGTTTAATAATTGACCAAAGGGTTTTGGAGGAGATCCTTTGATCCATCTACCAAATGATATTAGAAACACTCCAAGACAAGGGCTGTGGTTTACCCCAGTTCTCTGTCTCAGGATCCTATCAGCAATGTCAAATATTTCCAAGGTCCGTCTCAGAGGGATGTGGGTAAGGGAATGGGGTTATCTCTCCTTTTCAACAGCCCAAAGGATCTCTTGAATAACTGTTGCTATTTTATTATTTATTCATTTATTGCCTTTCGTATGAATTTATATGTTTGAAGATTTTTTTAAAAATCTGTAGGCAAATGTAAACATGTTTGTGATAACATCTACAAGAGTTTGGGACTTCCCAGGTGGCGCTAGTGGTAAAGAATATGCCTGTCAACGCAGGAGACACAAGAGACACAGGTTCAACCCCTGGTTCAGGAAGATCTTCTGGAGTAGGAGGGAGGAGCTGGTAGGCTGCAGTCCACGGGGTCGCTAAGAGTCGGACACGACTGAGCGTCTTCACTTTCACTTTTCACTTTCCTGCATTGGAGAAGGAAATGGCCACTCACTCCAGTGTTCTTGCCTGGAGAATCCCAGGGACGGAGGAGCCCGGTAGGCTGATGTCTATGGGGTTGCACGGAGTCGGACATGACTGAAGTGACTTAGCAGCAGCAGCAGCTGGAGTAGGAAGGGGCAACCACTCCAGTGTTCTTGCCTCAGAAATTCCATGGACAGAGGAGCCTGGTGGGCTCCAGTTTATGGGGTCTCAAAGAAACATAACATATACACACACACTCACACAGAAACACTACAAGCATTTAAGTAGGGAAATTTGTTAAGGGAAACATGACTGCATATTACAACCTCCTTTCCATTCCCCTCCAAGGGAAGTCGAATTGCAACTCCTTAACTTGGTCCTTTGGGCTTCCCTTTTTTGTCTCAGATGGTAAAGAATCCACCTGCAATGCAGGAGACCTGGGTTCAATCTCTAGGTTGGGAAGATCCCCTGGAGGAGGGCATGACAATCCATTCCAGTATTCTTGTCTGAAGAATCTCCGTGGACAGAGGAGCCTGGTGGGCTACAGTCCATGAGGTTGCAGAGTTGGACACGACTGAGCAACTAAGCACAGAACTTGGTCATAGTGCCTTTTCCATGAACACTAGAACTCTCTGTGCATGAGTTTTCTCTACCTCAGCATCAAAGCTTTATTGTCAGCTCAGAAGCCCAAACCAGGGTTTCCTGTTGAAGGACATCACTGAATCTGAGACAAAAATGGTGCTGCCTCAGAAAGAAGGGATGGGCAGAAACGGAGACCTTTGTGGGGAGTGGACCATGAGGCACAGAGAGGGAAATCAAAGGGAGACAGGAAAGAAAGCACAATAGAGCACAGGATGAGTGATGGTAGAAAAGTATCGGAGTAAAGGATGGGTCACACGGCAATCTGACCTTGTAAACTGTTTTGCATACAGATGAGTTGCAGATGATCACCTTGGCCAGAAAAGGGAAAAGTCCAAAGAGGTTTTCTGAAATAAGGCAAGATGACATTAATATATGAATATAGTTTTTAAAAAATGGGGCTTTCCTGGTGGTTCAGCAATGAAGACTCCACTTGTAATGCAGGAAATGCGAGTTCGATCCCTGGGTCAGGAAGATCCCCTGGAGAAGGAAATAGCAACCCACTCCAGTATTCTTGCCTGGGAAATCCTCTGGAGAGAGAAGCCTGGAGGCTTACAGTCCATGGGGTTGCAAAGAGTCGGACACAACTTAGCAACTAAACAACAACAACAAAAGTAAAAATTAGATTAAAATTCCATTTAACTCGATTATGATTAATTATTCAGTAGACTTGAATTTATGTGATGCTGTGCCTGTCTGAACGTCGTTTTAATCCTGAAGAACCTGGTTAGCCGGCTTCTTCTTCTTTGAGTACCACTGTTACTAGTCTCAGAACTCCAGGAGAGTATCATTTTTAATCTATAGGATGTCTCACGCTATTGCTGGGAATTTTAGAAAGCACTTGCTTCCTTTTTTGCAAAATCTTGTTTGCAGTTCATCTATGAAGGAAATGAAATAACTAGATTTCTGTGTCTCTGGTTGAGGGTGGGGCAATGGGATGGTCAGTGGGGGATAGATTACGGCGTGGAAGAGCGGGAAGCATCACAGACTCATTTGTAGGAATCAGAAGTCCACAGAGAAAGAAGACTTTTGTAGGAAAACTTGGTGTAATCACTTCACTTCCTGACAAGACTATAAGGGTGCTAAGGCGCCATGCACCTGGCAGCCTACTACAGGCTTGTCTGTTATTTTTCTTGCTCCTTAAAATGTCACATCACTTATACTATTTTTTTTAATTCTTTGTCAGGGGACAGATAATTGGCAGAGAAACCAAGAACAGAAATTTTCTCAGAATATCCTGGTTATGATTTACAAGCTTCTGGTTTTTTCTGTCATAGGAAAAGTATCAGAGAGCAGGAGGTGGGAAATGCTTAGCTGTTATCAAAATTCCTTTCTTTGTATTGAAAGCTGCAACATTCAATCATCCTCGACAATGTTTCAGACCAAAACTGGCTTACATGTAAGGTTGTTCCCGTCTAAATGCGGAGGATCTTTGAGCTGTTATCTATACAGCAATCAGAATTTACAAATGCTAAATCAGACAAACGCTCCTGCTTTGGGATTTTATTACAGACCCACAATATAAGGCGAATCTTTTCCTTTTAAGTTGTATTAATTATAAGAAACATGTACCGGTTGTAATGTGAAACAGTACCAAGATAAATAATGAAAAAGTTTATCATCCTCCACCCCAGTGGCCATTTCATTGGGACCAATCTTACAAAGGTTTGGTGTGCTTTTTTCCCCAGACCTTTCTTCATGCTCTTACCAGCATGAACAAATACATGTATGCATACATATTTTTGCTTTCTGCAAAAATGATGTCATCTTGTACAAATTTCCCTGAAACTTGGTTTCATTTTAAAACCTCAGAGTAACATATCACGAATATCCCGCTTGGTTAGGGGCACATTCAAATCATTGTTTTTATAACAGCTGCATAACAATAGTCCACAGCATGGAATCCACCCAAACATTTCTTAATTGATGGGCACTTGTTTCATACTGTTTTTTCCCCCAAGTGTTATGGGAAATCTTTTGAAATATTTTATACTGTTTTTCACTCTTTTGTATTAGAAGACTCTAAGTCAATTCACGTGAAACATAGTTGGAAATCAAGAAAGCCTCAATAATTGCTTCTCTAGGTACATTTGGAGTAGGAATTTGGTTTTGAGGTTTTTGTGTAAAGGGTTGTAAAAAGAGGTTCAAATCGAATATACATTTGCATTATTGAAAACAGGATTTTCAGAAACTCAGGAAACCACTGATCAAAAACTAACAGGTTAAGCATGAACTTGTATTTCTATGGTGCCTTCTTCCTCAAGAGCTGAGGACTTTGCAGTCATCCTGTTCACCTTAAGTTGGAAATGTGGTCACTAAAATATCAAAGAGAGTGGAGGAATGAAGAGTTGGAAACCAAGTCTTCTAGCGTTCAAAGAACATGTATACTGGTTGAGGAACACTCAGTAGTCTAAATTCTGAATAGGAGCAAAGAATGGGATGGTAATCCATATTCACAAAGCACTCTGCTTTACATAAGTTGCAGGACCAACTTAGCGAACGGCCCAGGAATGATGCTTCGTGACATTGGTGTCCAGAGCTTCAGCAGGGACTCCAGGCTAACCCACCCTACATCTCAGCATCTGTAATTATGCACATTCAGAATGAACAAACTGTAACACTGACTTATCACTCCTTGGCATAGCCAGTAGCCAGTAGTTCCTGGAAATAGAAAACTCTGGAGGTGCATTTAAAATATAGTCAATTTAGAGGAAGAAAGAGATTTAGGGCAAAGTAAGGTACATCTTTATTTCGGCACTAGGCCTGCAAGGATGGAAGATTTCTCTTAAAAGGGAAAGGTTCAAATGTGGCAAATACATTGAATAATAAAAGTAATAGTGGAAAGTATGCTGGTCAATTAGAATTTCAATCTTGACTTCAGGTTGAGTTGATAATCTTATTTCAAACTGATTTCCCCCTTATTTTTTGTTTTATAATTCTTAATAAATGGAGGTGGGTGGTAACTATGCTAATCCCTCTTTCTGTATAATGAAGAAATGTGATCATCAGTCTTTTATTTAAGGATGGGACTGAGATGAACTGTGCAAAAGAAGGTGAAGATGCCTTGGTGATTCTACGTTCTATAACTCTGCAGGGCTTGGGAGGAAGGAAAGAGAAAACAAGGGTCAGAGATCTATTCTGGACCTCTTCATTGTCCCCCACCCAGGGAGTTCTGCCTTTCTCCCCCAAACCACTGGGCACCTAGGGCCTGGATGGTTCCTGGAATACATGTGCAAGGACGGGGAGCTTCAAGAAAATGGGGGTCACTCCTATTTGCTATTTTGTAGTCTTCATTTTCTTCTCTGTAATTGTAAACTTGAACATGCTGTATCTACTTCCAGCCTCTCTGCTGGTGCTGAATCCACACACTGCCATTTCATTGCCTTTCGTCTTGTTCCTCAGTCCCCTGTAAAGGAAGCAAAGCAGATATTTCTCCTACTTTCCCTCTCCCTGCCTCTGGTGCAGGCATATAGTAGATATCCAATCTCAGCTGTTGATCAACAGTTGAGGGGCTTTCCCTCCCCATTTCCTTTTGGCCTCTCCTCCTGTTGGAAACACTGGTATTTCTGTGTGTGAGCCAAGCATGATGAAAGGGAGCATTTTTTGTTGAATGGTCCAGGCATTTTGCCTCTACTGTTTATCTAGTCAACATTTCCTCTCTTTCACAAAACCTGTGTCTTGGCTATCTAGTTATTGTTTCCCGAATGTGCCTGGAGCGCTCCTGGGGACTTTGTCTGCCTTCTGCATCCCCTCTTCTCATTCAGGTCCTGTGTAACAAGGGCTGGTCCATGGATTTGAGCCAGTCCTTGCTGGAATTTCTGAAGGGAAACAAGGAAACACACACACACACATACAGCAGTATGATTTATTTCTCATAAGGCTAGATTCATCCAGTTAAAAAAAAAAAACAACTTCCCTTTATTTTAAAGTTTTTCCCCCTGGTTTTAGTGTTAAAATATATTTTTTTAAATAAAATAATAGTTTATCCAGTTGGAATTATTTTGTTTTAATAGCATTACTTGGAAAAATTGAGTTATCAGCAATCTGTAAGTCTCCCTTAAAAAACTTGTTTCCTGAAATCTGGGAATCATCTTCTAACCCTATGCTATCTTTTACACTGCAACACATGGACTAGCTCTTCTGGAGAGAAGGCTGATTCTCAATCGCTACTCTATTCTGAACTTCTCCTATATTTTCTACATTTATTGCTCACTCATTTATTCAAAATATGTGTTAAGAACTTACTAGAAGGTAAGTCCCAAGCTGAGCACTGTGGACACAGCGGTGAAGCGATTTCTGCCCTCATAGCACTTAAAGTTTACTAGAGGAATACAACGATGAATAGGAAAAGATGCTTTGAAGGGAAAAATGCATATTCCTTGAGAGAATATAACAGGTGAGGCTGTTTTCATATTAAGGAACAGGATGGCTTCTGAAGGTTGCTGCTGCTGCTGCTGCTGCTAAGTCGCTTCAGTCGTGTCTGACTCTATGTGACCCCATAGACAGCAGCCTACTAGGCTCCTCTGTCCCTGGGATTCTCCAGGCAAGAACATTGGAGTGGGTTGCCATTTCCTTCTCCAATGCATGAAAGTGAAACGTGAAAGTGAAGTCGCTCAGTTGTGTCCTACTCTTAGCGACCCCATGGTTTGCAGCCCACCAGGCTCCTCCGTCCATGGGATTTTCCAGGCAAGAGTACTGGAGTGGGCTGCAATTGCCTTCTCCTCTGAAGGCTGAGGATGTGTCGTTCAAGTGGAGAAGGTTGTATTGAGGGAAGTGGGAGAGACAGAGGAATAGTCCAGGTATAGCAAGAACAACACTTGGGCTGGGAACACACCTGGTGAACATTAGGTTCACTTGAGAGAACTGGAGCTGCAGAGGTAGATAGGGGCCAAATATGCCCAACCTCATAGAGTCATGGTTGGGACTTGATATCTTGGGCTTCCTTGGTGGCTCAGCAGTAAATTATCTTCCTACCAATGCAGGAGACACAGGTTCAATCCCTGGGTCAGGAAGATCCCCTGGAAAAGAAAATGGTAACCCACTCCAGTATTCTTTCCTGGATAATTCCACGGACAGAGCAGCCTGGCAGGCTACAGTCCATGTGGTTGCAAAGAGCTGGACATGACTTAGTGACTAAACAATAACAGTCTTAAGTTTAGTGGATAGCCAGTGAAAGGTTTAAATAGATGAGCAACATGATCCAATTCATATTTTAAAACTAAAGGTGAGTAGGATGGAAAGTGGGTGCTAATAAGGAGGATCCTCAGAATCTAGATGCTCAGGGATGGTGGCTTGATCATGGTTTTAGAAATAGAAAAAGTGGATGGATTTTAAGAAAAAGTTTGTGACATAACCTTTTTTTTTTTTTTTGGTAGGTACACTTTGTGTCAAGGGTAGTTTTTAATGTCATACATTCCCAAAGAAGCTAAAATAGGAATTGTTTGTTTGGTTTTAGGTGCTCAGAAGATATCATTAGATAATACTTGCTTAGTACTCAGCCTTTGGAATGTATAGTCCAGTGGGGGAGACAGAGAAACAAACAGGCCCACACGTTGTCTGGTGATAAGAGTTGTAATAAATAGAAGCCCAGGGTGCTGTCTATGAAGAGAGGAGTGATGATTCATATAACCAATGAACACAATGTTTTGGGAGCCAGGAAAGGATTTGAAGTAAGTCATGTATGCATTGGCATTGAAAAAGAATTGTAAATTAAGTTTATACACAGGAATAAATTGTATATTATTTGAAAGAAATCCAAGCAGCGAGTAGGCATTATTAAGGAAAGAGTGACAGAGAAGGCAGGGATGCAACGAGTATGTTCCAAACAGAGGACACATCATGTGCAAACGCCTGGGCGTGGAGAGCTTGGTGTAAAATAAAGTCGCTAATGATGACAATCTGATGCTTTTTGGTATTTCCCAAATCTATCAATTGTACTACATTATATGAAGGTTTTGTGGTAACTGGACTGTACACAACAAGTTTAATTACATGACTGGAGGCAGGCTAACTAGCTTTTTGGGAAATGAACCTTATGACCAGCCTGCTCTGGCAGATAACCACTAATTGGCCTGCTGCTGAATCATGTAGGCACTGTGTTTTCTGGTTGGCACTAACAGAGTTGGTGCATTGCTGCTCTAACATTTTTTTAAAAAATAATTTTTAAATTAATTTAAACTTTATTTTATTTTGGCCATACCATGGACATGCAGGATCTTAGTTCCCCAACAAGGGATCAGACCTGTGCCCCCTGCAATGGAAGAGCAGAGTCCTAACTGTTGGTGCACCAGGGAATTTCCTACTCAAATACTTTTGATATTCCACACTGACTTGTGTGCAGTTTTTGGAACATCAGATACTTTGCTTCTACTCTATAAATTGTCTGCAGTAGTGATAGGGAAAGGGAATTTAGTGAGGCTAGACAACTTCAGAAGAAGCCTACATTATTTTTCTTAAACTCCCAAAAGAACTTCTTTCAAAAAGAGAAAGCTGCAGTGAATAAATGAAAACCATGAGAGTGGCAGCAGACATGGAAAACAGAGACTGGAGATCACAACTAAATGTTAAAGGCATTCAAAGGAAGAAACAAACAATTGAAAATATCAAGCTGTTTTCATTACGGTAGATTTTTAATATGTTTTAATTGTTGGTTCAGTTCAGTTCAGTCATTCAGTCGTGTCCGACTCTTTGCGACCCCATGAATCACAGCACGCCAGGCCTCCCTGTCCATCACCAACTCCTGGAGTTCACCCAGACTCACGTCCATCGAGTCAGTGATGCCATCCAGCCAACTCATCCTCCGTCGTCCCCTTCTCCCCCTGCCCCCAATCTCTCCCATCCCCAATCCCTCCCAGCATCAGAGTCTTTTCCAATGAGTCAACTCTTCGCATCAGGTGGCCAAAGTACTGGAGTTTCAGTTTTAGCATCATTCCTTCCAAAGAAATCCCAGGGCTTATCTCCTTCAGAATGGACTGGTTGGATCTCCTTGCAGTCCAAGGGACTCTCAAGAGTCTTCTCCAACACCACAGTTCAAAAGCATCAATTCTTTGGTGTTCAGCTTTCTTCACAGTCCAACTCTCACATCCATACATGACCACAGGAAAAACCATAGCCTTGACTAGACGAACCTTTGTTGGCAAAGTAATGTCCCTGCTTTTGAATATGCTATCTAGGTTGGTCATAACTTTCCTTCCAAGAAGTAAGCGTCTTTTAATTTCGTGGCTGCAGTCACCATCTTCAGTGATTTTGGAGCCCCCAAAAATAAAGTCTGACACTGTTTCTACTGTTTCCCCATCTATTTCCCATGAAGTGATGGGACCGGATGCCATGATCTTTGTTTTCTGAATGTTGAGCTTTAAGCCAACTTTTTCACTCTCCTCTTTCACTTCATCAAGAGGCTTATGAGTTCCTCTTCACTTTCTGCCATAAGGGTGGTGTCATCTGCATATCTGAGGTTATTGATATTTCTCCCGGCAATCTTGATTCCAGCTTGTGTTTCTTCCAGTCCAGCGTTTCTCATGATGTACTCTGCATAGAAGTTAAATAAGCAGGGTGACAATATACAGCCTTGATGTACTCCATTCCCTATTTGGAACTAGTCTGTTGTTCCATGTCCAGTTCTAACTGTTGCTTCCTGACCTGCATACACATTTCTCAAGAGGCAGGTCAGGTGGTCTGGTATTCCCATCTCTTTCAGAATTTTCCACAGTTGATTGTGATCCACACAGTCAAAGGCTTTGGCATAGTCAATAAAGCAGAAATAGATATTTTTCTGGAACTCTCTTGCTTTTTCCATGATCCAGCGGATGTTGGCAATTTGATCTCTGGTTCCTCTGCCTTTTCTAAAACCAGTTTGAACATCAGTAAGTTCACGGTTCACATATTGCTGAAGCCTGGCTTGGAGAATTTTGAGCGTTACTTTACTAGCGTGTGAGATGAGTGCAATTGTGCGGTAGTTTGAGCATTCTTTAAATAACCTTCTTACTTTTCAAATTTTCCTTGGTTATTCTTTTATGAAGGTGATAATTCTTAAAATAAGGTCTTTAATTTGTGGGTGAAAGTGAAGGTGTTAATCACTCAGTCGTGTCTGGCTCTTTGCAACCCCATAGTCTGTCGATGGAATTCTCTAGGCAAGAATGCTGGAGCAGGTTGCCATTCCCTTCTCCAGGGAATCTGCCCAATCCAGGGACTGAACCAGGGTCTCCTGCAATGAAGGCAGATTATTTATAGAGTATCTTCTTTCATTTTCAAAGCTATTCTTATAAAGACCCATCATTCATATGAAAATGTGTATCTATATAATTTACTAATGAATGGATGTATAGGAATACATTTGCATATTAATGATAGCAATATATATAGTAAATATATATTTACTATATAGTTAGTAGATTAAAGATATTTCCTTGGATGCATAAAATATGTATTATACAAATTGGTTAACATTTTTGGTTATTCCTTATTTATTTATTTAGGGCTGTACTGGATCTTCATTGCCACTCAGGCTTTTCTCTGGTTGCAGCAAGCAGGGGCTACTCTCTTAGTTGAGGTGTGGCTTCTCTTGTTGCAGGACACAGGCTTCAGGGTGTGTGGGCTTCAGAAGTTGTGGTTCCTGAGCCCTAAAACACTGGCTCAATACTTGTGGCACACGGGCTTAGTTGCTCTTTGTATGTGGGATCTTCCTGGACCAGGAATCAAACCCGTGTCTCCTGCTTTGGCAAGTGGACTCTTTACCACTAAGCCATCAGGGACGCCTTTGGTTATTTCCTGTATGGAAAAAAATAAAGCAGAACTTTAAATCAGTTAAACGTACTGACATGGAAGCGTTCTTGGCATTTTTAGCTTTCATATTTTAAAGCATAGGAAACAATTTTTTCACAGAGCAGGGACACAGATGAAATCAAGAATATATATTTAACTGAAAGAATCAGAAAATATTTTGACAGAGGGTACACACGACCTGCAATTGCTACACTTCACCCTATCTTTTCATGGAAGGTAGCTTCTATTAGATAGAATAATTCAAGTTATGAACTAGCTTCTTTGAAATTGAGCTCCATTTTTGGTGAGAAACAACGCCTCTTTCTCCATTTCTATGCAATTTACACACTCCAATCTTCAGGCAGAAGCCAATTTAAACAGGCAACTTTGGAGTTAAAATAAACTTTAGAGATATGTTCGGTGAATTGGAACCTCAAATTTTTTCCTAAATGTTTTCAATAGGGATCACAGATTTTCATATCCCTTTTTTCAGTTAATGCTGCAACATGATTCATTAGCTAGACTTCAGCTATTTTATTTCTGGTGAAATGATTTTAGCCTGATTTTATCTGTCTGCAAGGAGAGGATCTTCTTGCATTAATTATGACTTATACTTTAAAACTGTGGTTTTCTCAACAAGCTATGCAAAAAGGTCTTCCTTTTGATCCAGCATCTTCCCAAGTATTTTTTGACAGGTCAGAAATATTTTCCAAGTATTTTTTGACTTAGGATCCCAAGGACTCCTTGGGATCCTAAGTCCTTGGGTGGAGGTTGGGCAGCGGCTTTGTCTGTGGATAGTCCTGTCTCTTTTAAACATTGAAAATAGCAGCTGTAGCTACAGGTTAAAGGGCAGTATTTGCACATGGACAGGACACTTGGCCTCTCAGTGGCCCTCTGACCTCATTTTGTAGCCACTAGCAGCAATCTGTGTGAGTAGGTTCATCTCTACATGTGAAGAGCATGTTTATGTGTTAGTGTGTGTTGAGGTGTGTGTGTGTGTTCATATACCCATGCGTGCAAGTTATTTGTCAAATATCATGTTCAATTATTTCAAGGTTACAGTATTGATTGAAACTGCATATGTGTTTGGTGGAGTGTTTTTCCCACGGGGTCAGATCACAAAGGCTAAAGAAGTTTGGTTTTTTCTTTTGGTTTGGTTTTTTGCATAGTACATTCATTTTCTGTTTAATTGGATCACTAGGGGGTTACTAACATTGCTCTAGTTGAGAAAATGGAAACCTGGTAGCCTAAAAAGTCAAGACACTACTAAATTACCTAATTCACAGTAATATTTCTCTGTCTCTCTTCTTATTGGACATTTGCATTCCATGTTCACGTGTGTGTGCTTGTGGGGTGGGGGCGGGATCCTGCACCAGGAAAGCTTTCAAAAATTGCTTACCAGAATACCTGAACTAGTATTTTACATTCTCTTCCCCTCAGACTATTTCTTGAGCAGCTGGTTGTATGCATGTGTGCTCAATCATTTCCGACTCTTTGCAACCCCATAGAACATAGCCCACCAGGCTTCTCTGTTTATGGCATTTTCTAGACAAGAATACTGGAGTGGGCTGCCATTTCCTTCCTTCTCTAGGGGATCTTCCTGATCCAGGGATTGAACCCGTGTCTCTTGTGTCTTCTGCATTGCTAGGCAGGTTCTATTAGCGCTACCTGGGATGCCAGTCTTGAGCACCTGGATATTCCCAAGTTCTTCATGGAGACTTGGATGCTTTATCAAATCAGACTTTGCACAGAAAACTGTCTCGGCATAGTCTAAGAAGAGTTAAGAATAGTGACCTATCACTGGGCAGCATCACAGATTCTTAGTTTATCTGTTTGATCAGTCTCTTTCCTTCAATGGAGAAAAGTGTATAAATTACCTTTTAATATCAATAAAAACAAAGCAATAGCCCAAGTGTCTGCCTTCTCTTAAAGTGTCTTATAACACACCAGGGAAAAGTCTAGACATTCGGTGCATCTGTTTGTCCTTTCTTGCTCTCTTTTCCCATCCTCCTTGGGCCTGCTGTGGGTGGCTGATCACTTCTGGAATTTCAAGACCATTTCCTCCCTCAAAATGATACTCTGGTCTCAGCAGAGGGGTGACATGGGGAAGGCAATGCTTTATTTCCCTTCCCTTAAAATTTCCCTTCCTTGAAAATTCCTCACTACACCAGAATAAAGCTAGAGCCCTTAGTAGAATTTGGGAGGAAACTAGAGGTTATTACAGTGAGATGAGAAAAACAATGGGGAAAAAAAAAATCAAACAAGTTTTAATGTGACTTCTCATAGAACAAAATGTATCAAACACTCCACAAGGATAATTCCTCGTGGGGGCTCTGTCTCCTAGTTTTGTTTCCCTACCTGAAGGCACATTTTGAAAGACAGAAAGAGTGAGAGAGAGATGGGGTGGGGGTGGGAGGGGAGAAAGGGGGAAGGGGAGAAGGAGAGGGAGAGAGAGCAAAATTGGGAGATCACAAGAGTGCTCAAGTCTAGCATAGGGTCCAAGGTGAATGTTAGTGAGCTGAATCAGTTTCCTTCTCATTTGTGTAAAGGGAAAATATATCCTTCATTTTTCTTGTAGTTTAAGAGTCTTTAGGTTAAAACATATACATAGATACAAATATACACACAGAAACACACACTTATAGGGTGTCAGGTGGTTATTGAGCCCATAAATAGTGGTTAGTTTCTCAAAGTGCCATAAAAAAAAAGATGTGTAAAATTTTGAACAGTTGGGATTTTAAAAATGTAGAATACCTCATTAATAATTTGTACTTTGATTATATGTTGAAGCAATATTTTGGGTACAGTGAGTTAAGTAAAAAAATGTGACTAAAATTAATTACTTTTTTTTTACTTTTTTCAATGTAGCTTCTAGACATTTAAGATTACATATGTAGCTTGCATTATATTTCTATTAGACAGCACTGTTCCAGAGCTATATGACAGAAGAGAAAGATTTTCCTAACAGCAATATAATCGGGAACCCTTTCTCGTGTTTAATTTTATATAAAGTAGTTTGAGTTAACCTTGTCTTATTCTCTTGCTTTCAGACTTTGATCAACAATGTATCTTAGAATAAGCTTTGAATTTACAATTTTATCTTTATTTTTAGGTCAGATTAAATTTTAAGGTAGGTGGACCACCTTCTCCTAATATGTTACTGTTAAGTAGCTGTTCAGTCACTAAGTCGTGTCCGACTCTTCTGTGACCCCATGGACAGTAGCCCACCAGGCTCCTCCTCCACGGGATTCTCCAGGCAACAGTACTGGAGTGGGTTGCCATTTCCTTCTCCCTACTGTAAGTAGATGGGGAAGTAAATGTCTCTATGTACAGTAGGATGGGGGAGAAGACTCTTGAGAGTCCCTTGGACTGCAAGGAGATCCAACCAGTCCATTCTGAAGGAGATCAGACCTGGGATTTCTTTGGAAGGAATGCTGCTAAAGCTGAAACTCCAATACTTTGGCCACCTGATGCGAAGAGTTGACTCATTGGAAAAGACTCTGATGCTGGGAGGGATTGGGGGCAGGAGGAGAAGGGGACGACAGAGGATGAGATGGCTGGATGGCATCACTGATTCTATGGACGTGAGTCTGAGTGAACTCCGGGAGTTGGTGATGGATAGGGAGGCCTGGCGTGCTGTGATTCATGGGGTCACAAAGAGTTGGACATGGCTGAGTGACTGAACTGAACTGAACTGAATCACCATTATTTCTATTTATGGGCTTCCCAGGTAGCTCAGCTGGTAAAGAATCCACCTCCAATACAGGACACTCTGGTTCAATTCCTGGGTTGGGAAGTTCCCCTGGAGAAGGGATAGGCTACCCACTCCGGTATTCTTGGACTTTCCTGGTGGCTCAGACAGTAAAGAATCTGCCTGCAATGTCGGAGACCTGGGTTCAATATCTGGGTTGGGAGGATCCCCTGGAGGAGGGCTTGGCAACCCACTCCAGTATTCTTGCCTGGAGAATCCCGACAGACAGAGGAGCCTGGCTGGCTAGAGTTCATGGGGCCACAAAAAGTCAGACACAACTGAACGACAAAACACAGCACAACATTTCTGTTTATTCTCTGCCAGTTCCTGGTAACTTATCTCAATTTCTTCCATATATACATTGAAAAAGATATTAATTTTTAGGGAAGGAAAAACTGAGATGGTAGGGATGACTTGGGCATCCCTCGTGGCTCAGACAGTAGAGAATCTGCCTGCAATGTGGGAGACATGGGTTCGATCCCTCGGTTGTGAGATCCCCTGGAGGAGGGCATGGAAACCCACTCCAGTATTCTTGCCTGGAGAATCCCCACAGACAGAGGAGCCTGGTGGGCTACAGTCCATGGGGTCGCAAAGAATCTGACATGACTGAGTGACTAAGCACAGCACAGAGGTGACTCATACAAGTCTAGAGGCTAGGGGTGCTGGAATTGCAATGTGAATGCCAAAGTCTCCATTCTTCACTGTGCTAAGCACCATTAAGGCAGAAGAATGGCAGTACATGATTAACTTTATGATCATAATGTAAAGCTCAATTAATTACTATCAATTTGCATGTATATTATATATCATATATACAATGTATTTGGCATGTTGGCCAACAGAGGGAAAATGATTCCTCAAACCATGAAAATAAGGATGCAAAATGTAAAAGGATGAATTGGGTTCAAAGTCAGTAAGTATGAAAAAAAGTTCATACATATTTTGAAACAACAATGATTTTGGAAACAATGAAATTAATTAAAAATCTTCAAAGAAAAAAAGTACTGTTATGTTTATTAGCCTGCTTTTGAAGTTACCCTTTCTTAACTTTTGAAATTATTGAATTAGTTGCATCTTCCCTAAGACCCTGGATCCAGCTTTTATCCAAATTTGTGCCTGCTCTATTTTCAAATATGCAAAAGGTCTGACTTATGCATATGTGCCACATGAATACTTAATAAACACTTGGTGAACAAGTACTGATTCCAGGCTTTCAGTTATGTATGCTGGGCTGGCAAATATGAATCTAACATGGTCCCTGCCCTCCTAGGAATAGATGTTTGGAGAAATAATACTGACAGACTTCTGGAGCCATAGTAGGGGCACTTGGTAGGCAGAATTCAAAGATGATTTCCAAGATTTCTACCTTCTAGTACAAGTCCCTCTTTTTTGAGCCTGTGTTGTTGTTATTGTTGTTCAGCCACTAAGTCTTGTCTGACTCTTTGTGACCCCATGGACTGTAGCATGCTCAGCTCCTTTGTCCTTCACTATCTCCCAGAGTTTGCTCAGATTCATGACCATTGAGTTGGTGATGCTATTCAACCATATCATCCTCTGAAGAATATGAGGCAGGCTGTAAAGCATCCCTTTTTTTTATTGTAAAGTATCCCCTTTTCCAGCTGATAACAGTCACTTAGCTGTGTCCAACTCTTTGAAATCCCATGGGCTATAGCCCACCAGGCTCCTCTGTCCATGAGATTCTTCAGGCAAGAATACTGAAGTGGGTAATCATTCCCATCCAGGGGATCTTCCCAACCCAAGGGTCGAACCTGGGTCTCCCGCATTGCAGGCAGATTCTTTACCACTGAGCCACCAGATAGCACTCTTATAATTAGGCTACTAATCAGCTGACTGAATTAATCAAAGGGGAGACTATTCAGGTGGGCCTGACCTCATCAGGAGAGCACTTTATGGGAACTGAGCCCTTTTGAAGTCAGAGATATTGGAAGTGTGAGAGGACCCATGGAAGAGGCCATATGACAAGGACCCAAGAGTAGCTTCTAGAAGCTGACAACTGTCCCTGGCTCATGGTTAACAAGACAACAGGGAACCTAGTTGTACAACTGTAAGGAATTGATTTCTGCAGACATGCTGGGGAACTTGAAAGTGGATCTCACCTTAATAATGACTCTAGATGAGGACATAGTTGGATGACACCTTGATTTCAGCCTTGTGGACATCGTGAGCAGAGAATGCTGCCATGCATACTTGGACTTCTGACCTATGGAAATCTAAAATAATAGCTGAGTGTTGTTTTAGACTAAGTCTGTGGTATTTGTTATACAGCAGTAGAAAACCAAAGAATGACCCTATGTCAGCTTAGGTGATTTGAGTTCAGGAAATACTTCACAGGAAGAAAGAAGAGCTGAGCTGTGTCTTGCTGGATGAGTAGGAGTGAGGCAAGAAAGAAGTGAGTTGTAAGGGAAGGGTGGTACCTGCAGAGAAAGACTTTGGAGCTGAGTCTCAACCTTGACTGCACACTGGAATTACCTGAGGAATTAAACATAGCTGATGTTTGGCCCCATTCCTTGGGATTCTGACATAATTTGTCTGATTGCAACCTGGGCATAAAGATTAAAATGATCTACCCAGGTGATTCTAAAGCTGAGGACTATGTTTTAGACAGAGTGAAACAGAGTGGAGCTACAAGCTCAATATGGCTGTGTCAAAGGGTAGGGTGAAATGGGAAGCTGGGTTAAAAAAAAAAAAGGAGCTTCCCTGATGGTCCAGTGGCTAAGACTCCCAATGCAGGGGGCTCGGGTTCAATCCCTGGTTGGGGAACTAGAAACCACATGCTGCAACTAAGAGTTTGCATGCCACAACAAAATATCCCATATGCTGCAACAAAGGCTGAAGATCCCGCATGATGCAACTAAGATCCAGTGCAGCCAAATAAATAAATAAAAATAAGTTATTTAAAAAATAACGAAAGAGAGACAGGATAGTAAAATTAAAAAAAAATTAAAATCTAATTTAAACTCTTATTGAAGCCCTTGGACAGATATTCACTTGATTAACAAATGGTAGATGTGTGGAGTGCCAGGCAATGAGAGGGCAAACACTCTGGGAAACCAGGGAAGGTTGGCAATTTTCTCAATTAAATTTCAAGCCTATTTCATGGATTTCAACACAGGAGGTGCTCAATAAATGTTTATTGAATGAATGAAAATGATTGGGCATACTCAGGAGAGAAGCTGGAAATATCATATATAGGCAAGAAAAGCTATTTATTTCACTTGGAATTGGGTGATCGTACTCACAATTTTCTTTCTTTCAGGACACAGTAGTGATGAATTCTCAAAGATGAATCCTACTTTTATTGCTTGCCTCACTGCTTTTATCTGGATTGGGAGAAGATCCTTTATTTTCATCACTACAAGTTGATATGGTTAATACCAACATGAAAGAAAAGTAAATCTTGGGTTTCTTTAGCTCAAAAGACAGTCCCAGAGTAAGACAGATAGATGAGCTCAGGATATATAAAGAATTTTGGGGAAAGGATATTTGAACAAGTTATTCCCGCATCCTTGAATGACTGGGGTTAGTTGAATGAACTCCATTCTTTTTCATTTATTAAATAATTGTTCCATGCCCAATACTGAGCAATACACTCTGCACTCATTATGATACAACATTTCATTTAAGCGTCACCAAATCCACTGAGGTAGAGGTTAAAGTCTCCTCTTTAACCTCTGTCTGACTCCAAAACTGGGTCCTTAACCATAATGTTAGTAGTAGTTCTCTTTGGGAGGGCTAATACTAAACACTTCTCAACTTTTTTAAGTGGAGGGTAATTGCTTTACAATGTTGTGTTGGTTTCTGCCATACAACATCATGAATTAAATTTTTCTAATGTCATAGAACACATTCAATCTTTGGATATACTGCAGTGAAGGATTTTATTTCTAGGAAATAGACTAACTGACTCCAATTTCCCTTTTATGTAAAGTAATTATGCAAGATCATTTTGGGATTTCATGAGTTAATATTTGGAGAAGTTTTTGAATTACATTAAAATATTCCTATGATTTTTTTTTCACTTCAAAAATAAGAACAAATAGGTAAGAGAAGTTCAAAATATAAATCGTCAAAAGTAAGCCATCAATTTTTCAACTGAGATACTGTCATCCCTAATATCTTATATTTAAATATATGCAGACATGATTTAGGGCTTTCAGGGTGGCACTAGTGGTAAAGAAAGCTCCTGCCAATGCAGGAAACATAAGAGAGGTGGGTTTGATTCCTGGGTTGGGAAGATCCCTTGGAGAAGGGCATTGCAACCCACTCCAATATTCTTTCCTGGAGACTCCCAGGGACAGATGAGCCTGGTGGGCTACAGTCCATGGAGTCACAGAGAGTTGGACATGAATGAAGCGACTTAGCACAGCATACATGGATGATCTGATAAACACAAAGGACTATCAGATATATCCATTAAACACTTTGCTTTACACATAATAAGTGATGCTCTCCAGGTGTATTTTCTTTAATGTTTAGATTAATTTTTATCCTTTATGGTATAAAATTATATAAAACAGGAAAACAAAATAATATTTTTTTTCTGTTAATCATCTCTTTTCAGTGTAAACTCTCCAAGTGCAATGGTCTTACCTTTTTATGTGTTGCGTATTTAACGCCTAGGGCATTATATGTGATAACATGCTGAAAAATTATGGCATGATTCACTGCTTAAAAATCTGAATTATTTTATGTTTTTGTAATATTTGTTGTATAACTGTAACAATTGTGGTGTATCTTGTGATTGTTATTTCCATTTCACATTCTAAATTTATTTAGTCTTATTTTTAGTTTAGATTTTGCCACAAACATTGTTCTATTTAATTCACTAAAAAAACTGTAAACTTCTGTCCTAAGAAGTCACATGTGAATTGTGGAGAGGTGACTGGCAGAATATGATATTAATAGGTTATTGACTTGTTAGGCCTTAAAGAGCCAAAGGGAATATCCTTGCAGCCCCTGCAGTGCACTGGAGGTTTGTTTCATTGATTGGTCTGTTTAACCCATCATCTCCAGGCATTTAAACAATGATATACGCTTGACAAACCTAATATTTCATTTTCTATCTAGGGACCATGGAAGAGAAATTAAAGGAAAGAAAGACAAATGGACAGATATACAAGCAGAAAATGATGATAAATGTGAGAGGGAAGGAAGAGACAAATACAACCCAGACCAAAATTTGGATCAGTAAATTCTAGAATCGGTAAATGCACAAGCTTACTGCAGATGTTAATTCCCAAGAGGTGTGTAGGGGAAAAAATTTAACACGTCTATTGTGAGAAAAAATCAGATTTAGATACAGAGCAACCAGCAAACCAAGTAAGATATCAAATGAGAAGTTTCTGGGTTTTGTGTGTGTGTGTGTGTGTCTGTCTGTCTGTCTGAGAGAAAGAGAGAAGCCACACTTTAAAGTGTTTTGAATATTTCTGTAAAGAGCAAATCTAGTGCTTTCTAAACCTCAAAGGAGGTTCCTTGGTATGAGAAATGCTTTCTTTTCTTAAATTTAGGTTTTTCTTCTGTTACTAGCTGGAAAAGGGGATACTTTACAATAGCCTGCCTCAGGTTCCTAAAACTCTCTTTGGTGTGATAGAGAATGAAGCAAAAGAAATTATATATACATATATATATATGACTGATTTTCAGTGGCTCTTGATCTGATTAAAATTCCATCCTTAATACACAGTGTCCCTGGAAACAG
Organism: Bos indicus; assembly: GCF_029378745.1. Taxonomy (NCBI): domain Eukaryota; kingdom Metazoa; phylum Chordata; class Mammalia; order Artiodactyla; family Bovidae; genus Bos; species Bos indicus. Next base: position 51,394,792 of record NC_091768.1, read on the forward strand.
AACAGTCACACCCTGCCATGTCTCAGGAAGGCAGGACTAGGAGGATCTCTCAGCATAACTGACAATACATTTGAGTGGCTTAATCTTCTGGGAAGGCAGAATATTGTGAAAGCAAAAATCTGAAAAGAGAGTCACATCTTTGTTCATACCCTTTAGTATCTGGAAGTTTCTATAATAAGTGACATTTTAGCTGTTAAAGTGTGGGTCTTTTAAAAAAAGAATATAGATTTTTATCTGTTTCTGTTAATCACAACTACAAAGCACACATATTTAAATCCTGAAAATGCATCAACTATTGCTGAGCTCTTTTAGGAACTTCAGAGATATCATTTAACAACAAAGAGTTGCTTTCTAGTAATATGCTATGTGTTAGGTGCCGGGGTGTGAGCAGGAATGAAGTAGGGGGTGGTAAGAGAGAATTATCAGAGAAAAGTTCCTGCCTCATGAGTTAGAGATTACTTACGTAGGACTGACACAGTGTGCATAGACTTTTCATTGTGCGTGAGATAGGCAGCAGGGACGATAAAATACTGTGGGAATGACAGAACAGTAGTGGGATTTGAGTTATTGGGTAGGAAGAGAAAGCAATGCTAGCCGAAAGAGACACATGCAAAGACAAAGAGTTTGAAATTAGTGTGAACAGCATCACCCCCAGAAACTCACTGAGGTTCAGTGAATGCCTCTGACTGGCTCCAGGTTCAAGTGTCTGCTCCACCAGCTGTCAACCCTGGGAAAGCCGTTTCACACATAGGGACACTGAAAGGTGACAGTGAGAAATACATCCTCAATAAATATTAGCTACTGCTGTTGTTTTAGAAATAAATCATTTTTAAGGTGGATAAATAAAATGTGGTGCAGAGTGATTGTAACTGACTTCAGAATTTTTCATTTCTAAAGCATAGATGAAGCACATAGAAAACATAGGTTTCTAAGGCTATAAATCATGAAACTTGGAAGCTACCTTTCTGGTGTCCACCCACCTCTAGTTTTAATTATTAATGTTACATTTCCTTTTTCACTTCCTAGTTCAATTGATGGGGATTATTTAAGTATATACACACTTAAAATCATAAGAATAGGAATTCTGTATTAAGATACATATATTTGTAATGTTTTGTCTGTTTCCGTATTCTAGGTTTTCATATTGTAGCATATTAAATCTGTGCACAAAAGTCACCAAAATGATTTATTAGCCCATGAAAGAGCTAGGTAAACATATTAGACTTCATTTACTTGCAGGAAATAAACAGGTTTATAAACTATTATTCAACTGGTCATTCATTCATTCAGAATAGTTACTAAGTTCTGTACCAGGGACAGAATACCTGAACACTGGAACACAAAGGTTCAATGAGAAGATGCACTTTCATGCTAAAGTCAGAATAACAAAAATGAAGAATTATGGTTTTAGATAAATATTCAAGTAGAGGGCTTGAGATAGTAAAGTTATCTTCTAAAGATTTAAGGTGGAGAAATTAGTTGCTTTTCTTTATTAGAACCTTATTGGGCAAACATTTTCTATATTTTGCTTCAATTTCCACCATAAGATTTATGCAGGCTTTAACAGAATGTTAGGTCAGTTCTCATTAAGTAACAACAGTCTCCAATAATGGTAATAATATTGGAATACAAACTTTGACATCTGGAACTAAGTAGCAAAATCATTGGTACTGAAGACAGAAATAAGGAAAGTATTAAGCCATAAGCTTAACCTGGCATCTTTCATTAAAGTCTGAATAAAATTCTTCATTGGAATTTGCAACACTGCTTGTAGTTCATCTTATTACTTTTACAGGGGACAAACAGCCATGTAATTAGAGTGTATTTGCAGTATTACATGCTTATTTGTAGCCTGAAGATTAGATACCAATTGGATGTTATCATTTAATGGCAAGTATAATTACCACGAAGCTTGTCTTCACATCTAAGAGTTTATGTTTCAGTGCTGCTACAAATACAAAATTATTTTTCAGTTAGCTTATATCTGTATTATTATTTAATAATTATATCCATAGAGGATTCAATAAAGCCATTTAAAAGTCACTGTTAAAAAAATGAATCAACTATACCTAAAAAGCTTACAATAAATATTTTACAATATGGGGTTTCTATTTTTACAGTGATTTCCTATGCAAGTTATCACAACTGTATATCTAGTTTCTTGGGAACAGGCCCAAGTTGCTCCTTCAAGGACTTGAAGCTTACTGTAATAATGGTAGAACTGCCATATGTTTGTATAGCAGTACTTATTTTCAAAGTGCCTTTGAGATAATTAAGCTCACACTATTCTATGAGGTTAGTAAGGAGAGGAGATTAAGAGCCTTTTTTAACCAGAAGGCAATTTGGAATACAAAGAAATTATACTCAGAATCCTGGGAGCAAAGTTGGCGTTTATGAGTTGTAAATAGTTTTACCTGGTTGTATGTTGTGGAAGTTAAACAATGGCATGATCATAGCTTAAAAATAATCTCTGAAGCATCCATTCATTTTATTCATTCCCCTATCCATCCATGCATTCATTCACACTATGAATGCCTGGAGGTGGGCTGTGGCACTCACTAAGGCAAAGTTGGCTTTGCTGGGGTGGCTGAGAATGGAAGCCAATAATCCAGTCATCCGACAAAAGGCAGAGGTTTCAGAAGGATAGGGGTTGAGAGAACCCCTTCCTAGTTGAGAGAAACTAGGAAGGCATTTCTGGAGGCAATGAAAGTAATCAGATGTGATATTGGATGAGGCATCTACATCTCCGGGCTAGTGGTGGGTTGGTAGATGTTAAACAACCAGCTTGCCAGGGGATCAAAGTCCTGATTTGTAGCACTTACTGATTTTCATGGTGTAAATTATCCCACCAGAGCTGATTTCAAGCTACCAGTGCAATGTCCCTGATTGTGGAATTGGACAGAGACAAGCAGCAGTAGCACATCATTAAACAGTCTTTCCATCATACATCTGTGGTAGATGTAAACAGCCTCAAAACACTGATCTTAGTAAAATGAAAAATTATTAGTTGATGATGAATGTTGAGTACTGATTATCTTTTATATAGCTCTTTTACTTTATTTTATTGAAGTATAATTGATTTATATTATGTAAGTTTCAAGTATACATACTGATTCATGATTTTTAAGTATTATATTCCATTTACAGAGATTATAAAATATTGAATCTATTGCCTGTGCTGTACAATATCTATGTGTAGCTGATTTATTTTACACATTGTAGTTTTTACCTTTTAATTCCCTACCCCTACCTTTCACCTCTCCCTTCCTCTCCCCATTGGTAACCACTAGTTTATTCTCTATATCTGTTTTGTTATATTCATTCTTTTGTTTTATGTTTTAGATTCTATCTATAAGTGATAATATGCAATATTTGTCTTTATCTGTCTAACTTATTTCACTAAACATAATACCCACCTGGTCCATTCATGTTGTTGCAAATGGCAAAATTTCATTGTTTCAAGGCTAATTCAAAATTTCATTGTTTCAAGGCTAATTCATCTGTTTGGTCTTCCCAGGTGGCGCTAGTGGTAAAGAATCCTCCTGCCAGTGCAAGAAACATAAAAGGAACATGTTCCATCCCTGGGTCAGGAAGGTCCCCTAGAGGAGGGCATGGCAACCCATTCCAGTATTCTTGCCTGGAAATCCCATGATAAAGGAACCTGGCGTGCTACAGCCTGTGGGGCTGAAAAGAGCTGGACATGACTGAGCACTACTTCTCCATTCATCTGTTGATAGTTACTTAGGTTTCTTCCATATCTTGGCTATTGTAAATAATGATGCTATGAGTCTTATTACATTTGCTTTACATAGAATTTTCAGAATTTTTAGTTGTACTTAGTGGGAGGGGAAAAAAAAAGTATGTCCACTCCCTCTTCCTGGAAGTCATAATCCAACCTCAATTTTAAAGATAATGTGCTATGGATATGTTTTAAAAAAATGTTTGCTCAGTTTTTTAAGTAAGTAATCCTTAATTTTTTGCCACGTGTGATATTAATAATTTCAGATTATTTAATGAAGAAGTTTTTCCAACTACCAAGATAACAAATGACAAAACAGCAAGGACTATAGTAAAAATGTGATATATTTGAGTAGGTAAAAGTTTAACTAATAATATATGGTATTTTATCAATTAGAAAGACACTTGTAAAGTACTTAGAAAGTCCTTTCATTTGTGGGAATATATGAAAATCATTGTGGGAATGATAGTCTGGCTTATATATATATATATTTCAAAATAGTCCCTTTAGAGATATTAGAAGCAAACATTTAGGATGGATGAGACAACTGGTTTAAATTCTGAGTTCAGCCAGTTATTAGCTTTTCAATCTCAGGAAAGTTTTAAAGTCTTTTCTCATCTGTAAATTAGGACAAAGGTGATTATGAGGATTAATTGAGACAACATACAGTTGTCCTTCTGTATCCATGTGAAATTTGTTGCAGGACCCTCCCCTAGATACCAAAATTGGCAGGTGCTCAAGTTCCTTACAGAAAATGGTATAGTATTGGCATATACCCTGTACACATCTTCCTGTATTTTCTGTCATTTTAAGATTATATATACTATTTAAAACAATGCAAATGCTATGTAAATAGTTGTAAATACAATGTAAATGCTATGTAAGTAGTTGTTGGAGTGTTGCAAATTCAAGTTTTGCTTTTTTGAAAGTTCTGGAATTTTTTTTTCTGAGTATTTTTGATCTGTGGTTGGTTGAATTTGAAGGTACAGAACCTATGGATATGCAGGGATGACAACATGCACAACTCCTAACAATTTCTAGTATATAGCAGCTATCCTACAAATAGTAGATCCTTGTCTTGGATTCATATTTGCCAAAAAGCAAGCCAACAAACCCCAAATGGAGTTGCTTATGCTAAGCTGCCTATCACCAAACTGAGACTTAATTTTGGCTATTCCAGAAATAGAATCTTAAAGCAGTGAATCAGGAATCACCTGATCTGTCCTAGTTAGATAATCTGCCTGATAGATGCCTACCATCCCTTTAAGCAAAGTAACCTTGCAATAACCAACAAACTTTTTTTGCCTAGTATAATTTACTTGTTCCCGTTGACTTCTGCTTATAAAAGTCTTTCATTTTGTACAGCTCCTTGAAGATCCTTTCTATGTGTAGATTAGATACTGCTCAATTCAGATAGATTTTTGCTCAAATAAACTCTTAGAATTTTTAATATACCTCAGTTTATCTTTTAACAGGGCTCACGTAAATTCAGATGAATCACATCTCATAGTCCAAGGAGTGTCTTTGTAATTTGTCATTTTAGAATAAAATGTGCATTGAAGAAATACCAAAGGAAATTGCTTAAAAATTAAAAAATCAGAGAGTGTAGCCTACATAAAAATCAAGCCTGAGACTCATTATTTTAAAACAATTTCATTGAATAACTACTCAGAGAAAATGGAAAGGCAGGCAAAGTGCTCCTGTTAAGTATCTATTGAGTTGGCCACATAGAAAACTTTAAAACAAACAGCAGTAATTCTATTCCAACTTCCTCTTAAAACAATGATAAAAATTCTTTACATTTGTATACTGCTTTACAGTTGACAAAGAGCTTTCACATACATTATCTCCTTTCACAGAGACTGGAAGGCACCTTTCCTGTCCTGATTGATGTTTATGAACGTACTACTTTCCCCTGGGCTGCAGTCATCAATAGTCAATGAGAAGAAAGGCTGGCATTTTTGGAAACGCTTTGCTGCCAGGTAACTGCATTAACTCTGCTAGAGTCATGTATTAACTGTGCCACAGGATACCATCCATATCAACTAATGAATATTTGAATCCTTATTCCTTGTGGAGCAGTACTTAGACCCATGCCTCTCTGTTTATCCCATGCTCTCCCTCATGAGCCATATCCTCAATGACATTCTGTCTGATGGCTCCAGCCATTTCACAAAAATCTACACTGGAGATACTTAAGTCTTAAAGAAAGAAGATGTACAAGGTATGTAAATTGACAAACTGCTGTATGCAACCATGATTATATTGTTCTAAAGACAGAAAGAGATCCTATTTGTTGAGATCTTGGAAAGACTTGCTATAACAGGAGTTATGGTGCTATGGTCTCTGTCCATGGAGGTATCTAATACCAGTCTGGAATGGGACAGACATCTGTTAGAAGAACTTCCTGCACTGGTTGGGATTCTGGGGCAAAGGATTTCCAAGGTCTCTTCTGATTCCAGAGTCTGTGATTCTGTGATTCCTATTTGTTTTCTGATTGTTTCAGTCTATAAGGAAACATTCCTTGAATTCTCCTTATTTCTCTTGATGCCAAACGGTGTTCACAGCCTATTGACAGAAAAGTGAAGCAAAACAAAACAAACAAAAAAAACACATGATGCTTTTCTAGGACAACTAGTAGGAGCAGAGGTAGAATTGAAATATGCAAAACAGTATTTCTCAACCAGGGACATTTTCAATTGTGCTTCATTTTAGGGTCATGCAAGATTTCTACAATTGTAACCACCATTTCTAATCTCCACAAATGATGATACTCTTGACATTTTTCCACCAAAATTCCTAAAGTTTCAGCTTGAGTCTCAGGTTTCAACAGGCTGTTTTTAAGTAGCTGCTTTTATGTCATGTAACTTGGTCAGCCAATTCCCCATCTGAGGACAAGCGATTCTCGGCAACTAAGCCTCATTCTCATTTTAAGGTCTGTCTCTTAGCCCATTTCTAGGAGTTAGTTTCAGAATCTGTCACATCTGTTATCTGTGGCAAGGGGCAGTAACCCAGATAGATGAAGGCTAAAAAGAAATCATCAATTTGCTACTGGGAAGTGCTGTGGAAGTAGTTGGTGTTCAGTCGCTAAGTTGTATCTGATTCTTTGTGACCCTATAGACTACATCTAGCATGTCAAGCTCCCCTTTTCTTCACTATCTCCTGGAGTTTGCTCAAATTCATATCCATTGAGTCAGCAACTCTATCTAACCATCTCATCCTCTGCCACCCACTACTCCTCTTGCCTTCAATCCTTCCCAGCATCAGGATCTTTTCCAATGAGTCCGCTCTTTGCATCAGGTGGCCAAAGTATTGGATCTTCAGCTTCAGCATCAACCCTTCCAATGAATAGTCAGGGTTGATTTCCTTTAGGATTGACTGGTTTGATCTCCTTGCTGTCCAAGGGACTCTCAAGAGTCTTTTCCAGCACCACAATTCAAAAGCACAATCCTTTGGTGTTCAGCCTTCCTTATGGTACAACTCCCACGTCTGTACATGACTATTGGAAAAACAGTAGCTTTGACTATACTTTGCCTTTGTCAGCATAGTGATGTCTCTGCTTTCTAACATGCTGTCAGGTTTGTCATAGCTTTCTTCCAAGGAGCAAGTGTCTTTTAATTTCATGGCTGCAGTCACTGTCCACAGTGATTTTCAGTTCAGTTCAGTTCAGTCGCTCAGTTGTGTCCAACTCTTTGCGACCCCATGAATCGCAGCACGCCAGGCCTCCCTGTCCATCACCAACTCCCGGAGTTCGCTCAGACTCATGTCCATCGAGTCAGTGATACCATCCAGCCATCTCATCCTCTGTTGTCCCCTTATCCTCCTGCCCCCAATCCCTCCCAGCATCAGAGTCTTTTCCAATGAGTCAACTCTTCGCATGAGGTGGCCAAAGTACTGAAGTTTCAGCTTCAGCATCATTCCCTCCAAAGAAATCCCAGGGCTGATCTCCTTCAGAATGTGATTTTTGAGCCCCCCCAAATAAAATCTATCACTGCTTCCACTTTTCCTCTCCTATTTGTCAAGAGTGAAGGGACTAGATGCCATGACCTTAGTTTTTTAAATGTTGAGTTTCAAGCCAGATTTTTCACTCTACTCTTCACCCTTATTAAGAGGCTCTTCAGTTCCTCTTTGCTTTCTGCCATTAGAGTGGTATTATCTGCAAATCTCAGGTTGTTGATATTTCTCCTGGAAATCTTTTTTTTTAAATATAAATTTATTTATTTTAATTGAGGGCTAATTACTTTATAATATTGTATTGGTTTTGCCATACATCAACATGAATCCATCACGGGTATACACGTGTTCCCCATCCTGAACCCCCTTCCCACCTCCTTCCCCGTACCATCCCTCTGGGTCATCCCAGTGCACCAGCCCCAAGCATCCTGTATAATGCATTGAACCTGGACTGGTGCTTCATTTTATATATGATATTATACATGTTTCAATGCCATTCTCCCAAATCATCCCACCCTTGCCCTCTCCCACAGAGTCCAAAAGGCTGCTCTATACATCAGTGTCTCTTTTGCTGTCTCGCATACAGGGTTATTGTTACCATCTTTCTAAATTCCATATATATGTTTTAGTATACTGTATTGGTATTTTTCTTTCTGGCTTACTTCACTCTGTATAATAGGCTCCAGTTTCATCCACCTCATTAGAACTGATTCAAATGTATTCTTTTTAATGGCCGAGTAATACTCCATTGTGTGTATGTACCACTGCTTTTTTTTTTTTTTTAAACAGGAAACAGCTTTTTTATTTTTTATTTATTTATTTTTAATATAAATTTATTTATTTTAGTTGCAGTTTAATTTACAATATTGTATTGGTTTTGCCATACATCAACATGAATCTGCCACAGGTTTACACGTGTTCCCTATCCTGAATCCCCCTCCCTCCTCCCTCCCCATACCATCCCTCTGGGTCATTCCAGTGCACCAGCCCCAAGCATCCAGTATAATGCATCGAACCTGGACTGGCGATTCATTTCATATATGATATTATACATGTTTCAATGCCATTTTCTCAAATCATCCCACCCTCTCCCTCTCCCATAGAGTCCAAAAGACTGTTCTATACATCTGTGTCTCTTTTGCTGTCTTGCATACAGGGTTATCATTACCATCTTTCTAAATTCCATATATATATTTTAGTATACTATATTGGTGTTTTTCTTTCTGGCTTACTTCACTCTGTATAATAGGCTCCAGTTTCATCCACCTCATTAGAACTGATTCAAATGTATTCTTTTTAATGGCTGAGTAATACCCCATTGTGTATATGTACCACTGCTTTCTTATCCATTCATCTGGTGATGGACATCTAGGTTGCTTCCATGTCCTGGCTATTATAAACAGTGCTGCGATGAACATTGGGGTACACATGTCTCTTTCAATTCTGGTTTCCTTTGTGTGTATGCCCAGTAGTGGGATTGCTGGGTCATAAGACAGTTCTATTTCCAGTTTTTTTAAGGAATCTCAACACTGTTCTCCATAGTGGCTGTACTAGTTTGCATTCCCACCAACAGTGTAAGAGGGTTCCCTTTTCTCCACACCCTCTCCAGCATTTATAGCTTGTAGACTTTTGGATCGCAGCCATTCTGACTGGCGTGAAATGGTACCTCATAGTGGTTTTGATTTGCATTTCTCTGATAATGAGTGATGTTGAGCATCTTTTCATGTTTGTTAGCCATCTGTATGTCTTCTTTGGAGAAATGTCTGTTTAGTTCTTTGGCCCATTTTTTGATTGGGTCATTTATTTTTCTGGAATTGAGCTGCAGGAGTTGCTTGTATATTTTTGAGATTAGTTCTTTGTCAGTTGCTTCATTTGCTTTATTTTCTCCCATTCTGAAGGCTGTCTTTTCACCTTGCTTATAGTTTCCTTTGTTGTGCAGAAGTTTTTAATTTTAATTAGGTCCCATTTGTTTATTTTTGCTTTTATTTCCAATATTCTGGGAGGTGGGTCATAGAGGATCCTGCTGTGATGTATGTCGGAGAGTGTTTTGCCTATGTTCTCTAAGAGTTTTATAGTTTCTGGTCTTACGTTTAGATCTTTAATCCATTTTGACTTTATTTTTGTGTATGGTGTTAGAAAGTGTTCTAGTTTCATTCTTTTACAAGTGGTTGACCAGTTTTCCCAGCACCACTTGTTAAAGAGATTATCTTTTCTCCATTGTATATTCTTGCCTCCTTTGTCAAAGATAAGGTGTCCATAGGTGCATGGATTTATCTCTGGGCTTTCTATTTTGTTCCATTGATCTATATTTCTGTCTTTGTGCCAGTACCATACTGTCTTGATGACTGTAGCTTTGTAGCAAAGCCTGAAGTCAGGCAGGTTGATTCCTCCAGTTCCATTCTTCTTTCTCAAGATTACTTTGGCTATTCGAGGTTTTTTGTATTTCCATACAAATTGTGAAATTGTTTGTTCTAGCTCTGTGAAAAATACCGTTGGTAGCTTGATAGGGATTGCACTGAATCTGTAGATTGCTTTGGGTAGTATACTCATTTTCACTATATTGATTCTTCCGATCCATGAACATGGTATATTTCTCCATCTATTCGTGTCCTCTTTGATTTCTTTCACCAGTGTTTTATAGTTTTCTATATATAGGTCTTTAGTTTCTTTAGGTAGATATATTCCTAAGTATTTTATTCTTTTCATTGCAATGGTGAATGGAATTGTTTTCTCAATTTCTCTTTCTATTTTCTCATTATTACTGTATAGGAATGCAAGGGATTTCTGTGTGTTGATTTTATATCCTGCAACTTTACTAATATTCATTGATTAGTTCTAGTAATTTTCTGGTGGAGTCTTTAGGGTTTCTATGTAAAGGATCATGTCATCTGCAAACAGTGAGAGTTTTATTTCTTCTTTTCCAATTTGGATTCCTTTTATTTCTTTTTGTGCTCTGATTGCTGTGGCCAAAACTTCCAAATCTATGTTGAATAGATTGGAAATTGAATAGATTTCACTATGGTGAAAGTGGGCACCTTTGTCTTGTTTCTGACTTTAGGGAAAATGCTTTCAATTTTTCACCATTGAGGATAATGTTTGCTGTGGGTTTGGAGAAGGCAATGGCACCCCACTCCAGTACTCTTGCCTGGAAAATCCTATGGACAGAGGAGCCTGGTGGGCTGCAGCCATGGGGTCGCTAAGAGTCAGACACGACTGAGCGACTTCACTTTCACTTTTCACTTTCATGCATTGGAGAAGGAAATGGCAACCCACTCCAGTGTTCTTGCCTGGAGAATCCCAGGGACAGGGAGCCTGGTGGGCTGCTGTCCATGGGGTCACACAGAGTCGGACACTACTGAAGTGACTTAGCATAGCATGTTGCTGTGGGTTTATCATATATAGCTTTTATTATGTTGAGGTATGTTCCTTCTATTCCTGCTTTCTGGAGAGTTTTTATCACAAATGGATGTTGAATTTTGTCAAAGGTTTTCTCTGCATCTATTGAGATAATCATATGGCTTTTATTTTACAATTTGTTAATGTGGTGTATTACATTGATTTGTGGATATTGAAGAATCCTTGTATCCCTGGGATAAAGCCCACTTGGTCATGGTGTATGATTTTTTTAATGTGTTGTTGGATTCTGATTGCTAGAATTTTGTTAAGGATTTTTGCATCTGTGTTCATCAGTGATATTGGCCTGTAGTTTTCTTTTTTTGTCGCATCTTTGTCAGGTTTTGGTATTAGGGTGATGGTGGCCTCATAGAATGAGTTTGGAAGTCTACCTTCCTCTGCAATTTTCTAGAAGAGTTTGAGTAGGATAGGTGTTAGCTCTTCTCTAAATTTTTGGTAGAATTCAGCTGTGAAGCCATCTGGACCTGGGCTTTTGTTTGCTGGAAGATTTTTGATTACAGTTTCAATTTCCATGCTTGTGATGGGTCTGTTAAGATTTTCTATTTCTTCCTGGTTCAATTTTGGAAAGTTGTACTTTTCTAAGAATTTGTCCATTTCTTCTATGTTGTCCATTTTATTGGCATATAATTGCTGATAGTAGTCTCTTATGATCCTTTGTATTTCTGTATTGTCTGTTGTGATCTCTCCATTTTCATTTCTAATTTTATTGATTTGATTTTTCTCCCTTTGTTTCTTGATGAGTCTGGCTAATGGTTTGTCAGTTTTATTTATCCTTTCAAAGAACCAGCTTTTGGCTTTGTTGATTTTTGGTATGGTCTCTTTTGTTTCGTTTGCATTTATTTCTGCCCTAATTTTTAAGATTTCTTTCCTTCTACTAACCCTGGGGTTCTTCATTTCTTCCTTTTCTAGTTGCTTTAGGTGTAGAGTTAGGTTATTCATTTGACTTTTTTCTTGTTTCTTGAGGTATGCCTGTATTGTTATGAACACTGTTTCCCCTTAGTGCTTCCCCTTAGCACTGCTTTTACAGTGTCCCACACGTCTTGGGTTGTTGTTTCATTCGTTTCTATTCATATTTTGATTTCTTTTTTGATTTCTTCTGTGATTTGTTGGTTATTCAGCAGCGTGTTGTTCAGCCTTCATATGTTGGAATTTTTAATAGTTTTTCTCCTGTAATTGAAATCTAATCTTACTGCATTGTGGTCAGAAAAGATGCTTGGAATGATTTCAATTTTTTTGAATTTACCAAGGCTAGATTTATGGCCCAGGATGTGATCTATACTGGAGAAGGTTCCATGTGTGCTTGAGAAAAAGGTGAAATTCATATTTTTAGGGTGAAATATCCTATAGATATCAATTAGGTCTAACTGGTCTATTGTATCATTTAAAGTTTGTGTTTCCTTGTTAATTTTCTATTTAGTTGATCTATCCATAGGTGTAAGTGGGGTATTAGTCTCCCACTATTATTGTGTTATTGTTAATTTCCCCTTTCATACTTGTTAGCATTTGTCTTACATATTGTGGTGCTCCCATGTTGGGTGCATATATATTTAAAATTGTTATATCTTCTTGGATTGATTCTTTAATCATTATGTAGTGTCCTTCTTTGTCTCTTTTCACAGCCTTTGTTTTAAAGTCTATTTTATTGGATATGAGTATTGCTACTCCTGCTTTCTTTTGGTCTCTATTTGCATGGAATATCTTTTTCCAGCCCTTCACTTTCAGTCTGTATGTGTCCCCTGTTTTGAGGTGGGTCTCTTGTAGACAACATATATAGGGGTCTTGTTTTTGTATCCATTCAGCCAGTCCTTGTCTTTTGGTTGGGGCATTCAACCCATTTACAATTAAGGTAATTATTGATAAGTATGATCCTGTTGCCATTTACTTTATTGTTTTGGGTTCGAGTTTATACACCCTTTTTGTGTTTCCTATCTAGAGAAGATCCTTTAGCATTTGTTGGAAAGCTGGTTTGATGGTACTGAATTCTCTCAGGTTTTGCTTGTCTGTAAAGCTTTTGATTTTTCCTTCATATTTGAATGAGATCCTTGCTGGGTACAGTAATCTGGGATGTAGGCTATTTTTTTTTCATCACTTTTAGTATTTCTTGCCATTCCCTCCTGGCCTGAAGAGTTTCTATTGAAAGATCAGCTGTTATCCTTATGGGAATCCCCTTGTGTGTTATTTGTTGTTTTTGCCTTGCTGCTTTTAATATTTGTTCTTTGTGTTTGACCTCTGTTAATTTGATTAATATGTGTCTTGGGGTGTTTTGCCTTGGGTTTATCTTGTTTGGGACTCTCTGGGTTTATTGGACTTGGGTGATTATTTCCTTCCCCATTTTAGGTAAGTTTTTAACTATTATCTCCTCAAGTATTTTCTCATGGTCTTTCTTTTTGTCTTCTTCTTCTGGGACTCCTATGATTTGAATGTTGGGGCATTTAACATTGTCCTGGAGGTCTCTGAGATTGACCTTATTTCTTTTAATTCATTTTTCTTTTTTCCTCTCTGATTCATTTATTTCTACTATTCTATCTTCTACTTCACTAATCCTATCTTCTGCCTCCCTTATGCTACTATTTGTTCCCTCCAGAGTGTTTTTGATATCATTTATTGCATTATTCATTATGTATTGACTCTTTTTAATTTCTTCTAGGTCCTTGTTAAACCTTTCTTGCATCTTCTCAATCCTTGTCTCTAGGCTATTTATCTGTGATTCCATTTTGATTTCAAGATTTTGGATCATTTTCACTATCATTTTTTGGAATTCTTTATCAGGTAGATCCCCTATCTCTTCTTCCTCTTTGGTTTGGTGGGCATTTATCCTGTTCCTTTACCTGCTGGGTATTCCTCTATCTTTTCTTCCTTTTTGGTTTGGTGGGCATTTATCCTGTTCCTTTACCTGCTGGGTATTCCTCTATCTCTTCTTCCTCTTTGGTTTGGTGGGCATTTATCCTGTTCCTTTACCTGCTGGGTATTCCTCTGTCTCTTCATCCTGTTTATATTGCTTTGTTTGGGGTGTGCTTTCTGTATTCTGACAGTTTGTTGAGTTCTCTTTATTGTGGAGTTTCCTCACTGTGGGTGGGGTTGTACGAGTGGCTTGTCAAGGTTTCCTGGTTAGGGAAGCTTGTGTCAGTGTTCTGGTGGGTGGAGCTGGATTTCTTCTCTCTGGAGTGCAATGAAGTGTCCAGTAGTGAGTTATGAGATGTCAATGGGTTTGGAGTGACTTTGGGCAGCCTGTGTATTGAAGCTCAGGGCTGTGTTCCTGTGTTGCTGGAGAATTTGCATGGTATGTCTTGCTCTGGAACTTGTTGGCACTTGGGTGGTGCTTGGTTTCAGTGTAGGTATGGAGGCGTTTGATGAGCTCCTGTCAATTGATGTTCCCTGGAGTCAGTTCTCTGGTGTTCTCAGGATTTGGACTTAAGCCTCCTGCTTCTGGTTTTCAGTCTTATTTTTACAGTAGCCCCAAGACTTCTCCATCTATACAGCACCATTGATAAAACATCTAGGTTAAAGATGAAAAGTTTCTCCACAGTGAGGGACACCCAGAGAGGTTCACAGAGTTACATGGAGAAGAGAAGAGGGAGGAGGGAGTTAGGTGGATGAGATGAGGTGGAATCAAAAGAGGAGAGAGCAAGCTAGCCAGTAATCACTTCCTTATGTGAGCTCCACAGTCTGGACGGCTCAGAGATGTTCAAGGAGTTATACAGAGAAGAGAAGAGGGAGGAAGGAGACAGAGGTGTCCAGGAGGATAAAGAGGGGAATCAAAAGGAGAGAGACAGATCCAGCCAGTAATCAGTTCCCTAAGTGTTCTCCACCATCTGGAACACACGAAGAGATTCACAAAGTTGGGTAGAGAAGAGAAGGGGCAGGGAGAGATAGAGGTGACCTGGTGGAGGAAAAGGAGAGTCCAAAGCGGGAGAGAGCAGCCAAGCCAGTAATCTCACTCCCAAGTAAAAATGGGTACTGAAGATTGGGTTCTTAAAGGTACAAAATTGATAACAAATACCAAAAAGCAAAGATTAAAAATTTAGAGTAGAGGTTGGATTTTCAAAAATGCAATATTAAAGAAAAGAAAAAAGTCACAAAAATTATAAAAAAAATACATATGTGAAGTTTGCTTTAAAAAATAGGGTCTCTCTTTTTTTTTTTTGCAAAGTAATAGTAGGTTATAAAAATGAAAATTAAAGGAGTAATAGAGGACTTAAACATTTTTTAAAAATTTTAAAAAATGATAGTAAAAATAGTAAAAATATATCTAGGACTTTCTCTGGTGTTGTTGTGGGCAGTGTGGGGTCAGTTCATTTTTGGCTAGTTCCTTGGTCCGGCTTATATTTCTCAAGATCTATAGGCCCCTTCCTAAGTAGTCGGTACTAACTACAGGGTTTTAATCCATTGCACCTGTCACTTCCAAGATGGTTCCCTCTGTTTTAGCTTCTTCTGTTTGCTGGTCTCTTCAGTGTCTGATTTCCACCCTAACATGAGGAAGCGGTGGTGGACACTTTTTTCACACTCACTTGTTCAGTTGTGCTGTGGGGAGGGAGGGACGCTGCAAACAAATAACACTGGCATGCTCCTAGTGCCTCAGCCACACTGGGCCTGCCCCCGCTCATGGTGCATGTGCCCTCCCTGCCCACAGTGCTCAGGCTCTAGGTTGCTCCTCCAGGAACTGTCCGAGGCCGGCTCTGGGCTGCATGCACCTCCCAGGTCTAAGCCGCTCAGGTTCAGGCACTTCGGTAGTCCTCAGAGGCTCAGACTCGGTTGGGACTACATTTTGTGCCCTTTCCAAGTCCGAGTAGCTCAGGTGATGAGGTGTTTGGCGAGTGCGGTCCCTGCGACTTATTGCCTCCCCTGTCCCTGCCACTTGGTTTTCTGGGTGTACAACTGGAGCACCTTCTCAGGCAGATGTTGACTGTCCAGAACCCCAAGAAGTCTTAGTTAGCAAAGAAGCCTGCTTGCAGTTTGGTAGATAATGCCTCTCTGGGGCTGTGATTGCCCCTTTCTGGCTCTGGCTGCCTGTCACAGGAGGGAGATGGTCTGCAGCTGGCTATCTCTGTTCAGTCTTTTGTTCTGTGAGTGGGCCTGGTGGTGTCTTAGGTTAGGGCTTTTCGCATGGTAGCTATCCCACAGCCTGGTTTGCTAGCCCAAGTGGGTTCCCTCAGATTGCCCTCGGGGCATTCAGGCCTGGTCCTTACTCTAAGCAGTGCAGCTCCTGCCTCCCTGCCCAGCCCCCGCTTGCTAGTGGCGGGTGCAGGCGTCTGTGCTGCTTCTCCACTGGGGGAGTTACCATTGGGCATGTAATCTGTGGGTTTTAATTATTTATTTATTTTTCCTCCCAGTTATTTGCCCTCTGTGGTTCCAAGGCTCACCACAGACTTGGCAGTGAGAGTGTTTCCTGGTGTTTGGAAACTTCTCTCTTTTAAAGACTCCCTTCCCAGGATGGAGCCCCATCCCTACCTCTTTTGTCTCTCTTTTGTCTTTTATATTTTTTCCTACCTCCTTTCAAAGACAATGGGCTGCTTTTCTGGGTGCCTGAGGTCCTCTGCCGGCATTCAGAAATTGTTTTGTGGAATTTATTCAGGGTTTAAATGTTCTTTTGATGAATTTGTTGGGGAGAAAGTGGTCTCCTCATCCTATTCCTCCACCATCTTAGGACAGCCTCTCTCCTGAAAATCTTGATTCCAACCTGTGATTCACCCTGCCTGGCATTTCATGTGATGTACTCCACCTGTAAGTTAAATAAGCAAGGTGACAATATACAGCCTTGTTGTACTCCTTTCCCAGTTTTAAACCAGTCTGTTCCTTTTCCAGTTCTAACTTGTGCTTCTTGACCTGCACACAGGTTTCTCAGGAGACAGGTAAAGTGGTTTGGTATTCCGATCTGTTTAAGAATTTTCCTGACAAGCAAAAGTTAAGATAATCCAGCATCATCAAACCAGCTTTACAAGAAATACTGAAGGAACTTTTCTAGGCAGGAAACACAAGAAAAGGAAAAGACCTACACAAAATAAACTCAAACAATTAAGAAAATGGTAATAAGAGCACACATATTTATAATTACCTTAACAGTAAATGGATTAAATGCATCAACCAAAGGACATAGACTGGTTGGGAGGATGAGAACATGTGCATGTATGCACTTCCACTTACCACATGGCTCTACTTACCCTCCCCCCTAAATTGTACGTAATTACTTTATATCATTAGGTTAATCATATTTCCATTATGGCTTGCAATTGTAATTATCTTTTTGTTTTTTATCTGGCAATTGATTGTGAAAACTGATAAATATTTTTACTATTGCATTTATGTAACTATTATTCATTTAATATCTTTGTATCATGATTGGTCAACAGAAAATAATAGAATTCTACATCACTAAAACTACCATTTAATAGAAAAACTTATAATCACTTTTTATAAAAAAAAAAAAAGAAGAAGAATTTTCCACAGTGTGCTGTGATCCGTACAGTTAAGGCTGTGATCCATGAAGGGGCTGTGGTAGAGTTGACCTCAGTCATAACTAGATACTTCTAGCTAGACTGTAACCCAGTTATTCTGAAACAAAGTAGGTAGAGGGGTTAGAGATAAAGTGATTATTTACAATATTTGAAAGTAAACAAAGTTAAACATATCCCTTTTTAAAGAATAGCTATCCTCATGCTTCTTATTTTTGTCTCTTCCAATGTTCAGCTTAGTTCAGTTTATCTCTCTTGGAATTGATTGTTCATTGTTCACTTTCTCTGCTAGACCGGAAGCTCCTTGAAGTCAAGTCAGGTTTTTTCAATTGCAGGTGTGTGAGACACATTAGTAAATAGGCTTAGGTCTATATGTATATTCTAGTTGAATAAATTTATGAAGAGTGAAATCTAGCATTGCATGGGTCAAAGAATATGGATTCTAGAATCGGATACAGTGTCACCCCAGTTTGAGCTCACCCATCTTTTAGTATGGTGTGGAGTCAAATTATTTAACTTTTAAACCTTGGTTTCTCAAATTTAAAAATTGTATAATATTTTCCTGTCAGCATTGTTGTGAGAATTTAAGATGATGTGTTTTACGATGTCAGTAAATGAAAAGCTACCTTTAGTGTTTTAACAAAAAAGTCTGTATTAACTGATAAGGATACCAGATGAAACTATTGAGAGGGGAAGAAAGAACTATGAGTGGATCACTTCATTCCAAATAGTAAAATACATTTTAGAGGTGGGTACAGTGTGCAATGGGGACATATGACGAGTAGAGCTGCCATACTGCACAACTTCAGAAACTGCATGCACATTACAGTCCATATGAACAGAGGCAGTGGACAGCTGCCATTCATGTGAACTTTTGGGCTGAATGATATGAAATTGTTGATATTTAACCATTGTGACATAATAAAAATAAAAATGGAAATGTGCCCCCTGGAACTGAGTCACATGAAGTGCCTACATGAGGAAAAGGGAATTGTCAGAGACTTCGTAGTGTGAGTTTTGTCCCAGGTGAGCCATGGAAGATGAGGAGGAGTCACTGTGGTGAAAAAGTGGGAGGAAATAGTCAGATGTGTCAGCAGACACTAGGCAATAATTTCAAAGCCTTCTAAAGAACAAGAGATTGACTGGCTCTGAGGGTGGAGATTGAGAAAGAATAAAGCTGAATAAGGAGGCAAGATTTGGTTATGAAAATGCTACTGAGACTACAGTCTTGAAGCAAAATTATAAAGTGACTATTAGGGAAGACACAGATTCTAGAATCTCAGACAGTTCTGTGGTAACTAAATTAGACATCTCCTCCACCACAGCCTTCCCCAGCTCTTCAGTGGAAATCAGATTTATCTTTCAATTTTTTTTATGGCACCTTGTTCTTTTACTTCATAACACAGCCACAGTTTGAAATTGTAGAGTATGTTTATTTGTGTATTTGTTTACTTACTAGATTATAAACTGCAGGAGGGCAGAAACCTTGTCCAATGTGCTTAAAATGATCTTCTAACATAGTGCCTGGAATTCAGTGGGTAGGAGCTCAAAAAATATTTGTTGAAGTAATGAATAAATAACAGATACAAATTTTTCTAAGACTGCTGTCCCCATATCAATTTTTCCTGGATAGAAATACTTTGGAAAAGTCCATGTTGAAGGAGCCTATTGGAGAACTACCCCCAGCACTTGTCCCAATTACCTAATTCACGCGAAAGGGGGTCCTTTAGCTCAAGTACCAGATGTGTGAAGGCATGGCCTCCTCTCCTCCCAACTCCGGGGTGCTCTGGACCCACGGCTCTGTAGTGCCAGGTGACAAGTCAGGCTTGGCTACATGCCCAAACCGAGAGATGCACAGAGAAGTGTTGCGTATTTTTCTGCACAGACTAACTCAAGGCCTCTTAGCTGGAAATGAAGAGGTTTGAGTGTTGGGGGTAATAAATGAAGGAAGCATCTTTTTAAAATTTTACTGAGCCCAAGGTCGTTTGTCATAGAGAACCACTGAAGAGACATGTTAGTTATAAGAATGCATTTGGCAGGTGTTTGGATGTTGTAAAGACTTGAATTAGATCTTGTATGACATCATTAGCCAACAAAGGGAGTGGTGATGTCTCTGTTGTTTGACTCCGACCTGGCTACATCATGTATCTCCTTGCTGTGCCAGTGACCAGTTTTTCACTTTAAAATCATTGAGAAAACCAAAACATTTCCCTTATGTAAACAGTCCTGAAATTATGCTCAATTTACTTCAATAGGAAAAGAAAAAACAGGCTTGATAGAGGTAAAAATATGACTCTCACTATTCCTCTGAATTGCCTACTTATCACTGTGATGCATGGATATCATTTCTGTGTTTGCGGGTATTGTGTTTGAAGTAAGAGTGAGTCTTGGGTAAGATTCTGCTTGGGACATCCTTGATATTTGTTAATGTGTAACTAGTGCTGTAAGCCCAGTGCCAGAGCTTGGTTCTTCTGTTCATAGCATTTTATTCACTGTGACTACAAAGCTTCCTAATAAATCCTCACCAGACTTAAAAAAAATCTATTTTCACAAATTCTTTTTTCAGCTTATGTAAACTATCAACTTGCGTAACACATCAGCTGCATTTGCTTCCTTTTAAATGCAGAAATCCAGTTTAAGTGATAACATGTAATATTTGATATTAAGTATGTGATGAAGTGAAAGATAAACCACTTACTTGCAGAGAGATAATATTCATTCAAATAAAAATGCTTCTGGAAGCTAATGTTGGTGATCACATGAATATTTTAGGTATAATCATGGAACAATTCACAGTGTCTTCTTTTCTTCCAAAAAGATAAAGTTCACTCATTGTCTTGGGTATTTGAAACAAAGCATTTAATGCTAATCTTAAAACGAGGAAAATTTCCATATTGAGCGAAGAGTTTGGAGAGGAACTTTATATTTGAAACCTTTGATCATTCTTAAATATTGCTGCTCGTAAGAAACATCCCATAAATGTTTCTTTTAAGGGGCTGCTTCTTTAGAGTTTCAGTGAAATTAGCTTTGGCTTTCATGGAATTAGGCTATGTTTGGTCTTATAGGAAGACATAATAGTGAGAAACCGATTAAACTTGCGAATGAAACTTCCTAAAATTGTTTACAACGTTAGTTTGTGTCTGCAGAGTCGTAGGGAGAACATCATTGTGCATACTCAGTCAAACCAGAAATCCTTCTGGGAGATGGTACCGAGGCCAACCCTAACCTGGGCCAGAGACTATTGCGAGACTGAAGTATTGGAGGGAAATGTCGTAGATGTTGTAGTCACCTGTAAGAATTAATGTGGCTCATTCTGTAGTAAATAGAAGAGTTGATAGTGATTTGGGCACCCAGAGAAGAAAGTCCTCTAAGCAAACCTTTTAAACAATAGGCACTTTTCTTGAGGAATTTTCAGATTACAGCTTCATCGCTGCTCTCCTTACAGAATACATGGGAAAAGAGTAAAATATCTAGTTGTTGTTTAGTTGCTAAGTCGTGTTCAACTCTTTTGCTATCACATGGACTGTGGCCTGCCAGGCTTCTCTGTCCATGCAATTTTCCAAGCAAGAATATTAGAGTGGGTTGCCATTTCCTCCTCCAGGGAACCTTCCAGACCCAGGTATGGAACCCTCATTTCCTGCATTGCAGGTGGATTCTTTATGACTGAGCCACCAGGGAAGCTCAAAATATCTAGAACCATGGTTTATCTGCAGAAGAATAAGAAGCCCTCAGACACCAGAAGCATCCCTCCGGGAGTTATCCAGCAAGCCCACGCTTCATTTGTACTGAAATTCATTGCAAGGTGCATTTCAACACAATATATGGAAATTTTTACTTTATTCTTCTCTGAAAAGCTGTTGGTTTAAGAATTGACTCTACCTGTTGAAAAGGGAGGAAGCCAAAACTCAAGGCCTTGTTTTCCTGCAGAGGGGTCTTGGGGATTCTGCAGCCTCTGCTTTATGAGAGGTTAAAAAAGTGGCTGGGAGGTTTATACCCCCAGAGTCTCTGAGTTCAGCTCACTGCTTCTGCAGAACTAGGACCCATCCTTCCTTCACTATAGTTACAACCCTTGGAAGGAAGTGGAAGCAGCCAGTACTGATATGAAGGCAGGTGGGATTGTGAGGGGTGCTTGGGGAGGGCAGAGTAATTAACTCTTTTCCTCCACTGTAGAGAACCAGGCTTCTCTTGATCTCAAAGTAGACTATAGCCAGTGGCCAGGGTTCTTCACAGTGAGTGAAATAGACAGTGATGCTACAATACCAAAGAAGAGACCCGCCCTGGTCCAGCGTTCATAGTGAGAGAACTTTCATAATGAGGCCAGTGGATAAAGGACTGAGATCCTTTACAGAGGAGGGAAGTGCAAATAGGGTACGTCTGAGCTGAACTCTTGGAGCCACTTCACCTCTGAACAGGTTGGGAGCTTTCAAGCCCCTTGAAGTTTTAAAAAGGCACTGATTTCAGCATGAGATGTTTGCTGCACAGAGCTCAGCTGGAATGAAACGAAGGGGAGGAAAAGTAGCTTCTTTATTGCATTCAGAAAGCAGAGGCCAGTTGAATGGATTCTACTCAAACTGATTGCGTTTGTAGTTTTTGAAAAAAAAAAAAAAAAAAGGAAAAAAGCTAAGAAGTTTAAATCCTATTCACCAAGTTCATAAAAACAAAACCCAGTCACAGAAGGCCTCTGAGAAGTGCACACATCCTTATAAGAGATAGTCAATTTAAAACAAGCTTCGTTAAATAAGTCCCTTTCAAACTTGCTTCTTAGTATAATTCAGTAGCTCATACTGCTCTGCCTCATTTTAAGGGTTTTCTTGACTGTAGTCTAGTTTAAATTAAATGTTGAACACAATTTTTCTAAGTGTACAAGGGTTTATTAATTCATTGAGTTGAAAACCAAAAGACTTTTTCTATTTTATCTTTAAAGAAAGAAAAAAAAAAAAAAACCATTCTGTACCTCTCCCCCTCTTGGCAATGACTAGCGGCTTTACAACATGAAAGCCAACAAAAGTGTTGAAAAGTGAAATCAGTTTCTTTTGGATTTGTTTGCTCATCCTGCTCATCTGACATCTCCACTTGGTCAAAATGCACAGGGCTCTTACTTGCCTCTCTTTCCCTTACTTAGCCTTTGCTTATGCAAAATGTTGTACATTTATCCATTCACTTAATTCATACAATGCTTTAAAGCTTTTACTCAGCTACCCGCATCTCCTTTACATCTTTCCGCTTTAGCATTCTCCATCTTGGTCTGAAGGCCTCCAGAGGTCAAGAAATTGGATATTGCTTCACTTTGTACAAGACCTGGGGGAGTACCGTCTATGGCCCCATGCTTAACAAATGCTTTTAGAGGATGATGACAATGATGAGCAGATGCCATCTCACTGGTATAAGGAATCTTGTAAAGTGTAGGTCAGGCATGCAGGATATTATCTGTGGGAATTTGCATTTAAGGTGATGCTCTGGACTGGCCAGTTCAGGTTGCTGTGGTGCTATATAGAGTTTAATAACAGTACTGCATTTAGTTAAGAGATTTGGAAGTGTCATTAGGCTGCTGAACTCATGTAGAGAGAAAAGTATCTTATTTTTTATCTTGTATGAAATAGATTGGACACCCAAGGGTACTTTATAAGATTGTCACTCTATTGGAGGTTTATGTTTTATAAATTATATTTAAACTGATTTTTGTAGTCAGTAGTTCGTGATGTGTAAATGTGCAATGGTGGTGGTGTCTCATTTTTATCTCCCTTTCACAGATTAGGGAAAGTGCTTCCAAGAAACTGAATCGAGTTGAAAACATCTCGTGATAGACTTACTCTGTGAAGATTAGAAGTGAGATTACAGCTCACATTGCATAAACACTAAACTACTAGTTAAATTATTGAATAGCCACAAAGTCTTTGGTTGTTTTAGTTTTCTATCCCCATTAGTCTTGCATTCGAGTTAGATAATGCTGATGTCTAATAAACATTTCCTTAGGCATAGGCCCTGAGCCAGATTGAAGGAAATAGTTTTCCATAAATACTGGTAGATGTGCTGTGGGAGTGGCTGTGTGCCTGTAAACTACTTCAGGAAATGTCTTCACAGGAAATAATGAATGGCCTGTAAAAATCAAGAGTTGTTGCAGTTCTTATGTTGCTGAAAGATGAATGATACAGTGATATAGGATCATTATACCAGGGTCTTACCTGAGTCAGGTAAGACTTTTTACTTTTTTTTGAAATCAATGTTACTTTTATTTATTTATTTACAGTTTATCTAAGACATTTATGGGGACTTCCCCGGTGGCTCAGTGGTAAAGAATCTGCCCGTGATGCAGGAGATGGGGGTTTGATCTCTGGGTTGAGAAGATCCCCTGGAGGAGGGTATGGCAATCCTCTCCACTATTCTTGCCAGGAAAATCCTATGGACAGAGGAGCCTGGCAAGCTACAGTCTATGAGGTCGAAAAAGAGTAGGACTGAAGCAGCTGAAAATGTAAGACATTTATTTGTGGAAATTGATTACTAACATAAGCTCTTGCTGCTTGAATCATTCTCATTTTCCTCTTCTTCCTCCTTCTTCAGATTACTAGTATTAAAATGATTGAGTTTCCAACCTAGGTTGAAAAGAAAACTTAGATATTTGTATCTCTAAATCTACTTTACAGAAGTACTTCTGCCTTCAACTCTTCTTTGGCCCCAACTAGTAATACTTAATTGTGTTTTCTTCAAGGAAAATGGTGAAGTTTGTTTTATAAGTTTGTGTCTTCAGAACTTTCTTTTTTTCTAGTGATTATTCCAACTGCCCAATACTTTCATTGCCCTCCATTATTTTGTACTTTTTGAAACTCGTTTAATGAGAGTAATATTTCTGATCCTCAATGTTTTACCTCAAATGTGTCATTTCTTTCTCTGATGGAAGAATACTTCTCCCACTCCTTTCAGTTCAGTTCAGTTGCTCAGTCATGTCCGTTTGCAACCCCATGAATTGCAGCACACCAGGCCTCCCTGTCCATCACCAACTCCTGGAGTTCACTCATACTCACATCCATCGAGTCAGTGATGCCATCCAGCCATCTCATCCTCTGTTGTCCCCTTCTCCTCCTGCCCCCAATCCCTCCCAGCATCAGAGTCTTTTCCAATGAGTCAACTCTTCGCATGAGGTGGCCAAAGTACTGGAGTTTCAGCTTTAGTATCATTCCTTCCAAAGAAATCCCAGGGCTGATCGCCTTCAGAATGGACTGGTTGGATCTCCTTGCAGTACAAGGGACTCTCAAGAGTCTTCTCCAACACCACAGTTCAAAAGCATCAATTCTTCGGCACTCAGCCTTTTTCACAGTCCAACTCTCACATCCATACATGCCCACTCCTTTAGGCATCTGGAAATAGCATTAAGTTGTGTCTTGGAGGTGCAGGTGGGAGAGGGCAGTGGAAATAAAGTCACATGTTTGAGCTTGAAGGTAAGTTAGACTGAAATTTTCAGGTATAAGAGGGATGCATTGGTTGACAAAGTAGATCAATGGGGAGCCTCTAAGATTTCAATTTAAATTACTGGCTCCCTGCTCCCCTGTAGTGGATGACTCCTCAGTTGGTTCCACTGAGATGTTGGCAGGTGGAACAGTAGGCTCCCGTTCCACCTGCCTATCTGCCAGGAATTTGGCAGGTTCCTTTTTATCTTTCTGAGAACCATGGGTTTCTTTCCACTGATTTAAGGAGTAATATGGGAAGCTAACTTTATGCCATGGAGTACCTTGATGAGCCAAAGACAGAGAAGGTAGTAAGGGAGAGAGTAGCAAAATTCCTATATCAAGTTGTCTTTCAAGCCAACCAGATTACAAATATTTGATCAAATAATGATAAATATACAGGAAACTCTGCACATCATGGTTAAACTGGATATAAGAAAATGTGCTTAACCCCAACGGCATTTGTCCAAGAAGTCTAAAAGAATTGAAAGGGACTTTAGTGTGGAGAAATGATAGCTGACACTTGAATGGAGATGATAAAGTCATATGGGGAAGATTCCCATTAATAAAAAGAGAAAAGAAAAAGAAAAATTCTCTTCCAATATTCTCTGCCCTTAGTGAATGACTATGTACTTTGATGCGTTAAATTTATCTTTGTGCTCTCTCTGAAATTTTGGTGTAGGGCTGAGTTATCTAATTTATCTCATTGGATGGCTTCCAACATAAAGCAAGCTTCATCTATCTTTTAAAAAATTATTTTAAAAAAATATTTTTAGCAAAGGAACACATGCACTTAGTTTAAAAAATCAAAAGTGCTTCTGGGTTTAGATGACAGATTTAAACTTTTTCACATAATTTTCCCTCTAATACCTAAGAAAAAGCACAACTGCACTGCAAAAATCTTTTACCTGCATTGTTCCAATAGCTTTCTAATTGGTCTCCCTCTTTCCTACCTACACTGTGCAAAAATCTTTTACCTGCATTGTTCCAATAGCTTTCTAATTGGTCTCCCTCTTTCCTACCTACACTGTGCTCTCAACAAACTAGTCAAAGTAATCCTTTTAAAATGCTAAATTGTTCCTGTGGTTAAAACCTTGAAACTCAGAGCAAAAGCCTCACAATGGCCTGCTATGAAGATGACAGCTGGAATACCTAGCTCTCTATCACCATCCTGGCCTTAGAACACACAAGTTTTTGCTATAGCACTTCCCTTACTTTCACTTTTTCTCAAAAGTTTTCAAACATGTTCTCATCCTAGGCCTTTGCATTGGCTTTTCTCCTTGCCTCTAACACTCGTCCCCTAGAAATCAGCAGAGCTCATGCCTTCGTGTTTATTGTTCAGATTTCACCTTTTAAATGAGGCCTTCCACAACTGCCTTGTTTAATTCTGGGATTAAACCTTTCCACTCCCCCACTCCCATACCCTATTCTTCTTTACACTGCTCTAGTTTTCCTTTTTCTCCCCGTAACGCTTGTCACTCCTGTCTTGCTATGCTATAATGTAATTTACTTCTTTATTATGTTTCCTGTTTACTCCTGTGCCCTCACTTGGTCCCACCCTCAACAAGCTCCACTGTTTGGTCTGGGTTTGTTTAGAGATATATCCAACAGCCTAGTGTCTGATACACAGAAGTTTAATAAGTATTTATACAGTTAACTAAAGAGCCTCTTGATGAAAGTGAAAATGGAGGGTGAAAAAGTTGGCTTAAAGCTCAACTTTCTGAGAGAAAACAAAGATCATGGCATCTGGTCCCATCACTTCACGGCAAATAGATGGGAAAACAGTGGAAACAGTGGCTGACTTTATTTTTTGGGGGCTCAAAAACCACTGCAGATGGTAACTTCAGCCATGAAAGTTTACCTTGGAAGGAAAGTTATGACCAACCTAAACAGCATATTACAAAGCAGAGACATTACTTTGCCAACAAAGGTCTGTCTAGTCAAAGCTATGGTTTCTCCAGTAGTCATGTATGTATGTGAAAGTTGGACTATAAAGAAAGCTGAGCACCAAAGAATTGATGCTTTTGAACTGTGGTGTTGGAGAAGACTCTTGAGAGTCGCTTGGACTGCAAGGAGATCCAACCAGTCCATCCTAAAGGAGATCAGTCCTGGCTGTTCATTGGAAGGACTGATGTTGAAACTGAAACTCCAATACTTTGGCTACCTGATGTGAAGAGCTGACTCATTTGAAAAGACCCTGATGCTGATAAAGATTGAAGGCAGGAGAAGAAGGGAACGACAGAGGATGAGAAGGTTGGATGGCATCACTGACTCAATGGACATGAGTTTGGATAAACTCTGGGAGTTGGTGATGGACAGGGAGGCCTGGCGTGCTCTGGTCCATGGAGTCGCAAAGAGTCGGACATGACTGAGTGACTGAACTGAACGGAATGAATATAGTACATAGTAATTTCTCTGGTGGCTCAGATGGTAAAGAATCCACCTGCAGTGCAGGATACCTGGGTTTGATTCCTTGGTCTGGACGATCCCTTGGAGAAGGGAATGGCTACCCACTCCAGTATTCTTGCCTGAAGAATTCTATGGACAGAGTCGTCTGGTGGGCTACATACAGTCCATGGGATCCCAAATAGTCAGACATGACTGAGCAACTAACACTTTCACTTTCAATTTCTCTTTTGTAAGAAAAAAATGAATATTTGGATCAACTATTCTAGAAATTTTGATATGGGATACTCAAAATGGATATATATCCTAGTTAAGGTATTGAACTTCAAGGATTAAAAAAAAAAACTTAGGTAGACTAAGTAGATAAAGCAAATCACCTTCTGTGATTTAAGAAAGAGTCAGATCTCAGATGTCGTAATGGCAACGTTCAATGCCAGATGATGATGGAGTTATTTCTGTAAACTTTTGAAGGAGCGAAAGAAAGCTGCTATCAGTAGAAAAAAGGCAAGAGGCAGACATTCAAAAACATGAAAGAACCCATGGAAGATGGCATTTTTGAATCCTTCATGAAAAAAATGCTTGACAAAGAGTTCTACCTAATTAAGAGATAAATCAAAATAAAGAACTTGGAAATTGAGAAGCTGTGATAAAAAGAACTGATGGTGTTTGAATCTATTTAAATATAGAATTAAAGACTAAACAACTGAGAGAATTATTGCTATAGAACAAAATGTGAATGTTATTAATCAGAACAATGTAAAATTAGTACTATAAAGATAATTGGAAAGTGTGGTGAAGGGAGATACTCTCATATTTCTAAGAAAGAGTCTACTGATACTGTCTAATATTGAAATATATAATAAAAACATTAATGACTCCAACTCATTGTTTTTCATATCCATTCCTCCACCCTTTCAAACTTAGAGAGCTGTAAATCTTAGAGAAAACATTTCTTTGAAAATCAACAGTATCTTTAATCTTGCTTCAGTTTCTCTTTTACTATTAAAACAAGTTGAATATTTTGCTACTAAAAATAGTATATATATATAATCCTTTTTTAACAAAAAGTAATGTTATCTGTCTAGCCCTATCTATCTAATCTGTCTATCTATAAGCATCTACCTAGTTGTTAATTAAGAACTCTTGTAATTAAGAACACATGTGTGCATGCATGTGAAGTCGCTTTAGTTATGTCTGATTCTTTGTGATCCCATGGACTGTAGCCCGTCAGGCTCCTCTGTTCATGGGATTCTCCAGGCGAAAATACTGGAGTGGGTTGCCATTTCCTCCTCCAGGGGATCTTCCCAACCCAGGGATCAAACCCAGGTGTATGTCTCCTGCATTGGCAGGCAGATTCTTTACCACTGAGCTGCCAAGGAAGCCCACAACTAAATACCTAGTTTTTACCTATCCTCATATCTTTTACAGCCATACAACAAAATCTGGACTTGTGTTTACCTAATGTTAATGATAGTAATTTCAGAATATAAGAGGCTTTTTATTTACTTCTTCATACATTTCTGCATTGTTTAATTACTTTTTAATGAGTACCATCATTTCTTTTAACAAATCAATGTAGAAAATTTTAAAGTTCACTACCCCACTGCTACTGCTCCTCCAAAAAGCATATGAATTGTAATTATTATTCTACATATGAACAGTAATTATTATTATGTATGGCAATCTGGATAATTGATTCTTCCATCTTTATACTTTTCTAGGTTTTTTTGACTAAATAAAAGTCAGTATTACACCATAATCTTCTTTTTCTAATGGTCTCATTTCAGAGATCCAACAACTTGTGACCCTTTCAGATGTTTCTTATGATATTTATATACATGTATTTAAACTTCTATTAATTTCTTGATTTTAGACATTATCAGTTAATTCTTCAATTTTACAGTGAAAACTTTACCTTCTTCATGTCTCTCCCCCACACCCCTACCATAATGGTCTT
The DNA here is from genome assembly GCF_029378745.1 of Bos indicus. Taxonomy (NCBI): domain Eukaryota; kingdom Metazoa; phylum Chordata; class Mammalia; order Artiodactyla; family Bovidae; genus Bos; species Bos indicus. The sequence goes on from NC_091768.1 coordinate 51,424,150, forward strand.
TTACTCTCCTCTAAAAGTTATATTGCAATTTTTTGTTAAAACTCAGTATTTATATTATGACTACATAAATATTACATTTGGGCTATGATTTTTTCCCCTTCTTATATGCTAGGTTATTTTTTTCTAGAGGTAATAAAGTGCTTTCATTTTAAAAGTTTGCTTAATTTTCTACATATCTATTCCTGTTTTCCCCAGTGTTCTAGTTGATTCATCAAATGCTTAGCAATAATTCTTCCAAAATTCTCAAAAATATTATGTACCAATTAAATGACTCTCTTTTTTAATCAGTCTATTGAACCATCTATTTTTTAGCTGGAGGCATCTCTTCTTTAGTCCTCCAGCCTCTTGCTACAAAATGGGCTGTTTTTTCTCTGAAAATTCCCTTCATTGTTCTCTTCATTATATCCTTTTTCCTCACTCTTTCTTTGAGTACTCTTAAATTTTATAGAGTACTTCAGTCTCCTCCAGAGAAAGAGTAACGTTTCTGAGAGCCTGCATACTTGAAATTACTTTTGGTCTGCCCCTACTTGCTTAGTAGTTTGGGCATGAAATTCTAGAATGAAAATAATTTGATTCAGAATTCTGAGAGCAATGTTCCAATGTCTTCTAGCCTTCAAAAGTGATATTGAAAGTCAGATGTGAGTTAGATAACCGATCCTTTGTAAACAGTTTGTCTCTCCAGAAGATTTCAGGATCTCCTCTGCATTCTTTTGAAGTTGTGTGATGTGTTGTGGTGTCGTTCTTTGTGATTTAGAAAACTGGGCTCTTAGTGGGAACTTTGAATTGTGATGTCTGTGTCTCCTCATTTTGGGAAATTCCTTGTATTTTCCCTCAGTCTTACCTTTTGTCTTTTTCTGGAATTCCTGGTTTCTAGTGTTAGACTTCCAGAACTGATTATCTAAATTTTCCCTTTATTTTCCTTCAATAATACAGTTCTTTTTTTGTTTGTATGTTTATTCTATTCTCTGTAGGATTTTCTTGACACTTTCATCCATTCAATTGAATTTCTAATCTCTTCTGTATATTTAATTTTCAAGATCACATTCATATTTTTTGATTTCTGCCTATGAAAATAATACCCTAGTATTAGTTCATAAGTGCATATTTATTCTTTTTTGTTCATATATATCAATTATTGACTTTACAGTGTTTCCAATTTCTATGTTGTTGAAAGCCTATCCTTTCTCTCTGATTCTTCTGAATTCTCTTCTTTTTCATGTTTTGGCCCTTTTGTATCACTTTGGAGACTTTTTCAAATGTTTGGTGATTCTAGCTTTCTTAAGCATTTAAAGTGAAGGGAAGGTCACTCAATCGTGTCTGACTCTTTGTGACCCATGGACTATACAGTCCATGGAATTCTCCAGGCCAGAATACTGGAGTGGGTACTCTTTTCCTTCTCTAGGGGATCTTCCCAACCCAGGGATCAAACCCAGTTCTCCTGCATTACAGGCAGATTCTTTACCAGCTGAGCCACAAGGGAAGCCCAAGAATATTGGAGTGGGTAGCCTATCCTTTCTCCAGCAGATCTTCCCAACCCAGGAATTGAACCAGGGTCTCCTGCATCGCAGGAGGATTCTTTACCAACTGAGCTAGAGAGAACATAAGCATTTAAAACTGAGGCTCTAAAGCTGATAACAGATTCTAGATGTAGAAGTGAGCTTCTATTTTTAAATATAGAGTAAGTCATCTTTTTTCACACGGAAGCCCCAAATGTAAGTATCTGAAGGCCTCTTTTTCATGCTCCTTATTTCAGGCTTCTCCAGGGAAAATTGCTTTAAGTCCCTAGATAGTTATACGTACAAGGGTTATACATACCTGGCTACTGACAGACAAACTAATGTGAAGAACAGATATATTGAGATACATACTGATGCGAAGAACTGACTCATTTGAAAAGACCCCGATGCTGGGAAAGATTGAATACAGGAGAAGGGGATGACAGAGGACGAGATGGTTGGATGGCATCACCAACTCAATGGACATGTGTTTCAGTGAACTCCGGGAGTTTGTGATGGAAAGGGAGGCCTGGTGTGCTGCAGTCCGTGGTGTCGCAAAGAGTCAAACACGACTGAACGATTGAACCGACTGACTGACAGACAATTGGAAAGGATGGGGGCTGGGGACTTGACTTTTGAGGATGGACACTTTTGCCGACTTTTAGTCTATTGTTTGATGTTCCAGCTCTTTCTTTCACCGTAGTATTTCTGAGTCAGACCACCTGAGGTGCATTTTCTCTAAGTAATTTACCCCCTGTCTCTTGCAGGATAGGGAGCAGTTTGGCTGCTCAGGGACCCTGAGGTCTACATGTTCTTCATATGGAGCTCTATCTCTCCCTGTCTCCTTCCTTGTCCTCTGTATCTGGTGCTTCTAAATTTTCAAAATTTTCTGGGATAAGTGGGGAAACATCTTGCTTCTCTTGAACGTTTTCCTCTTCCAGGTTTGTCTTCTTCCACTCAGTAAGTCATTTTCCACTTTCCCATCTGCTTCCCATCTTCTATATACACTACCATGAGTTAAACAGACAGCTAGTGGGAATCTGCTGTATAACACAGGGAGCTCAGCTCGGTGCTCTGTGATAACCTACATGGGGGCAGGGGGTGGTGGTGGTGAGGGGATGTGTGTGTACATATAGCTGATTCACTTTGTTGTACAGCAGAAACTAACACAGCCCTGTAAAGCGATTATACTCCAACAAAAAATAAAAACGATGTTGTGAAATTCAGGTCATATATATTAAAATGTACAACAAATCTCAATCATAAAAATGTTTGCTGACATATAGTGCCCCATTGTCTCCTTTCCCATTATCTTTCTTACATTTATGTTTCATGTTTCTTTGTGTTCTGTCATGTCAGCAGTGTTTCAGAAGGGTGTTCAAACCTTATATATAACCAGGAAGTACCTATGTGTATTAATTAAGAAAATGATTTGCTGGCCTTTTGTCAAATTTAAAGAGCCTTAAAATGGCAGCAGTTTTATTAGAATAAAGAAAAAAAGATTAACATGTCAGAAGATTAGATCAAAGAAATAGGAAGAAGAAAAGCAAAACTTAAAGGTATTCTGATTGAAGAAAGCTGTGAATGAAAAGAATAAATGGGTGCTAAGTATGTAGCTTTTTCTAGCCTTACTCTGTGAATAAGGTTTGGAAGATCTTCAGGGTAGAAGTGGTCACATGTCACGGGGAAACCATCTCAAATACCAACCATCTCAGACAGAACTTGGAAAGCACAAGCTAGCAGAGAATTGAAGGTTGAGGCTGCCAGTGAAAGTGGAAGTGGCTCAGTCGTGTCTGACTCTTTGCGACCCCATGGACTATATAGTCCATGGAATTCTCCAGGCCAGAATACTGGAGTGGGTAGTCTGTCCCTTCCCCAGGGGATCTTCCCAACCCAGGTATCAAACCCAGTCTCCTGCATTGCAGGCGGATTGTTTACCGGCTGAGCCACAAGGTCGCAAGTGGGAACCTACAAAGAAAGAATTCCACGTTGCTGGCAGAAAACAGAGCCCTGTGCTTAAGCTGCCTGCTGATGTTTTACGATGGTAATCCAGAGTCTTCCTAGATTCTGTGCCTGAGTGAGGGCCACGTGCCTCGTGTCTGCACAACTGCTTCTTGCTCTTTACATCCTCCAGGGTCTCCAAATTGCCAGGCTCTCTGCCCTGCTCCTGTCACCCACCACACCCACCCCTGCTATGGCAGCCTTGGCTGGCCATCCTGCTGCCGGTTCTCAGGTTGTCTAACTCTGAACCTTTGAGTGAACAGCTGTTTGCATTTGTCGTGTTAGCTTTAGCTATTTTTTCCAAAGAACTAAACTATTTCAGATGTGTCAGAAGCTCCATTTGTAGCCATCCCAAATCCCATCTCCTTTTCTTCCTCCACCCACCCAGGGGTCCATTCAAAACAGTTACAATACTTTCTACAGGTCCACAAGGTAATAGGGAATGAGATCAAGGAGAAGTTTCTGTTTCATAGCACAGGATGGAGGGAACGGGGTGACTATCACTAAAACACTAGTTAAGATAGAGCAGATTTATGAGCACAAGTTTGTACCTTAGGCCTGTCATATTTTTTCACCTTTATGTTAGTTAATTGCAGAGTAACATAAATTAACTTTGGAACACAAGCAAAAATGGGAACTTTATTTATGAATTTCTTGGATTTCTTTACCTCAAGCCAAACAACTAAATTGCTACTTAGCATAAATTATTTATGGGCCTGGCTCAATACCATCCAGCACCAGCCCCCGGAGGTATGGGAGATATAAAAGATTTAAAGCATCACTGCGACAGTGTTCGGGCCGCCGTGGAGCTGTGTTTCTTTCCAGAAGGGTCCACTTTATTTTGTTGTAAATAAATAGAGGCTGGATTTTCCAGGGAGGGAAGTTAGCTTCCAGCAGGACGGTAGTGGTGTTTTGCATATGTTAATTACACAACCCTTTTATGACAGATAGACGCAGTGTTTGCATAGATATTTCTCAAAAGACCCGTAGACCCAAATGGAGCTTTTCATTTCCTGGTGTGGAGTTGTTTCTCTCATTTGATCTCATTTCAAAATCTGAAGTTTTCAAAGCTTGCCATCCCAACCAGTCAATAAAAAATAGTCCTATCAGTATGATTTTAGCAGGGACAAATGCACGTCTTCTGCAACCTTGATTCTGTTTTCCTTAAAATTCAAGTCCAATAATTCCATGCTGACACCTGCGACAAACCAGTTGTCACTTCCTAGGTTGTCTTTCTATAGCCCTAACCTCCAGCATGTCACCCTTTGCTCCAAAATACCCTTGCATACTTTGTTTCTCAGACACAGTCTGTTTCTAAGACAAGGTCATTGTCTTCTTTTTCTTTAGGTCAGACATATTTCATTTGATTCCCACAGTATTGAAGATTAGAAAACCCGACACAAAAGTGTAAATATCCAGCTTTTCATTCAATTTCCAAAATTAGGAGGTCTGGCTATTTTAGGTAAACTTTTTCATTGGATAGCTGTTGGCTTAAGCTTAACTGGCAGAATCCTTGCCAGTTCTTAGTTCTCCACTTTGCCACAGTCCTTATTACTCTCTAGTGTACACCCAGCCTACTTCTCCTAGTTAAGTTTTAGATTACCTCCTTTGTCCATGAAGGCATTTGCATTTTTAACTCATAATTTGGGGCCATGGTTTGGGTTGATACATTGATAACTTTTACATTTTTCTTGGGTTGGATTATATGTTATAAATGACTAAATCCAAAAGAAAAAAAGATCTTGACAAGCTATAGCAATGTACTGGCTCATAGATGTGACTACCATTTTTTTAGAATGCAAATATATAAATATATTTCCACTTAAATGAAACACAGACTAGGAAGGTTTTCTCTTCCTTTCTCTTTTTCTTGAAACTGTGGTGTTTGTAACCATAGTCCTTAAACAACAAAAAATGCCTCCATAGCATCAGTTTTTCTAAATCCTTGAAATATTTGTATTCAAATTCTATAATATTTGAAGTGCCACTTTGGCTTGGTCACTTGCCCAACCTGATGCTAGCCAGGCTGTGTTTTCTCTCAGACATTTCAAGTACTGGCAAGCTTTGGGGCCTTGCTGACTGAGAGCATTGACTCACCCTCCCTGGATCCCAGCCCTGACAGTGCTCCCTTCAACCTCCCAAGCATCACCACTGGGATTCTCTTCTTGGGCCTGGAATTTGATTGCATCTCTCTTCTCCTGTAATATCTTTAGTGGTTTCCTCAAATTTCAAATTAGAATCAGATCCTGGATGTCACAAAGACTATACCTGCAAAGTTTAACTCTATCCTCCTGTTCTATTTTAAGGGGAATCAGAGTAGAGGGGAATGGAGCTTCCCAGGTGGCACTAGTGGTAAAGAATCCACATGCCAATGCAGGAGACATAAGAGACACTGGTTTGATCCCTGGGTTGAGAAGATCCCCTGGAGGAGAAAATGGCAACCCACTCCAGTATTCTTGCCTAGATAAACCTTGGACAGAAGAGCTTGGTGAGCTACAGTCCACAAAGTGACAAAGAGACAGATACTACTGAAGCAACTTGGCACAGCACAGTACGAAGGAGAATGAGTGGGCACTGGGGAACCAGACAGGCCCAAATCTCAAATCTGACCCTGTGTGCGTTTAGATCTGCCTTTAACCTGTATTTTTTTTTAATTAATAAAATAGGGAAAACAGAATTTATCTTGCAAAGTTCTTAGAAATATAATTCAGTGAATTATTCCTGTGGATACATGCTCCATTCCTCTATTTCAGCTTGCCAAGCTTGGTCTTCATTTGCTGATGAAAAAGAGACAGAAAGAAAATCCTTCCGTTCTTCTTTTCTTCATCTTCCTTTCTGCTATCATCTATGATAAAGAAGCATCTGAACAGAAAAATGCCTTGATTTCATCCTGTCCCAGCCCTACCTCCAGAAGCTGTCACATACCATGGAAAATAGTAAGAAGCATCTGCAGAGCTGGGTTCCAGCAAAGTCTGGGTCAAAGTCAAGGGAGAGACCATCCTCCTTCAAGAACACAGAGGGGGCTCCTCCCTGGGAGGGCCAAAAGCTTGTTCCTTCATTTCCCCTCTCTCTTACCCCCATAAAAGGAGAATAAGACTCCCATGAGTGATTATCCCCAAACTGACTGTATTGCAGATTTTTATAACCGAACTCTATGTGTAGGTATTATAATAGATAATCTGAATGTGTTGTACACATCCTACATAAAACATAAAGGGTTGCTGTCTCTGTCTTACATGCATTTAAAAAGCTCATTTTAATATTTAATGCTTTGAACAGTCATCTAAATCTCAAAAGTTAAGCTGCTGCTGCTGCTGCTAAGTCACTTCAGTCGTGTCCAACTCTGGGCGACCCCATAGACGGCAGCCCACCAGGCTCCCCTGTCCCTGGGATTCTCCAGGCAAAAACACTGGAGTGGGTTGCCATTTCCTTCTCCAATGCATGAAAGTGAAAAGTGAAAGTGAAGTCGCTCAGTCACGTCTGGCTCTTCGAGACCCCATGAACTGCAGCCTACCAGGCTTCTCCGCCGATGGGATTTTCCAGGCAAGAGTACTGGAGTGGGTTGCCATTGCCTTTTCCGCAAAAGTTAGGCAGGAAATACCATAAAAGACCCAAAGTCTAAAACAAATGTTACCGTTACAATCTGGAAGTGTCCCTTTCCCCCCAACATCCGAAACACACTACTCTCATCATTCTAGCTTCTAGAAAACACAACTGAAGCATATGCCATTGCTTCCTTTATAGCTCAGTGACATACTTTAAAAAGGAATATCCACACTCATAAGCCAGTATTCATAAATAACTTAAAAAATTTTTTTTCAGTATGACTCAGATTTTTCCCTAGGCTTCACTCTCTCGGCAAAGCCTCTCCAGGGAAGAAAACATAAGTAAACCAAAGTCCACATTAAAAACAAAAACAAGTAAACAAAAATTTAACTATTTTTCTAGTATGCATTGTGAATTTTGAAAAATGTAATCTAAATTATAATGTATTGGGCAATACTCTCCACTCAACCATCAGTCTAAAGACTTCTTAGAATCAAATGTGTCGGTTTGTGGTGACACCTCAGGTTGCTATCCACAGTAGCTGGAGCTCTGAGCAATTTAGCAAACTTGCTAAATTCACTGGCTGGCACAATCCTAGGCAAGGCTGTTCACTTGAGTCTTGGCTGATTCCTTAGCAAAATGAACAGGAGTCCCCTTTAGCAGAGATTAGGTCATTCAGACAGTTCATTTGGGCTTTAAATGTCAAAAAATGCTTGGACTTTTTTCTGTACTAATCATGATGAATGTTTTGGGCTAAATGTTTATGTGCCCATCAAATTCTTACGTTCAAGGCTTAACCCTCAATGTGATGGTATTGGGAAGTTGGGCCTTTGGGAGGTGATTAGGTTTAGATGAGGTCATATGGGTAACACTCTAATGACGGGATTCATTTCCTTGTATGAAGAAACCAGAGATCTCTCTCTGTGTTTCATGTGAAGATACAGCAAGAAGGCAAGTGTCCACAAGCCAAGAGGAGTGCTCTTGCTAAACTCTAGGCATGCTCACACCCTGCCCTTTGACTGCCCAGCCTGTACAACTGTGGGAGATAGATGTCTGTTGTTTAAGCCACCCAGTCGTTGGTATTTTGTTACAGCAGCTGGAGCAAAGACCATGAGTAATTTGGGGTCTTTTGCATGTATGTGTGGGTGCGCAGATTCTGGGCTGCTGAGGGACAGGGTTCTCTCTCTGGTTTACTTTTCTTACCATGAAGACATTAATAAAAAGTAATGCTTCTCTTCACTTAGTGAAGAATTAGACCTCAGAGATAGCTAGGAACGCCAAAAAGTGGCCTGAATTCTTCAAGATCACGTATAGAATGGACCTCAATTTCTCCCAGCATTTTTAAAAAGATCATCTTTCTTTTGTTTAGATCATGTTGAGGCTGCTGTAACTGGTTTGAACTCAGTTTTAGCAGGAGACTGTGGGCAGCCGGGTGAAGAATGAACACAGTCAAGTGAAGTTTTTAAACATAAACAATTCTCTGTCACAAAAGCAATTTCAAAAGCCCTACCCCCTTCCCCCCAACCACCTTTTGACTCAAAATGTATGAATTTTGCATTTGAACTTTGTGTATGCCTAGTGCTCTGGAGAAGGCAATGGCAACCCACTCCAGTACTCTTTCCTGGGAAAATCCCATGGACGGAGGAGCCTGGTGGGCTGCAGTCCATGGAGTCGCTCAGAGTCGGACACGACTGAGCGACTTCACTTTCACTTTTCACTTTCATGCATTGGAGAAGGAAATGGCAACCCACTCCAGTGTTCTTACCTGGAGAATCCCAGGGACGGGGAAGCCTGGTAGGCTGCCGTCTATGGGGTCTCACAGAGTCGGACATGACTGATGCGACTTAGCAGCAGCAGCAGCAGCAGCAGTGCACAGTGTGGAAAACTCTCTACTGGGTCATTTGGGAAATATATGTATTAAAAATGAAGTTAGAAAAAATGGAAAATTGCTTTAGAACATCCATGGTAGTAAAAATCTTATATAGTTATTTTGCTTACTGTTTTAATGTAATTTTTTTTTTCATATTAGAGTTAAATCACCATACCTTTTAGTTTCTGAGAAGAGATAAATCACTTTTCCAGGTACAATTATTTTATTTTTGTTGAAACGTGTTTGCTCCTTATAACTTGTGCTCTGACATCTAGTCTTATTTTTTGTGATTTCAAAAACAGACAGAAATATTCCTAATTGTCTCTTAAAAGGTGATGTGGTATAAGAGGAAAAGCACTGGATTTAGAGTCAAAAAGCCAGGGACTCCACCTTTGCTACTTACTGGTGGCATAATTTGGGGTCACTTGGTCTCTGCATTGTGTTCTCATCTCAATTCCTTCAAGACAGGCTGTTCATCTGCCAGGAACTTTGCTGCTTCCAGAATATGGTGAGGCCTAAAGCACTAACTGGGCTTCCCTGGTGGCTCAGAGGGTAAAGCGTCTGCCTGCAATGTGGGAGACCTGGGTTCGGTCCCTGGGTCGGGAGGATCCCCTGGAGAAGGAAATGGCAACCCACTCCAGTATTCTTGCCTGGAAAACCCCACAGACGGAGGAGCCTGGTAGGCTACAGTCCACGAGGTCACAAAGAGTCGGACAGGACTGAGAGACCTCACTCAAACTCACTCAAAAGCACTAACTAACACAGCTGTTTGTCCATCTGAGCTGGAATCCCCCTTGGGGCCCCACATTATCAAGGCCACAATTGACTCTTTTTTGAGAGGCCTGAGTCTCTGCAAGCATCATGGTTTCCCCAGAGTCTGTTGGAATCTTTGAGGCCAGGTAACCCCATACAGCCTCACAGCCTTGATAGCCTCATAAACTGCCCATTGCGCATCTGTCTGCTACCACAGACTGGCTCTGCCCAGAGGGCCCTTCTTCTTCTCTAGCAGAGGCTACTCATATTCCTATACTCAGGGTCCTGTTAGAGAGTAAAGTCTATGAGGCTTTCCTGGTGGTACAGTGGTTAAGACTCTGTGTTTCCAATGCAGGGGACATGGGTTGAATCCCTGTTTGGGGAACTACAATCTTGCATCCTATGTGATGTGACCAAAAAAAAAAAAAAAAAAGGAGAAGAAAGTAAGATCTGTCTTCTCATTCTCTGAAGTTGTTCCAGGTTATTATGCCTGACCCTTCAGCAAAATCTCTCCAGTTCTTAGAGGTTTCATGCCTACCTCTGAGACACTGACAAATCTCCCAGCCATGACTTTGCATTCACTGATGACTTTGGAGGCTGGGTCACTCTTGCCCACCCCAGTCCTGACCTGATCACGGCACCTCAGTGCTGTGCAGACCGGCTAGAATGCTAGACTTCATTTCTTCATTTTCTCCTTCATTCAGTGACTCCTGTCTTCTCACCACTCTGATTTTTCTAGGAAGGACTCCACCTCTGAACCCTTGAATTCAGCAGACTAACAACTACCACCTCTCCTTCCATTACTTTCCATCTACTTTCCTATCAATCCCCAGGGTCATTTCCAAGGGCCATACTGAAAATTGTCTGTAATGAGGTTGGACACTAGGCATTAAGAGAAATGGGATTTCCCCCTTAACCCTAAAAAGGGAAAGTTTCCATGATATTTGGAGAGCATGAGCCTTTTTTGGTAGGAAAGGGCACTGGGCAGGCAGGCAGGGGGAATGGAGAGTAGAGTTTTGTTTTATTTATCGAATGACTTCACAGTGAAAGTTCAAACAATGATTCTGAGGCAGGACTCAGCATCTGGCTCATTTCAAGTTGTTTTGAAATGCCTAAAGAAGAAAATACATTTTGATCTAACTTAGTGTATAAGACATTGATTTCTGTTAAGTTAGAATGTATTTCTGTAATTTCTCCAGATTTATCCTTGATGATGTTCCATTTGCACACAAGGGATAAACTCAGGAAGAACACACGGCTGGTGCAATCTTCTTCCTCCAACCATTCATTCATTAATTCAACAGATGTTTATTAAATACCTACACTGCACCTGGTACTATGAGGGCATACTTATGTAAATCATCTGATAAGTTCTTGACTTGCCTTATGGGCTATTTCATTGCTCACAAATTTAAGGAAGCAGGAAGGAAAACCACTGCTCTGGATGCAATTCTTATCAATAAGGAAGATTTGTTTAGCTGATAAAATGGACTTGTCATCTGAGAGTCTGCAAAACTATGGGAGGCATGATCAGACATGTGCCTTCAAGATCTGGAAACCGAAGCTTAATACCGGTCCAGAAACAAGAGAGATGGGTCCCCAGGTCTTGAGACCCTGATAGACAAGACCCTGAGAGGGATATGCGTCCAGGGGTAAGTGTTCTGATGCTAACTGGCAAGTGGCCTTGATTAATAAGTTTAAAAAAGGAGTATCACATGGCTCAGGAAGAGCATAAGTGTGGCATTAGGTAGAGATGGGAACATATCCATAGATAAACACAAAATAAGCCTCTTTAGAGAAAAGCCCCATAGAGAAAATTTCTAGTCTACTCTAATGTACTTAGTAAGAAGAATAAGAAAAGAATTAGCCCAGTCTATGGGAGTGGAGGTACCAGCCTAACAGAGTAAAAGAAAAGCTCCTTGAACATTATTTTGTCTTCTTATTCTGTTGAGATACATGAGCTTTGAAGTAAAGAAAGTGGAGTCAGGATGGTGTTGGATAAAGTAAAGCCACAGGACTGAGAAGATGGGAGATCTTCCAGCTGCTGCAATGAGTTATTTTCCAGGCCAGGAGGAATGAAATCACACAACTTGCTGAGCATGTGAATGGAAACCCCTAGGGAATCCTGGGTTGCGGGAGGTGCCAGAATACTCAAGCTGAGTAAATGAAATTCTGAATTTTAAAATTGGGAAGAGGTTAAACTACAGAAACTGCAGATCACTGAGGCTTTATGACAATCTTGGCAAAATTCTACAGAAGATTTTTAAGCAATCTTTTTCTGAGCCCCTGGAAAATTAAGTAGCAGGTACATGATATCAGTATTAATTCACTAAGATGAAATCTCCACAAAGTTTGATTAGGTTTTTGATTATCAGGTTTGATTTCAGGGTTTTCTATAATAAATCAAGAATTCTACGCATATAAACTCTTGATTTCTTTAAGACATCTGACATTTCTTATGATATGCTTGTGTAAAAGATGAAGGAATGTGAACTAGACAGTAAGACTGTGAAACTGTGAATAAAGAATGGATTCATTGAGCATTAAGCTGAAATTGTGGCTTCTGCAGAATGCCACAGGATACTGTTTGTATCCTGATGTCAGAATATCACATTTCTATAGAACTGATGGCTTACAAAATTACCTTTAACTTATTGTCTTAATAAAAGTTTTAAATAATACTGTACTATTTGTCAGAAGCATAGCTCTTTTTACCAATCTGCAAGGTTGCTCTTAATATCCCCATTGTATAGATGAGGAAGTGGAGGCAGTGGTTTTAAGCAATGTATCAATGTTATAAAGCTAATAAACAGCAGAGTTGGGATTCAAAACCTATTCTCTCTGACTTTATAACTCAATAAAGCCACTGTGGGATCACTAGGAATTTTTGGCTACACTTCACACATGAATAAAAGGAGACATAGTGATTATAAAACTCATCTATGTTTACAGTTGGTAAAATCAAAATCAGAATTTGAATCTAGCATTTTGGGGGAAATTTTCTAATATATTTTATTTATTTTAAAAATTTATTTCATTGAATTATAGTTGATTTACAATGTTGCATTAATTTCTATTGTAGAGCAAAGTGATTCAGTTTTATATATATATTTTCATACTTAGTTATATATACAGGCTTCCCAGGTGACTCAGTGGTAAAGAATCCATCTGCCAATGCAGGAAATGTAATAGACTCAGGTTCAGTCCCTGGGTTGGGAAGATCCCCTGCAATAGGAAATGGCAATGACCCACTCCAGTATTCTTGCCTGGAAAATTCCATGGACAGAGAATCCTGGTGAGCTATAGTCAATGGGGTATCAAAGAATCAGATGCTACTGACTCTACACATACACACACACACACACACATATATATATACACACACACACACATATATATATATACACACACACACACACATATATATATATATAAGATGCTTACTCCTTGGAAGGAAAGTTATGACTAACCTAGACAGCATATTAAAAAGCAGAAACATTACTTTGTCAACAAAGATCCGTCTAGTCAAGGCTATGGTTTTTCCAGTGGTCATGTATGGATGTGAGAGCTGGACTGTAAAGAAAGTTGAGCACAGAAGAATTGATGCTTTTGAACTGTGGTGTTGGAGAAGACTTTTGAAAGTCCCTTGGACTACGAGGAGATCTAACCAGTCCATCCTAAAGGAGATCAGTCCTGGATATTCATTGGTAGGACTGATGTTGAAGCTGAAACTCCAGTACTTTGGCCACCTGATGTGAAGAGCTGACTTATTTGAAAAGCCCCTGATGCTGGGAAAGCTTGAAGGCAGGAGAAGAAGGGGACGACAGAGGATGAGATGGTTGGATGGCATCACCGACTCAATGGACATGGGTTTGGGTGAATTGCGGGAGTTGGTGATGGACAGCGAGGCCTGGCGTGCTGCAGTTCATGGGGTCACAAAGAGTCGGACATGACTGAGTGACTGAACTGAACTGATACACACACACACACACACACACACATATATATATACACATACATATACTTTTCAAACATTCATTTCCATTATGGTTTATGACAGGATATTGAATATATTTTCCTGTGCTATAGAAAAAGCCTTGTTTTTAATCCATCCTATATAAAATAGCTTGCATCAAATCCAGCATTTTTAATATATTTGGAAATCTCTTTAATTCCTAAATTAATAGGCAGTAGTCAGTTCTGATATCTGTATCTTCATTTGCTGCAATTCATTCTTTTTTAAAAAATTAATTTATTTTAATTGGAAGCTAATTACTTTACAATATTGTGGTGGTTTTTGCCATACATTGACATGAATCAGCCATTGGTGTACATGTGTCCCCCATCCCAAACCCCCCTCCCACTTCTCTCCCCATCCCATCCCTCTGGGTTGTCCCAGTTCACCGGGTTTGAATGCCCTGTTTCATGCATTGAATTTGGACTGGTCACCTAAAGCACATATGGTAATATATATGTTTCAATGCTATTCTCTCAAATCACCCCACCCTCACCTTCTCCCACAGAGTCCAAAAATCTGTTCTTTATATCTGTGTTTCTTTTGCTGTCTCATGTCAGTGTTACCATCTTTCTAAAGTCCATACGTATGCATTAACACACTGTATTGGTGTTTTTCTTTCTGACTTACTTCACTGTGTATAATAGGCTCCAGTTTCATCCATTTCATTAGAACTGATTCAAAGGTGTACTTTTAAATAGGTGAATAATATTCCATTGTGTATATGTACCACAACTTTCTTATCCATTCACCTGCCAATGGACATCTAGGTTGCTTCCATGTCCTAGCTATTGTAAACAGTGCTGTGATGAACATTGTGGTACATGTGTCTCTTTCAATTCTGGTTTCCTTGGTGTGTGTGCCCAGCAGTGGGATTGCTGGGTCGTATGGCAGTTCTTGACTTCCTACTTTTGCATTCTAGTCCCTTATAATGAAAAGGACATCTTTTTGGGTGTTAGTTCTAGAAGGTCTTGTGGGTCTTCATAGAACCATTCAACTTCAGCTTCTTCAGCATTATTGGTCGGGGCAGAGACTTAGCTTATCATGATATTGAATGGTTTGCCTTGAAAATGAACAGAGATCATTCTGTCATTTTTGAGATTGCATCCAAGTACTGCATTTCGGACTCTTGTTGACTATGATGGCTACTCCATTTCTTCTAAGGGATCCTTGCCCACAACAATAGATATAATGGTCATCTGAGTTAAATTCACCCATTCCAGTCCATTTTAGTTTGCTGATTCTTAAAATGTCAACATTCACTCTTGCCATCTCCTGTTTGACCACTTCTAATTTGCCTTGATTCATGGATCTAACATTCCAGGTTCCTATGCAATATTGTTCTTTACAGCATCCAACTTTACCTCTATCACCAATCACATCCACAACTGGAGTTTGTTTTTGCTTTTGGCTCCATCTTTTTATTCTTTCTGGAGTTGTTTCTCCACTGATCTCCAGTAGCATATTGGGCATCTACCAACCTGGGGAGTTCCTTTTTCAGTGTCCTACCTTTTTGCTTTTTCATTCTGTTCATGGGATTCTCAAGGCAAGAATACTGAAGTGGTTTGCTATTACTTTCTCCAGTGGACCACGTTTTGTCAAAACTTGCCACCATGACCCATCCATCTTGGGTGGCCCTACATGACATGGCTCATGGTTTCATTGAGTTAGATAAGGCTGTGGTCCATGTGACCAGATTAGGGTACAGAATACAACAAGGCAAAGGCTAATAGAGTTTTGCCGAGAGAACACACTGGTCATAGCAAACACCCTCTTCCAACAACACAAGAGAAGACTTGACACATGGACATCACCAGATGGTCAATACTGAAATCAGATTGATTATACACTTTGCAGCCAAAGATGGAGAAGCTCTATACAGTCAGTAAAAACAAGACAGGGAGCTGACTATGGCTCAGATCATGAACTCCTTATTGCCAAATTCAGACTTAAATTGAAGAAAATAGGGAAAACCACTAGACCATTCAGGTGTGACCTAAATCATATCCCTTATGATTAAACAGTGGAAGTGACAAATAGATTCAAGGGATTACATCCGATAGACAGAGGGCCTGAAGAACTGTGAATGGAGTTTCATGACATTGTACAGGAGGCAGTGATCAAGACCATCCCCAAGAAAAAGAAATGCAAAAAGGCAAAATGGTTGTCTGACAAGGCCTTACAAATAGCTGTGAAAAGAAGAGAAGCAAAAGGCAAAGGAGAAAAGGAAAGATATATCCATTTCAATGCAGAGTTCTGAAGAACAGTAAGCAGAGATAAGAAAGCCTTCCTCAGTGATCAATGCAAAGAATTCAAGGAAAACAAAAAGAATGGAAAAGACTAGAGATCTCTTCAAGAAAATTAGAGATACCAAGGGAATATTTCATGCAAAGATGAGCACAGTAAAGGACAGAAATTGTATGGACTTAACAGAAGCAGAAGATGTTAAGAAGAGGTGGCAAGAATACATAGAAGAACTAAACAAAAAAGATCTTCACCACTCAAATAATCACAATGGTGTGATCACTCACCTAAAGCCAGACATCCTGGAATGTGAAGTCAAGTGGGTCTTAGGAAGCATCACTACAAACAAAGGTAGTGGAGGTGATGGAATTCCAGTTGAACTCTTTCAAATCCTAAAAGATAATGCTGAGAAAGTGCTGCACTCAATATGCCAGCAAATGTGGAAAACTCAGCAGTGGCCACAGGACTGGAAAAGGTCAGTTTTCATTCCAATACCAAAGAAAGGCAATGCCAAAGAATGCTCAAACTACTGCACAATTGCACTCCTCTCACACACTAGCAAAGTAATGCTCAAAATTCTCCAAGCCAGGCTTTA
The DNA here is from genome assembly GCF_029378745.1 of Bos indicus. NCBI lineage: Eukaryota > Metazoa > Chordata > Mammalia > Artiodactyla > Bovidae > Bos > Bos indicus. The sequence goes on from NC_091768.1 coordinate 51,440,670, forward strand.
ACAGTACATGAACCATGAACTTCCAGATGTTCAAGCTGGATTTAGAAAAGGCAAAGGACCCAGAGATTAAATTGCCAACATCCATTGGACCATCGAAAAAGCGAGAGAGTTCCAGAAAATCATCTACTTTTGCTTTATTGACTATGCCAAAGTCTTTGACTGTGAATGGATCACAACAAACTGTGGAAAATTCTTAAAGAGATGGGAATACCCGACCACCTGACCTGCCTCCTGAGATATCTGTACGCAGGTCAAGAAGCAACAGTTAGAAATGGATGTGAAAGAACAGAGTGGTTCCAGATCGGGAAAGAAGTACACCAAAGCTGTATATTGTCACCTGCTTATTTAACTTATATGCAGAGTACATTATGAGAAATGCTGGGCTGGATGAAGCATGAGCTGGAATCAAGGATCCTGGGAGAAATATCAATAACCTCAGAAATGCAGATGACACCACACTTCTTGCAGACAATGAAGAAGAACTAAAGAGCCTCTTGATAAAAGTGAAAGAGGAGAGTGAAAAAGTTGGCTTAAAGCTCAACATTCAGAAAACTAAGACCATGGCATCCGGTCCCATCACTTCATGGCCAACAGATGGGGAAACAATAGAAACAGTGAGAAACTTTATTTCTCTGGGCTCCAAAATCACTGCAGATGTTGACTGCAGCCATGAAATTAAAAGACGCTTACTCCTTGGAAGAAAAGTTATGACCAACCTATATAGCATATTAAAAAGCAGAGACAGCACTTTGCCAACAAAGGTTTGTCTAGTCACAGCTATGGTTTTTCCAGTAATCATGTATGGATGTGAGAGTTGGACTGTAAAGAAAGCTGAGTGCCAAAGAATTGATGCTTTTGAACTGTGGTGCTGGAGAAGACACTTGAGAGTACGTTGGTCTGCAAGGAGATCCAACCAGTCCATCCTAAAGGAAATCAGTCCTGAATATTCATTGGAAGGACTGATGCTGAAGCTGAAACTCTAATCCTTTGGCCACCTGATGCAAAGAACTGACTCATTGGAAAAGACCCTGATGCTGGGAAAGACTGAAGGTGGGAGGAGAAAGGGACGACAGAGGATGAGGTGGTTTCATGGCATCACCAGCTTAATGGACATGAGTTTGAATAAGTGCCAGGAGTTAGTGATGGACAGAGAGGCCTGGTGTGCTGCAGTCCAAGAGGTTGCAAAGAGTTGGACATGACTGAGTGACTGAACCATACTGAACTGATGACATTCTAGTTCCAGTTTTTAAAGAAATGTCCACACTGTTCTCCATAGTGGCTGTACTAGTTTTCACTCCCACCAAGAGTGTAAGAGGGTTCCTCCTTCTCCACACCATCTCCAGCATTTATCGTTTGTAGAGTTTTGGGTAGCAGCCATTCTGACTGACATGAGATAGTACCTCATTGTGGTTTTGATATGCATTTCTCTGATAATGAGTGATGTTGAGCATCTTTTCATGGGTTTGTTAGCCATCTGTATGTCTTCTTTGGAGAAATGCCTGTCTAGTTCTTTGGCCCATTTTTGACTGGGTCGTTTATTTTTCTGGTATTGAGCTGCCTGAGCTTCTTTTATATTTTTGAGATTAATTCTTTGTCAGTTGCTTCATTTGCTATTATTTTCTCCCATTCTGAAGGTTGTCTTTTCACCTTGCTTATAGCTTCCTTCATTGTGCAAAAGCTTTTAAGTTTAATTAGGTCCCATTTGTTTAGTTTTGTTTTATTTCCATTACTCTTGGAGGTGGGTCATAGAGGATCTTGCTGTGATTTATGTCAGAGTGTTTTGCCTATGTTTTCCTCTAGGAGTTTTATAGTTTCTGGTCTTACGTTTAGATCTTTAATCCATTTTGAGTTTATTTTTGTGTATGGTGTTAGAAAGTGTTCTAGCTTCATTTTTTTACAGGTGGTTGATCAGTTTTCCCAGCATCACTTGTTAAAGAGATTATCTTTTCTCCATTGTATATTTTTGCCTCATTTGTCAAAGATAAGGTGTCCATAGGTGCATAGATTTATCTCTGGGCTTTCTCTTTTGTTCCACTGATCTATATTTCTGTCTTTGTGCCAGTACCATACTGTCTTGATGACTGTAGCTTTGTACTGTAGTCTGAAGTCAGTTAGGTTGATTCCTTCAGTTCCATTCTTCTTTATCAAGATTGCTTTGGCTATTCGAGATTTTTTGTATATCCATAAAAATTGTGAAATTATTTGTTCTAGTTCTGTGAAAAATACAGTTGGTAGCTTGATAGGGGTTGCATTGAATTTGTAGATTGTTTTGGTTAGTATACTCATTTTCACTATATTGATTCTTCTGATCCATGAACATGTTATATTTCTCTATCTATTTGTGACATCTTTGATTTCTTTCATCAGTGTTTTATAGTTTCTATATATAGGTCTTTTGTTTCTTTAGGCAGATTTATTCATACATATTTTATTCTTTTTGCGGCAATGGTGAATGTGATTGTTTCCTTAATTTCTCTTTCTGTTTTCTCATTTAGTGTATAGGAATGCAAGGGATTTTTGTGTATTAATTTTATATCCTGCAACTTTACTATATTAATTGATTAGCTAAAGTAATTTTCTGGGGAAGTCTTTAGGGTTTTCTATGTAGAGGATCATGCCATCTGCAAACATTGAGAGATTTACTTCTTTTCCAATCGGGATTCCTTTTATTTCTTTTTCTTCTCTGATTGCTGTGGCTAAAACTTCCAAAACTATGTTGAATAGTAGTGGTGAGAGTGGGCACCCTTGTCTTGTTCCTGACTTTAGGGGAAACACTTTCAATTTTTCAATTTCAGTGAATTTTCAATTCATCCTTTTTTTAAAAATAATTTTTTATTGGAGTGTAGCTGATTCTAAGTCCTCATCAGATAAGAACAAGCTGAATGATAGGCTGAAAAGTTTTAAAGAGTTAATAACAATCGGGCTAAAATTAATATATTTTCTTTAGGTTAAAAATCAGTTGAGCAAATATATAAAAGTCAAAGTCTGACTCACTAATAGTTTCTGTGAAGAAAACTAAGGCTGTGTGTGTGGCCTTAGTGTGTGGCCTCTTGACTAGTAGCATCGGCATCACTTGGCAAATTGCCCAAAATACAAAATGTTGTGCATAACCTCAGACAAAGTGAATCAGAAACTTAGGGTGGGCAGTGAGGGTTGGAGGAAGGGGTTTTAGCAAGCCTTCTGAAAGATTCAGATGCATACCCAATTTTGAGAGCCACTAAAGCTAAGAAGTTTAGTTGAAAAATAGTCATAGGAAAAGGAAAGTGAGAAAAACAACAGACTTTTTGGCCGAAGTTCAGGGAACACAATCCTGATGTTTACTTGTGGGCGGGACTAAGGATGCTAAAGGCAGTGCAAGGTGTACAGTCTTTACAGATTTCACTGGAGAGAGGATTTAGGTTACACTGACATCACAAAACTTAACACATGATTGTATTTTTTGAGCAAAATGGATTCCCAGGAGTCTTCCAGTGACTTGTTATTTCAAACATGGTCCATGGACCAGCAACATCAGCCTACTCAGGAATTGTTAGACATGCAGAATTTCAGATCCCATCTCACAGTGATTCACCTTACATTACAATTTGGAAGGACTGCTCTGGCTGAGCATCTTTGTGTTATATGAGAGGAAACTGAAGTTAAGGACTTTGCCGAGAGTCATGGAACTGAATAGATACAGTCTGAAAGTCATTGAGAAGGGGTCTAAAAATTAAATTTTTCTTAAAAGAAAATCTCTTGTTTCAGCTTACCTATATCCTGTCTCACTCTGGGGAGTCATAAATTCCCAATCATAGTCATAAAATTACTAAGTGCCTTATTGGCAGGAGTTGGTAGGGTGAGGATTCCTGTGTTGATTAGATGTTGGACTAGAATTGTTTCCACTTTTAAATATCTTGACATATCTTGACAATAATTACCTTTGGGATAGGGGGGTAAGGGTGGAAAACTGAAATCATTCATTTATTATTATTATTTTTTAAATTATTTATTTATTATTTTTGGCTGTCTTTTATGCTGTCTTTGTTGCTCTGTGGGCTTTTCTCTAGTTGTGGTGAAAGGGGGCTACTCTTTCTTGTGGGCTTCTCTGTGGTAGCTTCTCTTGTTGTGGAGCATGGGCTCTAGGGCTCATGGACTTCAGTTGTTGTGGTGCACAGACATGTGGGATCTTCCCAGATCAGGGATTGAACCCATATCTCCTGCATGATTTAATTCTTTACCTTGAGCCACTGGGGAAGCCCTATTATTATTAAGAGTAAGTGAGTTACAGATATGGAGTCCTGGAGACTGGTTGAGAAGGAGAACCTAGTTCTCCCCTAGAGAGCCATCTTTTCAAGTTGTATTTTTATGTTCCTTCCACAAAGACTTTCTGGAGAATCCTTGTGACTGTCTTGCCCAGTCCTGTACATAAAGATACTTTGTCTATCCACACTCCTATAGGAAGCAAGTCCTGATGATAAGCTGCAGTTGTGAACAGTCTAGGTCTGGTCCTCTGCCAGTTCTGCAGCTTGATGTTCCTTTCTCCAATCTGCTCCTGGAACTCCCTTTCCTTAATCTCTAGCTTGTACCCTCACTATGGACCTAAAATTTCTAAGGGTCTCGCAATTAATAAAGGCCGGGAAGGACAAAAGACATGTTGGCTTCTTTGTGAGCAGCCAGGCATTTGCCTTGTCCATAGGGGTCTGAATGAAGCCAGGTAAATTGAGGTGCAATGTGGTATTTGTCTGGAGGACCAGTGGTTGGTATTTTTAAAGTGTTAAAAGAACTTAAATCAAATTCCTGTGATTTTAGGCAGGTGAAAAAGCTTTAATGCAGAGGTGGTGAAAAAAAAAAGTGCCCTGAGCAGGATATCAGGAGGTGAGGCTTCTATTGATTTTATTCCCAGTTCTTAAGCCCCTAGCTGTAAAACCTTGGGCAAATGCATCCTCATTCTGGATTTTAACTGAGCACTCCTCAAGGGATCCCTGTTAATCAGCTTTGTTTCCCATCTCCAGTACAGAGCCTGACTCACAGCAAAGCTCAATAAAAGGCTGTCAAATAAAATAGGACTTTGTCTTATTTATAAAATGAGATCGTAGAATTAAACCAAGACAATTAGCAAGGAATAGTCTAGTCTTGACATCATCTGACTTCATGGCCTTAAATTCTAATTTTTAAAAGCATCAACAAACTCTAAAATACAGTGACATAACAGCTGTGTATTACAAAATCACAGCTGACAGTGACTGCAGCCATGGAATTAAAAGACACTTGCTCCTTGGAAGAAAAGCTATGACAAACCTACTGCTACTGCTAAGTCACTTCAGTCGTGTCCGACTCTGTGCGACCCTGTAGACGGCAGCCCACCAGGCTCCCCCGTCCCTGGGATTCTCCAGGCAAGAACACTGGAGTGGGTTGCCATTTCCTTCTCCAATGCAGGAAAGTGAAAAGTGAAACTGAATTCGCTCAGTCATGTCCGACCCTCAGCGATCCCATGGACTGCAGCCTTCCAGGCTCCTCCGTCCATGGGATTTTCCAGGCAAGAGTACTGGAGTGGGGTGCCATTGCCTTCTCCGATGAAAAACCTAGACAGCATATTAAAAATCAGAGACACCACTTTGCCAATAAAGGTCCATACAGTCAAAACAATGGTTTTTCCAGTAGTCATGTATCAGTGTGAGAGTTGGGCTGTAAACAAGGCTGAGAGCCAAAGAATTGATGCTTACCAACTGTGGTGCTGAAGAAGACTCTTGAGAGTCCCTTGGACAGCAAGGAGATCAAACTAGTCAATCCTAAAGGAAATTGGTCCTGAATATTCACTGGAAGGACTGTTGCTAAAGCTGAAGCTCCAGTACTTTGGCCACCTGATACGAAGAGCTGACTTATTGGCAAAGACCCTGATGCTGGGAAAAATCGAGGGCAGGAGGAGAAAGGAGCAGGAGAGGATGAGATGGTTGGATGGCATCTCTTATTCAATGGACAGGAGTTTGAGCAAACTCCAGGTGATAGTGAAGGATAGGGAAATATTGGTGTGCTGCTGTTCATGGATTTTTAAAGAGTCGGACATGACTGAGAGACTGAACAACATGTGCTATCTGAATGCTAAGTCACTTCATTTTTGTCTGACTTTTTGCGACCCTATGGACCAGAGCTCGCAAAGCTCCTCTGTCCATGGGATTCTTCAGGCAGGAATATTGGAGTGGATTGCCATTGCCTCCTCCAGGGGATCTTCCTGACCCAGGGATCGAAACTGCATCTCTTAAATCTCCACTGGGAGGCAGATTTTTTACCACTGGCGCCACCTAGGAAGCCCAGCTGTATCTGCAAAAACTTTTGCATATTTTATCTCAATAAAATGAAAACTCCTGAGATCTAGGTTCCATTGCTTATATTTGAAGGATGAAGCTGAAGCTAGACACAGGGGTTAATGAAGTTGCAGAGCCTGGGTTTAAGTCTAAATCACCTAATCGTAAATCAACGGTTTTCCCCACCCACCCTATGTCCTGTCCTGGCATTTTAAGAACTGTATTTTTTCTTGCGTCTTGGTCACATCTCTCTCTAGCATTTGCTCTCCTTCTTCCGCAGTATGGCATTGTAACATAGGTGGCTGTGGAATTGTAGATGAGAGGAATCAGCTTATCTGAAGACTAGAACAGCCAGCATAGCTAGCAGTAGAAATAATAATGATATTTTGAAAATGTCTGGTATTCTAGTCATCAGCTGTACCAGTGACTATGTGCAAGGGTCCAATCTCCTGTCTCAAGAGCATGGAGAGCCCATTTCCAAGAATTGCCTGCAGAAATAACCAGACTCATGCATTCTGCTCTTTTCTGTGTCTGCCTTGAGTTTCTTGAGGGAGTTTAATGTTAACACTGGTATCAACTTCATTGAAATGCCACATTAAATAAGTCACATGTAAGTGAATCCGAACTCAGAGAGAGGTCAGGAAAGCCCAGTTTTAAACATTCTATCAGAGTTCTTTGGGTAAAGGCTCAATTACATTAAATTAAGCAGCCAGCTAGCAAGGCTAAAAGAGTTAGTAGGCAAATACAATGTGCTCTTTTACAATAGCTCCGAGAACTATAGGTCAGCTTCTACTTCTGTTGGGAAAATAACATTAGGGGAACATTTGTAAAGGGCCTATCATTGTCTTGATAAGTTGATACTGAAACTGGTAATCAGTGAAATTGGAGGCATCTTATTTCCTGTTTGAATAGAAGTGAGGTAAAGACACAAAGAGAGAGTCCATCTCAATTTGTCCTAGTATTTCCTGATTCAGATCTCTCAAGCCTGTATCTCTTACTTAGTCATACCTCAGGTGTAGCTTCCAGGGAAAGTCAATGATACAGGGCAGATAAGAAGTAATTATAGGAGATTGGATTAGCTGATTTCTCCTTTATAAACGCAGGCACACACAATAGAAGTTCTTACTGCATAAACAAATGGAAAAATCTTTAAGTGGATTCCTGAAACATATCTTTTAGACTAGTGAAATTTTCTTTGCAGGGCAGTTTCAATTACTAAACCCACAGGTACTCTGGCGTGTAAGAGTTTCTATAACAGAAAAGCATTCAGAATCATATTAAATCCTTGGTTTTGGACAGGATAGGAAAAGCATCACCCTGCACTATTTGAGGCATCTGGATATACAAGTACTCAATTACAAAGGCGTTTTGGTCCACAGCTCACTGGACAGTTAGGAACCAGTCTTGGGTGCCTTTCTCATGACTATTTGTGATGACCCTCTCTAGTAAACAAGTGTTTCTGTGGTTAGAACTGGGAATTCAGCACAGACAAGGATGCTGCAATTAATTGTTTTTTTCTTACACCAGAAGCCACTATTGTCTCTGTTCTACTGAGTAAAGGCCATACCCTATCATTAATTTTTTCCCCTAGATTTCTTACTTATTGCAAAGGGAGTACTGGTCCCAAATTAATGGCAGAGAATGTCCCCAGGTATCTGGGGGTTTGCAAGTTTGTTTCTCAAATCCATGAATTAGGCAGTCATGATATATGGGCACAAGTGACATCTGAGAGTATTTTAACCCTCTATCTTCCAAAGTTATGGTCAAATATGCCCCAAAGTGGTTATCATTTACTTTTTACTGGAATGTCCTCGTCCCTATAACTTTAGGCTCTGGATTTAATATCACACTATTATGTTTCTCAGAGGATGTGCTGTACACATACTGTCGAATAGTTGTGAATATCATTGTACAGCCTCTGATTAGACAATCTTTTTTTTTTTTTTCCACTGGCAGGGCCTCATATACTACCTAGCTGCTTAGGAAACTTGGTGATTCTTCCTGCACTGCATTCCCAAATACTCAACATGTCATTTTCTTTGGTTAAAAGCAATAAAACTAATGATTTCTCAGTTAACAAATGACTTTTGCATATACGTATTTCTTTGATCTTTACAGCAATCTTGAAGGTAGACTGGCCAAGTCTAATCAATTTTCCATGAAAGAGTGTCAGTATTTATTCTTATGAACATCAGGACACCTGCTTATCTGATAATAACCACTTTATTTTAAAGGTGTATTTAAATTCTGACTTTACCACTCAAAGGTAATGTAGCCAATATAATCCTTTGGTTTAAGTAACTGGAGAAATCCTCTTTCTTTATTTATCTCAAGATTCAAATTATGTTTAATTTCATTGGAGGATAATTTTCTAGTCACTAGAAACCTTCATAGCTGATGAAAAAATGATTTTATGTTACTTCAAAGGATAAGAAATATTTTTATGTAACTGATGGTCATTTGGATTTTCCTTTTGTGACGCATTTCTTCAGGACATTAGCCACTGTTTTCTACTGTATTGTCTAGATTTTCTTTTGTTTTTCTAATTAAATTTAAAATTTCCTAACACCTGAAATCAATATAATGTTATACATCAATCACAATAAAAGATTTGTAGTTTCCTTATAACACTCAATAAAACCTGTTATAAAATATATATGTATTAATTCATTTAAAATAATGATAAGCCCATATACATTAACATAATTAATACATTTAATGAAAAATACTTATATTTTTGAGAACAAAAATCAACATAAAGAGTAGCATTGTTTTATTTTATTTTTTTTTTTGCAAATCTCTTTAATGTCTGACTCAATGGAAGATAATTAAATTGCATACTTCTTTATTCAATTTGTTGTGATTTTTAAAATTTGCTTGATATTCAGTGGCATGGAGTCCTAGCATTAGTTAAGTCATTATCCATATGATAGTTAATCACCTTGTTTCTTGTTTTTTATATTTTGTTTTTGCCACCATAAAAATGTTGCAATAAACATCCTTGTATGTTTAAAATAAATGACCAAATAAAAACTTTTTCAGTATTAGCTAACATTTATTAAGAGCCTGACGTAAATCAAGTCTTTTTATATAGGTTATTTTGTTTGACCCCATAATATACCATAAAAAAGCTAGGCTCAGACAGTTAGAGTTAATTACTCAATTATGATATAAGGCTCAGTGGTAAAGAATCAGCCTGCCCAGCAGGACATGTGGGTTTGATCCCTCTATCAGGAAGATCTTCCAGAGATGGAAATGGCAACCCACTGTAGTAGTTTTGCCTGGGAAATCCCCTGGACAGAGGAGCCTGGCAAGCTATAGTCCATTGGGTCGCAGTGTTGGCCATGACTCAGCGACTAAGCAACAACAAATGATTTAAATTATAGACCAGGAAGATAGAAGCAGAGCTACTGGTTCCCACCTTTGCTGTCTTCATCTAGGAGATAGGATCCAGCTAGGTATGTTCACCTAATAGCAGCTGCTTCCCCGAACAATGGCATTCTGTCCTCTGTAGGAGGCCATTGGCTGCTGGATCCATGCCCACTCAGCCTCAACACCTTCCCTGTAAGATGTCAGGAGCAGGTGGTATTGGGCTGTACCATCATGTGATGGAGATGGAGAAATTGTTCATTCCTTAATCCTAAATCCACAGGGATCTTTACTCCATGGATCTATGGTGGTATGTTAAGGTCTCAGCATATACTGACTACTGCTGAGAAATTCAAACTGCTCTGTGCTTTATAAAAATCAAAATGACATTCTTTTGAGGTTGGGAAGGGAGCAAGCTTTTCTCTTTCATAGATGATGAAATCAGCTCATAGAGACATTAAGCAAAATGCTCAAGATCACACAAGTCATGCACACTATCCATGTGGGTAAGAAGGGGTGTGAAATCAAAAGTGCCACTAATGTTCCTGGGGCCATTCCTTTTATCTGCCTTGGTTTTTGTGGAATAGAGCATGTTCCTGAAAATAGACTTTCATGTTCCGAGAGGTCTTGAAATGCAGATTTGATTAAGACTCTACTTTCATACTATTAAGAACTCTTCTGGAATTCTTCCAGGTAAAACTTTTGTTAGGATGGTTTTATGTTGTTTGTATCCTTCAAATAGGATATAAAGAAATTTATGAGAGATGCATATATATTGTTGAAACTATTCAAATGAGAACAAACCTGACCAAAAAATCAAGTAAAAGAGCAAGATTTTCTTCCTTCTACCTGCCTGCCTTCATGCCTTCTTTGCTTCCTGAATATTTTCCCAAAAGCTATGATGTGAGGCTGATCAAGGTAAGTGTTCACATGGGGTTAGGGAGGCAGGTGGTCAGTGACTAAGGCTGCCCAGCGTGAGTTGTCAGAGTCTGCATGGATTGACAAAGGATGTCCCATGGGGTGGGTGATGACAGTGGTCCACACTGAAGTGCTGGAGCCTAGGTGAGGAGATGTTTTGATACAAGAGAGATTAGAATGATAAATATAATAAGGATAACATTTAAATTCACTGGTTAATATGATAAGGACAGCTGTAACTAGTTTTCTCATTATTGGAGGATGGAATTAAAAGAAATGAAAACACAGAAAACTAGAATACACTCTGTGATATTGAATTTCACCCATATGGATATGGCTCTGGGATAAGTGACATTCCAAAACAAGTAACATATTTACTGCCCAGATCTGTTTCCTAGATACACTCATTCACTAAAAGGAACCAGGACACCTTGAGAAAATAATAGGTATTAAGCTTGGGACTGGGAAAGCAAAGGATTACCCTGGAACGCCTTCTTGTACCAGAAAGTGCTAAGAAAGTGTACATCTTCTTAAACTAGAAAGTGCTCAAAGAATGCTGAGGACACAGCAAAAGGACACAGACGCCAGCTTGAAGGGCTCTCACAGGCCAAATCTAGATAATTTGAGCTTGAAAATGGTCAGTACACATACAAATAACATTTATAAATGAATAAATAGTGAAAAAGTGAGCTGTTCCTAATAAAAGTAGAAGAAATGATTGAATTAGAAAAATTATCATTTGTCAATCATCTGTGGATACTAAGATCATTGGCTAAAAGTTTGGTAAAGAGTGGAGTATTTACTTTATCTCAGAGTCCCGCTGCCACTCAGTTACCTCAGTTGTGTCCAACTCTTTGCCACCCCATCAACCATAGCCTGCCAGACTCCTCTGTTCCATGGGATTTCCCAGGCTAGAATATAGGAGTGGGTTGCCATGCCCTCCTCCAGGGGATCTTCCCAACCAAGGGATTGAACCCAGGTCTACTACTGAGCCACTATTTAGGAAGCCTCCCCCTAAATACTTACTAATTACAAAGAGAAACTTCACAGTGGAGAAATATGGCCAACTTCATCTTAATCAAATGATCGAAGATAACATCAAGAATGGAGTAACTCAAAACATATACCACCTGGTAAGATGCAAAAAAAAAAAAGAAAGAAAGAAAAAGCAATTAGCTTAGCTTCTGTTACATTGAAGACATAGTTAAAAAAAAAATCAATCTAATCATGAAGAAATATCAGAGAATCCTAACTTGGTGGACATTCTAAGTGGCCTGAATTCTTTACAAGTGCCAAGGTTAGGGAAATCAAAGAAGAGATGAGGAACTGTCTGAGACTAAAGGAGACTAAAGAAATATATCAGTAATGCATAATGGTGGATATTCCTTTGTTACTGAAGATGTCATGGGAGCAGTTGGTGAAATTCAAGGAGAAGCTGGATTTGATGATTGTGATGTCTCAGTGTAATTTCCTGACTTTGATGTTTTTTTTTTTTGAGGTTATAAAGGAGAATGTCTCTGTAGGAATTACCTACTAAAATATTTAAAAGTGATGAGGAATAATCATATTGGTAAACTTACTCTGAGTTGGCTCAGAAGGAAATTTTTTTTTCCTATGTGCTTGCAAATAGTCAATAGTTTAAAAATGGGGCTGGTGCACTGGGACGGCCCAGGGGGATGGTATGGGGAGGGAGGAGGGAGGAGGGTTCGGGATGGGGAACACATGTATACCTGTGGCGGAATCATTTTGATATTTGGCAAAACTAATACAATTATGTAAAGTTTAAAAATAAAATTAGAAAAAAAAATATTTTAAGCAAAAAAATTAAATGACAGGGCCAGGGGAAAGTTGTATCATGTCTTTTTTCAAACTGAACTTAGAATGGGCACAATTTAACTCTGTGTTCCAGTGGTCAACACAGCAAGGCAAATAATTTCAGGAAGGAGGATGGTCTGTTATGAGCAACAAATTTTGGCTTTATATCGGTAACACCTAACTAGTTACAATTCTTCCACACGATTACCTGATGACTTGATTCCGCTAATTTTAATCATATTCTGAAGTAATTAAGTCTGAGATAAACATTTCCCTAGCTGGTAAAGCCATTACTCCTACATATCCCATCATGCCCAGTGGTTTTGTTTCTTTTTGGTTGGAAGAAATGTGTTAGGTATGTGAATGGTACATGCTTAGTTATGAAAAAAACTCTTGGCGCTTCTATTTTTAGATAATAAATATTTCTGATCTAAAGATACAGTGTGCCCTGGGACTTTCCTGTTGGCCCATTGGTTGAGACTCTGCACTTGCACTGCAGGGGGCCCAGGTTCTATCCCTCATCAGAGGACTAAGATCCCACAAGCCATGCAGTGTAGCAAAAAATTAAAAAATTAAAGATACCATGAGCCTTGACTTTTATAATTGGGGAACTGAATAATTGTTTGTGGATAATTATGAAGTTATAATTACACAGGGAGGATTGGTTGCACTACACAAATATTAAGCCTTTTTCATAACATGTCAAACACAGACATATCTAATTAACAATAAGAACTATATTTTATTGAATACCTATTATTTCCACATTAGCTCCAATTCTAGACCAGCTCCACAAAGCAGGTATAAATTTCTGCTCTCTTTGTAGCTGAGAAGTTGAGAGTCAGAAAGGTTAAGCCTTTCATCTAGATATGTGGATAGTATGCAATGGAGTTGGTATTAAACTGGCAGCCTCTAAGTGTAAGTGGTAGTCACTCAGTTGTGTCTAACTCTTTCTGACTCACCAGGCTCATCTGTCCATGGGATTCTCCAGGCAAGAATACTGCAGTGGGTTGTCATTCCCTTCTCCAGGGGTTTTCCCAACCCAGGGATCGAATTCAAGTCTCCCACACTGCAGGCAGATTCTTTACCATCTGAATTACCAGGGAATCCCAAACCAGCAGCCTGGCTGGTTCCAAAGCGCATTCTCCTTCCACAGTATCTGTGGTTTCTATAATCAGTTTTATTTCACACACTCAAGGGAAATTAAGCTTTAAGTCAGATCCTGAGAATAAAGCTCAGTCTCTAAAATCTTTCAGCTCGATATTTGGGGTGAGATGTTGTTCTTAGTCCTCAATGTTTGTGCTCAGTAAATAAGATGCTCCAAGGACCGAAGCTCGTTCCTGTTTTCAGATTAGACATAGAGCTATCACATTAGTTTTTCTAGTGTGTGTGTGCGTGTGCGTGTGTGTGTGTGTGTTTTCCAAAGCATTTCAGAGTAGTGTGTGTGTTTTAAAACAGTTCTTCACATGAAACCTCAAATTCTAAAGGACTGCTATCCTTCTTACTGGTTACGATCCACATGTGAGGCTCTTGTCAGGCCCAGAGGCATGCGATTCATAGTGAGTAGTATTTCAGCTCTAACTGAGAATATGGAACTCTCATGAGAATCACACAGCACTTGTTTTGTCAGGCGAACCTGTGTTCCAAGTAATCCTGTGCTGTGGACTCTTACTCTACCCTAGGACTTATGGAGATGGTTGTCACCTTGGGTTTGGACTTAGACGTTTTAGCTCTATTTGTGTTTAAGGAATAACATAAGCATGCATGCGTATTGTCATCATTCTCATTCAGGGAAAAGAAAAGAATAATAAAGGAAAGGAAAAATAAGCAGAAAGGAGATTTGAGGTGGTTGGCTCTGATTCTGGCCCTGAATGTTTTTAAATTCCCTAGTTATTTGTTTCTTCACCTATAAAAATGCCAGTGATAATAATGTTTACCTTTTAGGACTTGAACAATGGTGGCAGGAGGAGGGGAGCCAAACCTCTGCCCTTGTACAGTAAAAAATGCAGCTATAACTTTATAGTTAACCCTGCATATATACATGGTTCTGCATCCACGGATTTAACCAACTTCAGATAGTATAGTACTGTAGTATTTATTACTGGAACAAATCCGTGCATAAGTGAACCTGAGCAGTTCAAACCCTTGTTGTTCAAGGGTACTTAATGCATAGGGTAGTTCTTAGAGTTCAATGGGTTAGTACCTATAAGGTATTTGTAGCAATGCTTGGCTCATGAGACTTCCTAGGTTGCCCTAGTAGTGAAGAACCTGCCGGCCAATGCAGGAGATGTAAGAGATCTGGGGTTTACTCCCTGTGTTTGGAAAATCCACTGGAGGAAGAATGGCAACCCACTCCACTATTCTTGTCTGGAGAATCCCATGGACAGAGGAGCCTGGCAGGCCATGGTCCATGGAGTCTCAAAGAGTCTGACACAACTGAAGTGACTTAGCCCAGAACTTGGCTCATGGAGAAGTTTTATGAATGTTTGTTAGTTTCATCATTAATATATTTAAAGGGATTGACACATAATGGACACGTCATGGACAGAGGAGCCTGGCAGGCTACAGTCCATAGCATTGCAAAGGGTTGGACACGACTGAGTAACTGAGCACACACACAGCAGGCGCTCATAGATGACAATTTTCCTTTTAGTTCTTAAAAAAATTAGAATAAGTATACAGAATTTTTATTTACTTTTGCTCCAAGGATCAGTGTATATAGCTATTAGTGATCAGAGATCCACCCATGTTACTACAGACGATCGGGAATTTACACGGGGCATTTGCTTTGGGATGTTGCCAGCGGTGATGTCATGTACTGTTAATACACTGGGGAATTGCTCTTGCAAGCTATATTTGACACATGGATTGCTTTCATCTTGTTATTTTGTTTCTGTACAAATAATATTTATCCCTCAGGACAAGAAATCATCCATGTGGAATAAAGAACCCCTTCTCAAGGTAGGTGTACAATTATCTGAAATGTAAGGATTGACAAATGCTTGCTAGATTGAAAGTTCCATAGTGATTTGAGAGTTTGAAACATCTTTGAGATGGTGCTGACATTTCTTTCTCTCTCTCTCTCTCTCTTTTTTTTTTGGTTCCCAGGATTTCCTGGTATTAATATTTGGGCCAATTCTACAGCAGGGTAGTTTGAAGTCATGGTTATGCATAGCATCATTAAATTTTAGCTCTGTAAGGAACATTGCTGTTGCTGTTGCTGTTGCTGTTGCTGCTAAGTTGCTTCAGTCGTGTCCGACTCTGCGACCCCATAGACGGAAGCCCACCAGGCTCTTAGTCATCCTCTAATCTAGGGGTCAGCAAACAATGGCCCACAGGCCAAAACCAGCCTGCCAGCTGTTTTTGTATAGTGTGTGAGCCAAGAACAACTTTTATATTTTTTGAAGGAAAAAACAAAAACAAAGAATAGGTCACAAATAATATCTGACTTGCAAAGCCTAAAAACACACTATCTGACCCTTTACAAAAAACGTTTGCTGACATCCCTGTTCTAACCTAACTCTCTCATTAAAAAAAAAGAAAGAAAATTGAGGCCAAATGAAGCTGTGTGATTTTACTAAGGATAATTCAGCTCACTGGAGACAGATCCAGAGCTTGAGCCAACTCTCCTGACTTTCGCCCTTTAACTCCAGCAGCAGCCCTGCTTACTCAGTTAACTTTTTCTCCCCAGGGTCTTTTACCTAACTAATAAGAATAATTTCAATTAAAATTATAACACTAGTATTTTAAACTTACGTGATATCTCCTCTCAGAATAGTTTAAAACACCTTCATCTGGACTGAACCAATTCAGAGAAATTCTGAGAATTTCTTCTGGGTGATAAACTAGACCCCTTGGTAGCAACAGCAATTCTGTATTACATACGTAGGTTATTACATATCAGGATTAATTTAATAATGTATTCAAAATGTGAGGAATAAACATTAACCTGTTTATAAGAAACAATAAGATACTTGATAAAAGAATCATGTTGTATCTTTAGGCTTTAATTGAATTACTAACACCCCAGACTAAGGGACCCTGGAGAAGGAAATGGCAACCCATTCCAGTATTCTCGCCTGAAAAATCCCATGGACAGAGGAGCCTGGCAGGCTACAGTCCATGAGTCACACAGAGTTGAACACGACTGAGCGACTAACACACATATATGAACAGACACACAGACTAACTTCATGTTAACTTACAGGTTTGAGCTTTGCTGGCTAAAGGTGGAGATGGTGGTGGGGGTTTCAAAGGCTATTTGAGATATACTCAACATTTATGGTAAGTTTTCATGAAATTTTCACTTTTAATTCAAACAATGGATATTTGGAAATTATGTGAAGCATGACAGGGAAATTGCATATTCCTGGATGGATTTTCCAAGCTTGTCAATTAAAAAAAAAAAAAAAAAAACAAGACTCTTTGTGAGTTGAAGATAAATTTTTGGTGCATTTTTCCATAAGACAATTGGAATAAGACATACTTCAGAAAAGAATGCCCAGTAATTTATGGTTTGTCTCTTTATTTCAGGTTATTCTAATTCTGTAGAGGAATATTTGATTTTAATATGACATCAATTACTTTTAAAATCTTACAAAAGAATTGCTAACTTATTTAGTTTACATTACCCAATGAGTTTCTTAGCCAGTATTTTTAAGTCCAATTTTTGTCATAAAGTCTTCTACTAATTTAAAAGTAAGTCAGGAAGAACTTGAGGACACAGAGGGGGAAGGAGAGGGTGGGACAATCTGAGAGAGTAGCATTGACATATACACACATATTTTACGAGTGTGAAATACATAGCCCAGTGGAAAGCGGCTGTATACCACAGGGAGCTCAGCCTGGTGCTCTGTGCTGACCTGGCGGGTTGGGATGGGAGGGTGAGAAGGGGGCTTAAGAGGGAGGGCATATATGTATATTTATAGCTGATTCATGTTTTTGTACAGCAGAAATTAACACAACATTGTAAAGCAATTATACTCCAATTAAAAACAAATTTTAAAAAAGTAAGTCAGGAACTTTTCTTAAAATCAAAACTCCAAACAGGATGCATTGTCATTACAGCTGCTTTGATCAGCATGCACTCTTTGCAAATAATGTAAATGGAATGGGGGTGTAACTGGGTGACATGCGTCAGACTCTGAATGGAGATGCCCCTATTTGGCTAGCAGACAGGTGCATTTCCTGAAGTGTCTTTTTCAGGTGCTTCTAGTATAAACGTTTTTCAGATCAGCTGGTAGTTCCTAAGGAGCACTTTAACTACATGGGTTTAAAAAGATTGCTCAAAAAACCGAGAAACATGCAAATTTGAGCACGTAGAAAAACACTCTTTAGATTTGATACAGTTCTCAAAAGAGTGAGTTGAACTGACAGTTACTTACATATTCCATATATACTTATATATATATGAATATCCTTAAATACTATTAAATATAGCACAAAAATATGGTTTTCTTAGGATTTCAGAATATCTTCAGTTGAATACATTAAAGCTATATGTTATACATATCTAATATGCTTTTTTTTTTTCTTGATTTCCAAAATTTAATGGGGGTAAAAAGCAATAGGCATGACTCTCCAACTTATTATAAAAATTCAGTGAGATGCATTGAACCAGACACAATATGCTCCAACCTATACCGCACAAAAATTACAGTCAATATTATTTAGACATATGTGTTCAGAAACTGCAAAGGACATGATGAGTATGAGAGAAAATGACTACATATGTAATTGAGGAAATTTCTGGATATATTGCATGTCTTGGTCAAACCTAGGTTAGAAAGCTATTCAGAGCCTGCTGCTTCAGCCACAGACTGTTTATTCCTCACATGATGCTAATCACAGTGATTGTGCCTGTCTCTGTTATGTCTGGCAAACCAAATTGTAAGAAGTCAGCTCTGGCCAGGACAGCCAGTGGAACACACATGGTAGAAAAAAATCCATTTTGCTAGGATGCCTTTTCCAGTCTCTTTATTAAGGCTCTCAAATTGCTGGAGATAAAATGAAAATTACAATGCCTGGGTATCTTTTCATATTTGCCAATTTTAATTTGGTGTTTGGAAAAATTAAAGCAAATGATTATTTTTGTATTGTTGAAACACACTTTCCTTTTTTATTGTTTCTTCCCCCTTGGCATCGCATTTTTGGCTAATTATACTCCCCAGAGAGATGGAATACATCTCAAGGAGCTACTGGGTTGATGCTTCTAAAATTACATTTGGCATGATAAGTATGATTCCCTACAAGACCTGCCACACAGGCTTTGCCCAGAGGAGAAAGTGTGGATCTTCAGGGCATACTGGTGTCTGTACAGTTGGAATCAAATGCCTAACTAGTGTTCGAGTCTCGCGTCCTTGTTTCAGAATAATCTTTCATTCCCACTTTTGTCCTGTCAATAGTCTAATTTAAGGAATGATCTCTTCTGAGTTCTGGACAAGTTCTTACTGAGTTGGAAGTTTCCTTACATCGAAGCCCACTTTATAGCTATAAAAGCCAAGACAAAATGTCTCATTTCTCTGAAGCCGATCTGTGGGGAAAACTGCAATTCAGTATCAACCACCAGGGCCTAAGATATGCCTTCTGGGTGTTGTTCTTCCTGAAGTTGTTGCAACCTAAGGATGTTTCAGAAGGACAAGTGTATTCACTCAGAACTGAATGCTTAATTTTATTTAAGAATACAATTTTTAATCAAATGGACATTTTAGAAATGAGTAACAACTCAACCAAGTTCAAATAGGTCTTAATCCTTTAAGAGTGATTCTCTTCTGATTGACAGCACTTATGAGTTATTGCCTTAACATTAGAGATCAATACAGCTGTACTGTCACTTAGAGCCCTTATAACAGATAACACGTCTTATTTCCAAAATAGTTTCATGAAGATTTCTTTAACTTCAGTTATGTGACTTTTATGTACTGAGAGACTAAACATTTAAATCTTAATGTCTCTATACATCTTACGGTTACATGCAATATTGCCACAACGAAAACAGTCTTCTGTGGAAGGCTTCCCTAGTTTTCTCATTGATTTTCTATCCAGCATGATATTGTGATTATATATTACTTGGTGTTTCTCTTTATTATTCCCCTGGATATTAATTGTGCTATTTTAAAGCCTTTAATTCTACGGCATGAACCTTAATCCCATGGCAGAGCCCTTGCCTATGTGTCACATTGTCACAGTATACCCCTTAGTGTAAGTCTAGGGGGGTAGGGGCTTTTATTTAGGAAAATAACTACATGCTGAATTCATCATAAGTTGGAAAAACAGATCCTCTTTCATTCATTGAACAGACCACACATGTTTCCATAAGATGTAGTGCCATGTGGCCAAGGCTCTGTGTGAACAACTCTCTATTGTAAATCGGTAGGAGAATAACTGTGAACTTCTTTTCTAACCAAGAAAATTCAGAAGTGGCACATTGTAACTCAATTTGCAATATTTCCCCCAATATTTTCTTAAAGCTTCATGTATGGAAAGTGTCTTTGTTTTCACTCCATTTTGCATTTTGCCAAGAAAAAGTGACAAAACAGTACTTATCATCTTCCTTCAAAACATATGGCATGTGCCCACGGAATATTAAATGATCTTTTACAATGACAACAAATGTTGTGATATTTCATCTGAAACTCCCAGAATGTAAGGTTTCTTGAAGCAGGCAGGAAAAGCAAAAAGATGGTTCAGGGGGATTGGTTCGCTGGTAGAGATGGTGAGGAAAACATATGCTACTTGAAGTCTGAAGGAGTGCTGTGTATAGATGCGTGTATAAGCCAGGGTGGGAGAAAACACGAGCTGAAATAGCAGATCTTAAGTAAGCTTCTGTAGCCAGTCCAGTGTCCTCTGCTTTAAAATAGATAAGAAATTAGACTCTACAGAATGAGGTTGTCTTTTTTCCTATTACCTCTCACTGTAGGTAGAACAATTTTCCAGCGATCCCAGGTTACTGAGAAGAGGGCTTCCCACCCTTCCTCTTTCTCTCATAAACTTTCAGCGAACAATGGAGGAGCCCTTTATTTGATCCAGGACGTGGGCAAGTGTGGCCTTTCCTTCCTGTCTCCTTTGACTCCACCTGCCACTGCAAGAGTGTTTCTGCTCTGCTCCCACCCCAGGTGATGAGCACACCTCCTTCCTGTCCTGGCTTGCTTTCTAGGGGCAGCTCTGCAGTTCCAGGCCTCCCTTCCCCTACTCTTAGGGCTCAGCAGTGTTTCCCATCTTAGTTGTTCTGATATACTCAGCAGACCCAAACTCTTTCTTCACTGGATAATCCCAAAGTCTGGATTATGGGATGAGTAATGCCAGTGGAAGTACATCTGATTTTAGCCACAGGTTAAGCTGGAGTCTCTCACTACATTTTTTACCACAGTAAAACGGCAGTGTTCCATTTGCAGTAACATGGATGTGCCCAGAGATTATCTATTATAGACGTAGAGAGTGAAGTAAGTCAGAGACAAATGCCACGTGATATCACTTCTATGCAGAATCTAAAAATGAACTTATTTTTAAAACAGAAACAAACTCACAGACATAGAAAACAAACTTTTTTGTTACCAAAGAGAAAATGGTAAAATGATAAATTAGGAGTTTGAGATTAACAGAATCACACCTCTAAACTGTATCTAACGTATATGAACAACAGGGGTCTACTGTATAGCACAGGAAAATATATTCAGTATCTTATAATAACCAATAATGGGAAAGAATCTGAAAAATACATATATATCTGAATCAGTTTGCTGTACACCAGAAACTACCAACACTTAAAAAAAATACTTCAATAATAATAATAAAAAAAAGATTTAAAAGCCCTGTACACTCTATACTGTAGCAGGAGTGACTTTTTACACACCCAAATCTAATAATGTCAATTTATTTTCTTCAGTGTTTAACATTGCTTATTAAATAATGTCGAAATGCCTCAGGTTAGAGAAGCAAACCTTTAGTGATCTCTTCCTACCTGCCCAGTCTCACTGACTTGCCTCTTCTAAATAAATTCTGCACTTAAAAAAACAAACAAAAAAAAACCTCAACTGAAATGTTAATTCCTATCTGTTCATATTCAGGGTCCATCTTTTAGGTGGCTTAGAATTCTGAAGGAAATGCACATTACTATTTACTACTCCTTAATAGCCCAACCTTCACCATTATGATGAAATGTTATTTGGTATATTCATACTGAGCTCCTCAAGAATAGCTGCTGTAAATAACTGATCCCTGAGAATGAGATTTTTTTTTTTTAAACAGGATACTTCTTCCATATTAATGTTTATATAAATACTAAAGAAAGGACAAATATAATTTTATTTTTTAAAAAAACTCTAATTTTAGGTATATTTTAACATTGTACTCTTTATTCAGCTAACTCTCACTTCCTGCTCTTCCATTAAAACATAACTTGGGAGGTTTATAATGTTAAATGAGATACGAGGAAGACAGTTTAGTGTTATATTAATATAACATTATCAGTTAATAGGTTTGTACTAATTTCATTAATTTCTGTGGCAATTGGTATTTCACAGAGAAATCAGGCATCAATATTTTCATTGCTAAGCAAAGTACTTCAAAAGAAAAAGGCATTTCTTTATTCATCAAATATATATGGAGAAACTACCACGTGCTAGGCATGGTTCTGGGTTTTGTGGTTATGTCAGTGAAAATATAGACACAATCTAGGGACTTCTGTCCCTAAGAAAACTCACTTTCTAGTCGTAGGATAAGGTAAGAGCTAATAAACATAATAAAGAAGCATTTATAATATTGTGGGAGGTGAAAAGTATTTATCTTATTGGGGGAGGGAAAATAAATACAACAGAATAAGGATGATTGGGGCAGTGTGGAGCTGGGAGCTTCAGTTTAGGTAGGTTTCACTGAGATGATGCTATTTGAGCAAAGACTTTGAAGAGGTGAGGAAGCCATGTGGATATTATGAGGAAGAAAATTCCAAGTAGAGAGTACAGTCCTTGAGCAAAGGCTCTGAGGGACCACGTGTATAGAAAGAAAGGAAAAATGAAGACAAGCAGGAAGGATGGTGAGGAGATATGTGACCAATAGAGAGCTCGGGTAGTGGGTTTTTGTGCCTTGTAGGCATTGTGAGAATTTTGACCTTTTCTCTGAGAGACTAGAAAGCCATTGGAAGATTTACTGCAGGAGGAATATATGACTTAAGGTTTAATAGGATCTTTCTGGCTGCTGTGTTGAGAAACTAGACTTTTGGGAGATGAGGGCAATGAGGCAGATTTGTTAGAAGGTCCTTGTGATGAAGAAGTGAGAAATAATGGTGTAATCACCTCCACTGGTGGTGACACTGGTGGAGGTAGAGAAGTGGTTGGATTTCTGATATATATTGAAGTGTTGAGCCAAAAGGGTCTACTGTTGATTGGATATACAGTGTGAGACAAGCCAAAGGCGGCTCCAGCATTTTGAACTCATTAGATGGTTAGATTTTCTACTTACTGAGATGGGTGAAGTGGTAGGCAAAACAGATTGGAAAGGGATAAGATCAGAAATTTAGTTTAATTAGATCTTAAATGTGGAATATTCATGGGAATCTAAGAGAAGTTGTTGAATACACTGTTGCACACATGAGTTTGAAGTTCAGGGGAGAAGTCTCTACTGCAGATACATATTTGGAAGTTGTCAACATAGAGATGATATTTAAAGACTGACTGTATTCTCTGATAGAACACTCTCAGGGCCTGTAAAAAGGAGACTTTCCAAAGTCCTGTGAACGCTGAGCTTTTCTTCTCAGCCAAGTTTGAGATTCTATAAAGGCTGGCACTTTAAAAAGGAAGCATTGAATGATGAACAATTTACTGCTGAAAAGTGACATCAAAAGGAAAAAAAAATTCCCTTCAATATCATATACCTCACCTCCGTAATTAAAGTGGAAAGGATTCAGAGAATCCAAAATTAATTTAGAGAATTCAGAGTCAGGCAGGTACCAGCTTCCATGTACTGAAGCTCCCTTAATTCTTTGCAGCTCTCTCCTACTTTTGTGACCATGCCCCAGACTGACTTTCAGCTAAGATCAGGGGTCTTGCAAGGTTCAGTGGTTTATTTATTTTTTTTTTTTTCAGAGGAAAAAATAACTCTTCTACCTATTAGTCAAAACTAATCAACTTTTATAAGGCATTTCTTTACTGTACAAAGGAGTTATTTGATGCTACACTACAGGTCTGAAAGAGTTAGTTCATTCCTCCAAAGAGCCTAATGCAGTCCTAAGGAATTTCCACATTGGGAGAGTCTGGCTCAAAATAACCATCTACACAAGACGTTCTGAGTCAGAAAAGTATTTAAAGAAGAGTGTGCTAAACAGTAATTCCAATAAATACTGGAAAATCTTTTGCTGTTGAACATACAATAATAGAAAGGGTGAATTAACTGTCTTTAGACCACAGAGTAGGATGAGTGCAGGGAAGGACAAAACCACAGTTTCTGCCTTTCAGCTCTGTGGCCAGGCCCTTGGTGACATGCCTCAATGTCCAGAACTGAATGACACTGGTTCTGACATTGTCAAGCTGACTTCCCTGTGATTTACCTCCTTGGCACAGAATCATGTAAAATTATACTTCTGGCAGAGTAGCCACCATCAGGAGCCTTAGAAATACTCTTTGAATGTTCAGTGCCCATCAAAAGAGAATGCCAATTAAAAAAAATGTAATTAAAAAAAATAGAACAAGATTTTGCTAAGTTTAATCTTAACATGGGCTTCCCTGATAGCTCAGAAGGTAAAGAATCTGCCTGCAATGCAGGAGACACAGGAGATGAGGGTTCGATCCCTGGGTCAGGAACATTCCCTGGAGGAGGAAATAGCAACCCACTCCAGTGTTCTCGCCTGAAAAATCCCATGGACGGAGCCTGGCAGGCTAAAGTCCACGGGTCACAAAGAATCAGACAGGACTAAGTGACTAAGCACAATCTTAATTTTTCTTGAAGAGACTGTCCTGAAAACAGTCATGAAAATATGAAAATATTACAGTGATTTCCTTCTTGCACAGGATTTGAAACTGCCAGAGAGATGAATATTAAACTTGTACTTGGTAGCTGGTCTGGGTCAAAGGTCAAAGATCAACAGCTTGAAAGAGGATGAATAGCTTGATTCACTGGTAAGGTGGAGAAACCCAGTCCATGCTTTCGACACTCCTGTAATCAAGCAGGACCCCGGACAGGCCTTCCCCCATATCCTCTGCTTTAGCTCTTCTCCCAAGTACCTATATATTAACATATGATGCACATTTCTGCACTGCTTTGCAAACGTAAAAAACAACAAAAAACCCAAACCTCCCCTTCAACAAAAGGAAGATGCTGGCTACCTGAGGACCATGGGCACACAGCCCCAAGCCTCCTGGAGCCTAAGGACTGATAATGTTAACCCCTGTGACACCATCCTACCACCTACCATCAGCCAGTCTGAGAGTTGTGCACAAGCTGTATCACAGACCCTGTGGCCACCCCCCCGGCCCCGCCCCCCATCCGTCCCGCCCCCCATCCGCCCCGCCTCCCCAACCTGGCTTTTCAAGGTATTTTCCCAAAACACTTCAGGGAACTCAGGCTTTTTCAGGTCTCCTCTCATGGCCTTACAATAAACCTTTCTCTGCTCCAAACTCTGAGATTTCCGTTTGTTTGGCCTCACTGTGCCTAGGGCACAGGAACTTGTCTTAACACTCTGGATTTCCTCCTCTTTCCGCCCAGACTATAACCTGTTTCTCTTCCCTGCTTCTGTTGAGCACCAGCTCCCCATGCGGGTTTGATCTGAGCTGGGAGGGAGACTGGAGGTCTCGGGAGGTGGGAACCGAGAGAGTCCTGGGCATGAATTCTGGCAACAGATTGCCCCTTCCTACTCAGCGTTGAGCCACGCACATGTGCACTATTTAATGCGCATCACTGGTGAGCTGGGGATCTGTTCCTTCAGAGAGCACAATCTGGGAGCAACTTTCCTCATTTACACAGAGGAGAGGAGAGGGAATACTAATGATGTCTGTCTATGGGCTCCATTTCCATCTGTCTTAATTGTCCACGCTTTCATCAGGTAGGAAGATGGAGGGAAGAGGTGAACGTGCCAGGTCAAGGGACTTTTTGAGGTTCCTTCCTTCCAGCTCGTAGGACTCCGATTTAAGAGGATTGCACCTGATTTTAGTTAGACTTACTTTATCTTTAGTTAAAATATCTTGATGGTCTGGAGGTGGGCACCCTTGTGTTTTGGATCCTGCGTTAAAACTTAAGGAAACTGTTATTAATGTTTGTGAAACTGTGTTTTCCAAACCAACAGCCCGTGAGGTATTGTACAGGAGCAGAAGACACCAATTTCATAGTCCCGTTTCTCAAAAACTGTACCAGTATCTGGATGGATTTGATTACCTTTGCCTTAATGGGCCATGCAGGTGCCCCTCAGTTTCTTTGGGGGGTAATATTAGGTAGGACTAGAACAGCTTTTGGAAACTGCTGCCAAGTGAATAAAGGCCTGATATGATATCCAAAAAGCACTCATTTGCTCTCTCCAGACCTCACATAAGTTTGTTAAATTGGGAAAGCTCAGCAGGTGGTGTGTCTGAAATCTTTTTTTCTGTTTTCTTTTGCACTTGATTCTGGCTGCTCTTGCCAAGGCGTGATGCTTTGAAATTGACACAAAGACACAAAGACACACTGAAGCTGCTTGGTCAAATCTCCCGTCTCTAAACAAGAGGGCTGCCTCTCTTCAAGAGGAAAACAGCAGCCCTCGGGATTCAGTAATTGCTTTCTCAGTAGTCTTGCCCCCTGCTCCCTGGAGGAGATTTTAGTTAAATGGCCTGAGGTTTGTGCCTCCAGCTACTGAAGAACCCTTACCTACTTGTCATACAAATGGGACCCTCCCTGAAGAAAAACATGAACTATTCTTCTAATTAAAGATTGAATGCTATTTGCACTTGCCTCTCCATAGAAAGAGAATACATACCAGTCTTCCCACAGTGAGTATTTACTCACATTCCTGTCTGTACCCTCTTCCCTCTCTGTGAGCCCAGGCCAAGGTCACCTTCCTTGCCTCTCACCTGGATCAATACACCACTAGCTTTGGGCTGGTTGGAGGGGACTCCTGCAAACAAACCTCACTTGGGCTATGAATGCTTCTGGCTGTTCATCCTTTCCCATGGGGGTCTTGCCTTCTGCTCACTCCTTTCAATCTGCATTTATCTGCTCCCCTTCCCCAGGCTGCCCCCATTGTAAGACATCTATGACTCTCCGTGCACGTAGTTCATGACCTGCCTCCACACTATGGTGCCTGTTAGTCCACCATTTAAATGAAAACGAAAATTATCCTTTTTTAAAGAATCTTTTATTAATATAGAGAAGGCTCTTCCAACTTATTTAATTCTGTCTCATCCGTGCACTCGTCATATCTGATGTCCTTTTCAGCCAAGAACTCTGTCTGCCTCATGTTCTTCTGAATCCTGGAGGTCCCTTATCCATGTACCTTTCACACTGCTGCTGTGGGAGACTGGGAGGGACTTGGGGTTGATGACTTTACCTCTTACCTTTCTCTCCGGGTCCCTCTGCAAGTACAAACTGTCACTTGTCATGAGCACTTGCGATCTACCTCTACAAGGATTAAATCATGTGCTGCTGCAGCTGCTGACCTTCAACAATCCCTGAAAGGAGTTCAGAGTGGAGATCAGGAGTGAGGCACTCTGTGCTCTGGAAAACTGGCAGAACAGGTGTTCTACAGATAGTTAGATATTTTCAGGAGCTGATATTATGAGCCCAATTCTTGCATCTCCTCATTATCTAGAAAAGCACTTAATCCCTTCGTGGTAACAACAGCTCCTGGTGACTAGCAGAATACTAACAAAGGTAAGTGCATATGTATACCTATGGCTGGGGCTTCCCAGGTGGTGCTAGCTGTAGAGAACCCACCTGCCAATGTTGGAGACTTAAGAGATGCAGTTCAGTACCTGGGTCAGAGAGATCCCCCGGAGGAGGGCATGGCAACCCACTCCAGTATTCTTGTCTGGAGAATCCCATGGACAGAAGAGCCTGATGGGCTATGGTCCATAGGGACACAAAGAGTTGGACACGACGGAAGTGACTTCGCATGCACATGCACACATGCCTATGACTGATTCATGTTGATATAAGGCAGAAACCAACACAATATTATAACACAATTATCCTCCAATCAAAAATAAGTAAATTTTAAAAAAGATACGCACTTGATTGCATGAACTCCCCTTTCACCAAAATCACATATATATTAAACTTCGCCACCCCCCCAACATTTCTGGAACAGTTTCTCAGAACTATCTGAGGTACTGTCTCCCGGGCTGCAGTCCTCATTTTGCCCCCAATAAAACTTAACTTGCACCTCTCACATTGTGCATTCTTTTTAAGTCAACAACTCATGGTGCAAGGCCTGGCAAGAAAGTTTTCCCTACTGGATGAGAGCATGGACCATCTTTTCTTGTCCCTTAGGTATTTAATCAGAAGATCTAAGAGAGACTTCAGGTGAGAAGATGGGACTCAGACAAGGGATTCTTCAGTTGACTGAGCACTAGGTGAGAGAAGCCTCGATGTATTAATCCCTAACCTGCTCTTGTCCAGTTCTGCTCAGTCACTAAACATGCCACTGGTGACTGTCACTGGTGCTGGAGTCAGGGATTAGAATGGAAGAGGGAGGAAGGCTGGGAAATCCAGAGAGGTTGGAGGAGAGAGGGATTTGCGGAGGCAGCCACTCAGTGTGTGGAAGGTGAATTTGTACCCTCGGGAGCTGCTTGCTGGTGAGTGCTCACAGATGTGAGGCCTGTGTTCCACCATCTAAGCTATAGTCCACCCCTGAGGACCTCCCCTCACTCCTTTTGACAAAGTTCTGTGAGATTATCCCCACCTTTCTGGTTCTGTGTTCCCTGCAAACAAAGACCCATAATTTCTCTGAGCTAGGACAGATCTGGGATATACACGACTGCTGAAAACTGTCTCCTTTAGGGAGATTTTGGCATTCTCCAAGTATTAATAGTCTGAGATTTTCTGAGCCAGGAAACTTTCCTGGTTCAATATCTGCCAATGGGTGGTCCTTCAGAGCTCTTCGCACCTGGATCCACTGGGTTTCAGCAGATGCTAAGGATGGGGCTGAAAGAAAGGACAATGCATTTTGACTATTATCTTTAGTTTGAACTTTTCATAGGAAAGGGAAAGAACTCATTGATTAGTAAACCTTGAAGTTACATGTACTCTTGGTTTTGCACTCATTTAGTAGAAGTATTTACTTAAAAAAGCAACCCCCACCCAGGTTACTACATTATTCAGGATCTCAAGAACTCATTTCATGTTTATAATTGTTAAATTAAAAAAAATTGAATGAACCTTTCAAAATGAGTAATTTTTTATTTGAATTCTACGTCCTTATGTATTATGTAACAATTAGTAATGATGTGATGGATAATTTTCTTTGGAACAGTTCCTGATTCCATTACTCAACTACTCGATCGACCAGTAATTATGAATCATATCTTTAATTAGCTGCTGCTCTTCAGAAACATATGAAAGCCAAGGGCATAAAGTAATTGGCATAAAAGTTTTCCTAATTAATTTATCTGTCCGTGTAAGTAACCGGGGCTGGAGTCTGGGGATCATTTATAACTCTGGGAAGGCCAGCCCTAAAACTCACTGTCGAAGGAGATTTATATTTGTGAATTATAAAAAGACAACAAGCCACAAAATTGCATTAGCCCCCAACTCTAACAATACAGCCCCTAACGTGCCATTCAGAGATGAGCAAAAAGTTCGTATTGATCCAATTCATTTTCATCATATCCTCCAGTGAATCTTTCAAATCTCTCTTGCCTTTTCCTCATTCAACATTGTAACAGTAATCAAGCACATTAAGCAATTCATTAAACAAGAGCCCCGCTGACCACAGGGAGTACTGCAGCTAACATTCATTAGGCAGCCAATAACTTTATTTAAGTAGCAAAGGGCTTGGGAGTAAAAACCAGCTCCTTTGTCTCTCTATACGGAAATGCACATTTCAGCAAGGGCCAAGGCACACACCCTCTGGCTCACAAGGTGCTTTCAAATGAGGATCTGTCTCTGCATAAAGCAAAATTCGGGTAGGGTTGAGCTGTCCCAGAGATGCTCTCTCCTTGCCAGAAAGGCAGTCCAAGACTTAGCTCACTGCTGAGCATGGCTGTGGAAGATTTATGTCAAGTCTGGAAACACAATGTTCAAATGTTGATATTGGGGTGCCTGATTTTCAGATCTGACTTTAAAAATGCTAAATGATGGTTGTATGGCTTTAGAGAACCTGGCTGGCTTTGTGTGGTAATAAAAGTGATGGATGCCTTTTCTTTCTTGACAACAGAAAAAGAACTGAAATAACAAAAGCAAGGAGCACAAATTGTTTCTTCAGACCGTAATTAGAGGCATCCTAGAAAAGTCCCATGTGTCCTTCTGGGGTTGGACATGAGAAAGGTGGATGTAACAAAAAGTGGCACCAAGACTGTACTTTTCAGAGAAAGCACCTTGCTAATATCACTTGAGGTTTGGGTTTCTTGCACTGCTGTTCTTGAGCTTTTTTCTTTATCCAGTGAACTTTTTCTTTATGGAGAATATTGTTATGTAGGTTAAGTCTTCATAAATAACACTATCCATAGATAGAAGAAACTGTTTTCAGAAAGGATTTTTTTTTTGCCTTGAGGGGACCAAAGGAAATCCCTTTTCACACGGTATTATTTTATTGCCTGAAGAGTCTCTAGAGGAAACACATAAGAGAGTTGCATTTTAAGACTTTCTCTCCTCCTACATCTGAATAGTCGGCTACGTGTCAGGATTAACCTTCATTTGATGAGTTTTCCTCTTAATTCACAAAGTGTGATTTTCTTTTAAACCTTGAGTCTCCTGGGTAAGGTTTTGGTATCCTTCTTTCTAGCCTATATCTATTGATTAAGCAACTG
Organism: Bos indicus; assembly: GCF_029378745.1. NCBI lineage: Eukaryota > Metazoa > Chordata > Mammalia > Artiodactyla > Bovidae > Bos > Bos indicus. The sequence goes on from NC_091768.1 coordinate 51,470,974, forward strand.
ACAGTGTGCCATCAGTAAATAAAAGAAAACTGTGCTGGTTTTAGACTCTGCTCTGCAGTACAGCTAATAAAAGCAGGTGGCATATCAGGGTTGATGGATGATATTTCCCCCCTGTCTGCTAGGCAGGAGATCTGGGTTCAGAATGGGGTTCAAGCCATGTTTGGGTCATTTCTAAGATCATTCTCTGAGTTTTGAGAAGAGGAATTATATGTGAGGCATGAAGCAGAGTGAAGACAAGGAAGGTCTTTAAGACCGAGACTCAGAGCTAGGTGAGAATAATTCACGTGAGTGATGCTTCCAATGAACAGTGAGGACTTAAAATCGTCACCTTCAGAGAAAGTGTTTTAAAACATGATTAACAAATGCAAGTTTTACACCCTCAAGGGTTTACAACAAAGTCAACTTTTTATCCTTAAAACAGCTACTTGGATACATTGAAATTGTACTTTTGCATCATAACAATTATATACAGAATCATAGGTTTCAAAATGGAACAAATTGTTGTACCTTCTGTTATGGCACCAGTGCTGCCATGTTCAGGCTGCGGCTGAGGGTAAAGAAAAAGAAGGAAAAAAATCATTGTAGTGCATCAAAGGCAACGTTGCTGAGGACATACAAATCAGTGAAATGTGGCTTTGCCTTGAGATTTAATTCGCCCTTAACCACGAATTGTGTGTGAATTCATTTTTACTGTCAATATGTTGAAGACAGTCATATTCCCTCTCTGGATGATTCCATGGTGGTATGTTACTTTCTTGTCTTAACATTTGGAAATATTGTAGATAACCATTCAGGAGTCCTACTTAATAAAATTGCATAGGGATAGTCAAAAGTTATTTTAAAAGAATTATTTTAAAAAAACCAGTCTTTGGGGACACTTAGCCTTCGTGTGTGTGTGTGTGTGTGTGTGTGTGTGTGTGTATGTGTGTGTACTGCTAAACATTAGAAAAGGCTAACATGGTTTGAATGCACGAAAAGCATTATAACTTCCAGGCACTGTGGTAGCAGCTATGTATGCTGCATTTCATTTAATACTCTCAGTAATATGGTAAAACAAGTATTACTACTTTTTTTTCTATTTTAAAATTAATGAATCTGGGGATTATTATCTGGGGAGAGTTTTTATAGTTTACCCAAGATCCAGCTGTGGCTGGAGCTGGCTCGTATTAGATTAGGAGACACAGACTCTAAAAAAGAGAGGGGATATATGTATATATTCAGTGAGTTCATGGTGGTAACTTGAAATTGACCATGATGGGTGCATTTACACCAGGGTAATGGGCAAATCTCCAAATCGGGATCCCTTACAGCCCTAAAACCTGTTATTAAATATTCATAAGCACACCACTTGCAAGATCATTGTGTAGGCAGTAAATGGTAAGGTCAGGATTTGAAGCAATTTTGCTGGGCCTTATTATTATTATTTTTAGGTTGGAATTCAACTTTATTTTGAATTGTATTTATTTTTAAAAATTAATTTTATTCGAGTACAGTTGCTTTACAATGTTGTGTTAGTTTCTACTGTACAACAAAGTGGATCAGCTATCCCCTCTTATTTTAAAGTCTGTGTCTATCTGGGGAGACCAAATCCCAAGCTGGGTAATGGGTACATGGACGTTTATTTTATCATTATCTCTGTTTCTGTGTTTGTTTGAAACTTTCTATAATACAAAGTAAGCAAATCCATAGCGCAAGAGTTTGGTGCTAATAAGACTGAAGTTCAAAACCTATGTCAAACTATGCCAAAGCACATCTAAGTTTATTGATATTAAAACAGGTAATGGAAGTAGTCCCTGGGGGCAGGCTTCCTACTACACATAAAAAGATAAAGAGGTAAAACTTTAAGAGGAGAACATGACTAGCTACTGGGAGGTGCTATAGTCGTTTTCAACTATGAGACTAGAAACCCATAGAGTAAGTATGGGAAACGAGGAAAGGAAAAGATCCAGAATCCCTGATGACAGTGTTGAGCTACTGTACAAACCCTGGACTGCCTGCCTCCAGGCTTTTGATATGTGAGACAAATAAGCTCCTATTTCTTAAGGGGGCAACAGAGGATGAGACAGTTGGATGGCATCACAGACTTAATGAACATGAGTTTGAGCAAATTCTGGGACACAGTGAAGGAGAGGGAAGGCTGGCATGCTGCAGTTCATGGGGTCACAAAGAGTTGGAAACGACTGAGTGACTGAACAACAACAACAATGGAATCTTAATGGAGGCAGAAGTGAAATGGTTAAACTTGAGAGATGACTGTATAGCAAATAAATAAAACAGAAATATAGGACCAAAAAGGGGAAGCTTCAATATGTTATTTATGTCCAATGGATGAAATTTACATACAAGGCAATTTAAGGGACATCCCTTTTTTTCTTATAAGGGATCAGTCGGGACTATTACAATTGATTTTTTAAAAACCTTTTTAATTTTCAGATTCAGCTTTCTCACAAAAAAAGAAAGACAGTGAATTAGATATGTTAATGCACTTCCCCCCTAAACATTGAATGTTTATACAGCATCTTTTATAGTTTTCTAAAGACCACTGCATTAAAACATGGTTAGCCATTCTTTGGCATCCAAATACACATCTTTTAAAATGTGAGATTTTAAAGAGTATTAATCAGTCACTACATTGAATAATAAAGTGTCAAAATCAGCTTTTAAAGTAAATTCTTAGGTAAGTTTGAAATCTTTCTCCCTAAAAATGATCTTTTTCATTATTGATGAATCTTTACTCTCCTCTTATATGCAATCCTTGATAGAATTTTTCTTTTAAACTCAAACCAATCTCATCTTAACTTAAAGCCAAAATGTTCCTCAGACTTTGACAGCGCTGCATTGGAGGTGAGCTAGGGGTTAGAGGCCCAATCACTTTTCTCTCAGCTTTGGCACTGACTTGTCTTGGTCTCAGTCTCATACAATCACAAGTGCTTAGATGGCTAAAATTAATTAAAAGAAGGTCTTAATTTTCAGTGCAACACTGTCAGTCAGCCTCCGAGGCTCATACTTCTTCTCCAAAGCCTTTGCTTTGCTTTTCTCCATGAGGCAGACAATGCTCTTTCCCTTCAGAACATGTACCCATTGATGCTGCTGCCACGGTTTCAAAGAAGTTGTTTCCTACTTCTTCAACTTTTGAAAGCATTTAGTCCCACTTCTGTCATTCATAAATTCTCAGAGAAAGAAGAAAGTCATTTACCTTAAGTTTGCAAACATTATGGCTTTCTTTTAAGAAAGAAAGAAAGTCGCTCAGTCGTGTCCGACTCTGCAAACCCAAGGACTGTAGCCTACCAGGCTCTTCTGTCCATGGGATTTTCCAGGCAAGAATACTGGAATGGGTTGCCATTTCCTTCTCCAGGGGATCTTCCCGACCCAGGGATTGAACCCGGGTCTCCTGCATTGTAGGCAGGAGGGAGCCTCCATCTGAGCCACCAGGGAAGTCCTCTTATTTGGTGCCTTCTCTAAACCAGGTGGCTCAGTGGTAAAGAATCTGCCTGCCAATGCAAGGAGATGCAGGAGATGTCAGTTCGATTCCTGGGCCAGAGAGATCCTCTGGAGAAGGAAATGGCAGCCTGCTTCAGGATTCTAGTCTGGGAAATCTCATGGAAAGAGGAGCCTGGTGGGCTATAGTCCAAGGGGTCACAAAGAGTCAGATACGACTGAGAGACTGATCAGATCCTCTGATGGATGTCTTAAGAACATTAACATATAGTATTCAGTTGTTTTGTCCCTTCTTAACATAAAGAACTGGAGATTAGGGAGACAAAGATGAAGAGTCTTGTCCAGCCAAGATTACAGAAGTCGTAAATATTGCAGGCAGAATTTGAACTCAGTTTACCATGACTAGCCTGGACTGCTTCTTGTTATATATATTAGCTAACTAATTGTTTCTCATTTAGTACCCTTTAATAACCGTTTTCAGCTCCATTTTTGCTAAGTTACTACGAATTACATCAGAATAGCAACAATTTATCTAAAATGAGTCAGAAAAATCTGCTTTCTTCTTAGGGATCATTATTCTATAGTGTTCTTCAAAGAACAAATTTCTCTCACCACAGGACTCAGTTAATTATCATCAGGGTAGCTTAATTGTTGAGTTATTCTGTCTCAACCCAGGCAATAAAACAAGAACCTTACAGCAGTCTCCACCTTCAAGGTGTTGATAGGAGCAAGCTCAATGTGATATAATCCCTCCACAATGCTAACTTCCCAAGATTAGCTCTCAACTTTTATTTCTGCTTTGTACTTTAAAAGAATCATTTGAAGACAAGTGAATGTCAGTGGAAAATATAATTGTTAAATGAAGACTTAAGGCAAATGAAAAACTTTTATTCTGGCTACCTGGACAGGTGAGATTGTCTGCATTGAGAATTAGGATGGGAGGAGCAATGGCCTCTGTGGATGGTGGAGTGTGAAAGGGCAGAGAACAAATATGTATTTATGAGGCTAGAGAGCAAGGACAACTGTCTAACTGGAATGAGAGCTCAGAAATGAAACTGAACAAACCAGATGGCTTCAAAGGAGGCTCAAGGAGCTAGAGGGAGATTTTAAACCAAGAGCTAGTTAATTTTTATAGTCATTTGAAACTGTTATTGGATGAAAGAATAAAAATGGGGACATCACTAAGAATAGGAACAGAGGGATAGATACCCAATGAAGGAGAAACTCTGGTTTAGAAGTAAGGGTTCAGTAGGCAGTGTGACGTTTGGAGACACTTGTAGAAGACGTAGCAGAATTTGGGGACCACACAGCTGTTGGTTAAAAAAAGACACATGTACGATCATTGGGTATGTGTGATGGTTGATGATTCTAAGACTGAGTTAAAGACTGCAGTGAAGAACTACGAGAAAGACCAAACTTCAGTCACAGACAAGGAGATTTTATATGAAAGACTCTATATGAAAGACAAGAGAAGATATAACCTTGAACAGCTAGGTGAACTTTGGAAAGTAAATCTAGAAGATAGAAGTGCAAATCATCAAAAGTACAGCCCCTCTGATTGGTTTATAGCATGCTTTGAGTTAAGATGAACTTTCTGTCTACAACATCTCATGAGCGGCTGTTATGCCAACATGTTTGTCTCATACTAGAGAACAGTCGGACATGACTGAGTGACTGAACAGCAACAAATGGAACAGAAAATGTTTTGCATTATTTCTTTCAATGAGATTTGGGGTTAAAGAGCAATCTAACTGTCCAAATAGAATAGCTATGATGATTTTTTAAAATTAGTGATAGTGAGAAAATATGATGAAAAAACATCTGGAATAAAACATGTTCTACTGATTAGATATATTCTCCTGACTGCCATATGCACAGAAATACATGAGTTACATGTGTATATAAAGCTGTGAATATATCTTGGCATATCTCCTGAAAGAGATGCCAAGTTTTATATATCCATCTATACATAAGCACATATAGATAGATAGATATATATATATATATGCATACGGGGTTGTGTTATGTGCTGCTAAAGTGTTTGTTTAGTCCATTAGACACTAACAAGCTATTCAATAAGTAAAAGCAAAAGATGGTGCCAACTGAACCTTATGTGTCTGCCGTGCATATGCAGACCTCAGGGCAGGGAGATAGACTCCCGTTTAGTAGCAAGCTGTGTACCCTATGGCTCCCGATAAACATTTGTTTACTGACTGGCTGACTGTCAGCCTAGAGGACTTCTCACCATTCCTACTAGTCCTTTGATACATGACCAGGTGGATTTTAATGCCATAAAATGCTCAAATACAGAGTGGAAAAGACTCTATACATTGTGTTGATGACCATAGTTATAATGGGGCAAATGTGTTACCTGCAAAGTGAAAAGTGAAGTCGCTCAGTCGTGTCCGACTCTTTGTGACCCCATAGACTGTAGCCTACCAGGCTCCTCTGTCCATGGGATTTTCCAGGCAATAGTACTGGAGTGGATTGCATTTCCTTCTCCAAGGGATCTTCCCAACCCAGGGCTCAAACCCGGGTCTCCTGCATTGTAGACAGATGCTTTACTGTCTGAGCCAAAGTAGGAGAGGTGTGTTACCTGCATACCCTCTTCAAATTGCCAATAC